>NC_053393.1:156303266-161103266 GCF_905171765.1 Bufo bufo | reverse complement strand
GAGAACGCCCAGGATTGTGGGTCCCCCTGAAGCAGGGAAATGACAATCCCAACCTGCTGTTCTTCATTACCTGAGGAGTAAGGGCGCAACTTAAAGTATAATTTGCAGGCCTCACGGAACGTTGCAAATTTGTCCCTTCCCCCAGAAAATCTGTCAGGAAGAACAACCTTAGGTTCTGTAACAACCAGGTTACCCATAGCAACCGCTGGGGGTGCGGTCTGCTGCATTTGCTGCTGTTGTTGGAGGACAGACGCCTTCAATCCTGCCACCTCCAAAGTCAGGCCTTGAAGCTGTTTTGCCAAGGCAGCAATAGGATCCATATTGGATTCTAAGTAGAGAAAAAAAAAAAAAAATATTATTTTTTATTTTTTTTTCCTCAAAAACTAATGGCCAGTTATAATATCACGGTCGGCGTGACTATCACATACGTGACACAGAGGGAGGGAACAAGGAAAGCCCTGCCCAAGTGAGAGGGAAGGTGGTGACCCCTGACTCACCTAGCGGCTGGCACCTGGCTGCCCTGACGTCCCTAGACGGGTTCCTCACCCGTACGCCGATCACGTGCCTAAAGCCCTGGCTTTCCCTAAGCTGAGCCCTAGATAGTGAACAGGGCGGTGGGAACACTAGTCCGCACCACTAGCTCTAAAGGAAAACACCAAGGGAAGGACAGACAATACAAACTCAACATATAATCCCAGATGGGCGACAACAGGAGACAACAAGAAGCCCAACAGGGATCCGGAGGGTAGCACTCTGGAACGACAACCAGGATTCACAACTCCAGTGGGTCAGTATAGATGTCCAGGCAGGAAGCTCTATAACTGGCAACTAGAGAAGAGTGAGGGGAGAATATAAGGAGGTTGGGAGTGGCAGACAAGAAACAGCTGAGGAGGAGAAGCTACGGATCCCTGATTGAGACAAAAAGGATAGCAAGGCAAACACAGAAAACAATCACTAAGAAACAACGTGATCTTTAGATATAGAGCGCGCAGCCACCCGCTGCGACCTCCTGACCCCGGGTATAACGGAGTCAGACGTGGCTCTTGATACCCTCGTGACAGTATGGTCCCATCAGAATTGGCTTATGATTTGGTAGCCAAAAGAATGAGTGGGTAGAAAACACAGAAGACATGCAAATATTCCATTCACGTGTCATCTCTGTTTTAGATCCACTCCGGTGTTTTTTTTTGCCTTTAGCAATACTGATGGATTATTGAGCAAATGCTGAGTGAAGGCTTATGCTCCACAGACAGGATCCTTTTTTTTCTGGGCAATTTTTCGGATCAGAAAATGGGGAAAATTAATCAGTGAAGTCAACACAAACTTACTGCTGACACCCTCTTCACTCTGTCGGGGGGCACTACTTGTATAAGCGTTTAATATAAGAGGTTCTGTAGACATCTACTGTATGTGGAATCAGCTGATGATGGTGTAAAAGGAGTGCGCTTCTTCTTGGCGCTAACATCGACCTGTAAGGCTAAGTTCATACTTGAGTTATTTGGTCAGTTTTGGCCCCGTGACTGCCCAAATAAGTGAAGTGTGCAGTGATTCTAAGAGTGACGCCTGTCATCTGCATGTCATATGGACTCCCTATGCGTGTTCCTGCAAGGCACAGTGTTCTACACCACTATACAGGATCTCTGCAGCCAGGAAATAGCAGTTTTATAACGCGATTCGCTGCAAATAAATTCGGATCTAAGCAAATTTTTCCAAAAAATTTGGCAAACCGGCCGAATCTAATTTTGAAAAAAACGCTTATTTCTACTTATAAGCTTCTATAAACTTGGCTTGTTGCAGGAAAAAATATGTACTTACATTTTTTTTAAATTTATGTTAAAATGGTAAGGCTACTTTCACACTCGCGTTTGGTGCGGATCCGTCTTGTATCTGCACAGACAGATCCGCACCAATAATGCAAACTCTTGTATCCATTAATAACGGATCAGTTTGCATTATTCATTCAAAAAAAGTCTAAGTCAAAACGGATCCGTCCTGACTTACATTGAAAGTCAATGGGAAACGGATCCGTTTTCAATTGCACCATATTGTGTCAGTGAAAACGGATCCGTCCCCATTGACTTACATTGTAAGTCTAGACGGGTCCGTTAGGCTCCACATAGTCAGATGGTCACCAAAACGCTGCAAGCTGCGTTTTAGTGACCGCCTAAACAACGCAACGGAGACCAAACGCAGCCAAATTGATGTATTCTGAACGGATCCTTATCCATTCAGAATGCATTGGGGCTGAACTGATCTGTTTTGGGCCGCTTGTGAGAGCCTTGAAATGGATCTCACAAGCGGACCCAGAAACGCCAGTGTGAAAGTAGCCTAAGTCTCCTAAATAAATTTAAAAAAGTAAAAGTTTTTTGTAAGTTCAGCCAAAATAAAGATGTGGAAACATATTTCTAATAAAAATATTGAATAGTATTTATGTATGTATGTGAAATATTGCAGTTGAAAGTAGGAAAATATGGCAAATTTTTAAAATTTTCATAGATTTTTACGTTTTTTTATAAAGTTACGCATATTTTATTGGTAAAATTTTACCACCTAAGGCTACTTTCACACTCGCGCTTCACAGATCGGTTTAAAATGGATCCGTCTCAGAAATGGCAAAACGGAAGCAAACTGACCACTTTTTTAACGGATCAATCCAAACGGATCCATCTGTATAGCAGATCCGTTCGTTCCGTTTGCTTCCATTTTAGCAGATCCGTTTTTAAGGAGGAGGTGTGTCTCAAAGTGTCCACCCATTTTTACAGTGCATTTATGCAGGGAAACCTCCATTCAGGCTCATTATGTTTTGGAAGCATGTTGTCTGCACACTTACGTCTGCGATTGAGGTTTCTAATCCTGAAAGCGAGATGGAGAAGACGTGACCAGGAAAGAAGAAGATGACGGTATTGGATCCACCCGATAACTTCCAAACGGATGACCAGAGACGGTTTCTCTGTCCTGTATTTGGAGCTTCGTGCGAATCCTGAATTTCTTTTCAATTATATGCGCATGACTGTTGAGAATTATGACCAGCTGCTGAAGCGACTTTCATCAGGCATTGAAACACAGGATACCCGCTACAGAAGGGCAATTTCTCCTGCAGAGCGGCTAATGGTGACATAAGGTGAGCATTGTCTTTTTTGTATAGCTGTATATATATTATTTATGTTTTTTTAATTATATTTTCTTTCTTTTTTTCTTAGGTTTCTTGCTACAGGAGAAAGTCTGACATCGCTGCATTACCAATATTGCATAGGAAGTTCGACGATCTCCGGTATAGTCCTCGATACTTGTCGTGCCTTGTGGGAGGTATTGCACGAGGATTACATCCCACATCCAACTACAGAACAGTGGCTTCAAATAGCAGAGAAGTTCCTGGCAACCTTCCAATTCCCTAATTGTGTTGGAGCTGTGGATGGCAAACATATACGGATTGCTAAACCTTCCCGAAGTGGATCTGAATTTTTTAACTACAAAAAATATTTCTCAATTATCTTGATGGCCATTGTGGATGCTGATTATCGGTTTGTCGCGGTTGACATTGGAGCTTTTGGGCGGACAAATGACTCGATGGCTTTTAAAAACTCAGCTATGGGACGCCTCCTGTTTTCAAAGGAATTTGTATTACCACCTCCGAGACCTTTGCCAGGTACTGATGGACCTCCAATGCCATTTGTGGTAGTAGGGGACGAGGCGTTCTAAATGTACGAGAACCTAATCAAGCCGTACTCTAGCCGTGACTTGAACACTACAAAGCGCGTTTAACTACAGACTGACATGAGCTAGACGACTGGTGGAGTGCGCCTTTGACATTTTATTTGCCAAATGGCGTATTCTCACCAAAGCTATTAATCTCTAAGTGGAAACTATAGATGATATAGTCAAGGCTTGTGTCGTTCTTCATAACTATCTTGTATCAGAGGAACCACTGCGCCTGGACCCGCAAGATGTTGATTGCACACTCACCAGGCTGCAAAATTTGTCATATCGGTCAACCGTTGCCATCGCCAGAATGAGGGACAGTTTTGCAGATTACTTTGTTTCAGAAGCGGGCAGAGTGAGTTGGCAGGATAATGTTGTTTAATTTCTTTAACTGTTTTCTCTTTTATTAAAAAAAATGTTTTTTCTTTAAACACGTTATGTCTTCTTTTTTTAATCAGCCTCAAGAATGGTTCTCCTACCCTGGTGATATATTTGATTTTACTACATCTAGTGGCATCACCAGCACTATTGGGCCGGCTGTAGCCCTGCCATAGCCTGTAAAACTGCTAGGTCATCGCTAAAGCCTGTCCATTAGAGACTGTGATGTAAACACAGAATCCTCTGCTTAGCAGTGTGTTATTGTCTGCCCTTTTTCTGCCCGATCCTGCGCAGGACAAGGGAGAGCATTGGAGATTGAATTGCTTAATTCTGTACTAGTGTTGATCGTGAATATTCTAATCGCAAATTTTTATCGGGAATATTGGCACTTCGAGAATTCGTGAATATCTAGAATATACTGCTATATCTTCGTAATCGCGAATATTCTAGATTTTTTTTTCATCAGTTCCCATGATCCCTCACTGCTTCTTGCTTGTGGGCCAATGAGAAGGCTGCAATATCTTTGACTTTAGGAGTAGTGTTGATCGCAAATTTTCATATCGTGAATGTTTATTGCGAATTTTCCGATTGCCGATTTTCGCAATCAAGAAAATAATGACTGGAGATCACGAATTCTCAAATTCGTGAATATATCACAAATATTCGCCCAAATATTCGCAAAGTATTGCGAATTTGAATATTGCCCCTGCCGCTCATCACTGTTCTGTACATCCGTGGGGTTGGCTGGGTGCAGGTCCAGCTTCAGCTCTAAACCCAGACAACACCTTTAACAGCATCATGTCCCTTTCCTGTTCCTTGTGGTAATGACGCTAGTTTATGTGACAGCTTCATCTGTACTAAAGAGCTACATTTTAAATTTGGCTCTCTAGTAAATGAATTGTTGATGAGGCTGATTCACATGTACCGTGACTACCACAAGGGTTCATGTGAATTTGCACAAGATTGACTGATAAACAAGCATTTGCTTGTTCATGTACCAATCAGCCGGAATATGATCAATAAGGAGCTATAATAAAGCCCGTTATTGATCGTGCAACATCAAAGATTCAGCCACCTTTGGCACTACAGGCATTGTGAAAATAAAACTCCTAGAAACCAATTTTTTTTTCTACAGGCATTATAAAAAACATAACGTTTTGTGTTGCTGGGAGTTCTAGTTTCCCAACAGCTGGAGTGGCCAAAGTTAAGGATAGCCTGTACCAGGAAGTAAAAAACACACACACACTTAAGTAAATTAAAGGTATTTATTAAATAAAAATTATCAAAACATTTTTTTAATGAAAAATAAATATTAACTAAATAAAGCAATAAATTATAAATTTGCAAAAGTTTAGGGGAGGTGGACCGTTGCGGGGTGGACACTCTTGGTCCGGGAGCGCTAGCCCCCTGTCTTCGGTGGCGGGATAAAAACGAAGGGCCGCAGGAAAAGATGCAGGTGGGATTTGAGGGGTGTGGAGAGAGGAGGGGTCGGAACTGGAATGTTCCCGAGCATGTGTAGAAGAAGGAGTTTGAAAAGAAGTGGGAGCGGTATAGTGAGGAAGAGAAGGCGTAGAAGAAAAAGAAGGAAGATTGAACACATGCTCGGGGGGGGGAGGGGGGAGTGACCGATGGTGGGAATGGGATGGTTATCAGAAAGGGGATGGGTGAAAGGAGTTGGATGGGGGGTAGGTGTGGGACGGGGGGCGGTGCAAAATTTCCCACGACCCGTTCTCCACCAAATTTTTTAAATCATGCACCTACTCGGGCGTCATTTGGTCCATCATGGGGATTATGGTTTGCATGTAATGTTGGTGAGGGCTGAGTTGACACGCCGCCTCCACCCCTCCAGGCGACGTGCCAAGTCATCTAACCTTCGCCTCATTTCATCGACAAAACCTTCTAGAGCATCGGAAACTATCTCTACAAGGTTCCCATAATCCTCCTGACAACTCCTACTGGATCTCCTACTATTCAACTCAGCTCTCACATTTTCTCTCCAATTTGAGAGCGTATGTTAAAAAGAGGTACCCGGTAGGGGACCAGGATTATCCTGAACAGGGGCATGATGGACAGAAGGGCTGGGGGTGGCGGCCGGTTCCGGGTCCGCTTCAAGAGCTGGGTCAGGCGCCCGAGTGCTGCTGGCAGTTCTGTAGAGAAAAAAAAAAAGTTAATTGCTGCATCCAGGTTCTATGCTATGCCTACCTCTTACTGTGGGGGGCTGTCAGAAACAGAGGGGCCCAAACGCTCCTCTGTCTCAGACAGCCCCTTGCAGTCAGAGGGAGACAACAGTTGTTCCTCCGACCGTAGGGGGCTGCCAGAAACAGAGGGGCCAAACGTTCTACTGTCTCAGGCAGCCCCTTGCAGTCAGAGGGAGACAACAGTTGTCCCTCCGATCATAGGGGGCTGCCAGAAACAGAGGGGCCAAACACTCCTCTGTCTCAGACAGCCCCTTGCAGTCAGAGGGAGACAACAGTTGTCCTTCCGACCGTAGGGGGCTGCCAGAAACAGAGAGGCATAACGATCCTCTGTCTCGGACAGCCCCTTGCACTCAGAGGGAGAGGAAAGCAAAAGCATATATTATTATTTATTTTCTGGAAAAAAAACAACAAAAAAAATACCTTCTAAGCGCCAGCGTCCGTTGTAGGAACCGCAATGCCGCATGTAACGGATCACCTTCCGTTAATGGACGCTTCTTATCTTGCGCCGAGGACCACAAGCACCGCACTGGACACCACAACCACCGCAGACTCCACAACCACCGTAGCTTAACTGGAGCCGCGCCGTCTTCCTTCCACCCTGAATGAACCTCCAGCATTCAGGACCGTGTGGGAAAGATCTCTCCTCCAGGAGCGGGTATCAGGGACAAGAAGAAAGAGATTAAAGCTCCAGGGAATATGCAGAGCATAGCAATCCCCAGCGTGATACAGCAATTTTCCTTCCAATAACGAGACGAGGCTCCGTTTTGAAGGGTTAGAAAAACATGAACACTTTATTGAGGGCTACCCACCCGTATTTATGCAGGTCCCCATCTGGTGTACACGCCCCTAGGGGACCAGAAGGAAGACTGTGACACAGGACAGATACGTAGCACTCAGGATACACAGACACAACACATCCCCACAATGCATCATGGTTTCCTCCTCTTTGCCCTGGAGACACCCGAAGAGCAATTCAATTATCTCTCAGGACAAAGGGAAATCACCAATACACATGTGGGAACAACAGGACAGGAATCACCACCCAAACACACAATGTCACACCCTCCCAGCAAACAGACATTTAACCTATTCCCAGATAGCTCAAGTCTGAGGGCATATCATTAGGGGAATGCCGCTCAGAGTACACAAATACAATAAAATTAGCTATCTGGGTGCCATTTTTTAATCCATACGGATGGGTCTGTCACAAATTCCAACCGCGTTCGGTCCTATTAACAGTCCAGACATGCGGCATACTTCTGTTACACTGTTCTTGAAGGGTAATATGTCCCAGGGCCATAGTCGTAGGGCAGGAGGCTAGCCATAAGTTTTCTACAATGCCCAGTGGCAAATGGCAGTTTGTCACACATCTCCCCTTTGGGGGGAAGACTAACCAGGCACCTGACCTTCTGTCGGTCAGTGCCTCCGTTAGTCGATCCACCCACCCACAGTAACCAAATGCCCGAGTAGCCCACCCACAACAAACAGGTACAAGGGTGCCCCACCCACAAGAAACAGTTACTGCACCTGGGTATTTTGCTGTGGGGACTTGAGGGAGGGCAGAGGCCGACTGCACTCTGCCCAGCTGCCAGCTCTTCTGCTGGGGTGCTGAGACCATAGTCCGGCTCAGTAGCCAGAGGAACATGGGAGTCAGTAGGGGTTAACATCGCCTCTGTTAACCCTGAGGCCACGTTAGGAGTTAACTGGGGAGGGGAATTTGTACTTACCCCCTCCTCCTGTTGTCCTGGTGAGGGTAGTGGGGGATCTGGACAGGCTGTCCAGCATCCCGGTAGGTCAGGCGCAGAGACCACGGTCCCATCTGCGCCGTCTTGTGATTGGTGTCTCCCCTTGTTATGGTAAGCTGCCGCTGGGGAGAGAGGGTGCTGCGCTTCTCTCCCTGAAACACAGGCTGCCGCTGGGGAGGAAGGACGACATCTTCAGCTCCCTGGGGTTCACACTGCCGCTGGGGGGAAGGAGGGCACCTTCAGCTCCCTGTAACACACACTGCCGCTGGGGAGGAAGGACGACACCTTCAGCTCCCTGA
Source organism: Bufo bufo (assembly GCF_905171765.1). NCBI lineage: Eukaryota > Metazoa > Chordata > Amphibia > Anura > Bufonidae > Bufo > Bufo bufo. The sequence goes on along the minus strand of NC_053393.1, from coordinate 161,094,947 downwards.
GGTTCACACTGCCGCTGGGGGGGAAGGACGGCACCTTCGGCCCCCTGGGGTACACACTGCCGCTGGGGAGGAAGGAGGGCACCTTCAGCTCCCTGTAGCACACACTGCCGCTGGGGAGGAAGGACGACACCTTCAGCTCCCTGGGGTTCACACTGCCGCTGGGGGGGAAGGACGACACCTTCGGCCCCCTGGGGTACACACTGCCGCTGGGGAGGAAGGAGGGCACCTTCAGCTCCCTGTAACACACACTGCCGCTGGGGAGGAAGGACGACACCTTCAGCTCCCTGGGGTTCACACTGCCGCTGGGGGGGAAGAACGACACCTTCGGCCCCCTGGGGTACACACTGCCGCTGGGGGGGAAGGACGACACCTTCGGCCCCCTGTAACTCACGCTTTTGCTGGGGCGCAGGGACGGAATACTTCGCTATCTCTGCCCGATATTCTGCTTCCTTCTGCAGATACTCCGCCAGTTCTCTCCTCACTTTCGGTACAAGTTCCTCTGTTAGGTGGGGCCCGTAGATAGCCAACCGCCTCTTCAGTATAGCGTCAAACCGTACGTGACTATACCAATATTCCAGTTTTGCTTGGTGTTCCCAGGATGCTGCTCCTCGCACTAGGGAAGCCATCCCACCGCTTGCCACCAATGTAACAGATCCCCTTCAGTTAATGGACGCTTCCTAGCTTGGGCCGAGGACCACAAGCACCGCAGACTCCACAACCGCCGTAGCTTATCTGGAGCCGCGCCGTCTTCCTTCCACCCTGAATGAACCTTCAGCATTCAGGACCGTGTGGGAAAGATCTCTCCTCCAGGAGAGGGTATCAGGGACAAGAAGAAAGAGGTTAAAGCTCCAGGGAATATGCAGAGCATAGCAATCCCCAGCGTGATACAGCAATTCCCTCCAATAACGAGACGAGGCTCCGTTTTGCAGGGTTAGAAAAACATGAACACTTTATTGAGGGCTACCCGCCCGTATTTATGCAGGTCCCCATCTGGTGTACACGCCCCTAGGGGACCAGAAGGAAGACTGTGACACAGGACAGATACGTAGCACTCAGGATACACAGACACAACACATCCCCACAATGCATCATGGTTTCCTCCTCTCTGCCCTGGAGACACCTGAAGAGCAATTCAATTATCTCTCAGGACAAAGGGAAATCACCAATACACATGTGGGAACAACAGGACAGGAATCACCACCTAAACACACAATGTCACACCCTCCCAGCAAACACAGACATTTAACCTATTCCCAGATAGCTCAAGTCTGAGGGCATATCATTAGGGGAATGCCGCTCAGAGTACACAAATACAATAAAATTAGCTATCTGGGTGCCATTTTTTAATCCATACGGATGGGTCTGTCACAAATTCCAACCGCGTTCGGTCCTATTAACAGTCCAGACATGCGGCATAGTTCTGTTACACTGTTCTTGAAGGGTAATATGTCCCGGGGCCATAGTCGTAGGGCAGGAGGCTAGCCATAAGTTTTCTACAATGCCCAGTGGCAAATGGCAGTTTGTCACACCGCACTATACATATATGGCGGCCTTGAGGTTGCTCCGGATCCACTCGGGGCCTGAACTTCCATGTTGTAATCTCTCTTGAAGCGGTCTCAGATTGACCGCCACCGAGTGATAACCTTGTCAACTGTGATATTTTTTTAAAAATTATATTAAAATATTAGCATGGTGTTCACCATGTTGGATAAGGAGTTGTCTATGTGAGGGACAACGAACTCCATATCTTCCCCGGTGGAGATTCTGGAACCCTGGAAGAAAAAGGAAAAGAAAAATGAGAGAAAGTACAAAAAATAAATGCTAACTAAAACTATGTAATCAATACTTACATGTCCCCGACCACCACAGGATCTCCCACGGACTCTGGAGGACACTGGGGGATTCTGCCTGGCGGCTCCAGTTTAAGGTTCCTAAAACCATTTTAAAATAATGTTAAAACGTAATTATATATTTTTTAAAACAGAATATATAGAACTATACTTACTTGCTGCCGGTCCTGGTCTGTGCTTTGTCCACCTCCCCTTGGTGACGCCGAGGTCTGAGGTGAGCCAGCTATAGGTGAGGTTGCTGCAGCGGGTGAGCTGGTTAATGATGAAGACTAGAACAAAGACAAATACTGATTAAGGCCGAATGCACACGGCCGTGTTCCGCGGCTGAGAGCGATCCGTGGTATGCTGGGCTGGATTCCTATTCAGAGCAGGAGCGCATGGCGTCATTGGTTGCTCTGACGCCGGGCGCTTCATGTCGCCGCTGCACTACAGTAATACACTATACGAGTGTATTACTGTAGTGCAGCGGCGACATGACGTGCACGGCTTCATAGCAACCATTGACGCCCTGTGCGCTCCTGCTCTGAACAGGAATCCAGCCCGGCATTCCACGGACCGCTCTCGGCTGCGGAACACGGACGTTTTTTTCCAATCAGAGCTGAACACAGAGCAATATCTATAGCAGACAAGGAAAGGCTAGATAAGCTTTGACCATCAGCTATTGTGAATAGTGGATTAATTGTTATCCTTTACAGATGTGTTGTCTATCATTGTAATCCTGCCTGTGATGATGAGATGATGTTTGTAACCTGGGTGCTGAGTACCAGGGTACCAACAAGCCACTTTGCCTTGACCAGGATATTTAGAAACAAGTATAGGGCACAAAAATGAACCTTTACCTTGAATGAAATTAAGCCTAGCTATGAGTCTGGGACTTATCTCCAGTGGCATCGGGTAGATTCGCAGTGCACCAATAAAGAGGTACACCCCTTCTCACTGCGACTGTCCTATATAACATAAACCTGTGCAGTTAGGCGAGGTGTACCATCCCTAGCTTCATTGGTGCAATGCCCATTGCCCCTCGAGATGAGTCCTGGACTCCTCTCACAGTAAGTTACATCGTCATTTACTTAACTTTGCGGTGCCAGATAGGCTTGATATGCTGGTAGTTTAATGGATAGGTTCCCTCTGAAAAGCATGTAATTGGCAAATATGCTTAATTTTGCATGATTTATAAAATAAAAATAACATAATGGTGGGGGGCAATCTCTAGCTCCCTGTCAAAGTTTTTTTCTAGAAAGAGGTTGTGTTTTAAAGATTTTGTTCCAAGTTGTAAAAAATAATCTGTCCGTTTTTTTCCCTTTATTTGCCATAGTCTCTGTCAGGGTCAGCCTTAGATGTGTGCCACCTGTACATTCCTCCCCACATCTGAAGGGGTGCCAGAGGATCCTCCAGTGGGTCCTCCATCCTGTTATGAAGCTTCCCTGTCTGCTCTAGCAGGGCTAGAAGCTGAAGTAGAAGCCCCTCCAACCCATCATGGCATTCTGCAGACAGAAAGAACAGAACACCTGGATAGTGAAGGCAGGCAGGCAGAGCACATGGACAGCTTGGTAAAACTTCCTGCAAAAAGCTTCTGGTCAGGACTCAGTCCAAAAGAACAGAAGGGGAAGCCGAGGCTGCAGATACTGAGGTGCTCTGGCAGGGCTGCCTTACTGACAGACTTCATCTGCCTGCAGAAACGGTAAGTGTACAGTCGTGGCCAAAAGTTTTGAGAATGACACAAATATTAGTTTTCACAAAGTTTGCTGCTAAACTGCTTTTAGATCTTTGTTTCAGTTGTTTCTGTGATGTAGTGAAATATAATTACACGCACTTCATACGTTTCAAAGGCTTTTATCGACAATTACATGACATTTATGCAAAGAGTCAGTATTTGCAGTGTTGGCCCTTCTTTTTCAGGACCTCTGCAATTCGACTGGGCATGCTCTCAATCAACTTCTGGGCCAATTCCTGACTGATAGCAACCCATTCTTTCATAATCACTTCTTGGAGTTTGTCAGAATTAGTGGGTTTTTGTTTGTCCACCCGCCTCTTGCGGATTGACCACAAGTTCTCAATGGGATTAAGATCTGGGGAGTTTCCAGGCCATGGACCCAAAATGTCAACATTTTGGTCCCCAAGCCACTTAGTTATCACTTTTGCCTTATGGCACGGTGCTCCATCGTGCTGGAAAATGCATTGTTCTTCACCAAACTGTTGTTGGATTGTTGGAAGAAGTTGCTGTTAGAGGGTGTTTTGGTACCATTCTTTATTCATGGCTGTGTTTTTGGGCACAATTGAATGGTCTCAGGATGCTTTACTGTTGGCATGACACAGGACTGATGGTAGCGCTCACCTTTTCTTCTCCGGACAAGCCTTTTTCCAGATGCCCCAAACAATCGGAAAGAGGCTTCATCGGAGAATATGACTTTGCCCCAGTCCTCAGCAGTCCATTCACCATAATTTCTGCAGAAGATCAATCTGTCCCTGGTGTTTTTTTTGGAGAGAAGTGGCTTCTTTGCTGCCCTACTTGACACCAGGCCATCTTCCAAAAGTCTTCGCCTCACTGTGCGTGCAGATGCGCTCACACCTGCCTGCTGCCATTCCTGAGCAAGCTCTGCACTGGTGGCACTCCGATCCCGCAGCTGAATCCTCTTTAGGAGACGATCCTGGCGCTTGCTGGACTTTCTTGGACGCCCTGAAGCCTTCTTAACAATAATTGAACCACTTTCCTTGAAGTTCTTGATGATCCTATAAATTGTTGATTGAGGTGCAATCTTAGTAGCCACAATATCCTTGCCTGTGAAGCCATTTTTTTGCAACGCAATGATGGCTGCACGCGTTTCTTTGCAGGTCACCATGGTTAACAATGGAAGAACAATTATTTCAAGCATGACCCTCCTTTTAACATGTCAAGTCTGCCATTTTAACCCAATCAACCTGACATAATGATCTCCAGCCTTGTGCTCGTCAACATTCTCACCTGAGTTAACAAGACGATTACTGACATGATCTCAGCAGGTCCTTTAATGACAGCAATGAAATGCAGTGGAGAGTTTTTTTTGGGATTAAGTTCATTTTCATGGCAAAGAAGGACTATGCAATCCATCTGATCACTCTTCAGACCATTCTGGAGTATATGCAAATTCATAGATCCCCCATCCTATAACAGTGCCATCCACAGACCCCCCCTTAACAGTGCCATCCACAGACCCCCCCCACCCCATAACAGTGCCATCCAAAGACCCCCCCCCACCCCATAACAGTGCCATCCACAGACCCCCCCTTAACAGTGCCATCCACAGACCCCCCCACCCCATAACAGTGCCATCCACAGACCCCCCCCACCCCATAACAGTGTCATCCACAGACCCCCCCCCACCCCTTAACAGTGTCATCCACAGACCCCCCCCCCACCCCTTAAAAGTGTCATCCACAGACCCCCATTGCCGCTCCAGTACAGTTATAAAATGTGTAATTCAATTAATAATGATTCATGCTGCCCCCTCTGTAGTATAACATTCAATATATCCTACTCACAGGGCTACTGTTATATCGTAATGCAGGCCGGCCGGGCAGACGAGCGGCAGCGTGACTGACTGACGTCACGTGCCTGCCCGGCCTACTTTATGAATAAAGCAGGCGGCGCAGGCACGTGACGTCAGTCAGTCACTCTGCCGCTCGTCTGCTCGGCCGGCCTGCATTACGATATGACAGTAGCCCTGTGAGTAGGATATATTGAATGTTATACTACAGAGGGGGCAGCATGAATCATTATTAATTGAATTACACATTTTATAACTGTACTGGAGCGGCGGGGCCGGAGCACAGTGAACGCACCGGCCCCCAGCTCCTCCTCCCAGTCCCTCCCCGCTGATACATCGCAGCCTGCGATGCTGGAGCATGGCAGGCTGCGATGTCAAAAGGTGGCGGAATGCCGTTCCGGTGCGTTCTGCCAGAAAAAAAGCCCTGACCTCAGCTAACAGCCTTAATAACATCCCCAATAAGACCTCAGATAACACCTCAGCTCAGAGCCCAATATGAATGACCCTCAATCAGACCTCAGATAAGAGCCCCATGCCTCATAGCAGCCCCAGTAGCCTTATAGCAACCCTCAGTAGCCTTATAGCAGCCCCTAGTAGCCTTATAGCAGCCCCCAGTAGCCTCATAGCAGCCCCCAGAGCCTCTTTAACCAGCCCCCGTGTCTCTCCATCAGCCCCCAGTGCCTCTCACCAGCTCCCAGTCCCTCTCACCAGCCCCCAATGCCTCTCACCAGCCCCCAGTGCCTCTCCATCGGCCCCCAGTGCCTCTCCATCGGCCCCAGTGCCTCTCCATTAGCCCCCAGTGCCTCTCACCAGCCCCCAGTACCCTCTTCATTAGGCCCCTAGTATTGTATTAAAATCATTGGTGGGCAGTGCGCTCCCCCCCTCCCCTGTATTAAAATCATTGGTGGGCAGTGCGCCCCCCCTCCCCTGTATTAAAATCATTGGTGGGCAGTGCGCCCCCCCCCCCCATTGGTGGCAGCGGCAGTTCCAATCGGAGTCCAAGCAGTGTAATGCTGGGGCTCCGATCGGTTACCATGGTAGCCAGGACGCTTATGCTTATAGCAATGCGCCGCACAGATCTGTGACGAGTTACAAGAAGGAGGAGCGCCCGGCGGCCACAGCGCATTTAAGTATGCTGCAGAGTAACTGGCCATGGCAGCCAGGACTTCAGTAGCATCCTGGTTGCCATGGTAACCGATCGGAGTCCCAGCATTACACTGCTGGGACTCCGATCGGACCTGCCGCTGCCACCAATGAAGTGGGGGCCCCTATCGCACCGCCACTCGCATTTTTTTTTTTAATCCTCAGCCGGCAGCCCGGGCCCCATAGCCATTGCTATGGCTGCTATGGCGATCCCTACGCCACTGGTGGGGAGGTGTGGGACAACAGCAGGGGCAGTAACAGCACAAGATAGTGGCAGTAGGAGAAGATGGCAGCAGAGGTGTGGCATCAGGTAGGTGGCAGCATCAGAATAGTGGCTTAGGCAGGTGGCCAGATGTAACAGGCCATTTTTCATAATGTTTTGGTGTGGCACTCAGAATGATCTAGTCTACTGCATCAGGCACTGGCGTGTGGAAATCCTGGCTGATCCACGTCTGATCCATCTTTACAAAGGTTAGTCTCTGAACATTTTGTGTTGAAAGGCGCGTTCTCTTTAGGGTAACTATGGCCCCCGCAGCACTAAACACCCTTTCTGATGTCACACTACTGGCCGGTCAGGAAAGCTTGTCCAGAGCAAACTCGCCCAGTTGCAGCCACAAATCAATTGGCTTTCCAGTGCTTGGGGTGGCAAGGTGCAGTCTAGGTATGCCACCACCTGCTGGTTCAGGTTCTGCTCCATGTCTTGCTGCTGCTGGTGGGTGTTTTCTTCAGTAGGCGGGTGAAGAAAAATGATCATTAAAGACTCCAGACTTAAAGGGGTTGTCCTGTCTTTAAAATGTATAAAATATATCGAAATATGAACAAATATGTGAAAATGTGAAAAATCTACTGTACTTTAATATAATGTAAAGCACCATATTAAACGTATTTTGGAATTTTTCATGTCCAGTACTGACTCCCTTTTAGGCCCCTTTCACACGGGCGAGAATTCCGTGCAGGTGCAATGCATGAGGTGAACACATTTCACCAGCACTGAATCCGGACCCATTCACTTCAATGGGGCTGTTCAGATGAGCGGTGATTTTCACGCATCACTTGTGCGCAACGCATGCGCAACGCATGCGCGTGATAAAAAACTGACTGTGGTACCCAGAGCCGAATCTTCATTCAGCAGGACCTGCGCTGACGTCAAAGGTCCTTTGGCAGGTCCTGAAAGAATAAGAAAGAAGATTAGTTAATTTTTATTTATTTTTTAACCCCTAAAGCCACATTTTAGTAAGCATTCTGTATTAAGAATGCTATTATTTTCCTTTATAACCATGTTATAAGGGAAAATAATACAGTAAATTGACTTTTATAAATTTACATACATCATCTCCTAGCAACCATGCGTTAAAATCGCACTGCATCCGTACTTGCTTGATTTTTATGCAGACCCATTAATTTCTATGGGGCCTGCGTTGCGTGAAAACGCAGAATATAGAGCATGCTGCGATTTTCACGCAACGCACAAATGATGCGTGAAAATCACTGCTCATCTGAACAGCCCCATTGAAGTGAGTGGGTCCGGATTCAGTGCGGGTGCAATGCGTTCACCTCACGCATTTCACCCCCACGGAATTCTCGCCCGTGTGAAAGGGGCTTTATAGATGCGTAAATTATGGGAATGGGTAATTTACACATTTATATTTTAGTTTTTTTGCAGCCATGTGAACACCTATTGGTACAGGAGGGAGGAGTTATCAGTGATACCACTGTGTGTATAAGTATACATAAGAGATAGCTGTCAGTGACTGGTAACTAGAGTTGAGCGAACACCTGGATGTTCGGGTTCGAGAAGTTCGGCCGAACTTCCCGGAAGTGTTCGGGTTCGGGATCCGAACCCGAACCGAACTTCGTCCCGAACCCGAACCCCATTGAAGTCAATGGGGACCCGAACTTTTGGGCACTAAAAAGGCTGTAAAACAGCCCAGGAAAGAGCTAGAGGGCTGCAAAAGGCAGCAACATGTAGGTAAATCCCCTGCAAACAAATGTGGATAGGGAAATGAATTAAAATAAAAATAAAAAAAATAAAAATGACCCAATATCAATTGGACAGAGGTCCCATAGCAGAGAATCTGGCTTCACGTCAGCAGAGAATCAGTCTCTTCATGCCATAGCAAAGAATCTGGCTTCATGTCAGCACAGAATCAGTCTCTTCATGCCATAGCAGAGAATCTGGATTCATGTCAGCACAGAATCTGTCTTCATGTCATAGCAGAGAATCAGGCTTCACGTCACCCACCACTGGAACAGGCCACTGTCACACATTTAGGCCCCGGCACCCAGACAGAGGAGAGCGGTCCCGTAACAGAGAATCTGGCCTTATGTCAGCGCAGAATCAGTCTTCATGTCATAGCAGAGAATCAGGCTTCACGTCACCCACCACTGGAACAGGCCACTGTCACACATTTAGGCCCCGGCACCCAGACAGAGGAGAGCGGTCCCGTAACAGAGAATCTGGCCTTATGTCAGCGCAGAATCAGTCTTCATGTCATAGCAGAGAATCAGGCTTCACGTCACCCACCACTGGAACAGGCCACTGTCACATATTTATGCCCAGGCACCCAGGCAGAGGAGAGAGGTCGCGTAACAGAGAATCTGGCTTCATGTCAGCACAGAATAAGTCTTCATGTCATAGCAGAGAATCAGGCTTCACGTCACCCACCACTGGAACAGGCCACTGTCACACATTTAGGCCCCGGCACCCAGACAGAGGAGAGGTTCATTCAACTTTGGGTTGCCCCGCAATATAATGGTAAAATGAAATTAAAAATAGTATTGAATGAGGAAGTGCCCTGGAGTAGAATAATATATTGTTAAGGGGAGGTAGTTAATATCTAATCTGCACAAGGGATGGACAGGTCCTGTGGGATCCATGCCTGGTTCATTTTTATGAACGTCAGCTTGTCCACATTGGCTGTAGACAGGCGGCTGCGTTTGTCTGTAATGACGCCCCCTGCCGTGCTGAATACACGTTCAGACAAAACGCTGGCCGCCGGGCAGGCCAGCACCTCCAAGGCATAAAAGGCTAGCTCTGGCCACGTGGACAATTTGGAGACCCAGAAGTTGAATGGGGCCGAACCATCAGTCAGTACGTGGAGGGGTGTGCACAGGTACTGTTCCACCATGTTAGTGAAATGTTGCCTCCTGCTAACACATTCCGTATCAGGTGGTGGTGCAGTTAGCTGTGGCGTGGTGACAAAACTTTTCCACATCTCTGCCATGCTAACCCTGCCCTCAGAGGAGCTGGCCGTGACACAGCTGCGTTGGCGACCTCTTGCTCCTCCTCTGCCTTCGCCTTGGGCTTCCACTGGTTCCCCTGTGACATTTGGGAATGCTCTCAGTAGCGCGTCTACCAACGTGCGCTTGTACTCGCGCATCTTCCTATCACGCTCCAGTGTAGGAAGTAAGGTGGGCACATTGTCTTTGTACCGGGGATCCAGCAGGGTGGCAACCCAGTAGTCCGCACACGTTAAAATGTGGGCAACTCTGCTGTCGTGGCGCAGGCACTGCAGCATGTAGTCGCTCATGTGTGCCAGGCTGCCCAGAGGTAAGGACAAGCTGTCCTCTGTGGGAGGCGTATCATCATCGTCCTGTGTTTCCCCCCAGCCACGCACCAGTGATGGGCCCGAGCTGCTTTGGGTGCCACCCCGCTGTGAACATGCTTCATCCTCATCCTCCTCCACCTCCTCCTCATCCTCGTCCTCCTCGTCCTCCAGTAGTGGGCCCTGTCTGGCCACATTTGTACCTGGCCTCTGGTGTTGCAAAAAACCTCCCTCTGAGTCACTTCGAAGAGACTGGCCTGAAAGTGCTAAAAATGACCCCTCTTCCTCCTCTATCTCCTGGGCCACCTCCTCTTCCATCATCGCCCTAAGTGTTTTCTCAAGGAGACATAGAAGTGGTATTGTAACGCTGATAACGGCGTCATCGCCACTGGCCATGTTGGTGGAGTACTCGAAACAGCGCAACAGGGCACACAGGTCTCGCATGGAGGCCCAGTCATTGGTGGTGAAGTGTGTCTGATCCACAGTGCGACTGACCCGTGCGTGCTGCAGCTGAAACTCCACTATGGCCTGCTGCTGCTCGCACAGTCTGTCCAGCATATGCAAGGTGGAGTTCCACCTGGTGGGTACGTCGCATATGAGGCGGTGAGCGGGAAGGCCGAAGTTAAGCTGTAGCGCAGACAGGCGAGCAGCGGCAGGGTGTGAACGCCGGAAGCGCGAACAGACGGCCCGCACTTTATGCAGCAGCTCTGACATGTCGGGGTAGTTGCAAATGAACTTCTGCACCACCAAATTCAGCACATGCGCCAGGCAAGGGATGTGCGTCAAACCGGCTAGTCCAGAGCTGCAACGAGATTTCGCCCATTATCGCACACCACCAGGCCGGGCTTGAGGCTCACCGGCAGCAACCACTCGTCGGTCTGTTGTTCTATACCCCGCCACAACTCCTGTGCGGTGTGGGGCCTGTCCCCCAAACATATGAGTTTCAGAATGGCCTGCTGACTTTTACCCCGGGCTGTGCTGAAGTGGTGGTGAAGGTGTGTGGCTGACTGGATGAGCAGGTGGAAGAAGAGGAGGAGGAAGCTGAGTAGGAGGAGGAGGAGACAGGAGGCAAAGAATGTTGCCCTGCGATCCTCGGCGGCGGAAGGACGTGCGCCAAACAGCTCTCCGCCTGGGGCCCAGCCGCCACTACATTTACCCAGTGTGCAGTTAGGGAGATATAGCGTCCCTGGCGTGCTTACTGGTCACGTATCTGTGGTTAGGTGGACCTTGCCACAGATGGCGTTGCGCAGTGCACACTTGATTTTATCCGACACTTGTTTGTGCAGGGAAGGCACGGCTCTCTTGGAGAAGTAGTGGCAGCTGGGAACAACATACTGTGGGACAGCAAGCGACATGAGCTGTTTGAAGCTGTGTGTGTCCACCAGCCTAAATGACAGCATTTCATAGGCCAGTAGTTTAGAAATGCTGGCATTCAGGGCCAGGGATCGAGGGTGGCTAGGTGGGAATTTACGCTTTCTCTCAAATGTTTGTGAGATGGAGAGCTGAACGCTGCCGTGTGACATGGTTGAGATGCTTGGTGACGCAGGTGGTGGTGTTGGTGGTACATCCCAAGTTTGCTGGGCGGCAGGTGCCAACGTTCCTCCAGAGGCAGAGGCCGAGGCGGCGGCAGCAGCAGCAGAAGAGGCCGAGGCGGCGGCAGCAGCAGTAGAAGAGGCCGAGGCGGCGGCAGCAGCAGAAGAGGCCGAGGCGGCAGCAGCAGAAGAGGCAGCAGGGGGAGCCTGAGTGACTTCCTTGTTTTTAAGGTGTTTACTCCACTGCAGTTCATGCTTTGCATGCAGGTGCCTGGTCATGCAGGTTGTGCTAAGGTTCAAAACGTTAATGCCTCGCTTCAGGCTCTGATGGCACAGCGTGCAAACCACTCGGGTCTTGTCGTCAGCACATTGTTTGAAGAAGTGCCATGCCAGGGAACTCCTTGAAGCTGCCTTTGGGGTGCTCGGTCCCAGATGGCGGCGGTCAGTAGCAGGCGGAGTCTCTTGGCGGCGGGTGTTCTGATTTTGCCCACTGCTCCCTCTTTTGCTACGCTGTTGGCTCGGTCTCACCACTGCCTCTTCCTCCGAACTGTGAAAGTCAGTGGCACGACCTTCATTCCATGTGGGGTCTAGGACCTCATCGTCCCCTGCATCGTCTTCCACCCAGTCTTGATCCCTGACCTCCTGTTCAGTCTGCACACTGAAGAAAGACGCAGCAGTTGGCACCTGTGTTTCGTCATCATCAGAGACGTGCTGAGGTGGAATTCCCATGTCCTCATCATCAGGAAACATAAGTGGTTGTGCGTTAGTGCATTCTATCTCTTCCACCCCTGGTGAAGAGCTAGGTGGATGCCCTTGGGAAACCCTGGCAGCAGAGTCTTCAAACAGCATAAGAGACTGCTGCATAACTTGAGGCTCAGACAGTTTCCCTGATATGCATGGGGGTGATGTGACAGACTGATGGGCTTGGTTTTCATGCGCCATCTGTGCGCTTTCTGCAGAAGACTGGGTGGGAGATAATGTGAACGTGCTGGATGCACTGTCGGCCACCCAATTGACTAATGCCTGTACCTGCTCAGGCCTTACCACTCCTTAGAACGGCATGGGCCCCACCAAATATCCCTGTAAATTTGGCGGCTACTGGGACCTGAGGTAGTGGTACACTAGGACGAGTGGCTGTGGCAGAACGGCCACGTCCTCTCCCAGCACCAGAGGGTCCACTAACACCACCACGACCATGTCCACGTCCGCGTCAGTGTCCCTTATTAGATGTTTTCCTCATTGTTTCCCGTTCACCAAAATTTTGAGAATGCAATATTTGGGAATAGTTTTTTAACCCAGAAAAAAAAAAGGGCTTTTTACGGTCGCTACAAATTAACTTGACCAGCTAAAACAGTACAGATTTGCTTGAATAGAAATGTGAGACCTGTTTTTTTTTGCACTGTGTGACAGGTTAGGTTTAATCTCAGAATCAGACTTCTATCTGCACGGTAGCGTGTGTCTTAGGTTTTTTGAATGACACTATCAGTACCTTCAATGTAAGATATCCTTTTTGGGATAGATTTCAAGTAGGCCTCAAATACCAGAAACTAGTTTTTTGAGAATGGCAAAATTTGGGAATAGTTTTTTAACCAGAAAAAAAAAAGGGCTTTTACGGTCGCTACAAATAACTTGACAGCTAAAACAGTTCAAGTTGCTTGAATAGAAATGTGAGACCTGTTTTTTTTTGCACTGTGTGACAGGTTAAGTTTTAATCTCAGAATCAGACTTCTATCTGCACGGTAGCCGTGTGTCTTAAGTTTTCTAAATGACACTATCAGTACCTTCAATGTAAGATATCCTTTTTGGGATAGATTTCAAGTAGGCCTCAAATACCAGAAACTAGTTATTTTGAGAATGGCAAATTTGGGAATAGTTTTTCAACCCAGAAAAAAAAAAGTGCTTTACGGTCACTACAAATAACTTGACCAGCTAAAACAGTACAGATTTGCTTGAATAGAGATGTGAGACCTGTTTTTTTTTGCACTGTGTGACAGGTTAAGGTTTAATCTCAGAATCAGACTTCTATCTGCACGGTAGCGAGTGTCTTAGGTTTTATGAATGACACTATCAGTACCTTCAATGTAAGATATCCTTTTTGGATAGATTTCAAGTAGGCCTCAATATACCAGAAACTAGTTATTTTGAGAATGGCAAATTTTGGGAATAGTTTTCAACCCAGAACCAAAAGTGTGCTTTTAACGGTCACTACAAATAACTAGACCAGCTAAAATCAGTACTGATTTGGTTGAATAGAAAATGGTCAGGGTCTATTTTTTAGGCGCTGGGTGACAGGCTCAACTTGCCCCTTGATGAAGTATAATGGCCAAAAATATCACCACACTGTTGATGGTTAAATGCACTTGGGTGACACAAGCTAGCCTGCACAGATGTAGTATATGGCCACAATAAATAATCAGACTGTTGATGTTCAATGCACTTCGGTGACACAGGCTCAGCCTGCGCTGATGTAGTATATGGCCAAAAAAAAAAAAATAACCAGACTGTTATGGTTAAATGCACTTCGGTGACACTAGCTCAGCCTGCAGCTGAGGTAGGATATAGCACAAAATAACCACACTATTGATGGTTAAATACACTTGGTGATAGCTTGTGCTGGCGCACCACAAGTCACAAAATGGCCGCCGATCACCCCAGAAAAAAAGTGATCTAAAAACGCTCTGGGCAGCCTCAAAAAAGTGAGCAAGTCAATATTAGCACTTCAATGATCCACAGCTGCAGATCGATCACAGAATGAAGTCTCTTGGAGGAGTTAATCACTGCCTAATCTCGCCCTAACGTCGCAGCTGCAACCTCTCCCTATGCTTCAATCAGCAGAGTGACGTGCAGCGCAACGTGACCCAAGCTTATATAGAGGCTGGGTCACATGCTGCACTGGCCAATCACAGCCATGCCAATAGTAGGCAAGGCTGTGATGGCCTCTCGGGGCAAGTAGTATGACGCTTGTTGATTGGCTGCTTTGCAGCCTTTCAAAAAGCGCCGAACCCCGAACCCGAACACGGACTTTTACGAAAATGTTCGGGTTCGGGTCCGTGTCACGGACACCCCAAAATTCGGTACGAACCCGAACTATACAGTTCGGGTTCGCTCATCCCTACTGGTAACCCCTCCCTTCTGTAACCGATAGCTGGTTCAGAGGGCTGCAAAAAAGCAAAGATATAAATGTGTAAAATAAAAATTTACTTAAGTTTTCCCACAAAAATATATATCAATCGCTTTGCTCCTCCTCCATTTTAATATGGTGTTTTCAGATTGCATTGCTTTTTTGTGGTGACAGGTCCTCTTTAAATGTTTCTGTTGTGCAACTAATTTTTAAGGCATTGGACTCTGAGTGTGGCTCCTCTGCAACATTTGCATGGAGCATGGGCTGCGGTACTTTGGTACGGCAACTACAAAGTGGTTCGAACATTATGCTTCCAGCTCTAGTCCACTGTACAGTTCCTGGCAGCCACCCAAAACAGGTGAGTGGTGGGGTTGCAGGGTGTTGGAATCTCACCAATATGATATTGATTGACCTATCCTCAGGATAGGTCATCCGTATGAAAGTACTGGATAATCACCAATAAACAATAAGTTAACAAGAATTGGCTATATTTAGTAGGAAACATGTACATCATCAGCACACTTAAACAAGATAATTATGGAATTCCTTTAGACCAGTTTGAGAATTTCTCACATAAACCTGATGTTTCATCACATGACCACATGATCCAATACTGGACTACATCTGGTAAATTACAGTTTATTAAATAATCCTGAAATACATAAGGAATGCATATGTATAGTTTTACAATGACTTGGCTACAGCATACACACATTGTGGCCAAGACTAAATATTTTACTCCAGCGGTGTCATAGTTACAGATGTGTCCAAAAATTCTCACCCCACCCTCAACATAGATGCAACAACAGCATCTCACAATGAAACAGGAAGAATCTTAATGTGATTTAGGAGACTGTAAAATAGAATGGATCTTCAGTTTAATTTTACTTTCATTAACTGAATGTAGGGATATAAAATATAACTTTTAAGCATTTTACTTCTTTCTGCTGTTTATTTTTGATTTAGAAAAATGTCCATTTACAAAAATCACATCTTACTGCATTTTTGTATAAACAGTAGAGCAACATATAAATTCTTTATGGCAATTGCAAAGAGGTATAGTAATCCCCCCTATGGGGATTCGCTCTGGTAGACAGGACAAGCGGGTGCAGTATAGAGGCAAAGACATGTTTCTAACTCAAAAACTGCTGTGTTTATTCACACTAGTTGCGGGTTCACAGTATGACAGTCCATTTTCAGTATCGGTGTTAGTTCACACCCAAAACAGTTCATACAGAAAAACATTCACCTTTGATCCTGTGTGTTTAATCCACACCCGGCTGAATGCTCAGTCTCAGAAAGTCCACCTGCAGGCTTTAGGCGGCCTGCTCGCCCGACACAGTCTTCAGCTTTCAGCCGACACACAGGGCTCAGATCTCAGGAGAGTTTTACACAGCTCTAGTGTCAGAGAGGAGTAATCCACCTACCTGACACTGCTGCCTGTTTTTTATAGGCCTGTCAAAACCGGCATGGACCGTGGGGAGTAGTCACCCACTTAGCACTTTGACTACTCCCAGTAAGAGCCGTCCCGGATCAGCTATTTACAGCATACTAGATAGCAAGGTGTCACACAGCAACTGCTACTGACACATGAAAACTTGCTCTTACTCCACCGATGCCAGGAATCTTGGTGACACATACCTATCATCCATGATGATTCCTTTGTACCTTCTTACCCCCCACCCCCCCCCCCCCCCACACACAACACACACAAATAGTGACAAGGAGTATTAGGGAGCTGCATGCAGAGCCTTATTTTTTGTATAATATTCCTATCCTCCAACAAGAAGTCTGGAGGCCATCTGTCATTAAATCACCTGCCCTCTAACAATAAGATGACTCTGCTGACCCCTGTCACAGTCTACATAGCAATGCTATACAGTAAAATAAAAGGTGTCAATACTGAAATTGCTTGGATATGTTTTATTTCAGTCTACACAAGACATTTTCTAATTGGCATGCTGACATGACTCTTATAGACTCATCCGTATTACTATATGCTCCTCCCCTTTTCATCCATGGCAATTTCCTGAGAAGGTCAGTATGGTCCAGAAAGACAAGTTGGCATTATAATGAGTCTGCTGTGCACACTCATGTGCCTTCACTAACAAGTAGTAAAGAGCTCTCAAGGGACTACTCAGGGCATTATGTGTTACATGTAAATAACCGTATAGATATGTATATGTATATCTGCATATGTCGCAGAGCTGGGAGGTATTGATAAAATGTCCTTCATGGAGTTATAACCTGAAAAGTGTGTAGGCAAGGGATAAATGCACAGAAGATTTCTCTGTTACAACCATTAAGCTTATATTAGACGCGCAGATCATCCTGGCAATTGTCCACTCATCAGTGGAGGAGACACATTTACATGCAGCAGGCCCGGCCTTTGGGGTGTGCGAGCTGTGCGGGCCGCCCGGCAGCCAGGCTGTGCGGACTGCAAGGAGGCTCCTTGGCTGGTGTAGCGACTGCCACAAACACCACACACTGTAACGACATGCAGGACAGCGGCGGCCTTCTCTCACCTCCTGGCAGCGCCCTTACTACTTTATAGACACCCTGCTTGTGTCACAACTTGCACTCTTCTCATTTAGGAGATTCGAATCCAACGAATCCCAGGCATAGTCATCTGTATTGCCGTCCTCAGGAGAGGGAGAGATTTGTCTGCTGGGATTCGAACCCACAACCTTCTGTATCAGAGGCAAAGCACTTACCCACACAGCTATAAGAGCTGCATAGCCACTGACTGAAAAAATATGAGACTTCTACTGTAGACTCTGTTATAGCTGTTAAAGCCAGTGTACATCTATACACATGACAGCTGCCCCAACACACCCAGCACTGCTATATCTCTATATGACAGCTGCCCCAGCACACTCAGCTCTGCTATATCTCTATATGACAGCTGCCCCAGCACACTCAGCTCTGCTTTATCTCTATACACTCACCTAAAGAATTATTAGGAACACCATACTAATACGGTGTTGGACCTCCTTTTGCCTTCAGAACTGCTTAATTCTACGTGGCATTGATCTCAACAAGGTGCTGATAGCATTCTTTAGAAATCTTGGCCCATATTGATAGGATAGCATCTTGCAGTTGATGGAGATTTGAGGGGATGCACATCCAGGGCACGAAGTCCGTTCACCACATACCAAAGATGCTCCTATTGGGTTAAGATCTAGTGACTGTGGGGGCCATTTTAGTACAGTGAACCTCATTGTCATGTTCAAGAAACCAATTTGAAATGATTCGAGCTTTGTGACATGGTGCATTATCCTGCTGGAAGTAGCCATCAGAGGATGGATACATGTTCTCATTCTGTTTACGCCAAATTCGGACTCTACCATTTGATGTCTCAACAGAAATCGAGACTCATCAGACCAGGCAACATTTTTCCAGTCTTCAACAGTCCAATTTTTGTGAGCTCGTGCAAATTGTAGCCTCTTTTTCCGATTTGTAGTGGAGATGAGTGGTTCCCGGTGGGGTACTTCTGCTGTTGTAGCCCATCCGCCTCAAGGTGTGCGTGTTGTGGCTTCACAAATGCTTTGCTGCATACCTCGGATGTAACGAGTGGTTATTTCAGTCAACGTTGCTCTTCTATCAGCTTGAATCAGTCGGCCCATTCTCCTCTGACCTCTAGCATCCACAAGGCATTTTTGCCCACAGGACTGCCGCATACTGGATGTTTTTCCCTTTTTACACCATTCTTTGTAAACCCTAGAAATGGTTGTGCGTGAAAATCCCAGTACCTGAACAGATTGTGAAATACTCAGACCGGCCCGTCTGGCACCAACAACCATGCCACGCTCAAAATTGCTTAAATCACCTTTCTTTCCCATTCTGACATTCAGTTTGGAGTTCAGGAGATTGTCTTGACCAGGACCACACCCCTAAATGCATTGAAGCAACTGCCATGTGATTGGTTGACTAGATAATTGCATTAATGAGAAATAGAACAGGTAACATAGAACATAGTAACATAGTACATAAGGCCGAAAAAAGACATTGTCCATCCAGTTCGGCCTGTATCCTTCAAGTTGATCAGAGGAAGGCAAAAAAACCTGCGAGGTAGAAGCCAATTTTCCTCACATTAGGGGATTAAAAAATTTCTTCCCGACTCCAATCAGGCAATCAGAATAACTCCCTGGATAACGACCCCTCTCTAGTAGCTATAGCCTGTAATATTATTACGCTCCAGAAACACATCCAGGCCCCTCTTGCATTCCTTTCTTGTACTCACCATCACCACCTCCTCAGGCCAGAGAGTTCCATAGTCTCACTGCTCTTACCGTAAAGAATCCTTTTCTATGTTTGTGTTACAAACCTTCTTTCCTCCAAACGCAGAGGATGTCCTCTCGTCACAGTCACAGTCCTGGGGATAAATAGATGATGGGATAGATCTCTGTACTGACCCCTGATATATTTATACATAGTAATTAGATCTCCCCTCAGTCGTCTTTTTTCTAACGTGAATAACCCTAATTTTGATAATCTTTCAGGGTACTGTAGTTGCCCCATTCCAGTATTACTTTAGTTGCCCTCCTCTGGACCCTCTCCAGCTCTGCTATGTCTGCCTTGTTCACTGGAGCCCTGAACTGTACACAGTACTCCATGTGTGGTCTGACTAATGATTTGTAAAGTAGTAGGAATATGTCCTCATCACGGCATCTATGCCCCTTTTGATGCAACCCATTATCTTATTGGCCTTGGCAGCAGCTGCCTGACACTGTTTTTTGCAGCTTAGTTTGCTGTTTATTAAAATATCCTTCTAGATCCTTTTCCATGTCTGTGTTACCGAGTGTTTTAACCATTTAGTATGTACGGGTGACTTGCATTATTCCTTCCCATGTGCATAACTTTACATTTGTCAGTGTTAAACCTCATCTGCCACTTATCTGCCCAAGCCTCAGTCTATCCAGATTGCTCTGTAGTAGTATACTGTCCTCTTAAGTGTTAATTACTTTACACAGTTTAGTGTCATCTGCGAAAATTGATATTTTACTATGCAAGCCTTCTACAAGATCATTAATAAATATCTTGAAGAGAATAGGGCCCAATACTGACCCCTGAGGTACTCCACTAGTGACAGTGACCCAATCTGAGTATGTACCGTTAATAACCACCCTCTGTTTTCTATCATTGAGCCAGGTACTTACCCACTTACAGACGTTTTCTCCCAGTCTGAGCATTCTCATTTTATATACTAACCTTTTATGTGGTACAGTGTCAAATGCTTTGGAGAAGTCCAGATATACGACATCCATTGATTCGCCGCTGTCAAGTCTAGAACTTACCTCCTCATAGAAACTGATTAAATTAGGTGAGTGTATATGATAGCTGCCCCAGCACACCCAGCTCTGCTACATCTAATACACATGACAGCTGCCCCAGCACACTCAAGCTCTACTATATCTCTATATATGACAGCTGCCCCAGCACACCTAGCTCTGCTACATCTTTACACATGACAGCTGCCCCTGCACACTCAGCTCTGCTATATTCCCTGCCAAAACAGCCTGCTGGATCAGATTTTTTCACCGCTCTTGACCATATAAATACCTGGCAGTGTAGGGCATATTGAGGAGATGTGATATTGTATTTTTTTTCTGTGGACTGCTTCGTTTTCCCCACTGTGCCCCCCATTCTTGTTTCACGCCCTGTATGTAAATCCATACCATGGGTACAGTGAGGAGGAGACAGCCATGTTTCTCATGGGAGGAGAAGGTGAGCTTTTCTTTCTCCCTGGCTGTGACATGCACAGGGCGGGAAATCAGAATGTGGGGAGCGGAGCAGCCCAAAGAAAAAAAATATATATAAAAAGCAATATCACATCTCCTCAATATGTCTAACACTGCCATGTATTTATATGGTAATGTCAGAATCCGTAAAGGTCCCCTTTAAAGTCATAGGAGATTAAACTGAATATTATAAAGTTTGTGGCCTTTTCTTTCATTTTAGGAATAAGATCCAAGGTAATTCAGCTAGGTAGGATGTGTTCCAGCATATGACCATTGTGCATTGTTATTAAGGAATGGTGTGGTTTTCATGAAATCTGCAAATGTAGTGAAACTGAAAGTAATGTTACAAATCAGTTTAAACTTTGCCTATTAACAGGGCAGTCTCTCCAATGTGCTCTGCTTCCTACTATTAAACAAAGTATCCATTAAAGGGGTTTTCTGAGATATTTTAAATGATCCTCTGGATAGATCATCATTATCTGATCAGTGAGGGCCCGAAGGTGCATTGAAAAAGTATTCATACCCCTTGAACTTTTCCACATTTTCTCATGTTATACCCACAAACTTAAATGTATTTTAATGGGATTTTATGTGATAGATCAACCCAAAGTAGCAAGTATGTTTGACGTGAAAAGAAAATGACACATGGGTTTCAAATTTTTTTAAATAAATAAAAATCAGAAAAGTGTGGCATTCATTTGTATTCAGCCCTTTTTTCTCTGATATCTCTAAATAAAACCTAGTGTGACCAATTGCCTTCAGAAGTCACCTAATTAGTAAATAGAGTTGCGTGTGTGTAATTTATTCTTAGCATAACTACAACTGTTCTGTGAAGGCCTCAGAGGGTTATTAGAGAACAATAGTGATTAAACAGCATCATGAAAACCAAGGAACACACCAGACAGGTCTGGGATAAAGTCATGGAGTAAAGCAGCTTCTGAACATCTCACAGAGCTCTGTTCAATCCAGCATCCGAAAATGGAAGGAGTATGGCACAACTACAAACCTACTAAGTCATGACATGAGGCAAGGAGAGTACTAATTAGAGAATCAGCCAAGAGGCCATGCATACTCTGGAGTAGCTACAAAGATCTGATGGCTACACAGCCGCCGCTGCAACTCCCCATTGTGCGGATCAAAACATCCGGCAATGGGAAGGGGCAGCCAATAGTGGTCCGCAATGGGAACGAGCCTCCCTAGCATCGCGGGTGATGCTAGGGAGGCTTGTTCCCGTTGTGGCCTGCTATTGGCTGACAACCCATCGCCGGATGTTTTGTTCCGCGCCACGGGGAAATGCAGCGGTGGCTTTAGAAGTGACGCGGGTGCGGAGAGAGCAGGGTAAGTATGACCAGTATGAGGGGCCCGGCATTCGGGGGGCATTTTAGGGGTTGGATAACCTCCTTTAAGCCTGGAAAGAACTTATTGAATAAACAAATAAAATGGAGACATTGTTCCAATCGAGTAAAAACTATAGATGGATGCAAAGTTTTAATCCATTTTTTGCCCTTGTTGCTCTTCTTAACGGTTGAGTTTTGTGATGAGAGAAGATAGGGAGCGGGAAAGAAAAGGAAATTCATAGGCATATGACTTTTTTTTAAGAAATGTATGTATTTCATGAAAATAACAAAACACAGCAAAGACAGGTAAAATGTGGAAAGGACTCGCGTACAACTAAGCCAGATAGATTCACACATCTCATACTAAATCAAAGAGCAGATAACATGTCTGAGCCTTGAAATTAACCCCTCGTAACAATTGCAGGCAGGGATAGGTAAGAAAGGAAGGGAGCAGAGGGAAGAATGGATGAAAAGAGTGAAGGAAGAGAGGGGGGACAAGAAGAAGGGAGAATGTTAGATAACTATACCTTTCTTTTTTTATCGCTTCTCTAGAGGGGCAAACATAACAAGCTTTAATTCCTGGACTGCTGGTCAAATTTTGAAGAGGGTCCCAAGATAAGTAATATATATAAAACAAAATATTACCTCTATTTATGGTGCCAAGGCATGCCACGTGTGTTCAATTTCAAGCTCTGAGTAGTTCTCAAAATAATGAAGAAAAACAAACAAACCTATTCACACATAAATATCCTTTGTAAAAAATTGCAGAAACTCTTGTCAGTCAAACCCGTGGGTTCATCTAAACATGAATAGTTTATGAGTGATTACTTTCTGTAAATGTCGCATGTTTCCTACTGGATTATCTTTTTCCTGCAGCTGGAAGAGGCAGTCCTATGAATCACATGTTTGGAATATAATTACAGGCCTGGTAATTACTTGTGTATCATAAATGCTTTCACTCTGGACCTAATTTAAAACACGACATTTAACTGTGTAGAAGATGTAATAATGTTGAGATATTTGACAGCTTACCTTTTTTTATAGATCACTTTACAATCACAACTGTTTATCATTATTGGTGCTCAGGTTATGCTTCTCTCCATCACTTACACTTGCCTTTTATTTCTGCCTGGAGAAGTTGGAAATGACCAAGCTGTGGCCCAATCATCATGCTTGTTGGAGTGGGCCTATAGTGTATAGAAACTACAATTATCCCAGTGGTTTGATTGCTCACTTCTGTAAGGTATACGGTACATTATGTGTCAGGAAAGGTCAGAAGTGTGGTAAGAGATGACTTCCTAGTGTGGAACTAGAATTCCAAGGGCCACGTACAAATATTTTCTGACTTGGGCCTCTTAGTGTCATATTACAGATCTTCCTCGCCTTCCAGAGATCTGGAAGCTATCACCTTGTTTTTGCCCACAAAATAAAAACAAATGACATTCCTGGCAGGCCCTTTCACTCTCCAGGTCAATTAGTAGCTACGATGGCTGTAGTTATGCCAACGTCAATTCAAACAGTACATGTCAAGCTCTTTCAATAGGGCCATCACCAGCCATTTTGATTGCTTATTTAAACTTTTAGCCAAAATTAAAGAGATTGCTCTACTGATCTGTCATATTTCTTTTGACTCTCTTAAATTAAGTTATTATATACGGGCCTTCCGTACTAAAATATCTGCTAACACCACAGTATACACTTTAAGTGATGGTTTTAGACCAGTTTCTCAAGTTTATATGCAAGAAACGTACTTATGGCATGCATTAACCTGTTCAAAACTGAGCCATTCTTCCCTGTTCATGACCAGGCATATTTAATTTTTTTTTCCGTTAACCTTGTTTTTCGTTAAGTTTTTTAAATGATTTAGCTTCTTTTTTTTCCGTAATAATATTGGATCAGGTTAAGATCATAATGTCACGGCGGACCGGATCTCAGATGCACAGATAACCAACAAACAAGTTTCTAGGCGAGAAGCTGGGGAAAGGTCACCTCCTAGCAAATCCCTGACTTCTCCTCCCTACACTGCTAAGCCCACATTCAGACCTTGAAGGTAGGAATAATGTGTCCTCGTGCCTGGGCTGAAAATCCCTAGAATCCCTGAGATGGTGAAAAGGGAATAGGGGCAGCCTGCTCCCTCAGAACCTGGAGGGGACAGACGACACACAAACAACCTAGACAGCAAACAACAAAAACAGAAACCAAACTTATCTTATCTCGGCTGGAACAGACAATCCTTCCTTTCCTTGCTTCCAAGGCCAGACTGATTTCTATAACCCGCACAGAAACACTGGGAATGAGTGAGATTTAAAACCAATGATCCCACCCAGTGCACCTGAAGGGAGGCGGATCTAGCACGACACCAAAACCAAAAAAAAACTAAACACGTGCTGCTATTCTGGCCAACCTCCGCACATAGTCAGAGCAGGGCATGACAGTACCCCCCCTTCTACGGGGAACCTCCGGACACCCCGGACCAACCTTATCCGGATGGGATCTGTGAATACCCTCACCAGTCGGCTGGCACTGACATCCAGCGCCGGAACCCAAATCCTCTCCTCAGGGCCGTATCCCCTCCAGTGTACCAGGTACTGAAGGGAACCCTGAAGAACTCTAGAGTCGAGAACCCTGGAGATCTCGAACTCAAAATTTCCATCGACCAGAACAGGAGGAGGAGGCAATGGCAAAGGTTCCAACGGTTTCACATATTTTTTCAGTAAAGACCTGTGGAAACACATCATGGATCCCTCCTAGTCTGCGGAAGATCCAGCCGAAACTCTACTGGATGATCACCGCAGATATTTTGTACGGACCAATAAATCTTGGACCCAGTTTCCAATATGGCACTCTCAATTTAATATTTTTAGTGGACAACCACACCAGAATCACCCACACAAAGGTCCCGGACCAGTCACACGTCTCTTGTCAGCCATTCGCTTATACCTCTCACCCATCTTCTCCAAATTCACTTGGATCCTTCGCCAGATAGAAGACAAGGGCAGAAGAAAATCTCTCCTCCTCTGGCATCCCAGAGGAACTAGTCCCAGAAAAGGTACCAAACTGAGGATGAAAACCGTATGCGCCAAAAAATGGCGACTTACCTGTGGACTCCTGCCTACGTTATTCAAAGAATTTTCTGCTAGGGACAAGAATGAGGACCAGGCCTCCTGATTCTCAGCCACAAAGCACCTCATGTAGGTCTCCAGGTTTTGATTAGTACGCTCTGGTCTGTCCATTCGACTGCGGATGAAAAGCCGAAGAGAACGAAAGTTTTGAATGCCAAGCCGAGGAACAGAACGCCCTCCAAAACCTGGAGACAAACTGCGTGCCCCTATCAGAGACCACATCCGAAGGAAATACCATGCAATTTCACATATTATCAACAAAAATCTGCGCAAGAGTCTTGGCGTTAGGCAGACTAGTTAATGATATAAAGTGAGCCATTTTACTGAAACGGTCAACTACCACCAAAATTACTGTTCTCCCCGGAGGAACTCGGCAGATCCGTAATAAAGTCCATAGACAAGTGCGTCAAGGACGAGACGGAATAGACAATAGAGAAGTGAACCAGCCGGTCGAGTATGAGCAACCTTTGACCGAGCACAGGTTTCACAAGCAGCCACGTAATCCTCAATACTCTTACGTAACCCTGGCCACCAGAACCTCTGGGACACCAGGGTCACAGGTGGACTTACCCCCAGGATGTCCAGCAAGGACAGTTATCGTGATGTTCCTTGAATACCTTATATTGCAGACCTTCAGGAACAAAACAACCTCCCTGGGGGACAAGAACCAGGAGCCCCTCCTGGGCTCCCAACACCTCCATCTCCATTCGGGGTACAGAGCGGAGACCACCACCACATCAGCCAAAATCGGAGCAGGATCTCTGAATCACCTCCCCCAGGAAAGCTGCGAGACAAGGCATCGCCCTTGACGTTCTTAACCCCGGGCGAAAGGTAACCACAAAATTGAACCTGGTAAAAAATAGTGACCATCTGGCCTGTCTAGGGTTCAGACACTTGGCAGATTGCAGGTAAGCCAAATTCTTATGATCTGTATATACTGTAACGGGGTGAGACGCCCCCTCCAACCAGTGACGCCCATTCCTCAAAGGCAACTTGATGGCCAGCAACTCTCTATCTCCAACTCATAATTCTTCTCGGCAACGAGAGCTTCTTGGAGAAATAAGCACACGGGACCCATTGCCAGGAGATGAACCTGCGACAGCACCACTCCAACCCAACCCCCATTTCTGATGCATCAACCTCCACCACAATTGGCTGAGACACATCGGGCTGCACCAGAATGGGAGCAGACGCAAAAACACTCCTTAATAGCCGAAAAGGCCTGCAATGCCTCATCCGACCAGACAGAGACGTCGGTGCCCTTCTTAGTCATATCAGTGAGAGGTCTTAAAATGGTAGAATAGTTCGAAATAAATTTTCTATAATAATTAGTAAAACCCCAAAAACCGCATCAAAGCTTTATGATTCTCTGGTCGATCCCATCCCAGAACCGCCCCGGACCTTTTCAAGGTCCATACGAAAACCAGAGTCAGAAAGCAGATATCCCAAAACGGAAGCTCCTGCACCGAAACACACATTTCTCCAATTTGGCATATAATTTATTCTCCCGAAGGGATCGTCAAAACCTGTCTCACATGATCCTGATGGGTCTTCAGATCAGGAGGAGTAAATTAAAATGTCATCCAAGTAAACCACCCACGAACCTCCCGACAAATGATGGCAAAATGTCATTGACGAATCGCTGAAATACCGCTGGCGCGTTCGTCAACCCAAAAGGCATAACCAGATTCTCAAAATGACCCTTGTGCATATTGAAGGCCGTTTTCCACTCATCCCCCTCCTTGATTCTGATCAAGATTGTAGGCCCCTCTCAAATCCAACTTGGAGAACACCTTGGCTCCAACAATCTGATCAAAAGGTCAGAGATCAAAGGCAGGGGATATGGATCCGGACCGTAATACGGTTCAATTCCCGGAAATCCAAACAAGGTCTCAGCGATCCATCCTTTTTTTTTACAAAGAACAAACTACTGCCACGGAGACTTAGATGGCCTAATATGACCTTTTGCCAAACTCTCGGCGACATACCTTCGCATGACCTCTCTTTCGGGTTGAGAAAGATTGTAAGCCGAGACTTTGCCAACTTAGCCCCTGGGATGAGATTAACTGGACAATCATAGTCACGATGAAGGGGCAATTCCTGAGCCCCACCCTCCGAAAAGACATCCGCAAAATCTGAGAGATACTGAGGTAAAGCCGTAGTGGACACACCAGAGATAGATGTGCCAAGACAATTATCCGAACAAAACTCACTCCAACCATGATTTGTCTCGCTTGCCAATCTATAATTTGGGTTATGTTTAATCAACCATGCTAACCCCAAAACTATAGGAGCCGGCAAATCCTTCATGACAAACAAGACATAATCTCAGCATGTGAATCTCCTTTCGAGAAAGAGGGGAAGAATCAATTGCAAAAACCGGAATCTCTCTTTCTAAAGTGCAAGTACTTAGACCTAGAATTTAAAGAAAAAGAAAGTCAATAAGGTTTACCCAGCACCACAGTCAGGAATACTTCAACAAAAAATTCTCTTGAGTCTAGCGCCACCATAGCTGGAAGGAAGAAACGGGTATTACAGGGAGCTTGCATACCTGCCTGCTCCACCACACCATTCACGCTACCAAGAGTCAGGAAAGTTTTTTTTTTCTTTTTCTCTTCCACATGCGGTTTAACAAAAGGACAAGCAAAAATAAAATGACCACTTTTCCCACAGTAGTAACATAGTTTGTGCAATTTCCTAAAGTCTCTACTACCAGAACGGAAAGAAACCTGACCCAGCTGCATGGGTTCCTCCCCTACCCCAGAGTTACCTGTAACATCACCCTGGGAAGCAGTAGAGATGAACCACTCACAGAAGGGATCCCTTGCGCGGAGGAGCCCTACACCTTTCTCTAATACGTCTATCTAACCATACTGCCAAAGACATTGCATTCTCCAAAGAATCTGGATACTCATGAAAAGCAAGGGCATCTTTCAATCTCTCAGATAACCCCCTGACAAAACTGACTACGTAACGCGGGATCATTCCACTCTGACTCGGTATCTCCTAACATCAACACAGTAAGCCTCTGCAGAATGTTCACCCTGTAATAAATTACGTAATTTCGATTCTGCCATCGAGACCCGATCTGGGTCATCGTAGATAAATCCCAGGGCCTTAAAAAATTCTTCCATGACCGGAGGGCCCGAGAAACGGGCGGCAGAGAAAAGGCCCAAGATTGTGCATCCCCTTTAAGCAGAGAAATGGATTATACTATCCTCTGACTTTCATCACCTGACGACGATGGACGCAGCCGAAATAAGATTTGCATGACTCTCTAAAACAAATAAAGTCATCCGTACCCCCTGCAAATCTATCAGGAAGAGCGACTTTAGGCTCCCCACAAATTTGACCTGCACCTGATGCCAGAGCATTCTGACACCGTGGGACCGAATTACGTAGCTCCACAACCTCTAGGGATAGCCCCTGCATGCGGTCAACTAACGCATCAATTGAGCCATCACAAAACCACTGAGCAATGACAGTCAAAGTATTGGCAGATTATAATGTCACAGCGGACAGGATCTCAGATACACAGATAAACCAACAAACAAGTTTCTAGGCGAGAAGCTGGGGAAAGGTCACCTCCTAGCAAATCCCTGACTTCTCTCCCTACACTGCTAAGCCCACATTCACACCTTGAAGGTAGGAATAATGTGTCCTCGTGCCTGGGCTGAAAATACCCTAGAATCCCTGAGATGGTGAAAGGGGAATAGGTGCAGCCTGCTCTCTCAGAACCTGGAGGGGACAGACGACACACAAACAACCTAGACAGCAAACAAAAAAAACAGAAACCAAACTTATCTTATCTGAGCTGGAACAGACAATCCTTCCTTCCTTGCTTCCAAGGCCAGACTGATTTCTATAACCCCACACAGAACACTGGGAATGAGTAGAGATTTAAACCAAGACTCCACCCAGTGCACCTGAAGGGAGGCGGATCTAGCACGACTCAAAACAAAAAAAAAAACTAAACACGTGCTGCTATTCTGGCCGACCTCCGCACATAGTCAGAGCAGGGCATGATACATGTCCCCCTGGATTATTAATTTTAATTTAATTCACTAAATTTGTGCTGCCTGCCAATATTTTTAGTGATAACAATTCATTAACGATTTAGTTACCGTTTTATAGAGGTATATACAGTAGTTTACGTTGCTGGGAGTGGGGCTAGAAGCGGCAATGTGGAATAGTGGTGGTGTTTTTTTAATTTTGTTTTGGCTTTATTTATTTGTTATATTTTTTTATTTTACATTTGTACTCTTTATTGTATCCCTCAAGACCCTTGGGGACATTTTCAGATATTACATGGTTTTTTTTTTGTGGTTTTTTTTTGTAATTTACCTCATATTAGCCCTAGTTACAGGGTAATTGCAGCCTACAAAGACTCACTGCAGAGCTGATCTGGGTTTGCTAAGACCCTGCAGCTGCTGCAGTTATTTGGTAGCATCATATGATCTCCAAGGTAGTCGCAGGAAGCGTCATGGCCACTCATTGAGCACAATGTATACAGCAGTAATAAATGTTTTTTCCTTCTCTTTGGATAGTCTAGCTGTCACTGACAACCAGCTCTCTGCTCCTGCAGTTGCATGAACTCCATGCAACTGCAAACTCAGCTAGAATATTTAGAAACATCCTTGCTGAGTTACATGTGGACCTGCTGGACATTTAAAATTGCCCAGCAGTCCTTAAAGGGATTCTGTCACCAGGTTCACCCCTGTCAGCTAAACATATGCTGATGTTCAGGGCCTCATCAGGATTCCTAATGTGGCTTCTAAATGTGATCCGTAGCCTTATTTTGCTAAAAAAACAGGTTTTGCTAACCTGTCACTCAAAGAAATAAGGTGCCCAAGGGGATGTCAGGGGATGTCAAGGGGATGCAAGGTGCCACCGCACCCACCGCGTTCGTGCCCAGCGCCGCCTTTCCAAACTTCTAAGAAAAAGAGGGGGTCAGTCAGCACATCCCAAAGCGCAGGGGCACGTTGCTATGGCTGAGAACAAGACTGTTAAACAAAACATGCAATGCAACAGCTCACTGCAACCAAATAAAGTACAAAATTGCAATCATAATTGCAAATGCTATACTAATAAGTTACAGATGCTTGGCAAATGTTTGTACAAAATTATTTGAGCCCATCTGCGCACGTCAAGGCGATCTCTAGTTAGACGTGTTCCTAACACTAAATTTTACCTGTTATGTGCCATGACGGCTATCATATAATTCAGAAAGTGCAGGTTCCACATGCATGCTGGATCCGCCTGAATTCCTGTCAATTTTGGTGCCAAAATGGCCTCCATTATATCCACGGAAAGCAGTACCAGCATGCATGCCGGGCCCACTCCTCACCACCCCTGGCGCCAAAAGGTCACCAAGGACTGCAAAGAGAGTCCACACCACTATCTCTCTCCTGGTGCCAAATGGCTTCAGTGAGTGAGGGGGAGCAGGCCAAGCTATATACTAACACTAATTAAAATCAGCCAATGGGGCAGACGAGCTGGTCAGGAGTGCACGACTAAAGGAGGCTGCACACCTCCAGCACAAGCTGCAAAGAAAAAAGGGGGTCAGTCAGCACATCCCAAAGCGCAGGGGCACGTTGCTATGGCTGAGAACAAGACTGTTAAACAAAACATGCAATGCAACAGCTCACTGCAAACCAAATAAAGTACAAAACGATTTGCCAAGCATCTCTAACTTATTAGTATAGCATTTGCAATTATGATGCAATTTTGTACTTTATTTGGTTTGCAGTGAGCTGTTGCATTGCATGTTTTGTTTAACAGTCTTGTTTCCAGACTTCTGCACCGCCTCCTAATCCTCTGTGCCGCCTCTCTCTCTCCCTCCATCCCCCCTCCTCCCTCCTCCTGCTGTAAGATCTTGCGTGTGCGCACAGGGCTCTGCCTGATGCGCCCGTGCGGACTTCTCGATTTGGCTTCTTGAAGCGAAGTGTGCATGCGCCGGGTATGACCTGCACCCAGGTATGACCTGCACTCTGGCGCCAGCCTCTCAGAGCCCTGTGCGCACGCGCGATATCTTACAGCAGGAGGAGGGGGAGGGAGGGAGAGCGAGAGGCCACAGAGGATTAGGAGGCGGTGCAGAAGTCTGGAAAGGCGGCGCTGGGCACGAACGGTGGTGGGTGCGGCGGGCACCTTGCATCCCTTGACATCCCCTGACATCCCCTTGGGCACCTATTTCTTTGAGTGACAGGTTAGTAAAAACCAGTTTTTTAGCAAAATAAGGCTACGGTTCACATTAGAAGCCCACATTAGGAATCCTGATGAGGCCCTGAACATCAGCATATATTTAGCGGACAGGGGTGAAACCTGGTGACAGAATCCCTTTAAGCTGTTAAACTCAGTTTGGGTTAGTAGTGTCAATTTCCAGCCCAAAAAAGTTTTACAATTGTGGTTGAAGGTTGATGTTAGGCCCCTTTCACATGGGCGAGTATTCCGCACACGTGCAATGCGTGAGGTGAACGCATTGCATCCACACTGAATCCTGACCCATTCATTTCAATGGGGCTGTGTACATGAGCGATGTTTTTCACGCATCACTTGTGCTTTGAGTGAAAATAGCAAGCATGTTCTATATTCCGCATTTTTCACGCAACGCAGGCCCCATAGAAATGAATGGGGCTGTGTGAAAATCGCATCGCATCCGCAAGCAAGTGCGGATGCGGTGCGATTTTTCATGCATGGTTGTTAGGAGATGATGTTACTAAATAGTGATGAGCAACCCCGGACCCCATTAAAGTAAATTCACTGTATTATTTTCCCTTCTACATGGTTATAAGGGAAAATAATAGCATTTTTAATACAGATGCAAAGTCAAATGTCAATTGAGGGTAAAAAAAGTAATAAAAACATTACTGATCCTCCTCCACTTGATCGCGCAGCCGGAATCCTCTTCTTTGTTCTTGTATAAAGGACTTGCAAAAGGACCTTTGCTGACGAAATTGCGCTCACTACAAAGAAGAGGATTCCGGACCTGCGCGATCAAGTGGGAGGAGGTGAGTAATGTTTTTTATTATTTTTTTACCCTCAATTGACAATTGACTTTGCATCCTGTATTTAAGAATGCTATTATTTTCCCTTATATACCATGTTAGAAGGGAAAATAATAAAATCAACAGAACACCTAACCCAAAACCGAACTTCAGTGAAGAAGTTCGGGTCCGGGTACTCATTCAGTTTTTTATCACCCGCGTGCAAAACGCATTGCACTGGCACGGAGAAAACTGAACAACTAAAACACAATCGCAGACAAAACTGACTGAAATTGTGTTTCTACTCGCGCGGGTTTCCCCCAATGCACCTTGAACGCATCCAGCCTTAATGATCCTCAGATATAAAACAACTCGTAACAGGCAGTCATGTAAATAGGACAGAAAATTATTCTCTTCTATAGTTTAGAGCTTCAGAAACATACTAACATATATGCTCCAGTTTTAAACAATTGCTTCTAAATATCCAGTTATAAATTAGCAATTATGGCGAAAAAAGATGGGAAGGCGCTCATAGGGTAGTAAGTTCAATAAAAAATGTATGTACGTAAGACATCAATGGTTGTGCTCACCTTATGGTGTTGTGCATACGTAGGCAAAACACTCGTGAGGACAGGGGGTCGGTGCAGGCGGTATCTTTCAGTCCTCGTAGGTGGAGTAGCCAATTCTCCAGAGGAATGATATGGAACACAATGGGGAAAGTTTTGTGTACTGTACCAGTACACCAAATTGATACCTTCTGGCGCAAAGACACGACCTCAGTAGATAGATTAAGGATCTTTTATAAATGAGTGACAACGCGTTTTGGAGTGAATGTACTCCTTTTTCAAGTCTAAAAAATCACAAAGTAATAAATAAAAAAAAAAGGGGGTTGTGCAAAAATAAGTTATATACAGGGAGTGCAGAATTATTAGGCAAGTTGTATTTTTGAGGATTAATTTTATTATTGAACAACAACCATGTTCTCAATGAACCCAAAAAACTCATTAATATCAAAGCTGAATATTTTGGAAGTAGTTTTTAGTTTGTTTTTAGTTTTAGCTATTTTAGGGGGATATCTGTGTGTGCAGGTGACTATTACTGTGCATAATTATTAGGCAACTTACAAAAAACAAATATATACCCATTTCAATTATTTATTTTTACAGTGAAACTAATATAACATCTCAACATTCACAAATATACATTTCTGACATTCAAAACAAAACAAAAACAAATCAGTGACCAATATAGCCACCTTTCTTTGCAAGGACACTCAAAAGCCTGCCATCCATGGATTCTGTCAGTGTTTTGATCTGTTCACCATCAACATTGCGTGCAGCAGCAACCACAGCCTCCCAGACACTGTTCAGAGAGGTGTACTGTTTTCCCTCCTTGTAAATCTCACATTTGATGATGGACCACAGGTTCTCAATGGGGTTCAGATCAGGTGAACAAGGAGGCCATGTCATTAGATTTTCTTCTTTTATACCCTTTCTTGCCAGCCACGCTGTGAGTACTTGGACGCGTGTGATGGAGCAATTGTCCTGCATGAAAATCATGTTTTTCTTGAAGGATGCAGACTTCTTCCTGTACCACTGCTGAAGAAGGTGTCTTCCAGAAACTGGCAGTAGGACTGGGAGTTGAGCTTGACTCCATCCTCAACCCGAAAAGGCCCCACAAGCTCATCTTTGATGATACCAGCCCAAACCAGTACTCCACCTCCACCTTGCTGGCGTCTGAGTCTGACTGGAGCTCTCTGCCCTTTACCAATCCAGCCACGGGCCCATCCATCTGGCCCATCAAGACTCACTCTCATTTCATCAGTCCATAAAACCTTAGAAAAATCAGTCTTGAGATATTTCTTGGCCCAGTCTTGACGTTTCAGCTTGTGTGTCTTGTTCAGTGGTGGTCGTCTTTCAGCCTTTCTTACCTTGGCCATGTCTCTGAGTATTGCACACCTTGTGCTTTTGGGCACTCCAGTGATGTTGCAGCTCTGAAATATGGCCAAACTGGTGGCAAGTGGCATCTTGGCAGCTGCACGCTTGACTTTTCTCAGTTCATGGGCAGTTATTTTGCGCCTTGGTTTTTCCACACGCTTCTTGCGACCCTGTTGACTATTTTGAATGAAACGCTTGATTGTTCGATGATCACGCTTCAGAAGCTTTGCAATTTTAAGAGTGCTGCATCCCTCTGCAAGATATCTCACTATTTTTGACTTTTCTGAGCCTGTCAAGTCCTTCTTTTGACCCATTTTGCCAAAGGAAAGGAAGTTGCCTAATAATTAATGCACACCTGATATAGGGTGTTGATGTCATTAGACCACACCCCTTCTCATTACAGAGATGCACATCACCTAATATGCTTAATTGGTAGTAGGCTTTCGAGCCTATACAGCTTGGAGTAAGACAACATGCATAAAGAGGATGATGTGGTCAAAATACTCATTTGCCTAATAATTCTGCACTCCCTGTATATACACACAAATAAATATTTAAATAGATCAATAAATATACATATAAATATGTGTACACACACAACTCAATAGATACGTTGTTGGAAGTGGTTAAAAATGTACACGCATATATATATATATATATATATATATATCATAATATAAATGAATAGTTAATTAAATAAATTCGGATCACAAGTTCATAAATAAAGGATAAACATGTATATAAATTGCACATGATTCTCATGGTGTATAAAGGAATGCAAACGAGGGAATTGGTTAGTTACATGATTGAGAAACATATGTATGTAAATAAATATATAAATATACATTGTAAGTGATTTGGATAGACTGATCCTATACGGCAGCGGTTCTCAACCTAGGGGTCGATCGGCCCTTTCCGGGGGGTCACCTGAGGCTTCCTATTAGGGCTGCACGATTGTAGCGTTACATTACCCTACTTCGTGAGATTTCCCTACCTCCTGACTTCCTGTCGCACTGCTAATGACGTGAGGAGGCGTTCCTGAGTTTTGACGATCTGCGCATGCGCAAACCGACAGTTTATGGAAAATCTCAGCGGAGTTCAGCTTCACATCGGGACACTGCGCATGCGCCGGCCGGAGTTAGCTGCGCTTGTGCACTGGGCCGTAATATTTCCCTACTAAGGCTCTCCTGCGCATGCGCAGTGTCCCGGTGTAAAGCTGAACTCTGCTGAGATTTTCCATAAACTGTCGGTTTGCGCATGCCGCAGATTGTCAAAACTCAGGAACGCCTCCTCACGTCATTAGCAGTGCGACAGGAAGTCAGGAGGTAGGGAAATCTCACGAGGTAGGGTAGTATAACGCTACAAATAGGAGAGAGATTGTTTCACACAGGAATAACATACTTTACACGCAAAGACAGTTATGTGCGCAGTTTAGGACACATGAGGGGACACATAGGGCCATGAGGGGGACCAGCATAAGATGCTATATGTCTTATGCTGGCCCCCCTCATGGCCCTATGTGTCATAGCACACATCCCCTATAACAGCGTCCTCCACAGATCCCCCATAACAGCGTCCTCCACAGATCCCCCATAACAGCGTCCTCCACAGATCCCCCATAACAGCGTCCTCCACAGATCCCCCATATAACAGCGTCCTCCACAGATCCCCCATATAACAGCGTCCTCCACATATCCCCCATATAACAGCGTCCTCCACAGATCCCCCACAACACAGCGCCCTCCACAGATCCCCCACAACACAGCGCCCTCCACAGATCCCCCACAACACAGCGCCATCCACAGATCCCCACAACACAGCGCCATCCACAGATCCCCCACAACACAGCGCCATCCACAGATCCCCCACAACACAGCGCCATCCACAGATCCCCCACAACACAGCGCCATCCACAGATCCCCCACAACACAGCGCCATCCACAGATCCCCCACAACACAGCGCCATCCACAGATCCCCCACAACACAGCGCCATCCACAGATCCCCCACAACACAGCGCCATCCACAGATCCCCCACAACACAGCGCCATCCACAGATCCCCCACAACACAGCGCCATCCACAGATCCCCCACAACACAGCGCCATCCACAGATCCCCACAACACAGCGCCATCCACAGATCCCCCACAACACAGCGCCATCCACAGATCCCCCACAACTCAGCGCCATCCACAGATCCCCACAACTCAGCGCCATCCACAGATCCCCCACAACTCAGCGTCATCCACAGATCCCCCACAACTCAGCGTCATCCACAGATCCCCCACAACTCAGCGCCATCCACAGATCCCCCACAACACAGCACCATCCACAGATCCCTCATAACTATGTCATACCCAGCCGGTCAGCGGCTCATATGGAAAATGTAATGGTTGGGGGTCACCACAACATGAGGAACTGTATTAAGGGGTCACGGCTTTAGAAAGGTTGAGAACCACTGCTATACGGGCTATTATTTGGGGATTAAGTGAAGGATATATAGCAGGGATATGGACCCAAAGAGAGTGCTAATTGGGAGATAATAAAGTAACATAGAGCTAGAGATACAGAGCTGAGAAGAGGGAATGAAAAATATCTGCTGATGGTACCATGTTTATCCTTTATTTATGAACTTGTGAGAATCCGAATTTATTTAATTAACTATTCATTTATATAGTTATTTATTTTTGTATGTATATTAAGCTATTGAGAATCTCCATGAATTACAGTTAGCCGCTCTGTATCCTTTCTTAACATCATGTAGTGGATGTGGACTTGTGAATGGGTTATGCCGTTTTTTCCACCATTATTGACCATCTTGTGACATTTTATTTGATAGTTTCCAATGTGGATCTGTGAACATATGACATTACTATTATTATTATAATATCTTTTTATCATATATGACCATATCATAGTATTTTAATTTATTTTACTGATGGTAATTTTGACTATATGTGTGTATACGTGTGTATATAGGTGTATGTGTGTGTGTATATATATACACTCACCTAAAGAATTATTAGGAACACCATACTAATACGGTGTTGGACCCCCTTTTGCCTTCAGAACTGCCTTAATTCTACGTGGCATTGATTCAACAAGGTGCTGATAGCATTCTTTAGAAATGTTGGCCCATATTGATAGGATAGCATCTTGCAGTTGATGGAGATTTGAGGGATGCACATCCAGGGCACGAAGCTCCCGTTCCACCACATCCCAAAGATGCTCTATTGGGTTGAGATCTGGTGACTGTGGGGCCATTTTAGTACAGTGAACTCATTGTCATGTCAAGAAACCAATTTGAAATGATTCGAGCTTTGTGACATGGTGCATTATCCTGCTGGAAGTAGCCATCAGAGGATGGGTACATAGTAGTTATGAAGGGATGGACATGGTCAGAAACAATGCTCAGGTAGCCCGTGGCATTTAAACGATGCCCAATTGGCACTAAGGGGCCTAAAGTGTGCCCAGAAAACATCCCCCCCACCATTACACCACCACCAGCCTGCACAGTGGTAACAAGGCATGATGGATACATGTTCTAATTCTGTTTACGCCAAATTCGGACTCTACCATTTGAATGTCTCAACAGAAATCGAGACTCATCAGACCAGGCAACATTTTTCCAGTCTTCAACAGTCCAATTTTGGTGAAGCTCGTGCAAATTGTAGCCTCTTTTTCCTATTTGTAGTGGAGATGAGTGGTACCCAGTGGGGTCTTCTGCTGTTGTAGCCCATCCGCCTCAAGGTTGTGCGTGTTGTGGCTTCACAAATGCTTTGCTGCATACCTCGGTTGTAACGAGTGGTTATTTCAGTCAACGTTGCTCTTCTATCAGCTTGAATCAGTCGGCCCATTCTCCTCTGACCTCTAGCATCCACAAGGCATTTTTGCCCACAGGACTGCCGCATACTGGATGTTTTTCCCTTTTCACACCATTCTTTGTAAACCCTAGAAATGGTTGTGCGTGAAAATCCCAGTAACTGAGCAGATTGTGAAATACTCAGACCGGCCCGTCTGGCACCAACAACCATGCCACGCTCAAAATTGCTTAATCACCTTTCTTTCCCATTCTGACATTCAGTTTGGAGTTCAGGAGATTGTCTTGACCAGGACCACACCCCTAAATGCATTGAAGCAACTGCCATGTGATTGGTTGACTAGATAATTGCATTAATGAGAAATAGAACAGGTGTTCCTAATAATTCTTTAGGTGAGTATATATATATATATATATATGCAGTTTTTTTTATTATTTATTTTCCCCGTTCATATTATGATATATATCTATATATGCGTGTACATTTTTAACCACTTCCAACAACGTATCTATTGATTTGTGTGTGTACACATATTTATATATATATTTATTGATCTATTTATATATTGATTTGTATATAACTTATTTTTGCACAACCCCCTTTTTTTCAATTTATCAACTTTGTGATTTTTTAGATTTGAAAAAGGAGTACATTCACTCCGAAACGCGTTGTCACTCATTAATGGTACAGTACACAAAACTTTCCCCATTCAGTTATAAATTAGTAAGGGTTGACAAAACTTCAGTAGTGGCATCTCCAAAAGCCCTCAGCTCTGCACCTTGCATTCACCGCAAAGTGTTTGTGACAAGCAGCCATTTTAAAGTAGTAAAAATATTGCAGAATAAATGTCCTCTGCCGTGATTTGTTTCACTTGGCTTTGAATTTAATGTTAAAAAAACAGCTACTCTTGGAAAATTGGCATCACCAGTCTGAGTCAAAGCTAAGGCTGGTGTGAAGATGTCCTGGACAAGTACACAACTATGAACTGAACACTGAGGATCGGCAAGTTTGTTACAGAGGTTATTCCATAAACACTGGAGATTCAGGACAGTTTCTAAACTATACCTTGAATAAGATGTTCATTTTGCGAAGAAGCCATGAAAGAACTTTTTCTAAACTAAATGGCAAGTAATCAGCCTCTCTTTCATCTGCTAAAATGTGAAAGAAATTGTGTAGGCCTGTATTTCACACCTAATAACCTAAAACGTACATTAGCTTATCACCTGTCTATTGGCTTTGAAGGTATATCGTGATTCGTACACAGGGCCAGCGCCACCCATAAGCAGAGTAGGCCACCGGGTAGAGCGCACTCTTGCTGGGGGGCGCCGGCGCTCTGGAGTCTGGCCGCAATAGAAGTCACAGTAGCAGACTGCTTCTAGCAGTGGCATTGCGAGGGGGGTGCAGCGGGTGCGGGCCGCACCGAGTGACATGACTGATGGGGTGATCCCGGTCCAGACCCAACACGCACGCCTGCGCAGCCAGCCCTGCCCCTTTAAACTTACACTGTCCAAACTCCCTGGCGGCGGCGGCCCCGGCGCTGCACTATCCTCCTGAGCGCGTACAGCTTCAGGACGTAGTGCGCGCACTATGACCTGACGCTGCACGCTGTCAGGTGACAGTGCAGTGCCGGCGGGAGGATGGGAGCGTGAGGAAGAGAAGCCGCAGCGTTCTAGGTAAGTATTGCAGTATGTAGTTAGTTCTGCCTGCCGCGATTTAAGTTTTGATGGGGCATCTGGGGCTGAGTGGGGGGGTCTTTGGGCTTATCTGAGGTCTGAAGGGGGGCTGAGTGGGGGTCTTTGGCTGATCTGAGGTCTGAAGGGGGCTGAGTGGGGGTCTTTGGTCTGGACTGAGGTCTGATGGGGGTCTGTGGGCGGGTCAAAGGGCGTGGTCAATGGGCGGAGTCAAGGGGTGGCAAAATTGGCTTTTTCCTAGGATGGCAAAAATCCTTGCACCAGCCCTGTTCGTACAATTAAACTTTTTATGACTATGACTTATGTACATGGCAGGAATCGATAATGATTCAACCATATTGTTTAGCGCTATACCAAAAGAAGCCAAAATAAAGAAATACATTTAGTACTAAAATATTATTTCAGAATGAGAAAATGAATGCCAAGATCACACGATGAAAAGATGGCTTATTTTCATAATCTGCTGTCCAGAAATTATTTTGATGATCGCTTCCATGATGCCTTCAACGGCCCCTTTACACAGGTTAATTATCCCTGGACTATCCATCATCAATACTCTAGTGGTCCCATGAGTCTTTTTTTTTCTTGTTCTGCAGTGATGACGTGACTTACACCCATGTAAATACTGCAGTCAATCACTTAGTGGTTGTGTGCCATACAAGCCTGCATCACTGCTGAAACTAATGATTGGCTGCAGCAGACATGTGTCATGACCATGGTCATGGTCGTGACTCTTTGGTCGCATGCAGTGGTCAGCGGTTTCCTTTTTGTTGTCAATCACAGGTGAGGGCTCTGTGTATGTTGCCTCACGTGTGGTTGCCGCTGGCAACATGATATGGTTGGCAGTGGAGCAGCCTGAGCTGGGGGCTAGGCTGCTCGCTGTAATAGCATGCGGTTGCCTCTGGTAACGTGTGCTTGAATGTGTTCACGGTCTATGTTTGGTATGCACGGGATTTAGTTGTGTGTGCATTTCCCTTTAAGTGACACTTTCCTTGATTGGTGATGAAAGGGTTAACTCCTTTCCTTGTGTGGGTGTGGCTGCTTGGACTATTTAGCTCCTGCTGGAAGCCAGAAGTTTGAGGGGTACTTCAGCCATGGTTTATGCTGGAGTCATCCTCCTGGTTCATTTACCATCTATCCAGTGAGGTTCCGGAGTATGAGCCCTCCTACCATCAGGGTGGGCTCATACGGTTAGGAGTCAGGGTCAGAATTAGGGATGTATTAGGAGGTGACCTGCTCCCTGATCCTGTCGTCCTGGCCTAGCAGCTACTCTTATCTTTGACACCGCACGGCTGAGGGTTTTCCCCATCCTCAGCCGTGACAGTATGACCACAAGGGTGGCCCTTACTGGATAGATGGTAAATGAACCAGGAGGATGACTCCAGCATAAACCATGGCTGAAGTACCCCTCAAACTTCTGGCTTCCAGCAGGAGCTAAATAGTCCAAGCAGCCACACCCACACACAAGGAAAGGAGTTAACCCTTCCATCACCAATCAAGGAAAGTGTCACTTAAAGGGAAATGCAAACACAACTAAATCCCGTGCATACCAAACATAGACCGTGAACACATTCAAGCACACGTTGCCAGAGGCAACCGCATGCTATGACAGCGAGCCGCCTAGCCACCAGCTCAGGCTGCTCCACTGCCAACCATATCATGTTGCCAGCGGCAACCACACGTGAGGCAACATACACAGAGCCCTGTGATTGACAACAAAAAGGAAACCGCTGACCACTGCATGCGACCAAAGAGTCACGACCATGACAATATGTGGACGCATGGCACACCATTAGAGTTGAGCGGACACTTCAGAAAAAAGTTAGAGTTCGGGAACCAAACTTGACCCCGAACCCAAACCCCATTGAAGTCAATGGGGACCCAAACTTTTGAGCACTAAAATGGCTGTAAAAATGTCATATAAAGGGCTAGAGGGCTGCAAATGTTGTAAAAATGTGGTTAAGAGCATGGCAAGTGCTCTGCAAACAAATGTGGATAGGGAAATGACTTAAAATAACATAAAATATGTAAAAATTAAAAATAATAATCTTGCTCTAGGAGGACCAGGTCCATATGGAGTAGGAGGTTGAGGAGGCGGTGGATGTGCCAGTGTAGGTGGAAGTGGAGGAGGAGGAGGTAGCCTACACTTCTTTTTGGTTTAAATTGTATTTTTTTAAATTAGGGTACACCCCAAAACATTGGGAAATATAATCTGTGATAACCCCCTCCAGTCATGCTAAACACACGTTCAGACAATACACTGGCTGCAGGGCAGGCC
Organism: Bufo bufo; assembly: GCF_905171765.1. NCBI lineage: Eukaryota > Metazoa > Chordata > Amphibia > Anura > Bufonidae > Bufo > Bufo bufo. The sequence continues at coordinate 161,053,323 of NC_053393.1, read as the reverse complement.
AGCACCTCCAAGGGGTAAAGGGCAAGCTCAGGCCATGTACCCAATTTGGAGACCCAGAAGTTGCAGGGGCTGACCCCTGTCAGTCAGTTCGTGTAGAGGTGTTTGCACTCTTACTGCCCCACCATGTCGCACGTCCCCGTGATGTTCACGAACCAATTTGATATCTGCTCTATCAACTTTCGATGTTCTTTTATGCGCCTACCATGGTGATCACGGGTGGCGGGGAATCAGGGTACCAGGCCAGAGAGGGAGCGTGAGAAAGAGAGACCACATCCAAGGGAGGATTCATTTTTTCAAATTTAAGTTGAAGTTAAGTTTGAGTTGAAATATGGTAAAAGTGTGAAAACTTTTCAAAGTTTAAGCATTGAATGAAAGGATGAGGCGCGCATTAATTACTGAATAATATATTAACGACTTCACATCTGGGCCATTTGCCCCCATCCTGACCAGGCCTAATTTTGCAAATCTGACATATCTCACTCTATGTGGTAATAACTTTGGAACGCTTTTACTTATCCAAGCCATTCAGAGATTTTTTTCTTGTGACACATTGTACTTCATGCTAGTCATAAATTTGAGTCAATATATTTCACCTTTATTTATGAAAAAATCCCAAATTTACCAAAAATTTTGAAAAATTCACAATTTTAAAAAATTTTATTTCTCTGCTTTTAAAACAGAAAGTGATACCTCATAAAATATTTATTACTTAACATTCCCCATAGGTCTACTTTATGTTGGCATCATTTTGGAAATGTCATTTTATTTTTTTAGGACGTTAGAAGGCTTAGAAGTTTAGAAGCAATTCTTAAAATTTTTAAGAAAATTGCCAAAACCCACTTTTTAAGGACCAGTTCAGGTCTGAAGTCACTTTGTGGGGCCTACATAGTGGATACTGTCACAAAAAGCGGCCAGCACTGTTACACGTGCTGCCCCTGCTATCACACGCCCCCTAGTGGCCTGACCGCTCAATGCCTTCCAATACATTTCAGACCGCAGATCGTCCACTGTGGGGATGCGATCGGTGGTCTGAAACCGTCGGAATTTGGCCAGCAGACAGGCTAGGAGGGAGCGTGCGGACTAGAGAAAACACACACTGCTCAATATGTAGGTAGACTGCCACCATCCCTTGTAACAAAGGCAAGGGAAACCCTTAACTAAACACGACAACTATCTGGGTAGCGACTCTTCAGAAACGGCTAGGATTCGTTCTGCGGTGCTCAGAGCAGGTATGAGGCTGAAGAAAATGACTTTAACATCATTTATTATAGATACAATACAAATAATTAACATATACAGAAATTATTAAAAATAACAATTATAGGGAAGGATAGTCCAGTGTAAAATAAAAAGGGAAAACAGATGAAAGGGAATACTTAGTTTCAGAAGAAGAATGTCCTTTGCGGAAAGTCCTAGAAAGTCAGTTTGTTCCGGAATAAAAAGTCTGGTAAATATGTCTGCCAGCCCACCTTGGTCCTCGTGGCGGGCTTCTTCAGGTGATATTACACAAGGGAGGACTCCCATTAGATTTCACTCATGGCCTTATGAAGGGTCCAGCTGTTAGGGCGGGATCTCAGGCTCAGCCCCTGGGCTGGGTGCTGTTATTTGGAGGGAATTTCAAGTCCCAAAAATATGACATTTTCATATCTCAGCACACGTCCGTTGCACACAACTAATAATGACAAATTTACGATCCTCCGAAAATATCGATCTCATTGACACTATACATGAGAACTATATCATATTCGGTTACTGAGATGTTTAATAACCTGGATGTGGCTTATCCCAGCGGCATATGTTTTATATCAGAATACTCAGCGGATCCTGACCAACAAAAGGATATAATTTACATATCTATCCTACATATGATATTCGTACAAAGGGGTAAAAAGCATATGACCTATTCATTTTCCATTGGTGCCAGAAAGTCTGACTCAGGCTGGCTTGCAGGCCCTCTATCAGTGACAGACCAAATGTTCTTGTCAGGTGTCGGTTCACACCTAGCTGTGAGATTTCTGCAGCAAGGAAGTTCTTTGTGTAGGGTTAATTACGTTAAGAGAACGTTGGCCTCCTAGGACAACAGCTTGTAATTACAGGAATTGAATTTATTTTTATTGCGCTATCTGCTGGGCATCAGGAATTGAATCTGTAGTTCCTGGATGCGACAATCAAAAAATCGATTGACTGCGTTTTATTTCCGGTTCATCCGTGACAGATACCCCCATAAATGACCCCATTGTAGAAACTACACCCCTTAAGTTACTTAAAACCGATTTTCCAAACTTTGTTAACCCTTTAGGCGTTCCACAAGAATTAAAGGAAAATAGAGATCAAATTTTTAAATTTCACTTTTTTGGCAGATTTTCCATTTTAATCCAATTATTTCTTTAACACATCGATGGTTAACAGCCAAACAAAACTCAATATTTATTACCCAGATTCTGCGGTTTACAGAAACACCCCACATGTGGTCATAAACTGCTGTATGGGCACACGGCAGGGCGCAGAAGGAAAGGAAGGCCATATGGTTTTTAGATGCCATGTCCCATTTGAAGCACCCCTGATGCACCCTTACAGTAGAAACTCCCAAGAAGTGACCCCATTTTGAAAACTAGGGGATAAGGTGCCAGTTTTATTGGTACTATTTTTGGGTACATATGATTTTTTGATCATTCATTATAGCACTTTATGACCAATAAATTGGTTGTTTTAGCACAGTTTTTATTTATTAATTTTACAGCGTTCACCTGAGGGGTTCGGTCAAGTGACATTTTTATAGAGCAGATCGTTATGGACATGGCGATACCTAATATGTATACTTTTTCTTATTTATTTAAGTTTTACATAATAATAGCATTTTTGAAACAAAAAAAATGATGTTTTAGTGTCTCCATGTTCTGAGAGCTATAGTTTTTTTAATTTTTGAGAGATTTTCTTATGTAGGGGCTCATTTTTTGCGGAATGAGGTGACGGTTTTATTGGTACCATTTTGTGGGACATAAGCCTTTTTGATCACTTGGTGTTGTACTTTTTGTGATGTAAGGTGACAAAAATGTATTTTTTTGACACCGTTTTTTTTATTTTTATTATGGTGTTTATCGGACTGGGTCGATCATGTGATATATTTATAGAACCGACCGTCATGGACGCGGCAATACCAAATATGTCTATTTTATTTTATTTTTTCTATTTTTAATTTTTTTTTAATTCCTTACTTTTTTAATTCCTTTTTTTTTTTTTATACTTTATTTTTTTATTTATTTTACACTTTTCGTCCCCCATAAGGTCATACAAGACATCTGGGGGACATTTAACTTCACTTTTTTTTCACTGTTGATTTCCCCCCAGAGAGGCTGTACAGCGCAATACAACTCTGTACAGCCTCAATGCAGGGCTGATCGAGGTCTCTGAAAGACCTCACAGCTCCTGCACTCTCCCGGCTCCGGCGATCACATGACCGCCGGGCCGGAACAGGAAGCGCATAGCGCTTCCTACACTGTATACACAGCGCTCGGTGAGTGTGAAATATCCAAAATACAAACATGAGCAATTGCGCTGCAGTATAACAATGGCTGGTTAGTGCCGGTATACATGTCTATTCTGGACAAGGTACGGACAAGTCCTGAGGGATCCATGCCTGGTTAATTTTAATGAACGTGAGCTTGACCACATTGACTGTGGACAGGCGGCTGCGCTTGTCTGTGATGACACCCCCTGACGTGCTAAACACACGTTCAGATAATACACTGGCTGCAGGGCAGGCCAGCACCTCCAAGGCATAAAGGGCAAGCACAGGCCATGTGCCCAATTTGGAGACCCAGAAGTTGAAGGGGGCAGACCCGTCATTCAGTACGTGTAGGCGTGTGCACACATACTGCTCCACCATGTTGGTGAAATGCTGCCTCCTGCTAAGATGTTCCATATCAGCTGGTGGTGCTGGTTGTTGTGGCGTGCTGACAAAGCTTTTCCACATTTCGGCCATGCTAACCCTGCCTTCTGAGGTGCTGGCGGTGCCCCAGCTGCGTTGGCGACATCTTCCTCATCCTCTGCCTTCGCCTTGTGCTTCCACTGTGCCCCCGCTGTCAGGTAGAAATGCCACGAGCAGCGCATCTACCAGCGTGCGCTTGTACTCGCGCATCTTATGATCACGCTCCAGTGAGGGAATTAAGGACGGTACGTTCTCCTTGTAACGGGGATCCAGCAGCGTGGCCACCCAGTAATCAGCAAAAGTTAGAATGTGGGCAACTCGGCGGTCGTTGCGCAGTGCCGATAGCCCCCTGGATCTCACAGGCCCCGGAAGCTGTATGAGTAATACACACAGTATTACTCATACAGCCAATGCATTCCAATACAGAAGTATTGGAATGCATTGTAAAGGAATATACCGCCCAAAGTCCCAAAGTGGGACAAAAAATAAAGTGAAAAAAAAGTTGAAAAAATAAAGTTCCCCCCCCCAAAAAATTAAAGTTTCAAGTAAAAATAAACAAAAACATAATTTTCCCCAAATAAAGTTTAAAAAAAATTGTAAAAAATAGGGGTGGGGGGGGAAAGCATACATATTAGGTATCGCTGCGTTCGTATCGACCAGCTCTATAAACATATCACATGACCTAACCCCTCAGATAAACACCGTAAAAAATAAAAAATAAAAACTGTGCTAATTAAACCATTTTTTCGTCACTTTACATCACAAAAAGTACAACAGCAAGCGATCAAAAAGACGTTTGCCCACCAAAATAGTACCAATCTAAACGTCACCTCATCCTGCAAAAAATGAGCCCCTACCTGAGACAATCGCCCAAAAAATAAAAAAAAATAGGGCTCAGAATATGAAAACACTAAAACATCATTTTTTTTGTTTGAAAAAAGCTGTTATTGTGTAAAACTTACATAAATAAAAAAAGGTATACATATTAGGTATCGCCGCGTCCGTATCAACCGGCTCTATAAAAATATCACATGACCTAACCCCTCAGATGAACACCGTAAAAAAAAAAAAAGAAACTGTGCTAAATAAACAATTTTTTGTCACCTTACATCACAAAAAGTGTAATAGCAAGCGATCAAAAAGTCACACGCACCCCAAAATAGTGCCAATAAAACCGTCATCTCATCCCGCAAAAATCATACCCTACCCAAGGTAATCGCCCAAAAACTGAAAAAATTATGACTCTCAGACTATGGAAACACTAAAACATGATTTTTTTTCAATTCAAAAATGAAATCATTGTGTAAAACTTACATAAATAAAAAAAAAGTATACATATTAGGTATCGCCGCATCCGTGACAACCTGGTCTATAAAAATATCACATGACATGAAAAAATAAAAACGGTGCCAAAACAGCTATTTCTTGTTATCTTGCCTCACAAAAAGTGTAATATAGAGCAACCAAAAATCATATGTACCCTAAACTAGTACCAAGAATACTGCCACCCTATCCCGTAGTTTCTAAAATGGGGCCACTTTTTTGGAGTTTCTACTCTAGGGTTGCATCAGGGGGGCTTCAAATGGAACATGGGGTAAAAAAAAACAGTCCAGCAAAACCTTCCTTCCTTCTGCGCCCTGCCGTGTGCCCATACAGCGGTTTACGACCACATATGGGGTGTTTCTGTAAACTACAGAATCAGGGCCATAAATATTAAGTTTGGTTTGGCTGTTAACCCTTGCTTTGTAACCGTAAAAAAAATATTAAAATGGAAAATCTGCCAAAAAAGTGAAATTTTGAAATTGTATCTCTATTTTCCATTAATTCTTGTGGAACACCTAAAGGGTTAACAAAGTTTGTAAAATCAGTTTTGAATACCTTGAGGGGTGTAGTTTATAGAATAGGCTCATTTTTGGGTGGTTTCTATTATGTAAGCCTCGCAAAGTGACTTCATACCTGAAATGGTCCCTAAAAATTGTGTTTTTGAAAATTTCTGAAAGATTTCAAGATTTGCTTCTAAACTTCTAAGCCTTGTAACATCCCCAAAAAATAAAATATCATTCCCAAAATGATCCAAACATGAAGTAGACATATGGGGAATGTGAAGTAATAACTATTTTTGGAGGTATTACTATGTATTATAGAAGAAGAGAAATTGAAACTTGAAAATTTGGTATTTTTTTAAATTTTTTGGTAAATTTGGTATTTTTTTTAATAAATAAAAATGATTTTTTTTTAACTTCATTTTACCAGTGTCATGAAGTACAATATGTGACGAAAAAACAATCTCAGAATGGCCTGGATAAGTCAAAGCGTTTTAAAGTTATCAGCACTTAAAGTGACACTGGTCAGATTTGCAAAAAAGTCCTTAAGGTGAAATAGGGCTGAGTCCTTAAGGGGTTAAAACTATCCGTCTCCACCAGACGGAATGACAGCATTTCAAAGGCCAGTAATCTAGAAATGCTGGCATTCAGGGTTAGGGATCCCGGGTGGGTAGGGAGGTACTTCCTCTTCCTCTCCAGCGTTTGGGAGACGGAGAGCTGAACGCTTCCGTGGGACATTGTGGAAATGCTTGGTGACCCAGGTGTTGGTGTTGCTGGCAGATCCTCTGTTTGTGGGGTGGCAGGTGGCACTGTCACACCAGAGGTGGATGAAGAGGCCGAGACTGCAGCAGAAGAGGAAGCAGGAGGAGCCAGAGACCTTTCTTGGTTTTTAGGGTGTCTACTCCACTGCAGCTCGTGCTTTGCACTTAAATGCCTGGTCATGCAGTTTGTGCTCAGGTTGAGAACGTTTATGCCTCGCTTCAGGCTCTGATTGCATAGCGTGCAAACCACTTGTGTCTTGTCGTCAGCACATTGTCTGAAGAACTGCCACGCCAGGGAACTCCTTGGAGCTGGCTTTGCTGTGCTCAGTCCCTTGCTGCGGTGGGCAGTAGCAGACGTACTGTCTAGAGGACGGCCGCTACGCTTTTGCACCCTGCTCCCTCTTCTGCTGTGCTGGTGGCTCTGTGCGACCACCGCCTCTTCCTCCGAACTACATAGGTCACTCGCATGACCTTGATTCTATGTGGGGTCGAGGACCTCATCGTCCTCCACATCATCTTCCACCCAGTCTTCACCTCTGCCTTCCTTGTCGGTCTGCATACTTTCAAAAGCCCCAGCAGTTGCCACCTGTGTTTTGTCATCATCCGAGACGTGCTGCGATGGTCCTCTCATGTACTCATCTTGAAAGATAAGTAGTTGGGCATCGGTGCACTCAATCTCTTCCACTTCTGGGGCAGGGCTAGGTGGATGGCCCTGGGAAACCCTGCTAACAGAGTAATCAAAAAGCAGAAGAGACTGCTGCATGACTTGGGGCTCAGACTGCTTGGCTGATTTGCAAGGGGGTGAGGTGAAAGACTGATGGACATCGGCTGCAGGTGCCAACTGTGGTCTTTCAGCAGGAGACTGGGTGGGAGACAATGTGAAGGAACTGGCTCCACTGTCAGCAACCCAATCTACTATCGCCTGTACTTGTTCAGGCCTCACCATCCGTAGAGCCGCATTAGGCCCGACCAAATACCGCTGCAGGTTCTGTCGCCTACTCGCACCTGAGGAAGGGGTTTCACTTCTGCGTGTAGCTGGTACAGATCGACCACGTCCTCTCCCTGCAACAGGAGCTCCACCAGCAGCACCACGACCTGGGCCACGTCCCTTATTTGACGCTCTCCTCATATTTCTCGAATTTAGGATCTTGCGCTAAATGGGTGTTTAATTCATAGTAGAATAGAACGACAGTATGTAAACGGTGTATCTCACACGGCCTGAACCAGTGTAGGCCTGAATTAAAGATTTCTTTGCGCAAAATGGCTGTATTTCAAATGCCTGAATCAAACCCCTGTATGTAAAGGGTGTATCTCACACGGCCTGAACCAGTGTAGGCCCGAATTAAAGATTTCTTTGCCCAAAATGGCTGTATTTCAAATGCCTGAATCAAACCCATGTATGTAAAGGGTGTATCTCACACAAGAAGTCCAGCAAGGGTACCCTGTTATATCATAAGGTGACTAAATTTAATAAGAAATATAGATATATACATAAACAAAAGAACTCTAAATAATTGATCCGAGGTGAGAGGCCAGGATACAGTCAGATGCACTGGGTAAGTGGTGGGGAAGAAAATCCCTAGCACTGATACCCTAAACTGGTCCTCTGCCCAGGGACGTCTCCTGGTGGTGGGGACGCCCTGTCCACGTACCTAATCTCAAACTCCTAACTGTCCCTAGTAAAGTGAACAGTGGAGGGAGATAGGTAAAGAGTGGTGTCCTAACGGATAACTAGAACGGATCACTAGCACACAATCAGAAAGTTTGAAAGGTGTCCACTGTATACTGCCCTCGTGACAGTTTGCCAGGAGGTACAGGGTCCACCAAGAGGATAAAAAATATATACAAACAGACACACGCACAAATAAACACAATTATATAATAACCATAGATGACCTACAACCCCGACGCGTTTCACCCACAGCAGTGGGATCATCAGGGGGTTATACGGGGTAGGTATAATAAGGACAGGAAGCCCGTGACCATGGCGATAGCAGGCCCCGTCCAATGATACGTGCGTAAATAAATGCGTAGATAGATAGACACTTATAACGCAACAACAGACCCAGAATTGGTAAGTAGTTGCCAAATGGCAGATTACATACGGTCAACTCGGCGGCACGGTTAGTGAAGTCCACCGCCTAGATGCAGACTGCAAATCTATATAGAAAACAGAGGCTTGGGTAAGAACATGTAGGACAAAAAAGGAAATACACTCGTAGTGCTAAGAAGATACAGTGATAGTAAGTACCTGTGATTGGCGAAGGTATTAGGATCACGTAAGGATAATTAGTGAAGAGGCTCATGCAGGGGCATAAAGAATAATCACCCCGGACCTACCTAGCTGTACAAAACACAAGGTGAGCATAATGATCCCTAAATACATGATCCTGACCCATAACGAATAGAACCAGAGTAGAAGAATCCTATATAGATACCTGATAAGCCCTCCAGGAATACGATAACAGGGTTTGTCGCTCCTAAGGTGTAGGGCTACCTGCCAAAAAGATACCTAAAATGCATGCATGTCTGAAGTTAGACTCAGGAACTAGGCCGTATAGAAACTATAATAAATATAGCGCACTGGTACTTACATGGTGCCGCCGTCAGTGTGGGGAAGTGGGTCTGAGGCGGTCATGCTGTATTGCCCCGCCCTTTAAATACCCTATGCGCCCATTCCATATGATAAAACAAATACCCAGGGGGAGGGGCGGCTACGTTGCAGCCACCGTGATTAGTGCATTCCAGGGTGGAACGCACGCTAGGATGCGTCCATACAGATGATGAGCCGGACGGATATCCGGTGAGTGTAATGCAGCCAGCCCATGTGTAGCTGGCACGCACGTCATATGCCAGCTACACATGGGCTGGCTGCATTACACTCACCGGATATCCGTCCGGCTCATCATCTGTATGGACGCATCCTAGCGTGCGTTCCACCCTGGAACGCACTAATCACGGCGGCTGCAACGTAGCCGCCCCTCCCCCTGGGTATTTGTTTTATCATATGGAATGGGCGCATAGGGTATTTAAAGGGCGGGGCAATACAGCATGACCGCCTCAGACCCACTTCCCCACACTGACGGCGGCACCATGTAAGTACCAGTGCGCTATATTTATTATAGTTTCTATACGGCCTAGTTCCTGAGTCTAACTTCAGACATGCATGCATTTTAGGTATCTTTTTGGCGGGTAGCCCTACACCTTAGGAGCTACAAACCCTGTTATCGTATTCCTGGAGGGCTTATCAGGTATCTATATAGGATTCTTCTACTCTGGTTCTATTCGTTATGGGTCAGGATCATGTATTTAGGGATCATTATGCTCACCTTGTGTTTTGTACAGCTAGGTAGGTCCGGGGTGATTATTCTTTATGCCCCTGCATGAGCCTCTTCACTAATTATCCTTACGTGATCCTAATACCTACGCCAATCACAGGTACTTACTATCACTGTATCTTCTTAGCGCTACGAGTGTATTTCCTTTTTTGTCCTATATGTTCTTACCCAAGCCTCTGTTTTCTATATAGATTTGCAGTCTGCATCTAGGCGGTGGACTTCACTAACCGTGCCGCCGAGTTGACCGTATGTAATCTGCCATTTGGCAACTACTTACCAATTCTGGGTCTGTTGTTGCGTTATAAGTGTCTATCTATCTACGCATTTATTTACGCACGTATCATTGGACGGGGCCTGCTATCGCCATGGTCACGGGCTTCCTGTCCTTATTATACCTACCCCGTATAACCCCCTGATGATCCCACTGCTGTGGGTGAAACGCGTCGGGGTTGTAGGTCATCTATGGTTATTATATAATTGTGTTTATTTGTACGTGTGTCTGTTTGTATATATTTTTTATCCTCTTGGTGGACCCTGTACCTCCTGGCAAACTGTCACGAGGGCAGTATACAGTGGACACCTTTCAAACTTTCTGATTGTGTGCTAGTGATCCGTTCTAGTTATCCGTTAGGGCACCACTCTTTACCTATCTCCATCCACTGTTCACTTTACTAGGGACAGTTAGGAGTTTGAGATTAGGTACGTGGACAGGGCGTCCCCACCACCAGGAGACGTCCCTGGGCAGAGGACCAGTTTAGGGTATCAGTGCTAGGGATTTTCTTCCCCACCACTTACCCAGTGCATCTGACTGTATCCTGGCCTCTCACCTCGGATCAATTATTTAGAGTTCTTTTGTTTATGTATATATCCATATTTCTTATTAAATTTAGTCACCTTATGATATAACAGGGTACCCTTGCTGGACTTCTTGTTTTCTACATTAATACCCTGATTTGGTATAATATTGGTATCTTCATTGCTGGACTTTTCAGACTGTGTATCTCACACAGTCTGAACCACTGTAGGCCTAAATTAAATATTTCTTTGCACAAAATGACTGTATTTCAAATGGCTGTATTTCAAATGCCTGAATCAAACCCCTGTATGTAGAGGGTGTATCTCACAGGGCCTGAACCAGTGTAGGCCTGAATTCAATATTGGTGCATCAAATGGCGGTATTTCAAATGCCTGAATCAAACCCCTGTATGTAGAGGGTGTATCTCACACGGCCTGAACCAGTGTAGGCCTGAATTCAATATTGGTGCACCAAATGGCGGTATTTCAAATGCCTGAATCAAACCCCTGTATGTAAAGAGTGTATCTCACACGGCCTGAACCAGTGTAGGCCCGAATTAAAGATTTCTTTGCCCAAAATGGCTGTATTTCAAATGCCTGAATCAAACCCATGTATGTAAAGGGTGTATCTCACACAGTCTGAACCACTGTAGGCCTAAATTAAATATTTCTTTGCACAAAATGGCTGTATTTCAAATGGCTGTATTTCAAATGCCTGAATCAAACCCCTGTATGTAGAGGGTGTATATCACAGGGCCTGAACCAGTGTAGGCCTGAATTCAATATTGGTGCATCAAATGGCGGTATTTCAAATGCCTGAATCAAACCCCTGTATGTAGAGGGTGTATCTCACACGGCCTGAACCAGTGTAGGCCTGAATTCAATATTGGTGCACCAAATGGCGGTATTTCAAATGCCTGAATCAAATCCCTGTATGTAGAGGGTGTATCTCACAGGGCCTGAACCAGTGTAGGCCTAAATTAAATATTGCTTTGCACAAAATGGCTGTATTTCAAATGCCTGAATCAAACCCCTGTATGTAGAGGGTGTATCTCACAGGGCCTGAACCAGTGTAGGCCTAAATTAAATATTTCTTTTCACAAAATGCCTGTATTTCAAAAGGCTGTATTTCAAATGCCTGATTCAAACCCCTGTATGTAGAGGGTGTATCTCACATGGCCTGAACCAGTGCAGGCCTGAATTCAATATTGGTGCACCAAATGGCGGTATTTCAAATGCCTGAATGAAACCCCTGTATGTATAGGGTGTATCTCACACGGCCTGAACCAGTGTAGGCCTAAATTAAATATTTCTTTGCCCAAAATGGCTGTATTTCAAATGGCTGTATTTCAAATGCCTGAATAAAACCCTTGTATGTAGAGGATGTATCTCACAGGGCCTGAACCAGTGTAGGCCTAAATTAAATATTTCTTTGCACAACATGGCTGTATTTCAAATGCCTGAATCAAACCCCTGTATGTAGAGGGTGTATCTCACAGTGCCTGAACCAGTGTAGGCCTAAATTAAATATTTCTTTGCACAAAATGGCTGTATTTCAAATGGTTGTATTTCAAATGCCTGAATCCAACCCCTGTATGTAGAGGGTGTATCTCACACGGCCTGAACCAGTGCAGGCCTGAATTCAATATTGGTGCATCAAATGGCGGTATTTCAAATGCCTGAATCAAACCCCTGTATGTAGAGGGTGTATCTCACACGGCCTGAACCAGTGTAGGCCTAAATTAAATATTTCTTTGCGCAAAATGGCTGTATTTCAAATGGCTGTATTTCAAATGCCTGAATCAAACCCCTGTATGTAGAGGGTGTATCTCACAGGGCCTGAACCAGTGTAGGCCTAAATTAAATATTTCTTTGCACAAAATGGCTGTATTTCAAATGGTTGTATTTCAAATGCCTGAATCCAACCCCTGTATGTAGAGGGTGTATCTCACACGGCCTGAACCAGTGCAGGCCTGAATTCAATATTGGTGCACCAAATGGCGGTATTTCAAATGCCTGAATCAAACCCCTGTATGTAGAGGGTGTATCTCACACGGCCTGAACCAGTGTAGGCCTAAATTAAATATTTCTTTGCGCAAAATGGCTGTATTTCAAATGGCTGTATTTCAAATGCCTGAATCAAACCCCTGTATGTAGAGGGTGTATCTCACACGGCCTGAACCAGTGTAGGCCTAAATTAAATATTTCTTTGCACAAAATGGCTGTATTTCAAATGCCTGTATTTCAAATGCCTGAATCAAACCCCTGTATGTAGAGGGTGTATCTCACGCGGCCTGAACCAGTGTAGGCCTAAATTCAATATTGGTGCACCAAATGGCGGTATTTCAAATGCCTGAATCAAACCCCTGTATGTATCTCACACGGCCTGAACCAGTGTAGGCCTGAATTAAATATTTTCTTGCCCAAAATGGCTGTATTTCAAATGCCTAAATCAAACCCCTGTATGTAGAGGGTGTATCTCACAGGGCCTGAACCAGTGTAGGCCTAAATTAAATATTTCTTTGCACAAAATGGCTGTATTTCAAATGCCTGAATCAAACCCCTGTATGTAGAGGGTGTATCTCACAGGGCCTGAACCAGTGTAGGCCTTAATTCAATATTGGTGCACCAAATGGCGGTATTTCAAATCTCTGAATCTAACCCAAATGTATTAAGGGTGTATCTCACAATGACATCTGCATCAAAGGCTGCTAACTAAATTTTTTGTGTCCATACGAGTGTTTGTTTAACAACTGAATTTGACAGCAGTATATAAGCCTGTAATTTCACACATGCTGATGCTGCAAGGCCTGAAAATAGTGTTTTTTGTCAAAAAAGTGTGTTTTTAAAACCCCAGAAAAGATGGGTGTATTTCTAGCTTAAATTGCACACTGACTAATCCAGATGTTGTAGATTGCCAAAAAAGTGTTTTTTTTTGGTAACAGAATATGAAAGCTGTATATATTAAACTTGAATTTAACACTTGCAGATCAGGAAAATACTGTTTTTTGAAAAAAAAATGTGTTTTTTTTAAACCCCAGCAAATGATGGGTGTATTTCTAGCTTAAATTGCACACTGACTAATACAAATGGTGTAGATTGGCCAAAAAATGGTGATTTGCAATGTCCCAAAAGCTCAGATGTAGTGCTGGTGCACTGAGCTTGCATAAAATGGCCGCCGCCGCCGCCCACCTAACTGACAGAATTATAAAAGTTTATTTTTTTTGGTCAATGGGCTCAGGGCAGGGTAAAACGATTGTGCCCTGCACCCACACAACTATTTCTAGGTAGATCGCTGAGTTAGATTCTCGCCTATTCTCTCCCTGAAATCACCAGTCCAGCAGCATCCTCTCCCTAGACTAGTAACAGCAGAGTGACGTGCAGCGCTACGTGACTCTAGCTTATATAGAGCCTGGGTCACATGCTGCTCTGGCCAATCACATATACACAGAGGTTTTGGCAGCTTTACTGATCCCATAATGGGAAAAAAAACCATTAAAGGTACCTTTAAAGGTGGTGGTGCACGCAGATGGGGATCCTAGCTAATGGTCCCAACGTCTAGGAAAATGCAAAAAATCCGCAGCACTCGCCAGTGTGGAAAATCAGGTGGTGATTTATTCACAAATCAGCATGGTAAAAGCGACGTTTCGACCTGATGAAGGTCGAAACGTCGCTTTTACCATGCTGATTTGTGAATAAATCACCACCTGATTTTCCACACTGGCGAGTGCTGCAGATTTTTTGCATTTTCCTGGCCAATCACAGCCATGCCATTAGTAGGCATGGCTGTGATGGCTTCTAAGGTAAGACAGTTAACCGCTTGTTGATTGCCTGCTCTGCAGCCTTTCAAAAAGCGCCGAACACCAACCCCGAACCTGAACTTTTGCACCGAACCCGAACTACACACCATCGTACAGGAAAAATATACTAAGATTAGCGGAGACCACCAGAAGTGAGTGACTTTTACTTTACTGTAACAATCGGACAATCCCTTTAATGCTCTCCATTCTTTTCTTAAAGTTCTGCCCCTATTTTTTACATTTTATATATATTATAACATACTGAACCTAACGAGCGAAAGGCACATTAAGTGAGTTACTGTGACAAATGAAATTGTTGTGTAATGAACTTTGGAGGCACAAGACTAATAAATCAGCTGTCAGAACCTCTCTAATGTTTCTTAAAGGTAATTCAAGAACATATTCATTATGTGAAATTGACACTAAATCTGTTATTTTTGCAGTAATGCATACAACATGCACAGGGTAAATGAGCCCACATGTGCAGTATGTTGCTGTAGCCAGTCAGGATATTCTTACAGGAATCAGACACAAATCAAGGAAATATGGTGATGAACTTAAGAAACACTCCAGTTTCCATCCATAATTTAGAGTTATGTTGCTATGAAATGTCCTGGTCTTATTTACAGTATGGTTCACTTACTTTCCTTTTCTAAACCGTAGATCCATTTTCATTTTTTATTTTTTACCCATTTTTTTTAACCCATTTTGTTAGGGTGCTCCTGCTTTCACTCTTTGGTGCTGTGAGAATTAAGGATTTAGACTAAAAATATAATGATGACTCAACTGGCTTCTTATGAAAATTCATCCTGGGTGTGCTTGTGTGGGTCCCTGCACAGTCTAGCAAAGGCAGCACTGAATGGATAACGTCAGACTGTGTAGGGACACGCCCGCAGCTGGTAACCCCCAGATGGACCTTCATTGCAGACTGCCAGCAATTCATTAATAACTTCAAGTGATCATAACAATAGATGCTCCGGAAATGTTACATGGGTAATGTAAGTAGTTACTAAAATAGACATGTCAGACTGGCTATACATATTCAATAACCGTAAGCCAAATGATAATTCAGCCTGTGACTATCTCTTGTGACTAACACATACACATTCAGTTTGGTGGAGGATGCACGTGTTGTCAAAGGGGATGGAGAATAAAGCTGCTCCCAGGGATGGCAGCTCAGCTCCTGGGAGAAGATAAGGATCGGGTATCAGGTAAAATATATTCAGTCCACCCGATCGTTTTTTCCCCTGATATCATTTGTTGAAGATATCCATGAGTTCCTTACAGGTCTTAGGCTATTTTCACACTGGCGTTTTGGCTTTCCGTTTGTGAGATCTGTTCAGGGCTCTCACAAGCGGTCCAAAACGGATCAGTTTGCATTCTAAAGCATTCTGAATGGAAAAGGATCCGCTCAGAATGCATCAGTTTGCCTCCGTTCAGTCTCCATACCGCTCTGGAGACGGACACCAAAACGCTGCTTGCAAACTTGAAACTTAGCTAAACGGATCTGTCCTGACACACAATGTAAGTCAATGGGGACGGATCCGTTTTCTCTGACACAATCTGGCAAAATAGAAAACGGCTCCGTCCTCCATTGACTTTCAATGGTGTTCAAGACTGATCCGTCTTGGCTATCTTAAAGATAATACAAACGGATCCGTTCTGAACGGATATAGACGATTGTATTATCCGAACTGATCCATCCATGACGGATCCGCACAAAACGCGAGTGTGAAAGTAGCCTTAGATTGCTGGCCGAACTCAGATACTTTGGCCGGCAATACACTAATGTGTATGGGGACCTTTAATTGATCAGCCAATTTTCACTGCTATAATACAATTAAGAGAGCATTAAAAGGGATGTCTAATTTGGACATTTATGGGGTCATTTATCAAACTGGTGTAAAGTAGAACTGGCTTAGTTGCCCACAGCAACCAATCAAATTCCACCTTTTATTTTCCAAAGGAGCTGTCAATAATGAAAGGTGGAATCTGATTGGTTGCTATGGGAAACTAAGCCAGTTCTACTTTACACCAGTTTGATAAATGACCCCATTACTATTTATATGAAAGGCCCCCATTATTACTAACAGCTATCGGCTGTTATTGAAGGGGTTGTCCAGGACTTGAAAAACATGATTGTTTTTTTCCTAAAACAGCACCACACCTCACCACAGGTTCTATCTATGTGATATTGTATCCCAGTCACATTTTCTTCAACGGAGCTGAGCTGCAGGCACAACACATGAACAGGGGTGGCGCTGTTTCTGGATAAAGAAGCCATGGTTTTCTAATCTTGGACAACCCTTTTTTAAGTCATTATTTCCATGAAGTGCACAGACGAGGTGGGCACTTCGGAGGAGAGCCACTCTGGCTTTCTCCACTGGGTGATAGAGGGTGGCCCAAGCAGGCTAAGCACCAGAGATCTGGCAGACTGTTCCAGAAGGGAAAAGCCTGCCGGATCTCTCTGCATTCCTTCATTATCAGAAGCTTGAAAGTCGGTTTTCTTCTGGCCGATTCTCGGCATATTTGCCGGAATGCGGCCAGATCTCCCAGTCCCCATTGTCGTTAATGGGGCTTGATGAAGACTTTCAAGCTTCCAGCAATGCCGGAATGCAGAGAGATCAGAGGTTGTTTCCTGATGGAACAGCCTGCCTGATATCTAGCGCTAGTATGAAACTAGCCTTACATCATTATACTCAGGCATGGAATTCAGCTGGTTCCCTCAGGTTCTCCAGATCCAGTTATTAAAATTACAGCGGCAGCTGGAGATGAGCGCTTCCATTCCATAGTTTAGCTCCTTAGGTTTTTTAAAAGTTGGGTGGTATGTGTGTGTAGTGTATAAATGGTGTATTTATTTATGTGTATATGTGTTGCATATAGAGTTGTGTTCAAAATAATAGCAGTGTGTGTAAAAAAAAGTGAATGAAGCTCAAAATCCTTCTAATTGCTTTTATTTCCATACACACAAATGCATTGGGAACACTACACATTCTATTCAATAGCAGTGTTTCTATTCTTCTTTACAAACTCAAACATTCATCAGAATACTTGAGACATTTAAGCACATGGACATACCCCTTACCTTATAAATAAACCTGATCTGGCCGACATTTTACATTCAGTGTTTTGCCAGTGTAGGGAGAGGTTGTTGTGTGGAGCAGGGACAGACTGTTAGGGACACCAAACGCTAGCTAATAGGGCCACAAAAGTCCTTTTAAGCACTAGTATAGGTGTGCTATCGATATGTGTGATACACAGACGGGTGTAATATACTTATAATATACTTTTATAATGAGTCAAAAACACATAGATCTATATAGTGATCACCTGGAAGTCAGGGGCCTAGGGGCTAGGGGTTTACTAGAGCCATTTTTATATAGGTTAAAGTTCCGGGCTGGGTCGCTCTTATCAGGGCGGGTGGTCTGTGGTTAGGCTATCAGGGCCAGAATAGCACCCCCCTGTAGGGCAATATCAGGGACAGTTCTTTGCCCACCCTGTCCTTCAATACCACTTCATCATCTAGCCCAGGGATGGATGTTTTTGCTTTCCCTCCGGGATTCATGGATGTGCACTGGAACCCCCCGGATTGTGGTAGGACATATGGTTTCTGATTTAGTGCCGCCGAGCACTTGTTATTGCCTACCACATCTATGCTTTTTGCTTGAAGTGGTTCTGCACATTGTTTTAACTGATGATCTATCCTCTGGATAGATCATCAGCATCTGATCGGCGGAGGTCCGACACCCGGGACCCCCGCCGATCAGCTGTTTGAGAAGGCAGTGGCGCTTCAGCAGCGCCACGGCCTTCTCGCTGTTTACCGCTGGCCCAGTGATGTCACGACTAGTATCAACTAGTGTGGGCGGGGCTAAGCTCTGTTCACTTGAATGGAGCTAAGCCCCGCCCACACTAAACAGTGAGAAGGCCGCGCTGCTGCCTTCTCAAACAGCTGATCGGCGGGGGTCCTGGGTGTCGGACCCCCGCCGATCAGATGCTGATGATCTATCCAGAGGATAGATCATCAGTTAAAACAAAGTGCAGAACCCCTTTAACTTTAATAATTACATTTATTTTCATTTTGAGGGATATCTTTTCCATTCACATGTCCGCAAAATGGATCCGCATCCGTTCCGCAATTTTGCGGAACGGGTGCAGACCCATTCATGTTCAATGGGGCCGGAATGTGCTGTCCGCATCCGCATTTGCGGATCCGCACTTCCGCATCTGTGCTTCTGTTTCCGCAAAAAAATTGAACATGTCCTATTCTTGTACACAATTGCAGACAAGATTAGGCATTTTCTATTATAGCGCCGGAGATGTGCGGTTCGCAAATTGCAGAATGCTTATTGCCGGTGTCCGTGTTTTGTGGATCCACAAAACACTTACGGACGTGTGAATGGACCCTCATAGTATAACATTATTAAAGGTTACGTTTTATCTTTATGTATATTCTAATGGATTGCCTTCCTTGTACAATGGTATAATATACTTTCTATGTTAGAAAGTATATTATAGTGCATTTGTATTGTGCAGCAGTTGTGTGCGGTTCTGCTGCGATACTGCAGGTATATAGAGGGGACAAGCGTTATTGGAACAAATAATTTCCACTGGTGTGATATACCAGTCGCCCCCAAAAAAACTGATTAAAGCGGGGTGTTATATACTTTCTTTATAGTGCATTTGGGTACTGTATAGTGCATTTGCGCATGCGCGAACGCGAAAATTATATTGCCGATATTTTGCATTTAAAAAAATAATAAATGGAGATCGCAAATTCGAATAATACAGGGAGTGCAGAATTATTAGGCAAGTTGTATTTTTGAGGATTAATTTTATTATTGAACAAGAACCATGTTCTCAATGAACCCAAAAAACTCATTAATATCAAAGCTGAATATTTTTGGAAGTAGTTTTTAGTTTGTTTTTAGTTTTAGCTATTTTAGGGGGATATCTGTGTGTGCAGGTGACTATTACTGTGCATAATTATTACGCAACTTAACAAAAAACAAATATATACCCATTTCAATTATTTATTTTTACCAGTGAAACCAATATAACATCTCAACATTCACAAATATACATTTCTGACATTCAAAAACAAAACAAAAACAAATCAGTGACCAATATAGCCACCTTTCTTTGCAAGGACACTCAAAAGCCTGCCATCCATGGATTCTGTCAGTGTTTTGATCTGTTCACCATCAACATTGCGTGCAGCAGCAACCACAGCCTCCCAGACACTGTTCAGAGAGGTGTACTGTTTTCCCTCCTTGTAAATCTCACATTTGATGATGGACCACAGGTTCTCAATGGGGTTCAGATCAGGTGAACAAGGAGGCCATGTCATTAGATTTTCTTCTTTTATACCCTTTCTTGCCAGCCACGCTGTGGAGTACTTGGACGCGTGTGATGGAGCATTGTCCTGCATGAAAATCATGTTTTTCTTGAAGGATGCAGACTTGAAGAAGGTGTCTTCCAGAAACTGGCAGTAGGACTGGGAGTTGAGCTTGACTCCATCCTCAACCCGAAAAGGCCCCACAAGCTCATCTTTGATGATACCAGCCCAAACCAGTACTCCACCTCCACCTTGCTGGCGTCTGAGTCGGACTGGAGCTCTCTGCCCTTTACCAATCCAGCCATGGGCCCATCAAGACTCACTCTCATTTCATCAGTCCATAAAACCTTAGAAAAATCAGTCTTGAGATATTTCTTGGCCCAGTCTTGACGTTTAAGCTTGTGTGTCTTGTTCAGTGGTGGTCGTCTTTCAGCCTTTCTTACTTTGGCCATGTCTCTGAGTATTGCACACCTTGTGCTTTTGGGCACTCCAGTGATGTTGCAGCTCTGAAATATGGCCAAACTGGTGGCAAGTGGCATCTTGGCAGCTGCACGCTTGACTTTTCTCAGTTCATGGGCAGTTATTTTGCGCCTTGGTTTTTCCACACGCTTCTTGCGACCCTGTTGACTATTTTGAATGAAACGCTTGATTGTTCGATGATCACGCTTCAGAAGCTTTGCAATTTTAAGAGTGCTGCATCCCTCTGCAAGATATCTCACTATTTTTGACTTTTCTGAGCCTGTCAAGTCCTTCTTTTGACCCATTTTGCCAAAGGAAAGGAAGTTGCCTAATAATTATGCACACCTAATATAGGGTGTTGATGTCATTAGACCACACCCCTTCTCATTACAGAGATGCACATCACCTAATATGCTTAATTGGTAGTAGGCTTTCGAGCCTATACAGCTTGGAGTAAGACAACATGCATAAAGAGGATGATGTGGTCAAAATACTCATTTGCCTAATAATTCTGTACAGGGTGTACATCTGGTATGTCACTGTCCATGCTGTGGGACTATTTGTGCACTTCTAGTAATTATTTCTTGGCTGCAAATATGAGCTGAAGGTTTTTCAGGTTCGCCTGTCATTAAAATGAATGGGGCCTGCTTCAAACTTGCTGTTCGCGAACATTTGATCGCGTTCGCGAACCGTCCCGGAAGATGTTCGTCCATCACTAGTGGTAAGCCCAATCCCCGGATCTTAATCTAATAGAAAACTTGTGGGGCGACAACAAAATGCAGTTTCTGAGGCAAAACCAAGAAATGGAGAAGAACTGTGGAATGTAGTTCAATCATCCTGGGCTGGAAAACCAGAAGTCGGCTGACTCCATGTAACACATACAGCCGTTCTCAGAAACAGTGGTCATACAACTACATATTAGTTCAGTGATTCAAAGGAAAGCAAAATCTTCAAACATTTTTCCGTTAATATAGTGAATGTTTGAGTTTGTAAAGAAGAATACAAACACTGCTATTTTTTTTTGAACAGTGTAATATTCACTTTTCTTAAAAAAAATTTAGAGGAACAACATAAATTTGATAGATTTTTCTTCATGTTTTGATTTGGAATAGAATGTGTAGTGTTCCCAATACATTTGTGTGTATGGAAATAAAAGCTATTAGAAGGATTTTGAGCTTTATTGACTTTTTTAAACACACTGCTATTATTTTGAACACAGCTGTATAAGTAAACATGTGTTGTGATGCTGCGTATCTGCCGTTGAGTAGGGAACCTGTTGTTAAAACCTGTTGTTAATCCCACCTATGAGTATACCCTACAGGTCCAGTTTTAATTGGCATCTTTGTTAAAATGTTCATCCTGTCATACTTTATGATGTAATAAATGGAAAAAAATTTGATTATTAAGGCATATTAGAATTGTCATTGTGTGCTGCTTTGTTTATTCTCTGCTGTTTGCACAATCTTTGAGACATCGATAGCTATTACCCTTACAAGCAGTCTGAGCAGACACAGACAGTAGAAAGGATTGTATATTATTAGATTTAAGCTCTGAGGCCTTTTGGTTTGTAAGTAAATGCTCTCGCTCATTGCATCATTGCATTAGTATATTTTCCATTTTCAAAGCTAAACTATCACATTTAAATGCAATTTAAAATTACTGTCTGACAAGCTCATATTTAAACAAACATAACAGAAATCTACAATGAACGGAGCTGTTTATTCCTGGTGCCAAATTCCATCACTGGAGCTACTCAGTGGAGGTGCGGGGTGTTGGATCCCCTTCAATCAGATACTGATGACCTATGTATCCTAAAAATAGGCCATCAATATAAAGGATTGGACAAGTGTCACTTCAGCAAATGGCATTTATCAGGTAGAGAAAGTGAATACAAGGCACTTACTAATTTATTGTTATTATCCATATTGCTCCCTTTGCTGGTTTGATTCACTTTTCCATCACATTATACACTGCTCGTTTCCACGGTTACGACCACCGTGCAATCCAGCAGCGGTGGTCGTGCTTGCACACAATAGTGCCGGTCTCGCTTGGGACTGGGACCATGGTAGTGCACATAGGCCGGCTCTTTTTTCGATAGGGGGCAAGCACGGCCACTGCTGCTGGATAGTAGGGATCGTAACCATGGAAACGAGCAGTGTATAACGTGATGGATAATGAATAAAGACAGCAAAAGAGGTAATATGGACAATCACAATACATTAGTAAGTGCCTTGTATTAACTTTCTCTACATAATAGATGCTAGTTGCTGAAGTGACAACCCCTTTACTACTGATGTGCAGTCTCTAGGTGAAAATTGAAATACATATGATAAAAAAATAAAAAAATAAATGCACCACAAAAAACTGATGCAAACCCAAATAAGGTTAGATTGATACAGGTCTAAACCAGGAAGTGGAGTCTAAAGCTGGCCATGCACATGAGGCTACTTTCACTCCTGCGTTAGGTGCGGATCCGTCTGGTATCTGCACAGACGGATCCGCACCAATAATGCAAACGCTTGTATCCATTCAGGATGGAACCGTTTGCATTACCATGAACAAAAAAAAAAAAAGATCTGTTTTGACTTACATTGAAAGTCAATGGGAGGCTGATCCGATTTCACACGATTTCAGTTCACACTCTTACCAGTATATATCGTAAAATAATCTGTCCACCATTTTGATTAATGACTTGTACATCTCTACATCCATGATCTTAAATTACATATCAATTTTAATATGTTCTTATAAATTTTCTAGGCTTTATACATGCTAGCGAATACACCGAGAAATTCATTCTGTTTTTATGCATGATCAGTTTTTACTTTTACTTTCTCTGATATTTGCGTCCCATTTCATTTCTAATATGGATCTGACTATGCATTCCACTCACACTATTATATGATTTTTATCCCCCCTTTGAATATCACCATCCTTTCATTATGTTAATATCAATAGACCCTCCTGTCTCCCTATTAGTTACTTTAGCTTTAAAGTGCTCTAAAGTGCGCCCCATGGTGGATAGATCATCACACCGGAAGCCGGACGCATGATATGCGGAACAGGAAGCAGAGCTACCGGACCGGAAGTGACCTAACCAGACAGCCCAGAGGTACGAGTGCCTCCTTTTAGCCACCCCGAGCACTCTAAAACATACACTCCAGCAGTTACACAAACATGCCTATAGCAGGCAATATGACCAAATAGACCCCATTATAGTGCTCTTTTACCAAATAGGATCGCAGTTGAGTTCCACTCTGGAACGCACAAAAACAGAAGTGAATCCACTTCCACTCCCGTAATTCACGCACTTTTTAAAAAAATTCACGCACTTTTCTTCAACATCACATGTGTCAGACATCTTATAAAAGGTAATATATGTTCATTTTTTGTATGTATATGTTATTATTTGACTCCTGAAGAAGGGGGAGATTCTGTTTTTACCCCCGAAACGCGTTGAGCCGCTTATTTATGAAATAAAGGAAGTGAGAAGAAGCAGTTTGATCCGCGTGCTGTATTCCATCCCTATTGCACGACCGTGAGGCTGACCTCAACTTCTACAATACTACAGGCGATATCTTTACCACAGGTGTCTTGAGCTTATCCTGGTGCCCCCCCCCCCCCCCCCCCAGTGAAGTGAGTGGAGACACATTGATATTTATTATATTTCTTTCTTTCAATATGTTTTGCCAGATTTTACTATATACCCATCTATCTACCTAGATAAACTTTCAACCATTAGTTCCTCACAATTCCTTGCTTCGTGTCTAGGATTGGCGCTCATTAGTGGTCATTTTGTTACCATTGACTTTTATTTGACTTTATGAAAACGTGTTGATTCTGATACACGTAACCCCTGAGCAGCCTACCTTGATATTGATTTACTCCATTTATTATGTGTAATCTTTCCCTCCCTTATGTATATTTCCACCTTGTGCTCCATTTCACACTTCTCCTCCATATACGTTTAATGGTACTTTCATCTTTATATGTAAGCCACCCCTTGGCACCCGAATTTTTACATCTCACTGATAACCTGGATGTTTATCCAAGTATCAAGTAGGTTATTTTAACCCCTCTGTTTTGAATTATCCTTCTTTAGAAGTTAGAGCAGTCAGAGTTTAATCACAAGGGTAGTGAGGCAGAAGGTCATGGTGGGCAGCAGACGGGTAGAGGTGGTCAAAAACAAGCCAGGTAAGTGCCAAGAGAGTCATAAATTTTACAGATTACTGAAACCAAATGAACCTTTTAGTTCAGGCCCAGAGCAATGGTGGGAAAGTCCCTGATAAAACTCAGAGCAGCTGAGATTCAAAGGAGAACAGAGACATTTTGCCCTACTGTTTTTTTTTTTTAACAAAGTGTGATCTACAGAGGAGCAGCACATCTATGAGCTGTGGCACAGAACACATCTATTAGCAGTGGCACAGTGGGCAATGCCAAGAAGGGAGACAGTCCAGGCGGGTACACTGCAGTGTAAGATTAGGTACCATTACAAAATCATACTGTACATAGGGATGTATCCATATATATCTGCATGTGGAGACTTTTATAGACATTTTCCATCTGCAAAACTGATGATATTAGTACATTTTGCATTTTTTGTACATATTTAATACATCTGCATGAATAGCTTCATAGATTGACCTGGGTGTCGCAGATTGACTACACCAAATATAAATTAAAAATTAACTTGTTTGAAAGTGGTCTAAAGGTTCCCATACACATTAGTCTCAAGTTTATCAAAATTGACAATTTCAACCAAAACGAACATTTGTCAGGTGAAATTTAACTCAGAACTATAGTTTTAGCCGTCCAATGATAGACTGTTATCATCAGAAAAGAAGTCGGCCTCGTTCAAAATTTTCGGCCAATAGGCGGACAAAAGATCTTTTGTTCAAAGAAACATCATTTATGGACAAAAGATCTTTCTAACAAAGAGGGTTCCCAAAAAGATCTTTTCTGTTCCTCGTCAGACATCATTGAACATGTATGACCAATTTGATCACCTGTAATGGCCAACGTAGACTAAAATGTGTGTGGTCGTGTCTGCGATACAACTGTTCACCAAAAGATTGATTGCTCAACTGCTGTTCAGCCATCAATTAACTTCTATCTAATGTGTATGGCCAGCTTAAATGTAGCATTGCTTCAGTGTCAGATATGTCACGTTCTAATATAAAAGATCTTGGAAACCATTCATAGTTCTGTTTTCTGTCGGAATCTGGCAGCCCTTCTGTGTCCCCTGGGTGTAGCAGTTTAACTCTGACTTGGATTTGTTGAGTGCTGTGGCATCCTCATTATCAGCATTCCTTGTAGCCATACATTCCAAAACACTAAAATGTATTTCCAGGTCCAGATGTTGTTCATGAGGCAATTACTTGGTCTGTATACAATTTCTATTAATGGTTACACCCAATAAATTGGCTAGGAAAAGAAGAACATGTCGTACACCTTCTGTGGTTATCGCTGGAAAGAGCAGACCTTTTTTTGGAGGGAGCAATGAATACGCAATGTTCCACCAATGAATTTTCTATACAATCGTGTTCACATTTGCATTCTTGTTACAGTAAAGAACACTATAGGGACATTACATAATCCTGATTTTTAATGATAATAATAGTAAGAATAATTAAAAAGAGGGGAGGATATCTACTATTTATTACAAAACTCCTCAAAATCTTATATTAGAAATACAACCTGGCAGGTTTAGTCAGACATATAAAACCACAAACAGTCACAGAAGTTCTCAAATTTCTTGTAAAATATGTCTTTTGCCCCTTAAAAAAGAAGAAGAAAAAACGCTATTCTCCTATGACCTATTAGAAAGGTACATGATGTAATCTGTGGTGTATGTAATCTTCTTACCAGTGTCTGTATTTGTGAGTTATCCCCTCCCTTCTGCTTCTCAGCTATGTCATGTGACCAACGCCCAAATAACACAGCATTTTATGTGTGGACAGGAAGTCAGTTTCTCTATGTATTCCTATGGGAATAGTCAATCTCATAGGAATGAATAGAGAGGTAAGTGACTTCCTGTCCTGTGTCAGTTGTAGATCAGAGTGCTGGTCCCATGACATAGCTAAAAATTCGAAGGGAGGGTATAACTCACAAATACAGTCACTGATGAGAAGATTACATTCACTACAGATTACTTCATGTACCTTTTTAACAGGTCAGAGAATACATTTAAGACATGGCGATTCTTTTAGTTTTTTCCTATCTGCATTTCAAAAGCTTCAAAAGGGTTTGCAGCCATTACATATTGATGATCTATCTTCAGGATAGATCATCAATATATTATAGGTGGGGGTCCAACTCCCGCTGATCAGCTGTTTGAAGAGGAGCAGGCACTGCTTCCTCTTCAAGAGTCTCTTTGCTTGCAGCGGCGGTGCAGTGTAATTACAAGGGCTTGTCCTATTCAAATGAATGGAACAAGCGCTTGCAATTACACTGTGCTGCCGAGACTTCTCAGATGACGTTCGGTGTAATCTCGAAGAGGAAGTAACGCTCTCTTTCAAATATCTGAGCAGCAGGGTAGCCAGCAGTCCGGCCACCACCGATCAGATATAGATGAAGTATCAATATGTACTGGCTGCACAACCCCTTTAACCCTTTCAGGACCCTGCAATTTTTTACCTTAAAGACCAGGCCATTTATTTAATTTATTTTTATTTATAAAAAAAAAAGACAAATTTACCAAAAATTTGGAAACATTTCCAAATTTCCAAATTTCAATTTCTCAACTTTTATAAAAGCTAGTAATACCTCCAAAAATAGTTACTTTACATTCCCCATATGTCTAGTTCATGTTTGGATCATTTTGTGAATGTCATTTTATTTTTTGGGGACGTTATAAGGCTTAGAAGTTTTGAAGCAAATCTTGAAATTTTTCAGAAAAATTTCCAAAACCCACTTTTTAAGGACCAGTTCAGGTTTGAAGTCACTTTGTGAGGCTTACATAATAAAAACCACCCAAAAATGACCCAATTTTAGAAACTAAACCCCTCAAAGCATTCAAAACTGATTTTAAAAACTTTGTTAACCCTTTAGGTGTTCCACAAGAATTAATGGAAAATGGAGATGAAATTTCAAAATTTCACTTTTTTGGCAGATTTTCCTTTTGAATTCATTTTTTACAGTTACAAAGCAAGGGTTAACAGTAGGGGTGCACCGAAATTCCGGCAGCCGAAAATATCGGCCGAAAATGCACCTAATCCACTTCGGCCGATATTGTTACATATCGGCCGAAAATATGGGGTGTGGGATTTGTCACCCACCTCTGCGGGCGGGCGCCGGGCGGGCGGTTTACTTTGTCACTGCATCTTTATTTTACCTTACAATCGTGACGCTCCAGTAACTAACAACTCTGCAGGCAGAGCGGAGGCCGGCGTAACATCACTTACTCACGTGACGCGCCTGCTCCGCCTCCTTCATTCATAAAGTGGGCGGAGCAGGTGCGTCACGTGAGTAAGTGACGTTACGCCGCCCTCCGCTCTGCCTGCAGAGTTGTTACTGGAGCGTCACGATTGTAAGGTAAAATAAAGATGCAGTGAGTGATGCTGTGAGCAGCAGGGCCGGGGCTGTTATGGGTAGGGGGATCGGTCTATGGCACTGCTATGGGGAGGGGGGATCTGTGCACTGTTATGGGGAAAGGGATCTGTGCACTGTTATGGGGAAAGGGATCTGTGCACTGTTATGCCCATAACAGTGTACATATCCCCTTTCCATAACAGTGCACAGATCCCCCTCTCCATAACAGCGCCACCCACAGATCCTCCTCTCCGTAACAGAGCCACCCACAGATCCCCCTCTCCATAACAGCGCCACCCACAGATCCCCCTCTCCATAACAGCGCCACCCACAGATCCCCCTCTCCATAACAGCGCCACCCACAGATCCCCCTCTCCATAACAGTGCCACCCACAGATCCCCCTCTCCATAACAGCGCCACCCACAGATCCCCCTCTCCATAACAGCGCCACCCACAGATCCCCCTCTCCATAACAGCGCCACCCACAGATGAATTTCATTCATGAAAAAGAATTATTAATAAAATCATTAAAAAAAAAGTATTTTAAAAGTATTTGGGCAAAAAGGCAGTTTCGGTTTCGGTTTTCGGTCAAGGGCATCCTGAA
Source organism: Bufo bufo (assembly GCF_905171765.1). Taxonomy (NCBI): domain Eukaryota; kingdom Metazoa; phylum Chordata; class Amphibia; order Anura; family Bufonidae; genus Bufo; species Bufo bufo. The sequence continues at coordinate 161,024,949 of NC_053393.1, read as the reverse complement.
TTTTCGGTTTCGGTTTCGGACCAGAATTTTCATTTCGGTGCACCCCTAGTTAACAGCCAAACAAAACTCAATATTTTTGGCCCTGATTCTGTAGTTTACAGAAACACCCCATATGTGGTCGTAAACTGCTGTACGGGAACACGGTATTGCGCAGAAGGAAAGGAACGCCATACGGTTTTTGGAAGGCAGATTTTGCTGGACTGGTTTTTTGACACCATGTCCCATTTGAAGCCCCCCTGATGCACCCCTAGAGTAGAAACTCCAAAAAGTAACCCCATTTTGGAAACTACGGGATAAGGTGGCAGTTTTGTTGGTACTTTATTAGGGTACATATGATTTTTGGTTGCTCTATATTACACTTTTTGTAAGGCAAGGTAACAAGAAATAGCTGTTTTGGCACCGTTTTTATTTTTTGTTATTTACGACATTCATCTGACAGGTTAAATCATGTGGTATTTTTATATAGCAGGTTGTTACGGACGCGACAATACCAAATATGACTAGTTTTTTTGGTTGTTTGTTTCAGTTTTACAAAACAAATAACTGGAATGGGGCAACTACAGTACCCTGAAAGATTATCAAAATTAGGGTTAGAAAAAAGATGACAGAGGGGAGATCTAATTACTATGTATAAATATATCAGGGGTCAGTACAGAGATCTATCCCATCATCTATTTATCCCCAGGACTGTGACTGTGACGAGGGGACATCCTCTGTGTCTGGAGGAAAGAAGGTTTGTACACAAACATAGAAGAGGATTCTTTACAGTAAGAGCAGTGAGACTATGGAACTCTCTGCCTGAGGAGGTGGTGATGGTGAGTACAATAAAGGAATTCAAGAGGGGCCTGGATGTATTTCTAGAGTGTAATAATATTACAGGCTATAGCTACTAGAGAGGGGTCGTTGATCCAGGGAGTTATTCTGATTGCCTGATTGGAGTCGGGAAGGAATTTTTTATTCCCCTAAAGTGGGGAAAATTGGCTTCTACCTCACAGTTTTTTTTTGCCTTCCTCTGGATCAACTTGCAGGATGACAGACCAAACTGGATGGACAAATGTCTTTTTTTGGCCTTATGTACTATGTTACTATGTTACTAAAGCATTTTTGAAAAAAATAGATTTTTTAGTGTCTTCACATTCTGAAAGCCATAGTTTTATTTATTTTTTGGCCGACTGTCTTGTGTAGGGGCTCATTTTTTTCGGGATGAGATGACAGTTTGATTGGTACTATTATAGGTGCATATGACTTTTTGATCGCTTGCTATTACACTTTTTGTGATGTAAGGTGACAAAAAATTTCTTTTTTTTACACTTTTTTTTTTTTTTACTGTATTCCCCTGAGGGGTTAGGTCATGTGATATTTTTATAGAGCAGGTTATTACGGACACGGCGATACATAATATGTCTACTTTTTTTTATTTATTTATGTAAGTTTTACACAATAATATAATTTTTGTAGCAAAAAATAAATCATGTTTTAGTGTCTCCATATTCTGAGAGCCATAGTTTTTTCAGTTTTTAGGCGATTGTCTTAGGTATGGTATGATTTTTGCGGGATGAGATGACTGTTTGATTGGCACTATTTTGGGGTGCGTATGACTTTTTGATCGCTTGCTATTACACTTTTTGTGATGTAAGGTGACAAAAAATGGCTTTTTTTTTACACCTTTTATTTTTTTTTACGGTATTCCCCTGAGGGGTTAGGTCATGTGATATTTTTATAGAGCAGGTTATTACGGACACGGCGATACATAATATGTCTACTTTTTTTTATTTATTTATGTAAGTTTTACACAATAGTATATTTTTTGTAACAAAAAATAAATCATGTTTTAGTGTCTCCATATTCTGAGAGCCATAGTTTTTTCAGTTTTTGGGCGATTGTCCTAGGTATGGTAAGATTTTTGAGGGATGAGATGACGGTTTGATTGGCACTATTTTGGGGTGCATATGACTTTTTGATCGCTTGCTATTACACTTTTTGTGATGTAAGGTGACAAAAAAAGGTTTTTTTTACACCGTTTTTTATTTTTTTTATGGTGGTCATCTGAGGGGTTAGGTCATGTAGTATTTTTATAGAGCAGGTTGTTACGGACGCAGCAATGCTTAATACGTATACTTTTTTTATTTACTTAAGTTTTACACAATAACAGCATTTTTTAAACAAAAAAAAGATGTTTTAGTGTCTTCATATTCTGAGCCATAGTTTTTTTTTCTTTTTAGGAGATTGTCTTAGGGGCTCATTTTTTGCAGGATGAGGTGACGGTTAGATTGGTACTATTTTGGGGGGTATACGCCTTTTTAATCGCTTGGTGTTGCCTTTAATATTAGCGATCTACACTACTCATGAACAGTGCCATCTATTGGATTCATGGTTTTGTCATGAAACCAATAGATTCCAATGTTTATGAGTCATTACAAGCAGGGCAATAGTCCTCAGATACACCCTAGCAAGCTTATATTACCGCAGATAAAGTGCTAGAATATGTCTGAATGATAGCAGCAATCTGATATACACCTCAGTGTTAGCGCAGGCTATTATAGGCTGAGTGCTACATGGTGTGTGGACTCTGTTGAGCAGTGTGCCCCACTTACTAGCGCCCCAACAAGATGAACAGCGCCATCTATTGGTTTCATAGTCTTATGAAAGAGTAATCGTCTTGTCATAAGACTATGAAACCAATAGATGGCGCTGTTCATGACTCATGAACAGCACCATCTATTGGTTTCATAGTCTTATGACAACACGATTACTCTTGTCATAAGACTATGAAACCAATAGATGGCGATGTTCATGAGTAGTGTAGATCGCGCATTTTCCATTCAAATGTTTTTTTTAGCTGAAAAACAAGGCAGATTATGCTCATTTGCATGTCTTTCCCATATGCCAATGTTTATGCAAATGAGTTTTTACATAACAAAACTGTATAGAAAGGTTATTGAATATTATGTTAGGACAATCAGAAAACTTTTTGTCTCCCTAATGATATTGATCTAGGTGCGCAGGTCTACCCAAGCCATCCAACAGATCTGAAGTAACTTTGAGGCTTACTGGCTCTCAGTCAGATGAGAACTGGTTTGGAATGTCTCATAGTGCACAAGGCTGCCATTGTAAGGTATGCTAACTAAGCCTGTTATCTGTCTTATGGATAGATTGATGGCTTGCACATATGTGGTTTTTGGCATATAGCCTTTGTGTGTTGTCTATTGTATGTCGTAGATAATAGGAGTCCAAGACGCATCCAGCTATCCTCTTAATGCTGTTTCCAAACCATTTTGATGGGGTTTCCATCAATTTCTAACCTTTTTTTGGGAACCAGACACCCTCTCTTCTTCAGAGCAGGGGGTGTCTGGTTTGATGCTCGGGTCTCCCATTGACTTTCATTGTATTAAATTGTACTCGAGCAGTATTCGGCCGAGCACTTGTATGTGCCGAGCATAGCGATGCTCGAGCCAAACAGCAGTCGGTATCGGCTCTAAAAAATCTACATCGGTCGATCCCTATTAAAAAGTAGCAGGTGTGACTTTTTAAAAATTTGTCACATCTCCCCTTTTCCACCGTCCTTGCCACTTTTCTAAAAGTGTGTGTGGTAAGGGGGCGTCTCCAGCTGCAACAACAAATTTATTTCATTTACACCAGTTTTCTGGCGTAAATGAATCCAGAAATCTACGGCAGCTCTGGGCTGTCGTATATTTCTGGTTAGGTGCACGGACTGTAGGAGGATGTACCTAATTTATGATGAGGCATGCACCTCGACATAAATTAGGCGCATCCTCTAGCAGCGCAGAGGATATCAAGACAGGGGAAGAAAGCACCAATCTTGATAAATCTCCCCCATTGTGTCTGATCTATCAGTGAATATCCTGGTAACAGACTCCATTTAAATTAAGAATATTTGCAAAGTTGCCTCATTTATTACTCTTATTTTAGATGCATTTTGCAGGAATAGTCAAGCTGTGGCACTCCAGCTGTTGTAAAACTACAACTCCCAGCATGCATACTTGCTCTGCTCTTCGGTGAACTGTCATAGAAATAAATGGATCATTCTGGGAATTGTTGCTTCATAACAGCTGGAGTGCCACAGGCTGCCCACCCCTTCTTAGAGGTATGCAAAAGGGTTACATACAGTCGTGGCCAAAAGTTTTGAGAATGACACAAATATTAGTTTTCACAAAGTTTGCTGCTAAACTGCTTTTAGATCTTTGTTTCAGTTATTTCTGTGATGTAGTGAAATATAATTAGGCCTCCTGCACACGACCGTTTTTTTTTACGGTCCGCAAAAACGGGGTCCGTAGGTCCGTGATCCGTGACCGTTTTTTCGTCCGTGGGTCTTCCTTGATTTTTGGAGGATCCACGGACATGAAAAAAAAGTCATTTTGGTGTCCGCCTGGCTGTGCGGAGCCAAACGGATCCGTCCTGACTTACAATGCAAGTCAATGGGGACGGATCCGTTTGACGTTGACACAATATGGTGCAATTTCAAACGGATCCGTCCCCCATTGACTTTCAATGTAAAGTCAGGAGTTAATATACCATAGGATCGGAGTTTTCTCCAATCCGATGGTATATTTTAACTTGAAGCGTCCCCATCACCATGGGAACGCCTCTATGTTAGAATATACTGTCGGATATGAGTTACATCGTGAACCTCATATCCGACAGTATATTCTAACACAGAGGCGTTCCCATGGTGATTGGGACGCTTCTAGTTAGAATATACTGCAAACTGTGTACATGACTGCCCCCTGCTGCCTGGCAGCATCCGATCTTTTACAGGGGGCTGTGATCAGCACAATTAACCCTTCAGGTGCCGCACCTGAAGGGGTTAATTGTGCGTATCATAGCCCCCTGTAAGAGATCAGGGGCTGCCAGGCAGCAGGGGGCAGACCCCCCACCCTCCCCAGTTTGAATATCATTGGTGGCCAGTGTGCGGCCTCCCCTCCCCCGCCCCCCCCTCCGTCGGCCCCCCTCTGTTGTAATATCATTGGTGGCCAGTGTGCGGCCTCCCCTCCCCCGCCCCTCCCTCTCCGTCGGCCCCCCCTCCCCCCCTCTATTGTAATTTCATTGGTGGCCAGTGTGCGGCCTCCCCTCTCCCCCCCCCCCCCCCCCCGCCCGATCATTGGTGGCAGCGGAGATTCCGATCGGAGTCCCAGTTTAATCGCTCTGGGGCTCCGATCGGTAACCATGGCAACCAGGACGCTACTGCAGGCCTGGTTGCCATGGTTACTTAGCAATATTACAATATTAGAAGCATCATTTCATACTTACCTGCTGGCTTCTGCGATGTGTGTCCGGCCGGGAGCTCCTCCTACTGGTAAGTGACAGGTCTGTGCGCCGCACACTGGCCACCAATGATATTAATACAATAGAGGGAGGGGGGGCCGGGGGGGGGCGCACACTGGCCACCAATGAAATTACAATAGAGGGGGGGAGGGGGGCGACGGAGGGGGGGGCGGGGGAGGGGAGGCCGCACACTGGCCACCAATGATATTCAAACTGGGGAGGGAGGGGGGGTCTGCCCCCTGCTGCCTGGCAGCCCCTGATCTCTTATAGGGGGCTATGATATGCACAATTAACCCCTTCAGGTGCAGCACCTGAGGGGTTAATTGTGCGGATCACAGCCCCCTGTAAGAGATCGGGTGCTGCCAGGCAGCAGGGGGCAGTCATGTACACAGTTCTCAGTATATTCTAACTAGAAGCGTCCCCATCACTATGGGAATGCCTCTGTGTTAGAATATACTGTCGGATTTGAGTTTTCACAAAGTGAAAACTCATCTCTGAAAAGGCTTTTATGCAGACGGATCTTCGAATCCGTCTGTATAAAAAGTAACCTACGGCCACGGATCACGGACGCGGATGCCAATCTTGAATGGGTCCGTGAACCGTTGTCCGTCCAAAAAATAGGACAGGTCATATTTTTTTGACGGACAGGAAACACAGATCACGGATGCGGCTGCAAAACGGTGCATTTTCCGATTTTTCAACGGACCCATTGAAAGTCAATGGGTCCGCGAAAAAAAATGGAAAACGGCACAACGGCCACGGATGCACACAACGGTCGTGTGCAGGAGGCCTTACACGCAACCCCACACATGAATGGTCTCAGGATGCTTTACTGTTAGCATGACACAGGACGGATGGACAAGCCTTTTTCCAGATGCCCCAAACAATCGGAAAGAGGCTTCATCGGAGAATATGACTTTGCCCCAGTCCTCAGCAGTCCATTCACCATACTTTCTGCAGAAGATCAATCTGTCCCTGATGTTTTTTTTGGAGAGAAGTGGCTTCTTTGCTGCCCTTCTTGACACCAGGCCATCTTCCAAAAGTCTTCGCCTCACTGTGCATGCAGATGCGCTCACACCTGCCTGCTGACATTCCTGAGCAAGCTCTGCACTGGTGGCACTCCGATCCCGCAGCTGAATCCTCTTTAGGAGACGATCCTGGCGCTTGCTGGACTTTCTTGGACGCCCTGAAGCCTTCTTAACAAGAATTGAACATCTTTCCTTGAAGTTCTTGATGATCCTATAAATTGTTGATTGAGGTGCAATCTTAGGGCTCTTTCACACTTGCGTTGTTCTTTTCCGGCATAGAGTTCCGTTGTCAGGGCTCTATGCCGGAAGAATCCTGATCAGGATTATCCCCATGCATTCTGAATAGAGAGAAATCCGTTCAGGATGCATCAGGATGTCTTCAGTTCCGGAACGGAACGTTTTTTGGCCGGAGAAAATACTGCAGCATGCTGCGCTTTTTGCTCCGGTCAAAAATCCTGAACACTTGCCGCAAGGCCGGATCCGGAATTAATGCCCATTGAAAGGCATTAATCTGGATCCGGCCTTAAGCTAAACGTTGTTTCGGCACATTACCGGATCCGACGTTTAGCTTTTTCTGAATGGTTACCATGGCTCCCAGGACACTAAAGTCCTGTTTGCCATGGTAAAGTGTAGTGGGGAGCGGGGGAGCAGTATACTTACCGTCCGTGCGGCTCCCAGGGCGCTTCAGTGTGACGTCAGGGTGCCCCACGCGCATGGGTGACGTGATCACATGGATCACGTCATCCATGCGCATGGGGCGCTCTGACGTCATTCTGGAGCGCCCTGGGAGCCGCACGGACTGTAAGTATACTGCTCCCCCGCTCCCCACTACTACTATGGCAGCCAGGACTGGGTGCCATAGTAACACTGAACACATTTTGAAGACGGATCCGTCTTCAAATGCTTTCAGTTCACTTGCATTGTTACGGATCCGGCGGGCACCTCTGGCAAATGGAGTGCACGAAGGATCCGGACAACGCAAGTGTGAAAGAGCCCTTAGTAGCCACAATATCCTTGCCTGTGAAGCCATTTTTATGCAACGCAATGATGGCTGCACGCGTTTCTTTGCAGGTCACCATGGTTAACAATGGAAGAACAATGATTTCAAGCATCACCCTCCTTTTAACATGTCAAGTCTGCCATTTTAACCCAATCAGCCTGACATAATGATCTCCAGCCTTGTGCTCGTCAACATTCTCACCTGAGTTAACAAGACAATTACTGAAATGATTTCAGCAGGTCCTTTAATGACAGCAAAGCAATACAGTGGAAAGGTTTTTTGGGGATTAAGTTAATTTTCATGGCAAAGAAGGACTATGCAATTCATCTGATAACTCTTCATAACATTCTGGAGTATATGAAAATTGCTATTATAAAAACTTAAGCAGCAACTTTTCCAATTTCCAATATTTATGTAATTCTTAAAACTTTTGGCCACGACTGTACACAAAAGTTTTAAACTTCACAATTGCTGCATGTTTGTAGGAACCATATAAGTATCCTAAAAGGGAATGTGTCAACTATATATTTTTTTTTTCTACCAGTTAAAAGCAGATAATGACACATATCCTTTTCGCTAATCTGTTTTTATTTTCTGATAATAGATTTTTTTATTTTCCTGAACATGACTATGGGGGCTGCCATCTTGCCTGAGCTGTTGTTAACAGCATCTAGGGACATGCTTTACTGCAGCCACTATAGGCAATAGACACAATGGACTCACAATGTCTTTTATCTATCTATCTATCTATCTATCTATCCCTCTATCTATAGTGTCCTGGAGCAGGGTACTTTGGACTATGGACATTTGTGGACATTTGCTGTTGTGTGCACTTATACTGTTTTATATTAATGAACTGCATTCTATATGTTTATTGTAATATATCTTGTTTATTTGCACTGTTATTGCACTATATCTGCATTGCATTGTGGAAAGGGCTAATGCACAGCAAATTAATACTGAAAGGCTTTGGGACTTTCTACCTATGCACTGAGAAGAGTGAAATCTTACACAGTTAGGCCGAATGCACACCGCCGTGTTCCGCGGCCGAGAGCGGTCCGTGGTATGCCGGGCTGGATTCCTGTTCAGAGCAGGAGCTCACGGCATCATTAGTTGCTATGATGCCGTGCGCTTCATGCCGCCGCTGCACTACAGTAATACACTCGTATAGTGTATTACTGTAGTGCAGCGGCGACATGAAGTGCACGGCGTCATAGCAACCAATGACGCCGTGCGCTCCTGCTCTGAACAGGAATCCAGCCCGGCATACCACGGACCGCTCTCGGCCGCGGAACACGGCCGTGTGCATTCGGCCTTACTATAAAGGACTATGTAAATTTTTGGAGGGAAAAACTGTCTAGCTATGTTGATTACTTCTGAAGACTTGTTTATGTTTGGAAAAATTATTTAGTCATTCCTATAGACTTGTATTGAAACACTATATGAAACTATGACTGTAATTGCAACACATTGTTTCTGTTTAGGCTGTACTTCTCCACTCTACCCCTCCCATAAGAAGGTTCTAGCTCAGTTAAAAACTGTATATGAGGAAAGCAGTTAGAGTCATTAGTTGTCTGCTGATAGGGACCAGTTTTTGGTAGAACAGACTCTGCCAGACTGCATGAGTGACCTTACAAAGATGCTGAGATGGGGATCCTGAACCACAGACGCTGGGTCACCAGCCACTTGTCCAGGGAGCCAGCAAGATGACTGAGCCACAGAACCTGGGAGCCAGCCAGACGACCGAGCCACACGCCCTGGACCACCAGCCCTTTGGTCAGTGTACCAGTTTTTTGAGAGAGAGAGAGGGACATCTAGCTCAGCTTTTTCATCTGTACCAAACCTTCTTCTGCCAGAGAGGATACTGGAGAAGTCAGCTCAGTGCATTGCCTGCATTGTTTTGCACTTCACTTTCTTCAGTTGCACGTCACTTAATTCAGTTCCTCCACTAAAGCACACTGGTTTACAGCAGACCTTGAATCCGTGGACTTATTTCCCATTGGGGGTGCACCACACCTTACCATCTCTTCTGGAGAGCAGCAACACATGGTGGCACCTTGAAAGTGTCCAGGTGACCCAGTATAGCACTTGGGCCATCCCAAACTTCTACTGTATCTATAGTTAAACAAAAAAGGCAATTTTCTGATGACACATAGAGATGTCCCGAACTATTCGCCGGCGAACAGTTCCCGGCGAACATCAATTGTTCGCGTTCGCCGCGGCGGGCGAACATATGCGATGTTCGGTCCGCCCCCTATACGTCATCATTGAGCAAACTTTGACCCTCTACCTCACAGTCAGCAGACACATTCCAGCCAATCAGCAGCATACCCTCCCTCCCGGACCCTCCCACCTCCTATCAAAAAGCAAGGACAGCATCCATCTTAGATTCATTCGGAAGCTGCAGTGTTAGTGAGAGGAGGGACAGTGCAGCTGCTGCTAATTCAATAGGGAAATCGATAGCTAGGCCAGGGTATTCAGTGTCCACTCCAGTCCTCAAAGACTCATCTGATCTGCTGTAAGGACAGCGTCCTGACAGCACCCCAAAAAGCCCTTTTTAGGGCTAGTACATCAGTCTGCTTTTTTTTTCTCACTGTAATATAATTGCAGTTGCCACCACTCATATCTGGTGTCACAGTAGCTTGCATTTAAAAAAAAAATTAATAATTTTTCACTGTAATATAATTGCAGTTGCCTGCAAGCGTGTGTGTCAGGCCTACAGCGTGTACTGTGCCCGCTACTGCCAGTGCCCAGTGCCACCACTAATATCTGGTGTCACAGTAGCTTGCATTTAAAAAAAAACAACAATTTTTTCACTGTAAAATAATAGCAGTTGCCTGCAAGTGTGTGTGTCAGGCCTACAGCGTGTACTGTGCCCACTACTGCCAGTACCCAGTGCCACCACTCATATTTGGTGTCACAGTAGCTTGCATTAAAAAAACAACAACAATTTTTTCACTGTAATCTAATTGCAGTTGCCTGAAAGCGTGTGTGTCAGGCCTACAGCGTGTACAGTGCCCACTACTGCCAGTGCCCAGTTGCACCACTCATATCTGGTGTCACAGTAGCTTGCATTTTAAAAAATAAAACACATTTTTCACTGTAATATAATTGCAGTTGCCTGCAAGCATGTGTGTCAGGCCTACAGCGTGTACTGTGCCCACTACTGCCAGTGCCCACTCATATCTGGTGTCACAGTAGCTTACACGCATAGTACAACTAGTACAACTAATAAATAAAAAAATGACAGGCAGAGGCAGGCCACCCCGCAGGGGCCGTCGTGGTTGTGGTGCTGTGATTTCCTTTGGCCCTAGAATAATTCCCAGTGTTCAGAGGCCACGTACCCTGAACTCGAAAAGTTCTGAGGACATAGTTGACTGGCTTACACAGGACACCCAATCTTCTACAGCTTCCGCTCGGAACCTTGACGCACCATCCTCCTCCAGCTCAGCTTCGGGCACCTCTCAAGTTACCACTTGCCCGCCTGCCGCCACCACCAACACTAGCACCACAGCTGCTTCACTTGATCTGTCAGAGGAGTTATTTACACATCAGTTGGAAGAAATGAGTGATGCGCAACCATTATTGCCAGAGGATGTAGATAACAGGGATATGTCAGGCAGCATTACACACATGGACGTACGGTGTGATGTTGTATCGCTGCTGCTTCCTTTGCTGAGTTGTCAGATGCAAGTGAAGTGGTTGATGATGACGATGTGTCCGTGGATGTCACGTGGGTGCCCGCTCGAAGAGAAGAAGAACAGGGGGAAAGTTCAGATGGGGAGACAGAGAGGAGGAGGAGACGAGTGGAAAGCAGGGGGAGGTAGTCGCAAGGAGCTAGTGGCACAGTCAGACAGCATGTATCGGCACCCGGGTTCAGCCAGACAGCACGCCAATCAACGCATGCTGTTGCCACCACCAGAATGCCGTCATTGCAATGCTCAGCAGTGTGGCATTTTTTGTGTGTGTCTGCCTCTGATGCCATTTGCAACCTGTGCCAAAAGAAACTGAGTCGTGGGAAGTCCAACACCCACCTAGGTACAACTGCTTTGCGAAGGCACATGATCTCACATCACAAACACCTATGGGATCAACACATGATGAGTACAAGCAGCACACAAACTCAAAGCCACCATCCTCCTCCTGGTCCAGCATCTTCAGCCACCTCAACCACTGCTGTCCTCCTTTCCCCCTCTCAACCATCCGCCACTCCGCCTCTCACCTTCAGCAGTTCCTGCTCATCTGCCCACAGTCAGGTGTCTGTCAAGGAAATGTTTGAGCCTAAGAAGCCAATGTCACCCCCTTTCCCGGCGTCTGACAGCTGGGTTGTCGGAACTCTAAGCCCGCCAGCTTTTACCATACAAGCTGGTGGAGTCTGAGGCCTTCAAAAAATTTGTAGCTATTGGGACACCGCAGTGGAAGGTACCCGGTCGAAATTTATTTTCACAAAAGGCAATCCCCAACCTGTACTCTATTGTGGAAAAGGAAGTCATGGCATGTCTGGCACACAGTGTTGGGGCAAGGATACTTCTGACCACTGATACCTGGTCTGCAAAGCACGGTCAGGGCAGGTATATCATGTACACTGCGCATTGGATAAACCTGCTGACAGCTGACAAGCATGGAATGCGTGGCTCTGCAGGGGAGTTGGTGACACCGCCACAACTTGCAGGCAGGCCTGCTGCCACCTCCTCTACTCCTCCTACTCCATCCTCTTCGCTAACCTCCTCGGCTAAGTCCTCTTCTGCTGCTGCGTCTTGCTCCACATCAACTGCACCCTCCCAGCTCCCCAGCATTTGTTGGCGGCATTGAATTTGGGCAAGTTGACACATGTGCCGTGCATGGCACATGTGTTGAATCTGATCGTACAACGCTTTGTGCATAAGTACCCAGGCTTACAGGACATCCTCAAGCAGGCCAGGAAGGTGTGTGGCCATTTCAGGCGTTTCTACACGGCCATGGCTCACTTTTCAGATATTCAGCGGCGAAACAACATGCCAGTGAGGCGCTTGATTTGCGACAGCCCGACACGTTGGAATTCAACACTCCTAATGTTCGACCGCCTGCTCCAACAAGAAAAAGCCGTCAGCGACTATTTGTATGACCGGGGTGCTAGGACAGCCTCTGCGGAGCTGGGTATTTTTTTGCCACGTTACTGGACGCTCATTCGCAATGCCTGTAGGCTCATGCGTCCTTTTGAGGAGGTGGCAAACCTAGTCAGTCGCACCGAAGGCACCATCAGCGACATCATCCCATTTGTTTTCTTCCTGGAGCGTGCCCTGCGAAGAGTGCTGGATCAGGCCGTAGATGAGCGTGAAGAGGAAGAGTTGTGGTCACCATCACCACCAGAAACAGCCTTATCAGCATCGCTTGCTGGACCTGCGGCAACGCTGGAAGAGGAGTCTGAGGAAGAGGAGTCAGAGGAGGAATGTGGCTTTGAGGAGGAGGAAGACCAACCACAGCAGGCATCCCAGGGTGCTCGTTGTCACCTATCTGGTACCCGTGGTGTTGTACGTGGCTGGGGGGAAGAACAGACCTTCAATGACATCAGTGAGGACGAGGAACAGGACATGAGTAGCTCGGCATCCAACCTTGTGCAAATGGGGTATTTCATGCTGTCATGCCTGTTGAGGGACTCTCGTATAAAAAGGCTGAAGGAGAACGACCTGTACTGGGTGGCCATGCTACTAGACCCCCGGTATAAGCAGAAAGTGCCTGAAATGTTACCGAATTACCGGAAGTCGAAAAGGATGCAGCAGTTCCAAAACAAGTTAAAAAGTATGCTTTACACAGCATATAAGGGGGATGTCACAGCACAACGGGAATCTAACAGGGGAAGAGGTGAAAGTAATCCTCCTCCTACCACGACCACGCCGGCAAGGACAGGACTCTTTACAGACGTGTTGTTGATGGAGGACATGCAGAGCTTTTTAAGTCCTACGCATCGCCACAGCCCTTTGAAGGTCCACCCTCAGAGAACGACTCGACCGACAGGTAGCAGACTACCTCGCCTTAACTGCAGATATCGACACTCTGAGTAGCGATGAACCCCTTGACTACTGGGTGTGCAGGCTTGACCTGTGGCCTGAGCTATCCCAAATTGCGATAGAACTTCTGGCCTGCCCCGCTTCAAGTGTCCTGTCAGAAAGGACCTTCAGTGCAGCAGGAGGTATTGTCACTGAGAAGAGAAGTCGCCTAGGTCAAAAAAGTCTAGATTACCTCACCTTTATTAGGATGAATGAGGCATGGATCCCAAAGGGACTGACAGTAGGGGATGCATTTGACTAAAAAAGGCCTGATGAGATGCCTTGGGCTATAGAATGTTCTACACGCTGCTGTATTTCATCTCTGCATGCCGGATGACTTGCGTGACTTCTCCGCCACCAACTAGGGTTCAAGCCGCAATGTTTTAGTGCACTTTCTGCCTGGAAAACATAAATTTTTCCGGCCGCTGCAACAATACCTAATTTTTCAGGCATGTGTACATGCCTAATTTTTCTGGCCTCTGGTGCTGCACTGTGGCTGCAAAAACAATACATGTGTCAATTCCCCTTCGTGATCGTTACCTTGTTGTGGTAAAGGGACTTGCGTATCACAATGAAGCGATCACCTCTATGAGTGTGTTGGCAATAGCAATGGCAATGTTGGCACACCCCAGATGAGATAAGGTCGTTGCTTCATTGTGAACAGACCAAAAGCGATCGGCTGGATAATTTTGCATAGAAAAAACATTAATTTTCTTTGTGATCATCTAAGGTGATCATTAAAGCCTACTAGGCCAACAATGGGCCCACACTGCAGAATCATTGTTTTCTGGGTCACTTAACTGTCACTGAACTACCTCAGCACGACCATAGGCTTTGAAAAACCGCCATCGACTGCAATCTCCCAAATGTGCGCACGAGCACAGTCATCACTACACCAAGATTGACGCATAGAGGAATAAAATTTTTGTCATGAGTGTGTCAACTATTGACAACTCTTTGCGGTTGTCTAAACTCTATTCCATACACGTCCCCTGATAGGGGACGTAACAGGGATTAAACTGATAGGAATAGTACTACTTAACATACCACTCATATCTGGTAGCACAGTAAATTGCACGGCGCACCTGCAGTTCCCCCAAATTGGAAGTAAGAGGACCAACCAAGCATCTTTTTCCATCTCCCGGTTCCTAAAATCTATTCCATACACGTCCCCTGATAGGGGACGTAACAGGGATTAAACTGATAGGAATAGTACTACTTAACATACCACTCATATCGGGTAGCACAGTACATTGCACGGCGCACGCGTCGTGCCCCAAATTGGAAGTAAGAGGAACGACCAAGCATCTTTTTCCATCTCCCGGTTCCTAAAATCTATTCCATACACCGGCCCCTGATAGGGGACGTAACAGGGATTAAACTGATAGGAATAGTACTACTTAACATACCACTCATATCGGGTAGCACAGTACATTGCACGGCGCACGCGCAGTGCCCCAAATTGGAAGTAAGAGGACCGACCAAGCATCTTTTTCCATCTCCCAGTTCCTAAAATCTATTCCATACACCACACCGGCCCCTGATAGGGGACAAAACAGAGATTAAACTGGTAAGAACAGATTTTTTTTATTTTAAAAAAAGAGGACAGCCTCTGCGGAGCTGGGTATTTTTTGGCCGCGTTACTGAACGCTCATGCACAATGGCTGTAGGCTCATGCGTCCTTTTGCGGAGGTGACAAACCTGGTCAGTCAAACCCAAGGCAACATCATCGACCTCATCCCATATGCATTTTTTCTGGAGCGTGCCCTGCGAAGAGTGCTGGATCAGGCCGTAGATGAGCGTGAAGAGGAAGAGTTGTGGTCACCATCACCACCAGAAACAGCCTTATCAGCATCGCTTGCTGGACCTGCGGCAACGCTGGAAGAGGAGTCTGAGGAAGAGTAGTCAGAGGAGGAATGTGGCTTTGAGGAGGAGGAAGACCAACCACAGCAGGCATCCCAGGGTGCTCGTTGTCACCTATCTGGTACCCGTGGTGTTGTACGTGGCTGGGGGGAAGAACAGACCTTCAATGACATCAGTGAGGACGAGGAACAGGACATGAGTAGCTCGGCATCCAACCTTGTGCAAATGGGGTCTTTCATGCTGTCATGCCTGTTGAGGGACCCTCGTATAAAAAGGCTGAAGGAGAACGACCTGTACTGGGTGGCCATGCTACTAGACCCCCGGTATAAGCAGAAAGTGCCTGAAATGTTACCGAATTACCGGAAGTCGAAAAGGATGCAGCAGTTCCAAAACAAGTTAAAAAGTATGCTTTACACAGCATATAAGGGGGATGTCACAGCACAACGGGAATCTAACAGGGGAAGAGGTGAAAGTAATCCTCCTCCTACCACGACCACGCCGGCAAGGACAGGACTCTTTACAGACGTGTTGTTGATGGAGGACATGCAGAGCTTTTTAAGTCCTACGCATCGCCACAGCCCTTTGAAGGTCCACCCTCAGAGAACGACTCGACCGACAGGTAGCAGACTACCTCGCCTTAACTGCAGATATCGACACTCTGAGTAGCGATGAACCCCTTGACTACTGGGTGTGCAGGCTTGACCTGTGGCCTGAGCTATCCCAAATTGCGATAGAACTTCTGGCCTGCCCCGCTTCAAGTGTCCTGTCAGAAAGGACCTTCAGTGCAGCAGGAGGTATTGTCACTGAGAAGAGAAGTCGCCTAGGTCAAAAAAGTCTAGATTACCTCACCTTTATTAGGATGAATGAGGCATGGATCCCAAAGGGACTGACAGTAGGGGATGCATTTGACTAAAAAAGGCCTGATGAGATGCCTTGGGCTATAGAATGTTCTACACGCTGCTGTATTTCATCTCTGCATGCCGGATGACTTGCGTGACTTCTCCGCCACCAACTAGGGTTCAAGCCGCAATGTTTTAGTGCACTTTCTGCCTGGAAAACATAAATTTTTCCGGCCGCTGCAACAATACCTAATTTTTCAGGCATGTGTACATGCCTAATTTTTCTGGCCTCTGGTGCTGCACTGTGGCTGCAAAAACAATACATGTGTCAATTCCCCTTCGTGATCGTTACCTTGTTGTGGTAAAGGGGCTTGCGTATCACAATGAAGCGATCACCTCTATGAGTGTGTTGGCAATAGCAATGGCAATGTTGGCACACCCCAGATGAGATAAGGTCGTTGCTTCATTGTGAACAGACCAAAAGCGATCGGCTGGATAATTTTGCATAGAAAAAACATTAATTTTCTTTGTGATCATCTAAGGTGATCATTAAAGCCTACTAGGCCAACAATGGGCCCACACTGCAGAATCATTGTTTTCTGGGTCACTTAACTGTCACTGAACTACCTCAGCACGACCATAGGCTTTGAAAAACCGCCATCGACTGCAATCTCCCAAATGTGCGCACGAGCACAGTCATCACTACACCAAGATTGACGCATAGAGGAATAAAATTTTTGTCATGAGTGTGTCAACTATTGACAACTCTTTGCGGTTGTCTAAACTCTATTCCATACACGTCCCCTGATAGGGGACGTTACAGGGATTAAACTGATAGGAATAGTACTACTTAACATACCACTCATATCTGGTAGCACAGTAAATTGCACGGCGCACCTGCAGTTCCCCCAAATTGGAAGTAAGAGGACCAACCAAGCATCTTTTTCCATCTCCCGGTTCCTAAAATCTATTCCATACACGTCCCCTGATAGGGGACGTAACAGGGATTAAACTGATAGGAATAGTACTACTTAACATACCACTCATATCGGGTAGCACAGTACATTGCACGGCGCACGCGCCGTGCCCCAAATTGGAAGTAAGAGGAACGACCAAGCATCTTTTTCCATCTCCCGGTTCCTAAAATCTATTCCATACACCGGCCCCTGATAGGGGACGTAACAGGGATTAAACTGATAGGAATAGTACTACTTAACATACCACTCATATCGGGTAGCACAGTACATTGCACGGCGCACGCGCAGTGCCCCAAATTGGAAGTAAGAGGACCGACCAAGCATCTTTTTCCATCTCCCAGTTCCTAAAATCTATTCCATACACCACACCGGCCCCTGATAGGGGACAAAACAGAGATTAAACTGGTAAGAACAGATTTTTTTTATTTTAAAAAAAGAGGACAGCCTCTGCGGAGCTGGGTATTTTTTGGCCGCATTACTGAACGCTCATGCACAATGGCTGTAGGCTCATGCGTCCTTTTGCGGAGGTGACAAACCTGGTCAGTCAAACCCAAGGCAACATCATCGACCTCATCCCATATGCATTTTTTCTGGAGCGTGCCCTGCGAAGAGTGCTGGATCAGGCCGTAGATGAGCATGAAGAGGAAGAGTTGTGGTCACCATTACCACCAGAAGCAGCCTTGTCGTCGTCGATTGCTGGACCTGCGGCAACGCAGAGAGAGGAGTCTGAAGAAGAGGAGTCAGAGGAGGAAGGTGGCTTTGAGGAGGTGGAAGACCAACCACAGCAGGCGTCCCAGGGGGCTTGTTGTCACCTTTCGGGGACCCTTGGTGTTGTACGTGGCTGGGTGGAGGAAGAGACCTTCAATGACTTCAGTGAGGACAAGGAACGGGACATGGCTAGCTTGGTATCCAACCTTGTGCAAATGTGGAGTTTGCGGTTGTGTAAATGGACTGTTTGCGGTTGTTTGCGGTGCGTTATTAAACGGGGAGTTTGGTCTGTCACTGTGAAGCGGGCGTAACCCTTACACTACCTGATCGATACAACATCATACCTGATGTTTTAAAGCACGTTATTCCAAACAATTTAGGAATGTTAGGTGATTTATGCCCTTTATGGATTAAAACCCGACTCTGCGTCAACTACGTAATTTTCCATGGGAGTTTTGCCATGGATCCCCCTCCGGCATGCCACAGTCCAGGTGTTAGTCCCCTTGAAACAACTTTTCCATCACTATTGTGGCCAGAAAGAGTCCCTGTGGGTTTTAAAATTCGCCTGCCTATAGAAGTCTATGGCGGTTCGCGACATCTCTAATGACACATTCCCTTTAAGTAATATTTACAATTTAAAACTGTATTTTACTGTAGTTTTTAAAGCTATCCTCTCATCGAAATAACAAGATGTATGGGCATTTTCAGTGGTGTAACCTGAAGGTCTTGAGCTACAATACAACATCTGCAATAGGGTGGCCCATCAAACATTTGTAACAATGGTGCGTTATGTGACAGAGGGACCCACTCAGGTACCAGGTCCCAGGTATAACTACTACCTCTGCACCCCTATCGTTACGCCTCTGGGCATTTGCATGCTACAATAAAAATTAATTTGGTGCATTCTAACAATAAGCATTTCTACCAGGAGAAGTGTCAGATAAGTGTACTTGAACTGTTTTCTCATGTTGTTGGAAATTCTATTAATGGGCTTTATATGACATATTTTCCAAAAGTGGCAACCACTTATGGCTATTACACCTCCTCCAGTCATCCACTCCTGAGTTCTCAGCAACTGCCTAATTTTGTAGAGAGAGAGAGATCAGAAGGGAGTTTATAGATACATTGTGGCACATATTGGTTGTCCTCCAGCTTTCCTACACTAAACTGTGTATTATTTTAGGAGGAAATGTTGTCATACTTTAACTGGTTTGCTTATACATTCATATTTTTGACAAATTCTTTCCACTCATGGTATCTATTTTTGGTCCTAGTGTACTACATCACTGAGTATAGCGTACGTGAGTCCGGTTAAACAACACCTATGTTTTTCATTTAGGCACTAATGCAGTCCAGACGGCCATGTAACGTACAGTAACATTATCCTGGTCCTTTCCTGGTGCTTCATCACCCCCCCTGTTTCCCCTCAGATGAAGGAGACAAGGAGAGGTCTGGTATGTTATATGCTCCCTCCTCACATGACTGTGGGTCACATCTCCTGTTGTGACACCCATAAACCTCAAAGGGGAGGAGATGGGGAGTGGCAGAGCCCTAAGACACATATGTACAAATGCACATGGTTGCAGAATAGCTTTGGGCTTGCGTTTGACTTTTACGTCTATACTGTAGGTGACAAGTTCGGTGTGTGTGGAGCAAAGTTGGGACTGGACTGAGCCCTCAGAGCTGTGTGATGACAGAGTAGGAGGAGGCTCAGCAACAAGTCCGGCCTGAGACTTTAGCAGCATCTTTCTGGGAGAGACTGAAGAAGCTGAGGGCAGAGCCCCTCACTCGTCCTCTGCAGCAGGCTCTTTGCAATATGGACATATAACAACCAAGAGACCACCAGGCTTCAGCTTACACCTCATTAACAACGCCTCCGAATTTCCTGCGTTAC
Organism: Bufo bufo; assembly: GCF_905171765.1. NCBI lineage: Eukaryota > Metazoa > Chordata > Amphibia > Anura > Bufonidae > Bufo > Bufo bufo. The sequence continues at coordinate 161,005,331 of NC_053393.1, read as the reverse complement.
CCCCCTTCTGTGCCATCATGAAAGGTAAGGACTGTTCACCACAGCTGTTATGCTCCACCGTTCTCCAGAACAGGGGCTCTTCTGAGGTCCCGGGCAGCGTACAGAGGTAGCAGAGCTGAAATTGTCTTTTAACTCTGTAGTTATGCATGATACGCATGTAACAAAGTTGAGTTTTCTATTTATTTCTTTGTGGTCCTTTAATGTACAGATGTAGTAAGTTTGTCATTTGACGCAAGTATGACAATGCTGCGGTGTTACATAGGACTGCTGGTAAGCCTATTGACCTATACAAAGAGGTGGTTGCTATACCTGTATTTGACATATTCTTTACAATACCACACACCTCAGAATAAATGTTCCGCTATACCGATACCGTATAGAAACCCTAGGCCAGGTCTGACCTGCCGCACTAGGCTCTGCCATTAGACCTTCCTAAAAGCGATGCACCAGCGGGGGCTAACAGGCCACACCCCTTTTAAAAGGCATAAATCAAAGGAGACACACAAGCATAGGTTGTTTGAAATCTTCAAGGGGTATACCTGTCTCAGACATTGATGACATATCGCTAGAATATGCCATCAATGTCAGATAGGTGCAGGTCCCACCTCTGTGACCTGGTCCTTTCTCCAGAGCGGGACACCCAAACTGAAGGAGAGCATGCTGCGCACGTGCAGCATGCTCTCCATTTTTCACTATGGAAGTTTCAGAAATAGCTGAGCAAGCATGCTCGGCTGTTTTCCGAAGTCCCATAGCGGTGAATGGAGAACGCACCTCTCCATTCACTGTTCTGGAGATAGGAGCGGGTCCCAGATGTTCAACCCGCAATATTTGATGGGCACCCTTTTATTTTCTGGGAATGATTGTACAGTGGATAACCTACAGGTATAGGACCCCTACATCATCTGTGCTCAGGGGGATCCAGAATATTTATACTGGTTGTCCAAATGGCACAACCCCTTTAAGTTACGACCATGAGACAGCTATTAGTGGAAAGGCTTTCCTGCTTGTACACTTATCCCCAAATCTGAAGTCCTGTGCGAAGTGTTTCCCGTTACATTCCCAGTCGCCCTGCTGTCTAACTACAGCCCTGCACTGGCCTTTTCCGTGATGTGCTGCTTTCCTCTGCACATCTGGAAATGGTTAGGTGCCAGTGGAGGCAGGACTGGCTTGTGAAAGAAATTTGGCATCCATCTATCCAGGATCCACTGACTGGAAAATATTTGCTTTCTCTTACATATGCGAGATCTGAGAGTAAGCAGAGGATACATGTAAGAAACACGCTGGTCCAATTAGGATAGTGAAAGACAGGGTATATCCCTTACCCCAGACTAATGGAAATGCTGGTGACTGAGGGATTGAGAAGGTTACAGATGTCATTGACAATAATGCATTTATTAAAGTGGAATAATGCTTTAATTGTGATTTGCAGAGTCTCGCGGACATCCCGTTGATTACATATTAACCCCTCAGCCCACGAGCTCTCACAATGTTATGTTCCAGATTTATAAATCTCTTTTTATAGCAATGTAGAGATTTTACAGATCTATCCATCAAAAAGCTTCATGACCCTTTCAATTTGTAAAGTACAATTATGGGCTTGTACCACCAACATGTCTAAATGGCAGGGATCAGCAACCTCCGGCACTCCAGCTGTTCAGAAACTACAACTCCCAGAATGCTTCATTCACTTCTATGGGAGTTAAAAGAACAGCCAAACATGTTTGCATGCTGGGAGTTGTAGTTTCACAGCCGAAGGTTGCTGATCCCTGCTATATGACGTACCAACAGATGTAATTTAGCTAACAGCATTCCCCTTTAAAAAGGAAGAAGCAGAAGTATGGAATTTTTGGGCCTTTTCCAGTTTTCTGCATATGATTATCAGTTACTTTTGGTGAACCTCTATGAATATATAGGACTCTACTTAAATAGAAATTCGCTAACATAGTGTTAGCGTCAGTAGCGGACATATCATATGTGCAACCTGTACCCCTGCAGAGGGACCGGTGTGCTGTGGGGCCCACTCCCTCCTATTTCCTATTGGACTGCATGCAAGGATTGCACTAATGGTTCACATGACCCTAAAATAGTGGTGGCCTGACACACCAGTCAGAGTTTTCAGAGACCTATGATGGTCCCTGCTAACAAAGTCAATGAGGGCAATGAGTTGCCCTCTTCGATAAGATGGACTTTGTCATGTTAGGTAAGAAACACCAGAGAACAAACGTCCTGTAACCATCGCTGGAAGAACACAAGCTGGGGGTGGCCTCATTACCATTCATGTGGATCACGTACACCCATACATGCTGATTGTCTTCCCTGTGGCGTATAGGATCTTCCAGAAATGCACTGTGACATGTCATACAGCTAGAAATGTTCAACATTGTTTGAAAGAGCATGACCAAGACTTCTAAGTGCTACACTGGCCCCCTAATTCTCCAGACTTGATACCAATTGAGAATCTGTGGGACCACCTTGATCATCATGGTCGCTTTATGGACCCTCTGCCACCCACTGTCCAGCTGCTGTGGGATGCACTGCAGTCAGCGTGGCTCCAGATACCTGTAACAACCTACCAGGACCTTATCGAGTCACTCTCAGCCCGTCTAGTTGCACATGGCAGTTACTCTGTATATGAGCTGGTGGTCATAAAATGTGACTCTACCGTGTACATTCCCTTACTTCATGGAAATATTACTTGATCTGGTGGCCTTCCACTATACTACTGAATCTTTGCTATCTAGTCCCCCTGTACATTGTGAAAATGATGTTTCATTTCCTCCAAGTGGAAGCTAAGAGTAGGTTGTACTTTTGGCTAAAGAGGTAGCACTGTCTGGCCAAAATTCCCCATCAGCGTTGATCTAACCCAGTAAAACTTGCTGGATTTGAGGAGGGTTTGGCAATGGGAAGACAGACCCATTGTTTTCTAATCGTTTGTGTTTGCCAGATGTCTATGTTCCACCCCTCAACTATGTCATTGATCTTAATTCAATGGGTTGATGTGGCAGATTCATTTTTCCTCCAGAACTCTGAAATAATAGCTATGGTTGGTTAACAGGGTCCTAGTCAGTGGACCCAAATGAATATATCGGGGAAATGAATCTTTGCATAGCCTCACAGTACTGCTCTTTCTAATAACCAGCCAATGAGAGCCAATTGTACATAGAAGATCAAATATCTTGTGACTTTTTTTCCTTTTATTGTGTACATGAGCATAAGCGATATTTCTGCATATCATTCCTAGAAAATGACAGATTTTTGGCTTCAAGTCATAAGATTCTGAAGAAGGGACATCCTGATTTTGTACACATCTAAGCCAGAATGGACCTAAAGATATGATCAAACCTGCTTTGACTAGGACAGCGTTCTTCAGCTTTGTACATATCTCAGAGAGGAATGTAAGTACTCTCAGTAAAGCCTAGACCACAGGGTCCCCTCCCAGACCTCAGTACTAGTGAACCCTAGGTGACTAAACACATGTAATATTTAGTTAACTAGCAAATCATAGGCTTGAGTCATTTTTGGCACGGATTGCATGTATCGCTGAGATGTTTTTATAGCGGTGCTGCTGAGGTGAAAAGTTGAGAGACATGTTGCTGCTTTCTTTTGTAATTTAACAAATGTCCTTCTCCATGAAGTATGAAATGTGTAAGTGGTGGATGCCCGGCAGAGCTCATTCTGAGGACGTAGATGGAATATGTTTTTCTTACTAGATGGAAATGATGTGTTTAGCTTTTCATTCTGGTGGTATGAAGTCTGGGACATTGCACAATTTCTGCTTGCAATGTGAAACCTTTTGCCACAGTTCTGCTCTGCAAAATACTTGTAATTTCTAGGGATCAATGGAATGAACTATAACATGTTGTTTCTACTGCCTGAGGTTTTTGAAGTAAGTTGGCAAAGATCTGTGACTTTCCCAACAACTTCCCTTGGCTAAGTCACTTCATTGTAGTGATAAAATGATAATTGAGCCAAAATTGAAGAATAGGTTTTATGGTGGACTCACTCAAGGGGTGAACTTACCTGCACTCTCCTGGTCAGTTCATTCACCCTATCTTACAATGTACATCCCAGATCTGCATGCCATAATAATGCATCCATCTATTTTATTTTACTTTTATTTTAAATATTAGAAATCCCAAATTGGAAGATAAATGGTTTCCATTAACGTGGTTTGTCCAATTTGAGCTGTAAACTGGACAACCACTGGAATCCACCTGAAATAAAGAACAGGTTATACTTACCTAATGTATCCTGCACCACCGCTGTGGTTCTCTCAGCCAGTGATTGGCTGCAGCAGTGACGTCACATGTTGTTGACATGACGCCACTGCTGCAGCCAGGTACAGAGATCCTGGCGTGGGATCTGTCAGGTAAGTACTTACCTGTTTTTTTATTTCAAGCAGATCCCAGGGGTTGTCCAGTTTTCTACTGAAACTGGACAACCCCTTTAATGGAAACCATTTATTTCCCCATTTGAGATGTCTAATATTATGATAAATTGAAATAAATGATACTTGGATGCATTATGGCATACAGATCTGGGATTATTCATGTGATACCGGAGCAGTAGCACATGATCTGTCAGGTTAGTACCTGTTTTTAAAGGGGATGTCTCACTTCAGCAAGTGGCATTTATCATGTAGAGAAAGTTAATACAAGGCACTTACTACTGTATTGTTATTATCCATTTTGCTTTCTTTGCTGGCTGGATTCATTTTTCCATCACATACACTGCTCATTTCCATGGGTACGACCACCCTGTTATCCATCAGTGGTGGTCGTGCTTGCACACTATAGGAAAAAGTGTGGCCGGAACCGTGATGGGAAAATAAAGTCAGCCAGCAAAGGAAGCAATATGGATAATAACAATACATTAGTATTAGCGTCAATCTTAATCATGAGATCACTGCAGTTTACAAGAAGGTGACCGATAGGGCCATTGATTTACTTCAGAGGTCTCGGTTTTTACTAATCAAAAGCTTATTTGTTACTAATTGTGGTGTAATATAAAATGGGGGATGTGACATTATGCTAAGACATGTTTAATTATTGTTTCTAAATTAGTAATCCTATAAAAATGTTGAAATAGATGTGTGGTAAAAAAATTGGCTAAATGAATTATCTTCTTCCCAGCGCTGTAACAGTTTCCTGTATTACTTCCTATTGTTCTGTCTGCTTGGTCCAGAAAGACACAGATGGATTCAGTGTTAGAGCCCTTTCCCAGATGATCGGGCCAATTCTTGTGAACACTCGCAAGAGGCAGTGGCCGTGCTTGCACACTATTGGGAAAGTTCTGGCCTAGGCACACTCCTGTAGTCCCGGCCACCAGGGAGGCTGGCACATTTTCCTATAGTGTGCAAGTACGACCACCACTGTTGGATTGCATGGAGGTCATAACTCCTGGATACGAGCAGTGTATAATGTGATGGAAAAATGAATCAAACCAGCAAAAGGAGGCAATATGGACAATCACAATACATTAGTAAGTGCCTTGTATTTATCTACATGATAAATACCATTTGCTGAAGTGACTTAACCCCTTTCCGTGTCCATGCACATACTGTATAAAAAAAAATGCATGCACAGAACCTGTATAGCAGCACACAGAATACCTATAGGTTCTTATTACAGACCTGTAATAAGACCTGATTCTGATTCTGACCTGTAACGCTGTGTGCTGCCTTATAGTACCTCCTTGAGGCACACTATTCTTCCCTGAGAGCAAATCTTCTAGGGAAAATGCCCCTTTAAAGCAACATGCCACATCATTTTGTATGGACACAGATGTACAGTCGTGGCCAAAAGTTTTGAGAATGACACAAATATTAGTTTTCACAAAGTTTGCTGCTAAACTGCTTTTAGATCTTTGTTTCAGTTGTTTCTGTGATGTAGTGAAATATAATTACACGCACTTCATACGTTTCAAAGGCTTTTATCGACAATTACATGACATTTATGCAAAGAGTCAGTATTTGCAGTGTTGGCCCTTCTTTTTCAGGACCTCTGCAATTCGACTGGGCATGCTCTCAATCAACTTCTGGGCCAATTCCTGACTGATAGCAACCCATTCTTTCATAATCACTTCTTGGAGTTTGTCAAAATTAGTGGGTTTTTGTTTGTCCACCCGCCTCTTGAGGATTGACCACAAGTTCTCAATGGGATTAAGATCTGGGAAGTTTTCACACGTTTTCTTCTCCTTAGACTCCTCTCAGGACGAACAGAACACAACAATGACATCATTTCATTTTTTTTTAACAAAAAATTTAAACCATATTTTTCATTGGTGAATGTCTTGAAGGCTTTGGCTGACACATTTGTAATTGAGCTCAATGACCAGAACATCAGTCTAATATGTATTGTATCGTTTTCATTCAGTTAATTGGGTCATTGTAGTTTCCTGTTTATGTTGTAATAGGTGGTAGGGCTTATATTGGCCATCTTGCTTATTTCAAGATCGCTGCAATCAGGTAAAAGGAATTTTTTCATTGTAGTATTGAAACCTACTGGAAATTTTAGCAGAGGATTAAGAAAAGCATAAAAAGATCTAAAGGACAAATATATGACAAACACCAAACATTTGATACTAACACTTCAGTGCAAAGGTACCATTTGTGTCTAGAAGTAATACAGTTAAAAGGGGTCATCCAGGTTTGTTTCTTTATGCCCCCCAGTCAGCGGTACCTGTGGAGAAATCCATACTCATCTGCTGCCCACCGCTCCGTTCTGTTTCCCTGGCTGTCATCACTAGACTTCTGTTCCCTGTTTGTCACCTTCCGCATTGACGTAGATCACATGTGCCACTGCAGCCAATGACTGACCTCAGGGATGATGTGTTTCCAAGCGGCATGTTACCCATATACACTCACCTAAAGAATTATTAGGAACACCTGTTCTATTTCTCATTAATGCGATTATCTAGTCAACCAATCAAATGGCAGTTGCTTCAATGCATGTAGGGTTGTGGTCCTGGTCAAGACAATCTCCTGAACTCCAAACTGAATGTCAGAATGGGAAAGAAAGGTGGGCTACAACAGCAGAAGACCCCACCGGGTACCACTCATCTCCACTACAAATAGGAAAAAGAGGCTACAATTTGCACGAGCTCACCAAAATTGTACTGTTGAAGACTGGAAAAATGTTGCCTGGTCTGATGAGTCTCGATTTCTGTTGAGACATTTAAATGGTAGAGTTCGAATTTGGCGTAAACAGAATGAGAACATGTATCCATCATGCCTTGTTACCACTGTGCAGGCTGGTGGTGGTGGTGGTGTAATGGTGTGGGGGATGTTTTCTGGGCACACTTTAGGCTTCTTAGTGCCAATTGGGCATCGTTTAAATGCCACGGGCTATCTGAGCATTGTTTCTGACCATGTCCATCCCTTCATGACCACCATGTACCCATCCTCTGATGGCTACTTCCAGCAGGATAATGCACCATGTCACAAAGCTCGAATCATTTCAAATTGGTTTCTTGAACATGACAATGAGTTCACTGTACTAAAATGGCCCCCACAGTCACCAGATCTCAACCCAATAGAGCATCTTTGGGATGTGGTGGAACGGGAGCTTCGTGCCCTGGATGTGCATCCCTCAAATCTCCATCAACTGCAAGATGCTATCCTATCAATATGGGCCAACATTTCTAAAGAATGCTATCAGCACCTTGTTGAATCAATGCCACGTAGAATTAAGGCAGTTCTGAAGGCAAAAGGGGGTCCAACACCGTATTAGTATGGTGTTCCTAATAATTCTTTAGGTGAGTGTATATAAAATAGGGGCTGCTGCACAGCCAAGATGTCACTGCAGATCAGCCAAAAACCCTGCTGTCATACAAGTCATCATAGTTTGCAAATAAATTGTTAACTTATTGATTATTAATGTACGCCCATCCGTTAACAATTCAGTTTCACACCATAGTGACTACCTAACAGTAAGGGTTTTGGGAGCTGCTACGTGGGACCCTACACATGCTACCAGAGGTTGTCCGCTCTGGCCAATCCTTACATTTTAAACTGGTTACTTGACAATAAGCATATGACAAAGAGATCCCTTATTTCTGGGATCTCCATAAACCAGTATAGGAATATTCATATTTTATGCAGAAATTTGTGTTTTGAAATGCACATGGTTTTCCACAAACCCCATTCAGACAGTGACGGTCATAGAAATTTCTGCAACAATTCTCTGCCATGTGAATATACCATTAGTGTTTGTTTTCCCTATCAAGTGCCCATTCACATCAATAGGTTGTCTATGTACTGCAGGGCAGGTCCTCCAGAGCAAGAGAGGCCCAACTCTGGCCTAAAGATAAGGTTTCCGAATGGAGAACCCCTGTCTATTAACTCAAAATTCCCAAACAGGGTACATTGGTCCCTCAAGTTACTATATTAATTGGTTCTAACCATGGTAACTTGAGTCAATAACTCTATGGGAAACTAGTGATTGGTTCCAAAGCCCCAAAATGTCTTAATGACAACAGAAAATAAAGTCCTTACATATAACAGTCAGTAATAGATGCTGAAAGCCCTCAATCTCTTTTCTATGATGAGGACGGGAGCTTCTTCAGGGTCCTGTATAGCACACAGTGTACCAGAAAAATAAAATGGAGTAACCCTTACTTGATGTCTAAAGAAGCAGATCATCCTGGTTTAGGCAGAAGAATTTTATGTCCTGAGAAACCAAAGATCACATGCATTGAAACCCAACATGCCGATTCTCCCTTCCTTCGACATCTGCCACTGGGGAACAGCCGAGACAATCCATACATGCATTATGGTCGGCCTCTCCCATTCAAATCAGTGGGTTTGGCCTGCATATGTCTATGACCACCATATTACAAATCTGTGCAACATAGATTTGAAACATAACCATGTCCATGAGGCCTAAGAAAGAGTTGGCCGTAAAATGTTGATGTAATCATATTTTATTAGTGAACTGATCCAGGACTATAATATAATTAATGTATATGGAGGTATGAACAATCCATGCATAAGGTTTCAATTGGCAGGTTGCTCACTGGGGGTTTTGGCTTGTCTTCCTCCAGATTAACACATTTAGAATTTACATTCTGAAAACACATTTATGTTTTCTGAATCTGAAGAACTATAGAACCGTGGCATATGCCAAGACCTTTATATTAACTATGCAAACCTATTGAGGCAATTCCTGAAACCTGAAACAAGACTTCTACATCTTAGCTAATTCCCTCTCACCTAAACCGCTGCTGATGTAGAGTACTATAGCTGTGTGTGGGAGTGAAATAATATCTCACAGCCATGGCTGAGCCAAGAATAAAGATGAATTTTACAGTTTAAGTTGAAAGAAACCTGGGAGCTAGTGGAAGAAGTTTTACATAGTGCTGGCAGGAGATACGTGTTGGGTGAAGCCTATTCTTTGGATTCAAGAGATAAATTGCTATAGTTGAATCTGGATTAGTCATAATGAGAGCATAGAATGTTTCTGTGGAATATGCTGTGAGCAGGGGCATATACAGATCTCATGGGGCCCCATAGCCCTCACCCACTTCTATGTCAGTAAAGTAGAACAGGCGCTTCATAAATATGGTGCTTATTCTGACCACCATGTTTCTCAATGTATTCATGCCAGACAACTAGAATACTTACATTGATAAATCTCCTGCTTCCCATCTATTACAAAGCTGGCTCCTTGCAGCCACCACAAGGGGGAGCTTATTGCATAGAAATGTATGCAGTTACCATTGACTAAAATGGAAGCTGTGATAATTTGTAAGGGCTGAGCTCCCCCATGTGGTGGCTTCGTGAAAATGCAGTGATTTGACATCTGAAAGAGTTCAGTGTCGGGCCCCCTCCCCCTGGGCCCCATAGCTGTCACGTGATCTGTCTCTATTGAAGGTACACTATTAGCAGTAAGGGAGACATTTTGGGACATTTACTACGGCTAAGTTCTGATCTGCTGTCGAATTCCAGTATTCTGTTCGAGCCTAGGAACCGAATACCAGAAGTGACAGGTTTGGCATATGCCAGAGACCGCCAGCGCCCAACAGATCCCATTCATACTGCCATGAATACCAGCACTCTGATGGACAAAGTTACGATGCGACGGAGGCTCTTGCCGGAACCTTTGATGCAGATGTGAATCTAGTCTAAGCAAAATGCATTAAAGGGGTTCTGCAGTTTGTTTAAACTGATATTCTATCCTCTGGATAGATCATCAGCATTTCATCGGTCGGGGTCCGACACCCGGGACCCTCGCCGATCAGCTGTTTGAGAAGGCAGGGGCGCTCCAGCAGCGCCGCGGCCTTCTCACTGTTTACCGCAGGCCCAGTGACGTCACGACTTGTATCAACTGGCCTGGGCACCCAGGCCAGTTGATACTAGTCGTGACATCACTGGGCCTGCGGTAAACAGTGAGAAGGCCGTGACGCTCCTGGAGCGCCGCTGCCTTCTCAAACAGCTGATCAGCGGGGTCCCGGGGGTCGGACCCCCACCGATCAGATGTTGATGATCTATCCAGAGGATAGATCATCAGTTTAAACAAACTGCAGAACCCCTTTAAATAACTAAGTACATAGCGGGTGCCAAATTTATTGTTTGAGTTGATCTTACCACTATAGTTTGGAAAAATGTCTGCTAAAAGAGGTGTAAGCAACATATACTGTATGTATGTAAATGAATGTGCCTGCCTTCCCACAGACATGGGGAAGAGACATGTATATAAGATGCCAGGAGGCTGCACAATTTTACCACGCCATGTGGCATTTTGATACTTTTTTGCATAATTTTTATTATTTTATAAATGCATGTATTCTGCCATGCTATTGATAGGTCTCTATTGTGTGAAATTCTGCATCTACTGTATGCATAGATACAGACGGTTGGCCATAAAACATATCAGGATTACATGTGATTTTCTGAAACTGATTCTGCCTTTGCACACATGGAGTGACAGGGTTATTTGCTCAGTTCTACATCAATTGCCACATTGGACTATCTGCCAGGGGCATAACAGCCTGAGGTCCATTCAAAACAACTGTATTTTTGGGTCCACATACGTTCTGCAATTTTGTGGAGCGGGTGCGGACCCATTCATTTCAATGGGGCAGCAAAAGATGCGCACAGCACTCCGTGTGCTATCTGCCTCCGTACTTCCATCCCACCGCTTTTTGTTGGAACCTCAAACTTCATGTTAAACCTCTGCTAGCTGCTGCTGTAATAAATTAGCAAAATTATAATCTGAGCAATTTATTTTCATTTCCATCTAATTCTTAAAGACCATGACATTCAGTTACATGTTGTACGTATTACAACATCAGATTAGTTAGGGTGGGTGCACCTCTGCGTTCTGGATTCCGTTATGGCTTTCCCTTATAACATGGTTTTAACGGAAAATAACGGAATCCATAAGACGGAAGGACGGATCCGTTCTGTTTCCCATAGACTTGTATTATGACGGAATGCAAAACGGAAGCCTTTAAAAGGCATTCTGTCTTAATAGAAGTCTATGGGAATCATAACGGACCCGTCCCGTTTCCGTTATGCAGAACGGAGAAAAAAGTCCTGTGCGACAGGACTTTGTTTTCCGTCTTGCATAACGGGAACCAGACAGATCCGTTATGATTGCAAATAGACTTCTATTAAGACGGATCAAAACGGAATGCCTCCATGTTAGAACGGAAAGCCATGACGGAATCCAGGACGCAGATTTGAACCCACCCTTAGCTGCATGACACTGCAAATATTTCTTATAAGTAATTTGTAACTTTTTTATTGTTTTAACATTTATGCAATAAAGAACATAAAGGAGTATTCCGGGACTTTAATACAGAGCGGGTAACCGTACCCCTGCTCCCATTGAAGTTAACATTACTGCAGTTACAAGCTCTGTCCATTGCACAATGGATGGCGCTGTGTAGTTCCAATGACAACTTCTAGCACCAGATCTATTCTGAAACGGGCGGTGCCGGCAGGGGCGTAACTACCATAGCGGCAGACCATGAGACTTCTATATGGCCCAGGGCAAGAGGGGGCCCAGTTGGTATCATCTCCTCTTCCACTGGGGGTGAAAACTTGGTCAGGACTCTACCCTCTAAATCTAAAGGAACAACTTTTAACTAATGAGGCAGTGGAAAAAATGGCCAAAGGTTCATTGAAAAGGGTTTAGACAGAAACCGGCCTGTTCTGTGCGGGGGGCATGGTTTGGTCCTTGCTATGGGGCCCTTACTTCTCTATGTATGCCACTGGGTGTCTGACCACCAACGATCATATATCAATGTACTATCCTGTGGATATTAAAATCCTGCTTTAGAGCTCAACGTTTTTTATTCCTCATTTCGTCAGCTAAGCTTACTCATTGCCTAAGGAAAAGTTCTGCTATTTTCGGAAATACTTTGTATTTCCATCCCTTGACATTTATATGATTTCTGCTTGTTGTCGGTGAAAGGAAATTTTCTTATTAACACCCAGAGGCTTAAAACCTGGCCTAATCATGTTCACCTGACATGAGTACATGCACATTGTTAGAACTGTAGGGAACCAGTGTTGGATATGATCCGAACTCTGTGAGTATAAAGAATGTTTCCATGATGCCAAGCAGACGGTAAAACCAGGGAGGTATTGAACACAAAAGTGTATAAAAAGTACCTATAATTTACAAGTAACTTCCGACATTTCACTGAGTTAGCCAAGAGCAGCAGGGCATTCTCCGGCATGGCGTTCCGGCCTGGCACTTATAATCTGTGCTGGGGACATTGCAGCTGCCACTTTTTGGGGGACATTATGGCTAGCACTAATGGGTACATGGTAATTGGTATGGATGGGATCACTTGCATGGTGCTAATGGGAGAACTCTGACTGTTACCTAGCATGGGGGAAGCCTGTGACTGGACCTAATGGGGACACTGTTACTGGTCCTCATTCAGGCACTGTGGCTATCACTGTTATGAGGACAACAAGGTGGACAAGATGGAGGTAGTGTTATGGTTTGACCCTGGCTTCAGTAGAGGATCGGTATAGTTTTGCCCACAAAACGTTGTAGCCTCTCTATCAAGAGCCAGGGCTTGCAACTCCCGTGTTCGGCCCTATTATTCGGCAGGGTTGCTTTGCCACTATCTGTAAGAACAACTCTTCCCACCTATTACAGAGATCTGTGGGAGACTGCTGAAAAGTCTCACATGAACATACTTACCTGTCCCCATCCCCCAAGCTTCTTCACATGGGGGGCTGGGGATGGAAGTAATAGAAATTTCCTGTGTTATTCATGCTCACGGTTATTAAGGATTGAATTACAACCTTATTTCCTGGATGTTTCCTTTTCCTTTCATGCTCGGTTTTCACATTTTTAGCATTCAGTATCCAGAGATGAATTTCTATAGCAGGCATGCTCAACCTGCAACCCTCCAGCTGTTGCAAAACTACAACTCCCATAATTCCCGGACAGCCTACAGCTATCAGCCTACAGAGGGGCATGGTGGGAGTTGTAGTTTTACAACAGCTGGAGGGCTGTAGGTTGAGCATCCCTGTTCTATAGTAAACCCCCTGCACTTGTCCCTCACCATTTCATATTAAAGGGGTTGTCTCACTTCAGCAAATGACATTTATCAGGTAGAGAAAGTTAATACAAGGCACTTACTAATGTATTGTGATTCTCCATATTGCTTCCTTTGTTGGATTGATTCATTTTTCCATCACATTATACACTGCTCGTTTCCATGGTTACGACCACCTTGCAATCCACTAGAGGTGGTCGTACTTGCCCACTATAGAAGAAGCGTCGGTCTCTCTGATGGCCAGGACCATAAGAGCTCACATAGGCTAGTGCTTTTTCCTATAGTGTGCAAACATTGACACCACTAATGGATTGCAGGGTGGTCGTAACCATAGAAACGAGAAGTGTATAATGTGATGGAAAAATGTATCCAGCCAGCAAAGAAGGCAATATGAATAATAACAATACATTAGTAAGACCAAATGCAGTCGATATCCAAGTCATCCATGAATGATCCCATTTACCATCAATGACTGTCCCTTCAAGAACTAGGAAAAGTCTGAGAAAGCTTTGCAAATGGTCGAGCACTAGCAGGTTCTTTGGTCTCTCCAAATTGGTCATCAATCTCAGATGGGTGGGGGTCCGACACCCTGCATCAGCCGCCGGCTCCAGAAACTTAACAGTGCATGGATCTGGAAGCAGAAGGCTCTGACCATAGTCGAGGTGCCACCATACTGCAGCTCAGCTACCATTCACTTGAATGGAAAATAGGCCATCAATTTCTAAAAGGTGGAAAATGCCTTTAAATATGTCTTTATATGAAATAAGATCAATAACGGCTCAGATTCATAGAATTATTAGGGTGGGACAGAAATGCACCACATGGGACAGAAATGCAGTGAATTTGCATACAGCAAATCTGCATTTTTTTTATAGTAACATCAATGAGATTTGGAGAAATCTTATCCTTACACTGCAGGAAAAAATCTGCAGGGTAAATTGATCTCCGGTGCAGATTTTAAATCAGTAGCATGACAATTAGGCTTTGGATTTCCACTGAAGATTTCACCCTTTGCAATGTGTAGGGTGGAATTTTTGGGAAAATCCAAGCAAAATCCACAGTGATCATTCCGCTGTGGAAATGCATCAGAATCTGCCCCTTAGGGCCGTACCCTAAGAAAAAGTGACCCATGTATGGCTAGCATTAGACTTCTGAATACAGCATGACCCAGCCATGGACGTCCGAATGACCTCCTGGACTGGACTGTTATTGCTTATACATAAAGCTATTATTGACCTAAATACATTGAAGTGTATATATGTAGCATGTTGACTGAACCTAGAAAGTGTGACTGTAGGTCAACGCTACCGTAGCATATGCTTCACCCCTGCCCATTGTAATCTTGAACTGTCATTGATCAGTGATCCATCATGATACCAGAAAGTATGTTTTCATATTTGGAGTCAGCAAATAATTTCTATGAGAAAGTTGGAAGAAAATTGGCTTTTGCTTCAGAGAGATTTTTCTTGTCTTCTTCTAAACCAACACTGCACGCTATCTAGTTGAACCAGATGGATTTATGTCTGCTTTTTTTTTAACCTTAAAGAGGTTCTCTGGGCTTTTTCTATTGATGACCTGTCCTCAGGATATGTCATCAATGTCAGATCGGCTGGGGTCCAACACCTAGTACCCCCACCAATCAACTGTATGAGGAGCTGGTGCGCGCAGTGCGCATGTGCCGTCTCCCTTCTCTCTTTCTGTCCACTGCTGCTGTCCCATAGACTTACAGTGGAGATCAGGAAGAGAGAAGGGAGACATCGTCTCCCCGTACAGCTGAGGCTGTCACCCCCGCTGATCTGATATTGATGACCTATTCTGAGGATAGGTCATCAATAGTAAAAGCCTTTAGAACCCCTTCACTATCACTATGTAACTATGCACAATTATAAAACCATTTTTTTTTAATCTTGTAGACGACTTTGCAGAAGAGGAGGAGGTACAGTCCTTTGGCTATAAAAGATTTGGTAAGTCAAACATTTTCTTCAATTGCCCAGATTTACTAAATGTAAAGATGGCGTAAGCTTGGATAAGCTTTCTAGACATGCAACAAATTTATCACAGGGGCTCAGATGGGATGATAAATCTGGTGCAGGGAAAACACTTTTCACTGACTTTGTACCAACTATCGGTTGGCCTATTTTGAGGCAGATTTCTATGCCAGATTTGTGGCACAATTTGGGCGCAAATGGCGCATCTTAGGCCCCGCCCACTTTCATGTGAAGCTCTGCCCTTTCTCTGAAGTCCCGTCTTGTTGAGAATGTAGAGAGAAAAGTGTAGAAACCCTACATGCACCAATTTGACAAAAGACATTTTTGGTGCAGACACCTTAGTAAATCTGGGCCATTTTATTTACCTGTGTTCTGGTAGTGATCCAATAGACCAATAAAATGATATCAAGCCAAGCTGAGGATCCATCCATTCAGCCAAAGAGAAATGTAGAACTGGTATAAATGATAAATGATAAATGACGGGACTTCAGAGAAAGGGCAGAGCTTCACATGAAAGTGGGTGGGGCCTAAGATGCGCCAAAATTGGGCCACAAATCTGGCGATCTGCTCCCCTAAAACAATGAATCAGTATAAGGATGAACGATGGCAGTAGGTATACAGTGGAGGTGATCGCTGCATGTACAGTAAATGCACCTCTTCACCTCCACTTGTGAGCAGGCAATTATCAGGATGTAATGGTTCCTTCCTGATAATTGCCTGCTCACTCAGGGCATGTGAATGCACCTTTAAGCTTTGATCATGATAGCATCATTGTCAGGATCTAGACATCTGGTTGTTATTTCGGTTTTGAGATCCGGCAGAAGATCTCAAAACCGGAATCAAACGGATCTGTGCCATCTAATACATCCGGATGCATCAGTTTCGGCCGGATCCGGTTGTATTAAATCAAAACTGAACAAACCACTAACAAAAAAACTGACTCCAGCACCACTGACTTAGGCCTCATGCACACGACCGTTGTTTTATTCTGTGTCCGTTGTTCCGTTTTTCGTGATTTTCTGCGGACCCCTTGACTTTCAATGGGTCCGTTGAAAACTCGGCTAATGCACCGTTTGTCATCCGCGTCCGTGATCCGTGGTTCCAGTCCTTCCAAAAAAATCTAACCTGTCCTATTTTTTTCACGGAAAACGGTTCGTGGACCCATTCAAGTCAATGGGACCGTGAAAAAACGCGGAGGCACACAAGATTGTCATCCGCGTCCTTTTTTTTCCTATCATTTGCATGGCAAACTTGACTTAGACTTTTTTTACTTTCCTTCATGTCTGGTGATCCTCCAAAAATAAAGGAAGACACACGGAAACAAAAACGGAAACAGATCACGGAACAACGGAACCCCACTTTGCGGAACGGAACACAACAACGGTCGTGTGCATGATGCCTTACAATGATTTTCGTGTTGGATACGGTTTGCTCCGTTTCGCAAACCGGGCAGCAAAATGCAACAAAATGGAATGGATGCATTCTTATGCATCCTGATCAGTTTATCCCAATTGACAATGAATGGGGACAAAACTGAACCGTTCAATTCCGGTTTTGAGATCCTCTGCCGGATCTCAAATCCAGAACTGAAAATGCAGATGTGAAAGAAGCCTAAGGGTCCATTCACACGTCTGCAACTGTTTTGCGGTCCGCAAATTGCGGATCCGCAAAACACGGACACCGGCCATGTGTGTTCCACATTTTGCGGACCGCACATGGCTGGCACTATAATAGAAATGCCTTTTCTTGTCCATGGCTGCGGACAAGAATAGGACATGTTCTATTTTTTTGCAGAGCAGCGGAATGGAAGTGCGGATGCGGACAGCACACTGTGTGATGTCCGCATCTTTTTCTGCACCATTGAAAATGAATGGGTCCATACCCGTTCCGCAAAATTGCGGAACGGATGCGGACCCATTTTGCAGACGTGTGAATCGACCCTAACTCTGTGATAATTGAAAGGGATGATGACTCTATAAAGGGAATGGGGAGTAGCTTTTAAAAACTGAAGGTAAGAAATGATAATTGTTTTGGACTTGAATGTGAATGAGCTGCATAAAAGCCGCATTTATAACGCACATGGTGTAAAAACTATCGGTTGGCCTATTTTGAGGCAGATTTCTATGTCCTCTGTACTCATTTCACAACCAAACCACCGCTCATTGGAAAATCTAACCATATACCCATTTTATGTGCCCTTGTTGATGGGCCAACAAATACACCTCTCCTAAAGACCATCTCTTTGAGAAGACCACCCCTTTATGTAGACCAGACTTCCTGTGACAGATTCCCAGTTCCATCATATAGTACATATGCTAGCCATCTTCTTTGAGAAGACTGACCCCTAGGGAACCATGTTTAATGGGCATCTGTGTTGGTCCCATGTTCATATGTGCCCGCATTGTTGAGAAAAATGATGCTATAACATACACAATTGAACCTCTTGGAGCAACGGGAGCGTTGCCATTACACCTAGAGGCTCTGCTCTCTCAGCAACCCATGCGGGTCAGGCGTGATCTTGTGTACCCTGCCTGGCCTTGCCAATCAAAGTGGAGAGGGTTGCAGAGATTGCAGAGCCTCATGTAACATGTCATCCAGTTTACAGGTACATAGCTTCTGACAGATGCCCTTTGATGCAATTTTGGGTGGTGTTCTCTCTGACCACTATGGTGTGCATCTCACCCCTCCACATTCTGATGCACTGATGTACTACTGTACATAGAATAACCACCATCTGGTCTGTAATGATGCAATTATGCATGTGTTGATCCTATATTGGTTTCATGACCTTTCTACTTGATACTATGTGCATGATACTTTAGTTATTTGAACGCGCTGATAATGATATGATACAGAACTGCAATAAGTAAAGTTCTGGCAGATGACTGCCTTCTGAAGCAGCTATGTCCAGAAGGCAGAGTAACTCTGTTCTGTCCTTATAGGAGAGAGTAAGTCATAAACACGCAATCTGCTGATCCCACATATTGCCAGACTTGAGAGAGTATATTTAATCTGGCTTTCACTTCTGAATTACAGGCAGCTGGAAACATTTGTTGGTCACTTTTTGGCATAATTTCCTCTGACCAAATATCCTCTCCGGAGGTCAGCAAAGGAGTTTATTGTTCAGTCTGCCGTCTGCTTAAAAACATTTTGAGAAATAGAATGCCACATAAAAATGTAAATTATTTATACGTAGTCACTGGTCTTCGCTGAAGTTCTCCAGATTTCCTTCTCTATAAGTAGAATTATGACAACATCAGTTTTGCCGCTGTGCTTGGCTAATTTCCTGACCCTACAGGTGGGGCTGCATGAGCGTTTTTTCATATTTCCTGAAGCAGTGGTTCAAAATGTCTGAGGCGCTCACAGCTGCTCTTCTGAAAGCAGAAGGTGGATCCTGAAATGCCAAGGAGCTCCACCTGCAGATAGCTGTAGGCAGTGGAAATAGCATTTTTACGTAAGGCAGCCTGTACACATGCAGGGTTTAATTAGGTCTTTTTATGCCGTTTTGAAGCCAAAACCAGGAGTGGATTCAAAAAAGTAGTACGAGTAGTATCTCTCATTTATACTTCTTCAAAAACTTCATAAAACTTTGATCACAACCTGTATAGACAGCCTACTGATTTTTGATTTTTATGTTGGTACTTAAAGGGGTTACCCAACCCCTAAAATGCCCCCCCATCATCATGTGCCCGGGCCCCTCACAGAGGTTGTACTTACCTGGCTCCTCGACTCCCGCACGGCCGCCGCTGCAAAACATCCTGCGTCGGGGGCAGCCAATAGCAGGCCGCGACGGGAACGAGCCTCCCTATCGTCACTCGCAATGCTAGGGAGCCTCCTTCCCGTTGGGTAATGGCTATACTTGGTATTGAAACTTAGTTGGATTCACTTGAATGGAACTGAGCTGCGTCTCGGCCATTTGACCGATAAACGTGACATCACATGGCCTAGGAAGAGGCCACAGCGCTCACTGGAGTGCCGCTTCCTCTTCAAACAGCAGATCGGCAGGGATAACAGAAGTCAGACCCTTGCCTATCTGATATTGATGAGCTATCCTGAGGATAGGCCATCAATATCAAAGTTTTCTTTGAGAACATATGCACACTCAGTTGGACCGAGCATGCATGTGTATGAGATGATGGCAGGAATAGTTATTGAAGGTGTATGGCCATTTTTATTATAGCACAAAAGACTAGTCTTAAATCAATTTAAAAAAAGTTCATTTTTATTGTCTAGCTTCTGCTGCAGAGTGATGCTTTCAATGGCATGATCTCTGCTTTATGCATTCTAGTATTTAGCACTGACTGCAAGAAATGACTCCATGAAGCTTCATGGCACTGATCTGGTACATTTCTGCACCGGCATTACATCTTCTGAAAATAAGTGCTAGAACAGAACCATGCACACAAAATGAAATACATGGAAACCTTTGGTATTTATACAGAATTTTAATTTAGGCAGTGTCGTCTTGTGGGAACTCTTAAGTGGTTCCTCTTATTTAGACGTCCTCTAGATGAGTAGATTAGCTAAAGAATCGGATCTCCCATGGAGTAGGGCTGTTTGATGATGACAGACAAACCCTATAATAAGGAATGTGAATTCTGCTGTGGAAGTCTTTGTTTGTGTGGTTTTCTTTGTTTATCCTTAACGACTAATTTATTTGATATATACAGTTGCAAGAAAAAGTATGTGAACCCTTTGGAATGATATGGATTTCTGCACAAATTGGTCATAAAATGTGATCTGATCTTCATCCAAGTCACAACAATAGACAATCACAGTCTTCTTAAACTAATAACACACATAGAATTAACCCCTTCAACCCCGGGCCTGTTTTCACCTTAAGGACCAGGCCATTTTTTTGCAAATCTGACATGTCACTTTATGTGGTGATAACTTTAAAACACTTTTACTTACACAGGCCATTCTGAGATTGTTTTCTCATCACATATTGTACAGTGGTAACAATAAGTAAAAAAAAAAACATTTTTATTCATAAAAAAATACCAAATTTACCAAAAAAATTTAAAAATTAGCAAATTTGCAAATTTCAATTTCTCTACTTTTATAATAGATAGTAATACCTTCAAAAATAGTAATTACTTTACATTCCCCATATGTCTACTTCATGTTTGGATCATTTTAAAAATGACATTTTATTTTTTGGGGACGTTAGAAGGCTTAGAAGTATGGAAGCAAATCTTGAAATTTTTCAGAAAATTTCCAAAACCCACTTTTTAAGGATCAGTTCAGGTCTGAAGTCACTTTGTGAGGCTTACATAATAGAAACCACCCAAAAATGACCCCATTTTAGAAACTACATCCCTCAAGATATACAAAACTGATTTTACAAACTTTATTAACCCTTTAGGTGTTCCACAAGAATTGATGGAAAATGGAGATGAAATTTCAGAATTTCACTTTTTTGGCAGATTTTACATTTTAAACCATTTTTTCCAGTAGCAAAGCAAAAGTTAACAGCCAAATAAAACTCAATATTTATTACCCTGATTCTGTGGTTTATAGAAACACCCCACATGTGATCGTAAACTGCTGTACGGGCACACGGCAGGGCGCAGAAGGAAAGGAACGCCATATGGTTTTTGGAAGGCAAATTTAGCTGAACTGGTTTTTAGATGCCATGTCTCATTTGAAGCCCCCCTGATGCACCCCTACAGTAGAAACTCAAAAAAGTGACCAAATTTTGGAAACTACGGGATAAGGTGCCAGTTTTATTGGCACTATTTTGGGGTACATATGATTTTTTATTGCTCTATATTACGTTTTTTGTGAGGCAAGGTAACAAAAAATTTATGTTTTGGCACCGTTTATATTTTTTATTTTTACAGCATTTAACCGAGGGATTAGGTCATGTGACTTTTTTATAGAGCAGATCGTTATGCACGTGGCAAAACCTAATATGTATACTTTTTTAATTTTTTTCACTTTAGCACATTAATAGCAGTTTTGAAGCAAAAAATAATCATATTTTAGTGTCTCATAGTCTGAGAGCCTTTTTCTTTTTTTTTTTAACCGATTCTCTCAGGTAGGGTCTCATTTTTTGAGGGATGAGGTGACGGTCTGATTGGTACTATTTTGGGGGGAATACGCCTTTTTGATCACTTGCTGTTGCAATTTTTGTGATGTAATGTGACAAAAATTGCTTTTTTTTTACACAGTTTTTATTTATATTTTTTTATGGTGTTTATCGGACAGGGTGGATCATGTGATATATTTATAGGACCGGTCATTACGAACGCGTCAATACCTAATATGTGTGGGTTATGATTTTTTTTTTCAGTTTTTTATTATAAAATAAGAGGAAAGGGGCGTTTTTTTTTTCTTTTTTACTTTATTAATTGTATTACTTTATTAATTTTATTAAAAACACTTTTTTTAAAACTTTTTTTACTTTACTTTATTTATGACATTTATTTATGACATTCATTTTGGGGGTCTGATCCCCTCTGCAATGCATTACAATACATCTGTACTGTAATGCATTGCCTGTTAGTGTATGACACTGAGTCATACACTAACAGGTTGCCTAGGAGACCCAGCCTGAGGCTGGATCTCCTCGTCTCCCTTAGAAGACAGTTCCTGATGCCGTGCAAGGCATTGGGCAGCTTCTGCACGGCATCGGGCTGCCTTGTGTCGCATCGGGTCCCCGCGCTGCTGCACGGGGACTCGATGCTCTCCCTCTCCCTCACCCGACACAAACCTCTTGTATGTCGCAGTCAGCGCGGACCGCGGCATAGAAGGGGTCAATCCGCCGGCATCGGCTTTTACAGCGATGCCAGCGGATACAGCAGGGGCCCGGCTACCATGGACTGCCGGGCCCCTGCAGTGATCGCGCGCGCACCGCTCCGGTGCCCGCGCGATCACTATGACGTACTATTACGTCAAATTGCGGGAACTCAGTGGTTCCCATGACGTAACAGTACGTCAAAGGTCGGGAAGGGGTTAAATGTTACCATGTTTTTATTGAACACACCATGTAAACATTCACAGTGCAGGTGGAAAAAGTATGTGAACCCTTGGATTTAATAACTGGTTGAACCTCCTTTGGCAGCAATAACTTCAACCAAACGTTTCCTGTAGTTGCCGATCAGACGTGCACAACGGTCAGGAGTAATTCTTGACCATTCCTCTTTACAGAACTGTTTCAGTTCAGCAATATTCTTTGGATGTCTGGTGTGAATCGCTTTCTTGAGGTCATGCCACAGCATCTCAATCGGGTTGAGGTCAGGACTCTGGGCCACTCCAGAAGTTGTATTTTCTTCTGTTTTACCCTGGTTTCACACCTGAGCGTTCTGAAAGGAGCGCTCTGTATGCGCGATTGTATGGGCGTTTACAATCGCGCATACAGAGACAAGCGAACGCCCATTGTCGCGCGTTCCCGAAAGTCTATGTACGGGGACGCGCGACAAAACGCCCCAAAGAAGCTCAAGAACTTGTTTGAGCGTCGGGCGTTTTACAGCGCGATCGTACGCGCTGTAAAACGCCCAGGTGAGAACCATTCCCATAGGGAAGCATTGGTTTCTCCTTGTTGAGCGTTTTACAGCGCGTAAGAACGCGCTGTAAAACGCTCAGGTGTGGACTTAGGGTAAGGCATTCTGTTGTTGATTTACTTCTATGCTTTGGGGCGTTGTCCCATTCACACCTGAGACCTTGTAACACTAACAAGTCAAATAACACCGGGGAGGGAAAATGGCTAATTGGGCACAATTTGCTTTTATGTGTGTATTGACTTATTTTGAGGGAACGCCAAATTTACACTGTTATACAAGCTGCACACTGACTACTTAATATTGTATCAGTGTCATATCTTCAGCGCTGTCCCATGAAAAGATATAATAAACAATTTATAAAAATGTGAGGGGTGTACTCACTTTTGTGAGATACTGTATATATATATGTTGTCATCATTCAGATTGGTTCCTCCTGTCCCTATTGCAAATAGGGGTTATCTCAGATTATCTAAGGGTTTTTTTTGGGACAGAAATTACCAATGTAATGCAGATAAGATGACTTTCTAAGCTATTTCAATTAGAAATTCTGCACCAATCATTATAGCATTCATGTTTGCTTGTACATAGCTTCTAGCTTCATTCTTGGAACAAGGATGTACTCAGTGTTTGCCATGTTCAACTAAGTCATAAATATTTATTTCCCAAGACATGGAAAGGGAACAGCCGTCACCTTTATGAAGGTCTGATGCAATCCAAAGTAGATGCTCTCTTAATTGATGATTAAGGATTAAGTCTAATGGTCCTATTACACGGACCAATAATCAGGCTAATTATCTGGGATGAGCATGGTAGAAACACTCGTTCCCAATGGCCGGTTTAAAAGTACCAGCAATCACAGATGGACAATCAAATTCATCATTCATCGTGTGATCGTGCCTTTCAGCTGACACCAAAAATCATTGTTTCTGGGCAGCACACCTCCTGTGTAAACAGGGATCTGCTGCCCAGGTACAATGATTCTCTGTGGGAACTAAATGCAGCTCTCACCTCCTCTGACGATCAGGCAAATATCAGGAACATACTGTTTGTTCCTGATAATTGCCTGCAACATCAGTCCAGGTAAAAGTACTTTAAATGCTTCAAGTTTTCTAATCCTGAGCAGAGCAGCTTTGATTCAGTCTCAATCTGTCCCTGTTACTATGTAGCAATCATAATATAATCATGAATGACTGGTTGATGGCTGAATGCAGTTTCTTCAGCATCTTGTAGGAGAACACCTCTCAGTGATGGAGCAGAGCGTCTGGTGCCATCACTTTCTTTGTCCTTCTGTTCCTGTTTAAGCATGGTTATGACAATATGAGGAACATGTGTGCCTTGCATTCCTTGTAGGCTGTTTTTTTCCTTAATAAGATTAGAGTGGTGATGTTTATCCCGAACACAGCTATTTGTATATGTCCTCTAATGGCCAAAGCAGATGTGTCTAGTGAAGTCAGTGCTATTCCAGTGTGACCACCCATCACAAAGAAGACTTTACATCTGTGACTCATTACAGTCCTTCCAGGAGACAGGGTGGCATGGAGCACCGATAAGCATTTCACCACTAGGAATGTTAGGTATGTCACTGGTATTAGATGGGAGCAACCATATTGCTTTGAGCAGACAGGAAATTGATTCAGGCATATGAACTCATTGTCCAAGAGTCGTATTGTTCTCATGTTCTTCTGTTGTTTAAAAGGAAGAGAACATACTGAATCATTTTCTCCTTAGGGGAGATACACAGTAACCTTTTTTCCACATATCAATTTTTAGTACAGTCTCAAAAACATTGACATAATATTCTATTGTTTCATTCTGCCTATTTCTGATCCTTAATTAAAACCATAACATGAAAAAGAAGGACAACTTTACTCATCCAAAGCAAGTATTTTTTCCGGTTAACACACAATTCTTTGTCCAGACAGTGATATGTGTTGTTTATCTGTTTTTTTTCATTGAATTTTTCAACAAGGGTTAGGGTAAAATCACAAATGCTAAAGTGTCAAAAACAGAAGTGCTCTTTTTGCACAAGGGCCGTATCATAGCTTTGCAGGAAGTATGTAGACATAAAGGGGTATTCCAATCTGGGACATTGATGACATATCACTAGAGTATGCCATCAATGTCAGATAGGTGCAGGTCGCGCATCTCCAGAACAGGACCCCCAAAAGTGAACAGAGAGTAGTCACACTTGCGCAGGCAACTTCCATTCGCCTCTATGGGAGTTCTGAAAACAGCCAAGTGCTGGCTCAGCTATTTCCACCAGTCACATAGAGGTGAATGGAGAGGAGGACATGCTTGTGTGAGGCACTGTCCATTCACCACTATGAGACTTCCAAAATAATTTTTAGAATATAGGAATTTCCATCCAGATCTATCTGAAATTTATGGCATATCCTACTGATATGCCATCAATATCCCAGATGGGCCAACCCTCATAATGCAAATAACAAAAATATGACATGAGGTCTGTCTCAATTGGAAGATAATGCAATGTTATAACTTACTACTTCTATATGTCAAGTGGGTGATGTGGGAGGCAGGTTAGGATTTGGAGAAGCATCTAAGGGAATACCATGAAGCTACAACTGATAGAAGTGTGTGCTATGTTAAACCAAACATTGCCCAACAAGAACAAGTCAGAAGTGAGATCTGCCAATACTAAGAGCAAGCAATGATAAACAGTCATTTTGTCATTGACTGAACATGCAGCCAAAATGACCTGTTTCTGAGAAGCAAATTCTGATGTGACAACTAATTTGTCCTATTGTCACTTTAGTAAAAATGCTGTTACTGGAAAAATGCCAATATATATGTAAGTAAAAAAAAAAACACAAACACAATAACCCTAGTTATTGATTTAACTGATTAACTAAAATATGGCAACTTTTGTACCTTTGGTAGAAGTCCATTTGAACAGCAAAACACATCTGCAAGGGCTTCAGACAAGGTCCTAGGATGCGATGTCCATGGCACCACCAAGCTTAGAATAATGACAATGTAATGCGTGACAAGTAGACAGAAATCTAGTGTGACCACAGAGTGGCCACAAGATGTCCAGTTCTTATGTTCCACATATGTATGCTTTCTCATTGCCCTGACTTTTGTAGCTCTTTGAAGATGTTTTTGCGTTTTGCCTACAGTATCTATGTGCCCTTCCCTTGATTGTAAAGTCCAACAGGCTATTACACTAGATGAATGACGGGTGATAATAATAATTCTAGTTGACAAATTAATGAGCTATGTGGAAAGGAACAATTATGTTTGACTTTAAAATTCTGTTTTAACCTATGAGGAAATAATCCAGTGTAACACAAATTAGGAACCACTGCATTGCATATCAAAGCTTTGCAGTCAGATATTAATAGACACATTCCAGGAACTTGTCAGACATAAGGACACAACCTGGGTGAGGAAGGGAAAAGGTGAAAGTGGGGTGAGGACAATGAAAAATGCTGTGATCAATGGAGTTCAAGATCAAAATAAGGGGCCTTTGAAGTCATTGTAGAGGAGAGAGTTTAACTGATTCAATGCCTTGGAAAGAGCTTTTATTATTTTCATTCTAATCTATTTTGTATTGTTGCCTGTGTCCAAGACATTTGTGGGTGACATGCATAGTGGGTGGTTGTAGAACCTGTCCACAACAGGCAAAACTTTAAAGAAAAATCTGTACAAAAAAACACTCCACGAAAAACTAATACACTGTGTTATGGTCCCTCTACAAGGGCTGATGATCAGGAATGAGGAAACATTTGATGGCTAACTGTATCTTGTCGGCAGCCCTGGATATACAGGGGATGTTTGGCTGTATGAAGGACAAATGATCATGCTAACGATCATTCATACTCCATGTAGTTTGCATCAGCTTGTGTAAAGGCAACTTTAACCACCTCCGGACCGCCTAACGCAGGATCGCGTTCCGGAGGTGGCAGCGCTGCGCACAGTCACGCATATACGCGTCATCTCGCGAGACGCGAGATTTCCTGTGAACGCGCGCACACAGGCGCGCGCGCTCACAGGAACGGAAGGTAAGAGAGTTGATCTCCAGCCTGCCAGCGGCGATCGTTCGCTGGCAGGCTGGAGATGTGTTTTTTTTAACCCCTAACAGGTATATTAGACGCTGTTTTGATAACAGCGTCTAATATACCTGCTACCTGGTCCTCTGGTGGTCCCCTTTGTTTGGATCGACCACCAGAGGACACAGGTAGCTCAGTAAAGTAGCACCAAGCACCACTACACTACACTACACCCCCCCCCATCACTTATTAACCCCTTATTAGCCCCTGATCACCCCTAATCACCCCTGATCACCCCATATAGACTCCCTGATCACCCCCCTGTCATTGATTACCCCCCTGTCATTGATCAACCCCCTGTAAAGCTCCATTCAGACATCCGCATGATTTTTACGGATCCACTGATAGATGGATCGGATCCGCAAAACGCATCCGGACGTCTGAATGAAGCCTTACAGGGGCATGATCAATGACTGTGGTGATCACCCCATATAGACTCCCTGATCACCCCCCTGTCATTGATTACCCCCCTGTCATTGATTACCCCCCTGTAAAGCTCCATTCAGATGTCCGCATGATTTTTACGGATGCACTGATAGATGGATCGGATCCGCAAAACGCATCCGGACGTCTGAATGAAGCCTTACAGGGGCATGATAAATGACTGTGGTGATCACCCCATATAGACTCCCTGATCACCCCCCTGTAAAGCTCAATTCAGATGTCCGCATGATTTTTACGGATGCACTGATACATGGATCGGATCCGCAAAACGCATCCGGTCGTCTGAATGAAGCCTTACAGGGGCATGATCAATGACTGTGGTGATCACCCCCCTGTCATTGATTACCCCCCTGTAAAGCTCCATTCAGATGTCCGCATGATTTTTACGGATGCACTGATAGATGGATCCGATCCGCAAAACGCATCCGGACGTCTGAATGAAGCCTTACAGGGGCATGATCAATGACTGTGGTGATCACCCCATATAGACTCCCTGATCACCCCCCTGTCATTGATCACCCCCCTGTCATTGATTACCCCCCTGTAAAGCTCCATTCAGATGTCCGCATGATTTTTACGGATGCACTGATAGATGGATCGGATCCGCAAAACGCATCCGGACGTCTGAATGAAGCCTTACAGGGGCATGATCAATGACTGTGGTGATCACCCCATATAGACTCCCTGATCACCCCCCTGTCATTGATCACCCCCCTGTCATTGATTACCCCCCTGTAAAGCTCCATTCAGATGTCCGCATGATTTTTACGGATGCACTGATAGATGGATCGGATCCGCAAAACGCATCCGGACGTCTGAATGAAGCCTTACACGGGCGTGATCAATGACTGTGGTTATCACCCCATATAGACTCCCTGATCACCCCCCTGTCATTGATCACCCCCCTGTCATTTATCACCCCCCTGTCATTTATCACCCCCCTGTCATTTAGCACCCCTCTGTAAGGCTCCATTCAGATATTTTTTTGGCCCAAGTTAGCAGAATTTTTATTTTTTTTTCTTACAAAGTCTCATATTCCACTAACTTGTGTCAAAAAATAAAATCTCACATGAACTCACCATACCCCTCACGGAATCCAAATGCGTAAAATTTTTTAGACATTTATATTCCAGACTTCTTCTCACGCTTTAGGGCCCCTAGAATGCCAGGGCAGTATAAATACCCCACATGTGACCCCATTTCGGAAAGAAGACACCCCCAGGTATTCCGTGAGGGGCATATTGAGTCCATGAAAGATTGAAATTTTTGTCCCAAGTTAGCGGAACGGGAGACTTTGTGAGAAAAAAATTAAAAATATCAATTTCCGCTAACTTGTGCCAAAAAAAAAAAATTTCTATGAACTCGCCATGCCCCTCATTGAATACCTTGGGGTGTCTTCTTTCCAAAATGGGGTCACATGTGGGGTATTTATACTGCCCTGGCATTCTAGGGGCCCCAAAGCGTGAGAAGAAGTCTGGTATCCAAATGTCTAAAAATGCCCTCCTAAAAGGAATTTGGGCACCTTTGCGCATCTAGGCTGCAAAAAAGTGTCACACATCTGGTATCGCCGTACTCAGGAGAAGTTGGGGAATGTGTTTTGGGGTGTCATTTTACATATACCCATGCTGGGTGAGAGAAATATCTTGGTCAAATGCCAACTTTGTATAAAAAAATGGGAAAAGTTGTCTTTTGCCAAGATATTTCTCTCACCCAGCATGGGTATATGTAAAATGACACCCCAAAACACATTCCCCAACTTCTCCTGAATACGGCGATACCACATGTGTGACACTTTTTTGCAGCCTAGGTGGGAAAAGGGGCCCATATTCCAAAGAGCACCTTTAGGATTTCACAGGTCATTTACCTACTTACCACACATTAGGGCCCCTGGAAAATGCCAGGGCAGTATAACTACCCCACAAGTGACCCCATTTTGGAAAGAAGACACCCCAAGGTATTCCGTGAGGGGCATGGCGAGTTCCTAGAATTTTTTATTTTTTGTCACAAGTTAGTGGAAAATGCTTATTTTTTTTTTTTTTTTTTTTTTCATACAAAGTCTCATATTCCACTAACTTGTGACAAAAAATAAAAACTTCCATGAACTCACTTTGCCCATCAGCGAATACCTTGGGGTCTCTTCTTTCCAAAATGGGGTCACTTGTGGGGTAGTTATACTGCCCTGGCATTCTAGGGGCCCAAATGTGTGGTAAGGAGTTTGAAATCAAATTCTGTAAAAAATGACCTGTGAAATCCGAAAGGTGCTCTTTTGAATATGGGCCCCTTTGCCCACCTCGGCTGCAAAAAAGTGTCACACATCTGGTATCTCCGTAATCGGGAGAAGTTGGGGAATGTGTTTTGGGGTGTCATTTTACATATACCCATGCTGGGTGAGAGAAATATCTTGGCAAAAGACAACTTTTCCCATTTTTTTATACAAAGTTGGCATTTGACCAAGATATTTATCTCACCCAGCATGGGTATATGTAAAAAGACACCCCAAAACACATTCCTCAACTTCTCCTGAATACAGAGATACCAGATGTGTGACACTTTTTTGCAGCCTAGGTGGGCAAAGGGGCCCACATTCCAAAGAGCACCTTTCGGATTTCACAGGTCATTTACCTACTTACCACACATTTGGGCCCCTAGAATGCCAGGGCAGTATAACTACCCCACAAGTGACCCCATTTTGGAAAGAAGAGACCCCAAGGTATTCGCTGATGGGCATAGTGAGTTCATGGAAGTTTTTATTTTTTGTCACAAGTTTGTGGAATATGAGACTTTGTATGAAAAAAAAAAAAAAAAAAAAAATCATCATTTTCCACTAACTTGTGACAAAAAATAAAAAATTCTAGGAACTCGCCATGCCCCTCACGGAATACCTTGGGGTGTCTTCTTTCCAAAATGGGGTCACTTGTGGGGTAGTTATACTGCCCTGGTATTCTAGGGGCCCAAATGTGTGGTAAGGAGTTTGAAATCAAATTCAGGAAAAAATGAGGAGTGAAATCCGAAAGGTGCTCTTTGGAATATGGGCCCCTTTGCCCACCTAGGCTGCAAAAAAGTGTCACACATCTGGTATCCCCGTACTCAGGAGAAGTTGAGGAATGTGTTTTGGGGTGTCTTTTTACATATACCCATGCTGGGTGAGATAAATATCTTGGTCAAATGACAACTTTGTATAAAAAAATGGGAAAAGTTGTCTTTTGCCAAGATATTTCTCTCACCCAGCATGGGTATATATAAAATGACACCCCAAAACACATTCCCCACCTTCTCCTGAGTACGGAGATACCAGATGTGTGACACTTTTTTGCAGCCTAGGTGGGCAAAGGGGCCCATATTCCAAAGAGCACCTTTCGGATTTCACAGGTCATTTTTTACAGAATTTGATTTCAAACTCCTTACCACACATTTGGGCCCCTAGAATGCCAGGGCAGTATAACTACCCCACAAGTGACCCCATTTTGGAAAGAAGAGACCCCAAGGTATTCGCTGATGGGCATAGTGAGTTCATAGAAGTTTTTATTTTTTGTCACAAGTTAGTGGAATATGAGACTTTGTAAGGAAAAAAAAAAAAAAAAAAAAAATCATCATTTTCCGCTAACTTGTGACAAAAAATAAAAAGTTCTATGAACTCACTATGCCCATCAGCGAATACCTTAGGGTGTGTACTTTCAGAAATGGGGTCATTTGTGGGGTGTTTGTACTGTCTGGGCATTGTAGAACCTCAGGAAACATGACAGGTGCTCAGAAAGTCAGAGCTGCTTCAAAAAGCGGAAATTCACATTTTTGTACCATAGTTTGTAAACGCTATAACTTTTACCCAAACCATTTTTTTTTTACCCAAACATTTTTTTTTTATCAAAGACATGTAGAACTATAAATTTAGAGCAAAATTTCTATATGGATGTCGTTTTTTTTTGCAAAATTTTACAACTGAAAGTGAAAAATGTCATTTTTTTGCAAAAAAATCGTTAAATTTCGATTAATAACAAAAAAAGTAAAAATGTCAGCAGCAATGAAATACCACCAAATGAAAGCTCTATTAGTGAGAAGAAAAGGAGGTAAAATTCATTTGGGTGGTAAGTTGCATGACCGAGCAATAAACGGTGAAAGTAGTGTAGGTCAGAAGTGTAAAAAGTGGCCTGGTCTTTCAGGGTGTTTAAGCACTGGGGGCTGAGGTGGTTAAACAAGAACCGTTCAACTTGTTATATCATTGATTAGTGCTTGATACAGCCGTGCATCAGGCTGTGTAAAAGGACCCTTATGCCTACTGGAGGCATACATGGGCATGGCCAGACTGGGAGCAAAAAGTGGCCCCATGTGGTAGGCGAGTCTAAATTATGAGAAGGTGGGACAACACAAATAGGCAGGGGCAACACAAGGTAGCAGGGCCTGCAATACTGTAGTGCAGCACGAAGTACCGCACAAACAGAACGTAATCACAGTGCAGCACAATATACAGCCTCACCAGAAGCAATTACCACAGTGCCGCCTTCATCACAGTATTCAACTGTATCTGAGGACGATGATACAGTTGAGTTCAGGAGGGCACCTGCAGCCCTTGGTGAAGTGCATAAGTACCTGATGCTCCTAAGCATTAAGACGAGGGCTTGGGATTGGCCCACTGGGCATTGGCCCCCTGGGAAATTTTCCCGTAGTGTCTATGGCCAGTCCGCCCCTGTACATGGGTCAGTGCATGACTCAAAGATTCAAGAATGACAAAGAGAGAAATCATAATCGTCTCTTCATGCCCAGCACCAGGCAAGCATAGTGTAAAACAGGGATGCTCAACCAGTGGCCCTCCAGCTGTTGCAAAACTACAACTCTCTGCATGCCCTTATAGCTGTAGGCTGTGCAGGCATACTGGGAATTGTAGTCTTGCAACTGCTGGAGGGCTGCAGGTTGGGCATCCCTGGTGGATGGAGTGTTCCTTTAATTTCTCCACAAGAAGATTGACCAAAGAAACCTGTAAAACTCCAAGAACATAGGCATGTTATTCAGAAAATCCCGTGAAGGACAATTTTTGGGGCTGCAGGACTAATCTATGTACCACTGTGAAGTTAGGATTGATACAGTTGTGTTCTATGTGTGTGTATCGTATGACACAGCTGTCTGATCTGGCTTTGTCTCTTTCAACAGAGTTTCCAGTAGAAGCATACTTACCTTCAGCATGAGTATGCTCCAAATACTAACCCAGAAATGAACACCTAAAGAAAAAGGTCCTGCTCCTCAACCTGCATTTAAAGGCTGTAATTGTGTATTACAATTTCTTCTTAGTATGGGGTCGAATAAAATTGCTAGCTATGTTGTATACATAAATGGAAAAGTTCCAATAATTGGTGACATACAAAACGTGACAATAGCATAATGGTATGTTATAAAAATGCAGGAGACATTTCTCTTTTGGTATGTCGATATTTATTTTGTGTAATTCTTGATGTTCTGTGAATTTAACTGTATATTTTAAAATAATTTGAAGGACCTTGGCTCCGACACTTGCTGTAATTTTAGTTTAAACAAGTCTGGAGACTGGAATATCCTTTGAAAAATAGTAAAGGCTTTGATAATTCGTAGACTGGGAATAGATACGTCAGAAGTTAAGCAAAGCTTCTAGGGGAGAATACATCTGTAGTAAGGCATCTAATGGAACATACTAAATAAACTATATCCAAGTACAAAAAACACAGTATATCTGTGTATGAAATAAGAGGTACGAAGATGTACAATAGGGCCCAACAGTAGTCCATGGGTGACTTATTGCAATTCCATATAACTCAGAAGTTATATCAAGTGGTAATATGGTCATATGTGCAAGAGGACTACCAGTTTAAAGGGAATCTGTCACCAGTTTTGACCATACAAAACTGCTGATAGCAATAGGTATGAGCTGGAAGGAGCAGCACAAACATACCTTTTGTGGAG
The DNA here is from genome assembly GCF_905171765.1 of Bufo bufo. Taxonomy (NCBI): domain Eukaryota; kingdom Metazoa; phylum Chordata; class Amphibia; order Anura; family Bufonidae; genus Bufo; species Bufo bufo. The sequence continues at coordinate 160,971,869 of NC_053393.1, read as the reverse complement.
CTTTTATCATCAGGAGTAGTGTGCATATGAAGTTTTATTCTGTCACATTGTGTTCCTACAAGTGCCCGAGGTGGGACTGGGTGGTGGGCAGGGAAAGGAGAAACATGCCTTTTGTGGAGCTTTTATCATCAGGAGTAGTGTGCATATTGTGCACATTGTGTTCCTACAAGTGCCCGAGGTGGGACTGGGCAGTGGCTGGGGAAATGAGAAACATACCTTTTGTGGAGCTTTTATCATCAGGAGTAGTGTGCATACACTGCGTGCAGAATTATTAGGCAAATGAGTATTTTGACCACATCATCCTCTTTATGCATGTTGTCTTACTCCAAGCTGTATAGGCTCGAAAGCCTACTACCAATTAAGCATATTAGGTGATGTGCATCTCTGTAATGAGAAGGGGTGTGGTATAATGACATCAACACCCTATATTAGGTGTGCATAATTATTAGGCAACTTCCTTTCCTTTGGCAAAATGGGTCAAAAGAAGGACTTGACAGGCTCAGAAAAGTCAAAAATAGTGAGATATCTTGCAGAGGAATGCAGCACTCTTAAAATTGCAAATTTTCTGAAGCGTGATCATCGAACAATCAAGCGTTTCATTCAAAATAGTCAACAGGGTCGCAAGAAGCGTGTGGAAAAACCAAGGCGCAAAATAACTGCCCATGAACTGAGAAAAGTCAAGCGTGCAGCTGCCAAGATGCCACTTGCCACCAGTTTGGCCATATTTCAGAGCTGCAACATCACTGGAGTGCCCAAAAGCACAAGGTGTGCAATACTCAGAGACATGGCCAAGGTAAGAAAGGCTGAAAGACGACCACCACTGAACAAGACACACAAGCTGAAACGTCAAGACTGGGCCAAGAAATATCTCAAGACTGATTTTTCTAAGGTTTAATGGACTGATGAAATGAGAGTGAGTCTTGATGGGCCAGATGAATGGGCCCGTGGCTGGATTGGTAAAGGGCAGAGAGCTCCAGTCCGACTCAGACGCCAGCAAGGTGGAGGTGGAGTACTGGTTTGGGCTGGTATCATCAAAGATGAGCTTGTGGGGCCTTTTCGGGTTGAGGATGGAGTCAAGCTCAACTCCCAGTCCTACTGCCAGTTTCTGGAAGACACCTTCTTCAAGCAGTGGTACAGGAAGAAGTCTGCATCCTTCAAGAAAAACATGATTTTCATGCAGGACAATGCTCCATCACACACGTCCAAGTACTCCACAGCGTGGCTGGCAAGAAAGGGTATAAAAGAAGAAAATCTAATGACATGGCCTCCTTGTTCACTTGATCTGAACCCCATTGAGAACCTGTGGTCCATCATCAAATGTGAGATTTACAAGGAGGGAAAACAGTACACCTCTCTGAACAGTGTCTGGGAGGCTGTGGTTGCTGCTGCACGCAATGTTGATGGTGAACAGATCAAAACACTGACAGAATCCATGGATGGCAGGCTTTTGAGTGTCCTTGCAAAGAAAGGTGGCTATATTGGTCACTGATTTGTTTTTGTTTTGTTTTAGAATGTCAGAAATGTATATTTGTGAATGTTGAGATGTTATATTGGTTTCACTGGTAAAAATAAATAATTGAAATGGGTATATATTTGTTTTTTGTTAAGTTGCCTAATAATTATGCACAGTAATAGTCACCTGCACACACAGATATCCCCCTAAAATAGCTAAAACTAAAAACAAACTAAAAACTACTTCCAAAAATATTCAGCTTTGATATTAATGAGTTTTTTGGGTTCATTGAGAACATGGTTGTTGTTCAATAATAAAATTAATCCTCAAAAATACAACTTGCCTAATAATTCTGCACTCCCTGTATGAAGTTTTATTCTGTCACATTGTGTTCTTACAAGTGCCGGAGGTGGGACTGAGTAGTGGCTGGGGAAAGGAGAACCATACCTTTTGTGGAGCTTTCAGTGACGGTTTATTGGGCCTCATTTATCGAAACTGTCTAACAGGAAAACTGTCTTAGTTAACCATACCAACCAATCAGAGCCCACCTTTAATTTTTTTTCAGAACACTAATAAAAAGTGAGCTCTGATTAGTTGCTATGGGCAACAAAAACAGTTTTCCTGTTAGACAATTTTGTGAATGAGGCCTGTAATCTAAGAAGAATATAAACTCCAGTTTATGCGATCTTGATGCAGATTTCGTTCTGCTATTAGTGATAATAGCCATTATCACTAATAGCAGAACGAAATCTGCATCAACTAAACGTGCGCCCGCGATCCGAATAGTTCCATAAGCGGTACCAGTCTGATGAAGGCCGGATTGTGGCCGAAACGTCACGCATATATGATTTACTGCATTTCCTATTAAATACAACTCATCAAATCGCATAAACTGGAGTTTATATTCTTCTTGTTTCTACGGGGTGGGAACCCGACTTCCAGTAGCGTATCTACAAAAGAGTGCCACAAAGTTTTCTCTTCAATGAGGCCTGTAATCTGCCAGATTCTGCACCAGCAAGTGCCCAGGAGGCGGTATTTAACTGTGAAGTGCCCTCTGCATTGAGCTGCTTCACAGCCCTCCCCTCTGCTCAGGGTGACAGCTGTAGTCGTCTCCTCATGTTAGCTGAAGGTCTATGGAAAATATGAAACACAGAGCAGAGGTGATGTGAAGCAAGTCAATGCAGAGAACATTTTAAAGTTAAGTACCACCACCTCCTGGGCATTTGCTGGTGCAGAATCTGGCTGATTGAAAATGTATATTCAAACTGTTCCTCATGATAAAAGCTACACAAAAGGTATGTCTGTCCTGTCCCCAGCCACTACCCAGTGCTGTCAGCAGTTTAGCATGTTCAAAACTGCTGACAGACTCCCTCTAAATTTTTCATAGGGTTCTTAGTTTTTACATTTATTGTGTAACGTGCCACGCCCCAGGGCCAATCGTATCCCAGGTTTATAGGAATGCTGAGTGGTGTGGCCTTAATAGTTTCTGTGTGTGTCACAGTGCTCCTACCTGGATACCGTCGATCCCCAGTGCACCAAAGCAATAAAGGGGAGAGTAATGGTGGAGGTGGAGAATAAATCGAGTTCAGATTTTATAAAGTTCAACAGTTTTACTTGACTCACTTGCATTAGTACAAGAAACGATCTTTCTCTGGTTCCAGCAGTTTCTGGCATAAACTGGCAGGCAAACTGGTATATTCTGCTTTATCCTTCTCTGCTGTGCCAGACTCGGCTTTGGTCTGGTTACTGGACTCTGTAGCAATTCTGGTACTTTTGGAGTGGGGTGCTTGTGGCTGTTGACCCCCTCGTAGTACTCTTTATGTAAATCTGTAAGGAGTCAGGTTGCTTTATGAGCTGCATCCCTCAGGAGAGACTCCTGGTGCAGGAGGGGGGCCTTCCCCTTGCTGCTACATCTTGACACATTTGCTTCCAACACTTAGACTAGACTAAGACTAACTGAAAACTTCCTGCAGCCCCTCCCTTGCTAGGAAACGGCACTGGCCCACTTCTGCCTAAAAGGGGCAGAATGGAATGGTAAGTTCCATTCCATCTAAAGATCTCTCTGCCATATACACTGCCACCTGCTGGTGAACCAGGCATATAACATGTAAGACAACAACTAACAGTTACAAAGCACAACAATTAATGCAAAGTGTAAGAGGACCTGGTGACATTATGGTTAGCCCATTAGAGACAGTAGCAGGGTGGAGAAATGGTAATACCACTCTGGGGTATTACAATTGTTATACAGAAATATGTTGAAGATGCATTAGCATAGTGACCTAAAGTTGTAGGTCTCCACATTGTTGTACAATATTTAGTAACATTGGAGGAAAAGTAGTTCAAGGAAAGTGTTGAGTAGATGCTTATAACAGGCAAATCTCACCTTTCAATTTTCGGAGGCCCTAACTGTCCAGTGTTATGGAAAATCATGACACCATTGATGACTGTCAGTGTAGAGGGTGCTTTTTCATCTGACCTCACCCATGCCCACATTATCATTTCTGGGTTATATTCGGGATAGCAGAATGTTACGCGCATCTCATACCATGGAATTCGTATTCCTTAGTTGCACACTTGGGGTCTCATACTGTATAACTGAAGTCATGGTCACTTTGTAAATCTCTTTGTTGAGAGTGTGACAGCTGCATAACTATCCATGGTCAGTTTTGATTTAGGAATATGAACTATGAATGTATCAGCAGCCTAGCATCTAATCATCATTTCAGGAATAATACATGAGGCAGTCGCACAGATAGTGATTCCTGTTGTGCAGCCAGTCTTTACACCTGAAAGAAATATCATTTCCATCTGTGGATCTTGCATTGGAAGAACAGCTGAAAACCTGCGGCTATATTTACGGCAATGCATGCTTAATTTATCACCAAAAAACTGCAACTGACCTGACCTATGAAGGGTTAACGACGAATAAAGCCATTTAACACGTCCCACGAAGTGTGGTAGTAGATGAAGTATTGGTTTTCAGTCTGGTATGTGTTCATACACCTCATTGATGCAGCTGAGAACGCATACATTGACTATACCGCACGTAGGAGAGGTTAATACCGCAACCTCTCTACAGCCACTTATAGGGTGGTAATAATAATGTTAGAAGAAGCTGTGAATGACAGCTGTAACCGCAACTCATTTTCGGGCTTGATCGTGGTGAAATAATTTCTCCTGAGCTAGGGGATTTAATGGAACATATCATGATGTCATTACGACCCACTGGACTTTCTGGAAATCTGATAATCTTATGATATGTACTAGTGATTTCAATAGCACATAAGGCATTTTATCCCTTGTATGCATGTGAGATATGAGGAAAGACTGCACTTTACAGCCACTTGTCACATCTAATTTATAACAGCTTAATCCACCCCCTCATTTTCTTCCAATATAAATCATAATGTAGCTTATGAGCTATGAGGAGTTGAAGTGCGAGCGTGCACATGTCAAATGAGTACTTCCCCAGGGTCCAGTGCAGTGTGAGGTTACAAATACCAGGAGAGTATATTTTTCTACACACTGATGCTCCAGGGACAGATGTCTGCATGACCAGCCATACAATCATATGCGCTAATTATTACCGACAGCAGGGTTTAATTAGTTTCAGAATTGAGGCTTGTGTGTGATGCAACATCTTGTTTGTGCATTTCCACAGTGTAGTTTTTTGGGGGCTACTATCTCTCCTTAAGGAGAGCGCCTTAGGCTACTTTCACACTTGCGTTTAACTTTTCCAGTATGGAGAGCCGGCGGAGGATCTCAATACTGGAGAAAAATGCTTCCGTTTTGTCCCAATTCATTATCAATGGGGACTGAACTGAACAGAACGGAGTGCACCAGAATGCGCTCCGTTTCATTTTGTCGCGTTCCCATACCGGACAGAAAACCCCTTCAAGTAGCGGTATTCTGTCCAGCATGGGATGCGAAGCAAAACAGATCCAGCATGACACACAATGCAAGTCAATGGTGCAGGATGCGTTTTCTCAGACACAATAGAAAACTGATCCGGCACCCATTGACTGTCATTTTAGAGATAATACAACCAGATCCGTTCATAATGGATCCAGACGGTTGTATTATCTAAACAGAATTTTTTTTCTGATTCCTGTCAGATCAGGCAAAAATGCAAGTGTGAAAGTAGCCTTAGGACTCATGCACACGACCGTATGCCCTCCGAGACATACGGTCCGTGAGCGGGCCATTTGTCCCGAAGCAGCATACATTGTGCGTACGGGAGCGCACAGCATCATAGGTTATTTTGATGCTGTGCGCATCGGGCCGCCTGTGAGACTATTGTCCAGCACTCATATGCACTCATATGCGCACAGCATCATAATAACCTATGATGGTGTGCGCTCCCGTGCGCACGATGTATGCCTCGGAGGGCATACAGTCATGTGCATGAGCCCTCATTCGGCGTTAGGAGACTTATGGGCCATACACGCTCCTCTGGGAAGAAAGTAATGCAAATGAGCTTGTAGCAAGCTCTGCCTCTTATGCCACCAGATGTGAGGCAGCTATACTATAAGTCACTGTTCAACCCTTTAAATAGGCCTTGAGACATGACTCGTATATTAACTAAGCCAGCACCTCATCTGCAGACAGCTGTTTAGGGGTGATTGCCCCTCATCAGTGCAGATCAGAGAGTACTGGCTTTACTAGGTGAGATACTACTCCCCAAATCCTGACTTAGGCCTCTCACCTAGTTTAGCCCTTGTTGGCTTATTTATTATCCAAGTCATGTCTAATTAAAGGGTCGAACAGTGACTTATAGGATAGCTGCCTTACATCTGGTGGCATTAGTGGCCGAGCTTGCTATGAGCTCATTTCTATTACTTTCTTCCCAGTGTAATGAAACAGATAAAAGATGATCCTCCTTTCCAAGGACACTTTGACATATGGTGCAATCAAGAGGACAGCCAGAATTTATAAAATGTCTAAGGTGCTGTCCACCTTAGAACAGCCGCAGACCCAATAATAAGTCAGTGGTGTTTGTTGGATGCCATTTGGATTTGTCATGTCCAATATAAAGAGAGGCCATGACACCAGTGTGAACTGAGCCTAAACACCCTTGATTCTATCTACCTACCTATCTGTCTGTCTATTTATCTACAGTATATTTGTCAGCCTTCTCAGATCTACATCCCTGTACATAAGCAGTTAATCCACAGTCAACTCACAATTCAGAAGCCAATACTGGCGTGCACAGAACTCCCAGAATAAGGTTGATCCATAGATAAAGTCATTCCAGCAAACTGCAGTGTCCAGTTTAAAAAAGAAAACTTTTATTGGATCCAACATTAAAATATCCAAATTAAGAATAAACATGATGAGGTTTGCTTGTAAATGTTTGCCTATAAAAGTTATCTTGTAAATAGAGACTGTGCTGGGCTGGAATCGCTTTATCTCTGTACATCCATGTACTGTAGATCCAAACATTATCAGAATTATCAAAAGACCTCCTTTGGAGTATACCTCAAACAATGTTTGACCACATACATGCGGTAGCACATAATGGGGTTTTCTGTGAAAAAAAGTATTGAGTGTTGAGCACGAATATTCTAATCACAAATTTTTATCGCTAACATTGGCATCTAGAATATCTTCGTAATCGCGAATATTCTAAAAATGTTTTTATCACTAGATAAACCTATAATCTTTTTTCACATATTGTATATAGCTTCTCTTTATCCTTATTATGCTATCTATCAGCCACACATTTTTTTTTATAGTATAGTTTTACAGTATTTTCTTACCTATTTAATACCAACCTATCCATGAGACAGGTACAGTCAGCATACCTTACAATGGCAGCCTTGTGTGCAATGAGACATTCAAGACCAGCTCTCATCTGACTGAGAGCCAGTAAGCCTCAAAGTTGCTTGATTTTTGTTGGATGGCTTGGGGGACCTGCGCACCTAGATCATTATCATTAGGGTGACAAAAAATTTAAAAACATTTTTGGGATGCCAGCTAACTCTTCTCTCACTGCTTAGCAGGGCTGCATAAAAATGTTCTGTTTTCTAATTGTCCTAACATTTATATTCAATAACCTTTCTATACTGTTTCGTCATATAAACTCATATGCATAAACATGGGCAAAAGGGAGAGACATGCAAATAGTGTTTCAGATAAAAAAGGTTATTGAATATAAATGTTAGGACAATTAGAAAACTGAAAATTTTTATGCAGCCCTCCTAAGCAGTGAGAGAAGAGTTAGCTGGCATCCCAAATTTTTTTATAATTTTTGTTACTCTAATGATAATGATCTAGGTGCGCAGGTCCCCCAAGCCATCTAACAAAAGTCAAGCAACTTTGAGGCTCACTGGCTCTCAAGTCTGTGCGGATAGAGAACTGGTCTTGAATGTCTCATAGAGCACAAGGCTGCCATTGTAAGGTATGCTGACTGTACCTGTCTCATGGATAGGTTGTTAGCTTGCACATACCCAGCTTTTGGCATATAGCCTTTGTCTGATTGTTTGTTATAGGTAATGAAACTGCACGCGCAATACGTGCTTATTACATTGCCAATTTTTGCAATCGTGAATTTTCTAATTTGTGAATTTATAGTGAATATTCAGCAAAAAATTCGCTAATTATCACAAATTTGAATATTGCCTATGCTTCTCATCACTAGTCTTTAGCCGCTAAGGCTATATTAAAAAAGGAAAACACTTCTGTACCAAATAGAACTATTACCCCTTATACAACAAGTATTAATTCTCTTACTCATCAAAACTGAGGACCATTATTTGAATCTGACTAGGACATTTGTACGGACTTCACATCCAGTCAACAGCCATAATTATTAGTAAATTGGTTTAAAGACTTTGGACATCTTTGGGGGGAAATTATTTTATCTTGCGGTCCACTCATTTTGGGGCTACAAATCACTTTTGCAATTCGTCTTTATTAAAAAATTTCAGCCCTTTCCTCTGTACAGATATTGGTCTCTGTGTATTTGCAGAGTAGAGGCTTTCAGTTCACAGAGAGTCCTGTCAGATAGAAGCCCTGACAGCTCACGTGTAGCCCTTATATCTGAACTCTTGAGAGCTGCTAAACACTCATTATAGCTTAATTCTTATCAAACTGAGAGGAAAGATTAAATAAGTGTTTATGACCTGTCAGTTCCTACACATGAGCAGTCAGGACTTCTATCTGACAAGACTCTTGTGTGTCAACTGCAGCTGGTATTTTTACTGCAAAAAATGTACCAATAATGCAGGTGGGAAAAAAATGACACCAAAAATGCAGAAAAATTGACCTTAAAAACCTATGACTTTAAAAGTACCCTCAAAGTGGTTTTCTGGAGAGATTTTTGTTAAAAACAAAAGGCAATAATTAAAAATATTCAAAATAAAAAGGAAGCATTGCTAACCTCACTGATCCCTTGCCACTGCTGTTCTGCTTCATTCTCCACTGCTGTTCACTTCCTATCCCAGAAATGGCATGAAAATTTCCACCTAACCAATTACTGGCTGAGTTGAGTCACCATTAAGGCTAGTGATTTTCTGAATGGGCAATCCTGGCATGTCACGTGGAGATAGGAAGTGGAGAGCAGCAGGGCCCGGAGCTGCATTGGAACAGCAGCTGTCGGGATCAGTGGAAGTGAGTCCCACTCCTTTTTAATTTTCTGGCCTGTTCTTTTGTTTAAAAAAATTCCTTCTTGGAAAACCTCTTAAACTCAGAACTCCCTAACAGAGTATTAATATTTTCTAAACTAGGCAACATATTTAATTTTGTCTGAAAGGTATTTGTTCCAAATATCACTATATTACTGGGTTGATTATCGTGGACAACTGATAATTCTCCATCAATGTAACATCACTATTTTATGCTATTTTAAAAGATTCAATGCAAAACCTTTTTATAATGGATATTTGAGGTTACTACTACAGATTCCAGTTGTTTCTATATACATACTGTATAAACATAGAGAGAGCTGTTGCCATTTGATCAGTTTAGTAGAAGATGCATGAATAATCAAGAACGTACAACTCAATAAGTCATCTTTCGGGGGCATAGAGGTGCTCAAGTTTAAACCATCAAAGCTAGTTGAAAGACATATTATACATAAAAAATAAATTAAAAAAAGTACTTGTTTAAGGGGTTTCTGTTCACTATTTTTCTGTAAACACCATTTAGACAAGCATAACTACCACTTTTATTTGGTATCCTCTCCTTGCCATATCTGAGAGCTGCATGTAGTGTGCACAGGCACAGAAATTCTTCAAGACATCTGCATTTTGAAACTCAGCAGTATCCCGCGAGTGTTTTAAATCTGCAGTGTGCTGATCTGTTTCCTGGCTTTGTTATGTTTTCTCCTCTGTAACTGAATATCCCTCATGAGCACCAGTGGATAGGAGTTATCTTGACTACAGCTGTGTCAGCAGGCCAATGGCTCTTGGCTTCTACTTCCTGCTCTTGCCTGCACACAGTAAGACTTAGAGCCCCCCACTGGGGGGGTTGTTAATTTGCCAGGTTTGATCTCTTTCGAGTTGGCGTCTGGATCATTCGACACTTGCACACATTCTGCCTTTAAAAACACTTCATTTATTGGTTTGAAATCCTGTTTGAGGCTATTAGATTGGAGAAGGCTCAGGAACAGCCACAAGCATGGCAACCTGAAAACCTACAAGATCACATTACTATGTTCAGTCCCAGTGTGATGAATTAAAGTTCTGGAAACTGTATACTTTTCCCACTCTTGTTTGCCCCACCGCCGTCGTTCTTCCAAAAACAACCCACACATTAATTTCAGCAGAAACATTTTCCATACCAAACATTATTTTAGGACAGTATTTTTCAAGGAATAAGCAGTAAAGCTGGTAATCCTAAAGGCATTGGAGCAGTAGATCAATATTCTGCATATTAGCAAAATTTCTATGGTTGTTATTATTAGGTGTCATCCTCAGATTCTTTTTTGCAAAGCTCTGACTGAGCATTGCTAAGGAGAGTCTGTCTCAAGTCTTCAATGTTTTACTGAGCGCTGAAGATGCCTGTGTGTAACAAGTGAGATAGGCAGGGTGACAGGTAGTGATATTTAGGGCGCATGTGCATAGTCAGGGACTGAGTTAGTGACAATAGACAGGCTGGAAACATCTGTGTGTTACACATGCGTCTTCAGCATTTCATAGAACACTGAAGACAGCAATGCTGTTGGAGCTTCGCTAAGAAGACTCTTTACACTCTGTTTTCTAGTACAAAGAAACATCTTTCCCTATTGAAGTATATTACAAAAATATTTAACACCCCTGTCCCTACACCATATTTAAATAACATTTACAACTACTTTTGGATTCAGAAAACATGCTACAACTATTATTTTAGCTCAAAATGAAATTCTGTAAAGAAGGAGTTAGTTTCCCAAGAAGCATTGTCCTAAATACTTCCTACATGCTGGATGTCCACAAGAACAAACAGAAAAGTATCTCCTACTATGGGTCGAATTATGGTTTATGTTAAAAAAGGAATAAAGAGTCACTGTACTTTCACACAATTTAATTTTATTTTATAGAGAATGGTGTAAATAGCAAATTTCTACATCACTTCATTTAAAATAAATTGCCTGCATCCACCTGAAGAAAGCTGTAAAGTCACTGCCACTAGGGGTGCCTCTCCCACATGTTTTGCAGTCCACTACCTGTTGTCAGGCAAGATCCGTTCCTAGTAACAAAGACACAGAAGACAGCTCATAGGAAATAGGGGCATGTCAGAGTTAGCTGAGATCCTGAGGATGATAAAAAGAATTGCTTCTACATAGCTTTTGAAGATTATAGGAGCCTTTTATGTGTCTGTAAGTGTGATTTACCCCTCCTTATCTGTTCTATGTGCTTCAGAGCTGAAAACAAACATAGTGGGCAGTAAGGGAAAGGACGTAACAGGTGTACAGTGCTGGCAGATTTCACAGAAGGGATACGCATCCTGCTTCCTGCTTCTAAGTGAAATGCATCTAGCTGTGCAGCTGAAACAGGGAATAATATTAGGAAAGCCAAAAAAAGACATTTTCCTTCACAGTTATGATTGTACAAAGAAGCACAGCCATTATGCAAACTTTTTTTGAAAACTCAGGTATGCATTAAAGAGGTATTCCCATCTCAGACAATTGGGGCATATTGCTAGGATATGCCCCCATTGTCTGATAGGTGCAGGTCCCACCACTGCACCTACAACGAGAACTAAGCAGAAAGCGCTGTGGCTTGAGGACCCCGGATTTCCCGGGGTCCATCCACCACCAAGCGCTGCTCCCATAGAAGTGAATAGGAGCGCACCGCGCATGCGTGGCCCATGCTCCCATTAATTTCTATGGGGCATACGGCAATAGCTTAGCCAGCGCTCGGCTATTTTCGGCGGCCCCATAGAAATGAATAGAGGGCGGCTGCGCATGCGCGGTGCGCCTTCCGTTCATTTTCCGGCTTCGTTCTCATTGTAGGGAATCCTAGCGATATGCCCCCATTGTCTGAGATGGGAAAACCCCTTTAAGTCCAAAAGAACCATATATATAGGACAAAATCGTTTTATGAACCTTGGAATAGATGTTTTATATTCCAGAACAGAGATTCTTAAACATGTCTGGTTTCATGATGATGACCTATCCTCAGATTGGTGGGGATCCGACTTCCAGTACCCCCAATGATCAGCTGTTTGAAGGGGCCGCAGAGCTGTGTCCTCTTCAGTGTTGACCTGCATGCCAACTACATTGTAACTGTTCATCCCATTCACTTGAATGATAGAGAAGGCTGTATGGTGTGCAGATAGACACTGAAGAGGATACAGCTGTCACGAATAATGGTGAGGGACACCAGAAAGACAACAGAAGGGAGAAGACAAAGAACTAGGCCTCAAGGTTAGGCCTCATGCACACGACCGTTCCGTTTTTTGCGGTCCTTAAACCGCGGATCCGCAAAAAACGGAAGCCGCCAGTATGCCTTCCGCAATTTGCGGAACGGGCGGCAGTCAATATAAATGCCTATTCTTGTCCGCAAAGCGCGGACAAGAATAGGACATGTTATATTTTTTTAGCGGGGCCGCGGAACGGAGCAACGGATGCGGACAGCACACAGAGTGCTGTCCGCATCTTTACGGCCCCATTGAAGTGAATGGGTTCGCATCCGAGCCACCAAAATGGAGGCTCGGATGCGGACACAAACAACGGCCGTGTGCATGAGTCCTTAGGGAGAGGTGAGAGGTCACCTCGGAGGAAACCCCTAGATCTGGCCCTGACTCCTGTCAGTATGTATAGACCCTGAAGGTGGGAAAATACATACGCCGGAACCTAAACCCTAGGAGCCCTGAGATGCCCTAGAGGTAGTGAAAGGGAATGAGACTACTGGTTCCTTCCCAGGTGAACGAACCAGCGGCCTAGTCTCCCTGAGGCCTAGTAACAACAAGCACAAGGGAACAACCAAATACAAAGAGCAGTACAACTTATCTTATAAAAAATGGTCCACACACCAACTCTTCCAAATCCAAGCAAAGAATATCAACCGCATGGTATGAAGTGTGAAACCAAACTAAATAGGAAAGCAGTAATGACCCCCAGCTGCACCTGACAAGAGGTGTGGTCATTACCAAACAACAACACTGAGAATCAAGAGACTGTCAGTTAACCTCACGTGCAGTCAGTCTCTCTGATCTTCAAACCTCTGTCACAGAAGGTACCGCGACAGTACCCCCCCCTTCTACGGGTGACCTCCAGACACCCAGGACCGATCTTATCAGGATTAGCCCTGTGAAAAGCTTTCACAAGGTGACTGGCATTAACGTCAGCTGTTCGAACCCACATTCTCTCCCCTGGACCGTAACCCTTCCAGTGAACGAGATACTGGAGGGATCTGCAGAGAATTTGGGAGTCCACTATCCTGGCGATCTGAAATTCGAGATTACCGTCCACCATGACAGGAGGGGGTGACAGGGAGGACGGTTCAGCAGGTTCGACATATCTCTTCAGTAATCATTTGTGGAAAACATTATGAATCTTTAAGGCCTGTGGAAGTTTAAGACGAAAGGCTACCGGATTAATAATAGCAGAGATCTTATATGGACAAATAAATCTTGGGACCAACTTCCAAGAAGGTACTCTCAACGTAATGTTTCTTGGTAGACAGCCACACAGAATCACCCACTCTGAGGTCCGGACCACTCATACGTCTCTTGTCAGCCATACGTTTATACTTCTTGCCCATTTTTTTAAGATTATTTAGAATTTTCCGCCAAATAGATAACAAAGAAGAGGAAAATCTTTCCTCTTCAGGTATACCAGAAGTCTCAGTACCAGAAACTGTGCCAAACTGCGGATGGAACCCAAATGCCCCCAAAAACGGCGACTTATCAATGGACTCCTGCCCACGGTTATTTATGGCGAACTCGGTCAAAGACAAAAAAGAAGACCACTCCTCCTGATTTTCTGAGACAAAACATCTCAGATAAGTCTCCAGATTCTGGTTAGTGCGCTCAGTCTGTCTATTCAACTGAGGGTGAAAGGCCGAAGAGAAGGACAATTGTACCCCCAAGCGAGAGCAAAACGCGTTCCAGAATCTGGAAACAAACTGAGTCCCCCTATCAGACACCACATCAGAGGGAATACCATGTAGCTTCACGATGTTGTCAACAAACACTTGTGCAAGAGTTTTAGCATTAAGTAACCCTGGTAATGCTATAAAGTGCAACATTTTACTACAGCTATCAACAACCAACAGAATCACAGTTTTCGCCAAATCTGTAATAAAGTCCATGGACAAATGAGTCCGACGTCTGGACAACAGAGGGCCGAGTATGTGTTACCTTAGCGCATGCACAAGTACTACAGGCTGACACATAGCCCTCCACACATTTACGCAACCCCGGACACCAGAATCTAAGAGAAATGAGATCGACCGTGGATCTGCTCCCAGGGTGTCCTGTAAGAACAGTACAGTGATGTTCCTCGAATACCTTATTCCGAAGCAACAAACAGCTTTCCCGGAGGACAAGAATCTGGTGCATCTCCCTGGGCCTCCAACACCTCTGCCTCGAGGTCAGGTTGCACCAGTATAGGAGCAGAAGCAAAACACTCCTTCACGGCTGAAAAGGCATGTAATGCCTCCTCAGACCAGACTGAGAAATCCGCACCTTTCTTAGTAGTATTTGTTAGTGGTTTAACAACAGTTGAGTAATTCAGGATAAATTTACGGTAATAGTTGGTGAACCCCAAAAATCACATGAGCGCTTTTGGATTTTCGAGTCGATCCCAGTCCAACACAGCACGGACTTTCTCCGGATCCTTACGAGAACCTGAAGATGAGAGTAGGTAACCCAGGAACTGCACTTCCGGAACTGCGAATACACACTTCTCCATTTTAGCATACAATTTATTCTCTCTTAGGATCTGTAACACTTGTCTCACATGATCCTGATGAGTTTCTATGTCTGGAGAATAAATTAGTATATCATCCAGATACAGCACAACAAACCTGCCCACCAGAAAGATGTCATTAATGAAATGTTGGAAAACCGCAGGAGCATTGGTCAACCCAAAAGGCATGACCAAATTCTCAAAATGACCTTCAGGGTTATTAAAGGCCGTCTTCCATTCGTCCCCCTCCTTGATTCTTACCAGATTATATTACCCCCTCAAATCCATTTTAGAGAACACCTTGGCACCGATAATCTGATTGAAAAAATATGGGATCAAAGGAAGGGGATAAGGATCACGGACAGTAATGCAATTAGCTCATGGAAGTCCAAACATGACCTAAGAGTTCTGTCCTTTTTCTTAACAAAGAAGAACCCTGCATCCACTGGGGATTTGGATGGTCTAATCTGACCTTTAGCCAAACTCTCGGTGATATATTCTCACATGGCTACTCTTTTGGGTTCGGAAAGATTATACAACCGAGACTTGGGCAACCTAGCTCCGGGAATAAGGTTGACAGGGCAATCATACTCCTGATGTGGAGGTAGCTCCTGGTCTCCACTTTCAGAGAATACATCGGAAAAATCTGAAATAAACGAAGGTATAACTTTAGTGGTTACAACAGAAAGTGATGTGCTAAGACAGTTGTCTATGCAATAATCACTCCAATCAAAAATCAGTCTCGCTTGCCAATCGATGGTAGGATTATGTTTGCTTAACCATGGTAAACCTAGCACCAAGGGAGCAGGCAGACCTCCAGCACAAAACACGAAATAGATTCTTTATGAAAATCACCCACAATTAAACGACTGTCCTGCACCATTTGTGATAAACATTTTTGTGTGAAAGAAGCGGAATCAATAGCAAACACTGAAATATTTTTGTTCAATGCACTTGTTGTCAACCCATGCATACAAACGAACTGACCATCAACTAGGATAACCCCTGCCCCACTGTCAATAAATACTTAAATTCCCTCAGTTTTGGAGTCTAGCGCCACCTTGGCAGCCAGGAGAAATCGGGTACTACTGGCAAAAGACAAAAGTAATTTTTCAGATTCCCCACCCACACCACCAAGAGTGAGATGAGGACTAAACACATTTTATTTATTTTTTTCACCTTGAATCTGAAAAATTACTTTTGTCTTTTGCCAGTAGTACCCGATTTCTCCTGCCTGCCAAGGTGGCGCTAGACTCCAAAACTTGGAATTTAAGTATTTATTGACAGTGGGGCAGGGGTTAACCTAGTTGATAGTCACGTTAACAAAATGTCCCCCTTTTCCATAGAAAAAGCAGAGTCTCATCTTAAGCCTAAAGTTCTTATTATCAGATCCAGGGGTAGCTCCCCCCAGCTGCATTGGCTCATCACCAGACATGTGCTCAAGTGTCTCTTTGCCCAAAGTGTCGGAAGAGGCTGCCACCTTATATGATAGTACGTCCTGAGTGTGAGGAACCCTAGATCTCTCCCTCAAGCGTCTATCAATACGTACAGCAAGGGACATAGCCGCCTCCAATGACTCGGGATATTTGTGAAACGCCAATGCGTCCTTCAGAATTGACTACGGAGGGCCGGGTCATTCCACTCCGTATCCGTAGCCCATCTCCTAAATTCAGAGCAATAGGTCTCCGTAGAATGCCTCCCTGCCGTAAGCCACGCAACTTGGTCTCAGCCAGGGAGATCCAATCTGGGTCATCATAGATAAGCCCTAAACTGTGATCCGGTCGGCAACGAAAAAAGCCCAAGACTGAGTATCACCTTTTAGCAAAGAAATGATTAGACCCACTGCAAAGGGGGAATATTAATTACCAATATTTATGCAAATATCAATAATTAATATTCATAAATAGGAAGAGTCGTCTAGTGATGACTCCGCCTATTTATACCTTTATATTATTAACACACTTTCACTTTGCCTTACGCTAATCACTAAACTAGCTGCATGCGCCTTACTAACTACCGCTAGTAACCACACGTTACACAATATGTATAAATAACACACAGTATTTATTAACACCTACAGTACACAACACACGCAATGCACTAACAATACAGTACTAAAAATACAGTACTAAACTACACTACACAATCCCAAATTCCACCCACAAACTAACTATACAATACACTTACACGCACACACATTAGCAGCCCACCCCACCTTGGTCTAACACTATCCCTATGAGTAGGGGAGTAGTGGGATAGTAGGACAGCAGGGTACTGCAGGGATTGTACAGCAGGGGGTACAGCAAGGGTTAATAGGGAGCAGGGATGCTCCTGCAGGGATGGTATAGAGAATATGGGAGTAGGGGTGGTAGGGGTATGTTGGTGGGATAGAGAGTATGGGAATGTAGGGGTTGTGTAGGGGATATGGGAATCGTTGATGGGCTAGGGGATATGGGCAAGTAGGGGTTAATATAGGGGGTATAGGGAGTATGGGAATCGTTGGTGGGATAGGGGATATGGGCAAGTAGGGGTTAATATAGGGGTTATAGGGAGTATGGGAATCGTTGGTGGGATAGGGGATATGTGCAAGTAGGGGTTAATATAGGGGTTCGTTGGTGGGATAGGGTAGGTGCTCAGCCCTCCAGGGAATTAGCGGCTCGTCGTCTCATGCTCGTTTCCAGGGGTCTTCTGTAGAGGTGGGGCGGTTCGGCTCTTCTGACCAGTGCAGGGGCCGCCGGATATTTATGTCCATGAGAAATGATCCCAGCAGACGTACTTGCTCTTCAGAATATGCTTTATTAAACAGTTCACAGAACGCGTTTCAGCATGTCAGCCTTCCTCAACTGCAGTAGTAGCCTCTAATCTTATAGGCCTTCCCAGTGCGTGGATGATAGACATATTGTCCTTTTTGTACATTACTGCATTGCATGCAGTGGAGACAAGGAAATGTACCTCCCTTTTGACTGACCAAAATTCTCTGAATCTGTGTTTTCGTACTGGTTCCAATATCTGAGTGAACCAAATGATCCCTCAGGTTGGGGCTACGTTTATTTCATATGAGAGGTGGATTTTTAAACTCCTCTACCATTGGATAAGATTTACCCAGGATGTGCCAGTGTTTGCGCACAATATTATCAAAAAGATGGTTGTATGGATGATATTTATGAACAAATGGTATGCGTGCACCTGCATCCCTGTCCCGGACCAAGGAGGGGAGGTGATTTGAAGAGATTGTTGTTACGCAGGGAGGCCTTTTGGATTCATACGTTGAATACGTTATATCCAAAAGGGCTTAATAGGGATTATGAGGTCATGTGTTTTTAATTTGGTTTTCACATTTGTTATTTTTCGCAGACTGCAATGCCACGAAGTTAGCTTGGAAGGACATGAATCAGGACGTCAGGTGTTTGTACCATTAGCTAGTGATGTCAGTTCCTGTGTTACTAATTGATTGATGATGTCATGATCATGTGACTGCGATTCATGTCTATAAAATGTGAGAAAGTGTCAGTTTGTACTGTGCAGTTGAGGAAGGCTGACATGCCGAAACGCGTTCTGTGAACTGTTTAATAAAGCATATTCTGAAGAGCAAGTACGTCTGCTAGGATCATTTCTTATGCATCTTATGGGGATTGCTCCTTTCCCGTGCGGACATCGATACTGAGGTCGTGAGCTGTCTGATTTTGGAATTTTGTTTGGATATTTATGTCCGGCGGCCCGCACTGCCGCACCGCCGCGCGCGCCACCATCAGGGACACGTGGGCCGGCGTAGTGATATGACGTCACTGCGCCAGCCCGCGCGTCCCCGAACGAGCGCATCGGGGCCGCGCCACTTGCTAACAGGCGGGAGAAGCCTTTGATCTCCCACCTGTAGCACTTTGCATTCCGGGCAGCGCGATGGTAATCGCGCTGCCGGAATGCGCATAATAGAAGGAGGGGAGGTTTCTCCCTTCCTTCTATCATGCATAATTATCTCCAGCAGCGCTGGAGATAATTAAAACAAATCATTACATGGCTGCATATAATAACCATTATAAATTGCAGTATTACAATACACCGTCATATCTTTTTCAGTCAAAGAAGATACAAAGATCTTATCAGAGAAAAATGCTCTTTTCTTCCGTAATCCCCCTGAACTGACATTCTCTGCTAAGTGGCTGTCAGCTCACTGAAGGATCAGATTGCATGTTGCCTATGGAAGACTATTGAGAAGGGAGGGATGATCAGGGGTGAGCTGCAGTGAGAAAGAAGAGACAAAAAAACTATATATTTAAAGACACAGATGCACATATGCTGCCTAGAGAAGTTTATGAAAAAGGGGAAGAAGAATGCTGCTAGAGGTAGAGAAATGCATTTTTCTCTGATAAGATATATTACAAAGTTTTTTTGTGTTCATATGTGCTACTGATTTATACAAAGATTGTGAAAATGACAATTCCCTTTTAAGCGGAATTGTGTAGCCTATTAACAATACCAATTAATGTGACCAGTTAGAATTCTTATGTACTGTATTGTTATGATCATCTGACTTTTATTGGCTCTCCTTACTAAAAACAAGCCAGCAGGTGCGACATTTCTCGGTAACGTACTGTGGAGGAGATCATGTGATCCCTTTAACCCAGTAAGGTACCCAGAAGGTACACACTAATTAATCTTGCAGTAGCACTCACTGGCTTGTTTTAATCAGAGCATCTAACAGATCCACAAAAAACTGTTTATCAACTAAAGTTAAAAAAATACACATACTGTATAATATAGATGTAAAATATGTTACATTAAAGGGAACCTGTCACCGGGATTTGATGTATAGAGCTGAGGACATGGGTTGCTAGATGGCCGCTAGCACATCCGCAATACCCAGTCCCCATAGCTCTGTGTGCTTTTATTGTGTAAAAAAAAAATATTTGATCCATATGCAAATTAACCTGAGATGTGTCCTGTACGTGAGATGAGTCCAGTGTGAAGGAGCCCAGCACCGCCCCGCATCCTCAGAATCTCCTCCTTGCTCCCCGACGTCAGAAAGCCAGAGCGCCGTAATCTCGCGATGCGTGATCTAGCGCATGCGCAGTTCCTTCCCTAAGGCTGATGCCAGCACAGGGAAGGAACACTATGACGACACTGCGCATGAGCTAGCTCGAGCATCGCGAGATTACGTCACTCTGGCATGCTGACGTCGGGGAGCAAGGAGGAGATTCTGAGGATGCGGGGCGGTGGAGGTTGGACTCATCTCAGGGACAGGACTCATCTCAGGTTAATTTGCATATGTATCAAATCGGGTTTTTTTTAGGCCCCTTTCACACGAGCGAGTATTCGGGAGGTGAACGCATTGCACCCGCACTGAATACCGACCCATTCATTTCTATGGCGCTGTGCACACGAGTGGTGATTTTCACGCATCACTTTTGCATTGCGTGAAAATCGCAGCATTCTCCTCTTTGTGCGTTTTTCACGTAACGCAGGCCCCATAGAAATGAATGGGGTTGCGTGAAAATCGCAAGCATCCGCAAGCAAGTGCGATGCGGTGCGATTTTCACGCACGGTTGCTAGGAGACGATCGGGATGGAGACCCGATCATTATTATTTTCCCTTATAACATGGTTATAAGGGAAAATAATAGCATTCTGAATACAGAATGCATAGTAAAACAGCGCTGGAGGGGTTAAAAAAAAATAAAAAATCATTTAACTCACCTCAATCCACTTGCTCGCGTAGCCCGGCATCTCCTTGTGTCTCCTTTGTTGAAGCAGTGCCATCTTAAGAGCATTATAGGCCCCCGGGCAATACAGTGCACTGGGGCCCTGTCTACACAATCACGCACTAGAATAAAAATGCAAATTATCAATAAGGCGATATTTATTGGTACTTTCAACAAAATCACGCCACTCCAACATTAATACCCACCAGCACCAGCAGTACCCACACCAGCATTACCCACCAGCACCAGAGTGTGTGTACATTTATATATATATCTATATTTATTTCGTTTTTTTAGTTGTATGATTAAAGTGGATGTAAACCCCCAAGTATGCAGTATAGCACCCTATAGTATACAGCACCACACAGTATGCAGTATAGCACCCTATAGTATACAGCACCACACAGTATGCAGTATAGCACCCTATAGTATACAGCACCACACAGTATGCAGTATAGCACCCTATAGTATACAGCACCACACAGTATGCAGTATAGCACCCTATAGTATACAGCACCACACAGTATGCAGTTTAGCACCCCACACTATACAGTACCCCACAGTATATAGTAGAGCAGTATAGACCCCCACACTATACAGCACCTCACTGTATACAGCACCCCAAACTATACACGATACAGCCCCCCACACTATACAGTACAGCACTCTACACTATACCGCACCCACAGTATACAGCCCCCCACACTATACAGTACAGCAGTATAGCACTCCCCCCACTATACAGCCCCCCCCCACACTATACAGGCCCCCCACACTATACAGGCCCCCCACACTATACAGGCCCCCCACACTATACAGCCCACCACACAGTATACAGGCCACCCCCCCCCCCCCACACACAGTATACAGCCCACCACACAATATACAGGCCCCCACACAGTATACAGCCCCCCACACAGTACACAGCACCCCACTATACAGTAGTTTACAGTATATTAAAATAACAACCCCATGTCACCTTTTTCTGATGTAATCTTTACACAGAAAAGCTCCACAGTTAACTTCTGCAACACTCCTGATAGGACCTGTGATGACTTCATAGCCATGTGACCAGTAATTGCTAGGTTACTGGTCACATGGTAATGATGTCATTAAGGTCCTAGATCAAAACTCATTAAGGTCCTAGAATTAAGATCATTAACACAGTACGATCATGATGCCTGTGTAGCCGACAGCCTGACACCCGGGGCAGTAGCTAGCAGGGCTCAAGAGGCAGCTGCCTTGGGCCCCCCCAGGAGCAACTGGGCCCAGGGCAGCTGCCCCTTTTGCCCCTTGGTAAAGACGGCCCTGGCGGCAACGCTGCTAAATGACGGTTGGGAAGTTGGCTGGTGGGTTCACTGGGCAGGCGGGCCCCCAGGCAAGTGGGGCCCCCGGGCAACTGCCCAGCGTGCCCATTCGAAAAGACGGCCCTGTGTTGAAGGACCTATGGTGAGCATTAAATACAGTTACAGGACCTGTAATGACGTCACTCCGGTCATCACATGGTACGTCACATGATCTTTTACCATGGTGATTCACCATGGTAAAAGATCATGTGACGTACCATGTGATGACCGGAGTGACGTCATCAAAGGTCCTTTACCCAGGTCCTAAAGAAAGGAGACAGAAGCAGATGCCGGCTGCGCTATCAAGTGGACTAAGGTGAGTTAAACATTTTTTTATTTTTTTTTAACCCCTCCAGCGCTATTTTACTTTGCATTCTGTATTCAGAATGCTATTATTTTCTGTGAAGAAGTTCGGGTTTGGGTACCAAACATGTGCGATTTTTCTCAAGCGCGTGCAAATTGCATTACAATGTTTTGCACTCGCGCGGAAAAATCGCGGGTGTTCCCGCAACGCACCCGCACATTTTTCCGCAACGCCCATGTGAAAGAGGCCTTACACAATAAAAGCACACAGAGCTATTGGGACTGGGTATTGCGGATGTGTTAGCGGCCATCTAGCAATCCATGTCCTCAGCTCTATACATCAAATCCCGGGTGACAGGTTCCCTTTAATTGTAATATATTATTGTAATTGTATTATTCTTTTTATTTGCGTATTTACCCAGTAAGTATGAAAAAGGCAGAACTTGCTGGGTGGAGAATCTTGACTATACAGACTACACAATGATATTTAAGGATATTTTTATTTCAGGTTGCCTAGGGCAGGATGAGTGGTGAGTGCATTTCCCACCACAGCCAAGGGGGTTAATCTCTATTAATGTTTTATAAGTTATAAATTACATGGCTTACTTCCTTTCCAGCTCAGAATACAATTTGCCAAAAGATTTCCTGTAAGTTAAAAGTAAATGTAACCTAATGTAGCCTTTGAATCACTGAGCATATGCGCAATTCATACAGCGTAACATGGTGAAAGCATTAGTCGTCCAAAACGTGGTACTGCTACGTTTTTCTGCACAGTTGTTCTCTTCTGGGAATACAATGTTGTTTACACCCACATGCAGCTTGAATCATAATGTGTTTGCTTTGTATTACATCACAGCCTATTATTATGTGTTCAGTATTATTATTTTTTTCAATCAGATTTATGCATGGAAAACACATATTTATCCTGCCAAGAGTGGAAATTTACAACTTTGGTTGAAACATTTTCCATTTCTTATCATTACTCTAGGACTTTAAACAGTGAATATCCTGTTGTAATAGCAAAGTAACCATTGAGCAAGGCTGCTAAAACAGTTATTTTATTGGAAACGTATAAAGAGAATAGTACTCACTGGCAGGATAGCAG
Source organism: Bufo bufo (assembly GCF_905171765.1). Classification (NCBI taxonomy): domain Eukaryota; kingdom Metazoa; phylum Chordata; class Amphibia; order Anura; family Bufonidae; genus Bufo; species Bufo bufo. The sequence goes on along the minus strand of NC_053393.1, from coordinate 160,948,628 downwards.
GGGCCTAATGCTTTCACATTTGGAATAGGTTACAGTATATGAAGACAGGATGCAATAGTTTCCCACCAGAAACAGGTATGTGTACCTGAATTAGGCAGTCAGTGTTTGGTCAGTGATTTCCATCAGTAATTGTGAACCAAAACCAGGAGTGAAGTCTACACAGAGATAAGGTATAAGGGAAAGTTCTGGCCCTGTTCTGGGCTTAGACCTGCAACTGGTTTTAGCTTCAACCATTGATGAAAATCACAGATCAAACACTGTGTGAAAGCAGCTGTCGGTATTTGATCAGTATTTCCCATCAGTATTAATAAACCAAAACCAGGAATGGGTCCAAAACATAGAAGAGTCACACATATTTCCATTATACTCTTTCTCTGTAGGACCCACTTCTGTTTGGGGCTTGCAAATACATGTGAAACAATGAATACATGTGAAAATGGCATTAGGCTGTATTTACACACAGCACATTCCAGTGTTTTTCATGTCATTTTTGTTGGCTGCCAAGAGAAGTCAGCATCAAATATCTGAAAAGTCTGTATGCACAGGGAGGAATTTATCATTCCCCCCACACCAGTTTTCTGCTGTAGAAAGTCACAAACCTTGTGTTAGCGACTTTTTAAACACCATTGGGCCTAAATTTAGGTGCAAGTGAGATATTTACACCACCCTAGGCATTTTCCCGAAAAGTAGGCGTGATGAGAGTAGGGAGAAGGTGGGACCAGGCATAGTTATCTTCTTGCACTGGTTTTCTGGTATAAAAGAAGACTGAAATCTTTTCACTTTAGGGGCATAGACTGCTGGAGGGTGCACCTAACTTATGACGAAGCATGCACTTCATCATAAATTAGGCACATCTGAAGATAGGCCATCAATATTGACTTCACAGAAAGCAACTATAATTCCACAGTAAGTTTCTTTTCCCAACCTAGACATCGTACTATCTCATATCCCTTCTGTCTGCCATCTACTCCCTCATGTCTTACCAGTTCCTTAGGGCTAGTTCATATTGAGGTCTTAGCCCGAGGAAATTAGCATAGATCCTGCACCAAAAACCGAGGGCCGGCCTTGAGGAAACCGCCTACCAATGTTCTCAATTACATGGTTTTTTTTTGAGTGATGTCCACACAGAAGCCACCGGAAACTGCTCACGGTTTACTTCCATTTAATGAGGCTTAACCACAAGCAGGTCAGCCACTATTTGAAATAATTCCTCATGGCCTAGTCCATAAAATAAACTTGGACCATACTGGGCTTGTCATTCACTCATCATCCCAACACTCCACTACCCCTTTCTGCGCAAGCATGTTCCACACTCTCAACACCTGTTGCCATTTTCACGCAATCATAGTATCTTTCTATGTAGCCTCCTGGCAAACAGACAAGGAAGTCTAGAATCTATGCTTAACTTTGACTTACAGTACCACTCATCTCCTCACCTTCTGTCTTGTAAAGGTACCTCCCTTTTTCAGTCTCTTCACTGGCTTCCAATCACACAAAAAACTAATTCCAAATCCTCACTACAATTATTCAATACTGTTTTTAAGAAGCAGTTGTAGGTAACATTCTGAGGCCTAATCCTATCGAATGCCACAATTGCAGAATTGCATGTAAGAAATGTGATTGCTTTGCGTTTCTTTGTCACATTTTTCCTATTGAAGTCAAAGAAGAATAATTACATAAAATGTAAGTACCCTGTAACCAAAGGAAAGCTAATTATCAGACTTTCTGGTGCATAGTTCTGCACGTTCTATCTTAATATAATAACTTTACCACTGGTCTTTGCTTAAAAGTTCTTGCCACCTCTGACGTTACTGAAACGATTTTGTTATTCTTAGTCCTATATAATTCAACAATGTATTTTACTTGACACGAACTAAGGATGTTCAGCCTCCAGAAGATTATTTCCAGATTTGAAGCTGAATCATACATTCTGTACAGTCAGAATAAACAAAGATTTTGCTAAAGTTGCATATGCTGAATTGCGTTAGCATTGTAAGGAATGTGCAGGAAATGTCATGCAGTCCATTACAAGTACACTTACTTTTCTTTGTCCTTTGTGGATTTTGTTGTGACCAAAGTTTTTCTAAGCAGATGGTAGCAGAATTGTGTATCTACTGATGTCTGTAATTTACAGATAAAATGGCATTAATGCCACAAAAACTATCCACAACCTAGTAGATGGCATGAAAGGCCCTGTTAACACTTCAGGATGTAGCTCTCAACCACACTGCAGCCACAATCACAAAATTGTATGCAGCACAGCACTAAAACACTCAAGCAGTTTTGTTTCAATAGTGTGGAAAAGCAGCCACAGCAAATGCTCCTAGTATTATTTTAATATAAATCCACACAGTGGTACCACATTTGAAAACAGGTTTCCGTCTGACTGCAACAAATTGAAAGGTCACTTTCATTAAAACTCAAAATATTAAATTCCCAGTTCATAACTGACATAAATATTTTTACTTTTGAAATGATAGATAACTTGGTGGAACCTGACAAATCTTATTATAAGTCAATGGGCTCCGTCATATAGTGGATCCAGCAGAGCAATGTGGCTTCCATTATAAACTGAAGCCATGAGGCAGATTAAAAAAGGATGGACTAGCTGTGATGGACCAAACTTCTCTACTTCAAAGTGCTCTACTGCTCTACTTCAAATTCAGTACTACGGCAATCAATTAGATTAGACCTGCATAGACAGAAATATTGATGCGTTTTGAGTTCCTCCAGGCTCTTCATCCTGTTGTTTTGATTAAGGGCCTGTAGAGCCTCATAATGAATCAGTAATTCGGTGTATGTGGTTTTGATCAAACTGAAATAAACTTTGTATGGGGCATGGCCTAGCTGGAGATGAGAGCAGATGTGCTTCTGTTGAGTTGTGTGACCCACACATCCCGAATACCATCTTGTCACCTGTTAAATTGCTCCTTCTCAGCCTATGTGTGTTTCCTGTGCCCCAGGGAGTGTCTCTTGCCTACCAGAAGGAATAATGGTGAAGACTGACCTGGTTTCTGGCTCTGAACCCTAGACCGCGTTGCAAAGAAGCAAGCTCGAAATGGGGCCAAACAGAGCACATCAGCTACAGATGCTTTTGTCAGATATGTGCAAGGTTGCCTTGCCTACTGGACAGTCAGAGCTAATGCTGCAACAGGTCTCCACACAACTTTTGCAGCCATTGCAGCCTGTCAAGTTACCCTAACAGACAAAATTGAAAAAGTATGTGTAGACTTCAGACTTCTCCAACATGATGTGCAGGTGCTGCGCAAGTAGCTTACTGAGATGGAGAACCAAGTGGCTGAGATAGAGGATCAGGTGGGTCCCATTATTTACAGTTTGGAGGATGTAGAGGCCCAAGGCTCTGAGTTGCATCTGTTCATCTTTAGATAGTTGCTGGTCTCCTATACGTCTCTGGGCTCCATATCTGTAGAAGTTGGACTCTAGCATAAGTGTGGGAGTTGTGGGTTTTCTTCTTTTCTGTTTGTTATTCACTGACAGTGGAGATGTCATGGGCTTACAGTCTGTATATTTAAGACCTGTGTCCCCAAGCTTAAGAGAGGAATTCTTGTGGACCACTCCAGGTTCTGCCCTGGCCGGCGTTCTTAGAAATATTACTGTCTAATCCTGGTAATTTTCCTTTCTTATGTTGGGTACTACTCTTAAACTGCCAACAGGAATTCCTTAAGGTGTAAACAATCCACCTAAATAAATTTGGTCTCCTTCTTGCTGGAGGGATATTCCCTGGATTTATCCCTAAAGAAACAGTGGGTGCGGGTTGGATGCATAGCTCCAATCACTGTAATTACTATAAAGGTGTCAGAGTTCTGATTAAAAGCTCTTTCAAATTTAGTGTGACACAGGTCAAGTGATACCTGAAGGGCTGATATATATTTTTAGCATGCACAATTGGGCAGGCTCTTCTGTTTGCACTGGTATTGCCTAATTACATGTTGGTATGTACTGGGGATTTCAATAGGGTCCGGATCCCATCTTTAAACAGACTCTCGAGACTAGCTGACTTAACATCTGGGGGGAGCTCTTTGCTGGGTCGTGGCTGGATAAGGTGGAATGGAGGGACGCAAAAGTATGTTTAACCTACCATGAGAACATACTCCTGCTTCTTTCCCACTCATGGATCTCTCTCCCATATTGATAAGGCATTTGGTCTGTGTTTGAGATCAAATATCTGTCTATAGGTATCGCAGATCACTCATCTCTGCCGTTACATTCCCCATCAGTAATAAACCTTACACTCTTTAGTATTGTATGTGAAGCGCTTAACTAGGAAGAGGGGGGAATCTACAGAGGAAGATTTATTTCATGCAGAACAGCCATATGTCAATGCTCCTACTCATCTTCTTCATTTAGAGAAGTGAAGGTGCTTGCAAAGATCCTCCTCCCATCTCCTGGAGGAGAAGGCTAAGCACAAAATGTTCTTCCACTAGCAATGTTTTTTTTTTTTTTAAACATCAAGCAAACTACTAGCTTATATGGACAGCTCTTCTAGTGTATCCTCACATATTCTAGAGATGTGCACCTCTGATGGACTGCTGGTCTCTTCAGTACTTGGGATCTCTGCACTCTTTCAGCAGTTCAATAGTACTCTTTATAGCTCCATAATTACTAAAGCCAGTGTTGACATTGGAATGTATGTATAAATAAGATACTATGTCCCAGACTTTGGTGAATATTTTTAAGATGCTTGTCTTACCTAAACGGCTTTGTATTTTTCAGCATACCTGGTATCCGGTTTCAATGTCCTTTATTCATACTGTAGACAGTCTTATGGTGTCTTTTTTGTGGGTGGGTTCCAGGGTTAAACTCAGCTTGCTAAACTTGCGCCGCCCAACGGATTTGGGTAGACTATCCCTCCCCAACTTTTATGATTACTTAACTTCTCAGCTTATATACTTAGGCTCGCGTTTTTCCTCTTTAAATCATGTGGAAGATGAGTCTTTTCTGGGGAATCCAATGAACCTGTTACATTTGTTGATATTTCTAGAGGGGGGCCCTACAGAGGTACTTTTATATGGCAGCCAAGACTATGTGGATACATATGACAAAATCTTAGATATTATAGGTTCTTTACGTCAGCGGCCATTATAAAATAACGCCTCTTGCACAAGTTATAATGCTTTCAGTGTTGGGAATACTGGTCGGCTATGTGCATTGTGTACATTAATCAAATCCTGAACCAGAATATGTGGATAACATTTGACCAGCTCCAAGATGCTTTTTATTTGCCTCAAGAGGCTTTCTTCCACTTTCTCCAGATGAGACATACTCTCTAGGCCCAGTTTCCAAGCTACCCAAGTGCTTCTATACAGACACTATCAGTTGTGGAAGATCTTTTCAAGCCTGGTGCCATTGTGTCTACCATTTACACAACTTTAATATGTAGATTATGCACGACCTCTCCCTCCAAGTGCACAGGCTAAGGGTTGGAACAAATCCCTAATATGTCTGAGGAGGACAAAGAAGTGAAATGCTGTCTTCTCATATACTTTTATCCCCAGCAGCCAATAATTGGATCTCAATTAAATATCACCTACCAGTCCTATCTTACATCTAACCTGCTTTATAAAATGGGTCACTGGCCTCATTGAGTGTAGAGAGGTGGGAGCCAATTTTTGGCAAATTGTATGGGTGTTTACCCCAAATTTCAAAATTATGGAGAGTCTTTCTCACTTGCTGAGGTACTATATTAGCCACTACTTTTCCTCTAGACCGCCTGCTATATCTATTTGGTGTGGTGGTCAATATTAATTGGTTCCACCACCAGCTTATTTTCCTCTGTGAGTCTCTATTCATGGCGTGGAAAGCAATTGCCTTTCATTGAATGGCAGATACTCTCCCCACTATTGTCCAATGGAAATCTTGTATTAATAACATTCTGCCATATGCACATGTTCTAGATCATAATCTTAGATGCCCTAATACGTTTTCTCAAATTTGGTCTACATGGTGCGCATAAAGGTCCACTCTAGACAACTGACAATAAGTGATCTTGATTATCCCTTCTTCTCATACTTCTCACATGTTAAATATTTATTTACTCCCCAACGGTCTGTATAGTTTATAAAAAAAAAATATATATATATAAATATATATATATATATACACTCACCTAAAGAATTATTAGGAACACCATACTAATACGGTGTTGGACCCCCTTTTTCCTTCAGAACTGCCTTAATTCTACGTGGCATTGATTCAACAAGGTGCTGATAGCATTCTTTAGAAATGTTGGCCCATATTGATAGGATAGCATCTTGCAGTTGATAGAGATTTGAGGGATGCACATCCAGGGCACGAAGCTCCCGTTCCACCACATCCCAAAGATGCTCTATTGGGTTGAGATCTGGTGACTGTGGGGGCCATTTTAGTACAGTGAACTCATTGTCATGTTTAACAAACCAATTTGAAATGATTCGAGCTTTGTGACATGGTGCATTATCCTGCTGGAAGTAGCCATCAGAGGATGGATACATGTTCTCATTCTGTCTACGCCAAATTCGGACTTGAATGTCTCAACAGAAATCGAGACTCAACAGACCAGGTAACATTTTTCCAGTCTTCAACAGTCCAATTATGGTGAGCTTGTGCAAATTGTAGCCTCTTTTTCCTATTTGTAGTGGAGATGAGTGGTACCCGGTGGGGTCTTCTGCTGTTGTAGCCCATCCGCCTCAAGGTTGTGTGTGTTGTGGCTTCACAAATGCTTTGCTGCATACCTTGGTTATAACGAGTGGTTATTTCAGTCAACGTTGCTCTTCTATCAGCTTGAATCAGTCGGCCCATTCTCCTCTGACCTCTAGCATCCACAAGGCATTTTCGCCCACAGGACTGCCGCATACTGGATGTTTTTCCCTTTTCACACCATTCTTTGTAAACCCTAGAAATGGTTGTGCGTGAAAATCCCAGTAACTGAGCAGATTGTGAAATACTCAGACCGGCCCGTCTGGCACCAACAACCATGCCACGCTCAAAATTGCTTAAATCACCTTTCTTTCCCATTCTGACATTCAGTTTGGAGTTCAGGAGATTGTCTTGACCAGGACTACCCCCCCTAAATGCATTGAAGCAACTGCCATGTGATTGGTTGACTAGATAAATGCATTAATGAGAAATAGAACAGGTGTTCCTAATAATAATAAATATTAATATTAATAAATATTAATAATAAAATCTGCATATAGTTTAAATTATTTTCCTGCATGACACCTATCTTGCCTTCTGTTGTATAGACTCTGGAACTGTTAGTATTATCATGATGCTACTGCAGATTCCTCTGGAAGCTATGGATACCTACTATCTACTTATTGCATCTGCATTGTTTCTATATTAATGTGTTTATTGGAAAATTATAAATAAACCAAATTTAAAAAAATAAACTTTGGTTTTTAAATCTGCAGCATGTTAAGCTGTGCTGCAAATTTTCATTGCGTGAAATCAGCATTAAATCTGCAGTATTTATTCAATGAATTTCAGTTCCATGTCACTATACCACTAAACTACTGTTTCACAAATGTCACATTTTTCTGATATTCTAGTCTGTGTTTTGGGATGACAGAAATGGATCCATAGTTTACAAAAAATAGCCCAAATTCCAGTATAGGAATTTGGCAGTTCTATAAGATTATGCTTTCTTTATATAGAACCAGGCAGGGTAGGATTTATCTCTAGACATATTAGGCCTGTGTCTATGGGGAAGTAAAGGTGGCTTAGTTTAAGGGGTGGACTCTGTTCTAATACAGCATGAATGTTATATTTCAAGACTTATTTTCAGTTTGTGGTATAAAGTGGAGAGAATAGGGTTGTTCTGTATGACAATTAGAAAACCTGCAAAACCTCTCATGTAAAGGAAATCAAGAATTTGAGCTCCTGGGTCCAGACATGTAACTCAAGCTCTGGGTTTCTGCTGCTTCATGCATTCTAAAGACTGCAGTACTAAAAATGCTATATAATATGAATAATGAAACCATAAAAAATAATATAATGTAACATAATATAAAAAGCCAAGTCTAAGCAGGGTTCTTTGAGTGATTTGAACAATATGATAAAGGAAAGCTGGCATTGAGAATAGAAGAAATGAAGCAGAGGTGTAATGTGAAAGTAAGGGTCACCAAAAAACCCTCTATGATGCCCGAATAAAGAAAATGTTGTGTCTGCAGATGCTGAAGTGTTTCATATATTGTATGAAAGTAGGGGAGTCTGACCTCTGTTGGCAAACAAAGAACTTTCAAGAGGGCTCATATCTTCGCTCCAGTCACCTGGATCAAATCATTCAAACTAAAATTGTTTGAAAAGTTTAGTAAAGAAAAAGCCCAATGATCTTAATAGTCCATTTACACTGCAAGACCATGAATTCAAGGTTCCAGAAGGGCTGGATCTTCCAGAAAAGAGAGCTAAAGAGCCTAACAAAGAGATTAGGTTAATCACCGCTGGATAACACTAAAGATTGAATAAGCATCTTGGCAATGGAGATGCATAGCTCTAGTCATATTTTAGCAATGTTACGGAATACACACAGAAGGACACATTCGCTATGACTCAGAAGAACATTGCTTGTAGAACGGATGAAGTACCGTATTATATTATTAGCTGTCATAGGGATGTTTGCTTCAGACCTCTTTCTGATATGCATGCTGACACGGCTGAGAGGCAAGAAAGAATTTGTTCTTGAACTGATGGGGTAAGGTCATTTCCGAAGAGACAAAGCAGCATACCTAGGATGAAATTATGCATAGAACATAGGTCTGCACATTGGAGCGCACTAGCTCACTGCTCCAGTCATATGGTCTCTGTTCTGATCCCCATTACTAGTTTACTAAAATAATCACATTATCATTTTTTGAGTGGAACCCCTATTAAAGGATAGGATTGTGGAAACCGTATTAAAGGATAGGATTGTGGAAACCCTATTAAAGGATAGGATTGTGGAACATCTAAAATCCCATGGATTGCAAGATGAAAAACAACATGGGTTTACTTCAGGGAGATCATGTCAAACAAATCTTATAGATTTTTTTGACTGGGTGACTAAAATAATAGACGGTGGAGGTGCAGTAGACATCGCATATCTAGATTTTAGTAAGGCTTTTGACACTGTCCCACATAGAAGACTTATCAATAAACTGCAGTCATTGAGCATGGACTCCCATATTGTTGAGTGGATTAGGCAGTGGCTGAGTGACAGACAGCAGAGGGTTGTAGTCAATGGAGAACATTCAAAACAAGGTCATGTTACCAGTGGGGTTCCACAGGGATCTGTACTGGGACCAATTTTGTTTAATATCTTCATAAGTGATATTGCAAAAGGCCTCGATGGTAAGGTTTGTCTTTTTGCTGATGACACAAAGATATGTAACAGGGTTGATGTTCCTGGAGGGAAACGCCAAATGGAAAAGGATTTAGGAAAACTAGAAGAATGGTCAGAACTCTGGCAACTGAAATTTAATGTGGATAAGTGCAAGATAATGCACCTGGGGCGTAAAAACCCAAGGGCAGAATATAGAATATTTGACACAGTCCTGACCTCAGTATCTGAGGAAAGGGATTTAGGAGTAATTATTTCAGAAGACTTAAAGGTGGGAAGACAATGTAATAGAGCAGCACGAAATGCCAGCAGAATGCTTGGATGTATAGGGAGAGGTATAAGCAGTAGAAAGAGTGAAGTGCTTATGCCGCTGTACAGAACACTGGTGAGACCTCACTTGGAGTATTGTGCGCAGTACTGGAGGCCATATCTCCAGAAGGATATAGATACTCTAGAGAGAGTTCAGAGAAGAGCTACTAAACTAGTACATGGATTGCAGAATAAAACTTACCAGGAAAGGTTAAAGGACCTTAACATGTATAGCTTGGAAGAAAGAAGAGACAGAGGGGATATGATAGAAACTTTTAAATACATAAAGGGAATCAACTCGGTAAAGGAGGAGAGCATATTTAAAAGAAGAAAAACTACCACAAGAGGACACAGTTTTAAATTAGAGGGGCAAAGGTTTAAAAGTAATATAAGGAAGTATTACTTTACTGAGAGAGTAGTGGATGCATGGAATAGCCTTCCTGCAGAAGTAGTAGCTGCAAATACAGTGAAGGAGTTTAAGCATGCATGGGATAGGCATAAGGCTATCCTTCATATAAGATAGGGCCAGGGACTATTAATAGGATTCAGATATATTGGGCAGACTAGATGGGCCAAATGGTTCTTATCTGCCGACACATTCTATGTTTCTATGTTTCTATACAGTATGAGAAACAGGTTTCCATATTGATTTGGAACTTTATCAGGTATTACAACCAATGTTACCAATTCTTGTATGGTCAAACTGTTTTGTAAGGTCTGCCTCATTGAAGTCAGTGAGTGATAACTTGAAAAAGACTAGCATTATAAAATATGTCATGCAACACATGTTGCAGTCAGAGGTGTAGCTAAAGTCTCATGGGCCCTGGTGCAAGAGTTCAGCTTGGGTCCCCCTTCCCTCAGTGCTTTGTGGTTAGGGGCAGGGAAGCACATTGCCTTCGTACTGCCTAAGGCAAAAATTGAAACGCCAACCCCCATGACAAATTCTTGACCTAACCTCTTCCCTCCAGCCAGAGGTGTAACTTGACCAGCATGCACTTTCTATAATACCAGTGTCTTCTTATGCGACACAAGGGTCTTTGGGCCCCCTCAGACTCCTGGGCTTGGTAGCGACTGCTACCTCTGCCCCCCCCCCATAGCTATAGTGTAGTTATACCCTGTATGTCGCACTACACATGTCGCTGTGTAGCCCTAGCCTTAAGAGGACCTGTAACCCCTTCTGCCTTGTCTGTTGTATGCCCCTTGTAATAAATATTCCAGAGCATCTGTTCTTATGGCTCTATGTTCTGCCATTCCTTTATTATTCCTGCTAAAAGTTATGATAGAATTGTTAGCAGTTAACGTTACCAGTTGGGGGGGGGGGGGGAGATTTCCCTGCACAGTTTACTATTATCCAATCAGTGCTGTCTTTGTCAGACCGAGATACACCCCCAACAAGTAACACCCATCTAGACCTTCATTGCAGACTGCTAGTAATTTCAAGAGGGGCCTGGATGTATTTCTACAGTGTAATATAGTAGATTTCTGGAGATGTTGTTGATCCAGGAATAATTCGGATTGCCTGATTGGAATCGGGAAGGAATTTTTTTCCCCTAAGGTTCCATTCACACGTCCGCAAAATGGGTCCGCATCTGTTCCGCAATTTTGCGGAACGGGTGCGGACCTATTCATTTTCAATGGGGCCGGAAATGTGCTGTCAGGATCCGCACTTCCATATCCGCACTTCTGCATCCGTGCTTCCGTTTCCGCAAAAAAATGCTGACAAGATTAGGCATTTTCTATTATAGTACCGGCGATGTGCGGTCCGCAAATTGCGGAATGCACTTTGCCAGTGTCCCTGTTTTGCGGATCCTCAAAACACTTACGGACGTGTGAATGGACCCTAAAGTGAGGAAAACTGGCTTCTACCTCACAGGGTCTTTTTGCCTTCCTCTGGATCAACTTGCAGGATAACAGATTTTTTTCAGCCTTATAAACTATGTTACTATGTTATTATAACTTCTAGCAGGAATAATAAAGGGACATAGAGGCATAAGAATAGATGCTCTGGAATTATTATTACAAGAGAGATGCAAGTAGTTGCAAAAACAGGAGGTTAAAGCTACTCACAACACATGGCAGCGAACAGGCACACGAAAAAAAAATCACACAGCGATTGGCTACCACGTGCGGCAGGTCAGAGAGTTTGGCCTTACCCTAACACAGTCAGGTATGCAACTAGAGTGATTGTTCTTTTTTTTGGTGAGGGTGGATTGGCCTTCGATTTGCTATAACATACACCCTATACCTATCTAAATTATCTCAGCTGTCTGAATACCGTATAAGTCAAGATATAGGTTCTGTATAAGAAAAAAATATATATTTTAATACTGTATATTCTCTCTTCTACACAGCCATTTATAGCCCACTTCCTTCAGCCGTATAAAATATCACACAAACTGAAGCTGGGTATTTTAAGAGAAGATTTTATCATCTCTATGGTTTTACCAGAATGTATTTAATGAGAAACTTGCAATACGTTTGTCTGTAAGATGAACTGATATCACCCTAGACAGTGGGAATCCAATCCCGGTGCTAGCATCCATTTGTGAAGACTCAGCATTAGGGCATCTTTTAAGTGTAAGCACTCATGAAAGCATCTGCTGAACATCCAGATCAAATACAGTAGCCTCATAAACACGGACTCCTATGGTTTTACTGCTCTTGTACTGATTTAATATGTATTGTGGGTTCATCATAAATTGAGATCATAAACCTCGATTCTGGCTGTATCTCAATTACACTGGATCTAACAGTACTGAAAAATATGGAAAATCTGAAACAATTAATCTTATCTTAGTTTAAAAAAGGCACAATGGGGCACATTTATTAAGACCGGCATTTTATACACCAGTCTTAATAAGCGCCTGCACTGGCGGAGGATCGCCAAAGTTATGTAGAGGCGTTAGCCCTATTCATAACTTTGGCGCATCCATCGCCACTTCTAAGCTTCCGAGTTGTCTTATATTTAGACCATTTTCTACACCTAAAACAGACGTAGAAAATGATCAATAACACGGGCCTGCCGTCCCGTCCCCTTCCACGCCACACCCACTTTTTTAGACCTGGCGTGAGCGGCCACCTTCATTTTGTGGAGCACATCAAAGTAGATTATTTTGCATATTTTTCCCAGGGAACATTGCCTGTTAAACTCCCTACACCAGATGGGTCTCCACCGGGCAAACAGTGCCTTCTTAACGGGAATCTGGACTATCTGAGGACAGCATAAATTGGTGACAGAGATCCTGAGCAAAACTCTGGGTCACTTTCTTATTTCCACCGTGGTAATAAATATGGGAATAAACATAAGTAGGAAGGGTACACTGAGTGATACATGTCAAAAGTAGACTACATGTCAAAAGGGGTTTAGTGGCCAATTGGCTTTTTTAAAATATGGGTTAACCATAACCTGACATTTATCAGGGTCCCTTTGAATTGCACTTGCAATTCTTAAATTGACCCAGCCATTTTGCTAAAGATCAGGATCTCTGTCACCAGTTTTTGCTGCTCTCAGATAAGACAAGCAAAAAACTGCTGACAGATTGAGCCTGCTGCTGTATCTGCAGGAGAACTGCATATGATAACGATTATGAGAAGACATTAGGTTCTTTGAACAATACTGTCTATGTGGTGAGGAGCTAGAGGATGTGGCCTTTCAAGGAAATGTCTTAGGAAGAAGATGAAATAGGAGTCTATGATATTCTAATCGAAAGAATGGAATGTCCTGTGTGCAGGCTGGGACCGGCTGCTTTCATGATGAAGACAAAAAGTGCAAGTTAACTCACAGCTACTGTGAATTTAACACTCAATACTAAAAATGAAAATCAGTGGTACCCCAGAAGTTAGACTTACCTCTAAACTAAAAGCATTTTTCCTCCTTGCCTGTCCTGAACTATTCTAATCATCAATGGAGAATTCATACACTCTGATGTTCAAGAGAGTCTATCTTGTAGGGCTAACTCTGCTGAATGTAATGACACCTTTTACTTTTGAGAAAAAGGACTTTTAAGTCATATACAAATGAGCAGTTAAGGGAGGATCCAAGCCACTCTGTGCACCATTGCTTCTCCTGCTTCCTTTGCCAGTTCCTCCCTTCTCCTTGATTGACAGGGCCAGTTTTCTGCATTGTCATCTGCTGAATGGGCCTTGGGGAAGTAGATCTAAAGCTGCATGAGCCAGCCACCAGCCAATATCTGTAGTGCATTGGGTATGGTGGATACTGGTGGATGATGGATCAGATTCTGAAGAATGAGGCTGAGGAAATTGGGGGGTTGAATGGAGAAGAGTTAGACTGGGGATGTCATAGACCCCCATAAAACTGCCTAAAACTGAAATGAACCTAATTGCTTGGGGTAGGGCATTCTAGAAAACTGTTGCAGACAGGAGTCTGAGAGAACTTGGAGAAAGGAGTGAGAGGTTGAGATTATGGTGGATATCAGTTGTAAATCGTTTGCAGATCGTAGAACACGGGTAGGGTAGTAGACAGAGATTAGGGAGGAGATGTAGGGGCTGCAGCAGTGTGGTGAGCTTTGTGGGTGAGAATGAGCAGTTTAAATTTGATTCTATATTGTATGAGCAACCAGTGCAATGACTGGCATAGGGTTAACACATTGGCTGCTGTGTTCAAGATAGATTGGAGAGGGGAGATTTTAGTGAGGGGGAAACCGATTACTAATGAGTTACAGTATTCAAGTCGAGAATGAAATCAGGGCAATGAGAGTTTTTGTTGTTTCCACAATAAGAAAAGGGAAAATTCTAGAGATGTTTTTGGGGTGCAGGTGGCATGAGTGGGCAAGTGATTGAATATAGGGGGTGAAGAAAAGATCAGTATCAAACATAACTCCAAGACAGCAGGCATGCTGCCCAGGCATTATGGTAGCTCCACACACTGAGTTGGAGATATCAGGTTTCGGTAGGTTAGTAGATGGAGAAAACAAGATAATAATAAATAATAATATTTATTTATATAGCGCCAGCATATTCTGCAGCACTTTACAAATTCATAGGGTTCATGTACAAAACAAAGGTAACTGGTTAATAAACAACTGAAACACTAGGAGTCAGGCCCCTGCTCACAAGAGCTTACAATCTATGAGGAATTGGGGGTGACACATAAAGTAGTTGATTGTGATAAGTAGGATTCAAGACATTATTGAACTGAAAGGAGTGGTGCTGGACGTTCTGCTTCGGGTTTGGGATTGTTAAAGGATCGAGTTCAGGCCAGAGGAGTTGGTGGGGGAGAGGTTTAGTCAGGGAAAAGTCATTTTAGGTAGCTTGATAAGCCTGCCTGAAAAGATGTGTTTTTAAGGCATGTTTGAAGGTGAAGAAGTTATGAATTCACCTAATATTCCGGGGCAGAGTATTTCAGAGAGTAGGTGCAGCTTGAGAGAAGTCTTGAAGACAGGAGTGAGAGGTACGAATTATGGAGGATATTAATCTTAGGTCGCTAACAGAACGGAAATCACGAGTAGGGTGGTAGATGGAAACGAGGGAGGAGATGTATGGAGGTGAAGCACTGTGGAGAGCTGAGAGTGAGAAGTTTGAACTTTATTCTGTGGTGGATGGGCAACCAGTGAAGTGACTGGCACAGACTAGCAGCATCAGTGTAGCGGTTGGATGGATAGATGAGCCTGGCTGCAGCATTTAGGACAGACTGAAGGGGGGAGAGTTTAGTTGGAGGGAGACCGATTAGTAATGCGTTGCTGTAGTCAAGACAAGAATAAATCAAGGCAACAAGAGTTTTTGCCATTTTCACTGTAAGTAAAGGGCAGATTCTGGTGATATTCTTGAGGTGCAGACGACAAGAGCGTGTAAGTTATTGAATATGGGGAACAAAGGAAAGATCAGAGTCAATATGGCCCCAAGACAGCGGGCACGTTACACAGGAGTTATGATAGTGCTGCAGACCGAAATTGAAATATCAGGTTTAGGTGGGTTAGTAGATGGGGGAAAGACAAGAAGTTCAGCTTTTGAGAGGTTCAGTTTTAGATACAGAGAGGACATGATGTTAGTGTCATGGACGTTCCCGTGACAGGTGGCAGGAGATCGGTGATACTGGCAACACGTGGTTTGATCTAACATGTTTTCTGTTTGGATCAAATAACGTCTGTGTTGTTTCTGGTGCTTGCCACACCTTCTTTCCCCAGGTGTGGCTATTATGGTAATTTAACCTTCTCTATTTAGTGTTGTTTCTTCCACTATGCAATGTAGTTTATAGCTTCTGTTGGAGTTGTGGATAGCTGGTGTGTGGATCTCGGCTGAGTTTCTGGTGCTGCCATAGCCACTTGAAGTTAAGTGTTTTCTTTCCCTTTTGTATTTTATTTGGGTTATTTTGTGTGTTGCATTTCCCTTTCATTTTTATTAAGGCCTGAGGGAGACTCCTGTTTGTCCTTCCTTTTGGAGGAACAGGTTGTCTCAGTCCTAACATTAGTACCAGGGTCCTATAGGGTGAGTTAGGACACTAGATATTCCTGTGTATGAACTCATCTAGCTCTGGGGTCTGTTCATACTGGTAGTTAGTCAGGACTTTGATTAGGGTTTTACTAGGAGGTGTCCATCTCCTTTCCCTAGTTTCCAGGCCTTATTTCCTCACCCCTTCCCCTCCTATGTTCGGCGTGGTGTTTCCCTCCCACACCCGAATGTGACAGGGGAAGAAGTATATAGTTGGGTGTCGTCAGCGTAGAGATGGTACCGAAAGGACCTAGTACTGAGCTCTGAGGAACGGCAACATAAAGAGAAAGAGGAGAAGAAGTAAAGCCAGTGGATGATACACTAAAGGAGCAGCCAGAGAGATAGGAAGAGAACCAAGAGAGAGCAATGCCCTGTGTCCTTAAGGCCAATTGAGTGGAGCATGGTGAGGAGGAGTTTATGGTCTACAGTATCAAATGCTGCAGAGAGATCCAGAAGAATCAGTTGAGAATAATCACCATTTCTTTTTGCTGTTAGGAGATCGTTAGACACTTTAGTAAGGGCAGTTTCTGTAGAGTGAAGAGGGCGAAAGGCAGATTGTAAGGAAAGATTCACTTTTCAGATAGAGAGAGAACAGAATGTTAGAGACAGTGAGCAGACAATCAGTCTGCTGAACTCTGCTTGTAGTACAGCAGGGGTGTTGTCATGGGATGAAGTATATAGTTGGGTGTCATCAGCATAGAGATGGTTCTGGAAAACAAATCTGCTGTTATCTTGCAGTACCCTTATAATTATGCCTAAGTGGAAAAGTTATCCAGCAACCGTTTAAGCAGAATAAAATCATGTAAGCTTTATTAAAGAAGGATTAAAAGTAGGATGTGCACATCGTGTAACAATGAAGCGTTTCGGACTAACGCAGAGTCCTTAGCCGTAGCTATGAATCAGCCTGCAGTCTTCCATCCAACACCCACTTACATATTCAAGGGAGCTGAGCTGTAGATTTTTCTTATGTTTTAGTACCCTTACAATGTACATTATGCAGAAGTGCATGGACTTATATCTAAATATTAAACAACTAAAGATGCATAGGCATAGGTTCATCCATACTTTTAGGGTAAATGCACACAGAATGTATACACTGCATATTTTACATCATGAAATAATATGTGTGTGGCAAATCTGCAGTGTTTTACAGTGCCAGCAAAGTGGATGAGATTTTAGAAATTCCACAGCATAAATTGACGTGCGTTACAGATTTAAATCCGCAAAGTGTTTATTCTGTGGACTTCCCCCTCAGATTTCACTGTTTGCATCGCAGAGGGTCAGTGGCGTACATAGAGAAGTAAGGGCCCCATAGCAAGGATCAAACCAGGCCCCCCATACAGGACAGAAGGGTTTCCGACTAAACCCCTTTCAATGACCTTTGGGCCATTTTTTCCACTGCTTCATTTGCTAAAAGTTGTTCCTTTAGAGGGTAGTGTCCTGATCAAGTTTTCACCCCCAGTAGAAGAGAGGATGATTTCAACTGGGCCCCCTCTTGCCATGGGCCCCATAGCAGTCGCATGGTCTGCCACTATGGGATTTACGCCCTTGCAGAGGGTGAAATCAGTGGCAAATCCGCAGCAAAATCTGGGATAGGTCACGTAGAATCACAGCCATATAAGCTACAGAAAATGCTGTGTGACTATGCCCCAAAAGGAGCCTAGTCACAAGAAATCAAGTAAAATATTAATTGAGAACATATATTGTCATTTTTATGGTTTATAAAATGGGTTGCTCTACCACCCAGCCATATTATCCCCAAGTCTCCCTGTTCCTAATTTTAGATTATAATGTAAAGTAAATTCATGGAATCATTATCGGGAATGTCATTAAATTCAGTATAAATATGACTATTAGGCCTCATGCACACGACAGTTGTTTTTCTTGGTCCCCGTTCCGTTTTTTTGGCGGATAAGATGGGGACCCATTCATTTTAATGGGTCAGCAAAAAAATGCTGATAGTTCATCCGTTTGTGTTCCGCGTCCGATGTCCGTGTTTCCCTTCAGCAAAAAAAATAGTGCATGTCCTACTTTTTTCACATTTGCGGACAAGGATAGGCATTTATTACAAGGGATCTGTGGAAAAAAACGGATCCTCCCAAAAAAACGGATGCCGCATCAGTTTTTTTGGGCGGACGCACAATTTGCAAAAAACGCAAAAAACAACTGTCGTGTGCATGAGGCCTTAACCTCTGTTTTCAGCTGAACATCCAGAACAAGTCAAATGTTAAAGTCAGTGATCTTTCAACTCTGCTCCTACTGTAGGTTGAATAGTAGGGCTGGCCAAAAAGACAACGAGCTTGCTTTGTATTCGACTCCTGCTTGATTTTTATCATTTGGAATCCTGCCGCCATTACATCTTATTGTTAAAAATTATGTTTTTCTTTTTTAAACATTTGTTAACCATCTGGTGGCAGCTATTCCTAGGGACAAAACTGTTATCATCCACAGGTTAGCTTGAACATCTACAAGGATAAAGATTAACATCTAATATGTTGTTTTCCTCCCCATAAACAGTATTCCTGTCCCACCTGTGCACAGGGTAGCGTGTACTAAATTCCCGTTGTTAAGGGCACTTGAGGATATTCTTCTAGACTATCACATATTCTCCAGAGACCGTATTTTGTAGAATGATTAAATAACTTCAGCATGTATTTCTTGGCGCAGGAGAAGAATACCTATGGTAAACAGATCAAATATGCTTTCAATTAATACATTGCAACATTGCCGTCCATAGTAAGATACATACAGTACATACATATAAAAGTAAGATCTAAATATCTATATATGATTATAATAGATTCTGATGCTGCCAGGTTCAATGTCATTGCAAATAAAAACAGATAATATAGCATATGTCAATAAGATACAAGACAATAAATTAAAGGTCAGTAAATATTTTATTAATAAGCATAAAACATAGAATGCTTAACACATGTCAATTTGAATATGAAGTTGCAACCCTCATGATTTCAAGATGTAATGCTGTGCCTATATTTAGCATTGTGGATGTACAGCTGCTGTACACCCGTATAGCCAAGAATGCTGAAGATCGTCAGTTCCTTACATACTGAAGAAACACATGGAAACCCTATGTTCATCCAAAGGCTGAACAGATTGACCGAGGGGGATCAGCTTTCTCTATGACATGTCTTGTAAAGGAGTCAGGGAGCTGGTCAAGTGTACATCTCTCAACCAGTGTATAAATATGTATACTGTTTTACACCACTGGAGTACTGGGGACACTTCCATCAAAAAAATGTTTTATCACATATTAACAAACTGTATGTGAATATTTTTTGCATTTTTTTATATAAAAAATTAAGTAGATGGCTTTATTGATATACTATTTTGAATTCAGTCAGTATATTCTTATTCTTATCCAGAGTCTTTAACATCCCCATTGTCTTAAACCTTAGCAGGGCAGAAAGTATCAGACCAGCAGTCAGACTACAAAGGAGTGATTTGGGCTTGCCTCAACCACAGCACCACACCTCCCCAAGTAAAAAGGCTTGTTAGGGCTTCTCATGTACTAATCAGTGCACTGCTCCTCGGTTTATCTAGGCCTATCAAGAGAACAATGAAGCTGTCATTCTGTAAGTCATTCCAGTCTTTCGCCTACTATTCTAATGACCATTACCTTGCAGATAAAACCTACCCTGTGCAGTAGAGTCATAAACTGTGATTACTTTGTTCTCGCATTGAACAATTTTATCTTTCTGTTCTGACTGCTACAGAAGGAGAATATTTTGTGTTTCATTTTCAATGGTTTGTGAGTGTGCAGTGTATTTTTCAATGTTGACCTACAAGCCTTTGTAATTGCACATTTTTCATCCCACGCTCATGAGCGCTGTATTCTCTTCAAACCAAACCAGCCAGGAGTCACAGCCCTACCAATCTGATACTGATGGCCTATCCTGAGGATGGGTCATCAATATCGGAAAACGGGACAACCTCTATAAAGGGGTGTCCTCAAGCCTTGGAGCCAACACTGCTCTATTCCCATTCATCTCCAGTCTCCGTGGGACCAGAAAGCAGCTGGGTCCCATGACCGCTGCAGTCAGTCGCAGGGTTCAGCAGTGACATCACCATGAATGGTACCTCACAGCTGTAATGTAACATTCAAGCTTGTGTGACCACTGAGATCTGTGTTTGGCCTCAGCAGTCATGGGACCCTACCACATCCTGGTCCTGCAGAGGCCAGAAGCAGCTATAAATAGAGCAGCAGTTGGGTGGCAGGTGGGTCAATCTGCTTTTTTATGTTATGGGGCACAGGTCCAGATGATAGGGGTTGTCAGCTCGAAGGCCTGACAACCCCTTTAACACCACAGGAAATATCAAAATAGCTGCATGTTACTTGACTGCACAGGTATGACAAGTTGTCAAGACAGTGCCCCTCCTGTGAAATCACTTCCTGCTGTGCAGCCATTTACTGCACCTAACAGACTTTCTGATGTACCCATCACTTGAATTCACTACGCACAAAAAGCTAGCAATACTGGGATCTCCCCACTCCATTTTAACTGCATATATTTATACCAGACAGACACTTATCTGAAAGGAAACAACAAGCTCTCCGTAAAGTAGAAGCCGGAAGTCAGCCAATACCTGCAGAGCTCTGTATGATGTCAAAGATCAGGGTGTTGTTTTGGCAGCTTCTCCTCCTATGCTGTTGAGACAACTTATTATTGCCTATGATGCTAAGCACCTACAGTGTACAGAGCATGTTGAGAACTTGCATTTCATGGACCAGAAATGGGTTACCACTTGACCAGTAAATCCACTGCCCTAGTGTCACAGATGGTGTTGCAGAAAGCTGGAACTTATAATTAAACATCCGACTGGCTTGATCCAAAACTAAGGAGCATATGGGTGAGCCCTATAAAACCCCTAGAGCTCTCCCTGACTGCTATGCCCATGCAAAGATCTTTATGGTAGACGATTGCATGTCCACGTACCTTATACTATCTGACACCTGAAAATCAGGGGACACGACCACCGGCTCCCTGCACTTAATACAGACGGAGTCAGGGTCACCTACAATCAAGCCAGCAAGTAAACACAAATAAAGGAAACAGACTTATCTGAGGAATCAGGAGAAGGAGCATCCAGCAGTGAACAACTCATCCAGGAAGAAGTATAAACCGCAAAGTGAGGCAGTATGGGAGGGAATATAAAGGGAGACAATCAGTGCAAATAGATGACAGCTGGGAGAAGGAAAGGGGATGACAAAGTGAAACCAAAACAAAGAACTTCATGCAAGAGGTAGCGAAGAATGTCTAACAGACCTTCTCACAGAGCTGGCGGTGACACCTAGCCAGCATTACCACTATAGAACAGTATTTAATTTTGCCTGCAGTAGGCACGAGATTCCTCCTTACTACTAACTGCTCTATCTCAGGCTGTGCAACAGCTAGAAATTTGAGCCAGGTCACCAGGAAATTCAAGGTTAAACTAGGCATAAGGGGCTAGCTCAGCTAAATGTAATGATACCTTTCAATTAGCAATCTGTTGCTTCCTTTGGAGAAAATGCACTTTTGATCCATATGCAAATTAGTAGTTAAATGCACAGAAGACGGGCCCATGCCACTCTGTGCAACCTTGCTCCTCCTACTTCCTCTGCCAGCCCCTCTGTCTACTTCCTGATTGACAGGGCCAGGCAAGATGACTATGCTGGAACCTCAACTGCCCTAGCATTACCCTAGTAAGTGTATTTTGCTAATAATGAAAATTTGCCCAGAGTTTTATTTGAGTATTTGACAACAGTTGCTATTTGCTTTATCTTATACTTAGGAGGTGACCAAAGCTTAGAAAAAGAAGAGACAGCTGTAAAATTGCACTAGTGCATCATGGCTTATCTTGCCTCTGTCTAGTTTAATGATGGTTCTGTTCACATAGAAAATGTACCAAATGAAAACCTACATCTGGTGAATCATTAGAGAGATGAGGCTGTTCATAATCCGTAAGTAATTCTCTGGGACTGCACAAAAACAAAAGAGTCTTCAGAAGTCCAAGAATTCAGCTTATAAAAGATTTTCTGCTTGGATAATATTCAATAACATTGTAGAGAGTTGATAATAGAGTGGATGAGTCTAAAAGTTGAAACAAGTTCGGAATATTATTAAATTACATTATCAAAACAAGGAAGCTGAATGTCACCATTATTTAAAAAAAAAGAGAAAAATTTGGGGCTTTGTTGTTGACCATCAGGCCTTAGGAAGATGTTAGGAGATACAGTGGGGCAGGTTTACTATTAAAAATGCTATTGAATTTGTCTTACATGCTTTGCACCTCATTTATCAAGTGTTTTAGAAACTTTTCTAACTTTTTTGTGCCTTGCCCGTAGCATATGGTCTCACATGAAATGTGTGTGGCTTAAATGTGACACCATGCTTTAAAATGCACAAGATTGTGATGCATTTTAGGTTTAAAGGGAGTCTGTCACCACATTTGAGCCTATTAGACAGATCCAATAGCGTTAATAGTGCCACCCAGAAGTTTAAAACGGTACCTTTGTTGCATATACCGGAGTCTTGTTTGAGCCAAAAATGAACTTTGTAGGTTCTGTAAATGCGCCGTCTCAAGTGCCCAGGGCGGCGTCTCAATCTTCCGAGCCCAAGACCGGACCTCCCCAACGGCTCATAACCCCGCCCTCCTTGTGCCTCTGCCCGCCCGTTTACACTCCTCCTCTCTCCTGCGGCGCAGTGGAAAAGGAGAGAGGAGGAGTGTAAACGGGCGGACAGAGGCACAAGGAGGGCGGGGTTATGAGCCGTTGGGGAGGTCCGGTCTTGGGCTCGGAAGATTGAGACGCCGCCCTGGGCACTTGAGACGGCGCATTTACAGAACCTACAAAGTTCATTTTTGGCTCAAACAAGACTCCGGTATATGCAACAAAGGTACCGTTTTAAACTTCTGGGTGGCACTATTAACGCTATTGGATCTGTCTAATAGGCTCAAATGTGGTGACAGACTCCCTTTAAAACTAAGCCAACAAATAGGTGGTGTTAACTTAGATTATACAATCTATAGGTGTTTTACTTTTAAACAGTATCTGCCCTACTATCAGAAAAAAATTGCTATATGAGTTCTTTTATATCTACCAACCTAGAGGAAAGTTACTTTTGTTCAATAAGGCTATGTTCACACCACATCAGGAATGCTCCCGAGTCCCACACTCAATTGACACAATTGAACAATGCTAGCCAAGCTACCATACTACCTAATTGTCTCTTATTATCTTTCCCAACATGAAATATGGTAATTAGCCAAAAGTGTCTAGCCCTGCCACTGTGATAATTTTGTTGCAACTCCCTGACTACATTAGCCCTGTAATTTTAAACTGCATTAATAAATCTGCCCCCAATTAGTTTTTGTTCAAGAATGTCACCAAACTTATTTTATGACAAATTGCGCTATGCATAGCCAACCTTGGGTAGAAAATGTTATTGATCCAGTTATTTCCCAGAAGCACATTTACAACAGCTACCCCAAAAATGTACTATATTGAGTGTCTTTTCATCAATGCTGACACGTCAAAAATAGCAAAAGTAGCTGTACATGATGATATAATTAACAACAGCATAATCATTTAAAATGACCTATACCAAAAATGTCTGTATAGATTCTTTTGTCGGGTTGCAAAAATGTATGGGAAAAATACAGTCTTTAGACTGATGAATAGCTAAATCCACCAATACAGTCATACATACATTCTTATAATTTTTTTAACCAGTGGTAATTGAATAATTTTTAAAGGCTTGGTCAGCGAATGAGAGAAAAATAATCAGTTGCCAGAACCCTCTGACAGTGTCTTCTCTCACATAGAAACAAAGGATCGAGCATGTTGAAATCCAACATAACCAATCCTTCTTTTGCTTGACATACTGAAAGAAAAAAGTTGATTCGACCCCATATAAATTAGAACTGGTGGGTTCAGACACATTTTGTCTACTGTATGGGCACTTTTATATGCTTTGCAAATTTGATGTGCGAAGCATTTTGTTGCTTCTATGTACTGTGAAACATATAGGCTGCAGAAACCTTAAAATTTATAAAGATGACTTAAAAACTGCTTGTATAGTCTTGTGAAAAGAAGAGAAAGGGGCAACATTATTGAAACCGTTAAATATGTTGAAGGAGGGAAATAGAAACAGAAGAACAATGGAGCACAGTATGAAATTAGTTAGGGGGAAGATCAGAAACAATATAAGAAAATAATAAGATTTAGAATGTAGATCTGTTTTCCCTTAGTCCCATCAGCAGCAGAACATAAGGAGGATTCCCCGTGGGCTAATTGCACAGGTGGAGATTTTGACATCTGAACACTATATAAGATGCCCCAAACTCCACCCCATTTGTATGTTTTAAGCCTTCATTGTCAGAATAACTAAGACTATTGTAGGGCGAAAGCGTTGTGATGCTGACAGGGCTAAGGGAAAACAGATTTACATACAAAATCTAATGCTTCTCTTATGTCCATTACAGCAGCACAACATATAAGGATGTAGAAGGTAGAATACCATAGGGGGAGATCTCTACCTCATGAGGGTTTTTTGTCTTCCTCTCCATCAACTTTGCAGGAACTTTGCAGAATAAGAGGCTGAACTGGATGGACGTATGTCTTTTTTCAGCCATACAAACTATGAAACTATATTACTAACAGGAAATAAACACCATGAGCACTGAAGCCACTTGTTTTTAAGCTGAAGTATTTGGTGAATCTACAAACACCTGCTAAACTGAATGCAATAATGGTGAACATTATGGCAGGCAGATATTACCATATAATGTACATGATCTAGAGACTAGAAAAGACCCGCAGAAGAAATCTGTTCATCTACCTGTCCTACTAGAGGTAGGACAGAAAAAACGCAAAGGGGGCACCTTATAGAGGTGTTCACCTGTCAATTAAAATTTCCACCTGTCCTATTAGCCCAAAGGATGGAGAATCTCCCTACATGTTGTGCTGCTGTAAGGGAATATTATTTTATAAAAGAGTAGTAGATGCTTTAGACAAACTTCCATCAGAAAATCCATAGTAAGTGAATTTAGACAAGACTGGGATAAAGCTGTAATACCATATATCTATACTAAGATAATAATACAAATGAAATAATATAAGGGCAGAGTAGATGGCCCATAGGTCTTTTTCTGCTGCCATTTTTCTATGTTTGTATTTTTCAAGCCAAACAAAGCAACATTTTTAATAAAAATTGTTTACAAATCGATCAGCATAATCAACCCTATTAAACCAGGCATACAGCCTGGTAGGGTTGATCATGCTGATAGAAAATGCTACTAATTATGAAAGGACATTTCCCCATTGATGAGAAAACTGGATTTAATTCATATGCAGATAAGCTTACAGGAGCACTGAGAGGCTGGGCAGAGCCCTCGTAGCACCAGACTGTTACACCCCTTGAACTTTAGTCTCTCCCCCCTAGCCCAATCGTCTTATGCCCGCCATTTGTCCCAGCCTCGGCGCTTGCACAGTGCATCTTCTGCTGTTCTCCAAGCAGAGCAGATTCCCACTAAGCAAGTGCCAAGACCTGTCCTTTCACACCTGCCCTGTGTCTCCCTGTCTCAGTGTTGCTTGGAGAGCAGCAGAGGATCCACTGCGCAAGCGCCCTGACTGGGATTACTATACTGTCCAGTTGTCCAGAAAAAAAATGAAAAAAATCAGATTGGCAGCACTGACATCATTATGGGCAGTAGCATATATGGTGAAGAATACTAGACGTAAAAAGTGTAAGGCTGAGTTCACACGGGCAAGATTTCCACGCGGGTGCAATGCGTGAGGTGAACGCATTGCACCCGCACTGAATCCGGACCCATTCACTTCTATGGGGCTGTGCACATGAGCGGTGATTTTCACGCATCACTTGTGCGTTGTGTGAAAATCGCAGCATGCTCTGTATTGTTTATCACACAACGCAGGCCCCATAGAAGTAAATGGGGCTGCGTTAAAATCGCAAGCATCCGCAAGCAAGTGCGGATGCGGTGCGATTTTCACGCATGGTTGCTAAGATGACAGTCTATTCACTGTATTATTTTCCCTTATAACATGGTTATAAGGGAAAATAATAGCATTCTTTAATACAGAATGCTTAGTAGAAGGTCAATTGAGGGTTAAAAAATAAATAAAAAATGAACTCACCTCCTCCTCTTGATCGCGTAGTTGCCGATCTCTTCATACTTCTTTAATCATGAGCTGCCGGCTAAAGGACCTGTGGTGACATCACATCACATGGTCCAATCACATGGTCCATCACTGTGGTGATGGACCATGTGATTGGACCATGTGATGAGCTGAGTGACGTCACCACAGGTCCTTTGACAGGTCCTGAAGAAAGAACAGGAGACCGGCAGCTACGTTCAGGTCTGGGTACCACAGTCAGTTTTTTATCACGTGCGTGCAAAACGCATTGCACCCGCGCGATAAAAACTGAACAACGGAACGCAATCGCAGTCAAAACTGACTGAAATTGGGTACCTACTCGCGCGGGTTTGCCGCAATGCACCCGGGACGCATCCTGAACAAATCCGTCACGCCCCTGTGAACCCAGCCTAAGGCCTCTTTCACACAAGCGTGTCCGGATAAGGTCCGGATGCGTTGCGGCAAACCCACGCGAGTAGGTACCCAATTGCAGTCAGTTTTGACTGCGATTGCGTTCCGTTGTTCAGTTTTTATCGCGCGGGTGCAATGCGTTTTGCACGCACGTGATAAAAAACTAAATGTGGTACCCAGACCCGAACTTCTCCACAGAAGTTCAGGTTTGGGTTCAAGGTTGTGTAGATTGTATTATTTTCCCTTATAACATGGTTATAAGGGGAAATAATAGCATTCTGAATACAGAATGCATAGTACAATAGGGCTGGAGGGGTTAAAAAAATTAAAAATGATTTAACTCACCTTAATCCCCTTGTTCGCGCAGCCGGCATCTCTTCTGTCTTCACCGGTGAGGAAAAGGACCTGTGGTGACGTCACTAGGCTCATCACATGGTCATTCACATGATCCATCACCATGGTGATGAATCATGTGATGAGCGTAGTGACGTCATCAAAGGTCCTTTTCCTCACAGATGAAGACAGAAGAGATGCCGGCTGCGCGAACAAGTGCATTAAGGTGAGTTAAATTATTATTCTTTTTTTTTAACCCCTCCAGCCCTATTGTACTATGCATTCTGTATTCAGAATGCTATTATTTTCCCTTATAACCATGTTATAAGGGAAAATAATAATGATCGGGTCCCCATCCTGATCGTTACCTAGCAACCGTGCGTGAAAATGGCACCGCATCCGCACTTGCTTGCGGAT
This sequence comes from Bufo bufo, assembly GCF_905171765.1. Taxonomy (NCBI): domain Eukaryota; kingdom Metazoa; phylum Chordata; class Amphibia; order Anura; family Bufonidae; genus Bufo; species Bufo bufo. Next base: position 160,921,239 of record NC_053393.1, on the reverse strand, counting down.
GCTTGCGATTTTCACGCAACCCCATTTATTTCTATGGGGCATGCGTTACGTGAAAAACGCACAAAGAGGAGCATGCTGCGATTTTCACGCAACGCACAAGTGATGTGTGAAAATCACTGCTCATGTGCACAGCCCCATAGAAATGAATGGGTCCGGATTCAGTGCGGGTGCAATGCGTTCACCCCGCGCGGAAATCTCGCCCGTGTGAAAAGGGCCTATGTGTACTGTCTGAATTACAGGTGCATGTCTACAGTGGTTCTCCTGGTGCAATAAAGGCAGCAGGCAGGGATATCCTTAGCAGCATTGAAAACTCTAGTAATGATCTAAACACAATCTGCTATCATTAGTAACCTTTGTCTGTGAAAACAGAAGAAATGGAGGGTAATGTGAGAGCTATTATTACGCTCACTGCTATGAAATTCCTGGCTTTTACGCTCAGGAAGCATTGTGTTGATATTGGCTGCCCTGTGGGTTTAAAACCTTGTTTAAATGTAGCAGACTATGAATGCTCTTTGAGGTTGCACTATGAAATGTCTTCCAGATGATTATTTAAAGATGCTGTCTCTATAAAGCATGAGAATAATGTCACCGAATTGAAAAGACAACTCTGCCTTTGCTTTGGTTAACTTGAGACCCCACAAGACATTACTTTAATAATGTTGAGACCATGAGAATGTCTGCAGCATCAAACAGTGAACGGCCACAGCATGCATTGAAGAAATCAGTACATGAGACAACCCGTATCAGGGTGATCAGTGATTATATTGACCCAAGCTTAAAGGGGTTATCCAACAAATGGGAAAAAAATATATCTGGATCTCATGCACACCATTAGGTTAGCTATATTAATGGAAAAAAAATAAAAATAAACTGCTTCCAGTGTAATTTTCACCCTTGTTTGTTTCTTTACTTTCTGCAGCTCTGGTCTCTTCACTTTCTGTGGGTAGGCAGCAGCTCATCACATGTAAGCAATAAGCAATGCCCCAGTTTTCTTCTTAGGCTAGTTTCACTCTAGCATTTACAGATCCGGCAGGCTGTTAACTATAATAGGGTCTGGCCACAACCCGGAAAATATGCTGAGAATCGACCGGACAAATACAGATGTGCACAGTGGTTTTTGTACAGCCTATTCCCGGAATTCTATGCCGGAACAGCCTACCGGAAGGCTGTGCCACTAGTGTGAAATTGGCCTTAATTGTCTAAAAAGAGACCCATAGATATCTATTTCTTTGAATTTAGAAGAAGGGATGGATGGATGAATGAATGAATGAATGAATGAATGAACGAATGAATGGTGTCTGGGCCACTTGAACTGCTTTTCTATGAGATCTTGGCCACATGAGAAACAACAGAGGGCAATACCAGAAAGGAAAAACCCTTTACATTGCAGAGTAATACTCTTTGTGGGATAACTGCTTTAAGAACCAAAATGTAAGCCAAGACCAAGACCAGTTTTTCATGTGGCCACATTTTAGTTTTCATATTATGGCCTCAACACCTTAATTTCCCAGTATTCAACTAAGCCCGACATAGACTCCTATGCATATTAGTAAATGATGATTCAGTCGAACCACAAGGGGTCTGGGTGTTGAAGTTGTAATATGGATACTAAATATATGTCCTGTATGCAAACCAATGGCACAAGGAGGCAGCAGATAGCCCTATTGCTACCCCGATTCACTTGGAAAAAGTAAAGTTATCAAGACATAATGCAAAAAAAAAATGAAACTACCATTGTTGATGATCCCTGCTCTGGAAAGCTGCCTGGCCTGTTCTGTGATGCATGTAGCTAAAGAGTTTATTATAGAGTATAGTTTGAAATCTAAGTAAATATCATATTGTTTAAAATGAATTGCCCAATTTTATTTGACTACAGCTCGGTTATGTTATTGTGAAAAAGTCATGCAATTTTGTAAGATAGTTTGTGTGTCAATTATTCATTATTTTCAAGATCTCTAATTGTCACCAGTGAATAGAGACAGTATTTTAACTAGAGACTAACAACTTATACAGACCTAATAGTTGTCACAGCTGAGAGTTTTAATATATAATATTCAATAAGAAATTGGACAGAAAGTTGGATTTTGCAACAGTTAAAGGGGTTGTCCAGCTGCGTTTTTTTTTTTTTAAACTGGCTCAGATTACTGTATAACAGCTCCCCGGCTCCTGCAACGCTCCTGATGCCCGCACGGCCGCCACATCTCCCCATTCCGCAGATCAGAATATCCGGCGATGGGGGTGGCCACCAATAGCAGGCGCAACGGGAACGAGCCTCCCTAGCGTCAACCGCGATGTTAGGGAGGCTCGTCCCCTATTGTGGCCTGCTATTGTGGCCTGCTCCCCCCATCGCCGGATGTTTTGATCCACTCGACCGGGAGATGTAGTGACGGACATGTGGTCATCAGGAGCTATGCAGGTGCCGGGGAGAGGGGTAATAATAACCTGTATGAGGTGCCCGGGCATTTTGGGGGGCATTATAGGTGTTGGATAACCCCTTTAATATAAGTGATACTCATCTTACTGTTTCTACTCAAACTCTCATTTCAAACCTTACAGGACCCCTCACGAATTTCTCCTTCCTGGTACTTCTTGACTCACAGGAAATGACCACTCAGCCAATCACTGTGGCCACTGATTGGTTGAACAGTCATATTCTGCGTGTTGAGAGGAAGGAGAAAGTCGTGGGGACTGTATAAGCATCAGAACAGAATTAGCGAGGGAGCTGTAAAGTAGCACTTATTTTATTATTGAACACCAATCTGAGTCTGTTTTTAAAAAATTCATGGCTGGACAACAGAATTTTCTTTTAAACACGTCATACTAAAAATGTAATTTGTGGCTGGAAAATAGGCAGATGGAAACTTCATTGGCAAGCTTTTCTACTGAACAGTTATTCTCCTTCAAGAATGTTTTTTTATGAAAGAATGGAGAGGTCTATAAAACTTTGCTCCCACAGGTATTGAGGGATAACCAACATATTACTGTTTAAGTCATAGTTATTATGTCACTGTAAATTATATTATTAAAAAATGAAAGAAATAAGAGCCCAACGATACAGCAAAAATGAACATACTACATAACAAATACTAATAGTAAAAGTAGTTCTCTAGTGCCCCTTGTCCAAAGATGAGCCCAGAAAATACACTGCCTGTCCAAAAAAATAAAAAACCTGGATTTAACTAAGCAAATAGTCATGAGCCTTCTATTGGATAATTACTTAATGGGCGATTATCTTTCAGCTGGCAACAAGTTATTTAACCCCAACTGGTGCAATGAGTTGCTTCTCATTTCTTAAACAACCATGTTGAAAGACACATCTCATGGTCGTGGAAAAGATGTTAGTCTGTTTGAGAAGGGTCAAATCATTGGCATGCATCAAGCAGAGAAAACATCTAAGGAGATTGCAGAAACTACTAAAATTGGGTTAAGAACTGTCCAACGCATTATTAATAACTGGAAGGATAGTGGGGACCCATCGTATTCGAGGAAGAAATGTGGCGGAAAAAAAAATCCTGAAGGATCGTGATCGGCGATCACTTAAATGTTTGGTGATATCAAATCGAAGAAAAACAACAGTAGAACTCAGGGCTATGTTTAATAGTGAAAGTAAGAGCATTTCCACATGCACAATGCGAAGGGAACTCAAGGGATTGGGACTGAACAGCTGTGTAGCCGTAAGAAAACCACTAATCAGTGAGGCAAACCAGAAAAAAAGGCTTCAATTTGCTAGGGAGCATAAAGATATGACTCTGGAGCAATGGAAGAAAGTCATATGGTCTGATGAGTCAAGATTTACCCTGTTCCAGAGTGATGGGCACATCAGGGTAAGAAGAGAGGCATATGAAGTGATGCACCCATCATGCCTAGTGCCTACTGTACAAGCCTGTGGGGCCAGTGCTATGATCTGGGGTTGCTGCAGTTGGTCAGGTCTAGGTTCAGCAACAGTATGTGCTCCAAGAATGAGGTCAGTCGACTACCTGAACATACTGAATGACCAGGTTATTCCATCAATGGATTTCTTCTTCCGTGATGGCACAGGCATATTCCAAGATGGCAATGCCAGGATTCATCTAGCTCAAATTGTGAAATAGTGGTTCAGGGAGCATGAGACATCAAATGGATTGGCCACCACAGAGTCCAGACCTTAACCCCATTGAGAATCTTTGGGATGTGCTGGAGAAGGCTTTGTGCAGCAGTCAGACTCTACTATCATCAATGCAAGATCTTGGTGAGAAATGAATGCAACACTGGATGGAAATAAATCTTGTGACATTACAGAAGCTTATCGAAACAATGCCACAGCGAATGCGTGCCATAATCAAAGCTAAAGGCGGTCCAATGAAATATTAGAGTGTGTGACCTTTTATTTTTGGTGGCAACTTTTTTGGACAGGCAGTGTATCATCTTCACCGCAGTTTTCCTTTGATTGTACATAAAATATTACCGACTGATACATTAAAGAGGTTGTCCCACGGAAAATATTCTACGGTTTTCAACCCAGCACCTGGATTAAAATACTTTTGTAATTGCATGTTATTAAAAATTTTGCATAGCCACCTGCTGTTTGCTCTTTTTCTTATTTCTTTGACCTGCTTACTTAGAAGGCCGCACATGCTCAGTTTCATCCTTCAAATGCCTGCTGAGTTGTGATAGGGAGAGCAGAGACACGCCCCCTTCACTGCAGCAGAAAAGACACGCCCCCTGACCTGCCAGCTTGTTATAAATATAGCAGAGCAATGAATGGGGAGATCTCTGGATCCATCTGAGGTTCAGGGCTGGTTCTAGCTTTGTTAGAAAGAGATGGTCATGTACTATATGATGTCTGACTGAGTATAATTTTTTACATTAGTCATGGAATAACCCCTTTAAACAAGTTCATATTATGTTATAGATTTATAACAAATTCTTGTTTTCCAGGTGGTTTATTGTCACTATTAACAGATTCCTGCCACAAAAAGTTCTGCTACAAATCTTGATGCTTTCCACCCAATTTTCTAAATAATGGAAGGTGGTTTTTACACCAATATTTTGGGTGCTTAGCTACATATACTATATATGCTTAGAAAAAGCCATTGGTACATGACAAAGCCATTTGCACAGGGCCTGCTCATGGATATAATACCTATAGATCTGTATGAGGCTGGTGTCACACGTAGGTTTTTATGGCCGTTTTTGCTGCCGTTTTTACCGAAAGCCAGAAGTGCATCCAGGAGGAAGGAGAAATACAAGTCCTTCCTTTATATTTCTCATTTCCATACAAGCCACTTCTGAGGAGCACACAGATCTCAGAGTGTACCACAACAAAATTGCGTATGCCCCCCTCCCTTTTCTGGTATGCATGTGTCAAACATTCCCAGATAACATGAAACACAGTGCGACCCCCAGGTTTATTTTTTTAAATTATTATTATTATGCAGAGGAATTGTCTAAAAAAGTGAAACAGGTGCTGCATAAATATGACGCTCATTGTAAACACTATATTCTTCAATGTATTTACACCATACAACCCACATAAATACATTGATAAATCTCCTCCATACAGCTCTGTTGGCTGCTTTTCTCATACAGTGTATTATAAAACTGTGCGTCTGAAGCCGCCACTACGGAGAACATCAGAATGTCACGGAACCATGAACCAGACGTACAACAAGAGATAAGTGAAAATAAGAAGGCTTTATTGAAAATAAAGCTGTAAAGCAAAAGTCCAAACGGATGGTGAAACCGAGCAGAGTCTTTGCGAAGCCAGAGGTCAGGAACCAGAAGGGTAGTCAGACGAAGCCAGGATCAGGAACCAGCAGGGTAGTCAGACGAAGCCAGGATCAGGAACCAGCAGGGTAGTCAGACGAAGCCAGGATCAGGAACCAGCAGGGTAGTCAGACGAAGCCAGGATCAGGAACCAGAAGCAGCAGCAGTCTTAGAAGCATGTGAACACAAGAGGACCAAGCAAGGAACTGAAGCCACAGACCTCCTATATATATGAGCTAGGCATCCAGCTCCTCCCAGGGGAAGGAGGAGCCGCAGGGTGGAAGGCTACAAGAAACCCAGAAACCAAGATGGCCGCCAGCACATGTCAAACGAAGGAGAGCAGCAAGCAGGTAAGACCATGACAGTACCTCCCCCTCAAGGGCCCCTCCTCCGCGGAGCACAAAACGGTTTCTGAGGGAAGCGTGCGTGGAAGGCTCGGAGCAAGGCAGGAGCATGGACATCTGCGGAGGGAACCCAGGAACGCTCCTCTGGACCATAACCACGCCAATGGACCAAAAACTGCAACCGACCGCGGACCAGGCGTGAGTCCAGGATATTGCTCACCTCATATTCCTCACGATTGCCCACTTGGACCGGACGAGGCCGAGGAACCGAGGAAGTGAAACGATTACACACCAGTGGCTTCAACAGGGAGACATGAAACACGTTGGAGATCCGCATGCCAGGAGGAAGCGCAAGGGCATAGGCTACCGGGTTTACCCTGCGAAGCACTCGGAAGGGACCAACAAAGCGAGGCGCCAGCTTGGGAGTGGGCACTCGAAGGTTGAGGTTGCGGGTGGACAACCATACACGGTCTCCGACCTGGTAGGAAGGAGCAGGCGCTCGTCTGCGATCAGCCTGGAGTCTCTGGCGCTGCGCAGAGACCTCAAGGGACTTCTGGATCTGTACCCAAGAAGCACGTAGGACGGAAAGGTGATCCTCCACAGCCGGAATATCCTGGGGAGAGAATACCTCCGGTAACACGGCAGGTTGGAACCCATAATTGGCCATGAAGGGAGACGTCCCAGAGGAAGAGTTCACCGCCGTGTTCCTGGCAAACTCAGCCCAAGGCAGGAGGTCAACCCAATTGTCTTGGTGATCGGAGACATAGCAACAAAGGAATTGCTCCAAGGCCTGATTGGATCGTTCTGCGGCCCCATTGGACTGAGGGTGGTAGGCCGAGGAGAAGGAGAGATGAATCCCCAACTGGGAGCAAAAGGCGCACCAGAACCTGGACACAAACTGACTCCCCCGATCCGACACAATCTCCTTAGGCAAACCGTGCAACCGGAAGACCTCCCTGGCAAAAATCGTGGCCAACTCTTGTGCAGAGGGTAACCTCCTGAGAGGAACACAGTGGCACATTTTGGAAAACCGATCCACAATCATGAGAATGACCGTATGGCCTCGGGATGCAGGGAGGTCCACAATGAAATCCATCCCCAGGTGTGACCATGGACGCTCCCCGGTGGCTATGGGTTGCAGAAGGCCCAACGGAAGGTGCCGAGGGGACTTACTCTGGGCACAAACGGAGCATGCCGCTACATATGCGGCGATGTCGGAACGTAGGGAAGGCCACCAGAACAGTCGTGAAACAGCCCAGGACAGCTGATTCTTTCCAGGATGCCCCGCGGTCTTGGAGTTATGGTAGGTTCGCAACAACCGAGTGCGCAACTCCTCAGGCACAAAACATCTGCCGTTGGGTCTCCCAGAGGGAGCACCAGATTGAGCCGCCAAAATCTGCTCACCCAGGGGAGAGGTCAGGCTGGTGCGAATGGCGGCCAGGATCTGATTCGGAGGTATGACCGAAGTCGGAATCGACTCCTCCCTGGACAGCTCGGAGTACTGCCGTGATAAGGCATCCGCCCTGATGTTCTTGGAACCGGGTAGGTAGGAGACCACGTAATTAAAACGTGACAAGAACAGAGCCCATCTGGCCTGACGTGGTGTCAATCTCTTGGCCTCAGAAAGGTAGGTCAGATTCTTGTGGTCCGTCAGGATGAGAACCGGAACCACGAACCCTCGAGCAAGTGCCTCCATTCTTTAAGGGCCTGCACGATGGCCAATAACTCCCTGTCACCAATCTGATAGTTGCACTCCGCGGAAGACAGTTTCCGGGAGTAAAACCCACAAGGAAGCAGAGGACCCTCTGGTGTTCTACGCTGAGACAGAAGGGCGCCTACTCCCGTCTCAGACGCGTCCACCTCGAGGACAAAGGGCAACCCAGGGTTGGGATGCGACAGAATCGGAGCCGACACAAAGGCGGACTTTAGGGCCTCAAAAGCTCGGATGGCCTCGAGCGGCCAGACCTGGGAATTACTGCCCTTCCTGGTCAGATCCGTGAGAGGCTTGGCCAGCATGGAAAAGTCCCTGATGAACTTCCGATAATAATTGGCGAAGCCCAAAAAGCGCTGCAGGGAACGAAGACCACTGGGCTGGGGCCACTGTAAGACAGCCGAAACCTTCTCAGGATCCATGGAGAACCCCTCAGCGGAAATGATGTAACCTAAGAAGGTTACCTGGGATCGGTGAAATTCGCATTTCTCAAGCTTACCGAACAGCTTGTTCTCTCGTAACCGTTGCAACACTCGTCTGACATCCAGAATGTGGGCCTCCATGGATTCAGAATATACCAAGATGTCATCCAAATAGACTACCACACACTGCTGCAACAGGTCACGGAAAACATCGTTGATGAATTCCTGAAAGACTGCGGGCGCATTGCACAACCCAAAGGGCATAACCAAGGATTCGAAATGACCGGTCCTGGTGTTAAACGCGGTCTTCCACTCATCGCCCGCCTTGATCCTTACCAGGTTATATGCCGCCCTCAGGTCGAGTTTGGTAAAGACCGTGGCCCCTTTAAGGCGATCGAACAGCTCGGAAATCAAGGGTATCGGGTAAGCGTTCTTGATCGTGATGCGATTGAGACCCCTGTAATCGATGCAAGGCCTCAACTCACCGCCCTTCTTCTTCACAAAGAAAAATCCAGCCCCTGCCGGGGACGAAGATTTGCGAATGTGTCCGCGTGAAAGCGCCTCCCTCACGTACTCCTCCATGGCCTCATTCTCCGCTACCGACAGTGGATAGACTTTGCCACGAGGAGGAACGGCACCAGATTGTAACTCTATGGCACAATCATATGGGCGGTGCGGAGGTAGGGCAACCGCGCGCACCTTATTGAATACATCCCGGTACTCCTCATATTCAGGAGGCAACAGAGAGTCCGAGGAAGTACACAGCAACTTGACAGACCCATGGATGCAACTAGCCCCACATTGCGGTGACCACGAGAGGATCTCGACCGATCTCCAATCGAAAGTCGGATTATGCTTCTGGAGCCAGGGGTACCCCAAGACCACCGAGTAGTGTGGAGACGAAATAACCTGGAGGCAGACCGACTCTCTGTGAACGGCACCAATGGCTATCCCCACTGGAAGGGTCTCATGAGTCACGTGTGGCGGCAGAAGGGGTCTGCCGTCTATCGCCTCAAGAGCCAGTGGGGAACCTCGAGCCTGCAGAGGAATGGAATTGGCGGCAGCGAACACACTATCAATGAACAAACCACCAGCACCAGAGTCCACCAACGCCTGGGTCGTCACCGAGCCCCCGACCCAGGAGAGGACAACAGTGATCAGCGGTTTGTCAACACGGGAAACCGGGGACGAGGAGACTCCACCCAAGATCTGCCCCCGACAGGATCTCAGGGTACGAGCGTTTCCCGGACGGTTCGGACATGCCAACCGAAAATGCCCACCGAGACCACAGTACATGCATCGGCCCTCACGTCTCCGGAGTGCCCTCTCCCCCTCGGACAGGCGAGCAAACCCCAGCTGCATGGGTTCACCCCCAGACAAGTCATCCCCAGGAGGCGTGGGAGGAGAGGGAGGCACGGGTGGGACAGCAAACGTAGGCACCAATCTGTTAGAAGACCTCCGCAGGTTCTCCTTAAAGGAAGGTCTCTCCCTGAGTCTGGTGTCAATCAAAATCAGGAAAGAAATAAGAGACTCGAGCTCAACTGGTAGGTCCTTAGCTGCAACCTCATCCTTCAAGGCATCCGAGAGACCATGAGAGAAAGCAGCGACCAGAGCCTCATTATTCCAGCCCACCTCTGCTGCCAGGGTACGAAACTCAATGGCGTATTCAGCTACGGATCGTGAACCCTGTCTGATGGACATAAGGAGCTTCGCAGCAGAGGCAGCACGAGCCGGCACATCGAATACCTTCCGAAGAGAAGCAACAAAACCGGAAAACTCGGCAACCACCGGATTGTTGTTCTCCCATAAAGGGCTGGCCCAGGCCAAGGCCTTGTCCGAGAGCAGCGAGATCAAGAAGCCCACCTTTGATCCTCTCAGTAGGAAAGGCATGTGGCAGCAACTCGAAATAAATGCCCACCTGGTTAAGGAAACCTCGGCACTGAGTTGGGTCTCCCCCAAAGCGCTGTGGAAGAGGGGCAGAACCGGTCATACCCCGAAACACCACAGGCGCAACAACAGGTGTCGGGGTAGACTCTGGCGCAACAACCGGAGCGGCAGTAGGAGCGAGCCCAGGAGCGACAACCGACCCATCGGCAACGGGAGCGAAATGAGCCGTGCGTTCAAGCAGGGTTTGCAACGCCACAGCGAACCGACCCAACAGGTGATCCTGCTGATCAAGTCTGGCAACCAGCGTGGGTAGCGAGGATGGCCCTGTACCGTCAGAATTCATGGCTTGGTCCTAATGTCACGGAACCATGAACCAGACGTACAACAAGAGATAAGTGAAAATAAGAAGGCTTTATTGAAAATAAAGCTGTAAAGCAAAAGTCCAAACGGATGGTGAAACCGAGCAGAGTCTTTGCGAAGCCAGAGGTCAGGAACCAGAAGGGTAGTCAGACGAAGCCAGGATCAGGAACCAGCAGGGTAGTCAGACGAAGCCAGGATCAGGAACCAGCAGGGTAGTCAGACGAAGCCAGGATCAGGAACCAGCAGGGTAGTCAGACGAAGCCAGGATCAGGAACCAGAAGCAGCAGCAGTCTTAGAAGCATGTGAACACAAGAGGACCAAGCAAGGAACTGAAGCCACAGACCTCCTATATATATGAGCTAGGCATCCAGCTCCTCCCAGGGGAAGGAGGAGCCGCAGGGTGGAAGGCTACAAGAAACCCAGAAACCAAGATGGCCGCCAGCACATGTCAAACGAAGGAGAGCAGCAAGCAGGTAAGACCATGACACAGAATTTATACAGTTACTAGTGACTGCAATGGAAGTTGTAAACTATTTTCTCTAAGCTCTCCATAGTGGCAGCTCCATGAAAATGCTGTGTTTTTATGTTGTTAACAGAAGAAGGAGCTCAGTGCCGGGACTCCCTCTCCTGATATCAGTCATATGGTTTATCCCACTAGGCTGCATGTACAGTGCAAAGGACAGTATCAGATACTGCATAAATACAGACCAGCTTGTTACCATTATGGTATATACAGTGCCTTGAAAAAATATCTTGAATTTTCCATTTTTTCATGTTACACCCACAAACTTAAATGTGTTTGTTACGACTGTGGGTAATGACAGATAAGGACAGTGAGCCAACCTACTTGCAGTACAAGTCCTAGATAGCTAGACCTCAAATGGTCAATGGTCCCTACACTATTTAAGTGCAGAGAATGGCCAGGAAGGGATTTAAATAGAGTGCCGAGTCCCTGGATCAAAAACCTGATAGGTCCATTGACTTGGCACTCCATTAGTCATGCACACTATGCACAGTAACAAAGCAGCTGAGCTAATCAGCCCTCTGCTAGTCTCCCGCAGCACATGCCTGCTGCAGGGAAAAACAGCATGGCTCAGTTGCACATCTCTCCCGGTGCGGGCTTGCAGAGGCTGTGAATTGCACCGCTGGAGCCCAGACAGGTACGTTTCTTACAGTATTTTATTGGGAATTTATGTGATAGACCAACAAAAAGTAGCAAGTATGTGTGAAGTGAAAAGAAAATAATACATGGTTTTCAAAATTTTTTATAAATAAAAATCTGGAAAGTATGGCGTGCATTTGTATTCAGCCCCCCTGATTCAATACGTTGTAGGACCACCTTTCGTTGCAATTACAGGTGCAAATATTTTGGGGTATGTCTCTACAAGCTTTTCACATTTAGAAGGCTGACATTTTTGCCCATTCTTCATTGCAAAATAGCTCTAGCTTAGTCAGAATTGATGGAGAGTGTCTTTGAATGGCAATTTTCAGGTCTTGCCACAGATTCTCAATGTGATTTAAGTCTGGACTTTGGGCCATTCTAACACATGACTAAGCTTTGATCTAAACCATTTCTCTGTAGCTCTGGCTGCATGTTAAGGGTCCCTGTCCAACTGGAAGGGGAACCTCTGCCCTAGTCTCAAGTATTTTGCAGCCTCTAAAAGGCTTTCCTCCAGAATTGCTCTGTATTTAGCCCCATGCATCTTCCCATCAACCCTGACCAACTTAACTGTCCCTGCAAAAGAAAAGCATCCCCACAGCATGATGCTGCCAACTCCATGTTTCATGGTGGGAATGGTGTGTTCAGGGTGATGTGCACATAGTGTTTGGATTTAAGCCAAAAAGGTAAACTTTGGTCTTATCTGACCAGAGCACCGTCTTCCATGTGTTTGCTGTGTCCCCTAACATGGCTTGTGGCACACTGCAAACAGGACTTCTTATGGTTTGCTTTCAAAAATGGCTTTATTCTTGCCGTTTTTCCATAAAGGTCGGATTTGTGGAGTACATGACTAATAGTTGTCCTGTGGACAGATTCTCCCACCTGAGCCATGGATCTCTGCAGCTCTTCCAGATTATGCCAGAGTAGGCCTCTTGGCTGCTCCTCTAATTAGTGCTCTCCTTGCCTGGGCTGTCTATTTATGTGGACGGCCATGTCCTGGTAGGTTTGCAGTTGTGCCATACCCCTTCTATTTTTGGATGATGGATTGAATTGTGCTCAGTGAGATGTTCAGAGTTTGGGATATTTTTTTTATAACCTAACCCTGCTTTATACTTCTCCACAACTTTATCCCTGACCAGTCTGGTGTGCTCCTTGGTTTTCATGTTACTTGTTTTGTTTGATCAATAATGATCTCTAACAACCCTCTGAGGCCTTCACAGAATAGCTGTAGTTATATTGAGAATAAATTACACACAGGTGGACTCTATTTACTAATTAGGTGACTTCTGAAGGCAATTGGCTACACTGGATTTTATTTAGGGGTATCAGAGTACAGGGGGCTAAATACAAATGCATGCCACACTTTTCAGATTTTTATTTATTAAGAATTTTGAAAACCATGTATCATTTTCTTTTTACTTCACATACTTGCTACTTTGTTTTGGTCTATCATATAAAATCCCAATAAAATACATTAAAGTTTGTGGATGTAACATGAAAAAATGTAGAAAAGTTCAAGGGGTCTGAATACTTTTTCAAGGCACTGTAACTACAAAATGTAATATTTTTTATTTTTTTGGGTGGGGGGGGTTGCAGACTTTTTCCACTTACTTTACTTCCTTTTTAGGATTTTGATTAAATACGTTTCCTTCAGAATGTGAATCTGTCTGCACGGATCAAAAAGGTCTCGGTAGGTATACGTCTCAGTGATTAATTAGTGGCGGAGGGAAGAGACGCTAAAAAGTACAAACTTTATTTATAGCAATTAAAAGGTTCTCTTGAACCAAACCAAGAAAACTGGGGGGATATTGCACCCTTTAAAAATTCAAGGCTACATCTAGTGCGTTTATTATTGCTAAAACACACAGAGCACTTCCAACATATAGGTCATATGTACATAAAGCACTAGTGAAATCCCGTGTATATGGCAGAGTTACTGTTGAACTCGTATCCACCAAATGTACCAGGAGAGACTATACGGTCATATGTATTCCCTCCAAAGTCACATGTGAACGGTCACACATAGTCATTATGACCATATATAATGTAGATCAGAAGAGTAAGCAAAGGGTGATGGAGGTTGAACATTTAGTACATCAGGGGTCCCACTCCCATAAGCTAGTTTGATTAGCAGCCCTCCGATGCCAACCCCAAAACTGTAAACCCTATCCAGGTGTCTGGGTCACCAGGGTCATGGTGCCTACAAACAAGTTACCCTGATGATAAGGTTAGACAACACCCTGCCTTACTCAGATTCTTTAGCTAGCTATCATTCCAACATATGCGTCTGGCTCAACGCGTTTCTTCGATGTGAGTTATCAGGAGCTAGTCATAACAATGTGGCAGTACAGCTGAGAAGACGCTGCCACACTGAAGGTGTATGGCACCGTGTCCAGCGCTAGTGTGGCCGTGAAGCGGCCGCATAAAACGCCGGTTTATAAAGAGGAGGAAAGGCAGCCCCCTATGAGGAGCCACAGCGACACTCAGCCAATCAGGTGATGGGGAGGCGGGGTTGCCGTTCGTTCACTCCCCATTACCGAACGGTCGCGCACGATGCGTCACCTGCCCCTGACAAGTGATTAATAGAAAAAAAGGGATATTCTATGGCAGATAATGATAACCCCAAAATACTGTAGTAATCATCATTACTAGAAACAGCAGAAAAAGCGAGGCAAAAAGCCAGGAACACAACCTGACAAGATGATAAGATTGATACGCGAACAGCATACATTAGTTATATCAAAATGTAGAGGAGGTAAACCAGTGGCACTACACCAAACCTGTAGTTATTCTGGATGCCGATACCGAGGAGTGATGCCTCACGGTGGTGCTCAGCCTGTAGCAGCAGTAAGTATGCAAAATATCTTCAAACGAAGGAGAAAAATAAAACGAGCGGCACTCACGTGACGTGGTGCATGATGGGCTCCGATATTTTCCTGACAGGAATATATTGGCAAAAGTCTCAGCTTTTAATATCTGCATTTATGACTAGCCAGTATAGTCAGTGGCATATACGTTTGGTGCATTTTTTTCTGTGATTTATATGATTATATTTTCACCCGCACAATGCTTCGGTTTGTGTAAGGATGCCTTTGTGGTGCATGTGGACCGCGCCGACATCCTCCATTGTATGCATTTTTTTGCTGGGGATAGTCGTTTGCTGCAGTCCACATGCGGTGGGACTGCTCCCCCAATGAAAAACACGCTACAGTGTTTGGGGTTTGAACAGTTCCCCCATATTTGCCCCGATATTTCTGTGATTTTGTTTTGTTTTATATGTAGTGTGTGTGCCTTTACCTGGCATTTAAACACTCCTTTGCACCTGGTAACCTCCATCACACAGTCTGATATGGGTGTGGCTTACAGTCTTGCTTTATTCACATTGCATTAGTTGTCCTGCTATGCGGTTGTGTGGACGCTTGGCTGTGAGCTGCATTTCATCACCTTCAGACCTTGTTCACACCATAGTTAGCGTAGTGGTAGGACCCCTTGCCATGCTGAGTGACCGTGACGTGGTGCATGATGGGCTCCGATATTTTCCTGACAGGAATATATTGGCAAAAGTCTCAGCTTTTAATATCTGCATTTATGACTAGCCAGTATAGTCAGTGTCATATCCGTTTGGTGCATTTTTTTCTGTGACGCACAATCTCTATACCCTGAAACAGAATTGCACGTACATTGCCCGAATGGTGCATATTAATATGGCGTGCAATCAGTGTTTTTTCGGACATCATTTAGTGTTCTCCAATCCTATGGCGCAACTCGTGGATGGTCTTGCCAACATTTTGCAATCCACATACACAAGTGTCCAGGTAAACCAGACCCGAGGATTTACAATTAATGAAAGTACGAATGCAGCAGGACTTGGAGGTTGTCGTGCTTGTAAACGTGCGTCCCGACTTAATGGAGTCACATGCGACACAGTTGCCGCAACGGAGCGACCCTATTTCAGAGTTCTCTAACCACATGCTTTGGCGAGGTACCTGAAAGAAACTATGAACAAATCGATCCTTCAGGTTGTGCCCTCTGCAATACGTGATTTCTGGGGTGGCACCAATTAGATGGCCCCCATCTATGTCCATCCGGAGAATACCCCAGTGTTGACGTAGAATGTCCCACACCACTTCATTTGCCGCATTAAAAGTCGCTGTAATGCGAATTTGCTCCTTATCAACTTACCTTCTCCTGGGGTTGCGTAAAGACTCGCGTGTGCAAGACAGCGAATGCTGATAGGCCGAGGTGAGTATTTTTCGGGGATAACCCCATTTCAAGAACCTATTCTCCAAATCTCTGGCTTTAATTTGAAATTCTGAGACAGAGGAACAGTTACGGCAAACCCGGAGATACTGCCCCTTAGGTATCCCTCTCTTGAGAGGGAAAGGGTGGCAGCTCTCCCAGTGTAGAAAACTATTGGTCGCCGTATCCTTACGGAATAGACTTGTGTGGATCTTGCCATCACTGTCCTTATTTATGGTCAAGTCAAGGAAGGTAATCTGTACTGGATTACTTTCAGATGTGAAAAATAGACCACATTTGTTGATATTAAGGGCCCTGACAAAATTACTGAAATCCTCCTGAGTACCATTCCAAAAGATAAGGACATCGTCGATGTAACTTAGCCATATCGAGTTGTAGGGTGACCATTCTGTAAGTTCCTCCCCAAAGACAACCTCTTTCTCCCACCAGCCCAGGTAAAAATGGGCGTAAGATGGTGCACATGGGCTCCCCATTGCTAAGCCCCTGAGCTGGTGGTAAATACGGCGGTTGAAAAGAAAAAAATTAAGTCAAGGATACAAATCACCAATTGGTTATGTGGTATGAAATCTCTGCCTGATGTACTAAATGTTCAACCTCCATCACCCTTTGCTTACCCTTCTGATCTACATTATATACGATCATAATGAGTATGTGTGACCGTTCACAGGTGACTTTGGAGAGAATACATATGACCGTATAGTCTCTCCTGGTACATTTGATGGATACGAGTTCAACAGTAGCTCTGCCATATACACTGGATTTCACTAGTGCTTTATATACATATGACCTATATGTTGGAAGTCCTCTGTGTGTTTTGGCAATAATAAATGCACTAGATGTAGCCTTATCCTACCAGTTTTCTTGGTTTGGTTCAAAATAACCTTTTACTTGCTATAAATAAAGTTTGTACTTTTTAGCGTCTCTTTCTTCCACAACTGTGAATCTGTTTTCCCCTTATCCAATGGCAGATTTTCCTGCCCCCGAAAAGGTGCAGAGCACAGATACCCAGTGAGCTTGTGGGCCGTATCCTACAATACTTCTTTATTGCCAGCTTTTTAGCTTGGATTAGCTTACAGCCACCGATAAACCCTATAGTCAGCGGCGTCGCTCCAGGGGCAGCCCCTTCTTCTGGTCCCCAGCTGTTATGTGCACGGCCCCGCGTGCAGGGGCTACAGTCCTTGCAGAGTCAGCCCTCACTCCTTCCTGCGCTTCTACCGAAGGGATTCTCCCCAAACTGCACCGGGCTGTCCCTGCGCTGCTTCCGATCCCAGTCTGAAAAGTCCTTATCCGGGACAAACCTGCAGGAGAAGAGGGGTTAACTGCATAGTGGCTGCCACAGTAGGCATGCTCATCACTTGTTCCTCCCCCCATGGTGCCCGCTTATCTCCTCTCACCCCCTCCGCATGTAATGCCACAGTGCCCGCTGGTTGTTCATCCACCTGTCATGCCCCACTCTGACGATGTGCGGAGGTCAGCCAGGATTGCAGCACGAGTCTAGTATTTGTTTTGATGCTGTGCTGGATCCGCCTCGCATCAGGTGCACTGGGTGGAGTCATTAGTTTAAATAGTCTCCAGCCAAGGTGCTCTGAGCGGATTATACTCTTCATTGTGGTCTTGGAAGGAAGGTTGGCTGTTTGTTCCTGCTCTCAGCAGATAAGTGTATTTTCTTGTTTGGTTGTTTATGTCATCTATCCCATCCAGGTTCTGTGCGAGCTGGCAGCTCCTTTCTCCCCACTTCACCATCTCAGGGAGTTCAGGGTTCTGTTAGCATAGGCTGGTGGACACAGCAAATCTACCATCAAGATTTGGTCTGTGGGCTGAGCATTGTAGGGAAAGAGGTCAGGGATAAATTAGGAGGTGACCCTTCCCCCGTCTCTCGTCCAGAGCCTGGTTGGTGTGTTATCTGTTTAACTGTGCACCTCCGCCGTGACACCACCCCCAGGTAACACCACGGTGCCCACTCATTCCTCCCATCCAAAGACCCCCCCAAGGTAATGCCATGGTGCCCGCTTGCCCACTGTCAATCTGGCATGATAGCAGAGCATGCTGGGTAGCTGCAGCCTCCAAGCGACATATACATTATCACATAAAATGAGGTGTACAGCAGCTTCAGATGGGGAAGTTACAGGTGTGATATACTACTCATTCATTACTATACATACTTTAGGTTAACACTGCCATCTACTGGCCTTGTTGTGTATTGCTATTACAATTGTTGTTTCGTTCCGAGTGAAAGAGCAGAAGACGCGTTTGGTTAGTAACGCTATGCGAAAACAATGATCGCTAGCGCTGCTACATCTGTATAAACCTCATCTACTATTTAAAAGAACCACTTAAAAGTTATATAGAATCAAATCCATTTCCCATGGCCATCGTACATTACATATTCATTTGAAATGCTCATGGGAGTTACCTGCTAATGCAATACTTCATCTGTTTCACACGGAATGTGTATTACACTAAATCCATGGGATTTGGTCTTTTTTGACGATTTATGGTTCTTTTTTTTAAATAAATATTCTCCCCAGAAACCCTCTTTACACTGGCGTGGATAGTAATAAAATAAGAAATAGTTACAGGTGTTTTCTCAGCTGGTCTCAGCAGTTCTATGCGATATACCACTGCGGTGGTCACACTGGGTATATAACTTTGTCACCGCTGCAGCCAAGTAAACACAGCCCGATGTGGAGGACTGGAGTGATAGCGCTTGAACAGCAGGAACGCAGGTCCCTTACTTATCATGTTTCTTTTGTAATATTGTTTCTTTCTTATGTGGCATAGGAGACTTTGGTCAAGAGTCAGAGCCTGGTTGCATCTGCTACCTCAGCACCCTATAGCTATGCCTATGTATGGAACATTATTAATATTATAGAAAAGCCTACAATACAATGTTTTTGCATTAAAACGGTTTCTAAGAACACTGCCAAGTATAACATGGAAAGGTGGCATGTAAAAGATTAGAGCATTAGAAATTATCCTGTTGTCAATATCTAGTGTGAGATATACAGGGCCGTCTTTAACGCGGGGCAAAAGGGGCAGCTGCCCCGGGCCCAGTTGCTCCTGGGGGGGCCCAAGGCAGCTGCCTCTTGAGCCCCGCTGGCCACTGCATGACCGGCGGGGGGGGCCCCGCAAGTGCTTTTTTTAAGTGCGGCGGCGGGCCCTCCCTATACGTTAAGTGCGGCTGCGCTGTGCTGTGCTCAATGTCAGCAAACCTACTTAACTACCTCTAACTACTTCTTACGCTCAGTACTTGCGGGCTGCCCAGGCATGAGTTCATTGCGCAATCCCGCGAGACCTGTGAACTCCCGCGGCAGGGCTCGCGGGAGCACACGCTGACGGGATTGCACAACGAACTCACGCCTGGGCAGCCCACAAATACGGAGCGGAAGAAGTAGTTAGCGGTAGTTAAGTATTTTTTATTTATTTTTTTCAATGTATGCACAAACCGGCTTCACCTCGATGGAAAGGGGGCGATAATTGGGGGATCTGTGGTGCGGCCGGCACTAATGTCTGAATTAAGAAAGTCAAACAGGGTGGCACAACAGGGTGGCACTGCCCAAAACTTTCTCCCAAGACACAAAAAACCTCTGATGCCGGGTTTTCCTCACTACAGATGGTGCTCTGCCTCCAAATCACAACTTATGTCACGAAGGAGAAAACAAATGTGGGCGGCACTTGCCAAAAATTTAGATTCTTTATTCAGACATCATTATTGCAGACATGGAGCGGACTTGGCATAGCGCAGGCAACAAGGATCGTGGCGACGGCCGTTTCACGCCTTAGCGCCATGCATGCTACGGTGTGGGAAGGTGGGATCCAGGGGGCCCAAGTAAATTCTTGCCCAGGGTCCTATCAATACTAAAGATGGCCCTGGAGATATAGCAGTGCATCACCTGAGAGTCAATACCTCACTGTATATGATAAGTGTTGTTTCCATGCTATCTAGAAGAGGACTGGGAGGAATGCGACTGTGTAATGACCTGACCCTAACTGTAAAATTCCAGTAGATAGAAAATTCTACGAGGATTGACGGGAATGTCACAGCCTTGTCCCCAAGTAAGCTATGTTTTGTGAACTATCAGCCCTAGCAGCCAAGTTAACTTCTGAGGTTGGCATGCTTCTTACACATTTAACGTGCAGAAGGTCACCATAGTCTTGTAAATTGTATAGGATGAATTCCAACACAGGATCTAAACATGTGCTTTCAGTTGTTTTAATGAGTCAGAGTATATGATGAAATTCATGATGAAAAGCAGATGTTATAATTAAAGTTTTGTGCAAGAAAAGTGAGAAAGAATTTTTTTTCTCCCAAAAAGACGAATGATGGAATCTTATTTTTTAGGCTTTTAACTATAAATATTTTTGTACTATATGACTAATATAATGTATAATGTTGAATGAAATGTTGATGTTTGCACCCTTTATCCTTAATATTTCCAGGAAACTGCTGATTTGTACACAGCAGAAATCTACAAAACGTAAGATACCTTACCCCTCTGTACCTTATGCACATAGCAAGCATTAGATGTATGTCCGGCGCCACATTTAGACGGCCATATGATCATGAACTTACCGCTCACAGGAACTGTCGTTCCCAATTATCTGAATGATTATTGGTGCATCCGAATGCACCTTTAGTGTAATAGAAACATATGGACAAGTACAGGGTCAAGGGCAATGCTCAGGAGGGAAGCAGATGTGGCGGATATTACTAATACAGTACAGTAGGCCAATTGACTCTGATAGCAAAATTTAATCATGTATTTAGTGCAGCAATATAAACTTGAACAGCCTAATGTTGATTGAAAGTAATACCAAACTGACCCTGCACAAGGTAGCCATATCTCTCTGTGTTGGCCTCAGAAGAACTTACTGACATATGACTTTCTCTATTCAACATATCTTTTAAGTCAATGTAATGCTTGGGTTAAATTGAGTAAGATCTCATTAAGAAGCTAACAAACCACCGTGCTACCTGTTACCTGTTTTTTTTCTGATTACAAAAAGCTGCAGAACAGTCGAGAAGTTAGGAAAGATTTCTGCAACCATATACAGTCCAAGCACACAGTCTAGCGGCATAACTATGGGTCTCATAGTCAGGGATAGGCCTGCAAAGAAGAACGACGTTCTTATACTTAAAGAAGTTATCCCATGATTAATCAGACATCAAATAGTACATGACAATCTCTTTCTAACAAAGCTAGAACCAGCCCTGTACCTCACATGGGTCCAGAGATCTCCTCATTCATTGCTCCAATTGCTCTGCTTGATTTCTTTTATTTTAGCTTAGGGGATGTGCACTCAGGGGGCATCTCCTTTCTTTTATAGCAAGTGGCAGTTGAAAGATAGAACTGAGCATGTGCTTCCATCTCAGTGAGCAGGACAGAGAAATAAGAAAAAGAGCAAACAGCAGGTGGCGCTATACAGACAGATTTCAGTGAATAGCTCAGTGGCTATACAAAATTTTTAATTTCATGGAATTACAAAAATTTTCAGATCCAGATTTTGGTTTGAAAAATGTTGATTTTTTTCGTGGGACAATCCTTTTAAGTGGGCCTCATGAATCTCTGCTCCAGAGTAGTTACAATGGCTAATAAAAGTTGTAGACATGTGCATGCCACAGTGCCCATCTACAGAGGAATTGAATTGATTGTATTCTTGTAATGAACAATATTCTACCTGACCTGTAAAATGATGGCACTCACTAAACTAAGCACAAATGTACTGTATAGAAGTAAAATGTTAATAAATGAATTTCACACATTGGAATTGCTTATGTTACATAGTATATGAAGTTTAATTTAAAGAGGTTTTCCTGAAGTAAAATATTGATGCCCTGTCCTCAAATCCGAATCTCAGCACCCCCCGCTAATCGGCTGTTTGAAGAGGCCGCGGCGTTCCAATGACTGCCCCAGCGTCTTCCAAGGCCACGTTCTCCAGCCCAGGGGTGGACATATCACCTGTGCAGCTAGTTCAGCTGCGCAGGGGCCCAGATAGGGAAGGGCCCTTCCCAGTGCCAGCTGAGGTGTTTTTTTTAAATGTATTTAAACCTGGTCACCTTGGGATGGAGGGGCGTTTGTGGAGGAAGGGGGGGGGGGGGGTGAGGCCTGATTCAGACTCACTGTGAATTTGCTGCCTGTTCTGTCTATACTCCATAGCTGAAGGACCTGCGATTACATCATAGTCCTATGATCTTTTCAACACTGGAAGTGGTGGTAGGACCTATGATGAGGTCACCGCCATGGAATGAATGTAAGTGCCAGAGAAATGCTGGGAAATGTGGTTCTCCCTTATTACACCTCCTCCCTGCTGAGGGAGGGAAGTATGTTATTTAACCGGGACTGTATGTTATAAAAGACTTTAAGAAAGAGATATGTTATTTACATGGGACTGTATGTTATAGAAGATTGGGGGAGATGAATGGTGTTATTTACATGGGACTGGATATTATAGAGGACTGGAGGGTAAGGAGTGATGTTATTTACATGGGACTATGTGTTGGAGAGGCTGAAGAAGGGGATTTAAGTTATTTACATTAGACTGTATGTGATAGAAGAATGTAAGAAAGATAGGTTATTTACATGGGACTGGAGGGAGAGGACTAGTGTTATTTACATGGGACTGCATGGTATAGAAGACCGGAGGGAGAGGACAGGCATTATAATTTATGGGGACACTACAGAGAAGATTATAACTCCAGGGGGTACTGAAGGGGCAGTATAATTATAGGGGGCACTGCAGGGAACATTATAAAAACTGTGGGAAGTGGTGGCGAGCATTACTACTGAGGGCTCCATAGGAGTGCCTTATAGATTGGCCTTATATCTATTAGGGGTGCCTTATTAGTACTGAGGACACTGTAGGGTTACTATGGGGGGGATGCTTCCACCTAGCAGTGAGCCCAGTGACGTCACCGGCACTAATGGACGGGCTTTAGCACTGCCCTAACCTGTAAAGCCACCCATCAGTGCCGGTGACATCACCGGGAACACTACTAGGGCTGTAAACAAAACAGCCCTTGCCCTAGGCTTTACAGCGCAGGCGAAGGGAGAGCATCGGAGTATGAAATGTCAGAGGGGCTGAGTGGGGGGTGAAGGGGATATGTCTGGGTTCAGCTCTGAACCTGGACAACTGCTTTAAAGGGCATCTGTCAGCAGTTTTGAACCTTTGAAACTGTCTGACCTGTTACATGTACGCTTGACAGCTGAAGGCATCTGTGTTGGTCCCATGCTCATATTTGACTGCATTGCTGAGAAAAATGATGTTTTAATTTATGCAAATGAGCCTCTAGGAGCAACAGGGGCGTTGTCATTACACCTAGAGGCTCCGGTTTCTTTGCAACTGCCGCTCCCTGTCTACTTTGAGAGGGCCTGGCAGTGAGAATGTCATCACAACTGGCCAAACCATCACCATGTCAAAGTGCAAACGATGTAGCAGTTACAGAGAGCGCGGAGCCTCTAGGTGAAATGGTAATGGTGGCACATATCTGGCATAGCTACTGTGAAGGGGCACATATCAGGGCATAGCTAGTGTGAAGAGGCTCATATCTGGGCATAACTACTGTGAAGGGGGCACATATCTGGGCATAGCTACTGGGAAGGGGGCACATATCTGGGCATAGCTATTGTGAAGGGGCACATATCTGGGCATAGCTATTGTGAAGGGAGCACATATCTAGGCTTAACTAGTGTGAAGGGGCACATATCTGGACATAACTAGTGTGAAGGGGCACATATCTGGGCATAACAACTGTGAAGGGGGCACATATCTGGGCATATCTACTGTGAAGGGGGCACATATATAGGTATAGCTACTGTGAAGGGGGCGCATATCTGGGCATAACTACTGTGAAAGAGGCACATATCTGGGCATAACTGCTGTGTAGAGGGCACAGATCTGGGCATAATTGCTGTGAAGGGGCGCATATATAATGTATGGTGCTGTGTTTGGTATGCTGTGAGGAGGCCGTAGTGCCCACCGGAGCAGAGTGTCTTCTTCAAACAGCTAATCAGTGGTGGTACTGGAGGTCTGACCCCCACCGATCAGGTATTGATGACCTATCCATCGATACTGTACTCCTGGAAAACCCATTCAAAAAAGCTAGAAGCAGAAAAATGCTTTTATGTAGGGGTTTGTGATAAAGCGATCATGCATTCAAAGATGGAGAACATTGAATTGTCTAGGCATATTAGGTATTGTATAAACATTAGTTGTCCTATGCCAAAGTGTGTGATGAAAAAAATGATAAAAAACTATGGGGGTCATTTATCAAACTGGCATAAAGTAGAACTGGCTTAGTTGCCAATAACAACCAATCAGATTCCACCTTTCATTTTCCAATGGAGTTTGGAAAAATGAAAGGTGGAATCGGATTGGTGGCTATGGGCAACTAAGCCAGTTCTACTTTACACCAGTTTGATTAAATCTCCCCCTTAATTTTAATTTTAAAAAAATCATGATAAAATAAAAACAATAATAATAATAATAATAGTTAAAGCACTGGGTTGTCCTCAGTGGCCATATTATGTCACCATCCTGTACTCAGAAATCTCTGCCTTTAGCATAGTAAATCATGATTACATGTGCATGTGAAATAATATATTACAAATCTGATGGCTGTTTGCCGTGATCTCCCACGAGAAGAAAAAAAACATATATATCATCCAAAGCAGTGTTTTTTTATCACGGAAAATGGTGTTCTAGAGGGGCATAGCTACTGTGAAGGGGGCACATATCTGGCCATAGCTAGTGTGAAGGGGGCACATATCTGGCCATAGCTACTGTGAAGGGGGCACATATCTGGGCATAGCTACTGTGAAGGGGGCACATATCTGGGCATAAAATAAGCATAAAAAGATGGCTATTGTGCATAGTATATGATAGAACTGAAAATGTGGCACAGTGAATCTGGTCTGAATAAAGAGGTGGTCTTCTCAAAGAGGTTTCTCTGTATATGGAGCTAGAACCATTTTCCTTCTATCCATCCAAACTAATATACAACTGTTAATATGTAATGTAAAATGTAAACTGGATCTCGTCTGGTTATGTGGACGCAAAGTTAGCTAGTGGTATCGTTTGAGACCAAGAAATGATATCTTGTGATTCTAAGTTGTCTCAAAAGGGGAAGGACACACAGAGTTTTTGGAGGAGGTTTTGAGGCAGATCTGCTTGCAGGATTTTTTTGGCCATAAATGGATTCGGGGGGAAAAAATCGGAAATATGAAGGAAGGATTTATACTTCTCTTTCCTGGTGGATCCACTTCTGGCTTTGGCTGAAAATCTTGCAGGTAGATCTGCTTCAAAACCCGCTCCAAAAACTCTGTGTGGCCGTGCCCTAACTCTCACACGGTCCGGCAGCATTTTCCTATGAGAGCTGTGCACAGGGGCCAGCAGACATCAGCACTAATCAGTGTGGATAGCTCCTGGCACCAACCTGTGCTATCAAGGTCTAATAACCGCCACAAAGACCCTGGCTGTAAGCATTTTGTTAACTAGCATATTCCTCCAAGATCCTCTAGCTCTTTGTTATAACAAAAGCAGATAATGACTAATTCATAAACTATTTCACCATTTTCTATACACTGGCACTTTATGGAGCAGCCACTAATTATTATAATTAGGTTTTTTTTGTTTGTTTTGTTAGTAGCATAGTCTTCCAACTACTGTGTATGTGTGATATCAGCAAATAATGCAGACATCTGAAGACTGGCAATCAGCTATGCACTTACAGATTCAATGTGGAAATTCATTTATGTTACCTTACCCGACCCATATGTGTTCGTTTATGATATTTATATTGTATCCATTATAAACATAATGGAAGTAATAATTTGCTGTATTTTCTGTAAACTTGGCCCAGTCCTCTGTATTATTAATTCGGAACTATCCTATGCTGAGGGACCATAACCATCAGCATCCACATCCCTGCAGAGCCATGTTATCTTTCACAGCCTTGCGTTCACTAACATAACCAACTGAGAACAAGCCAAGGACTCCCACAAGATTGGCATCCACCATAAGTCGTCTTTGCTGTTCCTCACCTTACTATGATCTCATTAACTAGTTTTCTCTCATTTTTTCACAAAAAATACAGAATATACCTTTTTTAGGACACAAAAAATATAGTAAGCCACACAGCCGGGTGGGGGGGGGGGCTAGGGGGCAATCGACCTAAGACATAAAACAGCAGAGATTATAACCCCAGTCATCAACATACAGATGAAAAACAAAGATATGTTATGAGTTGACATACATGATACTTTTGAGATCACGATTGTCAGGAGACCCATGTTCTCCCAAGAAGTGGGGTCTCCAAGTTGGGATCCTCACCCATCACACATCATGCCTATTATCGGTGTCTATTATCAAAAAATCCCTTTAAGGTGTTTTAGACATCATTTTCCTATGTTAAAGCTTATGCATAATCTTCTTTTTCAACAGGCATACAAGAAGGAACCCAATGTACGAAGTGCAAAAATAACTGGGCATTGAAATTTTCAATCATCCTGCTGTATATTCTTTGTGCCTTACTCACTATCACAGTGTCCATATTGGGATACAAAGGTATGTGCAAGTATTGGATAATTCTATTAAAGGTATTAACAGCATATAAGGTCTAGAATATAGCAATGTGAGGTATTACATTGTGTGAATGCACATTCGGCCATTATCATTATAGTAATGCAGCCGGGGCGGACTGGCCATAGACCCTAGAGGGAAATTTCCTAGCGGGCTGATGCCCAGGGGGCCAACCAAGCCCTCCACTGGCAGGGTACTTAGCAATCTGATGCTCTCAGCATTACATAATGCTAGGAGCATCAGGGCTTTCACCTCAGGCTGATGAAGGTAAGTGCCCCCTGTATTCAACTGTATCGTTGTCCTTAGGATGGTAATACAGTTGAATACTGTGGTGGGGTGGTACTTTGTGCTGCACTATATTATTGCTGGCCCTGTCTACTTGTGTTGGCCCTACTTACTTGTGATGACCCATCTACAACATGGGGCTACTTTTAGTTTTTTTTCCAGGAACACTTTAAGTTCCCAGTCCGCCTCCGAATGCAGCTCCCGTCTCTTTGCAGTCGCTGTGAAGATGGGATTAGAGGATTTACAAATTTGCAGTTATCTATTATAATTTTATTATCAGCCAGGCTTCCAAGGTACAATCTCTTCCACTTATAAAAGATGTGCTTCAGTTAATTATTCTCTATTAGGTGATTTCTAGTTACATAATATCCTAATGTAACTTGAAGTGACTGGTAATAAGTGCTTCGATAATTCACATTTTTATAATAGCAAAAGAAAATTTAAAAAAATATTTATATCAGAAATCTGTTTTATAGAGGAAGTCTAAAAACACTTTATACTTACCCTGGTGCACGGCTTGTTGTACACACATAACAAATCCCCACCACACTGTTAACGGGGTTGTCTGAGTTAAAAAAAAAAAAAAAAAAGATTTCCCATGCCACTACAATTCTTTAAAAAAGCGAAAAATTATGCACTTATCTAATTCTGTTTGTTTGTATGGAAGGCATCAGTGTTGGCAGTGCAATGCAGGCATGCAACTGCAGCAACCAATCAATGTCCTCAGCAATGTCCTTTTTTGTTAACTCAGAAAACTCTTTCCATACAACTATTCACTCTTAAATGGCCAACAGCAACCTGTCCTAGAATATGAGCAGGATTGGTTGCCTACACCTGAAGAGCTGCCTATGGGGGTGAAAAAGCCTCACTACACACTCCACTGCTCTACAATAGATGGTAATGATGTGATCCTGCATATGATACGCCATAATGGCTGAGCAGCCTGACAGGAACACTTACCAATATGAAGTTTATGCAAGTGTCAGAGCGTAGTGTGTAGTGGGGTCCTGCACCCTCACCCCCCAGGCAGCTCTGCAAGTGGAGGCAACAAGTCCTGCTCACATTCTATGACAGGTTGCTGGCAGCCATTTTATTTCTCAATAGTTTTTATTGGTTTTAAAGACATACATAATCATAAATAAAGCAAAGAAAACGGCTCTACAATTGGTGTTTTTCGTAGCGACCTTGACAGCACTAACTTTGCCGAGGCTAATACAGCAATCGATGTACAGCAAACAAATTATAAAGATAAAATAAATAAAAATACAGTGCAATCATTCAATAAAAATGTATTCTAATTTCATCTCGTCAACAGCCCCTCAATATCTTACAAATATCTTAATTAGGATATGCTACTGCAAGAGGAGAGAACCTCCACCTGCTCCATTCCCTCTCAAATCTCGCTAGTGAGTCTCCGGATCCCGCCACCACCATCTCATGTATATAGGTAGAATTTAATTTCCGAATAACCTCCCCCAAGCTAGGAACATTCTGGGTTTTCCAATTTTTTGCTATAACCAATTTAGTTGAGAGAAAGAGATGACCAAGTACCACCCTTGAATCGCAGGGCATCTTAGTCAAATCCATCCATAAGAGGGCCAATGAAGGGGAGGGCAGAAGACGGAGACCCAACAAGTCCGAGGCAACAGAAAATATAGTGCTCCATATACCCCGTAGCCTAGGACAGGACCACAGGACATGGTATAGCGTGCCTCTTTGTCCACATCCCCTCCAGCACAAGGGTGAGGAACCAGGGAAGAAATGGCTTAGACGGTCAGGGGTATAATACCATCTCAATATGGTTTTCATCAGAGACTCATAATGCAAAGCACATCGAGTATTCTTGGAGATAAAGGAAAAAGCCGAAGACCACTGCTCATCAGAGAAAACCAACCCCAGTTCCTTCTCCCAAGTGAGCAGCGGAATCGTTTTAACAAAAGATCCCTTATCTCCAAGTATCATATACAGAGGCCGCAGTCGTGTACCCTGGGGAAGGGGAAGTGACCAAAGTTTAAAGACTTCCCGATTACACACAAGATCCATGGAAGCTTTAACCGAAAAAAAGTGCCTAATGCATAGGTATTTGTAGAAATCTGTGTGTGGAATCAGGAACTGTTCATAAAGGTATTCAAAAGAGCAAAAGGTGTCCAAAACAAAAAGTTTAGATAAAAGATCTAGTCCTTTCAACGCCCAAGAGGAAATCGAAAGGTTTGGGATAAGATAGTTAAGTACCGTTATAGGAGTATCGGGTGGGAATGGTCCGGATTCGCTTATGCATCTTTTATGATATTGGGACCAATTATCCAATGACATGGATACTAATGTCGGGAGCGGTGGGCGGTTAAATGTCGGATAAAGAGCAGCCAATAAAAGATTTTTGAGGTTATTACCCGGCGATAGAGTTGCTTCAATATGTACCCACTGTTTGGTGTGATTGTCCATCCACCATTCTCTTAGCTGAGATATCTGTGTAGCTAGAAAATACTCGTAAATATTCGGAAGGCCCAGCCCACCTCGAGCTATGGCAGCCATTTTAAATCGTTCCTAGAAAACCCCTTTAAAAAAGTGAACAGTTCTTTTACTGTTACATAATTCGGCCTAACCAGTCTAAATAGAACTTTCTTTTTTTCTGGTGGCCACAATGTTAGGCCTCATGCACACGAACGTATTTTTTTTCCATGTCCGTTCCATTTTTTTGCAGACCGTATGCGGAACCATTCATTTCCATGGGTCTGCAAAAAAAACGGAAGGTACTCCGTGTGCATTCCCTTTCCGTCTGTATTTCCGTTCCGCAAAAAAATAGAACATGTCCTATTATTGTCCGCATTACAGACAAGGATACTACTGTTCTATTACAGAATGCACACAGATGTCATCCGTATTTTTTGCGGACCGCAAAATGCATACGGTCGTGTGCATGAGGCCTTATGCAGGTCCCCTTCCATTACTTCTTCCTGGTTTTGGATTCCCCCTAAACTACTGAGGTGGCAACAGAGGACAGCAATTCCCATTAAGCATTGGCCCTTCACTCAGCCTTCACCTTTCTCATGACCATGCTGTTGCCGCTAGGAGGCGGACACTAAGCACAAAAAGTGTAAACTCCTCCCATTCAGCTATACCCTTCCTACAGTGACTGAGCTAAATCTGCTTTAGCTTAGTGTCTGTAGGAGGCAGACCTCCCTGCGTTGCAGGTCTGCTGGTTTTTTGTTCTTTTTTTGTTTTTCCCTTTTTTCTAGCGGGAGGTTCAGGCAGTCCTAAAAACTGCCTGCACTCCCACCCAGGAGATGGGAGACCAGGGGGTTCCCCAAGCCCCCTGCTCGTTCTCGTTCTCCAGAAGCAAAGGAGGACCAGAGGTTCCTATAAAGCCTCTGTTTCTTGCCAGCGTTCGGATCACCACGGCCGTCCACCGCAAGTCCCCTCTGTGTAGCATCCCTCCCCAAGGGGGCCACACACCAAAGGGGGGCAGAAGACACCGGACAGGTGAGTAAAAAAAATATAAAAAAGGGAGGAATTGGCCCCAAGGTGCTCCCCCTTCCAGTATCCTCCCCTCCCCAAGTTATCTGGTCCCCACAAGGCTAAGCCCTCCAGTGGGTTGCTGCTGTAGGGAGGGGGGGGGCGGTCGTCAGGGTAACGGAGCAGTCACCCTGTAATAGGGGTAATTTACTATGCATGTACTTGTGCGGTCCTCTGCCGTTTTCCAGTGCATTGCGCTTCCTCCCCAGCTATAATGTCGGCTCTTTTCTGGGGCCGCCGGGCCCATTATTAATTTAGGCCCCAGCTTCTGAGCGGCCAGCTCTGGCAGGGCGCCCCCCGTGGCTTCCTTTTTCCCAACCAGCATTTTGGTTCAGCCAGGGATGTGGGCATGTGTTCCAGCGAGTGGGGGGGCGTGGCCAGAGGCTGATGGGTGGGCAGCTGAGCAGAGGGAGTGTGTGCTCCGCCCACATCCGGTTTTTAAGGCACCTGGCGGGACGCTAACAAGCTGGTCTTGTTGCTTGGAGGGACGCAGGCTGGGTAAGTGCTGTTGGTCCCTTCTTACAGGGCCTAACCTTACCCCTCTTCCTCATTTAGGACCGCAGGGTTGGAATTATGTCTGAGCCCAGACCCCAGGTCCTTCCTTCCGAAGGTGGTGTTGGCATTCCATCTAAATGAGGAAATTATTCTCGCTTCATTTTGTCCGGACCCGTCTCATCCTCGGGAGAGTCTAAATAATGTATGGGGGGAAAAGCAACCCAGGATATAAGATAAATAATCAGTACACTAATGTGGCATTAAAATACCTAATACCTCAGTGAAATACAAGGGTATAAGATCATTCAGGTGGTTCTGAATGGAAAAATGTCACCCCACACTTATCGCTGGTGATAACCAGGAGAGAAGGCCTTGTAGTTCGCCCGGGGGTCATTTCGCGTCGGACTTTGCACGATCGTGGTTCGCGGAATGGGCGAACATATGGCGATGTCCGCCGGTGCCATATTCTTTTACATTGTGAAGAACTTTGACCCATGACACATCCATCAGGTGGTACAGGACAGCCAATTGAGACGTTTCAGCACATGGATACACTCCCTACCTTATAAATAAACCCAATCTGGCCGCCATTTTACATTCAGTCTTTTGCCAGTGTAGGGAGAGGTTGCTGTGTGGAGCAGGACAGACTGTTAGAGACACCAAATGCTAGCTAATAGGGCCACAAAAGTCCTTTTAAGGACTGGTATAGGTGTGACTTACTGAGGGGTGTACTTATAATATACTTTCTAACATAGAAAGTATATTATAGTGCATTTGTATTGTGCAGCAGTTGTGTGCGTTTCTGCTGTGATGCTGCAGCTATACAGAGGGGCAAACGCTATTGGAACAAATAATTTCAACTGGTGTGATATACCAGTTGCCCCCCAAAAAAAACTGATTGAGGCAGGGGTGTGATATACCTATAATATACTTTCTATATAGTGCATTTGGGTAGTGCAGCATTTGTGTGTGGTTCTGCTGCGTTACCGCAGCTACACAGAGTGACAAATGCTATTGGAACAAATAATTTTAACTGGTGTGATATATCAGTTCCTCCCCCAAAAAAGTGATTGAGGCAGGGGCGTGATATACCAATAATATACTTTCTATATAGTGCATTTGGGTAGTGTAGCATTTGTTTGCGGTTCTGCTGCGTTACCGCAGCTACACAGAGTGACAAACGCTATTGGAACAAATAATTTCAACTAGTGTGATATACCAGTTGCCCCCCAAAAAAACTGATTGAGGCAGGGGTGTGATATACCTTCTTCCACAAATACTGCTCTTCTATAGGGACTTTGTCACAGGGTCATTTTGAAAATGACAGGCAGAGGAAGAGGCAGGCCATTCCGCAGGGGTATTAGGGGTCAGGCAGGTGCACCAGGCTGGAGCCTAAGTGGGAAGTTGCAGAAGGTGCGTGCGATTACGTCAAAGGACGCACCAGAGTTGGTTGAGTGGCTCACTCAGCCTTCCGCTTCTGCACCCTCCTCATCCTCTCTATCTGCATACTCTTCACTCTCTGCTGTGTGCACCCCCAAAGACACCACCACCACCACCACTATATCCCCTCCGTTCTAGTCAGAGGAATTATTTTCCCATCCATTCCAAGACCTTACCGATGCACAGCCATTCTTGGCATCGGATCAGTAAGAGGAGGTATCAACGGTCGCCACCCAGCAGTCTGACGACAGTACCCAGATCAGCCCAAGGAGGGTGGACCCCGCTGTTGCTGCCTACTCCGAGATCTCTAATTGAAGGTGACGAAAATGACGTGTCGATGGACGTCACATGGGTGCCCACAAGAGAGGAAGAGGAGGGGAGTTCAGAGGGAGAGATGGAGCAGCAGATAGGGAGGAGAAGCAGGCAGAACTTACATCGCACAGGAGGCAAAAAGCAGACTGCTAATGTATCTGGAAAAAGCCATCCACCATGCATCTGGCGCTCCCAGGACGCCGTCACATGATTCCACAGTGTGGGCTTTTTTTAACGTGTCCGCTGCTGACAATATTGTTGCCATCTGCAGCCTGTGCTGTCAACGCATAAGTTGCGGTAAGCCCAACACTCACCTAGGGACGACCGTCTTAAGAAGGCACCTGGCCTCCCATCACCGAGCCCAGTGGGAGCAACACCGTCAGAACCCACAAAGCCACACTCCTGGCGCTCCACATCCTGCCTCTTCTCCTTCTCCATCTCCTCTCTCCTCCCATCTGTGCTCCACTCCACCGTGCCATCGTCACGTTCATCTGGCAAAAGGCAGGCTTCCGTTGCCCAAATGTTCGAGCGTAAAAAGATGATGATGCCAGATAACCCTCTTGCCCAACGACTGACTGCCGGCTTGTCGGAACTGCTAGCCTGTTAACTACTGCCATATAAACTGGTGAACTCAGAGGCCTTTAGAAAATTTGTGGCCATTCGCACACCGCAATGGAGGGTCCCCGGAAGGAAATATTTATCCAAGAAGGGCATCCTGAAGCAATATGGCCACATTCAGCGGCAAGTGAATGTATCTCTGGCACACAGTGTGGGTGCCAAGATACATCTGACCACAGACACGTGGTCTAGCAAACACGGGCAGGGAAGGTGCATAACTTTTACTGCCCACTTGGTGAACCTTCTGACTGTTGTCAAGCATGCAACCCGTGGCATCCGTGTGGATTTGGTGTTACTGCCACGGATTGCATGCAGGCCTGCCTCTTCTTCTCCTCCTCCTACTCCATCCTCCGTCTCCTCCTCGGCTGACTCCTCCTTTTCCACAGCTACCGCCTCTTCCGCTGCGCCCCCAAGCTCCCCAGAACCTATTCGACGTACCAGGTGAGACGTTGCCATGCTGTGCTGCGGCTGTTGTGCCTGGAAGCCAAGAGCCACACCGGTCCTGCACTCCTTTCAGCTTTGTGGTCACAGGGCGATCAGTGGCTAACCCCGCTCAATTAGACAGTTGGTAAAGTGGTGTGCGACAACTGTGCCAATCTGCTGAGAGCGCTGATACAGGGCAAAATGACACACGTGCCTTGCATGGCATACGTCCTGAACTTAGTCGTGCAGTGATTTGTTGCCAAATACCCCGGGGTCCAGGACATCTTGCGGCAGGTCAGGAAAATCTCTGGCCATTTTAGAAGATCTTACACGGCCATGGCTCGCCTTGCTGACATTCAGCGGCGACACAACCTGCCCGTCAGACGTCTTATTTGTGACTGCCCGACGCGATGGAACTCAACCTTCTATATGCTCGATAGGCTGCTCCAGCAGAAACGTGCAGTTAACGACTACCTGTACGAACTCTGCGGCAGGACAGGTTCTGGGGGGCTTGATTTTTTTTCACCGCGCCAGTGGCTGCTCATGCACGAGGCATGCAGACTTCTGCGGCCATTTGATGAGATAACCAAACTAGTCAGTCGCAGCCAGGGCACCATCAGTGACATCGTACCTTTTGCCTTCTTTCTGGAGCGTGCATTGCGTCGTGTCATTGATCAAGCCATCGAGGAGCAGGAGCAAGAAGATGAGAAAGTCGCAAGGGGGGCTACTCCATCTGTGTCCCCCAATGAACGGAAGAGAAACAGATTTTACGGTAAGTACAAAAATCTAGTTTTTCAGAGCATCACCTACCATTGGTCTTTGAAAAACCACTAGAACATAGATGCCTTCTGTGTTGTGTCAGTGATTTTTCATGGACCCATAGACTTCAATGGGCGTGTTAGGTCTACATCACCGACCAAAGTGGTGCATGTCTCATGATTTTAATACTGGCCCATGGTCAGTGTAAAACAACTTATGTGTGAAAAAAACATATTAAAAGTCGCAAATCAGTAATTCATGGACATGTGCTGTGCTGCACGGACAGCACACGTACGCATTCATTTTAGGGTCCATTCACACGCCTGTAGAATGGGTCCGCATCCATTCCGCAATTCTGTGGAACGGGTGCGGACCCATTAATTCTTAATGGGGACGGAAAGGATGGGGACAGCACACAGTGTGCTGTCCGCATCCACATTTCTGGTCTTCGGCTCCGTACTTCCAGTCCGCGGCTCCCGAAAAAAATAGAACATAAATAGCGGACAAGAATAGGCATTTCCATAGGGGTGTCGGCCCGGCGTATTGCAGATCCACAATTTGCAGATCCACAATACACTACGGATGTGTGAATGGACCCTTAAAGCGTGTATTCACACATATCCTTGTTTTAGCACAGTCCATGGGTCCATGATTTTAGCACGGAAGCCCGCCTTATTTTTGTCTGTGTTTGCTGATCCATCACGTCCATGATAGTGTATGCGTTCGTGAAAAACACTGACTCAACACGGACGCCATCCATGTTTCGTCCGTGTTTTAATGGGCAATTATAGGAAAATTTTCTGAAAATGTATTTTCAGCTGTACAGTGTCCATGGAACACAGATGACATACGGAGAGCAAAAAATTGACACACGGACTAAACACAGATTCTTCATGTAAGGCTACATTCACATGACCGTAGTGTTTTGCAGTACGCAAATTGCGGATGTGCAAAACATGGATACCGGCCAGGGTGCGTTCCGCAATTTCCGGACCGCACATAGCCGCCACTATCATAGAAAATGCCTATTCTTGTCCACAATTACACGGTGTGCTGTCTGCATCTTTTGCTTCCCCAAGATTGCGGAACGGATGCAGACTCGTGTGAATGAGCCTTAAATCTTCACTGATGAATCATTGCCCATCTTATCATGGATTTCATCACAGACACGGACATGTGAATAAGGCCTATAGCAGGGAAGCCCAACCTACGGCCCTCTAGCTGTTTCAAAACTACAACTCCAAGCATGACCAGACAGCTTACAGCTATAAGCCTGCAACGGGGCATTATGGGAGTTGTAGTTTTACAACAGCTGGAGGTCCCAAGGTTGAGCATTTTTCGCCTATAGGTACGGCTATACAGTCATGTTTCCTGATGAAGATTTGAAAGTCAATATCAGGAGTGGATCATAAAAGGAGAGAAAGTATAAAGAATAGATATGACTTCTCTTTTTTTTTGGTTTTGGCTTCCAAAACTACATCTTGAAACCTTAACAAAATAATACATTTCATTACTAAATGAGACAACTTTAGGCTTCGTTCACATCACCGTTCAGCCTTTCCGTTCTCCTGCTCCGTTTAGGAGCAGGAGAACGGAAAGGACGGATACTGCATATAACTGAGCCGAACGGAACCTAAGGACCCCATAGACTATAATGGGGTCCATTAGGTTTCCGCTCAGAAGATGATTTTGGAGCGGAGACAAAAGTTGTGCATGCAGGACTTTTGTCTCCGTTTCAAAAATCTTCCCCTGAGCGGAAACCTAACGGACCCCATTATAGTCTATGGGGTCCTTAGTTTCCGTTCGACTTAGTTATGTGCCGAATCCGTTCTTTCTGTTCTCCTGCTCCTAAATGGAGCAGGAGAACGGAAAGTCTGAACCGTGATGTGGACGAAGCCTTACATGGTGTAGCTGTAATAGCCAGTCCACATACTTTGACAGAGGCTCTGTAGCAGAGCCAATACCTGCTACGATGGGGCACCCATGGACTTATGTACCATTGGTAGAAAGTACTCACTCGGTTTACGTGGATGCAGGGGGAAGAGTTTCTCAGCCATTCTCCTAGAGAGGATCCCCCACTTCCCTTGAACTCGTAAGAGGGTCTGCAATTGGGATAGATATTTGGTAGTCATTAGTTAGTGGGGAATAGGTAGCATAATACTCCCTGGTCATCAGAACTACGTATCCCCCCTACCCTTGTCGGCTAGTTTAACAATAATGTCCTTCTGGGAACTGAGCCACGTCAAGACGCGGGATTCCCAAATGGTAAGATTATTGTGACTTTTAGGATATAAAAGGGCTTTTACTTCATTCAAAACTTGCCAGCCTGCAAGGGGGGATCAACAGTAGATCTGATGCCACCAGTAAGAGCATGATCCTCTGTGATGGTACTTTCCATCTCTGGCTCCAATGGATTGGCTAAATCAGATAACAATGCAGCTCTTTCTGTATTTATGCCGCTTGTGGAATTACTTATAGTGAAACCCAGTGGGCCTATCATCACCGGTACCTCCACTTTTTTTGTTCTGACACATGGTTAGATGATCCATACAGTTTATGTAGATGTAACCTGCATACTGATTTATAAAGATCCATTTCAAATACCACACCCTCAGTGTCCACCAAGCCAAAGTTCAGGCCTTAGTTCTGTAGTAGTATCCATGTGAGATTAATCACATTACATTCTTCATCATTGGCATTGTTCACATTCAGTGTCTCCAGGACACCTGCTTTCTCTTGCGATTCTGTTTTTTGTTTGTGTTTTTTCTATTTTCCTCTACCCCTTCTGGTTCTCCTTCCAAAGGGGCATCCTTGGAATCACCACTGTACTGAGCCATATTAGAGCTTTGTCACAAAGCTGAGGAGTTGTCTGAAGCGCTCAATTCAGATTTGGTGGTCCAATAATCTTACATTTTTTTTCTTTATTATCAATTTTTCTTTTATCTTTTTGGACACCAATCAAAAATCTTCAATTTTCAAAGTCCTGTTTATCTCTTAAAAACGTATCTGTCTTTCTCTCCCTTTTTTCAGCTTGTATTGGCTCTAATTTCTTTTCTGTTTTTTTGAAGAACAGTTTGATTGTCTGTTAATCTGGTTCTTAGCTATGTCTTAGCGCTACATAGTTCTGTAGTAACTTGTTCTTATTCCTCTTCACTTCTTTTTAATATTAAACACATCAGATCCAGTGAGTGTTATTTGTGAATGAATGATTGAATGAATGATTACATTAATGCACTGTAAGCATAGGTTTCCATTCTCTGCATGCTTTAAGAGCTTGGAATGTAAACTATATTTAGAGCCTCCAATAATTACAATGTTGGAGGCAGTCATGCACATAATGGGAGGAAGAATTATAACATAATAATATATCAGCCATCACATATCACAAAAAATATCAGCGTTGTTATACAGTTTATACATTACATTCTTCTTGAGGCAATAGTGTTGACCATGTTCTCTGCAGGGATGTCAAACTCAATGGAACAATATTATCTAACTATTTGAATTGTATGAATCCTATTCTTAATAACCTTAGAACAGGCATGTTAAATTTGTGGCATCCAGCTGTTGCAAAACCACAACTCCCAGAATGCCCTTATAGCTGTAGGCTGCCCAGGCAAGATGGAAGTTGTAGTTTTGCAAGAGCTGGAGGGCCACAAATTTAACACCCCTGTTTTAAGGGTATAAATAGTATAATACATACAATTGAAATAATGGGATAATATTGTTTTATAAATATAATTTTTCCTACTTTATGAAGAAGTGTGCATTTACAGACCAAAATAATGTTTTTGTAGACTGCAGCTACAAAATCAGGTGGAGTCCTAGCTAAACGCATACATTATACATAAATTGACACCACACAAAGAGGTAGTCATTACACTCACCTAAAGAATTATTAGGAACACCTGTTCTATTTCTCATTAATGCAATTATCTAGTCAACCAATCACATGGCAGTTGCTTCAATGCATTTAGGGGTGTGGTCCTGGTCAAGACAATCTCCTGAACTCCAAACTGAATGTCAGAATGGGAAAGAAAGGTGATTTAAGCAATTTTGAGCGTGGCATGGTTGTTGGTGCCAGACCAGCCGGTCTGAGTATTTCACAATCTGCTCAGTTACTGGGATTTTCACGCACAACCATTTCTAGGGTTTACAAAGAATGGTGTGAAAAGGGAAAAACATCCAGTATGCGGCAGTTCTGTGGGCAAAAATGCTTTGTGGATGCTAGAGGTCAGAGCAGAATGGTCCGACTGATTCAAGCTGATAGAAGAGCAACGTTGACTGAAATAACCACTCGTTACAACCGAGGTATGCAGCAAAGCATTTGTGAAGCCACAACACGCACAACCTTGAGGCGGATGGGCTACAACAGCAGAAGACCCCACTGGGTACCACTCATCTCCACTACAAATAGGAAAAAGAGGCTACAATTTGCACAAGCTCACCAAAATTGGACTGTTGAAGACTGGAAAAATGTTGCCTGGTCTGATGAGTCTCGATTTCTGTTGAGACATTCAAACGGTAGAGTCCGAATTTGGCGTAAACAGAATGAGAACATGTATCCATCCTCTGATAACTTCTTCCAGCAGGATAATGCACCATGTCACAAAGCTCGAATCATTTCAAATTGGTTTCTTGAACATGAGAATGAGTTCACTGTACTAAAATGGCCCCCACAGTCACCAGATCTCAACCCAATAGAGCATCTTCAGGATGTGGTGGAACGGGAGCTTCGTGCCCTGGATGTGCATCCCTCAAATCTCCATCAACTGCAAGATGCTATCCTATCAATACGGGCAATATCAGCACCTTGTTGAATCAATGCCACGTAGAATTAAGGCAGTTCTGAAGGCAAAAGGGGGTCCAACACCATATTAGTATGGTGTTCCTAATAATTCTTTAGGTGAGTGTACATTTCCAGCATTTGTTACATTGTTGTGGGGTGAATTTGATATTAGTCTGTCAGTGAATCTGTCTGTCTTTCTCTCTGTCTCTCTGCTCTTGCCAGCCAGCCAACCTCTTTGTCCACTATTACCTCTACAGACAAACTAGTACATAATTCCCACTTAGTGCTCATGCAAACCACCATGGTTTAGGTCCGAATCCGATCTGCAATTTCTGTGGGTCGGATGCGGACACATTCACTACACTGGTGACGCAAAAGATGCGGACAGCACACCGTGTGCTGTCTGAATCTGTATGTCTGTTCCTTGGCATCCACAAAAATATAGAACATGTCCTACAAAGATAGGACTGTTCTGTTATGGACCTGATGTTCTGTTTCTGTAAAATGTGGAACGCACATGGCTGGTATCTGTGTTCTGCGGATCTGTGTTCTGCGGATCTCGTGTGCATGAACCCTAACATGCCACATTATCACCTTATCTGCCTTAAAGGGTGTGAGAAGCATGCAGCTGATTAATCCCAGGTGAAGCAGAGCTGCAGTCAAAGTATATTTTTGTTTCTTTGGTTTAACTTGGTTATTTCATGCTATACAAGTGACTTAGATGGTAAGCTCCTCATTTGTTATGGTTTATTTGTAAGATTAATGTTTTGGGAATTTAAAGTGTGTGGAAGACTATATGATCCAATAGCACAGTGACTTTTATATGGCAATTTTTAGCAGAATTTCTGGTTTGCAGATATGGTGGGTGGACAAAAAAGTAGAGGAGAATCTGCTTTCTAATAGTCTCACAGTCACTCAAAAGTAGCCCCAGGAAATGGAGGACATTAGTACTGACCACCAATATTTGTGTGAATGAAGCACTTTTGATGAGCTATAAACTTCCTATGTAGCTGTGCAGTGTCTCTGGCTGTGTGTTTCTCCTCACTTGCATTGACATGTGAAATATAATCCTCCTGCAGTTTTTTCAAAAGCATTTGGGGGGGGAATGTTACACAATTGATAACATGAGCACTAGACATTTCTCACTGATAAAACATATTACAAAGTTTCTTGTTTCTTGTACTGCTTGTACAATTGATTTATGCAAAGTTGTGTGAAACGTTCGTGACCATTTAAGGGAACCTGTGGGAAATCATGTAGCTGGACACTGGAGGGGGGTTACTTGCTACCAAAGTAGCTACAACTTAACCCCTGTTTTGCTTTTATTTAATGTTTAAAATAAATACAAACATTTGTTTTTACCCAAAAACTGAGTGAAGACTTTTTATAATAGCACACACACCCACATCTCAACATGCAGGCACACCAACGTTTGGTATTAGCATGTTAACATATTTTATGTCAGCTCTTTTTTTTACCTAAGAACAAATTGGCAGAACTCAGGGTGTGATCTCACAGATGAGCTGCAAGTATACAAAGCCTAATAACATGTACATCAGCTAAAGTTTTGTCTTTTTTTCAGTTGTTGAGAGAATGGATGGAGTTTCAGATGACATAGAAAAGTCACATACAGGTTACAATAATAAGATCTCTGAGGTGGAGCAGGACCTGAAGAAACTAGGTAACTTGTAATTTTATATTGACTATGTTCCATCATCTGTATCATTTCCAGAGTTTTAAGTGTTATCACTTAGTATTAGAGTTGTCTCATAAAGGGGTTGTCTGATTTATAAGAAAACTCACCAAGAGAGACGCCAAATGTAATTAAATAATATAATTAAAATCACATGGTCACCCCTTAATCTGCTGCTGTTTCCAGTGCTGTAGCTCCAGTCCTTACCTCGGGCTTCTGTTTACAGGCTGCAGTGGTGATGTAACTGTATATGGCATGTGACCACTGCAGCCAATAACAGGCCTCAGCAGTCTTGTGCCATACTGCTTCGATTGGCTTCAGCTGCTATCTGCCATATATAGCTACCTCACCTACAGACACAAGAGGTGAGGACTGGAGATGCAGAACTGAAAAAGGTGGGGGATTATGGGGTGACTGTATATTCTTTTATTATTTTATTACAGTTGGTGACAATGCGTGTGTTTTCTTATAATGCAGAAAATACATTAAAAGGGGTTGTCCCACGAAAAATATTCTACAGTTTTCAAACCAGCACCTGTATCTGATTTGTAATTGAATGTAATTAAGAATTTAGCATAGCCTCTGAGTCATTCAATAAAATAGCCCCACCTGCAGTTTATTTTTTTCTTATTTCTTTGACCTGCTCACTGAGAAGGCCGGACATGCTCGGTTTCATCCTTTAACTGCCTCCTAAGCTGTGATAGGAAGAGAATGAACACGCCCCCTTAGCTGTAGCAGAAAAGACACTCCCCTTGAGCTGCAGCAGAAAAGACACAATGCATGAGCTGTCAGCTTGATATAAATCTAGCAGAGCAATAAATGGGGAGATCTCTGGATCCATGTGAGGTACAGGGCTGGTTCTAGCTGTTAGAAAGAGGTTGTCATGTACTATATGATGTCTGATTTTAGTTTTTTACATTAGTCATGGGATAACCGCTTTAAGGCAAACCTTTTCGATATGCCCTTTTAGAGCATATTGATGTTTTAATGTTGACTTCTCTACAAACCAGAACAGAAAGCTGCTGACAAAGAATGGGACCCAACCCATCATTTAATGTCCAGCATTGAAAACTAGATTTCCCCCACAGTGGCTCAAATATCTGGATTTAGCTTTTTCTAAAGCCATCAGGTGATCATCGAGTCACCTTCAATTTAACAATACTGAAGCCGATTGCATGATGAACAAGCAAATGTTCATCGGGCAATCCAGATATTTCAGTTAATGCTGAAAGATCAGGATTTGTCAACGGAAGATCGTGCTGTCTAATAGCGATCTGCCACTGGCAAACCACTGTACAGCATGGGGATGAGCAATGGCATAGTGATCGCGCCTCCCCATGCTGTGGAGGAGATCGCTGCATGTAATAGCAGCTGTCTCCTCAGCATGCGAGCAGGAGATTGCTGGGAGGGAACACTTCCCTCCAGACAATCGTCTGCGTGATTGGGGTTTCTAATACACCCTTTACATGCCTTGCCATTAGCATGATCTTTGTTGGCCAACCATTCCCGGGGAGGGTAATAAGGTCTTGAATTTCCTCCATTTGTACACAAACTGTCTGACTGTGGATTAGTGAAGTCCAAACACTTTAGAGATGGTTTTGTAAACTTTTCCAGCCTGATGAACATCAACCACTCTTCTTCTTCTGAGGTCCTCAGATATCTCCTTGGTTTGTGCCATGATATACTTCCACAAACATGTGCTGTGAAGATCAGGCTTAGATAGATAAATCCTTGTTCTTTAACTAAAACAGGACACCCACCCACTCCTGATTGTTATCCAATTTATTGAAAACACCTGACTCTAATTTCATTGTCAAATCTGCTAATCCTTAAGTTTTACATACTTTTACCACTCACAGATATGTGATATTGGATAATTTTCCTCAATAAATAAGTGACCAAGTCTAATATTTTTTACTTATTTGTTTGATTTGGTTTTCTTAATCTACTTTTAGGACTTTTGTGAAAATCTGATATAGTTTTAGCTGAAATTTATGTAGAAATATAAACAAACTTTAAAGCACCACTGTAGCTGTTAGTCACTGATAGCTGTTCACGCGGAAGGTCTTAAAGAGTAAGTAAACTTTTATACAAGTTGCTTTTAAACTCTTCTAAATTGCCCCAAAATCACAAATTGAACCATAAATAGCCCCAAAATAATTTTTGTTATATACTTTATTATTGTTGTTTTGCAACTTAAAAGTTCATAATAGTACTGCATCTTAAATTCATCATTCCCATACAGCACTGGCTTGTCAGCTCAAGGCTCTCTATACCACATTGGTACGAGAGCCTTCAGCTGAGAGGAGCACGGGCTCAAGCAGGAGCCCGCTCCGATCAACTAAAACCTGGCAAAGCACATCGGTACAGGGCACAGGGTACCTATGTGCTGTGCCAGAATTAGCTTGGGGGGAGCGCAGGCAGGACAGAGATCGGTGATCCCTCCTGTGTAGAGTTCTCAAAAGCAGCAGAAATCTGTACACCGTACAGCGCTGACAAGCCAGTGCTGTACGGGAATGATGATTTTAAGAAGCAGTACTATCATGAACTTTGGGTACATTTTTAAGTTGCAAAACAACATAATTCATTAATAAAGTATATTACAAAAATTATTTGAAGGCTATTTAGAAGAGTTTAAAAGCAAGTTGTATAAAGGTTTAGTTACTCTTTAAGTTCAGAAAGGAGACATATAAATGTATAAATGACAAGTTTTACAGAATCTTTTCCTACAAAACTATATATCAATCTGATGATCTCCTCCTGCTCTATAATATGCCTGTAGATTGCACTGCACAGATTGTGGTGACAGGTCCTCTTTAAGCCTTTACTCCAGATGGATACAGCTGTATGCCGATCCATTTTTCTACCTTTCTGATTGAATTCTAAATGCAAACAATAAAGACAGAAAAAGCAACAGCTTTGAATGCTTGCAAAATATGTTATGTAACAGGCCTGTTTGTTGCCAATTTCTCCTGTGTTTCCATCCATATGCATACATTTTCTTGGAGGGTGAATTTTTTTGTAAGCATTTCATCAGGGTGATTGGAAGACATTTCAGAATGAGTCACTGAAACAAGACCTCAGTTTATGGTAGAGGAGATAAATACATGACAACATTGCCAATTTGACAGTGTATCACTTCCTAGCATATGGTATATATTTTGCAGATGACCAAGCTGGACAAAAGTCAATCAACACTAACACAGAACTCTCCGGCGTGAGATCAGATATCTTAGCCATTCGTCAACAGCTACGTGAGATCACAGAAAAGAGTAGCAGAAACAAAGATGCCCTGGAGAAACTACAAGAAGCTGGTGGCCTTCTAGATGCAAAGCAAAGCCAAATGAAAAGTGCCTTAGACAATAACTCTCTGATGATTAATGGAGTCAATCAAACATTACAAGTATATAACAGTTATGTTTCTAGTTTACAGCAGGACACTAGCAGTCTACAGACAAATCTTCAAAGCCAAATGCAGTCAAGCAATATACTCACTATGAGTGTAAGTAACTTAAACTTGACACAGACACAGCAAAGGACAGTTATAAGCACTTTGCAGAGATCTGTGGATGATACCAGTCAAGCTATTCAACGTATCAAGAACGATTTTCAAAGCCTTCAACAAGCTGTTATTCAAACTCGGAAGGATACAGACTGGCTGAAAGAGAGAGTCCAAAACCTACAAAACATTGCAACAAATAACTCTGCTCTTGTCAAGGCAAACAATGAGACTGTAGAAGAAATGAGCAACCAGCTCAATAATCTTGGTATTCAGATCGAAAATATTACTGTGACGGCACAATCCAATGAGCAAAATTTAAAGGATCTTCAGGATTACCATAAAGAATATGAGAATAAGACAAATGCCAAATTCAACTTTTTGGAAGAGCGTTTCCAGAAATTTGAGGAAGATATAGTAGGTATTATTACCAATATTAGTTACACTGCTCATCATCTAAGGACGCTGACTAGTAATCTCAATGATGTAAGAACAACCTGCACCGATACACTGAGTAAACACACAGAAGATCTAATTCAGCTGAATAACTCTATCTCCAGTATTCAGCTAGACACATCTTCACTCAGTACTCAACAGGATACAATGAGACAAAGACTAGATAACGAAGTAGCCAAT
Source organism: Bufo bufo (assembly GCF_905171765.1). Classification (NCBI taxonomy): domain Eukaryota; kingdom Metazoa; phylum Chordata; class Amphibia; order Anura; family Bufonidae; genus Bufo; species Bufo bufo. Next base: position 160,876,311 of record NC_053393.1, on the reverse strand, counting down.
TTATCAATTATTATGGAAGAAATGAAGTTGGTGGACTCAAATCATGGACAACTAATAAAGAATTTCACAATTTTGCAAGGTAGGATCATATCTACTTTCTCTTAGACAAATGTTTTAATGTTTAGCTGCTCTAATTTCATAATTATTGGCTTGATTTATAAAAATGACTTGTTCGTTAAAAAATTAAAAACCTAATCCTCGCTAAGATACAAGTGATCATTGTGTTGATAATCCTATAGTGTAAACTGCAAAGCAGTAAAAATATCGAGAAGACCTACAGTGCGCAGCAGGTAAATGAGTCATCGTAAACTATGGTATAACACTTTCATATGTCCATCGTTAAAGGGGTTCTCTGGCTATTATTTAAAATGGCCACCAGCAACCTTTCCTACAATGTGAGCAGGACCTCTACTTGTAGAGCTGCCTAGGGGGTGAGGTGGCAGGGGCTCATTACACACTATGCTCTGGCACTGGAATACACTACATATTAGTGAATGTTCCTGTCAGGTTGGTCAGCCATGATGGCATATCATAGGCAGGATCATATTCTTACCATCTATTGTAGAGCACTGTAGTGTAAAAGTTTACAAAAATTTTCTCTACCAAAACCACCTTGGTGGAACTCAACTGATCCTATAAGTGGGGCTCGTGAGGCATCAGTGGTATTCATCATGTGACAGATCTGGCTACGTGTCCTGGTTATAAATGAAAACCATAATATAAATGTGAACAGAGTGTAAGAGGGTTTCCACCAAAATGCCACATATTTGTAAATCAGAAGCTAGAACAATTTACAATTTCATAATTATGCTTATTACACATACCTACAAATGGGCATTTTTTTTATCAAAAGTGACAAAAGGAAGTGCAGACCTTTGAATTAGTTTTATAGAAAACATATATACGGTAATTCAGTTCTGTTTTAGGCCTCATGTACACAACTGTACTTTTTTTGCGGATCAGATGGGGACCCATTCAGGAACCTGTCCTATCCTCCATTTTTCAGAAAATAATACGGAGCTCTAAAGTAAGGATCCGTAATTGTGCATGAGGCCTTACTAACGGTAACCTTTACTTTTGAGGGGAAAATATTCTTTTATTTTAAAAAAATGGGAACCCGACACAGGGACCATGATTTTTGTTAAGAGCACTTAGAACTGACAGTCTTCCATGGGTAAAGCCAATTATTCACTCCAACAGCTGTGGCTATGCTTGTACAGTTCTGTCTAGTCATTTCACAATGAGGATGACTGGGTTCTCAGGAGCATGCGCAGTAGATCATGGCCCAGCCTCCTCTCTACTTCTCCATACAGTTGAATGGGATGGCTCTGGCACGTGTTCTGTAGAGTCTGAGCTTCCTAGTCTGCTCTACTGTATTTAGCAGACAGCATCTGAGGTAAGCTAGCAGAGTCCTTATCACAGCATTCTTAAGGTACCCATACACATTAGTCTAAAGTCTATCAATCCAGACAATTTCAACTAAAACAATTGTTCGTCTTGTGGAATTTAACAGCGAACGCTTGTTTTAGCTGACCAATGACAGGCCAGCATTGTCTGAAAAAATGGTTGTCCAATGGTTGGACAATAGATCTTTCCTTGAAAGAATGTTCCCAAAAATATCTTTAGTCCATTGCCCGGTTTAATTGGACATATATGAATATTCTGAACAACTAACATCCAATATGTGTATGGCTGTGTCTGTGAAATGATCGTTCACAAGATATTACTTTATTTAACTGATGTTCAATCATCAACCAACTTCTATGTAATGAACATGGCCACTAGAGATGAGCAAATTTAATATTTTGAAATTCGTTCACGTTTCGTTTACTGGTAAAAGGTGAATTGCGTTATGGATTCCATTACAACGGACCATAACGCATTTCTATGACAGAATACATAACGGAATGCCTTTAGAGGCATTCTGTTATTTATTCCGTCATAATAGAAGTCTATGGGCTGCATAACGAATCCGTGCGTTATGGTCCGTGGTAACAGAATCCATAACGCAATTCACCTTTTACCAGTAAACGAAGCGTGAACGAATTTCATAACCGGAAATTCGCTCATCTCTAATGGCCACCTTTACGCCCTGTAGAGGATTAATAGGGATCTGACCATAACATTGTTCTGTTCTACTGTACATTTTCTAGCTAGGGTTCATTGTACATTGCTCCATAATACCAGCATTACTCGTAGGGCCATTGGCATAGCCGGTGACTCGGTTCACCTGTTAAATTGCTTCTTCAGCTTGTTGCCACCAGGAGGAGACTAAGGAGTCTTCAGGCTAGAACTAGCCGATTAAGGGCTCTGTCCATCAGGCTGTTAGAATGTAAATTCTTAATCTGTTTTGCACTCTTTCAAACAACTTAGAATCAGGATATTTTACATATATGATGGATTTTTATTTTTTAATTGGATTACATTATTATATTATAAATTATTGGTTCATCATTTTTAATTTATTTATATGTTGTGTCTCTTTAAATTGTATATGCTATACCATGGGTTTCAGAGAGATATGAAATTTCGATCCTCTATGTTTTCTATGTACTGTGGTATTGACAATAAAGTTGACTTTGACTTGATGAATATATTTGAAAATTATCATTAGATACTGTAAGTCTTGTTTTCTTATTACAGGGCCACCGGGTCCTAGGGGACCGAAAGGCGAAAGAGGACCACTTGGTCCCATGGGACCAATTGGACCAAAGGGACAGACTGGAGATAAAGGAGAACCAGGGTTGCCAGGACCTGCTGGGGAAAAGGGCCTAACTGGACCAATTGGGCCTTCAGGAGAAAAAGGATCTAGAGGTTCAAAGGGCCCGCAAGGAAATAAAGGACAAAGGGGTTCACCAGGAAGAAGTGGAGAACCAGGACCTAAAGGCGATCCAGGTTCACCAGGACCGCCTGGAATAAGTGGACCACCAGGGCCCCCTGGTCCATCAGGCCCACAAGGAATTAAAGGGATCATTGGTGAACCTGGCATTCCTGGTAGTAGAGGGGCACCAGGCCCACCAGGCGAACCAGGATTAACAGGTTTACCAGGACCTAGAGGACCACCTGGACCCCCAGGAGATGCTGCAAGATCACTATCATTACATGATGTTGCCACATCTGAATCTGACATTTTTCTTTCAGTGCCAGGTAGGTGAAAAGCAAATGTAGACAAATAATTAAGGATCTACATGAACTTAATTATATTACAGATTCTGTACTATCTGACAACATCAAGATGCCATTCAATATCCAAACTGTGGATTGTTCTCACAGAGAGCATGGAGTTTTAGCCATGAGCCTGGGGTGTGTCTGTCAGCACAGTGTTGACAGTCTATTTCCTGGTTAGAAAGTGTACTGTGTCACATACCTGTGGTCATGAATATATATTACAAATATGGCATATTATCTAAATCCGGTTTGGCACTGGCTACTAAAGTAGTATCTATATGATGAGGCATCCTGTTTTCTGAAGACTACATTCTGCTTTTTAGCATAGATTGTGACAGAATGAGCAGAGTCATGTGGACTGGAGGAACCTCCCTGAAAACTTCAGTGCTACAAAGCAGCACTCTTTTCATTAGAAGATGCATTTGAAGCTCAGCCGGTACTAAGTTTTCTTTCTGTATACTGCAGAAAGTAACCTTAATTTTAACAGGCTACCTGTACCTCTCATGTCAGATTTGTCCTTATGGCCGTGGAGCCAGCAAAGAGAGGAAGTGGCTTATTGTGCATAAAAATCCTGACTACCAGCCATGCATTATTATGTTTATTATTAAACTGCATCCCCTATAGCCTTGCTTACCTCTCCATTCCTGTCCTCCGTATCCAATTGCTGCTTAGCTGCTCCCTCTACCACATAAAATATAAGTGCCCTACTCCATCTATACTCTTCCTGCCCCAAGATCATGCTTTGCTCAGGTAAGTATGAATATGTGTATATGCAAGTGTTTTGCATTTGTTTATATGAATGTACATATAAGGGGTAATATATGGATGTCTATATGTTTACTTATACAGTTGCAAGAAAAAGTATGTGAACCCTTTGGAAGGATATGGATTTCTGCACAAATTGGTCATAAAATGTGATCTGATCTTCCTCTAAGTCACAACAATAGACAATCACAGTCTGCTTAAACTAATAACACACAAAGAATTAAATGTTACCATGTTTTTATTGAACACACCATGTAAACATTCACAGTGCAGGTGGAAAAAGTATGTGAACCCCTAGACTAATGACATCTCCAAGAGCTAATTGGAGTGTGGTGTCAGCCAACTGGAGGGACAGTCACCCCGAAACAGCTGTCTGTAGATGAGATGCTGGCTTATTTATTATCCAAGTCATGTCTCAAGGCCTAATTAAAGGGTTGAACATTGACTTATAGGATAGCTGCCTTACATCTGGAGGCATTAGAGGGAGAGCTTGTTAAGAGCTTATTTGCATCCCTTTCTTCCCAGAATTCCAGAGGAGCATGTATGGCCTATACGTCTCCTCACGCTGATTAAGACAATTTCTAACCAAGGAGAGATAGTACCCCACAACTCCTTTCACAGCATTCAGTACTTTTACAGAACGGACCTGCCAAAGTGCTGGCGTGTGCTGGCAGCTGAAAGACCAAGTCTGCATGCTGTATGCTGTCATTTCAACTATTTTTATTAATGTGTAGGGACAGTCATGGTAAAAATGTTTGTAATGTACCTTATTAGGGAAACATGTGTAATTGTATTTAAGAAAAAAACTGCCTTAAGGGGAACCTGTCATGTGGATATTTGATTATAATCTAACTAATTATATACAATCATTAACTACTAAAAAGTACCTTAGATGTATTCACTTACTGGTGTGACAGATGGTTACCTCATAATATACACACAAAGATGCCACATGCCGCATGCCAATCAGCTGATTTGAGTCCAGCGTGATGTCAGTGAGTCCAGCGTTTTTTTAATTCAGAGCTATAGCCACTCCCCTGCCCACCTGCTGCTGATTCATATGGAAAGTAACTGTCAATCAGCAGCAGGTAGGCGAGGAGAGTCAGGAGCTCATAAATATTCAGGACTCATCATTATCAGCTGGAGCTTTTCAATACAAGATGTTGGCAGATTGACTGGGTCAATTAAAGAAAGTGACCCAGCATTTTGCTAAGAGAATCAGTCACTTATTTATGTTGCCCTTAGTTAGGACACCATAAAATTGGTGACAGGTTCCCTTTAACAAACCTCAAATTGGGTGTTACTAAGGAGAATCCATCTTCAGTGTTCTACGGAATGCTGAAGACAGCTATCTGTAAGATGCAGCGGAAGGCTTCTCAGCCTACCTCTGCTCATTCTTCTCTGTCACTTCCTCACAGTCTATTTTGCTAATGTCTTTACTATGATTTTCCCTGTATTAACTGTCCCTGCCTATTTCATCTTCTGCCAGTGCTGATCACTGGTAGCCTTGCTCCACTCTGTCTTTCAAGCACATCCCTGGTTACTCAGTAAGCACTAAGTGGCCTGAATTTGTCCCTACAGTCATTTTTATGTGGAAAAAAGCTGAAATCGATTACACAGAGCTCAGTCTATAAATTATTTTACATGTTGTCTTCCTTTTAGGGTGTCCAAATGAATGGAGGAATTTTACTGACAAATGCTACTATTTTTCAAGTGGAAAAGATATCTATAACGATGCTAAGATTTTCTGTGAAGAAAAAGAAGCTAAGTTAGTTTTCATAGAAAGCAAAGAAGAACAGGTACGTGTTGATGTTGTATAGAAAGTATGAGGAACATTCATACGAATCCAGTAGGAGGAGCACAGTGACACAACTGGAAAATATTAAAAAAATACTAATTCTACAGGATGTAAACTAAGGTCTTGTCCATATATGGCCACTTGTCCATATATTGTTATTGTACTAGGCAAAAATGTTGTGAAGTAATAACTTTCATACATTAATGTATATATTATTTTCATTATGTCAACCTTGAATAAAAACATTTGAACATCATAGATTGCAAACATATAGGCAGGTACACACAAATACACAGTATCTAAATAAAACCTAAAAATACCCTAACATCTTCTGGATATGCTCCGCCTAATCAGAGCACCCACCCGGACAAAGGGGGAACCCCAACCACTATTCTGTCCCTTTTGAACCCTCTTAAGACAATGGGATAGAAAGATAAAGTGAAGGGGTGATGTACTAACCTACTAGTTTTCTGTACTGTCCATATAGACATCACAGAGGTCTTGTCCATAAGATGGCCGCTGATGGACGGTCATGTGACCAGACATATCACTCAGCCTCCTCCAGTCATATACACTGCACCTGCTCTAAACTCCCAAGATGGCAAGTAAAGATGGCAGGTGCAGTGTATTTGAATGGAGTCACGTGGCCCTCCATCAGTGGCCATATATGGACAAGACCTCAGTGTGGCCAGCACAAAAGACTTGGCAAATAAGGGGACTTACATTATAAAATATAGAAAATAGTGCAGATAATCAACAAAGTGAGTGCCATATAGTCATGTACAAACACATTGATCAAGAGTAACCAGAAAGTGGCCAACCCCTTGTCTGTACAGTCCAATAAGGAATCTGAAAAGCAGTGGAGATATCAGACCACTACTGTTCTGTAAATGTGTACACTAGAGATGAGCGAATAGATTCAAATTTATTTATCTCATCAGCGGGACTTCACCTTTGGTGGTCTGTCCCAGCAGGTGAAGAAGTGTCCACCTGTTGCTAGATTAACAAAGGCAGTACTTTTAGCCCGACCCTGACAATTTGCTGCCTGCATCAATGCTCCAATTAGCCAAGCAAGGGCAGAAGCTCTGCTTCGACAATGGAGCAGCGACTGTGCATGTGCCACTACCTGGACAGCCCCCCACAGGTGAAGAAGTCCTGCTTATGAGACAAATCGATTAGTTACAATGGATTCGCTCATCTCTAGTGTATACCCAAACATATACAAAGTAAAAAGAAAAAAACATAAAGTATCAGTTGACCCTTACGATAGATTAGACAGCCAGACAGGTAATAAATGCATATTATAGGACTGTTCCCTAATATACAAGTATAGGTTGAATTAGGCCTCATGCACACGGCCATTGCACGGCAGTTGCCCGTACTGCAGCCCGCAAACAGCGGGTCCGCAATAGACGGGCCGTGGCCGTTTGTGCACCGCATCATGGATGCAGACCCATTCACTTGAACATGTTCTATTTTTTTGCGGTGGGGACCAATCATAAACCCACTCAAGTTGAATGTGTCTGGATCCAATGCCGCAACTGCACGGATGGTGCCCGTGCATTGGGGACCTCATGGACGGGCAGGCTGGAAAACGGCCGTGTGCATGAGGCCTAAAGGTGAGTCTACTCTTTATAAGAAGCTATTCATTATCTATTTTAGGCCACCTTTACTTGACCATAATATGGCAGCATTTTTACTATCACCCAAGCACCCAAACCTACCCCCACGACAACAGTTTTCAGTTGCACAGCATGCTTCATTATTTTGCATAAATGTTATGGATTTCACCCTTTGGCCAGCAAAATCTTCAGAAAAAGATGTATTTAATACGTGCAAATAATGCTGCGGCTCTGCAGCAATAATTAAAGGTGGAGAATATCCACATCTGAATGCACCCGTACAGTGTATGAAACCGGCCTTATTGAATGTGTTTACATAAATGTATGATGAGAGATCTCATAATCCCAAGCCCAGTTGTAACCATTCACAATATGATCTTGTGATATTGAATACATGAATTTAGAGGTTAAGATAATATTCAGATCACTTGTGTGTTTTACTTTGATAGCAATTCATTAAGAAGCAAACAAGTGGAAAAGGCAACTTTTGGATTGGGCTTACTGACGTAGAAGAGGAGAACGTATGGAAGTGGCTAGATGGCACCATGCCAACATTCACGTATGTAAAATAATAGCATGGATATGCCTCAAACCTGTATGAATGATGGCAGTATCAGACAGTATGCGACAATTTCTTTCTAAGAACGCTAGAACCAGCCCTGTACCTCACATGGATCCAGAGGTCTGCTAGAGGCTGGCAGCTAGTCAGGAGGTGTGTCCTTTCTCAGGGATGTGTCCTTTCTGCTGCAGCTCTATCCCTGTTATGCCTCTTTCACATGTCCGTGATGACATCTGTGAAAACATGGTCAGTGGTGAAACTGTTTGCGAAGAATCCGTGTTTGGTCCATGTGTCCATTTTTTGCCTCTGTGCATCATCTGGTGTCCATTGACACAGGGCTGGTTTTAGACAATATGTCGCCATGGTCAGAATTTGAAGTGGGGCCCAAATTAAATATTGTAACACGTTGACATTTAGTCAGTTCAAATGGCAGTACACCAGAGTAATTGTGAAAGTCTTAAAAGATCAGGGGCAAAAGCCTCAACGCGTACCTGAACACCTCCCCCCCCCCCCCCCCCCCCCCCCGTCCCAATTCACACACACACACAATCACCACTACAAAAAAAAAAAAACTGGTGTAAAATAAAACTGGCCTAGTTGCCCAAAGCAACCAATCAGCCTTTCATTTTTCAGACCACCCTTGAAAATGAAAGATGATTTCCCCATAAATTTATATACATATATATAGTTGTCCAATAATACCACTATACAAGGTCTGAATATTACCACTGTACAGTGATTAAATATAAAATAATTGCATAGTTACATAGTTGATATGATTGAACAAAGCAAGGGTCCATCTAGTCCAATCTCCATACTGAAATTGAGCAAAACGCACTGTACAAAGGATAATATTACCACTGACACCACTAAATGCCCTTGGTCTCTGCGGTAAACACTCCACAACCTCTTCCCTCTGCTTCTGAATGAAGGCTGTAAAAGACTCCTGAATAAATTCAAGAACAGCAGGAAGAGGTTATGAAGCGCTTACTGCAGAGAACCGAGGGCACTTCAGAATTAGAGAGCCTGCTTACATTGGGGGAAGGCCAGGGTTGATTCTAGGTTCTCTGCTGCCTGAGGCAAAAATTTAAATGGTGAACCCCCCTGGTGCCAAATTCTTGTCCAACCCCTGCCCCCAGCCCTACTGTTAAAGACATGTGGATAGACCTTATATACAACGCAATTAAACATACACAGTAATACAGCTCTACATACCTCTTATATCCAATCATGTCTCCTTTACATCATTTACATATTATCTTTCCTCATCTTCTCCATTCGGATCAGACCACCATGACAACGTCTTTTAGCTGCCTCTTGCCTTTGCAGAGTTTGCCACACAGACATCTTAGGTTCCTTTATTTTACTATTATCCTCCCCACCTTCACAACACAAACTCCCCATCCTGGTGCCCCAAGAGTGTTGTTCTGCTGCTACCCCCAATACTGTGTCCACTGTGCTTCCCAATGCCCATACACAATATACTGCAAAATGAATAGTGCCATACGGATAGTAACCCATATTGCAACAGAATGCCCTTATTAAAAAAGCGCCCCTACGGTGCCCCCAATAGTGATAATGCTCTCCAAGAGTGCCCCATTAATGGCAATGTGCTTCATATTGTGCCCAATAATAATAATGTTCCCACAGTACCCCAGTAGTAATAATGCCACCATAATACCCCCATAGTGCCCCCTGTAATTCTAATACCCACAGCAGTTATAACACCCCCGTAGTGCCCCTTGTATTATAATGTCTCCTGTAGTGCCATTATGTGTAATGTTCCTCTTCATAGTGCCAGTATATATAATGCTCCCCCTCTGTAGTGCCAGTATATATAATGCCCCTCGCCTGTAGTACTACTACCTACATACCCTGTTGTGCCAGTCTATATATATTGCTTCTTTCTTCCCGTCCCCTGTAGTGCCAGTATGTATAATGCTCGCCCATCCCTCCCCCATAGTGCCAGTATATAAATGCTCCCCCATGCCCCCCATAGTGCCAGTATATATATTGCTCCTCCATGCCTGCCCAATAGTATCAGTATATATAATGCTGCTCTGTTCCTCCCATCCCTCCTGGTAGATGCCAGTAAATATATTGCTCCTCTGGTCCCACTCCCCCCAGTAGTGCAGATGTGTGTATGTATATATATACCTGACTCCCATTCCACACCGCCGTCTGCGAGGCCTGTTGCCTGAGTTGCGGTGTCCCAGCGCAGGCAGTCATGATGACATCACAGCAACCTCTTGCGTTGGTCTCAGTCGACATGATGACAATGTCACGAATGTCTGTGTCAGGATGCAGGCATTTATGACCACATCATCACGCCACCTGAGACCCAGCTCATAGTGGCCTGCAGCCTATGAGCCTGAGTTGCGGTGTCCCAACGCCTCAGTAGGTTGCGGTGAGTTGCAGTGTCCCAGCGCCTCAGTAGGTTGTGATGATGTCATTGCAACATCCTGTGCCATTCTAATGCCTCATAGGCTTCAGGCCTAGCAGGGACAGCAGGCTCCCATGCCCCACAGTAATCTGCCGGCAAGATGTGGCCTGAGGGACCCCCAGTGTTGGCACCGCTTTGGCACCACTATGGCAATACCAATTATATTTATTTGCATTAACTTCTAGTAAAAAACATTTTTTATATATTTTATATTTTTTAATGTTACTATTTTTACTTTATTAGCTACTCCCAATCTTACTTGTTTTTTGTCCCTGAGGAACTTAATGAGGACCTTTCATCACAAAATGTGGTGCAATCTGCAGGCAGCAGGTTATAGAGCAGAAGGAGCTGAGCAGATTGATATATAATTGTGTGGGAAAAGATTCAGTAAAACCTGTGATTTATACACTGCTCAAAAAAATAAAGGGAACACTTAAACAACACAATGTAACTCCAAGTCAATCACACTTCTGTGAAATCAAACTGTCCACTTAGAAAGCAACACTGAGTGACAATCAATTTCACATGCTGTTGTGCAAATGGGATAGACAACAGATGGAAATTATAGGCAATTAGCAAGACACCCCCAATAAAGGAGTGGTTCTGTAGGTAGTGACGACAGACCACTTCTCAGTTCCTATGCTTCCTGGCTGATGTTTTGGTCACTTTTGAATGCTGGCGGTGCTTTCACTCTAGTGGTAGCATGAGACGGAGTCTACAACCCACACAAGTGGCTCAGGTAGTGCAGCTTATCCAGGATGGCACATCAATGCGAGCTGTGGCAAGAAGGTTTGCTGTGTCTGTCAGCGTAGTGTCCAGAGCATGGAGGCGCTACCAGGAGACAGGCCAGTACATCAGGAGACGTGGAGGAGGCCGTAGGAGGGCAACAACCCAGCAGCAGGACCGCTACCTCCGCCTTTGTGCAAGGAGGAACAGGAGGAGCACTGCCAGAGCCCTGCAAAATGACCTCCAGCAGGCCACAAATGTGCATGTGTCTGCCCAAATGGTCAGAAACAGACTCCATGAGGGTGATATGAGGGCCTGATGTCCACAGGTGGGGGTTGTGCTTACAGCCCAACACCGTGCAGGACGCTTGGCATTTTCCAGAGAACACCAATATTGGCAAATTCGCTCTTCACAGATGAAAGCAGGTTCACACTGAGCACATGTGACAGACGTGACAGAGTCTTGAGACGCCGTGGAGAACGTTCTGCTGCCTGCAACATCCTCCAGCATGACCAGTTTGGCAATGGTCAGTAATTGTGTGGGGTGGCATTTCTTTGGAGGGCCGCACAGCCCTCCATGTGCTCGCCAGAGGTAGCCTGACTGCCATTAGGTACCGAGATGGGATCCTCAGACCCCTTGTGAGACCATATGCTGGTGCGGTTGGCCCTGGGTTCCTCCTAATGCAAGACAATGCTAGACCTCATGTGGCTGGAGTGTGTCAGCAGTTCCTGCAAGATGAAGGCATTGATGCTGTGGACTGGCCCGCCCGTTCCCCAGACCTGAATCCAATTGAGCACATCTGGGACATCATGTCTCGCTCTATCCACCAACGTCACGTTGCACCACAGACTGTCCAGGAGTTGGCAGATGCTTTAGTCCAGGTCTGGGAGGAGATCCCTCAGGAGACCGTCCGCCACCTCATCAGGAGCATGCACAGGCGTTGTAGGGAGGTCATACAGGCACGTGGAGGCCACACACACTACTGAGTCTCATTTAGACTTGTCTTAAGGACATTAGATCAAAGTTGGATCAGCCTGTAGTGTGTTTTTCCACTTTAATTTTGAGGGTGACTCCAAATCCAGACCTCCATGGGTTGAAAAATTTGATTTCCATTTTTTCATTTTTGTGTGATTTTGTTGTCAGCACATTCAACTATGTAAAGAAGAAAGTATTTCAGAAGAATATTTAATTAATTCAGATCTAGGATGTGTTATTTTTGTGTTCCCTTTATTTTTTTGAGCAGTGTACATTTATATCTCAGCTTTTTTCACTTCCAGTGGACAACCATCGGTACAGGAAGTGTTATCAGTGACTGAAATAAATGTTTCTAAGAGATAGCTGTCCGTCACCAATAACACCTCCCTCTTGTAATGATAGCTCTTTACATGAGGTAGAAAAAGCAGAGATATAAATGTATAAATTACAGGTTTTACCGAATCTTTTCCCACAAAACCATATATCAATCTGCTCAGTTCCTCCTGCTCTATAACATGGTGCCGGCATATAACATTGCATTTTGTGGTGACACACCGGTTCTCTTTAGACCTGTTGTCATTTATCGCTCGTACTATATACTAAAATACTATACGCTGAAATATTATGTTGCATTGTATGGTGATTGTACTGGCATTCTATTATGTCCTGCCTTGGCTGCCATAACAACCGATTGGCACCCTGTGATTGTCGAGTGGGTGCCAATCTCTGGACAGAGGGGGCTAAAAGTGACCGCTGTGTTCTGAGGGGTTAAATGGCCAGGGTCATAGTTATCTTCAATCCCAGCTGCTGCAGGCAGTTGTCAGCTATGTAATGTAACTGCCACCCACTGGATATGGAGCAGACTCAGCTCCTGAGCCCACTCCATATGCCTGTTCAGGGATTATGATGGTAGAGTAGTATATCATATAGTATATGATAACCCATAGCAGGCAACGCCTTTCAGCTAAGCGTCTTTTCTTTCCAAGTCGATATACCGCAGCTCAGACTGGCTGTCATGTCTGCTGCTGGTAAGAAAACATTATATATATACTTCTGCTTCATCAGAACTTCATTAATGCATCTATCATGTAAATTACAGAAACTGGAAGGTTGGTCAACCTGACAACTGGACCCCTGAAATGGGACCTGGAGAAGACTGTGCAGGAATAATATATTCAGGATTGTGGAATGATTTCCATTGTGACGATTTGAATAACTTTATTTGCGAAAAAGATATGGACAAAGGTAAAATGATGTATCTTAAGACGGTGTAGATTAAGATATTATTGTTTCGAAAATGCTCCTATTGAGACAAGCTGTAGTTTCTTGCATATGTAAATCTTACAATGTGATGACTGTGGTGAGCTTGTAATTTAATGGGGTTGGACCACCATAACAACCTATCATCTGTCCACAGGATTGGTAATAAGTGTATGATCCATGAACGACCAACAGGTCGGGCCCTTACTGATCACAAGAATAGGAGAACCGGGTACAGACACTTTTCTCCTAACCTGATAAGCTGTTATGGTGGTCTAACCCCTTTAACGCAAAAGTTAGCTATTAGATTAAAGTAGGTTAATGTTTGAACAACTATTGAACAAATGATCATCTGGTGAACGATCATTCCTCTGATGTAGCCATACACATTTTAGCTCATATTGGCCGTTACAGCCATTCAAACTGGCCATACATGTTCAATGACATTGGGCAGGAGGATAAACAATCTCTCTGGAAACAGTCTGCGGATGTTCTATGAATGTTCTTTAGGAAAATGCTCTTTTGCAGACTAGCAACTATGGGACAAAAATTTTAAACACAGCCAACTTCTTTCCAGAAGAGGACAGTCTGTCATCGGTCAGCTAATACAATTGTTCGTACATTTTCAAACGATTGTTTTCATTGAATTTGTCCATTTTAATCAACTTTAGACCAATGAGTTTAGCCACCCTTACATTGTTAATAGACCTTGTTCAAGGGCTTCTCTGGGAATGTGTTGAAATGGTTGAATGTGAGCAGGACTGGTTGCCTGCACTTGTACAACTGCCTAGGGGAGTGAGGGGGCAGGGCCACACTACACTCTGACACTTGCATATACTACACATCAGTGAGCGTTCCTGTCAGGCTGCTCAGCCATGATGGCATAGTGTAGGCAGGATCACATCATTAACATCTATTGCAGAGCAGTGCAGTGTGTAGTGAAGCCCCATCCCCTCACTCCCCCTAGGCAGCTCTGCAGGTGGTTGCAACCAGTCCTGCTCACATTCTAGGATAGGTTGCTGGTGGCCATTTTAACTCAATCTTGGAGAAACCCTTTAACCGCCTCCGGACCGCCTAATGCAGGATCGCGTTCCGGAGGCGGCTCACTCAGGCAGACGCGAGATTTCACAGGCGCGCGCGTTCACAGGAATTGCAGGTAAGCGAGTGGATCTACAGCCTGCCAGCGGCGATCGTTCGCTGGCAGGCTGTAGATGCGATTTTTTTAACCCCTAACAGGTATATTGGACGCTGTTTTGCTACCTGGTCCTCTGGTGGTCCCTTTTGCTTGGATCGACCACCAGAGGACACAGGCAGCTCTGTAATAAGTAGCACCAAGCACCACACTACACTACAACCCCCTGTCACTTATTAACCCCTTATTAACCCCTGATCACCCCATATAGACTCCCTGATCACCCCCCTGTCATTGATCACCCCCCTGTAAGGCTCCATCCAGTCGTCCGTATGTGTTTTACGGATCCACGGATCCATGGATCGGATCCGCAAAACACATACGGACGTCTGAATGGAGCCTTACAGGGGGGTGATCAATGACAGGGGGGTGATCACCCCATATAGACTCCCTAATCACCCCCCTGTCATTGATCACCCCCCTGTCATTGATCACCCCCCTGTAAGGCTCCATTCAGAGGTCCGTATGTGTTTTGCGGATCCATGGATCGGATCCGCAAAACACATACGGACGTCTGAATGGAGCCTTACAGGGGGGTGATCAATGACAGGGGGGTGATCACCCCATATAGACTCCCTGATCACCCCCCTGTCATTGATCACCCCCCTGTAAGGCTCCATTCAGACGTCTGTATGTGTTTTACGGATCCACGGATCACATCCGCAAAACATATACGGACGTCTGAATGGAGCCTTACAGGGGAGTGATCAATGACAGGGGGGTGATCACCCCATATAGACTCCCTTATCACCCCCCTGTCATTGATCACCCCCCTGTAAGGCTCCATTCAGAGGTCCGTATGTGTTTTGCGGATCCACGGATCCATGGATTGGATCCGCAAAACACATACAGATGTCTGAATGGAGCCTTACAGGGGGGGTGATCACCCCATATAGACTCCCTGATCACCCCCCTGTGATTGATCACCCCCCTGTAAGGCTCCATTCAGACGTCCGTATGTGTTTTGCGGATACGATCCATGGATCCGCAAAACACATACGGACCTCTGAATGGAGCCTTACAGGGGGGTGATCAATGACAGGGGGGTGATCAATGACAGGGGGGTGATCAGGGAGTCTATATGGGGTGATCACCCTCCTGTCATTGATCACCCCCCTGTAAGGCTCCATTCAGACGTCCGTATGTGTTTTGCGGATCCGTGGATCCGCAAAACACGGACACCGCGGATCCGCAAAACACATACGGATGTCTGAATGGAGCCTTACAGGGGGGTGATCAATGACAGGGTGGTGATCACCCCATATAGACTCCCTGATCAACCCCCTGTCATTGATCACCCCCCTATAAGGCTCCATTCAGACATTTTTTTGGCACAAGTTAGCGGAAATTGATTTTTTTTTTGGTTTGTTTTTTTGTTTTTTTCTCACAAAGTCTCATATTCCACTAACTTGTGACAAAAAATAAAATCTCACATGAACTCACCATACCCCTCATGGAATCCAAATGCGTAAATTTTTTTAGACATTTATATTCCAGACTTCTTCTCACGATTTAGGGCCCCTAAAATGCCAGGGCAGTATAAATGCCCCACATGTGACCCCATTTCGGAAAGAAGACACCCCAAGGTATTCGCTAAGGGGCATATTGAGTCCATGAAAGATTGAACTTTTTGTCCCAAGTTAGCGGAAAGGGAGACTTTGTGAGAAAAAACAAAAACAAAAAAATTTCCGCTAACTTGTGCCAAAAAAAAAAAATCTTCTATGAACTCGCCATGCCCCTCATTGAATACCTTGGGGTGTCTTCTTTCCAAAATGGGGTCACATGTGGGGTAGTTATACTGCCCTGGCATTTTAGGGGCCCTAAAGTGTGAGAAGAATCCAAATGTCTAAAAATGCCCTCCTAAAAGGAATTTGGGCCCCTTTGCGCATCTAGGCTGCAAAAAAGTGTCACACATGTGGTATCGCCGTACTCAGGAGAAGTTGGGCAATGTGTTTTGGGGTGTCATTTTACATATACCCATGCTGGGTGAGATAAATATCTCGGTCAAAGGCCAACTTTGTATAAAAAAAATGGGAAAAGTTGTCTTTCAGAGAGATATTTCTCTCACCCAGCATGGGTGGTATCGCCGTACTCAGGAGAAGTTGGGCAATGTGTTTTGGGGTGTCTTTTTACATATACCCATGCTGGGTGAGAGAAATATCTCTCTAAAAGACAACTTTTCCCATTTTTTTATACAAAGTTGTCATTTGACAGAGATATTTATCTCACCCAGCATGGGCATGTGTAAAAAGACACCCCAAAACACATTGCCCAACTTCTCCTGAGTACGGCGATACCACATGTGTGGCGATACCACATGTGTGGACACTTTTTTGCAGCCTAGGTGGGCAAAGGGGCCCACATTCCAAAGAGCACCTTTAGGATTTCACAGGGCATTTTTTACACATTTTGATTTCAAACTACTTCTCACGCATTAGGGCCCCTAGAATGCCAGGGCAGTATAACTACCCCACACGTGACCCCATTTTGGAAAGAAGACACCCCAAGGTATTTCGTGATGGGCATAGTGAGTTCATGGAAGTTTTTATTTTTTGTCACAAGTTAGTGGAATATGAGACTTTGTAAGAAAAAAAAATAAAAAATAAAAAATCATCATTTTCCACTAACTTGTGACAAAAAATAAAAAGTTCTATGAACTCACTATGCCCATCAGCGAATACCTTAGGGTGTCTCCTTTCCGAAATGGGGTCATTTGTGGGGTTTTTCTACTGTCTGGGCATTGTAGAACCTCAGGAAACATGACAGGTGCTCAGAAAGTCAGAGCTGCTTCAAAATGCAGAAATTCACATTTTTGTACCATAGTTTGTAAACGCTATAACTTTTACCAAAACCATTTTTTTTTACCCAAAATATTTTTTTTATCAAAGACATGTAGAACAATAAATTTAGAGAAAAATTTATATAGAAATGTAGTTTTTTATTTTTTTATTTTACAACTGAAAGTGAAAAATGTAATTTTTTTGTAAAAATTTCGGTAAATTTCGATTAATAACAAAAAAAGTAAAAATGTCAGCAGCAATGAAATACCACCAAATGAAAGCTCTATTAGTGATAAGAAAAGGAGGTAAAATTAATTTGGGTGGTAAGTTGTATGACCGAGCAATAAACAGTGAAAGTAGTGTAGTGCAGAATTGTAAAAAGTGGTCTGGTCATTAAGGGTGTTTAAGCTAGGGGAGCTGAGTTGGTTAAAGAACATTCAAAAAT
Organism: Bufo bufo; assembly: GCF_905171765.1. Classification (NCBI taxonomy): domain Eukaryota; kingdom Metazoa; phylum Chordata; class Amphibia; order Anura; family Bufonidae; genus Bufo; species Bufo bufo. The sequence continues at coordinate 160,858,578 of NC_053393.1, read as the reverse complement.
ACCTGCTAGATAAATAGTACTGTAATGTAAATTGTGGTTCCATAATAAAAAAAAATGAATTGTAACAAGTACTAGTCTAAATTTTCAGTATTTGAAGCATTTTGGCAACCTACGAATAAAAAATACGATCAAAGGTTGCCTTTTGTTTCAAAAGGAAGATCCCAGGTACTAAGCACTTGCCTCTGCAAATCCTATTTAAAGAATTGCCCTAACCATTTCAAGTGAAACTCTTTTGTCAACTTAAAGTAAACCTCTTGTTATTCTCCACAATAGTTCATGCTGAGCTACTCAAGTGGGGGGGGGGGGGGGGGGAGTTCCCTAAAGCACATTTAGCATGGCTCTTGTACAGAGCCAGATTGTAAGGAGGGCAAAGGAGCAATAGGCTAGGGGCCTCCATCACCTAGGGACCTCCAGCACCAAGTTTTACCCATTCTTTTCCCAAGTCTTCAATCAAACTTGATAGTTTAAAAGATGCATACTTCCAACATTATAAAGGTTTTCATATGTGGTTGAAGAGGAGCTTATGCAGCTTTTACTAATATTTACTAAGAGTCAAAACTTTGTTCTACTTCCTGCCCTGCCCACTAGTAGAAAAACAATAGAGATTATAACCTCAATCAGCAAAGTATCAGGCATGCCAAAATCCAACACGCCGGACCCTGTTTCCCCCAACAGCAGAGACAGTGGTGCCACCATCATGCATATCAAGTTGTCATTTTATCATGTTGACATTAGTGGGATCTGTCAACAATAATGTATTTTTTATGTGTATTATATGACACTAAGTACCTCACAAAATGTTTTTGGGCCAGGTTCTTTCCTTAACCGTACATTGGTCCGACTCAAATAAGTTGTATCTGACAGCTATGGTTTTGGAAATCACAATAAAGTTCTGCCTAAACATGTCACACAATTACTAAAAATGTGTTTATCATGGATGAATAATCACTAATGTCAACATTTTTTTACAGGTCAGATTTCAGATGTCTCCTAGACTAGGATGTTTTCATGGACATGGAATATTAAACTACTTTCCTTTTAAAGGAAAACATGAAATGGAACTGGATTACATTATACTCACAATATCAATGACACTGAATCTTGGCCAACAAAAAGTTCAGCAACTCAATTCTTACAATTTATTGTTCCATGAACTTTGCTGCCGACTGAACATTAACTATTATTTTAGTGATGGCAATGTAACTAAGAAATATAAATGTCAACTTGGGAAATATTGATACAATTTTTCATACCTAGACAATATCATCTAGAATATATGGATATATTTTGGATATAGTTCTACCAGCTTTACCCCAACAGTGTTATATAACTAAACCCAGCTATAGGAGAAGAATAATAATAAAGGTTTATAGTTCTTATTCAATGGAATATTTTTGTAAAAGCTTTTTGAAAACATTTGTATTTTTGTACAAGATACTTGCATTTTATTATTTTTGTATTTTAGAATTTATTTGCCAAAGAAAATAATATTGGAGCATATTCTTTATGGTATAAACAGTCAATCATGTATGTTATTACACATAACTTGCCACTTTATTGCTCAAAAAATGTAATTCTAGGAAATGTTTACTACATTTTGCCAAACTGTTTTATCTCCTGAGACCCTGTTAAGGGGCCAAACAATTCAATAGAAATATGATCCTTGCTTGCTATCGTTTATAGTATACAAGATGTGGTATCCAAAATGATCACCAGCGCAGCTATGAATTCCAGTTAGGATGTGAGCCACTTACTCTCCCTGCCAAAACATTCATTTATTACAGACAGTGGTCTCATAAACATAATTCACATTATACCCTTTAAGTCTCACATTGGATATGGACTATTATTTTACACTCTGTCTGATTTAAACAATGACAGGGAAAAAATACAATAAATATAAAAATATAAATATTTTTGTCTTTTTTGGTGTTGATTGATGTTTTTAATGTGTCTACCTTTTATTGGATCTTTATTGTGTACGTTTAAAATATCTACCATTATAAATAATGTAACTTAAAGTAACACTGAGCTTTGCATTAATCAATAGTACAGTGTTTGTACATGAGGAATAACGTTCCTCATTCGGGGGATGCCAATGAGAAACAGAGCGAGCCTCCTCCCTCTAAACAAATTAGATGCCATGGTAGCTATTGACCGTGGCATCTAAGGGGTTACAGGGCCCAGATCGGCACTTCTGCTAGTCCTGGCCATTAGAGCAGGAGCCTGGCTCTCATATGGGAGCCGAGCCCCCACTCTCCGATGTACTGGAGACCCATGCAGTGCTTAGACTAGGCCACCCTAAAAAGGCAGTGGTCTAGCCTAAGGCCTGTTGTTGACTGTCGTAAAAAAAAAGGCTTTAAAAAATTTTATGCAAACAAGCACATAAACATGTGGAGTATTTGTTGTACGATGTCTATTTCCAAACTAAGAATTCTAACATATAGTAATTTAATCCATGGAGTCGAGAAAAACATTTTCAAATCTAACCGACTTGCATCAGATTCCACCCATTGCTATGTAAACAGAGAAATCTGCATTAAAATCCACAGCCCTGCTACAGACCTTTTAACTGAATGAGACCCAAAAATTCCTGATGGCAGCCATGATGGCCCATATACAGTTGCAAGAAAAAGTATGTGAACCCTTTGGAATGATATGGATTTCTGCACAAATTGGTCATAAAATGTGATCTGATCCTCATCTAAGTCACAACAATAGACAATCACAGTCTGCTTAAACCAATAACACACAAAGAATTAAATGTTACCATGTTTTTATTGAACACACCATGTAAACATTCACAGTGCAGGTGGAAAAAGTATGTGAACCCCTAGACTAATGACATCTCCAAGAGCTAATTGGAGTGAGGGGTCAGCCAACTAGAGTCCAATCAATGAGATGAGATTGGAGGTGTTGGTTACAGCTGCCCTGCCCTATAAAAAACACACACCAGTTCTGGGTTTGCTTTTCACAAGAAGTATTGCCTGATGTGAATGATGCCTCGCACAAAAGAGTTCTCAGAAGACCTACAATTAAGAATTGTTGACTTGCATAAAGCTGGAAAGGGTTATAAAAATATCTCCAAAAGCCTTGCTGTTCATCAGTCCACGGTAAGACAAATTGTCTATAAATGGAGAAAGTTCAGCACCGCTGCTACTCTCCCTAGGAGTGGCCGTCCTGTAAAGATGACTGCAAGAGCACAGCGCAGACTGCTCAATGAGGTGAAGAAGAATCCTAGAGTGTCAGCTAAAAACTTACAAAAGTATCTTGCATATGCTAACATCCCTGTTAGCGAATCTACGATACATAAAACACTAAAGAAGAATGGATTTCATGGGAGGATACCACAGAGGAAGCCACTGCTGTCCAAAAAAACATTGCTGCACGTTTACAGTTTGCACAAGAGCACCTGGATGTTCCACAGCAGTACTGGCAAAATATTCTGTGGACAGATGAAACCAAAGTTGAGTTGTTTGGAAGAAACACACAACACTATGTGTGGAGGAAAAGAGGCACAGCACACCAACATCAAAACCGCATCCCAACTGTGAAGTATGGTGGTGGGGGCATCATGGTTTGGGCTGCTTTGCTGCGTCAGGGCCTGGACGGATTGCTATCATCAAAGGAAAAATTAATTCCCAAGTTTATCAAGACATTTTGCAGGAGAACTTAAGGCCATCTGTCCACCAGCTGAAGTTCAACAGAAGATGGGTGTTGCAACAGGACAACGACCCAAAGCATAGAAGTAAATCAACAATAGAATGGCTTAAACCGAAGAAAATACGCCTTCTGGAGTGGCCCAGTCAGAGTCCTGACCTCAACCCGATTGAGATGCTGTGACATGACCTCAAGAAAGCGATTCACACCAGACATCCCAAGAATATTGCTGAACTGAAACAGTTCTGTAAAGAGGATTGGTCAAGAATTACTCCTGACCGTTGTGCTCGTCTGATCTGCAACTACAGGAAACGTTTGGTTGAAGTTATTGCTGCCAAAGGAGGTTCAACCAGTTATTAAATCCAAGGGTTCACATACTTTTTCCACCTGCACTGTGAATGTTTACATGGTGTGTTCAATAAAAACATGGTAACATTTAATTCTTTGTGTGTTATTAGTTTAAGCAGACTGTGATTGTCTATTGTTGTGACTTAGATGAAGATCAGATCACATTTTATGACCAATTTGTGGCAAAATCCATATAATTCCAAAGGGTTCACATACTTTTTCTTGCAACTGTACTTTTTTTGGATGTATGGGACTCAAAAATTCCTGTTGACAGCCTCGAAGAGGCAGATAATGGATCCTACTTATAGAATAGAATATTAATAAACATATTAATCAATCACTCTCTGATCACAATTCCTCACAATTTCCTCACGAAACAATGCCTAAACAAAGGAACACAGTGGGGGTGGGGTGGGGGGGGGGGGAATCAGTGTCCAGCCTAAAAATCTGCTTGTTTACACAAAAATTTATCTTGTAAAGCCTGGTTGTTTCATAAATATGGATACATCCTCTCCCTTTATTAAAAGATTAAAAATCCAGAAATACATTAACAAAAATAGTAAAATCAACAAGTCATACATTCCTCCTTCCATCTCCATCAGCTGCTCTTAACATTCAAAATATCAGAAAGAGGATGTTTGTGGCAGGATGCTTTGTTATGTGGTATTGGCTTTTTCATTATTCCCAAGAAACACATGTAAAAAAATGTAAAAAAAAAACTAAAAAAAACAAATAGCAAAAAGTTGTGGTCTGTGAAATAATTGAAGTTGATAACTGTGGAAAAGCAGAAAACATGCCAGCCATTGCATTTTCCTCTAGCATACCTGTCTGTAACATAGTAACAAAAAAATATATTATATGCAAAGATGATCCAGAAGAAGGCAAAAAACACGAGGTAGAAGCCAATTTAATTCATCTTAAAGGGGTTGTGGTGGGGCTTTATATTGGTGACCTATCCTCAGGATAGGTCATCAATATCTGATCGGCGAGAGTCCGACCCCCAGGTTAAGAGGAGGCGGCTCTCTGATGCAAAAATGTCATCAGTTGTTTCTTGCCCAGACATACACACAGGCACATAATTGATAAACAGTTAGGCCCATATATATTTGGACACCGACACAAATTGTGTTATTTTTACCAGTTCACTAAAACATATTCAAGTTATAGTTATATAATGGACATGGACATAAAGTCCAGACTTTTAGCTTTCATTTGAGGGTATCCACATTAAAATTGGATGAAGGGTTTAGGAGTTTCAGCTCCTTTACATGTGGCACCCTGTTTTTAAAGGGACCAAACGTAATTGGACAATTAAATCAAATGCTGTTTCATGGGCAGGTGTGGGCAATTGCTTCATCATTTCATTCTCAATTAAGCACATAAGAGGCGTGGAGTTGATTTGAGGTGTGGCGCTTGAATTTTGAAGATTTTGCTCAGAAGTAAACATGCAGTCAAATGAGCTTTCCATGCAGGCGAAACAAGCCATCCTTCATCTGCGAAAACCGGGAAAAAAACATCAGAGAAACTGCGACACTATTATGAGTGGTAAAATCTACAGTTTGGTACATCCTGAGAAAGAAAGCACTGGTGACGTCTACAATGCAAAAAGACCTGGACGCCCACGGAAGACAACAGTGGTGGATGATCGCAGAATAATTACCATGGGGAAGAGAAACCCCTTCACAACAGCCAACCAAGTGAACAACACTCTCCAAGATATAGGCGTATCAATATCCAAATATACCAAAAAAGAAGACTGCATGAAAGTAAATACAGAGGGTTCACTGCACGGTGCAAGCCACTCATGAGCTCAAGAATAAGAAGGCTAGATTGGACTTTGCTAAAAAAAAACTTAAAAAAACACTCTTCTGGAAGAACATTCTTTAGACAGGTGAAACCAAAATCAACCTCTACCAGAATGATGGAAAGAAAAAATTATGGCGAAGGCATGGTACAGCTCATGAGCCAAAGCACACCGCATCATCTGTAAAACACGGCGGAGGCAGTGTGATGGCTTGGGTATGCATGGCTGCCAGTGGCACTGGGTCCCTAGTGTTTATTGATAATGTGACACAGGACAGAAGCAGCTGGATGAATTCTGAGAGTTTCAGAGACATACTGTCTGCTCAAATCCAGCCAAATGCAGCCAAACTGATTGGTCGGCGTTACATAATACAGATGGACAATGACCCAAAACATAAAGCCAAAGCAACCCAGGGGTTTATTAAAGCAAAGAAGTGGAATATTCTTGAATGGCCAAGTCAGTCACCTGATCTGAACCCAACAGAGCATGCATTTCACTTGTTAAAGACTAAACTTCAGACAGAAAGGCCCACAAACAACAGCAACTGAAAACCTCTGCAGTAAAGGCCTGGCAGAGCATTAAAAAGGAGGAAACACAGCGTCTGGTGATGTCCATGAGTCCAAGACTTCAGGCAGTCATTGCCAACAAAGGGTTTTCAACCAAGTATTAGAAATCAACATTTTATTTACAATTATGTACTTTGTCCAATTACTTTTGACCCCTGAAATAAAGGGATTGAGTTAAAAAAAATATGCTTTAGTTCCTCACATTTTTGTGCAATCATTTTGTTCAACCCACGGAATTAAAGTTGAAAGTCTGAACTTCAACTGCATCTGAATTGTTTTGTTCAAAATCCATTGTGGTAATGTACAGAACAAAAATTTGAAAAATGTTGTCTCTGTCCAAATATATATGGACCTAACTGTATGTGAACCCAAACTTACAAATACTGATGCAAAATACTGGCCAACATATACAAGTGGGGAAGTGGTCTTTAGCTTGACTGGGATTTGCAGTAAAATAATGATCGAAATTTGAAGAAAAAAAAATGCATGAATTGCACATCCACATACTATGCATTGATCGTTTGCTTCTCAGTATAATGAATAAACTGCACATGAGGCACTTAGTAAACTTTTTGATCAAAATGCATAAGCCCACTTATCATAGTGGCCTCTTTCGAGTGGGTCCCTACACTAAATTGGTCCAGTACCACATGGCACCCACCACCGCTGCAGCACCCCACCCGCAGGTGGAGATACCCAGCAGCCCAACAACACCCCTGCTGTTAGACTAAACCTTGCATGGCACTGTGCCACCCTAACCCAGCGCCACAGCGACAACAGCTGCTATGCAAGACTGCACCATGTAAACATGTGGTCTCAGAAACTAAACTGAGACCAAGTAGGTATTAACCTTTGTCTCCTGCTAATGAAAAACACCTGGGTCGAATGGGAGGAGTGCTGATATCATGTAAGAAAAACAAGGGGTTAATGCATATTTTAAACTAAGGAAAAAGTATGGCTCGCACATCCACATGCTATGACGTCTCAGTACAATTAGTAACTGTACACGAGGTACTTAGTATACTTTTTGATCAAAATGCTTAAAGGGTTTCTATCACTTGGTATCACATATTTAGGTGTCAGACACTAGCGATCTGCTAGTGTCTGCTCTAACAAACCATCCTAATATGATAGGTTTTGGGGCAGCCGTTTTGCTAAAATAAGAACTTATATCTATATGCTAATGAGCCTCTAGGTGCTATGGGGGCGTCATTAGCACCTAGAGGCTCCTTCTACCTTCATAAACTGCCGCCGCCCAGCGCGTCCCTCCAGCCCGCCCATCTCCTGCTGAATGCGATCCTCTCCGTGCGAGTCTCTGTTCTGCGCATGCGCAGTGAATGTCTGACTGCTTCCCTGCTCAGACATCTCCACTGCGCCTGCGCCGATGACATCATAGTGCTCCGAGGAACAGGCGCAGTGGAGATGTCTGAGCAGGGAAGCGGTCAGACATTCACTGCGCATGCGCAAAACAGAGACTCGCAAGGAGAGGATCACATTCAGCAGGAGATGGGCGGGCTGGAGGGACGCGCTGGGCGGCGGCAGTGTATGAAGGTAGACGGAGCCTCTAGGTGCTAATGACGCCCCCATAGCACCTAGAGGCTCATTAGCATATAGATATAAGTTGTTATTTTAGCAAAACGACTGCCCCAAAACCTATCATATTAGGATGGTTTGTTAGAGCAGACACTAGCGGATCGCTAGTGTCTGACACCTAAATATGTGATACCAAGTGATAGAAACCCTTTAAGGCACCTTTCACACAGGCGTTGCGGGAAAATGTGCGGGTGCGTTGCGGGAACACGCCCGATTTTTCCGCGTGAGTGCAAAACATTGTAATGCATTTTGCACTCGCGTAAGAAAAATCGCGCATGTTTGGTACCCAAACCCGAACTTCTTCACAGAAGTTCGGGCTTGGGACCGGTGTTCTGTAGATTGTATTATTTCCCCTTATAACATGGTTATAAGGGAAAATAATAGCATTCTGAAATACAGAATGCTTAGTAAAATAGCACTGGAGGGGTTAAAAAATAAAAATAAAATTTAACTCACCTTAATCCACTTGCTCGCGCAGCCGGCATCTCCTTCTGTCTCCTTCTTTGCTGATTGTAGGAACAGGACCTGTGGTGACGTCACTCCGGTCATCACATGGTCCATCACATGATCCATCACCATGGTAAAAGATCATGTGATGGATCATGTGATGACCGGAATGACGTCACCACAGGTCCTGTTCCTACGATCAGCAAAGAAGGAGACAGAAGAGATGCCGGCTGCGCGATAAGGTGGACTAAGGTGAGTTAAATAATTTTTTATTTTTTTTAACCCCTCCAGCGCTATTTTACTAGTCATTCTGTATTCAGAATGCTATTATTTTCCCTTATAACCATGTTATAAGGGGAAATAATAATTATCGGGTCTCCATCCCGATTGTCTCCTAGCAACCGTGCGTGAAAATCTCACCGCATCTGCACTTGCTTGCGGATGCTTGCGATTTTCACGCAACCCCATTCATTTCTATGGGGCCTGCGTTACGTGAAAAAAAGGCCTTTTTCACACGGGCGTTGCGGGAAAATGTGCGGGTGCGTTGCGGGAACACCCGCGATTTTTCCGCGCGAGTGCAAAACATTGTAATGCGTTTTGCACTCGCGTGAGAAAAATCACGCATGTTTGGTACCCAAACCCGAAGTTCTTCACAGAAGTTCGGACTTGGGATCGGTGTTCTGTAGATTGTATTATTTCCCCTTATAACATGGTTATAATGGAAAATAATAGCATTCTGAATACAGAATGCAAAGTAAAATAGCGCTGGAGGGGTTAAAAAAAATAATAAAAATTTAACTCACCTAAGGGCTCTTTCACACCTGCGTTCTTGTCTTCCGGCATAGAGTTCCGTCGTCGGGGCTCTATGCCGGAAGAATCCTGATCAGGATTATCCTAATGCATTCTGAATGGAGAGAAATCCGTTCAGGATGCATCAGGATGTCTTCAGTTCCGGAACGGAACGTTTTTTGGCCGGAGAAAATACCGCAGCATGCTGCGCTTTTTGCTCCGGCCAAAAATCCGGAACACTTGCCGCAAGGCCGGATCCGGAATTAATGCCCATTGAAAGGCATTGATCCGGATCCGGCCTTAAGCTAAACGTCGTTTCGGCGCATTGCCGGAGCCGACATTTAGCTTTTTCTGAATGGTTTCCATGGCTGCCAAGACGCTAAAGTCCTGGCAGCCATGGTAAAGTGTAGCGGGGAGCGGGGAGCAGTGTACTTACCTTCCGTGCGGCTCCCCGGGCGCTCCAGAGTGACGTCAGGGCGCCCCAAGCGCATGGATCATGTGATCACATGGATCACGTCATCCATGCGCATGGGGCGCTCTGACGTCATTCTGGAGCGCCCCGGGAGCCGCACGGACTGTAAGTATACCGCTCCCCCGCTCCCCGCTCCTACTATGGCAACCAGGACTTTAATAGCGTCCTGGGTGCCATAGTAACACTGAACGCATTTGGAAGACGGTTCCGTCTTCAAATGCTTTCAGTACACTTGCGTTTTTCCGGATCCGGCGTGTAATTCCGGCAAGTGGAGTACACGCCGGATCCGGACAACGCAAGTGTGAAAGAGGCCTTAGTCCACTTGATAGCGCAGCCCGGCATCTACTTCTGTATTCTTTCTTCAGGACCTGGGTAAAGGACCTGTGGTGACGTCACTGCGGTCATCACATGATCCATCACATGATCTTTTACCATTGTGATGAATCATGTGATGGACCATGTGTCGACCGGAGTGACGTCACCACAGGTCCTTTACCCAGGTCCTGAAGAAAGAATACAGAAGGAGATGCCGGGCTGCGCTATCAATTGGACTAAGGTGAGTTAAATTATTATTATTTTTTTTAACCCCTCCAGCGCTATTTTACTTTGCATTCTGTGTTCAGAATGCTATTATTTTCCCTTATAACCATGTTATAAGGGGAAATAATAATGATCGGGTCTCCATCCCGATCGTCTCCTAGCAACTGTGCGTGAAAATCGCACCGCATCCGCACCGCTCATGTGAACAGCCCCTCGGTATTCAGTGCGGGTGCAATGCGTTCAACTCACGCATCGCATCCGCGCGGAATACTCGCCCATGTGAAAGGGGCAAAAGAGGAGCACTGCGATTTTCACGCAACGCACAAGTGATGCGTGAAAATCACTGCTCGTGTGCACAGCCCCATAGAAATGAATGGGTCAGGATTCAGTGCGGGTGCAATGCGCTCAACTCACGCATCGCATCCGCGCGGAATACTCGCCGGTGTGACGGATTAGGTCCGGATGCGTTCAGGGTGCGCTCAGTGAAACTCGCACTATTTTGCAAGCAAGTTCAGTCAGTTTTGTCTGCGATTGTGTTCAGTTATTCCGTTTTTTCCGCGCGGGTGCAATGCGTTTTGATGCATTTTTCACGCGCGTGATAAAAAACTAAAGGTTTACAAACAACATCTCTTAGCAATCATCAGTGAAAAACGCATCGCACCCGCTCTTGCTTGCGGATGCAATGCGTTTTTCACGCAGCCCCATTCACTTCTATAGGGCCAGGGCTGTGTGAAAAACGCAGAATATAGAACATGCTGCGATTTTCAGGCAACGCTGATGCGTGAAAAACAACGCTCATGTACACAGACCCATTGAAATTAATGGGTCAGTATTCAGTGCGGGTGCTATGCGTTCACGTCACACATTGCACCCGCGCGGAAAACTCGCTTGTGTGAAAGGGGCCTAAGCCCACTCACCACGTCACAGCCTCTTTTGAGTGGGTCCCTGCACTAAATTGGCTTAGCACCACATGGCAACCACCGCCGCTGCAGCACCCCACCTACATCCCAACAACACCCCTGCTGTCAGGCCAAATCCCCTTTGGCACTGGGCCACACCAACCCACAGGCACAGCCCCACAGCAGCAACATCCACCATGCAGTGTGTGTGCGATCCATACTCTGTTGCTATAAACGGCTCCCTCGCTATAAACATCCGGTTTGACATCACCACAGCCAATCACTGGCAACGGCGGTGACCGGATCCCCTTGTGTCATGTGACCATTTGTCATGATGTAAGAGGAGGCGGTCACCACTCCAATGCACAAAATCTAAGCAGTAACAAAGTAGCTCTTTGTAAGTGGCTCTCTGCTCTTACGATCCATCAATATGCCCAAAAATATAACAAGGCATATAGACAGGGTCTGTCTTATTGAGACAAGCACTTTAAGGGGTTGTGCAGTGCAAAGATATTGATGTTGTGTCCTCAGCATAGTTCATTGACATCAGATAGGCAGGGGTCTGACTGCCGGCAATCCCAACGATCAGCTGTTTGAAGAGGTAGCGGCGTCTCGCTTGTAGAGATGGAGCTAGCAATCGGTCGTCTTATTCAAGTGAGGATAGGTCATCGATATGTTTACACTGCAAAACCCCTTTAATTCACACCGACATAAGTGAAAGCATACGTCACAATTGCTTAAAAGTGAACGTGGCAGAGTCAGAGTCATAATTTGCACCAAATGTATTGATGGATTAAAAAGAAATGAAATACCTTGCTTTAGCCAAGTTCTGGCACCAGCTTCCTTCATATCCAATACTAGCTAAATTTTTTGTCATTTCACCTCCTCATTTCTCTCTCTCCACTGCCAGAATGACATAAAGTTTTCTTTGTACAATAAAATACATTTCATTGGCCATGCCTGGCCTATAAGCTATTGCTTTGGGCATGTGCAGAAGCTCTTTATTTCTTGCTTTCATGGATTGAGGGAAAGGAGTCAGGCCTCCAAATGACATATGGTTAATGACACTGTCACGAGGGTGTGAAGAGCCACGTCTGACTCCGTTATACCCGGGGTCAGGAAGTCGCAGCGGGTGGCTGCGCGCTCTATGTCTAAAGACAGTGCTGTTTTTTAATGGTAGCTTTCTGGGTTTGCCTTGCAATCCTTTTTGGCTCACTCAGGGATCCGTAGCTCCTTCTCCTCAGCTGTTTCTTGTCCAGCACTCCCAACCTCCTTATATTCCCCTCTCACACTTCTCTGGTTGCCAGATATAGAGCTTCCTGCCTGGACTTCTATACTGACCCACTGGAGCTGTGTAGCTGTGTTCCCTGGTTGTTGTTCCAGAACGTTACCCTCCGGATCCCTGTTGGGCTTTTGTTGTCTGCTGTGGTCGCCCACCTGGGATTATATGTTTTGTCTGTGTTGTATGTCCTCTCCTTGGTGTTTTCCTTTTAGTGTCAGTGGTGCGGACATAGTGTTCACTACATAGGGCTCATCTTAGGGAAAGCCAGGGTTTAGGCACGTGATCGGCGTACGGGTGAGGAACCCGTCTAGGGACGTCAGGGCAGTCAGGTGCCAGCCGCAAGGTGAGTCAGGGGTCACCACCTTTCCCTCTCCCTTGGACAGGGCCTTCCCATTTCCCTCCCTTTGCGTGACGCCGGTCATTACATTATATCTGGCCCTTATTTTGTGTAGGTAGAAAAAAAAAAATACTTTTTCTTTCTACCTACTTAGAATCCAGTATGGATCCAATTGCTGCTTTGTCAAAGCAACTTCAAGGCCTGTCTTTTGAGGTGGCAGGATTGAAGGCGTCGGTCCTCCAGCAACAGCAGCAATTGCTACAGACCGCAAGCCCAGCGGTTGCTACAGGTAACCAGGTTGTTGCGGAACCCAAGGTTGCTCTTCCTGACAGATTTTCTGGGGGAAGGGACAAATTTGTGACGTTCCGTGAGGCCTGTAAATTATATTTTAAACTGCGCCCTTACTCCTCTGGTAATGAAGAACAGCAGGTGGGGGTTGTTATTTCCCTGCTTCAGGGGGACCCGCAATCCTGGGCGTTCTCTTTACCCACTGATTCCCAGGCTCTCCGGTCTGTGGATGAATTTTTTGGGGCCTTGGGTCTTATATATAATGACCCTGATCGAGTCGCACTGGCTGAATCTAAATTACGGAGACTCCTACAGGGAGAGCAACCAGTAGAGGAGTATTGCTCAGAGTTCCGTAGGTGGGCTACGGATACCCAGTGGGATGACCCGGCTCTCAGGAGTCAGTTCTGCTCTGGGTTATCCGAAAGGATTAAGGATGCGCTTGCGCTGTATGAGACTCCCTTTTCCCTTGATGCGGTTATGTCCCTTTCTATCAGAATAGATAGACGTCTTAGGGACAGATTGAAAAAGCCGGAGCAATTGGTAACCCCTCTCAAGCAGCAGCTAGTCTGTACGGACTTAGACGAGCCTATGCAGCTAGGAGGAACTACTCGTCAGGTCCGTCCTCCTGAGGCTCGCCGTAGGCGTGGGGTTTGTTTTTTTTGTGGGGAGAGGGGTCATTTTATTAATGTCTGTCCTTCCTTTCTCAAAAACAAAAGACCGTCGGAAAACTACTAACCCCAGGCTGTGTGGAGGATGTCAGCCGGGGGGTATACAATTCCTCCATACGAACATCGCAATTTGTGTTGCCAGCGGTTGTTGTTTTTGGTGTTAAGTCGGAGACTATTTCTTTTTTTCTAGACAGTGGAGCAGGAGTAAATTTGATAGATGCCCATTTTGCCCACACTATGGGTTTGTCTCTCTATACGCTACAGAGACCTATTCCCATATTCGCTATTGATTCTGCTCCTCTGTCTCAGAGAAACCTCACTCACATTGTCCATAACTTACACCTTTGGGTAGGGGACCACCATAACGAGTGACTTTCATGTTATGTTCTGGAGGGGCTTCCCACTCCTGTGGTGTTGGGTCTTCCCTGGTTGGTAGCGCACAATCCAGTGGTGGATTGGCAGGCCAGGGAGATATTGGAGTGGAGTGAGCATTGCAGAGAAAATTGCTTAAATAGCAATTGCTTAGTCGCCTCCATAGCTACCCTACCTACATTTGTTTCGGACTTTGAGGAAGTTTTTTCTGAAAAGGGTTGCCAGAAGTTACCACCTCACCGTCCTTATGATTGCCCAGTTAACCTGATTCCCGGTGCAAAATTACCCAAGACCAGGTTATATAATCTTTCGGGTCCGGAGAGACAAGCCATGAAAGATTATATCTCCGAGAGCTTGGCTAAGGGACACATCAGACCCTCTTCTTCACCCGTGGCTGCAGGGTTTTTCTTCGTTAAAAAGAAAGATGGGGGCCTGCGTCCTTCCCTAGATTTTCGCGAATTAAACCGGATAACCATCCGAGACCCATACCCTCTTCCTCTCATTCCTGACCTGTTTAATTAGATTGCGGGTGCTAGGTGGTTCTCCAAACTTGATCTTAGGGGGGCCTACAATCTGATTCGTATCAAGGAAGGGGATGAGTGGAAGACAGCTTTTAACACCCCTGAGGGGCATTATGAAAATCTAGTCATGCCTTTCGGTCTGACCAATGCTCCTGCTGTCTTCCAACATTTCGTTAATGACATTTTTAGTCATCTTATCGGCAGGTTTGTGGTGATATACCTAGATGATATTTTAATTTATTCGTCTGATCTGAAAACACATGAGGTGCATGTCAGACAGGTACTGCAGGTCCTATGGACAAATAAATTATATGCTAAAATTGAAAAGTGTGTCTTTGCCGTTCAGGAAATACAGTTCCTAGGTTATTTATTATCTGCTTCAGGTTTCCGGATGGATCCTAGGAAGGTCCAGGCAATTTTAGATTGGGATCTTCCTGAGAACCTCAAAGCACTGCAACGGTTCTTGGGCTTCGCAAATTTCTATAGAAAGTTCATTAAAAATTATTCGGTGATTGTAAAACCCCTTACTGACATGACTAGGAAGGGGACTGATTTTTCTAAATGGTCTGACGCCGCTAAAATTGCTTTTTCCTCTCTAAAAGAGAGGTTTACCTCGGCACCTGTACTAATCCAACCTGATGTCTTCCAGCCTTTTATTGTTGAAGTAGATGCGTCAGAGGTGGGAGTGGGGGCTGTGCTGTCTCAAGGTCTGTCTCCTGGCAAATGGCGTCCTTGTGCTTTCTTTTCTAAAAAACTATCTGCAGCAGAGAAGAACTATGATATTGGCAATAGGGAACTATTAGCTATTAAACTAGCGTTTGAAGAATGGCGTCATTTTTTAGAGGGGGCAATCCACCCCGTCACTGTGATTACGGACCACAAAAACCTTCTGTACCTCGAATCAGCTAAGCGTCTCACCCCTAGACAAGCTAGGTGGTCGCTATTTTTTACCAGGTTTAACTTTGTTATTACCTATCGTCCTGGGGCAAAAAATACCAAGGCAGATGCATTATCTCGTTGTTTCCCTGGAGGGGGTAATGTGAGTGATCCGGTACCCATTCTACAAAGAGGAGTGGTTGTCTCTGCGGTACACTCTGTTCTGGAGGGGAAGGTGTTAGAGGCCCAGGGGGACGCCCCAGTCTCTTGCCCCTCAGAGAAATTGTTTGTACCGTTAAACCTGCGTCTCAAATTATTAAAGGAACATCATAATTCGGCACTTGCTGGGCACCCGGGTAGTAAAGCAACCTTGGAGCTATTGTCTCGTCGTTTTTGGTGGCCAAGGTTGCGTCAGGATGTAATGGATTTTGTGTCTTCTTGTTCTACTTGTGCGCGCGCGAAAGTCTCTCATACACGTCCTGCAGGGTCTTTATTGCCACTTGTCATTCCCAATAGGCCATGGACACATCTGTCAATGGATTTTATCACTGACTTACCTTTGTCTGCGGGTAAAACAGTTATCTTGGTAGTAGTGGACAGGTTTAGCAAAATGGTACACTTCATTGCGTTACCCGCACTACCTAATGCTAAGACTCTTGCTCAGGTATTCATCAGTGAAATCGTGAAGCTTCACGGGGTCCCTTCCGATGTTGTTTCGGATCGGGGAACCCAGTTTATTTCTAAATTTTGGAAAGCTTTTTGTTCCCGTTTGGGGGTACACTTGTCCTTTTCCTCACCTTTCCATCCTCAGTTGAATGGACAGACTGAGCGTACCAACCAAAACCTTGAGACATATCTAAGATGTTTTGTGTCTGAAAACCAAGAGGTGTGGTCGTCATATTTACCGTTAGCCGAGTTTGCCATAAATAATCGCCGTCAGGAATCTACTGGCAAGTCACCATTTCTTGGTGCATATGGTTTTCATCCCCAATTCTGCACTTTCAAAGAGGGGGGGGTCTTCTGGGGTTCCCAAAGAGGAACGGTTTTCATCATCTCTTTCATCTGTATGGCAGAAAGTGCAAGCTAATTTGAAAAATATGGGAGGTAAATATAAATGCATGGCTGATAAAAAAACGGTCGCCAGGTCCGGACCTAGGAGTGAATGACTATGTGTGGTTATCTACTAGGAATATTAAATTGAAGGTTCCCTCTTGGAAACTGGGTCCTAGGTTTATTGGTCCTTACAAAATAGTAGCCATCATTAACCCCGTGGCTTTTCGCCTGGAGCTACCTCAGACTTTTAAAATTCATAACGTCTTCCATAAGTCGTTACTCAAAAAGTATGTTCCACCTCTAGAACCATCACCGCTGCCACCCCCTCCTGTTATTGTGGATGGTAATCTAGAGTTTCAAATATCCAAAATTGTTGATTCTCGTCGGGTCCGCCGCTCTCTTCAGTATCTGGTGCATTGGAGGGGTTACGGTCCCGAGGAAAGAATGTGGGTTCCAGCGTCTGAGGTAAACGCCGACAGGTTAGTTCGGGTTTTTCATGCCTCTCATCCTGAGAGACCTAGTCCTGAGTGTCCGGAGGCCCCTCGTGGAAGGGGGGGGGGGGTACTGTCACGAGGGTGTCAAGAGCCACGTCTGACTCCGTTATACCCGGGGTCAGGAAGTCGCAGCGGGTGGCTGCGCGCTCTATGTCTAAAGACAGTGCTGTTTTTTAATGGTAGCTTTCTGGGTTTGCCTTGCAATCCTTTTTGGCTCACTCAGGGATCCATAGCTTCTCCTCCTCAGCTGTTTCTTGTCCAGCAATCCCAACCTCCTTATATTCCCATCTCTTACTTCTCTGGTTGCCAGATATAGAGCTTCCTGCCTGGACTTCTATACTGAACCACTGGAGCTGTGTAGCTGTGTTCCCTGGTTGTTGTTCCAGAACGTTACCCTCCGGATCCCTGTTGGGCTTTTGTTGTCTGCTGTGGTCGCCCACCTGGGATTATATGTTTTGTCTGTGTTGTATGTCCTCTCCTTGTTGTTTTCCTTTTAGTGTCAGTGGTGCGGACTAGTGATCCCACCGCCCCGTTCACTACATAGGGCTCATCTTAGGGAAAGCCAGGGTTTAGGCACGTGATCGGCGTACGGGTGAGGAACCCGTCTAGGGACGTCAGGGCAGTCAGGTGCCATCCTCAAGGTGAGTCAGGGGTCACCACCTTTCCCTTAATGTTTAAATTTAATACACAATAGTGCAGTGCAATACAAAAGAAAGTGTCAGATAAAAGATAAAAACAAAATATACATACAATAACAATGCAGTGAACTCATAAAATAAAAGGGATAAAATACTGAATATTCGCTTACTGAGATGCAGCAGTTATATTCCGGCTGTGGGGACAGCTGAGGATACGGCAGTCAATCCAAACTATGTGGATCCTCAAAATGGTTGACACCTAACTGTTCCCTAGCACCCATTTTTATCCCCCCTCTGCCAAGGGGTGGGCTGTGATGAAACCTCCCTCCTTTAGGTCCGTCCTTTTGGGACTTCTGAGATTATTCAGGTTTTTGCCCCCACCTTCCCAAACGGCTGACCAATGTGGCAATATGAATCACGGCGATTCCTCACTGTATGACAGGGACTGCGGGTACAGGTATGATCGCATAATCTGAGTCTCCCCGTCCCAGTCATACAGACACCAAATATGATCGGGTTATTATTGCCAGAAGGCCAGATCCTGAATACCGAGAAATGCCTCATGTCCAGTACGGGGTGTCTGG
Organism: Bufo bufo; assembly: GCF_905171765.1. NCBI lineage: Eukaryota > Metazoa > Chordata > Amphibia > Anura > Bufonidae > Bufo > Bufo bufo. The sequence goes on along the minus strand of NC_053393.1, from coordinate 160,840,347 downwards.
ATTCTCCCCGAAGCCCATGTCAGGCTGAACACAATTACCAGGGTTCTGAGGATGTGGGTGTTATGAGGTTGGAGTTATGGCTTCTGATATTATTTCATCCACCTACTGAATGGCTTATACCACCTGCTGGGTTAGCAGTCACCATGTCTGGAGTTTGTTCTGCATTTTAAGTGGCCCCTTCCAGGTCTTCATTAGTATGCCCATATGGCTTGTAAGTCACAGGCCAGTGCTAAATGAAGTTTCCTCTGAGAATGTGGAGTGTCTTCACCTTTTTCAGACAGGTTGGCACCCACAGGCACAATCTGCATAAGATTAATAGAGCAAAGACAGATTTTGTTACACAGCCTGGCATTGTCCTGTTAAAAAAAAATGACACCTGGGACACTTCGGAGAAATGGTCACACCATTGGTTCCACAACCTAACCAATGTAACACTGAGCTGTGTACCTAAAATGAAGACTAAAGGGGTCCTGCTACTGTACATTACGCAACTCCACACCATAATCCCAGGAATAGAACCAGTGTGATGTTCCCTTGTGAAGGCCTCTTCATGGTATTGCTTCAGACCTATCGGGACTCATTGCTAAAGAGGAGAGACCTTCATTCCAGCATCTGTTGCCATTTTGCTGTGCACCATGATAGTCTTTGAGAATAGTGGAGTCAGGTCAATGTAACACCTGTAGCTGGGTGTCTGGCTCGTAGCCCAGTGTCATACAAACACCTTCTGATTGGTTTATATGGGCAGTTTTTTTCGCCACCCTAGGCTTGGGATGTGACATCCAATTTCACTTGCAGCACAGAATGGATCAGTATGCACCATTCTTCTAATCATATGACCAGTCTATGCAGAGGTTCCCCTTTGTACATCTCTTATGTTCATTCCAGTTCATCATCATTGTCCCAACCACTGGGACACACAATATTCAAGAGTGCTGACATCTTGACCTAGGTGCGTAGCGATCTGCCAACCAATGTCTCTCAATTCAACGATTCTGTCCCTCTAAGTTTGTGACAAATGGTGATAACTGGTACGTCGAAGAACAGGAGGCATCGCACAATCCTCCCACACGACTTGATCCAATTTCTGAGGTTTCATATGGCTAAAAAACTTTGCTTTCAATCTGGCTTTTATTCCCCTTCCACATGCCACAGATTGGAGCTAGGTGCTTGAAATTTGATTATGTGCAGATTAGTGATGATCAGATTAGTGACAGAACAGTCCGAACCCGGTTCGTTGCATATCTGCGTTCATAAATTGCCACTCAATAGTAGTCTAAAAGGTATGGCCTCCGATTAGGCTTTCTTGCTCTCGCCCCAAGTAACGCGAGACTTCCTTAATTTCATGCATGCGCCATTACACTTAATCTCAGTACATGCATCTAGATTTCAAAATCCGAATCTGAACTCGAGTTTGTTACTGATCCTGGCACAGCAGTTCGGATTTTGAAACCTAAAAGCATGCGCCGAGACTAAGTGTAACGGTGCATACAGAAAAGTAAAGAAGTCTTGCATTACTTGGGCCGATAGCAAGAAAGGATCATCGGAGGCCATACATTTTAGACTACTATGGAGCAGCAATTTATGAATGAAGGTATGCAACGAACCGCGTTCGGTCTGCTCTTAGTGCTCATCGCTACTCCAGATCTTAGCAACACCTGCTACTTCCCCAATATGTTGAGGAGTGTATTAGACAGAAATATTACTAGGACTAAATTAAATTAGCCAACAACATAAGAACATTGTAAGACAATGGAATTTTTTTTATAGCCATATCTAATGGAGTTATGACAGAATCTTGAAAGAACACACAGTTGAGTATTATTTATTGCCTCTTTTAATCGTAGTTTAGTAGTTATTGAATGTCCCAAGCTGTAGGAATGGTGTCTTTAAAGGTTGTTTTAGGACCTTGCTTTAATCCTCACACCATGTTACCTTAACATTGTATTTATATATGGTATGTCCCCAAAAGACACAGAGATATGTGTTTATAAATGAGCTACCAGCATGAGGAAAAACAGCAGGCATGAGCCACATCTGTTCCAATGCATCCTTTAAATAGCAGGGAATCAGGGCAATATACAGGACAACAGAGATGAAGACTCTCTTTAGGTGGCCTCAGTAAATAAAATCTGGATACTTCTGACAGACCACCCTTGTGATAAGAAATGTCTGTGGGGAGCTTAAACAAATAATCCAAGAGCAAGGTTCCAAGAGGATTCTTTAAACCAGATGGCACAGTGGCTGTGATATCGATACCTTCGTTTTCATAGATATTTGTATCATCTTCTCCATATAATACCAACGTTGGTTAAACAATAAATTTCTGGTCTCTATTAAAACACTGAGCCACCAGTTCAAGGGGAAAAAAAACACACACACACACACACAATGAACGGAACACTTACAGCTACAAATCTGCCGATTTCCAGATTCCTCTACTGTTATCCAAAATGTTGGCAGCACTTCCATGAGTGCTTGAAGCTCATTGTGTATTGGTAGTCCAAGACACTTCTTGCTTGCCCAGCCTGCTCTTGAATTGGTCAGCACTGTTCACATGAGTAGTTCTGTCCCATCTGAGGGTAGAAGGAAGTGTCTTGGCAGAAAAGTGTGGTGATTTTGGATGATGGAAGCGGAGCATGGGAATCAGAGGATCTGCAGCTCTAAGGAAAAATGGAGGGTACCATGTAACTTTTCTGATAGTTCTTTTTCTTTTTCTCGTACCGGAGATTTGCTTTAGGAGCCTTTGCTCATTTAGCAGTTGATCGGCAGAATGTTTACGATAGGCAATGATCGGGAACGAGCATTGTTTGTTCTCAATGATGGACCCATAAAAACATGACGTCGACCAACTGGCAAACAAGTAATTGTTCGCATTTCAGGTGATCGCATCTTTAAAACCGACTTAGCATTGTGGAATCATGTGCATAATGATACAGCAAAATGTTGGCTGTGCACCAGAGATAAGCAAATCAATTTGTCTCATCAACAAGAGTTCTTTATATGCAAGGGGCTGTCCTTGCTGCTGGTGAAGCTCCCACTGCTGCTTGATTCATAGGGCTGACAATATTATGCCTGCACTGCTGCCCCGAGTAGCAGCGCATATGCAGTGGCTCTGCTTCTGAGCAAAGAGTGGCTAGCTGGGAGAAGTTCAGTCCTTTTTTACAAGAGCTTCCCAACTGTTGTCCAGTTACCGTACTTCCTGAAACCGGACAACCCCTTAAATGATGAGTCATATTCGGTTGAATGCCAGTGTGCAGAATACTTTAGCTAAATACAAGCAAATCTTGGAAATATAGTAATGCAGCAGTCAGAAACCATGCAAAACTACTGACAATACCAAGGGGAACAGTTTTTTAAAATGAGAAGATATGCCAATGCAGGCAAACTGCATCTGCAAATAAAACAGTGCCAATCAGTGCCTCTCACTTATAGAGAAAGCCCAACAAAGCAGCTTTTCAGTTTTTGGTCACTCTACGATGCAATTTTCTGTTTTCTGAAAGGTTTCCCTATAGGAAATAATGTTTACACCGTGAGTAGAAGTGAGGAAACTTCTGCCGTTCGAAGGGTTGTGCAACATCTTACTTATAGGGACTAAAGACAAACAGAGTGTCTAAATGCTCTGTAAATTGCCTCCCACGCAGGAAAAGCTATTTTTACGTATGCTGCATGAGATGATTAATTACATAATGCCTGTTAATTGGAAATTGATGCCACCATAATGGGAAACGACATGACTGAGGAAACTTCTAGTGGGAATTTCTGTTACGGGAAGACCTGTTGATTTTAATATAATTGGATGGATGGCAGAAACACGAGTTACTCATTTTCCCAGGGGCTTCTTTAAATTCACATATGGAGCACATCTGTGTTTAGAAAGCTGAAGCTGCATTTTTTTCATGCTTGAGGTCAGTATCAAAGAAAATGAAACAGTTAGTTCAGGAAGAGAAGCACTTGTGTAGATACAGGGCTTTGTTTCATAAGTGACTTCTGGTGCTCAAAGATCACAGGAACATGAAGTGCTAGGTGAATGTTAATGATATTATTGGTATGCACAATAGTAAAGTAAATTGAACAAGCTGGTAGTACAGGCCTCAGAGTTTTTTTTTAGCCTGCAACACATTGGCATAACTAGAATCTCAATTTAGCCACCAAGGAACCCCGTAATGTTGCCCAGATAAGAACGTGGAAGCCAAACTATCTAAAAAGGATTTTCCCATCAGAAGAAATGATGGCATATCCCATTATGGAAGCACTCACTAGTATGTATTAGGTGCAGAGAGCAGGTGAAGCGCTGTGAGCGCTGCCGGTACTTACCCTCCCTTGTCTTCTTCTCATACAGCGTCAGGATGTAATGCGCGCACTATGACCCAATGCTGCACGCAGTCAGGTGGACCAGAGGTTACTGGAGGAGTGCTCGCCAGACCTGGAGAGGAGCGATGGAGAAGGAGAGGCAAGTGAAGTTCTTTATTTTACCTCTGATCTGAGGTCTGATGGGGGTCTGGGATGGAAGTCTGATCAGAGGTCTGATGGGGTTCTGGCATGGATGTCTAATCTGAGGTCTGATGGGGGTCTGACATGGAGGTCTGATGGGAATTTGACATTGAGGTCTGATGGGGTCTGATGTGAGTTCCTGATATGGGGGTCTGAATTTAGTTCCTGATTTGGGGGTCTGATCTGAGGATCTGATGTGAGGTCTGATAAACAATATTTTTTTTCTTATTTTCCTCCTCTAAAATTGTCTTATCATCAGGTGTGTTTTATAAAGCGATAAATACTGTAATTCACTGAAATCTATCTGTATAGTGCCATTTGTTGTTTGTTCTTTCTCTTATTTCTGTCTGCACCTCGCGGAGGCAAATGCACATGTTCAGTTACATTCTTCAACTGCCTCCTGACCTGTGATAGGGAGCAGGGCCAGGAAGACGGGTACGTGAGGGTAGGTGCCGTTCAGCCTAATAGGCCTCATTATATGAAGCAGTGGAACGGCGCAAGAGGTTGTGATGACATCACCGTGACCTCCTGCGCCGAGTCTCGCATGATCATGTCATCGTGTGAGACCTGGTGCACAAGCGGTAATGTCATCGAGACCACCTGCAAAATATTAGTGACTGATTCTCTTTAAACTAATGTGTCCATATCACAAAATACATGTTGTTTTAAATCCACACAAATTATTCCATCACTATTTTTTGTCTCTCAAGCCCCGCCACTATTTGTCTTTATGCATGCAAAAAAATTGTTTGTTCACAGGGTTTTGTGCTCATTTACAGATCAGACATACCACCTAGGAGGAGGAGTTGCGCTAGAAAAAATGGAGACCTAAGTTCTTATAGAAATTATATAGTTAGCCCAAAGTGCATATACAGTGGGGGAAATAATTATTTGACCCCTCACTGATTTTGTAAGTTTGTCCAATGACAAAGAAATGAAAAGTCTCAGAACAGTATCATTTCAATGGTAGGTTTATTGTAACAGTGACAGATAGCACATCAAAAGGAAAATCGAAAAAATAACTTTAAATAAAAGATAGCAACTGATTTGCATTTCATTGAGTGAAATAAGTATTTGAACCCTCTAACAAAAAAAGACTTAATACTTGGTGGAAAAACCCTTGTTTGCAAGCACAGAGGTCAAACGTTTCTTGTAATTGATGACCAAGTTTGCGCACATTTTAGGAGGAATGTTGGTCCACTCCTCTTTGCAGATCATCTCTAAATCCCTAAGGTTTCGAAGCTGTCTCTGTGCAACTCTGAGCTTGAGCTCCCTCCATAGGTTTTCGATTGGATTAAGGTCCGGAGACTGACTAGGCCACTCCATGACCTTAATGTGCTTCTTCTTGAGCCACTCCTTTGTTGCCTTTGCTGTATGTTTTGGGTCATTGTCGTGCTGGAACACCCATCCACGACCCATTTTCAGTTTCCTGGCAGAGGGAAGGAGGTTGTCGCTCAGGATTTCACGATACATGGCTCCGTCCATTTTCCCGTTTATGCGAATAAGTTGTCCTGTGCCCTTAGCAGAAAAACACCCCCAAAGCAAAATGTTTCCACCCCCATGCTTGACGGTGGGGACGGTGTTTTGGGGGTCATAGGCAGCATTTTTCTTCCTCCAAACACAGCGAGTTGAGTTAATGCCAAAGAGCTCTATTTTGGTCTCATCAGACCACAGCACCTTCTCCCAGTCACTCTCTGAATCATTCAGGTGTTCATTGGCAAACTTCAGACGGGCCTGTACATGTGCCTTCCTGAGCAGGGGGACCTTGCGAGCCCTGCAGGATTTTAATCTATTGCGGTGTAATGTGTTTCCAATGGTTTTCTTGGTGACTGTGGTCCCTGCTAATTTGAGGTCATTAACTAACTCCTCCCGTGTAGTTCTAGGATGCTTTTTCACCTTTCTCAGAACCATTGACACCCCACGAGGTGAGATCTTGCGTGGAGCCCCAGAGCGAGGTCGATTGATGGTCATTTTGTGCTCCTTCCATTTTCGAACAATCGCACCAACAGTTGTCACCTTCTCTCCCAGCTTCTTGCTAATGGTTTTGTAGCCCATTCCAGCCTTGTGCAGGTCTACAATTTTGTCTCTGACATCCTTGGACAGCTCTTTGGTCTTTCCCATGTTGGAGAGTTTGGAGTCTGCTTGATTGATTGATTCTGTGGACAGGTGTCTTTTATACAGGTGACTAGTTAAGACAGGTGTCCTTAATGAGGGTGACTAATTGAGTAGAAGTGTCTAACCACTCTGTGGGAGCCAGAACTCTTAATGGTTGGTAGGGGTTCAAATACTTATTTCACTCAATGAAATGCAAATCAGTTGCTATCTTTTATTTAAAGTTATTTTTTCGATTTTCCTTTTGATGTGCTATCTGCCACTGTTACAATAAACCTACCATTGAAATGATACTGTTCTGAGACTTTTCATTTCTTTGTCATTGGACAAACTTACAAAATCAGTGAGGGGTCAAATAATTATTTCCCCCACTGTATTTGGTATCATCAGTGGCGTGCCCAGGGGGGAGGGGGTTCACTCCGGGTGCCGGTGTTCCGTTACATTTCCCTACCTCGTGAGATTTCCCTACCCTCGTCACTTACGGTCGCACCGGACATGACGTGAGGAGGTGTGCTGCGCCGCGCAGGCGCACAACGATGGGGTAGGGAAATTTCACAGCAGAGTGCGCATGCGGGGACCCTCGCCAGCAGTTAGAGTAGGGAAAAATTACGGGCCAGTGCGCAGGCGTGGTGATCGGATGGATGTTCTCAGCTGGACACCGGCCGACATTGCGTATGCGCTGGGAGCCTCACCAGCGGTTAGGGTAGGGAAAAAGTACTGGCCCGTATTTTTTCCCTTCCCTAACCGCTAGTGAGGCTCCTGGAGCATGAGCAGTGTCGGCCAGTGTCCAGCTGAGAACATCCATCCGATCACCGCGCCTGCGCACTGGCCTGTAATTTTTTCCTACCCTAACCGCTGGCGAAGCTCCCAGCGCATGCACACTCTGCTGTGAAATTTCCCTACCCCATCGTTGTGCGCCTGCGTGGCTCGGCACACCTCCTCACGTCATGTCCGGTGCGATCGGAAGTGACGAGGGTAGGGAAATCTCACGAGGTAGGGAAATGTAACAGAACACCGGCTCTCAGCGCTCTCAGGGGGGTGCCAGAACAGAAGCAATGAGCGCTTCCATCAATACAGATGGAAGCGCTCATTGCTTTTCCCTTTATAAGATGCAGTGCATCTTATAAAGGGAATACAAGTGAGCGCTTCCATATTGGAAGCGCTCACTAGTTTGCAGGAGGAGGGAGAAGCGCTATGAGCGCTGTACAGTACTTAACTCTTGCTTGCTCTTCTCAGGGCCCATGCTGCTGTGTCCTTGTTGCCTGCAGCGTCAGGACGTACAGAGCCAACTCTGACCTGATGCTGCAGGAGGTCAGGTGACTGCAGCACCGGCCCTGAGAAGAGAAGACAGCCAGGACAGTAAGAGTGGCGACAGGAGAGGTAAGTAACTTTATTATTTTACAGTCTGATCTGAGGTCTGATATGGAGGTCTAATGGGGGGTCTAGAGAGGTCTAATGGGGGTCTGGAGTGGTCTATGGGGGGTAGGGGGGTCTGGAAGTCTGACTGGGGGGGTCTGGAGGTCTGACTGGGGGTCTGACTAGGAGGTCTGGAGGTCTGACTGGGGGGTATGGAGGTCTAATTGGGTCTGATTGGGGGTATGGAGGTCTGATTGGGGGGTCTGGAGGTCTGATTGGGGGTCTGGAGATCTAATGGGGGTCTGACAGGGGGGTTTGGAGATCTGACTGGGGGGTCTGGAGATCTAATAGGGTCTGAATTGGGGTCTGAAGGCCTAATGGGGGCCTGATTGGGGGTCTGGAGATCTAATGGGGGTCTGACAGGGGGGTTTGGAGATCTGACTGGGGGGTCTGGAGATCTAATAGGGTCTGAATGGGGGTCTGAAGGCCTAATGGGGGTCTGATTGGGGGTCTGGAAGTCTGACTGGGGGGTCTAGAGGTCTAATGGGGGTCTAATTGGGAGTCTGGAGGTCTGACTGGGAGGTCTAGAGGTCTAATGGGGGTCTGATTGGGGGTCTGATTGGGGGTCTGACTGGGGGGTCTAGAGGTCTAATGGGGGTCTGATTCGGGGTCTGGAGGTCTAATGGGAGTCAGATATGGAGGTCTAATGGGGGTCTGGAGGTCTAGTGGGAGTCTGGAGGTGTCACCGCCAGTTCTGTGAGAAGGTCTGGCAGACGTTCTTCTCTACCTCTTGCATGACGTTCTTTGTTTTGCTTTCACTTTGTCATCTTCTTTCCTTATCCCAGGTGTCACCTATTTAGACTAATTGTCTCCCTTTATATTCCCTCCCATACTGCCTCATTTTGCGGTTTATACTACTTCCTGGATGAGGTGTTCACTGCTGGAGGCTGCTGCTGCTGTTTCCTCAGATAAGTCTTTTTCCTTTATTTGTGTTTCCTTGCTGGCTTGATTCTAGGTGACCCTGACTCCGTCCGTATTAAGTGCAGGGAGCCGGTGGTCGTGTCCCCTCACTATTATAGGGTTTTCAGGTGTCACACAGAATTAGGTACGTAAGCATGCAATTGTCTACCATAGAGACCCTTGCATGGGCATAGCAGTCAGGGAGAGCTCTAGGGGTTTTATAGGGCTCACCCATATGCTCCTTAGTTTGGGATCAAGCCAGTCGGATGTTTATTTATAAGTTCCAGCTTTCTGCAACATCATCCGTGACAGGAGGTCTAATTGGGGTCCGGAGGTCTGATATGGGGGTCTGGTTTGAGTTCTGATATGTGGGTCTGGAGGTCTAATGGGGGCCTTATATGGGGGTCTTATCTGAGGTCTTACATGGAGGTCTAATGCGGGCTTGATCTAAGGTTTAAAACTGGGGTCTTATATGGGGTCTGACATAGAGGTCTAAAGGGGGTTATGTCTGAGATTGGGGGATCTCATTTAGGGTTTTATATGGGGTCTGATCTGAAAGGAAGGTGTTTTTTTTTTTTATTACTAGCGCACAATATAAAAGGGTGTTTTTGTGGTTCCAGTATTTTCAGGGGGACTGTTTCTGCGGGAAAGTATTGGGGAGCACAGTGGGCAAAGTATTGGGGGTGGCAGGATGGGGTGTTGAGAAATTGGGAGGATGATGGAAAGTAGGAAAGTAAGATGTCTGTTTGTTAAACTCTGCAGAGACGAGGTGCGGATGAAAGAAGTCACCATGGTGGTCTGGTCTAACAGGAGAAGAAGAGGAAAGAGAATATCTACATCAGAGAAGAGAAATCATTGGATGTAAGAGGTACATATGTGGGTCTGTATTATCCTGTATGTTCTGTAGCGCTGTATGTAATGTTTTCCAAGTATGTCTTTAAAGTGGTTATCCACTTTTTTTTTTTTGTATGAGCGCTGCCTTCTCTGCTCTGTTTACCTGCTCATCGCTGCAAATGCTACGGAAAGCAGGTAAACAGAACAGAGAAAGCAGCTCTCATATGAGCGCTCTCATACGGGATCCCGCGCCTGTGCAGTCAGTCCGTCCCATTCCTTGTACGGCATCACAGTAACTATTGCGCATGCGCCAGCTAACGCCGCAAAGCCGGCGCTTGCGCATTAATTACTGTGATATCATACAAGGAATGGGCATCGCAGTGCGCATGCGCCGGCCGACGGACTGACTGTGCATGCGCGGGTTCTCGGCGGAATAACAAGTTAGTAGAAAGGCGGTCAGAGGGAAAGGATGGGCGGGCGGAGGGTAGGAAGGGGCGGGGGGACGCAATAAAAAAGGCTGAGCAAGCAGGGCACCTATGAGTGTAACGCCGCCCCTGGGCACTTGCGAGCCCTCATTTGCATAAGTTATAAAGATCGTTTTTTATTGTTCTATAAGTCCAGGATTGATGCCAGAGGTAACGTTTTTATTAAATGTAAGCATGCTAGGGAGCTATGGGAAGGGTTAAAAAAGTGAAATGCTGATGACAGACTCCCTTTAACTGTCAACCAAGGTGGATATCTGAATAAAAAAATAAAACATTTACATGATTAATTCTCCAAATTCTCAAGCAGTGTCTAATCCAGTAGTGTAAAACCACACATACTGAAATCAGGGTAAGAATAATGTAAGAATAAGAAATGAGAATGATGTTCGAAACATCTATACTAAGCAGCAGTACTGGCATTGGCCTGGATACAGTATTAGTTGACTTTATCAACACATTAAAGGGGTTCTCTAGGCTTTACCTAAATTCTGTATATCAGCTAACCTGTAAAAGAGAGAAAGTTTCAGTAGTACTTACCCTTCCATCGTGCCGCTGATTCTGTGATCTCAGCTGCATTTACGTGACTGCTTGACTGGCTGCGCACTGAGGTCCCAAACGGATGTGCTGATGTTTCTTACTGTTCAGCTGCATATAGATTATGCAGCCGAACAGGAATTCACACAATGCAGCTGAAAAGGAAGAAACAACTCATCCGGATGGGACCTTAACGGGAGAGTCCACAGCCAGTCTCACAGTCACGTGGTCAGAGCCAAGACTGTGAAATTGGTGGAAGAACGGAAGGGTAAGTACTGCTGAAACTGTTTCTCTTCCATAAGTTAGCTGATAAAGATAATTTAGGCAAAGTCCAGAGAACCCCTTTAACTACTGCCTACAACTAGGTTATATTCGTTGATCTTCATAAGATTTTGATGAGGTGGGGAATGAGCCTTGGCAGAAGCAGACAATCTGCAGAATGGCTGTGATGGGTGTGACAAGTCTATGTTCAGCAGAAGTGTTTAAGACGAAAAAACAGATATTTGGCCCACTCACTTTTCCAAACCGCTAGTGTTATTTCTGGAAACCAAGTCCAGTAACTAGTATTCTTTCATGTTCACAATTTAATAAAATATTATTATAAGAAACATTTATCAACTGTGTGATTCCTATCTGTCCCGCAATGTACATATTACAATCCTTATGTGTCAAAACAAGAAAATGTGACCTTCGCCTGTAACAAACAAATCAGAGTTCAGTTTTCTTTTTCTTTCTTCTTTTTCTGGAGAAATTATGATTTCTAATGAATTATGGAGAACTTGGCTGAAAGTGGCTGATTCTTCATCTCCTATAGATTTGTGCAGACTGACCATGAATATGCAGCCAGACGAGGTGCTCTGTTCTTGAGATCAGGGTTCCAGCACTACTTCTCAATATGCAAACATTGGCAATTGCCAGCAGCTGGCATTAGGAGGAGATTACTGTAAGCATGTTGGTACAGCTCCTTCTAGCTGCGCCCCTAATGGTGGTTGCAGGTAGCCAAATTGTTATGGGACTCAGACTATGCAAAGGAACAGACTGCAGCTATAACTCATTTTGATTGATTTTAACTATTGAGCAACAGCTGTGGTGCAATAAAAAATAAAACTACATGTTTTAGGTATCCCCATAGTAACCAAAAGGATTATGGACAATGGGGGCATATCGCTAGGATATGCCCCAATTGTCTTATAGGTGCGGTTCCCAGCATTGGGACCCGCACCTATAAGACAATTCCCAGCAGTGGGACCCGCACCTATAAGACTATATCGAAAGCGGAGCCCCGCAAGTGAAGGAGGGCGCACTGTGCATGCGCAGCGCCCTCCATTCATTTTCTATGGGGCCGGCGACAATAGCCGAGCGCTGGCTCGGGTATTTCCGTCGGCCCCATAGAAATGAATGGGAGTGGGGGCCGAGCATGCGCGGTACGCTCCTATTCACTTCTATGGGGGGGGCTTGGTGGTGGCCGGATCGGAGTCCTCCAGCCACCACCTTGCGGGGCTCCATTCTCGATATAGGTGCGACCCGCACCTATAAGACAATGGGGGCATATCCTAGCCATATGCCCCCATTGTCCATGATGAGACAACCCTTTTAATGTAACATGTAATTTAGTGCAAGACATGGTATAAAAAATAATTAAATTTTTTAACAAAAAAATCACAGTTTTTATGGTAAACATATTTTTTAGAATTTTGTTTTAATATTTATTTTAATTTTCCATGTCACTTTCTATAGTTTAAAAAAAAATACCTAAGCTCACACAGGATCCTCCATTCATAATAGCTGATATCACAGCTCACCTACTCCCTCCCTATCACTGGACGGGTCACAGAGCATGCCTAAAAAACTCTTCTGTAAAAGTCAATGAGGCAGCTCCTGTCTATTGTGTCTATGGCCCTATGGCCCATGTGGCTGCTCTTAAGGAACAGGAAGCTGCTATTCAGAATATAGGGACAGTTATGTCCCTATATACTGTATAAGAGCTTCCCCCTGCCGCCCTGCACTGCCTGCAGTAAGTGCTTACTGCTCGTACAGGCATCGCTCCCGGGAGATGGTACATTAGTCAGGTGCAGGAAGAAAGCAGCTCACTGACAGCGCTGGCCACGCTGGTCAGTGAGCTTACAGAGTGTACACGTTCATCATATTTTATAAAAAGGGGGAATGTATATATACTTTATAAACACACAAGGCTCTTTTCTCCACCAGGCTGTGAGCAAGCAGTGCAGGCAGAGGCCAGCAGCTCCCAGCACTGCCTGTCTCTCCTATGCTGATAGAAGACGGACGTCCCTTAGCAACACTCATTTGAGAGAGCTTTGCTAAGGGACATTTCAGCCCCAGTTTTCTACCACAAATAAACATTTTCCCTAAATAAAGTATATTACAAAAATGTTTTCTGTCACTGTCCATGCACATTAGCAAAAAAAATAAAAAATTAAACAGAAGTTACTATTTAACACTTTCTACCGCAGGCCAGTTTTCACCTACCTGCTCAGGCCATTTTTTGCAAATCCGACGTGTCACTTAATGTGGTAATAACTTTGGAGCACTTTTATTTATCCAAGCCATTCTGATACTGTTTTCTCGTGACACATTGTACTTCATGATAGTCATAAATTTGGGTCAATATATAAACCCTTTATTTTATTTTTTTAGGACGTTAGAAGGCTTAGAAGTTTAGAAGCAATTCTTAAAATTTTTAAGAAAATTTCCAAAACTTTTTGAGGACCAGTTTAGGTCTGAAGTCACTTTGTGGGGCTTACATAGTGGAAACCCCCCCATAAATGATCCCATTGTAGAAACTAAACCCCTCAAGTTACTCAAAACTGATTTTACAAACTTTGTTAACCCTTCAGGTGTTCCACAAGAATTAAAGGAAAATGGAGATGAAATTTCAAAATACAGATATATTGTAATGCATTGTAGAGGGGATCAGACCCTAAAAAGTTAAAGTCAGAAATAAAGTTTAAAAAAAAAGTAAAAAACTGTGTTTTTAGTAAAAATAAGTATTATTTTATAATAAAAAACAGAAAAAAAACCCACACATATTAGGTATCGCCGCGTCTGTACTGACCGGCCCTATAAATATATCACATGATCCACCCTGTCCGATAAACACCATCAAAAAATTAAATTAAAATGGTGTAAAAAAAAGCAATTTTTGTCACCTTACATCACAAAAAGTGCAACACCTGGGGCTGGATCTCCTGGGCACCCGTAAAAGGAAGGTCCCGATGCCTTGCAAGGCATTGGGCAGCCTCTGCATGGCATTGGGCTGCCTTCTCACCCATCGGGTCCCTGCCACAGCAGCACGGGGACCCGATGGGCTCCCTCACCCCCAGCAAACTCCTTCTATGTCGCTGTCAGCGTTGACCGCGGCATAGAAGGGGTTAATGCGCCGACAACAGTGTTTTCACCGATGCTGGCTAATACAGCAGGGGTCCGGCAAACGGGAACAGCTGGTCCCCTGCAGCTGATCGGGCACAGCTCCTGCACCCGCCCGATCAGCGGGCTGTAATAGTACTGCGCTGGGCCGCAAGTCACGCCCCGCTGCGCCGTACTATTACGACGCTGGTCGGGAAGGGGTTAAAACAAAATTTGATTTAAACAATAGGTGATTTTCTGGTGACACATTCTCTTTATAAAAAAAAAACTAGCTGGGAGTGGAGAGAAGAGTAAAGGGGAGGTTTTCCACTAGCATCTTTGTTTTTCATTCAGTTATATCACCTTTATTTTTATCAAACACAATGCAACAGCACTCTGCATACACAAAATACATGATCACAAAATATATACTATATTTTTCACTCCATAAGACTGCATCTTATGGGATGAATACTAATGAGTGCTTCCATTATGGAAGCGCTCATTAGTACCAGAGTACAGGGAAACTGTGGATGCATCGCTCCCCGGGCTCTGTACTCACCGCCTCCTGGTCCTCTGCAGTTGGCTGTGCTGTGAAGAAGAGAGCTGGATCCTAGGAGTGGCAGTGTTCGAAGCAGGAGAGCTAAGTTCATATTTTTTATTCTATGTGATCTGAGGCTGGGGTCTGATCTATGGCTGGGGGGTCATCTGATGCTGTGGGATGATCCGATGCTGTGGGATGATCTGAGGCTGGGGGCTAATCTGAGGCATGGGGGTCTCATCTGAAGCATGGGGGTCTCATCTGAGGCATAGGGGTCGCATCTGAGGTATGGGAGTCTCATCTGAGGTCTGAATGTGGGGTCTTATTAACATTGGGGGTCTGATCTGAGGTCTGACTGAGGGTCTGATTAACATTGGGGGTCTGATTAATGGTCTGATCTGAGGTTTAATTAAAAATATTTTTTTGTTATTGTCCTCTTCTAAAAACTAGGTGCATGTTATGGGCAGGTGCATCTTATAGGGCGAAAAATGCGGTAAACTAATGCTACATTCACTATATAAATGAATGTGAGGTACTTAGCAAATACATTTTGATAAAAATCATTAGTGCCCATCCATCATGGCAAGGTGACCTCTTTTGGATGGGAAACTACATTTAATGTTACCTCTTGTGGTGCCAACCATGCACAACTGACTAATCCATCTTTCCCACAGGCTGATTTCAATTAGTGTAGTGTAAAGCTGAAGTCTGCTTTCTCTGTATTTATTGAGGGTCTGTTTCACAAGGAAAGGTAAAATACACAGTCGATTCAGTGTATAAGTGGAACCTACCTTCCCTAAATTCTTTGGAAGCTGGTTTGTACCACAAGAGGTAGCTGTTAGCGTAGGTAGTCGTTGAAAAGAGGTCACCTTGCCATGGTGGATGGGCACAAGTGTTTTTGATCTAATGTATTTGCTGAGTACCTCACATTCATTTATATACAGGGTGGACCATTTATATGGATACACCTTAATAAAATGGGAATGGTTGGTGATATTAACTTCCTGTTTGTGGCACATTAGTATATGTGAAGGGGGAAACTTTTCAAGATGGGTGGTGACCATGACGGCCATTTTGAAGTCGGCCATTTTGAATCCAACTTTTGTTTTTTCAATAGGAAGAGGGTCATTTGACACATCAATCGTCTATGCTGTGAAGATACGAGATGTGCAGCACCTGAAACTACGGATACTGGAAGCCTGTGCTAGCATTTCTCCTGTGGTGTTGCTATCAGTGTGTGAAGAGTGGGAGAAGAGGGTTGCATTGACAATCCAACACAATGGGTAGCACATTGAACACATTTTATAAGTGGTCAGAAACTTGTAAATAACTCATGAAAGAATAAAGTTACGTTAAAACCAAGCACACTATTGTTTTCTTGTGAAATTCCCAATAAGTTTGATGTGTCACATGACCCTCTTCCTATTGAAAAAACAAAAGTTGGATTCAAAATGGCCGACTTCAAAATGGCCGCCATGGTCACCACCCATCTTGAAAAGTTTCCCCCCTCACATATACTAATGTGCCACAAACAGGAAGTTAATATCACCAACCGTTCCCATTTTATTAAGGTGTATCCATATAAATGGCCCACCCTGTAGTGAACATAGCAGTAATTTATATTTTGTGTTCACGCATTTTGTGTATGCAGGGTGCTGTTGCATTGTGTTTGATTTCGTATTGTCAGCCGTGGAGACACGCACCAGCGTATTAGTATGTGCTAACTAACTTGGATTTTACCTTTATTTTTATATACTGGTCAAATGAAAATAATTATTATACCCACATAGGTTTAAAAAATATTAAAAAGAATTGACATGGGGTGCCTATTTCCCATGACTGGATATAATATAATTTAATTTAAAAAGGGCAGAGATTTAAGAAAATTAATAAAGGGAAAAAACAAAAACATAAAAGGGAACTGAGAGTAGGGTAAAAAGCAACACTGAAAAAAAGTGAAGGAGAGATAATTACTGGATTCTGGAGTACAAGAAATCCAGGTCCAAGAGATCTAAACCTTCTCAAATTTATTTAGCTTGTCGCTTGGGCTGGAAAGTCAGGCATTTATCATAATCCAATTCAGTTTGCCTTTAACACAGTCCCAAGTCACAGTCACAGTCGGTTTCTTCCAAAAGCAGGCAATTCCAGATTTATCAAAAAAGATAAGTGGTATCAATTTGCATGAAGTCCAGGGGACTTATTTAATTAGGTTTCCTATGGGTATTTGTGTAATCTGACGTGTCTTACAGTATCAATTCTAATCCCTAAATCTACACATTAACACAGTTAAAAAATTTTTTTTAATCATTTGCTTATTTTTCACAGACCAAAAACATCCAGAAACATGTTAGGAATTATACGGGTTACCATAAACTGGTATATGAATAGAGTTGGGGCAGCAAGATATTGGGCAATATGTTTCCATACTGAAATTTATTTTCAGGTTACACTTTGATTGAAGTGTTTTTTACACAGAGGAGAGAAAAAAAAGACTTAAAGGGAACCTGTCACCTCTACTATGCTACCCTCACTGAGCGTTTCTAAATGTTCATTGTGTTATCCTAAACATATAAATTACACTTTTAATTTCATTTGCAGACGAATTCAATAAGTATTATGCATTTTTGTACTTCCTGCCTTTTATGCAAATTAACATAAAAGAGTCATATCTTACTCGTGTGACCAGAGAAGAGTCATATTTCCAAGCTCTGACTCATCTCAGGTTAATTTGCATATGTAGCAAATAGTTTTTTTTACACAATAAAAGCACACAGAGCTATGTGATAGCGGCCATCTAGCAACCCATGTCCTCAGCTCTATAACCAAAATCCAGGTGACAGGTTCCCTTTAACACGACTTAGATGCAAAAGGAGTTTACTAAAGATACAGTGAGGAACAGAAGTATTTGAACAACCTGTGATTTTGCAAGTTTTCCCACTTAGAAATCATAGAGGGGTCTGAAATTCGCATTGTAGGTGCATTCCCACTCTGAGAGACAGAATAAAATAAAAAAAATCAGGAAATCACATTGTATAGTTTTTATAAATGTATTTGTCTTGCACTGCTGAACATAAGTATTTGAACACCTGAGAAAATCAGTGTTAATATTTGGTACAGAAACTTTTGATTGCAATTACAGGGGTCAAACATTTCCTGTAGTTTTTGACCAGGTTTGCACACACTGCAACAGGGATTTTGGCCCACTCCTCCACACAGATCTCCTCTAGATCTGTCAGGTTTCGGGGCTGTCGCTGAACAACACAGAGTTTCAGCTCCCTCCAAAGATGTTATATTAGATTTAGGTCTGGAGACTGGCTACGCCACTCCACAACTTTGAAATGCTTCTTACGGAGCCACCACTTGGTTATCCTGGCTGTGTGCTTCGGGTCGTTGTCATGTTGGAAGACCCAGCCACGACCCATCTTCAATACTCTGACTGAGGGAAGGAGGTTGTTGCTCAAAACTTACAATAAATCGCCCCAATTCATCCTCTCCTTAATACAGTGCAGTCGTCCTGTCCCCTTTGCAGAAAAGTACCCCCAAAGCATAAAGTTACTACCCCCATGTTTCACAGTAGGGATGGTGTTCTTGTAATGCAACTCACCCTTCTTTTTCCTCCAAACACGACGAGTGAAGTTTAGACCAAAATGTTCTACTTTGGTCTCATCTGACCACATGACTTTCTCCCATGCCTCCTCTGGATCATCCAGATGGTCATTGGCAAACTTCAGACGGGCCTGGACATTTGTTGACTTGAGCAGGGGAACCTTCCGTGCAATGCATGATTTGAAACCATGACGGTGTAGTGTTCTACCGATAGTGACCTTTGAAACCGTGGTCCCAGCTCTCTTAATGTCATTGACCAGCTCCTCCCTTGTAGTTCTGGGCTGATTCCTCACCTTTCTTATCATCAGCGATACCCCACGAGGTGAGATCTTGCATGGAGCCCCAGTCCGAGGGAGACTGACAGTCGTCTTTAGCCTCTTCCATTTTTTTAACAATTGCTCCAACAGTTGATCTATTTTCACCAAGCTGCTTGGCAATTGCCTCGTAGCCCTTTCCAGCCTTGTGGAGGTCCACAATTTTGTCTCTGCTGTCTTTTAACAGCTCTTTGGTCTTGCTCATGGTAGTAGTTGGCGTCTGACTGACTGTGGGGTGGACAGGGGTCTTTAAAGAGCTCAGACAGATGCTACTAAGTTAGATTAATGAGTGGAGTAGAGGTGGACTTTTTAAAGGAACAGTAACAGGTCTTTAAGAGCCAGAATTCTTGCTGTTTCTCAGGTGTTCAAATACTTATGTTCAGCAGTGCAAGACAAATAAATTCGTTAAAAATCATACAATGTGATTTCCTTATTTTTTTATTTTGTCTCTCAGAGTGGGAATGCACCTACAATGTGAATTTTTAGACCCCTCCATGATTTTATAAGTGGGAGAACTTGCAAAATCGCAGGGTGTTCAAATACTTCTGTTCCTCGCTGTATATATACAAAGATAACATACAGAGTAAAGTAACAGTCACCGAAAGCCATTAAAACAAATAAGCCAACTCCACATCGACCAGTGCCCAACATGGCACTCCGCCGACACCCATATAACGCAAAGAGAGGTGATGGTAGCAAGACACATCTTAAAGACATACCCCCATTTTTACCAAGGCAGCCCCCCTGACTTGAGCATCAGAGCAGTTCATGGGCATTTTCTGGAGTTCTGATGACGAACCAGGCTCTCCACAGGGCTGCCAGGTGGAAAACGGCTAAGGCAGCACTAAAGTCGGCCCATCAGAGCCTGTGACGTCACCGAACACACTGCTGGGCAGGGGCTGCCTAGGTGAAAATATGGGTATGTCCAGGTTCAAACCCTTTAAGGCTGTATTACACAGCCCAATGTGGTAGACGATTGTCGGGAGGGAAGCGTTTCCCTCCCAGCAATTGCCTGCTCGCTAGCGGAGCAGACTGCTGATATTACATGCAGCGAACTCCTCCGCAGCATGAAGAGAAGTAATAATCGCTATGCCATAGCTCGTCCCCATGCTGAATAGTGGTATGCCGGTGGCAGAGCGTAATTAGACACCACGATCTGCTGCCAGCAAATGATAATTTTTTAACATGTTAAAAGATTTGGATTGCCCGTTGATCGAGCTTTTGCTTATTCATCGGGCAATAGGCGGCAGTATTACACTGCCAGATGATCGCTAACTAGCATTCATGCGAACGCTCGTTAACGATTATCTGCTGGAAAATCAGGCACTGCAATACAGGCTTTACTCTGATAATCTTTTTAATGAAGCTGAGCTCTTTGTTACATTGCTAGAAGTTTTTTTAGTCTCCTGGTCCCTCCTTCATTCTTCAAGAAAGCCAGGTATCACCATGTACCACTAAACAACTACATTACAAGGAATTAAAAGGGGAAGGACCACTTAATACCTTGTTATACAAGACTTATAGGTGTTATTCAGTCTTAAAAAACATGAACACTTTCTTCCAAAAACAATGCCACACTTGTTTATTGGCCATGTTTGGTATTGAAGTTCAGCTCTACTGAAGTAAATAGAGGTTAGGCTAAATTACCACATAGACTGTAGACAAGTATGGCATGGTTTGAGAAAGAAAGTAGCGATATTTTTCCTAATCCTGGACAGAGGAAATGTGTTATGCTGGTGGTCCATATCCACTGCTGCCTCTATCCTCCCAGTGGACACGATCACTGGAACGGCTAACTTGTTTCCCCAGTGGTTTGTCCCCGCCAGTATCTTCCTGTGCCCTTCTGGCAGGTATGGCAGTCCTATTCATTCCACATAGGATGCTGTGAGTATCTCCACCGGTAGGGTTCAAGCGCGCCTCCTCTGGTTCTTAAAAGGCCATTGTCCATCCACCTCAATCTTCCACAGCCAATGGCTGTTATTTAAGACACCCTGAGGGAAAGTGTCTGAGCAATAGATTCTAGTTTTATAGTTTATAAGGTGCCCTAATTGTCTTGTTCACTCTTTGGTGTACCGACTTCTGTCTTTGGATCCAACCATTCACTGTTTGACCTGACCTCTGCCTGATCTTTGTACTGACTCTGAGCTGCCTATCCTGACCCTTGGATTGAATATGAATCAAGTCAAATCTGTTCAGCAGACAAAGACACCTTTTATAACTACAGATGATTTTTAAATGGACCTATTCAGCTTTTAATTATTCTGCTTTAATGAAGTACTTTCAAGATCATCAACTTTGCAAGATGTTTGGAGTACAATATGGGTATCATCTTTTTGTGGCATTTCCTGAACTTTACAGATTAATTCTTCTCACATTTCTTAGTTACAGCCGACTGCAAATTTTGTTTGTGTATTCACAATAATAAATAATTAAATACTTTATGCAAAAAATATCTGGCAATGTAAATAACAATGGAGAAATCAATGTCATAAGCCAACAATGTAAAATCATCCATTGACATTGGATCCACAGCTGGTCTACCTACAATGTCATGTGTATTAGAGCCGCTGAATGCCTTTAGACACCATTAGCCTTATGTGACAGTAATGAGTGGTGTTGAGCTCGAATATTCGAATAACGGATTTTTAGAATAGAGTGCTATATATTCGTAATGACGAATATTCGTCATTTTCTTCCATTTGAACACATGATTCCTCCCTGCATCTTGCTTCTGACATCATTGGCCCACAAGCGAGAAGCAGGGAGGAATCATGTGTTCACCTCAGATGGAAAAAAATGACGAATATTCTAAAAAACTAATATATAGCACTATATTGAATATAATGATATATATTTGTTTTTTTAGAATATCCGTCATTTTTTTCCATCTGAAGTCATGATTCCTCCCTGCTTAAGTTGCTTGTGGGCCAATGACTCATTGGCCCACATGCAAGAAGCAGGGAGGAATCATGTGTTCAGTTGGAAAAAATTACGAATATTCTAAAAACGAATATATAGCACTATATTCTATAGTGCTATATATTCGTTTTTGACCCACGCCTGTATTGAGCGCGCAATATTCGCATATTTTCACATAGTTTCGCGTAAAAATAAATAAAATGTAGAATATAACGAATATTAGAATTTGCGAATATATGACGAATATTCTACAAAATATTTGCGAAATATCATGAATTCGAATATGACCCCTGCCGCTCATCACTAATCCTGATATAGTGTAGCTGTTGCAGTGCAGGGTGTTAGGTAGTATGATAGGTTCTGCTGTCCATACATACATGCTACAGACATAGTGCTGTGATGTCACAAGTTCACAACAATACTTAGTGCACCAATCAGTAATATGTAGTCAGACCTGCTAAAATGTGAAGTTGCACGTATTGCGCAAAAATATGCGCATCATTAATTGCAGATTTGCACAAGCACAAATATATTGGAGCACTCTATCTGCATATAAAGCTATTGTAATGTTCTGCCGTGCCAACCATTTTCTCCAGTCTCAGGAAACTTCTAGCAGCTTGAAAAATGTAGCAAAAGTGACCCACGCCTGTATTGCACACGCATTACGCAAATATTACATTGCCGGTTTTCGCAATCAAGAAAATAATTATGAATTCTCGAATTCGCTAATTTATTACGAATATTTGCGAAATATTGCGAATTCGAATATTGCCCCTGCCGCTCATCACTACTTACCATTACCATACTGAAAAGCCTGTGCACTTTAGGCTTCAAGTTCATGACAGGTTTACATAGAAACATAGAAACATAGAATGTGTCGGCAGATAAGAACCATTTGGCCCATCTAGTCTGCCCAATATACTGAGTACTATGGAAAGCCCCTGGCCCTATCTTATATGAAGGATGGCCTTATGCCTATCCCATGCAGCTACCACTTCTGCAGGAAGGCTATTCCATGCATCCACTACTCTCTCAGTAAAGTAATACTTCCTGATATCACTTTTAAACCTTTGCCCCTCTAATTTAAAACTATGTCCTCTTGTAGCAGTTTTTCTTCTTTAAAATATTCTCTCCTCTTTTATCTTGTTGATTCCCTTTATC
Organism: Bufo bufo; assembly: GCF_905171765.1. Lineage (NCBI taxonomy): Eukaryota > Metazoa > Chordata > Amphibia > Anura > Bufonidae > Bufo > Bufo bufo. The sequence goes on along the minus strand of NC_053393.1, from coordinate 160,817,671 downwards.
TATTTAAAAGTTTCTATCATATCCCCTCTGTCTCGTCTTTCTTCCAAGCTATACATGTTAAGGTCCTTTAATCTTTCCTGGTAAGTTTTATCCTGCAATCCATGTACTAGTTTAGTAGCTCTTCTCTGAACTCTCTCCAAAGTATCAATATCCTTCTGGAGATATGGTCTCTAGTACTGAGCACAATACTCCAAATGAGGTCTCACTAGTGCTCTGTAGAGCGGCATGAGCACCTCCCTCTTTCTACTGGTAATGCCTCTCCCTATACACCCAAGCATTCTGCTAGCATTTCCTGCTGCTCTATGACATTGTCTGCCTACCTTTAAGTCTTCTGAAATAATGACCCCTAAATCCCTTTCCTCAGATACTGAGGTTAGGACTGTAGCACTGATTTTATATTCTGCTCTTGGTTTTTTACGCCCCAGGTGCATTATTTTGCACTTATCAGCATTAAATTTTAGTTGCCAGATTTTTGACCATTCCTCTAGTTTTCCTAAATCCTTTTCCATTTGGTGTATCCCTCCAGGAACATCAACCCTGCTACAAATCTTTGTGTCATCAGCAAAAAGACACACCTTACCATCGAGGCTGTAATGACCGGCGTCACGCACAGGGAGGGAAACGGGAAAGCCCTGCCCAAGGGAGAGGGAAAGGTGGTGACCCCTGACTCACCTTTCGGCTGGCACCTGACTGCCCTGACGTCCCTAGACGGGTTCCTCACCCGTGCGGCGATCACGTGCCTAAACCCTGGCTTTCCCTACAATGAGCCCTAGATAGTGAACGGGCCGGTGGGATCGCTAGTCCGCACCACTGACACTAAGAGGGAAACACCAGGGAGAGGACAGACAATACAGACAAACACATACACCCAGGTGGGCGACCACAACAGGGATCTCTCCAAATAACATATAATGTTATGTGAAGACAGGAAGACAGTTTCTCTATGTATTCCTATGGGAAAATGGAGATGAGACAGCAAATCGAGGTTAGTGCAGCACATAGGCAAATCACAGGCAACTGTGGCCAGCAGTTGCCTGTTTAAATAGGCTGCGATTTAAGTCACATGGAACACCAGAAGTCATGTGACCTGTGACATCACAGTAGAGAACGTGTCTGTGCTCCTGCACTCAGTGGCCCGGCCTGGGTTCCAAGGTTACCATGTATCCTGTGAGATGCGCCCACCTTCAGGACAGACCAGTACGTAACAATAGCGGTGCCGTCAAGTGAGAGGGGATAAACAGTACAGAGCATGGGGTAGTTTGAAAGCTGCAACCGGCCCACCGGGGCATTTGGTGCCTCGTTTGCATACAAAGCTCTTAAAGCTCTTTTACTGAGGGATGCATATATTGGGATATAAAGGTGCTGTATGTTTTGAATGTTGCATAAGTGTCATACAGTGCATTGCTATTAGTTTCATAGGTGAAATGTAGGTAACAGACTCCCTTAAAAAAAAATGAAAAAGAAAAAGTACAAGCAGAGAGCTTGTTAAAAAAAAAAAAGTGTTAACATGCTGGAGAAGGTGTCGAAAGAGGGCCAATGTACACCAGTGTATTGGCTCCTTGATTTATAACTGCTAATCTGATGGTCCATGACTGCCCCTGAGCTTACCGTACTCATTTTGAAGTGAGTTGTGGTGTCACAGCTGCTTACCTGACTATGAAAAATATGCAAAAACACCCCGCTTAATCCCTGCGCCAGAGGACACTTCTAGTGCATGGACACCAGGAGCCAAGGAATACGTCATGGAGAAAAAGTCCAGCACATGGTGTCTCTGTTAAAACATCAGCATTTAATACATTTTATTAAAACTCACATACCATGAGTACAGTACCGCATACTAGTCTACGCATTTCAAACTTCATGACCTGACTACAACCATGATCGTGATGTCATAACAGTTTCCCCGACAAAAATGTACATATGATATAACAATAGTTTAGCCGACTGAAAAGTTATAATCATCACTTTATAATTAATAGCAAATGCTGCAAATGGGTTCATATCAGTATTCTGAGCCTCATTTACATCATTATGGGTTTCCAATGTGTCTGTAAAAATATAAGCTGTGCAGAAAAAAATGAAAATCAGGTTAGCAACACTGTACTTACTGTAATCCAAACCACTCTTATGATATCATAGTAGCTTGCCTGGCTAAAACTAGTTGTGATGTCACATTAGCTCCCCCAAGTGATACGAGGTTGTGATGTCATAGTACAGTATGTTACTAGTGTGACACCCATTTGTGATGTCACTTGTTTTCAGCACTCCTGGATCGTAGTGACAAATCTATAACAGGGCTCCCCAAATACAATGTGTCATTTTTGATACTGGTGCCATTTAATGTGGCAAAGATGCCTTTGGCCGCCTCAGGTACCATGGCCTGGGTGCAACAGATACCTCAACACCAGGGGTGCACAACCCTTTCTGATCTGAGGGCCACATTGTCATATTGATACAATCCCAGGGGCCCCAATAAAACTAAAATGGGCACCATCTTCTAAAATGTGACCTCTTCCCTCCCCCAAACAGTGAAATCATGGGGTGCCAATCGGTTGCTATGGAAGCTTGTGGACTTGTCAAGACTCCCAGACTTACCATTGTAAACTGCCTATTAAAGGGAACCTGTCACCTCCAAAAACCATCTGAAGCCGCCAGCAGTACCTGAGAGTAGCCAGACGATTGATTTGTTCCTGAAGGCTGATGCGGCTAAAGCTCAGAAAACGTTCCTTTATCCCCTGCCGGCGCGCTTCTCCACACATGCTTGAAGTCAAGCGGGCAGCAGCCTCCTTGCTTCAAGTCAAGATAACCGCTCACCCTTCCCTGCCCCTTCGCTGTGACTGACAGCCGGCAGTTTGGCTGGCTTTGCCGAACTCTCTGCATAAGTGCTGTCAGTCACAGCGAAGGGGCAGGGATGGAGGAGTGGTTACCTTGACTTGAAGCAAAGAGGCCACTGCCCCCTTGACTTCGAGCATGTCTAGAGAAGCGCGCCGGGCAGGGGATAAAGGAACGTTTTCAGATCTTTTGCCGCATCAGCCTTCAGGAACAAAACAATCATCAGAAACATGCTGCTGGCTACACGCAGGTACTGCTGGCGGCTTCATATGGTTTTTGGAGGTGACAGGTTCCCTTTAAAAGGGTTGTCCAGGATTGGGGACATTGTTCTAATTGTACAACAGTAAAACAAATATTACACACATGACTATCCTACCTTTGCCACACATGTCTGATGCCCCGTTTTCATATTGCAAATTCTAAGCCGGAAGTGACTATTTTCTCATAGTCAGTGACGTACTGGGACCCTTGCTGCAGAGCGAAGCCTCTTCTTCCGCTTCCCAGGGAGCCCGGTGACGTCACCAACAGCCTCTGTAATTATTCAGATCGCAGGGAGGGGCGGTAACTAAGCTGGAAGAGATTGCGCTAAGCCACGCCCCTCCAGCCCGGTGACGTCACCATCAGCCTCAGTAATTATGCAGATCGAAGGGAGGGGCGGTGACTAGGCTGTAAGACATTGCACTAAGCCACGCCCCTCCGGTCCGGTGACGTCACCAGGCATGGCACTTTCTAATGAATGGAGGCGGAATATTAATGAGGGGGCGGGGTTACAGAGATGATAGTTAGCTGTAACCACGTGATGCCGCGCTGCGCTGGAACCCACAGTGCAGTGCGGCAGGAAGTTAGGCAAAGATAAACATATATGTAAACAATGCGTGGGGGACCATCGGAGCCATGTAGAAGTGGCGAAAATACCTCAACACATATGGGGGGAACTTTAATCAACTGTTAATAGTGAGTACACTTTAAAAATATATATATATTTGATCCCGGACAACCCCTTTAAGCCCTGCCATAAAATCCCCAATCTATGGTATAAGCGATTGAACGATCCCATGTTCAAGTCTTTTAGAGGAATTAAAAATAGAAGTTAAAAAATGAAAGTTTTTAAAAATATTAAAAATAAAACAACGAAGTGCTAAAAATTCTAATCACCCTTTCCCGATCTTACATTGAAAAATAAAAAATGACAGACTTAATCTTAAATGTAAAAATCTATAAGAATGCTGTTACAGAAAAAAAAAATCTAAATGCCTAAATTTCCAATTTTTGGTAACCTCACGCCCACCCCACCAATTTTTTTTTTTTATAAAATGTGATCAAACAATTATATATACACTCCAAAAGGTACATATAAAAACTACAGCTCGCTCTGCTAAAAACAATTCCTCACATAGCTATTTATATAGAAACTTGAAATAGTTGTGGGTTAGAATATGGCAACACAAAGTAAATTTTTATTTACCATTTTTTTTTAACCTGATAACGACCAAGTGTCGTACATGTATGACGCTTGATGCGGGGCTTTAATTCAGAGATTAAAGATCCTGCTCCTGTAATCTTGCAGAAGCAGGTCGGGTCAGTGACAGGCAGAGACCCCAAGGATAAAACAGAAGCAGTTTATCACCACATCTGCCTTCTCCTTTCTTCTGAACGTAGTGCTCAAAGAGCTATTGGACCAGATGATCATTTGAATTAATTTGGTAGCCCAAAGGACTGTTAAACCACCACATGTGCTAAATCACACAAAAGTGACTGGTCATTAAAGGGGTTGGGCAAAAATGGGAGGGTTTTGGCAACCCCACTTGGGTGGACCTGTAAAGGGAAGCTTCCTGGTGCTGGCACCCCCGCTCCTTCTCCTTCTGGCCTGCAATGCTCCACTGGGCTCCTTCACTGAAACATCCGGTTTGACGCCGCCTGCAGCCAATCACTGGCCATGGAGGTGACTGAATCCCCTTAAATGGGTTGTCCGGATTCAGAGCTGAACCCGGACATACCCTTATTTTCACCCCGGCAGCATCCCTGAGCCTAGCATCGGAGCATCTCATGCTAAATCGCGCAGGGCACGGGCTCTTTTGTTTTCAATAACACACTGCCGGGCGGGAGCTTCCGCCCGGCAGTGTGTTCAGTGACGTCACCGGCTCTGAGGGGCGGGCTTTAGCTCTGCCCTAGCCGTTTTACTGGCTAGGGCAGAGCTAAATCCTGCCCATCAGTGCCGGTGACGTCACCGGGGTTCCTGTCAGCCCCATGAAGAGCCCCGGTACGTCACCGGAACTCCTAAAAATGCCTTTGCCCTGCGCAATTTAGCGCAGGGCTAAGGAGAGCATCAGAGCATGAACTGCTCCGATGCTCATGTCAGGGGGGCTGCCGGGGTGAAAATGGAGGGATGTCCGGGTTCAGCTCTGAACCGGACAACCCCTTTAAGTCATGAGAAATAGTCACATGACGCAAGCGAATCTGGTCACCACCACAGTGATTGGCTGCAGGAGGCGTCAAACTGGATGTTTTCAGTGAGCCCAGCGGAGCACTGCAGGCCAGGAGGAGAAGGAACAGAGAGCCAGCACTGGGAAGCTTCCCTTTACAGGTCCGACCAAGTGGAGAGGTTGGCCAACCCCCCCATACCCCTCATTCTTGCACTACTCATTTAATGCCTGGTCATTAGTGTTGGGCGCGAATATTCGAATAGCAAATTATTATTCGCGAATATCGGCACTTCGAGAATTCACGAATATTTAGAATATAGTGATATATATTCGGAATTTTGAATATTCTAGATTTTTTTTTCATCAGTACCCTCACTGCTTCTTGCTTGTGGGCCAATGAGAAGGCTGCAATGTCTTTGTCTAAGCTTAGCAACATCCCTAACAACCAATAGGAAAGTTTCCTACCCCTTACTATATAAGAACCTCCCCAGTAGCCCTTGTATGCAGTATTTTGCAGATCTGAGAGACAGCAGTGTTATTGCTGTGCTCTCTGCTTTTCTGTGTCATCATATTAGATAGTTAGTTAGCTTTTATATATATATATATATATATATATATATATAATACAGATAGTTAGTGGGAGATAGTCAATGTAGGTTAGATAGTGATATAGTGTAGCTGATAGGTTCTGCTGTCCATGCATACAGTCATGTGAAAAAATTAGGACACCCTTTGAAAGCATGTGGTTTTTTGTAACATTTTTAATAAATGGTTATTTCATCTCCGTTTCAACAATACAGAGAGATTAAAGTAATCCGACTAAACAAAGAAAACTGAAGAAAAGTCTTTTCAAGATCTTCTGTAAATGTCATTCTACAAAAATGCCTATTCTAACTGAGGAAAAAGATAGGACACCCTTGCCCCTAATAGCGAGTGTTACCTCCTTTGGCTGAAATAACTGCAGTGAGACGGTTCTTGTAGCCATCTACCAGTCTTCGACATCGGTCTGAGGAAATTTTACCCCACTCCTCAATGCAGAACTTTTTCAGCTGTGAGATGTTTGAGGGGTTTCTTGCACGTACAGCCCTTTTCAAGTCACCCCACAGCATCTCAATGGGATTCAAATCTGGAGTTTGACTTGGCCATTCCAGGACTCTCCATTTCTTCTTTTTCAGCCAATCTTTGGTTGATTTACTAGTATGTTTTGGGTCATTGTCATGTTGCATGGTCCAGTTCCGCTTCAGCTTTAATTTTCTAACTGATGGTCTCACATGTTCTTCAAGCACCTTCTGATACACAGTAGAATTCATCGTGGATTCTATGATGGTGAGCTGACCAGGTCCTGCTGCAGCAAAGCAGCCCCAAACCATGACACTTCCACCTCCATGCTTCACAGTTGGTATGAGGTTCTTTCTTGGATGCTGTGTTTGGTTTACCGCCAAACATGTCCTCTGCTGTTGTGTCCAAATAATTCAATTTTGGACTCATCTGTCCAAAGAACATTATTCCAGAAGTCCTGGTCTTTGTCAACTTTATCGCTGGCAAATGTCAGTCTGGCCTCGATGTTTCTCTTGGAAAGCAAAGGTTTCCTCCTTGCACACCTCCATGCAAGTTAAACTTGTACAGTCTCTTTCTGATTGTAGAGGCATGTACTTCTACATCAACAGTAGCCAGAGCCTGCTGTAGTTCTCGAGATGACACTTTAGGGTTTTTGGATACCTCTTTTAGCATCTTGCGGTCTGCTCTTGGGGTGAACTTGCTGGGGCGACCAGTCCTGGGCATGTTGGCAGTTGTTTTGAAAGCCCTCCACTTGTAGACTATCTTCTGGACAGTGGAATGGCTGATTTCAAAATCTTTTGAGATCTTTTTAAATCCCTTCCCAGACTCATAGGCTGCTACAATCTTTTTTCTGAAGTCCTCTGACAGCTCTTTTGCTCTCACCATGGTGCTCACTCTCACTTCAACAGTCAGGAGCACACCAAACTAAATGTCTGAGGTTTAAATAGGGCAAGCCTCATTCAACATGCAGAGTAACGATCTACTAATTATGTGCACCTGGTGTGATATACCTGTGTGAGATCTGAGCCAATTTAAGAGGGAATACATGTGAGGGTGTCCTATCTTTTTCCTCAGTTAGAATAGGCATTTTTGTAGAATGACATTTACAGAAGATCTTGAAAAGACTTTTCTTCAGTTTTCTTTGTTTAGTTGGATTACTTTAATCTCTCTGTATTGTTGAAACGGAGATGAAATAACCATTTATTAAAAATGTTACAAAAAACCACATGCTTTCAAAGGGTGTCCTAATTTTTTCACATGACTGTACATGCATACATACATACATAGTGCATGTATATATTGTGACAGGACCAGGGGGAAAGTGGTAGAAGGGGGTCTACATTTCACCTAGGTTCCTGTCTTATACATTCTAAATAGCAGCCACCCAGATAGCAAGTAATTGTGCTGCAAGTTTGAAAATGACTTGCTAAGCTATTGCCAGACTTGCCAAGCTTCACAAGTATGTTGCACACTTGCAGCAAGTCTGCTTTGCAAGTCTCTAGATTAACTTGCTTTTGCAAACTTGCTGCAAGTTCTCGTTAAGTTATGTGTGCAATGGTCATCCCACCACTAGGGGGTCACTGTGGCTGAATATTCTTTCCATGCTCCCTGCTGAAAGATTTTTCTTTCATTGGTCTTGGCAGCCATTTTACATTAACTTTGGCAGTGGTGTGAGGTAAGATGAGTGGAAACTGAGGTCTGATATAAAGTTCAGTGAGGTAGAAATCATGGATTTACTAAGCATGATATGATAGACTCAGACACCCCCCCTCTACACAGAACTGCTGTCTGAGGAGAGAGACTGCAGCTTGCACCTTCCTGTCTCCTATTGCTGCCCTGCACAGACCTCCTGCCCCTACTTCTTATACACTGCTCAAAAAAATAAAGGGAACACTTAAACAACACAATGTAACTCCAAGTCAATCACACTTCTGTGAAATCAAACTGTCCACTTAGGAAGCAACACTGAGTGACAATCAATTTCACATGCTGTTGTGCAAATGGGATAGACAACAGGTGGAAATTATAGGCAATTAGCAAGACACCCCCAATAAAAGAGTGGTTCTGCAGGTGGTGACACAGACCACTTCTCAGTTCCTATGCTTCCTGGCTGATGTTTTGGTCACTTTTGAATGCTGGCGGTGCTTTCACTCTAGTGGTAGCATGAGACGGAGACTACAACCCACACAAGTGGCTCAGGTAGTGCAGCTTATCCAGGATGGCACATCAATGCGAGCTGTGGCAAGAAGGTTTGCTGTGTCTGTCAGCGTAGTGTCCAGAGCATGGAGGCGCTACCAGGAGACAGGCCAGTACATCAGGAGACCTGGAGGAGGGCAACAACCCAGCAGCAGGACCGCTACCTCCGCCTTTGTGCAAGGAGGAACAGGAGGAGCACTGCCAGAGTCCTGCAAAATGACCTCCAGCAAGCCACAAATGTGCATGTGTCTGCTCAAACTGTCAGACTCCATGAGGGTGATATGAGGGTCCGATGTCCACAGGTGGGGGTTGTGCTTACAGCCCAACACCGTGCAGGACGTTTGGCATTTGCCAGAGAACATCAAGATTGGCAAATTCGCCACTGGCGCCCTGTGCTCTTCACAGATGAAAGCAGGTTCACACTGAGCACATGCGACAGACGTGACAGAGTCTGGAGACGCCGTGGAGAACGTTCTGCTGCCTGCAACATCCTACAGCATGACCGGTTTGGCATTGGGTCAGTAATGGTGTGGGGTGGCATTTCTTTGGAGGGCCGCACAGCCCTCCATGTGCTCGCCAGAGGTAGCCTGACTGCCATTAGGTACAGAGATGAGATCCTCAGACCCCTTGTGAGACCATAGGCTGGTGCGGTTGGCCCTGGGTTCCTCCTAATGCAAGACAATGCTAGACCTCATGTGGCTGGAGTGTGTCAGCAGTTCCTGCAAGACGAAAGGCATTGATGCTATGGACTGGCCCGCCCGTTCCCCAGACCTGAATCCAATTGAGCACATCTGGGACATCATGTCTCGCTCTATCCACCAACGTCACGTTGCACCACAGACTGTCCAGGGGTTGGCAGATGCTTTAGTCCAGGTCTGGGAGGAGATCCCTCAGGAGACCGTCCGCCACCTCATCGGGAGCATGCACAGGCGTTGTAGGGAGGTCATACAGGCACGTGGAGGCCACACACACACTACTGAGCCTCATTTTGACTTGTTTTAAGGACATTACATCAAAGTTGGATCAGCCTGTAGTGTGTTTTTCCACTTTAATTTTGAGTGTGACTCTAAATCCAGACCTCCATGGGTTGAAAAATTTGATTTCCATTTTTTTATTTTTGTGTGATTTTGTTGTCAGCACATTCAACTATGTAAAGAACAAAGTATTTCAGAAGAATATTTAATTAACTCAGATCTAGGATGTGTTATTTTTGTGTTCCCTTTATTTTTTTGAGCAGTGTATGAACCCCCCTCAGAGCCCTTCCACTACTTGCTGTGTCCACCCTTCCTGTGCATCCAGGGCCCCGGGCCCCTGTCTCACTACTATGCCTGTTATTATGGGGGCATCTCAACCTTCTAATGTCACAGGGTCATGTGACTGTGCCCCCCACCCTGTACTGTACCCCTTACCTTGTACTGTGTCCATTTATACCCTGCATTGTGCCCTCTTAACACACCCTGTACAGTGCCCCTATTGCGGTGTTATCACTGTATGGCGGTGGTATCCAATAACTGGATGGCCATAACTGCATCCCTTTCCCTGCCCACAACACCTTTATTAGACCTGGCATGAACAGGAAAAATATGCAAATTGCGGCGCTAAGGACCTTTGCTCCACAATTTGTTTAAGAAATACGCCTAACATAGACGTATTTCTGTATAATAAATACCCCCTAATTGTATTATTATTCTGGGGTAGGGCTTATCTCTTCATATCTTATAGATGCTTGTGTATTATACTGTGCCTTGTATTTCCCAGTAGATAAATGATCCTTGGGACACAGTCCTCACCCCTGAACACCAGGACCAGGCAGCGCTCCGTCAGTACATGGCGACCTCCCCTACGCTGTGTACTGGGGCTTATTCTGACACTAGGACTGGGTTCACATGACATTTTTGACAAAAAATATATACATTAACACATGCCTGGAGTGCTGCACATTGTATACATAAAACCAATATGAAAAACATGACGTGAACACACTGGGAGGGGGCTGCTAAAATTTTCTGTGGGGCCCAGTCAGTTCTAGCTACATCACTGCACAGCTCCTTCTCTTTTCCAGGCCCGGGCCAGCGGTGACGTTGTGACATGTGTCTCACTGCTGCAGCGGGCCAGAGGAGAGGGGGTTAGTGAATGACAGGACCGCCGGCTCCAGCAATGATAGGTATGTGAGGGGGAGTTGGCTATGGCTGGAGAGAACGAAAGCTACTGTTCCATCCTCCAGTGCTCAGTGGGGAACAGAGGAGGACCCTGGGTGTCACTGTCAATTGCGGTCTGGAAGGACCAGCTGCTTGGTCCGTATCCAGTCTGTGGTTTGTGGTCCCCTGCTATGCAGCAAAAAGGCAAGTGTGAGCTATCTGGTGGCCGGTGTGGGCTCATATAGTGTGCTCTATGTACACACAACTATATAGTGCTGACACTCACTCATGCCACTCCCGATATAACGATGTAGTGTACGATATCCGCCTGCTCCCCTCTCTCTCTCCGATCCTCCCCAGCTGCCGCGCAGCCAGAGTACTGATACTGCTGCTCTAGCAGGAGGCTGAAGGGGCTCTCACTAAGCGCAGCACAAACCACTGGTGACCAACTCAACCAGGGCTGGGCTGGCCATTGGGCATACCGGGCACAACTCAATCATCCTGATTGTGATCGACCCTGCCTGCTATGCCAAAATGGCCTGCTCTGTGCTCTCAGATAACTGGAGCCACAGAGCAGACAAAGAGAAGAGCCCCTCCAGCCCAATCGCCAGCGGCGGACATCAGACCTCCATCTAAACCGATCGGGGAACACTGTGCGGGACACTGTGCTGTGCTTGACTTGACATAAATCACCGGATACCAGTTACTCCTGGAGTAAATGAGATGCGGGGGGCAGTCTGAGGGGAGACACAGGGACCAGACTGAGGGGACATGGGGCCAGAATATAAGATGGAGGTGGGCAGGATATGAGGAGGAAATGTTGGTGCTGCTTGGGGTGCTGCTGCTCCAGATCAGGCTGCAGGCTCTTCAGGTAGTACATGTCCCTGGGGCTGGTATTGGGCATGGCTGAGGGTGCTAGAAGGCTCAAAGTATGGCTGATCATGAACATAGCATCAAGGTTGTTACCGCTCTCTACTTTTTCACTTCCACTCTTGGAAACCCATTGTAGGTTTGCTAGGCTAGACCTCAACTGAACAGTCCACCTATGATTTTGAGGACAGGCTTTGCCAGTCAAAGACAACTAGCCAGCTTTGGAGGCAACGAATACTAAGTAACACCATTGTAGAAATTAGTAATATTAATATAGTGGTAATATTATAATATTTCATTTTCAAGGGTTGCTGCTTACTTAACACTCATGTATACACCATGGACCCATATTTATCCTATACTTGCTTGTCAACACTATATATACTGTATATATATATATATATATATATATATAATATATATATATATATATATATATAGTCCCCTGTAATTAGTCGGCCACTGTAGGCGAATTGATTGTTTGGCCCTGCCCTCAGATTGTGACCAGATGGGGACTGTTGGGGGCCATGTGATTGGCCTGCTTACTTCAAAATATCCAACCCTTTTTTTTGTCTCAGGCAGCCCTGCCCTCAACTGTGGGTTGCGACCTACTATTGGGTTGAGAACCACTGCTCTAAGTGAAGAGTAGAACATGAACCAAGGATGAGTTTTGAGGCCAAAGTGGATATTATTTGGATCCCAGTACCCAGATAGCAAGGATAACTTGCCACAAACTTGTGGCAGGGTTAAATTGTAAGTCTTGTTAACTTGCTGCAAACATTCTCTGGCAAGTTGTACACTTGCAGAGAACTTGCAGCACAAGTTCTAGTTGACACTTCTTTCAACTTGCAGCAAATTTGCTTGGAAAGTCTCTAGCAAGAGCAAAGTTGCAGTAGCGAGTCTACAGCAAGAGCTCTGCAAGTCTCAGTGAGTTTTGCAAGTCTACGGCAAGAGCCCTGCAAGTCCACGGCAAGAGCCCTGCAAGTCTACGGCAAGAGCCCTGCAAGTCTACGGCAAGAGCCCTGCAAGTCTACGGCAAGAGTTTTGTAACTCAGTTTTTATAGGGCCTATTCACTAAAAAGTAAAGAGGTGAATGTCAGGTGAATTGCAAAATCTAGCCCAAAGTGACTGAAGTAGAAGAAATAAATCTTCCATTCAAATATTTAACCTACTTTGACCCATATTTTGCCATTTCCCTGACAATTCCCCTGGATTCACTGAGTGCATTGAGATAGAACTGATCTAAATAAAGATGCTCATTAAAACATAATAAAATCAATACATAACACTGCATTATATCTTACAAACTTTTTTATTATGTTGAACAGTTAACAAAACATAAAAAATAATTTTTACAAAACCAATACTAACATGGTACAAATATGTAAAATGGTAAAAATAGATAATCTTTTTCTGTCCTATGGGCTTGAATTTGGAACTGGCCTGTTAAAATAAAAACAATTATTACATATCACCAAAATTCATTTCTACAGCTAAACAGTACTATCTAACAGTAGCTCAATTTCAGTTTTACATAAGTATTTTAATCAATAGACACATTAACTCTTAGATGCAACTAGTAACTGATTAGGAAATTGGCAGTCTTAAAGGAGAACTATGGGATTAGGGCTTTTCCACATAGTTCTCCTTAGGGTAACGGGAGGACACAACCTAGCGTCCTCCTGTCACCCTAAGCTCAGTATACAGCAAGCTACAGCTTTCGGTATACTGAGATGCCACAATATACCGCAGAGACGCTACAGCTGAAGCGGATCCTGACAATTATGTCTGGATCCGCCCATCTGCGTGAGTGACAACTGGTTCTGCCTATCGAGAGGCAGAGTTAGCTATACCCGCCCCCTCCCCCGTCCTTTCCGCCAGTCAGCGCTGAAGGATCGGAGCAGGGAGGGGGAACCCAGTCCCTTGCCTTGTCACAGAAGAGAGCCCATTTCCTGATCTACCCGATCTACTGAGCCGACCTGTGACAGTCTCATTGTCATAGGTCGGCTAAAAACTATAAGGAGGGTGAAAATCAGTCACCTCATAGTTTTTTCTTTAAATAAGCTAAGAGGGGCTGGGATCCTCATAATATCTACTAAGGCCTCAAAACTCATCTTGGTTCAAGCTCTACTCTTCACTTAGGCCTTGTACTGTATATTATAATGTATATTATATTCGTAATGCGACAGTTCTGACCTGGAACGCGTAATCGTTAATGACAGAGATGACATTTTTAAACAGGAGTTTGCAGGTAAAAGTAAATCCATGAAAGACAATAGGCTCGTCCTCATCTCCATCCCAGCAGTCAATCTCCAGGCAACGGCATCCCCTCATGAGAGCGCTAACTGTGAAGAAAGAGATTATAAGTGAAATAGTTTGTGACCCCCTTAGTTATGAGCAATGCAAACACACACACACCTCTACTCATTTATAGGAACATACTATGGATGGGGTAGGTGACCACTTGGACACATATAACCTTTCAATATAAAACTCTGTGATCCCACATGTTGCAGCAGGATGTTAGCTGTATGTTACACCTTATATCTGCTGCTCATACCATGGTCACGACTAGCGAGCATGCACTACTCCATACTAGACCTGCTCCCCATGCCATATTATACTGCATTGTGTTATACCTGGTACAGGGCCTGAGGGGCAGAGCATAATACAGGGGTTAAAAAAGCATCAAAGAGAGAAGCGGCCTTTGTGTCATGCTCCGCCCCCTCAGACCCTGTACCAGGTATATAACAATGTATTGGGTTTGCCTAGAGTATTCTTTTAAACCCCGCCTCCATGTGAATAGTACAGCATGGGTTCACTGGTAGTTCTCAGAACACTGTGCAAGACCCTGAAAGGCCAATCTACTTTGGACAGTTCCCTTCCATTCATAGGATCTCATGAAGCCTTGCTGCTTAGACCCCCAGTAATCACTTGTAATCTAGATGGAGCTGTCAGCAAGTATCCAGTGTCTCTGCAGCGCCTCCAAAGATTAAACTAAACATTACACCAAAATGATTAGACTGCATGAATGTGCCAGGTCCTCCAGAGAGTTAGATGCACTTTGTAGTCATTCTCCTCTCTGGGTAGGATATGGGGCTCCTGAACATGGGACAGGCCTTTACTTCTATCCCACCTCTAGAACCTCAACTCCGCCCCCCCGCCCATGTTATATATCCCCCCATATTATAAGCTTTTTCTTGCCTTCTATATGCAAACAGGTGACTCTGGCCCACAAGCTGGTCAGACAGCAGATAAGTGTTGTGGGACGTGGATATGTAGTAGTTGGTCAGCGGCTGGTTCATGTCCTGATACACTTGGTGGTGCTCCCTCCGCAGGATGTAGTTGTCTTCTGAATTCATGAACCTGACAAACCCTTCTAATGTCATGTAGTTCTCTCTGCGGGCTGAAAGAGATATCAGGGACACATACCTCTCAAATTTTTGGACGGTCAGAGAGGGACACTTATGGTTCATTGTGTGAAAGATCCATTTTTCCTGCATATTTATATATTTTTAATAGTTTTCTCAGTGCACAATAATGCAAATATTATCTCAATATAGAAATCTCTAAAATCCAAATTGCATTAAATAATGTAATAATATAATTGAAACAGCAAGGAAAACTAGGTTTTCTGTGTGTGTAAGGTTTTATCAAAAACCTGGTTAGAAGGGCTTGGCTGCTTGTGCAGTGTCCCACTCGTGTACGTGGGTACTGCAAAGTAGTTATATTATATGTTATATCATGCTGTATTGCACCCTTATGTAAAATCCCTGTTAACAGGCTGATAGGTGTAATTCACACATTCCACCACTAGATGGGGATAGCACCATAGTATATAAAGTTCAGGTCAGGCCTAGTTAGGGTAATTAGAGAGTGGGGAAGTTGAGGAGTGGTAGGAGTGAGCAAAATCAAAAAGGAGGACATTAGTCATTTTCTAGGCTTTCAGGCACCTCTGTGTACAGGTGAAGGACGTATAGCTTCCGGCAGCCTCACCGTTATTTACTACAAGTACAGAAAGATCATCTGTTTGTGTAAGGTCAGAAGCCACCATTTACTGAGGTCGGGATCAGGCAAGGAGCTGCATATCGGAAAAGCACATATCTCGCTACACAGCCTGAAGTTCTAGCCACCCATACAGCCTGTTACCTGGATTTACAGCAAACCACCCTCTACCTGCATATAAGACTGTTTATTGTCGGATGTCAATTGCTGTTTAAAACCCTGCATACAGTAAAGTTCCTGGTTGGAGTTCACTACTGTCTTCTTCCTCATTTCCACACCAACTACCCTCATCATCTCTTCTGAAGGCACAGGCGGTCAAGGGCTGCAAAAGCGCCTTGAGGCGATTTAGTTCGCAATTGTTGCGCTATATAAGTTACTCATTCATTCATCATTTTGCACCACCAAGGTGCTGGCGTCACGATTTTACTCACTTCAGGGGCCCGGCCGCACAAGCACGCTGAAATCCAGTCACCATCAAGGGCACCTCAATCACCACCTGGCCGGTGTCCGCTGTAGAAGAGTGTGCCCCGGAGAAGTTAGTGCTGTTCTCCCCTTCACTGCAGCCCGGCGCAGTAAAGAACTAGCTGCCACTATTCCACCATCACCTCACAAGTTGTACCCCTGTGGCCTGTGTGTTGCACTTGGAGCAGGGAGAGTTGGGTGGGTCCTTGCTCCAATTAGCAACTACAGGTAATCATGGTGAATGTGGTTAATCACCTGAGCACCTAGGTGGACTATAAAAGGGCAAATTGCGGTCCGCAATGCACGGGCACAGACCGTGGGGCAGCCGCATGCTTCACTTGAATGGGGTCCACGATCCGCACCGCAAAAAAAGTAGTGCCTGCGCTACTTTTTTGCGGTGCGGAGGCACAGCCAGAAACACCATGGAAGCACTAAGTAGTGCTTCCGTAGGGGTTCCGATCTGTGCCTCCGTTCTGCATCTCCGTGATTGCGGACCCATTCCCATGGGTCCGCGATCCGTAATGCGGAATGCACACGGCCGATGCCCGTGTATTGCGGACCCGCTGTATGCGGGACACAATACCGCCACAGGGGGCACACGGTCGTGTGCATGTAGCCTTATACTGATATCTTTGGTTTTGTATCTTTATTACTTTTTAATACTGATTTAAGTGTTACCAGATGGGTGATCCTCTGGATTTATTATGAGTCAGGGACACAATAGCACTGGACGCATTTTAATTGTTTTTAATCTATGTTTATTTAAATAAATCATTGTATTTTTGCATATATAATAAGGTGCAGTCTGTTCAGAACGGGTGACGTCTATTAGGCTGGGGCTTCCGGACGGCGACTTTGGCCACAAATGTGACCATAGATTGCTGTGCCGCAGTGCAGCCTCACAAGTTAATGGGGCACAGAGACTGCTGCCATACATACAGCAGCATGGTCTCATGACAGATCTGCCTTTCAGGGTCCCATTACGACAAACTATCCCCAGGATTGGCGATAAGTGTCTGATCAGTTGGGATTCCAGCACTGGGGCCCTAGCTGGTCAAGAGAATGGGGGCCTGTGTCCTCCAAACTCTATGGGACTGCTGGAGATAGTCGAGCTCTTATATTAGGCTATCTCTAGCAGCCCCATCGAGCGCTATGGAGCGGCAGCGTGCATGTGTGACCACCATTCCATTCATATGGGAAAGCACAAGCCCCAGCGGTTGGACCCCCTCTGCTCAGACACTTATCCCCTTCCCACAGATAGGGGACATGTTGTTGTAATGGGGCAACCCCATTAATGATTCACTGTAATTCTAAGACCTTTTTCACATGAGCGATACGAATTGTGTCGGGATCTTTTTTCAGGAAACCACTGATGGCTTTGAAGGTAAGTTCAATCAATTTTGTCTGCGACTGCATTTTAACCATCTGGAGTGCATGCGTTTTTTACGCGTGTGAAAAAAAACTGAATAACAATTTACATCTCCTAGCAGCCATCAGTGAAAGACGCGTTGCATCCGGATGCTTTCCGTTTTTCACACGGGCCCCATTTACTTCTATGGAACCAGAGCTGCGTGAAAAATGCAGAATATAGAACAGGCTGAGATGTTTCCTGAACACAGAGGTGATCAGTGATAAAAAATGCTTATGTGCGCAGACCCAACTAAATGAATGGACCAGGATTCAGTCCAGGTGACATGCTCGTGGTAAAGAGCCCGAAGAATGAATTCACACACAGCTAGTTTGATAGAGAAATTTCTGCCCCTGAAAATCTGTCCCATTGTATTTCAGCGCGGTCGTTTCTGCAGAATGGGCATGGATTTCAGACCCGCTGCGATGTACTGCACTGCAGATTTTCCAAGTGCGAATCTTTCGGAAAAGTCCACAGTATTTTCATCCTGTCTCGGCTCTCTCTAATAAATTGGGCTGATTACAGAACTACAGAAACGTTCATGACTATGGGATTATTACAGCACCAATGCTGACCCCTGCTGTTTGCTTCTAAACTAAATCTGACACCAGACAGGTCTTTTTCTACAAGAGAATGTTTTCTATGCTCTAATAAAAGGGAGTGACTGGTTAAAATGAATGATCTGAGCGGGCACTTACGCCCCACCGAGGGTGTGTGAGATAGCGCCTGCTACTTACTTTCTATTAAATGTTCATATGGCAAGTTTTTTTGCAGTTAGGACAGTAATGGCTAACCTCCGGCACTCCAGCTGTGGTGAAACTATGACTCCCAGCATGCTCCATTCATTTCTATGGAGTTCTGAGAACAGCCCAAGCAAGTGTACAAGTGCAGCATGCCAGACCTGCAGGGTATTGCGATAGTGAGGTCACGGTTATGGGCAATCGAGGGTTACTCACTGTTTGGAGGAGAACCCTGGGCAGGCATGCGGCAGTGAAGGAGAGGTAGACACAAGTTCCTCTGGGGCACACTCTATATGGAGGGACCAGACCTGATGGTGTGTGAGGTGCCCTGGATGTTGCAGGTATTTAGAGTGCCTGAGGCAAGGTCCCTTTAAGGATCGTGACGCCAGTGCCTGTAACGGTGGCACACCGGTTTGTAGGAGCAATAAGTGAGGTACACAGGTGGTATAGTGAACCAAACGTTGCTTTACTTTGGAAAACAGTCCAACTTTGTACAGACAGTTTACAGTTGCTAATGATGCAGTCCCTTACAGCAATATTCCACAAGCAGGCTTACTTCTTAGTATGGCAGGTATATACTGGCAAGATACTTGGAGGGTATAAAGTTAATGCTTAGCAGACCTATGCTGCACTATCCCCTTCAGCTATTCTAGCTGGCTGGATCCCAAGGCCCGGATGCCTAAATGCTGGCTTTAATCCTTGGTAGAAATTCTTCCTCCAGTATTGATCCTTGCTTTATATTAAAGTACCTCTGCCCATCAGCTTACTTCTCTGAGCTGGTTGTACTGTTCCTGTGCTGGGTCTGAAGGTGGCTGCAGGTTGCTCCCAGGAGGTACATCTCTTCTCTTGGGGTAATCTTCTGAGCTAACTGCGGCTCACTTTATCTACAGGCAGGCTAGAGTTCTTCACTAGCCTCCTGGTCGTAGCTAGCAGCCAGGGCTATCAAGCTGCATGTCAGGAGGAGGCCCTCAGCATATCTCTGGCTGGTGCCTTCTCACTTCTGTCTCCACAGACTCCTGACTATGAACTCTCTCCTCCCTGTCTGGGCCTGGACATTTATACTAGGGGCTCCCTATCTCCCTCTAGTGTCTAGGATGCCTAACTACACCCTAATAGACCTGTTATGCATGACACAGGGGAAACATTGCATATAAAAGCACATAGAAAATACATTAAAGTACATAGTTAAATATAATATTGCTGTCCCTTGTGAGAAGAAGTAACACGTGAACCAATTGACCCTTGTGTAGTGCCCACCCCTACCTAGTGGGACACTACACAAGTTGGGAGTTGTAGTTTTACCACAGCTGGAGTGCCACAGGTTAGCTTTCACAGGGTTAGGATGTGTTGCGGTAAATGGAATTTTATAAAATGTCATTCTCACAAAAATAATTCATGGTTTTCAGGACACTGTGATTTTTCAACCCATTCCCCACCACCGCCGTACATGCATGGTGGAAGTTGGGGCTCTAAACATGGTGCCCACTGAGAAACTCATCGGGCACCAAAGCTACCAAGTTTCTGCTGTTTTACAGGGTACAAACAGCTTCCCTGCACTGAGATCAAGGGAGTCGTTCAGTTGCTGTGGCCACCTTGGGCCCTCTAAAGAACTTAAGGCCTGCCACAGCAATGTTCCTATGGAGCCGAGCCACACCTGAGACAGGGCTCTATAGGCCCATCCCCTTTCCCCCCACGCCAGGTCTAAAAAAAGAGGCCATGGCGGGGAAGGGGACGGCCGGCAGGTCCATCTCATTCATCACTTTCTACACCTGTTTTAGGCATAGAAAATGGTCTAAATGTAAGCCAGCCAGGAAGATGGTGTGCGACAGAATCTGCGCCAGATATACGCCACAAAAGTGGCATATATCTGTTTGTAAATCACCCCCCATAGTATATCTCCCATGGACTGCAATAGAAATTAATTGCGGTCTATGGGAGAAGCCATCAGATGATCGCATGTTCAAGTCCCCTAGGCAGGGGTGAGGGGGATGTATGGGTTTGAGTAAAAATAAGGTTTTAAAAATAAGAGAAAGTATAAAAAATGTAATCCCCCCCCTTTCCCCATATTAAAAATAAGAATACGTTAACATAAAAAAAAAAAAAAAAAAAAAGATCGCAATCATTGCCTCATTCCAAACTATTAAAATAAAAACACATTTACCCTGTACTGTGAATGCTGAAACTGAAGAAAAGGCCATTTGATGTTTTTTTTAATCACTTTTCATTACTCAAAAAATGTGTAAAAGATCAAAAAGTCATACACACTCCACAATAGTATTAAAAAAAAATACAGATCGCCCTGCAAAAAAATGAGCCCTCACACAGTGCCGTAGACCTAAATATAAAAAAGTTAGGGTGGGGTTAATATAAAATATATACAGTACAGACCAAAAGTTTGGATACACCTTCTCATTCAAAGAGTTTTCTTTACTTTCATGAAGGCATCAAAACTATGAGTTAACTGAATTAACACATGTGGAATTATATACATAACAAAAGTGTGAAACAACTGAAAATATGTCATATTCTAGGTTCTTCAAAGTAGCCACCTTTTGCTTTGATTACTGCTTTGCACACTCTTGATGAGCTTCAAGAGGTAGTCCCCTGAAATGGTCTTCCAACAGTCTTGAAGGAGTTCCCAGAGATGCTTAGCACTTGTTGGCCCTTTTGCCTTCACTCTGCAGTCCAGCTCACCCCAAACCATCTCGATTGGATTCAGGTCCGGTGACTGTGGAGGCCAGGTCATCTGGCGCAGCACCCCATCACTCTCCTTCATGGTCAAATAGCCCTTACTTTCAAAGTTTTCCCAATTTTTCGGCTGACTGACTAACCTTCATTTCTTAAAGTAATGATGGCCACTCGTTTTTCTTTACTTAGCTGCTTTTTTCTTGCCATAATACAAATTCTAACAGTCTATTCAGTAGGACTATCAGCTGTGTATCCACCTGACTTCTCCTCAACGCCACTGATGGTCCCAACCCCATTTATAAGGCAAGAAATCCCCCTTATTAAACCTGACAGGGCACACCTGTGAAGTGAAAACCATTTCAGGGGACTACCTCTTGAAGCTCATCAAGAGAATGCCAAGAGTGTGCAAAGCAGTAATCAAAGCAAAAGGTGGCTACTTTGAAGAACCTAGAATATGACATATTTTCAGTTGTTTCACACTTTTTTGTTATGTATATAATTCCACAAGTGTTAATTCATAGTTTTGATGCCTTCAGTGTGAATCTACAATTTTCATAGTCATGAAAATAAAGAAAACTCTTTGAATGAGAAGGTGTGTCCAAACTTTTGGTCTGTACTGTATGTAGCATGTGGCTTTCCATATTTGCGGTTTTAGTAACACTTTATAGCTACCTTCTAATTGTACAAAGACCATAAGAGTATGTTCACATGTTCATGAGTCAAAGAGAATTTCAGCGCACATTTCGCAGACCTTATTGAATCCAGGAAGTTTTCGCTTCCAGTACACCAGAAAAAATCACCAAAAAAAAAGGAATGTACATGGATTTGCACATCCAAGTGTCTGCCATGGAAGCTTTTGTAAATACAAGTCAAATTTGCCATGGGCTAATCCTGACGTGTGTACATAGCGCCAAGAGTATATTTACACAATAATTTTGTTGCATATATTTCTGAAACTGAAAATCAGTTTCTATTCATCTAAATGGGGTTGTTTTAATGACAAATAAATGGATTTCTACGAGTCCCATTCAGGTGAAAGGAACACCTGAAGAAATGTAAGATGCAAGTGTCAGCACAGTAGGTACGAATACACAGATGTGAGCCCTGCCTACTTGCAGTGCAAGCCCTAAGCGGCAAGTCAGCAACTTGGCAATGTTCCCTGCTCTGCTAGGTGCAAGACAGACACAGAGACAAACAACACAGAAAACGTGGTCATACAGGAATGGGTCAGAAACGGGCGGACAGTACAGTACAAAATCACGAGATAGAGGGTAGCCAGAAAAGCCAAGCCAAGGTCAGAAGCAAATGGGAATCACAGTACCAAATCACAAAACAGGGAGAGAGGTCCAAAGCAAGCCAATGTCAATATAACAAGCAACCCGAATCCACAACAAACGCAATCAGGAGCACAGCAAGGGAGTATTGTCAGCAGGGGATTTAAATAGAGAGCTCAGTCCCTGGATCAGAACCTGATAGGTCCAGGGACTCGGCGCCCCTTTGGACAGGAATACAAATAATCCTGATATAGGCGGGCTGAGCAGTCACTCAGCCTGCATCATACACATACTCAGGTGATACCTATAACTGACTAATCTCCCCCAGCGAGCATGTGCTTTGCGGAAGAACAGAGCGAGTGCTCCGTTACTAAGGAAACGCTTACGTCACCAGGGGGCATGGCTTAGGTGGCGCGTCACAGGGGGCATGGCTTATGCCGCCCCCTGTGATGCGCAGCATGACAGCACGTCTCACTAGTCGCAGCCGCACCACAGCCCCAGAGCACATCACTGGAGCTCAGCAAGGTAAGTTAATGACAGAAAGCCTATGGGTGTAGCATGAAATAGCATTCACCGCCGCAACTTTGATCATAAATGTTCCACAATTGTGGCTCAATTTGCGCCCAAAAACTTTTATTACCTTTTTTTTGTGGGGTGGGGGAAATAAGTTTAGACAAATTTATTCTTCATGTGCGCAAAAAAAGAACAGATGTCTTTGCTACACTCAATACTTTGGTGTCTAAACTTAGAAAGTGGGCACGGTTAAACCGAGTAGAACATCTTGACTCATTTATTACATTTCAAAGTTAGTTTGTGATGCAAATAAATTGCACATTTCATTTCACTGCATACTCTGTATGAGCAGAAACTGTCATGGTCATTAGCATTCTGGAGCATTGTGACACATGTTTCGATCCGCAAACATAAAAGTGTCTAACATGTCTAGCAAGATGCACAAATGAGTCATCTGCCTGAGCGGTCTAGTTTTAAGCTGTCAAAATTTAAAGTGTAACTGTCATTTACTTATTTTTTTGTAATGTGTAGGGGAAGTGACAAGGAAAGTTTTTCTAATTTACTTTATTAAGTGAATTTGAACATTTGCATGGGAAAAAAAATGGCTTTGAAATGTCCCTTTGCAGTGATCTCTAAACGAATGTTGCTAAGGAATATCGATGTTCACAGCACGGTGCAGTACTGAACTGTGAGGACGCTGGGGTCACTGCTCTCTCATATATCACTAGACAATGTATACAGTTGCAAGAAAAAGTATGTGGACCCTTTGGAATGATATGGATTTCTGCACAAATTGGTCATAAAATGTGATCTGATCTTCATCTAAGTCACAACAATAGACAATCACAGTCTGCTTAAACTAATAACACACAAAGAATTAAATGTTACCATGTTTTTATTGAACACACTATGTAAACATTCACAGTGCAGGTGGAAAAAGTATGTGAACCCCTAGACTAATGACATCTTCAAGAGCTAATTGGATGTGTGGTGTCAGCCAACTGGAGTCCAATCAATGAGATGAGATTGGAGGTGTTGGTTACAGCTGCCCTGCTCTATAAAAAACACACACCAGTTCTGGGTTTGCTTTTCACAAGAAGCATTGCCTGATGTGAATGATGTTTTGCACAAAAGAGCTCTCAGAAGACCTACGATTAAGAATTGTTGACTTGCATAAAGCTGGAAAGGGTTATAAAAGTATCT
This sequence comes from Bufo bufo, assembly GCF_905171765.1. Classification (NCBI taxonomy): domain Eukaryota; kingdom Metazoa; phylum Chordata; class Amphibia; order Anura; family Bufonidae; genus Bufo; species Bufo bufo. The sequence continues at coordinate 160,793,860 of NC_053393.1, read as the reverse complement.
CCAAAAGCCTTGCTGTTCATCAGTTCACGGTAAGACAAATTGTCTATAAATGGAAAAAGTTCAGCACTGCTGCTACTCTCCCTAGGAGTGGCCGTCCTGTAAAGATGACTGCATAACTTTTATTTTTAATGGGGTTTTTAAGGATTTTTTTTAATTAATGGGGTTGTCCGAATTATATTTTTGTTCTTTGTATGTTTCTAACTAATCAAATGTAGCAGCTTTACCATGCACTTACTGCATCTGAAGTTGCTCCTTTCTCAGATTTCACTGAGGGTCACATGACCTACGATGTCAGCTTCTCTCCCTTCTAGGATAATGTTTTGTGCACAAGCCTGAGAGATCATATATGAGTCTGTACACCAGACGTCACTGTGCTGGCCACGCCCCCCTTCACTGCCCTCTGCTTCTGTTTGTTCTCTCCCTGGATTCTTAATCCCTTCAGCTGCACAGACTCAGGGCTGAAGGCTTTACTGAGTAGCTGCAGGCAGTGAGGAGACAAATGCTGGGCACAGGAGCTGAGATAGGAGTTCTGCAGAGCATTGCACAAGAAAAGGTAGGGGGAAGATCCTGTGTGTATCAGCAGTGTCATTATACAGCTGGGACTTGTAGTCCTACACATACAACATGCTGCTGAGTATCCCAGCAGTCAGACATGTCACTCAGGGCAGCACTTGTATTCCTTCCCTTTGCAGAGCAGGGGGACAGGCAGAGATTGTTGTTATTGCAGGTAAACAGAGGGCCAGAAGAGAACCAGAGAAATAAGGAAATAGATATATTTTGTGGCTAAAACTTGCTTGCTTGCATCAGATTTAGGCTTCTTTCACACTAGCGTTCGGGGCTCCGCTTGTGAGTTCCGTTTGAAGGCTCTCACAAGCGGCCCCGAACGGATCCGTCCAGCCCTAATGCATTCTGAGTGGATGCGGATCCGCTCAGAATGCATCAGTCTGGCACCGTTTGTCCTCCGCTCCGCTCAGCAGGCGGACACCTGAACGCAGCTTGCAGCGTTCGGGTGTCCGCCTGGCCGTGCGGAGGCAAACGGATCCGTCCAGACTTACAATGTAAGTCAATGGGGACTGATCCGTTTGAAGATGACACAGTATGGCTCAATTTTCAAACGGATCCGTCCCCCAATTTTTTATTTTTTTTTGTTCATGGTAATGCAAACGGATCCGTTCTGAACGGATCTAAGCGTTTGCATTATAGGTGCGGATCCGTCTGTGCAGATACCAGACGGATCCGCACCTAACGCAGGTGTGAAAGTAGCCTTACAGTGCTAGATATATTTTTTTCAGAACTCGGACAACCCCTTTAAGTTTCTTTTATTAACTTTTCTGGGATTTTAATATTGATGACCTATCCTCAGGATAGGCTGCCCTTTTCTAGGGGTAACCGGTGTACAGTCGGGAGTGTGCGTTCCCAATTTTTAACCTCCCTGATGCAGTGTTTACATTCGACAATGGCATCTGAGGTGTTAAGTGTGTGTGAATGACGTTATCGTCCAGGGTCCCTGCTACCAGCCACCTGGCAGTTATGGCACCCGCTGCACTTGCGAGTCGGCGCCTATTTTAACCTGTTGGGGGACACATGACGTACCGGTACGCCATGATGCCCTGGTACTTAAGGACACATGACGTACTGATACGTCATGTGTATTTCCGATCACCGCAGCGCGGTGGGTGGTGATCGGAACTGGGTGCCTGCTGAAATCAATCAGCAGGCACCATGGGTCAATGCCGAAGGGGGGTCCTGTGCCCCCCCCTCGTATCGGCGATCACTGCGGATTAACCCCTTCTATGCCGCTGACCGCAGCATAGAAGGGGTTTGTGTTTGAGTGAGCCCATCGAGTCCCCGCGCTGCTGTGGCGGGGACTCCTTGTCTCAGAAGGCAGCCCGATGCCATGCAGAGGCTGCCCAATGCCTTGCACAGCATCGGGAACTGCCTTCTATGGGAGCCGAGGAGATCCAGCCTCAGGCTGGGTCTCCTAGCCAACCTGTTTATGTACTACTCACTGTAGTACAGGAACAGGCAATGCATTACAATACAGATGTATTGTAATGCATTGCAGAGGGGATTAGACCCCCAAAAGTGAACATTATAAATAAAGTAAAGAAAGAAAAAGTAAAAAAAATGTATTTTTAATAAAATTAATAAAAGTTCTAAAATTAATAAAGTAAAAAAAGAAAAAAAAAACGCCCCTTTCCCCTTATTTTAAAATAAAAAACAGAAAAATATATCTCATGATCCACCCTGTCCGATAAATACCAGGACAAAAAAAATAACAAAAAGTGCAACACCAAGTGATCAAAAAGGCATATGCCCCCCAAAATAGTACCAATCTAACCGTCACCTCATCCCGCAAAAAATGAGCCTCTACATAAGACAATCGCCCAAAAAATAAAAAAAACTATGGCTCAGAATATGGAGACACTAAAACATCATTTTTTTGTTTACAAAATGCTGGTATTGTGTAAAACTTAAGTAAATAAAAAAAGTATACATATTAGGTATCGCTACGTCCGGAAGAACCTGCTCTATAAAAATATCACATGACCTAACCCCTCAGGTGAATACCGTAAAAAAATTAAAATAAAAACGGTGTAAAAAAAGCCATTTTTGTCACCTTGCATCACAAAAAGTGTAATACGCACCCCAAAATAGTGGCAATCAAACAGTCATCTCATCCAGCAAAAAATGAGACCCTACCTAAGATAATCGCCCAAAAATTAAAAAAAACTATGGCTCTCAGAATATGGAGACACTAAAACATGATTATTTTTTTTGTTTCAAAAATTATATTATTGTGTAAAACTTACATAAATAACAAAAAAGTAGACATATTAGGTATCGCTGCGTCCGTAATAACCTGCTCTATAAAAATATCACATGAACTAACCCCTCAGGTGAATACCGTAAATTTTTTAAAATAAAAACCGTGTAAAAAAAGCCATTTTTTGTCACCTTACATCACAAAAAGTGTAATAGCAAGCGATCAAAAAGTCATAGGCACCCCAAAATAGTGCCAATAAAACCGTCATCTCATCCCGCAAAAATCATACCCTACCCAAGATAATCGGCGAAAAACTGAAAAAACTATGGCTCTCAGACTATGGAGACACTAAAACATGATTTTTTTTGTTTCAAAAATGAAATCATTGTGCAAAACTTACATAAATAAATAAAAAGTAGACATATTAGGTATCGCCGCGTACGTAATAACCTGCTCTATAAAAATATCACATGACCTAACCCCTCAGGTGAATATCGTAAAAAAAAAACGGTGTAAAAAAAGCCATTTTTTGCCACCCTACATCACAAAAAGTGTAATAGCGAGCGATCAAAAAGTCATACACACCCCAAAATAGTGCCAATCAAACCGTCGTCTCATCCCGAAAAAAATTTGCCCCTACACAAGATAGTCGCCCAAAAAATAAATAAAACTATGGCTTTCAGAATGTGGAGACACTAAAGAATCATAATTATTTTTTTTTTTAATGCTTTGTTATGTAAAACTGAAACAAATAGTCATATTTGGTATTGTAGTGTCCGTGACAACCTGCTCTATAAAAATACCACATGATCTAACCTGTTAGATGAATATTGTAAATAACAAAAAATAAAAACGGTGCAAAAACAGCTATTTCTTGTTACCTTGCCTCACAAAAAGTGTAATATAGAGCAACCAAAAATCATATGTGCAATACAAAGGAGAAAACACAGCCGGCATTACTGAATGCGGTACAGTGCAGGTAACTTGCTCTCAGAAACCATGCAAAAAATCGAGTGGTTCTTAGCCAGAATGGAAAACCAATAGTGTCGTCAAGGGTAGAAGAAAAAAAGAGAAGGCGGCACTCACCGAATCTTCAATAAGTCGCAGCTTTATTCAGGTTAAAACATAGCGGGTGCGGGTCACAATTCACAGAAGAAAAAAGGCAACAGCCATTTCACGCAGCAGTCGCGCTTTGTCAAGCCTCCTGAGATGTGAAAGGGGAGCGCTATATATTCCTGTCTCCTCCCTGCACTTCACTGCTAAACAGGTGCATGAATCAATTGTTCGGAACACCTTCATGTACAAATTAAAACATTAAAATCATACAAAGACAGCAAGGTCATTTTTATCATTGAAACCTAAACCTCCCATCGCATTAGTTTTAATAATCCATTGGGCTTCTCGTTGCAATAAAATGCGCTTTCTATCGCCACCCCTAACTGGTAGGTTAACCCTCTCAATGCCTGTACACTTTAACACTACTTTGTTGCCTTGGTGCTCATCTTTAACCCCTTAAGGACTTAGGACGTACCGGTAAGGAATGTTTGCCGAGTCCTTAAAGAGGACCTTTCACCGATTCTTACCCTATGAACTAAGTATACATACATGTGGAGCGGCGCCCGGGGATCTCACTGCACTTACTATTATCCCCGGGCGCCGCTCCGTTCTCCTGCTATGCCCTCCGGTATCTCCGTTCCCTAAGTTATGGTAGGCGGAGTCTGCCCTAGCGCTGGCCAATCGCATTGCAGAGCTCACAGCCTGGGAGAAAATAACCTCCCAGGCTGTGAGCTCTGCGCTGCGATTGGCCAGCGCTAGGGCAGACTCCGCCTACCATAACTTAGGGACTGGTATCTCCGCCTACTATAACTTAGTGAGCGGAGATACCGGAGGGCATAGCAGGAGAACGGAGCGGCGCCCGGGGATAATAGTAAGTGCAGTGAGATCCCCGGGCGCCGCTCCACATGTATGTATACTTAGTTCATAGGGTAAGAATCGGTGAAAGGTCCTCTTTAAGGACCCATGACGTACCGGTACGTAATGAGTTTAAAATGAGATTGCGGCGCTGCTGGGGTTAATCCGCACAGGATGCCGGCTGAGATCATTCAGCCGGCATCCTGTCACAACGCCGGGGGGGGGTCATATGACCCCCCCCCCGTATCGGCGATCGCTGCAAACCGCAGGTCAATTCAGACCTGCGGTTTGTTGCGCTTTTGGCTGATTCTGATCCCCGCGGTCCCTGACCCTGTGGTGCAGGGGGGGTGTTGCGGGCGGTGCGGGAGGCGGGCGGTGCGGCAGGCGGGACCGCCTCCCCTTGAATAATCGTTGGTGTACAGTGGTATACCAGGGTGTCAGCACATTGCTGACACCCTGGTATAAACTGCTGACATCGGTGATGCGATGTCAGCCGTTTAACCCTTTCCATACAGCGGTCCGTACGGACCACTGTATGGAAAAAGTTAACAGTAAGAGGGAGCTCCCTCCCTCTCCCATTGGGGGGCTGCTGTGCCTTTGCAGCCCCCCGATGGAGAGGGAGAGAGCTCCCAGACAGCCCCGTCCTTACCCTTCCCCGACTGCGAAGTTCTGACAACTACTGAGCAGACGGGGAAGGTTCCCATGGCAACAGGACGCCGTCTCAGGCATCCTGCTGTCCATGGTGCTGAACAGATCTGTGCTAAAGGCAGAGATCTGTTCAGACAAAGTGTAAGTAAAATACAGTACAGTACAATATATATTGTACTGTACTGTATTATACAGACATCAGACCCACTGGATCTTCAAGAACCAAGTGGGTCTGGGTAAAAAAAAAAAGTGGAAAAAAAGTGAAAAAAAAAGTAAAAAAATCAAAAAACACATTTATCACTGATTAAAATTGAAAAAAAGAAAATTCCCTACACATGTTTGGTATCGCCGCGTCCGTAACGACCTGATCTATAAAACGGTCATGTTACTTTACCCGAACGGTGAACGCCATAAAAATAAAAAATAAAAAACTATGATGAAATTTAAATTTTGCCCACCTTACTTCCCAAAAAAGGTAATAAAAGTGATCAAAAAAGTCGCATGTATGCCAAAATTGTAACAATCAAACCGTCATCTCATCCCGCAAAAATCATACCCTATCCAAGATAATCGCCAAAAAACTGAAAAAACAATGGCTCTCAGACTATGGAGACACTAAAACATGATTTTTGTTGTTTCAAAAATGAAATCAGTGTAAAACTTACATAAACAAAAAAAAAGTATACATATTAGGTATCGCCGCGTCCGTATCGACCGGCTCTATAAAAATATCACATGAGTTAACCCCTCAGGTGACCACCGTAAAAAACGGTGTAAATAAAGCCATTTTTTGTCATCTTACGTCACAAAAAGTATAATAGCAAGCGATCAAAAAGTCAATGCCAATAAAACAGCCATCTCATCCCGCAAAAAATGAGACCCTACTTAAGATAATCGCCCAACAACTGAAAAAACTATGGCTCTTAGGCTATGGAGACACTAAAACTTTTTTTGTTTTAAAAATGAAATCATTGTGTAAAACTTACATAAATAAAAAAAATTGTATACATATTAGGTATCGCCGTGTCCGTGACAACCTGCTCTATAAAATTACCACATGATCTAACCTTTCAGATGAATGTTGTAAATAACAAAAAAAAAACGGTGCCAAAAAAGCTATTTCTTGTTACCTTGCCGCACAAAAAGTGTAATATAGAGCAACCAAAAATCATATGTACCCTAAACTAGTACCAACAAAACTGCCACCCTATCCCGTAGTTTCTAAAATGGGTACACTTTTTTGGAGTTTCTACTCTAGGGGTGCATCAGGGGGGCTTCAAATGGGACATGGTGTCAAAAAAAACAGTCCAGCAAAATCTGCCTTTCAAAAACCATATGGCATTCCTTTCCTTCTGCGCCTTGCCGTGTGCCCGTACAGCAGTTAACGACCACATATGGGGTGTTTCTGTAAACTACAGAATCCGGGCAATAAATATTTAGTTTTGTTTGGCTGTTAACCCTTGCTTTGTAACTGGAAAAAAATTATTAAAATGGAAAATCTGCCAAAAATGTGAAATTCTGAAATGTTCTCTATTTTCCATTAATTCTTGTGGAAACACCTAAAGAGTTAACAAAGTTTGCAAAATCAGCTTTGAATACCTTCAGGGGTGTTGTTTCTAAAATGGGGTCATGTTTGGGTGGTTTCTATTATGTAACCCTCACAAAGTGACTTCAGACCTGAACTGGTCCTGAAAATGTGGGTTTTAGAAATTTTCTGAAAAATTTCAAGATTTTCTTCTAAACTTCTAAGCCTTCTAACGTCCCCAAAAAATAAAATGGCATTCCCAAAATGATCTAAACATGAAGTAGACATATGGGGAATGTAAAATAATAACTAACTATTTTTGGAGGTATTACTATCTATTATAAAAGTAGAGAAATTTTTGGTAAATTTGGTATTTTTTTATAATTAAAAATGATTTTTTTTTACTCCATTTTACCAGTGTCATGAAGTACAATATGTGACAAAAAAACTCTCTCAGAATGGTCTGTATAAGTAAAAGCGTTTTAAAGTTTTTCACACATAAAGTGACACTGGTCAGAATTGCAAAAAATTGCCTGGTCCCTAAGGTGAAATATGGTCGTGTCCTTAAGGGGTTAAATACCCTGCCGCCGACTTAAATTTAAGTGAGGCGGTTAAGAAGATCTTGCCGCTTATGAACATAACTGTACATCCAGATTGCAACTAACTTACTCCACTCGGATGTATAGTTATGTCTGAAATGTTTACTGGCGCTGTGACACCATGAGGTTTCACAGCCCTGGAATCTCCGCTGTCATGGCCAGCAGAGACGCTGGAGCAGCAGCCAAGGGTCTCTTGTCAGCGATCACTCTGATTGATTAGTCTGTACAGACTAAATAATCAGAACGTACTTACAGCAATATTGCCGGTTTTAGGCACTGATCTCCACCATTTGTGACAGTGGAGATCAGAGCCTGTAATCATGTTGGCCATTTGTGCCGCTGATGCCCCCATTGTGTCCCTGATGCCCACCTTGTTCCCCCCCCAGTGCGCAATGCGGCCCTACCATCTGAACACCATTACTGTATGAAGATGGCAGCAGCTCAAAAACTGAGCTGCCACCATCATCAGCGGGTTTCAGCTGTAACATAACAGGGGCGTTGCTTAGGGTGGCCAGACGTCCGGTTTTTAGGCTGGACTGTCCGGTTTTCAGGCTCCCTGTCCGGCGCAGAGCCTGGACGGACACAGGGATGTCCAACCTTTCCGTAGCTCACGCTCAGACAGCAGCATTGTGCTGTGTGCACGTGAGATGCAGCAACTGACTGAGGCTTCTTTCACCCCCAGTCACTAGAGCCGCAGACATGGCTCCCTGTGGCTGACTGAGAAGGAGTGAAGCACTCCGGCTGCCCCCAGCTCACCTCCATTCTTTCCTCTCCTACCCCCGGTTTTTTTTTGTGGGAGGCCATGGGGGTGTGGCTTCACGGATGTGGGGGCGTGACTTCATCAAGGTAGGCGTGGAAAGTGAGGTACGGCTTTCTTGGGTGAAGCCAGTAGTCACCTAGTGTTGCTAGATTTAACATTCGGGGCCTGGGCCCCTGATGTTTTGTTCCAGGCCCCGAATGTCCTGCCTACCTGCTAGATACAACTGTATTGCCATCCTCAGGACAGCAATACAATTGACTCTAATGCAGTGGAAGATCTGAAAGACCTGTGGTGACATCTAGTGTTGATTGCAAATATTCTAATCGTGAATTTTTATCAGCACTTCGAGGATTCGCGAAAAAAAGTTTTTTTCATCAGTAACCTCCCTATATTTGTCAGAGCTTAGCAACATCCCTAGCAACCAATAGGAAAGTTGCCTACCCCTTACTATATAAGAAACTTCCCAGCAGCCATTTTCTGCAGTTTTTTTTTTTGCTGTTCTAAGAGAGAGAGAGCAGTGACATTGCTGTGCTCTGTGCTTTCATCCTATTCCTTATCCAATTACATTAGATAGTTAGTTCATATATACTGTATAATACAGATAGTTAGTGGGAGATAGTCAGTGTAGGTTATATCCTGATATAGTGTAGCTGATAGGTATTGTGATAGGAATTACTGTTTCTCTGCTGTCCATACATACATGCTACAGACATAGTGCTGTGATGTCACAACAATACTTAGTGCACCAATCAGTAATATCTACTCAGACCTGATGAAATGTGAAGTTGCATGTATTGCACAAAAAATATGTGCATCATTAGTGCCGATTTGGGCAATTGCAAAGATAATGACTAGAGATCACAAATTCTAGAATTCGCAAATTTTTTGTGAATATTATGCGTAAAATTCGCGAAATACGAATATTGCCTATGCCGTTCATCACTAGTGACATCACAGGTCATGTAACCAGTAAAACAGGCAGTGGTTGCGAAGGACTTGCGATGATGTCACCAGCATGTGACCAGTGCAGGAGAGGATGGCAGTGAAGAGGAGAAGTCCTGGGGGAAGAAGCTGTGGTGATGTCTGCTACATGAGGAGAGGTAAGTGAAGGGAGAGGCAGAGCAATGCTGGGTGTTGTAGTTATTTAACTGGGACTGTATGTTAGGGCTGAAGGGAGGGATGTTATTTACATGGAACTGTGTGTTGGAAGTGGCTGAGGAGGGGGTCATGTTATTTACATTGGACTGTATGTTGATGCTGGCTGTAGGAGGGAATGATGTTATTTACATGGGACTGTATTTTGGAGAGGGCTGGGGGAGGGAGTGATGTTATTTACATGGGACTGTATGTTGATGGAGGCTGTGAGAGGGAGTGATGTTACTTACATGGGACTGAATGTTGGAGGGGGCTGGGGCAGGGTGATATTATTTTCATGGGACTGTATGTTGAAGGCGGCTGTGGGATGGGATTATGTTATTTACATGTGACTGTATGTTGGAGGAGTCGGCTGTGGGAGGCAGTGATGTTATTTACATAGGACTGTATGTTGGTGGTGGCTGTGGGAGGAAGTAATGTTATTTACATGGGACTGAATGCTACAGGGGTCTGAGGGAGGGAGTGATGTCATTTATATGGGACTGTATGTTAAAGGTGGCTGGTGGGGGGGAATGATGTTATTTACATGGGACTGATTGTTAAGGGGGTGATGTTTACATGGGATTGAATGTTGAAGGCGGCTGGGGAGGGGGGATATTATTTACTTGGGACTGTATGTTGAAGGCAGCTGGGGAGAAGGTGATGTTATTCACATGGGACTGTATTTTGGAGAAGGCTGTAGATAGAGAAGGGTGTTATTTACATGGGACTGTATATTGGAGGGAGCTGGAGAGATGATGTGATGTTATTTACATGGGACTCTATGGCGGAGGGAGGGAAATAGTGTTATTTATATGGTGCTGTATGTTGGAGGGGCTGAAGGGAGGGGAGTGATGTTATTTACATAGGACTATATTTTGGTGGGGGCAGGAGAGATGGTTTGATGTTATTTACATGGGACTGTATGGTGGAGGGAGGAATATAACTACAGGGGGCATTATAAATACTGGGGGCACTACAGGGTGAGCATTATAACAGTAGGGGGCAGTATAAATACTGGGGGCACTGTTGGGGTATTATAAATCCAGGGGACAATATAGGCATTTTATTACTATTGGGGGCTATATAAGAGGGACATAGATCCACCTTATTTCTACTAAGAGCACTATTGGGGGCTTATTACTACTGAGGGGTCTGTAGAGAGCTTTATTGCCACTGGGGGAACAATAGGAGGCCTTATTTCTACTGGGGGCTCTGTAAGGGTATTATTAATACTGGAGGGCTCTTCTACTAATGGGGGCACTCTTGGGGAGTGTTATCACGGTTGGGGGCACTGTAGAGGGCATTAATACTAATTGGGGCATTCTTGGGGAGCATTATCACTGTTGGGGGCACTGTAGGGGGTAGTATTACTAATGAGGGCATTCTAGAAGGGAATTACTATTGGTGGGACTATGAGGAGCACTATTACTATGGGGGGTACTAATTTTCCTTCAGGATAGTATTTGGGGGTATTGGGGAGCACAGTGAGCAGCAGGATAACACTGTGGGGACTCTAGTTTGGGGAATATGATAGAAAAGTGAGGAAGCTAAGATGTCTGTGTGCCACACTCTGCAAAGACGAGGCGTGGCTGAAAGAAGTTGTACGGACCAAATGGAGAAGATGATGACAGAGAAGATCTACATCCGAGGAGACGTCACCTGGGAGGCCCTGGGATGTGCTGCCGTATAGCAAGTACAGCAAAATGCGATGTGCGGGGGAGGATCGTTTTTAGAAAACTGGGCCATATTTATTGGGGCTTGGGCTCCGGATCTTTTGAGACCCTAGCAATGCTTTAACCGCAGAGATTTATTGGTGGTGATGATGTTGTCAATCCTGGCAATTTAATCCCTTACATACAGCAGTCAGTAGCGACCACTGATGTAAGGGATTAACAGAGGGAGTGAGCTCTATGATGGCAGCGTCCCGATGGTTGCCAGGCTTGTCATGTACCAAAACCTGCTAGGTGCTCATTTGATTAAAAACAATAAAATGAACTACACAATTGGTATCGCTGCATCCGTAACAACCTGATCTGTAAAAGGACCATGTTACGCATGTTGAACGTTGTAAAAGAAGAAAAAAAAAAAAAAACAATGACGGAATTGCTGTTTTTGTCACCTCCCAAATTTTTTTTTTTAATGACAAGCGATCAAACAGTCATATGTATCCAGGGGCAGACTGGAAACTTAGAGTGGCCCTGGAAAAAACCTTAAAGTGGTCCCATGTTGTAGTTAGGTTTAACCCCTTAAGGACTCAGCCCTATTTCACCTTAAGGACTTGGCCATTTTTTTGCAAATCTGACCAGTGTCACTTTAAGTGCTCATAACTTTAAAACGCATTGACTTATCCAGGCCGTTCTGAGATTGTTTTTTCGTCACATATTGTACTTCATGACACTGCTAAAATTGGGTCAAAAAAGTTAATTTTTTTGCATAAAAAAAATACCATATTTACCAAAAATTTAGAAAAATTAGCAAATTTCAAACTTTCAGTTTCTCTACTTCAGTAATACATAGTAATACCCCCAAAAATTGTGATTACTTTACATTCCCCCATATGTCTACTTCATGTTTGTAGCATTTTGGGAATGATATTTTATTTTTTGGGGATGTTACAAGGCTTAGAAGTTTAGAAGCAAATCTTGAAATTTTTCAGAAATTTACAAAAAACCCAATTTTTAGGGACCACTACAGGTCTGAAGTCACTTTGCGAGGCTTACATAATAGAAACCGCCCAAAAATGACCCCATTCTATAAACTACACCCCTCAAGGTATTCAAAACTGATTTTACAAACTTCGTTAACACTTTAGGTGTTGCACAAGAGTTATTGGCAAATGGGGATGAAATTTGCGAATTTCTTTTTTTTGCCAAATTTTCCATTTTAACCCATTTTTTCCACTAACAAAGCAAGGGTTAACAGCCAAACAAGACTGTATCTTTATTGCCCTGACTCTGCCGTTTACATAAACACCCCATATGTGACCGTAAACTACTGTACGGGCACACAGTAGGGCGTAGAGTGAAAGGTGCGCCGTATGGTTTTTGGAAGCCAGATTTTGCTGGACTGTTTTTCTGACACCATGTCCCATTTGAAGCCCCCCTGATGCACCCCTAGAGTAGAAAACTCCATAAAAGTGACCCATCTAAGAACTACACCCCTCAAGGTATTCAAAACTGATTTACAAACTTTGTTACCCTTTAGGTGTTGCACAAGATTTAATGGAAAATAGAGATACAATTTCAAAATTTCACTTTTTTGGCAGATTTTCCATTTTAATATTTTTTTTCCAGTTACAAAGCAAGGGTTAACAGCCAAACAAAACTCATTATTTATGGCCCTGATTCTGTAGTTTACAGAAACACCCCATATGTGGTCGTAAACCGCTGTACGGGCACACGGCAGGGCGCAGAAGGAAAGGAATGCCATAGGGTTTTTGGAAGGCAGATTTTGCTGGACTGTTTTTTTTGACACCATGTCCCATTTGAAGCCCCCCTGATGCACCCCTAGAGTAGAAATTCCATAAAATTGACCCCATCCAAGAAATTACACCCTTCAAGGTATTCAAAATTGATTTTACAAACGTTAACCCTTTAGGTGTTCCACAAGAATTAATGAAAAATAGAGATACAATTTCAAAATTTCACATTTTTGGCAGATTTTCCATTTTAATATTTTAACATTTAAGAAACTACGGGATAGGGTGGCAGTTTTGTTGGTACTAGTTTAGGGTACATATGATTTTTGGTTGCTCTATATTACACTTTTTTGTGCGGCAAGGTAACAAGAAATAGATTTTTTGGCACGTTTTTTTTTTGTTATTTACAACATTCATCTGACAGGTTAGATCATGTGGTAATTTTATAGAGCAGGTTGTCACGGACGCGGCGATACCTAATATGTATACAATTTTTTTTATTTATGTAAGTTTTACACAATGATTTCATTTTTAAACAAAAAAAATGTTTTAGTGTCTCCATAGTCTAAGAGCCATAGTTTTTTCAGTTTTTGGGCGATTATCTTAAGTAGGGTCTCATTTTTTGCGGGATGGGATGACGGTTTGAGTGGCACTATTTTGGGGTGCATATGACTTTTTGATCACTTGCTATTACACTTTTTGTGACGTAAGATGACAAAAAATTGCTTTTTTTACACCGTTTTTATTTTAATTTTTTTACGGTGGGTCACCTGAGGGGTTAGGTCATGTGATATTTTTATAGAGCCGGTCGATACGGACGCGGCAATACCTAATATGTATACTTTTTATTTATTTATTTAAGTGTTACACAATGATTTCATTTTTGAAACCAAAAGAATCATGTTTTAGTGTTTCCATAGTCTAAGAGCCATAGTTTTTTCAGTTTTTGGGCGATTATCTTGGGTAGGGTATGATTTTTGCGGGATGAGATGACGGTTTGATTGGTACTATTTTGGGAAGTAAGGTGGGCAAAATTTCAATTTCCTAATAGTTTTTATTTTTTTATTTTTATGGCGTTCACCGTGCGGGGAAAGTAACATGACAGTTTTATAGATCAGGTCGTTACGGACGCGGCGATACCAAACATGTGTAGGGAATTTTATTTTTTTTAATTTTTAATCAGTGATAAATGTGTTTTTGGATTTTTACTTTTTTTTCACTTTTTTTTTTACCCAGACCCACTTGGTTCTTGAAGATCCAGTGGGTCTGATGTCTGTATAATACAGTACAGAACAATATATATTGTACAGTACTGTATTTTACTTACACTTTGTCTGAACAGATCTCTGCCTTTAGCACAGATCTGTTCAGCACCATGGACAGCAGGATGCCTGAGAGGCGTCCTGTTGCCATGGGAACCTTCCCCGTCTGCTCAGTACTGCTCAGAACTTCGCAGACGGGGAAGGGTAAGCACAGGGCTGAGGGGGGCTCTCTGGGGGCTCTCTCCCTCTCCCATCGGGGGGCTGCAAAGGCACAGCAGCCCCCCTGATGGGAGAGGGAGGGAGCTCCCTCTTACTGTTAACTTTTTCCATACAGCGGTCCGTACGGACCGCTGTATGGAAAGGGTTAAACGGCTGACATCGCATCATCGATGTCAGCCGTTTATACCAGGGTGCCAGCAATGTGCTGGCACCCTGGTATACCCACTAGAGACCAACGATTATACAAGGGGAGGCGGGCGGGGGATCGCGATCCCGCCTGCCGCACCGCCCGCCTCCCGCACCCCCCCCAACTCCCCCCCGCCGGCAAAAAATCATGCAGGGGTGCAGGGGGGGGGGGTGTAAAATATATATTTTAGGGACACTAAAGCTTCTGATCCCCGCGGTCAGGGCCCGCGGGGATCAGAAACTGCACAAAGCGCAGCAAACTGCAGGTCTGAATTGACCTGCGGTTTTCTGCGATCGCCGATGTGGGGGGGTCAAATGACCCCCCCCCCTGCATGGTTACGGGATGCCGGCTGAATGATTTCAGCCGAAATCCCGTTCCAATTAACCCCTGGGGCGCTGGAATACAGATTTCAAGTTATGACGTACCGGTACGTCATGGGTCCTTAAGGACTCGGGACCCATGCCGTACCGATACGTCCTAAGTCCTTAAGGGGTTAAATTGATAGAAGGTGGGGCAGCGCATAGGCTGGGACAACAAAAGTAGGTGGGGCCAACTGAAGTAGGAAGGGCCAGCAATATCTTATTGCAGCAGAAAATACTGCCCCAGCAGAACCAAATAAACACAGTGCTGCAGAAAATACTGCTGCCCCCGCTGCAGTATTTAACTGTATCACCGTACTAAGTACAGCAATACAGTTTAATTCAGGAGGGTGCCTGCAGCCACCAGCCAAATACACAGGTACCTGATGCTTCTAGCATTAATTAATGCCAAGAGGATCAGAAAGTTATGTATCTGGCTGGCGGCAGTGCGTGTGGAGAGCTCAGGCAGCCCCCTGAGCATAGGCCCACCGGGAAATTTCCCTGTAGGGTCTATGGCCAATCTGTCCCTGTATGTATCCCAAAATGGTCTCAATAAAAACTACAGCCCATCTCTCAAAAAACAAGCCCTCAGACAGCTACAATGGTGGTAAAATGAAAATGTTATGGATGTTAGTATATGGCAATGCAAAACATAACTTTTTTGCATTTAAAAAAATAATTTTGTAGTGCAAAAGTAGTAAAACATGAAAAAGCAAAATTTGGTATCGCCCACAGAACAAAATTATCATATCACATATACTGCAAGCCTCATAAAAAATAAAAAACACTGACAGAATTGCAATTTTTGCCCACCTCACCTCCAAAAAAATGGTCTAAAAAGTGATCAAAAATCCATATGTACCCCAAAATGGTACCAAAAAAAGTACAGCTTGTTCCACAACAAACCCCTAATACAGCTCAGTCAACCACAAAATCAACAATTCCATGTTAGAAAATCCAGATGCCGCTCCTTCCCTTCTGAATGCTGCCGTGTTCCTAAATGGCAGTTTACGACCACAATTGGCTGTTGTCATATTCAGGAAAAATGCATAACAAATTGTGGGGTGTATTTTCTCCTGTTACCCTTCGTGAAAATGAAAAATTTGGTGCTAAAGCAAAATGTATTTTTTTTTTATAGCTTTACAGTGTTTCTAAAATCTATGAAACGCTTTTTGGGTCGAAGCAGTCACTGAAACCCTTGATCAATTCCTTGAGGATTGTAGTTTCCAAAATGGTGTCACTTTTTGGGAGTTTTCTTGCTAGGGCTACCTCACAATCTCTTCACCCGAAAACCCAAAAACCATTCCAGAAAAATCTGCCCTCCAAAAACAATATTGCACTTTCCTTTTGCACCTTGCCGTGGGCCCATACACCAGGTTACAACCTGGGGTGTTTCTGTAAACTGCAGAATCAGAGTAATACATATTGAGGTTTGTTTTGCTGTTAAAGAGGACCTTTCACTAGTTTAAAAACTAAAAACTAACTATATCAGTGGGCAGAGCGGCGCCCAGGGGTCCCCCTGCACTTACTAGTATGTCTGGGCGCCGCTCCGTTGACCCGGTATAGGCTCCGGTGTGTGCAGCTCCCTCTTTTGTACGGGGCAGAGTTTTTGTATTAGGGTTGTGCAGCAAGGGACAACCCACGCAGCGGTGATCGGAAATACACAGGGCGTACAGGTAATTTTAAAGAATTGCTCCCCGAATTCTAAGCCTTCTAACGTCGTAAAAAAATAAAATGTATAAAATAATGACAGTAAAGTAGACATATGGTGAATATTAAATAACTATTTTGCGAGGAGTCACTGTCTTAGGCTGGGTTCACACCTGAGCGTTTTACAGCGCGTTCCTACTCGCTGTAAAACGCTTAACAGGCAAAAAACAATGTTTCCCTATGGGCATGGTTCTCACCTGAGCGTTTTACAGCGCGTACGAACGCGCTGTAAAACGCCCTACACCCCAAGAAGTACAGGAGCTTCTTTGGGGCATATTGTTGCGCGTATTGTGGCAGTTTTTCATTGGATTAATCACACAAACGCGCGTACTACGAGCGTTTTTAAAATACAAAAACACCCCAAAATACGCATCAAAAACGCCCGATAAAAACGCCTGTAAAAAGTGCTTATCAAATACGCTCAGGTGTGAACCCAGCCTTAGGGTTCTTTCACACTTGCGGCAGAGAAATCCGGCAAGCAGTTCGTCGCCGGAACTGCCTGCCGGATCAGGCAAAACGTATGCAAACTGATGGCATTAGTAAGACTGATCAGGATCCTGATCAGTCTTAAAAATGCCTGATCAGTCTTAAAAATGCATTGAAATGCTGGATCTGTCTTTCCGGTGTCATCCGGCAAAAACGGATCTGGCATTTATTTTTTTCACCTTTTTTCAGTCTGCGCATACCGGAAGGACGGATCCGGCATTCGGAATGCTGGATCCGGCACTAATACATTCCTATGGGAAAAAATGCCGGATCCGGCATTCAGGCAAGTCTTCAGTTTTTTTCGCCGGAGATAAAACCATAGCATGCTGCGGTTTTCTCTTTTGCCTGATCAATCAAAACGACTGAACTGAAGACATCCTGATGCAAACTGAACGGATTACTCTCCATTCAGAATGCATGGCGATAAAACTGATCAGTTCTTTTCCGGTATAGAGCCCCTGTGACGGAACTCTATGCCGGAAAAGAAAAACGCAAGTGTAAAAGTACCCTTACGGTACTTTCACACTTGCGTTGTTTGATTCTGGCAGGCAGTTCCGTTGCCTGAACTGCCTGCCTGATCAGGCAAACTGTATGCAAACGCATATCATTTTTTCTGACTGATCAGGCATTTTTCAGACTGATCAGGATCCTGATCAGTCTGAAAAATGCCTGATCAGTCAGAAAAATGCATTGCAATACCGGATCTGTTTTTTCGGTGTCATCAGGCTAAACGGATCCGGTATTTATATTTTTTCTCATTTTTAAAGGTCTGCGAATGCGGATCCGGCATTCAGGCAAGTCTTCAGTTTTTTTCGCCGGAGATAAAACTGTAGCATGCTGCGGTTTATTCTTTTGCCTGATCAGTCAAAATGACTGAACTGAAGCCATCCTGATGCAAACTGAACGGATTACTCTCCATTCAGAATGCATGGGGATATGCCTGATCAGTTCTTTTCCGGTATAGAGCCCCTGTGACGGAACTCTATGCCGGAAAAGAAAAACGCTAATGTGAAAGTAGCCTAAAAAGCTGAGAAATTCAAATTTAGAAAATTGCTAATTTTTCCTAATTTTCTGTACATTTTTGATTTAGTTTTCTTTTATAAAAGTAAAACATATCGACTCAGATTTACCACTAACATGAAATGTCCCCAGAAAACAATCTCTGAATGGCTCGGATAAGTAAAAGCGTTCCAAAGTTATTACCACATAAAGTGACACATTTTAAAAACGAGGCTTCAGCATTTGCTCCAAACTGGCTTTTACTGGAAGGGGTTAAGACAGTAAGGGTCCATTCACACCACCTTAATTCTGGGTCCGCATCCATTCCGCAATTTTGCCGAACGAGTGTGGACCCATTCATTTAAATAGGGCCGCAAAAGATGCGGACAGCACACCATAAAAATATATAGAGCATGTCCTATTCTTATCCGCAGTCACAGACAAGAATAGGCATTTTCTATATAGAGCCGGCCATGTGCGGTCCGCATAATGTGAAATGCACATGGCCGGTATCCGTGTTTTGCAGATGCACAATTTGCAGACCACAAAACACTTACGGTCGTGTGAATGCACCCTAATAATAAATCTCCCCAGTTGTAATAAAGGGGGGGCTGCACAGTGTGACACTATCCAACCAGTGGTGTGATATGAATTTTCACCATTTATTTGCATAGGCATTTCCATGCAGATTGCGTATTCCACTTATATTTTTATTTCACACATGGATGTACTTTTCTAAATACGTACCTCACATTTTCACAAAAGACAATTTTTTGCATATTTTTCACACTCCACATTTATCTACTTTTGTAGTTGCTTTCCATGCACATGTCACTAGACGCATTAGTACAACCCCTATGGTCCGGACCTGTGCCCCTGAACATAATAAATCAGACTCACCTTACCGCGGTCTGACACTTATGGTCCCCTTGGGTCCAGGAAGGAGCTGGGTCCCGTGACCGCTGCAGCCAATCACAGGTCTAAGCAGTCACTTTGGCTTGAATGTTACATTGTTTTAACAAAGTCGATAGCCTTGCATCTCACCCAATGGGCTATCGACTTTAAAACAACATGACATTCACAAGAACAGGAACCCCGTAACCCACAGGGACCCCGAAATGAACGGGGAACAAGGTTAAGCATGTGCACTCCATTTATGTCTATGGGAGTACCAGAGACAGCCAAGTACAGCGCTTGGCTATTCCTGATGAAAGCACATGCCGCTCTGTTCATTTCAGGGTACAGGATCCCTGTTCTCATGATCGGTGGGGGTCCCAGGGATAGGACTCCACACGGTCTAAGGCCCCTTTCACATGAGCGAGTTTACTGAATGGGTGCGATGCGTGAATTGAACACATTGCGCCCGTACTGAATCCTGACCCATTCATTTCTATGGGTCTGTGTACGTGACGTTTTTTCACATATCAAATCAGTGTTACGTGAAAATCGCAGCATGTTTTATATTCTGCGTTTTTCACGCAGCCCTGTCTCTATAGAAGTGAATGGGGCTTCTGTGAAAAAACGCATTGCATCTGGATACAAAGCGTTTTTCACTGGTGGTTGCTAGGAGATGTGGTTTGTAATTCATCAGTGTGAAAAACTGATTGCACCCATGCAGAAAACACTGAACGCAATCGCAGACAACACTGACTGAACTTGCGTGCAAAACCATCGTAACGCTCGTGTGAAAGAGGCCTAACAGTTATCTCCTATCCTGTGGACAGCAGATAACGTGTCACAACCAGAATCCCCCTTTATCCTAAAGGTACAGACACATGAGACGGATGTGAGGCAGACTTCACCCCATGCCTTCTAGTATTGCACTGCGCCGACACTACTACATGAGGTTCTGCGGAGGAAAGCGAATCCACCATGTGTGAACGTACCCTAAAACAGCTATTCATGATCATAATTCAGACCCAGGCCAATAGGGGTCCAAAATGGTCCCTACAAATGATGTCAAAACTGACTCCCATCATTGCTGAGAACCGTTCCTGAGGGGAGTTAGTCAAATCACCGTGAGCCTGCTAAACGCTATTTCTATTCAGGGTGTGAACACTTCAAAAGAGGAGCTGCCCCCTCTACTGCCCTGGTTTAGTGACTACTATCATTCCCCATGAGATACCAATCCTGGAGCATCTATTCTTAGGACTCTATAATGTGCCATTCCTCTATTATTCCTTCTAGAAGTTTATGGATACAGATGGGTTGGGAGGTTGTCACTGTATCTGAGTCTCACTTCCTTCTGGGATTCGCATCCCCACCTATCCCTTGGTTGAACTTATGTCTTTTTTTTTTTTTCAACCGTATTAACTATGTAACTGCACCGTCTGTCACTGCCGGCAATGATTGGTCAATAATAGTGGTAGGTTGTGGTGGCTCACTAGCAAGTAGTTAAAGGGCTTCTGTCACCCCACAAAACTCATATTTTTTTTTTTGGATAGTTACATTCCTTATAGCGCGATATAGGAGAATATAATCTTTTCACTTACTTTCATGCGGCCGTTTCTTTAGAAAACGAAGTTTTATAATATGTAAATCCGGTCTCTACCAGCAAGTAGGGCGTCTACTTGCTGGTAGCCGCAGCAGAAAACCGCCCCCTCGCCGTGTTGATTGACAGGGCCAGCCGTGATCTCCTCCTCCGGCCGGCCCTGTCAGTATTTCAAAAATCGCGCGCCTCTGTTCATTCGACGCAGGCGCTCTGAGATGAGGAGGCTCGTCTCCTCAGCACTCCCTCAGTGCGCCTGCGCCGATGACGTCTTCTCTTTCGGTGATGTCATCGGCGCAGGCGCACTGAGGGAGTTCTGAGGAGACGAGCCTCCTCATCTCAGAGCGCCTGCGCCGAATGAACAGAGGCGCGCGATTTTTGAAATACTGACAGGGCCGGCCGGAGGAGGAGATCACGGCTGGCCCTGTCAATCAACACGGCGAGGGGGCGGTTTTCTGCTGCGGCTACCAGCAAGTAGACGCCCTACTTGCTGGTAGAGACCGGATTTACATATTATAAAACTTAGTTTTCTAAAGAAACGGCCGCATGAAAGTAAGTGAAAAGATTATATTCTCCTATATCGCCCTATAAGGAATGTAACTATCCAAAAAAAAAAAAAAGACTTTTGTGGGGTGACAGAAACCCTTTAAGGTATGGTGCTGCAAGCTCATATAGAGGGAATCACCCCACCCTCTCTTAAAGGCAAATGTAGTAATAGAGTAATGAGCGAGCACTCATACACTTGGCAACCAGATTGACATGTGCAGAAAATATTTATTAAATCCCCATAAAATACAAGTAATAAAATTTATAAGAACAATGTAGCAATAATATACAACATTACAGTCACATATATTGTGGTAGATATGATCGACACTATATTCATATGACTCAATAGTGTCCATAAATTCAATAATATGTATCTCACCAAAAAACTTCAAGTATATGCTGTTATTTGGGAAAGAGGGGGTATTATCTTCTAGCGCTCTATCCCAATTTGGGAAACTGAATATCACTGAAAATGTTGTAGGTGTATTCACTGGGAGCGCAACATGTTCATAAAGTGTCCACAGGAATCCTGATAATGTGAAAAGTCTCTTATAGCATATCCTTTTAAGCTCGATATGAGCTTTGGATTGGAGAAAACTTTAAATCGATGTTTGGCTTACCGTCCAGCGTCTGCTGTCTCCCTATTGCTTCAATGGAGCTTTAAATATTTGCCGGCTTATTCAGTCACTCCATACAGCAAGCTGGTTTAAATTTCGCGGGAGTTCCAAAGATCGCGGGAGTTGCCACTCTGTTCCGCAATTTCCTTTGGTGCAGCTTTCGACGATAAGAATAGTTAATCCTTTACTGTAGAGATTTTCCTCTGTATGGCCATACAGTATTATCGGAGGCTTTTCAATGCAGGTACATCACTTGTTTCTCCATACGCGTTTCGGGTAGATTCACTCTCCCTTCCTCAGTGGTCAAGTGTCTGCCGGCAAATATTTAAAGCTCCATTGAAGCAATAGGGAGACAGCAGACGCTGGACGGTAAGCCAAACATCGATTTAAAGTTTTCTCCAATCCAAAGCTCATATCGAGCTTAAAAGGATATGCTATAAGAGACTTTTCACATTATCAGGATTCCTGTGGACACTTTATGAACATATTGCGCTCCCAGTGAATACACCTACAACATTTTCAGTGACATTCAGTTTCCCAAATTGGGATAGAGCGCTAGAAGATAATACCCCCTCTTTCCCAAATAACAGCATATACTTGAAGTTTTTTGGTGTGATATATATTATTGAATTTATCGACACTATTGAGTCATATGAATATAGTGTCGATCATATCTACCACAATATATGTGACTGTAATGTTGTATATTATTGCTACATTGTTCTTATAAATTTTATTACTTGTATTTTATGGGGATTTAATAAATATTTTCTGCATATGTCAATCTGGTTGCCAAGTGTATGAATGATTGGTCAATGCTAGGCTGTGCAGGGACACACTCCAGTATCGGGGCGTCCTTCACTCACTGCGCCGAATACTAAACAAGACGGCGCAGGCGCGGTATTTGCGGGGCTGGAGGAGACCAAGGATGTCAATCAAGTTTACCAGGGCGTGTCAAGTGGTGAGAGAACGGATCCTCTAGGAGCAGGAGCAGGAGCAATGCCCCCCCCCCCCCCTCCTCGAGGCACGCAGAGAGGTAAGTCATACAGTTATGTTCAGCTGACATTAGCACATCGCTAAAGTCAGCCAGCTTGATACCGAGCTTTTTGATAACAGAAACCCTTTAACTTCTAGCAAGAATTAAACAATAGCAGAACAGTGTTATAAGAAGAAATGTTCCACAACTGTAATCTCATATAATGCATACCTCCCAACTTTAGAAAATGGCAAAGAGGGACAATATGTGCGGCGCGCAGGACGGCACTTTTTTATTTCAAACTAGGCCTTGCCTCTAACTCATAAGCAGAATTAATGACTCCATCAGATCAGATAGGCGAGTAGAAGTTCCTTTTATGTTTTTTACAGCCCCTGGAGCCCCACTTCAATATCCCTTTAAATATTAGCACATAAATCATCAGATTATAGATATTTTAAGGTCCAAATTGCACCAAATAATGACATTATGGTCTAATACACAGGTAGAAACCATACAGGTGGTTTAGTAAGGAGCAATCTATAAATGCACATTTATGAATTTAATTCCCCAGGTCAATAAGAGGGACATTTAAGGATCAAAGAGGGACTTGGGTCAAAAAGAGGGACACTTGGGAGGCATGTACAATGGAATACAATTATTCACTGCCACAGACAGGCCAGGAGTGGTGACAGATGTCCCTCTGAGAGATGGGACATGCACAGCAGCGGTAGAACTGGTAACAGTATGGGATTAGTCACAACCATCTACAACCCAAACAGTCCCCCAACTCTACACTTACCGCCGGGGGGAATAGAGTGCTGCACAGCGCGGCTAGAAGGTCCCTGCCTCACCGGAAGTTCTCTCAGGCTCCTTTCTATGGTGCTGGTCGTGTCTCTTACGTCATCGGGATGCGCCGCAGACTCCGAGACGTCCAATATGTCTCCGCCGTTGTTTAGTCTTCCGGAGGCGCGGAGTAAGCTTACGGTAAGAGACGTCTGTGTTACCCGTCACCGGGGCGTCATGATAATTGGGTTGTGCCGTGACTGTTTGTTCCCCAGCTGTTTTCGTAATGCCTTGTCCTTTATCAGAGTGCGACCAGAGAAGCCGTGCCCAGCAAGAACGTCAAGCAGTTGTGCCATGTGTTCAGTCAGGTCCCTGGCAGGTACGTCCTGACTCCGCCATGTCTTCTCTGTGTGTGTGGCCATTCACTGACAGCATGTCCTGTTTTACAGCGAGAACGAGAAGAAGCCGACCCTGGACCAGGTCTTCCGAGTGGTTTTGGAGGAAGAAATTGTAAGTGATCCATTGGAGCTGAGGTGACTAGCAGGATGACGCTTACTGGGGTTAGGGATGCGCCGACTTGCTTTTTCAAGGTTCCGGTGATCTAAGAATTCCGTTATGGATTCGTGCATATACCTGATGGTCCGTGGTAGTGGAATCCATAACGGAATTCTTAGATAACCGGAACCTTGAAAACACACGTTCGCACATCCCTCGTTAGGGGTTCTCCATCCTGTAGATGTTGATGACCTATGGTTAGGATAGGTCATCAGTTCGGAGGGGGTCAGACACTCGGCCCCCCACTGATCAGCGGTTGGCACTAGAAACACCTGCTTCCAGCTGTAGCGGATGTGGTCGGTTACTACCACTCCGCTCCCATTCAAGTGAATGGAGTAACCTGGCAAGGCTACTAGTGGGCAGAGCTTTCTGCTTCTGGATCTGTCCACAGTTTTGTTTTCAGTGCCAGTCGCTGCCAAAAACAGCTGATCGGTCGGACCCCCACCGATCTGGTATTGATGATCGTCTTGAGGATAGGTTATCAGTATCTACAGGCCGGAGAACCCCTTTAATAAATGTGCTGCATGGATAGAAATAGCACACAGATGTGCAGTATAACGTCAGTGGGGGTTTTATCGTCACTATTGGTGGCATTTAGCCCAGATTTACTAATGTGTCCGTGCCACAAATCTGTCTAAAGAACTGAAGCAGTTTGGCACATCTAGGGTTTCTACACCATTCTTCTGACGTGCTTGGCAAGGGGTGAGCTTCATGGGGAACGATGGGGCTTAAGATGCCATTCTGGCGTGAAAAATCTATCTCAATGTAAACCAACCAATAGTTGGTATAGAGTCAGAGAAAAATGTGTATCCCTGCACCACATTTATCATCCAGCTCCAGCAGCACCGCGGCCTTCTCACTATTTACCGCAGGCCCAGTGACGTCACGACTTGTATCAACTGGCCTGGGCGCGGCTAAGCTCTGTTCACTTGAATAGAGCTTAGCCCCGCCCAGGCCAGTGATACTAGTCGTGACATCACTGGGCTTGCGGTAAACAGTGAGAAGGCCGGGCCGCTGCCTTCTCAAACAGCTGATCAGATGCTGAGGATAGATCATCAGTTTAAACAAACTGCAGAACCCCTTTAAATGGGTGTTTATGAGCTCTGAGGAGTTCAGACATATGGGCTACTGATCAAGCCGTCAGAGCAGCTCTCTGATGGATTCACTGTGAAGTAGAAAGCAACAGTCTGCAGATTCAGTGAAAGTGAACACTATAGAGGGAAAAACTGTAACATGTTTAATTAAAACCAATTGAAAATCATATTTTTTTTAGCCCAACTTGAGTAGGATGCAATTATCAAAAATGCTCAAACATGGATGCAGTAGATTCGGTTCCAAGTTTTGTTCCATTTCTGCGTTTTCTTGTAACTGGCACTTTTTTTTCTGCAGATAAATCAAGCTTCATGTGACAACTGTCTTGCTATTATTTCTCTTGCCATCAGTGGAGTTACAGAAGGTGAGAAGAATAACTAGGCCTTATAGAAAAGTGTGAACAGAATTGGAAGGTTGTGTATAGCGATGGTTCAGGGGCAGCAAGACAAGATGGAAGCTCTCCCTGGATACAGCTGTGTACAGGGAGAATCTGGCAGTCATGATTTTCCTCTTATCAGTTTAGCAATTACAATCATGGTTTTCTATCCCTAGGGTATGCCATCACTTTATGACCTTTGAGGGTCTGATCACTCAGCCCAACGTTTCCTGATTTTGAAGGGGGCCTCAATGCAGTTTTTTCCCTGAACAGCTCCCAGCCACCCAGATATGAAGCGAACTGCAACTGGTCCCATTCATTTAAAGGTTATTCTGATGCCGTTCCCTGCACAGTCGGTGTACAGGAAAAGACTGCGAGCATCAACCCCTATTTATTCTTAGGATCAGCGGGGGTTCTGGAGGTCAGAGTCGTAAAGTGATGGCATATCCTAGTAATTTGGCATCATTTGTGGGATTTAAAAACCTCTTTAACCCTGGAAGTCATATTAAAATTGAAAAAGATAATGCCACTTTTTAATTGTAGATTTTTGAATTTGTCTGAAGTAAATGTAGTTGGGACATAACTCGGAGGACACAACTGCATTTTTTAATCTTAGTGACGACTGATTTTAGCCTTTAGTTCCAGTAATATCTTTCCCCCTCTGTGTTCACGTTGTATTATAAATAACATGATAACTTTAAGCTACTTTCACACTTGGGCAGCAGGGTCCGGCAGGCTGTTCCAGCGGGGGAACAGCCTGCCAGATCCATGCTAACGCTAGCCCACCGTGCTGCCGGAAGTCTGCTCCCGCCCCACTCGCTATAATGGGGGCGGGCTGGAGGTCCGGCCGCAGCACGGCAAGCAAGCCGAGAGGCGGCCGGACAATAACTGCACTGTACTGTGACCAGACCTGCTTCCAATGTCAAAATCTGCACAGCAGGTTAATTTCTGCACGAAAAAAAAAAAGCAAAGTGTGCATGAAATTTTTGAAATCTAGTACACCTATCTGGTGCTGTTTACGTTGGGGGTTTTTCGCATGAAAATCCGTGCATAAAAACCATGCGCAATCTGCACTGTGTGCAGGTAGCCTAAAGCTTAGACAGTCAGCATCAAACAAGACCGAACCCATATCTGTAGCTGCAACTGATCCCGAGATATGAGGGGTTAAAGCATCCCTCCCTCTCTGACCATGTTGCCCAAGTTAAAGGGGTTGGCCAATCTCATACATTGGGGAATATCGCTAGGAGGTGGGATGCGCACCTATATCTAGAACGGCGCGCCGCCCTCCATTCAATTCTATGGGAGTGCCGAAAATAGCAGAGCGGCATGCTTGACTATTTTCGGAAATCACATAGAAATGAATGGGAAGCGCACGGCTTTAGCGTGGCCACTGCTCCATTCACTTCTGTGGGGCTGGCAGATATAACTGAGCTAGCGCCCAGCTATTTTCGCCAGTCCCATAAAAATGAATGGAACTCAGCCGCACAAGTGTGGTCCGCTCTCCTTTACTTTGCGGGCTCCATTATAGAGGTTTGATGTGGGTCCCAGAAGTGGGACCTGCATCAATTTATAAGACGGGCCATCCCCTTTAAAGTCCTTTTCTCAAAGCCCGAACAGAGTTCAAGCAAAACTGTTATGGGGTTTACATTTTGTGGCATGCATGATAACTGCAGTCTGACATTTCTGCATGGTTGTAGTATTAGACCAGTAATTGGCTCATATATAGCCTGCTGTTTAAAATGATTGTCTCAACTGGACAATTACTTCTCATATGCCTAGTCTAGTCGCACCCTCCGTTAACCAGAGCTGAGAGCCAATTTATGGGTATCCTATAATCAGAAGTCAGCAGTTTTGACTATGAGAACTGCGGACCGTGCTCGGTGGGACCAGGGAGAGCAGGTCAAACATACTTTTATAGATTCCTTTATTATATGAAGCAGAAATGATCTTCACTGTGAAGTGCTCTGTGCATTGATCTGCTTTCCAGCCTCTCCCCTCTTATCTGAGTGACAGCTGTAGCATCCAACTACGAGACCGCTACAACTGTCCCTACCAGCAGGCGGGAGGCGCTGTGATGCAGCTCAATGCAGAGCAATTAACCGTGAAGCACTGTCTTTGGGGCACTTGTGTGCGTGGCCCCTGGCAAAATAAAAGATTATTTCACACTGCTGCACATAATAAAGGAGTCTCTAAAAGCATGTTTGCCCTGCTCTCCCCAACCCCAGATAGTACTTTCAGCAGCTTTAAGTTGGTGCCTTTTTTTCCTTCTACTTGGTGTACTTTCTTAAGTTTTCTACTGTCAAGACTAACTTTGTTGTCCCCTCCTCTTTGGCTGCTGTACTCACCATCTGCTGTGGATATTAGATGGTGGGTGACTCCCAGCTGTCCATCCTCCTATGTATTGACTCCTCCTGGCTCAACATTGAGGAGGCTAATACAGGGTGCCCTATGACAAAACTTCACCTGGCCCATTCCTCGCTGCTTGATACAGATGCTACTCCCTGGTACCTTTATACTCTTAGATCAATTTACCAGTGGAGAGTTCTAGTCCTTGTATGGTAGTCACCTACTCAGTGGTACTTATTCCATCTCCCTGAAAAAGAGGAGGACTGAACCGTCCTTCTAGTTTTTAGAATTGCAATTAGTAGGTGTATTTTGCAAATTTGAAATCTGACATTTGAATGCTTTATTTCTGCACGTTAGGTATATGCACCGCTACCACACCATTTGTGCTGCTGGGAGATGTCCTCGATTGCCTCCCCCTGGATCACTGCGATACAATATTCACATTTGTGGAGAAAAATGTTGGAACCTGGAAATCTGTAAGTCTGTAATTCCATGTAGTTCATGCTGCATGAGTAAGGCCCGGTGCACCCTGCCTACAAGCTTTCTCATGTATATATGTCAGACGTGGTGTGCACAGAGCCAAACCTTACTAACCGGTATACGCTACTTTGTGGCGTATCAGTGTGCGACTTCTCCCCGCTCACACCAGTTCTAAAAAAGGGGGCTGGCCGGGAGGCATATCTCGTTTATCTTTTTATTTTTTACGCCTGTTTTAGGTGTAGAAAATGGTCTAAATCTATGCCAGCAAGAGAGCTAACATAGATTTACACAGGCGGTGGATACGCCGAAGTTATGTAGAGGCCGATGCTAAAGGGTTATTAAGACCAGAGTCAAAAAAAAATGTCTGCCAAACATGAATGTTACGCCTCATGAGGACCTGTCACCCCTCCTAATGTGCTTGTTTAAGTAAATCCTTGTATTCCCTATAATATACAGTACCTGTTCTGAAGCATCTTTTCTTACAACTCTGTTCAGCTCTTCGTCTGTTACTTCTAGAAATTGACAAATGGTTATTACAACTTTCCTTGTCAAAAGCATGTGTCCCTACATATCACTGATTAGATAGTGTCATTAGATTAGACAGTCACTCCCGCTCACTGTCACTCCATTCATCTCTGGGGCCTGCCGGGGATTGCTGAGCACTGGGCTCTGCTTTTCTTTGTCAGCCCCATAAAGACGACTGGGCCTACAGAGAGACATGTCATTGGTGGGGGTCCCAGCAGCCAGACCCCACCAATCCAGACTTTTATCACCTGTACTAATTTTATTAGTTATCACTTATATAAGACATCTGAAGTGTGTGTGTGTGTATATATATATATATATATATATATATATATATATATATATATATATATATATATAATGTATAATTGTGCAAACCCAGTGTTTTTAGATATTATAATTTCTATTATAGTAAAGCATACTTTGTGTCTTCTGGTTTTAGAACACGTTTTATTCTGCTGGAAAGAACTACTTGCTGAGGATGTGTAATGGTAAGACTTGTAATTATTGGAAATGTGTTAGAAATGCTCCTAAATTAATAATGATGGTGATTTTTTTATTTTTTTTATAAAAACTGTCTTGCATTTTTTTTCAGACCTTTTAAGGAGACTTTCTAAATCTCAAAATACTGTTTTCTGCGGAAGAATTCAGCTGTTTCTTGCACGCTTGTTTCCTCTCTCTGAAAAATCTGGTGAGTTTATCATTATGTTTATCACATTAAGGCCTCTTTCACACTACCGTTTTTTTTTTTCCGTTTTGCGGGCCGTTTTTTGCGTTCCATATACGGTCCGTATACGGAACCATTCATTTCAATGGTTCCGCAAAAAAAACGGAATGTGTTCCGTATGCATTCCGTTTCCATATTTCCGTTCTTCCGTTCCGTTGAAAGATAGAACATGTCCTATATTTGGCCGCAAATCACGTTCCGTGGCTCCATTCAAGTCAATGGGTCCGCAAAAAAAAACGGAACACATACGGAAATGCATCCGTATGTCTTCCGTATCCGTTCCGTTTTCTCATCATAAGCTACATATATAGCAGTTTTCTTTTTTTTTCTTTTAAGGTTTGAATTTGCAAAGCCAGTTCAACTTGGAGAATGTCACCGTGTATAATGTCAATGAACAGGAGAGCACTCTGGGGCAAAAAGTAAGTGCTAACGTCCTTGACCCTTAAAGCTTTTACTGCTCTATTCTGGACATAATATATAATAGCTTCTTTTTAATTTACAGCAAGTGGAAGATAGAGAAGATGGGATGGAGATTGAGGAAGGTGAAATGGGAGACGAGGAGGCACCTAACAGTTCGTAAGTATGATTTTATCCAGGACAGGAGATCTAGAGACAGAATTTCCCACTAAGTATGAGGGAAAAATGTAGCTTGGCCTCATAACCGTATCATTTATTAATCCATTATGTGAATGGGATTTTTAAAATTCATGTTGACTGCAACAGTTGATGTGGCTGTTGTAGTAAATTACTGTAGTGCCCATTCACAGATTAGTCAAGTTTTTCTGAAATTTCTTCTAATTATTTTTCTGTTTTAAAGTATTTAGGTGGTAAATGAGAATTTTTTTTATTTTTTTTTTTGACCTCCATAGACCTCAGTTTTAACATAGACTGCAAGTGGCCTTGTGCGCTGTGTTGAAGTTTTTCATTGCAATCTTCAATAACAGTATCTAATGTAAAAGTTGCTATTAGGCTGGAATTACACATGCAGCTTTTTTTGAGCCAAAGCCAGGAGTGAAAAAAATCACTGAAAAAAGATATAAAACATCCTGCACGATATGATAGTAAATATACGGATGTGCATGGCTACATTTATAAAGTCACGGAAAATAATGCACTAAAACAATAAATGCAAACATAATATATGGACTAAGCCCTCACTCTAATGATAAAATCTGAGACTCTTAGCCAATATACACTGCTCAAAAAAATAAAGGGAACACTTCAACAACACAATGTAACTCCAAGTCAATCACACTTCTGTGAAATCAAACTGTCCACTTAGGAAGCAACATTGAGTGACAATCAATTTCACATGCTGTTGTGCAAATGGGATAGACAACAGGTGGAAATTATAGGCAATTGGCAAGACACCCCCAATAAAGGAGTGGTTCTGCAGGTGGTGACCACAGACCACTTCTCAGTTCCTATGCTTTCTGGCTGATGTTTTGGTCACTTTTGAATGCTGGCGGTGCTTTCACTCTAGTGGTAGCATGAGACAGTATACAACCCACACAAGTGGCTCAGGTAGTGCAGCTTATCCCGGATGGCACATCAGTGCGAGCTGTGGCAAGAAGGTTTGCTGTGTCTGTCAGCGTAGTGTCCAGATCATGGAGGCGCTACCAGGAGACAGGCCAGTACATCAGGAGACGTGGAGGAGGCCGTAGGAGGGCAACAACCCAGCAGCAGGACCGCTACCTCCGCCTTTGTGCAAGGAGGAACAGGAGGAGCACTGCAAAAGCCCTGCAAAATGACCTCCAGCAGGCCACAAGTGCATGTGTCTGCTCAAACGGTCAGAAACAGACTCCATGAGGGTGATATGAGGGCCCGACGTCCACAGGTGGGGGTTGTGCTTACAGCCCAACACCGTGCAGGACGTTTGGCATTTGCCAGAGAACACCAAGATTGGCAAATTCGCCACTGTCACCCTGTGCTCTTCACAGATGAAAGCAGGTTCACACTGAACACATGTGACAGAGTCTTGAGACGCCGTGGAGAACGTTCTGCTGCCTGCAACATCCTCCAGCATGACCGGTTTGGCATTGGGTCAGTAATGGTGTGGGGTGGCATTTCTTTGGAGGGCCGCACAGCCCTCTATGTGCTCGCCAGAGGTAGCCTGACTGCCATTAGGTACCGAGATGAGATCCTCAGACCCCTTGTGAGACCATATGCTCGTGCGGTTGGCCCTGGGTTCCTCCTAGTGCAAGACAATGCTAGACCTCATGTGGCTGGAGTGTGTCAGCAGTTCCTGCAAGACGAAGGCATTGATGCTATGGACTGGCCCGCCCGTTCCCCAGACCTGAATCCAATTGAGCACATCTGGGACATCATGTCTCGCTCTATCCACCAACGTCACGTTGCACCACAGACTGTCCAGGAGTTGGCAGATGCTTTAGTCCAGGTCTGGGAGGAGATCCCTCAGGAGACCGTCCGCCACCTCATCAGGAGCATGCACAGGCGTTGTAGGGAGGTCATACAGGCACGTGGAGGCAACACACACTACTGAGCCTCATTTTGACTTGTTTTAAGGACATTACATCAAAGTTGGATCAGCCTGTAGTGTGTTTTTCCACTTTAATTTTGAGTGTGACTCCAAATCCAGACCTCCATGGGTTAAAAAATTTGATTTCCATTTTTTTATTTTTGTGTGATTTTGTTGTCAGCACATTCAACTATGTAAAGAACAAAGTATTTCAGAAGAATATTTAATTAACTCTGATCTAGGATGTGTTATTTTTGTGTTCCCTTTATTTTTTTTGAGCAGTGTATTTTGATCAAAACACATTTGTGCCCACCTACCCGTGCCACGGTGGTCTGCCTGACTGAGACCACCGTGGTGTGGGTAGGCGGGCACAGATGTGTTTTGTTCAAAATATATTGGCTAAGAGTCTCAGATTTTATTATTAGAGTGAGGGCTTAGTCCATATATTATGTTTGCATCTATTGTGTTAGTGCATTATTTTCCGTGATTTTTTGAAAGCCATGAGTGTATTCAAAAGAAAGTACTTGCACTGCTCTGTCCTGGTCAATCCATGTTTAGCTTTGGCTCAAAAACTGCACTGATGTTTTAAGCAAAAGATGCTGCGTGCATGATTACGTATTTGGGTACCTGCACACGGGTGTGGAAAACATGCAGAAGAACTGCACGAATTTCTTTGCGGATTCCTATGCATTTCTGCACCAAATCTACATACAAAGCCAGATTTGTTACTGTTTTTAATGCAGTTTTGCCACAGATCTCTTCCTTTTCTTGGTTTGCGATTTTTGGTGCATAATTGACATGCCGTGGATTTCTAAATCCACATGGCAAGTCAATTTCTGAAAGGAATAAAAAAAGCTAAGTGTAAATGAGATTTGTCTAATCTAATAATACGCTTTGCTGGTACTGTGCTACGCTGCGGTTTTTCTGCACGAGAATCCGTTGTGAAAAACCACACAAAGTCCTAAACTTGGGCAGGTAGCCTTAGGGTGTTGTCTCGCACAGCTTTTTGTTGCAGTTTTTGAGCCAAAGCCAGATATGGGTTGGAAGGAAGGACGTATACTTCTTCTGTATGCACCACTGCATCAAAAATGCATCAAAAAAGCTCTTTGGCACCACCCCGAAACCCGATGTCATTTCCTAAAATATTTTGTATTTTATCACTTGGCTTTTGAGACTTGAATTTTCCTCTCTGCTGACACTGATTGGTTGGAAGCAGAGACATATACACTCACCTAAAGAATTATTAGGAACACCTGTTTTATTTCTCATTAATGCAATTATCTAGTCAACCAATCACATGGCAGTTGCTTCAATGCATTTAGGGGGGTGGTCCTGGTCAAGACAATCTCCTGAACTCCAAACTGAATGTCAGAATGGGAAAGAAAGGTGATTTAAGCAATTTTGAGCGTGGCATGGTTGTTGGTGCCAGACGGGCCGGTCTGAGTATTTCACAATCTGCTCAGTTACTGGGATTTTCACGCACAACCATTTCTAGGGTTTATAAAGAATGGTGTGAAAAGGGAAAAACATCCAGTATGCGGCAGTCCTGTGGGCAAAAATGCCTTGTGGATGCTAGAGGTCAGAGGAGAATGGGCCGACTGATTCAAGCTGATAGAAGAGCAATGTTGACTGAAATAACCACTCGTTACAACCGAGGTATGCAGCAAAGCATTTGTGAAGCCACAACACGCACAACCTTTAGGCGGATGGGCTCCTACAGCAGAAGACCCCGCCGGGTACCACTCATCTCCACTACAAATAGGAAAAAGAGGCTACAATTTGCACAAGCTCACCAAAATTGGACTGTTGAAGACTGTAAAAATGTTGCCTGGTCTGATGAGTCTCGATTTCTGTTGAGACATTCAAATGGTAGAGTCCGAATTTAGCGTAAACAGAATGAGAACATGTATCCATCCTCTGATGGCTACTTCCAGCAGGATAATGCACCATGTCACAAAGCTCGAATCATTTCAAATTGGTTTCTTGAACATGACAATGAGTTCACTGTAGTAAAATGGCCCCCACAGTCACCAGATCTCAACCCAATAGAGCATCTTTGGGATGTGGTGGAACGGGAGCTTCGTGCCCTGGATGTGCATCCCTCAAATCTCCATCAACTGCAAGATGCTATCCTATCAATATGGGCCAACATTTCTAAAGAATGCTATCAGCACCTTGTTGAATCAATGCCACGTAGAATTAAGGTCCAACACCGTATTAGTATGGTGTTCCTAATAATTCTTTAGGTGAGTGTAATGTAGATGTCACTTCCTGAAGCAGTAATTTCCACCATGCACATTGGTTCCCAGTCTGAGATCAGACAACCGCTTTAAAATGTGTGCTGCTCTACTTGTGTTTCCTTTTGATTTGTTGGTAAGTACTTTTAAAGTTTGTTTTATTTTTCTCCAGTTCTATTCCCATAGATTACAATCTGTATAGGAAGTTCTGGTCTCTGCAGGACTTTTTCAGAAATCCCGTTCAGTGCTATGACAAAAATTCTTGGAAAACGTTCCTTAAGGTAAACATGTTTTTGTATTGTTAAGCTAAATGGAGTTACAGGTTTCCAGTCATATGACACGTCACACTAGTGATCTTCTGTCTGTACGCCACAGCACATCTTACTACATTTATTTTTTCATTTTCATAGTTCTCAGAAGAGGTTCTGCAAGTGTTTAAGAGTTACAAGCTGGACGACACCCAAGCCTTACGGAAAAAAATAGAAGAACTAAAATCTGGAGGTGAACATGTTTACTTTGCCAAGTTCCTTACAAGTGAGAAGGTAACGCCAAACTAGTCCACTGGAGCTTAATATTGTGTCTTACGTACTTCCATTGTTATACAGAATTGACTTTAAATGGCTATTCCTGCCTTCTTACTTCTATCTAAATCTAAATTGTCTAGTAGGGGCACAAGAAGCTTGCCTGGTGTAAAGTTATCACTTTTTACCACTTTTCAAGGCCCTTCTGGCCTGGTTGCCCAGCTCATTGTAGCTGAAATACTTATTGCTGTGGGCAGGACTGAACCCTGTGATAATATACACCGTGGCTGCTTTATTCTGTATGCATGCTACTGATGAATATCTGCACTGAAATATAGAACACATATTGACAGCCCTGATAAGGGGTCCACTGTACTGAAATCTATGGCCAAGTTCCAATTGCAGCTGAATAGGACAGTTCTCGGGCTATTGTGCCTGCCTGGAAGCCTTCCTATTCACTTCTGCTGCAAATAGCCAACACATGTGCATCTGCTCAGGACCAAGGGTCATAACAAGTGCAAATGCTACATGCACAAAATAAAAGCATGCAGAAGAAGTGGATCAGCACTCTCCCTTTGATGCTAATAAATCTTAACTTTATTGCTTTAAACAGAATACAGGCAAATGTGACGCATTCCTTTTTCATCCATTTAATTGGGAGACACAGGCTTGGCCCCGGCTCGTCGTCGCAAGGGAGCGTCTGTTTTCCAAATGCTCTGTAATCGGCTGATTTCCATTAGAATCTTGGGACTAGTGCTGGTTTAGTTCCTCTCTTTCTGTTTCTACAGCGTCGGATTTGGCAGGGGCACCGCCGGGTCCACTTATAATTGAGGCCCTGGCTTATTTGAGGGTCGCCCCCGCAGCTTCTTATTCCCCGGCAAGCGTCTTAGTTCGGCCGGGGGACGTGGTCAGAGTCGGCTAGGGCCCGCCTGAAGGAGCGCTGTCATTTTGGGGGCGGGGCTTCAGTTCTCTCCGCTCCCACGGTGGCGGCTGTGTGTGGTTTGAAGGAGGATTGCTGGCTTCACCCACTTCTGCGTTTTAAAGGCTCCTGCGGTGGGACGCTAATCGGATCATGCACGGAGGGACACAGGCTTGGTAAGAGCTGTTCTCCTTCTTGCAGGGTCTATCCTTCCCCCTCTTCCTCCTTACGGGCGGCAGGCTTGTCAGTATGTCCGAGCCCAGACCCCAGGCCCCGAAGCATGCAGTACCTTCCTTGCGTCATTTTGTTTGTTCATCGTGTTGCGCAAAATTTCCATCCCCGCCGTCAGACTCGCTCTGTTTTGCATATGCAGCACTGCCATCAAATGGCTCGGCCCCGGACCCAATGGTCCCTGCTGCCCGAGTGGGCATGTTCCCTGTCCAGGGTGGTACAGGAGGTCTCCAATTCCAACAAAGCCATTGTGGAGGTAATGGGGCGTTTGTCATCTGACCGGTCCGATTCTGGGGATCAAGGGACTCATGCCCCTCGCGGCCGTCTCGCAAAACGTGCCAGAACATCCTCCCCCAAAAGGGTGTCTGTGTCTCCCGTTTCCTCGGCCTCTCCTCCTCTTACTAGAGAGTCTCACTCCGACGTGTCCTCAGTGGAAGAGGCATGTTCTGAGGAGAGAGGGTCAGATGAGGATGTGGTCTCGCCTGAGGGGCAGTCGTCCAAACTGTCCTCCATGGTGGACAATCTTATTGAGACGTTGCAGGTTGAGGACCCTGCACCTTCATCGGCCAGCTCAGGTTTTTCCTTTAGAAGGTCCCGTCGCTCGCATAAGTGTTTCCCCAACCACCAGGAGTTTGAATCCTCTCTGGGCAAGGAGTGGAATTTTCCTGATAGACGTTTTGTTTTGCCAAAACTCTTAAACGTCCTTTATCCGTTTCCGGAGGATTTGACTAAGAAATGGTCATCCTCACCTCTCAGGGGGAGTGGACTTTAGATCTTTCCATCTACCAAATTCCATAGATCTCAGGAGATTATTCTTCCGACTCTTTTTAAAGATCCTAGGTCAGAAGAAGAAAGATCGCTTCTTTGCCTGGACGTCAGGAGGGCGTTAATTAACTATTTATCTTGCACAAAAGATTGGCGCAGAACTTCTTCGCTCTTTGTTCTCTTTCAAGGAGTGAATAAGGGTGGCGCGGCCTCCAAAAACTCTATTGCTAGATGGATTGTCTCTGCTATCTCTCTGTCTTATCTTTCCTCTGGTGTTTCCCCTCCTGCGGGGCTGAAGGCACACTCTACCAGGGCGGTGGCTATCTTCTGGGCAGAAAGATCCTCGGTCCCTATAGAGGATATTTGCAGAGCCGCCACCTGGTCGTCTCCCTGCACCTTCTTTAAACACTACCGTTTGGATCTGAACAAAATCACACAAAAATAAAAAAATGGAAATCAAATTTTTTAACCCATGGAGGTCTGGATTTGGAGTCACACTCAAAATTAAAGTGGAAAAACACACTACAGGCTGATCCAACTTTGATGTAATGTCCTTAAAACAAGTCAAAATGAGGCTCAGTAGTGTGTTTGGCCTCCACGTGCCTGTATGACCTCCCTACAACGCCTGTGCATGCTCCTGATGAGGTGGCGGACGGTCTCCTGAGGGATCTCCTCCCAGACCTGGACTAAAGCATCTGCCAACTCCTGGACAGTCTGTGGTGCAACGTGACGTTGGTGGATAGAGCGAGACATGATGTCCCAGATGTGCTCAATTGGATTCAGGTCTGGGGAACGGGCGGGCCAGTCCATAGCATCAATGCCTTCGTCTTGCAGGAACTTCTGACACACTCCAGCCACATGAGGTCAAGCATTGTCTTGCATTAGGAGGAACCCAGGGCCAACCGCACCAGCATATGGTCTCACAAGGGGTCTGAGGATCTCATCCCGGTACCTAATGGCAGTCAGGCTACCTCTGGCAAGCACACAAAGAAATGCCACCCCACACCATTACAGACCCAATGCCAAACCGGTCATGCTGGAGGATGTTGCAGGCAGCAGAACGTTCTCCACGGCATCTCAAGACTCTGTCACGTCTGTCACATGTGCTCAGTGTGAACCTGCTTTCATCTGTGAAGAGCACAGGGCGTCAGTGGCGAATTTGCCAATCTTGGTGTTCTCTGGCAAATGCCAAACGTCCTGCACGGTGTTGGGCTGTAAGCACAACCCCCACCTGTGGACGTCGGGCCCTCATATCACCCTCATGGAGTCTGTTTCTGACCGTTTGAGCAGACACATGCACATTTGTGGCCTGCTGGAGGTCATTTTGCAGGGCTCTGGCAGTGCTCCTCCTGTTCCTCCTTGCACAAAGGCGGAGGTAGCGGTCCTGCTGCTGGGTTGTTGCCCTCCTACGGCCTCCTCCACGTCTCCTGATGTACTGGCCTGTCTCCTGGTAGCGCCTCCATGCTCTGGACACTACGCTGACAGACACAGCAAACCTTCTTGCCACAGCTCGCATTGATGTGCCATCTTGGATAAGCTGCATTACCTGAGCCACTTGTGTGGGTTGTAGACTCCGTCTCATGCTACCACTAGAGTGAAAGCACCGCCAGCATTCAAAAGTCACCAAAACATCAGCCAGGAAGCATAGGAAATGAGAAGTGGCCTGTGGTCACTACCAGCAGAACCACTCCTTTATTGGGGGTGTCTTGCTAATTGCCTATAATTTCCACCTGTTGTCTATCCCATTTGCACAACTGCATGTGAAATTGATTGTCACTCAGTGTTGCTTCCTAAGTGGACAGTTTGATTTCACAGAAGTGTGATTGACTTGGAGTTACATTGTGTTGTTTAAGTGTTCCCTTTATTTTTTTGAGCAGTGTATATAGAATTGGGTTGGTCTCTCCAATGTTGACATCAGGCTGCTCGTTCCTTCCTCTCCGGTGGACAGTGTTAACAACGGATGCAAGCCTCAGGGGAAGTGTTGGAGAATATCTCTGTTCAAGGAGTATGGTCACGCGAGAAACTCTTCCTTCCAATCATTGTTCTTGAGTTGAGGGCGATTCGTCTCTCTCTGCGACATTGGGTTGATCATCTCAAGGGTAGTCCGGTTCATATTCAGTCCGACAACTTCACTGTGGTGGCGTACCTCAATCACCAGGGCAGCACCCGGAGCCTGGCAGCCATGGCGGAGACGGCACTGATTATCAGCTGGGCGGAGAAACATGTTCCAGCGCTGTTGACAGTTCACATTCCCGACTTCAACAACTGGATTGTAGACTTCCTCAGCCAGGAGCGTCCCGATCCCGGCGAGTGGGCTCTTCACCTACAGATCTTTCGAGTGATCTGCGAGAGGTTAGGTCGACCGGCCATGGCCTCCCGCTTCGACAACAAGGTCAAGGACTTCGTCGCACGGTCCAGGGACCCCAGGGCCCTGGCGTGCGATGCGCTGGTGATT
This sequence comes from Bufo bufo, assembly GCF_905171765.1. Lineage (NCBI taxonomy): Eukaryota > Metazoa > Chordata > Amphibia > Anura > Bufonidae > Bufo > Bufo bufo. Next base: position 160,754,752 of record NC_053393.1, on the reverse strand, counting down.
CCGTGGAGTCAGTTCACGTTTCCTTACGTGTTCCCGCCGCTTCCTCTCATTCCGCGTCTCCTCCGGAAGATCAGGTCCGAAGGTCTGACCGACATTCTCGTGGCACGCGTCTCTAGTCACTCTTCTCACCGACAAACCCTGGCATCTTCCTCTTCGGGAGGACCTCCTGTCGCAGGTCTTCCACCCGAATTTAGGGTCGCTACACCTAACGGCATGGCTGTTGAAGCCGCCGTACTAAAGGGTCAGGGTTTCTCGGAGGCGGTGGTCCAGACCATGATTCGGGCCAGGAAGCCGTCGTCTTCCCGGATCTACCACCGGACTTGGAAGTCCTACTTTAGTTGGTGCGAGTGGCATCAGCTGTCTCACGTTCAGTTCTCATTGCCGCGTCTCCTGTCCTTTCAGCAGGCGGGCATGGACTTGGTTCTGGCTCTCAGCTACCTCAAAGGGCAAGTTTCAGCTCTCTCTCTATATTCTTTTTCAGTGGACTTTTCTGCAGGGGGTGGCCTGCTGCTCCCCCTTTCCGTCCTCTGTTGGATCCTTGGGATCTTTAATATAGTGCTCAACGCTCTCCAGTCTTCTCCGTTTGAGCCCTTGCAGCAGGTGTCGCTTCGCTTCCTGTCCTACAAGGTGGCATTTTTGGTGGTTATCACCTCTATCCGTAGGGTTTCGGTCGCCTTTTCTGGTCCTCCATCAGGATAAAGTAGTCCTTCATCCAGTTCAGGCCTTCCTTCCGAAAGTGGTGTCGGCATTTCATCTAAATGAGATTATTCTCCCTTCATTTTGTCTGGACCCGGCTCATCCTCTGGAGAGGTCACTCCACACTCTGGATTTGGTACGGGACGTTCGTGTCTATCTGTCGCAGACTGCGTCTTTTCGGCGGACAGATTCCCGGTCTTTGATTCCGGAAGGGCCGAGACGAGGGCTGGCAGCGTCGAAGACTTCCATTTCCCGATGGGTTTGTTTGGCCATTGTGGAAGCGTACTGGGTTAAGGACCGGGCCCCACCCTTCCGGGTGACTGCTCATTCGGCTCGGGTAGTGGGGGCCTTTTGGGCGGGGCATTGGCCCTTCAGGTATGCAAGGCAGCGACCTGGTCGTCTTTGCACACGTATTCTAAGTTAGGGTCCGCCTCCTAACGGCAACAGCTATACCTATGGTCAAGCCTGTGTCCCCCAATGAACAGAAGAGAAAAAGATTTTCCGGTAAGTACAAAAATCTAGTTTTTACTTGTTTGAAAAAGGCTGTACGCGTCAAATTTGCCTGTATTCTGTTTATGGCAATAGTGAAGATTTATTAACATCAAAGGCCGAGTGCTGATCCACTTCTTCTACTTGGATGTATGGGACTGCAACCCAAGATACGAGCACCACCACCTTCTTCCAGAGTGCCGACTGATTATTTCTACAGAATAAAAACATGGTATACAATGGGGAGGAATGTCTCAGAAATACTGGAGAAATGAAAAGTAAGTGTAATTACATAATATCACTTTGCATAGGGACATGTAGACAGGAAATGGGATTTCCTTTTTAATTTACTATAAGTATATCATTTATACTGTGATGTTTTTTTAAAACAAATGTTCACCTTGTGTGAAACAGCTGTTTTATACTTTTAAGACGTGATGTGCTTTTTCTTTTTAGTTAATGGACTTGCAGCTGAGTGACAGCAACTTTCGTCGACATATTTTGGTACAGTATCTCATACTGTTTCAGTACTTGAAAGGCCAAGTGAAGTTTAAAAGGTAATCTCTCTATAGTGTTCTTTTGTTTGTGTGCTCTTTTATCCTAGGCTAATGCCTTACCCATGTTTACCAATAGTTTCTGATCAGTTGCACCATTGCATAGACTTTCCTGTTGAAGATAATTTGTAAAGCTGGCCACACACACAAGATCTAACCCCCCCCCCCCCAACTGCAGAGGTTAGGGACAATAAGGAATGGGCTCATTAGATTTTAACTGCCCAATGCTTTTGTTCTCGGGATATAAGCCACTGCCAGGGGAGTGTGATATTGGCGGTCATCTATCTCCCCTTCCATTACATGTGGAATCACTAAAAAAACATGCTGTTTTGTGACAAAAAATGAACATTGACCCCAGGCAGTGGCCGTTACTTATCTATACCAGTTCCTTGAGCACGGATTATTCCCTGTCTTGTAAATTGATTTCAGGACTCTATGCACATCACTGCAGAAAGCTTCATATTAGGGATCTACCGATATAGATTTTTTAGGGCCGATACCGATAATTTGTGAACTTTCAGGCCGATAGCCGATAATTTATACCGATATTCTGGGAATTTTCATTTTTGAAAAAAAAAAAAAATCCTACACAAATCTGCTGAAAATTAATATGTTTGTTAACGTGTATTTTTATTTTTTTTGTAAATCTTTCTTTTTCATTTATACTTTTTTTTTTTTTTTTTTTTTCTAACTTTTAGCCCCTTTAGGGACTAGAACCCTTGTCCTATTCACCCTGATAGATCTCTATCAGGGTGAATAGGAGCTCACACTGTCCCTGCTGCTCTGTGCTTTGTGCACACAGCAGCATGGAGCTGAACATGGCAGCCAGGGCTTCAATAGCGTCCTGGCTGCCATGGTAACCGATTGGAGCCCCAGGATTACACAGCTAGGGCTCCGATCGGAGGAGCAGGGGAGAGGGGATCCTGTTGCCACTGCCACCAATGATTAATGCTTGGGTGGGGGGGGGGGCGCACTGCGCCACCAACGTTTTTAATACTGGGATGGGCGTGGGGGGGCGCACTGCGCCACCAATGATTAATACTGGGGGCTTGGGGGGGCGCACTGCGCCACCAATGAAGAGAAATCTCTCATTAATTCATATATAGGAGGCGGGAGCTGGCTGCAGAATCACATAGCCGGCTCCCGACCTCTATGAGTGGTAGCTGCGATCCGCGGCACCTGAGGGGTTAACTACCGCAGATCGCAGCTACCGCTCATAGAGGTCGGGAGCCGGCTATGTGATTCTGCAGCCAGCTCCCGCCTCCTATATATGAATTAATGAAAGACTTATCTTCATTGGTGGAGCGGTGACCACCACCCCTCCCCTTCTTTTGTCCTCTCTCCTCTAATTGGCGGCAGCACAGGGGGAGGAGACACTGCTTCCTTCTCCCCTGTGCTGCTGAGGGAACACGGAGAGCGCTGTCAGCAGCGCGATCTGTGTTCCCCATACGTTATCGGAATATCGGCAAAATAGATACCGATAACTGTCAAAATCCTGAATATCTGCCGATAATATCGGTAAAACCGATAATCGGTCGATCCCTACTTCATATGCTGCGTACTGACTAATTGCTTACCTCTGTAAACCTAATAGAACATAACTGTTTTATGTTTCAGCTCAAACTATGTCTTGATGGATGAGCAGTCTACTTGGATTGAAGAAACTACTAAACTTGTTCGCCAGGTATGTATGGTTTATTAACCCTTTCAGGCCTGGGCCATTTTTCATTTTGCGTTTTCGTTTTTCACTCCCGCATTCCCATATGCTTTTTAACTTTTTTATTTTTCTGTTCACATAGCCTTATGTGGGCTTATTTTTTGAGGGACAACTTGTACTTTTCTAATCGCGCCATTTACGGTTGCATACCATGTAAAATTCCAAAAGGGGTAGAATTGTGAAAAAACTTTTGATAAAGGTTTTTATTACTGTACACTATGCGGTAACATTGACCTGTTATCTTCATTCTCCAGGTCAGTACGGTTCCAACGATACCACACTTGTATAATTTTTTTGTTGCGTTTTAATACTGAAAAAAAAATACGTTTTATAACCATATTCTGACCCCTATAACTTTTTTTGTAGTTGTGTACGGGGCTGTGTGAGGGCTCATTTTTTGCGGGACGATTTGTCCACTTCAATTTGAAGTGTGTGCGACTTTTTGATCAATTTTTATTAAAAAAGTGACAAAAAATGGCTAATTGGCATTTTTTTTCCCCCCGTAACGCCATTGGCCGTAAGCCCTTAATATTGTTATATTTTAATAGTATGGGCATTTTCGCACTCGGCGATGCCCATGATGTTTATTTTTTTATTGGTTATTTAAAGAGGACCTTTCACCGATCTATTATTACACTGTGAACTAACTATACTCCGCTCCGTTCTCCCGCTATGCCCTCCGGTATCTCCGGTCACAAAGTTATGGTAGGCGGAGTCTGCCCTTGTTCTTCTGTAGCGCTGGCCAATCACATTGCAGAGCTCACAGCCTGGGAGAAAATAACCTCCCAGGCTGTGAGCTCTGCACTGCGATTGGCCAGCGCTAGAGCAGAACAAGGGCAGACTCCGCCTACCATAACTTAGTGACTGAAATCTCCGCCTACTATAACTTAGTGAGCGGAGATACCGGAGGGCATAGCGGGAGAACGGAGCGGCGCCCGTGAATAATAGTAAGTGCAGTGAGATCCCCGGGCGCCGCTCTACATGTATGTATACTTAGTTCACAGTGTAATAATTGATGAAAGGTCCTCTTTAAGGAAAGGGGGGTGATTTGAACTTTTTTTTTTTTTTTTTTTTTGTCACCTTGGGCAACAATAACTGGTAATCATTAGATTGCCCATTGTGTTTATTAATGGCTATATAGCCATCATTGAAGACTTAATTTGCACTATACCAGGGATGCTCAATCTGCGGCCCTCCAGCTGTTGTAAAACTACAACTCCCACAATGCCCTGCTGTAGGCTGATAGCTGTAGGATGTTCGGGCATGCTGGGAGTTGTAGTTTTGCAACAGCTAGAGGGCCTCAGGTTGAGCATGCCTGCACTATACCAATACAATGCTGCCACCTAGTGGTCTGTATTGGTATAGTCCTGAAATAAGCTCTGAAGCCTGCTTGAGGCTTCAGGCTATTTCATAGAAATAACAGGTTCCCCGTAACGCTGTTACCGGAGTGGAAGTGCGCAACTTCCGCTTCTGGACTGCGAAAATGCTGTGGTCACATTTGAGCACGGCATCTAAAGGGGAAAATGTATGCGATCAGCCTTATGGCTGATCACATACTTGTGCCGCTGGTCTCTGCTATTTAAAATAGCAGAAACCCGGCGGCCTTGGCGCCCGCTGCGGGCACGCGCCATGTTTAAAGACCGTCTCGATGACATACATGTATGCCATTGGGCGTTAAAATGTTAAAACATGCCAATAAGCTGTAATAAAGAGCACCTGTCAGCATGATCAGCCCCATTAAACCAGACATTGCCTGGTAGGGTTGAACATGCTGAGTAAATTAATACCTTTATTTTGTCTCTAAGGTGAACTGCTACTGAGATACATTATGTATATTTATGCAAATTAACTTTTTCGAGCAGCAAGGGACCCTTGGAGCACTGCTAACATAACGTCCCTGTGCTTTGTACAGTCCCCCCTCTTTGATTTAACAGTGCTAGACCGCTCATCTAACCCTGTGATCTTGCGTAAACGCTAAGTCGGCTCAGTGAGTCTGACACTTGCGCAGTGGATCTGATGAGTCTGGAAAGCAGCATCAGATCCACTGCACAAGCGCCGAGTCACTGAGCAGACTAAGTGCTGACACAAGAACACAGGGCTAGGCTAGATTCTAGCCCTGTCAATGAAAGGGGGGGGGGGGGGGGGTGCACAAAGCACAGGGACGGTGCTCCGAAGGGCCTAGGCCAGCTCCAAATGCTCAAAATAGGTAATTTGCATAAATATAAAAAGTAATAAGATTGATCATGCTGGCAGATGCTCTTAAAAGTATGAGACCATGGGGGGGGGGGGGGGGGGGGCTAAAAGTTGACTTGTAAGACTTTTTGGCATTGTATATTGCTGATTCCTTGAGATGCTGTATAACTTGGTACCACCTTTTCCCCATATAAGGGCCTTATTAAAAATAGAACTGTGAGACAATAGCAAATTACTCTTTTCTACTTCATTCCAGTTACTCTGTGAAACCCCATCTGCTGGAGACAAGTTTTCTAAAACGGTCGAGGTAAGCTATAGCTGATTCAAGAGCAGAGCAGGGTGGCAGGTGTTGTCTGACCAGTTTATATAAATGAAAATAGATATAACTAAATATATAGTTTTTGTTTCTTTAAAGGTTTCCCCAGTGGTGTAAAATAACACCATAAGTCAATACTTATCTTAGCAGTCCCCGCCACTACCTTTCCGACATTTCAGTCACTTGCCAGTCTCTGCTCTGGTCCATCTCAACATGCTGGAAATGCCCCTACCGCTGTCACTGCCTGCAGTGGGTACTCGCCTCATCTATTCATTTGCTGTGTGGGCATTTCCTGCGTGCTGAGAGGCACCAAGGTGCAAGTACCAGCAGGGAACCGGGGAGTGGCACGAGATTGGAAAGGTAATAATTAACTTACGGTATTTTGCACTATTGGGAACTTTAAAAAATAAAGAAATTTTAATCGCTGAACAATCCTTTACTATCTCAAACCTCTTTTTCAGCACATACTCAGCACAGAAGAAAACTGGAACTCCTGGAAGAATGAAGGTTGCCCCAGTTTTGTGAAAGAAAGGTATAGGCTTTGTATAATTATTTTGTTCATATATTTCTGTGTAATGTACTTTTATTTAGTGTTTGTTGTTCTGTTTTAAATTAGACCGCCTGACAGTAAACCAGTGAAAATGGCAAGGAAACGTCCAGCCCCTGAAGACTTTATAGGCAAAGGTTCAAACAAAAAAATCCTAATGGGAAAGTAAGAATCTGTCTTTTTTTTTTTTTTCTTCCCTTCTGTTTGTTAAGAAATTGTCTGTTTCTGGATGCCTTCCTTTTTATCCTTTCAGCGACCTGTTAGACCCGATATATATATATTTTCTTTAGGACCCTTTATGAAAAATTTGTTTAAAAGGTTTGCTTTCTTCCACTGTCCTCGTAGGATTTGGGAAACATGAGGGAAATGTATTATTTAAAAATAAATGCACTGGTGTAAGATGTGCTAAATTTCTTAAGAGATGCAGGCTTCTTAATAAATTTGGCACATCTTATGGCAGTCTGTACACAAGAAAATCAAATCTGCACCCGCTATGACATCTGGGTGCCATACCCTGTTAAGCCCGCAACCCCCCCCCCCCCCCCCCCTTCAAACTAGCAAAAGCGGGGTAAAAAAAAAATTGCACAGTAAAAGGATTCTTGTGCAAAAACTTGAAACTTCTTGTTCTTCAAAAAACTGGAAAGCTATATGTGCAAGCTTGGGGAGGGATGAGTGGTAGCTTGCTGTTTTATAACTAGAATTTGTCTTTCCAGTGAAGAGTTAACGAGGCTCTGGAATCTGTGTCCTGACAACATAGAAGCCTGCAAGTCAGAAACCAGGTGAGGCAGCACACGAACCCATCTGTCGTATGCATAGATATGCTGCTGCTGGCTTCCCTGGCTGAAAATGTGCAAGGGAGAAGTTAGCAAGACAGTGCCATACATCTAAGAATTAAAAATCTGCAGTACGGCCCGAGGAAAAGCTGTACCAGCAGGTTATGAGCTCATGTACAACTTGGAGTCTGACAACACTCACGCTGTATGCTGTGGAAAGCTCCTCAAAATCTGCTCTGGCTCTCCAGGGGTTCTCTGGGTTCAGGGCTGAACCTGGATATAAGCTCTTCTTTATTCATTTACTACATATGAGTGGAGCTTTGGAACATTTCCTTGCTCCGATGCTCCCCCTTTGCACGCCGCTTCGCGCTTCCACCTAGCATTGAGCCCGGTGACTGGCACAGATGGGTGGTTTATAGCACTGCCAGGGGCTGTTTTGGAGGTGGGTACTATGCTACTTTGCATAGTCATATTTATTGCAGTGATCCTTGCTGGACATCACTTGTTACAGTCTTTAGTTATCCAACTTTACTATTGTTAGTACACCTAACTTATGGTGTAAATTGAGCCAAATTGTGGTCCCAATTGTGGACATCTAGATTAGAGACGTTATCTGTGCCTTGACCATAAAGGTGTGTGGCTTACCAAAAGGAGCCTGGCCTAAGATGTGATGTATTGAGCCAACCCATAGTTGGTATAAAGTTAGATAGAAGTGTCTTTCCATGAACCAAATTTATCATCCAACATGGGCCACTATGATACATCTGGTGCTGGTCTACGTTTACACCATCTATAGGGATTAAAATAAATATGCATTCCTAGAAGCCAGTGTATGCCAAGATGCGGCAGGGTATCCTGCAGACTTGCAACTTGGTGTTTTTAAATGTACGTTTGCACACACATGGTCTACCTGAATAGATAAGGTCCAATATCTAGAAGACAAGATACCCTTTAAAAGGAATCTGTCAACATATTTGTACCTATGACACTGGCTGACCTGTTACATGTGCAATTGGCAGCTGAAGGCATCTGTGTTGGTCCCATGTTCTTATGTGCCCTCATTGCTGAGAAAAATAAAGTTTTAATATCTGCAAATGAGTCTCCAGGAGGAACGGGGGCGTTGTCGTTACTCCTAGAGGCTCTGCAAGTGCTGTACCCTCTGCACTTTGGCTGACAGGGCCTGGCAGTGTAAATGTGATCAGGCCTGGCTCTGACTTCTAAAATGGAGAGGGTGCAGCAGTCGCAATGAAAGCTGAGCCTCTAAGGCCCCTTTAGAGCATTGTGTCAGTGTCCTCTAATACATTCCAAAACTGTAAGGGTTACATAGCATCATAAATCAATATAATGCTATGTTACCCCAGTAGTGCAAGGAGTTCAGGCCGGGAGCTGCGCTGCGAGTCCGCAGTAAGACACTTGCTCATCTGCAAGGGGCAACGCCCCCGTTTCTCCTAGAGGCTCATTTGCATATGTTAAAACTTCATTATCCTCAGCGATATGGACACATGTGAACATGGGACCAACCCAGATGCCTTCAGCTGCCAAGTGCACATGTAACAGGTCAGCCAGTGTCATAGGTACAAATCCACTGACAGATGCCCTTTTAAAATAATTATCTTACATATTGCTTTTATATCTTAGGGAGTTTATGCCGTCTTTGGAACAGTTCTTTGAAGAGGCAATGGAACAAGCGGATCCTGAAAACATGGTTGAAAATGAATACAAGTATGTTGACATAGTGTACGGTTACAGATAGGCCAACTGACAACCCGAGTCTTTATGCACTATTAGAGTATATGAGCACTATTAAAGAGGTTTTCTGGTAATAATAATACTTTATGTAATGCTTTCCCCCTGAAAAAGATGATTCATACTAACCTGCTTCATGCTGCTGTGGTCCTCCACTGTCTCCATCTTCCCCACGCTGTTTACCTCCGGCTGGCCATGGACATGGTCACATGCAACACTCCAGCCAATGACTGGCTTCAGCAGTGATATGGCCACAAGCAGCATGTCACTGCTGACCTTGCCCATGGCCAGCCGGATGTAAAAGGCGTGGGTACATGATCTATCAGTATTTTTTCACAACTGGTGTATTTCCCTTGTGCTTCCTTAGTTGCCAAATTTGAAATGCCTTTTAAAACGGTCTTCTAAAATTACTTTGCCGTCCTGTTACTTTATATTATGTATCATCAACTATTTCCTGCCTGATTGTAGACTGTTTTTTTCTACAGTCCCCATCCTTTGACCCTTCTTTAGACAGTTAGGCCTCCTGCACCCGACCGTAGGTGTTCCGTTGCCGTATTGCGGATTCGCAATACACGGGCACCGTTCAGTGTGCATTCCGCATCACGGATGCAGACCCATCACTTCAATAGGTCCGCAAATCCGTAGATGCAGAACGGAAGCCCTACGGAGTGCTTCCGTGGGGTTTTGTCCCGTACTTCCGTTCAGCAAAAAGATAGGGCATGTTCTATCTTTTTGCGGAACGGCCGGATCGCGGACCCATTAAAGTGAATGGATCTGCGATCCGCTGCCCCGCGGACGGTGTTCGTGCATTGCGGGAAGTGCCACGGCCACAGTCAGTGGCAACTCTGCCGTTTTCTGAAGAATGGCAGAGTGCATACCAACATATGTGACCAGAGACAGGGGACACAACTAAGGTGTAGCTGTGACCATTTTGTTGCTCCTGAAAGTAAATAAATGGTTGTTTATTGAAATGTGTTTGCTCACAATTTGAGTAAATTTTATTAATCTTCTTCATTTATACATGGACAAAATAGGGAGAGTGTAGGCAATTGTGATTTGGTAATATAGTGTAACAGTGATACTTAAAGGGGTTGTCTCACTTCAGCAAATGTCATTTATCGTATTGAGAAATGTAATACCAGGCACTTACTAATGTATTTTGATTGTCCATATTGCTTCCTTTACCGGCTGGCTTCATTTTTCAGTCGTATTATATACTGCTCATTTCCAGGGGTTTACTGGCACGGCCACCGCTGATGGATTGCAGGGTGGTCCTAACCCCTGGAAACGAGCAGTGTATAATATGATGGAAAATTGAATCCAGCCAACAAAGGAAGCAATATGGACAATCACAATACATTAGTAATTGCCTTGTATTAACTTCCTCTACATGATAAATTTGCTGAAGTGAGACAACCCCTTTTATTCTACTACTATCACTGAAGTATGAATATATATATATTGTCTTTTTCCCAGGGTGGTAAACAACTCCAACTACGGCTGGAGAGCATTGAGATTATTGGCTCGTAGAAGCCCCCACTTTTTCCAGCCTACCAACCAACAGTTTAAAAGCTTACCGGAATACCTGGAGAACATGGTGATCAAAATAGCAAAAGAATTACCAGTAAGTAATCCTCTGCCGCAAGTGTGAAAGTATCCTAAGAAACCACATCAACAAAAAGAGAAAATCCGGCTCTTGAACAACAGGAGACACTTTATTTAGCGGTAAAACTTGCAATCCTCATAGGCAAGGGTATAGTCAACGCGTTTCGGACCTTCGTGTATCAGTCCTTAATCATGACATAAAAACCCCAAACTGAACAGTTACCCATATACCCCTCCTCCACCAATCCACAGAGGTTGAGGCATCACATGGGCCTTTAACTGTTTGGTAGGATTTAAAACAGACATAATGTAAAAGCAGCTTGTACTATAATCAAAGACGAGTAACAAGAAACCCACAACATTGCCTGATGTATTCCAACATAATCCCATAGACACCTAATTATACTGTAATCAGAACATCCACAAAGTCTCTGTTGAGAAGCTTTCTGCGATGGTCCCTGCCCTGTAATGGGACTGTAACCCTTTCAATGCCAACCACACTCAATGCTGAAGAATCGCCTCCATGTTCCAAGGCAAAATGCAGACTAACCATCGCAGAAAGCTTCTCAACAGAGAGACTTTCTGGATGTTCCAATTGATTACACGGATTCCAGCAGGATTAAATAAGAGACCAGATTTAATTTTACAGTATAATTAAGTGTCAATGGGATTATGTTGGAATACATTAGCCAATGTTGTGGGTTTCTTGTTACACGTCTTTGATTTTAGTAACATATGTACAAGCTGCTTTTACATTAACTGTTTAGTAGGATTTAAAACAAACGCCCATGTGATGCCTCAACCTCCGTAGATTGGTGGAGGTTTTTATGTCATGATTAACCACTTAAGGACCACAGGTTTATACCCCCTTAGTGACCAGGCCCTTTTTTACAAATCGGCACTCCACAACTTTAGCGGTTTATTGCTCGGTCATGCAACTTGCCACCCAAATGAATTTTACCTCCTTTTCTTCTCACTAATAGAGCTTTCATTTGGTGGTATTTCATTGCTGCTGACATTTTTACTTTTTTTTTTGTTATTAATCGAAATTTACCGATTTTTTTTTTTTTTTTTTTTTTTTTTTTTTTTTTTCTTTTGCAAAAAAAATGAAATTTTTCTCTTTCAGTTGTAAAATTTTGCAAAAAAAATGACATCCATATATACATTTTTCTCTAAATTTATTGTTCTACATGTCTTTGATAAAAAAAAAATGTTTGGGTAAAAAAAAAATGGTTTGGGTAAAAGTTATAGCGTTTAGAAACTATGGTACAAAAATGTGAATTTCCGCTTTTTAAAGCAGCTCTGACTTTCTGAGCACCTGTCATGTTTCCTGAGGTTCTACAATGCCCAGACAGTACAAACGCCCCACAAATGACCCCATTTCGGAAAGTAGACACCCTAAGGTATTCGCTGATGGGCATAGTGAGTTCATAGAACTTTTTATTTTTTGTCACAAGTTAGTGGAAAATGATGATTTTTTTTTTTTTTCTTACAAAGTCTCATATTCCACTAACTTGTGACAAAAAATAAAAACTTCCATGAACTCACTATGCCCATCACAAAATACCTTGGGGTGTCGTCTTTCCAAAATGGGGTCACTTGTGGGGTAGTTATACTGCCCTGGCATTCTAGGGGCCCTAATGTGTGGTAAGTAGTTTGAAATCAAAATTTGTAAAAAATGGCCGGTGAAATCCGAAAGGTGCTCTTTGGAATGTGGGCCCCTTTGCCCACCTAGGCTGCAAAAAAGTGTCACACATGTGGTATCGCCGTACTCAGGAGAAGTTGGGCAATGTGTTTTGGGGTGTCATTTTACATATACCCATGCTGGGTGAGATAAATATCTTGGCAAAAGACAACTTTTCCCATTTTTTTTTTTTATACAAAGTTGGCATTTGACCAAGATATTTATCTCACCCAGCATGGGTATATGTAAAATGACACCCCAAAACACATTGCCCAACTTCTCCTGAGTACGGCAATGCCACATGTGTGACACTTTTTTGCAGCCTAGGTGGGCAAAGGGGCCCACATTCCAAAGAGCACCTTTAGGATTTCACAGGTAATTTTTTACACATTTTGATTTCAAACTACTTACCACACATTAGGGCCCCTAGAATGCCAGGGCAGTATAACTACCCCACAAGTGACCCCATTTTGGAAAGAAGACACCCCAAGGTATTCCGTGAGGGGCATGGCGAGTTCCTAGAATTTTTTTATTTTTTGTCACAAGTTAGCGGAAAATCATGATTTTTATTTTTTTTATTTTTTTTCTTACAAAGTCTCATATTCCACTAACTTGTGACAAAAAATAAAAACTTCCATGAACTCACTATGCCCATCACGAAATACCTGGGGGTGTCTTCTTTCCAAAATGGGGTCACTTGTGGGGTAGTTATACTGCCCTGGCATTTTAGGGGCCCGAGTGCGTGAGAAGTAGTTTGAAATCAAAATCTGTAAAAAAATGGCCGGTGAAATCCGAAAGGTGCTCTTTGGAATGTGGGCCCCTTTGCCCACCTAGGCTGCAAAAAAGTGTCACACGTGGTATCTCCGTATTCAGGAGAAGTTGGGGAATGTGTTTTGGGGTGTCATTTTACATATACCCATGCTGGGTGAGATAAATATCTCGGCAAAAGACAACTTTTCCCATTTTTTTTATACAAAGTTGGCATTTGACCGAGATATTTCTCTCACCCAGCATGGGTATATGTAAAATGACACCCCAAAACACATTCCCCAACTTCTCCTGAGTACGGCGATACCAGATGTGTGACACTTTTTTGCAGCCTAGATGCGCAAAGGGGCCCACATTCCTTTTAGGAGGTCATTTTTTGACATTTGGATCCCAGACTTCTTCTCACGCTTTAGGGCCCCTAAAATGCCAGGGCAGTATAAATACCCCACATGTGACCCCATTTTGGAAAGAAGACACCCCAAGGTATTCAATGAGGGGCATGGCGAGTTCATAGAAATTTTTTTTTTTTGCCACAAGTTAGCGGAAATTGATATTATTTATTTATTTATTTATTTTTTTTTTCTCACAAAGTCTCCCTTTCCGCTAACTTGGGGCAAAAATTTCAATCTTTCATGGACTCAATATGCCCCTCAGCGAATACCTTGGGGTGTCTACTTTCCGAAATGGGGTCACATGTGGGGTATTTATACTGCCCTGGCATTTTAGGGGCCCTAAAGCGTGAGAAGAAGTCTGGAATATAAATGTCTAAAAAATTTTACGCATTTGGATTCCGTGAGGGGTATGGTGAGTTCATGTGAGATTTTATTTCTCGCCCAGTTTCCTTGGGGGACACAGAAGACCTTGGGTATAGCTCATCTCCATAGGAGGCGTGACACTAAGTGAAAGCTGTTAAGCCCCTCCTCCACAGCTATACCCTCAGCCTGGAGAGAAAGGCAGCCAGTTTTTGCTTAGTGTCCAAGGAGGCAAGACACTCTGGTTTCGCTGCCGGCCATAGGCATGACTCAGGCAGCATACATACATCCCTCCGTCTGTGGTTGTTTTCTCGCAGGTACGTTGCTGGCCATGTGCATGTACCCCATACATGGCGGGGTGCTTGCACTCTCGCTGGATCCGCTGTCGGCCATATGCATGACCCCTCTTCCGTGGGCGGTGTACGCACTCTCGCTGGATTCGCTGCCTGCCATGGGCATGCCTTCCTTCCTCAGGTGACATACACACATTCTCACTGACTGTGTTTGTCTCTCACCAGTACGATGCTGGCCATGTGTATGACTCCCATATATGGCGGGTGCACGCACTCTCCCTGGATGAGATGCTGGCCATGTGCATTACCCCCCCCCTTTTTTTCTGGGCGGCATGCTACACTCTCTCCGGATACCTTGCGGGCCATGAGCATTGCCCTCTAACATGGGTGGAACGCTTGCACTCCCATTGGATACGGTGCTGGCCTTGTGCGTGGCCACCCCTCATTCCATGGGCAGAATTTGGCACGCTCATGAGATTCACGGCTGTCCTTGTATGACTGTGCTGGACTTGTACATGTCCCCCTTCATTGGCAGAGTAGTTGTACTCTCGCTAAATCAGTGTTGGGTGTATTATTGCACACTCACTTAATGCTAGGATAACCCTGTGCATGTTCCCCTTTCACTAGGTGGACCTCCTGCGTTCATGCTGGATTATAGGGTATGTCCTGCTTCTCTGAAGTAGGTACGGCCTTAGGCATCACTCCCTTTTGGGACCTACCTTTGCACTCTTGCCGACTGCAGTTTGCCAGATACAATTTCCCCCCTTTTCGGGGCGGACTGCTTGCGTTCCATCGCATGCTATACTAGGCTTGTGCAGAACTCCCTTTCAGGTTGCACTTTGCAATTCCGTACATGCTGTGGCACTCTGTGGCGAGCCCCCCTTTCTCGCTAAATTAACCTTTTGCAGTGAGCGGACGTTCTTGTGCGTTGTTTGGGCCGTGTATGCCTTCTCCTCCTGTAGGTGGGTTGGCCTTCTCACTGCTTACGGGCTGCTCGTACGTATGCCTCATCTACTTCCTGCGGCATACTTTTGTTTTCTTGGGATACGATGCCTGCCACAAACCTTGCACTCGTCTCTAAGGAGTTCATTCTGTCCACCTGACCCGGACGGGCTCTACTTGCTCTCTGCTGCACGGAGCTGGGTGGTACTCATTCATTTAGTTGGCCCTTCATCCCAGGGAATGTTCGTGGTTCCTAGATGCGTGCCCATTCGTCCTTCCGCGGTATTGCTTCCCTGCGCTAGTGGTCACATGGTCGAGAGTGCGGTTGTCTGGAGCGCCCCTCGAATTCTTCGTTGGCTCTGGCAGGACTGCGGTTCCCTTGCCTGCTGCAATTTCCTCCTCTTCGGATGTAGTGTGGTATGAGTCCTTCCTCTTGGCGCCTCTACGCTACAGTCTGATCTGCTACCAGGTGCGGGCCGCTTTTCTCGGGAAGGTCACCCAAATTCTCTTGGGTGCTCGATTACCCAGGTCCGGAGGACCTCCGCCTTGGGTTCTTCAGGGTATTCTCCTTCTGCGAGGCGGTGAACCGGGCATCTCACAGTGTAGCAGGGTTCTGCTTTTGAGCTGTCCTATGGCTTCCCTGTTGCCCACTCCTCCGTTCGGTTGGAGGGTGTTATGCCGGCCCCTGTCTCGACTACCTTATCTCGCTGGCTCTGTTTGGCCCCCGCTCGGTACAGATCACTCTGATGTGGCTTCTGTCCCGCCAGACTTCAGAGGTTGTTCCTTCACTGTCCTCCCCTCTGGGGAGAGCATGGTTGTCATGTGGATGGTTCCGGTGTTCCTTTTGGCCTCGTACTGTCTCCCTTGTTCACACTGGCTGTATTAGCTGTGCCGATTTATCGAGTCTACCGCGTTCTGTCCTCCCGCTGAGTGCAGATTGTGTGGTCCATTCTAAGACAATGGTCCTGCTGTAGACTTACCTTCTCGGTAACTTGGGGGGACTACCTTTCGGTCCAGATTGTCCTTTGATCTCCTACACCGGGACTGTAGAACATGGCTACATCAGCATGGACTATAGCCTGTCTTGTCCTGGCATCTGGCGGATGCTGGGCGGACCCTTTTGGTTCCTTTCCGTCTGTCCTTCTGCTCCCCCACTCGGGTGGATACGGGACAATGTTGCTCGGGGGCCGACGGGACCAGTTTGCCAACTTCTGCCCGTGTTACTGGTCTGCGCCTGATCACATTTGGTTTTTCGCCCGCTTGCCAGGCGACTCCAGCGGGTTCGCTACTGCCCGCTCCTGGCTGTATTTCGTCCAGGATCTGTCGTAAGACTTATGTTTTTTTTTTTATCTGGGGTTCTGTGGGAAGCTGTGCATTCCCCACTCTGACTTTTCTCTCCCCATGGTTCTGTCTTTTTTCCAGTCCGGCCTGGACCTGGGACTGGGATTCCTTTACTTGAGGTATCAGTGTCAGCGCTGTTCTTCCTCTTCCAGCGTTCCCCAGCCCTCTGGGCCTGTCAGGACCTTCTTACTCGAAATGGCTCTTTGGTTCCTCTGTACTGTCCTTCGGTACCGCCCTGGGAACTACATACTGAGTTCTCGGCGCTCCAATCTTGTCCTTGGAGCCGTTACAGAAGTTCTCTCTACCCCTCCTGTCCTGTACGGTTGTGTTTCCGTATCAGTCGTGTCTCTGACGGGTGCCTGAATGGCCCCCTTTTTGTTCTGAGCCTTCTGTCTTTTCCCAGGACAGGGCTGTTCTACATCCCGTTCCTTCCTTCTGAAGGTGGTGTTTGCCTTTCGCTTCAACACTTCACCAATTTGGACGTTGTTTGGGCCTTGCAGTTTTTACTTGGAGATCTCCGACTCTTGTCGACGTTCGGTCTCTTGGGTTTCCTGGAGGTCCGCGCTTAGAGTTGACGGACTCCAGGGTGTTTTTCCTCCGCTTTATCAGATTGGCTATTGCTGAGGTTACCGCACCGAGGGCAGGATTCTGCCTTTACTGTCACCGTTCATTTCACCAGAGCGGTCGGTGCCTCCTGGGCCGGAGGCTTTGGGCTTCGGCCATGCATTTGAGCAAGGCGGCCACAGGTCTTCCTTGCACGCTTTACAGAGTTCTACAGGGTGCATACTCTGGCTTCGGCGTATGCTGCCTTGGTCCGCCTGGGTCTGCAGGCGGCGGTTCCTTGATGCCTTCGGGTGCTTCGCCTTGGAGCTGTGGTCCCTCCCCTTTTGGACTGCTTTTGAACGTCCCAAGGTCTTCTGTGTCCCCCAAGGAAACTGGGCGAGAAAACGAGATTTTTGTATAACTTACCAGTAAAATCTCTTTCTCGCTCTTTCCTTGGGGGACACAGCACCCACCCATTCGTTGTTTTTCTCTACACGGTTTCCGAGTTTGTGTTACCCGTTGGGTAGTTGGCTTGTTGGTTCCTTGTTGGACTTTGCCTTTTCTCACTGCTTGGACACGCAACTGGCTGCCTTTCTCTCCAGGCTGAGGGTATAGCTGTGGAGGAGGGGCTTAACAGCTTTCACTTAGTGTCACGCCTCCTATGGAGATGAGCTATACCCAAGGTCTTCTGTGTCCCCCAAGGAAAGAGCGAGAAAGAGATTTTACTGGTAAGTTATACAAAAATCTCGTTTTTTTGACACAAGTTAGTGGAATATGAGACTTTGTAAGAAAAAAAATATATAAAAAATTTCCGCTAACTTGGGCCAAAAAAATGTCTGAATGGAGCCTTACAGGGGGGTGATCAATGACAGGGGGGTGATCAGGGAGTCTATATGGGGTCACATGGATCGGATACATGGATCGGATCCGCAAAACACATACGGACATCTGAATGGAGCCTTACAGGGGGGTGATCTATGACAGGGGGGTGATCTATGACGGGGGGGGGGGGGGGATCAGGGAGTCTATATGGGGTGATCACCCCCGTCATTGATCACCCCCCTGTAAGGCTCCATTCAGACGTCCGTATGTGTTTTGCGGATCCGATCCATGTATCAGTGGATCCGTAAAAAACATACGGACGTTTGAATGGAGCCTTACAGGGGGGTGATCAATGACAGGGGCGTGATCAATGACAGGGGGCTGATCAGGGAGTCTATATAGGGTGATCACCCCCCTGTAAGGCTCCATTCAGACGTCCGTATGTGTTTTGCGGATCCGATCCATGTATCAGTGGATCCGTAAAAATCATACGGACTTCTGAATGGAGCCTTACAAGGGGGTGATCAATGACAGGGGGGTGATCAGGGAGTCTATATGGGGTGATCAGGGGTGAATAAGGGGTTAATAAGTGACAGGGGGGGGTGTAGTGTAGTGGTGCTTGGTGCAACATATTACTGAGCTGCCTGTGTCCTCTGGTGGTCGATCCAAGCAAAGGGGACCACCAGAGGACCAGGTAGCAGGTATATTAGACGCTGTTATCAAAACAGCGTCTAATATACCTGTTAGGGGTTAAAAAAAATCGCATCTCCAGCCTGCCAGCGAACGATCGCCGCTGGCAGGCTGAAGATCCACTCGCTTACCTTCCGATCCTGTGAGCGCGCGCGCCTGTGTGCGCGCGTTCACAGGAAATCTCGGCTCACGCGAGATGACGCCAATCGGCGTTAGTGTGACCTGGGTGAGCCGCCGCGATGACGCCTTTCGGCGTTAGCGTGGCGGGAAGTGGTTAAGGACTGATACACGAAGGTCCGAAACGCGTTGACTATACCCTTGCCTATGAGGATTGGAAGTTTTACTGCTAAATAAAGTGTCTCCTGTTGTTCAAGAGCCGGATTTTCTCTTTTTGTTTATTTGCTGTTGCGGCCGTGTCCAGGCTGGTACCGTGCTCACTACAGGTGCAGCAGGTGAGAGCTGCTCAATCTTCTCATTTACTCCTTCTAAGAAACCACACGGACTGATTCTTCTTTACTGGAGGAGAGAACATTGATAATCTGTGTCAGCTGCATGATAGTAAAAGTATATCATTTTCTTAGCCCCCTTCAGAAGAAATAAAAACTGGGGAAGATGAGGATGATGAAGATAATGAATCCTTGTTAAAGGAAAACAATGAAAGTAAGTATTCACAGACCAAGTTATATTCAGAATATGAAGACCAGGAGTGAACATAAAATATACAGTGAAGGGTGTGCGCTAGGGCACTGTAGGCCATATTTCTCAAGCCAGTGATATGCACCACATTTGTTTATCAGCTGAGACAGTTTGATTAAGATGTCTAGCACCTATTAGGCTGGTTTTTCACACACAGCACTTTATGAAAAAACAAAAACAAAACTCCACTGAAGTTCCTGATCCAGCAAGAAGAAATAGTAGAAGCGCTTCCTTTATAGTTCACTTTCTATATTAATCCACTCCTGGCTTTGGCTCAAAAGATTGCATCAGAAACTGTGTTTTACAAAAATGCTGTGTGAGAAACCACCCTTGTGGTTGCAAATTTCCTATAGATAGACCAGCACTTTATGTATCAGAATTGCATTTTTCAGATATTTGCATAGTAAAAACTATTCCATTTAAATGCTCTTCCAGGTCCAGAGGTCCAGCAGCGGAAGATGGTCACTGGTGAGCTAATCGAGTCACTTGCTAATAAGCTACAAGAACAGTGGAAGACGTTGGCGCCTCACTTAGAGATGAAATACTCCGACATTCTAGGCATTGAATCTGACAGTGAGGATGTAAAGATGAGGGCTAAACTGCTACTGGTTGCTTGGCAGGATAGAGAAGGACCTCATGCAACTGTTGAAAATCTGATAGCTGCTTTGAATCAAGCTCAGTTGAGCGACCTGGCAGAAAGCCTGTGTAATGACACTGAAAATGGAACATAAACCTGTTGGATTTACATATTATGGGGATCTGTACATCATTCCTTCTGGGTAGCACATGCAGACAAAGACTAGGGCTACACTGCTACTTTGGCTATTACACATGTTGCATGCCCACATATTGCAGTGTAGCGCTGCCTGTGTCACCGCTAATATTGTGGCAACTTGCTGGTCAGAATGTGGCCCCTTTCACGTTGATGACAGCCTCAAGAAATCCTGCAGATCCGAAGTAACGCCTTCACTTTCATTAGTTGTGATACAATACCCTGCTGTCTATGGCCTTGTGCAAGGTCACTGCCAACTACGCAGTGTAGCCGTAGTCTAAAGCTTTGTAATGCAGTGTTTTGGGATTTTGTTGGACATTTTTTATAATAAACTGATGTTCCTGGAGGACCAGTAATAAAAAAAAAACACAAAACTGCTAGCTGTTGTAATATTTGTTTAGACAGTATACCTAAAAGAAAACTATTGGAAGGTATGTGTCTAAAAAGCAGGAAAAAAAATGTGGGTGGGAGCAGTGTCCACCAGTGAACAAGAAAAGGATTTTACATGTGTCATTGGGAGACTCAGAAGACCATGGGATGCCAAATACATAGCATGACTGCTGACTGCAAAGCATCCAATGATTCAAAAGTACGCACAGTACAGGACTGGAGTATGGAGAAAAGACCAGTAATGGACCCTCAAACCTGTAAAACTGCTCTGCCCTGGTGGAATGAGCTGAGGGTTGGAAAGGGAGAATTATGTTTGTTGCGCATTACGCCTTCCAAATGGCCATTCTGATTTATCAAAATAATGGTAGCCTTGGATTGCATCTCAATCAGACCAGCAGCAGATCTGAAGGGTTATATAACCACATCAAAATAGTAGACTGCATTCCAAGGTTGGGAAAGGAAGAAAGGCCTCTTCCACATGACCGATATGGATCGTGTCTAGATCTGTTCAGGAAAAAAAATCGATTGGTTTTGCACGCAAGTGCAGTAAGTTTTGTCTGCGATTTAGGGTCCATTCACACGTCCGCAATTTCGTTCCGCATTTTGCGGAACGGAATTGCGGACCCATTCATTTCTATGGGACCTGGAATTGCGGATCCGCAATTCCGATCCCGAAAAATATAGAACATGTCCTATTCTTGTCCGCAATTGAGAAGACAAGAAAAGGCAATTTCTATTAAGTGCCGGCGATGTGCGGACCGCAAAATTCGGAACGCACATCGCCGATGTCCGTGTTTTGCAGATCCACACACACGGACGTGTGAATGTAGCCTTAAGTTCAGTTTTTTTTCATGCGGATGCTATGAATTTTGATGCATTTTTTATGCGTGTGAAAAAGAAAACCTGAAGAATTACAAACAACATCTCCTAGAAACCATCCAGATGCAATGCGTTTTTCACGAAAGCCCCATTCACTTTTATGGGACCAGGGCTGCGTAAAAAACACAGAATATAGAACATGCTGCGATTTTCATGTAACTAAAAACAACGCTCGGGTACACAGACCCATAGAAATGGATTCAGGATTCAGTGCTGGTGCAATGCGTTCAATTCACGCATTGCACCCGTATGGAATACACTCTCATGTAAAAGGGGACAAAGGGTTTAGAGAACTGACCGTTCCTGGTAAAGCACCATAAAATAAAAAGGTAAAAATAATATAAACTTACTCCAGAGGGGGAAGGGGTGTAATGATGCCTCACTTACCTCTTTCTAGTCAGCCAGAATTGGTGCACTAAATGGAGACATCAAATGCTAACGGAGGGAGTCTGTATCATCCACAAATAGAATTTCATGGCCAATGGTCTGGTGGCAAAAACCCAACTGGTGGCTAAGCGACCTTCCAGTTCTTCAACCTCATAAGACCAGTAAGTAAACTGTTTACATAGCAGTGACTGACACTGAAAGTGGATCACCACCCACCTGACTCACAGGATGGTGGTGTGTGCTCCACCTAACCTGTAATAGTGAGTGGTGTCCATGCATTCCACTGGACTAGACCAGGTTTGTCATTGTGTTCCATTATTCTGCTAGTTAAACTATCCACATAACTGATACAAATAAGCTTTGTGTTGACTGTATCCCCCTTTAGTGATCAAGCAATTTGTTTCTTCATCACATTCCAAGAGCTATAAAGTTTTTCTGCTGATATAGCCGTATGAGGGCTTGTTTTTTGCAGGACAAGTTGGTTTTTAATGGCAAGGATTGGAGATTGGATTGAGTTTTGTGGCGTTCATTTTTCTCGCCCATATTCCTTGGGGGACACAGGAAACCATGGGTATAGCTCTGCTCTCTAGGAGGCGTGACACTAAGTGAAAGCTGTAAGCCCCTCCTCCATCAGCTATACCCTTCAGCCTGGAGAAGAGACTCCCAGTTTTTGCTTAGTGTCCAAGGAGGCAAGACACCCCCTGCTTATGCAGGGTTGTTTTCCTATGATTTTTTATTTTTGCGTTATTTGTTGTTTTGAATTCGATTTTTTTCTACCTACAGGGACAACAGAGGCGCATTAGACCCCTCTGTTTCTCCCGGGGTTGAGTTGCGCCAGTGCCGGTAATTCCGCACTGCTGCCTCCCCCACAGAAGACAAGGTGGACCAGGGCAGCCTCGCTCCCCTGCGTCCCGCCAGCTCAGGGTCGTCCGCACGCCAAGTCCCTCCCCCGGCTTCCTGCCACTGCGGTGCCAGGAGCTGAAGGGGCGACCCCCGCTGGATGGACTGAGGGCGAAGACAGCGTATTGTGAGAGTGGCTGCTCCAGCCTTCCCTTCCTCCCTCCCACCGCTGCTACAGGCCTCCTGGGCTCCCATGGCCACTGCTACATCCCCCTTGGCCACTGCTACATGGCCACTGCTACATCGGGCAGGGGAGTTTATCTGGGCAAGTCCTTGGCAGGGACGCTGCCTTCAGGGGACGGCTGCAGGAAAAAAAAGCAAGCCGTCTGCCACATCCAGGCGCGGCGGGGGCCGCTTACTTGGCGTGAACGGCGCCATTTCAGGCCGGCACTTCATCATCCTTGGGGGTTAAAATCATTTTGCCGCGCGCGCGCGGCTCTGCTTCTTCTTCAGCGCGGCAGAGGGGGGGCGGAGCTTCCTACATGCGCTCCGCTACTTCCGGTTTCATCGGGCTCCACTTCTCAGTGCTGCGTGGAATCCTCTCTGCCGTGCGATCCTGAAGCCATTCATCTCCGTGCTGCTGCCTCTCCTCCACAGCCTCCTCAGTCTGTTCCCCTTACCGCTGCCACTTGCATCATCCGGGTCTGGTAGGACTGTTAACCCCCTCCGTGCCACCACTTTTCTTGGGGTCTCCCACTTTAAGTGCAACATCTTTTTTCCACCATGTCAGACCCTTCTGCAGCCGCCAAGCCTTGGTACCATGCCTGTACTGCTTGTAGGGAACCCTTTCCCCGGGGGCAGTCTGATCCGCACTGTACTGCATGCCGAGCTCCACCGCAGCCTCAGTCGCCCGCTGTGTCGCTCCCTGCTTCCTCTGACCCGCCTGACTGGGCTAGATCCCTGTCCCAGGCCGTGGAAAGCCTCACTCATGTCGTGGGCCGCCTAATAGACAGGCCACCTACCCCGCAGGACGCCTCTCTGACTGTCGCGCCCTCCGGGTCCACTGCTTCTGCCGCTGCAGCGGGTTCACTCTCTCTTAGTGACCCCTCCCGAGCTAGGCACTCTCAGAAGCGTATTAGAGTAGAGCGAGCCTCCTCCTCTGAGGCCTCACTCTCCCCGCCACGCGTGCGCACCCAGACGAGCCTCTCCTCTCCAAAGGATTCGCTCTCTGAAGGTGAATTGGCGGTTTCAGATTTGGAAATGGACTCGGCCCTGCCGTCCAAGCTAGCCTCAGCAATGGGTCAGCTCATCTCTGATATTCGTGACACCTTTAAGGTGCAGGATGATCCCCCTAGCTCTGACGCAGCTAGCGTCTCCTTTATCAGACCCAGGCAGGCCTCAAAAGTCTTTCCAATCCACTCTGATTTCTCCTCTGTGGTGTCTAAGGCTTGGGCTCGCCCGGACGCCCGTTTTGTCAGCCCCAAGAAGCTGGACATTTGCTATCCCTTTCCAGCCGATGTCGTGGCCACATGGTCTTCCCCACCCAAGGTGGACCCCCCTGTGGCCCGGCTGTCAAAGAACACGGCCATCCCTGTTCCCGACGGGTCCTCTCTTCAGTCAGCGGAGGACCGTCGCATGGAGACCCTTTCCAAGGGCATTTTTGCTGCCTCCGGTTCTGCTCTCAGACCGGTTTTTGCCTCTGCTTGGGCAGGGAAAGCAATCTCTGCTTGGGGTGCGCAGCTGGAACAGGAGTTGGACTCGGACGTCCCCATCCAGGACCTACGTTCCTTGGCCCAGCTTATTATTCGGGCCGGGAATTTTGTTTGTGAGGCCTCCCTTGATGCGGGAGCCCTTATTGCACGCTCCTCCGCCCTGGCAGTTTCCGTCAGGAGGGAGCTCTGGCTGAAGGTTTGGAAAGCGGACGCTGCCTCCAAACGTTCCTTGGCGGGGCTACCGTTTGCGGGTTCCCGCCTTTTCGGGGTCCGCCTAGACGAACTTATTTCGGAGGCCACGGGTGGTAAAAGCACCCATCTTCCTCAACCCCAAGCAAGGGGCGCCCCCCGCGGACGCCCTGGTGCGTCTCGTTTTCGGTCCTCCCGCAGGGCCTCTGGGGCCCCCACCACAGCTGCCGCTTCGGCTCCTCCCCAGGACAAGCGTAGGAAGCCGTTTTTTCGGGCGCAGCCCTCCTGGCGCAAGCCGCAGGCTGCCCGCACACCCGCAGCAAAGCAGTCCTCTGCCTGAAGGCGCGCCCCCACCCACCCGGGTGGGAGGCCGGCTCCTCCTTTTCAGGGACGTCTGGATGGCTCACGTCTCCGACGTCTGGGCCCTCGAAATTGTGTCCTCCGGATACAAAATCGAATTTGCATCCTTCCCTCCAGATCGGTTCTTTCGCTCCCGCCCGCCGTGGGACCCGAAAAGCGCGGCTGCGTTCTCCGCGGCCGTTCAAGCCTTACTGGACAGGGGGGTGATTACCCCCGTTCCTCTAGAGGAAAGGTTCCAAGGGTTCTACTCGAACCTCTTTGTAGTTCCCAAGAAGGGAGGTTCGGTGCGGCCCATTTTGGACCTCAAAAAGCTCAACCGTTTTCTCCTCCTTCGACGCTTTCGGATGGAGTCCCTCCGTTCCGCGGTGGCTTCCCTGGAGCAGGGAGATTTCATGTTTTCCATCGATATACAGGATGCCTACCTCCATGTTCCGGTAGCCCGGTGTCACCATCGCTTCCTCCGATTCGCCGTGGGGGACCTCCACTTCCAGTTTGTCGCCCTTCCCTTTGGGCTGGCAACTGCCCCCCGGGTGTTCACCAAGGTCCTGGCCCCGGTTTTGGCCTTACTCCGTTCCAGGGGTGTTTTTCTGCTACCGTACTTGGACGATATCCTCATCAAGGCTCCGTCCCTTTCTCAAGCGGTTGCCAGCGTGGATCTCACTCTAGAGACTCTGGCGAGGTTCGGTTGGGTCATCAACTTCCCCAAGTCCTCCCTTCCCCCCTCCAGACAGCTAGTCTTCCTGTGAATGCTTTTAGACACAGGAGCGGCGGAGGTACGTCTTCCCTCGGAAAAACGTCTGACCCTCCGTGGGGCGGTTCGGGGTCTCCTTCTCCACCGTCGACCGTCCTTCCGCTTCTGCATGCGGGTCTTGGGGCAGATGGTTGCCTGCTTCGAGGCGATCCCATTTGCGCAGTTTCACTCCCGCCCTCTCCAACGGGCGATCATCTCCTCCTGGGACAAATCGCCGGAGTCTCTGGATCATCCCTTCCGTCTATCGCCTCCAGTGCGGTCATCTCTCCGCTGGTGGTTACAGTCCCCTCTTCTGGGCAGGTCCTTTCTGCCACTCAACTGGTTGGTGGTTACAACCGATGCCAGTCTCTTGGGCTGGGGAGGCGTGTTTCCTCCCCGATCCGTCCAGGGCATTTGGTCTCCATCGGAGTCCAAACTCTCGATCAATGTCCTGGAGCTGAGAGCGGCCCTTCTGTCTCTACGACACTGGACTCATCTGCTGAAGGGTCATCCTGTTCGTGTACAATCGGACAACGCCACGGCTGTGGCGTACATAAACCACCAGGGGGGCACTCGCAGCGCTGCAGCAATGCGGGAGGTCACCAGCATTCTCCGTTGGGCGGAAGCCCACGTCCCGGCCCTATCTGCAATTTTTATTCCAGGGGTGGACAATTGGGCGGCGGACTTCCTCAGTCGCACCACCGTCGACCCCGGCGAGTGGTCTCTTCACCCGGAGGTATTCGAGGCCATTTGCCTTCGTTGGGGCATACCGGACGTGGACCTCATGGCCTCAAAATTCAATCACAAGGTCCCCGCCTATCTGTCCAGGGCCAGGGATCCGGGAGCTTGCGGAGCCGACGCCCTCGTTCTTCCTTGGCGAGGCTTCGCGCGCCCATACATATTCCCTCCCATCCCTCTCCTGCCCAAGGTCCTTCGGAAGATAGCGGCGGAAGGCGTCTCGGTGATTCTGGTCGCTCCGGACTGGCCCCGCCGGTCTTGGTATGCCGACCTCATGCTGCTCCTGGCAGACGCGCCCTGGCCGCTGCCCGCCAGGGAAGATCTTCTCTCTCAGGGACCGATCTTCCACCCGCGTTTAGGGTCCCTACGTTTGACGGCGTGGTTGTTGAGACCACCGTCCTGACGCGTAGGGGTTTTTCTGCGGACGTCGTCCGCACCATGATCCGCGCCCGTAAGCCGTCCTCTTCTAGGATCTATTATAGGACCTGGAGGACCTTTTTGGGGTTCTGTGCCGATCTGGGGATTCCTCCGCTCCGCTTTTCTCTCCCCACCGTTTTGTCCTTCCTGCAGAGCGGACTGGCCCAAGGGCTGGGCCTTAGTTCTTTGAAGGGTCAGGTGTCTGCGCTGTCCATTTTGTTTCAGCGCCCACTGGCCCCCCTTGGTCCTGTCAAGACCTTCCTTCAGGGCGTGGCTCACGCGGTTCCCCCGTACCGTCCTCCGGTACCGCCCTGGGACCTGAACCTGGTTCTCTCAGCGCTCCAGGCTTCCCCTTTCGAGCCTCTGCGGACGGTTTCCTTGCGACTTCTGTCCTGCAAGGTTATTTTCCTTGTAGCCGTCACCTCTCTTCGGTGGGTGTCCGAATTGGCTGCACTCTCCTGTCTGGAACCTTTCCTAGTGTTCCACCAGGACAAGGTGGTTCTTCGTCCGGTCCCTTCCTTCCTTCCTAAGGTGGTCTCCGCCTTTCATCTGAACGAGGACATCGTTCTCCCCTCTTTGTGTCCTTCCCCTTCCCACCCGCGGGAGAGGAAGCTTCATCGCCTGGACGTTGTCAGGGCGCTCAAGATTTACCTGGAAGTAACCAGCTCTTTCAGGCATACTGACTCGCTCTTTGTGGTCCCGGAAGGGTCGCGCAGAGGGATGGCGGCATCCAAAGTGGCTATCGCCCGTTTTGTCAAGATGGCTGTTACTGAGGCTTATCTCGCCAAGGGCAAGGTTCCGCCCCTTGGTGTTACCGCTCACTCCACTAGAGCGGTCGGGGCTTCCTGGGCTCAGAGGAATCGGGCTTCTACGGAGCAGATTTGCAAGGCGGCCACTTGGTCCTCCTTGCACACCTTCACCAAGTTCTACAGGGTGCATACTCATGCGTCGGCTGACGCTGCTTTAGGCCGTCTGGTGTTGCAGGCGGCAGTTGAGTGATGCCTCTGGTGTTGGTTGAGTTTGTTCTGGTCCCTCCCTTCTGGGACTGCTCTGGAACGTCCCATGGTTTCCTGTGTCCCCCAAGGAATATGGGCGAGAAAAGGAGACTTTTGTATTACTTACCAGTAAAGTCTCTTTCTCGCTCTTCCTTGGGGGACACAGCACCCGCCCTTCATTTGGGTTACAGTTGTGGTTCCGGCTTGGTTGCCCCCGTTGGGGCTCGACAGTTCTTTTTCCGGTTGGTGGTTATCTTTCACTACTTGGACACGCAACTGGCAGTCTCTTCTCCAGGCTGAAGGGTATAGCTGATGGAGGAGGGGCTTACAGCTTTCACTTAGTGTCACGCCTCCTAGAGAGCAGAGCTATACCCATGGTTTCCTGTGTCCCCCAAGGAAGAGCGAGAAAGAGACTTTACTGGTAAGTAATACAAAAGTCTCCTTTTTATTTTTTCCATAAATAACATAACTTTATTCTGTGGGTCAGTACGATTACAGCGATACCAATAAAACCCTTAAAAAAAAAAAAAAAAAAAAGGTTTTACATTGCTGCATCCCAAGACATAACTTCTTTTTTTTCATTCTACAAAGCTATGGGAGCTGGATTCTTGCAGGACGACAAGTTTTCATTGGTATCATTTTAGGGTATGTAACACTTTTTTTCAATCAAATCGTTTTTTATTGTTCAAATAAAGTTGGTATATCACAATACATTTTGCATCACAATTTTCTTGGTGTTTTCTCCCCTCCGCATCTCAAATATACACAATTATAAAAACATTATCATATGTCCATATATTTGTTACATCTTCTACAATCATTATACATAATGAATATACCAAGATAAAGACAAATCATTTACAGAGTCATTTGACTGTTATAACCCCAACAACACCCACCCCCCCCTCCCCCAACAGCCAAACCCCCCCCTTCCCCAGATCAGAGCATGAGTTTCCAAGACCTTTTATATTACAACATGAGTGTGAGACAACCATTCATTCCACAACTTTTCAAACTTCAATGGACATCCCCTCCTAACAAACACTCCCTTCTCTAATGTTAACATATCATGCACCTTTCTCACAAATTCATCCACAGTTGGCGGACTCCCCTGGATCCACCTAAAGGCAATCAATTTCCTGGCCACATACAGTAGTCTCCCAACTGCCACCTTGACCGCCTCTCCCCCACCAATCTCCTTCACATATCCCAGCACACATATCTTAGGGTCCTTCTGCACCCTCAACTCCAGGTTACGATTAATCAAAGTCAACACCTCGTCCCAATATCTACTTAGCACTGGACAAGACCAAAGCATATGAAATAGATCTGCACCTTCCGCCATACATTTTGGACAATTATCATCAGTTCTAATCCCAATTTTCCGTAAAAACACTGGAGTTTTGTAAACTCTGTGGATGATAAATAGTTGTGACAACTTGCCCTGTTCACTTACAGACACTCTCGGAATTGCCTCCAATATATTTTCCCACTGTTCCTTAGGGATGTCCCCCAGATCCTTTTCCCATTTTCTCATCCTAGTAAGGGGGAATTCTACCAGAAATTTGTCTAAAAGCAGAGTATACACCTGTGATATCAAACCTCTATTTCCTCCAGCTGGGAGAACCAGTTTATGGACCACATCCACTTTTGCAATAGTGCATCCCTTCCTTATCGTGACCTCATAGGCGTGTCTCAGTTGCAGATATTGATAGAACCACACTTTGGGAATGTTGAATTCCTGCTGTAGACCTTGAAATGATTTAAATACACTAGTCTCAATCAATTGACCTATCCTCATTACTCCATGGGATTCCCAATTTCGGATTCCTGATAGAGAAGTGAATTCTGGCAACAGGTTATTGTTCCATATTGGGGAAAGCTCTCCTACCCCACCAACTCCCCTGATCAATTTCACCTTTGCCCACACTTTTTTCATAAGCTCTATAAGCGTCGCTTTCTCTCTTCCCCCATGCATCCCTGCACCTTCCAGAATACCCATAAGATCCCTACTACCCAACCAGTGTTGCAGTATCTTCCCCGTCACATCTGGTAGCTGAAATTCCATCCAACCCTTGAAATGTTGACACTGAGAGGCTAAGAAATAAATCCAGGCGTTAGGGACAGCTAAGCCACCTTCAGCCTTGGGATATTGCAGCGTCTCCAGCTTAATTCTAGCTTGACCATATTTCCAGATGAGATCTCTAAATATCGAGTGTATTTTTCTAAATCTCTCCACTGGGATCCATACAGGTGCATTATTCAATATATATAGTAACTGAGGCATCATTACCATTTTTAGGAGATTCACTCTGCCCACTACTGACAAAAAGAGTCTACCCCATGTCCTTGCCTTAAGCCTGAAGGTATTTAGCAAAGGAGTTAAATTAAGCTCTTCAAAATCTAGCAGTCTAGGTGTTATATATAGCCCCAAATATTTAAACTTGCCCACCCAGGGAATCAAACTATCTGCCCGCACACCAGAGAGTGCCTGTCCGTCTACCGGCATCAAGGCAGACTTCTGCCAATTTATCCGAAGTCCAGAGAAGCCACCAAATTTATCTATCAAAGCCATGGCCGCATCCAGAGAGCCCCCAGTGTCACCCAAAAATAGCATAGTGTCATCAGCATACATTGCCACTTTGTTTTGCGTCTCACCATATCTAAACCCCACAATATGAGGTGACAGGCGGATAAGGGCTGCAAGTGGTTCAATTGCTAACGCAAACAACAAGGGTGACAATGGGCACCCCTGTCTGGTGCCCCTGGCCAAAGAGAAGCTATCTGACAGCCCCCCATTAGCTCTGATCCGTGCTTTTGGGCTTGAATACAACACTTTCACCCACTGAATAAATCGAGTACCAAAGCCCATGACTCTCAATGTTTCCCATAGGTAGTTCCATTCAACACTGTCAAACGCCTTAGCGGCGTCTAACGCAAGTAAGGCCCTATCTCCTCCATTATCTGCTGGAATATTCAGACTAGTATATACTCTATGGATATTTATAGCAGTCGATTTCCCAGGCATAAAGCCCGTTTGATCCGGGTGCACTATAGTAAGTATTACCCTGGACAGCCTGTTCGCCAACACCTTCGCCAGGAGCTTCACATCTGCTGTTAGTAGCGAAATTGGTCTATAGGAATCAGGAACTTTGGGATCTTTCCCAGGCTTAGGAATAACTACTATGATAGCCTCCTGCATAGAATGTGGTAGCGAACCCGTCTCCAGAGAATATTCAAGAACCTTAAGTAATTCAGGGAGAAGTAACCCTTGCAATTTTTTATATACCTCCACTGGTATACCGTCTGCCCCCGGCGCCTTACCATTCGCCATCCCCCCAAGAGCTACCTCCAACTCCTCCAGCGTGATCGGCTCTTCCAGTCTCTCCCTATCCTCCTCAGATAACACTGATAGCTGAGCCTCAGCCAGAAATGCGGACAAGGCCTCCTCAGAGCTAGACTCCTTGGAAGCATAAAGAGAGACATAAAACCCTTTTAGAATATCTAATATCCCTTTTGTATCCTGGCTACTATTCCCATTACCATCCATTAGCTCTTGTATACAAGAAGAACCCCTCTGTGCCTGAGAAACCACTGAGAGCAAATGCCCAACTTTCTCTCCCTCCTCAAAGGATCTTTGGCGATAGAAACTACGCTTCCTATCCGCAGCCTGTAGTAGGTGACACCTCAGTTGTTCCTGAGCTACCTCCAGCGCCTCACTATTAGCCATGGTGTGGATTCTACCAAACTCCCTTTCAGACTCAGTCACTTGTACATGAGCTTTAACATCCGCCTCTCTGGATTTAGATTTATGCTTACTTATTTCTTTGATCAATACCCCTCTCAGAAACGCTTTCATGGCATCCCATACTCCGTGAATTGAAGCCGTCCCTCCATTAATAGAAAAGTACTCCCTGATCTCCCTAGTAATCTCAGACAGATCACCCAGTACATTCAGCCAATGCGGGTTACATTTCCACAACCTCGGTCCCTGCCTAAGCACGCCCAGGCACAGATCAACCTGCACCAGGGAATGGTCAGACAACGACCGAGGGTGATAAATAACATCTCTTATCAATGGCAGCATAACATCATTAACCAAAGCTAGATCTATGCGTGATAGTGAATGATGCGTAGCAGATCTACATGAAAACACCCGCTTATCAGGGTTGCGCAGCCTCCAAACATCAAGTAAGCCAGTTTCCCTCATAATATTCTTTAGAGCCACGCTCCCCGGTGATCCACTTGCACCTTCTACCCGACACCTATCTATGGAGTCATTCAATGTACAATTGTAGTCCCCCACTAACAGCCACGGCAGTCCAGGGAAGTCCGCCACAAAGGTCATAATATCCCTTATTAAAGGGGAAGCAAAAGGTGGAGGCACATACACTGACACCAACACCACCTGGATCCCATCAATCTTGCACACTACACACACATACCTGCCCTCAGCATCCACACATTGCTTCAAAT
This sequence comes from Bufo bufo, assembly GCF_905171765.1. Classification (NCBI taxonomy): domain Eukaryota; kingdom Metazoa; phylum Chordata; class Amphibia; order Anura; family Bufonidae; genus Bufo; species Bufo bufo. Next base: position 160,722,700 of record NC_053393.1, on the reverse strand, counting down.
GTTCATACCTTATACTTTTATGCACAATCACACTTACGCCCCTGGAGTGAGAGGAATGGATTGCATGTACCACATGTCCTACCCAATTTTTGTTCAGCCACTGCACATTATCATTGGACAAATGCGTTTCCTGTAAGCAGCAGATAGCCGGCTGAAATCGACTCAAATATTGAAATATACATTGTCTTTTTCGTGCATCAGCCATTCCCCTCACATTCCAGCTCAACACTTTAATCACCTGTGTCATAATGAAAGATTACATCATGTTTGAATCTCACACTCCATACTAAAGTCACTCTCGCATAATTCACGCCCCTCACCCATCTCTGACCCGTCCCCCTCCCCCCCCGTCCCTCCCCCTCCCCAATGATCAGACTACTTTGAACAGTAACCCCAACCCCCCCCCCCCTCCCAAACATCCAACTCTAACGCAGGGCAATCTGCAAGCACCATGCCCAATGCTGAACAAAAATCATTTCTGATTCCAACACTCTCCCTCAGGTAGAGAATCCTCTCCACAACTGGGAAATACATTTCTTATCCCAACTTCCTACTCCTGCATCAGGATCTACCATGTGGTATCAACACTCAATACACTTTATAACAGGTATAACGTTAAAGTGACATTAGGGTGCAGTCCTATGCATATAAAGTGAACACAAACTGCAAACTGTTTCCTTCAAGTGTCCAGGGCCCCACTTCTCAATTGCCTCTCGTGGACGTCCAGCCACTGTGTCGCTTCATCAGGGTCCTCAAAAAATCTGGTGGATCCCAATGCCACCACTCGCAATCTGGCCGGAAACAACATGGCGTATGGAACTTGTAGTACTCTGAGCCTTTTCTTTATATCTATAAATCTGCTTCTCCTCCACTGTACCTCATTGGAATAATCCGGATAAATGGACACTCTGACCCCATTCATGACCATCTCATCATTGTCCCTTGACTGGCGTAGGATAGTGTCCCGATCTTTAAAGTGTAGAATCTTCGCCAGTATGGGGCGAGGAGGCCTGCCTGGCGGGAGCGGCCGCGACGGGACTCTGTGCGCCCGCTCAACCGCGTACAGGGAAGATAGGCCCTTCTCATGGAATAACTGGTGCAGCCATTTCTCCACAAACTCTGTAGCATTGGTCCCTTCTGTTTTTTCTGGCATTCCAACAATTCGCAAATTATTCCTCCGCGATCTGTTCTCTAAATCATCCGCTTTGGCGTATAAGGCAGCTATATCTTTCCCATTCATTTTTGACGCCATTTGCAGGGGCTGAATAACATCTTCCAGTGAGGACACCCTCTTTTCCAGATCTGAAGTGCGCTCAGAAATCTTATGCAGGTCATGCCTGATTATGGACACATCTGATCTCAGGCTGCCAACTTGTACTGCAAGCACTTTGAGGGTACTGTTGCAGCTTGCCACTGCCACCATTATATCTTTCAGTGTGGGCTCCCTTATAGAATCAGCCCGCAGGTCTGCTGGAACTATTTCAGGGACCGCAGAATTGGGCACCGGCTGACCGGAGAAAACCGGGTCATCACCGTCCATGGATCCGTCCTCCTGGTCAGAGGAGGTAGGTATATCAGTCCCTTTATCACTGGCCGAATCGCCCACTCCACCGTCCAATCTGGCATATTTACTAAGTTTAGCAGCCGCACTCTGGCTCACCAACTCCTGCCGCGCCGACCCCTCTCCACTTCCGGCGCCATCTTGGATTTTCTCCATGCGGTCTTGTTTCGCCAGTTTGGACGATTTCCTCGGCATTTTCAGGCTCCGATTTTGTCACCGCAATCACCGGACACCTTCCTCTCCTTAGGTAAAGTAGTTTCAGGCAGTTTGAGTGCGCTTTCACTGTAAATGAGCAGGATCTTAGCAGGAGCAGTGAAACGTGCGTCTTACTCCATGCACTCACAAGCCACGCCCCACGTAACTTTTTGATCTCTTTTTATTCAATTTTTTTTGTGGTGAATAAGCAAACAGCAATTTTGGCTTGTTTTTCTTTTAAAGATGTTCACTGTACAGGGTAAATTACCTGATAATTGTGTAGTGCAGGCAGGTCATTACAGGTACCGCAATACCAAATGTGTGGTGGGGATTTTATTGCAATTTATTCCATTGAAAAGTTTATTTATTTTTACTTGGGAGAATTTTTTTTTATTCAATAAAACTTTTTTAACAGTCTATCTTTTGATTGCTTCTCTAATACACTGTACTGCTTATGCAGTACAGTGTAGTATACTGACAGGTGCAGCCTGATACGGCTATATTCCCATACAAATTCCCGGACCAAGCACGGCTTTGTGAATCAGCCCTTAGGTGAAGATGGCCAAGTGGTTTATAGATCAGGGTATTTGGAATTTCCAGTCTTTGAAGGAACTTTGTCAAAGTCCAAGTTAGGAAACTACTTGAGTGAAAGGTCCTGTGGCCCTGTTCACAGGACTTTTTTTTCCTTCTTATAAATAACGGAACAAGATGGAACCGTTATTTGTGCCTATAGAACTCTATTAAGACTGATCAAAACGGAATGCCTCTAAAGGCTTCCGTTTTGCATTCTGTCCTTAAATTCTAACAGAAAATACAACGCATATGTGAATCCACCCTTTCAATGTGTACCAAACTTGTGTAAACTGCAAAACAATTACACTGGTATGAAAGGGAGAAACGAAGCTGCTTTATGCCTACAGTACTTAGTGTGTAGTAATGTCAGACACTGTCTAGAATAAGGGCGCAATGGAAGTAATTTGTCTATGAAAGAGAGCAGAAATGGTGAAGGTGGGCTCTTTTCACAACTCATTCAAGTTTAAATAGGAGGAGAAAAGTCTAAGTTCAGGAATGCTGTGCAAAAATCCAAATTTCTTGTTAATACAATTGGGGGACATCACCAGAGGTTGTCAAAAAGCAGTGCCAGAGGGTGGAAGGAAAGCCATTCAAATAGGTTAGTGTACAGCTTCTAGCAGAACCGTACGACCCAAACAAGCCTCAGCACAGGCCATAGAATGGATATGATTGACAGGAAAAACTAAGAAGAGGACCGAATGGCTCGAGAACCAGGTAGCAGCCAAAGAATGGTGGGAGAACACTAGGAGATCCTGAGGACAAGAAAAATATCATATGCAAGGGGGAGGGGACAAAAAAAAAATTAATAAAACAAACGGGACACAAAAACAGAGACTAAGAAGGACAGATATGAGCCATGGGAAGGCAGGACTAGGCAGATGCATGGTCACAAAGGAAATGCCTTCTGCCTAAACCACCTGTAAACCCGGGGAAGAGGCATATGTACAGAAGGGAGAAAAGGTACATAAAAGGTGCCCACAGAAGAACTAGGGGAAAGGGTGTCTGCAGGAACCAGGGTCCCCCATTGCGGAAACGGCAAGTGGACTACCAAGAGTTATCCACTGATGAACCGCCATAGATGACTCCCAGGAGTGAAAATGACTGTCAGCTCTGCAGGCTGCGGATGATGAAGAACTGGACACTCTACGTCTAGTTCTAGAAATAGAAACCATCAGAAGAGAGAATGCTAGAGAAAAGGGCAAGAGTGGTTCTAAACAAAAGGAACAACCACACTGAAGAAAAGACAAAGGGAAGACCCTGAGGAATAACCACCAAAACAAAAAGGCAATCCCGTAGAGCAGTGGTCCCCAACCTTTTTTGCACCAAGGACCAGTTACATGCAAGACCATTTTCCCAGGAACAGGGGTAGGGGCGGGGCTTAGGGGGTGCTAGTCGGCGCTGACTGACTGACGCGCATAACAAAACACAAGGTGCTTATTAAAATACACTGCTCAAAAAAATAAAGGGAACACAAAAATAACACATCCTAGATCTGAATTAATTAAATATTCTTCTGAAATACTTTCTGACAACAAAATCACACAAAAATAAAAAAATGGAAATCAAATTTTTCAACCCATGGAGGTCTGGATTTGGAGTCACACAAAATTAAAGTGGAAAAACACTACAGGCTGATCCAACTTTGATGTAATGTCCTTAAAACAAGTCAAAATGAGGCTCAGTAGTGTGTGTGGCCTCCACGTGCCTGTATGACCTCTCTACAATGCCTGTGCATGCTCCTGATGAGCTGGCGGACGGTCTCCTGAGGGATCTCCTCCCAGACCTGGACTAAAGCATCTGCCAACTCCTGGACAGTGGTGCAACGTGACGTTGGATAGAGCGAGACATAATGTCCCAGATGTGCTCAATTGGATTCAGGTCTGGGGAACGGGCGGGCCAGTCCATAGCATCAATGCCTTCGTCTTGCAGGAACTGCTGACACACTCCAGCCACATGAGGTCTAGCATTGTCTTGCATTAGGAGGAACCCAGGGCCAACCGCACCAGCATATGGTCTCACAAGGGGTCTGAGGATCTCATCTCGGTACCTAATGGCAATCAGGCTACCTCTGACGAGCACATGGAGGGCTGTGCAGCCCTCCAAAGAAATGCCACCCCACACCATTACTGACCCAATGCCAAACCGGTCATGCTGGAGGATGTTGCAGTCAGCAGAACGTTCTCCACTGCGCCTCAAGACTCTGTCACGTCTGTCACATGTGCTCAGTGTGAACCTGCTTTCATCTGTGAAGAGCACAGGGCGCCAGTGGCGAATTTGCCAATCTTGGTGTTCTCTGGCAAATGCCAAACGTCCTGCACAGTGTTGGGCTGTAAGCACAACCCCACCTGTGGACGTCGGGCCCTCATATCACCCTCATGGAGTCTGTTTCTGACCGTTTGAGCAGACACATGCACATTTATGGCCTGCTGGAGGTCATTTTGCAAGGCTCTGGCAGTGCTCCTCCTGTTCCTCCTTGCACAAAGGCGGCGGTAGCGGTCCTGCTGCTGGGTTGTTGCCCTCCTACAGCCTCCTCCACGTCTCCTGATGTACTGGCCTGTCTCCTGGTAGCGCCTCCATGCTCTGGACACTACGCTGATAGACACAGCAAACATTCTTGCCACAGCTCGCATTGATGTGCCATCCTGGATAAGCTGCACTACCTGAGCCACTTGTGTGGGTTGTAGACTCCGTCTCATGCTACCACTAGAGTGAAAGCGCCGCCAGCATTCAAAAGTGACCAAAACATCAGCCAGGAAGCATAGGAACTGAGAAGTGGTCTGTGGTCACCACCTGCAGAACCACTCCTTTATTGGGGGTGTCTTGCTAATTGCCTATAATTTCCACCTGTTGTCTATACCATTTGCACAACATCATGTGAAATTGATTGTCACTCAGTGTTGCTTCCTAAGTGGACAGTTTGATTTCACAGAAGTGTGATTGACTTGGAGTTACATTGTGTTGTTTAAGTGTTCCCTTTATTTTTTTGAGCAGTGTATATAACGACTATATAAACTGACTAGGGTCTCTGCTGCACTGTACCGTATTTTTCGCCCTATACGATGCACCTAGGTTTTAGAGTAGAACAATAAGAAAAAAATATTATTTTTTATTACACCTCAGGTCAGACCAGCAATCAGACCCCCAATGTTAATCAGACCTCAGATCAGACCCCCAATGCCTCAGATCAACCCCCAACCTTTAGCCATCTATCAGCCCCCCATGTCAGCCATCAGCCATATGTCAGCCCCCAGCCCTTATGTCAGCCCCCAGCCCTTATGTCAGCCATAAGCCCCTTATGTCAGCCATATGTTAGCCCCCAGCCCCTTATGTCAGCCATATTTTAGCCCCCCATGTCAGCCCCTTATGTCAGCCCCCAGCCCTTGTGTCAGCCATCAGGCATATGTTAGCCCCCAGCCCTTATGCCCCCCATGTCAGCCATGAGCCCCATATGTCAGCGCAAATAAAAAAAAACACTTACCTCTGCTGCTCCTGGTCACCATCGCGATCCTCTTCTTCCTGCTGTGTATCGCGGCGCACAGAGTGACCTCACGCTGTGCACAGCCGATAGCCGAGCCGAGGACCGGGAAGCGGTGAGTACAGATCCTTCACCGCTTCCTGGTCCTCCTGTACTAATGAAGCGCTTTCATAATGGAAGCGCTTCATTAGTACCGCGATAAAGGCGGCCCTGATCGCCACGGCCCAGCTAACAATCTTCCGCGGCCCGGCGGTTGGGGACCGCTGCCGTAGAGCATAGATGGGAGGGGACCTTACTGGAAAGACAACCAGGCAAAGAAAACCCTGAACTGTCCCCGACTAAAGAATTGTCATGACCTTGGTAAACACCGTTGTGGGGGCCCAGGTGCAGACATCAGGGCAAAGGGACAATCAAGAAGCACTGGTGGCCTGGACATACTGAGATATAGAATAGCAAATTTTCACCACAGGAAGAGCGCAAACAGTCCCTCCTCCACAAGCCAGACAGATAAAGATCAAGCACCCTAGGAGCAGGAAAAGATGGGGAAACCATCCTACATCACTTGGAATGAAGGATGACCTTCAAAGCAAGGGAGGAATCTATGAAATACAAGTTGAAGGATGAGAGACCTGGGCCCAAGTGAAGGCTAGAAGCCTACAGTAGCAATGGCACAAATACTCCACCCAAAGGAGGTAATATGGTTGTGTGATGCACACTAAAACGAGAAAGGTTTTGTCAGCTACAGCAGTTACCCAACTGAGTGGGTAATACGATTGCCTGATCCACACTAGAACCAGTAAAGTTTGTTGGATCCAGCATATGTGAAATACAGCAAAGGAAAAATTCAGCTTGCAATAGCCGCATAAACAAACACAGTGTAGTGTCAGCAAACCAGATAACCTTTGCAGATTTGAAATTGCTGTTGTAGGGAACAATAATCACTTGGAGAGGTGTAGACTTCCCTCGGTGGAAAGGTGTCCTTAACCGCTCAGATGAGCTCCTGTATGGCAGAAGACAGCTTGTCACTCTGCCCTGATTAAGAATTGGAGTGAGAGGTGTCCCCTGGAGAGGTGGAAAGAACCAGAGATGAGGTGTCTCTGCCAGTGTTAGCCCTCTTCTAGGAAGGACCCAGGATGTTGAGAACAAATGAGACTGGACTATGAGGGGAGGCCACTTATGAGACCTGCTCCGGGACATGGAGCAGGGCATGAAAGCAGCAGATACCCTGGGAAGGACAAATGCTGCTGCAATCTGGGCAGGCAAGCGCTCCACAGTCTCAACCATACCTGATAAAGGATGCCTATTAGGGATGAGCGAACCCGAACTGAACATTTTCGTAAAAGTTCGAGTTCGGTGTTCGGCGCTTTCTTGGCGCTTTTTGAAAGGCTGCAAAGCAGCCAATCAACAAGCGTCATACTACTTGCCCCAAGAGGCCATCACAGCCTTGCCTACTATTGGCATGGCTGTGATTGGCCAGTGCCGCATGTGACCCAGCCTCTATATAAGCTTGGGTCACGTAGCGCTGCACGTCACTCTGCTGATACAAGCGTAGGGAGAGGTTGCTGCTGCGAGATTAGGCAGATTAACTCCTCCAAAAGACTTAATTCAGTGATCGATCTCCAGCTGTGGATCATTGAAGTGCTGATATTAAATTGCTTACTTTTTTTAGGCTGCCCAGAGCGTTTTTATATCACTTTTTTATGGGGTGATCTGCGGCCATTTTGTGGCTTGTGGTGCGTCAGCACAAGCTACCACCAAGTGCATTTAACCATCAATAGTGTGGTTATTTTTTGCTATATCCTACATCAGGTGCAGGCTGAGCCTGTGTCACCCAAGTGCATTTAACCATCAATAGTGTGGTTATTTTTTGGCCATATACTACATCAGGTGCAGGCTGAGCCTGTGTCACCCAAGTGCATTTAACCATCAATAGTGTGGTTATTTTTTGCTATATCCTACATCAGGGTCAAGCTTTCATCAAGTGCATTTAACCATCAATAGTGTGGTTATTTTTTGGCCATATACTACATCAGGTGCAGGCTGAGCCTGTGTCACCCAAGTGCATTTAACCATCAATAGTGTGGTTATTTTTTGGCCATATACTACATCAGGGGCAAGTTGAGCCTGTCACCCAGCGCCTAAAAAATAGGCCTGACATTTCTATTCCTCCAAATCATTACAGTTTTAGCTGGTCAAGTTATATTTAGTGACCGTAAAAGCACAGTTTTTGTTCTGGGTTGAAAAACTATTCCCAAATTTGCCATTCTCAAAATTAGTAGTTTCTGCTATATCAGGCCTACTTTAAATCTGGATGTAGGGAGGGCCTCTGTCAGGAAAAGATGGAACTTAATACACATGAGATTTATCATACAGAATAAACTTTGTTGTGAGACGCTCCACTTAAATCCACTACTGGATTCTAACTTCACATAAGTGCATTCTTTCAGACAAAAGTTCCTATGCATTATGGGTTGCTCTCTATGCATCCGTGTTTGTCCAGTACCGACCAGAATACTCCTACTTTTATCCTACTGCATGAAATGTCACATTAATACACACCGCATTTGCTATAGACGGTGTCATTAATATGTTTGCCACACTAAGTCCCGGTTACTAGGCAACAAAGTAAACAATGGCTGTGGGTCAATATATGTCCCGGGCTAACGACACAACCTTCAGCCCTATGTTAAGACGCCTCCCCATTGGATTACGTCATTATACTAAACATCACGCTGACTATCTTCGGTGTGAATATGCGCATGCGCGGTTGCATCGGCTGCCCCGCTGACGCCACCGCGCTGCGCTCCAAGCCTCCTTCTGAGGCAGAACAGTGCCTTCCCACAGCACTGACGTCATCGCGCTGCGCTTCAGGCCTCGTTCTGAGACCACAAGATGTTCAAATAGGAGCGGGCGATTCCCTGGGAGCAGGCTTCATCACAGCCTCTGGACACGCCGCTGAGCTCCACACGAGGGATCGGGCCATCATCAAGCGACCCCTTCCATCTTGTCTCTACATCATTAGGCAAGTACCCAGCCCTGATACAGGAGTGGAGCCCCGATAGTAGGCTGCCACTTTGAAGTATCAATTGTGTCATTATCATAACTATAGTGATGTATGTGTTGACTAACTAAAGATATCAACACGTTACGTCCCCATATCATATTGCCCCCCTGTGTGTGCCTAAATTCCCCTGATGAGTTCCGAAAAACGAAACATGCGTGTAGGGACTAGCTACACTAGGGCACAATAGGGCCAAGTAGCGAAAGGGCCAGGTTCCGGACGGGGTCGTTCTTATCAGAACGGGTGCTCCGTAAATGGGACGCTAGGGCCGTGATATTACTTATATCTTAGGGCTGTCTAGGCACCTTTCAACCCAATCTCATCCCCTCCGGCCCCCCATTCGCTCTCTTTTTTCCACAGCATACCTGCTTGCGCTGGACATCACCTAAGACCAGAGGTCCGTGGCTGAAAGGGTAAGACCACCGGTTACTCTGGGTGCCGCCGTGCACTTATTTACTGTGAATGTAAAAGTGCCGCCGTGCACCAAGTATATATTTTGTATCCCTTGTGCTATCATACACTCTCCTTGTATCGAAGCATCACATGTAGGGACATATTCTACCCTAAATAATTAAAAGTTAAGTTTTAACTCAAATCACCACTCCTACTTCTTTCATATAAATTTCTACTTTAAATCTATCCCAAAAAGGATATCTTAGATTCAAGGTGCTGATAGTGTCATTCTGAAAAACTTAACACACACGCTACAGTGCAGATACAAGTCTAATTCTGTGATTAAAGGTATATCTGTCACACAGCGCGTAAAAAATAGGCCTGACATTTATATTCAACCAAATCTGTCATTACTTGTGTGCCTGTATTAGTGTAATACGGTACCTAAATAGATAGCCAGACAGTGTTAGGTGTCTGTAAAAAAAGGCCTGAATTTTAATTCAATACATTGGCCCGAATAATATTTTTCTTATTGTGGTGAACGGTAACAATGAGAAAAACAACTAGTAAGGGACGCGGACGTGGACATGGTCGTGGTGGTGTTAGTGAACCCTCTGGTGCTGGGAGAGGACGTGGCCGTTCTGCCACAGCCACACGTCCTAGTGTACCAACTACCTCAGGTACCAGTAGCCGCCAGAATTTACAGGGATATTTGGTGGGGCCCAATGCCGTTCTAAGGATGGTAAGGCCTGAGCAGGTACAGGCATTAGTCAATTGGGTGGCCGACAGTGCATCCAGCACGTTCACATTATCTCCCACCCAGTCTTCTGCAGAAAGCGCACAGATGGCGCATGAAAACCAAGCCCATCAGTCTGTCACATCACCCCCATGCATATCAGGGAAACTGTCTGAGCCTCAAGTTATGCAGCAGTCTCTTATGCTGTTTGAAGACTCTGCTGCCAGGGTTTCCCAAGGGCATCCACCTAGCCCTTCCCCAGGGGTGGAAGAGATAGAATGCACTAACGCAAAACCACTTATGTTTCCTGATGATGAGGACATGGGAATACCACCTCAGCATGTCTCTGATGATGACGAAACACAGGTGCCAACTGCTGCGTCTTTCTGCAGTGTGCAGACTGAACAGAAGGTCAGGGATCAAGACTGGGTGGAAGACGATGCACGGCCAGGGACACTATATCTCCCTAACTGCACACTGGGTAAATGTAGTGGCGGCTGGGCCCCAGGCGGAGAGCTGTTAGGCTCACGTCCTTCCGCCGCCAAGGATCGCAGGGCAACATTCTTTGCCTCCTGTCTCCTCCTCCTCCTCAGCTTCCTCCTCCTCTTCTTCCACCTGCTCATCCAGTCAGCCACACACCTTCACCACCAACTTCAGCACAGCCCGGGGTAAACGTCAGCAGGCCGTTCTGAAACTCATATGTTTGGGGGACAGGCCCCACACCGCACAGGAGTTGTGGCGGGCTATAGAACAACAGACCGACGAGCTGTTGCTGCCGGTGAGCCTCAAGCCCGGCCTGGTGGTGTGCGATAATGGGCAAAATCTCGTTGCAGCTCTGGGTAGCCGGTTTGACGCACATCCCTTGCCTGGCGCATGTGCTGAATTTGGTGGTGCAGAAGTTCATTCGCAACTACCCCGACATGTCAGAGCTGCTGCATAAAGTGCGGGCCGTCTGTTCGCGCTTCCGGCATTCACACCCTGCTGCTGCACGCCTGTCTGCGCTACAGCGTAACTTCGGCCTTCCCGCTCACCGCCTCATATGCGATGTGCCCACCAGGTAGAACTCCACCTTGCACATGCTGGACAGACTGTGCGAGCAGCAGCAGGCCATAGTGGAGTTTCAGCTGCAGCACGCACGGGTCAGTCGCACTGCGGAACAGCACCACTTCACCACCAATGACTGGGCCTCCATGCGAGACCTGTGTGCCCTGTTTCGAGTACTCCACCAACATGGCCAGTGGCGATGACGCCGTTATCAGCGTTACAATACCACTTCTATGTCTCCTAGAGAAAACACTTAGGGCGATGATGGAAGAGGAGGTGGCCCAGGAGGAAGAGGGGTCATTTTTAGCACTTTCAGGCCAGTCTCTTCGAAGTGACTCAGAGGGAGGTTTTTTGCAACAGCAGAGGCCAGGTACAAATGTGGCCAGACAGGGTCCACTACTGGAGGATGAGGAGGAGGAGGTGGAGGAGGATGAGGATGAGGATGAAGCATGTTCACAGCGGGGTGGCACCCAAAGCAACTCGGGCCCATCACTGGTGCGTGGCTGGGGGGAAACACAGGACGATGACGATACGCCTCCCAAAGAGGACAGCTTGTCCTTACCTCTGGGCAGCCTGCCACACATGAGCGACTACATGCTGCAGTGCCTGCGCAACGACAGCAGAGTTGCCCACATTTTAACGTGTGCGGACTACTGGGTTGCCACCCTGCTGGATCCCCGGTACAAAGACAATGTGCCCACCTTACTTCCTACACTGGAGCGTGATAGGAAGATGCGCGAGTACAAGCACACGTTGGTAGACGCGCTACTGAGAGCATTCCCAAATGTCACAGGGGAACCAGTGGAAGCCCAAGGCGAAGGCAGAGGAGGAGCAAGAGGTCGCCAACGCAGCTGTGTCACGGCCAGCTCCTCTGAGGGCAGGGTTAGCATGGCAGAGATGTGGAAAAGTTTTGTCACCACGCCACAGCTAACTGCACCACCACCTGATACGGAACATGTTAGCAGGAGGCAACATTTCACTAACATGGTGGAACAGTACCTGTGCACACCCCTCCACGTACTGACTGATGGTTCGGCCCCATTCAACTTCTGGGTCTCCAAATTGTCCACGTGGCCAGAGCTAGCCTTTTATGCCTTGGAGGTGCTGGCCTGCCCGGCGGCCAGCGTTTTGTCTGAACGTGTATTCAGCACGGCAGGGGGCGTCATTACAGACAAACGCAGCCGCCTGTCTACAGCCAATGTGGACAAGCTGACGTTTATAAAAATGAACCAGGCATGGATCCCACAGGACCTGTCCATCCCTTGTGCAGATTAGACATTAACTACCTCCCCTTAACAATATATTATTGTACTCCAGGGCACTTCCTCATTCAATCCTATTTTTATTTTCATTTTACCATTATATTGCGGGGCAACCCAAAGTTGAATGAACCTCTCCTCTGTCTGGGTGCCAGGGCCTAAATATGTGACAGTGGCCTGTTCCAGTGGTGGGTGACGTGAAGCCTGATTCTCTGCTATGACATGAAGACTGATTCTCTGCTGACATGAAGCCTGAATCTCTGTTATGGGACCTCTCTCCTCTGCCTGGGTCTAAATATGTGACAGTGGCCTGTTCCACTGGTGGGTGACGTGAAGCCTGATTCTCTGCTATGACATGAAGACTGATTCTGTGCTGACATGAAGCCAGATTCTCTGTTACGGGACCTCTCTCCTCTGTCTGGGTGCCGGGGCCTAAATATGTGACAGTGGCCTGTTCCAGTGGTGGGTGACGTGAAGCCTGATTCTCTGCTATGACATGAAGACTGATTCTGTGCTGACATGAAGCCAGATTCTCTGTTACGGGACCTCTCTCCTCTGTCTGGGTGCCTGGGCCTAAATATGTGACAGTGGCCTGTTCCAGTGGTGGGTGACGTGAAGCCTGATTCTCTGCTATGACATGAAGACTGATTCTCTGCTGACATGAAGCCTGAATCTCTGTTATGGGACCTCTCTCCTCTGCCTGGGCCTAAATATGTGACAGTGGCCTGTTCCAGTGGTGGGTGACGTGAAGCCTGATTCTCTGCTATGACATGAAGACTGATTCTGTGCTGACATGAAGCCAGATTCTCTGTTACGGGACCTCTCTCCTCTGCCTGGGTCTAAATATATGACAATGGACTGTTACAGTGGTGGGTGACGTGAAGCCAGATTCTCTGCTATGGCATGAAGACTGATTCTCTGCTGACGTGAAGCCAGATTCTCTGCTATGGGACCTCTCTCCAATTGATATTGGTTTATTTTTATATATTTTATTTTTATTCATTTCCCTATCCACATTTGTTTGCAGGGGATTTACCTACATGTTGCTGCCTTTTGCAGCCCTCCAGCTCTTTCCTGGGCTGTTTTACAGCCTTTTTAGTGCCGAAAAGTTCGGGTCCCCATTGACTTCAATGGGGTTCGGGTTCGGGACGAAGTTCGGGTCGGGTTCGGATCCCGAACCCGAACATTTCTGGGAAGTTCGGCCGAACTTCTCGAACCCGAACATCCAGGTGTTCGCTCAACTCTAATGCCTATGGCCAGGGACAGGGAATAGACCAATTCAGGAGGAACCAACTTCTGTACAGAGGGGACGGGGAGAAGGCACAGAACCTAGACAGATTCAGACTGTGCAGCAACCCCACACGTTCCCACCGCACACAAAGCTACCAAGCGGACATAACAAAAAAAGGCAAAGTCAAGGCTACCAGGTGCTGTGGCTACAGTGGAGTTGAGGGACCACAGAAGGTAGAGGCATATACTCTGAAGAGAAAAGCTTCCATAAAATGGTAAAAAGACTCCCCCCACAGCAAAGCCCACTCTGAACCAGGATTGTACTGCAAACAGCCTACCTGATGTCCAACTAGAGAAGGCAAGAACCCTAGAAAAACCTCTGAAGTTAAAAAATGGACAGGACCATGTGCGGCCTAGTCCCATCAGAAGCCAGGGACTATGATAGATGAGGCAGCTGAAAACAATGCACCCCAGCGGCCTAATGCCACGAGGTGCCAGGGGAAGGAAAAAAGGGTTAGCAACTGCTAGTTAAAGAAAAAAAAGAGCTCCTGGGCATCAAGAACAAAGCAGTAAATGGAGTGGCCTAACCCAAAAGTAGAGAGGTAAAAAAAAAAAAAAAGGGTGGGTGCGGCAGCAGAGACCTGGGGAAGTTTAGCCAGGAGTTGAAGGAAAGGCAAGAGAAGGCATCTCCCCCAATACTAAAAATTCATAACAAAGATAAACAAGAGAAGCGCATCACTGGAAAGACCACAACTTTATTAAATAAATAATTTTCTATAAGTGGTGGTACTCACCCATAGTTGTTATGCTAAGGGAACAACAACCTATGGCGCTTGGTAGTACAATTCTCTGGCTGTAGCACGCTACCTTCACCAATACTCCAAGTGCTGAAATCAGAACACAAAATGTAGGTTGCTGGACAGAAAAAAGGGGCTTCAGATTGTGGTGCTGAAGGATGATCTCCAGGATAGGGTAAAGAGACTGTTTCTTTATTGTTAATTATGTAATACATTTCTGGACTACACTGGTCCCTTCAATCAGACAGAAGATTATATAACTTTAAAACCCTTTTAAATCCCTTTCTACTCTTGTTCATTGGGGGACACAGCAAAGACCTTGGGTATAGCTGCTGCCACTAGGAGGTGGACACTAAGCCAAAAGTGTTAACTCCTCCCACCAGCTATACTCCTCCTGCGACCCAGAGTTTGCATACACTTGCTAATCGGGATTGGATAAGGTGGCAGAAGTGCTTTGACCACTTTCCTGACAGATTGCAGTTTCTCTGGGGAAGAAGGATCTTTGCAGTCTGTGTGTTCAAACTCGTGGGAACCTTGATTAAGATGTCGTCCAGGTAAGGGATAGCTGTTATTCCCCTGCCATGGCGAATAGCCATGACTGGTGCGAGGACCTTTGTGAAGACCCTAGGAGCCTTCGCCAAGCGAAGGGCAGGGCCACAAACTGGTAGTGATAATCCGGTATGGCAAAGCACAGGAATTTCTGATGAGTGATCCCAATGGGCACACAGAGATAAGTATCTTGGATGTCCACCGAGGACAGAAATTCCCCTTTCTCCATGGAGGCTATTACTGATTTCAAGGATTCCATTCTGAAGCAACAAGCCTTTACGAACCCCTTGACATCTAGTACCGGCCTTGCAGACCCGTCCTTCTTTAGAACAACAAAAAGGTTGGAGTAAAAACCCTGATAGCGTTCCTCTGGTGGAACTGGGATGATAATTCCACGAGTCAGGAGGTCCCAGATTGCGGAAAAATGTTTGGAAGCTCGAGATGGGTTATTTGGGGGAACCGATCTGAAAAACCAATGGGGTGGACCCAAACTCTATTTTGTACCTGAAGTCAATTAGGAATCGAAAACATGCGCAAACCAAACGTCCTTGAAGGGGGTTGGGGGGGGCAGCACGTCATGCCAAAGAGGGCTTGCTGGAACCAGGCTTTGAGGGCTGGGCTCTTAGAACTCCAAGTCGGACATGGTTTACAGCATGCATGTTCAACCTGTGGCCCTCCAGCTGTTGCAAAACTACAACTCCCATCATTCCCAGACAGCCTACGGCTATCAGCCTACAGAAGGGCATGGTGGGAGTTGTAGTTTTGCAACAGCTGGAGGGCCGCAGGTTGAGCATCCCTGGTTTAAAGGATGGCCTCTTCTTGGTCTCCTGGGTTTACTCCTAGAGGAAGAGTCGGGGCAGGAGTCGCGGCAAAAGAAAAGCATGATCTAGGTCCTCGGAACGATCTGGACCGCAATGGCTTATTCTGAGGGAGCAAGGTGCTCTTCCCTGTGGCATTCAAAATGATTTGGCCCAGGCAAGATCCGAACAAGAAGTTACCCTCCAAAGGAAGGGCCGTAAGGGACTTATTTGATGATCGATCAGCTGCCCAGTCTTTCAACCAAAGAGTCCTATGAATGGCCACAGACATAGCTGCTGGGGGGGGGGGGGAACTGCCTACTACTTTTCAATACCCGACTTGAAGTCCTTATGCTCCCCGCTTGGGGTGGCCGAAGGAAAAACCTCCTTATGCACTGGAGGATTCCTGAACTTGGACATGTAGGGTGTCATTCATTGCTGCAATGAGACTGTCTACCTTTAAAGCGAGGCTAGAGGATTTATTTTCATCTTGGGAGTCCTCCGAGCTGATAACCTCTCCATCTAAAAGGTCATCCTTCCTGTTTGACACATCAGCACGGCTCCTAAGAGCAGCAGTGAAACAAAGGAGGGAGGAGAAGCAGATCTCCAAGATGATCCTGGGGATTTGGTCTGTTTACAGAAACGGTCCCTTGAGGGGGACTGCTGCGAGGATTGCGGAGCCAAGCGACCTAACATGTCGACTATGGACAGGGATGCCTTAGATAAGTCGTATACCGCTATAGACAGGTTGCTCGCCCATTCAGGCTCTGGACGCTGGGAGAGGGAGGCAGTGGGGGGCAACTGAAGGAGGTTCGCCAGCCTGGAGTCTTGGTGCCAAACAAATGCTACATAACTGCTCGGATTGACTGCACTGAAATTTGGTACTGTAGCAGGTGCAAGCATAGTAGATAGCAATGGTGGACCCCTGTGTCTGGGTGCTTCCCCTCTAGGGTCGGACATAATGGGGACATAGGGGGAGCAGAGCAAGCCCCTGGAGAACGACGGAACTAGGGAAACGGACGTCACCAAAACCAAATCAGCTGATTTCTAAGGGCCAGCAAGAGATATAGGAGGGGGGGGGGGGGGGTCCCTCCTAGTGCAGAGCACACCCATTTGTAGATCCGAGAGTCCCAGGAGCAGGCCAGAAAATGTGTGCCTTTGAATGGAAGGGGGGAGAGGAAAAAAACCAGACAACTCAATCCAGTTAGAAGGTCTTGGCGCACTGGAGGATGGTTGGGGCTGTAGCAGTGCCTCTCCTGGCCAATAGAGAAGTGCAAAAAAAAAACTTGGGGATCGCTGCGGCCTAGCCAAGCAGGAAGCCAGGGCCTAAAGTATGCGGCTGACCAGAAAAGACCTCTGTGCCAGCAGGAGCCAGAGAATGCAGCTCAGCACTAGGGTGGAGCCGGAGGGCACAGGCCAACAGGCTGAAGTACCATCTCTCCCCTGGGCTTGCTGGGGCCAGTGTTGCTTCGGAAAAGGTGGAGGAGGGACCTGGCTTGCTAGGGACAGTAGTGCCACAAACAGAGTACAATTAAACAGATTACAATGGTGAGCGGGGGAGGGGCTGTTGGGGTTCTTGTTTAGCTGTTGAAAGAAGCACAGCTTTTTCTTTTTTTTTAATACTCACCTGACTCCCGATCCCTAAAGTTCAGCCTTGGTCGTTAGCCTCCGAGGTCACTCTCTTTGGTGGGGGAAGAGAGGGACCAATGCCCGAGGTAGAGAGAAGACCCCCCCCCCCCCCCCCAAGCTGACGGGCTGTGAAGGATTTTGAGGTCCTGCGCACCATCTTTTCTTCTGTCCTGGACACTGGGGAAGTTAGGAGGCATCCCACTGTGCTGCCAGGTGGGTAATCAGAGGATAATTCCACCTTGGGACCAAGTGAGTGAAAAAAAAAAGTAAGTCCTGCAGAGCAGATGTCTGCCTCCTACAGACACTAAGCTAAAACTGATTAGCTCAGTGTCCGCAGGAGGGGTATAGCTGGTGGGAGGAGTTAACACTTTTGGCTTACTGTCTGCCTCCTAGTGGCAGAAGCAAGGTCTTTGCTGTGTCCCCCAATGACACGGATGAGAAATACCATTTTTGACATTTGAAGGTCAGAACTCCCTCCTAAATTGCATATACAAACAATGCATAAGTAGCCACTAAAAAAAGTTGCAAATTAAAAAATAAAACATAAAAAGAGGGCGCTACATAAATGAATAAATACCCTACTGAATACAAACATTGATAGTAATAACGAGATTTTTGTGAACTCACCTGTAAAATCTCTTTCTCGCGTAGTTCATTGGGGGACACAGGACCGTGGGTATAGCTGCTTGCTGCCACTAGGAGGCAACACTAGGCTGAAAAGTGATAACTCCTCCCCTGCAGGCTATACCCCCTCCAGCCTGGAGAGAGCATATCAGTTTGTGCCCAAGCAATAGGAGTAGGAGAAAAAAAAAACATACAGTAAACAACCAATAACTGACAATCGTCAGCCGGATTGAACCAGAACTGAGGACCATACTGGTCCTTCAACCGCCAATATTTGCGGCAAACAGAACACTGGGTGGGAGCTGTGTCCCCCAATGAACTACGCGAGAAAGAGATTTTACAGGTGAGTTCACAAAAATCTAGTTTTCTCGCTCGTATCATTGGGGGATACAGGACCGTGGGACGTCCTAAAGCAGTCCACGGGGAGGGAAACAAATCACACTCCAATGGAGAAAAAACGATCTCGAGGACGCGTAACCCACTGCCGCCTGCCAGACCTTGCTGCCTTCTACGACCGGAAAGCTGAAGCATGACGGCGATAAATCCGAGAAACACAGGCCGCTGGTCGAGTAGACCAAGACTCAGCGAGTGATGCCTTACCCCGGGAGCGGAACGCCCGAGTAGCTGTTAAACGGATGAACCTGGAAAAACAGCCCTTGGAGGCCGTCAGCCTTGACAAGGACCTCCAGGACCAGATTGGTAAAAGCCCATACAGCAGAAAGCGCTAGCCATGGACAAGCAAACCTCGGAGGCCAAATCACATGGCTGGAAGAGAGCTCGGTTTGAAGAATGCGAGGGAGTGTTGTGTATTTTCATAGTAAATACATTCATATCCAATTCATTATTGTCAAGATGGATGTTCATTGCCTATAAGAGCCATGCTCGACTATAGTTGCAATTTTGTATGTCTTGAGTAGGCCAAATTAAGGTCACACAAAGGTTTATACTCTTCAGTGCTATTTTTCTGGTGAATGTACCAGTCTGAGAAGAGGCCTCCTTGTCTACTTTTAAATTTATGACGGGAGAAAAAGATAAGCTCTATGCAGCTGGTGATAATTTCCTATACAATTAGGCATTTATTAATGAAGCAAAATATATAATATGAGTGTATTCATTTATTGAGCCTTAGTTAGTCCTTAACATAAGACAATCAGTAGGACATATATATATATTACTTTATATTATATTGTTATATGTTACGAAGACAACATGTATCCAGTATATTGTATATATTTCTCATTAGAAGAGTGTCTGTGAAGATGTGTGTTTTGTAACAATTAATCACATCTTTGGTATGAAAGAGGAGGTAATGATATATTTGGGAGAAAACACGGCCATTTACGAGCCATAAATTAGCAGTGTGAGAAACGTTTAAAGAGACGCCTAGAGGTCTGTCTCTAATTGCTACAAGTGTCAGAATTAATCCCTATAGCTTTGAATTAAAGCTTCTAAGGTCAAAATGTATATTCAGACTTACATAAGTTAACCCTTTATACTATGATGCAGATAGCTTATACAGCAGTGCCACCTAGGTATCAGTAGGTGACATTACAACAGTAGCAAAAGTGCATTCTGGGTGAGGCTATGATGTCACATTTTTTATCAATGGTCACGCCCATCCGACAATGATTGGAAAGTTCCAAACTAGGAAGGTGTGTCTAACTGATAAGTTTGTGATCATAAGCCATACACAGAAGGTAGGAGAGGAAGGAAAGAGAGAGAAGAGAAGTGGAGCTCTCTAGAGGGGTCTATCAAAATGAAAGCCATGATGAGACGCGCTATGATGGACCACCCAGCTTTCCTAGGAGCAGAAGTGAGATTCCTACTAGGACTTGGTAAGAGACACAGAAAATGATATTTCATTTTATTAAGACTAATTTGATAGTGTGGGTGAAATTATACCATCTAGATTGGCGAATAAATAAATAATTAAATGATCATCTCCATATTGAGATGTAGTCTTAGGATATTGTGAGGCTTCATTCTACCTGCAGAAGAATCTAGACTCATAATCTAGCAAAGCATTAAATAATTATATATATATATATATTGATAGAACATTCTTCGCCAAGCTAAGTGATGGATTCCCACAGGAAGGACTTATTTCAAGTCCTTCCCATTTAAGATATGGTCTAGCAAAATTCTAGATCCCTGTTATTTGTCTTAATAGTCTTACCAAAGTTATATGTGTGAAAATAGTCCAGGATGGGGCGGAAGGATACAGTTATCTCTTCTAAGTTATATCCTTGAGTGGATTTGCCCATCTTGAAGTCATGTGATGTGTAGTTGGTTGGGGGGGGGCAGAATGTATTTAGCATTCTATATTGATGTCTAGTATTAGACATGCCCATCTTGATATCATGAGGGTTTTCTCTGAACAGAAGTGATATATATGACTTATGTTCCTACTTTGATATCCTAACCTAATAATAGCTTGGTTATAATGTGACAAGTTATTTCCACTCACATGTATTGTTAAGCTTGTAATGCTTTATATTAACGCTATATATATTCATTAGCATGTATCATTGTGTTTATTTACTTATATATGTTTATAACCTTGTAACCAATAAATCTGCATATTTTTATAATACCTGTGTATTATGGTATAATGTAGAACTACATTTTATCATTAACGTCATCTCACGTCAAAAAGAACTTATTTATCTGAGGAAATAGTCGGACGCAGATGTGAATTGTATCAATTAGGTTGTCTACAATTCACCAGGTCATGATTTTAAGAATTTATGACAAATTTTATAAATTTTTTTTTTTTTTTTTTATGGTTAATTATTTTTATGACCATAATTAATAATTCTTAATTGAATTATTACCACCCGACAGGAGAGAGAAGAGAAATCCATGTCTTGCGGGGACGTGGAAGGGCGACTACCTCCTGCGAAGAAGGAGGATACTGAGCGGAGCACTGCCTTATGTTCCTGCTAAAAGAAAAAACAAGGTATGAACAAGAAGGCGTATTAACTCCGAAAACCGCCACCCAAAAGCTGGCTCCTGGCCGCAACTGTGGGAGTAGAACTAAAATCCAGATCCGCCGGACCCTCCTCTGCCCATGAGAACGCTCCCTAGGAAGCGGAATATTGGAAAACCAATGTCCCTACAGCTGTAGGGGCTTGTGGTGAGACTTCCAGCGAGAAAAGCTGCTTGAGAAACCACAGAGGAAAAAAAAAAACCGTTTGAGCCGGGAATGTCCCACTGCAGGCCAAAGAACCAATACCTCGGAGAAAGGTAAAGGCAAAGCCAATGAGAGCAACATCGGTGATGGGATGCCCCGTCCGTGACCCTAAATTCACAATGTGTCCACCCTGCCGGAAAAGGCGGATGAGTGGCACAAAGATGAGAGAAAAACTCTTGCCGGGTGGAGTGCGAATACGACGTCCAACACCTCCACCGTACCCGAGGAACCCTGGGTGCGTGGAAAAAATGGAGACGGGCTTCCAGAGTCGTATGACCCATGGCAACTGGTCAGCCAGACAGAGGAGAAGGCGAACAGTTATCCAGCTCGAGGAGGGACAAGGAAGGAAAAGTGTGTTCCCTCCCAGGGACGAAATCCTTAATAGTGGTGAAAAGGCGTGACGGACACACGCTCTAGCCATCATGGGAGACTCTCAGTCCACCACTGGAATGAGCCGTGAAAGAATGGCCACCATTGGCTTGGTGTGACATAGACATTATTCATATCAGAAGAGAGGTAGCACCGATTGTGTCACGGCATCAACCATTAAAAATCCAAGTCCCGCTTCTAACGGCAACCTAGTGGTTGACGAGTGCCGCAGGGACTAAGCTACCAAGTAGCACGCACTCGCAGGAAGGTGCTGATCAGCAATGGCAATTACGCCATCGCCATGCCTGAGTTGACGACAGAAGGACAACAGTTGCCAGAGCAACAGGCCCATTGCCTCTGAGACTGACGCTCTACAGAATCTATAGGTAATGTAATACTTAGTCTGAAGATGAGGCCATACAAGGGAAGCCACAAGAGTAAAGCTAACGCCATACTCCAGCAGAGGAGGAGGAGGCCACACCATAGAGGTCGCCGATTCCCGTGTCAAAAGTATCCGTCACCTGATGGAACAGCCGTGTAGCAGGAACCCTAGCATGTAATGGTGACGCAAACACCCCTTGTGCAGTAGGAGCTACCGCATGCTATGCCAGCGTAACTGAAAAGGGCGCTGAACAGGAGCAACCGCCGAAGCAGTGGTAGGGTAGAACTCCTACCTGAGGGGCTGCCCCACTACAGCGATTACTATCACCTAGCTATAGCGTGAAGACTTCCCATGCGAAGGAAAAGCCCCTTGTAGTGGTCACTGCAGAGTGCTAGCATAACACCCTCACCTAGATAAGGAAGAGTAGTGAACAAGAATCCATAGTCAATGGAATACTCTGCTTGCTGGATTGTAAACACAGCATTCTGGAAAATGTGATTGACCTGAACAGTGGATGCCCATGGGGATGGGGGTCTCTAGAACACATAAGTGTTGCTGGGAGACCCCCCTGAGAGCACAAAGGTCGACATTTTCGTGCCCCTAACACGTGCCGGAAGAACAGAAAGATACGATCTGGAAGTAGCCATAGAACCCCGTGGCCGTATTCATATGCCACTAGAAGGAGAGTACCAGGTACAAAAAGTACCGACTGTCGACACGGACCACTTTGAAAGAAGCCAGGCATCTAGTGACATGTAAAAAATTTTGCATGCTAAATCAAAGCATGCAAAAAAAAAATGCTAACGATTCCCCCGTAAAGTTACTAGTAGAGGGTCATGCCACAGAAAGCATGTGATGGCAAATTACTGATGGGGTAGCATCCAGTGGTAGTGCGATCCTCTGGTTAAGGAAGGGGGTAGCATGATAGCCAGAAACACAATCCACAGAAATGTAATTACCTCACCTATGGAGGGGGGAATGCGTACGGTAAGCACTGCACTCAGTGGCAGAGCAATCACTCAACCTATTACAGGGAGTAACGTATTCAGCAAGTACTGTAACACGAAGTAGTGCAAGTACCTCACCTATCGAAGGGGGCAACACATACCTCAGGAACATGCTCAGTACCTGGCGGGAAGTGTACATTACTTTACCCAAGTAAGGAGACAATGCAGTGAGAATGCCATAATGCTACACGTACAAGAGACTAATACATACCGACAGTACCGTGTCCAGTGGAACTGCCATTCCGCCACCTACAGAGCTGGGAACGCCTATGGCTGGCATTGAGGCCAGTGCTAGCGCGGTCAGTCCACCAAAGGAAGGAAATAAAAGGTAAGTACTGTAACCAGTAGTAGCGCAAATACCGCCTAAGGAAGGGGGTAATGCATACACCAGTACCGTAATCTTGGAAGATTGAGCAGGATTCATGTCAGAGTCTGAATAACTGAACCCCCCCCCCCCCCCCCAGCACTGACCCCTCCAAAAAAAGGGGGGGGGGGGGGTTGCGTGATCCTAGGGAGGGAGTGAGAAGGTGAGCCAGGAGGAAATATGACCTGCTCTGGCCCGCTCGTGCACAGTTCCACCTCTCAGCCTCTAGCCCAAGGCTGTTGCAGGCCGCGATGGCAATGATAAATCAACCAAACTACCCCGGGGGTGGAATGGAACGCCTAAAGGTCCACTTACTGGATTGCGCGGACGGAGAATTATCAACCAAACGACCCAGGAGGGTGGATTGGGAATTTCCAGAGGTCTTGAAAATTTCAGTTGTCCTGCACCGGCTTGTGCCAGTGGAGCCCTATCAATCAAACGTCCTCAGAGGGCGGATTGGGAAACCTTTAGATATACTCCACTGAATTTTTGCAAGTGGATCATTACCAACCAAACGGCCCGGAGGGCGGATTGGGAATCCTTCAGATGTACTCCACTGGAATTGCACAGTTTGAGGCCGTTTGGTTGATATGGCTCCGAGGGCGATTGGGGACCTTTCATATGTACTCCACTGGCTTTGTCCGAGTGAAGCACTATCAACCAAGCTGCCCGTAAGGTCAGATGAACTCCACTGGATTTGCACAGTTGGAGCATTAGCAACGGCCCCGGAGGGTGGGTTAGGAACTGTGAGAAATTCTCCACTGTCCGGGATTGGGAACAGGCCCTGGGCATAGAGCTCGGTCTGTGAGGAGGGCAGGACCTGTATGGGCGCACTTTTTTATTTAAAAAGAACAAAAAAAAAAAAATTATATATATATATATATATATATATATATATTTTATTATTATTGAGGTGAGGACCTAACCTTAAAATGGACAAGGAGGAAGAAAGGCTGTATACTGCAATATTAAGGCACATTGTGCCTGCAGATAAGAGACCTAGGGTAAGGGTAATCTGGTCACCGGATTCAAGTGGCAGGGTAGGAAGTAGGAAGGGTTAATGTCCAAGGGCCAGGGCGGAGCCAGCTGGCTCCTGCGGAAAATTCGCGCCAGAATATGGACCCGCCCCTCCGTACCTGAGGTGAAGTTGCGGCCTAGAACGCTGCAAAGCCGGGAACTAAAGTTTCACATGGGACCCACCGCCAGCCGAACACAGCGGTACCTGGCGGTGCAATGAATGAGGCCATGGAAACCCACCCACGTGGGCCGGGAGAAAAAACAGCGTGGCCGGGAAGAATCGGAAGGCCCGAATGAAACCGGGGCCTAGATTTTGTGGTGCCTGGCCGACTGGGATCTGTGCTCCGCCGTCGGGAAACTGAGGTACCCCAATCGGCACTAGCAGGCGTCCAAGATCATACCTGCTAAAGGCGCGGTGCCTGGCCGACCGGGGAGCCCACCCGGTCGGTCTGAGGAAAGGGGGCATTGAATGGAGTGCAGCGGCGTCAGTTTCTAAATGTCCCCTGCCCGATATGTTAGATCGGAGGGGGGTAGGGAGGAAGAATAATGCCGCCGGTTCGGGATTAACCCCTTCATTATCCGATTTCTGAGGAGATATGCGGTGACTGGTGGAGGACTCGCAGCCTCCATAAGAAAGGGCCATGGTGAGAGGGGGACAGAGAGGGACAGTATACTCACCTGTCTTCATCTGTGTTCTTCACCCTTAGTCTTGTACCAGCAGGGACACCCCACGACCGCTGGCACCAGGCATCAGGGGTCCGTGCAGAGAAGGGCTGGAGAGGAGGTGTCCCTCTTGCTGGTGGGAAGCAGGGGAGCGAGGCTGCCCTGGTCCGCTTTGTCTTCTTGGGGGAGGCAGGGCGGTGGAACAATCAACACCGGCCAGCCTCCCAGGGAGACAGGGACGCAAGCGTGCCTGTGCCCCATCCATGAAATCTGTGAAAAATAACAAAATTAAGAAAATCAAAAAAGGCCACCCTGCTAAGCAGGGAGGTCTGCCTCCTACGACACTAAGCTAAAAACTGATATGCTCTCTCCAGGCTGGAGGGGGTATAGCCTGCAGGGGAGGAGTTATCACTTTTCAGCCTAGTGTCGCCTCCTAGTGGCAGCAAACAGCTATACCCACGGTCCTGTGTCCCCACGGTCCTGTGTCCCCCAATGATACGAGCGAAAAATAATGAATCCATTTTATAAATACACAAGTTTATATGACAAGTAGAAACACTTTTCCACACATACTTATCCCGGTCCCAAAATGCATTACAGAATTAACAATAAAGAAACGATCTTTTAACTATATCCTGAGATCATTCTTCAAGGAAACCCTGTAAACTGAAGTCCCTTTTTCTGCCCAGCATACTAACAGTAAAAACTCATGTGCGATTGTAAATATCCCCTCCTCCGTGTCACTAGACTGCTAAAAATTAAAAATAAAAACATGTCTCGTATATAAGGAAATGTAAATCTGATTGCTGGTATGAGTCGTAGTATATACAAAGTAACATTTTAAGCTATTATTCTTGCTGTATGTCTTCCAGGATGACAATTGCCCTATATCCAACCCATTTCTTATGACTCCTTTACGCCTAGTTTGATTTTCTTTGAAGCGACGAGGAAATAAAAATCAATAGACAGAAACTGATTACAATTTTAATCTGAATTCACCAAAAACGCCAACATTGGTCTGGACCAGATGAAACTGGACACATGATTGTGGCCAGGTCTTAAGTTATGGGAAGCAGCACTGTTACAATGAGGCATCACGTATCCTTCCTCCCTCCTGGCGGAACTGTCAGATAAGGCGATGGCAAGTACTGTGGTGTAAACCATGCAATAGGAACAATGAATGATGTAGGTGTGCAATAAATATTGTCAATTTGTTAACGAGTAAAAAAATAGTTTTAGCTCCACCAGGCAGTGGCTGGTCACTTAGTCATTTTATCACTCCAATTCTAAAATTTGGTTAAGACAACAGGTAAAGGTTGCATTAGCTTTACAGCTCTCCAAATAGAAATAATGAGGATAATCAGTTTGTGCACAAAGGTGAATTGAACTATACAATTCACACTTTCCTCTAAAATATAAAAAAAATTATATCTGGATCAGGTAGGCGATTCTAATCGTAGAACATTTATTTCACACCTAAGAAAAAAAAAATGACTAAAAAAGACAAATGTCATTATTGTTCGGCTTCCTCCTCAGTAGCTTCGATTCGCCTGGGTCCATATAGAAGAACGTATGCTATATGCCAGTCTCCTCCTCCTGACAACCTCAGTATATCTTCTGGAGATACAATGCTCACTTTGTCATCATCAAATTTAATCCACTCATCTAAAAGGGAGAAAAGAATGAGAGGGTATAGACAGAACAGCATGCAATGGCATTAGAGGTCATTATGGGGGATTGAACCAACACCCATACAGGTCTATATAGCTTTATGATTACTCGCATCATAAGCCGTTCTGTCAAAGTTTTTCTAGCTGTGTGCATCCTACTTTCACTTTGTGCGAGTCATCTAATACTCCTTATCTCCAATTTACTAAGAGGTCAGAAATACTTATTTAAGCCACATTATCAGTAAGATAAGAACTGAGCTATGAGTGTTTATAATGTCAGAGACCAGAGATAAGGAGCTTGTCAGCTCCCTGTCTGATAGAGCAAAGAGAAGATTCAGATTCAGCTAGTAGAGCATCTCAGCTCTGTACAGAGAAAAGCACTCCACTTTTTTTAATAAAGACCAATTAAAAAAATTATTTTTGGCTCATGAGTGCACATAGCCTTAAAAAGCAAAACACCACAGTTCTATTAAAAGGGGTATTCCAGTCCTCAGGATAGCCGATCAGCTGTTTGAAGAGGCTGTGGCACTAGTGCGACAGCGGTGTCCTTTTCAATGTTTACGCCGTCCACACCGCAATCCATCTACATTGTACTGGTGATGCAGTGCAATTAAAACTGTTGCAACTGTACGTCCAATTCAAGTAAATAGGACAGGAAATTGTTATTACACTACATCTCCACTGCAATGTAGGCGCCATGCAGGTAAACCCTGAAGAGGACGCAGCTCCAACAGCACAGCCCCACTAAACAACTGAGGAGAGTCAGACACCCCACCGATCTGATACTGATGACCTATCCTGAGTATAGATCATCAATATCACCAAACCTTTAAATGTTGCCATATGAAACAGAACTACGTACCGTGTTTCCGCCTGACCCATGAAACGTAGTGTCCTGAAGAACTTGACCTTCCCTGATGAGTAAGAACTGCCTGCAGCTCATAGTAACCACAATTGCTGGAACCAAAATCTACAAAAACAGACAAAAATGGATTGAAATTAAGGGAAAGCAGATAAAAAAAAACAGCAAAGTTTAACACACATGCTGACATTACTACACTTCAGCAGACCTCGGTACACAGAGAATCACATTACTGCATAATGCTGAAATAACTGCTTCAATATGAAGCACTGATTTTTTTAGATTTTTTTTTAAATATCTGGTGAAAACGAGGTATACACTGGGCCCATCTATCACAGGTTTCTAAGCTCTTCAAGGAACACAAGGAGGATAATGAGAAATGGCAAATCTTTAGAGTATGTGCACATATAGCGAATACACTAAAAGATTTTCCGTCTGGCTATGCTGGCAGACAATCTGCAGTTTAGGACAGCAGCAGCAGAGTGGAGGAGATTTTAACATTTTTAAATAGTCATGTCAATTATTTCTGTGGATTTGCACAGCAGATTTCACCCTTTGCAATGAAAACAGTGAAATCTATAACAAAGTCTGATGTAAAACATTTTTCTCCCCCCACATGTGGACTTACCATAGTGCTGGGGGCAAGTTTCAGAGAACTCACTGTGAAATACAAGTTGTCCTCTCATAGTGCAGGACAGGGATCAGCAACCTTCGGCATGCCCAGCATGCACTCTTACTGGTCTGCTCTTGTAACTCCCATATAAAGTTAAAGGAGAATTCTGGGAGTTGTAGTTTCCGAACAGCTGACGTGCCGGAGGTTGTGGATCCCTGGTGTAGGACCAATACACATGAAAGTGATAGTCCATATGCAATGAGTGGCAGCATTCAATGGGAGATACGTGTAGTAGACACTGTGGAAGTTTTTTTGAGTGGTAGCAGTTATTGTCACATATGTAGTAGTGATTGGAACATGGGAGTGGTTGTCTTCGTGTAATATGCGGTAGCAGTCATTGTGACATGGAAGTAATAGCGACTGCTTCTATACAATAAGAGCGGATGCATGAGACTAGGCAAACAACTGGCAGCTCCGTGCACAGGGCAATGCTGCGTGACTGAATGGAGAGGTTGCTCTGTATTAGACACTCCGAAATATTGCACTAAGTATGGACATTTACAACATTAAAATGACTGTTCCCACAATGGACTTGCATAGGAAACAGAAAAAATATGACAATAGACATCTACACTTCCCAATTTACTAAACGATATTAACTGATGAACTTGTGCTCGTTTTATAGACGGCAATAAAAAAAAATTATAATCAAGCATCTCTCAAACCGATTACCTTTTTCCTGTGCCATATATCAACTTACTTTGTGATTTCACCACTGATAATAAACGTAGAGTGCTATAGACTTACCATCTGGAAATGAAAATGGGTCATACTTGACTTCTTTTTGTGCAGCTTGACTTACCTAACATCAAGAAAAATACGTATCAGCATTAGCGCTACATATAATACACATATGGTCACAATACTGTAGGCCTTAGGGGGCAGCCAGACTAGCCACGACAGATATCAAATGAAAATTACCCAAAAACCTGGGCACTGCTGGGCTCCTGGAATTTGTCCTGCCATTTACAGCAATTGTGCTGGCTATTCCATGTCCATAATCTGCTCTACACTTCGTGGTCGCTGAATCACTGAAGTCAGCAACTTGGCCGGGCCCTCATGCAGTAGATTTCATCCAATGCATAGCAAATCTGCTTTCATGTGCTTGAGGTTATGTTAAACCCCATCCACATGTAGTTCACATTCACTGTGCTTTAAATGAAGATTTATTGTGCAGATTGTGCCCTGTGAATCCACAACTGCTGTGTGGGCATGCTGCCCAAGTGTACAATCTAGGGCACAATCACTACCTTCAGCAGCAATATCTGAATTTCTGTCAGCCACCGTCAGGGCCGTCTTTACCAAGGGGCAAAAGGGGCAGCTGCCCCGGGCCCAGTTGCTCCTGGGGGGCCCAAGGAAGCTGCCTGTTGAGTTCTGCTAGCCACTGCCCCGGGTGTCAGGCTGTCAGCTGTGATCTAGGACCTTAGCTGTGATCTAGGACCTTAGATGACATCACCATGTGACCAGTAACCTAGCAATATTACTGGTCACATGGCTATGGAGGTCATCAATGTCCTATCAGGAGTGTTTGCAGGAGAAGTTTGCCTTAACTGTGGAGCTTTTTTTGTGAAGATTACATCAGAAAAAGGTGACAGGGGCTGATATGCTAATATACTGTACACTACTGTATAGTGGGGTGCTGTATACTGTGGGGGGCTGTATACTATGGGGGGGCTGTATACTGTGTGGGGGGGCTGTATACTGTGTGGGGGGGGCTGTATACTGTGTGGGGGGGGGCTGTATAGTGTGTGGGGGGGGGGGGGGGGGCGCGCCTGTATAGTGTGGGGCCTGTATAGTGTGGGGGGCGAATATTGTGGAGTGCTATACTGCTGTACTGTATAGTGTGGGGGGCTGTATAGTGTGGGGTGCTGTATCGTGTATAGTGTGGGGTGCTGTATCGTGTATAGTGTGGGGTGCTGTATCGTGTATAGTGTGGGGTGCTGTATCGTGTATAGTGTGGGGTGCTGTATCGTGTAAAGTGTGGGGTGCTGTATACGGTGAGGTGCTATACTGTATACTGTGAGGTGTTGTATACTGTGGGGTGCTGTATACTGTGGACTGCTATACTGCTCTACTATATACTGTGGGGTACTGTATAGTGTGGGGTGCTATACTGCATACTGTGTGGTGCTGTATACTATAGGGTGCTATACTGCATACTGTGGGTTGCTGTATACTATAGGGTGCTATACTGCATACTGTGGAGTGCACTGTAACACTAGGGTGAGCCGAGCCCTGGTCTCCTTCCTGCAGAGCGGTGCCCACTTCCAGCCTGAGCCCAGCTGCCCAGAGCACTGATCCTGAGCAGCTGGAGTCTTCAGAACTAGAAGTATTTACAGTCATTCACTGTACTTTACCAGATGTGTGGATTTTTTGTGTGTGTGTTGTGGTGGAGGGCGTGATTGCCTGCTAAGGTGTGGGAAGGCGGGATCCAGGGGGCCCACGTAAATTTTTGCCCAGGGTCCAATCAATATTAAAGACGGCCCTGGCCACCGTGAACTATTCTTCTCTTATTGGAGACATCTGGCCATTCATTTGTGAAGGAGTATGACTCCTTGGATTTATCGGATTTCCTACTTACTTTAGGTGGCTGTCCTGAACCTTTCTTATCCTCTAGATCCTTAAATTTAGATCGGTAAGAGGCCATTTTTTCCTGCAGCTCCGGTGTGCATAACTCAAATATATCCAACATGAGAGGAAATTTGACGTCCTGTGTAGAAAAAGTAAAACATTTAGATTGGTTCCAAGAGATCAGATTGAATCATTGGTATTTTCTCGCCTTGTTTCGGTTCAATACCACTAATGACTGGTATCTAGTTCCATATAAAATTAGCTCAGATGAAACGCAATTTTCTAGTAATCTCTAATGTCTAGTGTGATACATTTCATTGAAGAAGTTTTCCAAGACTTTTATACTGATGACCTATCCTCTCGATAGGTCATCAGTATCTGATCAGTGGGGGTCTGACACCCAGGACCCCCGCTGATCAGTTGCTTGCAGTAGCGCCATGCATTGTATCACATCTCAGCCCCATTCACCTCAATGGCTTAGGCAAAGCTGCGAGAAGGCCGCAGCGCTACTGCAAATGCCCATGCCTTCTCAAATAGCTGATCGGCGGGGGTTACGGGTAGGACAGGTCGCTAGTTAAAAAAAATCTCAGAAAACCCCTTTGAAAACTTTATAAGCCATGGAAACACACATACCTTAAGAACTTTGGCATTCACAGACTCTTTTTCTTTATAAAAGAAACGCACCATCTGGATCGTCACGTAGGCCGGCGAACGGCTTATCTTGGACTGTAGTGGTGAAAGCACAAAGGGGTGAAAAGAGTTACAAAGGCAAGATCAAGAACTTCTGCTTCTTATCAGATGTACCTAAATAAAACTGTCCATCAATGAGGATCTCGTGGTCTACATTAAACTGCAGCTGTAATGCAATCATCTGAAACCAGCCTACAGAGAATTACAATACATTGCTGGCAAGGTGTCCCAAAGCTGGGAACCTCAGATAAGCTTGTGGGGGAAGCTTGCAGCAAGTTTACACACTCTGCAGAGCCACCGCAGTGAAAATGAGGCCTTCAACACAGTAGCCACTGAAATCAATGAGTTATCTGTACAAAGCATGGAGATCACAGATCCTTCAGAATGAGAGACACACTTTGAAGCAGTTTTCCCTTATGGCTAATAGATTAGGGCAACTGCCAACATTTATTCCCTTGATAGGTTCTTGTAAACAAGAAAACCCCTTTAAATTGTCATATACAATACCAGGGGCATACATGTAGGGCCCCATAGCAAAACTTCGTGTAGGCCCTCTAACCCCATCCAGTTACATGTGTGTCAATCACTCCCAGGGCACGCAGAACGCAAGGCACAATGGTAACATTTTTATTTTTTTAATTAAGCAGAAGAAATGTAAAAAAATTGTAATGAACGAAAGTCGCTCTCGGCCTCACCCACTTTATTCAACTTCCACCATATTGCCCAATGTATTTACACCAGACAACTGGCATAAATACACTGATAAATCTTCCCCATACATCTGTAAATGACTGATTCCCTTCAGATAAGGTATTACCAAAAAGTCTCTGCTTCCACCATTATTTGCACTGAGCTCCCACTAGTTGCGGCTGCATTATAATACAGTAATTATTACAGTAATATAATTATTATTAATACAGTGTTTTTGTGTTGGGAAGAGGCGTTCAGCACCAGGTCCCCCCAGTAGTTGCGTGCTCTGTCTTCATTGAAATTATGACACTGTATGGTGCAAAAATATAGTCAGAAGGAAAAAATAATAATTTTTCAGCACTAAGATACTTCCACTGTATAGAGAGCTCACTCATATCAGTCCCTGTCGCCTAAACCAGGCTCATAATCTACATTACCTATCTCAACCACAAAATCAGTTAATAACGGGGATACAGACAGCACACTTCTTCATGCACAAAGTAAGTGGACTTTCTCATCCGTCTCATTGGGGGACACAGGCATTGACCATGGGTATAGCTGTTGCCGCTAGGAGGCGGACACTAAGCACACAAGGTGTGAGCTCCTCCCTCTTCAGCTATACCTTCCTGCAGGGACCAAGCTAATCAGTTTTAGCTTAGTGTCTGTAGGAGGCAGAACTTCCTGCGTTGCAGGTCTGCTGATTTACTAATTTTGTCTCTTTTTCTAGCGGGAAGCTTCAGGCAGTCCGGGTAAAAACTGCCTTCACTCCCACCCAGGAGACGGGAGACCAAGGGGGGTCACCCAAACCCCCTGCTCGTTCCCGCTTTCTAGAAGAAAAGGAGGAACAGAGGTCCCTTTAAAAACCTCTGTCTCCTGCCAGAAAGCGCATCACCACGGCCGCCCCAGCGAAAGTCCCCTCTGTTCCGGTGTAGCGTCCCTCACCAAGGGGCCGCACACCAAAAGGTGGTGATCCGGGGGACAGAAGATTTCGGACAGGTGAGTAGGAGCAGTGTTCCCTCCACCCTACCTCCAGTATTCCCTCCTCCCCATGTGTGGACTTGGGCAGCAATCTCCTTTAAGGGTTAACATACCTGGGATGCTGTTGAAGCAAGGGGGTGGCTGCTTTCTTTGTACACACCGCGTGTCTGCTACAGCTTCCCAGGCTGACGGCGTCCTCTGGAGCGCACCGGGAGAGAAGGGGGTGGGGTTGTCCTGATAAGGCATCGTTTTTTTATGTCAGCGTGTCTGCTTTGTTCTGGGGCAGCCGGGTCCATTATTATTTGAGGCCCCCGGTTTCTGTGCGGCCTGCGACTGTAGGCTTCCCTGCAGTGGCCGGGTATGCCGGCGTGGCCCGAGAGCGAGAGGGGAGTGGGTTGGGAGGATGGACGGGCGCTGGAACCAGAAGCATTTTAGGGGGTCGGAGCTTGTGTTCGCCTTGCCCCCACGTCAGCGGCAGAGCAGTGGGTGGGCTCCGCCCACTTCCGGATTTTTTTAAAGCTCCTGGCGGGAAATGAGGGTCTGACTGGCGTTTGGAGGGACACAGGCTGGATAAGTGTTTGTCCCTTCTTGCAGGGCCTAACCTTCCCATTTGCCTCATTGGGGTGACAGGGGTGTCATTATGTCTGAACCCAGGCCCCAGGTCCCAAAAGCAGGCGGTCCCGTTGGCGAGTCATTTTGCCTGCGCATCATGTCGCGCAAAATTTCCATCCCCTCAGTCAGACTCCCTCGGCTTTGAGTGTGCTGCAGCTCGGCTTCAGACCCATTGCTTCCCGCTGGCCAAGCTATGGAAGAACCGGAATGGGCGCGTTACCTGTCTAGGGTGGTACAGGATGTCTCCAATACCAACAAAGCTATTGTGGATACATTGGGGCATTTGTCGGCAAGGCAGTCCTCTGACCGGTCCGACTCTGGGAATCATGGGGCTCGTGCCCATCGCGGTCACCACACAAAACGGGCCAGAATTTCCTCACCCAAAAGGGGTTCTGTGTCTCCCGTGTCTTCGGCCTCTCCTCCTCCTGCTAGAGAGTCTCACTCAGACAAGTCCTCAGTTGAAGAGGCATTTTCCGAGGAGAGAGGGTCAGATGAGGATGTTGTCTCACCGGAGGGTCAGTCGCCCAAACTATCCTCCACGGTAGACAATTTAATTACGGCAGTTATTGACGTTGCAGGTTGAGCTCCTTCATCTGCCAGCGCGTGTTTCCTTTAGGAAGTCCAGGTTTTCGCACAAATGTTTCCCCAGCCACCAGGAGTTTGATTCCTCTCTCTCACCAAGGAGTGGAATTTCCCTGCTAAACATTTCTTGCTGCCAAAACGGTTGAATATCCTTTTCCGGACCTATAGTGGACCCGCCAGTTTCCCACTTGGCTAAATATACTACCTTGCAAATGGCGGATGGGGCTTCTTTTTCTGATATCAAAGATAAGAAGCTAGAAGCATTTGCAAAATCTGCCTTTAAAGCAGTGGGCACAGCGCTGCAGCTGGCGTTTGCCTCTACATGGGTGAGCAAGGCTATTGGGGAGTGGGCAAATAACTTGCGTCAATGCCTGTGTTCGCCAATGAACGGAAGAGAAACAGATTTTACAGTGCGTACAAAAATCTAGTTTTTCCGGCCGTGCAACATTTTGGCCTTTCTAAAACAAGGGGTTACTCTTCAGAAAGGTCTAGTTGACAGTTCAGTGATTTTGTCAGTGATCACGAGCCAAAACCAGAAGGGGAAACTACACAGACATAAGGTATAATAAAATTATTTGCTCCTGTTCTGTTTTTTGACCCACACCTGGTTTTGGCTCACAACCACTGATGGAAATCACTGAAGTGTGAACTAGGTCAAAGGCTGCTAAGGTGAAATGTTGCATGACCTTAATAGTCCGCTTACTTTTTGCATGAAGTTGTGTGCTATCTGTACCTTTCTTTATGAATTGATGCGAGGTCAGAGACCTGAAGATGTGTATTGCAAAATAAAAAAAAATTGCGTTGGATGTTGCTCATTCCTCTAAGTATAGGGATTTCTATTAGGAAGTCATAAAAGAGCAACTACAAAATAACCCTGCCATATGTATGCAGACCTGATTTCTATGCGTTCACTGCATTCCCACAGATTTCTATACTTACGGTTTTGTTATATAAAGCATTTCTTTGTAATGATGGTGAATGCTTGGTGATTTCTTCTTGAAGGCGCTGGAAAATATTAAAACAGATTTTATGGACCTTATCCAGCAGAGAACCATAACCGCATGTACCGAATAATCCATTAAAGGGGTTGTGTCACTTGTGCAAACTGCATTTATCATGTAGAGAACGTTAATACAAGGCACTTACTAATGTATTGTGATTGTCCATACTGCTTCCTTTGCTGGCTGGATTCATTTTTCCATCACATTATACACTGCTCGTTTCCAAGGTTACAGACCACCCTGCAATCCAGCAGTGGTGGTCGTGCTTACATACTATGGGAAAAAGCCCTAGCCTGTCTGGTGGCCAGGACTGTGGGAGCGCACATAGGCATGCATGCACAGCAGCTCCCGTACTTGCCACCTTGTATCTGATCTTCAGCGGTGGCCATAATCTCTGGATATGAGCAGTGTATAATGTGATGGAAAAATGAATCCGGCCAGCAAAGGAAGCAGTATGGACATTCACAATACATTAGTAAGTGCCTTGTGGTAACTTTCTCTACCTGATAAATGCCATTTGCTGAAGCGAGACAACCCCTGCCATCTTGCAGGGCTCCTGGAGATATGGGGTGCCAGTATTAACTACAGATAAACCACACAATTCCTGGCTTTTAGAAGAGGAAGGTGTGAAAGGGGTTTTCCAGGCCTTTAATATGAATTACCTTTCCTCAGGATAGGTCATCCATATCAGATTCTAATATAACAGTCCTAAAATCATGCAGCATTTAAGAGAAATTAAATAATAACTTGCATCCGTGGACGAACGGCGAAACAAGTTGGGAGTGGGACGCTACTGGTAGCCTGCATCCTTTATCCTGGTATTAGGTCTTATTAGCTGCACTTTGATTTTGTAGAACATGAGGTTTCCTCCTAGTTTGATGGGATTAGCGGAATTCTCCGCTTCGGATGTGTGTTGCACCATTTAGGAGGCCTTTGAGCATTTTTTTTTTTTTAATATGTAATTTTCTTGACATGTTAAAAGGGTTTTCCAAGACTTTATAACTGCTCGGTGGGGGTCCGATGCCTGGGAACTCCGATCAGCTGTTTGATAAGGCACCAATGCTCTTGTGAGCTCCGTGGCCTTCTCTGTGCTTACCAAGCACAGCCCCGTACATCATACAGCAGCTGTGCTCGGTATTACGCTCAGCCCCATTGACTTCAATTGGTGTGAGCTGCTCCTAGGCCATGTGACCAATGAACGTGTATGTCACTGGCCTAGGAAACGTTGTGAGAAGGCCGCGGCGCTCACAGGAGAACCGGTGCCTTCTCAAACAGTGGATCAGTGGGGATCCCCACCAATCAGATACCGAGAGGACAGGTCTTCAGTCAAAGTCTTGGGGAACCCCTTTAATCAGGAGGTGGGTGCGGTTACACCTTTAGTCCACCAGGTGTCCCTGTTTTCTCTTCCATTTTTTGTGTGGAGCTTCGTCAAGTGTATGTATTTTACTGGTATTGATTCAATAAAGATCTTTGTATAATTTATTGGTTTACATGGCTTTTAGAATTCTAATATTTTATTACATTATATGACTTATTCAGCTGGCCATCTGCTCATAGAGTGAATCAGATCAGAAAAGTATACTAAGAACTGCTTTATACGTCCTTCATAGGTCAGTAATAAATGACAAGGGCATAGGTATTTCATAAAAAAACTGAAGATGGCCACACATATTAGATGAGTGTCAGCGAAACACGCCTATTTCAGTAAGACCAGCTGATCATCTAATGCGTATGGCGGCATTCCATATCTCTCTGGATGGCAGGGGAAATAGGGTCAGATATGTTCAATTTCAATATGCTTGATACTTTGTTCTCAACGGAGAATGCCGTGCTCTCGCCATTCAGAGCACATGAAACAATGCATTCGCGTATATGGGGAAATGGATGTTCGTTGAACAAGAATTTGGTCAGGAACTATCTAATGGGTATATAACCGCCTCTATGCGGTCACTAATCTATAATGGCGTCTCTCACCAGTTTGAGGCCTGTGAACAGATATTTCACTTCTTGGTTTATGAAGCAGCTGAGCTGGAGTTGATTTTCTTTGCTTTTTGTGACTTCCTCCTCTTCAGATTCAGTACATTTCATGCTTTATGCATCATTAAGGAAAAAAGGATAGCTAGCAGGGAGGATGAGCACAACGTGGTTAATGTGGGCTGAGACAGAAGTGCAGCAATAGCAGATGGGCAACTGGATTTGTATGGTATGGATCATACCAAAGAGCACATTTGGTGCTGCATATTTTAATAAAATGATTCCCATGACCCCAACGTATGACCCAATATTTCAGACAGTATCTTTTTCAGATCCCCAGCTCCATTTCCTATAAAAGGATACGTTGACTCAAACTCAATGCCAAAATATTGGTCAATAAAACTCTTCTTCTTTGGTGAAGCAGCAGCAGCTCCTGAATCAGTCTGAAAAAAAGAAGATAAAAAGGGTTACTGAACCAATCATCTCCCAAGGCAGAATGCCGCCACGTGGGGACACTCCCAAGGCAGAATGCCGCCACGTGGGGACACTCCCAAGGCAGAATGCCGCCACGTGGGGACACTCCCAAGGCAGAATGCCGCCACGTGGGGACACTCCCAAGGCAGAATGCCGCCACGTGGGGACACTCCCAAGGCAGAATGCCGCCACGTGGGGACACTCCCAAGGCAGAATGCCGCCACGTGGGGACACTCCCAAGGCAGAATGCCGCCACGTGGGGACACTCCCAAGGCAGAATGCCGCCACGTGGGGACACTCCCAAGGCAGAATGCAGCCACGTGGGGACACTCCCAAGGCAGAATGCAGCCACGTGGGGACACTCCCAAGGCAGAATGCAGCCACGTGGGGACACTCCCAAGGCAGAATGCAGCCACGTGGGGACACTCCCAAGGCAGAATGCAGCCACGTGGGGACACTCCCAAGGCAGAATGCAGCCACGTGGGGACACTCCCAAGGCAGAATGCAGCCACGTGGGGACACTCCCAAGGCAGAATGCAGCCACGTGGGGACACTCCCAAGGCAGAATGCAGCCACGTGGGGACACTCCCAAGGCAGAATGCAGCCACGTGGGGACACTCCCAAGGTAGAATGCAGCCACGTGGGGACACTCCCAAGGTAGAATGTAGTCACGTGGGGATACTCCCCTGCAGAACGCTATTTCTTACCTGTTCAGAGGTCATAGCTTTTATTAACTGTGCATATACAAGCTAGGCCTGCACGATATATCGCCAAAGCAATCGTATCGCGATAAAATCGACGATTGCGATATGGCCGACCTAAAAATGCTGCGATTACTTACACGTCCGCCGCACAGCGCGGTCAGCGGATGTATCAACTGAGGGAGGAGGGGCTGGCATCTGGATTAGTAATGACAGCGGGGACTAGTGCAGTCCATATATTCTAATGCACCGGCCCCGCTCACTGTTGTATAATCTTATCTAACCTGTTGGCATTGTTAAATTATAATAATCATGTGTAAACCAACTGTAATACTTACAACAAGTTCCATAGCAGAGAGAAGGAAGGAGGCAGGCCAGGAGGCGCGTCACTCACTACGTCATGCACCTACGCCGCCCACTTTATGAATGGAGCAGGCGGCGCGGGCGCGTGATGTAGTGAGTGACACATCGCCCGCCCGCCCTGCCTCCTCCCCGTTACGGAACTTAGTTGTAAGTAATACAGCTGGATATCACATGATTATTATATTTTAACAATGCCTACAGGTTAGATAAGATTATACAACAGTGAGCGGGGCCGGTGCATTAGAATACAGGGACTGCACTGGTCCCCGCTGTCATTCCTAATCCAGGTGCCGGCCTCCAGCCCCTGTATTGGGGGTCATTCACACTGCAGGGACACTTATCTGTGGATGGCACGAAGCACAAAATGCTATATATGTGCTATATATGTGTCATCCGCAGATCCCCCCCACCATAGCAGTGCCATCCGCAGATCCCCCCCACCATAGCAGTGCCATCCGCAGATCCCCCCCACCATAACAGTGCCATCCGCAGATCCCCCCCACCATAACAGTGCCATCCGCAGAGCCCCCCCATCATAACAGTGCCATCCGCAGAGCCCCCCCATCATAACAGTGCCATCCGCAGAGCCCCCCCATCATAACAGTGCCATCCGCAGAGCCCCCCCATAACAGTGCCATCCGCAGAGCCCCCCCATAACAGTGCCATCCGCAGAGCCCCCCCATAACAGTGCCATCCGCAGAGCCCCCCCATAACAGTGCCATCCGCAGAGCCCCCCCATAACAGTGCCATCCGCAGAGCCCCCCCATAACAGTGCCATCCGCAGAGCCCCCCCATAACAGTGCCATCCGCAGAGCCCCCCCATAACAGTGCCATCCGCAGGGCCCCCCCATAACAGTGCCATCCGCAGAGCCCCCCCATAACAGTGCCATCCGCAGAGCCCCCCCATAACAGTGCCATCCGCAGAGCCCCCCATAACAGTGCCATCCGCAGATCCCCCCCATAACAGTGCCATCCGCAGATCCCCTCCATAACAGTGCCATCCGCAGATCCCCTCCATAACAGTGCCATCCGCAGATCCCCTCCATAACAGTGCCATCCACAGATCCCCTCCATAACAGTGCCATCCACAGAACCCCTCCATAACAGTGCCATCCACAGCAAATAGACCTCTAGCACAATTCCCTTAAAATATCGCATATCGTTATCACAATTTTTAGGGCCCTAATCGCAATCGCACAAAATTCCCATATCGTGCAGCCCTAATAGAAGCCCAAAATGTATGTTCAAACGTGAACATCACATTCTTATTTTCCTACTGAACATCTTATACCCAAACGTGGAGAATAGTACTACCCTCGCTGCTTAAAAGGCTATGGACACCTTCAGGGATATTTTTTGTATGACTACATTTTACTCCTTTGGTGCTAAATATCATTTTTCAATTGGTCTTTATTAAAAAATGTTTAGCCGTTTCTGAGATACAAGGGTTAAAAAGAATCAGTCTGTTTGCAGGCTGCCAGTTTCTGTTTTCTTTTAATCCTGGTATCTTACTGCTCATGTTGAGCTCTGATCTCCTGACCTCATCAACACTCATTATAGCTCAATTATTATCAAACTGATAAGAATCTGACTTAAATAAGTGTTTGTGAGGTCAGGAGGTCAGAGATAAGAGCTGCTTATGAGTCAGATGACAGGATTAAAAAAAAACAAACTGACAGCCTGCACACCGATTTTTAACCTTTAATCTTAGAAATGGCTGAACTTTTTTAATAAAGCCCTAATGAAAATAATGATTTTTAGCCCAACATGAGTAAAATGCAATCATTAAAAAAAATTGCTCTAAACATTTCCATGGCCTTTAACCACTTGCATATGAAAGCTTATCACTAGATTTTGGAATTGGGGTGCAGGGATTTATGTCCATTCAGTCACAAGAGAATCAGTGAGGTCGGCACTAATGTTAGGGGACTGCCCTGGCTGCTTTGACGCTACAGTTTTGATAAAGACATTCAAGTTTTTCCAAACCAAACTTGG
This sequence comes from Bufo bufo, assembly GCF_905171765.1. Lineage (NCBI taxonomy): Eukaryota > Metazoa > Chordata > Amphibia > Anura > Bufonidae > Bufo > Bufo bufo. The sequence goes on along the minus strand of NC_053393.1, from coordinate 160,681,946 downwards.
CAAACTACTTTTACGCACAGAGTCAATGCCGTGCTGAACGTGAAAAGAGCCTTCCCCAAACTGTTACCACAAAGCTGAAAGCATAGGATGTTCTCCGTAATATTACTGTAAGCCGTAGTAGTAAGATTTCTCTTCACTAAAACAAAACAAAAAAAAAGGACAGAGCCAAAGCATTTACCGAACAGTCCCAGGCCTTACACCACATTTACCATCTGGAACATACTCTCCAGGCACGATCAGATAAAGGGCTCATTCACAATCGTGTACGAAAACAGGCATCAAATATGGATGCGCAACATGGATAGTTTTCTTTAGTTCCGTTTTCATTCAATAGTTCCATTCTTGTTCAGTATTTTGTCCCTCACTCAGCTACAGTCAGGTCCATAAATATTGGGACATGGACACAATTGTAACATTTTTGGTGCTTTAACTACAGACTGTCAGCTTTAATTTGAGGGTATTTACATCCAAATCAGGTGAACGGTGTAGGAATTACAACAGTTTGCATATGTGCCTCCCACTTGTTACGGGACCAAAAGTAATGGGACATAATAATAATCATAAAGCAAACTTTAAACGGAAAATGCAAATGTGATCGCACACTACATCCAGCATTCTGCCCTGCCTCCATGCTGGATGAGACATTGGTGTACATTTTGGCCAAAGCGTAATAAGCCACTCACCGCGTCAAGGTCGTCTCATTTGAGTGGTCCCTAACACTTGTTCCTACCTGTTTATGGGCCATGACAGCCACATAAAGTCCAGGGAATGCAGGTCAGCATGCAAGCCAAGCACACTCTGCTTTTAACCCCGTCCGGTGCCATTACAGCTTTCATCGGATCCAGGGATGCAAGTACCAACATGCATGCTGAGCCCACCATATACTTCTCCTGGAGCCAAATGGCGGTGGGCTCAGTATGCATGTTGGTACTTGCATCCCTGGATCCGATGAAAGCTGTAATGGCACCGGACGGGGTTAAAAGCAGAGTGTGCTTGGCTTGCATGCTGACCTGCATTCCCTGGACTTTATGTGGCTGTCATGGCCCATAAACAGGTAGGAACAAGTGTTAGGGACCACTCAAATGAGACGACCTTGACGCGGTGAGTGGCTTATTACGCTTTGGCCAAAATGTACACCAATGTCTCATCCAGCATGGAGGCAGGGCAGAATGCTGGATGTAGTGTGCGATCACATTTGCATTTTCCGTTTGTATATGTATTTCGCATAGTGATATGCACCTACATGCGGGTTGTGCGGACTCAACCCCCCACATAAATCAAACTTTCACTTTTTAATACTTGGTTGCAAATCCTTTGCAGTCAATTACAGCCTGAAGTCTGGAACGCATAGACATCACCAGACGCTGGGTTTCATCCCTGGTGATTCTCTGCCAGGTCTCTACTGCAACTGTCTTCAGTTCCTGCTTGTTCTTGGGGTATTTTCAATTCAGTTTTGTCTTCAGCAAGTGAAATCCATGCTCAATCGGATTCAGGTCAGGTGATTGACTCGGCCATTGCATACCATTTCACTTATTTCCCTTAACCCCTTCCCGACCTTTGACGTACTGTTACGTCATGGGAACCACCGAGTTCCCGCAATTTGACGTAATAGTACGTCATAGTGATCGCGCGGGCACCGCTGGCATTGCTGTAAAAGCTGATGCCGGCGGATTAACCCCTTCTATGCCGCGGTCCGCGCTGACCGCAACATAGAAGAGGTTTGTGTCGGGTGAGCGATCGCATCGAGTCCCCGCACTGCTGTGGTGGGGACCCGATGCGACACAAGGCAGCCCGATGACACAAGGCGTCCGTAATGACCGGCTCTATAAATATTAGGGATCGACCGATTATCGGTTTGGCCGATATTATCGGCCGATATTGAGGATTTTGAACGTTATCGGTATCGGCATCTATTTTGCCGATATACCGATAACGTTTTGGGAACACAGAACGCGCTGCTGACAGCGCTCTGTGTTCCCTCCGCAGCACAGGGGAGAAGGAAGCAGTGTCTCCTCCCCCTGTGCTGCTGCTGCCGCTGCCGCCAATGAGGGGATAGAACATAAGAGGAGGGGAGGGGCTGTGGCCGCTGTGCCACCAATGAAGATAAGCCTTTCATTCATTCATATATACAGGAGGCGGGAGCTGGCTGCAGAATCACATAGCCGGCTCCCGACCTCTATGAGCAATAGCTGCGGTCCGCGGTAGTTAACTCCTCAGGTGCCGCGGATCGCAGCTACCGCTGATAGAGGTCGGGAGCCGGCTATGTGATTCTGCAGCCAGCTCCCGCCTCCTGTATATGAATGATCGATAGACTTATCTTCATTGGTGGCGCAGTGCGCCCCCCCCAAGCCCCCCAGTATTAATCATTGGTGGCGCAGTGCGCCCCCCACCCCCATCCCAATCCCGGCCAATACTAAAAACATTGGTGGCGCAGTGCGCCCCCACCCCCACCCCCACCCAGTATTAATCATTGGTGGCAGTGGCCACAGGATCCCCTCTCCCCTGCTCCTCCGATCGGAGCCCCAGCTGTGTAAGCCTGGGGCTCCGATCGGTTACCATGGCAGCCAGGACGCTATTGAAGCCCTGGCTGCCATGTTCAGCTCCATGCTGCTGTGTGCACTATGCACAGAGCAGCAGGGACAGTGTGAGATCCTATTCACCCTGATAGAGATCTATCAGGGTGAATAGGACAAAGGTTCTAGTCCCTAAGGGGGTTAAAAGTTAGTAAAAAAAAAAAAACACAAAAATATTAAGTATAAATGAAAAAGATTTATAAAAAAAAAAATACACATTAACAATAAACAAAAAAAATACACATTAACAATAAACATATTAATTTTCAGCAGATTTGTGTAGGAATTTTTTTTTCTCAAATGAAAATTCCCAGAATATCGGTATAAATTATCGGCTATCGGCCTGAAAGTTCACAAATTATCGGTATCGGTATCGACCCTAAAAAATCAATATCGGTCGATCCCTAATAAATATATCACATGATCCACTCTGTCCGATAAACACCATAAAAAATAATAAAAACAGTGTAAAAAAAAGCCATTTTTATCACCTTACATCACAAAAAGTGCAACACCAAGCGATCAAAAAGGCGTATGCCCCCCAAAATGGTATCAATAAAAAACAGTCACCTCATCCCGCAAAAAATGAGCCTCTACCTAAGACAATCGCTCAAAAAATATAAAAACTATAGCTCTCAGAACATGGAGACACTAAAACATCATTCTTTTTGTGTCAAAACTGCTATTATTGTGCTAAAGTGAATTTTTAAAAAAAAAAAAGTATACCATATTAGGTATCGCCACGTCCTAGCAAACAGCTCTATAAAAATATTACACGACCTAACCACTCAGGTGAACACCGTAAAAAGTCACATTACATCACAAAAATTGCAACAGCAAGTGATCAAAAAGGCATATGCCCCCCAAAATAGTACCAATCAGACAGTCACCTCATCCCGCAAAACATGAGCCCCTACCTGAGAGAAATCGGTCAAAAAATAAAAAAGCTATGGCTCTCAGACTATGAGACACTAAAATATCATAATTTTTTGCTTTAAAGCTATTATTGTGCTAAAGTGAAAAAAATAAAATAAAAAGTATACATATTAGGTATCGCCACGTGCGTAACAAACAGCTCTATAAAAAAAGTCACATGACCTAATCCCTCGGTTAAACACTGTAAAAATAAAAACGGTGCCAAAACATCAATTTTTTTTTACCTTGCCTCACAAAAAACTTAATATAGAGCAATAAAAAAATCATATGTACCCCAAAATAGTACCAATAAAACTGGCACCTTATCCCATAGTTTCCAAAATGTGGTCACTTTTTTGATTTTCTACTGTAGGTGTGCATCAGGGGGGCTTCAAATGGGACATGGCATCTAAAAAACAGTTCAGCTAAATTTGCCTTCCAAAAACCATATGGCGTTCCTTTCCTACTGAGCCCTGCCGTGTGCCCGTACAGCAGATTACGATCACATGTGGGGTGTTTCTGTAAACCGCAGAATCAGGCTAGTAAATATTGAGTTTTATTTGGCTGTTAACCCTTGCTTTGCTACTGGAAAAAATGGATTAAAATGTAGAATCTGCCAAAAATGTGAAATTCTGAAATTTCATCTCCATTTTCCATCAATTCTTGTGGAACACCTAAAATCTGTTTTGTATACCTTGAGGGTGTAGTTTCTAAAATGGGGTCCTTTTTTGGTGGTTTCTATTATGTAAGCCTCACAAAGTGACTTCAGACCTGAACTGGTCCTTAAAAAGTGGGTTTTGGAAATTTTCCAAAAAAATTTCAAGATTTGCTTCCGTACTTCTAAGCCTTCTAACGTCCCCATAAAATAAAATGTCATTTTCAAAATGATCCAAACATGAAGTAGACATATGGGGAATGTAAAGTAATTACTATTTTTGAAGGTATTACTATCCATTATAAAAGTAGAGAAATTGAAATTTGCAAATAAAAAAATAAATTGGGTAAATTTTGTATTTTTTTATGAATAAAAATGTTAGTTTTTTTACTTATTTTTACCACTGTCATGAAGTACAACATGTGACGAGAAAACAATCTCAGAATGGCCTGTATAAGTAAAAGCGTTTTAAAGTTATCACCACAAAGTGACAGGTTAGATTTGCAAAAAATGGCCTGGGCAGGAAGGTGAAAAAAGGGGTTGAAGGGGTTAAAAAACTCTGGTTGCTTTTGCAGTATGCTTTGGGTCATTGTCCATCTGCACTGTGAAGCGCCGTCCAATGAGTTCTGAAGCATTTGGCTGAATATGAGCAGATAATATTGCCCGAAACACTTCAGAATTCATCCTGCTGCTTTTGTCAGCAGTCACATCATCAATAAATACAAGAGAACCAGTTCCATTGGCAGCCATACATGCCCACGCCATGACACTACCCCCACCATGCTTCACTGATGAGGTGCTATGCTTAGGATCATGAGCAGTTCCTTTCCTTCTCCATACTCTTCTCTTCCCATCACTCTGGTACAAGTTGATCTTGGTCTCATCTGTCCATAGGATGTTGTTCCAGAGCTGTGAAGGCTTTTTTAGATGTCGTTTGGCAAACTCTAATCTGGCCTTCCTGTTTTTGAGGCTCACCAAGGGTTTACATCTTGTGGTGAACCCTCTGTATTCACTCTGGTGAAGTCTTCTCTTGATTGTTGACTTTGACACACATACACCTACTTCCTGGAGAGTGTTCTTGATCTGGCCAACTGTCAAGGGTGTTTTCTTCACCAGGGAAAGAATTCTTCGGTCATCCACCACAGTTGTTTTCCGTGGTCTTCCGGGTCTTTTGGTGTTGCTGAGCTCACCGGTGCGTTCCTTCTTTTTAAGAATGTTCCAAACAGTTGTTTGGCCACGCCTAATGTTTTTGCTATCTCTCTGATGGGTTGTTTTGTTTTTTCAGCCTAATGATGGCTTGCTTCACTGATAGTGACAGTTCTTTGTATCTCATCTTGAGAGTTGACAGCAACAGATTCCAAATGCAAATAGCAGACTTGAAATGAACTCTGGACCTTTTATCTGCTCATTGTAATTGGGATAATGAGGGAACAACACACACCTGGCCATGGGACAGCTGAGAAGCCAATTGTCCCATTACTTTTGGTCCCTTAACAAGTGGGAGGCACATATGCAAACTATTGTAATTCCTACACCGTTCACCTGATTTGGATGTAAATACCCTCAAATTAAAGCTGACAGTCTGCAGTTAAAGCACATCTTGTTTGTTTCATTTCAAATCCATTGTGGTGGTGTATAGAGCCAAACATGTTACAATTGTGTCGATGTCCCAATATTTATGGACCTGACTGTATATTCGGAATCCCCATAGCAGTGACTGGACAGCAAGCAGCGCATGCACAGTGCGCAGCCGGTACCAGAGGGGGGACCCGCACCTATCTGACATAGATGGCATATCCTAGCGATGTGCCAGTAACATCCCAGATGGGAATACACCTTTAAAGGATTATTATTTTTTGCTGCTTTTGTAATGGTAAAGAAATAAAGATCATAATACTACAAAACAAATATGCATGTGAATTATGTGAATATAGAATATGAATTTTTTAATTCAATTCAATCTTCTATTGGCTAAATGTACCTATATGGATCCACTGGAACATGCTGCATATAGCAAAAAATACCCTATGTATAAATAAATGTGTGTATAGTAAAAAGGAAATATGACAAAACACATTTAAACATATACGGGTCCATTCACACGTCCGTATGTGTTTTGCGGATCTGCAAATTGCAACAGCGGACACCGGCAATGTGTGTTCCGCATTTTGTGGACCGCACATCACCGGCACGCTCGTAGAAAATGCCTTTTCTTCTCCGCAATTGCGGACAAGAATAGGACATGTTCTATTTTTTTGCGACACAGAAGTGCGGATCCACGGATGCAGACAGCACTTTCCGGCCCCATTGAAAATGAATGGGTCTGCACCAGTTCCACAAAATTGCAGATCGGATGCGGACCCATTTTGCGGACGTGTGAATGAACCCTTAGAAGTGTTTTTTTCTGTGAAAAAACATGGAACAAATACAGAGCTGTAATACACAAGTGTGAATTGAACCCTAACAGAAGCTAAGGCTACTTTCACACTAGTGTTTTTGCTGGATCCGTTACTGAAAATACAACCATCTGCATCCGTCATGAACGGATCCAGTTGTATTATCTTTAACATACCCAAGACGGATCAGTCATGAGCTCCATTAAAAGTCAATAGGGGACGGATCAGTTTTCTTTTGTGTCAGAGAAAACGTTTTGCTCCGCATCCCAGGACGGAAAGCAAACCGCAGCATGCTGCGGTTTGCTCTTTGGTATGAGAACAGAACGGAATGCATTTTGGAGCATTCCGTTCTGTTCAGCTAGGTTTTGTCCCCATTGACAATGAATGCGGACAAAACAGAAGCGTTTTTTTCCCGGTATTGAGACCCTATAATGGAACTCAATACCAGAAAATAGAAACGCTAGTGTGCAAGTAGCCTAAAGCAGTTTTTTTTCACTCCCCCAAAAAACTGCATTTCCACAGCTCCATCCAGGAACAGTATGCTGTGTTCAAGAACAGCATTTATGTGAATTTCAGAAAAGCTGAGATTTTACTGCTTGTGATCATTTAAAGATGCCCAACCAAGGTGCCAACAATCCCCAATGTTTTTAATGTGTGCCCCACTAAAGGAAGAAAGAAAACACACACACACAATGTCTGTGCCGATGACCCCTATACTTCTGGGCCCTGCAGGACCAGGTGATTTGGGTCTGTGACCACTGCGGCCAATCACAGGCTTAGGCGGGTGATTAGCTGCAGGAGTCATGGAACCAAGCCCCTTCCTGGTCCTGCAGGGACTAGGGTTGGATGATATCAAAAATATTCCCACGATAACGATATTAAGAAATTTATTGCGATAACTATATATATCGCGATAAATGCCCATTTAGAAGAAAAAAACACTTGGGGCCACAAGGAGACGTTACACTGTATGAGGGGAAGCCACAAGGAGACGTTATACTGTATGGGGGCAGCCACAAGGAGACGTTATACTGTATGGGGGCAGCCACAAGGAGACGTTATACTGTATGGGGGCAGCCACAAGGAGACGTTATACTGTATGGGGGCAGCCACAAGGAGACGTTATACTGTATGGGGGCAGCCACAAGGAGACGTTACACTGTATGGGGGCTGCCACAAGGAGACGTTACACTGTATGGGGGCGGCCACAGGGTCCCCCTCCTCTCCCCCCCCCCCATCATTGGTAGCAGTGGGCAGTTCCGACCGGAGTCCCAGCAGTGTAATGCTGGGGCTCCGATCGGTTACCATGGCAGCCAAGACGGTACAGAAGTCCTGGCTGCCATGGTATGTTAGTGAGCAGCATTATACTCACGTGCGCCATGGCTGCCGGGCGCTCCTTCTGTCTGCGCGGCGCATTGCTAATGCTTATAGCATTAGCAATGCGCCGCACACAGACCTATGAGAAGAAGGAGCGCCCGGCGGCCACGGCGCACGTGACTATAATGCTGCTCACTAACATACCATGGCAGCCAGGACTTCAGTAGCGTCTTGGCTGCCATGGTAACCGATCGGAGCCCCAGCATTACACTACTGGGACTCCGGTCGGAACTGCCCACTGCCACCAATGATGGGGGGGGGGGGGGGGGGGAGGAGGGGGAGGGTGACCCTGTGGCCACTGCCACCAATGATTAATACTGGGGAGGGAGGGGGGCGCACTGCCCACTGCCACCAATGAAGAGTCAGAGACTGAAGAACATCCCCGGCACCCGACCTCTGAGAGGACACTGTGATCCGCGCAATTAACCCCTCAGGTGCCAATGCACAATTTGGAATTGATGAAACCCAAGACATGCCGGGCCATTGAAATGTTTTGTGCTAGCAGCAAATCCCAAAATTGTGTGCTCTATTCATCCCCTCCTTTTATATAGTTATTAACCAAAACAATCTGTGTCGACCTGAACGCAAGAAGAAAGATTGTGCTACATCTTCTATAGAGAACCTGTAAGGGCATCACAGACAAGGGCACATTCTTACAATATACCAGCATCCTACCACAGACAGGCAGCAGTGGTCTCAGTGCGTCTAGGTACCAGGGGGCCAATGGTCATCAGCTCTGGGACACTTTTCCCAAAATATACACCTTTGGGTAGGGACCAGAGGACTGATACTATACAGCAAGTGAGGGATTGAAAGCCACTTACCTCCATGTCTGTTTCTCCTTCGATGGACTCCAATTTCTGCTGCAGAACCCTCATAACTTGTACCCAGCATTCATTTGCATCCTGTAAAATAAATGCACACAGTAACATACCCATTCTACAGCAAGCACACCAGATGAGCATTTAAGAAGGGACCCAAGTCTCCAATATACCACAGCAATGTAACATGACAGAGTTTTAACGTTTCCCATGATACCAACAAGACAACATGCATTTCAAGCATGTTTCACTGCAATTTTTTACAAGCAATTTTGAAAGCGTTTTTACATTTGTTATATTTGTATCGTGTTTTTTCTGCCAATTTTGATGTTTTATACAGAAACCTGTTGAAAAACTCTAGGGAAAAAAAAAACAAAAAAAAAAAAACCAGAATACCCAATGCATATAGTATTTGGTAAAACAAAAACCCACGGACCCCCACTTCCTTAAAGGTCCATTCACAAGTCTGTGGTGTATTGCGGATCCGCAATACACTCGGCCGGCACCCCCATAGCACTGCCTATTCTTATAGGACATTTTCTATTTTTTTCCAGGGCTGCGCTCCGGAAATGTGGATGCGGAGAGCACACTGTGTGTTCTCCGCATCCATTTCTGCCCCATTGAGAATGAATGGGTCCGCACCCGTTCCGGATATTGTGGAACGGATGCGGACCCATTCCACGGACGTGTGACTGAACCCCAAGGTGGTTTTCCACCTTTTAGATACTGAAGACCTATCCCCTGGCTTGGTCATAAATATCAGATTGACGGGAGTCCGACACTCGGCAACTCTACCGATCAGCTGTTTTCAGCAGCCGCCGATTCTTGAAGCATAACAGTGGGCGGAGCCAGAAGCAGAAGGATGCGTCAGGGTACTTCAGTAAATGGACTCCTTGAGTCTGCCAAAGCAGTAAGTGCTCGTATAGGGCAGCACTCTGCTCAGGCTCATAGAGGTGTGTACCATGAGGACCTCCTCTATGAAGTCTATATGTCATAATGAAAAGTATGGAAGGGGTTGTCTTCATGAGACAAACCCTTTAAAGAGGACCTTTCACCATAATAAAACCTCTAAACTAACTATACAGACGTGTAGAGCGGCGCCCAGGGATCTCCCTGCACTTACTGTTATACCTGGGCGCCGCTCCGTTCTCCGGTAATAGCCTCCGGTATCTTCATAGTTAGGTTCCCCTGGGTGGAGCCTGACGGCGTCTCTTTCTCCTATGCTGTAGCGCTGCTGTCCAATCGCAGCGCTCAGCTCATAGCCCGAGAGTTTTTTTTTTTCTCTCAGGCTATGAGCTGAGCGCTGCGATTGGCCAGCGGTACAGCATAGGAGAAAGAGACGGCGTCAGGTTCCCCTGGGTGGAGCCTAACTATGAAGATACCGGAGAATGGAGCGGCGCCCGGGGATAACAGTAAGTGCAGGGAGATCCCTGGGCACCGCTCTCCATGTCTGTATAGTTAGTTTAGAGGTTTTATTATGGTGAAAGGTCCTCTTTAAGTGTGGAGGAGACCATATAAAGCAAGATGTAAAAAAGCCACAAAACCAGATTTCTGGGAGACCAGATGACCACATTCAGCAATACGAATGGCATCTTTGCTGAAATTACCTGTTGTAGATACTGTCCTTGATCACCTTTCTCTGCAAACTGTGGGAAGGCCATGTGCAAGAACTGCAGAAGGATGATTGGGGGGATACTGGAAGAGGTCTTATCCATTGATTCAAATAGATCACGAAGGGCTAAATTATATAGATGCATATGTTATATCCTAATGATTCAGTACATCAATTGCTTAAGCTTCTACAGTCAAGCTACAGTCTTAAATGCATCGACCATTGTGATTTAAAGGAATTGTCTCACTTCAGCAAATGTCATTTATCATGTAGAGAAAGTTAATACAAGGCACTTACTAGTGTATTGGGATTATCTATATTGCTTCCTTTGCTGGCCTGGTTTCTTTTTCAATTAAATTATACACTGCTCGTTTCCATGGTTACGACCACCCTGCAATCCAGCAGCGGTGGTGGTGCTTGCACACTACAGGAAAAAACACTAGCCTATGTGCGCTCCCACGGTCCAGGCCACCAGAGATGGTCGGTACTTTTTCCTAGTGTGCAAGCACTACCACTGCTCCTGGATTACAGGGTGATCGTAACCCCTGGACACAAGCAGTGTATAATGTGATCGAAAAATGAATCAAGCCAGGAAAGGAGGCAATATGGACAATCACAATACATTAGTAAGTGCCTTGTATTAACTTTCTCTACATGATAAATGCCACTTGCTGAAGTATGACAACTGCTTTAATGCAACTGTGACAACTGATCTCAAAGTTATGACTAATCAACGACAAAGAGAAAAAACTTGCATCAGTCACAATCTATGACGAGCCTTGTGCAGTCCTTACATTTAAAGAGGCATTCCTTTTTTTATTACATATATTGGACCAGGAGTGGAGTGCTATAATATATGAGTCCATACAATGTGTAGCTGCAGAGTTCTAGAAACCTCCTGACTCACACTGCCTGTCTGTACTATCTGTGTGTGCAGACTCTCCAGTGCATTTCTAGAAGATGTAGCTTCACACTGGTCTCCCTGCCTCCCGCATGTAAGAGTTGACAGGGCAGGCAGGCTGAACCCGCATCACATAGAAATACATGGTGACTGTAGATACGACACAGAGCAGCGCAGTGTGATAAGACTCTGCCCTTTCTGTCGAATCAAATCCAGGCATGAGCGGATATGTGGGATTCATTAGGAAAACCATATCCGAGGGGGAAAATCTAAGATGGCAGACAGTCCTCAAATGGCATATCAAAGAAAACAGGTATACACAAGAGCCTCTAGGAAAAAATCCTGGAGTGCTTCTTTAAGTATATAGCAGAAACAAAGAGCAAAATGTCTTGACAAATATGTATAATCAGAAGAGAAAAGTCACAAACCTGCAGTAATGTACTGAGCAGAGGCCATTTCACCAGAAGCTCTCAGGGCACCCCCATAGCTGAAATATAATAACCCCAAAATATTATAAAAACATGAGAATAAGTTTATGTGGAGTAATACACCACCATATCATAGTAAAACCTGCAATATCAACATGACCTTGTTTCATGTGATTCTAAGGTGAAGATCCCAAGCACAGCCAAACGTGAATCACTGCACCCACAAATACAACCAAGTGCCTTTCATTCTCCTCAGCCTTACTTGCTAGTTATCCAGGGGTATGCTCTAAGTATCTGCCCCCATAAACATCTAAAAATAACCTAGATTATAATTCCCTGCATTAATTATTTCTAAGAAATGTTCGCTTTGCATACTCAGCAGCATTTTGCTTCTTTCATCTGCAGCCCAAATGCCCGATCAATTTCCATTTCCTATTTGCACAGTGACTGCAATTCATTCAATAAAGCACAATACTGTTCAGAGTCAAAGGCCTGAAGGGTGGCAGAGACAGAACCCCATTTATTCTCCATGATCCACAATCATACCGCTTAAGAGCCTCTTTTAGCTCTGGCACCGAGCGGATGCACTGAACAGTGGCATTCATGTAACAAGTGTTCCCGAGGTTTGTTAATCCACAAGGCAGTTCCATCTGCAAGACACAGAAAATGTGCAATGAGAGAGAGGAAGATTCACAAAATAATCTACTGTATCAATAAAAAGCAGGGCGTTAAACATGTAAAACTACATCTTATTTTAAAGGGGTCATACGATACCTAATATCGCCCCTAATGCCCAGGCCCCTTGTATACTCACCTGCTTCCCGGCACACACGTTGCTCCGGATCCCTGCATGGCCCCGTTGCATCTCCCCATCGCCCGGATCAAAATATCCCACGACGGGGGAAGCAGCCAAAAGCAAGCTGCGATGGTGACCTGCCTCAAGGGGGCTCGTCCCTATTGCGGCCTGCTATTGGCTGCTCCCCCTCGGTCACGCAATGTTTTGATCCGATGGACTGGGAGATGCAGCGGTGGCCGTGCAGGGATCATTTTGATAGAAAAAAAATAAATAGCGCTACATGCACTACGTGGTGCTATTTTCCTTCCAAACATGACAGAATCTGCAACGGATGCTACATAACATAAAAGGCCAGTCACCAGACAGGGAAAATCCTAGTGAGGCGAAGAAGACCAGTCACAGGCAACGGTGGCCGGCAGTTGGCCATTTGCCTGCTATCTGACAGGAAGCAAATGACACCAGCGTCGAGCCCGACATCCCTGCTACCCACCAGCGGGGCTGGTTGCTGTGCCACCTGAGTGACACCGGCGGTGCTTTCCAAGTGTCAAACTGCATTTTACACCAGTTGACTTTATACTAAGACTGGCGTATGTAATGTCAGTGTTCATATATTTGCCCCACTGTGTAAAGTTCTGCCACCTACAGTACTTACAGGTGTACAGGGGGCACCTGCAGGGCACAAACAAGCCTAGGTCCACTGAGTTCTATTGAAGCTTGACACATACCATATTTACAGCTTTTTACACATCTTGAGATTTTTCTTTTAAAGTAGTGAGAAGTGCGCAGGGCTTCGCGGCAGGGATGAGGCCATTTACAGCCAGACAGGTTTCCTATAATCCATACCAGTAACTGGTATAAATTGCGGCTTAAATCTCTTAATAATTGCATTTTAATGAAAATTAGACAGACTGACATAAGAAGCATCAGTCTTAGCAAATCTGTCCCATTATATAATAGAAAGTCATCAGTAAATGTGCTGACACTGCGTAAACTGTATTTCTATTAGTACACAAGCAGGTAGCACACTATGCCCCTCATTCCTATAGGGACGGTGCAGAAGTGTAAGGCACATACAAGAACGGGAGTCGGATTCTTTTAGTCACAATCACGCAAGGTTTCCTAGAAGTAGAGTGTTCAGATGATTACACCATTCTTGTTTATTCTTTTTTTTGTGCCATATTTTTTTCTTTCTTGGACTTCCATATTAAAGGCCTATCCTTAGCCTAGGCCAGTGATAGGCAAACTGCGGCTCTCCAGCTGTTGCAAAACTACAACTCCCACCATGCCCTGCTGTAGGCTGAAAGCTGTAGGCAGTCTTTGCATGCTGGGAGTTGTAGTTCTGCAACAGCTGGAGAGCCGCAGTTTGCCTATCACTGGCCTAGGCAAATATCAGATCAGTGGGGGTCCGACTCATCCTCCCCATTATTCAGCAGGCCAGCCAATAAATATCAGCACGCTGGAGAAAGCGCCCTCTCACCACTACTGCACACATTAAAGTTAGTGTATGCAATAATTGGGCAAAATGAAGATTTTAGCTATATCCTTTTGTTCTCCTGGGAGATAAGCCACCACCAAAGGTGTCCGGCAGCTGCTCTCTCCTCTCTTCCCATTAAATACATATACACGTTGCATGTGCATTAGGGAGTCAGGAGAGCTAGCAGTTGGCCAAATGCAGTGGACTTTTTGCAAATAACTTGACATGTAGCACAGATTTGATGTCTGCAGCATGCCAATTTATGTTGCTGACTTCTGCATTGCAAAGGGTGTAATCCACAGAAAAGAACGCACTCAATTCTGCAACAAAATTCACACCAATTGCTGCAGATTTCCACCAGATACGTGGCAGATTAGCCGGTGAGGACACCTCCTACATGGGGCTGTAGCTTGATGTTTTACGTGATGAATAAATGTATCTCGTTTCCCCAAGAACATTCATCAGTATCTGTGTCAGCTTCAAGCAAGACAGATGCCTCAACATCAGATACCACTCAGCTCACTGTGATAAGAGTCACAATGTAATAAATGCATCAAAAAGCTATTAGAATAAAAAGGTCGATACAAATGCACTTACTGCAGAGGCCAACTGCTCCTCTGTCATGTCTTCTACAAATACGGGCCTCACGGCAGGTTCCTCAGGAAGAGCTTCAGCCGAACCCATCATTAACAAGATCATCCCCTAGAAATGAAGAAATACAAGAGGAAATGATACCGTTGTGGGGACTGACATGAAGAAGAATGTACTTATCCCCATCTCTTCCATGCTTATAGCACATAACTGGACATGTTTGAGATGGAGAAGGCCTTGTGTGCTTAGTAACTTAGTAAGCTGCTACCTTTAGGTACTGCCATCTTCTCACCATTGATGGTCTGAATGTAGTAATACTAAAAAACAGCCAAGCATAAAGTGATTGCCCGGTGTGACAGTCACTTTAGATATGATGCCATGGCCAATCATCACATGCACATTGCTCCTATCCTTACATTTATGGGAAAGTGCTAGTTGTCAGCACCTACCTCAATCTCAAAATTCATTAGCACCCCTCCATTTCCCATATGGGGTGGACGGGGGAGACAGTCTAACATTCTGCTCACATCTGCCTCAAGTCTTCTGTTTGTACCAATAAGCCTGACTGGCATGCAGCAGAGACCATCAGGGTTCTTTCACAGCGTTGGTTATTTTGATGGTTAGAAAGGCACCGCATGCTGCACAAAACTGCTGACAGAACCTTGACGGAGATGTAGTGCCGAAGTCAGCACAGTCTATGTGTATGGAGCAGACGGGCACAGCTGATGACACCCCTCACTAGCATCTGCCCACCACTTAAAGAAGACCTGCCACCACAAAATGCAACTCAATCTGAAAGCACCATGTCATAGAGCTGGAGAAGCCGAGCAGATTGATATATAGTTTTGTGGGAAAAGATTCTGTAAAACCTGTAATTGATATATTTGTTTTTTCCACTTCCTGTGAACAGCTATCGGTACAGGGAGGAGGTGTCACCAGTGTCTGACAGCCGTCTCTCATGTACACTTATACACACAGTGCCATCAGTCACTGGTAACCCCGCCCTCCTGTACCGATAGCCGTTCACAGGAAGTGGGAAAAGCAACAATATAAATTTATAAATTACAGGTTTTACTGAATCTTTCCCCACAAAACCATGTATCAATCTGCTCAGCTCCTTCTGCTCCATATCATGGTGCCTTCAGATTGCACTGCATTCTCTGGCGACAGGTGCCCTTTAATTCTGAAGCCGTGATCTGGAGAAAGAATCGCGTAGGAACCGAGTACTTATTCTACCCAAATAACGACTGTCCAGCTAGACACAGTTTTGTAAAATAGGACAATCATAGTGTATTCTCAGTGGCCCCTAGCATAGCATATAACAAAACTGCTGCCTACTACACGCAAAACAGACCAAAATGGCAAGAAAATATCTGAATATGGAAAAGGGAAAAAAACAACTTACATTTTTTATCTTGAGGTTACCCCAATCATCATCCTATGTCAAAGAGAAGATAATATGAATTAGTATTATTAAAAAAAAAAAAAAAAAAAAAAAAAAAAAAGTCACGTTATTATTATTCATCTTCTAAGGGTCCCCTTACAAAGGCCAACGCTGGGCAATAAATGAGCGCCGATCGCAGTTAAACAAGTCGATCAGTGCTCGTTGTAATAACTGGAGCATTTATTTATCCTTATTGACGGTATGTTGTGCCATTCCTTTATTATTCCTACTAAAAGTTAAGAACAAATTACTAGCAGCCTACAGTAAAGGTCCAGATGGGAGTTACCAGTTGGGGTGTGTCGCTGCACAGTCTGACACTATCCAATCAGTGCTGCCAGAGTCAGACTGCGCAGGGGAAAAATTCCCAACTGGTAACACTAATCTGGATCTTCACTCTAAACCGATACTATTTCATTCATAAGCTACTAGTAGGAATAATAAAGTAATGGAATAACAGAGTCATAAGAACAGATGCTCCAGAACTGTTATTACATAAGGAATGAAAGTAGTTACCTAAACAGACAGGTCAGAAAAGGTCCCAGACAGATGCAGAGGGGGATAAATGATCACCATTATGATTGTTCAGCCCCCTCCCACTTTGCATATTGTTGGCAGCACATCCATTTACATAGGGCAATTTGCTGCCGAAAAAATGACGATTTTACATGCCACATGATGAGCGAGTTCACCTAACACAGGAATGGGCGAACTGCGGCTCTCCAGCTGTGGTAAAACTACAACTCCCAGTATGCCCAGTCTGCCTACAGCTATCGGCCTACAGCAAGGCATGATGGGATTTGTAGTTTTACAACAGTTAGGCCTCTTTCACACAGGCGTGTCCGGATGCGTCCCGGTTAGGGGTGCACCGAAATTCCGGCAGCCGAAAATATCGGCCGAAAATGTACCTAATCCATTTCGGCCGAAAATATGGGGTGTGGGATTTGTCACCCACCAAGTAGCTCACCATCTGCAGGCAGGCGCCGGGCGGGCGGTTTACTTTAAGTCACTGCATCTTTATTTTACCTTACAATCGTGACGCTCCAGTAACAACTCTGCAGGCAGAGCGGAGGGCGGCGTAACGTCACTTACTCACGTGACGCGCCTGCTCCGCCTCCTTCATTCATAAAGTGGGCGGAGCAGGTGCGTCACGTGAGTAAGTGACGTTACGCCGCCCTCCGCTCTGCCTGCAGAGTTGTACTGGAGCGTCACGATTGTAAGGTAAAATAAAGATGCAGTGAGTGATTAGTCTGCTGTGAGCAGCAGGGCCGGGGCTGTTATGGGTAGGGGGATCGGTCTATGGCACTGCTATGGGGAGGGGGGATCTGTGCACTGTTATGCCCATAACAGTGCACATATCCCCCTCTCCATAACAGCTCCACCCACAGATCCCCCTCTCCATAACAGCTCCACCCACAGATCCCCCTCTCCATAACAGCTCCACCCACAGATCCCCCTCTCCATAACAGCTCCACCCACAGATCCCCCTCTCCATAACAGAGCCACCCACAGATCCCCCTCTCCATAACAGCGCCACCCACAGATCCCCCTCTCCATAACAACGCCACCCACAGATCCCCTCTCCATAACAGCGCCACCCACAGATCCCCCTCTCCATAACAGCGCCACCCACAGATCCCCCTCTCCATAACAGCGCCA
The DNA here is from genome assembly GCF_905171765.1 of Bufo bufo. Lineage (NCBI taxonomy): Eukaryota > Metazoa > Chordata > Amphibia > Anura > Bufonidae > Bufo > Bufo bufo. The sequence continues at coordinate 160,664,307 of NC_053393.1, read as the reverse complement.
CCCACAGATCCCCCTCTCCATAACAGCGCCACCCACAGATCCCCCTCTCCATAACAGAGCCACCCACAGATCCCCCTCTCCATAACAACGCCACCCACAGATCCCCCTCTCCATAACAGCGCCACCCACAGATCCCCCTCTCCATAACAGCGCCACCCACAGATCCCCCTCTCCATAACAGCGCCACCCACAGATCCCCCTCTCCATAACAGCGCCACCCACAGATCCCCCTCTCCATAACAGAGCCACCCACAGATCCCCCTCTCCATAACAGAGCCACCCACAGATCCCCCTCTCCATATATAATATGATTTATTAAATTCATGAAAAAGAATTATTAATAAAATCATTTAAAAAAAAAGTATTTTAAAAGTATTTGGGCAAAAAGGCAGTTTCGGTTTTCGGTCAAGGGCATCCTGAATTTTCGGTTTCGGACCAGAATTTTCATTTCGGTGCACCCCTAGTCCCGGTGCATTGCGGCAAACCCGCGGGGGTGCAATGTGTTTTGCACGCGCGTGATAAAAAACTGACTGTGGTACCCAGACCCAAACTTCTTTACAGAAGTTCAGGTTTGGGATCGGTGTTCTGTAGATTGTATTATTTCCTCTTATAACATGGTTATAAGGGGAAATAATAGCATTCTGAATACAGAATGCATAGTACAATAGGGCTGGAGGGGTTAAAAAAAAATAAAAAAAATTATAATTTAACTCACCTTAATCCACTTGTTGCGCAGCCCGCATCTCTTCATCTGTGAGCAATAGGACCTTTGATGAAGTCACTGCGCTCATCACATGATCCATCACCATGGTGATGGATCATGTGATGAGCGTAGTGACGTCATCAAAGGTCCTATTGCTCACAGATGAAGACAGAAGAGATGCGGGCTGCGCCAACAAGTGGATTAAGGCGAGTTAAATTATTATTTTTTAACCCCTCCAGCCCTACTGTACTATGCATTCTGTATTCAGAATGCTATTATTTTCCCTTATAACCATGTTATAAGGGGAAATATTAATGATCGGGTCCCCATCCCGATCGTCACCTAGCAACCGTGCATGAAAATTGCACCGCATCCGCACTTGCTTGCGATTTTCACGCAACCCCATTCACTTCTATGGGGCCTGCGTTACGTGAAAAACGCACAAAGAGGAGCATGCTGCGATTTTCACGCAACGCACAAGTGATGCGTGAAAATCACTGCTCGTGTGCACAGCCCCATAGAACTGAATGGGTCAGGATTCAGTGCGGGTGCAATGCGTTCAACTCACGCATGGCATCCGCGCAGAATACTCGCCCGTGTGAAAGGGGCCTTAGAGAGCCGCAGTTGGCCCAACCCTGAGGTCCTAACACACAGGCTTTTTACATGTTTGTCGGGTGATCAGAAGCAGCATTACAAGGGCCAATTATCGAGAATGAACATTTGTAGGAAAGTTTGCTCTCAACAATTAGCCCGATCCTTGGGCCGGTATAAAAGGACCTTATCTGTACACCAACAGTGCATCAGATATCAGAGCGGCTCCACGGGAAGTATCAATGTAGATGATAAAACACTCCGTTCAGTTTTCAGGTTTTATGTAAACCAAGCATACTCGCATATAAAGGTTCTGCAACATTGGGGGAAATTTATCAAAACTGGTGTAAAGGAAAACTGGCTAAGTTGCCCCCATCAACCAATCAGATTCTATCTTTAATTTTCCAAAGGAGCTCTGAAAAATGAAAGGTGGAATCTGATTGGTTGCCATGGGCAAATAAGCCAGTTTTCCTTTACACCAGTTTTGATAAGTCTCCCCTATTGTGTTTTAGGTATGCCATTTTCAATAACTCTGCTTGTCAGTGAATGGACATTCAGAGGCTTAAAACTTGTCTGGATTATGTCCTGATCGCACAGGTGCATCTCGTAGAAGTTCATACCTTTAATGTTCCTCCTTTGACCATGACCTTCTGTCTGTCTGGCTGTACCCCAGTCAGGGCAAACAGCTGGGCCTTGAAGACCATTGGAGGCTCATCGGTGTTTAGCTCCACATTATCAAACTTTTCCTTCCCCCACTTCACGTTTACTGGTGGCAAAAAAAAAGAGCACAATTAATGCTATTCCTATTCATATCAGGGAACCAACTTGGGATGGGGAAGTGTGGACATTAAAACTAGGGCAAGGGAAGAGTTGCCCATAGTGACCTGTAAGACTGCCGCTTCCATTCTTCAAAGTACTTCAGAAGAATAACAGATGGGATCTGATTGGTTGCCAAGAGTAACAACTACACATTCATTTTCCAAATCTCCGCCAATGTGTTGGTTAAATTATACACCATGTACTCAGTGGACAGAAAAGTACATGGCGGAGAACACAACAATATGACTTAGGCCTCTTTTGCACGTCCATGATGAGATCTGTGACAAGATGGTCACTGGTTCATCCATGAAGAGGTCTGTGAAGAATCACTGTTTGGTCCATGTGTCAACTGGTCTTCCACAGACACTACTAGGAGAGGAATATTAAAGAAGCACGAAAAGCTTTATTCTCTGACCTCTTAGGGCTCATGCACACGATCATATGTATATTGCGGTCCACAAAAAATACGGATGACGTCTGTTTGCATTCCGTATTTTGCGGAACGTAATAGCTGGCCCCTAATAGTGCAGTACTATCCTGGTCCGTAATGCGGACAATAATAGGACATGTTCTATTTTTTTGCGGAACGAAAATATGGACATACGGAAACTGAATGCACACAGAGTAACTTCCGTTTCTTTTTACGGACCCATTGAAAACGGAACGGACACAGAAAGAAAATACGTTTGTGTGCATGAGGCGTTAGAAAGGTACAGGGTGTAAACTCTACCAGTGACTGTATTTGTGAGTTATAACCTCCCTTTTGATGCTCAGCTGTGTTCTTCGAACCAACACTCTGACTTTCCAAATAGTTTCTCGATGTATTCCTATGGAAGCTTCAATGTCAGTCTCATAGGAATGTACAGAGAGGTAAGTGACTTCCTGTCCTGTGTCAGTTGGAGATCAGAGTGTTGGTCACATGACACAGCTGAGAAGCAGAAGGGAGGTTATAACTCACAACTACAGACACTGATGAGAAGATTACCTTTCTAATAGGTCAGCAAATACATTTTTGGTGGGAGGGCTACTTTAATTCCCCGAGCATCTCATTGCAAAGATCCACGAAAGCCACAGACCAAAAATGGATGGCATCCATGTTGTGTCTGTGGCTTTCACAGACCCATAGGCTATATAGTGCGTGAGGGATCCATCATAATAGACAAAATAGGGCATGCTTCCACAGACCCACGGAAAACCACTGATGCGTTAATACACACATTAAAGTCAATGGGTAGCGCAGACAGCACAACTGCAACCCTAGGGGGGGGGCATATATATATATATACACACACACACACACACACAAATACTATATCTTATATGCCATATTGGCTGTGGCTTGTGCAGTGTTCCCAAAACGGCAATATATCAAGATAAATCACCGCTGTCCAGGTGAGTAATACCGCCACCCTGCATACAGAACCTCCGCCATCCTCCACCCAGCAGTAGTCGATGTATGGTGGGCACACAGATCAGGTGAGTGTCCCAGTCTCATAGGTTTCTATGGCCGTCCTGCATGGAGGTCTGAGGTCCTGGAAGTCCAGGGTGGAATCTTCTGGTCTCCACTGACAACCTTGAACCTGGCAGACTGATCTGACAACCTGTCTGCAGACCCTGCACTCTGTAAGTGACTGGCCGGAGACAGCTGAGGAGCCCTATGTGGCCCCCGATCACAGCTTATGACACACCACTCCTGTGTGCGGTCCACGTGCTAGGGGCCCCCAGTTACCTGTATAAATGGGCATGGTGGGTTATCGGGGCGCACGATCAGCTCGCCTGGCAGCCGCCTTCACCTAGTCTCATTCAAACAGGGCCCCGCAAAGCAGTGACGCTGCGAAATCACACGCTGCACCGACTGGCGAGCCAATCCCAAAGTACAACCCGGCAGCGTCTCCAATCAGACTGCAGCCAGCAGACCTCGCAGCCAATCAGAGAACAGTATTCTGACAGCCCGACCAATGGTCGCGAGCTTTCATGCCCAATAACCCGGAAGTGTTAGCAGTTTTGCTTCCTCAGGAGTCACATGGACTGGCACAGTTCCGACAGAAGAGGAAGTTCTGTGAGAGCGTTCTGATCCTCAATCATTTACAAGGCTGTATGCAGTAACGCGCTGGGCTTCCTAGGAGGCGCTAACTCTGACTCCAACCAGAACCCGCCTCATAGCGCTGTAAGAGTTATGGAATGAGCAGGAGCGCTGCTCACAGCGGCCTCTGCTGGTGGAGGACTGCAGGTGCATGGCGTTTAGCCTCCGTGTAGAGGAGGGAACTCCCTGGAAGGAGAGAATAGGGATCCGTCATTGTTAGTACTTCATACATCAGCCACAACATTAAAACCACCTACACACTCAACCCCAACCTAGTATGCAGTGACTTGTATATGTATACATCAATCTCTGCGTTTTAAAACAACCCAATTTTTTCTACTTTTTCCACTAGCACAGCTGTATGTGGTACATTTATAGTAGCTGTCTGTCGGGGTGACAGTGACACAGCAATTCCACCATTGTTTTTCGAGTTTTGTGTTTATGGCATCCACCCAGGGGCGTAGCTAAAGGCTCACGGGCCCTGGTGCAAGAGTTCAGCTTGGGCCCCCATTCCCTTAGTGCTTGTTGGCAAGGGGCAGGGTAGCACATAGCCGTCCTGCTGCCAGAGGCAAACATTGAAAGGGCATGCCAGAGGTGTAATTAGACCAGCATGCACTTTCTATAATGCCAGTGTCTTATGTGGCACAAGGGTTTTTGGGCCCCTCAGGCTCCTGGGACCGGTAGCGACTGCTACCTCTGCACCCCCTATAACTATGCCCCTGCATCCACCATGCGGTATAAGGCCTCATGCACACGACCGTTGTGTGCATCCGTGGCCGTTGTGCCGTTTTTTTCCGCGGACCCATTGACTTTCAATGGGTCCGTGGAAAAATCGGAAAATGCACCGTTTTGCAGCCGAGACCGTGATCCGTGTATCCTGTCTGTCAAAAAAATATGACCTGTCCTATTTTTTTGACGGACAACGGTTCACGGACCCATTCAAGTCAATGGGTCCGTGAAAGAACACGGATGCACACAAGATTGGCATCCGTGTCCGTGATCCGTGGCCGTAGGTTACTTTCATACAGACTGATCCGCTTTTTCAGAGCTGAGTTTTCACTTCGTGAAAATTCAGATCCGACAGTATATTCTAACACAGAGGCGTTCCCATGGTGATGGGGACACTTCAGGTTAGAATATACTAAAAGAACTGTGTACATGACTGCCCCCTGCTGCCTGGCAGATGCTGCCAGGCAGCAGGGGGCAGGCCCCCCCTGTAGTTAACACATTGGTGGCCAGTGCGGCCGCCCCCCCTCCCTCCCTTGTAGTTAACTCATTGGTGGCCAGTGGGCCCCCCTCCCTCCCCTGTAGTTAACTCTTTGTTGTCCAGTGCGGCCGGCCCCCCCTCCCTCCCCTGTAGTTAACTCATTGGTGGCCAGTGGGCCCCCCTCCCTCCCCTGTAGTTAACTCTTTGTTGTCCAGTGCGGCCGGCCCCCCTCCCTCCCTCCCCTGTAGTTAACTCATTGGTGGCCAGTGGGCCCCCCTCCCCTGTAGTTAAAGGGGTTATCTCATCATAATGATCACTGTTAAATCTGTTAATGATTTGACAGTGATCATTTTTGTAAATATACTTTATTAACAAATTCCCACCGATTAGGAGAAAATTCATCCCCACTTACCTTATTGTTGTGACTCGGTCTCCCCTGGTTACGACCACCGCTCTTCCGCAAAATCCCGATGGTCGCGCTTGCCCAGAAGACTTCTTCTTTTCTCCCGGCCGGGCCACTCGCTGTCCTGAACGCGCACGCTGCCGCGCATGCGCGACGGTGACTTCTTCCCGGCCAGAATAGTACAGAGCTGCAAACGCGCACGCCGGCTCTGTACTATACTGGCCAGAAATAAGTCACATGGCGCATGCGCGGCAGCGTGCGCGTTCAGTCCAGCGCGCGGCCCGGCCGGGAGAAGACTTCAATCAAGATGAAGCCCGCCCCCAGCCGGAATCCAGGAAGTGAACGCGCGGTGGCAGCAGGTAAGTATGAAACTGCTAAGTGGGATAACCCCTTTAACTCTTTGTTGTCCAGTGCGGCCGCCCCCCCCCTCTCCCTCCCGCCCCTGTAGTTAACTCGTTGGTGGCCAGTGGGCCCTCCCCCCCTCCCCCTCCTAATTAAAATCTCCCCCCCTATCATTGGTGGCAGCGGAGAGTACCGATCGGAGTCCCAGTTTAATCGCTGGGGCTCCGATCGGTAACCATGGCAACCAGGACACTACTGCAGTCCCGGTTGCCATGGTTACTTAGCAATTTGTAGAAGCATTATACTTAGCTGCGATGTCTGTGTCCGGCCGGGAGCTCCTCCTACTGGTAAGTGACAGGTCTGTGCGGCGCATTGCTTAATGATCTGTCACTTACCAGTAGGAGGAGCTCCCGGCCGGACACAGACATCGCAGCTTGCAGGGAAGTATAATGCTTCTACAAATTGCTAAGTAACCATGGCAACCGGGACTGCAGTAGCGTCCTGGTTGCCATGGTTACCGATCGGAGCCCCAGCGATTAAACTGGGACTCCGATCGGTACTCTCCGCTGCCACCAATGATAGGGGGGGAGATTTTAATTAGGAGGGGGGAGGGCCCACTGGCCACCAATGAGTTAACTACAGGGGAGGGAGGGGGGGGCGGCCACACTGGACAACAAAGAGTTAAAAACAGGGGGGGCGTCTGCCCCCTGCTGCCTGGCAGCACCTGCCAGGCAGCAGGGGGCAGTCATGTACACAGTTCTTTTAGTATATTCTAACCTGAAGCGTCCCCATCACCATGGGAACGCCTCTGTGTTAGAATATACTGTCGGATTTGAGTTTCACGATCTAACTCATATCCGACAGTATATTCTAACATAGAGGCGTTCCCATGGTGATGGGGACGCTTCAAGTTAAAATATACCATCGGATTGGAGAAAACTCCGATCCGATGGTATAAAAGGGACTCCTGACTTTACATTGAAAGTCAATGGGGGACGGATCCGTTTGCAATTGCACCATATTGTGTCAACGTCAAACGGATCCGTCCCCATTGACTTGCATTGTAATTCAGGACGAATCCGTTTGGCTCCGCACGGCCTGGCGGACACCAAAACGACTTTTTTTTCATGTCCGTGGATCCTCCAAAAATCAAGGAAGACCCACGGACGAAAAAACGGTCACAGATCACGGACCTACGGACCCCGTTTTTGCGGACCGTAAAAAAAAAACGGTCGTGTGCATGAGGCCTAAGGGACATGATAAGGTTCTTCTTCAGGTCATTACAACAATACCAAATTGTATTTTATGTTTCTACAAATACTCTTCTAAAACTCTGGTAAAAACTCCTGTAAAACCTCCACCAAATCTGGCACCATCTGCTGACCGCTACTGATTGCTCTGCCTCGGCCCTGTAGGCCCGGCTTTGCTCTTCTGGATAAAAGTAGGCACAATTAGCACCCTTTCCAAAAAGAAAGCTGAGTAATAAGAATGTTAAGGTTTAATATGGTATATAGCAAGGTTTTAACCCCTTCTACCCCGGGCCAGTTTTCACCTTCCTGCTCAGGCCATTTTTTGCAAATCCGACATGTGTCACTTTATGTGGTGATAACTTTGGAACGCTTTTACTTATCCAAGCCATTCTGAGATTGTTTTCTCGTGACACATTGTACTTCATGATGAGTTAATATATTTCACCTTTATTTGTGAAAAAAATCCAAATTTATCAAAAATTTTGAAAAATTCCCAAATTTTCAAATTTCAATTTCTCTACTTTTATAATAGATAGTGATGCCTCATATAATAGTTATTACTTTACATTTCCCATATGTCTACTTCATGTTTGGATAATTTTGAAAATGACATTTAATTTTTTTGGGGACGTTACAAGGCTTAGAAGTTTAGAAGCAAATCTTGACATTTTTCAGAAAATTTCCAAAACCCACTTTTTTTAGGACCAGTTCAGGTCTGAAGTAACTTTGCGAGGCTTACATAAGAGAAACCACCCAAAAATGACCCCATTTTAGAAACTACACCCCTCAAGGTATTCAAAACTGATTTTACAAACTTTGTTAACCCTTTAGGTGTTCCACAAGAATTAATGGAAAATGGAGATGAAGTTTCTTCTTTGGCAGATTTTACATTTTAATCCATTTTTTCCAGTAGCAAAGCAAGGGTTAATAGCCAAACAAAACAATATTTATTGCCCCAATTCTGCGGTTTACAGAAACACCCCACACGTGGTCAAAAACTGATGTAAGGCCACACGGCAGGGCGCAGAATGAAAGGAACGTCATATGGTTTTTGGAAGGCAGATTTAGCTGAACTGGTTTTTAGATGCCATGTCCCATTTGAAGCCCCCCTGATGCACCCCTAGAGTAGAAACTCCAAAAAGCTACCACATTTTGTATCTTCATATTCTGAACGCCCTATTTTTTTTATTGTTCTGCAGATCGTCTTGTGCAGGGCTCGTTTTTTGCAGGAAGACTTGACGTTTTTATTGGTACCATTTTTGGGTACATATGATTTTTTGATCATCTATTTATACACTTTAAGGGGTAAGGTGACCGAAAAATTGGTTATTTTGGCGCAGTTTTTATTTTTACAGCGTTCACCTGAGGGATTAAGTCATGTGACTTTTCTATAGCGTAGATCGTTACGGACGTGGCAATACCTAATATGGCTACTTTTTCTTATTTATTTAAGTTTTACACAATAATAGCATTTTTGAAACCGAAATAATGATGTTTTAGTGTATCCATAGTCTGAGAGCCATAGCTTTTTTATTTTTTGACCGATTGTCTTAGGTAAGGTCTAATTTTTTGCAGGATGAGGTGACTGTTTGATTAGTACTATTTTGGGGGTATATGCCTTTTTGGTCGCTTGGTGTTGCAATTTTTGTGATGTAAGGTGACAAAAATGTTTTTTTTTTTTTTTACGGTGTTTACCTGAGGGGTTAGGTCATGTGACATTTCTATAGAGCTGGTTGTTACGGATGTGGCGATGCCTATTATGTCTACTTTTTTATTTATTTATTTCACTTTAACACAATAATAGCAGTTTTCCTTTAATAGATTTGTATTGGGTTTTTCAAAATAGAAAACAACATTTGGTGTGTAATGTGACACACCATGGGTACATGTGAACGTAACAATAGATTACAGTTATGATAGACAATCTTAATGTAAAAGACTTTGATGACCGGTCGTGGTGATCTTGTATGTTAAAAGAGTCCAATAAAGAAATGTGTTTCAGTCCATGGTTCTGTGCTTCTTTTGTTGCATGGCATACGATTATGAAACTTACGATGAGCTCACTTAGCTAACTTCAAATTTAAAGTAAAAGATAGATAAATACAAAGAACAAAAAATAACCGTATAATTACTTGTGCTTAAAGGGAACCGGTCACCTGGATTTTGGGTATAGAGCCGAGGACATGGGTTGCTAGATGGCCGCACATCCGCAATACCCAGTCCCCATAGCTCTGTGTGCTTTTATTGTGGAAAAAACCCGATTTGATACATATGCAAATTAACCTGAGATGAGTCCTGTCCCTTACTCATCTCACATACAGGACTCATCTCAGGTTAATTTGCATATGTATCAAATCGGGTTTTTTCCACAATAAAAGCACACAGAGCTATGGGGACTGGGTATTGCGGATGTGCTAGCGGCCATCTAGCAGCCCATGTCCTCAGCTCTATACCCAAAATCCCAGTGACAGGTTCCCTTTAAAGAATATAAAATGTGGATTCTGATAAAAGTTTTGTACAGTTGGTACACCCATTTTCCAAAGAAATTGCTCTTATTGATTTAACACCCTAGTAGGCAACTAGGTTACCTATAAAAGTGGACATTCTTAGGATAATGTCGGCATGTCGTATCAACTCTGTAATTTTGGGAATATAGATTCCCAGTGAGACCATAAGTGCGTGAAGGTCTGTATTTTACCCCTTTGCTGAACTAAAATGCATTCATGGAGGTAATTTTCAGAGACCATGTGTGGAATTTCGACCCTAGTGGGTATAACTGCTCCTTTCCAATTTCTTGCTATTGCAAGTCTGGCTGAGTGTAAGATATGACATATTGTCACTCTAAACTGGAGTGGGAATGAGTCTATACTCAATAGTAACAGTGCTAAAGCCGAGTAAGCTCGTCAAACTTAGTGTAAAATGTTTGAATTAGGGCCTTGACAGATTCCCAAAATGGACTCAAATTATGGGCCTGGCGCTTTATTCGGCTTTAGGTTTTTGATAGCCTTCGCTATTTCTTGTTTAGTAAATTCTGCGTTTAGTCCTGATTGATTTGGTGTTAGAGTAGGTAGGTGGATTGAATTTAAGGAGTTTATTGATTCTGAAGTGGGTTGGGGAGTTGCTTGGTCTTCTTGGAGGTTATATAGATTATGGTAGTATTTACAGAATTCATCTTCTATGTCAAATGGGTTAGGCTACTTTCACACTAGCGTTCGGAGCGGATCCGTCTGATGACGTTCGCATCCGTTCAGAACGGATGCGTCTGCATTAAAACGTAGAAAATTTTCTAAGTATGAAAGTAGCCTGAGCGGATCCGTTCAGACTTTACATTGAAAGTCAATGGGGAACGGATCCGCTTGAAGATTGAGCCATGTGGTGTCATCTTCAAGCGGATCCGTCCCCATTGACTTACATTGTAAGTCTGGACGGATCCGCTCGCCTCCGCACGGCCAGGCGGACACCCGAACGCTGCAAGCAGCGTTCAGGTGTCCGCTCACTGAGCGGAGCGGAGGCTGAGCGCTGGCAGGCGGATGCATTCTCAGTGGATCCGCCTTCACTGAGAATGCATTGGGGCCAGACGGATGCGTTCGGGGCCGCTCGTGAGCACCTTCAAACGGAGCGCACGAGCGGACACCCGAACGCTAGTGTGAAAGTAGCCTTAGTTATGTTTTGTGACTCCCCTCTCCATAAGGCTATAATTGTTGCCTCAGTACGGATTTCTGATACTCTTTGGGTCATAAGCTTACTCGCTTTATTATATGACGTATAGTAAGATTATTTTAGGTATCTAGTTTGGTTAGATGTTTTTTAAGGGTTATGCGAGCTTCTAGGAGAAGAGTAAAGTTATGTTGAGAAGGATGTGTTTTATGGGTTGCTTCTAATGAGGCAATAGCCTCTAGTAAACGGTCCAGCTCCCAGATCTGGCCTTTTTAAATCGAGTGGTTTGCTGAATTAGAAGCCCTCTCATGTATAGTGTTGAGCGCGAAAATCGCCACTTCGAGAATTCGCGAATATTTCGAATATAGTGCTATATATTCGTATTCACGAATATTCTAATCGCGAATATCGGCACTTAGCAACATCCCTAGCAACCAATAGGAAAGTTGCCTATAGGAGTAGTGTTGATCGCGAATTTTCCTATCGCGAGTTTTATCTCAAATTTTCTGAATGCAGATTTTCGCAATCAAGAAAATAATGACTGGAGATCACGAATTCTCGAATTCGCAAATATATGATGAATATTCGCGAAATATTGCGAATTCGAATATTGCCCCTACCGCTCATGTAGGCCTTGTTGGTGTTCCATAGTGTGAAAGGATTAGAGGTGGATGGAGAGTTTACAAGACACTATATCTGGTAACACCCATTTAGAAAGAATAAACATATTTATCTTGTATAAATATGGTGTCTATGTGAATAAAACGTGAAATCGTTTTAGTTATCGTGAGTACACCTCTATCCATCATACAAATCATTTTTTTGTAACCAAGAACCGAGACTAGGGGGAGGTCTACTGCGCCTACATGTAGAATCTAGGAGTGGATTTGCACTATATTAAAATCCCCACACATTAACAGATTTCCTTTTATCCTAGGAGCATATTTTTTTTCATAAATGAGGTTAGATATGCAATTTGGGAGGAGTTAGGCACATAGATATCTTCTATATCATCCTTCTTCGCCTTTCGCTTTCTTAAACTTAACATGGATAAAACAGAATTCATAATCTTTCCCCCATCTTGCTCAACCCCTCAACAGACCTATCTATCACGATCAATGGCTGCACACTCTCCCCGGTCAACCAAGTCCGCTGCCTTGGAGTGACCTTGGATTCTGCCCTCTCCTTTAGATCGCACATCCAAGCCCTTTCCACCACCTGCCGCCTCCAACTCAAAAACATCTCCCGCATCCGTGCTTTCCTTAACTTTGAATCTGCGAAAATTCTTGTACATGCCCTCATCATCTCCCGCCTAGTCTACGGCAACACTCTTCTCTGTGGCCTTCCATCTAGCACTCTCGCACCCCTCCAATCTATCCTCAACTCTGCTGCCCGACTAATCCACATCTCACCCTATTACTCCTCTGCCAATCCCTTCACTGGCTCCCCATTGCCCAGCGAATTCACTTCAAATACATACAAGGCCGTCCATAACCTGTCCCCTCCCTACATCTCTGAGCTACTTTCCCGATACATCCCCACACGCACTCTCCGATCCTCACAAGACCTCCTTCTCTCCTCTCCTCTTATCGCCTCTTCCCACAATCGACTCCAAGATTTCTCCCGTGCATCCCCCATACTCCGACTCTCACCTACAGTGGAATCCTTCTAAAGAAACCTGAAAACCCACCTCCTTAGATAAGCCTACAACCAGTGACCCTGCTGCCTCTATACCGCCATGACCAACTTCACCCGCACCTACTGTGTCCTACCATACCATGTAGATTGTAAGCCCTCTCTCCTTCTGTACCAGTTTGTAACCCGTCTTGTTTATGATTAGTGCAAATGTCTGTATTATGTATGCATACCTCTTCTCATATGTACAGCGCTATGGAATGAATGGCACTTTAATAATAAATAATAATAGATATTCACTAAGGTAAACTACGTATTGTTGATAGTACATATTAACGCAATACATCTCCCCCTGCCGTCCACTATCACTTCTTGTTCCTGAGAAGTTATTGTGTCTCTTATTGATATACAGACTCCAGCTTTCTTTTTTGGAGCATTAGCACAATATACATGTGGGAAGTTTTTATTACTTTGGTATCCTATAAAAGCACAAGTAGATAATTTTTTAATAATACCTAACTTATGAAAGGCCTTGCTGAATGTCAGCCAGTACGACCAAGGCCTATTTAACTCCATAACCAAGAACATAACGTATATCAGTAACCAGAATAACACCAAATGAGCAGTTGATGAGACTGCACGAACCCTGGGGAGGGTTTGAAGAAACATAAATCATTGTCCTGCATTCTAATAAAACATATTGAGGCCTCACGTGTCCCTTGATGTAGATCTCCACTCCCTAGGAATTCTGGACAGCTGGCCAGGGGATTTATTAGTCTGTATCCAGATGTTGAAGTCCCCATTTTTGTAGTAGATGAAGTCCTTTTTCCAAGGAGGTGATAAGATGTTGTTCTCCATTTTTGGTGATAATTAACTTTATTGGAAAGCCCCATTTGTATGAAATCTCATGGTGGCGAAGACTTTTGGTGAGGGGAAGAAGTTTTCTTCTTGCTGCTAAAGTATGTTGAGAGAGGTCTGCAAAGAGTTGAACTTCTTGGAATGGTTCCGGAAGCTTGCCATTCTTTCTCACCACCTTTATAAGTTGCTCCTTTATATGGTAGAAATGAATTTGTGCTATTGCGTCCCTTGGAAATGCATCTGGTAAAGCTTTGGGTTTTGGAACATCTTTATCTGTGACATGTGGTAGAGCTGTAATGATCAACTTCTTGAGGAATTTGGTCAAGTTGGTTGGTGTCACAGATTCTGGAATGCCGCAGAATTTTACATTATTACTGCGGTTTTCTAAATCTGCCATTTTGGATTTTAAGGTCTCCATTTCTTCCTATATTTTGTTACTGACCGCTGACAATCACCTGCAAAATCTGCAGGTGTAATACAAGCTTAAGGCGATGACACTCTAGTGAACCAAAATGAGAGTCAATATCCAGAAATGGAGAAAACTTGGAACAGTAGTCATCCTTCCCAAGAGGGGCTGGTCTACAGAAATTTCACCAGGGGTGCATTGATGACTCATCCAGGAGGTCACAAAAGAACCCAGATGAATATCTAAAGAACTGCAGGCCTCACTTGCTTCAGTTAAAGGGGTTGTCTCATCATAGACAATGGGGGCATATCGCTAGGATATGCCCCCATTGTCATATAGGTGCAGGTCGCACCTATATAGAGAACGGAGCCCCGCAAGGTGGTGGCTGGAGGACTCCGGTCCGGACACCACCTAGCCGTTTCCCCATAGAAGTGAATGGGAGCGTACCGCACATGCGCGGCCCCCACTCCCATTCATTCCTATGGGGCCGACGGAAATAGCTGAGCCAGCGCTCGGCTATTTTCGCTGGCCCTATAGAAAATGAATGGAGGGCGGCTGCGCATGTGCAGTGCGCCCTCCTTCACTTGCAGGGCTCTGTTCTCGATATACAGGGAGTGCAGAATTATTAGGCAAATGAGTATTTTGACCACATCATCCTCTTTATGCATGTTGTCTTACTCCAAGCTGTATAGGCTCGAAAGCCTACTACCAATTAAGCATATTAGGTGATGTGCATCTCTGTAATGAGAAGGGGTGTGATCTAATGACATCAACACCCTATATTAGGTGTGCATAATTATTAGGCAACTTCCTTTCCTTTGGCAAAATGGGTCAAAAGAAGGACTTGACAGGCTCAGAAAAGTCAAAAATAGTGAGATATCTTGCAGAGGGATGCAGCACTCTTAAAATTGCAAAGCTTCTGAAGCGTGATCATCGAACAATCAAGCGTTTCATTCAAAATAGTCAACAGGGTCGCAAGAAGCGTGTGGAAAAACCAAGGCGCAAAATAACTGCCCATGAACTGAGAAAAGTCAAGCGTGCAGCTGCCAAGATGCCACTTGCCACCAGTTTGGCCATATTTCAGAGCTGCAACATCACTGGAGTGCCCAAAAGCACAAGGTGTGCAATACTCAGAGACATGGCCAAGGTAAGAAAGGCTGAAAGACGACCACCACTGAACAAGACACACAAGCTGAAACGTCAAGACTGGGCCAAGAAATATCTCAAGACTGATTTTTCTAAGGTTTTATGGACTGATGAAATGAGAGTGAGTCTTGATGGGCCCGTGGCTCGATTGGTAAAGGGCAGAGAGCTCCAGTCCGACTCAGACGCCAGCAAGGTGGAGTACTGGTTTGGGCTGGTATCATCAAAGATGAGCTTGTGGGGGCCTTTTCGGGTTGAGGATGGAGTCAAGCTAAACTCCCAGTCCTACTGCCAGTTTCTGGAAGACCCCTTCTTCAAGCAGTGGTACAGGAAGAAGTCTGCATCCTTCAAGAAAAACATGATTTTCATGCAGGACAATGCTCCATCACACGCGTCCAAGTACTCCACAGCGTGGCTGGCAAGAAAGGGTATAAAAGAAGAAAATCTAATGACATGGCCTTCTTGTTCACCTGATCTGAACCCCATTGAGAACCTGTGGTCCATCATCAAATGTGAGATTTACAAGGAGGGAAAACCGTACACCTCTCTGAACAGTGTCTGGGAGGCTGTGGTTGCTGCTGCACGCAATGTTGATGGTGAACAGATCAAAACACTGACAGAATCCATGGATGGCAGGCTTTTGAGTGTCCTTGCAAAGAAAGGTGGCTATATTGGTCACTGATTTGTTTTTGTTTTGTTTTTGAATGTCAGAAATGTATATTTGTGAATGTTGAGATGTTATATTGGTTTCACTGGTAAAAATAAATAATTGAAATGGGTATATATTTGTTTTTTGTTAAGTTGCCTAATAATTATGCACAGTAATAGTCACCTGCACACACAGATATCCCCCTAAAATAGCTAAAACTAAAAACAAACTAAAAACTACTTCCAAAAATATTCAGCTTTGATATTAATGAGTTTTTTGGGTTCATTGAGAACACGGTTGTTGTTCAATAATAAAATTAATCCTCAAAAATACAACTTGCCTAATAATTCTGCACTCCCTGTAGGTGCGGGTCCCAGCACCTATAAGACAATGGGGGCATATCCTAGCCATATGCCCCCATTGTCCATGATGAGACAACCCCTTTAAGGTCAATGTACATATTTCCACAATAAGTAAAACACTGGGCAAAAATGACATCCATGGGAGAGATGCAAGGTGCAAACCGCTGCAGACCAAAAAGAACACAAAGGCTTGTCTGACATTTGCCAAAAAATGCCGACAGTGAGCAGGTAAACAGTGAAGAGAATGCAACGCTCACATGAACAGCTGATGGGTGGGGGTGCAAAGAGTCGGATCCCCGCCGATCTGATATTGATGACTGGGGATGAGCGAATTTCATATTATGAAATTCGTTTGCGCTTCGTTTGGTGGTAAAAGCAGAATTGCGTTATGGATTCCGTTACCACGGACCATAACGAAATTCTATGACGGAATGCATAACGGAATGCCTTTAGAGGCATTCCGTTATTCATTCCTTCATAATAGAAGTTTATGGCATACATAACGGATCCGTCCCGTTTCCATTATGCAGGAGAGGACTCCACAGCCCATAGACTTCTAGTGAGGGGTGAGCCGTCCTATACAATACCAAATTTCCCAGTTATGCATTCAGTCATAGAATTGCGTTATGGTCCATGGTAACAGAATCCATAACGCAATTCTGCTTTTACCACCAAATGAAGCGCAAACTAATTTCAAAATATGAAATTCGCTCATCTCTATTGGTGACCTATGAAGAAAACAGGTCATCAATATCGGAAAAGGGACAACCCCTCTAATTATTTGATTTCAGGTAATTCATTCAGTCCCATTGCCACAGAAGTATAAAATCCAGCCCCTAGCCATGCGTTCTGCCTTAACAAACATGAGTGAAAGAATGGGTCGTTCTAAAGAGTTCACTGAATTTCGGTGTGGTACTGTAAGGCCCCGTAGGTCATGCACATTGTATTCTATGAGAATTTAAAATTCTCATGTACACGATGTGGATTTTTTCCATGTAGATTTTGACCTGAGGTGCGGATTTTAAAATCCACAGCCTGTCCATTTATTTTATTTTTTTCTGACCGGATTTTCTCTATTCACTTCCACACCAATTGATACAGCTTTCCCTGTGAACTCCTGGAGATTTCAGTGCGGATTAGGCTACATGCACACAAACATATTTTGTTTAAATGTCCATTCCGTTTTTCAATGGGTCCGCAAAAAATGTGCTGTCCGCATCAGTATGTCCATTCCGTAGCCTGTTTTGCAGACAAGGATAGGTATTGTTACAATGGATCCGCAAAAAAAAAAACGGACGATATACAGACATCATAAAAATTTTTGCGGACTGCAAAACACATATGGTCGTGTGCATGTAGCCTTATCCGCACATACATTTCTGACAATGCATATAGGGTGGTAACTACTGTAAGACACCTTTCTGAGGGTACCGCCAAACAGGGCAGCACTGATGCAGCCATTGCAGTTTTCAAGTTGTATGTTAAGGCGATGCTTCAGTTTGCTGGGAAACAGCTGTGCATCTTCATCCCTTGGTTGAACTTGATGGACTTTTTTCAGCTGTACTATGTAAAGTGGTCTACAGGAAAAAACCACCAGACTCAATGCATGCTGTGATTTGAAAAAACACCATTGCCCCAAAAATGCACCGCAGGGGTAAACAAAACGCCATTACTAAATAGAACACCAGTTTGTCCAGCGTTTAATATCTCCCATAGACTTCCATGCAATAGCTGGAGCTGGCATTTTTTGGGGGGAAAAAATGGCAAAAGAAAACCGCAAAACACAAAAAACCCTTTGCATGAACTTTCTCTGGAGAGCTGTATGGAAAAAGAGCATTGGCTTGTTTGTCCTGCATTTAATATTTTCATCAACCTCTGTGAAACATCTGGAACTGGCAGTTTTTGCCTAAAAACCGTGGCAAATAATACAAGCACAAAAAACAAAACCAAAAAAAACCACCAAAAACTACGAAATGCCACAAGAAAAGCCAAAAAGTTGTGTGAAATGAGCCTAAAACTCTCAACCTCCCCTATCCCCCAGGATGGTGATACTAATAAGCAACAAAGCTATTCTCTGAAAACAGATATATTGGGTGTATCTTAACAATCCCTTGAGTGTAGTTTGTGCACAGCCACTGGAGATCTTTCAGATTCCTAAGCAGTGAATATGGCACATGACAAGAAGTACAACTGAACGAGATCTCAAACAAAAAAGATAATGCAAATGAATTACTTCAAAATCAAGAGGCAATTACTTCCACTTTGACAAAGGCCACATTTACGCGCAAATTTGCAGTTTTGGGGTTTTGCACTTTTCAAAATTGACGCGAGCAGTTGACAGGGTTCTGCAGGGCCTTTCACGCCCCAACAGATTTGCTATAATTTACTGAGAAATTGGCATAAATGTGTGTAAATCTACACATGCTCATAGAAGGCGTAGATTTCTAGGTCTCTGAAGAAATAAGCACATCTTATCCCCATGTTTAAAGGGGTTGTCTCACTTCAGCAAATAGCATTTATTATGTAGAGGAAGTTAATACAATCCATCAGTGGTGGTTATGCTTGCACCTTACAGGAAAAAGCACTAGCCTATGTGGGGTGACATGGTCCCAATCACCAAAGAGGTCGGCGCCGTTTCCTATAGTGTGCAAGCACGGCCACCACTGATGGATTGCAGGGTGGTCATAACCATGGAAACTAGCAGTGTATTATGGGATGGAGAAGTGAATCCAGCCAGCAAAGGAAGCAATATGGACAATCACAATACATTACTAAGTGCCTTGTATTAACTTTCTCTACATGATAAATGCTATTTGTTGAAGTGAGACAACCCATTTAAGTCTCCCATCTTCATAAGTACCCATCACTGTGTTTCATAGGATTTGCCTATCACGCTTTATGACAAGCTAATTAGAACAGTTTATTTTTTTATTATGTAAGGATATGAT
Source organism: Bufo bufo (assembly GCF_905171765.1). Classification (NCBI taxonomy): domain Eukaryota; kingdom Metazoa; phylum Chordata; class Amphibia; order Anura; family Bufonidae; genus Bufo; species Bufo bufo. Next base: position 160,645,251 of record NC_053393.1, on the reverse strand, counting down.
ATGAAGGTCATGACTTACAAACGGGAAACAAATCAGTCACTGGTGTTCAGGCCAACTACACCCAGATTCTGGCCCTGGGACTTGCAGCTAGTTAGCAATGGATTGACAACAACGCCAAAGTAAATACTATTGGTAACAGTTCATCAAAAGAAAAAAATATTTGGGGAGGGAGTGATGAGGGGCTGGTCAAGTTTTAATCAAGTGGTGTATAGTTAAGTTGTTCCTGTAATCCTTCCATATTGAAGCAGTTTTTTAAATGATGAAATCTGATGGGGTCACATGCACCGTTGCGGTCAATCACTGGCCACAGTGGTGACATGTCCTCCACATGTCACTGCAGGGCCACGTGGCGCTTGGAAACAAGTCACCACTGAAGTCAGTGATTGGCTGCAGCAGTGCATGTGACCCCTATCTGGAAGTTTAATGGCTGGGGACCTGAATGGGCATGGTCTGAGCCCTCAGCATGTGGCTGCAGGGAGCAAGCAGAAGAAAAACTCACACTGTAATGGGCCGGGGGAGAGGGAGTTGGGTAATCAGGTAGCCAGGCAGCCACTTCAAGATCTTCAACATGAGAAACAATTGTTCAGAACAGAGATTTCTTCATGGTTTCAGCACATAAGAATTCATATTTTAAGTTTTCCTTTTTGTCTGGAAATATTGCTATAAGAACAAAATGCGCTAGCCTATTAACATTTCAAATGGTACACCTTACACCTACCTCAATTGATGCACTTAGAAGGCTATAAATTGTTAAGAATTAATCTTGAATCTGTATTTTATGAGATAAGGAGTAAAATCATCTCTGATGAATTTCAGTGAGAAGGGTAGAGAAGTCAGCAGTCTGTGAAAACTGCAAAGATACAGAGGACAAACATTTGTGATTTTTAATAGTCACTGTAAAAATGTGTTTTTTTTAGCCCAAAATAAATACAAATCTGTGACCTCTTTGGTTATGTGCCTCTGCCTCAGTGCAGTGGCATAGCTGTAGGGGTGACAGCGGTCACAACCGCTTGTGGCACACTGCCAATTACTGTACTTTTCGCTTTATAAGACGCAGCGTGTCTTATAAAGCAAATATTAGAGAGTGCTTTCATTATGGAATCTCCCAACAATATGCAGGTGGAGTAAAGTGGTGTAGTCGCCCTCCCTGGGCCTGAGCTACACTGTCCTGACCGCATACAACGTAAAGACATAGTGCACTATGCCTGATGCTGTACAGTCAAGTCACAGTACAGCGCAGGCCAGGAGAAGATCAGGGAGCGCGACTGCAGGAGAAAATGCTGGATCTGGAGAGCAGGAGAGGCAAGTCTGATCTGAAGATCTGATATGAGGGGTCTATTTTGAGGTTCTGATATTGGGGGTCTGATATGAAAGGTAAGGGGGGATTTTTTTTGTATTGAATCACATTATACTATGGGGAACATGATTTATGTTAATGTATTTAGGGGGAGTAGAAAGGGATGCAAGAAGAGGAAGGTCCATCCAGTTTCTGAGCTTCCAAGCAAAATTGCCAAGTTAGGCAATGATGTAAGGGTGTCCGTTTCATAAATGGCAGCCCTAGCGGATGCTGTTGTCCCTAACAGCCGGGAGAACAGTCCAGCTTGTAGTCGGGGGGATGGTAGTGCAGGTAGGCCTAGACAGTTAGTGGTTATAGGGGATTCTATAATCAGGAACACGGATAGAATAATTTGTCGCCAAGACCGCCTCAACCAAATGGTTTGCATTCTCCCTGGGTTCGGCTTGTGGTGAAACAAGTGAATAAATTACTGGGTGGGGCTGGGGATGACCCAGCTGTCATGGCCCATGTTGGTAAAAATGACAAAATAAATGGTAGGTGGAAGATCCTTAAGGATAATTTTAAAGAACTAGGCTCCAAGCTGAAAGGAAGGACCTCCAAGGTAGTGTTCTCTGGAATACTGCCTGTGCCATGCGCTATACAGGGCCGTCAGCGGGAGCTTAGGGAGTTAAATGCATGGCTTGTCTTGGTGTAGAGCAGAAGTAGTGTTTGGGTTCCTAGACCACTGGGCTGACTTTTCACTAGGGTGCAAACTGTTTTCTGCAGATAATTTGCACCTCAATGGAAGGGGAGCTGCTGTGTTGGGGAAGAGAATTCTGGCTGGAGTGGCAATGAATTTAAACTAGGGACAAGGGGTTAGGATATGGCTATAAATATTGGAGGTAGACAGTTTAGAGAGGGGTCAAAATATCAGAACTCTGAAGGAAAAAATGATTAAAAAAATAAATTAAAAAAATACATTTCCTAAAAGTGTCAAATTTGATGACAACTTAAAATGTATGTTCACAAATGCCAGAAGTCTAGCAAGCAAAATGGGAGAGCTTGAGGCCTTGGTACTTCTCATGATTGGGCTTTAAATCTTCAAAGTTTTACACTCTTCAGAAACGATAGGGCTAAACGCAAAAGGTGGTGGTTTATGTTTGTATGCCAGGAGTGATATGAAAGTACCGTAAGTGTGAAAGAAACAATTGCAAGGGAAGGTTGTGAGGATGTTGAAACCTTGTAGGTGGAAATTCAGAGGGGGAAAAAAATAACGATTTTTTTTTTCATTCTTCGTGTGATCTATAGACCCCCCAATATCACTGAGAAGATAGAAGATCAACTGTATGTGCAAATGGAGCAGGCGGCATAGTAGTGATAATGGGAGATTTTAAATATCCGAACATAGATTGGGAACATGGTTCTGCCTCTGCTGCAAAGCCGAGAAAAGTTCTCAGCTTTTTGCAGGATAATTTTATCGGCCAGTTTGCGGAAGATCCTACTAGAGGTGATGCTCTTCTGGATCTAGTAACTTCTAACAATGCAGAGCTTGTGAGAAGTGTCAATGTCCATTAAAACCTTGGTAACAGTGACCACAATATAATTATATTCCAACTAAAACTGTAAAAAACAAACTCAGGTCGTTAGTGCAAAAACACAATTTCAAAATGGTGAATTTCGCAGGGTTGAGGGCTGCACTTCAGGACATAGACTGGGAGCAACTATTGTCACATAATGACAAATGCTCAATGTGAGTGCATTAAATCTACTTTGGATAAGTATATTGTTAAATACATTCCTAGAGGTAACAAGTACAAGCGAATAAAATTAAAACCCACATGGCTTACAAATAGTGTAAAAAGGGCAATAAAAACGACAAAAAGAGGGCCTTTAAGAAATACAAATCAGAGGGGTCAGCTGTAGACTTTAAAAAGTATAAATAAATTATGTAAGGGGGTAATAAAATCTGTTAAAATACACAATTAAATACTGGTGGCCAAAGTAAGAACAACCCCAAAACATTCTTCAAATACATAAATGAAAATAAACCAAGGTCAGAACATATAGGGCCCCTAAATGATGGAAACGGGGTGTTGGTCACTGGGGATCGAGAGAAGGCAGAGCTCCTAAATGGAGCGGGCATCTCATGAGGGTGGTGCCACTGGTGGAAATACCTCAAATAACATACAAACCGGATTCCAAAAAAGTTGGGACACTATACAAATCGTGAATAAAAACTGAATGCAATGACGTGGAGGTGCCAACTACTAAATATTTTATTCAGAATATAACATAAATCACGGAACAAAAGTTTAAACTGAGAAAATGTACAATTTTAAGGGAAAAATATGTTGAATCAGAATTTCATGGTGTCAACAAATCCCCAAAAAGTTGGGACAAGGCCATTTTCACCACTGTGTGGCATCTCCCCTTCTTCTTACAACACTCAACAGACGTCTGGGGACCGAGGAGACCAGTTTCTCAAGTTTAGAAATAGGAATGCTCTCCCATTCTTGTCTAATACAGGCCTCTAACTGTTCAATCGTCTTGGGCCTTCTTTGTTGCACCTTTCTCTTTATGATGCGCCAAATGTTCTCTATAGGTGAAAGATCTGGACTGCAGACTGGCCATTTCAGTACCCGGATCCTTCTCCTACGCAGCCATGATGTTGTGATTGATGCAGAATGTGGTCTGGCATTATCTTGTTGAAAAATGCAGGGTCTTCCCTGAAAGAGATGACGTCTGGATGGGAGCATATGTTGTTCTAGAACCTGAATATATTTTTCTGCATTGATGGTGCCTTTCCAGACATGCAAGCTGCCCATGCCACACACACTCATGCAACCCCATACCATCAGAGATGCAGGCTTCTGAACTGAGCGTTGATAACAACTTGGGTTGTCCTTGTCCTCTTTGGTCCGGATGACATGGCGTCCCAGATTTCCAAAAAGAACTTCGAATCGTGACTCGTCTAAACACAGAACAGTCTTCCATTTTGCCACACTCCATTTTAAATGATCCCTGGCCCAGTGAAAATGCCTTGTGGATCTTAGAAATGGCTTCTTCTTTGCACTGTAGAGTTTCAGCTGGCAACGGCGGATGGCACGGTGGATTGTGTTCACTGACAATGGTTTCCGGAAGTATTCCTGAGCCCATTCTGTGATTTCCTTTACAGTAGCATTCCTGTTTGTGGTGCAGTGTCGTTTAAGGGCCCGGAGATCACGGGCATCCAGTATGGTTTTACGGCCTTGACCCTTACGCACAGAGATTGTTCCAGATTCTCTGAATCTTCGGATGATGTTATGCACAGTTGATGATGATAGATGCAAAGTCTTTGCAATTTATTTATTTTTTACTCTGATTAAACGTTTGATCTGTCATCTACGTTCTATTACAAATAAAATATTGACATTTGCCATCTCCACATCATTGCATTCAGTTTTTATTCACAATTTGTTTAGTGTCCCAACTTTTTTGGAATCCGGTTTGTACTTACCTGGCTGACTGTAGATATGGTCCTTAATATGTAAAAACATTTTTTAAAGTAAACAATGCCCCAGGTCCAGATGGATTACACCCTAGAGTTCTAAGGGAGCTCAGTTCAGTTATTGATTTGCCTCTGTTTATAATATTTACAGATGATTCTTTAATGACAGACATTGTACCAAGAGACTGGTGCAAGGCGAATGTGGTGCCCATTTTCAAAAAGTGGGCTAGGCTTTCACCAGGAAATTATAGACCAGTAAGCTTAACATCCATAGTGGGAAAAATGTTTGAGGGCATTCTACGGGACAACATACAGGATTATGTAACTGTCAATAATATAATAAGACAGGAGGGATCCGTGTTCCGTGGCTAGAAGCCGGACCCAGGGACTTACTTCACCAAGGAGAAAAAGGAGGCTTTTGGCATTGGAACCATTCTTGGTTTGTACATAGACAGCAGTTTTTAAATGTTGACTTGAAAAATGTGTACTGACTCCAAAACGCGTTGTCACTCATTAATAAAGACCCTTTATTTATCTACTGAGGTAGTGTCTTTGCACCAGAAGGTATCAATTGGTGTACTATTTTAGTACACAAAACTCTCCCCATTGTGTTCCATATCATTCCTCTGGAGAATTGGCTACTCCACCTACGAAGACTGAGAAGATACCGGCTGCACAGACCCTGTGTCCTCACGAGTGTTTTGCCTATGTATGCACAACACCATAAGGTGAGCACAACCATTGATGTCTAACTTTCATACAGTTTTTATCGAACTTACTATCCTATGAGCGCCTTCTATCTTTTTTCGCCATAATCGCAATTAGGGCTGCAGCTAACGATTATTTGAATAATCGATTAGTTGTCGATAATTTCATCGATTAAATCGGGAAAAAACACCAAAATGACGAAAAAAGGGGTTTATATGATTTTACTTGAAAAATTATGTTCAAAGGCCATATTAAAACAAATTGTGGATGGCACTGTTATGGAGGGGATCTGTGGATGGCACTGTTATGGAGGGGATCTGTGGATGGCACTGTTATGGAGGGGATCTGTGGATGGCACTATTATGGGAGGGGGGAATCTGTGGATGGCACTGTTATGGGGAGGGGGATCTATGGATGACACTATATAGCATCTTATGCTATATGTGTCATCCACAGATCTCCCCCATATCAGTGCCATACACAGATCCCCTCCATAACAGTGCCATACACAGATCCCCCTCCCCATAACAGCCCTGGCCCCGCGGCTCACAGCAGTATTCCTTAACCGGCAGTAACTTTTACTTTAAATCACTGCATCTTCTTTTACCTTACAATGAAGCTCCATTAACAGGCAGAGCGGGCGGCGGCGTAACGTCACTTACTCACATGACGCGCCTGCTCCGCCTACTTTATGAATGAAGCAGGTGGAGCATGCGCGTCACGCGAGTACGTTACGCCGCCGCCCGCTCTGCCTGTTACTAGAGCTTCATGGTAAGGCAATAAAGATGCGGTGATCTAAAGTTCAAGGACCCGCAGGCATAGCGCCTGACCGCCCGCATAGCAACGAATCAGCCGATTATTCGATAACTGGATTCGTTGACAACGAATCCCTTTATTGAATATTATCGATAACTTTGATTAATCGTTGCAGCCCTAATCACAATAATATAATAAGTGATAGCCAACATGGTTTTACTAAGAACAGAAGCTGTCAAACTAACCTGATTTGTTTTTTTTAAGGAGGTGAGTAGAAGCCTGGACAGAGGGAAGGCTGTCGATAGTGTTTTTGGACTTTGCAAAGGCGTTTGATACTGTCCCACACGGACGACTAATGGGTAAATTGAAGTCTATTGGTTTAGAAAGTATAATTTGTAATTGGATTGAAAGTTGGCTTCATGATCGTATCCAAAGAGTTGTGGTCAAGGATTCCTACTCTGAATTGTCCACTCCCCGGTTATAAGTGGTGTACCCCAAGGTTCTGTGCAGGGACCACTATTATTTAACTTATTCATTAATGACAGAAGATGGGATTAATAGTGCCATTTCTATTTTTGCAGATGACACCAAACTTTGTAATACGGTACAGTTTATGGAAGATGTTAATAAGTTACAAGCTAACTTGGACAAACTTACTGTTTGAGCCTCCACTTGGCAAATGAGGTTCAATATAGATAAATGTAGCATATGTCCTAGGGGGAGTAAAACTGGGAGAGTTACTTGTAGAGAAGGATCTGGGTGGATTAGTAGATCATAGCCTAAATAACAGAATTTTGTCTTGTATTAAAAGAGTTATGGACTCGTGGGACAGGGATGTAATGTAGTCACTATACAAAATGTTGGTGCAGCCTCAACTGGTATACGCAGTTCAGTTCTGGGCACCAGTCCATAAAAAGGATGCCCCAGAGTTAGAAAAAGTACAGGAGGAGAGCAACTAAACTCAAAGGGCCTGGAAGATCTTCGTTATGAGCAAAGATTAAAATAACTGAATTTGTTTAGCCTTGAAAAAAATACGGAAGATGATCAACCTGTACAAATAAACGGACTATCCAAAAAATATCAAGGGAAGCTATTCTTTGTTAAACCCCCTCAAAAAACAAGGGGCCACTCCCTACGCCTGGAGAAAAAAAAGATGGTCATAAGAGGTGACAAGCATTCTTTACAGTAAGATCTGTAAATCTCTGGAATAGCCTCCCGCAGGAGCTGCTCACAACAAATACAGTAGATGACTTCAAAAAAGGTTTAGAAGACTTTTTAATTCAAAACATTGAGTCTTATGACAATGTATAGAAATATTGTTCTACACACCCTTTCCCTTTGGCCCAACCGCTTTTTAAAAGTTAAATGGACATTGGTCCAAGGATCAATATAGCAGGATTACAGGTTGGACTTGATGGACTTTTGTCTTTTTCCAACCTTAACAAACTATGTACTGTAACTATGTAACAGCCCTGAGCTCCCAAGAGGCCTACAGGAAAAGGTGATATGAATGGGTTCACCGCCCCCAAGTCCACAGTGACTATGTATCTGATTGTCCCCTTGGGTTAAGTTCAATGGGATTAACCACTATTTTAAGAACCTCACTACTTCTAGTGAGGGAGGGAGAAGACAGGAGTCTAGGGAAGAAACAGTCACACCCCAAGTCGACAGCCTATTAAAGAGCCCTTATATGTTATTGAGCCCAAATGACTGCAGGTATACAGGCAGTCAGATTACCCAACACTGACAGAGCTTCCCTCAATGACACAATAGTTGAAATGGTGAGATGGAGAACTTTCTGCCTTACAGAATCGTTGTTGGTGAAGGAGACACTGCCCACATCTAAGTAAGTAATTACAATGTATTTTTTTTCAACGTGAACCATTATCTCTGCTACCAACTTTGTAAACATCCTTGGGAGACTACAAATGGTAAGTCTGTAAAGAATAAATCAAGGCAACTGGACTTACTGTCGATTTTTTGAAACGTTTCACTCGTTCTTCCAACGAGCTTTCTCAATTCTGAATGACTGTACAAGAATTCTCTGGGAATAAATATGTAACTGAATCAACATCTGGTAATTATACCCAGCATGGGGTCAAAGGGGTTGATTCCATTATCCTAATTGGAGTCAGTAGGTGATAATGACCTCCCAGAAAAAGGTGTCAAGCATTGTATGTGGCAGACAATAGATGTCTAACCCCCCCCCCCCACCCCCATAAAAGCTTGGCTTCTCCAAATGGTAAGGCTCTTTACTATGGATGGAGAATGACTTTTTGTAGTTGAATCACCACTCCTAAATACTTACGTGAGTCTGGGTGAATAGGAATGGCTAGTAGGGTCCATTTTGTACATCTACGATGCAATCTTGAAAGAGGTAGTGAACTGTGGATTGACGCAGCTCCATCCTGAATCTTTTGTATGAAAGATCTCTGTTGAAGTTTGTTGTTTTTGTTTGGTTAAAAAGAGCGTAGAAGGTCTCTAAACAGACATCCATCCATTACTCACATGTTTGTATGTTCTGCCAACAATACTTTGCAATTGCTCAGAGAAACTATGCGCCTTCTTGGTACATGCATTTGTTGCTGTGCAGTGAGGGGAGAATAGAAAAGCTGTGCCTTCCTCTGGATCAGCTTGGAGGATAACAGGCTGAACTGGATGGACATGTGTCTTTTTTTTCAGACTTACAATATGTTACCATCACCTTCTGTGAGTGGTGTCATCTTTCATTGTAATCCTGCATCTGGTGATAATGGGATGAATACTGAAAAGTAATCTCTACAGTACACGACTGACTCACCTTGATGGTTTAAACGTTCCAGATAAATCCTCCTGTGCTGCCACAAGAAAAGCTTAAGACTGATGGAAAGGGAAAACCACAGCAACATACCCCACAAGTATAAATCAATAGAAAACTGGAGTTCTATAAATAATGTTTATTTCTTTTCAAATGATCACACAGTCATTAGTATATTAATAACAGATATGTTTATTATTACATATCCATCAGTGCGGATTTCAATACCACTTGTAACATGCAAATTGCCTTCAGACAAACTAGGGTTCCAGTGCTTTTTTTTTTCTATTTTTATTTAAGAAATGAAACTGCAAAGCCATTATAAATTATTGAGGAGGTATTTGGTAAAAAAAAATAAAAATAAACCATTATTGCCCATACCTTAACCTGTCTCCGCTGATAAGCAGGAACATTTATATTAGAATCCCTATATTATCAAGAGTTTATAAAAATGTGAAACACTATTTTAATGCTTTCAAGCTTGTATGCTCAGCATATTTTTATTAAAACAAACCATATAGCAGGTAGTTTAGCTCAGTGATTGTTCAGAAATCACATGATATGTCTTCTCTTAAACCATGAAAGAAAGCAAACAAACGATTATCCTCCACACAATAGCTGTTCCGTGACTGTAACCGTAAGGAATGGGCTCGTCAGTGTAACCAGGCACAACTCCTTGTACACCCGCTTGAGGCCTGGCCTTTAAAGTCTTCTGCAGGACAGCTAAGGGAATTGGTGACCAGGCGGCCGTACAAATAACAGGCCGATTGCTGGCTAGGATACTGATTTGCTCCAATATGGAGCTAATCAGAGATTTAAAACTTTAGAAGTAATGGGTTTATCTACTAGGAATGTAAAACGGACATCTGAAAATACTTGAGTCAACTTTTGCCTCTAAACCCTCTTGTAAATGGCCTTTCAATCTCCCTCCGTTAAAAGCAGTGTGATATGAGACCGGTAAAACCTGTGACTTGGAAAGGGTATTATCTTCAGGATACAAGTTTTGTGCCCATACGCTAAAAAAGAAAACCAAACAAAACATGGCAGTAAAATAAATGAAATAAGGCACTAAAAAGAACAAAAGCAATACCCAATAAAGTGTTCTAACAAATAATTTACAAGTCCACACAGTGCATACATATTTTATATGTCCGTTAACTTAACGTTCTGTATCTTTAAAAACTGTAAGGCAAAAAAACAATACAAAATAAACAGAATGATGTACTCAAAACACACATAGAACTTGGATTGTACTGTTAGTTTCTAATGCCTCTATGTATTAAACACGTTTCAATATGGCTTGGCAAAAACAAAGTAATAAAACAAGTAAAATGCATAGTTAAAACGTATCTGTTGACCTTTCACTTTGATGAATGGCTGTATAATATATGCAAAGCACAAAACAGACTCTGTCCTCCCACAAGTGCTTTTGACATAAGGCTACCAACAGCCGAAAAGTGAAGGCACTAGAGTTCAAGTGGTCACTTTTTGCAAGAACAATTTGCAGTCTTCAGGAAGATGGAGATAATATACAGGAACTTCTGTTCTCATTGAGACATATTCCTCTGATATCCATACGTGGCGCAGTTCCTCCCATCCTCATCTGTGCATAAGCTGTTTCCCCATCAACAGGCTTCCATAGATATCCAAAGAATAACTTTACATTGATTTGGATAATATAAATATATATATGAAAATAAACATAGCTAAGCTTTAACAACTTGCATTACATAGTAATAATCCGTCTATTCTATCCGTAGACAAGCCCACAAGAAAAGACCCTCATACATGCTCTCTGTGCTTTAGCAATGGGAAGAGGAAGAAAAAGTCACCCTGAAAGCCTGTTGCTCCTTTGCCGATGGATATAGCAGCTTCTTTGCACCAGTCTGTAAATATGGAAGACCAGCTTCATGAATGCACAGTGGCCAACTAAGATTAGCTGGAAGAGAGAAGAAACCATGACATGGATTTTATTAAGACCGTTCTAGCAAGTTAGACCTATCTAAAGCCCCTCTAGGACCTTTCACACAGCGATGACACAATTTAGCAGATCACTGGGGTCTGACAATCAAAAGAAGGGAGATGTAAAGAGACAAGAGGGAACTAGCAAGGTCCGACCTGGAGAACCAAGCAGACCCCCCATTGAGATCATCAAATCACTTTTTGCTGAAGGATTTAAAGGTAGGAGAGTACTGCATAACAGCTGAGCTCTGAACAGATTGATGCTGCTGGGTGCATTACTTGCCTTTGGTCTGCCAATATAGTTTTTAAATAACCATACACCAGTCAATTTCTAATTATATGTGCACTAAAGTATGGTGCCGAAATAATACTGCCAAACAAAGAAAAAATAGCATTTCCATACAGCAGAATACTATGTAGTGTCGCCACCAAAACCATACATTGAAAAAGTAATATACTAGAGTGCAACACGCAAGAATTCTCTTTGGTATGTATACTGTGACAAATGTTGGTTATGCAAATGCAATACTTTTAAGACACATCCTTATGCAAATGCAATACTTTTAAGACACATCGGTGTGTGTTTTGCGAATCCACGGATCCGCAAAACACGGACACCGGCAATGTGCGTTCTGCATTTTGCGGACCGCACATCGCCGACACTTAATAGAAAATGCCTATTCTTGTCCGCAATTGCATATTGCAAAGAATAGGACATGTTCTATTTTTTTCGGGATCGGAATTGCGGACCCGGAAGTGTGGGTCCGCTTTTCCGGATCCGGGCCACACATCGTGCGGCCCCATAGAAATGAATGGGTCCGCAATTCCGTTCCGCAAAATGTGAAACGGAATTGCGGATCTGTGAATGGAGCCTAAGTGTAATGAACACTACATTCAACTTCTGAAGTTGTGGGGTCTGCAGGGGTCTAGGTACCAAGATGTCCACCAATTACTAGAACAAGGGGGCTGCAGGGCTCTCCTGAATGCTATGCACCTCCAGCTTCTGCCAGCATTTTTCAGACTACGATGGGTTATAGACTAGAATCTCCCAAATGAAGCTGAGAAAGGCAATGGCCCATCGCCGAGATGGAAGAGCCTAAAAGGGCCAAGCATTCATGAAAGCCCTGCACCATTTCTAGAACGTGTCAGACATGTTATATGAAATGATAAGCTTGATTTACTTGAAACATTTCCAAAATCACAGTCCTATACAGACAATCATCCCACGCTTAATGACGGGCAAGTACAGGATCACATCTTACAATTTCCAGTCGCAGGAACTCTTACCTGGCTTTTCCAGAACCAGTTTTTATAGGCTTTCGGAAGGACTGGTTTGTTGACCTAGTAGACATACTCCTTGGGGAGATGCGGACAAAATTTGAAGGTGGGGTTTTGGGTATTTTCTTCAGTAAATGAGACACCCATTTTTTCTGTTCATCCTGAGTGCACGCCAACAAAAGCATATCTCTTGCAGTTGTAACATCATAACTCACTGAGAAATTGAGGAGCGGGAACAATTAAGAAAATTAGAAACAGACCAAGATAGGTATATTCATACAGGAAGTACACAAATGAAAGGGTGGCGACTTTACTTCACACTGCTTTCTGCTGACTAAGCCATATGCTTAAAGAGAATCTATCGGTTCCACCCCCCACTAGAGTCATCAGTGTATGGTGTAAATGGTGCAGAGTCCAATTATGTCATTCTTTTCTTCATACTCACTTGCATTCTGACACTGTTCCCACAAACCAGCAGTAAAACGTACTGGGAGGACACCTCCTCTTTGAGTCCTTTCCGTTATGTGCATTTTACGGCTGGTTCATCGGAGCCCAGTCCATTCTGAATGCAAAAGCGAGTATGAAGATAAAAACTATATACCTGGACTCGGCATTACGTACACTATACATTGCTTGGTGTTTCGGGGCAGACAGATTCCCTTTAAGCTTTGCACTACTTTACAGTAAAGGCTGTGGGGCAGATTTACTAAGACTGGTGTTTCATATGCCACTTTAAAGGGACTCTGTCACCAGCGACCTTCCTATCAAACGGTTTGCATAGACGCATAGCTCCGGCTTTTCTTTTGTCAATCAGAGGCTTCTTACCAAAGTTATTTTTCTATTTAATATGCAAATTAGGCCTCCTGAGCTGTGATAGGGAGAGCTGAGACACGCCCCCTTAGCTGCAGCAGATAAGACACTCCCCTGAGCAGTCCACTTGATATAAATCTAGCAGAGCAATGAATGTGGAGATCTCTGGACGCATGTGCGGTATAGGGCTGGTTCTAGCTTTGTTAGAAAGAGGCTGTCAAGTCCTATATGATGTCAGATTATTTTTTTTTTACATTGGTCATGGGATAACCCCCATTAAGAGACGCACGCTATGGGCTGGAATGGACTTTAGTTTTCTGGTGTACATAGTGATAAGTGTGTTGGGCTGGTGGGGCTCCTACCCTTCTGATAAGCAACACCCATTTTTAAGTGCCATGAGCAGTGGAAAATCTTTGAAAAGGTGCAAATTTCTGCAAAACTATTTTTTAATTTTGGATGCTAGAAAACTGTCCTAAAGGCTTCATAAATTACCCCTATGCATTCACAGTAAATATACATACAACCTCTACATTAGACTGAGGTCAGTATTATGTATGTATGTATGTATGTATGTATGTATGTATGTATGCATGTATGTAGACTGAAAAGCGGACTCAAAAAGAAATATGCAAAGGCCATAACTGTGAAAGCCAAAATAATGTTAGCCTATACAAATGCTAGTGTAGACTCAAAAGACAAATGGAGAAGTTACAATTAAAAGATGCCACACTGAAGGCTTAAATAGGTAATACTAACCTTTACAGGGGGCGATGAGCTCCTCCTTCTTATCCAGGTGGTCCCTATGGCACTTAACATGGCATCTTCTGCATTCCAGTGCTGGAGGCGGTTTGAAAACATGCCATAATGGCTTGGAGCAAGCTTCACAATTTGCTGGGAAATGATACAGTGTAGGAATGAACTCATGCCCTTTGTGGTTGAGGAAATTGGTCTTCTCCACTTGCTGCACTGGATCCAATTCCAAATCTTTCCTACATTCGCCTTCATTGGCATAAAGTATCTGACAGGACGAAAAATATATAGTGGCAACGTCACTACAGGTTTAGGGGGCCACACCACAAAAGCGAACCTTCGTGCACTATGAGACTGCCACGATTAAATGGAAGGTTTCAGTTGTTAAATGTAATTAATAAAACAAATAGTACAAAAGTGCTTTTTTTTGCTATTTAATTGCAAAAAACTTTCCTTGGTGGCTGACACATTCAATGGGAGTAAGGCCCCTTTCACACAGGCGAGTATTCCGCGCGGGTGCAATGCGTGAGTTCAACGCATTGCACCCGCACTGAATCCAGGCCCATTCATTTCTATGGGGCTGTGCACACGAGCGGTGATTTTCACGCATCACTTGTGCGTTGCGTGAAAATCGCAGCATGCTCTATATTCTGTGTTTTCACGCAACGCAGGCCCCATAGAAGTGAATGGGGCTGCGTGAAAATCGCAAGCATCCACAAGCAAGTGCGGATGCGGTGCGATTTTCACGCATGGTTGCTAGGAGACGATCGGGATGGAGACCCGATCATTATTATTTTCCCTTATAACATGGTTATAAGGGAAAATAATAGCATTCTGAATACCGAATGCATAGTAAAATAGTGATGGAGGGGTTAAAAAAAAATAATAAATTAACTCACCGAGTCCACTTGATCGTGTAGTTGCGGATCTCTGTCTTCTTCTGTAATGTTGAGCTGCCGGCTAAGGACCTGTGGTGACGTCACATCACATGATCGAATCACATGGTCCCTCACCATGGTGATGAACCATGTGATTGGACCATGTGATGAGCACAGTGACGTCATCAAAGGTCCTATTCCTGTGCACAGCAAAGAAGAAGACAGAAGAGAAGCCGGCTGCGCGATCAAGTGGATTAGGCTACATTCACACATCAGTATTTTTTTATATCCCGATTTTCGGTCTGTTTTTTGCGGATCCGTTGTTCCTGAAAATGTTTCCGTATGTCATCCGTTTTTTGCGGATCCGCAAAAAACGGAAACATGTATAAATTTCAATAAGCAAATAAAGTTGTTTGGATTTCTTTGAAAAAAAAAAAAATATATATATATAAAAATTTAAAATGTAATTTCCAGGAACGGAATCCGCATAAAACGGATGACATACGTAATGACATCCGAATGTCTTCCGTTTTTTGCGGATCCATTGACTTTGTATTGTACCAGGATCCGAATTTTGCGGAAAAGAATAGGACATGTTTTATATTTAAACGGACATGCGGAACGGAACAACGGAAAACGGACAGCACACATTGTGCTGTCCGATTTTTTCCAGGACCCATTGAAAATGAATGGGTCCAGATCTGGTCCAGATCTGTTCCGCAAAAAAACAGAACAGATCAGGAAAGAAAAAACGGACGTGTGAATGGACCCTTAAGGTGAGTTAAATTATTATATATATTTTTTTTAACCCCTCCAGCGCTATTTGACTATGCATTCTGTATTAAGAATGCTATTATTTTCCCTTATAACCATGTTATAAAAGGGAAAATAATACTATCTACAGAACACCGATCCCAAGCCCGAACTTCTGTGAAGTTCGGGTTTGGGTACCAAACATGCCGATTTTTCTCACGCGCGTGCAAAACGCATTACAATGTTTTGCACTCACACGGAAAAATCGCGCATTTTCCCGCAACGCACAAGCATCTTATCCGGGCAAAAAACATGACGCCGTGTGAAAGAGGCCTAATGGTAGTTAAAGGGGTATTCTGGTTGTAGCAACGTATCCACTATCCAAAGGATAGTGGATAACTATTAAATAGGTGGGGGTCTTACTGCTGGGACCAACATCGACCACAAGAATGGGGACTCCATGCCCCACAGGCATTCAAAAATGAATGGGCTTTCGCACCACTGCTCCATTTATCTCTATGGGGGTTTCAGAGACAGCCATGTACAGGTGTCAGCTATTTCCGTAACTCCCATGGACGAATCGATTGGGAGTCCACATACCCGACCTGCTGCTCTGTTCATTTTGGGGGTAGGAGGCTGCAGGGTACAGAGTCCTTGTTCTCATGATCAATTGAAATACCATCGGTAGGACCCCCCCACCAAACTGATAATTATCCACGATCACGTGCATAGTGGATAACTTGCCACAACTGGAATACCCTACTAACGACAAAAAAAAGTGTCAGACTGATACAGTCGCCAGGGGGTGTTTGAGTGCAGGCTGCCACTCCAAAGACCAGGGAGAGGATGTGCGGCCATTTTCTGCTTCCCTTTAGGCCCCTTTCACATGAGCAGGCTTGCCCTATGGAAGCGATGCATGTATGAACGCTAGGGATGTCCCGATACCGATACCAGTATCGGGACCGATACCGGTCATTTGCACGAGTACATGTACTCGTGCTAATGTCCCCGATACCACTGCCGATACCTGTGCGCCGCTTCTATGTGTCTGTCCGTCCGCGGCCTGCACCTCGCACAGCTGATACAGCTTCAGAGGCAGCAGCAGGCAGTGTAATAGGAGCCTACAGTGGAAGCTAGCTCCGCCCCTCCCCGCCCTCCAACCAATCAGAGGCAACCAGCACTGACTCACAGCACAGGGAGCGTAGTGCAGAGACTCAGAGAATCGTCTGAGAGTTTATTAGTTAAAAGAATCTAATGAGTCACAGACCGTGTCACCGAGTCCCTGCCAGGCCTCCTGCTCTGCGGCTCCCTGTAAGTCCGTCTGGGGGAAGCGGGGGCATTATTAGCATAGCATGTAGTGGAGCTGTGTGTGTACAGGGTGCATGTAGCAGAGCAGGAAGCCTGGCAGGGACTCGGTGACACGGTCTCTGACTCATTCGATTCTTTTAACTAATAAACTCTCAGACGATTCTCTGAGTCCCTGCACTAACTATACATTGTAATTACATCAGTCTGCTCCACTGCATTCACTGCAGCAGAGCTGTGTTTGCCAGGAGCGAGTCCCTCTAAAGGTGTTGTGTCTGTCTTCTATGGCCCTGGTCCTTCCCTTCCTGCCTGCAAGCTGCACATTGATCTCTAAAAGCAGGCATTAGGGCAAGATGAAATATACATTACTGTATGATGGCCACAAGACTATTATACTGAGGAGGGAAGGGCTTCAAAAATTGTTGTCCTGACTCCTTACAGTAGCGTCTCCTTGTGGCCCTCATACAGTATAACATCTCCTTGTGGCTGCCCCCATACAGTATAACGTCTCCTTGTGGCTGCCCCCATACAGTATAATGTCTCCTTGTGGCTGCCCCATACAGTATAACGTCTCTTTGTGGCTTCCCCCATACAGTATAACATCTCCTTGTAGCTGCCCCCATACAGTATAACGTCTCCTTGTGGCAGCCCCCATACAGTATAACATCTCCTTGTGGCTGCCCCCATACAGTATAATGTCTCCTTGTGGCTGCCCCCATACAATATAACGTCTCCTTGTGGCTGCCCCATACAGTATAACGTCTCTTTGTGGCTTCCCCCATACAGTATAACGTCTCTTTGTGGCTTCCCCCATACAGTATAACGTCTCCTTGGGACTGCCCCCATACAGTATAACGTCTCCTTGTGGCTGCCCCCATACAGTATAACGTCTCCTTGTGGCTTCCCCCATACAGTATAACGTCTCCTTGTGGCCCCCATACAGTATAATGTCTCTTTGTGGCCCCCATACAGTATAACGTCTCTTTGTGGCCCCCATACAGTATAACGTCTCTTTGTGGCCGCCCCATACAGTGTAACATCTCCTTGTGGCTGCCCCATACAGTATAACGTCTCCTTGTAGCTGCCCCATACAGTATAACATCTCCTTGTGGCCCCCATACAGTATAATGTCTTTTTGTAGCCCCCATACAGTATAACGTCTCTTTGTGGCCCCCATACAGTATAACGTCTCCTTGGAATGTTATAGTTCTGTTTTTGGGCCTTTTGGTTGGTCAGTGGTCAGAAAATACATGTGTGTGTATTTTATTGTTAAAATTAGTATCGGTAATTGGTATCGGTGAGTACTTAAATAAAAGTATCGGTACTCGTACTCAGTCTTAAAAAAATGGTATCGGGACATCCCTAATGAACGCATAGCATCCGGACTGGATCCCGACCCATTCATTTCAATGGGTCTGTGCACATGAGCGTCGTTCATCACTGATCGTCATGCGTGAAAAACGCATCAAAAAGCGATTGCATTCACACAGAAAAAAAAAAACACTGAACGCAACTGCAGAAAAACCTGTTTAAACTTGCGTGCAAAACCATCAGTTTTTCCCTGAACAGACCCGGACTCATTCTATATCATATATGTGTGAAATAAGCATTAAGGCTGGAGCCACATGTAGTTTTTTGGAATATATATATATTTTTTTTTTAGAAAATGGATTCAAATGTGATGCGGATCCAACTCTGGCTTTGGCTAAAACAAACTGCATCAAAAGCTGCACCTCAAACTGCAAGTGTGTTTCCAGCTGCAGGGTGCAATGAATGCGGCACCTACCTGGAATATCTTAGGGATCTCTTCAGTATTCGCACGATAAACATCCCCTTGTGTAACAGGGCGGACGTGGAAAAGCTTACTAAATAAAGAAAACATATGAACTGTTGATAATGGAAATTCTCTATGTTCATTCACAAATATGCATACATTCAGTGACACACTAGGTACCTGGTTCAGTTTTTGTGAAATTATATAGGATACACTAAAATGTGTCCCTTTTAGAAAGCATTTGGTTAAACGCCTAACAATTATTAGAGAATGTCAAGGAAAAAAAAAAAAAAGTCTTCTGATACTCACTCTATATCTAGTACCATGGATGGGTTGGACTGTTCCTTATTCTGCTCATCATTGTAAAATAGTATCTTCTTACTGCTAACCACAACATACTGGAAGAGTAAAACATCACAGTCACATATATAAAAACGTGTATTACCTGACTGATCAGATTAGGAGAAACCGCAATTAGGAACACAAAAGGGGTTTACTGGAGAAATAAATGAGCCTAATGTTCAGGCACTGCCGACACCAATGACTGATAACACAGTTGTGCTGCCGATAATCAGGCACCATTGATCTAGAGTGCCCTATTAGGCTGCACAATTTTGGGGCCAATTATCAGGAACAAGCGCTCATACAAACACTTGTTTCCGTTAAATTGGCCCATAGTATCGCGCAGCAGATCAGTTCATGAACTTGCAAACGCTGATTTGTTGGCTGATGGGTCGAAAGATGCCAGATTATTGGCCATACACCTCCCTGTTAACTTCCCTGCTGCTCCAGCACCAAGGCCGCAGTGGTCCCTGGAGGTCTTTTAAGTGCCAAACATCCATGTGACCATTGCAATAAAACATTGGCCTCAGCAGTGATGCTTGCTTTGCTTAGCAGGAGAACATAGGTTGGAGACTGATTGCAGTAGTCACATGGGTGTACAACATACCATCGCTGCAGGACCACCAGAGCATCAGTGGCGGAGTGGCATGGGATTTAACACATACTATAAAAACAAAAAGTATGAATGTTGAATATTGAGTACTGAATATTATTGTAAGGGTACTTTCACACTACCGACAGGGGACTCCGGTAGGCTGTTCCGGCGGGTAAACAGCCTGTCTGATCCGTCCTGCCGCTAGTTCACATGTGCCCCCGGACTGCCGCTCCGTCCCCATTGACTATAATGGGGGCAGGGGCAGAGTTCCGGCGGCAGCGCGACTAAGGCTACTTTCACACTTGCGTTCAGAGCGGGTCCATCTGATGTCTGCACAGACGGATCCGCTCCTATAATGCAGACGTTTGGATCCGTTCAGAACGGATCCGTCTGCATTATAGTTTAAAAAAAATTCTAAGTGTGAAAGTAGTTCAGACGGATCCGTCCAGACTTTACATTGAAAGTCAATGGGGGACGGATCAGTTTGAAAATTGAGCCATATTGTGTCAACTTCAAACGGATCCGTCCCCATTGACTTACATTGTAAACGGGACGGATCCGCTTGCCTCCGCACGGCCAGGCGGACACCCGAACGCTGCAAGCAGCGTTGAGGTGTCCGCTTGCAGAGCGGAGGCTGAACGCTGCCAGACTGATGCATTCTGAGCGGATCCGCATCCACTCAGAATGCATTAGGGCAGTACGGATGCGTTCGGGGCCGCTTGTGAGCCCCTTCAAACTGAGCTCACAAGCGGAGCCCCGAACGCTAGTGTGAAAGTAGCCTAAAAGTACTGCATGCAGTACTTTTAGTCTGGCCGCCTCTCGGCGTGCTGCCGCCAGAACTCCGCCCCTGCCCCCATTTTAGTCCAGGGGCACACGTGAACTAGCGCGGCAGGACGGATCCTACAGGCTATTCACCCGCCGGATAATGAAGTATTTCTCACAGAAAAGTATTGCAGTAACACATGTTTTGCTATACACATGTTTATTCCCTTTGTGTGTATTGGAACAGAACCAAAAAAAGGGAGGAAAAAAAGCTAATTGGACAGAATGTCACACCAAACTCCAAAAATGGGCTGGACAAAATTATTGGCACCCTTAACTGAATATTTGGTTGCACACCCTTTGGAAAAAATGACTGAAATCAGTCGTTTCCTATAACCATCAATAAGCTTCTGACACCTCTCACCCGGAATTTTGGACCACTCTTCCTTAGCAAACTGCTCCAGGTCTCTCTTATTGGAAGGGCGCCTTTTCCCAACAGCAATTTTAAGATCTCTCCACAGGTGTTCAATGGGATTTAGATCTGGACTCATTGCTGGCCACTTCAGAACTATCCAGTGCTTTGTTGCCATCCATTTCTGGGTCCTTTTTAATGAATGTTTGGGGTCATTGTTCTGCTGGAAGACCCAAGATCTAGGGCGCAAACCCAGCTTTCTGACTCTGGGCTCTACAGTGCGATCCAAGATTCAAGGCACCCAGTGCCAGAGGCAGCAAAACAACCCCAAAACATCAATGAACCTCCACCATATTTCACTGTAGGTATCGTGTTCTTTTCTTTGTAGGCCTCATTCCGTTTTTCGGTAAACAGTAGAATGATGTGCTTTACCAAAAAGCTCTATCTTGGTCTCATCTGTCCACAAGACGTTTTCGCAGAAGGATTTTGGCTTGCTCAAGTTCATTTTGCAAAATGTAGTCTTGCTTTTTTATGTCTCTATATCAGCAGTGGGGTCCTCCTGAGTCTCCAGCCATAGCGTTTCATTTCATTTAAATGTCGACGAATAGTTTGCGCTGACACTGATGCTCCCTGAGCCTGCAGGACAGCTTGAATATCTTTGGAACTTGTTTGGGGCTGCTTATCCACCATCCGGACTATCCTGCGTCGACACCTTTCATCAATTTTTCTCTTCCATCCACGCCCAGGGAGATTAGCTACAGTGCCATGGGTTGCAAACTTCTTGATAATGTTGCGCACTGTGGACAAAGGCAAATCTAGATCTCTGGAGATGGACTTGTAACCTTGAGATTGTTGATATTTTTCCACAATTTTGGCTCTCAAGTCGTCAGACAGTTCTCCTCCCCTCTTTCTGTTGTCCATGCTTAGTGTGGCGCCCACAGACAAACAATGCAAAGACTAAGTGAACTTCTCTCCTTTTTATCTGCTTTCATGTGTGATTTGTATATTGCCCACACCTGTTACTTGCCCCAGGTGAGTTTAAAGGAGCATCACATGCTTGAAACAATCTTATTTATCCACAATTTTGAAAGGGTCCCAATAATTTTGTCCAGCCCATTTTTGGAGTTTGGTGTGACATTATGTCCAATTTGCTTTTTTTACTCCCTTTTTTGGTTTTGTTCCAATACACACAAAGGAAATAAACATATGTATAGCAAAACATGTGTTACTGCAATACTTTTCTGTGAGAAATACTTCATTTTCTTGAAAAATTTCAGGGGTGCCAACATTTACGGCCATAACTGTATACTGCTAAAAAATTTCAGCAGTATACATATATGGTATGTTGTTTTATTTTACAATAATTTTCAATAAATTTAATATTTTTATTAACTGGGCTAGAGCTTTTTGTTGTTTTATGGTAATGTGAAAGGGTCTTCATTACTTTTGTGGGCATATGAAGGTCATATCAACACCTATTATACTGGTTATTCTTTCTATAAAGCACTCGGTCAGCTCATAGTTGATGAAAAGGGACTATTATTATGAGTGCCAAGTCAGCTGTATATCCAATCAGCAAAAAAGGAGCAATAATTAGGACTGGCTCTGCAAGTTATATCATCAAAAAGTATGTGAGATATATAGCAAAACTATGCCATCACCGAGGAAGAAGTAGGCTCCAAATTGTGTCTGGTGGCATACAGGGCTGTACTTTGATTTGAACTATAACTATACTGCTTCTATATCTATATTTTAAAGGGGTTCTACAGTTTGTTTAAACTGATCAACTATCCTCTGGAGAGATCAACAGCATCTGATCGTCAGGGGTCCGACACCCATGCCACTAATATTGTGACTGCTATACAAGTCCCTCATCAAGGACAATGTTGGGTCAAGAGATTTGGTTACTGATTAGTGCACATCTATGTACACTATTTACTGATACATGATTTATGATATCTGAGTGTGGCACTGATTTATTTATTAATTCGCACAAAATGTTATAGTACAATATTAATCCTCAATAACCTCATAGGTCCATTAGTGACCCAATACAGCCCTCTCTGCATACAATTCATTTATTACACAAACAGTAGCCATATTGGGGAGGACACCACTTGAAGAGGCTACAGGGCTCGTCCAGCGCCCTCATCAGTGTTTACCTGCACGCTGTCTACTTTCTTGTGGCAGTGCAGGGTAATTACAGCTTTTTAACCCATTCACCTAACTTTTACGCTATATAGCCAATCAAAAATACAAATTGACATCATGACTTCTTCATTTCATCACCAATAGTTCACATGCAGCTAATTCAATTTTCAATCCGGTGCATCTATACTTTTTTGGAGATGGGAGATAGTGCTAGATGTGACTACTGGGGGAACACAGATGTGCCCACAGCTTCCTCCTGCTAGTTGGACACTCCCAGTATGTATTCTAACTGTTAAGTATTGATACCTGTTTCTTCCAACCATGCCTTTTTATATTCCCTCTATTCGGAATAGACAGCCACCCCTCAATTCTTGATTCGGATTCTAAAAGGGGAAAAAAAAAAGGCAAAAGTTGTATTAGGTTATTTGTATGGAATAACCACCAGTCACAACACAGTGCAAGATATATAAACATGCAGAATGAAGATGCATGGCAGGGATGGAAGCAAAGAATGAAGACTGTCAACACTTCATGCCCACAAAACACAAAAGGAACTTGGAGTATTATAAGCAAATTGAACATGAAAAGTATTTAACAAGATCAAGGCCAAAATGTAAATGGCAAAAGAGTAAAAAAAAAGAACAAAATATAAAAATGAAGACTGCTGCTTCAAGGACTTGAAGACGGGAAATCATACTCTAAGGGATAAAGTGCAACAAGCTAACTGAAAAGGTGGCCACCAACAGGCAGATGTGCCCCCCCCATTTACTCACAGAAGACAAGAATAGGAGAGAAAGAAATAAGGAATGCAGGTAGACTCGACTAAACGGAGAATAAGAGACAAACATTTTATTTAGTGGAAAGAACAGACAAACCATTTGAAATACGTTCAGAGCTAGGCATATGCGCCAGCCACCTTTGACATTTTGCCTGGTTCTGCTACAAGCTGACCCCCATTAAGGTTAACTGCTTCCGCGGCAGGTACAAGCAACACACCGCAAGTGACATACACACACCTACGAAATGATGATCCACCAACAGCACTGAATGCTAGCAAAATGAAATACATTATTTTGGCATACTATGAACAAAAATATGACAAGTAAATGGAATGTATGCGGCTAACATTCACTTCAATACACCACAATTAATGCTGTTGGCATAAACTATTAGATTTCACGATATATACTGGGAATCCCCCCCTCCCCAAGATGAAACCAGATACCTACAACATATTCTACTTTTCTAATGTTTTATTGTAATTTTTTGGGAGGAACTTGCCTGAATGCTGCTGTTCATTTACCTTATGCGCCAGGAAAGATTAAAGGGCTTATACCAGGCATCCTCAAACTGCGGCTCTCCAGCTGTTGTAAAACTACAACTCCCACAATGCCCTGCTGTAGGCTGATACCTGTAGGCTGTTCGGGCATGCTGGGAGTTGTAGTTTTGCAACAGCTGGAGGGCCGCAGTTTGAGGATGCCTGGCTTATACAGTATGAAATGTATCAGTAGGTTCAAACTCATCTGATGAAGGCCAAAAGTGTCCTTTTGGCATTCATCAGGCAGGAAAAACTTTCTGCAGTATGGAATAGAACAGTCTACGGTGCCATGATAATCTCCACTTGTAAACAGACTCTAGCTCCATTCTCTCAGATATTCATCTCTACGACGTGCTGTAAGCCCTTTGTAACCATGAGAGATACCACAAGGCACTGCTCTACTACCAAGACTTCAGGAATTCCTTATAGAAGACTACAGAGAAGATACCGTAAGAAATAAATAGCAAAGTAACAAACAAAACATTTTTATTTTACATTTAGAATGTAACCCAATATGTTTAAAAGTAGAGATTCTGTTCAAATTTGGGTCAGATTTACGAATCCTGTCTAATAGTTGGACAGCGTAAACTGAAGGTGACCTTACATATTAGAAGTTGGTTGCTGATTGAACGATCTGGTGAATGATGGTTTAACAGATATAGCCACACACATTTTAGTCCATATTGATAAAACCCGACGATGGGTAAAAGACCTTTCTGGGAACGTTTTTTTTCAAGAACTATATTTCATCCAACTAATGGGTAAAATTTTTAAACACAATAAATTCTTTTCAGAAGACGATATTTCATCAGCTAAAACGATAGATTGTTGTTACGTTTCACCAAACGAAATACTATGGTTGAAATTGTCTATTTTGATTAACCATAGACTAAGGCTACTTTCACACTAGCGTTTTTTGCTGATCCGTCATGGATCTGCAAAAACGCTTCCATTACAATAATACAACCGCATGCATTCGTCATGAATGGAACTGGTTGTATTAGGTCTTCCATAGCAATGATGGATCCGTCTTAACCACCATTGAAAGTCAGTGGCGGACGGGTCTGTTTTCTATCGTGCCAGATTGTCAGAGAAAACAGGTCCATCCCCATTGACTTACATTGTGTGCCAGGACGGATCCGTTTGGCTCCGCTTCGTCAGGCAGACACCAAAACGCTGCAGGCAGTATTTCGGTGTCCGCCTCCAGAGCGGAATGGAGACGGATCGGAGGCAAAATGATGTGTTCTGAGCAAATCCTTATCCATTCAGAATGCATTAAAGTAAAACTAATCCGTTTTGGACCGCTTGTGAGAGCCCTGAACGGATCTCAGAAACGAAAAGCCAAAACGCCAGTGTGAAGTAGCCTAATGTGCATGCGTAGCTTGAAGGCGGCCAAACACATGCAATAGCTGTCTGCCGAATGATCATTTGGCTGACCGTTATCTCTCCCAACTCCCCCTACACATACAAGATCTGTTCGGCCAAACATGTATCATGTATGTGTATTTAGTGGGGAGGGAGAGGGGAGAACGTCACTGACTGACACTTCTGGTGACATTCACCGGAAAAACTAGAGGATCGGGCAAAACATTTTTGCCTGATCCTTCTCTCCCCCAACATAATCTGTCAGGGACAGCCGGGCCAACAGTACACTAATATGTATGTGCCCATACACATTCAATAGCTGTTGGCAGAATGATCGATTGGCTGACCGCTATTATTCCCGTCTGCCTCACAGCTTCTCCATACGCATACATATTTGGCTCAGCTGAATGTGTGTATATGGGGAGAGCGGTGGCTTATCTCCAAGGAGAACAAAAGGATTGGCAAAAATATGAATTGTGTCCAATAATTGTCTCCCCTGACAGATGATGTCACGAGTCAGAAGCTGTACACACACTTAGTGTGTCGGCCGAACCATGCGTTCTCGGCGTGTTCAGCCAACAAAAGTATAATGCCTATAGCCAGCTTAAAGATGTGCCAAATTTATCTCAGTTCACGCTGGATGATAAATTTGGCGCACTGTGAGGCACGTTGGACAATTTTGTCTTCACACCACCTA
The DNA here is from genome assembly GCF_905171765.1 of Bufo bufo. Taxonomy (NCBI): domain Eukaryota; kingdom Metazoa; phylum Chordata; class Amphibia; order Anura; family Bufonidae; genus Bufo; species Bufo bufo. The sequence goes on along the minus strand of NC_053393.1, from coordinate 160,619,075 downwards.
TTGGTTGGCTCTTTGCAACTAAACATTGGAGATTCTTTTTTAATTTTAATTCACGTATCTTCGGTTAATTAACACCCTTTTTTTGAGCCAGTCCTAACTGCCCAGTAAGGTGCGATTAAGGTCTACACACAATGAATGTGAAGCAGGGCATGTATGCGGTTTCTACAGTAAGTTGAGCCACAGTGATTGTATATATACAGCTTATTAAATCTGTCCCACTGTATGTTACACACACATTTTTTCCAATACAATTGAGCGTATAGCATAGTAGGAAAGACTAGAGGTTTACTTCCCCTACCCCAAAGTTGCAGAGACAGCTAGTTTCAATAGTACTTTAAGAAATTAAAGTGACTTGCTCATAGTTGCACTAAACCCTTCAGTCTTGTTCATACAATGCTGATTTGGAGCACTGGATCCAAAAACTGGAGACGTTTTTCTCCAGTCTGCAAATAGTAAGGCTAAAAGTATAGTCAGGCATCAATGATTAATTATGGTCTGCATCAGTCCTTCAATAATTAGTGCATGGGAATATATGTTCAAAAATCATTAGAATCTTTTTTAACGTAAACACATTAATTTGGGGTTTCTAATCAAATTATTAAAGAAATCTACACTTTTGAGCTTACCGCCTATCGTTCCATCTGCTTCATCTGGCTGTAGACTAGCAACACTTGTAGAGTCCATACGTAGCTGCAGCTCCGCCAGTCTGGCACGTAACTGTTCTATGTCACTTTCTTTACTGGCCAGCTGCATCTGAAGTTCATTCCTGGTATTACTTTCTTCAGTCAATTGCTAAAATACAAAAAAACAAGGAAAACTAAAGCTGGCTACACATGAGATAACGGTCAGCCAAGCAAACTGACTCTCAATCCTTCCAAACCCAGGAACATTTTGAAATCCAACATTCTTATCTCCCTTGACATCTGCTGTTGGGGAGAAGTCAGGAGGACACAGTATACATCACACAGTCTTTGAGGCCAACCAAAATCAGTAGGTTTGGTCAACATAGTTCTAATGTTGATGGCCAGCATCTGCAGCGCAGATACAAGGTGGTCAGGACGGGAGCTGCTGCGCATGTGTGCTTTTTCCTAAAGGGTGCAAGCACAGCCATAACCCCTGGATACGAGAAATGTATACTGCGAAGGAAAAATGAACCAGGCCAGCAAAGGAGGCAATACGGACAATCATACATCAGTAAGTGCCTTGTATTGACTTTATCTACATAATTGCCGTTTGCTGAAGTGAGACAAACTCTTTAAGTCAGTCCTTCGGTGTTAGGACCCTGCAAACAACTAAGACCTTCTCCTTATAAGTACGGTCATCGAATGGCATTTAACATGGTCTATAGGGCAAACATGGGCACTTTAGGAACAAAAAATTGGTTAATTTTTGCTAGACAGCATAAGAACACAAGACCACAACCATGCCCACGTGGAGAGGCCATTGGACACACAATTTGGAAGGCAATACCCCAGTTACCCACAAACTCGTGCAGCCTTTTGCCGCGTATGTCAGTGGGGTTTCGGCCATGTGCATGAGTGGACAGTCTGTTCATATACAAGCAATTTAACTCTATGGTGTCTCTGGAGTAAAAGATGGCTATAATGTTACCTATATAAAAAAAAAGTTCCATCTCATACACGAGGTCTACCATTATCTACATAAAAATGTGTCACTTTTTTCACTTAGCACTTACCATTAACATATCTTCCATCTCTTTCTGAAATTTGGTAACCATCTGGTTGTATTTCTCCTTCTCCTGGTTAAGATCTAACTGCAGCTTACGATTTTCCTTCTCTTTCTTTCTCAGGTCCTGCGTGTTGGCTTTCTTCCGGTCCAGTTTGAAATCTTTCCTATTCATGATCTCAGCTAGTTTGTTCACAGCCTAGGTCAAAACAATTGCACATTGAACGTTACATACAAGTGACACGAAAATATCGCTTGGCCATATTCAAGACGTATGAGCAGAATCAAAACCGCATTTATTAAAACAGCATAAATTATGATAACATGAAAAATGAAGGATAATGCTGCTAATATCCATATTTGAACAAGACGAGGGACTTCTTTATGGACAAAAGACTCTTCCACAGACTCACATCTCAGAGCTCAATTACCTGAGTTTTAAGCGTTCTTTCAGTATTTATATTCTTCTCATACGTAATCTTCAAATTGCTAAGTTCTTCTTGCTTCAGGTTAAAGTCTGAAAGAATACCCAACTAGTTAATGTTCAATATTAGGCTTCATGGTAAAATATGCACTTGGGGTACTACGGCGCTACGCATTTATCAGCTCATCCTGGCCTGCAAAAAACAGTATGAAACAAGTTGTGTTTTTTTGCCTACAGAGAGCGCCGCAGTCTCTTCAAACAGCTGATCAGTATGAGTACCAAGAGTCAGACACCCGCCGATCTAATATTGATGACTTATCCTGAGGATAGGTCATCAATATGGGAAAACTGGACAACCCCTTTAAAATGTTAATACCCCAAAAAACAGGGTTTGCAGGGCATTTTATAATTTACTATGGGCCAACATGTAGCATCTATCCACAGTATTTTTTGCAGCAAAAAATAAAAATTACAAAAAAGCATTGTTTTGTTTAAACATAATGCTAAACCACCTCAACGTCAGTTATAGTTAGCAGGAAGTTCTATATGGCTTACTTAGAATAATGTAATGGTTCTTTACCTGGCCATACACATTATATGTATGTTGGCTGAACCCAATGTGTATGGGGCCTCCCAACTCACCCATAACAGCAGATTGTACTGGAGATGATGACAGGGCAGTTGGATGTAAAATGACCAATTCTTTCACTCTTGGGAAGATAAGCCAAGCAATGGCTTCCTCCCCTTCCTCCTACTGAGAACACACAGGATCATGGAGACTGATAAAGAATATGCACACAATCACAGAATAGCAAAGAAGTTCTGTTAAAACTTAACTTTCATTACCCGGTTTTAAATAGTTCCACAATGTCCTTCCTTGACGCTCCCTAAAGTGGAACAACTTTCCTGATGAGGGAGATCCCCCTGTCTTCAAAACAATCCCTGGATGGCCCTAATAAATGGCTTCACGGGTACCAAAACAGACAGTTGTGAGATCACCTGCGGGTATAGGGTAGCCAAGGGAGAATATAGCTTGACCCTACCTAAAGCGAAACTCACGCCCTGATAAGAGCGATCCTACCATCTTCGGAAATGACCCTAAATTACCCATTGAGGATTATACAGAGAGAATAGACACCAGTCGGACCACCAGAAAGGTCAGATAATTCACCAACTGCACCATACAAGGTGTCCAACAGTTCAGACCAAGTAAGAGCCAGTTCACATCACCGTTATTTTTCAATTCTTCTGATCTGTCAGAAGAACAGAAAAATAAAGGAGGAAAAAAAAAAAAAAGACTCTTTCCTTCTAAAATAACAAATCTCTGACGGTAATGGCTCAAACAGATGCCAAATGTGCATGTTTTTTTTAGTTTTTTTTTTAACGGGATCCATTTTTTCTTTATTGTTCTGATGGATCAGAAGAATGGAAAAATAACGGCGATGTGAAGTTGCTCTAAGTGATGGCATGTGCAAGCAGATAAACCATATGAATGAAGAAATATCCATAGGTGTTGCCCATAAATATCTATTGCCTGACACGTTTCCGCCCCACCTCCAACGTGAGGTTCATCAGGGACAATGCTGACATCAATAGAGAACAGAGTATGGGTGATAGAGTAACCACGATAACTGAAACACCGCCCCCCTACTACTTGCTTAGCGACCGTACAGGGGCCTGCCCTGTGACCTGCTGGCATCATTATCTACATTATGATCAATCGATTCACCGCCACACAGACAGATGAGTAATGACTGCTACGTATCATACTGCTCTCTGTTTTGCTCAGCCATGTGAGCTGGTTGCGGTCTCTGTACTGCATTGGACTCCTGAAGTCGTCCATTAGGGCCATCCAGGGATAGTATTGAACATAGCCCTCATCAGGGCAGGTTGGTTCAAGGAGGGACACTGTTAGTTTATCCTTGGGGCATCACAATTTCTTTGCTATTCCGTGTTCTGTTTTTTTTCACTGAGAACACATGAATGCTCGGCTGAGCAAAGCAGGCATATGTATGAGCGGACTGGGAGTGCTGTCAGCCAACTGAGAATTTGGGCAACAGCTATGTGTATGGCCAGCCTTAAAGCTGGTGAGACATTTTGGATGGCCAACAGCTCTCTCCTCTGACTTGAGAAAAGGGTCTCCTGCCATGTACTTCTTGGGAAACAAAGTATTGGGCAGACTAAAATCCAAAATGCTTAATGTGGTACATTTTCTAAAGACTGGCATAAACTGGAGTAAGACATGATAAATGAATTAAAAGAGTTCATCTCTTAATAAATTTGGCAAATCTTGTACTGCCCCTGACCCAGAACTGGAAATCCATGGCATAGACCCGATAGAAGACTGTCGGATACTCTTGGCCATTATAAAGGAAACTTACCCTCTTCCAGTGTCTTAAACTTCTCACTCAGTTCTGCATTTTCTTTGGTTATTTCTTGAACATCTTTGGTTAATGTGTGGTTTGTTTCCTCCAGCTGCCAAAATGACATACAAAATATATTTAAAACAGTTTAGATTTTAACCCCTTCAGGACCCTACCATTTTTCACCTTAAGGACAAGGCAATTTTTTGAAAATTCGACATGTGTCACTTTATGTGGTGATAACGTTAAAATGCTTTTACTTAGTCAGGCCATTCATTTTTATTTATAAAAAAAAAAAAAAATTACCAAAAATTTTGAAAAATGTGCAATTTTTCAATTTCTCTGCTTTTAAAACTGATAGTGATACTTCCTAAAATAGTTATTAATTTATATTTCCCATATGTCTACTTCATGTTTGGATCATTTTGTAAATTACATTTTCTTTTTTCTGGGGACGTTAGAAAGCTTAGAAGCAAATCATAACATTTTTAAGAAAATTTCCAAAACCAGTTCAGGTCTGAAGTCACATTGTGGGGCTTCCATAATAGAAACCACCCATAAATGGCCCCATTTTAGAAACTACACCCCTCAAGGTATTAAAAAAACTGATTTTAAAAACTTTGTTAACCCTTTAGGTGTTCCACAAGAATTCAAGGAAAATGGAGATGAAATTTCAGAATTTCACTTTTTTGGCCGATTTTCCATTTTAATCCATTTTTCCAGTAATAAAGCAAGGGTTAACAGCCAAACAAAACTCAATATTTATTGCCCTGATTCTGTAGTTTACAGAAACACCCCATATGTGGTCGTAAACTGCTGTACGGGCACACGGCCGGGCGCAGATGGAAAGGAGCGCCATATGGTTTTTGGAAAGCAGATTTTACTGGGATCATTTTAAGTTGCCATGTCACATTTTAAAGACCCCCTTGATGCACTCCTAGAGTAGAAGCTCCAAAAAAGTGACCCCATTTTGGAAACTATGGGATAAGGTGGCAGTTTTGTTGGTACTATTTTAGTGTACATATGATTTTTGGTTGCTCTATATTACACTTTTTGTGAGGCAAGGTAACAAAAAAAGCTGTTTTGGCACAGTTTTTTTTTTATAATTTTTTTTTACAATGTTCATCTGACAGGTTAGATCATGTAATATTTTTATAGAGCAGGTTGTTACGGACGCAACAATACAAAATATGACTTTTTTTGGTTGTTTGTTTCAGTTTTACATAATAAAGCATTTTTGTCTCCATATTCTGAAAGCCATAGCTTTTTTTTATTTTTTGGGCGACTTATGTAGGGGCTTATTTTTTTCCGTATGAGCTGACTAATTGATACTATTTTAGGGTGCATATGACTTTTTGATCGCTTGGTATTACACTTTTTGTGATGTAAGGTGACACAGTTATTATTTAATTTTTTTGACGGTGTTCACCTGAGGGGTTAGGTCATATATTTTTATGCAGCAGGTTGTTACGGACGAGGCAATATCCAATATACATACTTTTTTATATTTAAGTTTTACACAATAACCTCATTTAAAAAAAAATAAAAAAAAATCATGTTTTAGTGTCTCCATATTCTGAGAGCCATATTTATTTTTTTATTTTTTGCCCGATTGTTTTATGTAGGGGGCTCATTTTTGTGCGGGATGATGTGATGGTTTGATTGGTACAAATTTCGGGGGGCATACGCTTTTTTGATCGCTTGTTGTTACACTTTTTGTGATGTAAGGTGACAAAAAAATTATTGCTTTAGCACATGGGGGGGAATCATGTGATATTTTTGTAGAGCCGGTCATTATGGATGCGGCAATACCTAATATGTATGGTTTTCCTTTCTCTTTTTTTTGTCCCACTCTGGGACTTCAACTTCTGGGGTTTGATCCCCTCCGCAAAGCATTACAATACAACTTGTATTGTAATGTATTGACTCTCAGCTTTTATGCTGGCAGCCTGCCTGTGAGACCCAGCCTATGGGGCTGGATCTCACAGGCTTCCGTAGAAGGCAAGCTCTGGTGCCTATGGAAGGCATCGGGGTTGCCTTCTCTGCCATCGGGGCCCCGCCACTGCAGTGCAGCGAACCGATGGAGATGCAGAGGGCACCCGTACCCTCTGCATGCCGCGGTCAGCTTTGACCACGGCATACAAGGGGTTAACACGCTAGCATCGGTGGTTTCACCGATGCCGACGTATGCAGCAGGGGCCCGGCTGTGAGTAACTACCGTTTCCGTGCCGCTGATCGGGCAGGCGCAGCTCCTCCACCCGCCCGATCAGCCCGCTCAAGGAGGCATGTCCATCTAAAAAGGACAATCTTCATTACAGATATCAAGAACTGTTCAACAATTTATACATGTAACTTGTTCCACCTATAGAAGCTGTGTGGCCAAAAACTATACTGCACGACCACAGCAATTTGCTGTTAAACGCATGCAGTTTGGCTGCACGGCATAAAAAAAGGGCTGTTCAGCACCAATGAATCCCCATTAAAAGGATTAAACAAGCTGCTTCTTATATATAAAATATTAGGGCTGTTATGGGTTACATGACAATGACCTCAAACATCAATGTAATAAGTATTAATAGGTGTGAATCAAATAGCATATTTTCAAGGCAATGTAACGTTCTACCTTGCGGATGGTATGATCTTTATCTATAGTGTCCTGTCTGGTTCTTGTCGATAGCTTTTTGCTCTCTTGGGTCAATTCAAAGCACTGTTCTTCCAGAAGTGCCCGGGCCAGCTGTTCCGATTCCGCTTTTGTCACAGCCAGGTCCAACTGCGCAGTTAGAGTTTCTCTGTAAAATCATGGGTAACGTTAAGTCACCGCAAACACATATGCTTCAAAATTATACTTTATGATGATTTCTACAGTCTCTTTTGGGGGTTCCATTTTGTTGTGGCTGCTGGCCGCTCCCCTTTCCTGCCCTTGCCACATTCCCTCTCTGAAAAGTGGCGATAGTGTAAAAACTGCCCATTGTGATTTTTTTTTCTTTTAAAAAGTTGCATTTAATGCAATTTTTCTGGTGTAGGGAGATGATAAATCTCAGTCCTAATATGCTAGCAATTTCCTGCCAGGACCACTGCTCCAATTAGCAAAGCAAGGGCACAGACTCTGGTTCGGAGCAGCATGTGTGCAGCCGCAGTGCCGGCGCCGACCCGGCTTCAAAGCTGAAGCAGAACAAAGTCCACAGGGGAAGAGGCCCTGCTGATGAGACAAATCAACATTATGTCCGTATTTGCAAAAAGCATGTGCAGATAAAGAAACATACTTGTCATTTTGAAGTTCATGTAATTTCTTATCCAGTTCTTGGCTGAGCTTCGTCTTCTCTTCAACTTCTTCTTTAAGTTCTTTAACCTGAGTTTTGTACAGTGTCTGTGGGACAATAATGAACAAGCTAGGCTTTGCTCTAGGGTAACATTAAGCAGATGAAACTACATAGTAAAGGACCCTTCACACTCAAAACAGATCCGTTTTAAATTATACTTCAGATTCCTCATAGAAAAAGAAGGAATTAGTATCCTGCCGCCCTGCAGAAAACCTCTAGATAGTCTTAAAAAAAAAAATCCTTAGATGAAAAACAATAAAATATGGAGTAGCTATTAGGCTGCTGTGCACAACCAGCAAGAAAGATTCCATGTTAAAGAAAATTAAAGGGGTTGTCCCCTGCATACTGATTAGGGGTTACATATCTGATCAGTGGGGGTCCTGTGCCCCATTATGAATGGAGGGACGGTCAAGCATGCTCCAATCATCTCCATTGGACTGCCAGAGATTGACAAGTACAGCGCACAGATTTCTCCGGCAGTCCAATAGAGATCAGTGGAGCAGCAGTGCAAATGCGTGATCGCCACTCCATTCAAACAGGGGTATCAGGACCCCCGTTCTCATGATCATGGGCGTTTCAGTATAAGGGGTGAGTTTAAAGTGGTACTGAGCTTTCATTAAACTTTTAATATGTATGAGGGACTTATCAAAAGTTTACATTGGTGGGGGTCTGAGCGCTGAGACCACCACTGATCTCTAGAACAAGGGTCGTCTTGCTTCCTGTCCTGCAGGGAGGAGAGAGAGAACACACCAAGTGTGCCCTTCTCTCCCCTTGTTTTAGCGATCGGAGGGGGTTCAGACCTCCACTGACCTAAACTTTTGATATTTCCCTATAACAGTGTTGGCGAACCTGTAGCACAGATGCCAGAAGCGGCACTCAGAGCTTTCTCTGTGGGCACCTGCGCCCTGTAAAAAGTCTATGGTGTACCAATATGCCTTAGACGTTTCTGCCATTCATCAGCGCAGGGTGCGCTGTGAACAGCACGGGCAGCGCACTGAATGTAGGCAGGATATTATAGCTACATGATAAAGTACATGAAACATATACTATTGGACTGTAGTATTCAGGGTAAATTGTTGGCACTTTGCGATAAATAAGTGGGTTTTGGGATGCAGTTTGGGCACTCTGTGTATAAAAGGTTTCGCAATCACTGCCGTATAACATATCAAAAGTTTAATTAAAGTACAGTGACCCTTTAAATCTTTGGACAACCCCACTTAAGCTGTCCACTGGGATTCCCCCTGTACATTGTCCATTCATCTACTGTATGCACAATATACTTACTGAAAAATACTGCTCAGCTTCAAGTTGATCCTGAAGTTCCCTCATTTGACCTTCGTTGCCTCTGTACTGCCTGATGGGGGAAAAAAAGTTACTTCATGATCCGTCTTTAAATCCACATTTTATTCTGAAGCCTTCGTGACTACAGAGTGCTTTCGGCGCATTTCCTCATTTCTCAGCTCATAAGTAAAAAATAACCTTATTAAGTCACTAGGACCTTGCAACATCTGCAATGAATAAAGTAGTGGTGAAGATACTCGCTTTTAAACCGCACTAAAGATTACCATATCTAGATAGCGGTATGCTTCCAAAACATTGTATATCTAAGGCTGAGTTCACAACCGCTTTCTGACATCCATTTCTTCCTTTCTATCGTGCGAGCACAAAACAGAATTCAGGCTGTGATATTGGCGCCTGTCGTAGAGATTCTGACACCTCCGCTATGGTGACCGTCACTTTGCTGGAAAGAACAGACTGCTGCATGCATTGCTAAAATCTGCAGAGGGGGATCCCACACAGATATGAGCAGGGCCTAGATGAGCCCACACAATTTAACGCAAACAGGAACAGTCCCTACCTATGTCCTTTAAAAGGAAAGCTCAGAGAGTTCCTCATTGATAACAAGGATCTATAAGATGCTTTATAATTCATGTACGGCAAGAGGAGACAGTTTTTGGGTATACAGCAGGTAAATGACACCCTATAGGTGTGTTTGATTGCTGAACATAGTGATGTGAACAGATCCCTAGCATAAAGGGTGTATTACACTGTCTGATCTTCAGGCAGGACAAGTTCTGATCGGCACTTTTTTTGCATCAGTCTATTTGACACAGGCGGATGCAAAGTATATGGGGAAGCAATGATTGCTGATACAATGGTTCCTGCCTCGTTCTGTTGTATTGATCATCAGTAGCACTTCCCTGATTACACAAGGCAATGTGCTGTCGATAATCGGGCGATTTTCGTTCTAAATGAAGCAGCATAATAATTAATAGCGGCTTAAAGGGGTCATCCCACCTCATCATGTGGCTATTATTTTGTGCAAAATGCAAATATAAGTAACTTACTAACTGAACTTCATTTTCAATAATGTCTCCTGTCCTGGCTGTATTGAATTTCCCTTCTCTTTAGAACCTGCTCGTCTCTAGGGGTTACGACCACCGCTGCATTGCAGCAGCGGTGGTCAAGCTTGCGCACTAAGCGGAAAAACGCCAGCCTTTATGGTGGCTGGGATCATGGGAGCGATGTCACAGTATTGACACACTAACTGTATTGAGCATATTTATTGCGGTAAGGGACAGATCTAGCTGGTTGCCACAATCAGGAACAGGTCCAGAGCGACAAGGCTGCTGATGAAAATTATTCACTAGCAGCCTTGGGAGTGCGTGCACGGGCAAGCAGCTGGCGTAATTACACCAGCCAAACGCTGACTGTGATGTCAATCAAGTACAGAGTGACTGCCCCCGATTAAACCAAAACTGCACAGCTAATCTGTCACCAGCGACCTACCTATCCAATTATTTGCATAGATACATTGCTGTGGTTCCCAGATTAAAACACTGTTTTCTTTTGTTGATCACAGACTCCATCCCAAAGTTATGATACTTTATCTTAATATTCAAATTAGGCCATTGGTGCAATAAGGGTGTCTCCATTGTTGTTGTTGCACCCAAGCTCCACTCATTTCTGTGGCCACCTGCTGCTTTGCCTCTGCCTGGCCCTGGCGATCACCGCAGTGAAGGAGGGGCTGGCAACATAAAGGAGAGGAGCTTGTGTGCAACAAGAGCGATGGTGATGCCTTCATTTGACATAACAGCTGTGTCAAATCAAATGCTATGAACATCTGAAGCTCCACTTTGGGGCCGCACATGTTAAAAGCATTACTGAAGTGAAACTTGATGTGTGCTGGCCAATCAAACCGATAAGATTAAGCAGAATGAGCGGTGAAAAACAGGAATTAAGAACATGGGCAGACCTTTAACATTTTGCCAAGAACATCTATGTCTAGAGAGGTACGGACTAAGCATACATACTGCAGAGCATGCCAAGAATGTAAGTTATTAAGCGAACTGTACGGCTCTTTTCTAGACTTTATGTCCCCAGCTATCAAAACACAGCACTGAGAAAACAGGCTAATTGGCGGCGGGGAAAAAAAAAAATGCCAAAACCGCAGCATAGGTGGACAAGCCTTTCCTGCTGCCATTAAACCAGGAATGTCTATGTTAGACTTCATAATGATTGCTCCATAATTCTGAGCGCAATTCAAAGCCTTTAACCCAGCAATAGATAATCCAGCAGCTCTACTGACTTAGCATGGCGTCTAGCACTGAACTGCAAGATAACCTACTATCTGTGATATTTATGGTGGTCTCACACACAAAGCTTTTTGTGGCAGTTTTTGAGCCAAAATCAGAAGTGGCTCCAGCAGGAAGGAGAACTACAGGTCCTTCCATTATATTTCACATGCCATTCCAACCCACTTCAGGCTTTGGCTCAAAAAACTGCATCAAAAATCTGTGTGTGACACCACTTTAATAGAGATATTGCGTAAAGCGTGTCACAGGTGGATTTTGCTGCAGACTTTACCCTATGCATTGTAAACCCAGCAGAACTGACATGCTGATGCAGAACTACCAAGAGATGGGAAAATTTCATCCAAAAATGCTGCAGATTTCCTGCCTGCAATCCCGAAAAGAAAACCCGCAGCACATCCGCCACGTGTGAGGAGCTTACCTTATTTCTAGGCGGTTTTACGCTCTAAAATGTTTCTGTGGCAGAAAATTCTGCCACTGAAAATCAGTTCCATTTACCTTCATGGGGCATGCAGAAATCTATAATCGTGTACCCATCAAGTGTAGTGACAACATGTTTGAAGTGAAATATGGCGTCAAGATATGCAGAAAGGAAAACAGCAAATCCTACATGCTCTTCATTCACACCACGTCTAATGCCTCTCCTGGAACTTTGTAGTGGGGTCTTCTGTTCCGACATCATTAGACTGCATTCGATTCTGCACGCCCCGTTTTCCTTGATGCTTATTTTATGTCAAACATAATGGAACTGCACTTTAAAAGGAGTTACCAGCACTTTTGCTAAATTGCCAAGCTGCTGACAGTACTAAGCAGGGGCTGGGGAGAGCAGTACAAACATGACTTTTGTGGGCTCTCTCTGCAGGAGTGGTAAGAATATGAACTTTTATTCTGACAGATTCTGCTGCTGCAAGTGCACAGGAGGTGAAGCTTCATTGTGAATCGCTCTCTGCACTGAGCTTCTTCACAGCGCCCCCACCGTGCTCTGGCTGACAGCTGTAGGGATTTCCAGGTTCGAAAGCTGTCACTCAGAGCAAAGTGGAGAGTGCAAGAAACACTTCACAGAGAAGATCCACCTCCTGGACACTTCCAGGAGCATTGCCTGGCAGAATAACTATCTTCACACTACTCCTGATGAGTAAAGTCCGCAAAAGATATTTGTCCTGCTCTCTCCAGCCCCTATGTAGGGCTGCCCAAATTTTGTCATGGCCAAAAGTGGTGCCAGACTCCCTTTAATGGAACGCTGAGGAATCCCACTTTATATGAAACGTTAATATACACAAAGAAAACCAACATACTTTGTTAACTGGACCAGCTCAAACTCCAACAACCTCTTTGCTTCCAACAACGTATTTATTTCCTGCTTCAACTGTTTCTCAGATCCCTTCAGATTATCGGCCTCAAAGGCGTGCACCTTCAGCTCATTCTGTGCAGTGATCCTTTTCTTCGACTCCTGCTCCAGCTGCAGGGTCAGCTGTTTCACCTGCAGGACACAAGCACAGGGTTGAGGTTTGGGAATAAATCGGTCTCCTTTTGCATTTCAGTATTAACAATTCACAAATCACATGCCGAACAGCCACAGGAATCAATAAAACTCTATCCTTTTTTTAAAAACGGTCCTTTATGTGGAATTTTCCTTGTTCCCTTTCACCGCCAAGGACATATGTAATAAATCCTGACTGACTAGAATATAAGGGACTAGAGCTTAGAGCTTAGAGCTTGACCTCCAAAACTGGTAGGCATACTGCTATGTAGGTTCGGAACCCCCCCCCCCCCCCCCCCCCCCCCGATACATAACCATACCTTTCTTGTGAAAATTCTGTCCTCAAATCATGAGAAATTTGTCTTTTTTTTTTTTTTAATCAAATCGTTTTTATTGAATCAATAAATACAGAGTATTACAAAAATCAATACGTTGTTTTTTCTTGCTTTATCCACCATGTGGAGTCAGAGTACAACAGTACCCGTAAAAATATCAGAAATTTGTCTTTTTATTTTTATGCTCTGTGGACACGGCAACGCCATTGGGTACATCACCATTCTGCCATAATGCCATTCAATGTTTCACCCTCTTGTTAGACTGACAGTCCCTGAAATTTCAGAGCTGGCAGTGATAATGCAGGGAAAGCAAAGTGCTCTGAACAGAGTGGCCCCGCCCACAGTGCACCAAAAACCTTACTGGTATCAAAATAAACTATCAAGTCAGTCATAGCCAGACACTACCTTTCTCCACTGGAGCCCAATGACTATAATGGGACCCAGCAGGATCCGGTCTGTTCCAGTCATTAGTGCCAGGACTCTGCTTGCAGTGGTTCTAGTCTAGGTGACTAAGCACTAATGCCGGAAACAGGCCGGATCCCATTATAGGCAGTGCTCCGGTAGTTTAAGGCTGTGCCGGATGCTATGATCTCTGGCAGGTCGTTCCTCTGCCAATACTTCAGCCATTTCAACAATCGCTGTTCCTCCACCATCATATATCCATACCTCCTCTTCCAGCCTCTCCTTTTGTTGAACCAGATGGTCTAATTTCTGATGTGACTGTTTGAGGTCAAAATCCAGCATCGAACACTGCTTCTCTATCTCCATCCTCCGGCTCTCCGCTCGCTCCTTCGCTGCCCTTTCTGCTTTCACTTTCATTTCAATCTCTAAGGCCAAATACAATATTGTAAGATGCAGGTAATGTCCAGGGGGTAGAATGGTCAAACATTCATTACGTGAAGGAAGACAGTTCAGAAAAATTGTTCAATTTGCATCAAAAAGATAACATTTTAAATAGGTCTGGTCATTTTCCCCCCCGAAAAATAGCCAATTTCAACTCTGCACCCATTTACTAAAATGAGGATCAGACGCACATTAAAGAAGCTGATATTTCTTATCCATACATAAAAATTTAAAGAAAAGGCGAGAGAGCACTCAGCTAGACTCACCACACATGGCCACTGACTTTTCTTCCTCAAATGTCTGGTGTTTGTCACTCAGTCTTGCCTTTGTCACCTTATGCTCATTGATCTCCTGGTCCAGCCGCTGTTGCAAGGATTTTAGCTGATAGTTCAGCTCTATTTCTAAATTGTTCTTTTCCTGTTAGGAGTAAGACACAAAATCTTTAAATTTACAGAAATACAACTCATAATCTCAACAATAACATGGTAGCAAAATGATTAGGGATGAGCGAATCGACTTCGGATGAAACATCTGAAGTCGTTTTGCATAAAACGTTGTCAGAATACCATACGGAGTGAGCGTTTTAGGGCTTTTTTACACAACTGAGTCTCTTGCGGGAATCATGCTCCGTTTGAGAGCGGGATCGTGCGTTCTGGACTTGGGAAGCGCATGGCATTATCATGATTGATAATGCTGTGTGCCTCTGTCTGACCTTTCTGTAACGGAATCATACTGACAGCTTTAGGCTTCGTTCACATTACCGTGTTCAGCCTTTCCGTTCAGAACGGAATCGGCACATAACTGAGCCGAACGGAGCCCACAGGCCCCATAGACTATAATTGGGTCCTTTAGGTTTCCGCTCAGAAGAAGATTTTGGAGTGGAGACAAAAGTCCTGCATGCACAACAACTTTTCTCTCCGTTCCAAAATCATCTTCTGAGCGGAAACCTAACGGACCCCATTATAGTCTATAGGGTCCTTAGGTTCCATTCGGCTCAGTTACGTGCCGAATCTGTCCTTTCTGTTTAGGAGCAGGAGAACGGAAAAGCTGAACGGTGATGTGAACGAAGCCTTATGTGACTAGAAGAGGAAAAAATCCATATAAAACACATTTTAATTGTTTGATCAGGAGTTGGATGTTACTTAACACGTTCTTTGATCACTCACTTTTTCTGACTTATTCAGGAGATCCAATGCCTCCTTCCTATCCATTTCTGCCCTTTCAAGATTGTGTTTGAGATGCTTCAATTCTTCTTGCAATGATGTCATTCTCGCTGTTTCAAGATAACAAAGAATAAGAGATGTCAAGCCACATAACCACAGAACGGTAGTTATGGTTAAACTATACAGATTTTATTGAATGCCATTTAAAAACCTACTGAAATCACTGCAAAAAAAAAAAACATATGAAAAATCTTATTTTTATGAAATGAAAGCGGCTTTACACCGTACATGACTATTTCTGCACACTGGATATCCCAGCAACATTCTCATCCAGAAAATAGGGGCCACAAGTGGAGGACTATGCTCTGTTTGATACCAGTACCTCCTGCTACCCGCCAGCCTGCAAGCAATAATGCCCTCATGTCTAGCTATTACAAACTACAACGACCGACTTTTCTGTCTTTCCTTTTGTCCATTTAGCTTTGCGCCATATTTGTGGAATAAAACACACTTCATACCTAATGATACAGTAGCATCAATTTCAATTTTTTCATAATTAAAAGAACATTTTATGACTGAACGCAATTTAAAGGGAATCCGTCCCCAGATTTATTCTGCCCTATCTAAGGGCAACTTAAACTGGTTACACAGACCCTAATTCAAACACTGTATTTCTGTTCAGTCATTTTCTTAAAACCAGCGTTTGGCAACTCCACTGGGATATGAGCGCTCAGTGCATACACTGGGAAGTCCTTGCGGCCCTCCACACCCCTGACTGCTTTATATAGTATAAGAAGAAAGCTGTCAATTATCTACGGGAAGGCAGAACGAGCTGCAGCTGGCCCTACTAGAGATCGCCACCAGAACAGAAGTGATATTGCATTTATATCAGGGTCTCTGCACTACATAAACTTGGCGACAGATTCCCTCTAAAGCTATACAGTAACCTCATAACTGTTCACCTTGTAGATCCCCAATAAGTTCTGATCCTTGGTTCCTGTCCCTCCTCTCGGAATCTAAGGCCGCCTGTAGTTGAAAAAAATCCTTTTCCACTTGTAATTTGGCACTTTCCAATAGCCGACACCTATCCTGTAATTCCCGATTAAGCGTTTCCAACTGTGTAATAGTCTTGCCCATCTCATTTTGACTTTTCCTCAGTCTTGCAGCAGTGTCTGACTCCGTTCTTAAGAAGTCATTGGCTTCTTCCAACTAGAAACAAAAGAGATTTTTATGTATTTGATGACGAAGTTACATTGAAAGTAATGTCTGGTGAACTATTAGCAAATAAAATGCCATAAATGGAGCACTTAAAAGGGGTACTCCCATACAAAATATCACAGGACAGGTGATAAACGTATGATCGATTGGGATCAGCCGCTGAGACCCCCACCAATCATGAGAACGGGGGTCCCCGAGTCCCCTCTGAATACAGCAGAGGTGCGCATACATGACCACCACTTGATTCACTTCTACGGGACTGCTGAGGGTAGCACTTGGCTATATCCATCAGTCCCCGAGAAAATGAAAGGAGCAATACCGCCCCACTGCTCCATTAATAAAAGGGACTCTGGGGCCCCCATTCTATTTATCACCTATTTTGTTGCAATGGTGATACAGTCTTTGTGGGAAAAACCGTATAATAAATCCTATAATAAAATTAGATTTTTCAGTTTCAGTCTTTTGTGGCCAAAAGCGTATGAAAAAAAAAAAAAAAGTACTTAAAATTAAGGAAAATAACCTAAACAGTGAGTACATGGATTACTTACCTGTTTTTGTAACTGAGATATTTTTTCATTTGTCATCTGAGAATTCTGACTGATTTTCCTTAAATCTTCCAATTGGTCTTTTAATGTGGACACTGAAAGATTGGGTAAAATGAGACATAAGCAAACATGCACCCCAATTACATTTTCTGCCCATGCCACCTTCAAACCCTACTGGCCAGTAAATGGCGCATGTCAGGACTTATATCGCTGTCACGGCTCTAATCTAAGCTGTGCCTCATCTCCACTAACATTCAATAGGGAAATACAAATTGGTAGCACCTATGGTCGATTTAAATGCTATGAACACCTTCTGGGGGGGCAATTTTTTTTTTTTATGATTGCATTTTACTCATTTTGAGCAAAGAATCATTTTTTTTCGATTTGTCTGTATTAAAAACTTTCTGAAGTTTTTGTCATAGTGTTAAGTTTTAGTCTAGCTGTGATTAGCTCTCACTTTGGCTATGTATGGTCCTCATCTCTGAACACCCGACAGCTCAAACACTTTAGATAAGAATTGAGCTATAATGTGTGTTTATAAATAGTGTTGAGCGAACTTGTGTTTAAAGTTCGGGTTATCGAAGAATCGCGTTATGGATTCTAAATTCCGTTATGGTCCGTGGCAGCGGAATCCAAAACGCGTTTCTTCGATAACCTGAACTTTAGACGCTGAACTTAAAACACAAGTTCGCTCAACACTATTTATAAGCCGTCAGGAATCAGAGAGAAGGCTTCACATGAGACATTAGTTGAGCGCCCTGACGGAACGCAGCTTGCTACTAGAATCTCAACTCTGTACAGGGAAAGGGGCTGAAATTTTTTAATAAAGACCTATTGAAAAAATTATTTTTAGCTCAAAAGGAGTACAAAGCAATAATTGACAAGGCCCCAAAAGGTGTCCATAGCCTTTAAATGGCAACGAAAATCAGTTGTGGCATCCACTGTCAAAACCGTGATGCCCATGGGCATAATATACCAGTACACACAGCCATTATGTCAGCAAGAAACATGTAATACAATGCACAGAAAATGCCTTTAATTGCTACGACTGCTGATTAGTGACCGAATGATGAGGCATGATACAACCATGGAAGAATCCCTCACACCAAGTGAAAAAACTATTAAGAATTTCAGATTGGGTCATCTCATGTAACTCTTTATTCTGGTTTCCTAAATACAATCTGGCATACAATCAGTAGGTTAAAATGACTGCTTGAACTTTGACTTTTTTAGTGCATAATAGAGTCCAAATGTGATTACACAATACCCCCCCTCCCCTCCCCCGACATTAACTCCTAATTTCAGAACCCACATTCCTGAGACGGACCATGTGCCCACCAACATTAGGCTGAGAAACAACAAACTGTTAGCTTGCCTTCGTTTTCTACATTCCTCCGCTTTTCGCTCTCCTGTTCTGCCTTTCTTTGGAATTCATTCATTCGGTGCTGGAGCATCATCTTTTCCTTTTCAATTTGAGACACGACGGACTCCAAGTTTTTTCTTTGATTGCCCTAAAATTATAAATCATGAATGATTGCACCTTACATAATGCTGTATTTTTAGCAGGTATGAGCATATTTCTACCTATGAGCTGCATGACTGAATACGTCTTCCAGGCAGAGGAACAACGAGCACCAGAAAAAGAACAGAACAGCCCGCAAAGCCCCGGGAAGAGAGATCACAAAGCTTACCTCTTCATCCAGCTCCTTCATTATCTTGTCCAGCTTAATGTTGTACATCCTTTATCATGGGGGAAGAAGGAATATATTAAATCACAGCAAGAATATGACACAGTGAAATTTACTAAAGAAAATAAAGACTATGGGGGAGATTTATCATTTCCCTTGCGTCGGCAAAGTGGCCTTAAAAAGTCGCAAGCTGTGTGTTTACGACTTTTTAAATGTGACTTTTTGAAGGAAAAAAGTCACAAGTGCCTCTTTTTATGCCGCCCCCTCGACAATTTTCTAAAAGTGGGCGTGGCAAGTGCGGGAAAGGGGTGTGACCAACAGCAGAGACAAATTTATCTTCATTTACGCCAGCTTTCTGATGTAAATGAAGGCAGAAACCTATGGGAGCTCAGAGCTGCCGTATATTTCCGTTTAGGAGCACGGACTGCCAAAGGATGCACCTAATTTATGACCAGCCCTGCGCATCTCATCATAAATGTGGTGCATCCTCCAGCAGTGCAGGGGATATCAGGACCGATGCAGAAAGTGCATGCCTTGATAAATCTCCCCCCCTATGTCATTCAGACAGGCACACTAAAGTATCATTAGCTCTGTAGAATCCAGGAGGTACATCCAAAATACATACTGTGGGGGCGACCAGTGTTTACTATGCCCATCTTAAGTCCCACTGTGCTGCCAGAGGAAGCCCCAAAGTTATGTAGAGTCACAGGCCTCTACATTAGTTTGGCGCTCCCTCCAGCGGGCCGTGCGATAGACTTACATCTACACCAGCTCCCTTGCTGGCATAGATTTAAGCCATTTTCCACGTCAAAAACTGGCAAGGAAAATGATAAACGAGCCGAGTCATACTGCTTCCCTGCCCCCTTTTCTTGGCACTTTAGAAAAGTGTCGTGAGCAGGGAAAAAGACGCCGATTTTGCAACAAAATGGCGTTGGACAAACTCTGCGACTTATAGTGGGGTGAATATGTTAAGAAATCACCCCCAGGGCCTATGACTGAACAGTGTACCTGCACAGAATGCCTGGTTGGATAGCCTTTGGCCTAATGCTCAGTTGCCTGACCGCTATTCCTCCCTGACTACTCTCATGGCAGCTAATCTCCACTGAGAATTAAGGATGGGGTGTGTTTAAATTCAACAACCACACACCTCTTTCTAAAAATCTACCTAATGAATGTTGGGCGCACACTAATAAGCGTTTGATTGTCAGTCGGTTGTTCCTAAATTGCCATGTTTAGATGACCTTATTCTAATGTGTGTAGCCATCTTTTGGAATGCAACCCTATTCCAATTAATGTCTCTTGGCTTAGCCCCAATTTTCTTAAAATTTTGATCAAGTGTTCATCCAATTTATCCGACTGATAACAGTCTAAAGAGGACCTGTCACCACAAAATGCAATGCAATCTGAAAGCACCATGTTATAGAGCAGGAAAAGCTGAGCAGATTGAGAGAGAAATTATATATTATATTATAATATATATATATATATATATATATATATATATATATATATATATATATATATATATATATATATATATATATATATATACACATACATACACACATACATACATACAGGTCCTTTTCAAAAAATTAGCATATTGTGATAAAGTTCATTATTTTCTGTAATGTACTGATAAACATTAGACTTTCATATATTTTAGATTCATTACACACAACTGAAGTAGTTCAAGCCTTTTCTTGTTTTAATATTGATGATTTTGGCATACAGCTCATGAAAACCCCAAATTCCTATCTCAAAAAATTAGCATATTTCATCCGACCAATAAAAGAAAAGTGTTTTTAATACAAAAAAAAGTCAACCTTCAAATAATTAAGTTCAGTTATGCACTCAATACTTGGTCAGGAATCCTTTTGCAGAAATGACTGCTTCAATGCGGCGTGGCATGGAGGCAATCAGCCTGTGGCACTGCTGAGGTGTTATGGAGGCCCAGGATGCTTCGATATCGGCCTTAAGCTCATCCAGAGTGTTGGGTCTTGCGTCTCTCAACTTTCTCTTCCCAATATCCCACAGATTCTCTATGGGGTTCAGGTCAGGAGAGTTGGCAGGCCAATTGAGAACAGTAATACCATGGTCAGTAAACCATTTACCAGTGGTTTTGGCACTGTGAGCAGGTGCCAGGTCGTGCTGAAAAATGAAATCTTCATCTCCATAAAGCTTTTCAGCAGATGGAAGCATGAAGTGCTCGAAAATCTCCTGATAGCTAGCTGCATTGACCTTGCCCTTGGTTAAACACAGTGGACCAACACCAGCAGCTGACATGGCACCCCAGACCATCACTGACTGTGGGTACTTGACACTGGACTTCAGGCATTTTGGCATTTCTCTCTCCACAGTCTTCCTCCAGACTCTGGCACCTTGATTTCCGAATGACATGCAAAATTTGCTTTTATCCGAAAAAAGCTTCTCTGTAGCCCAGGTCAGGCGCTTCTGCCGCTGTTTCTGGTTCAAAAGTGGCTTGACCTGGGGAATGCGGCACCTGTAGCCCATTTCCTGCACACGCCTGTACACGGTGGCTCTGGATGTTTCTACTCCAGACTCAGTCCACTGCTTCCGCAGGTCCCCCAAGGTCTGGAATCGGTCCTTCTCCACAATCTTCCTCAGGGTCCGGTCACCTCTTCTCGTTGTGCAGCGTTTTCTGCCACACTTTTTCCTTCCCACAGACTTCCCACTGAGGTGCCTTGATACAGCACTCTGGGAACAGCCTATTCGTTCAGAAATTTCTTTCTGTGTCTTACCCTCTTGCTTGAGGGTGTCAATGATGGCCTTCTGGACAGCAGTCAGGTCGGCAGTCTTACCCATGATTGTGGTTTTGAGTAATGAACCAGGCTGGGAGTTTTTAAAAGCCTCAGGAATCTTTTGCAGGTGTTTAGAGTTAATTCGTTGATTCAGATGATTAGGTTAATAGCTCGTTTAGAGAACCTTTTCATGATATGCTAATTTTTAGAGATAGGAATTTTGGGTTTTCATGAGCTGTATGCCAAAATCATCAATATTAAAACAAGAAAACTACTTGAACTACTTCAGTTGTGTGTAATGAATCTAAAATATATGAAAGTCTAATGTTTATCAGTACATTACAGAAAATAATGAACTTTATCACAATATGCTAATTTTTTGAGAAGGACCTGTATGTATATGTGTATGTGTATGTGTATATATATATATATATATATATATATATATATATATATATATATATATATATATATTTTTTTTTTTTTTTTTTTTTTTGTGGGGGGAAAAAGATTCAGTAAAACCTGTTTAATTTACACATTTATATCTTTGCTTTTTCTACCAGCTAGCGGTCCAGAGAGGAGCTGTTATCGGTGTTTGATATCACTTATGTGCACTTATACACACAATGCCATCAATCACCAATAACCCCTCCTGTTCACAGGCCTGCAAAAAAGCAAAAGATATAAATGTATAAATTACAAGTTTTACTGAATCTTTTCCCCCAAAACTATATATCAATCCGCTTGGCTTCACCTGCTCTATAACATGGTGCTCTTAGATGCATTTTGTGGCGACAGGTCCTCTAAGTAAAACTAAAAGGAAACAAAGAAACCAAACGTTCAAAACACTAAAAGCCAAACCCACAGAGTCCAACCCCCTGGGGAGGACTTCTGAAGGCACTGAATGGACCATTTTTGTTCAGAGTCATATGAGAAGAACATGGCTCATGTACAATGCACTGCTTATAAGTAGATATGACGTGCCCATACACCGTACAGATAAATGTAAAATGAAAATAGTTAAATGTTTAAGCCCAAACCAGGGGCTAAAAGTATAGGAAGAATAATTTACCTGCACTTCTGCTCCATCTCATCTTTTAGCTGCATCTCATTATGTAACTGCTCTTCAAGTTGATAGATGCTCTTCTGCAAATTCTCCACCTGAACATGAACAGATGTTTATCAGTAAGGCCACGTTCACATCACCATTTAAATTCTGGTATTTTGTTCCAGTATAGGAAGAGAATACCAGAACAGATGGATTGGCATATGGCTGACACCAAAGGTGCCTTATGGATTCCATTCACTATGGCGCAGCCAACAGGAGTACCGGCATTCTGCATGCATGGGTATTCTGCCCTTTTTTGTTGGATCTTGCTGGAAACTATGCTGCAGATGTGAACCTAGATTAACCATATACTTACACCTTAAAGGCGCAACAGGAATAAAAAACTAAACTAAGTCCTAACTAAAAACAAAAAATGCTTCCAATTGAGCAAATATTCGGAAAGTTTAGTCAATGGAAAACCTACAGCTGAAACAGAATGCATTCTCCATTATCTGTAACCGAGAACAGAAAAATAATACGATTCATAGATAACCCACGCAGAATTAGGTTACGTGACATTTTCCAATCAAGAAGGTGTTCACTTTCTTTGAATACCTATCAGTACAGGAAGGAGGGGTTATCAGTGGCTGACAGCTATCTCTCTATGCACAATAAAGGGCCCTTTACATGGGCCGAGAATCGTACAGATTAACGCCATCGAACGTTCATAGTAACACTCATTAGTGATGATCGGGTGGTGTAACTGCACCTCCGATTACATGATGAACAAGCAAAACGCTTGTTCATCGGGTATTCCGATCGTTTGTGCGCACACAAAAATGATCATTTACTGGCAGCAGAATGTGCCGCGTAATAACGATCTCCTGCCGCCAAACAGCGAGTCCTTATGGGGAAGAGTGAAGGCATTAGTGATCGCTCTTCCCCATACTTTGGAAGAGATCGCTGCATGTAAATTCAGCGGTCTCCTCCGCTAGCTATCAAAATCCTATTGGGGCAGATTACAAATGCCAGTATTAGCCGCATTCTGCCCGGTCAGACTTTACACTAACTTATTATCTTAATAAATTTGGCAAATGTTCAGCCAGTCTGTGCACCAAAAATTCTAATCTACACCAGTTTCTGGTCTATTGGGCCATGAGAAGCTAAGCCCCACCTACTTTATCTGTCACTTTTCAGTGCCGAGGGAAGTGAAAAGTTGCAAACTATGTTGCAAATATGTGGTGCACCATTATTTGAGCCTTTTTTTCTCTCCCCAATCGCGACATAAAACTTTTCATAAATGTCCCTAATTTGGCTTTTTTATGATCAATTCTATACAATAAATAACATTTTTGAGTCGTCCAATCCCTTAAAATGCTTAGCCAAAAGCTTAAAATGGTATAGAATAAACTTTACCGAGCCTCGCTGCTCCTGTGCCGATGCATCCCAGCTGGTTTCATATCCTGGCCTCCAGTGATGACATTTTGCAATGGACATGTGATTGCTGCCGCAGTCACATGTCCAAGTTGAAGTCATTGCTGTGGCTACGTAACAAAGCTTTCACATACCTGTGTTGAAATGTCATCACAGGAGGTCAGCATACAGATTGGCAGGGCCCTAGGAATAGGGTTGAGCGAACCGGGTTTGGATTGCTGTATCCGAACCAGATTTGTTATAAAAAAAAAAAAAAAAAAAAAAAAAAAAAAAAAAACTTCGTTAAGCATATGGACTCCGCTTTCCGCAGTTTCTGCAAATATCGCAAGACATTTACATTACATCGTCTCGCTTCGATCACGTCACTTTGTTTATTGGCAAAAATGACTATCAAAATATTAAAGGGAGTCTGTCAAAGTTTCACCTTTTTAACCCTTCCCATAGCTTTCTAGCAGCCTTACAGTTAATAAAAACGTTACCTTTATGAGCAATCCTGGACTTACAAAACCGGCAAAAAACAACTTAGTAGCATATGCAAATGAGGGCTCGCAAGTGCCCAGGGGCGGCGTTACCCTCGTAGGTGCCCAGCTAGCTCATCCTTATCGTCGCTTCCCCTCGCCCATTCTTTCCCTCTGACCGCCCATCTACTTACTTCTTGTTTCGCCGAGATCCCGCGCCTACGGCATCACAGTAATTAATGCGCATGCGCTGGCTTCGCGCCGTTAGCCGGCGCATGCGCATTAATTACTGTGATGCCGTACAAGGAATGGGCATCGCAGTGCGCATGCGCCGGCCGACAGACTGAGTGCGCAGGCGTGGGATCTCAGCGAAACAAGAAGTAAGTAGATGGGCGGTCAGAAGGAAAGAATGGGCGAGGGGAAGAGACGATAAGGCTGAGCTAGCTGGGCAGATCTCATGACCTCTGGGTCTGCACTATATATGCAATAAATGTTATTCCATTTATTGCATATATATGTTTTTATGGTAATTTTTAATTATGATTAAATCAAGGTGGGATTATATACAATGTGCGGTCTTCTTTGTGGATTCTCTTGTGGCAATAGACTATGCACTATTGTGCTTGTAGGATTTTGGAGTGTATATTGGTGTACTAAGTAATTTATGCTAATAAATGAACCGACACGTGACAGAAGCGAGACGAAGCAAGTCTAGCGATATTTGCAGAAACTTCGGAAAGACCTCCGCGGAGGACATTTTACAGTAAGACAGAGCCCATATTATTAAGGGAGTTATTAAAAGAATCTGGTTCGGATACAGCAACCTGAACGCAATTAGCTCAACCCTAGTTAAGAAATCAGTGAGGTATTATTCAGCTTGATATTTGATAGCATTATAAGCGTTTGGTCAAACATTTGAAACGTCTAGACAACCCCTTTAAAACTAGTAAAGAAAAAAAAGGTATAAGAAATGTATGGGAATTTTATTGGAGATCTTATTAAACATATCCAGAACAATCTCTGTTCAGATCACTGGAAATGCACTTTATATGGATGAAGCCTGTGTATTAAGGCCCCTTTACAAGTAGGGGAGTCATCGGGTAGGGGTTTTCCTAGGATCGCTCATTCCTGATAATTGCCCTGAGTAAAAGTGCTGCCAATCACCTGATGACTAAGCAAAGGCTGGTGCATACAGCTAAATACTTTTTGGACAGCAGATTGTGCAGTCTAAACAGCGATCTACTGCCCAGAAACCATGATTTTCTATGGGGACAAGCGACTGCAGCAATCCCTCATTTAATACAAAAGAGATGATTGCTGCATGTAAATGCCACTCTCACCTCCTTTGATGAGCAGGCAATTATCGTGAATCAATTAATCATTTGTACAAGCATAAAGACATACCAGGTTCTTATCTACTTTAGAACTGGATCTATTGTCATCAGCACTTGACGCAGGGTTAGATAAATACCTAAAAAACAAGAAAAGGGCATTAAAAAGATAAAAGTTGGAAACTTCACTTAAGATGTCTCCAGAACCAAATCGATTTTACACACATTATTCTACCAGAAAAACAGTATTAAACTTACTGCCTGTTACTGTAATAGGTGAATCCTACAAAAGGAAGCTGGTTCCCCACA
Organism: Bufo bufo; assembly: GCF_905171765.1. Taxonomy (NCBI): domain Eukaryota; kingdom Metazoa; phylum Chordata; class Amphibia; order Anura; family Bufonidae; genus Bufo; species Bufo bufo. The sequence continues at coordinate 160,593,075 of NC_053393.1, read as the reverse complement.
AATGCTTTCGGTATTGGGAATGTTTCTTCCTCTCCTTTATCGTCCTCCAAATCATCAAAATTACTTGTATCAATGTCACTGGTTAAATCTGGCACAACCGGAGCTACAGCTAAGAAGAAAGCAGTATAGAAAGTTAGTTCTTCTACATTACAGTACAGGTTGGCTCTTTCCTGTCTTGAAGGCTGCAGAAAACCACTGCTGTTTCATTAGTGCTAAAATACATATCTTTATCATACAACTATGAAAAACACAAAGATGGACATTTTTATAAGCGAGTGAAAACGTAAATACCAGATACCACAGTTGGATGAGGATTTATGCCTCTCCTCCTCTGACTGTAAAGCACACCGCCCACTGTATTACCTGCAGATCACATTCTGGACATAGTTTCTAAATGCTGTATTTCTGGCTGTATCGTGGCTAGCAGATAGATTCTTAGCTATAAAATAAGAAATGACTTGGGCTACTTTCACACCTGCGTTTAGGTGCGGATCCGTCTGGTATCTGCACAGACGGATTCACACCTATAATGCAAATGTTGGTATCCGTTCAGTACGGATCAGTCTGCATAACTCAGTAAAAAAAATAGTCTAAGTGTAAGTCAAACGGATCCGTCCTGACTTACATTGAAAGTCAATGAGGGACAGATCAGTTTACAATTGCACCAATATTGTGTCAATGTAAACGGATCCGTCCCCATTGACTTACATTGTAAGTCAGGACGGATCCGTTTGGCTCCGCATCGACAGGCGGACACCAAAACGCTGCAAGCAGCGTTTTGGTGTCTGCCTCAAGAGCGGAATGGAGGCGAAACGGAGCCAAACTGATGCATTCTGAGCGGATCCTTATCCATTCAGAATGCATTGGGCCTGAACTCATCCGTTTGGGGCCGCTTGTGAGAGCCTTGAAACGGATCTCACAGGCGGACCCAGAAACGCCAGTGTGAAAGTAGCCTTACCGGTACATCTCTAGCTGCTATACAGCCTGAGATACAGCAGTTATTAGCAAAGAGGTATCTCACACCTCCTTAGCTACTGAAGAGAACTTTGGAATATAAGACATAAGAACTTTTAATCAAGATTTTTTTTTTTCTTGATAAAAAAAAAAAAAAGTGAATCTTATAGACCAAAAAACAGTAAGGTAAATAAGAATTATCACTATACATTAGAAACTTTATAGATTAGATCATTTGGTGAAATTATATCCATAAACTATCACATGGAAACATATTGCCTTCTTCTGGCTATAAATTAATACAATAAGTAAGCTTCAATTGTCCTACAAGAAAAAAAAAAAATGTAGGTAGTCTAAAAAAAATCACTGAAAAATGTGAAGCCAAATTCAGCAAGGTACTGTAAATTAATTTACATTCACTGGAGTCAAGCTACAGCAGTATGCGGTGTCGTCCTGGTTGTCAAAGAACAAGGAAAACCCAACGGAAAAGAACTGATGGAAATTTAAACGCAGTCTTTAAAAGGAAAAAAAGTTCATAGGCAAAACCAAATTCAACCTTTTGTGATATCTGTACCTCATAAAGAACTTACTATCTCGGAGAGTCTCCCATGCCCATTGGTCATTTTTGAAGAAAAGATGTCTTTTAATTTCTTCAACCCCATTCCGCCCCAACCGGACTTCTCTGTGAAAAACCAAAAAATTCATGGTAATTTTTTTTAAAGGCATTTCAATAATAATCCAATTAAGTTTAATTATTAAATGGGTTGTCCACAGGGCTAAATAGAGGTGCTCAGAATTATTTAAAAAAAAAATACAAAGAATGAATACTCACCCCCCACAATCCCCTGCAGCTAATGTTTTTACCCTTAGGCTCCATTCACACATCCGCAATTTCGTTCCGCATTTTGCGGAACGGAATTGCGGACCCATTCATTCCTATGGGGCAGCACGATGGGGCATTTGCTAGTTTATTAGAGCTAGAACATGTCGTACTTTTATTCCGGTGGCCTCTCGGCATGCGCTGCCGTGCCGGCGGAACCCTGCCCCGCTCTATTATAGTCAATGGGGCCGGAGCGGTAGTCCGGGGGCACGCGTTCACTAGTGGCAGGACGTGTCCGACAGGCTGTTCATCAGCTGGAGGCGCGTGACACTAGTGTGAAACTAACCTTAGTCTGTCAATGATTGTCAAAAGATCTGTAATTACCTTATAATACCAGCTTTCATTAATATCCACTGTCCCTTTCCACCTTAAAGACAGTTGCTAATATGGCTTATCTGTCTCCAGCTAAGACGACCGGAAGACGTAGGGGCGGTCCTTCACACTGCATGCCTGCATTAGGCTTCAGAGTGTGGAGGCGTGTCTCTCAGTAATGCAATCTGATTAGCTGGCAGGGAGCTGCTGGCTACAGCAAGTATGTATGGGAAGTGAGGGAAAGCAGTTTTGGCCTCAGAGAACTGGCAGAGGAGCCATCTTGAGAAGGTCCTCATATTGTAAAGGTTAAAACAGCCGTAACTAAGGGAAACACTAAAAGAAAACAGTGGTATGTGAAGAAACAAAAGTTTCGACATGTCACCAAGGAAGAAACGCTATGACTGGCCACTGAATTTAAATAATTAATCATTACTGAGGAAAACATTTGTCGTAACTTTGAAAACAATGAGTGAATGAGGCTGTTAATAAACATTTATTAGAAGGTTTAGTATTTCAATATATTAGGCTTAATTAAATATTTTTATCTCCAAAAATCCTTTAATATCTTTAATATGTCTACTGGAGAAATTAATTTTAATTCTGGAGAAATTTCACCCATCCATAATGTATTTTTCAGATCACAGTTTACATGGTAGAGCTGAAGTGGTAAAGATGACACTAAACTAAGCTGTGGCATTCGGTTGCAGGCAGCTGCTGTCCATGCAAATTAACATGCATCAAATTGGATCTAGAAGCACATAATGAGGGCATCCTTTTGCCTCTATAGAAATCCCTGGTCAGAGCACACACACAGTATTGTCTATAGTTCGGAGCGCCAATGTGAGAGAGACGTAGCAGAGCTGACAGGGGTTTATAGACGGGCAACCAAAGTAAATGGAATCATTATACCCAGAAAGACTGATTATTTCAGCTGAAAGAAAGCCACCTTAAGGCCCCTATATACATATGGACAACCGACTCTCCCTCGTCATCATCTGAGAATGACTGGACATGTCTGACTTCCACGCTCAAGACTTCTATTCTCCCAGGAGATGAGTTACCAAAAGGAGGTGTCTAGCTGTGACCATCATCTACCCCCCACTGAAAATGTATTCATGCTCTGCTGAGCCAAGCGTGTATGTGGGAGTCGAGAGAGACAGCTGTCAGCTGACGGCCACTGAAGGTGTATGGGCACCTTTAAAGGTGAACTTTTCACCAGGTACAAATTTATCTTTATAATGACCATACACAAGAGAAATCTGTTGGATAATGGTTGTTCGGCCAAAACCTCTCTCCCCCAATCTCCCCGGGCACATATGTCTTGTCTTGGCTGAGTGTGACTGCGCTGTGAAACTGGAGGTGGTCTTGTTCACATCTCCATTTGTGGATCCGGTAGGCTGTTCCGGCACAGAGCAGCCTCCCAGATCCTCCACTTCACCACCGGATCCCCACGGACCAGCCGTGATCCGGCCAATTTCCAGCAAAAATTGTGGAGATCGGGCAGTCTGCTCTGTGCTGGAACTGCCTGCCGAATCTACAACTCAACAAGGCCGAAGGGCGAAAGGATCCACTGTGTGTGGGCTAAAGAGGTCGTCCAACCCCACAAATTACAATGGTTGGAAAAAAATATATATATATAAAATCATATAGAGAAATATCCCTATCAATCGCCTGCCGCTCCCGTGCCAACGTTTCCCTGGTCATCTGCCATCCTTTACTTACCAGACTGTAGTGATGACCGCTGCAGTCATTCATTCACTTGTAGCAGTGATGTGTCAAAACCACAGAAGTTACCCTTGTGGCGTGGACATGTCACTGGACGCGAGTAAACCGAGATTGATTTATGAAAAAGGGAAGCTTGAGCACGGGAGCCGCAGGGAATGCGTGAAAGGATCATTTCCCCTTGTGGTTACTTCATGCAGTTTGTAAGCCGTCTATAAAAAACTGAATGAGGTTGGACAACTACAACCATATAAGCTACAAGATGAGTTATAAAAAATGTATTTATTTTTTTAAATAACTGCACTTCAATTACATTCATTTCTTTCTGCACTGATTAATTCAATGAAATTCCATCACGGGGCCCTTCACCATTTTCATACTGAATCACAGACTGCAAACATTTCCTTACAAAGGCACCTATCGGTTCTTTTCCAACACTTGCACTTATTTAGATTTAAAAAAAAAAAAAGCAGGCAGTGATTTCAAATCCATTCAATGCTGCTTGCAAATCCAAGTATATATGTGATTTTATCTGCCTCCAGAAGCCGTCCAGGCTGCTGCCTTATAAGGCTTTCCATTACCGTGCTGGGAGCAGATGACATATAGATATTGCTTCCTAGGATTGGCAATTTAAAGGTTTCCGAATAATGGAGGCCATGTTTCAGCTTTCATTTCTTACACTTAAGGCCTCATGCACACGACCGTGGTGTGTTTTGCGGTGATCCGCAAAACACAGATGGCGTCCGTGCGCATTCCGCAATTTGCGGAACGGCGCGGACAGCCTTCAATATAAATGCCTATTCTTGCCCGCAAAGCGCGGACAAGAATAGGACCTGTTATATTTTTTTTAGCGGAGCCACGGAACGGAGCAACGGATGCAGACAGCACACGGAGTGCTGTCTGCATCTTTTGCGGCCCCTTTGAAGTGGATGCGGACCCAAACAACGGCCGTGAGCATGAGGCCTAAGGCTGTCTGTATTGATGCGTTAATAGTAACACCTAGCGTTGATCTGCCTGTGTAATACTGCCTCTGATTATCCGATGAATGAGCAAACGGTCGTTCATCAGGCAATAGCAATCTTTCAGTAGTTTTACAAAATCATCGCTTGCATCACTGTTTGCCGGCAGCAGACTGATTAGACTAGGGCTGAAACGATTACTCGATTGAATAGAGTAATTCGACACAAAAAAATAATCGATGAAAATTTCTTGCAGGATTCGTTTGTGTCATGTGACCACGGAGCAGGAGTGAAGCGCTTGCTATTACTTACCGCTCCGTGGTCACCTGCCGGTCCGTATCGTGCTGCTCTGGATCCTGACACATAGTCAGCTCATAGTGCACGTAAGCGCGCACTATGACCCGACGCTGTGTGACATCAGGATCCAGTGCAGCGAGCGGAGAAGAAGAGGAAGGAGCTGTCGAGCGGAGCTCCTACAGGAAAGATAAGTATTTTATTTCACTGGTGCTGGGGACATGGCACTGAAGGGGGACAGTCTGCAATGGATGGCATGGAGGGGCAGATCTGATGGCACTGGGAGAGTAGGGGACATGGAGGGGCTGATTTGATGGCACTGGGGGATAGTGGAGCTGATGGCACTGGGGGAACTGATGCACTTGTGCTGATCGCACAGGGGGGAATGTAGCGTGTTGGGGACTGATGGCAGGGGGTCCGATGAGTTTTTATAAAGTCAAACAGTCTATTCATTAATTTTTTCTCATTATAGTACTCGATTAATCAGAAAAAATAATCGATAGAATACTCGATTACTAAAACAATCGTTTACTGCAGCCCTAGATTAGACAGAACAGTCTGCCGCCGGCAAACTGATTCAATATGGGGTAGATCGATGGCATGAGCGATAGCTCCTCCTTATACTGTGGAGGAGATCACTACATGTAATAACAGTGGTCTCCTCCACTAACGATCAGGCAATGCTTCCTTCCCAACAATCGCTTACAAAATCTGTTAATGTAATGCAGCCCTTAGACTGGTGATTTTTCTCTCTTACTCTTGAAGGGATTTCCAGGACTTAAAGAGGACCTTTCACCAGAATAAAACATCTAAACTAACTATACAGACATGTAGAGCGGCGCCCAGGGATCCCCCTGCACTTACTGTTATACCTGGGCGCCGCTCCGTTCGCCCGGTATAGCCTCCGGTATCTTCATAGTTAGGCTCCACCCAGGGGAACCTGCCGGCGTCTCTTTCTCCTATGCTGTAGCGCTGGCCAATCACAGCGCGCAGCTCATAGCCTGAGAGGCTTTTTTTTCTCTCAGGCTATGAGCCAGCGCTACAGCATATGAGAAAGAGACGCCGGCAGGTTCCCCTGGGTGGAGCCTAACTATGAAGATACCGGAGGCTATAACCGGAGAACGGAGCGGTGCCCAGGTATAACAGTAAGTGCAGGGGGATCCCTGGGCGCCACTCTACATGTCTGTATAGTTAGTTTAGATGTTTTATTCTGGTGAAAGGTCCTCTTTAAAGGGATTCTGTCATCAGAATTTAGGCCTATAACCTAAACATATGGCGATGTCCCTAGTAATACACTGAATCCTAAAGTGACCTTCTCAAATGCGCCTGTGGCTCTATAATCATAAAAAACAGGTTTATATCACCTGTCACTCACGTCAGAAATGTGTCCAAGGGGTCGTCTCATGATGCAGGGGGCCCGGCTGCAGCCATCTCCTTTCGGTGCCCAGCGCCGCCTTCTGAATTGAAATCGCCGCCCTCCCTTTCATTAGGGCCGCCTACCTTAGTTCATTGCCGCCACTCTAACGTCCGCTCTCCTCAGCCAGATCCCGCAGGTTCGAGCGAATTGCGCCGACCGGCGCATGCGCACTTCGCTCAACAAGGCCGCTGCCAGTAGTCCGCACGGGCGCATCAGGTTATACCTAGTGCGCACGCGCGGGATCTGGCTGAAGAGAGCTGACGTTAGAGAGGCGTCGATGAACTAAGGTAGGAGGATCTAATGAAAGGGAGGGCAGCGATTTCAATTCAGAAGGCGGCGCTGGGAACCGAAAGGAGAAGGCTGCAACCGGGCACCCTGCATCATGAGACGACCCCTTGGACACATTTCTGACGTAAGTGACAGGTTATATAAACCTGTTTTTTATGATTAAAGAGCCACAGGCGCATTTGATAGGGTCACTTTAGGATTCAGTGTATTAGTAGGGACCTCGCCATATGTTTAGGTTATAGGCCTAAATTCTGATGACAGAATCCCTTTAAATACTGATGAGCTATCCTGAGGATGGCATCAATTTTGGACGGGTGGAGGTCAGACTCCAAGCACTCCTGCTGATCAGCTGTTTGAAGAGGCTGAAGCTTTCGGTTAAGTGATGCGCCCTCGTCACAGCACACTAACAGACGTTGTATTGCGGCTGTGAACGACATTGCAGCTCAAACTCATTTACTCGAACGGGACTGAGCTGCACAAAGGCTCTGTGACCGAAGGAAGTGACGTCACTAGCTAGGAAGAGTCTGCGGGGTGCCTCGTCCAACAGCTGACCGCAGGGCTGCTGGTGCCCCACTAGTCAGATACTGCTGATGTATCCTGAGTTCACTGCAGCATGAAGAGCTCAGCATAGGACAGGCCACTAGATTACAAGCCGATCTGAGGCAGAGCAGAGATCTTCTCCAGGGCTAGTGTAATACAATCTTGCGTGTGCTGGAAATGGTAGCCCGGGTATTCTGCTAAATGGTGACACTGGAAAATAAATGAGTAGATAAAGCTACTGGACCATTTGCGAATTTTAGCAGCTACAGCCCTTTCAAAAACTTTAGCCTTCAGCGTTTCCTTCACCAGGACAGACCAAAGATGCAGTATGAAAGACCAGCCAGCTGGTACCACATGCAATCCTGTGCTCCTGCTCAGTCGGACGCTTGGATGGCAAAGAGGGTAGACTTTACAACAACAATCTGAAAGAAAGATCAGGAGGCCACTAAGGGGGTACAGGGGCGCCTGCTGACTTGTAGAGACCTGTATTAAACCCTTAGTTAAAAGGGGTCTGCCCCCTCACCAGAATCCCATCCACAGACCGGCAAAAACATGGAGCAGAATTTCTTAAGCCTGCCGAGATTCCCACCGATCGTGAGAATGGGGGTCCTGTGCGCCAATATGAACGGAGCAGCAGGTCTACAAGTACAGGGCTCCGTTATCACGTTAATAGTTCTTTCGCTAGCAGCACTACTATACGCAATGGTGTATAGTATACCACATAATAGTAGTGTATGCACTTCTTAAATTATGGCCACGTGACATAAAGCATATAGTGCGCCTAACAGCTCACTGATAATATTTTGTACCATTTAACCCTTCACTAATTCTGCTAAATATCCCTTACAGGAGCACTGCTAAGCAATATGTAAGCAATCTGTAAAAAGGAGATTTTTTGTGAAACTCACCTGTAAAATCTTTCTCGTCTTTTCCATTGGGGGACACAGACCATGGGTATAGCCTAGGTCATTACTAGGAGGAGACACTATGCAACAGAAACCTGTGGTGAGATTCTGCTATAGGGACATGCAAATATGCGTCTTGTATGTCCACCGACACGAGGAATTCCCCTGGAAGAAGAGAAGCAATAACGGATCGGAAGGATTCCATCCGGAACCTCCGGACCCGCAGAGACCTGTTTCAGGTCTAGAACAGGACGCACCGATCCCTCCTTTCTTGGCACCACGAATAGGTTGGAGTAGAAACCTGCACCTTGCTCCTCCAAGGGGACTGGAACAATCACTCCCCTGTCCAAAAGGGAAGAGACCGCCTGCAAAAGAGCCGCAGCCCGGACTGGATCCCCCGGAGCCCGAGAAGAGAAGAAACGCTCCGGAGGCCTGGAAGCGAATTCTATTTTGTAACCAGATGTTACAATTTCCAGGGCCCAGGCATCCTGGATATGAGCTCTCCAAACCTGTTGAAAGGAGAGCAATCGGCCCCCCACAGTAAGAGGTGGGGGCACCCCTTCAGGCGGAGGACTGCTTGGGAGCCGCAGGGCGGGCAGATTGTGGCCGCGGGCGCCAGGAAGGCTGGGGCTTAAAGGCAGGCTTTTTACGGGAGTCCTGAGAGCCACCCGGGAAGGGAGCCGCCGCAGACCTGGAAGAGGAGAAGCGACGAAAGGACTGGTTCCTACAACCGGAGGACCGACCTCCAAAAGGTGCGCTTGGATCTAGATTGGGGCAGGTTGGTACTCTTGCCCCCCGTCGCGTCCGAGATAATCTCGTCCAGCTTAGCACCGAAAAGGGGAGGTTAGTGAGGGAACGCTTAGAGGAAGCGTCAGCGTCCCAAACCTTCAACCAGACTTCTCTGCGCTGTGTGACCGAAAGGGCCGAAATCCGCGCAAAGAGAATGCGAACATCAAAGGAAGCTTCGCAGAGAAACTTCGTCGCCTGGGACATCTGGAGGACAAAGTTTAAGGTGTCCGCAGAGGCATCCTGCTCCGTTAGGTCCTGATGGTGGCGCTGCAACCATACGGAAAGCGCTCTGGATACCCAGGCCGAGTCGAAGGCGGGCCGCAGGCCAGTGCCTGCTAGAGTGAAGATGGCTTGGGACAGAGAATCCAAACGCCTGTCAACTGCATCCCGTAGAGACGAACCGTCCTAGACAGGAATGGCCGTATTCTTAGCCAATCTGGCCACCGGCGGGTCGACCTTAGGAGGAGAAGACCACTACTGCACATTTTCTGCAGGAAATGGATAAAAAGTATCCATACGTTTCGTGGCAGAAAACCGGTGATTAGGGCGGTCCCAGGCCTTAGAGAGGACCTTGTCGAACTCTCCATGTATGGGGAATACAACCATTTGAGGTTTCCTAGAGTGGAAAAGAGGGAACTCCTGGCTACCAGCGGAAGGAGATTCCCCCTGGATATCAAAAGTATCCCGGACCGCCGCCACCAAGTCTGCCACCATAGTGGACAGCTTGGGCGAGGGCTCCAGCTCTGTGTCCTCGTCAGAACTGGACCTTTCCCCTTCCGTCCCTGTGAGGAGGGGAAGTGTCTGAATGGGCCTCCAGACGAGGAGGGGAAGCAGAATCATCCGAGGAAGGATGCTGCTGTGTACGCTGCCTCTTAGTGGCCGAGCGTCCTCTGTGGGAACCACTGGGAAGCGGATTGGTGTTAGCCGCAGGATCCGCGGACGCCATGTGTTCCATGACGGCCATGGCAGACCGAGAGACTTGGGCTAAGTCAGCGGCCGCCCTAGAAATGGCACAGGCCCAAGCGGGTTCTGCGGGCTCAGACGGGGCGGAGGGAGGACTGGGCTGAGTGAGAGGGGGAGGAGGGGGGAAGAGGATGAATCTGTTCAGAGGCAAGGCAAGAGTCACAGGATCCCGTGACCTAAAGTGGCAAGCCGCAAACCTGAGGGGCCGACTTGGATTTTTGGGAGGCCCCAGGTTTTGGCATGATGGCGGCAATCCCTGCAAAGGAAGGGGTCAGGGTCTACCGTTCCTGCAGCACGCAAGACAAACTATCCTACCGCGACATCGTGGAGCCGGAACCAGCCGCGTATGGAGAGCGCTGAGCCGGAGTGCGGAGCAGAAGAATAGGGCACCGCCCACAAATCGCGTCAGGAGGCGCGAAACCTGCGCGCGCGCTGGAATATGGAAAATAACAGACGCGGCCGCCGGAAGGGTAGGAGGGCCCGCCCCCTAGACACCGCTGAGGGAGAGCCGAGGAAGTTGCCGCTTCTGATAGCGATGCCCCGGACAGGGATCCTTCCCCCGTTCAAACCACCCACCAAGTGGCCCTAAGTGTCACACCGGGAGACAGTGTACTTTTCTGCGTCCTGCAGTCTTCACCCTCAGATCCACACCAGCGGAGGTCACCTCTTAGTCAGCTGGCACAAGGAGTGGCAGTGATCTGGAGGGCAGGAAGGTGACCCCGAATCTGGTAGGCCGCTGGAGCTGCAGGTCGAGCCCGGTTCCACTTAACTTCTGGGGGAGGGTGGTAGGTAGCCGGGGACGTCAGTTCGACCTCGGCGCTTGCGCCACCGAGAGACCAGGGAAGCAGAATTGCGACCCTGCGTCCCTGCTGAAAAAAATAAACGGGAGTAGAGTCGAAAATGTCACCTCCTTATCTGACACTAAGCAAGACTGAGGTCCTCCCGGTGGAGCATGGGGGTATAGCCCTGGGAGGAGGAGCTTTCTTTTTTATTTGCAGTGTCTCCCCCTAGTAATGACCTAGGCTATACCCATGCTCTATGTCCCCCAATGGAATGTACGAGAAAGATGGCATTTTATTTCCAAAATCTTTCAAACAAGCAGGATGCAAAGATACGGTGTGCACAGGTGGTTATAGACCTGAGATGGAGTGCATTCACATGAAGGTAAGCCATAGAGCGGAACCATTGACTTGAATGGGTCCACAATATACGGCATTATCTTTTGCGGTGTGGACGCACAGACCAAAAAGCCCACTGAAGAGCTTCCTTGGCCATCCTGTCCGTGCCTCCGCTCCGCTTGCGGCCCGAAATACGGGCATGGACAGCCTACAGTCGTGTGAAGGGACCCTTAGCTGATTCCACAGACATAAAATCTCTGGTCTGTGGCTCTCTTAAAGGGTCACTGAGTATTGGTTAAACTTTTGATGTGTCACTGAGACATATAAAAAGTTTTCATCAGTGAGAGTCTGAGCGATGAGACCCTCACCGTTTGCTAGAACGCAGAGAGAGAAGGGCAAGCATATTGAGCACTCTCTCCTTGCTGCAGCAGACAGAATGTAGATGGACCCGTAGACTTTCCATCGAGCCCATCTCCTACAGCGAGGAGAGCGCAATATGTGCACTCTTATTGCTCCTGGGAGTCTCAGTGCTCAGACTCCCACCGATAACTTTTGATATGTCTCGGTGACATTAAAAAATGTAACCAGAACTCAGGGACACTTTAAGCCAGCTAAAGACCAAAGATATTTTGTCAGTGGAATCAGCTGACTGTATCAGGTCTATAGCCTGCTTGTTTGATAGATTTGGGAAATAAAGTGCCAGATTTTACATATTTTGATGAGTTCTGCTTTTACAAATCCTTTGGTCACACAATCTTACGTTTATGTTACTGGTCCGATGGACACTTAAAATCTGCTGCTGCGGGAAGATCCACCAGGCACACGAGTCGAGCGAGAGTCTAGAGAACTTACGCCTCTAAATCTTATCGCAGTAGCAAATAAACATATTCATTAGCATGAAACTCAGAGGATAAAGTCCAGGATCTCAACAGGTTCAACGTCCGATGGTCTGGCTTTTACTTCTCTAGTCAGAAAGTTCTAGTTGGCGAACAAACATGAATGGAGACAACATTACCTGTCAGTGAGGAATGCACATATCAAGTTTTTCGCCTCTTTTGAAATGTCACTGTCCTCTGGGAATGTAAGTGAGTTTTTGTGATTCATGATCTTGCTATAAGTACCAACCAGTGAGTCTGCATAGAAAGGAGTGTCTCCTGCAAAACAGACAAAACATGCAATGTTATATTATATTCATGTAAGAACAAACCCTGACGTACCGCTAGTAAAGTCCTACACATGGAATCCCAGTAAGTGACTTATGTGAGGCTTATTCTCAAGCAGATGCTTCTGATTTTATACTTTTTTAATGCCCTGTAATAGTGCCACGTAGTGTAACGTTTCACTCCGGGTGTCCACCTTCATAAATATGCCATGGTGGACATTACATGTGGGCAACCCACTGCTGATAAGTGGGACAACCAATATTCTTCTGCGTCTCTGCTTGTCAGGTAAGAAGCAGATCATCCAGTGGTATCCATGGCTTCTCTGACAAGCAGAAAAGTGCACTAATTCTCCATCAGTGATAGAGGCTATGGACACTATAGACACTACTATTTTCGCAGCCCAAAGTACTGTATACAGACTGGTTTTCAAAGCTGCAGCCTCAGGTTTGACATAGTACAGTGATGGTGCCCCCTCAAGCCTACCAGGGAGCCATTACGACAATGTGGTAGTATTACAGGGAGTGCAGAAATATTAGGCAAGTTGTATTTTTGAGGATTAATTTTATTATTGAACAACAACCATGTTCTCAATGAACCCAAAAAACTCAATATCAAAGCTGAATATTTTTGGAAGTAGTTTTTAGTTTGTTTTTAGTTTTAGCTATTTTAGGGGGATATCTGTGTGTGCAGGTGACTATTACTGTGCATAATTATTAGGCAAATTAACAAAAAACAAATATATACCCATTTCAATTATTTATTTTTACCAGTGAAACCAATATAACATCTCAACATTCACAAATATACATTTCTGACATTCAAAAACAAAACAAAAACAAATCAGTGACCAATATAGCCACCTTTCTTTGCAAGGACACTTAAAAGCCTGCCATCCATGGATTCTGTCAGTGTTTTGATCTGTTCACCATCAACATTGCGTGCAGCAGCAACCACAGCCTCCCTGACACTGTTCAGAGAGGTGTACTGTTTTCCCTCCTTGTAAATCTCACATTTGATGATGGACCACAGGTTCTCAATGGGGTTCAGATCAGGTGAACAAGGAGGCCATGTCATTAGATTTTCTTCTTTTATACCCTTTTTTGCCAGCCACGCTGTGGAGTACTTGGACACGTGTGATGGAGCATTGTCCTGCATGAAAATCATGTTTTTCTTGAAGGATGCAGACTTCTTCCTGTACCACTGCTTGAAGAAGGTGTCTTCCAGAAACTGGCAGTAGGACTGGGAGTTGAGCTTGACTCCATCCTCAACCCGAAAAAGGCCCCACAAGCTCATCTTTGATGATACCAGCCCAAACCAGTACTCCACCTCCACCTTGCTGACGTCTGAGTCGGACTGGAGCTCTCTGCCCTTTACCAATCCAGCCACGGGCCCATCCATCTGGCCCATCAAGACTCACTCTCATTTCATCAGTCCATAAAACCTTAGAAAAATCAGTCTTGAGATATTTCTTGGCCCAGTCTTGACGTTTCAGCTTGTGTGTCTTGTTCAGTGGTGGTCGTCTTTCAGCCTTTCTTACCTTGGCCATGTCTCTGAGTATTGCACACCTTGTGCTTTTGGGCACTCCAGTGATGTTGCAGCTCTGAAATATGGCCAAACTGGTGGCAAGTGGCATCTTGGCAGCTGCACGCTTGACTTTTCTCAGTTCATGGGCAGTTATTTTGCGCCTTGGTTTTTCCACACGCTTCTTGCGACCCTGTTGACTATTTTGAATGAAACGCTTGATTGTTCGATGATCACGCTTCAGAAGCTTTGCAATTTTAAGAGTGCTGCATCCCTCTGCAAGATATCTCACTATTTTTGACTTTTCTGAGCCTGTCAAGTCCTTCTTTTGACCCATTTTGCCAAAGGAAAGGAAGTTGCCTAATAATTATGCACACCTGATATAGGGTGTTGATGTCATTAGACCACACCCCTTCTCATTACAGAGATGCACATCACCTAATATGCTTAATTGGTAGTAGGCTTTCGAGCCTATACAGCTTGGAGTAAGACAACATGCATAAAGAGGATGATGTGGTCAAAATACTCATTTGCCTGATAATTCTGCACTCCCTGTATATGTGAAAGCATCCATTTCAGTGGATGCTGGAAGTTTTGTAATGAAAATTGTACATAGGAGAACCCCTCTTAGGCCTCATGCACACGACCATTGTTTGTTCCGAATCCGAGCCGCAGTTTTTGCTGCTCGGATGCGGACCCATTCACTTCAATGGGGCAGCAAAAGATGCGGACAGCACTCCGTGTGCTGTCCGCATCCATTGCTCCGTTCCGTGGTCCGGAAAATAAAAATATCACCTGTTTTATTCTTGTCCGTTTGGCAGACAAGAATAGGCAGTTATATCAATGGCTGTCCGTGACGTTCCGCAAATTGCGGAACGCACACGGACGCCATACGTGTTTTGCGTCGTGTGCATAAGGCCTAAGGCAACTTAACAGAAGGTTCTCGCAAAGAGACGCAGAGAAGCGGATGCCAAGTGCAACCAACAGATCTTGGACAATAGACTGGACTTCCATTTTCCTGTGTTGTTTTTCACTTGGAATCCTGTTTTAGGATGGCTTCACACTTGACTGAATATACAGTGGAAAATCAAATGTGGTTTTGCTGCATTTGCACGGCAAAACATGCATGTATTACGTGAGGTTTTGCCGCAGATAAGCCAGCGGACTTCACTATCTATTGCAAGGGTCGTAACCGCTATTCATTCATGTGTGAACCCATCCTTAATGCTCAATGCAATGGTAAAAGTGCCTCCGCTTACTGAAGACTTAGACGTATCAAAATCCAATGCAGTCCTAACTGGAAAAGGGGAGGTGATATAGTCTAACTTACCACATGGCATGTGACGTACGTTCTACACAATGTCATCAAATGACCCAATACCCAGTCTGTCATCTGCATGGATTTTATGGAATATCACCAAGGAACTTACCTACAAGCATTTCATATAGAAAGACTCCAACGGACCACCAATCACATTCTCGTCCGTAGTAACCATCACCACCCTGAGATTTTAATACTTCAGGGGAAATGTAGTCCGGAGTTCCTACAGCAGTGTCGCATCGTACCATTCCTTCCTATAGGTCAGAGATCAAACACGTGACTAGACCATAACACAACCCAAAATTATCATACTAAAGCGCTGGGGTATTTTTGTGTGCATTTTCTATGTTTAAGGTTCCTTTAAAGAGGATCTGGCAAGATGATTTTAGAAAATACTATTCAGAAAAAATAATGCCAGAGCAGTTCTTCTTCATTGTGCTGTTCCTCTTCTGCTCCATGAAGTTTAAAATAAATTTTCTAAATCTGAAGATTATACCCCTACAAAATCTGTCACTGTCAGCACTGCTTGGACATTGACACAGTGTGCAGGGACACATCCACTGACAAGGTATATGATAACACCCAGTTGTGTTCATTTATACATTTCCGGGAAAATTAACACCATGCAGGAATATAAGCATTTAATAAAAGAGATGTGTGTACAGAGTTGTTCAGTATTATAGAAAATATGGATTAAGGTTGCAACTATAATGGTGGCCATCATTGTCCGCGAACCCTAAAAAGGGTTGTCTCATCTAAGAGTAAGTCCTCATGCACACAGCCGTTGGGCGGCCGTGGCCGTATTGCGGGCCGCAAACTTGAATGGGTCCGCAATTCCGGAGATGCAGAACGGAGTCATGGAACACAGAGTGCTTCCGTGGTGTTTCTTTCCGTTGTTCCGCACCACAAAAAAAAAAATCTCATTTTTTTTGCGGTGCGGACTGACCACGGACCCATTTAAGTTGAATGGGTCCGGCCAGCTGCACGGATGTTGCACAACGGCCGTGTGCATGAGGCCTAAGTGCCGGTCCCAGAGTTACGGAAGCTACATGGTTTGCATAGCTCCCATTCACTACGGGTTACAGAAATCACAGTGTGCCCATCCGCTTGGCTGGCACTTAGTCTCATCTCGCCGTGGAAATGGCAAGATAGCACAACCCCTTTAAAGAAATATCTCACACAATTAACTAACGTACAATAGATCTACATTTATCTTCAGCACCAAGTTCATCTAAATGATCTCAGACTACCCAGTCCTCTAACTTACAGAGTTCATCTTCATACAAGTACCAAAATCTGCAAGTTTTAAATGACCAGACTTGTCCAGCAACATATTGTCAGGCTTCACGTCCCTGCAAGACAAAAATCATGTATTCGTAAACTTTTAAGAACTTTCATTTTTAACTTAAATTGAACCTGCCTTTTCAAATGTAGCCTCGCCCCCTTCCCCAGACCACCGCCACGCTGTTATACATTCTGGTGGCCGGTTTACAATGATGATCTTCCATCTTCTGGTTGTGTCTGCAAAATGAAGGAATGACTTCAGATAGCAGTAATAAGTCATGGGGTGGAGCTGCTCTCTTGAAAAATTCTTGCTGACTTGACAGACATCCCACAGCCTCGGTAAGTTAATATGAACCTCCTAAAGCGGCATTCAGCAGGTAAGCAGTGTGCCGTTCAAGGTGAAGCCAGTGAACCCCTCTTCACTGCACATGCGCTGAAGAACAATTTACTGTAGGAGGCTTACAATGATGTACTCGGTCTGTGGGACGTCAATCAAGCCAGGGGGGCATGACATCTCTGGGGAGCCGATTCGCCCCATGACTTCTTACTGACATTTGAATTCTTTTTCTTCATCATGTCCTAAAGCCTAGAAGATAATCATGTGCAACCTGCCACCATGATGAATAACAGGTTGGTGGTGGCTTAGGGGAGTTAAATCATAACGACATGAAGGGGTTGCCCACTTTCGGTTTATTTTTACAAGTGTAACACTATTAGGGCTCATGCACAGGAACGGGTGCTGGTTATGCCCGTATTGCAGCCTGCAGCAGGCCTGCAATATACGGGCACCAGCTGTGTGCACACCCATTCACTTGAATCTGAAGGATACAGAGCAGATTCTGTGGTCTCCGGTGCTCGGCACACGTACACTGCCTGTCCAAAAAAAAAAAAAAAAAACGCCACCTGCATTTAACTAAGCAAATAGTTATGAGCCTCCTATTGGATAATTACTGCATGGGCGATTTAGCTGGCAACAAGTTATTTAACCCCAACTGGTGCAATGAGTTGCTTCTCATTTATTAAACAACCATGTTTAAAGACACATCTCGTGGTCGTGGAAAAGATGTTAGTCTGTTTGAGAAGGGTCAAATTATTGGTGTGCATCAAGCGGAGAAAACATCTAAGGAGATTGCAGAAACTACTAAAATTGGGTTAAGAACTGTCCAACGCATTAATAAAAACTGGAAGGATAGTGGGGACCCATCGTATTTGAGGAAGAAATGTGGCCTGAAAAAAAAATCCTGAATGATCGTGATCGGCGATCACTTAAACGTTTGGTGAAATCAAATCTTAGAAAAACAACAGTAGAACTCAGGGCTATGTTTAATAGTGAAAGTAAGAGCATTTCCACACGCACAATGCGAAGGGAACTCAAGGGATTGGGACTGAACAGCTGTGTAGCCGTAAGAAAACCACTAATCAGTGAGGCAAACCAGAAAAAAAAAGGCTTCAATTTGCTAGGAAGCATAAAGATTGGACTCTGGAGCAATGGAAGAAGGTCATGTGGTCTGATGAGTCAAGATTTACCCTGTTTTAAAGTGATGGACGCATCAGGGTAAGAAGAGAGGCAGATGAAGTGATGCACCCATCATGCCTAGTGCCTACTGTACAAGCCTGTGGGGGCAGTGCTATGATCTGGGGTTGCTGCAGTTGGTCAGGTCTAGGTTCAGCAACATTATGTGCTCCAAGAATGAGGTCAGCTGACTACCTGAACATACTGAATGACCAGGTTATTCCATCAATGGATTTTTTTTCTTCCCTGATGGCACGGGCATATTCAAGATAAAAATGCCAGGATTCATAGGGCTCAAATTGTGAAAGAGTGGTTCAGGGAGCAGGAGACATAATTTTCACACATGGATTGGCCACCACAGAGTCCAGACCTTAACCCCATTGAGAATCTTTGGGATGTGCTGGAGAAGGCTTTGCGCAGCAGTCAGACTCTACCATCATCAATGCAAGATCTTGGTGAAAAATTAATGCAACACTGGATGGAAATAAATCTTAGAGTGTGTATCCTTTTTTTTGTTGGCGACTTTTTTTTGGACAGGCAGTGTATGTGTGCACGAGCCCTTAGGGAGATATCACACACAGATTTTTGGGGCAGTATCTTGAACCAAAGCCAGAAGTGGATCCAGAAGAAAGGAGAAGTTTAAGTCCTTCCTTTATACAGTCCTGATCAAAAGTTTAAGACCACTTGAAAAATGGCAACACATCATATTTAGCATGGCTTGATCTTAACAAGGTTGCAAGTAGAGCTTCAACATGCAACAAGAAGAAATGGGAGTGAGACCAAAAAAATTTTGAGCATTCAATTTAATGAAAACCACGAATAAACTGAAACAGGCTGTTTTTCAGCTGATCAAAAGTTTAGGACCACACCTCGAAAAAAAAAAAAAAAAAACTAAACCCCCCCCCAAAACAGAAAATCCAACTTCCAAACATGAACTCCGTAATGAGTAGCTCCGCCGTTATTGTTTATCACTTAAAAAAATTTGTTTCGGCATGCTTGATGCAAGCGTTTCCATGAGTGGGAACTTTTCTCCAAGTGGTGAAGACGGCCGCACGGAAGGCCATCTACTGTCTGGAACTGTTGTCTATTTTTGTTAAACTTCCATTGCCAATCCATCCCAAAGGTTCTCAATTGGATTTAGATCAGGGGAACATGCAGGATGGGCAAACGAGTGATGTTATTCTCCTGGAAGAAGTCCCTTGTCCTGCAGGGCATTGTGTACTGTCGTGTTGTCTGTGAAAACCCAGTCGTTTCCACACAGACGAGGGCCCTCAGTCATGAGGAATGCTCTCTGCAACATCTGGACATAGCCAGCGGCCGTTTGACGCCCTGGACTTCCTGAAGCTCCATTGTTCACTGAAGGAAAAAGCACCCCAGACCATTATGGCGCCCCCTCCACTGTGGCGCGTTAGAAAACATCTCAGGTGGGATCTGCTTGTCATGCCCAGTAACGGTTGGAACCATCAGGACCATCTAAGGTAAAAAGAAATTCTCATCAGAGAATAAAACTTTCTTCCACCTTTGAATGTCCCATGTTTGGTGGTCTCTTGCAAAGTTCCAAACGAGCAGTTCTGTGGCGTTCAAGGAGACGGTCTTTGAAGACGTTTTTGTTTTTGAAGACCTTCAGTCTCAGATGCCATCTGATGGTTATGGGGCTGCAGTCAGCACCAGTAAGGGCCTTAATTTAGGTCGAGGATCGTCCAGTGTCTTGATGGACAGCCAATTGGATCCTCCGGCTCAGTGCTGATGAATTTTTTTTGGGTCTTCCACTTGACTTTTTTGTTCCATAAACCCTCAGGATCATTTAAGAAATTCAAATGACTGTCTTACTGAGTCCACCTCAGCAGTGATGGCGCGCTGTGAGAGACCCTGCTTATGCAGTTCAACAACCCGACCACGTTTAAAAAGGGAGTGTTTTTTTTCCCTTTGCCATCACAACGTGTGACTACCTGACAGGCAATGACAATGAATCCACATCTTTGCACAGATTTGGCCTTTTAAAAAGGCATGTGGTCCTAAAATTTGGATCAGCTGAAAAACAGCCTGTTTCAGTTTATTCGTTATTTTCAATTAATTGAATGCTCAAAAAATGTTTTGTCTCACTCCCATTTCTTCTTGTTGCATGTTGAAGCTCTACTTGGAACCTTGTGAGATCAACAATGTAAAATATGATTTTTTGCCATTTTTCAGGGGGTCTTAAACTTTTGATCAGGACTATATATGTTTATTTTCTCCAGCCCAACTTTTGGCTTTGGATAAAAAAAAATTGAGTAAAAAAAGCTGTGAGAGACACCGCCCCCTTCGGAATCCAGTCCAGTCCAGTGAAATGTGACCACAGATGTAGGGGCATTTGAATAGACAATACCATCAGGAGACCCTAATAAGAGCATTGCATAAGGCAGGGGTAGGCAACCTCCGGCACCTCAGTTGTTGTGAAACTACAACTCCCAGCATGCATCCTTCCTCTGTTCTTCTCAGAACTCACAGATATGAATGAAGCATGCTGGGAATTGTAGTTTCACAACAGTTGGAGTGCCGAAGGTTGCGGATCCCTGGCAGAAGGGAAACGCGCATTTTACTTCAGCAGCACAAACAGGACGACCTTTCAGGAACTTACCTGTGAATGAAGCCCATTGAATGAATGGCATCTAAGGCTAAAACCACTTGAGCGGTATAGAAACGCGCCCATTTCTCAGGTACATCATAGTTACTCATTAAATTGACCAGGTCTCCTCCAGGCATGTACTCCATCACCATATAAAGATACCGATCATCTTGAAAAGCATAGAATAACTGTGTATAGAGCAGAATACAGGTTATCTGGAGAACTGGATACATTCTGATTAACTGATCAATCACTGGAGGTATTCGTGAGAGGCAAAAGAACCCAAATTATGAGGTTTATACTGAGGCTTGAGTTACATGTGTGACGGATGTGACATAGGCATTGGAAAGGGTAAAAGTCAGGGTGGAAATCTACACCACAAACGGACATGTGGGGGATTTCAAATCCACACTGCAATCAATTTATGTGTTTGTTTTTTGCCTCAAGATTTTTTAAGTCTCATCCACTTTGCTGCTACTGTAGTAATCTGCAAATCTTCTGCACCCTGTTGCCGTACCCTAAAGGGGTTCTTAATTTACTAAGTAGGGCTTAGAAGCTTAGTACGTCCTAGGGGTTCTCCAGCTTGTGTGCTGTACTCAAATTTGGTCAGGGAGTGCAAAAAACAGTCCTCAGTGGAGTGTTTATACAATAGGTCTCCATAGACAAGACATCAGGCATAATAATAATTATAATTACATGTTCTATTTTTTTTTGCAGTGCAGACTGAATCTTGCAGATTGCTGACCCATTCAAGTTAAAGGGATTCTGTCACCTCCTTTTACGATTTTAAGCTGGCACCATCGCTATGTTGACTAAAGTAGCTTATTTCCAGGACTCTTCTTTTTACTTTATTTCGTTTTGTAGTTTTGATGTAAAAGCGATTTTTATGTTATGCTAATTAGGGTCCAAGGTGCCCAGAGGGGCGTTTTTCTCACTCTCCGGTGCCCAGAGACGCCCCCCTGCAGTGCCCAAGACAGCCTCCTGATAATCAAAACACCTCCCACAGCCCGGCAAACGGTTCCGCCCCCTCCCCACGTCATAATCTACCTTATAGATATGCCCCGTCCTCCTTCCTGTCTGTGGCCAGAAAACTTGCGCAGGTGCAGTACCGCCTGCGGTCTGCGCGATCATCAACCTCCTGAGGGCAACAGCCTCACAAGTCTCACTGGGCATGCGCCGAGCCCAGTCATGTGACCTGAGCGCTGTTGCCCTCAGGTCGTTGATGATCGCGCAGACCGCAGGCGGTACTGCGCCTGCGCGAGTTTTCTGGCCGCAGACAGGAAGGAGGACGGGGCATATCTATAAGGTAGATTATGACGTGCGGAGGGGGCGGAACCGTTTGCCGGGCTGTGGGAGGTGTTTTGATTATCAGGAGGCTGTCTTGGGCACTGCAGGGGGGCGTCTCTGGGCTCCGGAGAGTGAGAAAAACTCCCCTCTGGGCACCTTGTACCCTAATTAGCATAACATACAAATCGCTTTTACATCAAAACTACTAAACGAAATAAAGTAAAAAGAAGAGTCCTGGAAATAAGCTACTTTAGTCAACATAGCGATGGTGCCAGCTTAAAATCGTAAAAGGAGGTGACAGAATCCCGGGTTCACATCTACAAGCGTCAGGCACATGACCGGTACCCACACATTACGGGGCGCACGTGTTCGTGTACATGAGCCCTAAAGGGGTTATCCCATGACTAATGTAAAAAATGAAAATCAGACATCATATAGGACATGGCAACCTCTTTCTAACGAAGCTAGCCCTGTATCTCACATGGGTCCAGAGATCTCCCCATTCATTGCTCTGCTAGATTTACATCAAGCTGACAGCTCAGGTGGAGGGTCTCTTCTGCTGCAGCAAAGGGTGGGTTCACATCACGTTTTATGCCTCGGTTTGACATATATGTTAGAAAAAAAGGGATACAAAAATGCAGCACACCACCTTCTTATATCCTGCACAGTACACAAAAAAAAATAATCGTATTATTTATTTTTTTACAATGGAACGGATACAACTGTTTGACAACAGTCTGAGGCATCCGTTTAACGTGTATGTTTTTTGTATACGTTAAACGGATGGGAAAAACGTGATGTGAACCCAATTCAGTTCAGCCCAGTTACTGCTATTATACATATCATCCATTGTGTGTCCAACATACCTGAACAACCCAAGGACTGTTGGCAAATGCCATAATGTCTCTTTCTTCCCAGAAGAAGGCAGAGTCTGACCTCTTTATCATCTCCAGCTTGCTTAACAGCTTCATGGCGTACACCTTTCTGGAAGATTTGTGCCTCACCTTGCAAAACAAAAAGGAAAATTCCATCAGATGAATAAAACCAATTATTAATTATTATCTTTTGACAACAATGCTGAAACAGCTTTTGGCAGCTGCCCAGAGAAGCGGCTGTAGGACTCTGCCCGCCTTCTGTATGTGACATAAGCACCACACGTGGATACAAATGGTGAGGAGCTGTCAGCTGCACATGCACGCTAATATCAATGGGGCAGAGGGGTACCCCTGAGAGAACCAAGGATCAGGCACCTGAAATGTAACATGCCACACGTGCCGGTTGGGCCGGCTTTCGCCTCCCGTCTATAGCCACTTGCACAATTAACCTGTAAGCCCGTTCACTATTCTCTAACTACAGTTCTGTCTAGACAAAATTCTCCCAAGAGCAGAAAAACTCACCAGACTTGTTTCAGGCCTCCCATGTCATATGCCAGTGATGACGAACCTTACACAGACAGCAACCCAAAACCCACTTATTAATCGCAAAGTGCCAACACGGCAATTTAACCTGAAAACTACAATCCAATCTTCCATGTACTTTATCATGTAGCTATAATATCCTGCCTACATTCAGTGCGCCCTGCGCTGATGAATGGCAGGAAACGTCTAAGGCATATTGGTACACCATAGACTTTTTCCAGGGTGCGGGTGCCCACAGAGAGGGCTCTGAGTGCCGCCTCTGGCACCCGTGCCATAGGTTCACCACCACAGTCATATGCCATTTTAGGCTTCATTTACATAATGCAGGGTGACATTATGGATGGGAAAGCACTCCGATGTTGGAGACCATGGACCTTAGAAGCAGACTACACAGGCAGGATGAAGAAGTATTTTTTTTCTAGACTACTTTGACTTATCTTGTGGAGGGGGCCATAGCAGTAGTCTTTCCAGTCTGTGGGTCCCACAAGAACCTCGAAATGCGGAGCAATCTGCAGGCAGCAGGTTATAGAGCAGGAGGAGCTGAGCAGATTGTTATACCAGTTATACAGCAGATTCAGTAAAACTTGTATTTTATACATTGAGGGTTTGGCTACACAGCGATTTTGGGTCTGACACATGTCATGCGCCCAAGTATCGCAGTGTAGCATGGCAGCCGTAGAAATTAATGGGGACGCCGCTCGACATACAGTATATATTTGCTGTGATTCTGCGGTCGAGGCTGCCCTGTTATACTGCGATACATGGGCACGTGATACATTTGGCCGTGTACCCAAAATCTCTACAATTTCTGACTTTAGCTGTACACGGGGAGGTGTCATCGATGACAGCATAGGGTGTACAGAGAGCTGTCAGTTACTGATAGTTGTACACAGGGAGGTCTTAAGTATAAAAAGAGCAGAGAGATAAACACAAATTACAACTTTTACTGAATCTTTCCCCATAAACTATACATCAATCTGCTCAGCTCCTCCTGCTCTAGAACATACTGCCGTATCCACAAAACACTTACGGCCGTGTGCTTAATAAGAGGGATTCAAATATAATAGTAGAAAAACAGGGACTTCATACTCAAAATATGTTTGTTTACCTGATACAGACAAACGTATTTTGCTTCCAGAGGTGCAACGGACTGCGTATGGACAGCACATGGATCCATAGACATCAAATGGTACTATTAACAGTTCTGGTTCTTCCCCTTTGGACCAAGGGTCATCTACTACTCGGTTTCTCACAGACCAAGGACCTGGAGACCACCGGGTCTGTGTACTACATGGACATACAGCCCACGCGGTGTATTAAAAACTGTCCGTGTTGAGGCTGCGACACATGATTTTTATTATGACCTTCCTGTTACAGCTCTGTGCCACCAGCGATACACGTCACAATATGTGCAGTCTTGTTTTTTTATGCTATTTTTATATTTTGAATGTTTTTTTATCCTTATTTCCAAATATTGTTTGCCGTACTCTCACAAAGACTGCTTGTTTGCACATAAAATAAAGACAAATGGGAAAAACTAGAGTTAAGAATGTACGGCATCTTGAAATGGCACAGTAGGAACCAATTTTTGGAAACCGTTTTCCCACCGACATTTGCTACATGCTTCTTAGCAAAGAGACTTTGAACAGCTAAATTCATAGTGATAGTAGCATTCAGCTAAGGCTACTTTCACACTAGTGGCACGGACCTCCGGCAGGCTGTTCAGTCGGGTGAACAGCCTGCCGGATCCGTCCTGCCGCTAGTGACTGTGTGCCCCCGGACTGCCGCTCCATCTCCATTGACTATAATAGGGGCGGTGCGGAGTTCCGGCCGAGGCATCGCAGCGCACAGCGAGAGGCTGCCGGAATAAATGTCGGACATGTCGTAGTTTTATTCCAGCAGCCTCTAGCCGTGTGCTGCCGTGCCTCCGCCCCCATTATAGTCAACGGGGACGGAGCAGCAGTCCGGGGGGTCACTAGCGGTAGGACGGATCCTGCAGGCTGTTCACCCGACGGAACAGCCTGCCGGAAGTCCGTGCCGCTAGTGTGAAAGTAGCCTAAGGGGGCATTCACATGACCGTATGTATTCTTCGGTCGGCAAAACACAGATGACGTCCATGTTGCATCCGTTTTTTGCAGACCAACTGACTTCAATTGGTCCACAATCCGCAGGCAAGAATAGGACACGTTCTATCTTTTACGGAATGGACAGGTGGATGTAGAAAGCACACGGATGTCTACCATCTGCAAAAATATAGAACATGTCCAATACTAGGCAGCAAATGCGGACCATGGACCCATTGTACTTTTGGCGGAAGATGCCTGCTGGTGTGAATACACATGCAGTGCCCAGGTTTATGTGATCCTCCATCATCTTTCTGGTCTTCTAACAGGAAAAAGGCTCATGCCATTTTGTGAAATCTGCCCAAATTTAATGACCAAAAATTCGGGTTTAACATGAACTTTGGGAAAATTTGGGTCTTTAGAATCAATTCTCTCATCTGTAGATGTGACACCACAGGCGGAAGAAGAGGCTACAGAGCTCACTCAAGTGCCGTAGCCCTTCAAATGACTTATCACAGGGGAGTCCCGGGAGTTGGACCCCCACTGATCTTGAGGATAGGGCATAAATATTTAAAGAAATCAGCTTATCATATCTGCTTGAAAGGGTTTTCCAAGATTTTAATCCTCTGGATAGGTCATCAGTATCTGATGGGTGGAGGTCTGACACCCGGGACCCTTGCTGATCAGCTGTTTGAGAAGGCACCGGTTTTCCTGTAAGCGCCACAGCCTTCTCTTTGCTTTCCAAGCACAGTACCGTACATTGTATAGTTGTTGAGCCTGGCATTGCAGCTCAGTCTCATTCCCTTCTACCCTTCTATAGAGCTGAGCTGCACCTAGACCATCTGACCGTGGAACGTGTCGTAATATAGCCTAGGTAAAGCTGTGAGACTGCGGCACTACTGCGAGAGCCTCTGCCTTCTCAAAACAGCTGATTGGCGGGGGTCTCGGGTGTCAGACCCCACTGATCAGATACTGATGACCTATCTAAGGATAGGCCTCATGCACAAGGCCGTTGGGCGGCCGTGGCCGTTTGCATCACGCATCATGGATGCGGACGCAGTCACTTGAATGGGTCCGCAATTCTGGAGATGCGGAACGGAGTCACGGAACGGAACACCGGAAGCACTACGGAGTGCTTCAGTGGTGTTTCTTTCTGTTGTTCCGCACCACAAACAAATAGGACATGTCATATTTTATTGCGGTGCGGACAGACCACTGACCCATTCAAGTTGAATGGGTCCGGCCCGCTGCACGGCTGCTGCCCGTGCACTGGGGACAGCAATTGCGGTCCCCAATGCACGGAACTGCCGCACAACGGCCGTGTGCATGAGGCCTTAAGGTCTCGGAAAAATCCCTTTAAAGATTCACCAAACCACTTCAGGTAAGACAAGCAGGACCATTTCCCTTATATTGCCAGCAGAAGCAACCTACCAGTTGGACTTCACCAAAAGCTCCTCTGCCAATGACCTTAACCACTTCATAATCTTCAGCTTTCATTCGCAAATCCCGAATTTTACTTATTGTGTCTTTATCTAAAATCAAAAAAGGAGGAGGAAAAAAAAAACGTTTCAGTCAGTCCACAGGCTATTTTTAAGCAAGTTACCAGAAAGCTGACAACAACAAGGCTGGAAGAGAGAAGTCGAATTGGCAGCATATTCCTCTTTTTATGACTGAATTCTGGGCTTTCATTTAAAACACGCAATGGGAAGAACTAATTATTTGTATAAACCTGTCACTCGATAAACTAGAATCCATTTGCAGATTCCCAGTGGGCAGATATTTCAGCTCCAAATTTGGTCATGGCTGAAAAAGGCTATTTTAATCCAGGAGGGTCAACGCTGGCATGAGATTGTATGGAAGGAGCTCAGGACGCCAGAGCGCTATTAAACCCAAGGACGTCACCATTCACAATCAGGCCACTTATCTCACTTGTAAGGACGTGCAAAAAAACAAGGATCCCTTTAACCATTTACAAAAGGGGCACCTCAAACTGAACTGTTCCTGCAATTATGAAGAAGGGACTTAAAGGGGTTCTCCCATGACTAACGTAAATGATGAAAATCAGACACCATATAGTAGTACATGACAATCTCAGCCCTGCACCTCCAGAGATCTCCCCATTCATTGGTCTGCTAGATTTATGTCAAGCCGACAGCTCGGGGGCGTGTCCCTGCTCTCCCTATCACAACTCAGCAAAACTGAGCATGTGAGCTGGACAAAAAACAAACAGCAGGTTTACTAAAGGCTCGCGCCCATGAGCGGCCGGTCCGCAATATACAGGCACTGCACACTCCGTGGTGCGGATGCGGACCCACTGACTTGAATAGGTCCGTGATCCACAACATGGGACTTCACCTATCTTTTGCGGAGCGGAGGCACGGATCGGAAGCCCACGGAAGCACTACGAAGCGCTTCCATGGGCTTTCGGGTCTGTGCCCCAGCACCGCAAAAATAAAGACCATGTTCTACCTTTGGCCGTAACTTGTGGATCGCGGACCCCATTCAAGTCAATGGGTCCACATCCACAAATGGAGTGCCCGTGCATTGCGGACCGCTACTTGTGGAGGCAGCACAGGAACGGGACCCTTAGGCTCATGGGCATGAGCCCTTACTCAGTGGCTATGCTAAATGTTTCATTACAAGCAATTACAAAAGTATTCAGATCCAGGGGCTGGATTGAAAACTGTAGAATACTTTTGTAGGACAACCCCTTTAAGTCCAAATGAAAGTTATACTGACAGAATGACAGGAGCGTTATAAGCATATTATACAACCTCTCCTACACATGCAAAAATACTCTATAGACTCAAAGGGGATGTGCAGGATTATTCCTCACGAGAGGTAAAAAGAAAACCTGCGATTTTAACATTATTTTGTGGAATCTATTCACGGCATTCCCTGTGTGGCATAAGCAACAAGATAACTGTATTTTGTGGCTCAGTACAAATGTGATAATGCCAAGTTTATATATATATTTTTTTCTTTCCTCCTGCAGGCTGTCAGCTCCAAAATGCCCCTCCCCCCAGACTGAAGAAGGTAAGGCTGCTTTAACCCCCTCCTATCTCGGGATTGGTAGCAGCTAGAGATATTCTGCTTCTGAAAAATGAAAGCTGCACTTCGATTGGCTGCTATGGGCAAAAAAGTTTTTGCTTTAGACCATTTTATAAATCTGCCCTTATTTGTACTTCCGCAACTACTGACCTTTAATTAAATCTGTGGGTCTGAAATGAAAAATCAAGTAACTGCAAATAATATCTAAAAATCCCTGACCGTATTGTGACTACAGTTCCTATGCAGACCTGTGTGTTTCTGTGGAAACCTCCTACAAACAAGCCAGGCAATACGTGCATTAAATAAAAAACACGTGCAAAATAATGGCGCAAAGTCAATTTGTAACAACAGTACAATCGGCTTCAATAAACAGGCCGCAATAAAAACCATTAAAAACACACAAGAGGGAACAAAGATTACCCCTACCAGGATACCCTGGGTGAGGCTAGCACACAACATGGCCCACACTGCATACAAGACAAACCATTTTATACTAAACACATGGCAAAGTAATGAGAATATAAAATGAAAGAACACACAGCTCACACCGATATAAAAGTACATTAGTACCCGAATGTGAGCCCCACAGAGGGGAATAGGAAGGGTACAAAAACAGACAAGTGAAGAGGGGACGTACAACCTGAGCGCTGGTCATACCTGTACAGCATGCCACATACACACCCTCAGACTTATAGACGGAGATATAAAATGCTGAGGCCACGGAGCAGACTGCTGTTCACATTTATATTGAATAAAGTAAAAATCCCCTTATTTGCTAAAAATGAAGCTAGTTAAAGGGGTTGTACCATCTGGGCATCCATGACACATTGACAGAACCTGCCAGAACCGGACATTTACAGCATACCCTACTGATATGGCATTAAAGGGGTTTTCCCGACTGTTTCTAACAGATTACCACCCAGGACCACCAATCAGGTCACAGCGCTCCAGTGAGCACCGCATTCTCCTTGAAGCTTACCAAGCACAGCGCCATACATTGGAAAGCCACCATGCTTGGTATTGCAGCTGGACTGAGGTGTGCGCCTAGGTCACGTGACTGATGGAAGTGACATCACTGGCCTAGCTATGCTGCTCACCAGAGGGCTGCAGCCTCATCAAACAGCTGATCATACCCCCACAGATCAGATACTGATGACCTAACCTTAGGATAGGTCATTCATTAAAAACAGTAGAAAAACCCCTTTAATTGTTCCGATGGGACACCCCCTTTAAAGAGGACCTTTCACCGATTATTACACTATGAACTAAGTATACAGACATGTAGAGCGGCGCCCGGGGATCTCACTGCACTTACTATTATCCCCGGGCTCCGCTCCGTTCTCCTGCTATGTCCTCCAGGAATCTCCGCTCACTAAGTTATAGTAGGCGGAGATTCCAGTCACTAAGTTATGGTAGGAGGCGAGGAGTCTTGCCCTTGTTCTATCTCTAGCGCTGGCCATTCGCAGCGCAAGAGCTCACAGCCTGGGTAGGTTATTTTCTCCAGACGTGAGCTCTGCAATGCGATTGGCCAGCGCTACAGAAAAACAATGGCAGACTCCGCCTACCAAACTTAGTGAACGAAGAGTACCCGGGGAGGACATAGCGGGAGAACGGAGCGGCGCCCAGGGATAATATTAAGTGCAGTGAGATCCCCGGGTGCCGCTCTCCATGTCTGTATAGTTAGTTCATAGTGTAATACTCATGAAAGGTCCTCTTTAAAAGTCTTATTCGCACAGTGCTTAAAGGGGAACCTGTCACCGGGATTTTGGGTATAGAGCTGAGGACATGGGTTGCTAGATGCCGCTAGCACATCCGCAATATCCAGTCCCCATAGCACGTGTGCTTTTATTGTGTAAAAAAAAAACATCTTTGTACATATGCAAATTACCCTGAGATGAGTCCTGATGTGAGGTAAATCAGAGACAGGACTCATCTCAGGTTAATTTGCATATGTATCAAATCGTTTTTTTTACACAATAAAAGCACACAGAGCTATGGGGACTGGGTATTGCGGATGTGCTGGCGGCCATCTAGCAACCCATGTCCTCAGCTCTATACACAATATCCCGGTGACAGGTTCCCTTTAATCAGGAGTAGATCCTATAGGGGATGTATAAGGGGACGACTTGCTCCTGTTCTGTGTTTAGAGCCGCACCTGCATTTGTCTCACAAGCACTGATGAAAATCACTTACCAAACACTGACTGTGTGAAAGCGGCCTAAGGGCTCATGTACACGACCGTATGTATTTTGCGGTCCGCAAAAAAATACGGATGACATCCGTGTGCATTCCGTATTTTGCGGAACGGAACAGCTGGCCCTTCATAGAACAGTACTATCCTTGTCTGTGATGAGGACAGTAATAGGACATGTTCTTATTTTATTTTTTCTGCGGAATGGAAATACAGACATCCGGAAATGGAGTGCATACTGAGTACCTTCCGTTTTTTTGTGTAGACCCATTGAAGTGAATGGTTCCGCATATGGTCCGCAAAAAAACAAAACAGAACGGACATGGAAAGAAAATACGTTCGTGTGCATGAGCCCTGTAGTGGCCTCTGTTGTACATTCTGGAAAAAATACTGGAAAAAAATATAAAAAAATAGAGCACAAAGGACTATAATAGTGAAAGGGCTTTGGCGCAGTCAGTATGTGGAGTGCCACGTCTGGCACCTCAGTCACTCTCATTGTTCTGCTCCTATGACTGAGCAGAACAGAAATCATTAGCACCAATGTGAACGCGGCCTTAAGAGTTAACTTAGTTTCCTAGATTTGACATTTATCTTTAGTTTACCGAGTTACTCATGAGTTACCACACCTTAAGTAACAGCTTTACCTAGGGAACTACATGTTGACCAAGAGCGGTAATCTTACTAGTGTCCATCCTCCTCTCCGTATGCTTGATACATACTCAGAAGGACACATTAATACTCAAGTCTGGAGAACGCCATCTCCTCCTACTAATGTACAACTGGAGAGAGCAGTGAAAAGTCTTACATCGATTTAGGAAGTTGTCAATGTTCTTGTTTTTCCTCATCGCAGGGAAGTCCAAATCATACACCATAGCGTCCAAGCCATCCTGCAAGATAAAAAGAAGAAGATCTGAAGATCAGGGATATCATAGTCGAATCCTTCAGGGCGCTGACAACCAGGCGTGGTCGTACTAGGGGAACATCCAACCATCTTTATACTAAAGGAAAGCTACTGCATAGGATTTGTAGATGCACGACATTCTGGACATGGTTTTGCTGTAAAATGTTACTTTTCCTACAAACCAGATTGCGTAAAAGACCACCTTTCCTATACCGCCCTCGATGCCATGCCCTGCTGTGTTATCACTTACCTTCCCTTATAGCAGCCAGTACTGTGGACGCTGGTGGGACTCCCAACTACTTTGTCAACTAACCAAGGCTAATAAGCCCCATACATATTAAACTAGTCGTCCACCAAAAACAGCAGGTCCCTCTGCCTCCCAATTGTTGCCCCCAAATCATCATAAGGATGGGGAGCACTGAATTTCTATGTCTGATCCTTCTGTTCTCCCAGGACATAAGCTGCGGGTATTGCTGTCTGGTTGTGACCATCATCTCTTCCCACTGAAAAGACCTATGTACCGGAATGAACCGCACAAGGATGTCTATGGGAGAGCCGGGAGAGACGGCTGTCTGCAGCTACTGAAATTGTGTGGTCACCTTAAGGCTCAGACAGCTCAACTGGGACAACTTTCCCTGACAAATTATTTTCATCTTAGTCATTTACTAACAACTGCTGAGGACTCTTTGGCATCTAAAGGGGTTCTCGAGGAATGAGCTAAAAATGGCCAAAAGCGGTCTGTCCTAGAATTTGAGCAGGACTGGTTACCTCCACTTGCAAGCTGCTTAGGGGGTGAGGGGGCAGGACCTCACTAAACACAACGTTCAGGTACATAGTGGTGGGGTTTCCTCTCAGGCTGCTCAGCCATGATAACACATAATAGGCAGGATCACATCGTTACCATCTATTGTAGAGCAGCACTGCAAGGGGAGCTAACCAGTGCTCCTCACATTCTAGGACAGGTTGCTGGCAGTCATGTAAAGCAATTCCCAGAAAACCTGTATAAGAGTATTTTCACACAATGATTGTAGGAATATCACATCATGGTTTTGTAAAACGAATTTTTTATTTTTACACAATTTAGCCAAAGTTATTTAGTCTCCTTGAATGGAACAAAACCATGAACGGCCGTGGCTTGTCTTTGGCGCAATCGCAGCTTTACACCACTGCCCGGAGAAACCGCAACACGGCCTCCCAAAAAAATCAATGACAGGCAGAAGCAACATGGCTGCTGGCTGCTTTTTAGTGCAGAATATGTGTGGAAACAACGCCTAAAAGTGCTCATACATACAAGATTAATGTCAGCTGAACACCATGATTTGGGCAGGAATGGATGACCATCTAACGTGTAAGGAGGTCTCCAGACTCCCCCCAGATGTTCGTGGAAAGAAGGATCATCCGAGTAGTATTTTTAATATGCTTGATCCGTTGCAGTGTCTGGCAGCGCCTTACTCCACTCTCCCCACTGACAACAACATGTACACTCGGCTGAAGGTGCATATGTATAGGGGCAGGAGGAATGCTCTTCGTGCTGTCACCTACATCAGGTATATGGCCACCTTTACTGGCATAACAGTAACATAATAAGTTGTGCAGGCAGAATCTCTCCACTTACTACTGTTAATGTGAAGCTTACCAGCCCTACTTCTCACCAAAGGTATATGCACATGCTCCCTCCCTCTACCAACAGGTGTATGGATCTCAAGAACATACAGCCAATAAATATCCAAGAAGGTGATCATCAGACCTGGAATTTTGCCCAACAAACGTGATAAATTAGGGGAGTACATTGAGCATCAGACCCTTTCTATGTAGATGGTTTTATTACTTGTATGGCTTCCTAGTCCACCTCAAAGGACTTGCTCCAGCTTCACTTGTTTTTCTTAAAAACAGGAATAACTTGTATGGCGCTTCCCGAGAGAGCAGAGGCTTCAGAAAAATGGCTCAAGATAAAAACCATCTTCAGAAAAAGTGCCAGCCTCGAGGGTACGCTGGCTACTTACTTCATACCTCCAAATTCTCTTTTTCTCCAGGCCATGTCATTGCCACTTTTCACTAACTCTAGCTATAGACATTAGTTTGGACTGAAAGCACTACAGGTATAGAAATTGCAGTTTGACAACTGGAAAAATGATAAAAGTAGTTTGATGTGGATGACCGATCAAATTGGGATCGGTTCAACTTCTGGGACCCCCGCTGACCAGCTGTTTAATGAGGCTATAGAGCTCCGGTGAGAACTGCGGCCTCCTTGCAGCTTTCAAAGCACAGCGCCATCCACTGCATAGTGGCCGTGTTTGGTATTGCAGCTGAGCCCCATTCACTTGAATGGCACTGATCTGCGCCTAGGCCAATAAACATGTCTCGTCACTAGGAAGAAGCCTTAGCGTTTATCAGGACGGTCCATCTAGCATCCCGTGCCCCTGTCAGTCAGTTGTTTGGGTGTAGCACCATCGCAGTCGATGCCAGACCTACACTACTCAGTGAACCTCGTCACTGCAATGCTTCTTCCAGCGAAGTCAAGGGGAGCAGCGCTGTAATAACAAGCTCCCTCCATTACAATGTGGACCGTGCTGTAAAGCTCTGGTGCCGACTTCGGGAGAAGGAGCTAAACCCAAAACAGCTGATCGGCATGAGTGCAGGGCGTCAGACCCTCGCCAATCAGCTAGCGATAGCCTAAACCTGAAGATAGGCATCACTTAGTAAAGGCTGGACAACCCCTTTAAAGACAGTTAGACATTTCTCATGGTAGCAAAAGCATTCTACGGTAGTAGTTATACTTAGGCTTTTTGCTGCGTTTTTGTTTAACCCCTTCAAGATCAGCCTATTAAGGGACTTTAGGACAATGGGGGGGGGGGGGGGGGGTAATATCTATAATTAATTTTTTCTTTCCGAGGGAATATAAAAAACAACTTTGTGCAACTATCTTCCCAAGAACAAATGGATTTGATTTTGAAATTAAACTCCTGATCCTTACTGCCTCAAACGTCTGCCGTCAGGGGTGAGTCGGGGCCCCTGGTCAGCTGGTCCTGCTGAAATGAATGGCTTTGGTCTAAAGTTATCTAATGTGTATGGCTGCCAGCATAACTCTGGTGCCAACCTGGAAAACGTTCCTTGTACCACCTAGATGTGGATCGTGATGGATACAACTGCACATGACTGACGAGACCTAACCAGTAGCCCTTCTCACCTCCGTACACATTCCCACACAGAACGAGAGGGGTTAATTATGCAATATTTCACTGGAGTAAATTTACATTGGTGCCCAGAACAGGTCATAAAATGCTCCAAAGTTTAGCTAAAGTTTGGAGCATAATGTCGCATCCAGTTTTAAGCTAGCCTTATACATTACATTGGACCAGCCAATTACTCGCGGAGTGGTAGCATTCTTTCCACTGATAGCTGTCAGTCACTGATGTACATGGGAAGGTGTTATCAGTGATTGATAGCATTCTCTGTGTTAGGCTGTATTCACACGTCCGCAAAATGGGTCCGCATCCTTTCCGCAATTTTGCGGAAAGGGTGCGGACCCATTCATTCTCTATGGGGACGGAATGTGCTGTCCGCATCCACATTTGCGGATCCGCACTTCCGCATCCGTGCTTCCGTTTCCGCAAAAAAATAGAACATGTCCTATTCTTGTCCGCAATTGCGGACAAGAACAGGCATATTCTATTATGTCGGCAATGTGCGGTCCGCAAAATGCGGAACACACATTGCCGCTTTCCGTGTTTTGCGGATCCGTGTCTCCGTGTATCCGCAAAACACATTGCGGACGTGTGAATGGAGCCTAAGAGTGTATACACAGATAGCTGTCAGTCACTGATAGATGTACATGGGGAGGTGTTATCAGTGATTGATAGCATTCTCTCTGTAAGGCTACATGTACACGAACATATTTTGTTTCCGTGTCCTTTACGTGTTTTTTTGCGGATAGGATGCAGACCAATTCATTTCAATGGGTCCGCAAAAAATGCGGACAGCACACTGTGTGAAGTCCGTATCAGTATGTCCGTTCCGTAGCCCCGCTAAAAAAATAGAACATGTCCTATTTTTGTCTGTTTTAGGCATTGTTACAAAGAGGCGCAAAAAAAAAAAAAAAAAAACACCCAAAAAAACACAACGGATGGCATCTTTTTTTTTATTTTTTTGCAGATCCGCAATTTGCAGACCGCAAAACACATATGGTCGTGTGCATGTAGCCTAAGTGTGTATACAGAGATAGCTGTCAGTCACTGATAGTTGTACACAGGGAAGATGTTATCAGTGATTGATAGGTCAGTGATAACTGTACACAGGGGTTTTCTTAAGTTACAAAAAGCAGAGATATAAATGTAGAAAATACAAGTGAATCTTTTCCCATAAAAAAAAAATAAAAAATCAGTCTGCTCAGCTCCTCCTGCTCCATAACATGCTGTCTGCAGATCGCACTGCATTTCCGGGGACAAGTTCTCTTTAAAGGATAACTGTCACATTTAGACCCCAAGTTCAATTTTCATATATGTAGTTACTAATAACATGATATTCCAGAATCAGTTACTATTAGACTGACTTACCCCATATTTAATAAGATTCAGCCCTTAGCAACCAGTCTGCATAAAACTGCAATCTCACTATTCAGCTAAGATGGCCGCCACTGCCCTCACCCTGAGGCTAATCCCACCTGCCCTCACTAGCCAGTAACAATAGCCCCTTAAAAGTGTCAGTAACCAGAGCCCTCCCACCTAAATGGTTAATCGTCTGCAGCACAAAGGGGTCCTCTTACCACATGTTGCTTTCATTTATACACTGAGCAGACGGCAGATCTCCCTTCCCTGGTCTGCGCTGCTTCCACTCTGCATTCTCCAGCTCTGCTGAGTGAGGGAGCGTCTGCCAAGGGACAGGGAGAAGTGCACACAGCCCAGGGACTGTTATCAGCTGCTGGGGAGGACCTGGCTTTAATCATTTACTTACAGTCCCTGGCTGTCAGTAATCTGACCTTGCACGCAGTCTGCACGCAGTGTCCTCCATCCTTCAACAGATAGACGGACCATGCCTAGCAACCCTATTTTAAGCACAGGTAAAAGTAGGCAGTACAGGGAACAAAAATGTGGAATTAAGGGGTAATTGAATACACAGTGAAAAGTTGAAATAGGGCCACCAAGGAGATATTAATCACCACAAGCCAATACTCCAAAAAATAAAATAAAAATACGACAGTTATGCTTTAATTATTGTTGGCAGATCAGAATTGACACAGAAAATAAAGACCTGGCTATGCCCTAGGAGCTCACAACCAAAGCTGGCCATACAAATGGAATAGGTGTCGGTCTACTGACGGGGGAGGGGATCCCGTACACATAAGATGATCAAACCAGTCAATTCCAAAACTTATATGGCCAGATTAACGCTGCTGCTTTCTGCTGAGGTCTACAAAAGTCAAGTTGGTTCCTGCAATAATGTAACTGGCACCTTAAGACTATGAAGTTTTGTCGATCCTGATCTTACCGCTGTGCAAGACGGTGGAAATCGGCTGGATCCAAAATGTCACAATTGTGGGGCAAGTGAGGCTAGAGATAACATGCCAACCAATAGCTGACAAACCAAGTGGGCAGAAGTTCTTATGTTATTTCTATAGACTTACGACATATGAGAATATTAGAAGAACATTAGTCATCAGGGCCCGGGTGCAGAGGTCCCCACCAATCTCTTTGGCTCAAATCCTTTTTTTTCCATAAACGTCAAGTCATACCCAGCAAATTCTGACTAATTGTCATCGTAAACCAGATTTGTCACGTGGCTTGAAATGCAAGATAAAAAAACTTTAAAGTAAAACCAAGACCGTGAATTTTCAGGAAATTAACGGTTTTAGAATTGCTTGAACCTAGATGCAAGGGTGGTCCTAAAATGGAGCAATTTTATCGGAAGTTGACACCTTCAAACATAACATTTGCTAGCCAAGGAACCCGAGGGAAATTTCCAACATTCCTGCCACTTACTATAAACACTTCTAATGGGGAACACGTACTTATACAACTCTTCACTATATTCTTCAAAGTAGCTTTGAGGTGAACCTATTCTCCGAGACACAGGCAAATATGCAACTTCAAACAAGGCCGGACCCAGTAGGCCAAGAATCACATACGCACTGTAGAGTTTTATTTTTATTTTTATAAGCTTGAAAGAATAATTCAAAAATTATGAAATCTGGAAAGAGCTTGCTTTATAATCTGCAGGTGCTACCATCTCCATGACTGGGTACAGAGACGCACTGCCTGGGCCCAAATCTCTATTATAGCCATTAATAGCAGCAATGTCGGCAGACTAAGAAGAGGTGAAGCTCTCCATTATGGGAAGAAAGGCATTCCTGGAAAGCAGACAACGTTATAATGGAAACAACGTGTTTCCTCAATACTAAATTTAAAGGACAATAAAGGTGCCGATACCAGTCCTTCAGAACCAGCCATGTTCATGGGGTGAATAAACCCATGAACGTCTCAACTGCATTTTCTCTGAAATCCAAGAAAGGTTTCTGAGCTTCCAAAGAAAACAAAATTCCTACAAATGAATGATGGCAGTAAAGTGCTGAATGGAGCAGCACACATACAACATTTCTCAAAACAAGAAATCCTGCAAACCCAGCGGAAGGCTTTGAGAAAGCCATCACAATCTGTAATGGTGTGGCCATTTCTTAACAGGGGTTCTCCTGCCTGGGGGCAGACAACCTCAATGCTTCTATAACAAAAACCACTGTCCCGCTGTACCATTCAAGCAGACATGACCACTGAAGCCTGTGATTGGCAACCGTCACAGGACCACGCCACTTCTCAGTTCTTCAGGGACCAGAAAAGCAGGGCAGGCATGGCACAAGGTAGGACCATTGTGGTTGTCAGCTACTAGGCTGGACAACCCCTTTGACAAAAGGTAGTCATACTAACCATTGTTAAGACACTAAATATACAGCTCCACCTCTAGGACACCAGAAAGGAATTTAATCTCTACAGATGAGTTATTATAAGAATGTGCCTAATATCTATTTATTCTCCTGTGTATATTTGTGGGATGCACAATATGTGCAGTAGCATAGGATCTGTTGAAGCATGACTTCACAGCGCCTCTAGAGGTATTCTGGGGTATCTGACACTGCGGTCGCCTAACCCGCCAAGAATGATGGTTTTGGTCGACTCTCTAATACAGGCATCCTCAAACTGCGGCCCTCCAGCTGCTGTAAAACTACAACTCCCACAATGCCCTGCTGTAGGCTGATACCTGTAGGCCGTCTGGGCATGCTGGGAGTTTTAGTTTTGCAACAGCTGGAGGGCCGCAGTTTGAGGATGCCTGCTTTAATATGTGTGGGCAGCTCCTAACTCTCTTCCGCCATCATCTGAAAATTATATTTTTGCCTGATCCTTTTGTTCTCTCGGGACATAAGCCACCTCCAGAAGTGTCCGGCAGCTGCTATCTCCCCATGAAACACATAAACAGGTTCAGCCGAGCCAAACGTGTACTGTATGTGTATGGGAGAGTCGAGAGTGATGACCGCTGGCCAAACGATTGATCCGCTGCCGGCTATTGAATGTGTATGGGGTCTGAAATTGTGAGGTGGGACCTCCATGGATGGGACTTGCTTTTCCAGCACATGCCACAGAGCCTTAAATCGGATTTTGCAGGCCAAAACCAGTGCTGGTAGGGACAAGGAGGCCAAGGTAGAGGCAAGTGGGAGTAATGGAAAACGGCACAAAGTGTTCTACCTATGTCACCCGTTCTAACGGCACATGCATTTCACAAACTGCAGAACCCAATTTTTGTAATGCATTATGATAAACATGCCCTATACATGTCTCCATAGCAAAAAAAAAAGCCTGGTGTGTTCACTGGTGCTGCGTAATAATTCACAGGTTGCATCAAGATCTGACGGACTAATATACTCACCTTTTATGGCCGCTCACTGCAGGGCACTAACCATATGAGGTACTACATGACTATGACAGGCAGTGATTGACTCAAAGTAATTTGGCAACAGGCGGCAAGCCATTGATGGCAAGACTAGTGATTGGTGTGGGACCGCGGTTTAGGAATCGCATGGACAAGACGCGATCCCTTATGCTACTTGCATTGTTAATTCCGCTATTCAGATCCAGCACAGGATCTCAATACCGGAATTAAACAGATCAGTTTTGATTTTACACATTCAAGATTAATCCGTTCCGTCAGGATGCGGTTGTGTGATATCAAAACGGGGGGGGGGGAAAAACTGATCCGTCACATCGAAATTTAAAGGGTGAATGATCCATTTTTTTTTTTTAGTGCCGGATCCATTTTTTTATCCCAGTTTTTATGACCGGACAAAAACCACAGCTAGCAGCAAAACACAATGCTGCTCAGAACAGAGGACATCCTGAACGGATCTCATTCCATTCAGAAGGCATGAGGACCCAACGGTGGCCGGAGAATGTCCCCGTCATGCAGCTCCACACCTGCACTGTTCTAGACGTCTTCGCTTGCTCAGCTCAGCCTCCTCTCCATCCGACAGACAAGATAGCAGGCCATCATCATCAGTGATTTGGGGGGTGTACTGTTAGCGAACCTGTCCTGAGGAGGCTACAAAGCCGCACAGGCGAACAACGCCAGGAAGCACATCGATTAAACCAACCGTTTAACCACTTTGCATGTATTTGTAAACTGCACATGGCTGAGCTGAGAGCGTCCTGGCAGAGCGCCACCGACCCGAAGCCCTCGAGCTGCCAGCAGCCTGCTCTAATACCTCCCAATGTGGCAGCACTGGAATTGGATGAAGCGCTCGGCTCATATATTGTATATGGAAAGTTTAAAAGGGAGTCAGTCTCCAGGAAACTCGCTGATAAACCAGGCACAATGGGGACCATTTAGCAAGACCCCCTCCCATGCCAGTCTTTGCTGTGAAAAGGTTGCAAGACCCCAATTTGAAACGTTTTAAATGCTTGTGCCCCTAAATTTACGCACAAGTACATTTTTCATATTGACTGAAAGATTTTCAGACTAGGCACATGGATTCTGGAGGATGCGTCTAATTTATGACGAGCCCTGCGTCTCATTATAAATTGGGCGCAAGCCCCAGCGTAGCCGGGGTAACAAAAAGGCATAAAATGTTAGTCTCTGATAAATGACCCAATGTCTTACACTTAGCGATATGTGGGTTCATTCTGGAGAAAAACTACTTTAACCCAGTTGCAAATCAGCAGTTAAGTGCAATGGACCCAGGCCACTCTGTGCACTCTGCTCCTCCTGCAGCCTCTGCCAGTTCCTTAATTGACAGGGCCAGGTTAGTGCATAGACCTCTCTCCTGGTCCTGCAAATTAAGAAAAGGAAGGGCTGGTTGGAGAGGAAGCAGCAGGAGGAGCAACGGTGCACAGAGTGGCCTGGGCCCGCCCACATTGCACTTCACTGATCATTTGCATATGGATTATTCAGCTGAGTTGTCCTATAAGGCATTCTCTCTGTTTAAAACAATGATTCTTCTAGTTACAAAACCCCTTAAAAATAAAACATTAAAAGGGTCTTCCCATTTCAAGTGGACCAACCTAGAAATCTGACCCTCTCCAAATTGAATAACATTTTGCACAGATGTTCCCTAGGGTCCTAAATGAAATCTTACAACATTTTGGTTCCAGAGTTTCAGGCAGCTGATGATGGACCAGCTGTAATGCGCTGCTTAGTCTCCTTGCAAACTTTGGTGCCTGAAGAAGGCTTGACTCAATTTTTACATGCCATCAAAATAGGCCAAAAAATTGACGGAATGACGTTAAGGGCCTACTTTGACTGCCCACTGCTCCTGACATGCATGTCCGCTCAGGCTGTCATTTTGCCAGGAGTTATGGCCCATGCAATAATACCTTAAGGTCACATACACAAGCTTTCCAACCAACTTGAAGACAAGATATGATTAGACAAAGAAATTAAATTTTTTATATTTTTGCCAATTTTTGCTACTATTGGGCTGGAAATCTCAAATGTGCACTTTTTAAATCATTTTATTAAAAATGAATCTAATCTAAAAGAGCATGTTTTGTGCCACAAGCCGGTTTTATCCTTGACCCGGTGTTCTGTCAGAAAACCTTACCTCGTCAGATTCCCTTACCCCTGGTGACTTCCGGGGTTGTGCGCCTTCGCGCAAGCGCAGTACCACAGTGCAAGCGCAGTACCAGGGCATGGGCAAGTTAAAATTACAGTGAGCGTTGACTCATGGACGCTCTCAGGGGTAAGGAGATCTGACTGTCTTGTAAAATCTCCTTACTCTCAAGCCAGCCAGCAATGAATCTGAAGCGCGCTGTGTAGTGAGGGTAATGAGATTTTACAATCCACCTGTGCGCAGTGTGAGGGTAAGGAGATTTAATAAGACAAAAGACAGTCAGATCTCCTTACCCGAGAGCGCACGCGCGGTGTCCGTGCCATGAGTCAATGCTCACTGTAATCTGATCTTACCCATGCCCTGGTACTGCGCTTGCGTGGAGGAGCACACCCCCGGCAGTCACGTGGGATAAGGGAATCTGACGAGGTAAGGTTTCCTGACAGAACACTGGCCTTATGTTGGCCAGAAGAAGTAAGCTCACATTGTGCATGCGTGCATGAACTTCACTACAAGGAGACCTTTTTGGTGGCCTCCTGTCTGCCAGGCTGGTGAGTCAGAAACATAAGATGGTCGTGCTGCCGAGCTCGTTATATATAATATAACTTAGATATATTTCCATACACATATTTTAATTAATTGTGGGTTGCCATTTTAAATTGGATTTAATTTAATTGGCTCACACCTATGGCCTATATTAATTCAAAGTACTTGAATAAATGACCTACAAGCTACACAATCATTACCTACAACTCATTCAGTCTGCGTCTGCACAATCCATCAAAATGTTAGCCTTTTGGCCACTACACTCCGGATGACTACAAAATGCTTTAAGTAAAACGGTCATGTTGCAACAATGTGAGAAGTGCCCTGGAAGAATATCTTGCTGATTATTTTATAGGGAACCTGTCACCGGGATTTTGGGTATAGAGGCTGAGGACATGGGTTTGCTAGATGGCCGCTAGCACATCTGCAATACCCAGTCCCCATAGCTCTGTGTGCTTTTATTGTGTAAAAATATTATTTGATCATATGCAAATTAACCTGAGATGAGTCCTGTACGTGAGATGAGTCAGGGACAGGACACATCCCAGGGTTAATTTGCATATGTATCAAATCGTTTTTTTTTACACAATAAAAGCACACAGAGCTATGGGACTGGGTATTGCAGATGTGCTAGCGGCCATCTAGCAACCCATGTCCTCAGCTCTATACCCAAAATCCAGGTGACAGTTCCCTTTAAGGATAGTGGACCCCGATGATACTGTTGAATTTAAGAAGTGGATTTACACAGATCGGGATTTCACCTCAGAACTAATTGACAAAATGTGTAACTTGACTAGACACCATTTAATTTCTAAGCACTAAAGTGCTCATCTAAATGAGCTGAAACTAAATCTG
Organism: Bufo bufo; assembly: GCF_905171765.1. Lineage (NCBI taxonomy): Eukaryota > Metazoa > Chordata > Amphibia > Anura > Bufonidae > Bufo > Bufo bufo. The sequence continues at coordinate 160,550,134 of NC_053393.1, read as the reverse complement.
GAGGAGGGACATGTAATTGTCCTGATGGACTTTGCCGAAAACGACTCCTTTGTTGTCCAGGATGCAGTGCAGGGCGTTTCACCGGGAAAACTAGCCATAAAACCGTCGTTTACTGTTGCACACCCTGGCTTCCGATGCTTCAGCATTTGCATAACCAGTGACTGCTTGTCTCATGACACAATAGCTGTCATACATTTTGAAAAAGCAGATTAGGCATCTGAAGGACGCACTAGCCATTTTAAAGGGAACCTGTCGTCACCTTTATGCTGCCCATACTAACGACAGAACAAAGTAGATACATGCGAGTTGATTTCAGCGGTCTGTCATTTATAAGGTAAAAGTAAGTGGTTGGCGAAAACCACCTCACAATCATTGCAGACTGGGCCTGGAAAAGAGTCCCGGCCACCTGAGAAGAGTCCTGGTTATCCATGAATTCCTGCTCTCCTGCCCACCTGCTGATTGACTGACCGCTTCTACCTAGTTTCTTCTCCCTTTTTCTGTAGGAGAGAACTGCCAATCATCAGCAGATGGACGGGGGAAGCAGGAGGATTATGAATAACCAGGACTCTTCTCATGGCCTGGGCTGCTATGGTTATGATGCTGGTTCTCAGCAAACCACTTTTAGCTCACGAGTGACTCACCGCTGAAATCAGCATTTCTGTCACCAATTTTATACTGCCCTCCGTGAGGTCAGCATGAAGTTGATGACAGGTTCCCTTTAAAGCATTTTCATTATTTTAGTGATGGATCTGCTGCTCAGTACAAAACTTCAAAAGTGTTATTAATCTATGCAGTCAGAATAATGACTTTTGCATCACCGCCGAGTGGAACTTTTTTGGCACACGCCATGGAAAATCACCTTGTGACGGAATTGCAGGAACTGCAAAACGTTTGGCTGCCAGGGCTAGTTTACAGCATCCAGTCAAAAACCAAATTTTGACACCAAAAGATCTGTATGACTTCTGCAGCAAAAATGTTCCTGGTTCTACATTTTTCTTTGTCCCAAAAGGAAGAGGTTTGATGCAAACAGACCTATTCAAGAAGAAAGGTTTAGCAAGGGTCTTACTGTTGCTGGGACAAGGGAGCATCATCAGTTCAAACCATTGATACAACTAATATTTTGTGTTAGCAGAACTTCGAATGAGGCAAACCTCATTTATTGCACGTGTTCTGGAACATGAACGTCAATCTGTCCACAAAGTATCCGCGTCTTAACCTGGTCAGTACGTAGCTTGCACCTATGATAACTCCTGGTGGATTGGCAATATATGTGAAGTTTCAATTGAGGAGCATGATGGTTTGATCAATTTCTTGCATTCCCATGGTCCCGCAAGGTCATTTTACTGGCCTTCCCCCAAAGACACTTGCTGGTTCCCAGAAGATCATGGCATTGCTTCCCTTGATGCACCTACAACATCATCTGGCAGGCAATATGTCTTCTCACAAGATGTTTTGGTGAACATTGACAGGAAATTCAAAACTTTGTACAATTTGAGAAAAGATTGGAAGAATAGTCTTCTTGTGTATTTTTAGCAATTTTTAGTATGCATGTTGTGTTTTTACTTTCTTGTTTTTCTTCAATAAAACTTGGACACCCATGGCTGCTATCTTCTCTGGTTGTTGGAAATTGCTCTTTGGCAATGGCAATAATTCTGTTGAACTGGCAGTAGCCGAGTCATCCAATGCAAGATTGATGAGAAATGTGCCAATTTAAAAATGGCAGCCCACAATTAATTAGAATATGTGTATGGCAATATATCTAAGTTCTATTAGGATAACAAGCTCGGCAGCACGACCATCTTATGTTTCTGGCTCACCAGCCTGTCAGACAGGAGGCCACCAAAAATGTCTCCTTGTAGTGAAGTTCATGCACGCATGCACAATAGGCACATTCTTGTGAGCTTAGTTCTGGCCAACCATAAGGCCGGGTCAAGGATAAAACGGGGGGACTTGTGCAAAAAACATACTATTTTAGATGAGATTAATAAAAAAAGATTAAAAATTACACCATTTGAGATATTTCCACCCCATAAGTAGCAAAAATTGGTCTAATCATATCTTGTCTTCAAGTTGGTTGGAAAGCTTGTGTATGTGACCTTAAGATATATATCATGGGCCATAACTCCTGGCAAAATGAAAGCCTGATCAGACATGCATGTCAGGAGCAGTGGGCAGTCAAAGTAGGCCCTTAACGGTCATTCGTCAATTTTTTGGCCTATTTTGATGGCATGTAAAAATTGAGTCAAGCCTTCTTCAGGCACCAAACTTTGCAAGGAGACTAAAGACTAAGTAGTTTACTACAAGCAGCGCATCACATCTGGTCCATCATCAGCTGCCTGAAACTCTGGAACCAACAGAGGTCCAGATGAAACATTTTGTAAGATTTCATTTAGGACCCTAGGGAACATCTGTGCAAAATGTTATTTAATTTGGAGAGGGTAGGATTTCTAGGTTGGTCCACTTGACATGGAATGACCCTAAAGTGTCCCCCCCCCCCCCAAAAAAAAATACAACAAATCCATACATTTTGGGCGGATTCACTGCAGTGAATTATGGTAGCAGCAAAATAGATGACATTTTAACAGCCCTCATTCACAAGCTGCAGAATAATATCCCCATGTAAAAGGCCATGTAGTACAGATCTGTCCAGTCCAGCTAGTTCTCCTTCTTCCTATAGACACATCATGATACAGTGGTGTTCTACTGACAGGGATTTGGGGTGATAAAATATTTGATTTTCCTGAGTGCAGAACATAACATACATATCTGATCACATACTTTAGATAGCTGTAAGCCAAACGCATGGACGCTCAAGGTTGGCGGAGAACAAATCCAACATCCGACCTTTCTTTCCCAAATCGTCACCTTCAGGGGAGGGTCAGGACATGGAGACATATTCGATGTGACTACCTGCACGCAATGGCTGTGAGGCTCTAAAGAAACACAACTAGTCTCACCTGACACGCTAGAAGCCTATTCAAGCGACACGATAAACCCTTTTTTTTATATCAATATTACCTAGCCTATATGGGACTATTCTATGTATATATTTATTTTTATTTTATTTTTATATAAAACGGGTGAATGGTTTTCTGGATATAATTTTTTTAAGTCAATCCGTGTATTCTACTTCCAGTCCTGGCTCTTAACTTCCTCCTTAGGGCTCATTCAGATGGCTGTATGCTGTCCGCAAAAATGCGGATGCGGTTTTTTTGCGGATTAGATGCTGTTCCATTGGCTTCTATGGGGCACTTTTCTTCCATTGCACGGCTCAGCAAAAAAAATTAAACATGTCCTATACTTGTCTGTGAAAATCAGGACATGGCCCTACTGAAGTTTATGGATCAGCAAAAAAACGGAATGCAATATATATTTTTTTTTTGCAGACATGCTAAACTGTCCGCAAAAAAACTGATCCACATTTTTGCAGACAGCATAGGGGCGTCTGAATGAGCCCTTAGTCTGGACTAAAAGCACAGGGAACGGCTTCTCTTGACTTTTTCAGACCATTCACTGCGGCCACAGAGGGAAGAGGGCGACTCAATTAGAGCTTCCCACATTCCACTGATAAGTGCAGTGCTCTTGTGGACATCTTTATCTAGGACTAATAAAGGGATTTCCGAGATTTTAATACTGATGGCCTATCGTCTGGATAGGTCATCAGTATCTGATCGGTGGGGGTCCGACACCGGGGACTCCTGCTGATCACTCCTGTGAGCACCGGGGCCTTTTCTGTGCTTACCAAGCACAGCGCCGTATGTTGCATAGAGGCTGTACTTGGTATCGTGCTCAGTCCCATTGAATTGACTGTTCTTGGTAACCTGTGAGAAGGCCACGGTGCCTGGATAGTATTAAAATGTCAGAAAAGCCCTTTAAAGAGAATCAAGCTGTCATACTGCCATTCCAATTCTACTAATCTACTATTTTACTAAAAGATAACATCTTTCACTTACAGCAGCAGCAATAGGTTACCTATGCTGACTGATATTTTGTATTTCTTTTTCATAGCACTGGCACAAAAAAAGAAAATACAGCCAAAAATTCATGGCTTAACTTAAAGGGACACTGACAGGCGAAATCAGCATATATAGTTAGATATATCACATTACAGGTCTTATTAGAGTCTTTTAAAAGCATATAACTATCCCCCCTGTCCACCTTATAAAGAGCGAAATATAAAGTTTTATAACCTGCATCTGCGGTCAGCAATCTGCCCAAGGGGCGGCGTTTCATGTGAAATGCGCCCAGCCAGCCTTCCCAACTGCCGTTCTTAAGCCCCGCCCAGCTCATCATTATTCACTTCGCTGGGCGGGGCTAGAACTCTCCCCAGTCCCGATCCTGCGCAATTCAATCCTCCCGGCATCGCTCATGCCCAATCTTCTGCGCCTGCGCCCCGCCGTGCGACGCACGATAATTAACCCCTTATATGATGTGAGTGAGCAGCGCTCTGAAGCGCTGCTCTGAACAGTGCATGGCTGAGGCAGCTGCAGCCTCAGCCATGCACTGTTCAGAGCAGCGCTTCAGAGCGCTGCTCACTCACATCATATAAGGGGTTAATTATCGTGCGTCGCACGGCGGGGCGCAGGCGCAGAAGATTGGGCATGAACGAACATAGGGGCTCAATACCGGAACACAACGCTCCATTTTTTCCCCATTCATTGTCAATGGGGACAAACTGAACGGAATGCTCCAAAATGCATTCTGTTCCGTTTAGTTCGTTTCCCATATTGCGGAGAGCAAAACCGCAACATGTTGTAGTTTGCCTTCTGTCCTGGGATGCGGAGCGAGACAGATCCGGCATGGCCCACAATGGAAGTCAATGGGGACGGATCAGTTTTCTATGCCACAATAGAAAACTGATCCGTCCCCCATTGACTTTCAATTGAGTTCATGCCGGATCCGTCTTGGCTATGTTAAAGATAATACAACCGGATCCGTTCATAACGGATGCAGACGGTTGTATTATCAGTAACGGAAGCGTTTTTGCAGAACCCTGCCGGATGCAGTAAAAATGCTAGTGTGAAAGTAGCCTAAGTCTGTCTGCCGTTTTAATGGCTGTGCAGCACCCGGATTACTGCAAGACCATTAACAATGCAGGCCTGTCCTCATTAAGTTTAATTCGGGCCTGCTGTGGCCTGTTCTGCCGAACCGTACGCGTCACAATCGGGGCTCAGTTCGGCAAGTGCATGTGTTTTCAATACCAACTTACCAGATCCTAGTTTCCCAGACATCTGTCTGGGGGAGCCGGGACTCCCCAATAGATACCGAGTAAGCCAGCCCCCAATCCCCAAATTAAAATGAAATGCAAATCATTATGCAAAAATAAATAACTAAAAAGTAAAAATAAAAAAAATGTGAGACATTTCTAACAAAATGGAAACCATAACAGTAAGAATACTTCACTATGCAACCTAAGAAACCAGAAAAAAAATGAGAAAAATGTGGAGGTCATGGCCATCACTAAACAAGTTATTTTCCTCCGCTAGCACGTGGGGTGCTGCGGTGCGCCCCTCTGCTGTTACTAGGCCTAGTGGAGGTTTTATCTTCCATTGTCTGCTGAGGATTTGCTTCCCACCTACTGGGTCCAGCTACTGTACGCCTCTGTCCAGAAGAACAGCTGAAAGGCAGGCATGGAATTTTAATTTCTTTATAAGATTATCCGCAAGTATTTTTCCTACGAATTTCCCTCGACAAAGGAAACACATTCAGCTATCCAACTTCCCACAGTAATGGACGAGATAAACCCTTCACGTGAAAGTGTGCCGCCAGTTTTGGAAAGACCAATTATTGTAGACCATAAGCATGTCTAAGATAGGAAACCTACAGGGGACGGGCATGGGGACAAATGACAATGCAGCCCAATCTAAAGCAGACCATACACACTAAATGGTTGGGGGTCAAAACCACCACTGTGCGACCTTACGGCCATCTAATGTCTGGGGCCTTTGTACTATTTCCCAGACGAGAAATGTCAGGGGGTGAGAAGGATCAGACAGGTGGCTTTCAACCTCCCCATCCTTTTGATCTTGGGAGATAAGCCGCTGGTAGAAATATCTGTCCCTGTTGGGCACACATACACACTTAGCAGGCGAGGTCTCGGGAGGACTACCTTTTGGCCAACAGCGACCTACGGCTAGTTTCACACTAGCGCTTTTAGATCTGGCAGACTGCTCTGGCAGGGAACATCCTGCCGGATTTCTCCGCGTTCCGGCATTGCCAGAAGCTAATGCATTGCTGTCCAGCCCCGTTAACTATATGTCAAGAATCGTCCCATGACTAAAACTACTGCGCACAGTTGGAGACATGTCCCTCTAACTTCCTAGATGCAGGAGTCAATAGCTATTGACTGCAGCATCTAGGGAGTTAAACAGCCTGGTTCGGAGTTATCGCCTATGTGGCTGTTACAACGGGAGCCTGGTCACAGTCCGTGCCGGACTCCAGCAGTGAACCAGAGGGCTGTATCAGCGCAGCCTGTAAGGCCTTGATGCACAAGAGCACTGGACGTTTTGCGATCTGCTAGACACGGATACTGGGTGTGTACATTCAGTATTTTGCGGAACGGAACAGCCGGCCCCTAATAGAACAGTCCTATCCTCGTCCGTAATGTGGACAATAATGGGACATTTTAGTTTTTTTTTTCGGGCGGAACAGACATATGGAAACGAAATGCACATGGAGTCATTTTATATATTTTTTTGCAGCCCCATTGAAGTGAATGGATGCGCATAGATGCAAAGAAAACAGATAAGGAAAGAAATATTGTGGGCACGAGCCCCAAATAGAAGGTGGCACGCCGGGCTGATACATTAGATCAGTGCCTCCTATGACCAAACACAAGAGAAAACTAGTCTGCATTGCAGGAGAAACCTCATGGGATCTGCTCACTTATACATGGACAAGAGAAACGCTATGCTCATGGAAGGATATGAGTGAACATGTTTGTATCTTGCTATGTAGCCTTCAGACTACTAAAGGTAGTAAAGCCATATAAACCGACTGCTGTGGACGAAACTAGCTGCCCAACAAAAGCTAAACAGAGGTTGACCTTCCCTCAGTGAAATCCCACCTTTCACCACCGAGTCCTACAGAGATTCAGCGAGCTACATACGAGGTACATTAACACATGGTAACAATTACCAACTATTCATTTCCCTTTGGAATTTTCAAATCTGTACAACAGCGTTAGAGACCTGTACTAAACCTGGAGAAATTGATGGAAAATCTTAGTATAATATCGCTGGCATCCAGTGTATAAAATTCCCAAACATGCATCCAGAAATTAAAAGCTATTTGACCGATGTGACTGAACTGCAAGACGACGATTTAAAGGGGTTATCTTATGATTAATGTAAAAAATTAAAATCAGACATCATATAGGACATGGCAACCTCTTTCTAACAAAGCTAGAACCAGCCCTGTACCTCACATGGGTCCAGAGATCTCCACAATAATTCCAATTGCTCTGCTAGATTTATATCAAGCGGACTGCTCAAGGGGAGTGTCTTATCTGCAGCAGCTCAGGGGGGCGCGTCCATGCGCTCCCCGCAGCAGCTCAGGGGGGCGCGTCCATGCGCTCCCCGCAGCAGCTCAGGGGGCGCGTCCATGCGCTCCCCGCAGCAGCTCAGGGGGGCGCGTCCATGCGCTCCCCGCAGCAGCTCAGGGGGGCGCGTCCATGCGCTCCCCGCAGCAGCTCAGGGGGGCGCGTCCATGCGCTCCCCGCAGCAGCTCAGGGGGGCGCGTCCATGCGCTCCCCGCAGCAGCTCAGGGGGGCGCGTCCATGCGCTCCCCGCAGCAGCTCAGGGGGGCGCGTCCATGCGCTCCCCGCAGCAGCTCAGGGGGGCGCGTCCATGCGCTCCCCACCACAGCTCAGGGGGCGCGTCCATGCGCTCCCCACCACAGCTCAGGGGGCGCGTCCATGCTCTCCCCACCACAGCTCAGGGGGCGCGTCCATGCTCTCCCCACCACAGCTCAGGGGGCGCGTCCATGCTCTCCCCCACCACAGCTCAGGGGGCGCGTCCATGCTCTCCCCACCACAGCTCAGGGGGCGCGTCCATGCTCTCCCCACCACAGCTCAGGGGGCGCGTCCATGCTCTCCCCACCACAGCTCAGGGGGCGCGTCCATGCTCTCCCCACCACAGCTCAGGGGGCGCGTCCATGCTCTCCTTATCACAGCTCAGGGGGCAGTTGAAGGATGAAATCGAACACGTGCGGCCTTCTCAGTGAGCAGGACAAAGAAATAGGAAAAAGAACACACAGCAGGTGGCGCTATACAGATGCATTTTATTGAATAACTCAGTGGCTATGCTAAATTTTTAATTACAGGCAATTACAAAAGTATTTCAATCCAGGTGCTGGTTTGAAAACGGTAGAAGATTTTTCGTGGGACAACCCGTTTAACATGAGTAGTGCAGTCATCAAGAAGCTGAGGAGAGGGCCAAGATTCAGCAAAAAAGAATGTGTTTCAGGTTTGGCATAACTTTTATATGGTGGACCCTGCTCAAGTGCATCAAGATAGTGGTTAAAAACATACACCTAGCAGTTTACTCAATGGATAGATGTTAAAAAGGATTTCAGAGATTATTATTATTTTTTTTTTTTACCAGTATCAGATCGGTGGGGGTCTGACACCCGCCGATCAGCTGTTTGAGAAGGCAGTGGCTCTCCGGTGAGTGACGCGGCCTTCTCGCAGCTTTTCCTAGGCCAGTGACGATACACTCATCTGTCACGTGGCCTAGGAGCAGCTCGGTCCCATTCAAGTGAATGGAGCCGAGCGCGATACCAAGCAGAGCCTCTATACAATGCATCCGGATCCGTCTGACAAATGCTATCAGTTTGCGTCCGGATTGCGACGGAACTGCCTGCAGGACTCCTCTGCCGCAAGTGTGAAAGTACCCTAATACATGCAGTTTTTGTTGCGGTTGTATTTTCAGGCACATGTGGACAGGGCATTGAGGGTCTATCAGTGGGTATCCAGACACTTGATGCAAGAGCTCTTTTCTAAAAGGCATGTGTCATCAGAACGAGCCACAGACTAAGGTATTTATGAGATACCCTTAAGGTGCCCTCAAACGTGGCGGGAAACCACGCCACCAGAATACCCTTTAGGCTGAGTTCACACGGGCGAGAATTCCGTGCGGGTGCAATGCGTGAGGTGAACGCATTGCACCCGCACTGAATCCGAACCCATTCATTTCTTTGGGGCTGTGCACATGAGTGTGATTTTCACGCATCACTTGTGCGTTGCGCGAAAATCGCAGCATGCTCTATATTGTGCGTTTATCACGCAACGCAAGTGCGGATGCGGTGCGATTTTCACGCATGGTTGCTAAGATGAAAGTGTATTCACTGTATTATTTTTCCCTTATAACATGGTTATAAGGGAAAATAATAGCATTCTTTAATACAGAATGCTTAGTACAAGGTCAATTGAGGGTTAAAAAAATATATATATTTAACTCACCTCCTCCTCTTGATCGCCTAGCTGCCGATCTCTTCTTACTTCTTTAATCATGAGCTGCCGGCTAAAGGACCTGTGGTGACGTCACATCACATGGTCCATCACCGTGGTGATTTACCATGTGATGAGCTCAGTGACGTCACCACAGGTCCTGAACAAAGAACAAGAGACCGGCAGCTACGCGATCAAGAGGAGGAGGCGAGTTAAAAAAAAATAAAAAATTAACCCTCAATTGACCTTGTACTAAGCATTCTGTATTAAAGAATGCTATTTTCCCTTATAACCATGTTATAAAGGGAAAAATAATTACATCTACACAACACCGAACCCAAACCTGAACTTCAGTGAAGAAGTTCGGGTCTGGGTACCACAGTCAGTTTTTTATCACGCGCGTGCAAAACGAATTGCACCCGCGCGATAAAAACTGAACTACGGAACAGAATCGCAGTCAAAACTGACTAAAATTGGCTACCTACTCGCGCGGGTTTGCCACAATGCACCTGGGACGCATCCCGAGCCAAAACGTGACGCTCGTGTGAACCCAGCCTTAATCTCTTCATTCATTTCCATTAGGGAATGCAATCTGCAATAAAATGTGCACCAAAACCTTAGCTTAAAAAAAACCCCAACAAAACCAGCACCTGTGTATTTTCCGGCAGGTTTTTCGACCACGTGTGAAAGCACTCTATGACCCCTTTCACACGAGCGAGTTTTCCGCGTGGGTGCAATGCGTGACATGAACGCAAAGCACCCGCACTGAATCCTGACCCATTCATTTAAAAAACGAAGCCCTGCAGTACGATGCCAAGTGAGAATGCGGCCTTATTTCATACCTTCAATAAATGTTTGGGAGCGCCAGGAAACAGGGTTTTGTGTCCTATAAATATTTTACCAAGTGTCAGTGAATTCCACATATTTTATGAATTTAGGACTTTGTAGTTTTAGTAGCATTCCACTTACAGGATCTCCATAAGCGGCTGATTCATTTATAACAGTGAATTCTGGGACGCGTTCCAAAACAATATATGCAATTCCTCAAATTCCATATTGTGAGGTTTTCAGGTCTGAAAGTAAAAATAACCCCCGAGTAGCTCTATTACGTTCCATACTCTAAGGAAGAGAGACGGGGGGGGAAAAAATCCACTTTCAATTAAAGCGCCCAACACCAGTGAGCGGCTAAAATAAATGCCGATCTCAGGGGCTGAGGCGGTACCAGCGGTACTAAGAATATAACTAAAGGTCCCTTTAGACGGGACAATTCAGCAGGCGATTGTCGGGAAAGAATCCTGCTCGTCAGTGGACGAATACGCATTTACATGCTGCGCTCTCCTCCACAGTGTGGGGAGGAATGATCACTACTGCCATCGCTCGTCCCTATATAGAATCACTGATTGCCGGCAGCAGAGGCTGTTTAGACGGCACGATCTGCTACCGGCAAACAGCGATTTAGGTGCCTGCACAAATTATCCAATTACTCGCCACTCTTACACCGCCAGATAATCACTAACGAGCATTCCTATGAACACTCAGTGCGTAAAAGGGCCTTTAAGGCTAGGTTCATACCAGTGCTAGGAATTTCCACCGATCGGCTCTGTATTAGAAGCAGAACACACAAAAAAAAAAAATAATGTATCTGGTGTCACTCCCAGCATATAACTCAATGGGGCCGAGCCGACGCCTTTGACTACGATGGTTTCCTTTCGAAACACCGCTTTTTCCTTCTGCATGCAGGATTTGTCCACTCTTTTAGACAGAATTGCAATGGATCCGTGAAAGACAGTATTACATGTTTTAGAAAATACTTGTATTCACCATGAAACGCTGGAGCATCTTTTCATAGAACTATAGATTGCTATGCCCCTCAGTTATTCCTAATAGAAACGTATGCATGAACCAACAGTCTACATTTCACATCTTTGGAACATAGAAAAGAGGGGGTCATTTATGAAAACCAGATTTGTGGCTTAAAAAGTCACATGTCAAGGCAACTGCAAAATTCCCATGGCAACTGACATTTTTGCGACATTCTGATCCTCGCCACTTTTTACAGTGGTCTTTGTTTAACCGCTAAGGCTACTTTTACACTAGCGTTAGAAGAATCCGGCATGCAGTTCCGTTGCCGGAACTGCCTGCCGGATCCGGAAATCCGTATGCAAACGGATATAATTTGTTTCCGGATCCAGATGCAAATGCAGATCCAGATCAGTCTGACAAATGGATTGCAATACCGAATCAGTCTCTCTGGTGTCACCTGGAAAAACGGATCCGGTATTTATTTTTTTCACAGATTTAAAGGTCTGCGCATGCGCAGACCGGGATACCGGATCCGTTTTTCCAGAACACTTGGTAACGGATCTGGCATTAATACATTTACATGGAAATTAACGCCGGATCCAGCACGCTGCAGTATTTTCTCCGGCCAAATACTGTAAAAGGGACTGAACTGAAGACATCCTGATGCGTATTGAGCCCCTAGGACGGAACTCCATACCGGAAAAGAAAAACGCTAGTGTGAAAGTACCCAAAAAGGGAGAGGAGACCTGGATTATGGCTTATTTACTATGTGCGACTTTTGCAAAAGTCGCAAAAAAAGTTGCAACCCACGCCAGGCAACCCCCTGGTCTACTTTCACACGTAAATTTGTAAGCCACATTGCACTCATGTCACATACATTAAGGTGCACCAGCTCATAAATGTGGAGCAGGCCCACAAAGCAAAGACAGATTTAAAACTGACATAAAAACAACCTTAAGTGATAAATGACCCACATAAAGCGCAACGCTATCAACATCAAACAAATGCCACCTTCACGACAGATGGTGAACGGGAATCCGGATAGAACATAGGCAAACAGACATCATTCTGTCAAACGATCTTCTGGCTACGTTAAATGCAACAAAGTTACGTAAAATGCAACAAAAATGCCAATTCTTTTATGTGGATGGTGCAGGTACATGAATGAAATAAGTAAGAGTGGAGCAGCTGGCCACAGCACCAGCACTGAAAAAAGGAGTAGGATTTCTGCCATACTTCTCAATTATACATCGCTCTTACCGCTTCCCCCCCCAAGTAGGCCGAGGGTTTCTTGAGGAGAGGAACGAGCCAAGTAAGTGGGCTGTCCTATCAGTGATTGACAAGTAGCTCAGTGTAAGTGTGCACTGTCCATCACTGATATGCCCACCCACTTGGCTACTGAGCTCAGAAAAAGCAGAGATATAAATGTATAAAATACAAGTGGCACTAAATCTTTTCACTCAAAACGATAACAATCTGCTCAGCTCCTCCTGCTCTATAACATGGTGCTTGCAGATAGCTCCGCATTTTGCGGTGACAGGTGCCCTTTAATAAGCCTCAGCTTTGATCGTATCATTTTATTTACGCCGGTCTTAACCCCTGCGCTCTCCATAAATTCGGCATATCCACCGCCGATTCTAAATGTAGGATAGCTTCCTTGCGGTCTTACATGGAGACCATTTTCTTTGGTAGAAAATGATGAATGAGAGGGGCCTGCCGACCTGCCCTTTCCCTGCCCACTTTTTTAGACCTGGCGTGAGCGGGGAAGTAGTTGTAGATTCTGCTGCAACATGGCGTGTGACAGATTCTGCGCCAGATATACGTCACACAAGTGACGTATATCTGGTCATAAATGAACCCCTTTATCCTTTCATCTACATTGTGCTAAAGTGTAGCATTGTAACTGAAAATCCGAATCCGAAGCTCACTATAGGTCATCTGCAGATGTGAAGGGGGTGCTATAAGACCAGTACAAACTCTGCACCAAACAAGTGCATCAAATATACCCCATGTGAAGCTAGCCTTAAAGTAGGTTGCCTCATCTCCAACATTGGTGGCTTATGGCTAGCATATGTCCTATAGGTGTGGGTCCCACCCCTGGGAGGTCTAGAACAGGGCCCCCCACATGCGCGGCCATCCTCCATTCACTTCTACAGGTGTTCCAGATACAGCTTTGCGCTTGCTCCGCCATTTCCAGCAGTTCCACAGGAGCGAATGTGCGGTGTGCTCTCCATTCACTTCTATGGGACCCCCAAAAATAGCCATGCACGCTGGCTTGCCTATTTTAAGAACTCCCATAGAAGTGAATTGAGAGCACGCCGTGTGTGGGTGGTTCGCTCTCATCCACTTGGGGGGCCGCATTCTAAAGTTAGATGCAGGTCCCACCTTTGACACTGTTGGCATATTGCAATGTCTCAGATGATACAACCTCTTTAATAGGAGCTTCTCCGTGATAGACCTTTCGGATATATTCACAAGATACGTACAACTTCTGAGACCCCATCCATCTCAAGTAAGTGGCCCCTGCAGAGCACTTTTTATTACCCCCCATAGACTTCAAGAGTTGCATGTATGAGTGGCTAACTCTCCAAACCTGGATATGGTGTCCACCTCATGTGAGACCATTGGAACCATGTCATAAATGCCTATGGTGCCTTATCCCTTTAAGATGCCCCCATCACTATTGGTTCATGGTTAGGGTGCCTTCACGCACCGTTTTTTTTTTTTTTTGTTTTGTTTTTTTCAGAAAATTTCTGCAAGTAAAAATTAGTTCCAGTAACCTGAATGGGGTTTTTGGGGACAAGTACATGGATCTCAGCAAGGCCCATTCAGATGAATGGACAACATTTTCTCCTGCGTGTGACAGCGCCCTCAGTTTGACAGTGCAGACTGCTGGCACCCGATTACTGCAGAAAGTGGACTTTCCATGGCTTGGTGAGGCAAGCAAACTTCAAAAGAGTCAAATAGCTCTAATTGTTTAGATGCAGAGGTCGGATTATACTAAACCGTGCATGCCCTCAAATTGTAGGGTTTTATCCATGAACAGACTTGTGACAACTGCACTGATTCATAAAGGTTTGCAGCGAGAGGTAAGTAGTCACCATTATGGCCAGGCAGATCTGAAAGGACACAGGACTCCGACTGCTCTCATCCTAGGATATGACAGCTCTGGGACTCACGTGAGGCTCATCTCTGGTTCAATGGGACTATTAGAGTTAAAGGGACCCTTTCATTAGAAAGTGGTATTTATTTATGTATAGAAAACATTTTTGGCCATTGTGTACCATTGAAAATTAAAGGGTTATTTCCATCTCAGACACGGATAGCAAATCGGTAGTATGCAGTCAATGTCAGATAGAAAAGGGTCCCACCTCTGGGACTCTTTCCTATCTCCAGAACGGAGCCCCTGAAATGAAGGAGTGGCCACCGCTCTATTCACTTCTATAGGGGGGGGTTCCAGAAATAGCCGAGCTCAGCCATTTTCAAAACTCCCATAGTGGTGGCCACGTTTGCTCAGTGCGCTCTCCTTCACTTCAGAATGCTGTTCGCAACTCCATACTCCCTGCACCTCCCCTGAAATGAGGGGAGCAGCCGGTTGCACATGCGCATGGCCGCTCCATTAATTTCTATGGGAGTTCCGGAGATAGCCAAGAGCCCTCAGCAATCTCCGGAATTCCCATAGAAGTTCGACTGGCAGCTCAGGTCATTTCAGGGGGGTTGTAGGGGGTCCCCACCGATCTGATAGTTATCCCCTATCCCGTGATGGCTAACCTCCAGCTGCGGTAAAACTACAACTACCTGCTTGTGCACTTGCTTTCAGAACGCCATAGAAATGAATGGAGCATGCTGGGAGTCGTAGTGTCACCCCAACTGGAGTGCCGGAGGTTAGCCATCACTGCCCTATTCTGTGTATAAGGGATTACTTTCACCTACTGGAAAACCCCTTTAAGTGCACATCTATGGTGGATGTGCCAGAAAATATAAAGGACAAAAATACCGCAGCATTCATGCCAGGACCCACCTGATTATAGTGAATGGGATCCAGCAGTGTTCAGCATACGTTCGATCCAGCGATTCTGGTATGCCGTTCCTATGGGAGAACAGAATACCAGAACAGTAGCGCGGCTGTACACATTCATTAGCTCTAGGAGCGACTTTGGCCGACACTTATCACTCCCAACTTCCCATACACGTACAGGTTTGGCACAACCACTTTAGTAAATACAGAGATAACATGGATGACAACGGCACGGAGGATACTTATCATAGGAGTCTATGTCTGGCCCAAATATACAGAACTTTGGTGGCAGGTGCTCTGTAATACATACTTAGGGCTCGTTCACACGAACATGTGAAGCCCGTGCTGTGCACCGCAAATTGCTGTCCGCAATGCACGGGCACAGTCTGTGGGGCAGGCGCACAGGGATTGCAGACCCATTCACTTGAATGGGTCTGCGATCCTTCCGTTCCGCAAAAAGATAGAACTTTCTCTATCTTTTTGCGGTGCAGAAGAACCCCAGAAAGCACTCCATAGTGCTTCCGCATTGTTCCGTTCCGCATCTCCGGACCCATTGAAATGAATGGTTCCGCATCCGTGATGCGGAATGGCCACAGAACGGTGCCCGTGTATTGCGGATCAGCAAATGTGGTGTGCAATATGGCAATGGGCATCACACGTTCGTGTGAGCGAGCCCTTAGGCTACATACACACTAACGCAAGGGCTCCGTGCCCGTGCTGCGGACCGCAAATTGCGGTCCACAATGCACAGGCACAGACCGTGGGGCAGCTGCATGCGGATCGCGGACCTATTCATTGCATGTGCTACTTTTTTGTGGTGCGGAGCCACAGACACCACGGAAGCACTCCGTAGTGCTTCTGTGGGGTCCCGATCTGTGCCTCCGTTCCGCAGCTCCGCGATTGTGGACCCATTCAAGTGAATGGGTCCGCGATGCGGAATGCACACAGCCGGTACCCGTATACTGCGGACCCGCCATATGCGGGCCGCAATACGCCCACAGGGGCACACGGCCGTGTGTATGTAGCCTTACATATTTTAGCTTTTTTTAATTTTATTTACTTAGCAGTGACAAAACCTGGTGTGACCAGAGATCTACAAGGACAAAAAGTATATAGAGGCCCCTGAATCGCTGTCTGTACAGACGAGCAGGAAAGGCTTCACTGCTTCATGTCTGCAGTGATCTCTGGATTATTCACACAAGCTGTGAACGTCATCCACCAACCACATCCTGTGACGTCATCTCAAAAGGTTTCTTCACATACCACCCATACCTTATAAAAGAGTATGAAAATGCATCACTGCAAGAATGCGCACAGGGCATCTGCAGCCAGCGGGAACAAAGGCAAGACCTTGGGGAAGGCGCAGATTTGTACCCATGACACTGGCTGAGCTGTTACATGTGCGCTTGACAGCTGAAGGTATCTGTGTTGGTCCCATGTTCATATGTGTCCGCATTACTGAGAAAAATGAAGTTTTAATATATGCAAATGAGCCTCTAGGACCAACAGGGGCGTTGCCGTTACTCCTAGAGGCTCTGCTCTCTCTGCAACTGACACACCCTCTGCACTTTGACAGGGCCAGGTGTGATGAAGTTTACACTGAGTGCAGAAGATGCGGTAGTTGCAGAGAGAGCAGAGCCTCTAGGAGTAACAGCAACGCCCCCATTGCTCCTAGAGGGTCATTTGCATATACATAATGTGGGCACATATGAACATGAGACCAACACAGACGTCTTCAGCTGCCAAGCGCACATGTAACAGGTCAGCCAGTTTCATAGGTACAAAACTCCTGACAGATGCCCTTTAAATATATGCGCCTTCCCCAAGGTCTTGCTTTTGTTCCCAGTCGGGTACATTTCGTTTGAAGATACCGTGGCCCTCCAGTGAGCGATGTGCCCTCTTACTAGGCATGTGATGTCACGGTCATTGGTCACATGGCCGAAGTGCAGCTCAGCCCTGTTAAAGTGAATAGGGTTTAGATGCAATACCGAGCACAGCCACTATCCAATGGTCGGCGCTGTGCTTGGTAAGCTGCGAGGAGGCAGCAGCACCGTCGTCTCTTCAAACAGCTGTTCGGCAGGGGTGCCAGGAGTCGGATCCCCACCACTCTGAATGAGGCCTCTTTCAGGCAAGCGTGTCCTGTGTGGAAAACATGCTCCACTATGGACAGTGCTCGCTGGAGCGCACAGCATTATAGAATTATACTGACAGCATTATGCCGGTACAATTCAGTAGATGCAAGGTCATGCAGAGACACTGTGCACTCCTGCGCAACTAGCGCTGTCCATAACGGAGGACACACTCATCTGAAAGAGGCCTTGGGATAGGACATCAATATAAAACACCCAGAAAACCCCTTTAAATATTTTATTGGGGTCACATTTACAGTACATGGTTGTGTTGTTTAGCCATTTTATAGTGCGGAGATATGAGCAAACACCACACAGGCCATCTTGGACTATGACCCTTTTCCACAGGGCTTCGGAGTCGGTAAGCTTGACGTCCAACTATGACCCTTGTATCTACCAGTACTCTGACCCCACAGACCTGCCAGCTGTCCGTTCTTGATGAAAAGGGGCCTGAGATTAATAGAACAAAACATATATTCTATGAAAGTAGTGCACATTTACTAAACCGTACAATATTAACATATAATATATTCTATTTCTACCAACTCCAAATCTACCCAAATCTGGGTCTGACTACAACGCCATGACCCTGCGTTGTCATCAGATACCCTTTTTACATATGACACCGCAGCAAAACCGTTCAACGCCAGTTCACATCAGCATCTCTTTTTGCCTATTTCTGTAATTCCATCAAAAGACCTGTAAAATGAAGAAAAAAAAAACTGGTGCATTTATCAGCTGTGTTCAGTTTATGCAGCGCCCCTCAGGTTTCAAAAGAGAGAAAAAGTATGTGTCAATTGGTCATGTGATGTTGACAGTATGCCCCCACTTTCAACATCCACTTTGAAACCCCTGCAGCCAATCACTGGCAGCAGCAGTGGCCGGCTCCCCTCGTGCCATGTCAATTGGTCATGTGACGGGAGCAGGTCACCGCTACAGCAAATAAATGGCTGCAGCGGTGTCAAACTGGATGTTGGGGGGGGGGGGGGGTAAATGAGAGAGGTAGCCGAAGCCGCAAGCGGGGCAGCAAAGGAGATGGGACCCAGCACCAAGGAGCAGGAAAGTATGCTTCCTTCTCCAGGTCTGCCCAGGAGGTGTCCAACCCCTTTAACATATAAGCTAAACTTACATAATTTAATTTTTTTTTAAATAATAATAAAATGTGAAAGAGAGATGTGATGGGTAAGAGACTATACACCACTGCCAATACATGCAAATCAGAGGGATCCAATGGAACATCCCTTTAAGCATTACTTTTATAGAACACAATTCAGAACAGCAGATATTAGTCGCCAAGTTGAAAAGTACTTTGATTTGCTGGGTGGAAGGTCCGGAGGAGCTTTTTTTGAGCCTCAAAGTTAAAACCAGTTTGAACACAAGTATATACACCGCACAGTGACTCAGATACTAGCAGGGGGATTTATCCAAACTAGCTTAGTGGTCTACAGCAACCAATCAGATTCCACCTTTCATTTTCCAAAGGAGCTCTGAAAAATGAAAGATGGAATCTGATTGGTTGCTAAGGGCAACTAAGCCAGTCTTCGGTTGCACCAGTCTTGATAAATCTCCCCCGCACTCCACACTTTATACTATGGCTGTATCGGCTTGCAGGACGCACTAAGAAAACAAATCCCCTCCAGATGTAATTCATGCAATTCCCATTATGATATTAATAAACCCGTACAAGTCTCCAGAGATGGCTTACTGTTCTTGGCAAGCCGTCATTAGAAGCCTTCCATTTAACCCTTTAAGAAACGTGAACCATGGAAACAGTCTATCTGGTCTGATAAGCGCCAATAGTGAGTGTAATGGTGAAGTGTCACAGATAAGCCTCCTGGAGTCAGTGGAGGAGATAAGCCCATTACCTCAGCCCCAGGCCCCTGCCACCGAGAAGGGGACCAAGGCACAGAACCGGCTAAAGAGTTAATGCAGTCACAACATGGGATGATAGCCATGCGAGCTCAGGACAGGAATGAGGCGCAGCTATTTTCAGCATGGCATGTGGGAGACACTTCATGTTGTCATAGTTACAAGCCGCATATGAAACCGAAAATCTGCCTCCTGTCACTGCATTCAGAGCGCTAGGTGTCCGGAACATAAAATAACCGGGCGGCAGACTATACTAAACCTACAGCGTAACTGAACATGAAATAACCGGCAGCAGACTATACTAAACCTACAGCGTAACTGAACATGAAATAACCGGGCGGCAGACTATACTAAACCTACAGCGTAACTGAACATGAAATAACCGGGCAGCAGACTATACTAAACCTACAGCGTAACTGAACATGAAATAACCGGGCGGCAGACTATACTAAACCTACAGCGTAACTGAACATGAAATAACCGGGCGGCAGACTATACTAAACCTACAGCGTAACTGAACATGAAATAACCGGGCAGCAGACTATACTAAACCTACAGCGTAACTGAACATGAAATAACCGGGCAGCAGACTATACTAAACCTACAGCGTAACTGAACATGAAATAACCGGGCGGCGGACTATACTAAACCTACAGCGTAACTGAACATGAAATAACCGGGCGGCGGACTATACTAAACCTACAGCGTAACTGAACATGAAATAACCGGGCGGCGGACTATACTAAACCTACAGCGTAACTGAACATGAACTAACCGGGCAGCAGACTATACTAAACCTACAGCGTAACTGAACATGAACTAACCGGGCAGCAGACTATACTAAACCTACAGCGTAACTGAACATGAACTAACCGGGCAGCAGACTATACTAAACCTACAGCGTAACTGAACATGAACTAACCGGGCAGCAGACTATACTAAACCTACAGCGTAACTGAACATGAAATAACCGGGCGGCAGACTATACTAAACCTACAGCGTAACTGAACATGAAATAACCGGGCGGCGGACTATACTAAACCTACAGCGTAACTGAACATGAAATAACCGGGCAGCAGACTATACTAAACCTACAGCGTAACTGAACATGAAATAACCGGGCGGCAGACTATACTAAACCTACAGCGTAACTGAACATGAAATAACCGGGCGGCAGACTATACTAAACCTGCCGCGTAACTGAACATGAAATAACCGGGCAGCAGACTATACTAAACCTGCCGCGTAACTGAACATGAAATAACCGGGCGGCAGACTATACTAAACCTGCCGCGTAACTGAACATGAAATAACCGGGCGGCAGACTATACTAAACCTACAGCGTAACTGAACATGAAATAACCGGGCGGCGGACTATACTAAACCTACAGCGTAACTGAACATGAAATAACCGGGCAGCAGACTATACTAAACCTACAGCGTAACTGAACATGAAATAACCGGGCGGCAGACTATACTAAACCTACAGCGTAACTGAACATGAAATAACCGGGCGGCAGACTATACTAAACCTACAGCGTAACTGAACATGAAATAACCGGGCAGCAGACTATACTAAACCTACAGCGTAACTGAACATGAAATAACCGGGCAGCAGACTATACTAAACCTACAGCGTAACTGAACATGAAATAACCGGGCGGCGGACTATACTAAACCTACAGCGTAACTGAACATGAAATAACCGGGCGGTAGACTATACTAAACCTACAGCGTAACTGAACATGAAATAACCGGGCAGCAGACTATACTAAACCTACAGCGTAACTGAACATGAAATAACCGGGCAGCAGACTATACTAAACCTACAGCGTAACTGAACATGAAATAACCGGGCAGCAGACTATACTAAACCTACAGCGTAACTGAACATGAACTAACCGGGCAGCAGACTATACTAAACCTACAGCGTAACTGAACATGAACTAACCGGGCAGCAGACTATACTAAACCTACAGCGTAACTGAACATGAAATAACCGGGCGGCAGACTATACTAAACCTACAGCGTAACTGAACATGAAATAACCGGGCGGCAGACTATACTAAACCTACAGCGTAACTGAACATGAAATAACCGGGCGGCGGACTATACTAAACCTACAGCGTAACTGAACATGAAATAACCGGGCGGCAGACTATACTAAACCTACAGCGTAACTGAACATGAAATAACCGGGCGGCAGACTATACTAAACCTGGCTCTTGAGATCACCCAGCTCAGCAAAACTTATGACTTCCAAATGGCTCCCTATTTTTAATATTATTACAGAGTCACTTTGCCCTCCTCCTTTTAATAAAGGGCATCGGTTAGCAGATTTGTATTTATGAAACTGACTGACTTATTACATGTGCACTTGGCATCTGAAGGCATCTGTGTTGGTCCCATGCTCATATGTGCCCGCATTGCTGAGGAAAATGATGTTTTAATATATGCAAATAAGCCTCTAAGAGCAACAGGGGCGTTGTCATTACACCTAGAGGCTCTCTTTGTAGGAGCCTTTAGATGTAACTGCAACTCCCCCATCAGTTCTCAGACAAGCGTCAGCTCCCATCGTACGCTTTTTTCTTCATACTAGGCAATGCTCGACCGAACTTCTGACGCCTCTGCATTGCCACACTCCAACTTCAACCATCCAAATGCATGTTACAAAATTTACACCATAAAACTGGCGTAAAGTACATCACAAATCTACAACGGCTCCTAGTTTAAGTAGATTTGTATCTATTTGTGCACAGACACCCGAAGATGTGCATCTAAGGCTACTTTCTCATTAGCGTTTTTTGCGGATCCGTCATGGATCTGCAAAAACGCTTACGTTACAATAATACAACCGCATGCATCCGTCATGAACGGATCCGGTTGTATTATGTCTTTTATAGCTCTCACCCGGGCAAATTTCAGGAGCTAGGTAGTTTGTCTGGTAGGAACCAACAAGCCCAATGCAACTAACCTGCTGCTCCCGATCCCATAGGACCAGGAAGGGGCCCGGTGATGTCACTGCTGCAGCCAGTCGCAGGCCTTAGAAGTCAGGCTACTTTCACACTCGCGTTTTGTGTCATGGACGGATCCGTTCAGATAATACGACCGTCTGCATCTGTTCAGAATGGATCCGTTTGTATTATCTTTAACATAGCCAAGACGGATCCGTCATGAACTCCATTGTAAGTCAATGGGGGACGGATCCGTTTTCTATTGTGTCAGATTGTGTCATAGAAAACGGATCCGTCCCCATTGACTTACATTGTGTGTCAGAACGGATCCGTTTAGCTAAGTTTCAAGTTTGCAAGCAGCGTTTTGGTGTCCGCCTCCAGAGCGGAATGGAGACTGAACGGAGGCAAACTGATGCATTCCCAATGGACGAGGATCCTTTTCCATTCAGAATGCATTAGGGCAAAACTGATCAGTTTTGGGCCGCTTGTGAGAGCCCTGAACGGATCTCACAAACGGAAAGCCAAAACGCCAGTGTGAAAGTAGCCTTAGTTTGGCAAAACTTATGCCTGTGTATTTTTTATTAAGACTGGCACAAGAAACAGTAGTCTTAAAGGGATTCTGTCACCAGATTTAACCCTATTAGGCTAGCTGACGATAGCGATGTGCTAATGTCAGCTAAACCTAACTAGCCTATTCCTACTTTTACCTATGCCCCTGTTATGCCAGAAATCTAACTTTTATAATATTCCAATTAGCCTCAAGGAGGGGGGGGCGTTGTTCCTGCTCCTAAAGGCTCCGTTCTCCCACCTTTGTCGCCTTCCTCCAAGTCCTGATCGACAGGGCCAGCCAGTGCTCGTATCTGTCTGCCAGCCCTGTGCTCTGGTGAAATCTCGCGCCGTTCAGCATTCGGCGCAGGCGCGGTGAGGACCTGGCAGCCTGCGAGCGTCTTTCCGGCACCGCTCCAAAAGGACAATTAGCATATTATAAAAGTTAGATTTCTGGCATAACGGGGGCATAGATAAAAGTAGGAATAGGCTAGTTAGGTTTAGCTGACATTAGCACATCGCTAACGTCCGCTAGCTTAATAGGGTTAATTCTGGCGACAGAATCCCTTTAATAAATTTCCCTGCCCTTTCTGTCTATGGCCAGCCTCAGCAAAGCTCAGCCTACACAACCATGCAATCAGACACCAGCCTTTATCACTATAATTCTATTCCCAAAGTTTATTGCCACAAATAGCCTCCCTCTCCTTCCACTTGTCAGACTGACAGCTGAATGGTTACTGCTTATCTACATTGTGGAAAGTTTCTGTGTACTCTGTACAAAGAATGTTTCCAGGTCCAGCTTATCAAACAAGGTTGGTAAGGAGCAAAATCAAAAGCAAACAGCAAAAAATGGTCTGCTTCTAACGCACACAGAAAAAAGTTGGGTGCGATAGTTTTATTCCAGTTCAGAAGCACAATGTGGCACTCAGTGTATTAGAAAAAACGCCATTAATGCAATTCAGATGTTCCACCACTGAATAAAGACAGTTGTACAGGTGGATCAGCTGATTGCCGCAGGTTGGGCCACTACAACCCCTGGAAGCTGCCACGGGTTGGGCCGCTACAACCTCTGGAAGCTAGTAAAGTTTGGGCTACGACACCGCCCGGGGCACTGCAAAAGGTTGGGCTACTCAACCCCCCGGAAGGTATCTGCACTAAAAATGTACATGGTCGTGCTGAGATTCTGCATGCAGACGACTGTGGTGTGTTTTGCGGTCCGCAAATCGTGGATCTGCAAAACACGGATGGCGTCCGTGCGCGTTCCGCAATTTGCGAAACGGCACTGACAGCCTTCAATATAAATGCCTATTCTTGGCCGCAAAAGCACAGACAAGAATAGGACATGTTATATTTTTTTAGCGGGGCCACGGAATGGAACAACGGATGCGAACATCACACGGAGTGCTGTCCGCATCTTTTGCGGCCCAATTGAAGTGAATGGGTCCACATCCGAGCCGCCAAAACGGCAGTTCGGATGTGGACCAAAACAACGGCCGTGTGCATAAGGCCTTACTCACTAGCTGGCAACAAAATCCGGCATTTCAGAGAGCAGCTGGACCTATGGGGTCCAGTGGTGAACAGCAGTATCCAACTAGGCTGGATCGGGGGAACTTCGGCAGGCTGTTCTCTGCCCCAATCAGTCTGCCAGATCCGTTTATGCAAGTGTGACCTTACCCTTATGGTATCCATCATTCTGCAGGACACAACAGTGGAACACGCAGCAGTATTTTATTCTGCACACTATCCGGAAACTGCGATGGAGGATCCTAACAGATCCTATGTTTATCTATCATACTCGCTTATATAGCACTGACATATTCCGCAGCGCTTTACAGACATTAGCAGGCTGTCCCCAATGGGGCTCACAACCTAAGTTCCCTATCAGTATGTCTTTGGAGTGTGGGAGGAAACCCAAGCAAGCATGGGGAGAACATACAAACTCTATGCAGATGTTGTCCTTGGTAGGATTCGATCCTAGGACGCCAGCGCTGCAAGGCACCAGATAACCACTGAGCCCACCTATGACGCAGATATGAACCTAGCCTTAGGGTCCATTCACACATCCATAGTGTATTGCAGATCCGCAATACACGCGGCCGACACCCCCATAGAAATGCCTATTCTTGTCCGCAATTGCGGACAAGAATAGGACATGTTCTATTTTTTTCCAGAGCTGCGGACCGGAAGATCGGCGGCGCGCTCCGGAAATGCGAATAGCACATGGTGTGCTCTCCGCATCCATTCCGTCCCCATAGAGAATGAATGGGTTCGCACCCATTCTGCACAATTGCGGAGGTGTGAATGGAGCCTTACATGCCATTTTTCAGTTTTAACATTTTTAAGTAAATTTTCTTTTCACTGCAAAAGTTTTAGAGGGATGAAAAGTCCTGGGGAAAACAGCTGGGCATCTGTATACTCCTGCCATGCGGTCATCTTTATTAATGAGGCATTTCAACAGCTGGCATCTCCGTGTTCAGGTTACAGAAGTTTCCTCCCAGGGGATTGAGGGAAAGGAATCTGATTCGGCTCACGTAGCCCATATCTATAATGCACCATTCACCCAACAGGGGCCAAATGTTGTCTCTTTGGTCTGTCGGGACATTTAACATGGAAGTCTATGGGTGAACATTGCAGGCATGTGTCGGACCAGCAGACCGCACTGGTGCCGAGTCTCCAGAGCAGATAATAAATGCCACGTGAGAATTTTATTCTTCATTTCTTACTGTATAATGAAAAGTATCTACCCTCAAACGCGGGGCTCCTGTTTATTCACATGTCTTCCCTGCCTTCCTCACTGACCCAGCATGTGGTTTAACCATTGCCCTCCTGTATGAGGACAGCAGATCCTGAGCAGGACTGAAACTGGAGATCCCATAAAGAAAAAAAAAAGAAAAATAATAAAGAAAGAAAAATTTAGGCTGTCCGAAAAGCCAGCAATTTTTTTTGGTAGTTGTCAGGTGCAACCCTTAGGCCTCTTGCCCATCCGTGCCCTTATTGCGGGCCGCAAACAGCAATATATACTGGCCCCGGCAGTGTGCACAGCGCATCACAGATGCGGAGCCATTCACTTGTAAAGGTCCGCAATCTGGAAGGTGAGGTGCAGACTGCCTCCGTGGGGTTTCTGTCCGTGCCTCCGCACTGCAGAAAAAACGGAACCTATTCAAGTTGAATGGGTCTGGATCTGTCTGCGGCAGCCACACGGATGTCATCCGTGCATTGGGGACCGCAAATTGCAGTCCCCAATGCACGGAACGGCCAAGCAACAGCCGTGTGCGCGAGCCCTCGGCCCTGGTCTATGGCCTAGTGACCTAGTCTGACAGAGATCTTCATAAGGGGGTCAGTATGAAAATACACCCTCCTAAATCCTACTTACAGGGTCCAAGATGCAGAGATCTGTGCCACTGTTTACGGCGTTCACTGATTAATTTCTCTCTCTGATATAATGCCGTTGAAGGGTTAAAAATACATAGCCCTATTTAGTCACCTTTTTATTAGGGCACTGAATTTTTTGGGACTAAGGCATTTATTGGCATGTTACATTACAAATTAGGTCATGGAGAACACAGTGCCACATGAAAGCACCACTATGGCGGCACACAAGCTCTGTGCACCCAGCTTTACCGGATCAGGGTATGTTCACACTAACATATCTCAGTTGGCTCACAATTCACCTGCCATTGTTTTCGATGGGAAATCTGTGCCATAATTTCTACAGCAAAGATTTATTTCATGCATGGTTTATCAAACCGGAGTTGCAGGGGAAAAAAAAGAAGCAACGTCTTCTCCTGGCAGGGTTCCAACGTGGAAACTGCAACACATGGATAAACCCCATTGAATGGATTCCAGGCATGACAAACTACAAAGGGTCAGGCTACAATTTCTGCTGCAGATTCTTTGGTCAATACAATTTAAATGTTTCTGGTGTATTTAAAACAATCAAAACAAACTAAGGCCTCTTGCACACGATCGTATGGCTTTTTCAGTATTTTCCGGTCTGCAAAAAACATAGCCACAAAAAATACGGATGATGTCCGTGTGCATTCCGTTTTTTGCGAAACGGAACAGCTGGCCCCGTTATGCGGACAATAATAGGACATGTTCTATCTTTGAACGGAACAATGGAAATGGAAGGCATACGGAGTACCTTTTTTTTTTTTTTTTTTGCGGATCCATTGAAATGAATGGTTCCGTATATATGGTCCGTAGACGGAACGCAAAAACGGAACGGAAGAAAAAAAAACTAAGTGCGCAAGAGGCCTAAAGGAACTGTCAGATTAGCCATAAGCACATCAGACATGGATCCAAGGCAGAAGTCTTCTAGCAGATCCACATATGGACTAGCTCCATTGTAATTTAATAGGGTTGTCTTATTTCATATATTGGCCGAAGAAACCAGTCAGATCGAATGAGCGGAGAGCTGCCCTCCATTCATTTTTATGGGACTGCCGAAAACAGCCGAAATCGCTCATCTATTTTTGAAACTCCCATACAAAATTAAGAGAGAGCACGCCGCACATGCGTGGTCCGCTCTCCTTCACTTTCGAAGGCCCGTTCTGGAGCTAGCTACGGGTCCCAGAGGTGGAACCTGCACCTAGCCATATGCCACCAATGTCTCAGATGAGGCAACCTGTGCAGACGTCATTGTGCAAGGATGGGGAGTAGATAAGCTGTGACCGTCACAAATGGTGGACCCCGTTTTATTAGCTGTACAGACGTGTTATCAGTCATTGTAATCCTGCCTGTGAGATGACTGCTGAGAAGGCATCTGAACGGAACAGGAAACCTATTACCAGGTTAGTGGCCAGTGTAAAATCTGCAGGATTTTAGTGTTTTTTTTTTTTTTTTTTTGTATATATATAGTTGCATGGAAAGTTAAAAAACAAAAATGAAAACTTTTTGTAGGAATTTTTTTTAAACATAAGAATGTGATTTAAACTGTAGGTCATTTTGTGGTGACACATTCCCTTTAGGTATGAAATCCACACCTAAATCATGACAGACTAAATGAAGTCACAGGTGACCAGGGCGGTCCGTTCACGTCCCTGGCAGAGGATCCCGGCACACAGGGGCAGCGATCTCGGCCTGCTGACTGCTTCTACAGATGACATTTTTTTAGCTTTCAAAGAATCCAGTCTTCAACCGAAATCTATCAAACCCACTTTGAAAGTTCCCAAATATTTTCTAGTTACTTAGCAATGGCTCACACGCCCCGTATTCTGAAGTGTAACGACACATTCGTCTCTAGCATAATGAGCCTGGGAATGTGACTCTCCCAACAAGGTCTCATCGCAGGGCCCAAGCAGATTGATGTAGGTGGTGGAAATCAAACTCGAGCATTTTCCCTTCCACACTCATCCACTTCCTTTTTGCCGAAGACAGACGCTTCATTGTTTTGCGCTTCTTCAAGATCTTTCACTCTGAATATTAATGCGTCTTAAAGACAATAAACAAAGCATTAGAAAAGCAATATTGTCAGGCCGGACCGCCGATCAGCATCTTCCACCCCCAGCAAGAGTCCCGGCCCACCGGCATCAAGAAGGCTGCCCATAAAGCTGCATCCACGTGGTCATATCCGTTTTGTGGATTCGCAAAATGCAGATGCCGGCCAAAGGCTTCCCGCGGGCCGCACTGTCAAAATGCCTATTCTTGTCTGCAAAACGGACAAGGATAGGACATGTTCTACAATGTGCGGCATGGCCACATGGATCACATCTCTGTGCGGGCTGTATTTTTTGCAAGCCCACAGAAATGAATGGGTACATGTGCGATCAGCAAGAAATGTGGATGGTACAAGGACCGAAAATACAGTTGTGTGAATGAGGCCTAAGCCAGCTGTCTGCCACCAGAGCTAGAACTACAACTCCCAACATATCAATACAGGATTATCAGATTTCCTATCTATTCATCGACTTATTGCCTTGATGTTTCGGAGCAGGCGGCAGCACATGTACAGAACTGCTTGCGTCACCGTGGTGTAGGTTGTTTGCTGTGTGGGGAAAGGTTCGCAAACAGTTCCTAGGACGATAAGACATGGAACTCCTTCCAGTTGTAAAAACTCTGATTCCCCCCCCTCCACTACATATGTCAGCTATAGGTGTAACACATGTGGCCCTGGAATCGGTTGTAGGGTTGTCCGTGGACAGGATCCTGCATGAAAGAACAAGCCGCGCAGCCAGCCATTTACCAGCAGGAAGAGACTTCTCAATCCAGCCCAGAGGGGCAGGGACGGGACGCACGGCCCCTCTTCCCCCTGTACCCGGACCCTTTGTAAACCATAGTGGGAATTGACTAAGGGCTCATGCATACGAACGTTAGTGGTTTTTTGCGGACCGCAAATTGCAGATCTGCAAAACAGTTCTCGGACGTGTGCATTCTGCGGAACACAACGGACATTTTCTATTTTTTTTCTTTTGCGGAATGGCCACGTGGACATACAGTCAGGGAATGCACACAGAGTCATTTCCCATACGGGCCGCAAAACAAAAAGAAACATAAAAACAAACAAAAACGGAATGGACACTTGAAAAGAAAATACATTAGTGTGCATGAGCCCTAAGGCTGAAGTTCACATCTCCGTTTCGGAGATCCAGCTGCTTGATCGGGCACAAATGTCAGGCAAAAAACTGCTGAATGCAGCGATTTTTATCTGGCTGAAGCCTGGCATTCAAGCTGGTCTAAGTGCAAAGAGCACCGGACTAAGGCTACTTTCACACCTGCGTTCGGGTGTCCGCTCGTGAGCTCCGTTTGAAGGGGCTCACAAGCGGCCCCGAACGCAACCGTCCAGTCCTAATGCATTCTGAGTGGATGCGGATCCACTGAGAATGCATCCGTCTGGCAGCGTTCAGCCTCCGCTCCGCTCAGCAAGCGGACACCTGAACGCTGCTTGCAGCGTTCGGGTGTCCGCCTGGCCGTGCGGAGGCGAGCGGATCCGTCCAGACTTACAATGCAAGTCAATGACACAATATGGGTCAATCTTCAAACGGATCCGTCCCCCATTGACTTTCAATGTAAAGTCTGGACGGATCCGCTCAGGCTACTTTCACACTTAGAAATTTTTCTAAGTAATAATGCAGACGGATCCGTTCTGAACGGATACAAACGTCTGCATTATAGGAGCGGATCCGTCTGATGAAACATCAGACGGACCCGCTCCGAACGCTAGTGTGAAAGTAGCCTAAGATGTGCCAAACACAGGCCGGGCATCTTTGCCTGTCCATGCACCAGAAACGCAGATCTACGCCAACAAAATGGATGAGAATTTTCTGAAATCTCATCCACATACTGCATTTAAAAAAAAATAATAATAAATAAAAAAAATCTGCGGTATTGCAGAGGTGAAGTCTCCAGCATGTCAATTTATACAGCGGATTTCACCCTTCTTAGGCCTCATGCACACGACCGTTCTGTTTTTTTGCGGTCAGCAAACCACGGATCCGCAAAAAACGGAAGCCATCCGCGTGCCTTCCGCAATTTGCGGAACAGAACGGGCGGCCCATTGTAGACATGCCTATTCTTGTCCACAAAACGGACATGAATAGGACATGCTATATTTTTTTTGCGGGGCCTCGGAACGGAGCAACGGATGCGGACAGCACACGGAGTGCTGTCTGCATCTTTTGCGGCCCCATCGAAGTGAATGGGTCCGCACCCTAACCGCAAAAACGGAGGCTCGGATGCGAACCCGAAAAACGGTCGTGTGCATGAGGCCTTAATAGAGAGCTTGAAATCTGCTGGATTTCCCGCAGCTATATGTGCGGTTTTGTTGTGGTTTATTGTGCCGTTTTTGCTGCGGAAACGCAGCCAAGTCCGCACAGGATTTTTCCACTGGACCTTCAGACATGTGTCACCCCAGCCTTGTGCTGCAAGTTTTGTTGGCGCAAAGAAACTTCATGGTGTCCGTGGTGCAGCACGCCAGTTCACCGCTCACTTTACTTCTATGTGATAGCAGACAGCTGTTCTCTGCCGTCTCATAGAAGTGAACGAGGGACTCTGGGACCCTGCTTTCTTATGATCAATGGGGGTCCCAGTGGGTTGACCCCCTCCCAACAATGATACATTTGCCACCTATACTGTGAATAGGTAATAAATGTTGATCTAGAAACAACCCCATAAAGATTCACGACACCTACAGAGTAAAAGTACTTTCACACTAGCGTTTTTCTTTTTCGGTGTTGAGTTCCGTCCTCGGGGCTCAATACCGGGAAAAATCTGATCAGTTTTATCCTAATGCATCCTGAATGGAGAGCTATCCGTTCAGGATGCATCAGTTCAATCCCTCTTACGTTTTTTTGGCCGGAGAAAATACCAGCCCCAAGTGTTCCGGCAAAACGGATCCGTTCTTTCCGCACGCGCAGACCATTAAATCTGTGAAAAAAAAAAATACCGGATCCGTTTCTCCGGATGACAACCGGAAAGACGGATCCGGTATTGCAATGCATTTGTGAGACGGATCCGCATCCGGATCCGTCTCACAAATGCATCCGTTTGCGACAGAACTGCTTGCCGGAATCCTCTGCCGCAAGTGTATAAGTACCCTAAGGCTCTCCTCCTCTCTAATTCCCATCGTGTGTTGCTTTCGTCCTGCACTGACTGGCTGTTCACTAGAGAAGAAGTGGGGTGGGACCATAAAGAGAACCACGAAATGCGGCTGGTAGGGTTGATGAAGCTGATTATAAGGATACCTTTTTTTTTCTGTAGGAGTCTACATTCTTGAGAAATCAGAACTTTTATTAATATGCAAATTAACTATTGGAGCACCAGGAGGCGAGCTTATGCGGATTGAGCACTGCTCCTGCGACGCCCCTTTCCTTCAAAACACCAGAGGCACATACATGATGTTGCTACTGTACATTGTGATAACATCGGTGGCAGTGTACCATAGCAACATCAAGCAGTGCCAGCCTAATGCATGAGGTTGTGAGCGTACTATGGCCAGGTTGTTTTAATGCTCCCCATTCTCACTGGCGGCAGTGGAGGCTCGGGGGGGGGGAAGAGTCGGGGGCGACAATACTCACTCCTCGATCCTCCCTGCAGCCAAGGACAACGCGTGCGCAGTATGCATCTTCAGGGCTGCGCTGCGCCTAGGTCATGTGACCGATGCCTCACTGGCCTAGGGAAAGGGAGAAGGACGCAGCACTTACAGGAGCGCCGATGCCTTCCCGCGGGTCGGACCTCTCCACTGATGACCTATCCAAAGGATAGATCAGTAGTGGCAAACCTATGGCATGGGTGCCAGAGGCGGCACTCAGAGCCCTCTCAGTGGGCACCCACCTCCTGGAAAAAGTCTGGTGTACCAATATGCCTTAGACGTTTCCTGCCATTCATCAGCGCAGGGCGCACTATGGACGGCACAGGCAGCGCACTGAATGTAGGCAGGATATTATAGCTACATGATAAAGTACGGAGCTCTGTACAGTATTAGAATGTATTGGCTCCGATGAGACAAAGTTATTGTAAAAAAAAACATTTTCTGAAATCTGGTTCGGTTCCAAATGGTACTTGGAGATTTCACGAAGCAATACCTTCGGCTCCTCGGAGCCAATACATTCTAATACAGTACGGAGCTCCTGCTCCGTACTGTATTAGAACGAAGTTTTATGCGAATTGACTTCGGACGTTTTGTCCAAAGTCGATTCGCTCAACCCTAGTTACTGTGTGTATTTTTTTACTTGGCTTTTCTGTCTCTAGGTGATGTCATGTTGTTAATAAAGTTTAGCGTAAAAAAAACAACAAACAAACACTGCACCGAGAGCTGCTTCTACATAGAGACCGACAGACCTGGCGAGGGGCTGCTGCAGGTGGTAGTATATACTGTATATGTTCTGCTCCTCACCGGTTATATACCGGGTCACATGACTGCCGCCATGTTTAGACCTATCCAGGACTAAAATGGGCCGTACCTTTTTTTCTTTTTTTAGGGAGAGGCCACTGTATGGACAGCATAAAGGTCTGCAAGCGATATAACTCAATGTACTCATTAAAACCAGAAGACCTCTTACATTTTTTTTTTCTTCTTATATCTGGTGGAGCTAACACCACAGGCCTGTATGAGAGATGAAGATGTGCAGGTGGAGATACCTTACCAAGGATAATGTCCTGTGACAGGAGTGGTCATGTACCTGGAGGTCCAGTGACCACGTGCTGCTCCTGCCTGACGATATCCAGGGGCCACAGTGCTAGAGACCAGCTACATGATAGTGTACACATGAGGAGCCGAAGTCATTGCTTCGCAAAGTCTCCAAGCTCCACTTGGAACCGAACCAGATTTCAGAAAATGTTTTTTTTTTACAGTACAAATAACTTCGGCTCCTCGGAGCCAATACATTCTAATACTGTACGGAGCTCCTGGTTTATGCGAATCGACTTCAGATGCTTCGCTCATCCCTAACAGTAACCACAATCATGATCCCACCAGTGATCACATGAAGGTGTCCTGACCAGCACATGTATGTCATGTAACACTGCTGTGAAGAGCGTCACACGACTGATACAAGGGCTGGGACATTGTACTGCATATAGGGGTCAACTGCTTCCATAGAAGAAAGCCATGTATGCAGAATTGTATCTACTTGTAGATTAGAAAACTGAATTATTTCCTATTATATAAACAAAAAA
The DNA here is from genome assembly GCF_905171765.1 of Bufo bufo. Lineage (NCBI taxonomy): Eukaryota > Metazoa > Chordata > Amphibia > Anura > Bufonidae > Bufo > Bufo bufo. Next base: position 160,516,753 of record NC_053393.1, on the reverse strand, counting down.
ATTAAAACTGGTTTAAAAGGGCATCTGTCAGGAGTTTTGTACCTATGACACTGGCTGACCTGTTACATGTGCACTTGGCAGCTGAAGGCATCTGTGTTGGTCCCATGTTCATATGTGCCCACATTGCTAGAAATAACAAAGTTTTAATATATGCAAATTAACCTCTAGGAACAACGGGGGCGTTACCATTACACCTAGAGGCTCTGCTCTCTCTGCAATGGCCACACCCTCTGCTCTTTGATTGACAGGGCCAGGCAGTGAAAACATCCTAGCACCCGGTCCTGTCGGAGGGGCAGCAGTTGCAGAGAGAGCAGAGCCTCTAGGTATAACGACAACGCCCCCGTTGCTCCTAGAGGCTCATTCTTATATATTAAAACATCATAGGACTGCAACATAGTCAAGCTGCTTACCCCCCTCCCCCGAACACACCTGCATGCCTTGCAGGGCTGACGGTGCATGTGTACAGGTGGGATTACTGCCCAGTGATGAAACGACAAAACCCTCATTTGTTGATAATCGCCCTTTTCATAAGGACGTCGGCAGGACGAGGGGAGGGAAACGTGGACGATCGGTGCTACCCGAGAATCACCGTAACCGAGCTCTGAGAGACGACACAACTTCTACCTGTAAACATTCAAGAGTAGCTTCAAAGAGGACGTTTCCTGTGGAAGCATCTACTACAACAACGCGAGCACCGCCATATAGTGCGCAGCACACCACAAGTGCAGGCAGAGCTCTTCCTGTTCTGCATCTGTTACCAGGTTCTCTGGGGACACAACTGAGCACCACGCTGTCACCTGTGCTCTAGGGGACCGCCGCTGACGTACACTCATTTACACCACCGTGTTGGTGTGTCCACATCCGGTCCACAGTTCTGCGGAATGGATGCAGACCCGCAAAAGATGTGGATAGCACACAGTGTGCTTATTGGCATCAGCAAGGTCCATCAGCAGTACAACCACACTACACACTGGTATCCACGCGTACAGACCGTATACCGCCATATAGCCTGTATACCGCCAAGAGAGGAATCCACGCGTACAGACAGTATACCGCCAAGAGAGGAATCCACGCGTACAGACAGTATACCGCCAAGAGAGGAATCCACGCGTACAGACAGTATACCGCCAAGAGAGGAATCCACACGTACAGACAGTATACCGCCAAGAGAGGAATCCACACGTACAGACAGTATACCGCCAAGAGAGGAATCCACACGTACAGACCGTATACCGCCAAGAGCGACATCCACGCGTACAGACCGTATACCGCCAAGAGAGCGACATCCACGCGTACAGACCGTATACCGCCAAGAGCGACATCCACGCGTACAGACCGTATACCGCCAAGAGCGACATCCACGCGTACAGACCGTATACCGCCAAGAGCGACATCCACGCGTACAGACCGTATACCGCCAAGAGCGACATCCACGCGTACAGACCGTATACCGCCAAGAGAGGAATCCACACGTACAGACCGTATACCGCCAAGAGCGACATCCACACGTACAGACCGTATACCGCCAAGAGCGACATCCACACGTACAGACCGTATAGCGCCAAGAGCGACATCCACGCGTAGAGACCGTATACCGCCAAGAGCGACATCCACGCGTAGAGACCGTATAGCGCCAAGAGCGACATCCACGCGTAGAGACCGTATACCGCCAAGAGCGACATCCACGCGTAGAGACCGTATACCGCCAAGAGCGACATCCACGCGTAGAGACCGTATACCGCCAAGAGCGACATCCACGCGTAGAGACCGTATACCGCCAAGAGCGACATCCACGCGTACAGACCGTATACCGCCAAGAGCGACATCCACACGTACAGACCGTATACCGCCAAGAGCGACATCCACACGTACAGACCGTATACCGCCATCCACACGTACAGACCGTATACCCCCAGTAGAGGGGGCCCCACGGCGGACACTGCTGACAGAACTCCCTTCCCACCCGGCCATGTGTCACCCGCTCTCTGACGTTCTGGCAGAACCTGCCCAGACAACGTTACCTCAAACACTAATTATCTCGGGCACACTCAGGCGCACACTTCCCTCTTTCTCTATACGCGATTTCATCATCAGGTGACTTAAAGGGGAAATCCGGTTTCATGTAAAACATTGCGTGCGCCCCTGTGCCCTAATGCACCTTACACCCATCAGCTGCTTCACGCTCCTATTCAGCATGGCGACCACTAAGGCCATGTCTACACGACGACATTTTGAGATGGATTTTTCAGCGACTCTTGCGTCGCAGCATGTTGCAGTGCGACACCATAGACTGCCATTATAAAAATTGTCGCGCGACATTAGTGCAACAAAATGTTGCCGTGTAGTTGTGCCCTATCTGTCGCGCGACAAATGTCGTCGTGTAGGCGCAGCCTAAGACTCTGTTCACATCTGCCTTACAGGCTCCGTCATATGGGATGGAAAGAAATGGCGGTACGGTCTGACAGACCCCACAGGAATGCCATCTCTATGACAGATGGGAACTCACCCAGCTTTCCCAGGGTCCAGCCAAGAGATGGGGAGGGAAAGCTAAGGGGCTGTCCAGGTGGCAGCTGCAATGGTCACCCAGCTTTCTCAGCAGCAGATGGAGCTCCTGCCATGCAGAGGGGCACCACTAGTGCCAGCAACACCACTCACCAGCAGACAGTCCGTGTTCACCTCCGACTTGGGGTCGCGGAGCAGGACGTCGATCTTGGAGAAGCGGGTCTCGAAGCTGTCCCCGGTAGACATGGCTGCAGGCGGGAGAGGCGGCGCTCGGCTCCTCACACAGATCGCTGCCCGGCGTGTCGCTCAGATCCGCGCTCCCTCACCCCCGCCTCAGCGCCGGGCTCTGCAGCGGAACGGACCCCGGCATCCTCCCTACGGGCCTCCGTCGGATACATACACACAGGCCCTGGCCGGAGGGGGGGCCGGGTGACAGCTACTACGGACAGGCAGACGTCCCGTCAGTATCCGGCCATAGCGTTCCTCAGCGCCGTCCGTCCGTCCTCCGCCCGGGGGCACACACGCCTGCCAGGGCTGGTCTTCTTCTTCTTCTTGCGGCTCACGAAGGATGATGCCGCAAGCTCCTCCTGACTCACAAACGCTCCACAAACATGTCCGCCTTCCTGTTCAAACAGACGGGCGGGGGGTAAGGGAGGCCGCGCAGGCGCCGGGAGGGGTGCGGGGGAGGGAAGGCAGCGGCTCGCAGGGGCGGCTCGGAGGGGGCGCACTGCTTCTTCAGGACCGGCATCAAAGCCGCGGCGCTAACGCAGCCTTCCCGGGCGTGGCCTATGAGCCGGGTCTTCTCTGATCCTGCGGCTTCCAGTGGGATGAGGCTCACACGTACTGAATGGCGGAGACAGCTTGTCCCAGGGGCTGTGGCATGAATTCTGTGGCAGAGGCCCACAGTTTCTGACACGGTTTTAGGACACTGAATGGAGCAGGACATCCGTCTGGACATGTCCGTAGTGGGCTTGGTCACAGCTTTAACCCCCCTTAATGACCAGACCACTTTTTACACTTCTGACCTACCCTACTTTCACCGTTTATTGCTCGGTCATGCAACTTACCACCCAAATGAATTTTACCTCCTTTTCTTCTCACTAATAGAGCTTTCATTTGGTGGTATTTCATTGCTGCTGACATTTTTACCTTTTTTTGTTATTAATCGAAATTTAACGAAATTTTTGCAAAAAAATGAAATTTTTACTTTCTGTTGTAAAATTTTTCAAACAAAACTATATTTCTATATAAATTTTTCTCTAAATTTATTGTGCTACATGTCTTTGATAAAAAAAAATGCAATAAGTGTATATTAATTGGTTTGTGCAAAAGTTATAGCGTTTACAAACTATGGTACAAAAATGTGAATTTCCGCTTTTTGAAGCAGCTCTGACTTTCTGAGCACCTGTCATGTTTCCTGAGGTTCTACAATGGCCAGACAGTAGAAAAACCCCACAAATGACCCCATTTCAGAAAGTAGACACCCTAAGGTATTCGCTGATGGGCATAGTGAGTTCATAGAACTTTTTATTTTTTGTCACAAGTTAGTGGAAAATGATGATTTGTTTCTTTTTTTTTCTTACAAAGTCTCATTTTCCGCTAACTTGTGACAAAAAATAAAAACTTCTATGAACTCACTATGCCCATCACGAAATACCTTGGGGTGTCTTCTTTCCAAAATGGGGTCACTTGTGGGGTAGTTATACTGCTCTGGCATTTTAGGGGCCCTAAAGCGTGAGAAGAAGTCTGGAATCCAAATACCTAAAAAATGCCCTGTGAAATCCTAAAGGTGCTCTTTGGAATGTGGGCCCCTTTGCCCACCTAGGCTGCAAAAAAGTGTCACACATGTGGTATCTCCGTACTCAGAAGAAGTTGGGCAATGTGTTTTGGGGTGTCTTTTTACATATACCCATGCTGGGTGAGAGAAATATCTCTCTAAAAGTCAACTTTTCCTATTTTTTATACAAAGTTGTCCTTTTAGAGAGATATTTCTCTCACCCAGCATGGGTATATGTAAAAGACACCCCAAAACACATTGCCCTACTTCTTCTGAGTACGGCGATACCACATGTGTGACACTTTTTTGCAGCCTAGGTGGGCAAAGGGTCCCAAATTCCAGCGAGTATCTTTTAGGAGGGCATTTGGATTCCAGACTTCTTCTCACGCTTTAGGGCCCCTAAAATGCCAGGGCAGTATAAATACCCCACAAGTGACCCCATTTTGGAAAGAAGACACCCCAAGGTATTCCGTGAGGGGCATGGCGAGTTCCTAGAATATTTTTTTTTGTCACAAGTTAGCGGAAAATGATTATTTTTTATTTTATTTATTTTTTTCTCTTACAAAGTCTCATATTCCACTAACTTGTGACAAAAAATAAAATTTTACATGAACTCGCCATGCCCTCAGCGAATACCTTGGGGTGTCTTCTTTCCAAAATGGGGTCACATGTGGGGAATTTAAACTGTCCTGGCATTTTAGGGGCCCTAAAGCGTGAGAAGAAGTCTGGAATATAAATGTCTAAAAAATTTTACGCATTTGGATTCCGTGAGGGGTAGGGTGAGTTCATGTGAGATTTTATTTTTTGTCACAAGTTAGTGGAATAAGAGACTTTGTAAGAAAAAAACAAAAAAAATCTATTTCCGCTAACTTGTGCCAAAAAAAAAATATTCTATGATCTCGCCATGCCCCTCAAAAGTGATCTTTTTATAGCGCCGCAGCGATTTTACTGTGTTTTTGCAGTGATCAGAATAAAAAAAAATTCTAATCCGCAAAACACATACGGACGTCTGAATGGAGCCTTACAGGGGGGTGATTAATGACAGGGGGGTGATCATGGAGTCTATATGGGGTGATCACCCCCCTGTAAGGCTCCATTCAGACGTCTGTATGTGTTTTGCGGATCCAATCCGTGGATCCGTAAAAAACATACGGACGTCTGAATGGAGCCTTACAGGGGAGTGATCAATGACAGGGGGGTGATCAATGACAGGGGGGGTGATCAGGGAGTCTATATGGGGTGATGACCCCCATCATTGATCACCCCCCTGTAAGGCTCCATTCAGATGTCCGTATGTGTTTTGTGGATCCGTAAAAATCATATGGACGTCTGAATGGAGCCTTACAAGGGGGTGATCAATGACAGGGGGGTGATCAATGACAGGGGGGTGATCAGGGAGTCTATATGGGGTGATCAGGGGTTAATAAGGGGTTAATAAGTGACGGGGGGGTGGTGTAGTGTAGTGTTGTGTTTGGTGCTACTTATTACAGAGCTGCCTGTGTCCTCTGGTGGTCGATCCAAACAAAAGGGACCACCAGAGGACCAGGTAGCAGGTATATTAGACGCTGTTAACAAAACAGCGTCTAATATACCTTTTTGGGGTTAAAAAAATCGCATCTACAGCCTGCCAGCGAACAATCGCCACTGGCAGGCTGTAGATGTACTCGTTTACCTCCCGATCCTGTGAACGCGCCCGCCTGTGTGCGCGCGTTCACAGGAAATCTCGCATCTCGTGAGAGGCCGCATCGACGCGTCCAGGAGGAATAACAGTGCCGCCGCCAGGACGCAATCCTGCGTTCGGCGGTCCTGAGGTGGTTAAGGGCCAGTTGACGCCGTGCGGTTTTTCACGTTTTTTTTTTTTTTATCAATGGGTGTTCACTTTAGGGTACTTTCACACTAGCGTTTTTCTTTTCCGGTATTGAGTTGCGTCCTCAGGGCTCAGTACCGGAAAAGAACTGATCAGTTTTATGCATTCTGAATGGAGAGCATTCAGTTCAGGATCTCTTCAGTTCAGCCCCTCTTCCGTTTTTTGGACAGGGAAAATACCGCAGCGTGCTGCAGTTTTCTCTGAACACTTTCCGGAATGCCGGATTCGGCATTAATTTACATTGAAGTGTATTAGTGCCGGATCCGGTATTAGGTGTTCCAACAAAATGGATCCGGCTTTCCGGTCTGACCTTTAAAAAATGCAAAAATTTTTTTATACAGATCTGTTTCACAAATACGTTCAGATCAGGCGACTGCCTGCCGGAATCCTCTGCTGCAAGTGTGAAAGTAATAAAACAAAAGCTTGAGGCGAAGCATATGGATTTACATGGAGCCGTTTTTTTCTGCTTCCCATTCACTTCAATGGGAGATTCAGCCCGAATCTGCCCCGAGATAGAGAACGCCACTTCTTTTTTTTTCACTGCTTTCCATTAAAATGAATAGGAAGTTGTTTTGAGACTTTTTTTAAAGCTGATTTTGAGCAGAAATTCTCCAAAATCAGCGCCAAAAAACTCTGTGTGAACTGGCCCTATACTGGAACGTGAACATGACCTAGCGTGGGAGACCGTGGGTGGATGTCGCACAGCCTCGTGCATGGCCATGTGTAGACGCGGGACATGATGACACCGGGGGACATTTATCGAGAGGTTTTGGCGCCGTCCTGATACCTGCTCCACCATCGGGGGATGCGCTTAATTTCTGCTGAGGGGCATGGAACTTTTTAATGGCAGTTTTCTGGGGTATGGGGACGATAGATCTCCCCCAGTGTCTCGTAGTCCTAGCCCAGCTGACTGTGATCTTACCTTAGTGATCCATTGCTTCAGTCTGGAGTAAAAGTACTTTTCATCCATATGCAAATGAGCAGTTAAGTGCACTGAGGGCGGGCCCAAACTACTCTGTGCACCTTTGCTCCAGCTGATTCTTCTAGCTTTCTGCATAGTCATCTCGCCTGGCCCTGTCAAGGAGGGGGGAGGGGGGGGGTGCCATTTCAGTTTTGAGTAAGGGTTCAAAGAGTGGCTTGAGCCTGGTCTTGGTGCACTTAAAGGGGTTTTCCAGCTTTAATGATTTTTAAGCAAGTGGCCGCAGCCTGCCTGCTGAAACAGAAGATTTCCTGCTCCACACCGCCCGGTTACTTCAATGGGTCCGCAAATCCGGAGATGCTGAATGGAAGCACTATGGAGTGCTTCCGTGGGGTTTCGTCCCGTACTTCCGTTCCACAAAAAGATAGAGCATGTCCTATCTTTTTGCGGAACGGCCGGATCGCGGACCCATTAAAGTGAATGGGTCCGCGATCCGCTGCGGCTGCCCCACAGTGGGTGTTTGTGCATTGCGGGCCGCAGCACGGCCACAGGGCGCACACATTCGTGTGCAAGAGGCCTTACATTGTGTTTCATGATGGATCCATCTTGCTCCGCATCCCAGAACGCACTCGGGAACGCTGCTTTCAGCGTTTTTGTGTGCGCCACGGGAACGCAATGAAATGGAAGGGAATGCATTCTGGTGCACTCTGTTCCGTTTTGTCCCCATTGACAATGAATGGGGACAAAACGGAAGCATTTTCCTCCGGTATTGAGCCCCTATGACTGATCTCAAAACCGGAAAGGGAAAGCGCAGATGTGAAAGTAGCCTTTCAGAGGCACGATCACATGCACCACTGCAGCCAATGACTGGCTTCAGTGCTAACGTGCTGCTTGTGGGCACATCACCGCTGAAGCCAGTCATTGATCATTCACCACTAGAAGAAAGCGGCGCAGGGACCACAAGATGGAGGCAGCGCGCAGGACCGGAGAGGCATGGAGCATGTAAGGCCTCTTTCACACGACTGTATGGCTTTTTCAGTGTTTTGCGGGCCGTTTTTTCCGGATTCTTTTTTCGTTTCTGTTCCGTTTTTCCGTATGGCATATACAGTAATTACATAGAACAAATTGGGCTGGGCAAAAAATTTTCAATAGATAGTTCCGCAAAAATGGAACGGATATGGAAGACATACAGATGCATTTCCGTATGTGTTCCGTTTTTTTTTTGCGGACCCATTGACTTGAATGGAGCCACGGAACGTGATTTGCGGGCAATAATAGGACATGTTCTATCTTTCAACGGAACGGAAATACGGAAACAGAATGCATACGGAGTACATTCAGTTTTTTTTTTTTTGCGGAACCATTGAAATTAATGGTCCCGTATACGGACTCAGGCCTCTTTCACACGGGCGTTGCGGGAAAAGGTGCGGGTGCGTTGCGGAAACATGCACGATTTTTCTGCGCGAGTACAAAACATTGTAATGCGTTTTGCACGTGCGTGAGAAAAATCGGCATGTTGTGTAGATTGTATTACTTTCCCTTATAACATGGTTATAAGGAAAACTAATAGCATTCTGAATACAGAATGCATAGTACAATAGGGCTGGAGGGGTTAAAAAAAATAATTTAACTCACCTTAATCCACTTGATCGCGCAGCCGGCATCTCTTCTGTCTCCTTCTTTGCTGTGTACAGGAAAAGGACCTGTGGTGACGTCACTCCGGTCATCACATGGTCCGTCACATGATCTTTTACCATGGTGATGGATCATGTGATGACCGGAGTGACGTCACCACAGGTCCTTTTCCTGCACACAGCAAAGAAGAAGACAGAAGAGATGCCGGCTGCGCGATCAAGTGGATTAAGGTGAGTTAAATTATTTTTTATTTTTTTTAACCCCTCCAGCCCTATTGTACTATGCATTCTGTATTCAGAATGTTATTATTTTCCCTTATAACCATGTTATAAGGGAAAATAATAATGATCGGGTCTCCATCCCGATAGTCTCCTAGCAAACGGACACAGCCCCATTCACTTCTATGGGGCCTGCGTTGCGTGGAAAACGCACAATATAGAGCATGCTGCGATTTTCACGCAACGCACAAGTGATGCGTGAAAATCACCGCTCGTGTGCACAGCCCCATAGAAATGAATGGGTCAGGATTCAGTGTGGGTGCAATGCGTTCAAGGGGCCTTAGTATGAATCTTCTCTTTCGGCAAGCAGGCAGGGGGCATTGGGTCTCTCATGTTCATTCCCCTGGGGGGAAAAAGTTTTTAAAAATATAAAAATAAAAATTCTAATCATCCCCTTTCCCTATAATAAAAAAACAAAAAACAACATTATGGGCATCATCCTGTCCCAAAATGCCCATACTATAATATAAACCTAGTTATCCATAATGGGGGGGAATCAGAGTTGCCGATGTGCAATTTTTTTCGTCTCCTCATCTTCCCAAAAAATTGAATAATAAGTGATCAAAAAGTCATACACACCCCAAGATGGTAGGGGGTTAAACAAGTGCTGACTGACTTGTGCAGGATTTTGTTGCAGAAAACGTACGCGGTTGGAAATCAGTTCTTTTCATGTGATCGGGGTTGTTTTGGCGGCAAGCACGTGGATTTCTGCAAGCCTCATTCAGATGAATGGACCTGATTTTCATGCACACACCCGTAGTTTTGAACCGCATATTTCGCGGCTCAGATGCGGATTTGTTCTTTTCGACGGGGCTGCAAAAGATGCAGACAACACATTATGCGCTATGCACATCCGTATGTCCGTTCCACGGCCCCGCAAAAAAGATGGAAAATCTCCTATTGTCCATGTTGTGGACAAGGATAGGCATTTCTAACAGAGGACAGGACGTACCAATCTGCAAAATGTGGAACGCAAACAGGCGGTATCCGTGTTTTGTGGAGCCACGATTTGCGGATGCGGTCGTGTGCAGGGAGGCCTTATACTGTTGAATAGTGCTCGGCATCAGGAAACCATTGCACACAGACTGTAAGCAAGTAAAGGCTCCGTTACATCGAGTATCGGCCAGATAACCGCTAACAGGCGTTCGTAGGCACGCTCGTTAGCGATTATCTAGCGATGTCAAGATGCCGCCAATTACTAGATAAGCAAACAAAATGCTCGTTCATCGGGTCACATGTCATTGGTGCTGACACCTAAATCATAGTTTGCTGGCAGCAGATCGTGCCGTCTAAACAGCCTCTGCTGCCGGCAATCAGTGATTCTGTATGGGGACGGGAGATGGCAGTAGTGATCATTCCTCCTCGTACTGTGGAGGAGATCGCTGCCTGTAAATGCCGAGCAGGCGATTGGGAGGAACTCTTCCTTCCCGACAATCCTCTCCTTAATCCATCAGTATAACGGGACTTTTAATCACTACAGATACAAGAAGCCGCTGAGAGATGAGGCAGAGAACTTCAGAAGGCCGTCAAACCAGGAGGAACCTGTGAGCGCAGCGTGTTGTAAGGCATTCTACTAAACGTCATGGCAACCGGAAGACTAAAGAGAAACGCTGATCTATAGGAAAAATACCCCTGTATTTTCTACAAAGCGTGTAGTATAACATATTAGCATGGATTAAAGAGGACCTTTCACCAGAGGAAAGCCTCTAAACTAACTATACAGGAGTGTAGAGCGGCGCCCAGGGATCCCGCTGCACTTACTGTTATCCCCGGGCGCAGCTCCGTTCGCCCGGTATAGCCTCCGGTATGTAAGAAGTTAGGCTCCACCCAGTTGAGCCTGCCGGCGTCTTCTTCTCCTATGCTGTAGCGCTGGCCAATGGCAGCGCTCAGCTCATAGCCAGGCTATGAGCTGAGCGCTGCGATTGGCCAGCGGTACAGCATAGGAGAAGAAGACGCCGGCAGGCTCAACTGGGTGGAGCCTAACTTCTTACATACCGGAGGCTATACCGGGCGAACGGAGCTGCGCCCGGGGATAACAGTAAGTGCAGCGGGATCCCTGGGCGCCGCTCTACACTCCTGTATAGTTAGTTTAGAGGCTTTCCTCTGGTGAAAGGTCCTCTTTACGTGGTGGGTCTATATTGCCACCTGGTGGTCATTGTAATAGGGATCTCCCCATGAGACTAGTCACAGAAGCGGTGGTCATGTCCTAGCGCTGTCTGAGTGTAGAACACAGACACAATAAATGGGCCAATTTACATGGGAGATTCTTCTCTCCAACCACAGAACAGTGCAGCCTGCACTACTTTAGTCGTTCAAGTCAAAGGGTCTGTGAAAAAAACACCACATGGCCGCCACCTGTCTGCAGTCCATTTTAGGGACTATTGTTAGGAGATGCTGGAAAGAAGTGAAAGCACGGATGTGAAAAATGACATGTACTATAGCAGAGGTCAGCAACCATCAGCACTCCAGCTGTTGTGAAACTACAATTCCCAGCATGCTCCATTCATTTCTATGAGAGTTCTTATTGGAACAGAGCCAGTATGCACGCTGGGACTTGTAGTTTCACAACAGCTGGTTGTCTCGAAGGTCCCTGTACTATAGTGTCTGCATCTGTCTTATTTTTTGAGTCTCATTTACCAACTGATTTTGCTCCTGTTTAGGAGGCATTTTCGCCTTCGTCTAATTCTTATTTTGAGACTAATTTTGGAGTTCTGGATGCCAGTCCGGTATCTCACGGTCCGTGTTCCACGGACATGTGAATGCAGCCATATACAGGATTTTAAAGGGGTTTTCCAACTTTTTTATACTGATCAGTGATAGTGCAGTAGCCTGGAGCCCCGCCGATCAGCTGTTTGAGAAGGCTGCGAGCACCGTGGCTTTCTTGCAGCTTAGCCTAGGACAGTGAAGTCACATTCATCAGTCACGTGGCCTAGGCGCTGCTCGGTCTCTTTTAACTAAATGTGGCTGAGTTGCTATACCAAGCACAGCCACTGTACAATGTATGGCGCTGTGCTTGGTGAGCTGTAGGAAGGCAGCGGCGTGCACCAGAGCTCTATGGTCTCCTAAAACAGCTGATCAGTGGGGATCCGACACCTGGTACTGATGGCCTATCGTGAGGATAGGTCATCAGTATAAAAAAGTCATGTTAAGGCCTCATGCACACGTCCGTTGTTTTGGTCCGAATCCGAGCCACAGTTTTGGCGGCTCGGATGCGGACCCATTCACTACAATGGGGCCGCAAAAGATGCGGACAGCACTCCGTGTGCTGTCCGCATCCGTTACTCCGTTCCGTGGGCCGCAAAAAAAATATAACCTGTCCTATTCATGTCCGCGCTTTGCGGACAAGAATAGGCAGTTATATTAAAGGCTGTCCGTGCCGTTTTGCAAATTGCGGAACGCAAACGGACGCCATCCGTGTTTTGCGGATCTGTGATTTGCGGACCGCAAAACACACAACGGTCGTGTGCATGTAGCCTAAATATGAATACAACTTTAGTATCGATTACTTGCTGTTGTGTCATTTATTTAAAGATTAATATGATTAACTTGATTTTAAAGGGATTCTGTCACCAGGATTAACGATATGTAGATATGTATATGTGCCCATTAGTCTTCATGCAGTGTTTATAATGATCCCTCTGTTTATGCTCTGTGTGCCTTATACAGTTGCAAGAAAAAGTATGTGAACCCTTTGGAATGATATGGATTTCTGCACAAATTGGTCATAAAATGTGATCTGATCTTCATCTAAGTCACAACAATAGACAATCACAGTCTGCTTAAACTAATAACACAAAGAATTAAATGTTACCATGTTTTTATTGAACACACAATGTAAACATTCACAGTTCAGGTGGAAAAAGTATGTGAACCCCTAATGACATCTCCAAGAGCTAATTGGAGTGAGGTGTCAGCCAACTGGAGTCCAATCAATAGGATGAGATTGGAGGTGTTGGTTACAGCTGCCCTGCCCTATAAAAAACACACACCAGTTCTGGGTTTGCTTTTCACAAGAAGCATTGCATGATGTGAATGATGCCTCGCAGAAAAGAGCTCTCAGAAGACCTACGATTAATAATTGTTGACTTGCATAAAGCTGGAAAGGGTTATAAAAGTATCTCCAAAAGCCTTGCTGTTCATCAGTCCACGGTAAGACAAATTGTCTATAACTGGAGAAAGTTCAGCACTGCTGCTACTCTCCCTAGGAGTGGCCGTCCTGTAAAGATGCCTGCAAGAGCACAGCGCAGACTGCTCTATGATGTGAAGAAGAATCCTAGAGTGTCAGCTAAAGACTTACAAAAGTCTCTGGCATATGCTAACATCCCTGTTAGCGAATCTATGATACATAAAACACTAAACAAGAATGGATTTCATGGGAGGATACCACAGAGGAAGCCACTGCTGTCCAAAAAAAAAACCCATTGCTGCACGTTTACAGTTTGCACAAGAGCACCTGGATGTTCCACAGTACTGGCAAAATATTCTGTGGACAGATAAAACCAAAGTTGAGTTGTTTGGAAGAAAGACACAACAATATGTGTGGAGGAAAAGAGGCACCGCACACCAACATCAAAACCTCATCCCAACTGTGAAGTATGGTGGTGGGGGATCATGGTTTGGGGCTGCTTTGCTGCGTCAGGGCCTGGACAGATTGCTATCATCGAAGGAAAAATGAATTCCCAAGTTTATTAAGACATTTTGCAAGAGAACTTAAGGCCATCTGTCCACCAGCTGAAGCTCAACAGAAGATGGGTGTTCCAACAGGACAATGACCCAAAGCATAGAAGTAAATCAACAACAGAATGGCTTAAACAGAGGAAAATACGTCTTCTGGAGTGGCCCAGTCAGATTCCTGACCTCAACCCGATTGAGATGCTGTGGCATGACCTCAAGAAAGCGACAGACATCAGACATTTACACCAGACATTTACACCAGACATCCCAAGAATATTGTTGAACTGAAACAGTTCTGTAAAGAGGAATGGTCAAGAATTACTCCTGACCGTTGTGCACGTCTGATCTGCAACTACAGGAAATGTTTGGTTGAAGTTATTGCTGCCAAAGGAGGTTCAACCAGTTATTAAATCCAAGGGTTTACATACTTTTTCCACCTGCACTGTGAATGTTTACATGGTGTGTTCAATAAAAACATGGTAACATTTAATTCTTTGTGTGTTATTAGTTTAAGCAGACTGTGATTGTCTATTGTTGTGACTTAGATGAAGATCAGATCACATGTTTCGACCAATTTGTGCAGAAATCCATATCATTCCAAAGGGTTCACATACTTTTTCTTGCAACTGTATTCTTATAAAAAGCGATCTTATTCATATGTAAATCACCTCTGTCAGGAGCCCAAGGGCTTGTCCCATGATCTTGGACTACTGGCAGCGGCTTCAACTTGTCCACTGCGCATGCGCCGGCTCCCTGCGCACCCCGATCAGACCGGAAAAGACTCTCTGCGCAAGTTGGTCCTAGGAGGAGGAATATTCTGGCAGCAATCGCTCCTTTGACAATTTTGACCGACTTGCGCAGAGAAAGAAAGTATTTTCCGGTCCGATCGGGGTGTGCGCAGGGAGCCGGCGCATGCGCAGTGGACAAGTTGAAGCCGGTGCCAGTAGTCCGCACGGCGCAGACTACAGTGTCCACTGCGCCTGTGCGAGACTACGGAGCAGAGATTACATGACGTCAGGATAGTGCAGTGAATACATTAAGTAGTAGGCGGTGCTGGGCTCCGGATCGATGGGCGGTGCTGGGCTCCAGGAGATCGTGGGACAACCCCTTGGGCTCCTGACAGAGGTGATTTACATATGAATAAGATCGCATATAAGGCACACAGAGCATAAACAGAGGGATCATTGTAAACACTGCATGAAGAATAATAGGCACATATAAATATCTACATATCGTTAATCCTGGTGACAGAATACCTTTAATAACTGCTATTTCCAGCTATCACCAAGCGTTCAGTGCTGAACAGAAGTTTCTCATCTGGATATCCATGGTCAGGAAATGAATGAACAGATTTAGTGGATACATATCCCATCATAGCTTGTATGAGGTCATGGAATTCCGTCCGAAAGAGTAAGCAGCTGGCCAAAGGCAGAAGGCATGGCAGAAAATCCTTGTCTGTCTGAAGTATTTGGCTTTTTGCTGCATTCTCTTAAAGGGTAACTGTCATGTTTTCATCAAAAAATCTATTTTAGCATATGTTACTGCAGTAGCAGCATTATGCATAAAGCAATCTTTAGTTTCTTCACATACCACTGTTTTCCTTGAGTTTTTCCCTTTGTTACGGCTGTTTTAACATTTACAATATGAGGACCTTCTCAAGATGGCTCCTCTGCCAGTTCTCTGAGGCCAAAACTGCTTTCCCTCACTTCCCATAATAGCCAGCAGCTCCCTACCAGCCAATCAGATTGGATTACTGAAAGACACGCCTCCGCACTCTGAAGCCTAATGCAGGCATGCAGTGTGAAGGACCACCCCTCCGTCTTCTGTTTATACTAAAAGGAAGACAGATAAGCCATAGTAACGGTGTTTTAAGGGAGCAGTGGAAAGGGACAGGGGACATTAATGAACGCTCTTTTATTATAAGGCAATTACAGATCTTTTGGCAATCATTGACAGACAACACGTATACATGCCTAGCTCTAATAAACTAGCAAATAAAAATATGACAGTTATCCTTTAAAGGCAACCTGTGATATTGTACGTGCAGACCTTTCTGCAGGCAGCATGGTATGGAGCTCGAGGAGATGAGCAGATTGATGGATAGTCTTGTGGGAAAATACAATATTTCGTATATAATTCATCTAAATCCCTGCAGGGGCATACGCAGCTCATAGGGCCCCATAGCAAAATGTATGGGCCCTCCCCCAACTAGTTATTGTTGGAGGAAATATTAATCTTTTGCAGACCCATTGAAGTGAATGGGTCCAGGTCCGACCTACACAAAATGCAGATCGGATGCAGACTTAAACAACGGCTGTGCGCATGAACCCTAAAGGGGTTAACCGAACTTTATTCAACTTTTTTTTTTTTTTTTTTTTTTTTTTTATGGTGCCCCACCCTTCATATGATTAAGCACTTTAGCAGTCATAAAGTTGAAAATATCCTACCAGGCTGTAAGGAAAGCAGCTACCTATTCTAATTATGGTTTTTTGGGGGCATCTAAAATAAACTTGGAGAGAGTGTGGTCCCTAATGTGGGTATTTTCCTACTTACCCTTCTAATCCCCGGTTCCAGAATTACTCGCAATTTATCCTCCTGGACGAGAGTGGGACGGAGTGAATGGCTGTGGCTAGTACAGATGACTGCATGCTGCGGTTAAGATTGCAGAGGACGTATTTCCTGAGATTCAGTTTTTGCGGTTTCGTTTTGTCATATCACTGCTGCCATAAGTGACATGAAAAAACATTTAATCATACGACTGCATTAAATTTAACACCCGATATGGAAACTCCTGCTTGGGATCACTCATTAGAAACAAGGAACATAGAGACTTAATTACCAATATCAATTTTCCGACATGTTAACCCCTTAGTGACCAGCCTGTTTTGGGCCTTACTGACCAGCCTGTTTTGGGCCTTACTGACCAAGCGTTTTTTTCTTCCTTTTTTCATGATCGCCTTCCAAGAGCTATAACTTTTTTATTTTTCCGTGTGTATAGCTGTGTGAGGGCTTGTTTTTTTTTGTGCGGGACAAGTTGTCATTTTAATGGCGCCATTTTGGGGTACACACAACTTTCTGATTAACTTTTATTAATTAACTCTTTCTGGGAGGGAGATGGGAAAAACAGCAATACTGCCACTGAGTTTTTACGTTATAAATTTTACGCCGTTTATTTTTCGCTATATATAACATAATATCTTTATTCTCTGGGTCAGTACGATTACAGCGATAACAAATACATTTAGGTTTTCTTTTTACGTTTTACTACTTTTGTGCAATAAAACCACTTTTTTTTAAACGAAAGAAAATCTTTTTGCATCGCCTCTTCCCAAGAGCCATAACTTTTTTATTTTTCTTTCTATGGAGTTGTGTGAGGACTTGATTTTTGTGAGATGACTTTTAGTTTTCATTGGTGTCATTTTGGAGTAAATGACGCTTTTTGATCGCTTGTTATTAAGTTTTTTCGGTGGCAACTAAGAATAAATTAGCAATTCTGTAATTTATTTTATTTTTTTTACGGCGTTCACCGTAGGGGATCATTTACATGATATTTATGTAGTGCAGGTCATTACAAATGCGGCTCCCAGTCCCAGTCTCAGTCTGAAGAGAATCTAGCAGAGCGATTGGAGCAATGAAAGGGAAGGTCTCTGGATCCATGTAAGGTACAGGGCTGGTTGTAGCTTTGTTACAAAGAGATTGTCATTATGTCTAATTTTTTTTTTTACATCAACCATGGCATAACCCCATTAAAGGGGTTTTCTGGGGTCAGAGTTGAACCCGGACGTAACCCCTTCTCCACCCAGGCAGCCCCTCTGAAGTGAGCATCGAAGCATTTCATACTCTGATGCTGTCCCTTGCCCTGTGCTGTTCTGCACATCTCAGAGGGGATGCCTGGGTGAAGGGGGGCATATGTCTGGGTTCAGACAACCCCTCTAACAACACTTTTGTCTAAATATGCTGCTCCAGTTTTTCTATGCCACCCCCTCCCCCTCACTCGAGTGAACTTGCATTTTTTTGTGCATCTTTTTATAGAGTTGCAATGATAAATCTGGCATAAAACTAATTAACCCCTTGTCGCCATAGCCGCCGGGTTTCTGCTGTTTCAAACAGCAGAGACCCAGGATTGATGTATGCGATCAACCCTAAGGGCTCATGCACACGACCGTGTGCTGGCCAGGCCCCTGCTGCGGACCAGAAATTGCATGCTCTACTTTTTTGCGGTGCTGAGGCACGGCCAGAAACACCACGGAAGCATTCGTGGGGTTCCGATCTGTGCTTCCGCACCGCATCTCCGGGTTTGTGGACCCATTCAAGTGAATGGGTCCGCATCCGTGCGGGGTGCACACGGCTGGTGCCCCGTGTATTGCGGACCCACCGTATACAACGGGGCAACGGCCGTGTGCATGAGCCCTAAGGCTGATTGTGTACATTTAACCCCTCAGATGCCGTGGTCAAATGAAACCACAGCATCTGAGTGGTGCGGCCGCAGGAGCCGCGTGACAGCTATCACCTACTGTGATCCTGTTATATGCCTCTAATAGCTCACAGCCTTAAAGGGGTATTCCCATCACATACAATGGGGGCATATCACTAGGATATGCCCCCATTGTCTGATAGGTGCGGGTCCCACCTCTGGGACCTGCACCAACAACGAGAATGGAGAGGGAGATCTGTGGCTGGAGGACGGGGTCCGTCCACCACCGAGTGCTGCTCCCATAGAAGTGAATGGGAGAGCAACGCGCACGCGGGGCCCCTGCTCCCCTTCATTTCTATGGGGCAGACGGAAATAGCCGAGCCAGCTCTCGGCTATTTTCAGCGCCCCTATACAAATGAATGGAGGGCAACTGCGTATGCGCAGTGCGCCCTCCATTCATTTCCCCGCTCCATACTCATCCTAGCGATATGCCCCCATTATCTGAGATGGTAAAACCCCTTTAAGCAGGCTCAGATAGATATTATTGGTGTATAGCAATACAGGCCAGCAGGTGGCAGCACTGTATTGGTATATATCAGTGATGCCCAACCTACGGCCTGCGGGCCTCATCCGGCCCGCGAAGCTGTGTCATGCGGCCCGCGCAATGGCAGGAGGCAGAGCTTGCGCACAGTGGAAGAAGAAGGAGAAGAAGCGACACGCCTGGGCGGCTGCTGTGGCGCAGTGCTGAATCGCCATACTAAACATCAACGCAACTCACAGAAAGAAAGTAAGTGTAATAAGTTCCCGTAGTTCCCGTGGCCCAGTAGTTATTTGTGTGTACTCTGCTATGTGCGGAGGAAGGAAGGGCTGACCACCTTACTGCTTAATGGCGGGCACAGTGGTCTGTGTGTGAGCAGTGTGGTTTCAGGAGGGCTGCCCCCTGTGAGTGTGGCTGGTACCTTAGTGAGGCGAGTTGGTATATATCCTGAAGGGCCAGTAGTGTCCATGTGGCAGGGGGTCCAGCAGTACATGCCTTTGAGGGGTAAGAAGGGAACCCCTCCTTGTTGTTTGGGAAGGCCAGGACATGAGTGGTGTTCATTGGTCTTGGTTGGAATTGTGACACTGGTAGCGGTGGTCTGCACATGTGGTAATGCCCAGATGTGCCCCTTTACAGTGGTAATACTCAGATGTGCCCCCTTCACAGTGGTAATACCCAAATGTGCCCCCTTCACAATGGTAATGTAATGCCCAAATCTGCCCCCTTCACAATGGTAATGCCCAGATGTGCCACCTTCACAGTGGTAATGCTCAAATGTGCCCCTTTCACAGGTGTAAAACCCAGATGTTCCCCCTTCACATGGGTAATGCCCAGATGTGCCCCCTTCACAGTGGTAATGCCCAGATGCGCCCCCTTCACAGTGGTAATGCCCAGATGCGCCCCCTTCACAGTGGTAATGCCCAGATGTGCCCCTTCACAGTGGTAATGCCCAGATGTGTCCCCTTCACAGGGGTAATGCCCAGATGTGCCCCCTTCGCAGTAGTAATGCCCAGATGTGCCCCCTTTACAGTAGAAATGCTCAGATGTGCCCCCTTCAAAGTAGTAATACTCACATGTGCCCCCTTCACAGTGGTAATGCCCAGATGTGCCCCTTCACAGTGGTAATACCCAGATGTTCCCCTTCACAGTGGTAATGCCCAGTTGTGCCCCCTTCACAATGGTAATGCCCAGATGTGCCCCCTTTACAGGGGTAATGCCCAGATGTGCCCCCTTCACAGTAGTAATGCTCACGTAAGCCCCCTTCATGGTAAAAATGCCCAGATGCCCCCCTTTACAGTAAAAATGCCCAAAAGGGCCTCTTCACAGAAAAAATGCCAAGATATTTGCCCCTTCACAGTAGTAATGCTCACACGTGCCCCCTCACAGTGTTTGCATTTTTTTCTGGCAAAGCTACCTGGTTCTGGCCCGTGAAATTTATACCATGTCTACAGTCGTGGCCAAAAGTTTTGAGAATGACACAAATTTTCGTTTTCACAAAGTTTGCTGCTAAACTGCTTTTAGATCTTTGTTTCAGTTGTTTCTGTGATGTAGTGAAATATAATTACACACACTTCATACGTTTCAAAGGCTTTTATCGACAATTACATGACATTTATGCAAAGAGTCAGTATTTGCAGTGTTGGCCCTTCTTTTTCAGGACTTCTGCAATTCGACTGGGCATGCTCTCAATCAACTTCTGGGCCAATTCCTGACTGATAGCAACCCATTCTTTCATAATCACTTCTTGGAGTTTGTCAGAATTTGTGGGTTTTTGTTTGTCCACCCGCCTCTTGAGGATTGACCACAAGTTCTCAATGGGATTAAGATCTGGGGAGTTTCCAGGCCATGGACCCAAAATGTCAACGTTTTGGTCCCGAAGCCACTTAGTTATCACTTTTGCCTTATGGCATGGTGCGCCATCGTGCTGGAAAAGGCATTGTTCTTCACCAAACTGTTGTTGGATTGTTGGAAGAAGTTGCTGCTGGAGGGTGTTTTGGTACCATACTTTATTCATGGCTGTGTTTTTGGGCAAAATTGTGAGTGAGACCACTCCCTTGGATGAGAAGCAACCCCACACATGAATGGTCTCAGGATGCTTTACTGTTGGCATGACACAGGACTGATGGTAGCGCTCACCTTTTCTTCTCCAGACAAGCCTTTTTCCAGATGCCCCAAACAATCGGAAAGAGGCTTCATCGGAGAATATGACTTTGCCCCAGTCCTCAGCAGTCCATTCACCATACTTTCTGCAGAAGATCAATCTGTCCCTGATGTTTTTTTTGGAGAGAAGTGGCTTCTTTGCTGCCCTTCTTGACACCAGGCCATCTTCCAAAAGTGTTCCTCACTGTGCGTGCAGGTGCGCTCACACCTGCCTGCTGCCATTCCTGAGGAAGCTCTGCACTGGTGGCACTCCTATCCCGCAGCTGAATCCTCTTTAGGAGACGATCCTGGCGCTTGCTGGACTTTCTTGGACGCCCTGAAGCCTTCTTAACAAGAATTGAACCTCTTTCCTTGAAGTTGTTGATGATCCTATAAATTGTTGATTGCGGTGCAATCTTAGTAGCCACAATATCCTTGCCAGTGAAGCCATTTTTATGCAACGCAATGATGGCTGCACGCGTTTCTTTGCAGGTCACCATGGTTAACAATGGAAGAACAATGATTTCAAGCATCACCCTCCTTTTAACATGTCAAGTCTGCCATTTTAACCCAATCAGCCTGACATAATGATCTCCAGCCTTGTGCTTGTCAACATTCTCACCTGAGTTAACAAGACGATTACTGAAATGATCTCAGCAGGTCCTTTAATGACAGCAATGAAATGCAGTGGAAAGGTTTTTTTTGGGATTAAGTTAATTTTCATGGCAAAGAAGGACTATGCAATTCATCTGATCACTCTTCATAACATTCTGGAGTATATGCAAATTGCTATTATAAAAACTTAAGCAGCAACTTTTCCAATTTCCAATTTCTATGTAATTCTCAAAACTTTTGGCCACGACTGTAGTGCGGCCCTCAGACGAAAAATGGTTGGGCACCACTGGTATATACTATTAAATTGTGTGTTCTATGATAGCTATATAGCCATCACAGAACACAATGGGCAATCTAATAATTGCCAGTTATAGTCACCCAGGTGACTTTAAAAAAAAAAGTAAAAAAATCTTTTTTAACTATAAAGGTTCAAATCACACCCCACCTTTCGCCAAAATCGAAATACATTAACAATAATAAAATACACATGTGAAAACAGTCATACTTTCAAAATCTAACAATATTTATCCCATTTTTTGTCACTTAACCTCCCCAAAAAAGTTTAATAAAAAGTGATCAAAGAGTCACACCCCGCAAGTTAAGGTACTTAATTTAACAAAAAAAATTCCATGAAAGGTTGTCTTTAAACATAAAGATGTGATCTAAACAATAGGTCATTTTCTGATGACACATTCCCTTTAATTATGTAGCAAAGTTGCTGAACAGGCTTGTCTGCTTAGAATTTATGTGGACATAAAGTCATTCAGCTGAACAGACACCATGAAATACCAATTTTCTCTTGCCCTGTTTTCAGAAATTATGATAGAACTGATCACATAAAACATTTCTTAAAGTGTCCCTGTGCTTTAAAAAAATGTCATACTTACACATTATTGATTTTGATCGGTGGGGGTCTGAATGCTGAAGCCCCCAGCGAACACTAGAACAAGAAGTAAGAAGCGTTCACTGCAGGAGATGGAAACTAGACAGACTCATTGGGCCAGATTTATCATTAGCTCAAGTCAGAAAATTGGAGTGAATAAGTCGCAAATTTTTGAGACTTTTTCGTAAAGACGTGCGACTTTTGTAAAGCTGCTTACTGACGGATAAACTGCTACCGTTAAACCACATTTATTACAGTCTTAAAGGGCCGATCATAAATCTGACTTGGCTAAAACTGACTTTAACCACATGTGAAAGTGGAGTGAGCTGTCAGAGTGATGATAAATCTGGCCCATAGACCTTCTGTTGAGCCCATCTTCTTCATCAAGGAGACACAGCGCTCTATGTGAGCGCTTCTTTCTCCCTGTTCTAGCGATTGTTGGGGGTCTCAGCACATTAAGGAGGAATTGCTATTCAAAAGATACTTTAAATAGATAATCTAAACTAGAAATGAACCCTTTCACGACATCCACCAAGGTACCGCTGGATAATGTCAGCGATCAGTGGTAATGGCGATCGCGGACATTTAACCTCCTCAGAAGCTGTGGTCAAATGTGACCTGGAGCAAGTGCTTCACGGGCAGGAACGCCCGCCCCTCCCCCCCTGACGGAGATGGGGGAAGGTGTTCCTTGACAGTAATAAGCATCAGCCTGTGCTAGGCTTCCAGGCTCATGACTTGTATATTATTACAATTCAGGCCAGCAGGTGGCAGCACATAATTATAATATAGCTATTTCTGTATAGGATAATGGAGAAAATTCCATTACCCTATACCAGTGGTGGCGAACCTATGGCACGGGTGCCAGAGGCAGCACTCAGAGCCCTCTCTGTGGGCACCCGCACCCTGGAAAAAGTCTCTAAGGTGTACCACTATGCCTTAGACCTTTCCTGCCATTCATCAGCGCAGGGTGCACTATGAACAGCACAGGCAGCTCATTGAATGCAGGAAGGCTATTATAGCTACTACATGATAAAGTACATGGAAAATATACTATATTGGACTGTAGTATTCAGATTAAAGGGGTTATTCCCATTTTAACCAAGGCAGCCCCCCTGACTTGAGCATCATGCTCCTCTGCTCTCCTTTGCCCTGCGCTCAATCGCGCAGGGAAAAGGCATTTTGTGGAGTTCCAGTGACGAACCGAGCTCTCCATAGAGGCTTCCGCCCAGCAGTGAGCCTGGTGACGTAACCGGCACACTGCTGGGCAGAAGCCTCCGCCCGGCAGTGTGTTATTGTAAATAAAAGCCTTGGTGAAATTACGGGTATGTCCAGGTTCAGCTCTGAACTCGGACAACCCCTTTAAATTGCTGTGTTGGCACTTTGCGATAAATAAGGGGGTTTTGGGTTGCGGTTTGGGCACTCAGTCTCTAAAAGGTTCGCCACCACTGCCCTATACAAACTGCAAGCTGATTGCATGTTGTGGTCCACTTGGTTAAAAAAAAAAGTTTTTAAAAATATATAAAAATTTTAATCACCCCCCTTTCCCCAAAATCAGAATACTTAAACAATTAAAAAAAATCAACATCATGAGCATTGTCGCATGCTCAAATGCCTGTACTATAAAAAAAAAAAAAACTTATCCCATATGGTAAATGGCACAAAACCCAAAAACTGTGGTGGAATTGTGTTTTTTTGTTTTTATTTCTTTTAGCAATTTTACTCCATTTGGAATTTTTTTTCCATCTTCCCACCACAATATTAAATGGTGCCATTGGAAAGTGCAACTTGTCCAGCAAAAAACAAGCCATCATACGGCTATGTGAACAGAAAAGTAAAAAAGTTATGGCTCTGGGAAGGCAGGGAGCGAAAATCGAAAACGCAAAAACAGAAAACTGCTGCGTCATGTTAAATGTCATCAATAATTGGAATTTATAATACTGACATTTTTGTGTCTTTGCAAAACAATATCTAACCATGCAGAATATATTCTTACACAATTAAAGTTGATGTTGCAATATATGTAGGCTACCACTAGAGTGCACTAGATGACTGAGGCTGGTGCATGTGATCATTTAAATTTATTGGCAACAGGCTATTTTTTCCCTGCATTTATTTATTTTTTTACTTTTTTGATTTTTCTGTTTTGTTAGGGCATTTTATTTTATTTTATTTTATTAACTAATCCTGTAGACTGTATACACTTAGGCAGTCTAAAGATGTGTCAAATTGTCACAGTGGTTCTGGCTGGATGATACTTCTTATTGTGACAGAATTTTGTACCAAAGGTTTAGCCCAATTTTCATGCAGAATGTTAGGCCATGCTCTTGTTCATGTTTTTCCGATCGGTGAGTCATATCCGTACCTGATTTTTAGCGTAAAATCCAGTGATTGCGCCGCTGCAGTCTTAGGCCGCATTCACACATACGATTTTCACAGACTACGGTCTGTGAAAATCCGTCCTGCTGAGTGCAGGAGCGCACGGCGTCATTGGTTGCTATAACGCCGTGCGCTTCGTACTGTCGCCGCTGTACAGTAACACACTCATATGATCTATATGAGTGTATTACTGTACAGAGGCAGCAGCGGCACGAAGCGCACGACATCATAGCAACCAATGACGCCGTGCGCTCCTGCACTCAGCAGGACGGGTTTTCACGGACCGTGGCTCTCAGAATATGCAGACACTAAAACATGATTTTTTTCAAAAATGCTTTATTATGTAAAACTGAAACAAACAAGCAAAAAAAGTATACATATTTGGTATTGTCGCATCCATAACAACCTGCTCTATAAAAATGCCACATGATCTAACCCAGGGCTAGCCAAACTGTGGCTCTCCAGCTGTTGTAAAACTACAGCTCCCACCATGCCCTGCTGTAGGCTAATTGCTGTAGGCAGACTGGGCATGCTGGGAGTTGTAGTTTTGCAACAGCTAGAGAGCCGCAGGTTGGCCATCCCTGATCTCACCTGTCAGATGAATATTGTAAATAACAAAAAATAAAAACGGTGCCAAAACAGCTATTTTTTGTTACCTTGACTACTAACAAAACTGCCACCTTAGTTTCCAAAATGGGGTCACTTTTCTGGAGTTTCTACTCTATGGGTGCATCAGGGAGGCTTCAAATGGGACATGGTGTCAAAAAACAGTCCAGCAAAATCTGCCTTCCAAAAACCATATGGCGTTCCTTTCCTTCTGTGCCCTGCCGTGTGCCCGTACAGCTGTTTACGACCACATATGGGGTGTTTCTGTAAAACTACAAAATCAGGGCAATACATATTGAGTTTTGTTTGGCTGTTAACCCTTGCTTTGTTACTGGAAAAAAAAAGATTAAAATGGAAACTCTGCCAAAAAAGTGAAATTCTGAAATTTTATCTCCATTTTTCATTAATTCTTGTGGAACACCTAAAGGGTTAACAAAGTATGTAAAATCTGTTTTGAATACCTTGAAGGGTTGTCACGGCGGGGAGTGGGGAAAACCCCCCACCGTGCAAAAGCAGACACTGCAATGCCAGATAGGAAGGAACAGGGAGCAGGTCACCACCTAGCACAACCCTGAACTCACCTTAGACTCCTACCGCATGAGCCGCCTCAGAAGGTAAGGGGGCTCATGCTTACCAACCTTTGACCCTACTATCCCTACAAAGCACTAGGCCTAATGACAGGGCAGAGACCACCCATTCATCCAACACCACGGATGAATGGTGTCTCAAACGGCCCAGTGGCAAGCAAGATAGAAGGCCATGGGCTAAACAGTACGGCAGGTAGGTTACACAGTAACATAACTATGCAATCCTCACTTACCTGCCGTAGCCATGAAGGAAGGTGGCTCCAAGCTGGAAAAGCCCACAGGCGAGTCTTCGCTTAAACCCCTCCGGGAAAGCCCGCCCCTTTCTGAGGCTCATACAACAATCAAACCTCCAAGCAAAACCCGCACCATAACTACATACACCAGGTGGGGGGAGGAATGACAGAAACACACCGGAGGGGACAACAGACAAAGCAAGAAATACAAAATAACAAATAAGGATGGCTCACACAGACAGTATCATTCAGCCCAGGAGCAGAACTCCACACCAAGCTGACAAACAACCAAACTGACACTCAGGCTCCACCACACCAACATATAGGAGGCCTGAGGTCACACCCACCACACCTACCAAGCACACATTAACCCCGTGCACACCAAAGCAGGGAAAGGAAACATCCTAAAAGGGAAAGCGCACACACATGCATAAAAACAAGTTGTCACCGGCAACCAACATGCGCGGCGAAAATGTCGCGGCACACACCAAGGCCGTGACAGGGGTGTAGTTTATAGAATGGGGTCATTTTTGGGTGGTTTCTATTATGTCAACTTTTCTATTATGTAAGCCTCGCAAAGTGACTTCAGACCTGAACTGGTCCCTAAAAATTGGGTTTTTGAAAATTTCTGAAAAGTTTCAAGATTTACTTCTAAACTTCTAAGCCTTGTAACATCTCCAAAAAATAAAATATCATTCCTAAAATGATCCAAACATGAAGTAGACATATGGGGAATGTAAAGTAATAACTATTTTTGGAGGTATTACTATGTATTATAGAAGTAGAGAAATTGAAACTTAGAAATGTGCAATTTTTTTTTGAAATTTTTGGTAAATTTGGTATTTTTTTCTAAATAAAAAAGAATTTTTTTGACTTCATTTTACCAGTGTCATGAAGTACAATATGTGACGAAAAAACAATCTCAGAATGGCCTGGATAAGTCAAAGCATTTTAAAGTTATCAGCACTTAAAGTGACACTGGTCAGATTTGCAAAAAATGGCCTGGTCCTTAAGGTGAAATAGAGCTGAGTCCTTAAGGGGTTAATCCTACTGTTTCCATAGAACGGCGCTAGAAGAATTAAAGCAGAGTAACAGACAGTCTGGTTGAACTCAAAAGTTAGAGATATAAAATTCTTCTAATGCCACAGCGCAAAAGGCACTTCATTGTGCTGCGCTTGTCACAGTGGAACTATCGACCTCAGAGGTTGAAGCGATAGCGCTCCTCAACTTGCACAGTAAAGAGCGCATTAGAGCAGCGGAGCGCCAGCATATACCGACGCGCAGCAACTGTTCCCTGAGTGAGCAAGCAAAGACACCTCAGTGGAGCTACCACAGAGGCCATAGAATGTGTGTATTAGTCAAACTGCAGCTGACCCTTAATGTGGCAGAACGGCAAAGGCAAGATATTCAGAGACAGAGCGCCAACCCTCCTGCGATCCCTAGAGAGAGAAAGAGACGCATGGTGGGAGGCCAAAGTCCAGCGTTAGAGTGCCTGCATCGCTATCCACGAAGAGGCCACATAGTGCAGCCAGCTAGTTTCCCGCCATTAGGCCGAAAGCCTGCAGCAGCGTATCCAAGCCAGTGCATCGCAATCATCACAAGTCAGCACCGGGCGTCGCAAGTCAGCACAGAGCATCGCAAGTCAGCACAGAGCATCGCAAGATGTCACAGAGCGTCGCAAGTCGTCACAGAGCGTCGCAAGTCAGCACAGAGCATCTCACACATCAAGAGTAACTGATTGAGCAAGGGCAAGCAAGAAAAGACACGTCTCCTTTAAGACTGAAATTTGTTTCAGCAACCTTCAGATCACAGTATCCTGCTCTTCAAAAAGGTCAGAGCTTTCCTTTTTATTACTTATCATTGCATATAGGCTTTGGCATAAAGAGGCATTTTCGTGTTCAGGAATAAAAGAGTTTAAAGTAAAACAAAGGACAGTTTGTAGTACACGGACTCTAAAGTATTTAAAGTGAAAGTCATTTATTGCCTGGATATATCGTTGTTAAATTTAAAGTGAAAGTCATTTATTTCTGCATTTTTGTTAAATTTAAAGTGAAAGTCATTTATTTCTGCATTATTAATATTGTATTTAAAGTGAAAGGTCCTTTAATATTCGTATTGATTGTTATAGCATATAGCAAGTAAAATGTCTGAGCCTAGTATTACCATGCCACTGCTAGAGGATACAAAGATAGATAGGATAGAAGGTGAAGAGCAAGAGAACCTGTCTGAGTCAGAAGAGTCTGATGCAGCACTAGTCTTGCCTCAAACAAATATAGCACAAACAGATGAACTAAGACGTTCATCACGTTCCAGAAAACCAATCTCAAAGATGCTGGAAAATTTGGAACAAGAAGCAGCACTGAAAGTGAAAAAGTTCGCCCAAATGTACGATAAGTGGAAATTATACATTAACCCCTTCCCGACCTTTGACGTACTGTTACGTCATGGGAACCACTGAGTTCCCGCAATTTGACGTAATAGTACGTCATAGTGATCGCGCGGGCACCGGAGCGGTGCACGCGCGATCACTGCAGGGGCCCGGTAGTCCGTGGTAGCCGGGCCCCTGCTGTATCTGCTGGCATCGCTGTAAAAGCCGATGCCGGCGGATTAACCCCTTCTATGCCGCGGTCCGCACTGACCGTGACATAGAAGAGGTTTATGTCGGGTGAGGGAGAGCATCGAGTCCCCGCGCTGCTGTGGCGGAGACCCGATGCGACACAAGGCAGCCTGATGGGAACCACTGAGTTCCCGCAATTTGACGTAATAGTACGTCATAGTGATCGCGCAGGCACCGGAGCGGTGCGCGCGCGATCACTGCAGGGGCCCGATAGTCCGTGGTAGCTGGGCCCCTGCTGTATCCGCCGGCATCGCTGTAAAAGCCGATGCCGGCGGATTAACTCCTTCTATGCCGCGGTCCGCGCTGACCGCGACATAGAAGAGGTTTATGTCGGGTGAGGGAGAGCATCGAGTCCCTGCACTGCTGTGGCGGGGACCCGATACGACACAAGGCAGCTTGATGCCGTGCGGAGAGGCTGCCCAATGCCTTGCACGGCATCGGGAACTGCCTTCTACGGAAGCCGAGGAGATCCAGCCTCAGGCTGTTGGTCTTCTAGGCAACCTGTTAGTGTATGACTCAGTGTCATACACTAACAGGCAATGCATTACAATACAGATGTATTGTAATGCATTGCAGAGGGGATCAGAGTCCAAAAGTGAATATCATAAATAAAGTAAAGTAAAAAAAAGTGTTTTTAATAAAATTAATAAAGTAATAAAATTAATAAAGTAAAAAAGAAAAAAAACGCCCCTTTCCCTTTATTTTATAATAAAAAACAGAAAAATAAAATACACAAATATTAGGTATCGACGCGTCTGTAATAACCGGCTCTATAAATATATCACATGATCCACCCTGTCCGATAAACACCATAAAAAAATTGAATAAAAACAGTGTGTTACCTTACATCACAAAAAGTGCAACACCAAGCGATCAAAAAGGCGTATGCCCCCCAAAATGGTATTAATAAAACCGTCACCTCATCCCACAAAAAATGAGCCCCTACCTAAGACAATCGCCCAAAAAATAGAACATGGAGACACTAAAACATCATTTTTTTTGTTTCAAAACTGCTATTATTGTGCTAAAGTGAAATACATAAAAAAAAATATACATATTAGGTATCGCCACGTCCGTAACAACCAGCTCTATAAAAATATGACATGACCTAACCACTCAGGTGAACACCGTAAAAAAAAAATAAACCTGTGTAAAAAAAAGCCATTTTTGTCACATTACATCACAAAAATTGCAACAGCAAGTGATCAAAAAGGCGTATGCCCCCCAAAATAGTACCAATCAGACCGTCACCTCATCCCGCAAAAAATGAGACCCTACCTAAGAGAATCGGTCCAAAAATAAAAAAAAGCTATGGCTCTCTGACTATGGAGACACTAAAATATGATTATATTATAGTCAATGGGACGGAGCGGCGGTCCGGCGGCACGGCGAAATAGCGGCAGGACGGATCCGACATGGTGAACAGCATGTCGGATCCGTCCTGCCGCAAGTGTGAAAGTTCCCTTAGGTATTGCCACGTGGTAACGATCTGCTCTATAAAAAAGTCACATGACCTAATCCCTCAGGTAAACGCTGTAAAAATAAAAACGGTGCCAGACATCCATTTTTTTGTTACCTTGCCTCACAAAAAATTTTATATAGAGCAATAAAAAATCATATGTACCCCAAAATAGTACCAACAAAACCTGATGCACCTTATCCCGTAGTTTCCAAAATGTGGTCACTTTTTTGTTTCTACTGTAGGGGTGCATCAAGGGGACTTCAAATTGGACATGGCATCTAAAAACCAGTTGTAACACTGGACAGGATACAAGATACCACAGAAAACCACAAACAAGTGTCTAGGCCAGAAGATGGGGATAAAAGGTCACCTCCTTACAAATCCCTACCAGCTCTCCCTAGACTACTGTGCCCACGTTCAGACTCTGAAGGTGGGAATAAAAGTGCCCCCGTGCCTAAGGCTGAAGATACCCTAAAATCCCTAAGATGGTGACAGGGGAAAAGAGACAGCCTGCTTCCTCAGGACCTGGAGGAGGCAGGCGTCTCCCTAACAGCCTAGACAGAACACCCAAAAGAAAACCAAAATCAACTTATCTTGTCACAGAGCAGAAATGGCAAATCCTTCCTTCCTTCCTTCCTTCCACAGAGCAAGACTGAAGCTATAACCCGCACGGAACACTGGGAAGAGGCGTGATTTAAACTCCTACAAACGACCCCACCCAGAGCACCTGAAGGGAGGCAGATACAGCTCAACTCCAAAACAAAAACAAAAAACTACACACGTGCTGCTAACCTGGCAGACCTCCGCACATAATCTGAGCAGGGCATGACAGTACCCCCCCTTCTACGGGTGACCTCCGGACACCCCGGCCCAACTTTATCCGGGTGGGATCTGTGAAAAGCCCTCACCAGATGGCTGGCATTAACATCCGCAGCCGGAACCCACATCCTCTCCTCAGGGCCGTATCCCCTCTAGTGTACCAGGTACTGAAGGGAACCCCGAAGAACACGTGAGTCGAGAACCCTAGAGATCTCGAACTCTAAATTTCCATCAATCAGAACAGGGGGAGGAGGCAATGGCGATGGTTCCACCGGTTTCACATATTTCT
Source organism: Bufo bufo (assembly GCF_905171765.1). Lineage (NCBI taxonomy): Eukaryota > Metazoa > Chordata > Amphibia > Anura > Bufonidae > Bufo > Bufo bufo. Next base: position 160,485,523 of record NC_053393.1, on the reverse strand, counting down.
TAAGTAAAGACCTGTGGAACACATCATGGATCCTCCAGATCTGCGGAAGATCCAGACGAAACGCTACTGGATTGATCCCCGCAGATATTTAGTAAGGTCCAATAAACCTTGGACCCAGTTTCCAAGATGGTACTTTCAGTTTAATATTTTTAGTAGATAACCACACCAGATCACCCACACACAGGTCAGGACCAGTCATACGTCTCTTGTCAGCCATTCGCTTGTACCTCTCACCCATCCTCTCCAAATTCACTTGAATCTTCCGCCAGATAGAAGACAAGGCAGAAGAAAATCTCTCCTCCTCTGGCATCCCAGAGGAACTAGTCTCAGAAAAGGTACCAAACTGAGGATGAAAACCGTATGCGCCAAAAAATGGCGACTTACCCGTGGACTCCTGCCTACGGTTATTCAAAGCAAATTCAGCTAGTGATAAGAATGAGGACCAGTCCTCCTGGTTCTCAGCCACAAAGCACCTCAAGTAGGTCTCCAGGTTTTGATTAGTACGCTCTGTCTGTCCATTCGACTGCGGATGAAAAGCCGAAGAGAATGAAAGTTGAATACCAAGACGAGAGCAGAACGCCCTCCAAAATCTGGAAACAAACTGCGTGCCCCTATCAGAAACCACATCCGAGGGAATGCCATGTAATTTCACGATGTTATCCGCAAAAACTTGAGCAAGAGTCTTAGCATTGGGCAGACTAGCTAATGATACAAAGTGAGCCATTTTACTGAAACGGTCAACAACCACCAAAATCACAGTTTTCCCAGAGGAACTCGGCAGATCAGTAATAAAGTCCATAGACAAGTGCGTCCAAGGACGAGATGGAATAGACAAAGGAAGAAGTGAACCAGAAGGTCGAGTGTGAGCAACCTTTGCCCGTGCACAGGTCTCACAAGCTGCTACGTAATCCTCAACACTCTTACATAACCCGGGCCACCAGAACCTCCGGGAAATCAGATCAAAGGTGGACTTGCCACCGGGATATCCCCCAAGGACAGTATCGTGATGTTCCTTGAATACCTTGTATCGCAATTCAGCAGGAACAAACAACCTACCTGGGGGACAAGAATCCGGAGCCTCCTCCTGGGCTCCCAACACCTCCATCTCCAACTCGGGGTACAGAGCGGAAACAACCACCCCATCAGCCAAAATCGGAGCAGGATCCTCTGAATCACCTCCCCCAGGAAAACTATGAGACAATGCATCTGCCTTGACGTTCTTAACCCCCGGGCGAAAAGTAACCACAAAGTTGAACCTGGTAAAGAACAGTGACCATCTAGCCTGTCTAGGATTCAGACGCTTGGCAGATTGCAGGTAAGCCAAGTTCTTATGATCAGTATATACCGTAACGGGATAAGACGCCCGCTCCAACCAGTGACGCCATTCCTCAAAGGCCAATTTGATGGCCAGCAATTCCCTATCTCCTACATCATAATTCCTCTTGGCGACCTAGAGCTTCTTGGAAAAAAAAGCACACGGACGCCACTTGCCAGGAGATGAACCCTGCGACAACACTGCTCCAACCCCCACCTCAGATGCATCCACCTCCACCACGAATGGCTGAGACACATCGGGCTGCATCAAAATGGTAGCAGACGCAAAACATTCCTTAATAGCCGAAAAGGCCTGCAATGCCTCATCCGACCAGACAGAGAAGTCGACACCTTTCTTAGTCATATCGGTCAGGGGTTTTACAATGGTAGAGTAGTTCAAGATAAATTTTCTATAATAATTGGTAAACCCCAAAAACCGCATCAAAGCTTTCTGATTCTCCGGTCGGTCCCATTCCAGAACCGCCCGGACCTTTTTCGGGGTCCATACGAAAACCAGAGTCAGAAAGCAGGTAACCCAGAAACGGAAGCTCCTGAACAGTAAACACACATTTCTCCAATTTGGCATACAATTTATTCTCCCGAAGGATCGACAAAACCTGTCTCACGTGATCCTGATGAGTCTTCAGATCAGGAGAGTAAATTAGAATGTCATCCAAGTAAATTACAACGAACCTTCCCACAAAATGGTGGAAAATGCCATTGACAAATAGCTGAAACACTGCTGGCGCGTTAGTTAACCCAAAAGGCATAACCAGATTCTCGAAATGACCCTCGTGTGTGTTGAAGGCCATTTTCCATTCATCCCCCTCCTTGATTCTGATCAGATTGTAGGCCCCTCTTAAATCTAACTTGGAGAACACCTTGGCTCCAACAATCTGATCAAAAAGGTCAGAGATCAAAGGAAGGGGATACAGATCACGGACCGTAATGCGATTCAATTCCCGGAAATCCAAACAGGGTCTAAGCGATCCATCCTTTTTCTTAACAAAGAATAACCCAACTGCAACCGGAGATTTTAGATGGCCTAATATGACCTTTTGCCGAACTCTCGGCAATATACTTCCGCATGACCTCTCTTTCGGGTTGAGAAAGATTGTATAGCCGAGACTTTGGCAACTTAGCCCCTGGGATGAGATTAACCGGGCAATCATATTCACGATGAGGAGGCAATTCCTGAGCCCCACCCTCTGCAAATACATCCGCAAAATCTGAGAGATACTGGGGTAAAACCGTAGTAGACACCCCAGAGAGAGAGGCGATAAGACAATTGTCCGAACAAAATTCATCCAACCAATGTTCTGCCTTGCCTGCCAATCTATAGTAGGGTTATGTTTTATCAACCACGGTAACCCTAAGACCATAGGAGCGGGCAAGTCCTTCATGACAAAACAAGAAATGTTCTCAACATGTGAATCATCCACCCTTAACTGAATACCATGAGCAATATGAGTGAGATTCCTTTGAGAGAGAGGGGAAGAATCAATTGCGAACACCGGAATCTCTCTTTCTAAGGTGCAAGTACTTAGGCCCAGATTTTGAAGAAAAAGATAATCAATAAGATTTACCCCAGCACCACAATCAAGGAATACTTCAAAATTAAATCTTCTTGAGTCTAGCGCCACCATAGCTGGAAGGAGAAAACTAGTATTGCAGGGAGATTGCATACTTGCTTGCTCCGGCAGCCCATTCACACTACCAAGAGTCAAGGATGTTTTTTTTTTTCTCTTTATGTAACCCCTTTGTGGTTCTTTATCAACACGCGATTTAACAAGAGGACAAGCATAAACAAAATGACCACTTTCTCCACAGTAATAACATAGCTTATGCAATCTCCTAAAGTTCCTATTACCAGAACGGAACAACACCTGACCTAGCTGCATGGGTTCTTCCCCTACCCCAGGATTATATGTCATAATACTCTGGGGAACTGGTGGGACGAAACCACTCACAGAAGGGATCCCTCGCGTGGGGGGAATCTTACACCTCTCTCTAATGCATATATCTAACCGTACAGCCAAAGACATAGCATTCTCCAATGTATCCGGGTACTTATGAAAAGCGAGGGCATCTTTTAATCTCTCAGACAACCCCTGACAAAACTGACTACGAAGCGCGGGGTCATTCCACCCAGACTCCGTAGCCCATCTCCTAAACTCAACACAATACACCTCTGCAGAATGTTCTCCCTGTGATAAAGTACGCAACTTATTCTGCCATCGAGACCTGATCTGGGTCATCATAAATTAATCCCAAGGCTTTAAAAAATTCATCCACTGACCGGAGGGCCAGAGAATCGGTCGGCAGAGAAAAGGCCCAGGACTGTGCGTCCCCTTTAAGCAGGGAAATGATTATCCCTACTCTCTGACTCTCATCACCAGATGAAGACGGACGCAGCTGAAAATACAGCTTGCATGACTCTCTAAAGCGGATAAAATCATCCACACCCCCAGAAAACCGATCAGGGAGAGCAACCTTAGGTTCAAGGCTGGACTGACTCCCACCAGCACAGCCATGAGGCAGAAAATTCTGACAAAGTGAAACTGCATTGCGGAGGTCAGCTACCTCCTAAGTTAATTCCTGCATGCGATCAACCAACGAATCAATTGACTCCATCTCAAAGCTGCTGCGAAATGGCAGTCTAGGTTTTGGCGGGTTATAATGTCACGCTGGACAGGATACAAGATACCACAGAAAACCACAAACAAGTGTCTAGGCCAGAAGCTGGGGATAAAAGGTCACCTCCTTACAAATCCCTACCAGCTCTCCCTAGACTACTGTGCCCACGTTCAGACTCTGAAGGTGGGAATAAACGTGCCCCCGTGCCTAAAGCTGAAGATACCCTAAAATCCCTAAGATGGTGACAGGGGAAAAGAGACAGCCTGCTTCCTTAGGACCTGGAGGAGGCAGGCGTCTCCCTAACAGCCTAGACAGAACACCCAAAAGAAAACCAAAGTCAACTTATCTTGTCACAGAGCAGAAATGGCAAATCATTCCTTCCACAGAGCAAAACTGAAGCTATAACCCGCACGGAACACTGGGAAGAGGCGTGATTTAAACTCCTACAAACGACCCCACCCAGAGCACCTGAAGGGAGGCGGATACAGCTCAACTCCAAAACAAAAACAAAAAGCTACACACGTGCTGCTAACCTGGCAGACCTCCGCACATAATCTGAGCAGGGCATGACACCAGTTCAGCTAAATTTGCCTTCCAAAAACCATATGGCGTTCCTTTCCTTCTGCGCCCTGCCGTGTGCCCGTACAGCAGTTTACGATCACATGTGGGGTGTTTATGTAAACCGCAGAATCAGGGTAATAAATATAGAGTTTTATTTGGCTGTTAATCCTTGCTTTGCTACTGGAAAAAAATGGATTAAAATGTAAAATCTGCCAAAAAAAGTGAAATTCAGAAATTTCATCTCCATTTTCCATCAATTCTTGTGGAACACCTAAAGGGTTAAGAAAGTTTGTAAAATCAGTTTTGTATACCTTGAGGGGTGTAGTTTCTAAAATGGGGGAATTATTGGGTGGTTTCTATTATGTAAGCCTCACAAAGTGACTTCAGACCTGAACTGGTCCTTAAAAAGTGGGTTTTGGAAATTTATAAATGTCATTTTCAAAATGATCCAAACATGAAGTAGACATATGGAGAATGTAAAGTAATTACTATTTTTGAAGGTATTACTATCTATTATAAAAGTAGAGAAATTGAAATTAGCAAATTTGCAAATTTTTCCGAATTTTTTGTAAATTTGGTAGTTTTTTAGGAATAAAATTGTTTTTTTTTAACTTATTTTTACCACTGTCATGAAGTACAATATGTGACGAGAAAACAATCTCAGAATGGCCTGTATAAGTAAAAGCGTTTTAAAGTTATCACCACATAAAGTGACACATGTCAGATTTGCAAAAAATGGCCTGGGCAGGAAGGTGAACAGGCCCGGGGTTGAAGGGGTTAAAGACATTCGTAGAAAGCTAAAGCAAGAAAGTATAAAAAGGAACTTGAGTAGAGACGGTAGAATAATCTGAATCAGAGCTTATGGCAGCACATGTCAACCTGCAGTCATTTAAAACACCTTCCCAGGATATTGTAAGGAAAATGGACACATGTACTGCGGTCACTAAAGATTTAGTAAAGCTCATGAGAGAACTATCATCTGCAGCAAACTATGAAGAAGTTAAAGCAAGAAGGTGTAACGGTCGCGTACACACACACACAGGGGGGAGGGAAGTGACCACTGCGCTCCACCCTTACCCCTGGCCCTGCCTACTTGCCTCGCGAGTCCTAATGACAGGGGACAACTGGACGGCAATCCCTAACTTGGAGTAAGTGCAGGGATGACAGACAGACAAACAACAGGACGTGAACGGACCGAGTCAATACCAGGAAAGCTGCAAAGTACAAATGGAGCAAGCAGAGAATTGTCAGGAGAAGCCGGGGTCATAAATACCAGGAGAGCAGAGAAGTACAAGAGGAGTCCTAAGAGAGTAGTCAGGTGGGAGCCAAGGTCACAATACCAGGACGGATGCGCAGTACAGGAGGATCAGGCAAAAGGATGGTCAAGGAACAGGATCAGGTAAGTATTCAGCAGTCCAACAAATAGCCAGGAACCTAGAAATTAACAGGCAACCTGTAGCCAGCAGGCTGCCTGTATTTATAGTGGGGAGTGAGGGTCATGTGACGTGGCCAGCGTCACATGACCGACAGACCAACCAGTCGAGCACCGAGTGATCAGCTCGGCGCTCAAGGCAGACTTAGGAGCAAGGAGCCACCCAGCTAGTAAAGCCGCCCTGGGAATAAGGTCAAACACAGAACCTCATTCCAAAAGCTAAGCAACAGTTCTGCGGGCAATGGGGGACCGAGTGCACCTTCGGAACCCCGTGACATTCCCCCCCCTTTTACGAGGGGCCACCGGACCCAAGACTTCAGGCGATGGCTTTTCAGGGTGTTCTAAATGAAATTTACGAACAAGTCTAGGAGCATGAAACTCCCTGGCAGGTACCCAACATCTCTCTTCAGGTCCATACCCCTTCCAGTGAATCAGGTACTGCAAGGAATTACGCACCTTCCTGACATCCACTATTTTAGACACCACATACTCGACAGCATCATTAACAAGAACTGGCAGAGGCGAGGCTTTTGATGGTACTACCGGTTCAAAATATTTTTTAAGCAGAGATTTATGGAACACATTATGAATGTGGAATGACTCAGGCAGCTCCAACCTAAAAGATACCGGGTTAATCACTTCCGTGATCTTATATGGTCCAATAAAACGAGGAGCAAATTTTTTAGAAGTTACCTTGAGAGATAGATTCTTGGAGGACAACCATACTTTATCCCCAACCTGAAAGTTTACCCCCCTTGAACGTCTCCTATCGGCCTTGAGTTTTTGAGAACATTGAGCCTTTTCTAGGTTCGATTGAACCCGGGCCCAAACTGTGCACAGTTCGGAGGAGAGTTTATCAGCTTCAGGGTTAGAGGAGGAGACGGACGACCCAGAATGAAAACGGGGATGAAAACCATGGTTACAAAAGAAAGGGGAGACCCCAGCAGAAGAATTGACACGGTTATTCAGAGCAAATTCAGCCAACGGAAGGAATTTGACCCATAATTGCTGGTCATCAGCAACATACAACCTCAGGAATTGTTCCACAGACTGATTAAGGCGTTCAGTCTGCCCATTACTCTCAGGATGGTAGGCGGAAGAAAAAGACAACGAAATTTTACATCTTTGACAGAAGGCCCTCCAGAATTTGGACACAAACTGCACACCGCTGTCCGAAACAATATTTTCCGGGATACCATGCAATCGAACAATTTCTTTCACAAAAATAGACGCCAGGGTTTTGGCATTCGGGAGTTTAGACAGGGGAATGAAATGGACCATCTTGCTAAACCTATCCACCACTACCCACACTACAGTCTTACCCTCCGCCAGCGGTAGGTCAGTTATAAAGTCCATCGATATATGGGACCAGGGTCTACTGGGAATGGGTAGGGGTCGTAGGTTACCAGCAGGGCGAGTCCTAGGTGTCTTGGACCTGGCACAAACCTCACAGGCTGACACATAGGACTTGACATCCCTAGTTAGAGTGGGCCACCAATAAGATCTAGAAACCCGATCCTTAGTGCCCTCAACACCCGGATGTCCACAAAAGGCAGAATCGTGACACTCACCCAACAGCTGGAGACGAAATTGTACGGGAACAAACAACTTATCTGTTGGGGTGGATACCGGTGCCAGATGTTGTTCCGACCTAATGCGAGCCGAGATATCCTGGGTAAGAGCTGCTAAGAAGATTTTTGCTGGTAGGATGGATTCAGGTGGTACCTCAGTAGGTTGAAAAGCCTGGAAGCTCCGAGATAATGCGTCCGCCTTCACATTTTTACTTCCCGGCCTGAACGTGATGGAAAAATCAAAACGAGTAAAAAACAGAGCCCATCTGGCTTGACGGGGATTCAACCTCTTAGCAGACTCGAGAAACATAAGGTTTTTATGGTCAGTGACAACAGTTACACAATGCCTTGCCCCCTCCAGAAAATGCCTCCACTCCTCAAATGCCCATTTAATGGCCAGCAGCTCCCTATTCCCTATGTCGTAGTTTCTCTCCGTGGGAGAGAATTTCCTGGAGAAGAAGGCACATGGTCTCAGATTAGTGAGGCTGGCAGGACCTTGTGAAAGGACTGCTCCTGCGCCGTCTTCGGACGCATCCACCTCCACAATAAAAGGTTTCTCCTGATCAGGCTGGATCAGAATGGGAGCGCTACTGAATGCCTTTTTTAATTTTTCAAATGAAGAAATGGCCTCAGTAGACCAATTCTCCAAATCCGCCCCTTTCTTAGTAAGGTCGGTCAACGGTTTAGCAATTACGGAAAAATTCATAATAAATTTACGATAGTAATTGGCGAAACCTAAGAACCGTTGTAAGGCCTTTAAGGATGAAGGTCTTACCCATTCCTTAATTGCTAGTACCTTACCAGGATCCATCTTGAAGGCGTGAGGAGTCAGAACATGCCCTAGAAACAGAATCTCCTGCACACCAAAGACACATTTCTCTTGTTTAGCGGATAGCTGATTCTCCCTCAACACCTCTAATACTTGTCTAACATGAGACACATGGGATTCGAAGTCAGGAGAGAATATCAAAATGTCGTCAAGATAGACAATAACAAATTTACCTAAGAACTCCCTAAGAATGTCATTCATGAAGTTTTGGAACACAGCTGGGGCATTGCTGAGTCCAAAAGGCATCACCTGATATTCAAAGTGTCCTACCGGAGTATTGAACGCCGTCTTCCATTCGTCTCCCTCCTTGATTCGGATTAGATTGTATGCCCCTTTCAGGTCAATTTTGGAAAACCAGGTTGCCCCCAGGACCTGGTTAAATAAATCCGGAATCAATGGGAGGGAGTATCTATTCTGGACAGTGATTTTATTTAATCTCCGGTAATCGATACATGGCCTAAGACCACCATCTTTTTTCTTAACGAAGAAAAACCCCGCCCCCATAGGAGAGACAGAAGGTCTAATATGCCCTTTACCAAGGCTCTCCTTAATATAATCTTCCATGGCCTTGCGTTCGGGCATAGAAAGATTATAAATTCGTCCTTTAGGAAACTTGGCCCCCTCTACTAGCTCTATGGTACAATCATAAGGTCTATGGGGGGGTAGAACCTCCGGGGTTGGTGATGAGAATACATCAGAATATTCTCTAACAACAGAGGGTAAAGTATCAGACTTTACTGAGACCCCAGCCTGTACCACGGACAGGCACGAGTCACACTTAGGCCCCCATCTCACCAACTCCCCATTGGACCAATCTATAGTGGGGTTATGTAGTCGGAGCCAAGGCAACCCTAGTACCACCTCAGCAGGTAGGTTCTCCAGGACTAGAAGCGAACATCTCTCTGAGTGGCACACACCCACGGTTAGAGAAATCTCCGAGGTACATAAGCTCACCGTACCACCAATAAGAGGAGTAGCATCAATAGCCATGACATGGATAGGAGTTGGTAAGGCAAACATAGGAATACCCAATCTAACAGCATACTCAGAGTCAATAAAGCTAGCCGCTGAGACAGAATCAATAAAGGCCTTACCCGGCCATTTATCTACTCCCAGAGAAATCGTAATGGGTACCGAAAGCTTACATTTAGAAAATTCAGGGTGTACCTGGTCTTTAGGTTGCCTTGCCTTAGGAGACTTGACAGAGAGGACCTTCTTAGGACACTGGTTGATCCAATGGTCAGAATCTCCACAGTAAAAGCATTCTCCACGTCTGCGGCGAAGATTCCCTCGGGTCATGCCAACCTGCATGGGTTCCTCGGTGGAGACCTCAGCATTGTCTCTGGGATAGGCCTCTGGCTGGACCACCATCTGGGAAGAGAACTGTTGTTCCTGTCGTCTCTTTCTAACCCGTCGGTCAAGTCGGACAACAAGGGTCATCATCTCCTCTAAGGTCTCTGGAAGTTGATAACTGACCAGAAGATCCTTTAATTTATCAGACAGACCTGACCTGAACTGACTCTTCAGGGCTGGTTCGTTCCATCCTGAGGGCACACACCACCTTCTGAATTGGGTGCAATAATCCTCCACTGGTAATTTGCCCTGAACCAGTGCCTTTAGAGCCGTCTCGGCTACTAGAGCCCTGTCTGGTTCATCATAGAGGGTACCTAGGGCCTGAAAGAACCCCTCCACAGAATATAAACAACTGGCGCCAGCAGGTAAAGAGAACGCCCAGTCCTGGGGATCACCCTGTAATCGGGAAATGATAATGCCCACGCGTTGACTCTCGGGGCCAGAGGACACGGGGCGCAAACGGAAGTAAAGTTTGCAACTCTCCTTAAAAGAGAGAAACTTCTTCCGGTCTCCAGAAAAGGTTTCTGGGAGCTTAATCTGGGGCTCAAAATGTGGACTGGAGGCCTGAGGAGTGGAAGAGCCTTGCCCTAACTCAAAAGAGCTGAGTTTTTCCCCTAACTCCTGCACCTTCTGCGTCAGATTAGAGACATAGTCAGTCAGGGTCACCAGAGGATTCATAATACAGTGGTTATTGGGCCTGTTAATCTGTAACGGTCGCGTACACACACACACAGGGGGGAGGGAAGTGACCACTGCGCTCCACCCTTACCCCTGGCCCTGCCTACTTGCCTCGCGAGTCCTAATGACAGGGGACAACTGGACGGCAATCCCTAACTTGGAGTAAGTGCAGGGATGACAGACAGACAAACAACAGGACGTGAACGGACCGAGTCAATACCAGGAAAGCTGCAAAGTACAAATGGAGCAAGCAGAGAATTGTCAGGAGAAGCCGGGGTCATAAATACCAGGAGAGCAGAGAAGTACAAGAGGAGTCCTAAGAGAGTAGTCAGGTGGGAGCCAAGGTCACAGAAGGAGAATGAACGAGCTTTTTATGAGAGACTATGCTAAGTCCTTAGGTGGAACCAAAATCTCAAGTGGGACTTCCTTCGCTAGCAGAAGTGCCAGCCCCATATTAGATTCCTCAAGTACTTCAGCCAAGAGAAAGGAATTAGCTGAACAACTGTCAAGAGAGCAGAAATTGAGATGGAAGCTGATAGCTGAAAAGGATGCACAACGCTATTAAATGGAAGCTCAAATGGAGGCACAGCGCTAACAGATGAAAAGTCTGGAAAGGCAAAAAGAAGTTAAGATCATGGAAGCCAGACTCAGAGTACATGAAGAGGATATGAATCAGAGTAGTCTTAGGTTCAAATCTGTACTAAGTGAAGAAACAGACTCCTATTTTCCTCCATACGCCCAGGGGAATGGAAGGAAATCTCCAGCACTTAGTGAGGAAATAAGTCATTATCCTCCCATCCCTGCTCAAAAGACAAAGAGAGGCTTAGTCCAGTGTCAGGAAAAAGGTATGTGAATTTACCCTCTATCTCTACCGGCAAAGATGAAAGATGACGAAAGGGACTGCCCTAATTCAGAACTAAGTGAGAAAATAAAACAGTGTAATTCTATTCCTAGATGTCACGGCAACGGTCAGGAGAATGTTACAACTATTGTCCCAGCTAGACAACAGAGAACAGTCCTCGCCAGACTTCCCGTTCCGGAACCCACTATATTTTCAGGAGACGTACTGAAGTTCATAGAGTGGAAGGCAAGTTTTGAAATGATCATCAAGCATCATTGCTGCAGTCCAGTCGACAAGTTATTCTATCTTCAGAGATATGTTGGTGGAGAAGCAAAGGAAGTTCTTAAAGGTAACTTCTATAGAAAAGATAAATTGAACGCAAGATATGGTCATCCTTTCTTATTACAAATAGCTTTTAGAGAGAAATTGAATAACTGGCCTAAAATAGGTCCTAAAGAACACTTCAGACTCCAAAAGTATTAAAAAGGTATAAATGGGCAGTGCACAGGTGCAGCCTAATTAAGTCAGCACTGCCTCTCACAACCTTAACCCTTAATAACCCCTTTGGACCAGGCACCAATCACTGGTGCACTGGTCCTTTGAATCTAAGAGTCCCGGCGCACGCCCTAGAGAGCGAGGACGCACACGCCGAGACGCTGGAGTGCTGCCTGGGGACATACGCTGTGAGCGCTCCGAGACCAGCAGGGGACCCGGAGCGCTCAGCGTAACACTTCCTGCAAGCATGCAGCAATGCCATTCCACATGTTCAAGGACTAGAAGTACTGAACGACTATCTAGAAAACCACAGGATGCTAGCTAAGCTAGTGGCCTTGGTACCACAAAAGGTAATCACAGAAAGAAAGGGTGAACCCCACACTGTTCAAATTGATCTAGGATGGGGCGTTGTTGGAGGAAAACAACAGATCGCAAACTGAAGACAGGTCACAGGAATGTGTTATCGGATATCTGTCCAAGAGTTACCAACCGTAAGTCCAGTGAATGTAATTAAGATTCTTGAATCTGATTTTGAAGACATAAGTTCTAAAGAAAAGAGTGTATCCCAAGAAGACATAAAGTATGTACACACTCTAGAAGAAAGCTGTGACACGGTGAGAGGTTTGGTGCTGCTGGGCTGATTTATAGCCAGGAGGTGCAGTGACTCTGGTGTGAAGGCCGAAATATTTTTGTTTTTCCGGGCACAGTTGTATGTCTTAAATCAAACCAGCGAGATTACAACCCGTGTCTCTCGACAAAATGGAAGCTATCATGAAAGCCCTTGTGGAGGCTAACTTGCAACAGCGGGAGGCTAATAAGCAGTAGCAGGAAACCAACCAGCTGCTTGCAACATGTGATGGCTTTACAAGCGGCAGGAGCATCCCAGAGCGTCCACGATGCCCGAAAAGCGGTCCGTGCGGCGATCCCTAAGATGACCCCCTCAGACGATGTCTAGACCTATCTGGCGGTGTTCGAGAAGGTGGCTGTGAGGGAGAGACTACCCCGAGATCAGTGGGCTGAGGTCGTCGCTTCGCTCCTGTCACGGGGTTCCGAAGGTGCACTCGGTCCCCCATTGCCCGCAGACCTGTTGCTTAGCTTTGGGAATGAGGATTTGTGCTTGACCTCATTCCCAGGGCGGCTTTGCTGGCAGGGTGGTTCCCTGCTCCTAGTCTGCCTTGAGCGCCGAGCTGATCACTCGGTGCTCAACTGGTTGGCCTGTCGGTCATGTGATGCTGGCCACGTCACATGACCCTCACTCCCCACTATAAATACAGGCAGCCTGCTGGCCACAGGTTGCCTGTTAATTTCTAGGTTCCTGGCTATTTGTTGGACTACTGAATACTTACCTGATCCTGTTCCCTGACGATCCTCTGCCTGCTCCTCCTGTACTGCGCATCCATCCTGGTATTGTGACCTCGGCTCCTACCTGACTACTCTCTTAGGACTCCTCTTGTACTTCGCTACTCTCCTGGTATTTGACCTCGGCTTCTCCTGACCATTCTTTGCTTAATCCGTTGTACTGCGTAGCTCTCTTGGTTCTGACCCGGTCCGTTCATGTTCCGTATTTTGTCTTGTCTGTCTTCCCTGCACATATCCTAAGTTAGGGACTGCCGTCCAGTTGTCCCCTGTCATTAGGACTCGTGAGGCAAGTAGGCAGGGCGAGGGGTGAGGGTGGAGCGCAGTGGTCACTACCCTTCCCCCTGTGTGTGTGTGGACGTGACCGTTACAGATTAACAGGCCCAACAACCACTGTATCATGAATCCTCTTATTACCCTGACTGACCATGTCTCTAACTTGACACAGATGGTGCAAGAGCTAGGAGGGAAACTCCGTTCTTTTGAGTTAGGGCAAGGTTCTTCCACTCCTCTGACCCCCAGTCCACATGTTGAACCCCAGATCAAGCTCCCAGAACCCTTTTCTGGAGACCGGAGGAGGTTTCTCTCCTTTAAGAAGAGTTGCAAACTCTACTTCCGTTTGCGCCCCGTGTCCTCCGGTCCCGAGAGCCAACGCGTGGGGATTATTATTTCTCTACTACAGGGTGATCCCCAGGACTGGGCATTCTCGTTACCTCCTGGGGCCAGTTGTCTGACTTCCGTGGAGGTTTTTTTTCAGGCCCTGGGTACCCTCTATGACAAACCAGACAGGGCCCTGGTAGCCGAGACGGCTCTCAGGGCACTGGTTCAGGGCCATCTCCCTGCGGAGGAGTATTGCACCCAATTCAGACGGTGGTGTGTCCCCTCTGGATGGAATGAACCCGCCCTGAAGAGTCAGTTTAGGTCTGGTCTGTCTGATATTTTAAAAGATCTATTAGTCAGTTATCAAGTTCCAGAGACCTTAGAGGAGATGATGACCCTAGTTGTCTGACTTGACCGACGAGTTAGAGAGAGACGACAGGAACGACAGTTCTGTTCTCAGATGGTGGTCCAGCCAGAGGCCTTTTCCAGGGACAACACTGAGGTCTCCACCGAGGATCCCATGCAGGTTGGCATGACCCGGGGTAATCTTCGTCGCAGACGCGGAGAGTGCTTCTACTGTGGAGATCCTGGCCATTGGATCAACAAGTGTCCTAAGAGGGTCCTCTCTGACAAGTCTCCTAAGGCAAGACAACCTAAAGACCAGGTACACCCTGATTTTTCTAAATATAAGCTTTTGGTACCCATAACAATTTCTCTGGGGGTTAATAAGTGGCCGGGTAAGGCCTTTATTGATTCTGGTTCAGCAGCCAGCTTTATTGACTTAGAATTTGCTTTGAATAACCTTGTCAATTCTTCTGCTGGGGTCTCCCCTTTCTTTTGTAACCATGGTTTTCATCCCCGTTTTCATTCTGGGTCGTCCGTCTCCTCCTCTAACCCTGAAGCGGATAAACTCTCCTCCGAACTGTGCACAGTTTGGGCCCGGGTTCAATCGAACCTAGAAAAGGCTCAAAGTTCTCAAAAACTCAAGGCCGATAGGAGACGTTCAAGGGGGGTGAACTTTCAGGTTGGGGATAAAGTATGGTTGTCCTCCAAGAATCTATCTCTCAAGGTAACTTCTAAAAAATTTGCTCCTCGTTTTATTGGACCATATAAGATCACGGAAGTGATTAACCCGGTATCTTTTAGGTTGGAGCTGCCCGAGTCATTCCACATTCATAATGTGTTCCATAAATCTCTGCTTAAAAAATATTTTGAACCGGTAGTACCATCAAAAGCCTTGCCTCCGCCGGTTCTTGTTAATGATGCTGTCGAGTGTGTGGTGTCTAAAATAGTGGATGTCAGGAAGGTGCGTAATGCCTTGCAGTACCTGATTCACTGGAAGGGGTATGGACCTGAAGAGAGATCTTGGGTACCTGCTAGGGAGGTTCATGCTCCTAGACTTGTTCGTAAATTTCATTTAGAACACCCTGAAAAGCCATCGCCTGAAGTCTTGGGTCCAGTGGCCCCTCGTAAAAGGGGGGGTACTGTCACGGGGTTCCGAAGGTGCACTCGGTCCCTCATTGCCCGCAGACCTGTTGCTTAGCTTTGGGAATGAGGATTTGTGCTTGACCTCATTCCCAGGGCGGCTTTGCTGGCTGGGTGGTTCCCTGCTCCTAGTCTGCCTTGAGCGCCGAGCTGATCACTCGGTGCTCGACTGGTTGGCCTGTCGGTCATGTGACGCTGGCCACGTCACATGACCCTCACTCCCCACTATAAATACAGGCAGCCTGCTGGCCACAGGGTGCCTGTTAATTTCTAGGTTCCTGGCTATTTGTTGGACTACTGAATACTTACCTGATCCTGTTCCCTGACGATCCTCTGCCTGCTCCTCCTGTACTGCGCATCCATCCTGGTATTGTGACCTCGGCTCCCACCTGACTACTCTCTTAGGACTCCTCTTGTACTTCGCTACTCTCCTGGTATTTGACCCCGGCTTCTCCTGACCATTCTTTGCTTAACCACTTCAGCCCCCAGTGCTTAAACACCCTGAAAGACCAGGCCACTTTTTACACTTCTGACCTACACTACTTTCACCATTTATTGCTCGGTCATGCAACTTACCACCCAAATGAATTTTACCTCCTTTTCTTCTCACTAATAGAGCTTTCATTTGGTGGTATTTCATTGCTGCTGACATTTTTACTTTTTTTCGTTATTAATCGAAATTTAACGATTTTTTTGCAAAAAAATGACATTTTTCACTTTCAGTTGTAAAATTTTGCAAAAAAAACCACATCCATATATAAATTTTGCTCTAAATTTATTGTTCTACATGTCTTTGATAAAAAAAAAATGTTTGGGTAAAAAAAAAAATGGTTTGGGTAAAAGTTATAGCGTTTACAAACTATGGTACAAAAATGTGAATTTCCGCTTTTTGAAGCAGCTCTGACTTTCTGAGCACCTGTCATGTTTCCTGAGGTTCTACAATGCCCAGACAGTACAAATACCCCACAAATGACCCCATTTCGGAAAGTACACACCCTAAGGTATTCGCTGATGGGCATAGTGAGTTCATAGAACTTTTTATTTTTTGTCACAAGTTAGCGGAAAATGATGATTTTTTTTTTTTTTCTTACAAAGTCTCATATTCCACTAACTTGTGACAAAAAATAAAAAGTTCTATGAACTCACTATGCCCATCAGCGAATACCTTGGGGTCTCTTCTTTCCAAAATGGGGTCACTTGTGGGGTAGTCATACTGCCCTGGCATTCTAGGGGCCCAAATGTGTGGTAAGGAGTTTGAAATCAAATTCTGTAAAAAATGACGAGTGAAATCCGAAAGGTGCTCTTTGGAATATGGGCCCCTTTGCCCACCTAGGCTGCAAAAAAGTGTCACACATCTGGTATCTCTGTATTCAGGAGAGGTTGAGGAATGTGTTTTGGGGTGTCTTTTTACATATACCCATGCTGGGTGAGATAAATATCTTGGTCAAATGCCAACTTTGTATAAAAAAATGGGAAAAGTTGTCTTTTGCCAAGATATTTCTCTCACCCAGCATGGGTATATGTAAAATGACACCCCAAAACACATTCCCCAACTTCTCCTGAGTACGGAGATACCAGATGTGTGACACTTTTTTGCAGCCTAGGTGGGCAAAGGGGCCCATATTCCAAAGAGCACCTTTCGGATTTCACAGGTCATTTTTTACAGAATTTGATTTCAAACTCCTTACCACACATTTGGGCCCCTAGAATGCCAGGGCAGTATAACTACCCCACAAGTGACCCCATTTTGGAAAGAAGACACCCCAAGGTATTCCGTGAGGGGCATGGCAAGTTCCTAGAATTTTTTTTTTTTTGTCACAAGTTAGTGGAAAATGATGATTTTTTTTTTTTTTTCATACAAAGTCTCATATTCCACTAACTTGTGACAAAAAATAAAAACTTCCATGAACTCACTATGCCCATCAGCGAATACCTTGGGGTCTCTTCTTTCCAAAATGGGGTCACTTGTGGGGTAGTTATACTGCCCTGGCATTCTAGGGGCCCAAATGTGTGGTAAGGAGTTTGAAATCAAATCCTGTAAAAAATGACCTGTGAAATCCGAAAGGTGCTCTTTGGAATATGGGCCCCTTTGCCCACCTAGGCTGCAAAAAAGTGTCACACATCTGGTATCTCTGTATTCAGGAGAAGTTGAGGAATGTGTTTTGGGGTGTCTTTTTACATATACCCATGCTGGGTGAGATAAATATCTTGGTCAAATGCCAACTTTGTATAAAAAAATGGGAAAAGTTGTCTTTTGCCAAGATATTTCTCTCACCCAGCATGGGTATATGTAAAATGACACCCCAAAACACATTCCCCAACTTCTCCTGAGTACGGAGATACCAGATGTGTGACACTTTTTTGCAGCCTAGGTGGGCAAAGGGGCCTATATTCCAAAGAGCACCTTTCGGATTTCACAGGTCATTTTTTACAGAATTTGATTTCAAACTCCTTACCACACATTTGGGCCCCTAGAATGCCAGGGCAGTATAACTACCCCACAAGTGACCCCATTTTGGAAAGAAGAGACCCCAAGGTATTCGCTGATGGGCATAGTGAGTTCATGGAAGTTTTTATTTTTTGTCACAAGTTAATGGAATATGAGACTTTGTATGAAAAAAAATAAATAAAAAATCAGCATTTTCCACTAACTTGTGACAAAAAATAAAAAAAACTAGGAACTCGCCATTCCCCTCACGGAATACCTTGGGGTGTCTTCTTTCCAAAATGGGGTCACTTGTGGGGTAGTTATACTGCCCTGGCATTTTCCAGGGGCCCTAATGTGTGGTAAGTAGGTAAATGACCTGTGAAATCCTAAAGGTGCTCTTTGGAATATGGGCCCCTTTGCCCACCTAGGCTGCAAAAAAGTGTCACACATGTGGTATCGCCGTATTCAGGAGAAGTTGGGGAATGTGTTTTGGGGTGTCATTTTACATATACCCTTGCTGGGTGAGAGAAATATCTTGGCAAAAGACAACTTTTCCCATTTTTTTATACAAAGTTGGCATTTGACCAAGATATTTATCTCACCCAGCATGGGTATATGTAAAATGACACCCCAAAACACATTCCCCAACTTCTCCTGAGTACGGCGATACCAGATGTGTGACACTTTTTTGCAGCCTAGATGCGCAAAGGTGCCCAAATTCCTTTTAGGAGGGCATTTTTAGACATTTAGATACCAGACTTCTTCTCACGCTTTGGGGCCCCTAGAATGCCAGGGCAGTATAAATACCCCACATGTGACCCCATTTTGGAAAGAAGACACCCCAAGGTATTCAATGAGGGGCATGGCGAGTTCATAGAAATTTTTTTTTTTGGCACAAGTTAGCGGAAATTGATATTTTTAATTTTTTTCTCACAAAGTCTCCCGTTCCGCTAACTTGGGACAAAAATTTCAATCTTTCATGGACTCAATATGCCCCTCACGGAATACCTGGGGGTGTCTTCTTTCCGAAATGGGGTCACATGTGGGGTATTTATACTGCCCTGGCATTCTAGGGGCCCTAAAGCGTGAGAAGAAGTCTGGAATATAAATGTCTAAAAAATTTTACGCATTTGGATTCCGTGAGGGGTAAGGTGAGTTCATGTGAGATTTTATTTTTTGACACAAGTTAGTGGAATATGAGACTTTGTAAGAAAAAAAATATATAATTCCGCTAACTTGGGCCAAAAAAATGTCTGAATGGAGCCTTACAGAGGGTGATCAATGACAGGGGGGTGATCAATGACAGGGGGGTGATCAATGACAGGGGGGTGATCAGGGAGTCTATATGGGGTGATAACCACAGTCATTGATCACGCCCGTGTAAGGCTTCATTCAGACGTCCATATGCGTTTTGCGGATCCGATCCATCTATCAGTGCATCCGTAAAAATCATGCGGACATCTGAATGGAGCTTTACAGGGGGGTAATCAATGACAGGGGGGGTGATCAATGACAGGGGGGTGATCAGGGAGTCTATATGGGGTGATAACCACAGTCATTGATCATGCCCCTGTAAGGCTTCATTCAGACGTCCGTATGTGTTTTGCGGATCCGATCCATCTATCAGTGCATCCGTAAAAATCATGCGGACATCTGAATGGAGCTTTACAGGGGGGTAATCAATGACAGGGGGGGGTGATCAATGACAGGGGGGTGATCAGGGAGTCTATATGGGGTGATAAGCACAGTCATTGATCATGCCCCTGTAAGGCTTCATTCAGACGTCCGGATGCGTTTTGCGGATCCGATCCATCTATTAGTGCATCCGTAAAAATCATGCGGACATCTGAATGGAGCTTTACAGGGGGGTAATCAATGACAGGGGGGTGATCAGGGAGTCTATATGGGGTGATAACCACAGTCATTGATCATGCCCCTGTAAGGCTTCATTCAGACGTCCGGATGCGTTTTGCGGATCCGATCCATCTATTAGTGCATCCGTAAAAATCATGCGGACATCTGAATGGAGCTTTACAGGGGGGTAATCAATGACAGGGGGGTGATCAGGGAGTCTATATGGGGTGATAACCACAGTCATTGATCATGCCCCTGTAAGGCTTCATTCAGACGTCCGGATGCGTTTTGCGGATCCGATCCATCTATCAGTGCATCCGTAAAAATCATGCGGACATCTGAATGGAGCTTTACAGGGGGGTAATCAATGACAGGGGGGTGATCAGGGAGTCTATATGGGGTGATAACCACAGTCATTGATCATGCCCCTGTAAGGCTTCATTCAGACGTCCGGATGCGTTTTGTGGATCCGATCCATCTATCAGTGGATCCGTAAAAATCATGCGGACGTCTGAATGGAGCTTTACAGGGGGTTGATCAATGACAGGGGGGTAATCAATGACAGGGGGGTAATCAATGACAGGGGGGTGATCAGGGAGTCTATATGGGGTGATCAGGGGTGATCAGGGGCTAATAAGGGGTTAATAGGTGACAGGGGGGGGGTGTAGTGTAGTGTAGTGGTGCTTGGTGCTACTTTACTGAGCTACCTGTGTCCTCTGGTGGTCGATCCAAACAAAGGGGACCACCAGAGGACCAGGTAGCAGGTATATTAGACGCTGTTATCAAAACAGCGTCTAATATACCTGTTAGGGGTTAAAAAAAACACATCTCCAGCCTGCCAGCGAACGATCGCCGCTGGCAGGCTGGAGATCAACTCTCTTACCTTCCGTTCCTGTGAGCGCGCGCGCCTGTGTGCGCGCGTTCACAGGAAATCTCGCGTCTCGCGAGATGACGCATATATGCGTGACTCTGCGCAGGGCTGCCACCTCCGGAACGCGATCCTGCGTTAGGCGGTCCGGAGGTGGTTAATCCGTTGTACTGCGTAGCTCTCTTGGTTCTGACCCGGTCCGTTCATGTTCCGTATTTTGTCTTGTCTGTCTTCCCTGCACATATCCTAAGTTAGGGACTGCCGTCCAGTTGTCCCCTGTCATCAGGACTCGTGAGGCAAGTAGGCAGGGTGAGGGGTGAGGGTGGAGCGCAGTGGTCACTACCCTTCCCCCTGTGTGTGTGTGGACGTGACCGTTACAGTTCCTGGTATCTGGACCCCAGCATGTGTTTTCCGACTTACCAGATGATCAAGCGGCCAATTACACGACAGTAAAGGGTGAGATTCTGGCAAGACTGGGGGTGAATGTGTTGGTCCGATGAAAAAGTTGTTTGGACGGCACTCCTTTAACAATGGTCCGGTGCTCAGCGGTAATGACAGTCAGTATATAAAATATGAAACCGCGGCACTCGAGTTAAGTAGTTAATTATTTATTTATTTATCCATCCACATAATTAGGACTTAAGGCCTAATTATGTGGATGGATAAATAAATAATTAACTACTTAACTCGAGTGCCGCGGTTTCATATTTTATATAATGTGTTGGTCCGGGCCCAGTGGGTGCATCAGTGCGAGTTTAACCCGGCTGAACCCGCGAGACCTCAGTATTATGATCTGTTACACCGGTTGCAAAAATGGCTGCAGCCTGACGTGCTGAGTTCCACTGCTATGCTGGACCGTCTGTTGGCTGATGTATTCTGGAGGGCTTTGCCATATCCTCTCCAGCACTGGATCGGCCAGGTGTCTTCTGGTAATACCCTTGAGATGGTCGACCTGGTGGAACGCTATCAGGCTATCAGGACTCTACAGGGGGTTTTTTTTTTGGGGGGGGGGCAGTCAAACCCCGGAAATCTCCACCCCAGACCGGGCGACTGGTGCCAGCAAAACCCGCCACTTACCGCCACTCTTTGTATGCCACGAAGCTGTGTGTAACAGGTACCCCAGAGACTATAGACAATAGCCACCTGTGCCAGGTGGAAGTGGGAGACACTCTTGCGGTAGCTCTGCTGGACTCAGGGAGTCTGGTGTCCCTGGTAAGACCTTTCCTGGTGCAGCCCGCCGAGAATACTGGCCGAAAAGTCAGGGTTGTGTGCATCCATGGAGACTTAAAGGACTATCCCGCCGCCCTCATGTCTCTGTCCACGGTGGCCGGCAGCTGGACCCAGAAGGTGGCTGTCGCCACCAATTTACATTATGAATTCATAATAGGGAGAGACTTCCCGGGCTTCCTAGCACTGTGGCCTGCTATGAGAGTGACTGATACCCATGAGATAGGGATAACCCTAGCAGATTGGCCCGGCTCAGGGGGGAAACCAGAACCCTGGGAACCTGAGACCAAAGGGCCAGCGGTAGAGGTGACCACCACTTCGGTGGAAGAAGGGGAGACAATCCCGCTAAGTGTGATGGTGGGAGATGTGGAGGACTTGCCGCTGGGTCCTGAATTGGCAGACCTCAATGTCTCCAGGGATAATTTTGGTACCGCCCAACATCGGGAACAACCCTATCCCGAGCCTGGGAAAATATGTTAATAGTAGATGAACCACAACAACCTGGTAAAGAGTCAGTGTTTCCCCATTTTGTGGTTCATCAAGATATGTTGTATCGGGTAAACCAACTACGGGGTGGACCTATTGAACAGTTGGTGGTACCCAAGGCTTATCGCTAGCTTGTGTTAGATCTAGCCCACCAACACATTCTCAGGGGTCACCTGGGGCTGCAGAAAACTCCTGATCGTATTCTACAGCGGTTTTACTGGCCCAGCATATTTCAAAGAAGTGGAAGAGTTTTGTAAGTCTCGCCTGACCTGCCAGATAGCTAGCTCCCAGCCACATTTTCGTAGTCCCCTAGTACCTCTCCCGTTTGACCGAATAGCTATGGACCTCATAGGCCCAGTACCGAAGTCACCCAGAGGGCATCAACACATCTTAGTCATTCTAGACTACGCCACTCGGTACCCGTAGGCGGTCCCACTGCGACACACCTCGGCCAAACTCATAGCTAAGGAGTTAATGGAGATGTTTTCCCGAGTAGACCTACCTAAAGAGGTTCTGACCGACCAAGGGACCCCTTTTATGTCCAAGGTGATGAGGCAACTCTGTAAGTTGCTGCACATAAAACAACGTCAGACATCCGTTTATCATCCGCAAAGGGACGGTCTGGTAGAACGGTTTAACCAAACATAAAAAAATATGTTGAAAAAGGTAGTGTCTAAAGACGGGAAGGACTGGGACCTCCTTCTGCCCTATCTCGTGTTCGCAGTGTGAGAGGCACCTGTCATGACCGGCGTGCCGATCACATACGTGACGCAAGGGGAGGGAAAAGGGAAGGCCCTGTCCAAGGGAGAGGGAAAGGTGGTGACCCCTAACTCACCTTGAGGCTGGCACCTGACTACCCTGACGTCCCTAGACGGGTTCCTCACCCGTACGCCGATCACGTGCCTAAACCCTGACTTTCCCTAAGATGAGCCCTACGTAGTGAATAGGGCGGTGGGAACACTAGTCCGCACCACTAACACTAAAGGAAAACACCAAGGAGAGGACAGACAATACAGACAAAACATATAATCCCAGGTGGGCGACAACAGAAGCCCAACAGGGATCCGGAGGGTAACGCTCTGGAACAACAACCAGGAATCTCAGCTACACAGCTCCAGTGGGTCAGTATAGAAGTCCAGGCAGGAAGCTCTATATCTGGCAACCAGAGAAGTGGGAGAGGGGAATATAAGGAGGTTGGGAGTGCTGGACAAGAAACAGCTGAGAAGAAGGAGCTACGGATCCCTGAGTGAGCCAAAAAGGGTTGCAAGGCAAACCCAGAAAGCTACCATTAAGAATCAGCACTATCTTTATACATAGAGCGCGCAGCCACCCGCTGCGACTTCCTGACCCCGGGTATAACAGAGTCAGGCGTGGCTCTTGACACCCTCGTGACAGTACCCCCCTCTCTACGAGGGGCCTCCGGACACTCAGGACTAGGTCTCTCAGGATGAGAGGCATGAAAAGCCCGAACTAACCTGTCGGCGTTTACCTCGGACGCTGGAACCCACATTCTTTCCTCGGGACCGTAACCCCTCCAATGCACCAGATATTGAAGAGAGCGGCGGACCCGACGAGAATCAACAATTTTGGATATTTGAAAGTCTAGATTACCATCCACAACAACAGGAGGGGGCGGCAGCGGTGACGGTTCTAGAGGTGGAACATACTTCTTGAGTAACGACTTATGGAAGACGTTATGGATTTTAAAAGTCTGAGGTAGCTCCAGGCGAAAAGCCACGGGGTTAATGATGGCTACTATTTTGTAAGGGCCAATGAACCTAGGACCCAGTTTCCAAGAGTTGTTCTCATACTACCAACAGCAAGACACACCCCACCCCCCATCTTCAGCAGGCTGGGTTCTTCAAAGGCCCAGATCCACCAAAAACCTGGGCTGGCCGTGGGGAACAGACACCACCCTGCTCTTTACCTGTTCCCAGTAAGAACCAGCCCGGACACGCTGCGCCAGCAGCATTCGCCGCTGTAACGGCAATGATCCGGTTTTTACTCCACCGAGGCCAGGACCTCTGGTGGCACGATTCGTCCGTCCATTATTATCCCGGGGACTCTCCTACAGTATATACAAATAAAGTAGCAGCACACCATTAAAAGCACTAAGATACAAGTAAGATATCTATCTATCTATCTATCATCATACTGTAACTATTTATCTCTCATATCTATCCATCCCTACCTCTATGTCAGTGTGTCTATCTATATGCAACGGGCACCTCCCACCAGGGCCCTCCTATAACGCGTCCCAGATGTAGGAAATGCTGAGTGCTTTAGTGCGGCCTAAATGTCTCTTTGTGTGTCACGGTGCTACTACGTGGATACTGCTGGACCCCAGGCTTTGGCTCCGAAGCAATGAAAAGGGGGAACAATTAAGGGATTGGAAAGAACTTGAGTCCAGACCTTCAGATGAAGTTTAATGGCAGCTTTACTTTGAATAAACGTTTCTTCAAACAGTTCACAGGCTTTGTCTTGGTTCCAGCAGGATTTAGCATTAAACTGGCAGGCAAACTCAACTCTGCTCTATCCTTCTCTCACTCTGCTGTACTGACAAGCTGACTGGATAACTTGGCTTCTTCTTTATGCTGCACTTCACTTTTTAGTCGTTCTTATCGTCAGCCAAGAAACTTTACTCCTGGCTCCTGAGGCTTTAGGCTTCTGCCTCCATGGCCAGCAGAGCTTAAGGTGCTCTGGCTGGTGTGGGCATGTCCAGCAAAGACATGCACCTGCACACCCTTCCTCTTGCAGGGGGTAAACTAAACTCTAACTCTAATTGGTCCCCACCCTTCTTGCAGGAAGTAGGGCTAGCCCACTTCTCTCCAGTAAGTTCCATTCTATCTAAGATAGCTCTGCCAGAAATGCTGCCACCTGCTGGTGAACCAGGCACATGAAATGAACAGTTACATAACATTATTATAAATGCACAATGTTGAAGGACCTGGAAATAAATATATAGGTGACATACAGGTTAGACCATAAAAGATAAAAGCAAGGTGCAGAAGTGGTAACATCACTCTGGGGTGTTACATATCCTCATACTGTAACTATGCATCCCTCTATGTCAGTCTGTCTATATGTCTGTCTATCTATCTATATATCTCATATCTATCTATCTATCTATCTATCTATCTATCTATCATTCTCATACTGTATCTATTTATCTATTATATCTATCCATCCATCCCTCTATGTCTATCAATCAATCAATCAATCATTCTCATGTCTATAATATCTACAATCTCACACGTACCTATTCTATTTCTATGTACTTTGGGGATTCGCTCTGGTAAACAGGATAAGCGGACGCAGTATAGAGGCACCAACCAGTTTGTAAACCAAAAGTTCAGTGTTTATTCACACGTTAGAAAGTTCACAGAACAAAAAAACACTTTCAAGCAAAAATGTCACCTTGCAGGATTGGTGTCAGTTCACACCATGCAGCCTGTTCTGCCAACAAGAGTCCATCAGCAGGCTTTAGTCAGCCTGTTTACCCTCACATAGGGTCTTAGCCCTCCTCCCCGGCACAAGCCTCAGATCCCAATACAGAGATCCCCTCTGCATGAACCTAGCTGTCTTTTAAAGGCAGCTAGGTGTTAACAAAAACCCGGACCTGCACCTGCGATCCAGTCCGGTGTTTGACCTTACCTGACTGCTAATTAGTTCAGCAGCACACACTGGGAGGAAAATACCTGCCTCCACATACAATTCCCTTTACTATGTCACATACCCCCCCTTTGTTCAACCTTGAGGGGGTGAACACATGCATAATCAGTGCACCCGGGACAGTGCCTCCGCGTTTCCCCGCAAACAGCGTGCTCTGTGCTCCACTGTGAAGTCAAAGTTCTACAGTAACCAGAGCCATCTGGTGACCCGGGACTTTCTCTCTTTGTCCAGGTGGTGACAGGCCGCGGCCAACTTCGTATCGCTCCTTCAGAGATGGCTTGCCGCCGAGCCATGGGCACCAGGTACGGCTTTAACCAGACTTTTTCCTGGGGCTCAGTGACAATATTACAGTGGGTTACAGAAGGGCGTTCAGGGAGGTCAGAGAACACATCTGTGTTCCGACAAACGATGGCCCCCTGAGTCTGTTTAGCGGAAAAGGCTGTCAGTAATCTTTTCTGTGGAAGCCGCTTCCCCTGTAGCAGAGGCACCGGAATCTCTTCCCCTAGAACAGCCGCGGGCTGTTCTCAGTATAAGTCTTCCTAACCTTCCAAGGTTTTAGTAAATTGACATGGTAGACCTGCATCGACTTTTGCCGACCTAGTTGGCGTACCTTGTAATTTGTGTCTCCAACTTTCTCTGATGTTTTGTAGGGCCCTTGCCACCTAGCGAGGAACTTACTGTCGACAGGAGGTCCAAAAACCAAAACCCGGCAATAGTTACGGACCCCAGATGCTCGATTATAGGCCCGATTCTGGGCTGGCTGAGCTATTTTCCTATGCTCCCTACCTATCCTATTCAGTGGGATTGTCTCCCCCTCACCCACTGGACCTACCGTGGGCCCCTCCGCCTTGGGTTTATGGTGTTCTAACGCCACAACTGGGCTGTCACGTCCAGTGGTTTGTTTTGTGACACTTTCCTTCACTTGGTTGCCCGTGGCAATGTGTGGTGTTGTGTGCATGTGGTGGCAGTGTCTCAGCCCTATGGCTGATCCCCAGGACATGATTGCCACGCATGCCGTTGCTCGCGGCAACAGGTGAAGTGTGTTTGTTTATGTGTGTATTCCCCTTTAAGAGTCCGTCTTCCCTTGCCTGGTGTTGGAAGAGTTAACCTCCTTCCTAGTGTGTGTGTGCACTTGGTGTGTCTGACTGTGGGTGTGGCTACTTGGTCCTATAAAGCCTCAGTGAATGTCATTTGTCTGATGGGTCCTTCAGCCATGGTTAGCTGGAGCAGCCTCCTGTGTATTCCATCTGCCAGTGGGGGCCACCCTTGTGGTCATAGGTTTATGTATGGTGTTTAGAAGATGTTTGTTTGGTCTTTATTTTTTGCAGAATATGGTTTCCTGGGTTCCCGTGTGATGTCTGTGTGTGTGGTGTCCTTTGTGTTGTTTGTGGACAGCAGCACTTGCACGTGGGTTCCAGGTTGTGTGTCTGTGGCAGGTAAGTGTGGTACTAGTCTCACTTACCTGCCATTGCCATATGTCTGTTTATGTTCCCTTTTCTTTATAGCTTGGCCATTTTAGACTCCTGTTACTCCGTGTCCAGGAGGAACGGGCTGTCTACCCAGCTCCTAGTACAGGGATCGACGGAGGGTCAGAAGGGATCCAAGGTTCCTGAGCATGAGCCCTCCTACCTTCAAGGGCGGCTCATGCAGTTAGGAGTCAGGGTCAGATTAGGGAAGCTTTAGGAGGTGACCTGCTCCCTAATTCTGTGGTACTGGTCAAGTAGCGACCTTCCATCTCCTGATACCGCACGACTGAGGGTTTTCCCCATCCTCAGCCGTGACATGGGCCAGGTCTCGTTACTGGAGCTTTTCCTATCTCCCAGGGATCAGTATGTACAACGGCCGGCCACAGGGCTGGGAACGGAAAGTCTCTTCCTAGTATCACTTTATATTGCATGATGGTGGTTACAGCCACCTCATGGATCTGCCTGCTGGCACACGTGATTAGGTACACCAGAGCAGTGGGGTACTCTTTTAAATCTCCATGTATGCTGAGCACCCCGACTTTCCGTCCCGTAAACTAGGTGGGTTGCACCAGGGAAGCCCTCACAAGGTTCACCCGACTCCCTGAGTCCAGCAGAGCCACCACGGGAGTGACTCCCACCTCCACCTGACACAAAGGTTTCGTTATTGAGAGTTTCTGGAGTGTCTGACACACCGACACTTCTGGCATACCATGAGTGTCGATACCCAAAGTTTACGTCCATAGGCTCGACCAGGTGGGGACAGTCAGCCCGTACATGGCCGGGCTCATGACACCGCCAGCAGATTATCGGGTTCCGATCCCCAAAGGGCACATCCCGTACGGTCTTTCTCAGCTCAGGCCACTGGGTCTGGGGTGGGGATTTTCTGGATTTTGTTACACCCTTCCCCAGAGTTCCCCTCTGAAGTTCCTCAGTAGCCCCATACCGTTCGACTAGGTCCACACAAGGAGCTGCTAACCCATTGCCGATTACAAGATCCTTCCTGAAACACTCTCTGTCGCAGGCCCTGTCTCCGGTGATGAAGGAGCTGGCAGACATAAAGATGAAGGTACATCAAATGGGGTCCCGAGTTGAATCGCTCAAACTCCCAGATAGCTATTACAGAGCATAGCAGAGGGCTGCAAGCTCAAATGAAGTCACTTACGCTCACAACTGAGCCATGCCTACCTTAGTCTGGAAGACCAGGAGAATAGGGGACGGCGAAAGAACGTAAGAATCAGGGGAATCCCAAAGTCTATCCCTGCTGAGGAACTTTCAGAGTGTGTGCGCCGAATCTTTTCAACGCTGGTGGGTCAGACACATGCAGACGCCATTACAATTGAGCGGGCCCAAAGGGCTCTTAGGCCCAAGCCCGCGGATGGAGACCCGCCAAGAGACACAGTCTGCGCACTCCTAAACTACCTGGACACAGCGGAGATCCTCAAAAAGGCAAGAGAAAAAGAGGACATTCTCCTGGATACTCACAAAATCCAGATTTTCCAGGCTTTAGCGGCTATCACACTTGCTAAACGGAGGGCCTTGCGTCCTTTGACAGCGGAACTGAGAGCTAAAAAATTGCCTATGAGATGGCTCTTTCCCTTCGGACTGAGTACCTCAATTAAGGGCCGACAATACACAGTGTGTCACCTGGACGACCTGCCGAAGATCTGGGAGGTTCTTGAGATAACACTCATGGACATACCATCGTGGTTACCAGCAACTACCGCAGAAGACCTCCCTCTGCCTTCACCTGCGCCGTGGGCACTTTCATCTAAGGCCAAATCGACAAGGAAGAAACAGACCTCTATGGACTGAAATTTAGCTCTATAAGGTGACAATGCTACCAGTTGTAGCATTTTAGTCTCATAATACACATAGTCGCATACTGTTGGGTTCATGTTATAGTCATTATAAGTGAAGTTGCCTCACCTGGACAGACACTGGATAGACACTATGTAAAACCAGGTGTGGAATGTACAGTCGTGGCCAAAAGTTTTAAGAATGACACAAATATTAGTTTTCACAAAGTTTGCTGCTAAACTGCTTTTAGATCTTTGTTTCAGTTGTTTCTGTGATGTAGTGAAATATAATTACACGCACTTCATACGTTTCAAAGGCTTTTATCGACAATTACATTACATTTATGCAAAGAGTCAGCATTTGCAGTGTTGGCCCTTCTTTTTCAGGACCTCTGCAATTCGACTGGGCATGCTCTCAATCAACTTCTGGGCCAATTCCTGACTGATAGCAACCCATTCTTTCATAACCACTTCTTGGAGTTTGTCAGAATTAGTGGGTTTTTGTTTGTCCACCCGCCTCTTGAGGATTGACCACAAGTTCTCAATGGGATTAAGATCTGGGGAGTTTCCAGGCCATGGACCCAAAATGTCAACGTTTTGGTCCCCGAGCCACTTAGTTATCACTTTTGCCTTATGGCACGGTGCTCCATCGTGCTGGAAAATGCATTATTCTTCACCAAACTGTTGTTGGATTGTTGGAAGAAGTTGCTGTTTTGGTACCATTCTTTATTCATGGCTGTGTGTTTGGGCAAAATTGTGAGTGAGCCCACTCCCTTGGATGAGAAGCAACCCCACACATGAATGGTCTCAGGATGCTTTACTGTTGGCATGACACAGGACTGATGGTAGTGCTCACCTTTTCTTCTCCGGACAAGCCTTTTTCCAGATGCCCCAAACAATCGGAAAGAGGCTTCATCGGAGAATATGACTTTGCCCCAGTCCTCAGCATTCCATTCACCATACTTTCTGCAGAAGATCAATCTGTCCCTGATGTTTTTTTTGGAGAGAAGTGGCTTCTTTGCTGGCCTTCTTGACACCAGGCCATCTTCCAAAAGTCTTCGCCTCACTGTGCGTGCAGATGCGTTCACACCTGCCTGCTGCCATTCCTGAGGAAGCTCTGCACTGGTGGCACTCCGATCCCGCAGGTGAATCCTCTTTAGGAGACGACCTGGCGCTTGCTGGACTTTCTTGGACGCCCTGAAGCCTTCTTAACAAGAATTGAACCTCCTTCCTTGAAGTTCTTGATGATCCTATCAATTGTTGATTGAGGTGCAATCTTAGTAGCCACAATATCCTTGCCTGTGAAGCCATTTTTATGCAACGCAATGATGGCTGCACGCGTTTCTTTGCAGGTCACCATGGTTAACAATGGAAGAACAATGATTTCAAGCATCACCCTCCTTTTAACATGTCAAGTCTGCCATTTTAACCCAATCAGCCTGACATAATGATCTCCAGCTTGTGCTCGTCAACATTCTCACCTGAGTTAACAAGACGATTACTGAAATGATCTCAGCAGGTCCTTTAATGACAGCAATGAAATGCAGTGGAAAGGTTTTTTTGGGATTAAGTTAATTTTCATGGCAAAGAAGGACTATGCAATTCATCTGATCACTCTTCATAACATTCTGGAGTATATGCAAATTGCTATTATAAAAACTTAAGCAGCAACTTTTCCAATTTCCAATATTTATGTAATTCTCAAAACTTTTGGCCACGACTGTAGACCCGGCTGAGGACTGGGGTTGCCGGACGGGAGGGAGAGACTGCCTAAGCTGGCAAAAACCTCCTAAAGGCCTCCTTTCTCCCTCACTTGGAGGCGGCTCTCTCCCTCCGGACCTGCAATAGTCCATACTTATGTTTTCTGATGCGAGTGTGGTCGGGTGTGTGTGGAGTCCCTGGTCATATCGGGTTCTACCACTGATGTTCCTTCCCCCCGGCCCTATACTATTTGATTGTTATTGCACTATTGCGCAGACTTGCGCTGTTAGAGCCTCAGTGCTCTTCTTCCTTTTATGTTTATATCAACATTTACCCCTGTCTCCCACCCAATGTCAACCTGCAAGCTAATGTCCCTGAGGCGGGTGTGCTAGATGTTAACTGATTAATAATATGGTTGAAATAACTGTTTTCACACTTAACGTTAATGGGATGAATATCCCTCAGAATAGAAGTCAAGTGTACCACACCCTTAAAAGGGAAAACACTGACATACTCTTTTTACAAGAGACTCACTTTAGACATCAACGTGTCCCTAATGTGGGTAGTAAGTGCTTCCCTGTCTGGTACCATTCTACCTACTCCTCGGCTGCTAGAGGAGTTTCTATTGGCATTAGCAAAAACATACCATTTACCTTGACGGCTAAAATGGAGGACCCTCTTGGACGGTACTTGTTTGTTAAGGGGAAAGTCCTTAACAAAACTATCACCATGGCAAATGTATATGCCCCGAATGTTAAACAGATCCCGTGGTTTATACAGATGTTGGGCACCCTCTAGGAATTCGTGGAAGGCTTATTGATATTAGGTGGTGATTTCAACCTAGCCATAGATCACAGCATAGATTCCACCTCAAAAACCCCGCTCCTCTCTAAGAAACAAGTACGTAGACTGTAATTGTCTCTCTCGAACTTGCGGATATCGGATGTCTGGAGGGTCCTCAATCCAGAATGGAGGGATTACACATTCTTCTCGCAGGTCCATGGTACCTACCAGAGACTAGACTACATCTATATGTCCAATAACTCGCTCACTTCTGCTACAAGCGCAGAAATTGGAAATTCCACTGTCTCTGACCATGCTCTGGTCAAAGTTCAGAGGAAACTGAAAGATTTGCCCCCAAAAGTCTGGACGTGGCGTCTCAACACCACGCTTTTAGAGGACGAGCTTAACAGGACCCAGATAGAACAGAAGATCCAAGACTACTTTAATAAAAATGATAGACCTCAAACCCCCATGCCCATGATTTGGGAGGCCCACAAGGCAGTTATTAGAGGAGATCTGATTAGCCTAGGCTCCAGAGTAAAGAAGCAAAGAACCCAGAAGTTAAATTCCCTACTGATACAGATCTCTACCCTAGAAACCTTACATAAAAAAAAACAGACTGACGAAGTACAATGTACACTTAAGGCGCTGCGCCACCAGGTCAAAGACCTGTTAAATATTAAAACGGCCAAAATACTGCAATCACTACGCTTCAAGTATTTCTGTCATGGGGACAAGGGATCTAGGGTGATGACTAATCTCTTAAGAGCTCAAAAGAGCAAAACTTTTATCCAAGCTATTAAAACTAAGGAGGGTAAGAAACTCACCACAACACCTGATATAGCGAGAGAATTCTGTAGCTTTTACTCATCACTATATAACCTAGAAAAAGAGAAACTGAAAGCAGATTCTAACCAACACTACTTAGGTGAATGCATAGATTCCTTCCTTAAATCCATTACAATGCCCACCTTATCAGTAGACAATAGGTCCAAACTGCTGCAGCCCTTTACAAGTGAGGAGGTAGATAAGATCCTTGGCTCTATATCAGCGGGCAAAAGCCCAGGCCCAGATGGTTACCCTATTTATTACTATAAGAAATTTAAACATATCCTGACCCCATACTTTGTGAGACTCTGTAATGACCTGCTACAGGGCTCCACCCTCCCTGCCCAAGCCCAAGAAGCGCATATTACCATCATCCACAAGGAAGGGAAAAACCAAGAGCTGTGCGGTAGCTACAGACCCATATCTCTCCTAAATACAGATTTGAAGTGGTGGGCCAAGCTGCTAAGACACAGGATTGCCTCACTGCTTCCTAGCCTTATAGGTGAGGAGCAGGTGGGATTTGTATTGGGCAGGGAGGGTAGACATAATGTTAGCAGAGTCTTGCATGCGGTTTCTTATGCTCACTCTAAAAAGATGCCCATAGTTCTGCTAGGAACAGACGCAGAAAAAGCGTTCGACAGAGTGGGCTGGAAATTTATGCGGAAAACTCTGGAAGCTTTTGGGTTCCCGGATAGATTTGTACAGGCAATATTCACGATGTACTCCTCCCCCTCGGCCCATATACTGGTGAATAATACACTGTCAGACTCCTTTAGCATTGGAAATGGTACCAGACAGGGATGCCCGCTATCTCCTTCACTCTTCATATTAGCCATGGAAACGTTGCTACTTAAATTTAGGCAGACCCCTAATATTAGAGGCTTGAGAATAAACAAATTTGAACACAAAATGGCAGCGTTCGCCGACGATTTGTTAATGTTTATCTCAAACCCGGAAATAGCCATGGCATATGTAATGGATATTTTTGAGGCATTTGGAAAAGCATCTAATTTCAAGATTAACTTTGACAAATCAGGCTCTAGGGATTTCTGTTTCTCCTCCCCAGTTGAGAAGAATAAAAGACATGACCCCCTTTAAATGGCCTGCTAAAGCAATCAAGTATCTAGTGATCATGATACCTGCCAATTTGAACCTACTTTTTCAACTTAACTACGCCCCCTTATTGGCTAAGATACAGACTACCTTAGCAGGATTCTCAAAGAAAATGCTATCCTGGCTAGGAAGGAAAAACACAGTAGTCACATTCATCCTCCCACAATTGTTATATTTATTTCGATCCCTCCCGATCTCCATTTCTGGCGCATTTCAAACCAAATTGAAGTCGGTTTTTAGTAAATTTCTCTGGGATGGTAAAAAAGCTAGAATACCCTTTTCGCTAGGAAAAAGAAACAAGGTGGCATCTCTCTACAGGCCATACACTTAGAAATACATCCCTATACATGTTGATATGGAAAAATCCCTGTTGGGGAGACAAAGAGAATTCCTGCTATGGCATAAAGCGCCCTTACCGAGTAAACAGGATTTACCATATGATCTAATCAGAAGCACAATCTATAGATGCCAAAATTCAAATGAGCTGAATATGGGGAAGAATAAATTGTCCCCCCTAGCCCCCCTTCATATACTACCACAGATACTTGCAAAACGCCCTCTGGAAGCCACAAAAATCTGGTCATCTGTAGCTCATCTTAGAATGGGTGATCTGTATCGCTCCAAAGCTAGTAGGGATTTCTACAAAGACATCACCGGCAATGCTAACATGACGGGAGATATCCTACAAATTTGGGACTTTGAGAAATCCTGCACTAGTTTCAAGAGATCCAACCATCTCCCTCTGCCTGACCCTACATGGCTGGAGAACTACATATTATTGCCCGTCCGGCCAGCTAAATGCCTATCCATGATATATAGACAGTTGTTAAGGCCTGGAAACTCCCAAAGCCCCAACTATCTACATAACTGGGAACAGGAGTCGAACATACAACTACAGGGTGGGCCATTTATATGGATACACCTTAATAAAATGGGAATGGTTGGTGATATTAACTTCCTGTTTGTAACACATTAGTATATGTGAGGGGGGAAACTTTTCAAGATGGGTGGTGACCATTGCGGACATTTTGAAGTCGGCCATTTTGAATCCAAATTTTGTTTTTTCAATAGGAAGAGGGTCATGTGAACAAACTTATTGGGAATTTCACAAGAAAAACAATGGTGTGCTTGGTTTTAACGTAACTTTATTCTTTCATGAGTTATTTACAAATTTCTCTTTGTTTACAGCCATTGACATGTCGCCGAGGTTAACACATGAGGAGCGGATAGAAATTGTGTTGATGTCTGGTGAACGCAGTAACCGGGTCATTGCAGCAGATTTCAATGCAAGACACCCTACGAGACCACCCATCTCCCATGCTACAGTTAGCAAACTGCTTGCTAAGTTTTGTGAAACTGATTCAGTGTTGGATTTGCCAAAATGTGGACGCATGAAATCTGTCTCTAATGAAGAAACATCAGTGGCTGTCCTAGCTTCATTCAGCAAGAGCCCACAGCGTAGCACTCGCCGCATGTCACTGGAGAGTGGCATTAGTCGAACATCCCTTTGGCGGATATTAGCTACTCACAAATGGCACCCTTACAAACTCCAGCTACTGCAGCATCTCAACGAGGATGAACCAGATCGGCGCACTGAATTTGCAGAATGGGCAAAACAAAAATTGGAACAGGACCTTCAGTTTACGCAGAAGATTTTGTTCAGTGATGAGGCAAACTTTTATGTGAATGGTGAAGTTAACAAACAAAACCACCGCTATTGGTCTGAGACTAACCCACATTGGATAGATCCCTCCAATACTGTTGGAACAAAAAAATTGATGGTATGGTGTGGTATATGGGGTACAAAGATAGTGGGGCCATTCTTCATCAATGGAAACCTCAAGGCCACTGGATATGCGAAATTGCTACATGATGATGTGTTTCCCTCTTTATGCACTGAAGCTGGCACGTTCCCTGAGTTTTTCCAGCAAGATGGTGCACCACCACATTATGGGTGTCAGGTCCGAGCATTCCTAGATGAACAGTTTCCTGGAAAGTGGATTGGTCGTCGTTAAATGGCCCCCAAGGTCTCCCGATCTGACCCCCTTAGACTTTTATGTGAAGATACGAGATGTGCAGCACCTGAAACTACGGATACTGGAATCCTGTGCTAGCATTTCTCCTGCGGTGTTGCTATCAGTGTGTGAAGAGTGGGAGAAGAGGGTTGCATTGACAATCCAACACAATGGGCAGCACATTGAACACATTTTATAAGTGAACAGAAACTTGTAAATAACTCATGAAAGAATAAAGTTACGTTAAAACCAAGCACACCATTGTTTTTCTTGTGAAATTCCCAATAGGTTTGATGTGTCACATGACCCTCTTCCTATTGAAAAAACAAAAGTTGGATTCAAAATGGCCGCCATGGTCACCACCCATCTTGAAAAGTTTCCCCCCTCACATATACTAATGTGCCACAAGCAGGAAGTTAATATCACCAACCATTCCCATTTTATTAAGGTGTATCCATATAAATGGCCCACCCTGTAGATGATAGTAGTAGATCCTCCATCTTGGCCAACTCTCATGGGTTCTCTAATTGTATTAGAATTCAGGAAAATTCCTTTAAAACGACATCTAGGTGGTATAGAACCCCAGAATTCCTCTACCGAATAAACTTCTCTCCCTCAGACAATTGTTGGCGATGCTCATCAGGTATTGGTAACATCTCACACATTTGGTGGTTTTTTCCCAAAATGAGAGAGTTCTGGTCAGGGATTGAATGTATAATTAATAAAATATGCCCTAGTAGGGTAAAGCTCTCTGCCCCATTAGTACTGCTTTGGTTACCAGAAGCAGACTTTAGACCAAGTAAATCAAATTTGGCCACCCATATGATCACTGCAGCAAAACTACTCATTCCGCTACAGTGTAAGGAGACGAACCCCTGACTCTATCAATGTGGTATGAAAAGATGACACACCTGTGTCGCATGGAAGAGTTAATTGGTTGGTAGAACAAAACTAGGAAGGCTTTCCTAAACGTATGGCAACCATGGTTAACACATATAAAGGAGAAAATGGAACTAGACGCAAAGGGATGAGTCCTGATACGAATAAGGGATGTTCAAAGATTTATTTGCTTATATAGGGATTACAAACATATTTCAAATGCATATGAGAACTCCATTGAAGTCAATGGGGACCTGAACTTTTGAACACTAAAATGGCTGTAAAAATAACATGGAAAGGGCTAGAGGGCTGCAAATGGTGTCAAAATGTGGTTAAGAGCATGGCAAGTGCTCTGCAAACAAATGTGGATAGGGAAATGACTTTAAATAACATAAAATATCTAAAAGTAAAAAAGAATAATCTTGATCTAGGAGGACCAGGTCCATATGGAGTAGAAGGTTCAGGAGGCGGTGAATGTGGCAGTGTAGGTGGAAGCGGCGGTGGAGGAGGAGGTAGCCTACACTGCTATTTGGTTTTAAATGTTATTTTTAAAATTAGGGTACACCCCAAAACATTGGAAAATATAACCTGTGATAACCCCCTCCAGTCATGCTAAACACACGTTCAGACAATACACTGGCTGCAGGGCAGGCCAGCACCTCCAAGGGGTAAAGGGCAAGCTCAGGCCATGTGCCCAATTTGGAGACCCAGAAGTTGCAGGGGCTGACCCCTGTCAGTCAGTTCGTGTAGGCGTGTGCACACTTACTGCCCCACCATGTCGCACGTCCCCGTGATGTTCACGATCCAATTTGATATCTGCTCTATCAACTTTCGATATTCTTTTATGCGCCTACCATGGTGATCACGGGAGGCAGGGAATCAGGGTTCCAGGCCAGAGAGGGAGTGTGAGAAAGAGAGACCACATCCAAGGAAGATTCATTTTTTCAAATTTTAAATTAGAGTTGAAATATGGGAGACATTATTAAAGCATAAAAGTGTGACAACTTTTCAAAGTTTATGCATTGAATGTAAGGATGTTGTGCGCATTAATTACTGAATAATTTATTAAATTTTATTCCCTGTCACCTATGCATAGCAGGTGTTTATTCATGTCTAAAATTGTATGTCAACCCAAGAATGTAACAGAAAAATTATTGAAATTTATTAAGCTGTCAACTAGGTAGAGGAGGGGTACATTACACCCAAAAATTGGTGAATTTCACCAAAAAATGTAACTGACAATTTTATTTTTTTCGGTCTACTAGGTATAGGAGTGGTACATCACACCCAAAAATTGGTGAATTTCACCAGAATATATAACTGACAATTTTTTTTTCTTTTTACCGTTCCACTAGGTATAGCAGTGGTACTATACAGCCAAAAATTGGTTAATTTCACCCGAAAAAGTAAATGACAATTTATTTATTTTTTAACCGGCCTACTAGGTATAGCAGTGGTACTATACACCCAAAAATTTGTTAATTTCACCATAAAATGTAACTGACAATTTTTTTTTATTTTTTTTTACTGGTCTACTAGGTATAGCAGTGGTTCTATACACACCAAAATTGGTGAATTTCACCCGAAAATGTAAATGACAATTAATTTTTTATTTTTTTTAACCTGTCTACTAGGTATAGCAGTGATACTATACACCCAAAAATTGGTTAATTTCACCAGAAAATGTTAATGACAAAGTAGTGAAATGATATAAAATAAAACACGTAAAAAAATAAATAAATGGAT
This sequence comes from Bufo bufo, assembly GCF_905171765.1. Taxonomy (NCBI): domain Eukaryota; kingdom Metazoa; phylum Chordata; class Amphibia; order Anura; family Bufonidae; genus Bufo; species Bufo bufo. The sequence goes on along the minus strand of NC_053393.1, from coordinate 160,447,509 downwards.
TTATGAGGTGGAGTTCCATATGGAGTAGGAGTTTGAGGAGGCGATGGACGTAGCGGAGTAGGTGGAAGCGGCGGTGGAGGAGGACGAGATAGCCAACACAGGTTTTTGGTTTTAATTTAATTTTGTAAAATTAAGGTACACTCCAAAAGAGTGTGAAATATCCAAAATACAAACATGAGCAATTGCGCTGCAGTATAACAATGGCTGCTTAGTGCCGGTATACATGTCTATTCTGCACAAGGTACGGACAAGTCCTGAGGGATCCATGCCTGGTTCATTTTAATGAAAGTGAGCTTGTCCACATTGGCTGTGGACAGGCGGCTGCGCTTGTCTGTGATGACGCCCCCTGCCGTGCTAAACACACGTTCAGATAATACACTGGCTGCAGGGCAGGCCAGCACCTCCAAGGTGTAAAGGGCAAGCTCAGGCCATGTGCCCAATTTAGAGACCCAGAAGTTGAAGGGGCCAGACCCGTCATTCAGTACGTGTAGGCGTGTGCACACATACTGCTCCACCATGTTGGTGAAATGCTGCCTCCTGCTAAGACGTTCCATATCAGCTGGTGGTGCTGGTTGTTGTGGCGTGCTGACAAAACTTTTCCACATTTCGGCCATGCTAACCCTGCCTTCTGAGGTGCTGGCGGTGCCCCAGCTGCGTTAGTGACCTCTTCCTCGTCCTCTGCCTTCGCCTTGTGCTTCCACTGTGCCCCCGCTGTCATGTGTGAATGCCATCAGCAGCGCATCTACCAGCATGCGCTTGTACTCGCGCATCTTACGATCACGCTCCAGTGACGGAATTAAGGACGGTACGTTGTGTTTCTGCTGCCTGTATTTGTAATGTATTAAACGTTAGTTATCATTGGTGGCGCAGTGCGCCCTCCCCTCCTCTTTGCTCCCTTTGGTGGCAGCGGCACAGGGGGGGAGCGAGCGACTGTTTCCTTCTCCCTGTGCTGCTTAGGGAACATGGCTGTGCTGAGAGCAGCGCGATCCATGTTCTCTGATACTGGGCTGTGCACTAGCACAGCCTAGTATCGATAAAAGGCAAATCCCAGTATCGTATTGATTCTGGGACAAAAGTATCGATTGGTTATCGAAAATTCGATACCCGAAACAACCCTACTCTAATCCTAGCTCTAGGTTGGTTATACAGCAGCTGCACCCATCTTATAAAAACCTTATGAATCCCATTTTAGACAATACTGCCCAAAGGTAATCCCACTCGATGCTATCAAAAGCCTTGGCAGCATCGATTAAGATCACAGATACCACTATTTCCCCCCCCCCCCCCTTCATCCAACTGGAGATTCAGAAACAGGCGTCTAAGATTTAGGGATGTGGATTTTCCAGGCATGAAGCCAGATTGGTCTTCATGGATAATAGTACTGATAACATTTAATATTCTATTGGCTAGAATCTTGGCCAATACTTTTACGTCTGCTGTTAACAGTGAAATAGGACGATAAGACTCCACTTGTGTAGGATCCTTGCCTGGTTTTGGAAGCACTACCACAATCGCCTCTCTCATCGAACTAGGTAAAATACCTGCCCGATATGAGTCCATAAAAACATTACGCAGGTGTGGAAGAAGCAGCTCCTGGTGTTTCTTGTAAAATTCCACCGGCAAGCCATCCCCCCAGGTGCCTTTTCATTAGGAAAAGATCTCAACGTCAGTTCAAGTTCCTTCAGCTGGATGTCGCCATCTATCATCTCCCTATCCTCCATAGATAAAATGGGCAAGGAAATATCCATTAGATACCTCTATATATCGGACCAATTGTAATTTTCGACCAATAGATATCCTTGAAGTGAGCATGGAATACCCCCAAAATATCTTTATCCTCACTAATGAGGTTCCCATGTATATCCCTAATGGAGGCTACACAAGTGGGACCAGATTGTGCTTTAATAACCGTGGCTAATAAATGACCAGCACTCTCACCTTCCATAAAGTACCTCTGAGTCCTAAAAAAACTTTTATTCACGGCTGTTTCTATTAGATGTTCCTTCAACAGCCCCTGCGCCTCCTTCCAATTAGCTGCATTTTCCTGCGTTGGATTTAATTTATATTTGGATTCAGTGGCCAAAACTCTATTAGACAACTTTACAGAGAGAGCCCTACGTTTTGTCTTGTGGATGCTAATGCCCTTAATATAAACACCTCTTATATAAGCCTTCATTGTATCCCATATTATTGGTATAGTGGCAATTCCAATATTGGTGCTAAAAAATTCTCCCAGTGCATTAGGAATGGTACCGCCAAGTATCCACTAGCTGGAGCCAGAATGGATTCAAATGCCAAATAGGTCTTGCATTTTGCCCCAAGTTTCCTAACTTTAATTGCGCCAGGATGGGAGAGTGGTCAAATACAATCCGAGGCAGGTAAAAGATCTATTGGACAAATTCTAATAAGGAAAGGGAACCAAGCACCAGGTCAATTCTAGATAGGGATTATGTGAAGAATAGTAGCAAGAATATTGTCTGTCTTCCCGATGCTTGGCCCTCCATAGATCACACATATCCACCTCTGATATCAATCTAGCCAATGCTGAGGGTGAGGGGCCTAGTACATTAGCATTTGGAGTGAACCTGTCCAAAGACTTATTTATGTGCATATTAAAGTCTCCCACCATTAGTACAGGGACACCTGGAAGCTTGGCTGTAAACATTGGTATTTTTGTCATAACTTCACTGGAGTATGGTGGGGGAATGTATACTGCCACCAGAATCAATCTAAAATGAAAAATAGAACAGTCTACACATATAAATCTTCCATTCTTGTCAATGCACGTGTCTCTGTCTTCAAAAGTAACAGATCTATGTATTAAAATACTAACACCACACGCATGAGTAGAATAAGTAGAATGAAATTCATGCGCCATCCATGCTTTGTGTATCAGATGAGTTTTGTCAGCTGTAAGATGCGTTTCAGATAGGCAAAGAATTGCCGGCTGATATGTTTGCAGAGCATGGAAGATTGCATGACGCTTCGAAGTCTGGCCCATTCCCCTCACATTCCAGGCAATGATCCTAAGGGTACCCATCATCAAACCAAATCCAGAAAAGTAGGTGCCTGCTGCCGCTTACCACCGTGTAGCATAATAATAAGCATACATTCTGTCCCAACTTCCCTCCCATACCCGCCCCTCCCCCCCCCCCACATAAACTAAAACATAAGTTAGACATATCCCTCAACTGCGAGGGAACTGGGGTACAAAAAAAATACCAGAATCTGTAATGTAAGAGCAGATCACTAGTATGAACAATGTAACTATCTCAGTAGAACTACTCGGCTATAAAACCGGCCTCCCTAAATATTTTAACCCGCTACAGTGCAGGACAACCCCACACCGTTCAAAATAAGAATGGAAGGGGAGCCCCCAGACGAGAGGACACCCCCCACCTAACTTCCCCCCGCATATAACAAACTGAACTCAGCAACAGTATATATTCTAAAGGAAGACTATAGGGCTTCATAGTCCTCACTGAATTAGACATCCGTCAGTTACTTTTAAAGATATTGCATATTTTCAGGTGTTGCCACGTAGGTCTTCCTCATACATATCCAACCATTGGCACGCCGCCTCCGGAGTATCAAACATGTGCGTCTTCTCTTTCGCCACCACTCTCAGTCTAGCAGGATAGATCATTGAGTAGGGAAGTTGTAAAACTCTCAATCTTTTCTTGACGTCTAGTAAGCGTGCTCTCTTCTTTTGGACTTCTGCAGAGAAGTCAGGGAACAGCGAGATAAGATTTCCATTTATAGTAAGATCCGCACTGTCTCTTGCTCCTCTTAAGATGGAATCACGATCTCTAAAATGCAAGATTTTAATCAGAATAGGCCTCGGCAGCGCCCCCGGTGGTGGTAGGCGGAATGGTACACTATGAGCCCACTCAATAGCAAAAAAACAGAGAAAGATTATCTCTCCAAATTTTGTCAGCAAGCCATTTCTCAAAGAACAACACAGCATCCGCTCCTTCTGTACGCTCAGGCACCCCAATTATTCGTACATTATTGCGTCGTAACCTGTTTTCAAGGTCATCCGATTTAGAAATGAGCAGTGTGACATTATGTATTACACGCTGCAAATCCCTTTTTACTGGCGGCATTTGATCCTTCATAGCACTGACACGGCCCTCTATTTCGCCAACACGCTCCTTTATTTGTCTCATATCATGTCGTATGAGCAGAATGTCCTCTTTGAGGCCCCCCATGTGAGTGTTTAATGAAGTGAGTGCCATGTTACTCTGTGCCACCGCTGCATATACATCTTTAATGGTGGGCTCTGCCTCCAGGGATATCCCACTGTCCTGTGCAGCACTACCCTCGCTTTCCACCTCCGACATCAGACCAGGAGCATTGGTTCCAGATGCGCCCAGGGAGTCCACCTCTTCAATAGCCTCCGTCTCCAGTGTGGTTGCTTGTGTGGCCGACGAGCGGGCGAATTTCTCCAGCCACGCCGCTACATCTGAAAGCTTTGCAGCGTGCGTGGCGCCATTTTGTTTTACCGGAGTAGCGTCGCCATACTCCTTTCCATCCTTCTCCTTGGCCCTCTGACGGGTCATCTCGCCGCAAAAAGATGATAGATGTCAGGGGGAACACGTCCACTCGCCGGTAGTGCAGGGTGACCACTACCGTAGCAGGTAATGAGGATGTATGCAGGAAAATTAGCCGGGAGCTCTGAGCCGCACATCTGCTCACATACCCGGTCAGGCCACGCCCCTGTAAAAAAATATTTTACGGAACTCGGGTTCAGTTCCAAGGTACCACTTGGTAAAAGGTTTTTTCCCTAATTAAGAGCTATAGTATCAGTGCAGGTCTTGGAAGACAAATGTGAGTGCCCTTTGGTGGCTTTTTAGATATACAGTCAGGTCCATAAATATTGGGACATCGACACAATTTTAACATTTTTGGCTCTATACACCACCACAATGGATTTGAAATGAAACAAACAAGATGTGCTTTAACTGCAGACTGTCAGCTTTAATTTGAGTGTATTTACATCCAAATCAGGTGAACGGTGTAGGAATTACAACAGTTTGCATATGTGCCTCCCACTTGTTAAGGGACCAAAAGTAATGGGACAATTGGCTTCTCAGCTGTCCCATGGCCAGGTGTGTGTTATTCCCTCGTTATCCCAATTACAATGAGCAGATAAAGGGTCCAGAGTTCATTTCAAGTGTGCTATTTGCATTTGGAATATGTTGCTGTCAACTCTCAAGATGAGATCCAAAGAGCTGTCACTATCAGTGAAGCAAGCCATCATTAGGCTAAATAAAACAAAACAAACCCATCAGAGAGATAGCAAAAACATTAGGCGTGGCCAAAATAACTGTTTGGAACATTCTTAAAAAGAAGAAACGCACCGGTGAGCACAGCAACATCAAAAGACCCGGAAGACCACGGAAAACAACTGTGGTGGCTGACCAAATAATTATTTCCCTGGTGAATAAAACACCCTTCACAACAGTTGGCCAGATCAAGAACACTCTCCAGGAGGTAGGTGTATGTGTGTCAAAGTCAACAATCAAGAGAAGACTTCACCAGAGTGAATACAGAGGGTTCACCACAAGATGTAAACCATTGGTGAGCCTCAAAAACAGGAAGGCCAGATTAGAGTTTGCCAAACAACATCTAAAAAAGCCTTCACAGTTCTGGAACAACATCCTATGGACAGATGAGACCAAGATCAACTTGTACCAGAGTGATGGGAAGAGAAGAGTATGGAGAAGGAAAGGAACTGCTCATGATCCTAAGCATACCACCTCATCAGTGAAGCATGGTGGTGGTAGTGTCATGGCGTGGGCATGTATGGCTGCCAATGGAACTGGTTCTCTTATATTTATTGATGATGTGACTGCTGACAAAAGCAGCAGGATGAATTCTGAAGTGTGTAACACCCCAGAGTTGTGTTACTAAACTCTTTTACCCCGCTACAATCTCCTAAGAGCATTAACGTTGTCATCTCATATGATTTTACATTATATCCTCACAAATGTGCATTGTAAACCTTGTTAAATGTACAGTCGTGGCCAAAAGTTTTGAGAATTACATAAATATTGGAAATTGGAAAAGTTGATGCTTAAGTTTTTATAATAGCAATTTGCATATACTCCAGAATGTTATGAAGAGTGATCAGATGAATTGCATAATCCTTCTTTGCCATGAAAATTAACTTAATCCCCAAAAAACCTTTCCACTGCATTTCATTGCTGTCATTAAAGGACCTGTTGAGATCATTTCAGTAATCATCTTGTTAACTCAGGTGAGAATGTTGACGAGCACATGGCTGGAGATCATTATGTCAGGCTGATTGGGTTAAAATGGCAGACTTGACATGTTAAAAGGAGGGTGATGCTTGAAATCATTGTTCTTCCATTGTTAACCATGGTGACCTGCAAAGAAACGCGTGCAGCCATCATTGCGTTGCATAAAAATGGCTTCACAGGCAAGGATATTATGGCTACTAAGAGTGCACCTCAATCAACAATTTATAGGATCATCAAGAACTTCAAGGAAAGAGGTTCAATTCTTGTTAAGAAGGCTTCAGGGCGTCCAAGAAAGTCCAGCAAGCGCCAGGATCGTCTCCTAAAGAGGATTCAGCTGCGGGATCGGAGTGCCACCAGTGCAGAGCTTGCTCAGGAATGGCAGCAGGCAGGTGTGAGCGCATCTGCACGCACAGTGAGGCGAAGACTTTTGGAAGATGGCCTAGTGTCAAGAAGGGCAGCAAAGAAGCCACTTCTCTCCAAAAAAAACATCAGGGACAGATTGATCTTCTGCAGAAAGTTTGGTGATTGGACTGCTGAGGACTGGGGCAAAGTCATATTCTCCGATGAAGCCTCTTTCCGATTGTTTGGGGCATCTGGAAAAAGGCTTGTCCAGAGAAGAAAAGGTGAGCGCTACCATCAGTCCTGTGTCATGCCAACAGTAAAGCATCCTGAGACCATTCATGTGTGGGGTTGCTTCTCATCCAAGGGAGTGGGCTCACTCACAATTTTGCCCAAAAACACCATGAATAAAGCCATGAATAAAGAATGGTACCAAAACACCCTCCAACAGCAACTTCTTCCAACAATCCAACAACAGTTTGGTGAAGAACAATGCATTTTCCAGCACGATAGAGCACCGTGCCATAAGGCAAAAGTGATAACTAAGTGGCTCGGGGACCAAAACGTTGACATTTTGGGTCCATGGCCTGGAAACTCCCCAGATCTTAATCCCATTGAGAACTTGTGGTCAATCCTCAAGAGGCGGGTGGACAAACAAAAACCCACTAATTCTGACAAACCCCAAGAAGTGATTATGAAAGAATGGGTTACTATCAGTCAGGAATTGGCCCAGAAGTTGATTGAGAGCATGCCCAGTCGAATTGCAGAGGTCCTGAAAAAGAAGGGCCAACACTGCAAATGCTGACTCTTTGCATAAATGTCATGTAATTGTCGATAAAAGCCTTTGAAACGTATGAAGTGCGTGTAATTATATTTCACTACATCACAGAAACAACTGAAACAAAGATCTAAAAGTAGTTTAGCAGCAAACTTTGTGAAAACTAATATTTGTGTCATTCTCAAAACTTTTGGCCACGACTGTATATTGCTATAATTTCCATGTTCACCAGCAAGTGGCAGCAATGTTCTGGCAAGGAGTTAAGTTCAGTTTAGTACTTTAGTATTCAGCTCTGTAAGGGATCGTCTCTTATTCGGGGGTCATTCTCACAATGATCTTCATCGACCACAGGGTTAGGGGCCAAACATTGCTTTTATTTGGCACCTCAGCAAAACAAAAAACAAACAATACAAATAAAACACCTGCCGGGCTGGGCTCTAACTAAACATGAGGACTCCCTACTTCACTGAAAGCCCCGTTCACACACGGGAAGAAAATGCGGCTTTTCCCAGCCTAACAAACCAGCACTTCAAGGCTGTAACAAAGTCTAGTACCTTTTGGGGGATTGTGGCCCAGAAGTCCTCCTGACTCTGGCCTAGCGACCATCGATTCCAAGACCTCGCGGAGCACCTGAGGACTTCAAATTCATCTCGCTCCTCAAGTACTTCTTCAAGAGCTCTGGCCAAGGAGAGGGCCTTGGTCGCCTTCTCTCGAGCATCAGTCTCCGCTTGGTCACGTTCTTCGGCATATCTGGCCGAGGTGGTTTTCTCTTCAGCCAGGATCTTGTCCAACATCTTCTGTTTCTTCTCCAATTTAGACACAATTTGTTTCTGGTGGTCCAGGTCTACCATCCAATCACGCAACTCTTGATCAAGTTGAGCCATCCTGGCTTCCAAATGTATTTTCTCCTCCAAGAGAGCAGATTTTTCTGAGGCGCTGTATAGAACCTCATCAGCCAGCACATCTATTTCTTGCTCTGCATGAAGTCTGAATCGCTCAGAAGCTGCAAGTTCCTCTTGAAGTTGGAGAATTTCCGCTTCTATTAGTGACTCTAGTTCCTTCAGTTCATTCTGTGACTCCTCTGGAGATTCCTGCAGTTGCTCTGCGAGAACCGCTAGCCCCATCTCTAGTGTATCTAGGGACTGTGCAGAGCGAGCGAAAACATCTTCAAATTTGTAGCTGTACTGTCCTGTCAGGTCATCTACAACTGTCTGGATATGAGCTTCAGTCACAAGGCTGTCACCTGACTGAACTCTCGTCTCATCAGATATAACTGTCATCTGGTCGCTACTAGGAACCACTTTCGTTTTGCTGGGTCTTGACATGGTAGCCTCCCTCTCGGAGTTGCTAACTGTCACGGCACATATGCCACTTATACTGCTCGTGTCATTATTAACCCTGACCTCTAGGGGCACCCATGAGTCAATCCCCACCTGGGACATTTTATTTATCATAGAAACCTGTGGAGACTGCACATCCACCTCTGGTAAATGTGGTACACCCCTCAGCATTGCCACAGTTTCCTGCACATTCACTAAAGTGGGTTTACTCAGCTGTGAGCTCTCAACATCAATCGGCGTTTTTATACTGCATATATTTTTCACTAGTATCCACATTGCCATTATCTTTAAGTGGACCGCGCTGCACCTCCTGGAGAAAAGGTGAATTCGAGTGAACTGACTGCTTACCCATGTCCAGGAAATTCCTGTGAGATCTGGAAGGGAGGATATTTTCAGCTCTGTCCTGGTGCAGCGCGGTCAACTTAAAGAAAACATTGCCCACTTCACTATTGGAACTCGCGACGCACCAAAAAGGCAACGTACAAAAGGCTGTTTTATATATTTTATATATATTTTGTTCACATTGCCATTATGCCTATCCGCAAACTTGGCACCATTGTTTTCAATGGTCATATCACTTAAACCATTGTGCAGCTTCCTCGCATAGTCCCCAGTTACCAAGCTGGCATGTACCAGGCTCACCTGGCTTTCGGTGTCCACCAACACTTGGACTGCACTGTCCTTTACCATAATGTCACACATTTGTTTAGCAGTCTCTATTTCCGGTGTCTCAACACCTCCCGACTCGGCAGGTAGCAATTGCCGCCGGCTCACACCCCAGTTCACGGCTTCTGAGGTACCAGGGCACGGGTCATTAACATGCCCACCCTCCAGAGCTGAGATCACTGTCACTTTGACAGCTATACAAGTAATTGCTGGAACGATCTTACCCCTTGTAATCAACCATTCCGGTAAAGCAGTGACATTCTCTCCCGCGGACTCATCAAGGTTGTGGTTGCTCCTAGCAACAGCTTTACTGCACCTCCGCACTTCCTCTCTAGGACTCCGGACACAGTCGCAGGGAAGATATGCACTCCTGAGAACCGCACCGCTCTCCACCTCTTTGTCTTCCCGACGGTTGCCCTTGGCAACGGCACATATCTGCTGTTCATCAGATTCTCCAGGTACACAATTTGTAGCATTTTCTCCGCTCCACAGCTGCCAAAATAATGGGAAGTCTTTGCCAAGCACAAACTCCACTTCCAGGGTCTCACATTTTAAGAGCTCCCATTGCACAGGTCCATAGTCTGTTATAAAGGTAAGTGACACCTTAGTTGTTGTCTCTGGCCCTCTTGTTACAAAGTCCAGAATTTCGGGCAGGACCTGAGACATTTGTTGGCGGGAGTCTAGTATAACCCCCAGCAGGATCCCCCCGATCATCATCATACAGGACTTTTCATACGCGCTCCACCATTTGGCAGCCATTTTGACAGGTCAGTTTCTTTTACTGTGCCCTTTAAATCCCTGCACAGCTTTCACCTCAGAAAAAAAAGGTCCAGATTAACCAGCAGTTTTCCAGCAGCACCTGCTCCAGCGAACAAGCAGGCTTCCGGCCCTTTAAATCACTGCACAGCAACACAGCAATTCCTTGGCAACATTCAGCAGCACCTGCTCTTTTCCGTCAGGTCGTTGCCCCTAGCAACCTGCTGTTGTTATTGCCCGCATCCTCCACCATATTTAAAGGATCGTCTCTTATTCGGGGGTTATTCTCACAATGATCTTCATCGACCACAGGGTTAGGGGCCAAACATTGCCTTTATTTGGCACCTCAGCAAAACCAAAACAAACAATACAAATAAAACACCTGCCCGGCTGGACTCTAACTAAACATGAGGACTCCCTACTTCACTGAAAGCCCCGTTCACACACAGGAAGAACATGCGGCTTTTCCCAGCCTAACAATCCAGCACTTCCAGGCTGTAACAAAGTCTAGTACCTCTTGGGGGATTGTGGCCCAGAAGTCCTCCTGACTCTGGCCTAGCGACCGTCGATTCCAAGACCTTGCGGAGTCCCCCAAAGTTCAGGCTAACACCTAGCCCCGTGGCACCTCAGCCAGCTCGGCTGAGCCCACTTGTACAGAGCCTTCCCAGGCCTCTGCTGCACACAGACTCTTCCTCCTCCTAACAGTCTGGACTGGGCTCTTATCCCAGACTGATTGTTCCACCTGGCGCGGCCTCTGACCTGCTGATTGACAGCGAAGAAATGGAAACTCCTGCCATATCTCTCCCCTAGCCGCCGTGAGGCCTGTCACTTCCTCACAGCTCCTTAATCTGGTTCTGTTTCTCCAGCTCTTTAATGGTGAGGCTGCCAGAAGCTAGTAAGTCCTTCACCTTGGATCCAAAGGTCCTTAAAGCCTGAATAAATGGCTGTTGTCCTTTGTGTTTATATCCACTCTGTTTCCCTTGAATTGCCTTGCATTAAACACAGCTAGCAGCTGCACTCTCACTCCTTCATCTCCTACTTCTTCTCTCAACTGACTCAACTTCCTAACTAGGCCTGAACTGCAACTATATATACGGTGGTGCTACCCCCATCTAGTGGTGAGATGCATGTGGTGCACCTGACAGCCTGGTAAAAAGGGATTTCACATGATAATACAATGCAGCATGAAATTACAGATGACAGAAACAAGCTTTTGCAGTTCCCACATAAGCTAGTGGGACGCTGCATATGTGACTGAGTGTTCAGCCCAGGGGAATTGAGTATTAGACGAGATTTCACTTTTGACTGTAGATGGAATGTTTAGGCTAAGCATTTGTGATTTAAGCTGCATTAATGCAATTCTTTTAATTTGCATTACTGAAATAAATGGACTTTTGCACAATATTCTAATTTTTCAAGTTTCACCTGTACATCCGTATATGTAGCATGGAGGAGTGTAGTGATGATCAGTTTCTGGAGGAATTTGGCCAAGTTGTCTGGTGATACGGATTTTGGAATGCTGCAGAATTTTACATTGTTGCAGCAGTTGCGGTCGTTTAGGTCCGCCATTTTGGATTTCATGACCTCCATTTCCCCTGATAGGGTATTGTGAGCATCAACTAGTTTGTTGTGTGCCGAGGAGAATTCCCCCAATTTTGTTTCTACAGTATATGGTCAATACGTTCTCCCAAGCCATCTACAGTGGCTGAGATGTTGGTGAGTGCTTGTGTAATGTCTTTTTGGATAGATTGCCTTAACGCTCTCATGGCGTTTATCGGGAAGGCCTCGGTGGCAGCCTGATTAGTAGTAGTGAAGGTGAGTTCATACTCCTGCGTTTCAACAGAGGCCCCCTCCTGATTATCTGTCACAGCAGAGAAGGATAATGTAGTCTCCCATCGTGCTTTCTGTTTGATAGGGCTGGTGGTGGCCGAGGCAGGGGTAGGCGAGTCTTGCAATACAGCAAATCTGGACTCCTGTGACTCTAGCTGAGAATATGGCGGACTGTTGGCACGTCTGCTGCTCCTTTTATGCCCCGTAGCAGGGGCCCTCACGGATGAAGAGCAAGGAGGGGATCCCGGGCTTTGTTCCCCTTAACTATGATCTGACCTTATGGGAGAAGAGGTACCACATTGTTCTGTGGGACTGAGCTGTGCTTTCTCCGTCCTCTCTTGTTGCGGATCGTCTCCATCGGGTGCGGCCTGTCTCGCGGTGGCGGGATCGCGAGCACCATTGTTCGCCGTCAGAAAAAAAGCTGTAAGAAGCTTAGGAGCTTCTTTCTTACCCCTCTTAGGCATCTTTTGTGGAGTGGGTGTCACGAGGGTGTCAAGAACCACGCCTGACTCCGTTATACCCGGGGTCAGGAAGTCGCAGCGGTTGGCTGCGCGCTCTATGTAGATAGGGCTGTTTCCTTATGGTAGCTTTCTGAGTTTGCTTTGCAAACCTTTTTGGCTCACTCAGGGATCCGTAGCTCCTTCTCCTCAGCTGTTCCTTGTCCAGCACTCCCAACCTCCTTATATTCCCCTCTCCCACTTCTCTGGTTGCCAGATATAGAGCTTCCTGCCTGGACTTCTATTCTGACCCTCTGGAGCTGTGTTGCTGCGTTCTCTGGTAGTTGGTCCAGAACGTTACCCTCCGGATCCCTGTTGGACCTTTGTGGTCTGCTGTGGTCGCCCACCTGGGTGTATGTGTTTGTCTGTATTGTCTGTCCTCTCCCTGGTGTTTCCCTCTTAGTGTCAGTGGTGCGGACTAGCGATCCCACCGGCCCGTTCACTATCTAGGGCTCATTCTAGGGAAAGCCAGGGTTTAGGCACGTGATCGCCGCACGGGTGAGGAACCCGTCTAGGGATGTCAGGGCAGTCAGGTGCCAGCCGCAAGGTGAGTCAGGGGTCACCACCTTTCCCTCTCCCTTGGGCAGGTCTTTCCCTTTTCCCTCCCTGTGTCTGACGCCGGTCAGTACATTATATCTGGCCCTTATTTGGTGTAGGTAAAAAAAAAAAAAAAACCTACTTAGAATCCAGTATGGATCAAATTGCTGCTCTGTCCAAACAATTTCATGGCCTGTCTTTGGAGGTGGCAGGATTGAAGGCGTCGGTCCTCCAGCAACAGCAGCAATTACAACTGACCGCAAGCCCAGCGGTTGCTACTGGTAACCAGGTTGTTGCGGAACCCAAGGTCCCTCTCCCTGACAGATTTTCTGGGGGAAGGGACAAGTTTTTGACATTCCGTGAGGCCTGTAAATTATATTTTAAACTGCGCCCTTACTCCTCTGGTAATGAAGAACAGCGGGTGGGGGTTGTTATTTCCCTGCTGCAGGGGGACCCGCAGTCCTGGGCGTTCTCTTTACCCACTGATTCCCAGGCTCTTCGGTCAGTGGATGAGTTTTTCGGGGCCTTGGGTCTCATATATGACGACCCTGACCGAGTCTCACTGGCTGAATCAAGATTACGGAGACTCCTACAAGGAGAGCGGCCGGTAGAGGAATATTGCTCTGACTTCCGTAGGTGGGCTACGGATACCCAATGGAACGACCCGGCTCTCAGGAGTCAGTTCTGCTCTGGGTTATCCGAAAGGGTTAAGGATGCGCTTGCATTATATGAGACCCCTTTTTCCCTTGATGCGGTTATGTCCCTTTCTATCCGTATAGATAGACGCCTTAGGGACAGGTTGAAAAAACCGGAGCAATTGGTAACCCCTCCCAAGCAGCAGTTAGTCTGTACGGACTTAGACGAGCCTATGCAGCTAGGAGGAACTACTCGTCAGGTCCGTCCTCCTGAGGCTCGCCGTAGGTGTGGGGTTTGTTTTTTTGTGGGGAGAGGGGTCATTTCCTTAATGTCTGTCCTTCTTTCCTCAGAAACAAAAGACCGTCGGAAAACTACTAACCCCAGGCTGTGTGGAGGATGGCAGCCGGGGGGTATATGTTTCCTCCATACTTACATGGCAATTTGTGTTGCCAGCGGTTATTGTTTTTGGTGTTAAGACGGAGACTATTTCTTTCTTTCTAGACAGTGGAGCAGGGTTAAATTTGATAGATGCCCATTTTGCCCGCACTATTGGTTTGTCTCTCTGTACGCTACAGAGACCTATTCCCATATTCCAAAGAAAAAAGTAAGGGGTTGGGTCAGCACAACCTGCCTGTAGGTGCAGATCACTATGGCGAAATACATATATAAACGGAAAATGCAAATGTGATCGCACACTACATCCAGCACTCTGCCCTCCATGCTGGATGAGACATTGGTTTATATTTTGGCCAAAGCATAGTAAGCCACTCACCGCGTCAAGGTCGTCTCATGAGTGGTCCCTAACTCTTGTTCCTACCTGTTCATGGGCCATGATAGCCACATAAAATCCAGGGAATGCAGGTCAGCATGCAAGCCAAGTACACTTTGCTTGTAACCCCGTCCGGTGCCATTACAGCTTTCATCGGATCCAGGGATGCAAGTACCAACATGCATGCTGAACCCACCATATACTTCTCCTGGAGCCAGATGGCTAATGGTAGGTTCTATACAAGCAGACTCAGTTTTATACTGACTTTAAAACCAGCCTCAAGGACAGATTAACTGGTCAGGTGTGCAATGACTCCAAGGAGATCGCCACGCCTCCAATATATACTACAAAGAAAAAAGTAAGGGGTTGGGTCAGCACAACCTGCCTGTAGGTGCAGATCACTATGGCGAAATACATATATAAACGGAAAATGCAAATGTGATCGCACACTACTATTCCCATATTCGCTATTGATTCTGCTCCTCTGTCTCAGAGAAACCTCACCCACATTGTTCATAATTTACACCTTCGGGTAGGGGACCACCATAACGAGATGCTTTCATGTTATGTTCTGGAGGGGCTTCCCACTCCGGTAGTGCTGGGCCTTCCCTGGTTGGTAGCGCACAATCCAGTGGTGGATTGGCAGGCCAGGGAGATATCGAAATGGAGTGAGCATTGCAGAGAAAATTGCTTAAATAGCAATTGCTTAGTCGCCTCCATAACTACCCTACCTACATTTATTTTGGATTTTGAGGACGTTTTTTCTGAAAAGGGTTGTCAGAAGTTACCACCTCACCGTCCTTATGATTACCCGGTTAACCTTATTCCCGGCGCAAAATTACCCAAGACCAGGTTATATAATCTTTCGGGTCCAGAGAGACAAGCCATGAAAGATTATATCTCCGAGAGCTTGGCTAAGGGACACATCAGACCCTCTTCTTCACCCGTGGCTGCAGGGTTTTTCTTCGTTAAAAAGAAAGATGGGGGCCTGCGTCCTTGCTTAGATTTTCGCGAATTAAATCAGATAACCATCCGAGACCCATACCCTCTTCCTCTCATTCCTGACCTGTTTAATCAGATTGCGGGTGCTAGGTGGTTCTCCAAACTTGATCTTAGGGGTGCCTACAATCTGATTCGTATTAAGGAGGGGGATGAGTGGAAGACAGCGTTTAACACCCCTGAGGGGCATTATGAAAATCTAGTTATGCCTTTCGGTCTGACCAATGCTCCTGCCGTCTTTCAACATTTCGTTAATGACATTTTTAGTCATCTAATCGGCAGGTTTGTGGTAATATACCTAGATGATATTTTAATTTATTCGTCCGATCTGAAAACACATGAGGTGCATGTCAGACAAGTACTGCAGGTCCTACGGACGAATGAATTATATGCTAAAATTGAAAAATGTGTCTTCGCCGTTCAGGAGATACAATTCCTGGGTTATTTTTTATCTGCGTCAGGTTTCCGTATGGATCCTAGGAAGGTCCAGGCAATTTTAGATTGGGATCTTCCTGAGAACCTCAAAGCACTGCAACGGTTCTTGGGCTTCGCAAATTTCTATAGGAAATTCATTAAAAATTATTCAGTTATTGTAAAACCCCTTACTGACATGACTAGGAAGGGGACTGATTTTTCTAAATGGTCTGACGCCGCTAAAGTTGCTTTTTCCTCTCTAAAAGAGAGGTTTACCTCGGCACCTGTACTAGTCCAACCTGATGTCTCTCAGCCTTTTATTGTTAAAGTCGATGCGTCAGAGGTGGGAGTGGGGGCGGTGCTGTCTCAGGGTCCGTCTCCTGGCAAATGGCGTCCTTGTGCTTTCTTTTCTAAAAAACTATCTGCAGCAGAAAAGAACTACGATATTGGCAATAGGGAACTATTAGCTATTAAACTAGCGTTTGAAGAATGGCGTCACTTTTTAGAGGGGGCAGTCCACCCCGTCACTGTGATTACGGACCACAAAAATCTTCTGTACCTCGAATCAGCTAAGCGTCTCACCCCTAGACAAGCTAGGTGATCGCTATTTTTTACCAGGTTCAACTTTGTTATTACCTATCGTCCTGGGGCAAAGAATACCAAGGCTGATGCACTATCTCGTTGTTTCCCTGGAGGGGGTAATGTGAGTGATCCGGTACCCATTCTTCAAAGAGGAGTGGTTGTTTCTGCGGTACACTCTGCTCTGGAGGGGAAGGTGTTAGAGGCCCAGGGGGACGCCCCGGTCTCTTGCCCCTCAGAGAAATTGTTTGTACCGTTGAACCTGCGTTTCGAATTATTAAAGGAACATCATAATTCGGCACTTGCTGGGCACCCGGGTAGTAAAGCAACCTTGGAGCTATTGTCTCGTCGTTTTTGGTGGCCAAGGTTGCGTCAGGATGTATTGGATTTTGTGTCTTCTTGTTCTACCTGTGCGCGCGCAAAAGTCTCTCATACACGTCCTGCAGGGTCTCTATTACCACTCGTCATTCCCAATAGACCATGGACACATCTGTCAATGGATTTTATCACTGACTTGCCTTTGTCTGCGGGTAAAACTGTTATTTTGGTAGTAGTGGACAGGTTTAGCAAAATGGTACACTTCATTGCGTTACCCGCACTACCTAATGCTAAGACTTTTGCTCAGGTATTCATCAGTGAAATCGTGAAGCTTCACGGGGTCCCTTCCGATGTTGTTTCGGATCGGGGTACCCAGTTTATTTCTAAATTTTGGAAAGCTTTTTGTTCCCGTTTGGGGGTACACTTGTCCTTTTCCTCAGCTTTCCATCCTCAGTCGAATGGACAGACTGAGCGCACCAACCAAAACCTGGAGACATATCTAAGATGTTTTGTGTCTGAAAACCAAGAGTTGTGGTCATCATATTTACCGTTAGCTGAGTTTGCCATAAATAATCGTCATCAGGAATCCACTGGCAAGTCACCATTTCTTGGTGCATATGGTTTTCATCCCCAATTCTGTACTTTCAATGAGGGGGGTTTTCTGGTGTTCCCGAAGAGGAACGGTTTTCGTCATCTCTTTCATCGGTATGGCAGAAGGTGCAAGCTAACTTGAAAAATATGGGAGGTAAATACAAATGCATGGCTGATAAGAGATGGTCGCCAGGTCCAGACCTAGGAGTGAATGACTATGTGTGGTTGTCTACTAGGAATATTAAATTAAAGGTTCCCTCTTGGAAACTGGGTCCTAGGTTCATTGGCCCTTACAAAATTGTAGCCATCATCAACCCCGTGGCTTTTCGACTGGACCTACTTCAGACTTTTAAAATCCATAACGTCTTTCATAAGTCGTCACTCAAAAAATATGTTCCACCTCTAGAACCGTCGCCGCTGCCACCCCCTCCTGTTATTGTGGATGGTAATCTAGAGTTTCAGATATCCAAAATTGTTAATTCTCGTCGGGTCCGCCGCTCTCTTCAATATCTGGTGCATTGGAGAGGTTACGGTCCCGAGGAAAGAATGTGGGTTCCTGCGTCTGTGGTAAACGCCGACAGGCTAGTTCGGGCTTTTCATGCCTCTTATCCTGAGAGACCTGGTCCTGAGTGTCCGGAGGCCCCTCGTAGAGAGGGGGGTACTGTCACGAGGGTGTCAAGAACCACGCCTGACTTCGTTATACCCGGGGTCAGGAAGTCGCAGCGGTTGGCTGCGCGCTCTATGTAGATAGGGCTGTTTCCTTATGGTAGCTTTCTGAGTTTGCTTTGCAACCCTTTTTGGCTCACTCAGGGATCCGTAGCTCCTTCTCCTCAGCTGTTCCTTGTCCAGCACTCCCAACCTCCTTATATTCCCCTCTCCCACTTCTCTGGTTGCCAGATATAGAGCTTCCTGCCTTGACTTCTATTCTGACCCTCTGGAGCTGTGTTGCTGCGTTCTCTGGTAGTTGGTCCAGAACGTTACCCTCCAGATCCCTGTTGGACCTTTGTGGTCTGCTGTGGTCGCCCACCTGGGTGTATAAGTTTGTCTGTATTGTCTGTCCTCTCCCTGGTGTTTCCCTCTTAGTGTCAGTGGTGCGGACTAGCGATCCCACCGGCCCGTTCACTATCTAGGGCTCATTCTAGGGAAAGCCAGGGTTTAGGCACGTGATCGCCGCACGTGTGAGGAACCCGTCTAGGGACGTCAGGGCAGTCAGGTGCCAGCCGCAAGGTGAGTCAGGGGTCAACACCTTTCCCTCTCCCTTGGGCAGGGCTTTCCCTTTTCCCTCCCTGTGTGTGACGCCGGTCATTACAGTGGGGTCTTACAGGGGTTGATAGTTGCCAAGTGTTTGGTGAGCCATTGCGCTCCCAGTCTAGGCCACGCCCCCCGTATATATATATGTATAAATACACTGCTCAAAAAAATAAAGGGAACACTTAAACAACACAATGTAACTCCAAGTCAATCACACTTCTGTGAAATCAAACTGTCCACTTAGGAAGCAACACTGAGTGACAATCAATTTCACATGCTGTTGTGCAAATGGGATAGATAACAGGTGGAAATTATAGGCAATTAGCAAGACACCCCCAATAAAAGTGTGGTTCTGCAGGTGGTAACCACAGACCACTTCTCAGTTCCTATGCTTCCTGGCAGATTTTTTGGTCACTTTTGAATGCTGGCGGTGCTTTCACTCTAGTGGT
Source organism: Bufo bufo (assembly GCF_905171765.1). Lineage (NCBI taxonomy): Eukaryota > Metazoa > Chordata > Amphibia > Anura > Bufonidae > Bufo > Bufo bufo. Next base: position 160,428,494 of record NC_053393.1, on the reverse strand, counting down.
AGCATGAGACGGAGTCTACAACCCACACAAGTGGCTCAGGTAGTGCAGTTTATCCAGGATGGCACATCTTAATGCGAGCTGTGGCAAGAAGGTTTGCTGTGTCTGTCAGCGTAGTGTCCAGAGCAAGGAGGCGCTACCAGGAGACAGGCCAGTACATCAGGAGACGTGGAGGAGGCCGTAGGAGGGCAACAACCCAGCAGCAGGACCGCTACCTCCGCCTTTGTGCAAGGAGGAACAGGAGGAGCACTGCCAGAGCCCTGCAAAATGACCTCCAGCAGGCCACAAATGTGCATGTGTCTGCTCAAACGGTCAGAAACAGACTCCATGAGGGTGATATGAGGGCCCGACGTCCACAGGTGGGGGTTGTGCTTACAGCCCGACACCGTGCAGGACGTTTGGCATTTGGCAGAGAACACCAAGATTGGCAAATTCGCCACTGGCGCCCTGTGCTCTTCACAGATGAAAGCAGGTTCACACTGAGCACATGTGACAGACGTGACAGAGTCTGGAGACGCCGTGGAGAACGTTCTGCTGCCTGCAACATCCTCCAGCATGACCGGTTTGGCATTGGGTCAGTAATGGTGTGGGGTGGCATTTCTTTGGAGGGCCGCACAGCCCTCCATGTGCTCGCCAGAGGTAGCCTGACTGCCATTAGGTACCGAGATGATATCCTCAGACCCCTTGTGAGACCATATGCTGGTGCGGTTGGCCCTGGGTTCCTAGTAATGCAAGACAATGCTAGACCTCATGTGGCTAGAGTGTGTCAGCAGTTCCTGCAAGACGAAGGTATTGATGCTATGGACTGGCCCGCCCGTTATCCCAGACCTGAATCCTATTGAGCACATCTGGGCCATCATGTCTCGCTCTATCCACCAACGTCACGTTGCACCACAGACTGTCCAGGAGTTGGCAGATGCTTTAGTCCAGGTCTGGGAGGAGATCCCTCAGGAGACCGTCCGCCACCTCATCAGGAGCATGCACAGGCGTTGTAGGGAAGTCATACAGGAACGTGGCGGCCACACACTCTACTGAGCCTCATTTTGACTTGTTTTAAGGACATTACATCAAAGTTGGATCAGCCTGTAGTGTGTTTTTCCCCTTTAATTTTGAGTGTGACTCCAAATCCAGACCTCCATGGGTTGAAAAATTTGATTTCCATTTTTTAATTTTTGTGTGATTTTGTTGTCAGCACATTCAACTATGTAAAGAACAAAGTATTTCAGAAGAATATTTAATTAATTCAGATCTAGGATGTGTTTTTTTTGTGTTCCCTTTATTTTTTGGAGCAGTGTATATACTGTATATTTAAAGTTCATGTATATAAATATATACGTAGTAGAAAATAATGGACTGTAAACTTTGTATTGTTTTAATAAATGTATTTACCATATTTTTCGCCCCATAAGACGCACTTTTTCCCGGGGAAAATGCCCCTGCGTCTTATGGGGAAAATGCTCCCATTTTACATCGCAGTCTGCGATGCTGCAGCATCGCAGACTGCGATGTATCAGCTGGAGGGGGAGGGAGGAGGGGCCGGTGTCACGCAAATGCGGTGGGGCCGATGCGGTCACTGTACTCTGGCCCCGCCGCTCACTTACTGCTTTATTGCCTAAACCTTTTATAATAACTTTAATTGAAGTTCCGATCCCCAGCCCCATCTGTACTACTTACTAAATGTCCTCTAGCAGGCAGAGCAGGGCGGGCGGCCGTAACTCACTGATGTCACGTGCCTACACCGCCTACTTCATTCATAAAGTAGGCGGCGCAGGCACGTGACATCAGTGAGTTACGGCCGGCCATCCGCCCTGCTCTGCCTGCTACAGGACATTTAGTAAGTAGTACAGATGGGGCTGGGAATCGGAACTTCAATTAAAGTTATTATTATAAAAGGTTTAGGCAATAAAGCAGTGAGTGAGCGGTGGGGCCGGAGTACAGTGACCGCACCGGTCCCGCCGCATTTGCATTCCACCGGCCTCTCCCACAGGTTTAGCTCCGGTATATTAGGGCATCTGTGGATGCCACTATTATGGGGTGGGGGATATGTGGATGGCACTGTTATGGGGTGGGGGATCTGTGGGTGACACATATATAGCATTGCCATCTACAGATCCACCCCCCATAACAGTGCCATCTACAGATCCCCTCCATAACAGTGCCATCCACAGATCACCCCCACATAACAGTGCCATCCACAGATCACCCCCCTCATAACAGTGCCATCCACAAATCTCCCCCATAACAGTGCCATCCACAGATCACCCCCCATAACAGTGCCATCCACAGATCACCCCCCCATAACAGTGCCATCCACAGATCCCCCCATAACAGTGCCCCCCTCAGATCCCCCATAACAGTGCCATCCACAGATCCCGCCATAACAGTGCCACCCACAGATCCCATCATAATAGTGCCATCCACAGATCCCCCATAGTAGTGTCATGCACAGACCACCATTAGTTCAAAACCCAAAAAAAGCACACCTTTTGGTTAAAACATTTTTTTTCTTATTTTCCCCCTCAAAAACCTAGGTGCGTCTTATAGGGCGAAAAATACGGTAATCAAAATACCACTATAGTTTAGTACAGACACGCAGTTCAGAAAGGTAAAGGAACAGAGACATAGAGATAGGAAGTAGGCGGATTCAGTAGTAATTGCCTATTTATTAATATTAATTATTAATTAAATTCCAAATATTAATAATTGATGTGTCCTATAACAGGGGCACTGTAGGGGGCTCTATTACTAATGAAGGAAATTATTATTGGTGGGGCTTTGAGGAGCACAATTACTATGGGGGGAACTATCTCTTTGGCACTATTATTTTTTCTGGATAGTATTTGGGGGTATTGGGGAGCACAGAGAGCAGCAGTATAATACTTGTGGGACTTGAGAATGGGGAGAATGATAGAAAAGTTAGGAACCTAAGATGTCTATGTGTTAATCTCTGCAGAGATGAGGCATGGCTGAAATAAGTTGTCTAGGAGAAGATGAAAGAAAACATCTACATTAGAGTAGACGTCACCTGGGAGGCTCTGGATATGAGAAGCATGTGCTGCTGTATAGTCCTGTATGTTTGATAGTGTCTATGCAGCAAGTAAAGCAATTAAGGCTACTTTCACATCTGCATTTTTGCTGGATCTGTAATGGATCAGGAAAAAACACTTCCGTCATGATAATACAACCTTCTGCATCCATTACGAACAGATCCGATTGTATTATCTCTAAAATAGCCATGGCAGAATATTTTTTTGTGTCAGAGAAAGCGAATCTGTCACAATTGTGAGTCATGACGGATCCGTCTTGCTCTGCATCCCAGGACGCACTCAAAAGCTCTGCTTGCAGCGTTTTTGTGTGCGTCATTGGAACACAATGAAATGGAACGGAATGCATTTTGGTGCACTCTGTTCACTTCAGTTCAGTTTTGTCCCCGTTGACAAAAAAAATGGGGACAAAATTGAAGCGTTTTCCCCACTTTTGAGATCCTATGACGGATATCAATAGCTGAAAGTGAAAGTGCAGATGTGAAAGTATCCTAACTCTGCAAGGACACTCAGAAATGTCCTTGTGGAGTTAAATGCAACACCCCCCCAGATGTATATAAATGGGTAACATCTGGTTAACATTGCCCACTTTAATGAAGGCATTCTTCATAAGATAATTAACGCGATCATCTAGTTCAAGTAGAATTGCCTCTCCACTCATTTTAAGGGTCCCCGCAGGGGATTACAATAAAGTTATATGACAATATATTGTAAGATTACAATATAGTCACATACAGCATGCAAAGAGCATGTAGTATTGAACATGGTAAACAACTAATTAGAATGCGAGCAGTCATATTCCAGAGATATGTGTCCTTGTCTTCTGTCTTCTTGGAATGTGGGGGTGTTGATGGTAGGCTCGACGGGTCCTCAAGATATGAGGTCTTCTTGTTAAAAAAGGTTTTATGCGTATATATGTATAATTTTCTCAAGCACAACAGAATATATTATTAATATGAATAAAATTAGATTACAGGCAGGCAGGGTATCAGAAATAATTTATTTCTTTAACGTTTTTCACCATTTTGATCATTACATTATCACACATATGTATTTCTCATTGATTTATTAGCTAACTATCTATCCTACCTATCTAGAAAAGGCCCCTTAGACTGCCTGTACTGCATGAAGTATACAGATAAGCTGCATAGATCATGGGATGTTAGACATCCATTCCTGGCCGCCTCATAGTAGCCATTTCATCTGAACATTCGCACATCTTTATGGAGTTGTTGACAACACACACACACATCATTATCTACCTAAAAGGATGACGACAGCCAGCCAGAGGTGCATCCCAACACAAGGACCACCCCGGAGTAATCCCCGGTGAAATCACGCTTTTAGGGCATTGACTCTTCTTGTAAGAGTGGTGCTCAAACTGCTAGGGTGCATCTGTGGGACCCTCTTTCAGAGATGATGTCCTCCACCCAACTCTCAAAAAGCTGAGGGGTCTTCAGGAGAGGTGGGCAGTCGAGCTGGGCTATCAGACGGTCAACTCTGTAGCTGTGATGTCATCCTTCCTACAAAATGGACATATCCACACCATCAACTAGGAATATAACATATTAATCATTTCCAGGCAATAATTGGATGTTATATCAATAGAGGAGAAGCAGGAAAGTGGAAAGAAACCAGACATGAACCAAAACCCTGATAATGATTGCTACAAGAAATCAGAGTTAATTCTTTCCTTTCACAATTTCTCTTCTTTTGATCATTACATTATCACTCATATATGCATTTCTCATTGATTTGTTAGCTAACTATCTGTCCTAGCTGTCTAGAAAAGGCCCCTTAAACTGCATGTACTGCATGAAGTATTTAGGTAAGCTGTATACATCATGGGATGTTAGATATCCCTTCCTGACCACCTCATAGTAGCCATGCCATCTGAACATTCCCGCTTCTTTATGGGGTTATTTACAGCACTCACTTCATTATCTACCTAAAAGGATGACGACAGCCAGCCAGAGGTGCATCCCAACACAAGGACCACCCCGGAGTAATCCCCGGTGAAATCACGCTTTTAGGGCATTGACTCTTCTTGTAAGAGTGGTGCTCAAACTGCTAGGGTGCATCTGTGGGACCCTCTTTCAGAGATGATGTCCTCCACCCAACTCTCAAAAAGCTGAGGGGTCTTCAGGAGAGGTGGGCAGTCGAGCTGGGCTATCAGACGGTCAACTCTGTAGCTGTGATGTCATCCTTCCTACAAAATGGACATATCCACACCCTCAACTAGGAATATAACATATTAATCATTTCCAGGCAATAATTGAATGTTATATCAATAGAGGAGAAGCAGGGAAGTGGAAAGAAACCAGACATGAACCAAAACCCTGATAATGATTGATACAAGAAATCAGAGTTAATTCTTTCCTTTCACAATTTCTCTTCTTTTGATCATTACATTATCACTCATATATGCATTTCTCATTGATTTGTTAGCTAACTATCTGTCCTAGCTGTCTAGAAAAGGCCCCTTAAACTGCATGTACTGCATGAAGTATTCAGGTAAGCTGTATACATCATGGGATGTTAGATATCCCTTCCTGACCACCTCATAGTAGCCATGTCATCTGAACATTCCCGCTTCTTTATGGGGTTATTTACAGCACTCACTTCATTATCTACCTAAAAGGATGACGACAGCCAGCCAGAGGTGCATCCCAACACAAGGACCACCCCGGAGTAATCCCCGGTGAAATCACGCTTTTAGGGCATTGACTCTTCTTGTAAGAGTGGTGCTCAAACTGCTAGGGTGCATCTGTGGGACCCTCTTTCAGAGATGATGTCCTCCACCCAACTCTCAAAAAGCTGAGGGGTCTTCAGGAGAGGTGGGCAGTCGAGCTGGGCTATCAGACGGTCAACTCTGTAGCTGTGATGTCATCCTTCCTACAAAATGGACATATCCACACCCTCAACTAGGAATATAACATATTAATCATTTCCAGGCAATAATTGAATGTTATATCAATAGAGGAGAAGCAGGAAAGTGGAAAGAAACCAGACATGAACCAAAACCCTGATAATGATTGATACAAGAAATCAGAGTTAATTCTTTCCTTTCACAATTTCTCTTCTTTTGATCATTACATTATCACTCATATATGCATTTCTCATTGATTTGTTAGCTAACTATCTGTCCTAGCTGTCTAGAAAAGGCCCCTTAAACTGCATGTACTGCATGAAGTATTCAGGTAAGCTGTATACATCATGGGATGTTAGATATCCCTTCCTGACCACCTCATAGTAGCCATGTCATCTGAACATTCCCGCTTCTTTATGGGGTTATTTACAGCACTCACTTCATTATCTACCTAAAAGGATGACGACAGCCAGCCAGAGGTGCATCCCAACACAAGGACCACCCCGGAGTAATCCCCGGTGAAATCACGCTTTTAGGGCATTGACTCTTCTTGTAAGAGTGGTGCTCAAACTGCTAGGGTGCATCTGTGGGACCCTCTTTCAGAGATGATGTCCTCCACCCAACTCTCAAAAAGCTGAGGGGTCTTCAGGAGAGGTGGGCAGTCGAGCTGGGCTATCAGACGGTCAACTCTGTAGCTGTGATGTCATCCTTCCTACAAAATGGACATATCCACACCATCAACTAGGAATATAAAATATTAACCATTTCCAGGCAGTAATTGAATGTTATATCAATAGAGGAGAAGCAGGAAAGTGGAAAGAAACCAGACATGAACAAAAACTCTGATAATGATTAATAGAAGAAATCAGAGTTAATTCTTTCCTGCCACATTTTCTCCTCTTTTGATCATTACATTATCACTCATATATGCATTTCTCATTTGTTAGCTAACTATCTTTCCTACCTGTCCATAAATGGCCACTTAGACTTCCCGTACTGCATGAAGTATCCAGATAAGCTGCATAGATCATGGGATGTTAGACATCCATTCCTGGTTGTCTGATAGTAGCCATTTCATCTAAACATTCACAAATCTTTATGGGGTTATTGACAGCACACACCTACATCATTATCTTATAGAATGATGATAGTCAGCCAGAGGTGCATCCCAACACAAGTACCACCCGGAGTAATTCCCCAGTGAAATCACTCAGGGCATTGACTCTTCTTTTAGAAGTGGTGCTCAAACTGCTAGGATGCATCTGTGGGACCCTCTTTCAGAGATGATGTCCTCCACTCGACTGAGGGGTCTTCAGGAGAGGTGGGTAGTCGAGCTAGGCTATCAGACGGTCAACTCTGTAGCTGTGATGTCATCCTTCCTACAAAATGGACATGTGCACACCTGCAAGGAAGAATACAACATATAAATCATTTTCAGGCAATTGTGGAGGCAATAGAGGAGAACTATAAAACTTGATATAAACTAGAAATAAACCAAAACCAAAACGATTGATGCAAGAAATTATTTCAACTTCTAGAACAATGGTCTCCAACCTCTGGCTCAGCAAGTGCTGCTGTAGTAATACAACTCCCATCATCCCATAATAGCCTGCAACTGTCAGAACATGTTTGGAGTTGTTTTCCACTCACCAAACATCTCAGGGGAGATTTATCAAGAGCAGGAGGGATTTATCATGAAGGTCATGCCTGATTAAAAATTAAGTGCATCCTCTGACAGTCTATGCGCCCTGAATGAATTCTTGGCCATCTCACAGCTGCCATAGATTTCGATCATTTAGAGCAGAAAACTGGCATACATCAAGTAAATCTTCTGGGGCTGATGTCCAAGCCCACCCCTTTCAAAAAAGGGAGAGGCTGGCAGTAAAAACATCATTTTCACACTAGCGTTTTTCTTTTCCGGCGCTGAGTTCCGTCCTAGGGGCTCGAATCCGGAAAAGAACTGATCAGTTTTATCCTAATGCATTCTGAATGGAGAGCAATCTGTTCAGGATGCATCAGGATGTCTTTAGTTCAGTCTTTTTGACTGATTAGGCTTTTCAGAAAATCGTAGCATGTTGTATTTTTACCTCCGGCCAAAAATCCTGAACACTTTGACTGAACGCCGGATCTGGTCTTTTTCCCATTGACTTGCATTAACGCCGGATCCGGCGCCGTGTGTTCAGTCAAACCGAATCCGGCTTTTGCATGTTAAACCCGAAAAATGTGAACAAAAAAGTTAAAGTCCATAAATGGCGGATCCGTTTTTTCCAATGCATTTTTTCATTGTGATCAAAATCCTGATCAGGATTCAAATGTAATCAGTCTTCACATGTTTTTCCGGATCCAGTGGGCAGTTCCGGTGTCGGAATTGAACGCCGGATTCAAACAACGCTAGTGTGAAAGTAGCCTTACAAACATTTTTAAACAGAATTTGCAACTTTTGTTTATCAGTTTTGTGGTGTACAGGAATGATAAATCCTTGTGCTGTGAACTACCAAAAGCAGTGGACATAATAATTAGACTACTTTCACACTCGCGTTTGGTGCGGATCCGTCATGGATATGCACAGATGGATCCGTTCAGATAATACAACCGTTTGCTCCTCAAAGAAGATACAGGCGGCACTCCACTGTCAGCGATGTGGTGCGCGTGTCCAGGGAAGGTCCGCAGATACTTGTATAGAGAGGACCGGCACTCGCTTTAGTTATGATTTTCAAGTAATTTTAATGGTCACATACAAGTGGTAAGTGACGCGTTTCGGCTACTATGAGCCTTTGTCAAACATAATCATTACAAGCAACAAACAAATTTAAATAGCCCGCGATGGAGCCGGAAATGATGTAGGTAACCATGGCAACGTCGTAAACAAAGGGCACAACAATACAGAAATAAGATTTTTGTAAAAGAATGTAATTAGTTGTCAGGGCACCATGCTTTATAGTGCTGTATTTTGCTGCACATTGTTATAGTGGTGTATAATGCTAGAAGCTGCAAAAAAATACGCTGGAAAAAATGTCATAAATTCACAAGGCACCATGCTTTACACTGCTGTAACATGCTAAGCATTATGTTGTAGGTACAGAATGTTACATAATAATGAATATGAAATACTTCATGCTGAATGGTAAGCTTGCGTAATACTATATTATACTTTACAGTGCTAAACACCATACTTTACAGTGCTATATTTTGCTGCATATTGTTATAATGGTGTGAAATGCTAAAAGCTACATACTGCAATGAATTCGCAGGAACATAAATATACAGGACACCATGCTTTACAGTGCTGCAGCATAAAAGCATTATTGTGATGGTACAAGATATTAGATATTAAACACTATAGATAATAGAACACGTATCACTACCCCGGAGAGGAGGAGACAGGCTTAAAATGCTTAAAAAACGAGAAGCCTACTGGATTCATCGCCTGCAAACCCTAGAACCTAAGGGGATAAATCGTGACTATGATCTGAACAGTTTCCTTTAAGATATAGTCTGTAGTTACCCTTTCAACATGTTCCCCTTTTCTTTCGTCATTTAGTGTCTGATCAGGGCGTAAGTTCACAGTTTAGCATATAGTGTTTAATATCTAATATCTTGTACCATCACAATAATGCTTTGTATGCTGCAGCACTGTAAAGCATGGTGTCCTGTATATTTATGACCTCTGTTCCTGTGAATTCATTGCAGTATGTAGCTTTTAGCATTTCACACCATTATAACAATATGCAGCAAAATATAGCACTGTAAAGTATGGTGTTTAGCACTTTAAAGTATAATATAGTATTACGCAAGCTTACCATTCAGCATGAAGTATTTAATATTCATTATTATGTAACATTCTGTACCTACAACATAATGCTTAGCATGTTACAGCAGTGTAAAGCATGGTGCCTTGTGAATTTATGACATTTTTTCCAGCGTATTTTTTTGCAGCTTCTAGCATTATACACCACTATAACAATGTGCAGCAAAATACAGCACTATAAAGCATGGTGCCCTGACAACTAATGACATTCTTTTACCTACGTCATTTCCGGCTCCATCGCGGGCTATTTAAACTTGTTTGTTGCTTGTAATGATTATGGCAAAGGCTTTGACAAAGGCTCATAGTAGCCGAAACGTGTCACTTACCACTTGTATGTGACCATTAAAATTACTTGAAAATCATAACTAAAGCGAGTGCCGGTCCTCGCTATACAAATACAACCGTTTGCATCCGTTCTGAACGGATCCATTTGTATTATCTTTAACATAGCCAGGACGGATCCGTCTTGAACACCATTGAAAGTCATTGGAGGACGGATCCATTTTCTATTGTGCCAGATTGTGTCATAGAAAACGGATCCGTCCCCATTGACTTACATTGTGTGTCAGAACGGATCCGTTTGGCTCAGTTTCGTCAGACGGACACCAAAGCGGAATGGAGACAGAAGGAAGGCAAGCTGAGGCATACTGATCGGATCCTTTTCCATTCAGAATGCATTTGGGCCGCTTGTGAGAGTCCTGAACGGTTCTCACAAACGGAAAGCCAAAACGCCAGTTTGAAAGTAGCCTTAATCATCGCCTCTCCTTACCTTGGTGTTATCATGGTCGCTGTTGTTTGTGTGACCAGTGACAGTGACCAGTGAAATAGGGGGAACATTGACCAGTAAGAGAGAGAAGCATCCAGGAAGATAGGGGAGATGGTAAGCAGTAAGATAGGACAGAGACCAGTAAGATAGGATGGATAATAACCAGTAAGATAGGGTAATGACCAGTAAGACAGGACAGTGAAAATGTCAGACTATTAGGACCACTGATACATACGATAATGGGCGATACAATAATTAATAATGGGTAAGTTGTGAGAGTCATTCACAATAAATATCATCCATAACCCCAATTGTAGTGTCAAAAAACGGATTTTACTGATTCGTGACCATACCCAAAAACAGGACATTGAGATAACCCATAATTCCCAACATATCTTCTTTGGTGTTCGATATCATCAATCTCAGTGAATTGAAGATAGGACAGTTAGCAGTAAAATAGGGCGGATAGAGACCAGTAAGGCAGGGTAATAACCAGTAAGTTAGGACAGTGACCAGTAATATATGGAAGTGAAGTGTAAGATAAGGCAGTGATCTGTAAATTAGGGTGGGAAGTGACCAGTACAATAGAGGGGGCAGTGAATAGATGAACCAAAGGCACTTTCCAAATAGTCTGAAAGCTGGAACTTTATTGGCTGCTATGAACAAGCTCCACTCGTCTTATGCAGTGGTTTAGATGAACCTCTTCATACACATCAATCATCCCATACAGTTCCCTGGTCCAGTAATGTCTGACTGAGAACTTACCATGATCTAAAGAGGGGTCGCAGACTTCACTACAGACACGCGGATGCTTCTCTCTTGCAGACAGAGGCGGGGGGAGGGGGTGATGCAGCAGAGCTGGGAGACATCTTCCTCCTCCTGCAGCCGGCAACCAGGAATGACAGTTTGTAACAGCAATTATCATTCATGTTTCTGAGGGGAAGTGCTGATTGGTTGATCAGATTCTAATCCACCAATCAGCAGCTCTCTGTTCTCTACAGCCTGGGACTGGAGGAGCAGACAACAGGCCGAGCCCTGAGTGCAGCACAACTGATGTGTGCGACTGGGAGGTGGACCAATTATTACCCCCATAGCAAAGTGTTGGTAGGGCTGATGCAAATGACATTTCCCATTAGTGTCTATACTTTAGCTCTTTTTCCCCTGAAATAATTCAACTTTTTTGTTTATAGCAGGGTACATATGGTTAAAGAAAAACATTTTTTTTAATTTCACTATGCTGTAAATAAGCATTATTATTAATCCCACTAGATGAATTTTATCCCGTTCCTGTTATTTTTCACCTTCCTGGCAGAGCCTAGTTTTAAAAATCTGTAACTTTGGGATGCTTTAATTATCCAAGCCATTAAGAGACTCTTTTTCTAAATTTTCTAAATTTTTATTTCTCTGCTTTTGTATTTAACTTTTTTTGCGACATGTTTAATTTAATTCTGCGTTTGAGATAAAAAGAAAAAAGAAAAGAAAAAAGAAGAATATCCAGGAGGCTCCTGAAAAATGGAGAGATCTATTGCATGAGTAGGCAAATCCCCTGGGCATCAGGGAAGCATTCTGGCACTTCCCGTACTACAGTCCTCCATGAACCTGTGTGTGGGATCAGATGCAGCTCTGGCACCCAAATGTACACCGAGGGGGCAGTGCCATGTCATGAAAAGGATGTGTGGCCTATTAGAATTGGGCATGGTCTGCAGAAAGGGGCTGTGCATTGTGCCTGTGTATACTATGAAGGAGACATGGCAGACTCCAAGAAATCAAGCACTGATGGCCTAACCTAAGGAAAGGGCATCAGAATTAAAGTTGCAATAAAAACTTGCTCTGCTATATGGCTGCCCAACTGTGGTGCACAGTACATTACACACCGATCAGCCATAACATTGGAACCACATACTGTAGGTGAACTGAATAACATTATATTGTGTCAATATCAATTGTGGATTATACATATAAGGTGACAAGTCAACATTCAGTTCCTGAAGTTGATGTACTGGAAGCAGGAAAAAGGAGTCAGAGTCCACTGTGCATTACAGTTTGCTGTATATGTAATTGAGACCCCAGACCTGACCTCTGAATTAATTCAGACCCAAACCAGGCCAAAAAATGTATTCTAACCTCTGACCAGAACCCTAAATTAATTCAGACCTCGTAGCAAACCCCTAAGTTAAAGGAGCTGTCACTCCTTCACTCCTTGTTCACTGAAAATGTGGCCACTAGAGTCATCAGCTGATGTTCTCTCGACATCTCTAGAAAACAGCTGATTTTGATGGGGGAAGTCTCGACCATCCACATCCAGCCAGGTATTTCATTTCAGATGAATGGCTGTCATTCCAGGCTCAAATACAACGTTCTGATGTCAGGTTTTTTTGCTAGTCAGGAAGAACGAACTGCAGTGTGTAACCCCTATCAGTTGTGAGACACTGAGTAAGAGGATGGAATGCTGGCAGGGAGTGGGCCCCTGTGTTAGGTGCCAAGGTTGGGCCCCAGCTACGGGGCTATGCAGTGAACTGAATCTTGGTGAAGGAAAGCCTAATTATGATTCTGGAGTCTTGGATGAGGGCGACAGGGCAGACACCCATCTCTAGGCATGTTACTACACAAATCAGCATTGAAAACTATTGGTAGAACGATGGTTCTGCTGTCCTGTGGCCAAATGTGCTTGAAGTTTATAGTCAGGGAACAGCTCCTTCTGCTTACAGAGAAATGCCATTTTCTTTAGTTTTTAATCTTCTCTAAGCAAATGACAATAATTATTGACCCATTCAAGACCATTTATTGACCCCTTCCCTAACAGACACATCTTCCAATTATTTAGTACATGTGTCATCAAATGCCATAACTTTTCTTTTCCTATTTGGTCATTTAGATAATGTCTGCGCTTTTTGTGTGATAAGTGAGACATTTTATGTCATTTTTATAATTTTTTGTTTTTGGGAAAATGAAGAAAGAAAAAAATAGTCTGTTTTCATATTTTCTTAAGTGTTTCTGTAAGTATTCCCACGGTCCTAACCACCAGAGAGGCTGACACTTTTTCATATGGTGTGCAAGCACGACCACCACTGATGAATTGCAGGGTGGTCATGACGCCTGGATATGAGCAGTGTATAATGTGATTGAAAATTGAATCAAGCCAGCAATGGAAGCAATATAGACAATCACAATACATTAGTAAGTGCCTTTCATTCATTTTGTTTACGTGATATATGAAATTTGTCATATTGAATTAAAAAACTTGAAAACAGACAATTTTTTCTTTTCCCCCCTTTAACCCCTTATGGATCGGGCTCATTTTCACCTTAAGGACTAGGCCATTTTTTGCAAATCTGACCAGTGTCACTTTATGTGTGAATAACTTTAAAACACTTTTACTTATCCAGGCAATTCAGAGTTTGTTTTTTCATCACATATTGTACTTTATGACAGTGCTAAAATGGAGTAAAAATAAAAAAATATGTATTTGTTGAGGGAAGTGTTATATTCAGGTATATATATGTATATATGCCCTGACATATATGCATATGTATATATATATATATATATATATACAGTGGCGTAGGGATCGCCATAGCAACCATAGCAGTGGCTATGGGGCCCTACGCCACTGGGGGCCCGTCCGGACCGCATACATTTTATTTATTTATTTTTTTTTTTTACACACTAAGGCACTGGCAGCCAGGAACGCCCGCCCGCCTGGTGTAGTGGGCGGGGCGTGGGCGGGCGGTCCGCGGCTCGGGCCTGGCTGGGGATTGGGAAGCCAAGGAGTAGTCAGGTCATGTGCTCCGCCTCCTTGTCTCCCGACGTCACTCACCTCTCCCGACGTCACTCGCCTGCTCCGCCTGCTTCTAAAGTGGGAGGAGCATGTGCGTGCGGCGTGACGGAGTGAGTGACGCCACGCTGCCGCCCGCTGCCTATTTTGAATGTGAAGAGCGGGAGCCTGCCTGCCCACCCGTGCCCAGTGTGCCTAACTGCCCATGCCCAGTAGGCCAGAAGTGAATGGATTCTTTTCTGCACTGCCAGCAGTCTGCCACAGTAAAAAGAAAAAGTCTGGAGTGGAGAGGAGTCCTGACTGTCCCCGACTCCCTAGTAAGTTAGTGAAGTGTCAAGTGATGGATAAGGATGATTAGATAGTAGTATACATACTAGTACATACTTTGCACAAGTTTATTATTTACAACTTAAAGGGAACCTGTCACCAAAGAAATCGCTTATTAAGCTGTTAAAAATATTAACAGCTTAATAAGCGATTTTTTTGGTGACAGGTTCCCTTTAAGTTGTAAATAATAAACTTGTGCAAAGTATGTACTAGTATGTAGTACCTTATAGTGCTGCATAGTAGTTTCCTAATGCACTTTTTCTTCGTTTAGCCGCATTTAGCCTCCTTGAGAAATCAATGTTTTATTTAGTCGCTGCCCCGTGCTTCAAGTCAGGTTTGAAGTCAAGGGGGCAGCGGCCTAGGTGTCTCCAATGCTGCTCTCCACGCCTCCCGCCGCCTTTATTGACAAGCCGGATCTCAGTGCCGGGACCGCGCTCCCAGCCCGCATGCGCAGTAAAGGGCTGCTGTAGCCTGTAGCGCGATCCCGGCTCCGGCTCGTACACTCAGCCGGCTTCAGTTTCGCTACTGCGCATGCGCCCGGCATCTTCTGTAACTGCGCTAGTATGTAAGGCTGGCGGGTGCATGCGTAGCCGGGATCGCGCTACAGGCTACAGCAGCCCTTTACTGCGCATGCGGGCTGGGAGCGCGGTCCCGGCACTGAGATCCGGTGTGTCAATAAAGGCAGCGGGAGGCGGGGAGAGCAGCATTGGAGACACCTAGGCCGCTGCCCCCTTGACTTCAAACCTGACTTGAAGCACGGGGCAGCGACTGAATAAAACATTGATTTCTCAAGGAGGCTAAATGCGGCTAAACGAAGAAAAAGTGCATTAGGAAACTACTATGCAGCACTATAAGGTACTATTAACAGCTTAATAAGCGATTTTTTTGGTGACAGATTCCCTTTAAGCTCACTTACATAAGGAACGCGGCGTCCGTCTTACAATAGTTGCCGGCCTCCACCCCCTGTTGGGGGTCAGTCACTGTTAGGGACACTGTTATGGGGGGGGGGGCCCATACATTTTTTTTGCTATGGGGCCCATGCATTTCTAGCTACGCCCCTGTATATATATATGTATATATAGGCCCTTCTTCTGGGCCCGTCCAGTTGGGATGTGTTACACATATAGAGATGTATGTGTGCCCCCTGGGCAGCATGCATCTCTATGTATGTAAGCCATGGTTCAGGGGTATGGGTACATATATATCTATAGATGTGGCCCAGACATCTATGGATGTATATGTGCCCCTATAATATAGGAGGGTTTATTCCTGCCCCTATGTGAATATAATGACCGTTCATATATACTTATAGATGTGCCCCAAGCATCTATGGGCATATATGGCTGGAATCCCGCTGAAATACGCCTGCTGGGTGGGTGGAGGAGACCGACAGTTGGACAATTATGTCCAGCGTCGGCCTCTACAAAGGACAGAGGATCAATGGTGCGCCTAACAGAGACATGGGAACAAAGAGTTCCCATGCCCCTGTGAGTGGCTGACCTCCGGCGCTGTAATTACATCAAAGGATCGCCCCCCCTGGAAGCGCGCTCCGAGATCCTTGGGCCGGCGCAGTGACGTCATATCACCGCGCCGGCCCACGTGTTGAGGCCGGCGGTGCGCATGCGCACGGCGGCAATAGTAGGACTGCGAGCGGGCGCCGCCAAGTTTAAATAGACCGGCGGCGCTCCGCTCAGCAGTCAGGTAAGTCCACCCAGCAAGAAGAGGCATCCCCTGGACCAACGAGCCCCCCTGGACAACGAGCATTATACCGCTAAGTATCATTAACCCTTATCCCCCTACCCTATACCACCAACGATATATTCCCTTATTCCCCTACCCTATACCACCAACAATATATTCCCTTATTCCCCTACCCTATACCACCAACGATCCCCTGCCCTGCATTTAACCCTTATCCCCCTACCCTATACCACCAACGATCCCCTACCCTATACCACCAACGATCCTCTGCTCCCTGTTTCCCCTGATTAACCCTTACACCTCCATCGGACCCCAATCCCCTTGTGTTCCCCTCTAGCTCCTGCCTTCCTTGGTTTCCACCCCCTATAACCCTTGGCAACCCTTACCTTCCCCTGCAGCTCATTTACCCTTACCCCTGTACCCTTGGTAACCCTGAACTTCCCCTGCCCTGAGCCTAATCCCCCTGTGTTCCCCCAGGATCCCCGCTACCGTGGTATTACCCCTGTTACCCCCTTCCCGGCTGCCCTGTTTACCCCAGCTGCCACTGTGTCTGTATTTACCCCTTGTAATTCCCCGTAGGGATAGTATATTGACAGGATTGGGTAACCTCTCTGTCAGCCGTGCTAATGGGAATCCGAGCTACCGAGGCTACCAGTACCGGTATCAGCCCATTCAAACTAATGACCGGACGCAAAATGCCCCTATGCCTACCCAATGAACCCCTAGTGTCAGAACCAGTGAAGAACGCCATCGCCAGAGACCTGTTTCTCCAACAGGTAGAACTAAACCTGAAGGAGTTATTGCCTCATGCAGCAATACGGCTACACAGACCGTATCTACAGGGGGAAACGCCAATGCCCTCTGTAGGAGAGCTAGTGATGGTGAAAATCTCCTGTCGGGCCGGCCCCTGGGATGCAAACTGGGAAGGACCCTATCAGGTCCTTGAAGTAATGGGTGACACCATGCTAAAGGTGCAAAGGCCGATGACGACCAAGAAAAAGTCACGTAGGCGACAGGGAGTTTTATGGATCCATATCGACCAGGCCAAGGCCACCCGAGCCTCCCCAACTCAATAACATGAACCCTCACAGAGTTGGGTGACCGGGGGGGGGGGTGTTTTGGTGGGTCGAGGGTGGATCCATGAAACTAATTACATTCACATTGAATTAACAGATCACGGGAGGGAGACTCACCAGGGTTACGACTAACCTGAAAAGATATAGAAATCCTCTGAACATGGCATATCCCCAACTTGTGGCACTGGTGGTAAGCATGATGATGGCAGGCTCAACCTCTTCGGGGGAGGGCCTTGGAGTTAATAATGATATGGCTGACATCAGGGCCGGTACAAGGCAGGGGCCGAAGGAGCGGGTGCCCTGGGTGCTACCATTTGCGGACAGGAGGGGGGCGCAGGTGAAGTGCCAGCAGCAGTGGCGTCGCCAGGGGGGGGCCAGAGGGGGCCACGGCCCCCCCTACATCATGCTGTGCCCCCCCATGTGCCCCCCCAACTAAAATGACCCCCCCCCAAGTGAGCAGCCGCCGCCGGGCACAGGGAGATGAGCGCTTCCATTGCGCTGATCTCCATTGTAAACTGTCTGTGCCAGCGGAGGTGCAGGGGAGGGAGAGGCGTGTCCCTTCCCTTTCCTCTGATAGGCTGCAGGCAGGCACCGAAGTGGAGGAGAGGCCCCGCCCCCTAATTACTCCTGTTTACCTTTCTAAAGCTAAAGGACCTTTGATGATGTCATCACAGGTCCTGTAAGGGAACTGCACAGTGTAAAGTGTAGTTCCCAGGTTAGAACAGTGCATCTGCCAGGACCTGTGATGACATCATCTTCAACATCACAGGTCCTGCAGAATCTAGCAAAGGAACTGCACCAAAAATGGTGTAGTTCCTAGGTTTCAAAGGTACATCTGCCAGGACCTGTGATGACATCATCACAGGTCCTTCAACCCCTAACAGCAAGTATTAAAAGTTCACAAGCAGCTCTGTATTGATCCATACAGACTGGAATGGAGAGGTAAGAGGAGGTCCTCCACTTTTCATCATTTACCCCCCCCCCCCCCTCCATGCCCTGTTTTTACTCATTGCTCACTCATGTATACTACTTCAGACAGTTACCACTACCTCATGTACCTCACAGTGACTATAATGCATAACTGACCACATATTTCTATAAACACTGCATCTACAGTATTATACCTTCTATGTGTCACATCAATACACTGCTCTGTATATATATATATATATATATATATATATACACACACATACATGCACACACACTGCATATATTACACAGTATTATACATGCAATATGTACAGATATATAGTATATACCGCAGTGCACTGATATGTGAGGTATGAGGTATAATAGATGCTGTGTGTACAGATATCAGTACACTTCTGTATATACTATATATGTGAGGTACGAGGTATAATAGATGCAGTGTGTACAGATATATAGTATATACAGCAGTGTACTGATAT
Source organism: Bufo bufo (assembly GCF_905171765.1). Lineage (NCBI taxonomy): Eukaryota > Metazoa > Chordata > Amphibia > Anura > Bufonidae > Bufo > Bufo bufo. The sequence continues at coordinate 160,409,719 of NC_053393.1, read as the reverse complement.
GTGAGGTACGAGGTGTCAATACACTGCTGTATTTACTATATACCTGTACACACTGCATCTATTATACCTCGTACCTCACATATTACACTACTGTATATACTGTATACACTGCATATATTATACCCCGTACCTCACATATCAGTACACTGCTGTATATACTATATACCTGTACACACTGCATCTATTATACCCTGTACCTCACATATCAGAACACTAGGGAATATACTATATACCTGTACACACTGCATCTATTATACCCTGTACCTCACATATCAGAACACTAGGGAATATACTTTATACCTGTACACACTGCATCTATTATACCGCGTACCTCACATAACTGTACACTGCTGTATATAATATACATCTGCATCTATTATACCTCTTTTGTGTGCCAGGGCTGTTTTGTAATCCCATTCCGGCCCTGATGGCATAAATTATAAAACGCAGCAGCAAGAATAGTTCATGGAACAAAGGGAGGGGCTATAAAAGGGGAATGGGGGCCCAATTTAGATTCCTGCTATGGGGCCCAGTGATTTTTATGTACGCCGCTGGCTGCAGGCACTAGGCCGGCAGCCTATCAGAGGCCGGCGCAATGACGTCATCGTGCCGCCTGAGCCTTACATTACAGCGTGGGACACAGGAAGAGGCTGCATCGCATCGCTGACACTTAGGTAAGTATAAGTGTTTTTTTTTTTTTTTTTTTTTACAATAGTGTTACTGGCACATTGGGGGGGCTTATTACAAAACTGGCACATGATGATGGGGGGGACTTTATACTGGCACATGATGATGGGGGGGAACTTTATAGTGTCTGTGACTTTCAAAGTCCCACAGTCCTTTGTTCTATTGCTTTAAGTATATTCTTGTTTTGAAACAACATTGATTCTTTCTTAAAAACGGGGGGGGGGGGGGGGGGCGCAGTTTGCCATCTTCGCCCTGGGCACCAAATGGCCTTGTCCCAGCCCTGGCTGACATATCTATGAATAAACCCGGCCTTTTAATGGTGGAATGTTTGGAGGGCAAAATCCTGAAACCATACGATAACTTTTCCTTTACACCAGGACAGTGGTATCTGTATGGTTTCCAGAGGGAGAGTTTTGCCCAAGGTGTAATTCAACATTATACCCCTGTGGAGAATGTGTCTGCCATACAACATGATTTACATGCACTCTGCCTCAAAGAATTCAGACATTTTCGGGACTCTGACCCTACTCCTATGAGATCCTTAAGATGGGTGTCTAAGGACCCTCACTTACATCCTTACAAACAAGTGGAAGCCAACACTACCACAGTGTTGTGTACCAAGAAGGGGGTTCTGAGTCCCGAAGATGTCACGGTTGCAGAGTATAGTGGCTGGTATATCCTTAAAGCTACCTTCATAAGGAGGGATAGCCAAGATGGGCTGAGGGTAAGGACATATTTTGACAGACCCATTCCGGTAAAGGGCACCCTAAAAGCTTATTGTATGTTAAGAGATTCCCAGATGATTATCACTAGGAAATCCAGTTATGTTCAGGGACATGTGTCCACAGATTACATACGAACCAGTATAATGATGCTAAAGTTAAACTGCAGTAACTCTGGCCAAGCCCTATGGAATGACCAGAGTGGTCCGGTAAAACTGGAAGGCTTTTACCGAGCCACCATTTTAAAAGTACGGACAGATGCCAAGGATCCCAGGTATGCTCAGTTAAAGGGATCTCCATCCATACGGTCTTTTATGATCACCATCATGAGAGACAATTGTGTTCAGGAGTAGGGATGAGCGAACCCGAACTGTATAGTTCGGGTTCGTACCGAATTTTGGGGTGTCCGTGACACGGACCCGAACCCGAACATTTTTATAAAAGTCTGGGTTCGAGTTCGGTGTTCGGCGCTTTCTTGGCGCTTTTTGAAAGGCTGCAAAGCAGCCAATCAACAAGCGTCATACTACTTGCCCCAAGAGGCCATCACAGCCATGCCTACTATTGGCATGGCTGTGATTGGCCAGTGCAGCATGTGACCCAGCCTCTATATAAGCTTGGGTCACGTAGCGCTACACGTCACTCTGCTGATACAAGCGTAGGGAGAGGTTGCAGCTGCGACGTTAGGGCGAGATTAGGCAGTGATTAACTCCTCCAAAAGACTTCATTCAGTGATCGATCTACAGCTGTGGATCATTGAACTGCTGCTATTCAATTGCTCAGTGTTTTTAGGCTGCCCAGAGCGTTTTTCAGTCACTTTTTTCTGGGGTGATCGGCGGCCATTTTGTGGCTTGTGGTGTGCCAGCACAAGCTGCCACCAAGTACATTTAACCATCAATAGTGTGGTTATTTTTTGCTATATCCTACATCAGAGTCAAGCTGTCATAAAGTGCATTTAACCATCAATAGTGTGGTTATTTTTTGGCCATATCCTACATCAGGGTCAAGCTTTCATCAAGTGCATTTAACCATCAATAGTGTGGTTATTTTTTGGCCATATACTACATTAGGGGCAAGCTGACCTTGTCACCCAAGTGCATTTAACCATCAATAGTGTGGTTATTTTTTGCTATATCCTACATCAGGGTCAAGCTTTCATCAAGTGCATTTACCATCAATAGTGTGGTTATTTTTTGGCCATATACTACATCAGGGGCAAGTTGAGCCTGTCCCAAAGTGCATTTAACCATCAATAGTGTGGTTATTTTTTGGCCATATACTACATCAGGGGCAAGTTGAGCCTGTCACCCAGCGCCTAAAAAATAGGCCTCACATTTATATTAATCCAAATCTGTCATTACTGCTTTAGCTGGTCAAGTTATTTAGTGTCCGTCAAAGCACAGTTTTTGTTCTGGGTTGAAAAACAATTCCCAAATTTGCAATTCTCAAAATTAGTGGTTTCTGCTGTATCAGGCCTACTTTAAATCTATCCCTAAAAGGGTATATTAGATTCAAGGTGCTGATAGGGTAATTCTCAAAAACTTCACACACACGCTACAGTGCAGATCCAAGTCTAATTCTGTGATAAAACGTATACCTGTCACCCAGCGCCTAAAAAATAGGCCTCACATTTATATTCATCCAAATCTGTCATTACTGTTTTAGCTGGTCAAGTTATTTTTAGTGTCCGTCAAAGCACAGTTTTTGTTCTGGGTTGAAAAACAATTCCCAATTTTGCAATTCTCAAAATTAGTGGTTTCTGCTGTATCAGGCCTACTTTAAATCTATCCCTAAAAGGGTATATTAGATTCAAGGTGCTGATAGGGTAATTCTCAAGAACTTCACACACACGCTACAGTGCAGATCCAAGTCTAATTCTGTGATAAAACGTATACCTGTCACCCAGCGCCTAAAAAATAGGCCTCACATTTATATTCACCCAAATCTGTCATTACTGTTTTAGCTGGTCAAGTTATTTTTAGTGTCCGTCAAAGCACAGTTTTTGTTCTGGGTTGAAAAACAATTCCCAATTTTGCAATTCTCAAAATTAGTGGTTTCTGCTCTATCAGGCCTACTTTAAATCTATCCCTAAAAGGGTATATTAGATTCAAGGTGCTGATAGGGTAATTCTTAAGAATTTCACACACACGCTACAGTGCAGATCCAAGTCTAATTCTGTGATTAAACGTATACCTGTCACCCAGCGCCTAAAAAATAGGCCTCACATTTATATTCATCCAAATCTGTCATTACTGTTTTAGCTGGTCAAGTTATTTTTAGTGTCCGTCAAAGCACAGTTTTTGTTCTGGGTTGAAAAACAATTCCCAATTTTGCAATTCTCAAAATTAGTGGTTTCTGCTGTATCAGGCCTACTTTAAATCTATCCCTAAAAGGGTATATTAGATTCAAGGTGCTGATAGGGTAATTCTCAAGAACTTCACACACACGCTACAGTGCAGATCCAAGTCTAATTCTGTGATAAAACGTATACCTGTCACCCAGCGCCTAAAAAATAGGCCTCACATTTATATTCACCCAAATCTGTCATTACTGTTTTAGCTGGTCAAGTTATTTTTAGTGTCCGTCAAAGCACAGTTTTTGTTCTGGGTTGAAAAACAATTCCCAATTTTGCAATTCTCAAAATTAGTGGTTTCTGCTCTATCAGGCCTACTTTAAATCTATCCCTAAAAGGGTATATTAGATTCAAGGTGCTGATAGGGTAATTCTTAAGAATTTCACACACACGCTACAGTGCAGATCCAAGTCTAATTCTGTGATTAAACGTATACCTGTCACCCAGCGCCTAAAAAATAGGCCTCACATTTATATTCATCCAAATCTGTCATTACTGTTTTAGCTGGTCAAGTTATTTTTAGTGTCCGTCAAAGCACAGTTTTTGTTCTGGGTTGAAAAACAATTCCCAATTTTGCAATTCTCAAAATTAGTGGTTTCTGCTGTATCAGGCCTACTTTAAATCTATCCCTAAAAGGGTATATTAGATTTAAGGTGCTGATAGGGTAATTCTCAAGAACTTCACACACACGCTACAGTGCAGATCCAAGTCTAATTCTGTGATTAAACGTATACCTGTCACCCAGCGCCTAAAAAATAGGCCTCACATTTATATTCATCCAAATCTGTCATTACTGTTTTAGCTGGTCAAGTTATTTTTAGTGTCCGTCAAAGCACAGTTTTTGTTCTGGGTTGAAAAACAATTCCCAATTTTGCAATTCTCAAAATTAGTGGTTTCTGCTGTATCAGGCCTACTTTAAATCTATCCCTAAAAGGGTATATTAGATTCAAGGTGCTGATAGGGTAATTCTCAAGAACTTCACACACACGCTACAGTGCAGATCCAAGTCTAATTCTGTGATTAAACGTATACCTGTCACCCAGCGCCTAAAAAATAGGCCTCACATTTATATTCATCCAAATCTGTCATTACTGTTTTAGCTGGTCAAGTTATTTTTAGTGTCTGTCAAAGCACAGTTTTTGTTCTGGGTTGAAAAACAATTCCCAATTTTGCAATTCTCAAAATTAGTGGTTTCTGCTGTATCAGGCCTACTTTAAATCTATCCCTAAAAGGGTATATTAGATTCAAGGTGCTGATAGGGTAATTCTCAAGGACTTCACACACACACACACGCTACAGTGCAGATCCAAGTCTAATTCTGTGATTAAACGTATACCTGTCACCCAGCGCCTAAAAAATAGGCCTCACATTTATATTCATCCAAATCTGTACTGTTTTAGCTGGTCAAGTTATTTTTAGTGTCCGTCAAAGCACAGTTTTTGTTCTGGGTTGAAAAACAATTCCCAATTTTGCAATTCTCAAAATTAGTGGTTTCTGCTGTATCAGGCCTACTTTAAATCTATCCCTAAAAGGGTATATTAGATTCAAGGTGCTGATAGGGTAATTCTCAAGAACTTCACACACACACTACAGTGCAGATCCAAGTCTAATTCTGTCCGTAAACGTATACCTGTCACCCAGCGCCTAAATAATAGGCCTCAAATTTATATTCAGCTAAATCTGTCATTACTGGTGTGCCTGTATTAGTGTAATACGGTACCTAAATAGATAGCCAGATAGTGTTAGGTGTCTGTAAAAAAAGGCCTGAATTTTAATATAATACATTGGCCCGAATAATATTTTTCCTATTGTGGTGAACGGTAACAATGAGGAAAACATCTAGTAAGGGACGCGGACATGGTCGTGGTGATGTTAGTGGACCCTCTGGTGCTGGGAGAGGACATGGCCGTTCTGCCACAGCCACACGTCCTAGTGAACCAACTACCTCAGGTCCCAGTAGCCAGCAGAATTTACAGCGATATTTTGTGGGGCCCAATGCCGTTCTAAGGATGGTAAGGCCTGAGCAGGTACAGGCATTAGTCAATTGGGTGGCCGACAGTGGATCCAGCACATTCACATTATCTCCCACCCAGTCTTCTGCAGAAAGCGCACAGATGGCACATGAAAACCAAGCCCATCAGTCTGTCACATCACCCCCATACATATCAGGGAAACTGTCTGAGCCTCAAGTTATGCAGCAGTCTCTTATGCTGTTTGAAGACTCTGCTGGCAGGGTTTCCCAAGGGCATCCACCTAGCCCTTCCCCAGGGGTGGAAGAGATAGAATGCACTAACGCACAACCACTTATGTTTCCTGATGATGAGGACATGGGAATACCACCTCAGCACGTCTCTGATGATGACGAAACACAGGTGCCAACTGCTGCGTCTTTCTGCAGTGTGCAGACTGAACAGGAGGTCAGGGAGGAAGACTGGGTGGAAGACGATGCAGGGGACGATGAGTTCCTAGACCCCACATGGAATGAAGGTCGTGCCACTGACTTTCAGAATTCGGAGGAAGAGGCAGTGGTGAGACCGAGCCAACAGCGTAGCAAAAGAGGGAGCAGTGGGCAAAAGCAGAACACCCGCCGCCAAGAGAGTCCGTCTGCTACTGGCCACCGCCATCTGGGACCGAGCACCCTAAAGGAAGCTTCAAGGAGTTCCCTGGCGTGGCAGTTATTCAAACAATGTGCTGACGACAAGACCCGAGTGGTTTGCACGCTGTGCCATCAGAGCCTGAAACGAGGCATTAACGTTCTGAACCTTAGCACAACCTGCATGACCAGGCACCTGCATGCAAAGCATGAACTGCAGTGGAGTAAACACCTTAAAAACAAGGAAGTCACTCAGGCTCCCCCTGCTACCTCTTCTGCTGCTGCCGCCTCGGCCTCTTCTGCTGCTGCCGCCGCCTCGGCCTCTTCCTCCGCCTCTGGAGGAACGTTGGCACCTGCCGACCAGCAAACATGGGATGTACCACCAACACCACCACCTGCGTCACCAAGCATCTCAACCATGTCACACGGCAGCGTTCAGCTCTCCATCTCACAAACATTTGAGAGAAAGCATAAATTCCCACCTAGCCACCCTCGATCCCTGGCCGTGAATGCCAGCATTTCTAAACTACTGGCCTATGAAATGCTGTCATTTAGGCTGGTGGACACAGACAGCTTCAAACAGCTCATGTCGCTTGCTGTCCCACAGTATGTTGTTCCCAGCCGGCACTACTTCTCCAAGAGAGCCGTGCCTTCCCTGCACAACCAAGTATCCGATAAAATCAAGTGTGCACTGCGCAACGCCATCTGTGGCAAGGTCCACCTAACCACAGATACGTGGACCAGTAAGCACGGCCAGGGACGCTATATCTCCCTAACTGCACACTGGGTAAATGTAGTGGCGGCTGGGCCCCAGGCGGAGAGCTGTTTGGTGCACGTCCTTCCGCCGCCAAGGATCGCAGGGCAACATTCTTTGCCTCCTGTCTCCTCCTCCTCCTACTCAGCTTCCTTCTCCTCTTCTTCCACCTGCTCATCCAGTCAGCCACACACCTTCACCACCAACTTCAGCACAGCCCGGGGTAAACGTCAGCAGGCCATTCTAAAAACTCATATGTTTGGGGGACAGGCCCCACACCACACAGGAGTTGTGGCGGGGTATAGAACAACAGACCGACGAGTGGTTGCTTCCGGTGAGCCTCAAGCCTGGCCTGGTGGTGTGCGATAATGGGCGAAATCTCGTTGCAGCTCTGGGACTAGCCGGTTTGACGCACATCCCTTGCCTGGCGCATGTGCTGAATTTGGTGGTGCAGAAGTTCATTCACAACTACCCCGACATGTCAGAGCTGCTGCATAAAGTGCGGGCCGTCTGTTCGCGCTTCCGGCGTTCACATCCTGCCGCTGCTCGCCTGTCTGCGCTACAGCGTAACTTCGGCCTTCCCGCTCACCGCCTCATATGCGACGTGCCCACCAGGTGGAACTCCACCTTGCACATGCTGGACAGACTGTGCGAGCAGCAGCAGGCCATAGTGGAGTTTCAGCTGCAGCACGCACGGGTCAGTCGCACTGCGGATCAACCCCACTTCACCACCAATGACTGGGCCTCCATGCGAGACCTGTGTGCCCTGTTGCGCTGTTTCGAGTACTCCACCAACATGGCTAGTGGCGATGACGCCGTTATCAGCGTTACAATACCACTTCTATGTCTCCTTGAGAAAACACTTAGGGCGATGATGGAAGAGGAGGTGGCCCAGGAGGAGGAGGAGGAAGAGGGGTCATTTTTAGCACTTTCAGGCCAGTCTCTTTGAAGTGACTCAGAGGGAGGTTTTTTGCAACAGCAGAGGCCAGGTACAAATGTGGCCAGACAGGGCCCACTACTTGAGGACGAGGATGAGGAGGAGGTGGAGGAGGATGAGGATGAAGCAGGTTCACAGCGGGCTGGCACCCAACGCAGCTCGGGCCCATCACTGGTGCGTGGCTGGGGGGAAACGCAGGACGATGACGATACGCCTCCCACAGAGGACAGCTTGTCCTTACCTCTGGGCAGCCTAGCACAAATGAGCGACTACATGCTGCAGTGCCTGCGCAACTGCAGCGTACTCAAGTTGTGTGTAATAGAGTTTCTGGGTGTAGTAGTGCAATGACACTAACCTGAGACGGCTGACTCTCTGCATAGGCAGGTGATGGTAAGAAAATGTTTGTGACGCCAGTGCCAATTAAACGGTGGCACGCCGTTTGCGGACAGCAGGAATAAATGAGGAACACCGTGATGTTAAAACAGAACTCCAACTTTAGTAGTTTTAAATATAGAGACATTCACGGAAGCGCAGTTCCTTTGCATACAGTCGATTTTTCAATACGGTTGATGCAGGCAATACAGATTAAGCAAGGTAACTTCAGAGTGTGAAACACAGGACTTGCAGTACAGGAGCTTGCACTCTATTCCTGACTGATCCTGGAACATAGAAAATCTTCTCCAAGGCCCAATACCCTAGCTCTGGCGTATATCCTTGGTTTTATCTTTATAAAGTACCTCCTCTGTTGTCTTGAGTACCTCTTGCTTCTCTGAGCTTTGCCTCTGTCTCCCTCTCAGCTTCCTCAGGCTCTAGAAACTTCTGAGCTCCAAACTAGACTGACTTTTGCTTCCCTGTCTGGGCCTTATATAAACTAGGGCTCTCTAGCTCCCTCTAGTGACTAGAAGCTGGAATGACACCCCTAGCAGGCCTGTACATGCAAGTGTCACAGTAACAGGGAAATACATAACATTACATTACATGACAATTTATAAAGATGACATATACCAACTTCCCCATAAATAAGGGGGGACGACAGCACACCAAGTGACACTTTTGTAGTGACGGGCATTACAGTCCCCGTACACTACATACCCCACTGCTTTAAGCTGAGTACGACCTCGTACTCCATCAGGACTCGCCCAACTGGAATCTCTACCTGAAACAGAAAAAAGAGACATGCAGGCATACATTTATGTAATTCATCTGCATTTACATTCATATCAGGTCCAATTGGCAAAGATGAAGGGTGGTGACAAGGGGCGTCGTTCTCTTCTCCTCAGGATAGTGAATGGAACTGGGGCGCTGACCTGGCACAGCGTAACATTATAACCAGGATAGTCCATGACAATGAATAAGTCCATAATAGAACAGCAAAATAGATAAAACAGTATAAAAACGGAACTACCCAGGAGTTTCCTGTGGGTGTATCACAGGCAAGGGCTCGCGTGGAGGAGTCCATTCTTGCGCACAAATGTCAAGTAAGGTATTGCCAGTGGCAACTGTTTGGGAAGAGACACCACCAGAATAGTCAAAGTCTCCTAAACGGACTGGCGGGCGTCCCCTGTTCATCCGGGTAGACCTTCTCAAAACAGGGGTCTCCTCTTCCCTTAGCAACGAGGTAGAAGAGAGAGGAGCAACAGGAGGGTCTCCATCAGGGAGATCTTGGTCAGGAACAACTGGAACAACTGGAACAATTAGATCCACTAGAGGGGGAACTGGATCCGGGGCATCTTGAACCAGCTCTTCCGGAGGTGAAGCTACAGTAGGTGCCGGAGCAGGCACCAGCAAGTTCAACCAAGGTGTCAGAAGCCAATGCATGGGATCAGCGTCATACCTCAGATTGCTAACAGCCTGCATAGGATCCTCGGGCTGTATTGCTGACTCTGACACAGGATATTCAGATCCAGAACTCTCGGCACTAGGTTCTGGTGTCAGGCAGAGCTTTAACCGGTTTCGGTGTACAATTTGGGATCCCTTGTCTTCCCGGGTGATCTCGGGATTGCCGTGACAACATAGGGACTTCGCTCCCATTTACTGTCCAATTTACTGGTACGGCGGTTATTTTTTAACCATACCACGGCCCCTATTGTCAAGGGTTCTGCATGGGCTGCTTGATCATAGTCTCTCTGCTGTCGGTCCCTAGCATAGTCCATACGCTCCTGAACAATGGCTTTGGCTGTATTCAATCGCCTTTGATGTTCAGCAACCCAGTCGGTGTTAGGTAATGGGTTAATGCAATCAGGTACGTGTATGTCCAATGAATGATCAGCAGGCAATGTCCCTTGGCGCCCAAACATCAAGTAAAAAGGGGTATACCCGGTGGAACAATGTATGGTATGATTGTATGTGAACATGAGCTGTGGCAACAGACTGGGCCAATCTCCTCTGTTCTCAGGAGGCACGGCCCTCAGCATCTCTATCAAGGTCTGATTCATTTTTTCACATAATCCGTTACCTTGAGGATGGTAGGCCGTTGTCCGGATCTTCTTACAGTTGTGTAAGCAGCACAGTTCATGGAACAGATGGGACTCAAAAGCAGGTCCTTGATCGGTGAGGATCTTTTCCGGACATCCATAGGGCAGGAGGAAGTGCTTCCAGAACATTTCGGCTGTAGTCTTGGCTGTCTGGTCTCTCACAGGCACTGCTACAACAAACTTTGTGAAATGGTCAATAATAGTCATGGCATAAGCATAGCCTGAGCGACTAGGCTCCAGTTTCACATGGTCGATGGCGACAAGTTCAAGAGGACGGGTACTTACAATGGGTCTCAGTGGTGCCCTCTGATCATGGTGCTCACTTCGTTTTAAGGCACAGGCTACACACTCTCGACACCACTTCTCCATGTCTTCTCTCATGCCCACCCAGTAAAACCGCTGGCGGATAGTAGCCTCAGTCTTTTGGACCCCAAAGTGACCGGATTGATTGTGGTACATCTCCAACACCATACCTGCATCTCGTCGGGGTATGAGAATCTGGTGCACTCTCTCGTTGGACACTGGGTCTAGGCTTCTCCGTAGCAATAGGCCCTTTTGTATGAAGAGTTGATGGCGCTGTCTCCACAGTTTGATGAGCTCAGGATCTGCACTCTTACGCCGAATCCTCTCAGGGGCTCTGCCACTAGTAATGAAGTCCAACAACTCACCCAACACTCTACTTTCAGACTGTAGTTTCACCCACCTTTCTTCTTTAGAATCAGGCCTACTGGAGGGTGAAGGAACTGCAGCTCTGTTATTGGTAGCTCGAGCCTGATCCTGTTGAGCAAATTTGTTATAGAAAGCCGGCATCTCTACATCTTCCCAAGCATCTCGCACATCATCAGGAGCTGTCTCTGTGGGAAGCCTGGATAAAGCATCAGCATTATCATTAGTACGTCCAGCACGATACTTTACAGAGAAATTATAGTTGGCAAGGCGAGAGGCCCATCTCTGCTCCAAGGCCCCCAATTTAGCTGTATTTAGATGTGCCAGAGGGTTATTGTCAGTGAATGCAATGAACGGGGTGGCGGCTAGATAATCCTTGAATTTTTCTGTCACCGCCCACACTAATGCCAGGAACTCTAGTTTGAAGGAACTATAATTCTGGTCATTTTTCTCAGCTCCTTTCAGGGAGCGGCTTGCATATGCTATCACTCTCTCTTTTCCCTCTTGGATTTGGGCTAACACAGCTCCCAGGCCTCGCTTGCTAGCATCGGTATAAAGATGAAAAGGCTTGCTATAATCTGGGTAACCTAACACGGGAGGCTCGGTCAGTTTCTTTTTTAGCAATTGGAACGCTATCTCTCTTTCCTCATTCCACTCAATGGGCACAGGAGTTCTAGGACTCTTTTTGGGTAGCCCCCTCAAGAGTTCCTGGATAGGATCAGCTATTTGAGCAAAATGGGGGATAAAACGTCTATAGTAGCCGGCAAAACCAAGAAAACTCCTCACCTCTTTGACGGTAGTAGGAACCGGCCAATTACGGACAGCTGCTAATTTATCAGGGTCAGGTTGCACTCCCTCTCCGCTTACTACATGCCCCAGGTATCTTACTGCAGGTTTGAGCAGGTGACACTTGGATGGCTTTACCTTCAAGCCATATTTGATAAGGATTTCAAATACTTCTGCCAAATGTTTCAGATGGTCTTCATATGTTTTTGAGTACACAATGACGTCATCTAGATACAGCAGCACTGTTTCGAAGTTTTTGTGACCCAAACACCGCTCCATTAGTCTCTGGAAAGTTCCTGGGGCATTACATAGCCCGAACGGCATACAATTGAATTCGAACAGGCCCATGGGAGTAGTGAAAACAGTCTTTTCCCTATCTGCAGGGGCCATGGGTACTTGCCAGTAGCCACTGGTCAAGTCCAATGTGGAGAAATAGGCAGAGGAGCCCAGAGCAGTTAGTGACTCCTCAATGCGGGGCAGTGGGTATGCATCTTTGTGGGTTATTTGATTAATTTTCCTATAATCCACACAGAAACGGATACCACCATCCTTTTTCTTTACAAGAACCAGGGGTGCAGCCCACGGACTACGGCTGTCCCGGATCACATTAGAGTCTTTCATCTCTTGGATCATTTCTTTTACAGTCTGATATGAAGTAGGTGGTAAGGGTCTGTATCTCTCCTTGATAGGAGGATGAGAGCCAGTAGGTATGGTGTGTTGTATGGCACTAACCTCTCCATAGTCAGTAGCATGCTTACTGAAGGCCTGGTGGTGCTCCTTGACAAGCTGTAGAATCCCTTCTTGTTGATGTTGGGGGGTAGTCTCGTCCCCTACATGGAGCTCTTCCCACCAGGGCACTTGTGGCTGGGTCACCGGCGAACATCCGCTGACTGCAGCTGGCGGCTTCTCTGTCGCTGGAAGACGAATGATGTCTTGGAAGGACACCTGGGACAGCTGGGCAACACGGCAATGCTTAGTAAGCGCAACAGGATGATCACTCAGGTTAATCAGACGGACAGGTACTTTACCTTGGGAGACGTTCACCAGGCACTTGGCAGCTCTCACATAAGGGTAATCCTCCATCTGGATTGGTTCCACCAGGGCTGGATAATCTCGGCCTTGGACTCCCAGGACAGCACGACACCATAAAAGAGTTTGAGAATTAGGAGGCAAAGTCACAGGCTTAATATCACTAATCCTGGCAGTACAAATTTCTCCTTTCCCATTAGCAAACCTCTGCTGGGCACTTAACACAGTAATAGTCTTTTGAATCACCCTCCTGGATGCAGAGGAAGCAGTGGGCAAAGTCTGATGTAATACAGCAAGTATTTCTGAATAACAGTTTTTGAAGACATTGGTGCCTAGAATGACAGGATGTCCTCCTCTGTCACCGGCCTGTACTACGATCACTCCCTGTGGAGGCAGGGTTACTTCTCCCACCTGCAGGGTGGGTTCCCAGTATCCATGAATCTTTACTGGTTTGCCATTGCTGGCGATAATTTCCACCCAGGATTCAGGCGGTTGGGTCAACTGGTTGGTGTCCCAGAACTTTTCAAATGCAGGCAGCTGAATAGTAGTGACCTGAGACCCAGTATCTAATAGGGCTTCAAAGGGGACCCCGTTGATCTCTATATTGATTTTAGGATGGGATCCTACATAACGTGGCATCCAATTTGGATCCTCTGGACCTAGTGTTCTACCTCCCGAGGGGTGGTCCTCAGCCTCAGGGGTTGCCCGTTTAACTGCCAGCACGTGGATTCTGTGTGTCCCAGCTTTTTGCAGTATGTACACACGGGCCGCTTGCGATCTCTATTACGCCTCCCAGGATCCCTGGGGTGAGTCTCTTGGTAAGGAGGTGGGAACGGCCTAGGAGGTGACAGGAATTCTTCTTCTGTCATTATGGGTTTTTCCCATTCCTCTATTTTTCTGCACACCTTCTCTAGACTTTTAGTGAGGTGATTTACTTGCTCTGTCAGCATGGCAATAGTATCGGTAGCTGACACTTGAACAGCTTGGCCGGCCTCAGCTCGGTTAGTGATAAGCGGTTTTGGCCTGCAGGCTGATGACTCAGGTGGGGTGCTCAACTCAGGAGATACTGCGGACCCCAGAATTTTTATAGCCAGTTCTTTAAAGTCCAGAAAGGCACTGTTAGGGTGCTGGGCGGACAGCATCTTTAATTGGGTCCTTATTTGTTCACTAGACACCCCGTTGATAAATTGTTCCCTCAGGGTCTGGTCCTGGTTATCAGCTTCTTTGGGATCTATCTGAATTACAGCCCCTAAAGCCTCCTGAAGTGATAGGGCATAGTCACGGAGGGACTCACCGGACTTCTGTTTCTTGCCAAAGAAATGCATCTTTATCTCTGAGGCAGTCCTAGTTTCAAAAGTGGCCCTGAGGCGGGTGAATATCTGTTCTAGAGTACTCCGCTCAGTAGCAGGCCAGGATAATACCTCCCTGCGGGCAGCTCCCTCCAGCTGCGCTAGCAGGATTTCCATTTGCTGGTCGGCATTTATGGGGTACAGTTTGAATAATGCCAGCAACTTTTCTTTAAAGTCCCTTAGGGTATGGGTCTCTCCTCTGTAGCGGGGAAACCATGGGGCCCCGAAATAGTAAGGCATGGTAAAGGGCATCATGCTGGGGGCTGTAGGCTGATTAGGAGCCGCAAGCTCTCCCGGGGCCGGCTGCTCAGGCACTCCCGGTTCTGACATGGTAGTCTATTGAGATTTGGCCGCTGGCGACTAAAGGGGCCGGAACAATCCCCTTCCCTCCGGTTACAAGTTCTTACCGGTATCGCCGGGTTTGCGCAGTCCAAGTCTCGCGAGATTCCGGACGTCCTGAGCACCCGATGACGTAGAAGAAGCAGGGCCGCGGCGGTGCGATGATGAAGAGGGGCGGGATTCTCTGTGTCCTTGCAGGGATCCGCCCACGAAGGTCCTCAGCAGCGCGGGAAACTGTTTTAGCTGGTCAAGTTATTTTTAGTGTCCGTCAAAGCACAGTTTTTGTTCTGGGTTGAAAAACAATTCCCAAATTTGCAATTCTCAAAATTAGTGGTTTCTGCTGTATCAGGCCTACTTTAAATCTATCCCTAAAAGGGTATATTAGATTCAAGGTGCTGATAGGGTAATTCTCAAGAACTTCACACACACGCTACAGTGCAGATCCAAGTCTAATTCTGTGATTAAACGTATACCTGTCACCCAGCGCCTAAAAAATAGGCCTCACATTTATATTCATCCAAATCTGTACTGTTTTAGCTGGTCAAGTTATTTTTAGTGTCCGTCAAAGCACAGTTTTTGTTCTGGGTTGAAAAACAATTCCCAAATTTGCAATTCACAAAATTAGTGGTTTCTGCTGTATCAGGCCCACTTTAAATCTATCCCTAAAAGAGTATATTAGATTCAAGGTGCTGATAGGGTAATTCTCAAAAACTTCACACACACGCTACAGTGCAGATCCAAGTCTAATTCTGTGATAAAACGTATACCTGTCACCCAGCGCCTAAAAAATAGGCCTCACATTTATATTCATCCAAATCTGTCATTACTGTTTTAGCTGGTCAAGTTATTTTTAGTGTCCGTCAAAGCACAGTTTTTGTTCTGGGTTGAAAAACAATTCCCAATTTTGCAATTCTCAAAATTAGTGGTTTCTGCTGTATCAGGCCTACTTTAAATCTATCCCTAAAAGGGTATATTAGATTCAAGGTGCTGATAGGGTAATTCTCAAAAACTTCACACACAAGCTACAGTGCAGATCCAAGTCTAATTCTGTGATAAAACGTATACCTGTCACCCAGCGCCTAAAAAATAGGCCTCACATTTATATTCATCCAAATCTGTCATTACTGTTTTAGCTGGTCAAGTTATTTTTAGTGTCCGTCAAAGCACAGTTTTTGATCTGGGTTGAAAAACAATTCCCAATTTTGCAATTCTCAAAATTAGTGGTTTCTGCTGTATCAGGCCTACTTTAAATCTATCCCTAAAAGGGTATATTAGATTCAAGGTGCTGAAAGGGTAATTCTCAAGAACTTCACACACACGCTACAGTGCAGATCCAAGTCTAATTCTGTGATTAAACGTATACCTGTCATCCAGCGCCTAAAAAATAGGCCTCACATTTATATTCATCCAAATCTATCATTACTGTTTTAGCTGGTCAAGTTATTTTTAGTGTCCGTCAAAGCACAGTTTTTGTTCTGGGTTGAAAAACAATTCCCAATTTTGCAATTCTCAAAATTTGTGGTTTCTGCTGTATCAGGCCTACTTTAAATCTATCCCTAAAAGGGTATATTAGATTCAAGGTGCTGATAGGGTAATTCTCAAGAACTTCACACACACGCTACAGTGCAGATCCAAGTCTAATTCTGTGATTAAACGTATACCTGTCACCCAGCGCCTAAAAAATAGGCCTCACATTTATATTCATCCAAATCTGTCATTACTGTTTTAGCTGGTCAAGTTATTTTTAGTGTCCGTCAAAGCACAGTTTTTGTTCTGGGTTGAAAAACAATTCCCAATTTTGCAATTCTCAAAATTAGTGGTTTCTGCTGTATCAGGCCTACTTTAAATCTATCCCTAAAAGGGTATATTAGATTCAAGGTGCTGATAGGGTAATTCTCAAGAACTTCACACACACGCTACAGTGCAGATCCAAGTCTCATTCTGTGATTAAACGTATACCTGTCACCCAGCGCCTAAAAAATAGGCCTCACATTTATATTCATCCAAATCTGTACTGTTTTAGCTGGTCAAGTTATTTAGTGTCCGTCAAAGCACAGTTTTTGTTCTGGGTTGAAAAACAATTCCCAATTTTGTAATTCACAAAATGAGTGGTTTCTGCTGTATCAGGCCTATTTTAAATCTATCCCTAAAATGGTATATTAGATTCAAGGTGCTGATAGGGTAATTCTCAAGAACTTCACACACACGCTACAGTGCAGATCCAAGTCTAATTCTGTCCGTAAACGTATACCTATCACCCAGCGCCTAAATAATAGGCCTCAAATTTATATTCAGCTAAATCTGTCATTACTGGTGTGCCTGTATTAGTGTAATATGGTACCTAAATAGATAGCCAGATAGTGTTAGGTGTCTGTAAAAAAAGGCCTGAATTTAAATTCAATACATTGGCCCGAATAATATTTTTCTTATTGTGGTGAACGGTAACAATGAGGAAAACATCTAGTAAGGGACCAGCAAATGGAAATCCTGCTAGCGCAGCTGGAGGGAGCTGCCCGCAGGGAGGTATTATCCTGGCCTGCTACTGAGCGGAGTACTCTAGAACAGATATTCACCCGCCTCAGGGCCACTTTTGAAACTAGGACTGCCTCAGAGATAAAGATGCATTTCTTTGGCAAGAAACAGAAGTCCGGTGAGTCCCTCCGTGACTATGCCCTATCACTTCAGGAGGCTTTAGGGGCTGTAATTCAGATAGATCCCAAAGAAGCTGATAACCAGGACCAGACCCTGAGGGAACAATTTATCAACGGGGTGTCTAGTGAACAAATAAGGACCCAATTAAAGATGCTGTCCGCCCAGCACCCTAACAGTGCCTTTCTGGACTTTAAAGAACTGGCTATAAAAATTCTGGGGTCCGCAGTATCTCCTGAGTTGAGCACCCCACCTGAGTCATCAGCCTGCAGGCCAAAACCGCTTATCACTAACCGAGCTGAGGCCGGCCAAGCTGTTCAAGTGTCAGCTACCGATACTATTGCCATGCTGACAGAGCAAGTAAATCACCTCACTAAAAGTCTAGAGAAGGTGTGCAGAAAAATAGAGGAATGGGAAAAACCCATAATGACAGAAGAAGAATTCCTGTCACCTCCTAGGCCGTTCCCACCTCCTTACCAAGAGACTCACCCCAGGGATCCTGGGAGGCGTAATAGAGATCGCAAGCGGCCCGTGTGTACATACTGCAAAAAGCTGGGACACACAGAATCCACGTGCTGGCAGTTAAACGGGCAACCCCTGAGGCTGAGGACCACCCCTTGGGAGGTAGAACACTAGGTCCAGAGGATCCAAATTGGATGCCACGTTATGTAGGATCCCATCCTAAAATCAATATAGAGATCAACGGGGTCCCCTTTGAAGCCCTATTAGATACTGGGTCTCAGGTCACTACTATTCAGCTGCCTGCATTTGAAAAGTTCTGGGACACCAACCAGTTGACCCAACCGCCTGAATCCTGGGTGGAAATTATCGCCAGCAATGGCAAACCAGTAAAGATTCATGGATACTGGGAACCCACCCTGCAGGTGGGAGAAGTAACCCTGCCTCCACAGGGAGTGATCGTAGTACAGGCCGGTGACAGAGGAGGACATCCTGTCATTCTAGGCACCAATGTCTTCAAAAACTGTTATTCAGAAATACTTGCTGTATTACATCAGACTTTGCCCACTGCTTCCTCTGCATCCAGGAGGGTGATTCAAAAGACTATTACTGTGTTAAGTGCCCAGCAGAGGTTTGCTAATGGGAAAGGAGAAATTTGTACTGCCAGGATTAGTGATATTAAGCCTGTGACTTTGCCTCCTAATTCTCAAACTCTTTTATGGTGTCGTGCTGTCCTGGGAGTCCAAGGCCGAGATTATCCAGCCCTGGTGGAACCAATCCAGATGGAGGATTACCCTTATGTGAGAGCTGCCAAGTGCCTGGTGAACGTCTCCCAAGGTAAAGTACCTGTCCTTCTGATTAACCTGAGTGATCATCCTGTTGCGCTTACTAAGCATTGCCGTGTTGCCCAGCTGTCCCAGGTGTCCTTCCAAGACATCATTCGTCTTCCAGCGACAGAGAAGCCGCCAGCTGCAGTCAGCGGATGTTCGCCGGTGACCCAGCCACAAGTGCCCTGGTGGGAAGAGCTCCATGTAGGGGACGAGACTACCCCCCAACATCAACAAGAAGGGATTCTACAGCTTGTCAAGGAGCACCACCAGGCCTTCAGTAAGCATGCTACTGACTATGGAGAGGTTAGTGCCATACAACACACCATACCTACTGGCTCTCATCCTCCTATCAAGGAGAGATACAGACCCTTACCACCTACTTCATATCAGACTGTAAAAGAAATGATCCAAGAGATGAAAGACTCTAATGTGATCCGGGACAGCCGTAGTCCGTGGGCTGCACCCCTGGTTCTTGTAAAGAAAAAGGATGGTGGTATCCGTTTCTGTGTGGATTATAGGAAAATTAATCAAATAACCCACAAAGATGCATACCCACTGCCCCGCATTGAGGAGTCACTAACTGCTCTGGGCTCCTCTGCCTATTTCTCCACATTGGACTTGACCAGTGGCTACTGGCAAGTACCCATGGCCCCTGCAGATAGGGAAAAGACTGCTTTCACTACTCCCATGGGCCTGTTCGAATTCAATTGTATGCCGTTCGGGCTATGTAATGCCCCAGGAACTTTCCAGAGACTAATGGAGCGGTGTTTGGGTCACAAAAACTTCGAAACAGTGCTGCTGTATCTAGATGACGTCATTGTGTACTCAAAAACATATGAAGACCATCTGAAACATTTGGCAGAAGTATTTGAAATCCTTATCAAATATGGCTTGAAGGTAAAGCCATCCAAGTGTCACCTGCTCAAACCTGCAGTAAGATACCTGGGGCATGTAGTAAGCGGAGAGGGAGTGCAACCTGACCCTGATAAATTAGCAGCTGTCCGTAATTGGCCGGTTCCTACTACCGTCAAAGAGGTGAGGAGTTTTCTTGGTTTTGCCGGCTACTATAGACGTTTTATCCCCCATTTTGCTCAAATAGCTGATCCTATCCAGGAACTCTTGAGGCGGCTACCCAAAAAGAGTCCTAGAACTCCTGTGCCCATTGAGTGGAATGAGGAAAGAGAGATAGCGTTCCAATTGCTAAAAAAGAAACTGACCGAGCCTCCCGTGTTAGGTTACCCAGATTATAGCAAGCCTTTTCATCTTTATACTGATGCTAGCAAGCGAGGCCTGGGAGCTGTGTTAGCCCAAATCCAAGAGGGAAAAGAGAGAGTGATAGCATATGCAAGCCGCTCCCTGAAAGGAGCTGAGAAAAATGACCAGAATTATAGTTCCTTCAAACTAGAGTTCCTGGCATTAGTGTGGGCGGTGACAGAAAAATTCAAGGATTATCTAGCCGCCACCCCGTTCATTGCATTCACTGACAATAACCCTCTGGCACATCTAAATACAGCTAAATTGGGGGCCTTGGAGCAGAGATGGGCCTCTCGCCTTGCCAACTATAATTTCTCTGTAAAGTATCGTGCTGGACGTACTAATGATAATGCTGATGCTTTATCCAGGCTTCCCACAGAGACAGCTCCTGATGATGTGCGAGATGCTTGGGAAGATGTAGAGATGCCGGCTTTCTATAACAAATTTGCTCAACAGGATCAGGCTCGAGCTACCAATAACAGAGCTGCAGTTCCTTCACCCTCCAGTAGGCCTGATCCTAAAGAAGAAAGGTGGGTGAAACTACAGTCTGAAAGTAGAGTGTTGGGTGAGTTGTTGGACTTCATTACTAGTGGCAGAGCCCCTGAGAGGATTCGGCGTAAGAGTGCAGATCCTGAGCTCATCAAACTGTGGAGACAGCGCCATCAACTCTTCATACAAAAGGGCCTATTGCTACGGAGAAGCCTAGACCCAGTGTCCAACGAGAGAGTGCACCAGATTCTCATACCCCGACGAGATGCAGGTATGGTGTTGGAGATGTACCACAATCAATCCGGTCACTTTGGGGTCCAAAAGACTGAGGCTACTATCCGCCAGCGGTTTTACTGGGTGGGCATGAGAGAAGACATGGAGAAGTGGTGTCGAGAGTGTGTAGCCTGTGCCTTAAAACGAAGTGAGCACCATGATCAGAGGGCACCACTGAGACCCATTGTAAGTACCCGTCCTCTTGAACTTGTCGCCATCGACCATGTGAAACTGGAGCCTAGTCACTCAGGCTATGCTTATGCCATGACTATTATTGACCATTTCACAAAGTTTGTTGTAGCAGTGCCTGTGAGAGACCAGACAGCCAAGACTACAGCCGAAATGTTCTGGAAGCACTTCCTCCTGCCCTATGGATGTCCGGAAAAGATCCTCACCGATCAAGGACCTGCTTTTGAGTCCCATCTGTTCCATGAACTGTGCTGCTTACACAACTGTAAGAAGATCCGGACAACGGCCTACCATCCTCAAGGTAACGGATTATGTGAAAAAATGAATCAGACCTTGATAGAGATGCTGAGGGCCGTGCCTCCTGAGAACAGAGGAGATTGGCCCAGTCTGTTGCCACAGCTCATGTTCACATACAATCATACCATACATTGTTCCACCGGGTATACCCCTTTTTACTTGATGTTTGGGTGCCAAGGGACATTGCCTGCTGATTATTCATTGGACATACACGTACCTGATTGCATTAACCCATTACCTAACACCGACTGGGTTGCTGAACATCAAAGGCGATTGAATACAGCCAAAGCCATTGTTCAGGAGCGTATGGACTATGCTAGGGACCGACAGCAGAGAGACTATGATCAAGCAGCCCATGCAGAACCCTTGACAATAGGGGCCGTGGTATGGTTAAAGAATAACCGCCGTACCAGTAAATTGGACAGTAAATGGGAGCGAAGTCCCTATGTTGTCACGGCAATCCCAAATGTTGGAACTCACACTTATGAGATCACCCGGGAAGACAAGGGATCCCAAATTGTACACCGAAACCGGTTAAAGCTCTGCCTGACACCAGAACCTAGTGCCGAGAGTTCTGGATCTGAATATCCTGTGTCAGAGTCAGCAATACAGCCCGAGGATCCTATGCAGGCTGTTAGCAATCTGAGGTATGACGCTGATCCCATGCATTGGCTTCTGACACCTTGGTTGAACTTGCTGGTGCCTGCTCCAGCACCTACTGTAGCTTCACCTCCGGAAGAGCTGGTTCAAGATGCCCCGGATCCAGTTCCCCCTCTAGTGGATCTAATTGTTCCAGTTGTTCCAGTTGTTCCTGACCAAGATCTCCCTGATGGAGACCCTCCTGTTGCTCCTCTCTCTTCTACCTCGTTGCTAAGGGAAGAGGAGACCCCTGTTTTGAGAAGGTCTACCCGGATGACCAGGGGACGCCCGCCAGTCCGTTTAGGAGACTTTGACTATTCTGGTGGTGTCTCCTCCCAAACAGTTGCCACTGGCAATACCTTACTTGACATTTGTGCGCAAGAATGGACTCCTCCACGCGAGCCCTTGCCTGTGATACACCCACAGAAAACTCCTGGGTAGTTCCGTTTTTATACTGTTTTATCTATTTTGCTGTTCTATTATGGACTTATTCATTGTCATGGACTATCCTGGTTATAATGTTACGCTGTGCCAGGTCAGCGCCCCAGTTCCATTCACTATCCTGAGGAGAAGAGAACGACGCCCCTTGTCACCACCCTTCATCTTTGCCAATTGGACCTGATATGAATGTAAATGCAGATGAATTACATAAATGTATGCCTGCATGTCTCTTTTTTCTGTTTCAGGTAGAGATTCCAGTTGGGCGAGTCCTGATGGAGTACGAGGTCGTACTCAGCTTAAAGCAGTGGGGTATGTAGTGTACGGGGACTGTAATGCCCGTCACTACAAAAGTGTCACTTGGTGTGCTGTCGTCCCCCCTTATTTATGGGGAAGTTGGTATATGTCATCTTTATAAATTGTCATGTAATGTAATGTTATGTATTTCCCTGTTACTGTGACACTTGCATGTACAGGCCTGCTAGGGGTGTCATTCCAGCTTCTAGTCACTAGAGGGAGCTAGAGAGCCCTAGTTTATATAAGGCCCAGACAGGGAAGCAAAAGTCAGTCTAGTTTGGAGCTCAGAAGTTTCTAGAGCCTGAGGAAGCTGAGAGGGAGACAGAGGCAAAGCTCAGAGAAGCAAGAGGTACTCAAGACAACAGAGGAGGTACTTTATAAAGATAAAACCAAGGATATACGCCAGAGCTAGGGTATTGGGCCTTGGAGAAGATTTTCTATGTTCCAGGATCAGTCAGGAATAGAGTGCAAGCTCCTGTACTGCAAGTCCTGTGTTTCACACTCTGAAGTTACCTTGCTTAATCTGTATTGCCTGCATCAACCGTATTGAAAAATCGACTGTATGCAAAGGAACTGCGCTTCCGTGAATGTCTCTATATTTAAAACTACTAAAGTTGGAGTTCTGTTTTAACATCACGGTGTTCCTCATTTATTCCTGCTGTCCGCAAACGGCGTGCCACCGTTTAATTGGCACTGGCGTCACGAACATTTTCTTACCATCACCTGCCTATGCAGAGAGTCAGCCGTCTCAGGTTAGTGTCATTGCACTACTACACCCAGAAACTCTATTACACACAACTTGAGTACACTGCAGTTGCGCAGGCACTGCAGCATGTAGTCGCTCATTTGTGCCAGGCTGCCCAGAGGTAAGGACAAGCTGTCCTCTGTGGGAGGCGCATCGTCATCGTCCTGCGTTTCCCCCCAGCCACGCACCAGTGATGGGCCCGAGCTGCGTTGGGTGCCAGCCCGCTGTGAACCTGCTTCATCCTCATCCTCCTCCACCTCCTCCTCATCCTCGTCCTCAAGTAGTGGGCCCTGTCTGGCCACATTTGTACCTGGCCTCTGCTGTTGCAAAAAACCTCCCTCTGAGTCACTTCAAAGAGACTGGCCTGAAAGTGCTAAAAATGACCCCTCTTCCTCCTCCTCCTCCTGGGCCACCTCCTCTTCCATCATCGCCCTAAGTGTTTTCTCAAGGAGACATAGAAGTGGTATTGTAACGCTGATAACGGCGTCATCGCCACTGGCCATGTTGGTGGAGTACTCGAAACAGCGCAACAGGGCACACAGGTCTCGCATGGAGGCCCAGTCATTGGTGGTGAAGTGGGGTTGATCCGCAGTGCGACTGACCCGTGCGTGCTGCAGCTGAAACTCCACTATGGCCTGCTGCTGCTCGCACAGTCTGTCCAGCATGTGCAAGGTGGAGTTCCACCTGGTGGGCACGTCGCATATGAGGCGGTGAGCGGGAAGGCCGAAGTTACGCTGTAGCGCAGACAGGCGAGCAGCGGCAGGATGTGAACGCCGGAAGCGCGAACAGACGGCCCGCACTTTATGCAGCAGCTCTGACATGTCGGGGTAGTTGTGAATGAACTTCTGCACCACCAAATTCAGCACATGCGCCAGGCAAGGGATGTGCGTCAAACCGGCTAGTCCCAGAGCTGCAACGAGATTTCGCCCATTATCGCACACCACCAGGCCAGGCTTGAGGCTCACCGGCAGCAACCACTCGTCGGTCTGTTGTTCTATACTCCGCCACAACTCCTGTGTGGTGTGGGGCCTGTCCCCCAAACATATGAGTTTCAGAATGGCCTGCTGACGTTTACCCCGGGCTGTGCTGAAGTTGGTGGTGAAGGTGTGTGGCTGACTGGATGAGCAGGTGGAAGAAGAGGAGAAGGAAGCTGAGTAGGAGGAGGAGGAGACAGGAGGCAAAGAATGTTGCCCTGCGATCCTTGGCGGCGGAAGGACGTGCACCAAACAGCTCTCCGCCTGGGGCCCAGCCGCCACTACATTTACCCAGTGTGCAGTTAGGGAGATATAGCGTCCCTGGCCGTGCTTACTGGTCCACGTATCTGTTGTTAGGTGGACCTTGCCACAGATGGCGTTGCGCAGTGCACACTTGATTTTATCGGATACTTGGTTGTGCAGGGAAGGCACGGCTCTCTTGGAGAAGTAGTGCCGGCTGGGAACAACATACTGTGGGACAGCAAGCGACATGAGCTGTTTGAAGCTGTCTGTGTCCACCAGCCTAAATGACAGCATTTCATAGGCCAGTAGTTTAGAAATGCTGGCATTCACGGCCAGGGATCGAGGGTGGCTAGGTGGGAATTTATGCTTTCTCTCAAATGTTTGTGAGATGGAGAGCTGAACGCTGCCGTGTGACATGGTTGAGATGCTTGGTGACGCAGGTGGTGGTGTTGGTGGTACATCCCATGTTTGCTGGTCGGCAGGTGCCAACGTTCCTCCAGAGGCGGAGGAAGAGGCCGAGGCGGCGGCCGCAGCAGAAGAGGCCGAGGCGGCAGCAGCAGAAGAGGTAGCAGGGGGAGCCTGAGTGACTTCCTTGTTTTTAAGGTGTTTACTCCACTGCAGTTCATGCTTTGCATGCAGGTGCCTGGTCATGCAGGTTGTGCTAAGGTTCAGAACGTTAATGCCTCGTTTCAGGCTCTGATGGCACAGCGTGCAAACCACTCGGGTCTTGTCGTCAGCACATTGTTTGAATAACTGCCACGCCAGGGAACTCCTTGAAGCTTCCTTTAGGGTGCTCGGTCCCAGATGGTGGTGGCCAGTAGCAGACGGACTCTCTTGGCGGCGGGTGTTCTGCTTTTGCCCACTGCTCCCTCTTTTGCTACGCTGTTGGCTCGGTCTCACCACTGCCTCTTCCTCCGAATTCTAAAAGTCAGTGGCACGACCTTCATTCCATGTGGGGTCTAGGACCTCATCGTCCCCTGCATCGTCTTCCACCCAGTCTTCCTCCCTGACCTCCTGTTCAGTCTGCACACTGCAGAAAGACGCAGCAGTTGGCACCTGTGTTTCGTCATCATCAGAGACGTGCTGAGGTGGTATTCCCATGTCCTCATCATCAGGAAACATAAGTGGTTGTGCGTTAGTGCATTCTATCTCTTCCACCCCTGGGGAAGGGCTAGGTGGATGCCCTTGGGAAACCCTGCCAGCAGAGTCTTCAAACAGCATAAGAGACTGCTGCATAACTTGAGGCTCAGACAGTTTCCCTGATATGTATGGGGGTGATGTGACAGACTGATGGGCTTGGTTTTCATGTGCCATCTGTGCGCTTTCTGCAGAAGACTGGGTGGGAGATAATGTGAATGTGCTGGATCCACTGTCGGCCACCCAATTGACTAATGCCTGTACCTGCTCAGGCCTTACCATCCTTAGAACGGCATTGGGCCCCACAAAATATCGCTGTAAATTCTGCTGGCTACTGGGACCTGAGGTAGTTGGTTCACTAGGACGTGTGGCTGTGGCAGAACGGCCATGTCCTCTCCCAGCACCAGAGGGTCCACTAACACCACCACGACCATGTCCGCGTCCCTTACTAGATGTTTTCCTCATTGTTACCGTTCACCACAATAGGAAAAATATTATTCGGGCCAATGTATTGAATTAAAATTCAGGCCTTTTTTTACAGACACCTAACACTATCTGGCTATCTATTTAGGTACCGTATTACACTAATACAGGCACACCAGTAATGACAGATTTAGCTGAATATAAATTTGAGGCCTATTATTTAGGCGCTGGGTGACAGGTATACGTTTACGGACAGAATTAGACGTGGATCTGCACTGTAGTGTGTGTGTGAAGTTCTTGAGAATTACCCTATCAGCACCTTGAATCTAATATACCCTTTTAGGGATAGATTTAAAGTAGGCCTGATACAGCAGAAACCACTAATTTTGAGAATTGCAAAATTGGGAATTGTTTTTCAACCCAGAACAAAACTGTGCTTTGACGGACACTAAAAATAACTTGACCAGCTAAAACAGTAATGACAGATTTGGATGAATATAAATGTGAGGCCTATTTTTTAGGCGCTGGGTGACAGGTATACGTTTTATTACAGAATTAGACTTGGATCTGCACTGTAGCATGTGTGTGAAGTTTTTGAGAATTACCCTATCAGCACCTTGAATCTAATATACCCTTTTAGGGATAGATTTAAAGTAGGCCTGATACAGCAGAAACCACTAATTTTGAGAATTGCAAAATTGGGAATTGTTTTTCAACCCAGAACAAAAACTGTGCTTTGACGGACACTAAAAATAACTTGACCAGCTAAAACAGTACAGATTTGGATGAATATAAATGTGAGGCCTATTTTTTAGGCGCTGGGTGACAGGTATACGTTTAATCACAGAATTAGACTTGGATCTGCACTGTAGCGTGTGTGTGAAGTTCTTGAGAATTACCCTATCAGCACCTTGAATCTAATATACCCTTTTAGGGATAGATTTAAAGTAGGCCTGATACAGCAGAAACCACAAATTTTGAGAATTGCAAATTTGGGAATTGTTTTTCAACCCAGAACAAAAACTGTGCTTTGACGGACACTAAATAACTTGACCAGCTAAAGCAGTAATGACAGATTTGGATTAATATAAATGTGAGGCCTATTTTTTAGGCGCTGGGTGACAGGCTCAACTTGCCCCTGATGTAGTATATGGCCAAAAAATAACCACACTATTGATGGTTAAATGCACTTGATGAAAGCTTGACCCTGATGTAGGATATAGCAAAAAATAACCACACTATTGATGGTTAAATGCACTTGATGAAAGCTTGACCCTGATGTAAGATATAGCAAAAAATAACCACACTATTGATGGTTAAATGCACTTGGGTGACAAGGTCAGCTTGCCCCTGATGTAGTATATGGCCAAAAAATAACCACACTATTGATGGTTAAATGTACTTGGTGGCAGCTTGTGCTTGCACACCACAAGCCACAAAACGGCCGCCGATCACCCCAGAAAAAAGTGACTGAAAAACGCTCTGGGCAGCCTAAAAACACTGAGCAATTGAATAGCAGCAGTTCAATGATCCACAGCTGTAGATCGATCACTGAATGAAGTCTTTTGGAGGAGTTAATCACTGCCTAATCTCGCCCTAACGTCGCAGCTGCAATGTAAGATCCTCACCTGCTTTGCACTCCAGGGGAACCAAGAGGGGTCCTCGTGGAGTTGCGGGACAGGTTATGCGTGTCTCTGATGCACCAGCGCTGACACCTTTGCGAACCAGTGCGGGGATGCGTTCACGTGGACATCGGAGGGGAGGACCGTCGGAGTCCCGGGGACAGAGTGGCCAGGCGAGTGACAAGACGCCGCGGCCAGGGTTGTCTCCGGTGTCTCCTGCGACTTCCGTTTCCGGATCTGGGTCCACGCGCTCGCATACTCGCGCTGAGTCAATCATGCATCCGTGCGTACGCACGAGGGCAGGTTCGCAAAGGGATACACGGTCGCGAGTACGCGCTTCTTATGCGCTTCGTCGACCAGTGGCGCATAATATACTGACTCACAAGAGCAAAGTGGATTAGGGAGCCAGCCATGGGTTAATCAACTTGTGATTGCCTTAGGCCATGTACTCAGGTGCAGGGCAATTTGTTCACCTATGGTAGTGGACACTTGGCACCCTGGGATTGGTCAGCAGGCATTTAAAAGGAGGTCTCTCAGGGTGATCAGTGCCCACTGTTATTTTCCCTCAACCAGGTATAGGTCACAACTGCTAGTGACTGAAGACTGCCAGGAACTTTGTCCTTTGCAACGGACCCAAGATCTGGAGTGACTCGACTGCCAAGTGCACAGCATCATTCAGCACAGGTTGGGACTATTCCTGGAATCTCCTTGCCTGGTTTTTGTTATTATTCCTTGTTACCAGCAAGTGTCCTGGACGTTTATGTTTCTGGTGAATAAACACCTTTTTGCTTTCATCACTGGTCTGTTTGTTGGTGCCTTGCATTACAGAACAGTGGGCCCAACTAACAGTTGCCATGGACAATATCCAGCAGCAGCTGAGTGAATTAACGGGAGCCGTTAACCTGCTGTTCCAACGACGCCCAAATATACCAGCAGCCGCTGCAGCGCAAATCCAAGAGCAACTGACAACTGTGATGGAGGAGGTTCAGCAGCTTATCCAGGGAGCCTCAGCACTACCCATCACTATCGCAAGGCATCAAACAGAACCTAAGATCCCTCTGCCTGACCCCTTCACAGGAGAGCGACAGGAGTTCTTAAACTTCAGGGACTCCTGTCTCCTTTATTTCCAGTTGCGTCCGATGGCTTCTGGCACTCTCAGGCAGAGAATTGGGATTGTTATGTCACTGCTACGTGGAGACCCCCAACGTTGGGCATTTAATTTGCCTCAAGACCATACAGCTTTTTCGTCAGTGGACGCCTTCTTCGAGGCTATGGCTGTGATTTACGATGACCCGGATCGTACTCGCACCGCAGAGACCAATCTTGAGCATATTCAACAAGGCCGCCGCCCAGCTGAAGAATACGCTGCAGAATTCAGGCAATGGGCAGCTTTCACCACCTGGGGCGACGCAGCCCTACGCCATCGCTTCCGTTTGGGACTTTCGGATGCGGTCCGGGATCTTCTTTTGGCCTTGCCTACCCCCTTCTCATTGGAAATGGCTATCTCTCAGGCAATCGATGCCGACAGGCGAATCCGTGAGAGGCGAGTGGAACGGTCGTCTCGGTTTTCATCCTCTCGACCACATCCAGGGCCTCTTAAATCGGCCGAAGAGCCAATGGAGGTTGGATCCTCCCATCTCACACAGGCAGAACAAGCTCGTCGCCAACAGAAAGGCCTGTGCCTATTTTGCGGAAAGTCTGGACACCTCGTTAAAACCTGTCCCCTCCTGCCGGCGGGAAACGAATGAACCTAGGGGGCATAGAGGAGAACCCCCTAGGTGCTATTATCCCTCCTCCAAGCCGGGTGATGGTATCCATATCCTTACGGTGGCAAGACAAGGTCCATGAGTTTTCAGCACTAATCGATTCTGGGGCCGCTGGGAATTTTGTGGACTCAACCTTGGTTCGTCGACTTGGCATCCCGTTGATCCAGCCGAAAACCACCATGTCAGTGACCGCGATTGATGGTTCCCCTCTTCAAGATGGTCGTGCAGTGTGGATGACTCCGGGAATACAGGTAACGGTGGGGGCTGATCATCGGGAGACCTTAAGCCTTTTTGTCCTTGACATGCCATCCACTCCCGTGATTTTGGGTCTCCCTTGGTTAAGGCTCCATAATCCAGTAGTGGACTGGCGCTCGGGTCTTATTTGTCAGTGGAGTACGGAATGCCTTACTAAGTGCATTCGTCCCGACCTGTCACTAGCCTCCATGGAAGTATTAAGTACTTTACCACAGCAGTATCATAATTTCCGAGATGTGTTCAGTCCTCAGGGGGCTGATGTGTTACCTCCCCACAGGTCATATGATTGTCCTATAGACCTGTTGCCAGGTACCATGCCACCACGAGGGCATCTTTATAATCTCACTGGGCCTGAGGTTCAGGCTCAGCGGGAGTATATTAAAGAGAACCTTGAGAAGAATTTCATTCGTCCATCCACTTCCCCTGCTGGAGCTGGATTCTTCTTTGTGGAGAAGAAGGATGGAGGCTTGAGACCTTGCATCGATTATCGTGCCCTTAATCGGATTACGGTGAAGAATCGGTATCCACTGCCTCTGATTGATGATCTGTTTTCTCAGGTGGCAGGGGCCCGAGTCTTCACCAAACTTGATTTAAGGGGTGCTTATAATTTAGTTCGCATTAGAGAGGGTGACGAATGGAAGACCGCATTTAATACCAGAGACGGGCATTACGAGTATCTCGTGATGCCTTTCGGTCTCTGTAATGCTCCCGCGGTCTTCCAGGAGTTCATCAACGATGTTCTCAGAGATTTCTTGGATAGATGTGTTGTTGTCTATCTAGATGACATACTAATCTACTCTTCGGATCTGGTCTCTCATCGGAGACACGTGTGTCAGGTTTTCCAGAAGCTGAGGGAGAACCGCCTCTATACCAAACTTGAGAAGTGTCTGTTTGAGGTGAAGGAATTGCCTTTCCTGGGGTACATTATCTCAGAAAAGGGATTGGCTATGGACCCATCCAAACTTTCTGCTGTCTTGGATTGGCCTCAGCCTAAGGATCTTAAGGGGTTGCAGCGTTTCTTAGGCTTTGCCAACTTCTACCGCAAGTTTATTAAGAATTTTTCTGCGATAGTAGTACCTCTCACCAACCTCACTAAGAAGGGAGCTAATCCTTCTAAGTGGACGAGAGAGGCAGTCAGAGCCTTTGAGACGCTGAAACAGGCCTTTTGCACGGCACCAATTCTTACTCATCCAGACACCTCCAGACCTTTTGTTCTCGAGGTCGATGCCTCAGAGGTCGGTGTAGGGGCAGTTCTCTCACAGTATTCTGGGGACCCTGAGAGGTTACATCCCTGTGCCTTCTTCTCTCGGAAGCTCTCTCCAGCCGAGTGTAATTATGATATCGGCAATAGAGAGCTTCTGGGAGTAAAATTGGCTTTTCAAGAGTGGAGACATTGGCTAGAGGGTGCAGAACATCCCATCACGGTTTACACTGACCACAAAAATTTGGAGTACCTAGAGAGTGCCAAAAGACTCAACTCCCGACAAGCCCGGTGGGCATTGTTTTTCACCCGCTTCAATTTCCGCCTCACTTATAAACCAGGTTCCAAAAACGTGAAGGCAGATGCCCTGTCCCGCTGCTTCCCTGAGGTTGCTTCCGTCCTGGACTCTGAGCCAGAAACCATTCTCCCAACTAAATGTTTTCTTGCTGCCCTGGGGGCCGCAGAAGTAATGGAGGACTTGTCCTCTCTTCTTGAGCCTTCACAGGCAGAGAGTCCACCTGACAAACCCGAGGGTCGATGGTTTGTACCCATTAACCTTCGATTGAAGGTCATCCAACAGCTTCATGACTCAAAGTCTGCCGGGCATTTGGGTGTTAAGAAAACACTTGCCCTTGTTAAACGTCACGTGTGGTGGCCCAACATGTCCGTGGATGTTAAGGCCTATATCCAGGCATGTACTGTTTGTGCCAGATGTAAACCGTCCCGGTCTGCCCCTTCTGGGACTTTACTCCCACTGCCAATTCCCCAGGCTCCATGGACTCACATTTCCATGGATTTCATCACAGATTTGCCAAGGTCCTCTGGAAGTACGGTAATCTGGGTAGTGGTGGACCGTTTTAGTAAAATGGCCCATTTTATCCCACTCCCTGGATTGCCCTCGGCCAGAGAATTGGCAGATCTGTTCTTGAATCATGTTTTTCGATTACACGGAGCGCCGGATGACATTGTTTCAGACAGAGGAGTGCAATTCATCTCTCGCTTCTGGCGTTCTTTCTGCTCCCGATTGGGTATTAATTTGTCTTTTTCTTCTGGTTTTCACCCAGAGACCAACGGTCAGACGGAAAGGACTAACCAGACCCTGGAGCAATATCTCCGGTGCTTCGTGTCAGACTGCCAGGAGGAATGGGCAGCGTATCTACCCTTTGCGGAGGTGGCTTATAACAACTCTGAGCATGCTTCCACTAAGATGTCTCCGTTCAGGTGCGTGGGGGGCAGGGATCCAAGACTCTCTTCTTTGGCCGGACCCTCCACTGACTCACCGGTGGTGGATCAATGGTTCGAGGATAGACGTCCCATTTGGTCGTCGGCCCAGCGGAATCTCCGCAGTGCGGTGGCGCAACAGAAGAAATTTGCTGATCGTCATCGCACCGTAGAGCAAAAGTTTAAGGTGGGAGATCAGGTGTGGGTCTCCACCCGGAACATTCCGCTGCGTCAGCCATCTTCCAAGTTGGGTCCTCGATTCATTGGCCCATACCCAGTGACACAAAAGATCAACCGAGTTACGTACAAGGTTGCTCTTCCACCGTCGATCCGAGGAGTGAACACCTTTCATGTTTCACTTCTCAAATCGGCAGCCGACTCCGCTCCCTTCATTCAGACCCCATCCCCGCTGGAGGTCCAAGGGGTACCGGAGTTCGAGGTGAACAGAATTTTGGACTCTCGTTTTGTCCAAAGGTCTCTTCAATACTTGGTGGACTGGAAGGGTTTTGGTCCAGAGGAGAGATGTTGGATACCTGCTCGCCAGGTGCATGCGGATGAGTTGGTGGCAGCCTTTCACCGGGATAATCCGGGGAAAGCTTGCTTGGAGTCTTCAGAGCCGCCTCCTCGAGGGGGGGGTAATGTAAGATCCTCACCTGCTTTGCACTCCAGGGGAACCAAGAGGGGTCCTCGTGGAGTTGCGGGACAGGTTATGCGTGTCTCTGATGCACCAGCGCTGACCCCTTTGCGAACCAGTGCGGGGATGCGTTCGCGTGGACATCGGAGGGGAGGACCGTCGGAGTCCCGGGGACAGAGTGGCCAGGCGAGTGACAAGACGCCGCGGCCAGGGTTGTCTCCGGTGTCTCCTGCGACTTCCGTTTCCGCATCTGGGTCCACACGCTCGCATACTCGCGCTGAGTCAATCATGCGTCCGTGCGTACGCACGAGGGCAGGTTCGCAAAGGGATACACGGTCGCGAGTACGCGCTTCTTATGCGCTTCGTCGACCAGTGGCGCATAATATACTGACTCACAAGAGCAAAGTGGATTAGGGAGCCAGCCATGGGTTAATCAACTTGTGATTGCCTTAGGCCATGTACTCAGGTGCAGGGCAATTTGTTCACCTATGGTAGTGGACACTTGGCACCCTGGGATTGGTCAGCAGGCATTTAAAAGGAGGTCTCTCAGGGTGATCAGTGCCCACTGTTATTTTCCCTCAACCAGGTATAGGTCACAACTGCTAGTGACTGAAGACTGCCAGGAACTTTGTCCTTTGCAACGGACCCAAGATCTGGAGTGACTCGACTGCCAAGTGCACAGCATCATTCAGCACAGGTTGGGACTATTCCTGGAATCTCCTTGCCTGGTTTTTGTTATTATTCCTTGTTACCAGCAAGTGTCCTGGACGTTTATGTTTCTGGTGAATAAACACCTTTTTGCTTTCATCACTGGTCTGTTTGTTGGTGCCTTGCATTACATGCAACCTCTCCCTACACTTGTATCAGCAGAGTGACGTGCAGCGCTACGTGACCCAAGCTTATATAGAGGCTGGGTCACATGCTGCACTGGCCAATCACAGCCATGCCAATAGTAGGCATGGCTGTGATGGCCTCTTGGGGCAAGTAGTATGATGCTTGTTGATTGGCTGCTTTGCAGCCTTTCAAAAAGCGCCAAGAAAGCGCCGAACACCGAACTCGAACCCAGACTTTTATGAAAATGTTCGGGTTCGGGTCCGTGTCACGGACACCCCAAAATTCGGTACGAACCCGAACTATACAGTTCGGGTTCGCTCATCCCTAGTGGACACCCCTACAGTGGATGTATGGATGGACGGTACCCCTATGAATGAGGAATACCGGGGTAGGTATGTGTCTTCCGATTGGAAAGACCCCAGTGGCAGGGTTATTAACTTTGTTCAATATAGATGGTTCGTTTAGATGGCCTTTTTGCGAGGCAGTAGATGAAGGGTGCTGGACATTTACACAATGGGTCTATCTGTCTAAATCCAAACCCGTAGGAAAACTAGTGCTACAGGTTGGAGAAAGTGACCAATGGTATCCGTTCAGAGGTAGAGGGCAAGTTTGTGTAACGGTGGTGAGGATCCCCTATGAAGCGACAGGTCTCCAACCTGTAAAAATGCATTTAGACTCTTGCAACGCCCCTATCCATCAATTGGCAGATCCTATAGCTCCTCAACTGTCATCCCCATGGAAGATCATCACGGGGACAAAATTCGTCCTATTTACTTGGAGAATTTCCGTAGATGACTTCCGAGTCGACCAGTGGGATCACAGATGTGGGGAGTTTGTGAGGAACCAAATTGACATGATAAAAGGTTGGATAGAGGCGGGGCAAGAGGTAAGAAAGGATGATCTCATACACAGAAATCACAGGGGAAGAAGAGATCTGATAGCCATGGGACTAGGCGGAGGTGCATTGGGAGTGGGCGCACTGAACACTATGGATATGGAAGTCCTGAGAGGTAAACTTGGGGATGTTGCTGACACGCCGGAGAAGGATTCGAGACCCAGCTTGATGTAAACCACGTCTTAGAGGGTTTGCGGCATTCGCACATAGATGCCACTACTCTATCTTCTGCTTTACGAGAGAAGTTTAGAAGGTTAGTTGTGGGTCTCTTGGAAGAACAGGATAGAGCTCAGCTCGCTCTGGCGTTTACGCAAGTCCAGAGTGAACTCTCAGGCAACCTTAAACATATTGTATCATCATTGTACGGCGGCCACTTCCCATTTAACCTCCGCCAACGGGTAAGTCCTCTTATATCTCCTTTTGCAGCCAATCACATTAACTGGTGGGTAGTCCAGTGGCACGGCTGTAGGAATCTCACTTGCACTGCTTTGTCATTGGCTTCTGTATCCGGCCATCTTAGACAGGGTTACAGTGCAGTTAACTTAGGGATTGTCATAAATAACCAGACGGTGCTTCATCCACAGCTCCCCCCGGGCATTCTAACCTATGAGAGAGGCCATCCTTATCTGTTAGACACAGAGGGGTGTTGGAAGAAAGAGGATGCTATCCTCTGTCAAGGTAGTCAGGATCGGGTGTTAAGACACCAATGTTGGAGCACCGAGGGGTCCTGTGAGATGAAGGCCAGCCCAATACCCTCCTCCCTTAAATACTTTGGACAGGGGTATTGGTGCTGGTACCAAAGGCAAAACATGTCTTATACAATCTATGGAACTAACTGCACAGAGAGAGGAGAACTCCTCCCTGGAGCGTATTGCACCTGTAGTCCCGTCCTAGGTTTAGATGTCGCAGAGCTACAAGGAAGGACACCAATCACCCCGGAGAAAAGACTCGACATCCGCCCTGACGTACCCGTGAGACTCCAGAAGATTCCTCTTGGCTTTGGGCTAGAACTCAAACATCTCCTGCTGGACTTCAGCCAAGAAGACGAAATACTTAGGAATCTTCGAGAAACAGGCCACCATCCAACTGACTCACGACAAGAATAAAATAACGGCAATCACTACCGCTTTGGACAAAGACTCCAAGATCTCCTGGTGGGAAAGTCTGTTCGGCTACAGTCCAAAGGCAACATCCTTCTTCAACCTATTGATACACCCGGTGATAGTTCTCCTGGTTCTGGTAATCGTCATGTACACGGGACTGTGTCTAATCTACAGGAGGGTCAAGAGACTTGCGGACCAGCTAAACCAGAACCAGACAGAACTTCACGAAGTTAATTGTAGGAGGCTCAGGACTTAGCTCCAACAAAGTCCTGGAGCCAGAGAACGCATGGACATACTGTTTCCTATGAGGGTCGGGATGAAAATCCAAAAGCCATCCTATGACCTCATAGTATTGTGTGTGGGTGTGTGTATATAAATATTGTGTTGTAGTAGGTTTTTCTATGAGGGTTCAGGGTGAACATCCAAAGCCATCCTATGACCTCATAGCATTGTGTGTATGTATATCACGTATTGTAGTAGATTTTCGTAGGAGCGTTCGGGGTATAATCATAGGCCACCCTGTGACCTCATCATATTGTGTATAGATTTACATTGATTATTTGCATGTGAGTTCCTCATGTACCCATGGACACTCTAGGTGCAAATGTGCGACAGCCATACTACAATATGGCTGGACGCATACTTGCATCCTATAGTCATTTCCCCAATGACACGAGGGTCTGTAAACTACTGGTGTCTTGGGAGGTATAGAGAGTAAAGCCAGGTGGCATGAGTCTCTATGGGTACACACTGAATTGAATTGGGCTGTATTGGGAGGGATGTGACATGTTTGTGTGAGTGGGGTAGAGTAGATTCCCTAGGGTCAGGCCCCTCATTACTAAGGTATTTGCCGCTTCAATATCGACAATGGTGACTTTTTGTAAGGGTTGGACTGAATGATGGTAGTGCGGGGTTCCTTCCCGCAGGTAGAATTTAGGTACTATGACATCACCTCTCACCAGAAAATCTGACCTGCCTTGCAAAAACCTATGTATCTGTCCATGGGAGAACCTCTCCAACAACTGAGTCTTCAATTCATACTGGTGTTAAAAGGTCAGCCTACGGCCGTCCGTACCCCATAAGGAGGTGCTACATGAATTACCGGCACTAACAGTGGGGGTAACGGACGCCAGAAGAACAACACTGGCAAGAAAAGAGAACACGGTCGCTGAGTGGAGCGATCTAAAGACAGCGAGGGTGAAGCCATTCCAGAATACTACATAGGGAGTGGCTGACACCTGAGGATCATAATGTAAGATGCCAAGAAAGTTATCCAAAGAGAAGACGGTGTATTCGGTGGGTGGAAGCGTTTGGTGAAGGGCAGGTCGGAGATGTTGGTCATTATAGGTGATGTCTAGGTACCTAAGGGTCATATTACTTCAGTCCTTCCTGAATCTTAACCTAGAGGGCGATTGAGAGGAGACTAATACATCCCAACCCTTCCCCCAAAATGCTTATTGTTGTGTTCCCGACAACAGGGGGATTGTTGAGGGAAGTGGCATATTCAGGTATATATATGTATATATGCCCTGACATATATGCATATGTATATATATATATATATGTATATATAGGCCCTTCTTCTGGGCCCGTCCAGTTGGGATGTGTTACACATATAGAGATGTATGTGTGCCCCCTGGGCAGCATGCATCTCTATGTATGTAAGCCATGGTTCAGGGGTATGGGTACATATATATCTATAGATGTGGCCCAGACATCTATGGATGTATATGTGCCCCTATAATATAGGAGGGCTTATTCCTGCCCCTATGTGAATATAATGACCGTTCATATATGCTTATAGATGTGCCCCAAGCATCTATGGGCATATATGGCCGGAATCCCGCTGAAATACGCCTGCTGGGTGGGTGGAGGAGACCGACAGTTGGACAATTATGTCCAGTGTCGGCCTCTACAAAGGACAGAGGATCAATAAGATCCTCTGCCCTTTGTCACCATCTCCGGCCGCGCCGGAGATGGTGCGCCTAACAGAGACATGGGAACAAAGAGTTCCCATGCCCCTGTGAGTGGCTGACCTCCGGCGCTGTAATTACAGCGCCGGAGGTAGGCGTGAGCTTCACAGGCGGGAGGATCAAAGGATCCCCCCCTGGAAGTGCGCTCCGAGATCCTCGGGCCGGCGCGGTGACGTCATATCACCGCGCCGGCCCACGTGTTGAGGCCGGTGGTGCACATGCGCACGGCGGCAACAGTAGGACTGCGAGCGGGCGCCGCCAAATTTAAATAGACCAGCGGCGCTCCGCTCAGCAGTCAGGTAAGTCCACCCAGCAAGAAGAGGAATCCCCTGGACCAACGAGCCCCCCTGGACAACGAGCATTATACCGCTAAGTATCATTAACCCTTATCCCCCTACCCTATACCACCAACGATATATTCCCTTATTCCCCTACCCTATACCACCAACGATATATTCCCTTATTCCCCTACCCTATACCACCAACGATCCCCTGCCCTGCATTTAACCCTTATCCCCCTACCCTATACCACCAACGATCCCCTACCCTATACCACCAACGATCCCCTGCTCCCTGTTTCCCCTGATTAACCCTTACACCTCCAGCGGACCCTAATCCCCTTGTGTTCCCCTCTAGCTCCTGCCTTCCTGTCATGGTCTTACCTTCTTGCTGTTCTCCTTCGTTTGACATGTGCTGGCGGCCATCTTGGTTTCTGGGTTTCTTGTAGCCTCCCACCCTGCGGTTCCTCCTTCCCACTGGGAGGAGCTGGATGCCTAGCTCATATATATAGGAGGTCTGTGGCTTCAGTTCCTTGCTTGGTCCTCCTGTGTTCACATGCTTCTAGACTGCTGCTGCTTCTGGTTCCTGATCCTGGTTTCGTCCGACTACCCTGCTGGTTCCTGATCCTGGCTTCGTCTGACTACCCTGCTGGTTCCTGACCCTGGCTTCGTCTGACTACCCTTCTGGTTCCTGACCTCTGGCTTCACAAAGACTTTGTTTCGGTTTCGCCATCCGTTTGGACTTTTGCTTTACAGCTTTATTTTCAATAAAGCCTTCTTATTTTCACTTATCCCTTGTTGTACGTCTGGGTCATGGTTCCGTGACATTAGGACCAAGCCATGAATTCTGACGGTACAGGGCCATCCTCGCTACCCACGCTGGTTGCCAGACTTGATCAGCAGGATCACCTGTTGGGTCGGTTCGCTGTGGCGTTGCAAACCCTGCTTGAACGCACGGCTCATTTCGCTCCCGTTGCCGATGGGTCGGTTGTCGCTCCTGGGCCCGCTCCTACTGCCGCTCCGGTTGTTGCGCCAGAGTCTACCCCGACACCTGTTGTTGCACCTGCGGTGTTTCGGGGTATGACCGGTTCTGCCCCTCTTCCACAGCGCTTTGGGGGAGAGCCAACTCAGTGCCGAGGTTTCCTTAACCAGGTGGGCATTTATTTCGAGTTGCTGCCACATGCCTTTCCCACTGAGAGATCAAAGGTGGGCTTCTTGATCTCGCTGTTCTCGGACAAGGCCTTGGCCTGGGCCAGCCCTTTATGGGAGAACAACAATCCAGTGGTTGCCGAGTTTTCCGGTTTTGTTGCTTCTCTTCGGAAGGTATTCGATGTGCCGGCTCGTGCTGCCTCTGCTGCGAAGCTCCTTATGTCCATCAGACAGGGTTCACGATCCGTAGCTGAATACGCCATTGAGTTTCGTACCCTGGCAGCAGAGGTGGGCTGGAATAATGAGGCTCTGGTCGCTGCTTTCTCTCATGGTCTCTCGGATGCCTTGAAGGATGAGGTTGCAGCTAAGGACCTACCAGTGGAGCTCGAGTCTCTTATTTCTTTCCTGATTTTGATTGACACCAGACTCAGGGAGAGACCTTCCTTTAAGGAGAGCCTGCGGAGGTTTTCTAACAGATTGGCGCCTACGTTTGCTGTCCCACCCGTGCCTCCCTCTCCTCCCACGCCTCCTGGGGATGACTTGTCTGGGGGTGAACCCATGCAGCTGGGGTTTGCTCGCCTGTCCGAGGGGGAGAGGGTACTCCGGAGACGCAATGGCCGATGCATGTACTGTGGTCTCGGTGGGCATTTTCGGTTGGCATGTCCGAACCGTCCGGGAAACGCTCGCACCTGAGATCCTGTCGGGGGCAGATCTTGGGTGGAGTCTCCTCGTCCCCGGTTTCCCGTGTTGACAAACCACTGATCACTGTTGTCCTCTCCTGGGTCGGGGGCTCGGTGACGACCCAGGCGTTGGTGGACTCTGGTGCTGGTGGTTTGTTCATTGATAATGTGTTCGCTGCCGCCAATTCCATTCCTCTGCAGGCTCGAGGTTCCCCACTGGCTCTTGAGGCGATAGACGGCAGACCCCTTCTGCCGCCACACGTGACTCATGAGACCCTTCCAGTGGGGATAGCCATTGGTGCCGTTCACAGAGAATCGGTCTGCCTCCAGGTTATTTCGTCTCCACACTACTCGGTGGTCTTGGGGTACCCCTGGCTCCGGAAGCATAATCCGACTTTCGATTGGAGATCGGCCGAGATCCTCTCGTGGTCACCGCAGTGTGGGGCTAGTTGCATCCATGGGTCTGTCAAGTTGCTGTGTACTTCCTCGGACTCTCTGTTGCCTCCTGAATACGAGGAGTACCGGGATGTATTCGATAAGGTGCGCGCGGTTGCCCTACCTCCGCACCGTCCATACGATTGTGCCATAGAGTTACAATCTGGTGCCGTTCCTCCTCGTGGCAAAGTCTATCCACTGTCGGTAGCGGAGAATGAGGCCATGGAGGAGTACGTGATGGAGGCACTTGCTCGAGGGTTCGGTGGTTCCGGTCCTCATCCTGACGGACCACAAGAATCTGACCTACCTTTCTGAGGCCAAGAGATTGACACCACGTC
Organism: Bufo bufo; assembly: GCF_905171765.1. Lineage (NCBI taxonomy): Eukaryota > Metazoa > Chordata > Amphibia > Anura > Bufonidae > Bufo > Bufo bufo. The sequence goes on along the minus strand of NC_053393.1, from coordinate 160,369,313 downwards.
AGGCCAGATGGGCTCTGTTCTTGTCACGTTTTAATTACGTGGTCTCCTACCTACCCGGTTCCAAGAACATCAGGGCGGATGCCTTATCACGGCAGTACTCCGAGCTGTCCAGGGAGGAGTCGATTCCGACTTCGGTCATACCTCCGAATCAGATCTTGGCCGCCATTCGCACCAGCCTGACCTCTCCCCTGGGTGAGCAGATTTTGGCGGCTCAATCTGGTGCTCCCTCTGGGAGACCCAACGGCAGATGTTTTGTGCCTGAGGAGTTGCGCACTCGGTTGTTGCGAACCTACCATAACTCCAAGACCGCGGGGCATCCTGGAAAGAATCAGCTGTCCTGGGCTGTTTCACGTCTGTTCTGGTGGCCTTCCCTACGTTCCGACATCGCCGCATATGTAGCGGCATGCTCCGTTTGTGCCCAGAGTAAGTCCCCTCGGCACCTTCCGTTGGGCCTTCTGCAACCCATAGCCACCGGGGAGCGCCCATGGTCACACCTGGGGATGGATTTCATTGTGGACCTCCCTGCATCCCGAGGCCATACGGTCATTCTCATGATTGTGGATCGGTTTTCCAAAATGTGCCACTGTGTTCCTCTCAAGAAGTTACCCTCTGCACAAGAGTTGGCCACGATTTTTGCCAGGGAGGTCTTCCGGTTGCACGGTTTGCCCAATGAGATTGTGTCGGATCGGGGGAGTCAGTTTGTGTCCAGGTTCTGGCGCGCCTTTTGCTCCCAGTTGGGGATTCATCTCTCCTTCTCCTCGGCCTACCACCCTCAGTCCAATGGGGCCGCAGAACGATCCAATCAGGCCTTGGAGCAATTCCTTCGTTGCTATGTCTTCGATCACCAAGACAATTGGGTTGACCTCCTGCCTTGGGCTGAGTTTGCCAGGAACACGGCGGTGAACTCTTCCTCTGGGACGTCTCCCTTCATGGCCAATTATGGGTTCCAACCTGCCGTGTTACTGGAGGTATTCTCTCCCCAGGATATTCCGGCTGTGGAGGATCACCTTTCCGTCCTACGTGCTTCTTGGGTACTGATCCAGAAGTCCCTTGAGGTCTCTGCGCAGCGCCAGAGACTCCAGGCTGATCGCAGACGAGCGCCTGCTCCTTCCTACCAGGTCGGAGACCGTGTATGGTTGTCCACCCGCAACCTCAACCTTCGAGTGCCCACTCCCAAGCTGGCGCCTCGCTTTGTTGGTCCCTTCCGAGTGCTTCGCAGGGTAAACCCGGTAGCCTATGCCCTTGCGCTTCCTCCTGGCATGCGGATCTCCAACGTGTTTCATGTCTCCCTGTTGAAGCCACTGGTGTGTAATCGTTTCACTTCCTCGGTTCCTCGGCCTCGTCCGGTCCAAGTGGGTAATCGTGAGGAGTATGAGGTGAGCAATATCCTGGACTCACGCCTGGTCCGCGGTCGGGTGCAGTTTTTGGTCCATTGGCGTGGTTATGGTCCAGAGGAGCGTTCCTGGGTTCCCTCCGCAGATGTCCATGCTCCTGCCTTGCTCCGAGCCTTCCACGCACGCTTCCCTCAGAAACCGTTCTTTACTCCGCGGAGGAGGGGCCCTTGAGGGGGAGGTACTGTCATGGTCTTACCTTCTTGCTGTTCTCCTTCGTTTGACATGTGCTGGCGGCCATCTTGGTTTCTGGGTTTCTTGTAGCCTCCCACCCTGCGGTTCCTCCTTCCCACTGGGAGGAGCTGGATGCCTAGCTCATATATATAGGAGGTCTGTGGCTTCAGTTCCTTGCTTGGTCCTCCTGTTTTCACATGCTTCTAGACTGCTGCTGCTTCTTGTTCCTGATCCTGGTTTCGTCCGACTACCCTGCTGGTTCCTGATCCTGGTTTCGTCCGACTACCCTGCTGGTTCCTGATCCTGGCTTCGTCTGACTACCCTGCTGGTTCCTGACCCTGGCTTCGTCTGACTACCCTTCTGGTTCCTGACCTCTGGCTTCGCAAAGACTTTGCTTCGGTTTCGCCATCCGTTTGGACTTTTGCTTTACAGCTTTATTTTCAATAAAGCCTTCTTATTTTCACTTATCCCTTGTTGTACGTCTGGTTCATGGTTCCGTGACACTTCCTTGGTTTCCACCCCCTATAACCCTTGGCAACCCTTACCTTCCCCTGCAGCTCATTTACCCTTACCCCTGTAACCTTGGTAACCCTTACCTTCCCCTGCCCTGAGCCTAATCCCCCTGTGTTCCCCCAGGATCCCCACTACCCTGGTATTACCCCTGTTACCCCCTTCCCGGCTGCCCTGTTTACCCCAGCTGCCGCAGTGTCTGTATTTACCCCTTGTAATTCCCCGTAGGGATAGTATATTGACAGGATTGGGTGGGCTTCTGGTAAAGTGTATGTATGTGTATTATAGTTAGATACTGGGGAGGAATTGGGACTGTGTTAGCGTAGTCAGAACCGTATTAGTGTGTTATAGTGTGTGTACTTACATTGCTGTGTGTACCTATTCCTGTGTGTACCTATACCTATTCTCTTGATATAGATATATATAGTTATAAACATAAATATTCCTTTGTAGTAGTAAGCCGCCGGAGCAATAATTGTAGTGTATTGTTGGTACTGTATTATTAGTGTATTACGTATGTTATGTTCTGTAAGGATTAAATACTGTAATATTTATACCTATTGTGTAACGTGTGGTTACTAGCGGTAGTTAGTAAGGCGCATGCAGCTAGTTTAGTGATTAGCGTAATGCAATCAGTAGTGATTTGTTGTTAATTAAGGCATAAATAGGCGGAGTCATCAATAGACGACTTCTCTCTATTTATGAATATTAATTATTGAGATTTGCATTAAATACCAATAATTAATATCTCGTTTAACAGTATTTATAAAAAAATAAAAAATTAACCAAAAATTTAGAAAAATTAGCTAATTTCCAAATTTCAATTTCTCTACTTCTATAATACATAGTAATACCTCCAAAAATAGTTATACATTTTATTAATTTACATTCCTCATATGTCTACTTTATGTTTGGATCATTTTGAGAATGCCATTTTATTTTTTGTGGACGTTACAAGGCTTAGAAGTTTGGAAGCAAATCTTGAAATTTTTCAGAAAATTTCTAAAACCCACTTTTTCAGGACCAGTTCAGGTCTGAAGTCACTTTGCGAGGCTTACATAATAGAAACCACCCAAACATGACCCCATTTTACAAACTACACCCCTCAAGGTATTCAAAACTGATTTTACAAACTTTGTTAACCCTTTAGGTGTTCCACAAGAATTAATGGAAAATAGAGATAACATTTCAAAATTTCACTTTTTTGGCAGATTTTCCATTTGAATCCATTTTTTCCAGTTACAAAGCAAGGGTTAACAGCCAAACAAAACTCAATATTTATGGCCCTGATTCAGTAGTTTACAGAAACACCCCATATGTGGTTGTAAACTGCTGAACGGGCACACGGCATGGCGCAGAAGGAAAGGAATGACATACGGATTTTGGAAGGCAGATTTTGCTGGACTGGTTTTTTGACACCATGTCCCATTTGAAGCCCCCCTGATGCATCCCTAAAGTAGAAACTCCAAAAAAGTGACCCCATTTTGGAAACTACCGGACAGGGTGGCAGTTTTGTTGGTACTATTTTAGGGTACAGGTAACAAGAAATAGCTGTTTTGGCACCATTTATATTTTTTGTTATTTACAACATTCATCCGACAGGTTAGATCATGTGTAACAGATTATTACGGACGCGGCGATACCTAATATGTCTACTTTTTATTTATTTATGTACGGTTTACACAATTATTTCATTTTTTAAACAAAAAAATCATGTTTTAGTGTCTCCATAGTCCGAGAGCCATATATTTTTCAGTTTTTTGGCGATAATCTTGAGTAGGGTATGGTTTTTGCGGGATGAGATGACGGTTTGATTGGCACTATTTTGGGGTGCGTATGACTTTTTGATCGCTTGCTATTATACTTTTTGTGATGCCTTTTTTTTACATAGTTTTTATTTTTATTTAGGTTAGGTCATGTGATATTTTTATAGAGCAGGTTATTACGGACGCGTCGATACCTAATATGTCTAGTGCATTTTTATTTATTTTTTTAATCAGTGGTAAATGTGTTTTTTTATTTTTACATTTTTTTGACCCAGATCCACTTGGTTCTTGAAGATCCAGTGGGTCTGATGTCTGTATAATACAGTACAGTACACTAGTATAGTGTACTGTACTGTATTTTCACTTTACACTTAGTCTGATCAGACTTCTGCCTTTAGCAGAAGTCTGATCAGCACTATGGAAAGCCGGAAGCCTGTGAAGGCATCCGTTTGCCATGGTAACCATCACCCGCTGCCACAACAGAGCAGCGGTTGATGGGGAGGGATCGGGGCTGAAATGGCACAGCAGCCCCCGATGGGAGAGGGAGGGAGCTCCCTCCCTGTTAATTCCTTCCATACAGCGGTCCCTACAGGCCGCAGCATGGAAGGGGTTAAACGGCTGACATGACAGCAGAGATGTTAGCCGTTTCAAGCAGAGTGTCAGCAATGTGCTGATACTCTGCTTGCTAACTGCTCGGCCATCCTGGAAATGAGAAGGGGCAGGCGGGATGATCGCGTGCCCTCCCCCCCTGCACAGCCCGCTGGCAGATAACAATGAGGGCTGTGGGGGGGGGTTAAAAATGAATTTAGGTCATTTTGAAGTTTCTAATCCCCGCGGTCCAGAAACTTCCGAAAGTGCTGAAAACCGCAGGTCTGAATTGACCTGCGGTTTGCAGCGATCGCTGATACGGGGGGTCACAGGACCCCCCTCGGCATTGTATGATTTTAAGTACCAGGACATCAGGGTGTACTTGTACGAGGTTAAGTCCCGTTTCAATTTCAGTCATTTTATATAGGGGATACACAGTGGCGTTGTGAGGGGGGTGACACCAGTCTAATGGGGTGTCATCCGCCGGACCCAAGTTCCCAACACCACTAGCACCCGCCCCCTTGTACTTGTGTCGCTGATCTGATCCTGTACTTGCCAGCTGCGTGGTCATGAGTTCAGTCACTTTGGTGCTTAATCCCGCGAGAACTATGACCTCCCGCGGTGGGTCTTACGGAATTGCGCGCCGAAGACACTGAACTTAACTGAACTCATGCTCGCGCAGCCGGCAAGTACAGACTGTACAGGATCAGTGACACAAGTACGGGGGGGGGGGGGGGGGGGGGACTACATAATAAATACATAATGGAGGGCAGTGTTAGGGCAAAATTACTTAGTGTGGGGGCAAATTACTTAGTGGGGGGCAAATTACATAATGGAGGGCAGTGTGGGGGGCAAACAACATAATGTGGGGGGCAAAATACATAATATGAGGCAGTGTAGGGGGCAAATTACTTAATGTGGGGCAGTGTGGGGGTAAATTACATAATGTGAGGCAGTGTAGGTGGCAAATTACTTAATGTGGGGCGGGGGAAATAACATAATGTGGGGTAGGGTAGGGGGAAATTACATAATGGGGTGCAAATTACATAATGTGGGGCAGTGTGGGGGGCAAATTACTTAATGTGGGGCAGTGTGGGGGCAAATTACTTAATGTGGGGCAGTTTGGGGGGGCAAATCATATAATGTGGGGCAGTGTGGGGGCAAATTACATAATGTGAGGCAGTGTGGGGGGCAAATTACATAATATGGGGCAGTGTGGGGGGCAAATTACATAATGTGAGGCAGTGTGGGGGAAAATTACATAATGTGGGGCAGTGTGGGGGGCATAATACTTAATATGGGGCAGTGTAGGGGGCATATTACTTAATGTGGGGCAGTGTAAGGGGCAGTATTACTAATGAGGGCATTCTAGAAGGGAATTACTATTGGTGGGACAAGGAGGAGCACTATTACTATGGGGACACTATTATTTCTTCAGGATAGTATTTGTGGTATTGGGGCCGAGGCACAGCGAGCAGCAGGATACCACTGTGGGGACTCCAGGTTGGGGGATGATGATAGAAAAGTGAGGACACTAAGATGTCTGTGTGTCACTGTCACGGCCACGGTTATGGCCGTGACTCCTTGGGAGCCGCATACTGTTGCCCGCGGTTTTGGGTTGTAGTGTCAACCGCAGCTTGAGGCATAATGTAGTTAGCCTCAGGTGCGGTTGCCGCGGACAACAGCTATGTGTGCGGTTCCCTTGGAGTTATGTGCACGTTTGTATGCACTTTTGTATGTCTGTGTGCACTCTGTTTTGTGTGTGGTGTGCACTGACATCTTCCCTTCACTGTGGTTGCCCGTGGCAACGTTTGGTTGTATGTGTACATGTGGTGGCAGTGTCCCGGCCTTCGGGCTGACTCCCAGGACACGCTTGCCACCCATGTCGTTGCCTGCAGCAACAGCCACAGTGTGTTTGTAGTTTTGACACTTCCCCTTTTAGTTATGTTTTCCCTTCTGTGGTATTGGAAGGGTTAACTCCCTTTCTGTGTGTCTGAGTCACGGGGTGTGTCTGACTGTTGGGTGTGGCCTCTTGGCCCTATATAGCCTCAGTTGTAGGCAGTAGCCAGAGAGGGTGTTTCAGCCATGCTGGCTGTAGACATCCTCCTGGTTACTTACCAACTGCCAGTGGGGGCCAACCTTCTGGTCTTAAGCTTATATATGTCCTTTGGTGTCTGAAGATGTGTTTGCTTTTATGTTGTTTTATTGCACCTGTGGTCCTGGGTTCCCGTGTGTTGTATGTTTGTGTGCTGAGTCCTGCTGTCTGTGGGCAGTACACCCACATGGGTTCCAGGCTTGGTTGTTTGTGGCAGGTCAGTGTGATGTTTGTGGCAAGTACCTGCCACTGCCACAGGTTGCACTTGTTCCCCTTGCTTGCAGCTTGGCCAGTGAGACTCCTGTTCCTCCGGATCCTGAAGGAACAGGATGTCTTACTCTGATTCCTAGCCTAGGGACCGGCGGAGGGCGAGTAGGGATCCGAGGTTCCTGCGCATGGGTCCTCCTACCTTCAAGGTCGGCCCATGCAGTTAGGAGTTAGGGTCAGGGTAGGGACGCTGTTAGGAGGTGACCTGCTCCCTAATCCTGTTCGTCCTGGTCAAGCAGCGACCATCTTCCTTCCGGCACACGGCTGAGGGTTTCCCCCATCTTCAGCCGTGACAGTCACACTCTACAGTGACGAGAAGCGGCTGAAAGAAGTGTCTGGACCAAATGGAGAAGATGGGACTTAGAGACGGGACTTAGAGAATCGGACCATATTCATTGGGGCTGTATATATAGTGTATTTATGTATGTGTACCATGTACAGTCAGGTCCATAAATATTGGGACATGGACACAATTCTAACATATTTGGCTCTATACACCACCACAATGGATTTGAAATGAAACGAACAAGATGTGCTTTAACTGCAGACTGTCAGCTTTAATTTGAGGGCAATTACATCCAAATCAGGTGAACGGTGCAGGAATTACAACAGTTTGCATATGTGCTTTCCACTTGTTACGGGACCAAAACTGATGGGACAGAATAATAATCAGAAATCAAACTTTCACTTTTTAATACTTGGTTGCAAATCCTTTGCAGTCAATTATAGCCTGCAGTCTGGAACGCATAGACATCACCAGACGCTGGGTTTCATCCCTGGTGATGCTCTGCCAGGCCTCTACTGCAACTGTCTTCAGTTCCTGATTGTTCTTTGGGCATTTTCCCTTCAGTTTTGTCTTCAGCAAGTGAAATGCATGCTCAATCGGATCCAGGTCAGGTGATTGACTTGGCCGTTGCATAGCATTCCACTTCTTTCCCTTAAAAAACTCTTTGGTTGCTTTTGCAGTATGCTTTGGGTCATTGTCCATTTGCACTGTGAAGCGCCGTCCAATGAGTTCTGAAGCATTTGGCTGAATATGAGCAGATAATATTGCCTGAAACACTTCAGAATTCATGCTGCTGCTTTTGTCAGCAGTCACATCATCAATAAATTTAAGAGAACCAGTTCCATTGGCAGCCATACATGCCCACGCCATGACACTACCACCACCATGCTTCACTGATGAGGTGGTATGCTTAGGATCATGAGCAGTTCCTTTCCTTCTCCATACTCTTCTCTTCCCATCACTCTGGTACAGGTTGATCTTGGTCTCATCTGTCCATAGGATGTTGTTCCAGAACTGTGAAGGCTTTTTTAGATATTGTTTGGCAAACTCTAATCTGGCCTTCCTGTTTTTGAGGCTCACCAATGGTTTCCATCTTGTGGTGAACCCTCTGTATTCACTCTGGTGAAGTCTTCTCTTGATTGTTGACTTTGACACACATACACCTACCTCCTGGAGAGTGTTCTTGATCTGGCCAACTGTTGTGAAGGGCGTTTTCTTCACCAGGGAAATAATTCTTCGGTCATCCACCACAGTTGTTTTTCGTGGTCTTCCGGGTCTTTTGGTGTTGATGAGCTCACCGGTGCGTTCCTTCTTTTTAAGAATGTTCCAAACAGTTGTTTTGGCCATGCCTAATGTTTTTGCTATCTCTCTGATGGGTTTGTTTTGTTTTTTTCAGCCTAATGATGGCTTGCTTCACTGATAGTGACAGCTCTTTGTATCTCATCTTGAGAGTTGACAGCAACAGATTCCAAATGCAAATAGCACACTTGAAATTAACTCTGGACCGTTTATCTGCTCATTCTAATTGGGATAATGAAGGAATAACACACACCTGGCCGTGGGACAGCTGAGAAGCCAATTGTCCCATTACATTTGGTCCCGTAACAAGTGGGAGGCACATATGCAAACTGTTGTAATTCCTACACCGTTCACCTGATTTGGATGTAAATGCCCTCAAATTAAAGCTGACAGTCTGCAGTTAAAGCACATTTTGTTCGTTTCATTTTAAATCCATTGTGGTGGTGTATAGAGCCAAAAATGTTAGAATTGTGTCAATGTCCCAATATTTATGGACCTGACTGTATATGGTGTATTTATGTGTATGTGTGTTGGATATATATGGTGTATGTGTTGTGATGCCGCGCGTCCGCCGCTGAGTAGGGAACCTGTTCTTAAAAATTTTAATCCCACCCCTACCTCTTGGGTCGGTCGGCACGCTCATTGAAGGACGTGAAGGGACGTCAGTGGCGGCAGGGCGGAGCTTGATGGACGTCCCCTACGTGACTCATCCCGAGGGGGGTGACACCATTTTCTACCGCACCGGATGACATCAGACGTAGCAATGCCACTGGGGATACATAGGCGTCAGTAAGTAAAAACATTTGGGGCTTCGGCCCTGTATGTTTTGTCCTAGGCCCGAATCTACTGCCTGCTGGACCCATATGACTGTACAATTGAATCCCTGCACTGCAGCGCTACCATACTGAATTATTTGACCTGGGCCCCCTGCTTAGCTGATCCACAGATAGTGAAAATACAAGGGTGACTACTGACCAGGATGCACTGCAGGAGCTGAAAGCAGGGCCGGCCTTAGGGTTGTGCAACCAGTGTGGCAAAACAGGGTGCATTGCCCTGCATTCCTGAAGGGGGCGCCAGAGCAACTTTCCCAAAGGCAATGAAGCTATTCATTTTCACCTTGCTCCATCCCTCCTTCCCCGTCATCAGCTCTTACCTAACAACTGTGACGGCCCCTGAGTTTCTTGTGAGCTGTGAAGTCTCTTGAGAAGTAAAGCAACAACTGCTTCCTCCCACATGCTGTTTTGTTGGGAGCAGTTTGTGTGGTGCACTGTGCACCTCGTCCGGACACCCCACAGAGATGAGAAAAACAAAAGAAGACTTGAGCTGCTAAACAACCAATTATGAAAAAATACTTTATTGTTACATAATAAATGTTACATATATTGCCGTTAAAAAGGGGAGAAGGGACAGAAAAAACACCATCCCGGCATACAATAGACCACTAAACACCAATAAAATACATGTATAATCGAAAATTCATCAATCAGATGTATGCCATCTTTATAAATTCTGGGGCGAGTCCTCAGCACTAATGGCATAAAGGAGGACAGTGGTGGACCAACAGGTACAAAGGTCCTCATATAAAAAATATAGAATATATTGTAGATGGAGTGTATATGACCTATCCACCGTTAAACATAGCCTAGTGTCATAACAAACAGACAAACAGACTGGGCGATGTACTCCACACACATGGACTCACCTGACATTGATAGGGTCTATATGCTGGGATGGCGTTACTTGTTTTCTAACCCCACAGAGATGACCTGCTGGTGCTGTCCCTGACATGCTTCACTAAGTTACTACAAAGGCTTCAAGTAGTTAGTCTGTCTATATCTACCTCTTTCTATCGATCTATCTATCTACATAATCAAAGAATGAACCAGCACCTCCAGGGTTAATAGCAGGTGCAAGCTACCATGCTATGCTAGCGAGCTATGTATTGTGGGGATGTGCTCGTGGTAGGCTACGGTAGCGGCGGCAGTATTGAGGCAATCACAGCCAGTCTTTGTGATACACCGTGACTTTATTCACACCAAAGGCATAACAGGCAATGTGCAGACCATACAGGTGCATATCCACATAGTGCATAGAACAAAAGTCCTTCCATAGCAAATAAACAGCAGGTTTGAGTCACCTTGTTTCTGGACAGACCACACTGGTCCTGCAGGCTTCTAGGCTACCTGCCTTTGTCTCCCTCAGGCCAGAGACCCTTCGGCTAGTAGCACCACAGGTCCCAGGGCTGGCCTTCAGTTTTCGCTGTGCCCAGTCTCTCCTTGACCAGCACTGACTTTGTCAAAATCTCCAGCACAGCAAAACACACCCCACCCCCCATCTTCAGCAGGCTGGGTTCTTCAAAGGCCCAGCTCCACCAAAAACCTAGGCTGGCCGTGGGGAACAGGTACCCACCCTGCTCTTTACCTGTTCCCAGTAAGAACTGGCCCGGACACGCAGCGCCAGCAGCATTCGCCACTGTAACCGCAATGATCTGGTTCTTACTCCACCGAGGCCAGGACCTCTGGTGGCACGTATCGTCCGTCCATTATTATCCCGGGGACTCTCCTACATATCCCATCCTTTGTTCACCCCTGAGGGCTTGAACATACTGTTCAAGCCTGAGGGGGTGAACACATGCACAGCAGTGTACCCGGGACAGGGCATCTGCGTTCCCCTGTAAGTGGCCGGCCCTGTGCTCAACAGTGAACTTAAAGTTCTGGAGGGACAAGAACCACCTGGTGACCCGAGCGCTCCCCTCCTTAGCCCGACTCATAAACTAGAGAGGGGAGTGGTCGGTCACCAGACGGAACCTTCTCCCTAAGAGGTAATATCTAGAAGGAAAAAAGAAAGAGAGGAGGCAGCGCCTCGTGTGTGGAACCTTACAGCACAGTATATAGGCACAAAAAAGCTACTGATTATGCTTACCAGAAGGGGTTGTGAAAGGTCAACGCCTCCGAAATGCTTGTCTGGATTTATCCGTCCAGTTTACGGAGAAGAGAAGACTGCGTCTGCTGCCCCTGGTCTGTATCCCTTGCCGTGGTTGCGGTTGTCAGGATAAGTTGTATGCAGAGAAGTGAAGAAAAAGTCGGACCATTCTCGGTGGCGCTGGTGCAGTAAGGACTCGGTGCTCAGAAGGTACCAATAAAGGTAATCTTTTTATTAATAATAAAGTAAGTCTACGCGTTTCGGGGGCAAAACATCCCCCTTCCTCAGGACAATAAAACTTATTACATTAAAAACACAATGTTTCCAGTTGTTTTTTATCTACTTAGTTTGGGCGCAATGTGTGCAAATCACATGGGTGGAGAGAGGGGGCTGGGGGCGTGAGTGTTTTTCCTGTTGCTAGGATACCAGACATTGGCATATTCCTGTCCAAACATTGGCATATTCTAAAAAGTGACCCATACCTTGAAAAATACCTCCCAAAAAAACCTGCTGTGACCTACAGGAGAGCACCGACCATAAAAAATACCCTAGCCCCCAGCAAAAAGAACACAAAAAAACCAATAGAACCTAAAAAAGAGCCAGTAGGCAGTTTCAAATGTGGGATAAAACGGTGCCTCTGCTGTAACACAATCACACACAACAATAAGAGTTTCAGCTCAACAAAAAATGGGGCCACCTTCTCCATAAAACATCACCTAAACTGTAAAAGTAGCTATGTCATATACCTCATAGAATGCAAATGTGGACTTCAATATGTGGGGCGAACAACACAAGAATTACATTGTAGACTCAACCAACACAGACACAACATACAGAAACTCTGCCCCAAACACAGCATCTCACGACACTGCGCCACAACACCAGAAAAAAGCAAACATACATTTAAAAACACCTATAGACTTCATCCCAGATAACCCTTACAATAGGTTCAGCAGCCTTCAGAGGAGAGAGATCTACTGGATCTACCAGTTAGATACACTGACCCCATACGGTCTCAATGAGATAAGCGAGACTATTCTATAATCCCCAAAACATTTTGTGACTAAAAAGAAAGTACCAAGTATTCACACGCTGTTAAAAAACCACAATAACAGTAACATTATCATATTAAGGAGATGGAGATGACTATACAGGGAGGAAACACCATCACACTAGGCTCCCATCCTTATATGTGTGTGTATGTGTATAGATATATATGTATACCATGCTACAGCACGATCCAATAAAGATCTGATGACAGTGGATGTAGGAGCACACAGCAGTCACCTGACTATGTGGGCGGACAAAGAATCACATGACCGCATGCAAACACCGCCCCCGATAGCATCCAGATACCACATTGAAAGACCAGCCCACTGAGGTCATCAAATGGGCTTGGCCTGCTATAGCATGATCCAATAAAGATCAACCTAGGAGCCACGACATCATCCAACGACCGGCCCACTTACACCAGCGATAGGCTGGAGACAAACACGTCAGCCGAGCATCACTCCTCCCCGCATGTGATATATATGCCGCACTGCAATACCAGCCCACTGACATCATAGAGGGGCGTTCCTTGCCGCGTCACCCAGATGCCGCCCCCAGAATAAGGCCATACAGACACTGCACAAACTAGCATAATCACCGCCCATACCACGCCCACAGGACGTCACAAGCCAACCTGAAAAACAATATGATTGGCCACTGAACACTGGGGAAGTGTCTGGTATCCTAGCAACAGGAAAAACACTCACACCCCCAGCCCCCTCTCTCCACCCATGTGATTTGCACACATTGCGCCCAAACTAAGTAGATAAAAACAACTGGAAACAGTTGGCTCTTTTTTAGGTTCTATTGTTTTTTTTTGTGTTCTTTTTGCTGGGGGCTAGGGTATTTTTTATGGTCGGTGCTCTCCTGTAGGTCACAGCAGGTTTTTTTGGGAGGTATTTTTCAAGGTATGGGTCACTTTTTAGAATATGCCAATGTTTGGACAGGAATATGCCAATGTCTGGTATCCTAGCAACAGGAAAAACACTCACGCCCCCAGCCCCCTCTCTCCACCCATGTGATTTGCACACATTGCGCCCAAACTAAGTAGATAAAAACAACTGGAAACATTGTGTTTTTAATGTAATAAGTTTTATTGTCCTGAGGAAGGGGGATGTTTTGCCCCCGAAACGCGTAGACTTACTTTATTATTAATAAAAAGATTACCTTCATTGGTACCTTCTGAGCACCGAGTCCTTACTGCACCAGCGCCACCGCGAATGGTCCGACTTTTTCTTCACTTCTCTGCGTAAGAGGTAATATCTGAGAGACTCGAGTGCCCACTTGATGGCGAGGCACTCTCTCTCCACGATGCTATACCGGGTTTCTGCTGGGGTAAGCTTGCGGCTTAGGAAAACCACAGGGTGCTCTTCCCCGTTGAGCTCCTGGGAAAGCACAGCCCCTAGTCCTACTCCCGAGGCATCTGTTTGAACTACAAACTCCCGCTTGAAGTCGGGCGTCACCAAAACCGGGGACCCACATAGGGCCGACTTCAAACAGGAGAACGCCTCCTCCTCCTGCTCCCCCCAGCGAACCATCACCAACTTTCTACCCTTCAAGAGTCCGGTTAACGGGGCTGCCAAGGTGGCAAAATGGAGAATGAACCTCCTATAATACCCAATCAGGCCCAAAAATGACCGAACTTGCTTGGACGTACGAGGCCTAGGCCAATTCCGGATTGCTTCGACTTTATTCACTTGGGGTCTAATGACTCCGCGTCCAATCACATACCCCAAATAGCTTCCTCTAGCCCTACCGAGCATTTTCTTGGGGTTGGCGGTCAACCCTGCCTTCCTGAGAGAATCTATCACTGCCTGAAGTTTTGGCAAATGACTCTCCCAGTCCGGGCTGAACACGACTATATCATCCAGATACGCAGAGGTATACTGGTGATGGGGCTTGAGGACGAAATTCATCAGACACTGGAACGTAGCCGGAGCGCCATGCAACCCAAAAGGCAACACCCGATACTGAAAAAGCCCCTCCGGGGTGACAAAGGCCATCTTCTCCTTTGCCGCCTCCGTCAAAGGTACCTGCCAGCAGTGTTCCCTCTAAGCTGCGCGGGTGGGCGGCCGCGCAGCAATTATTGTGGCCCCGCTCACAATTTTATAATGCCCGCTCACTCAGCTGTGCCGGCCCCTAGCTGATTCCCCCGTCTGTTTTGCTGGCTGACGCCGCCCGCCGCACGGTCAGTTCATTTACAATACCTGGCTGTGGGCTGCCGGTGGGCGGTGGCTAGTATTCAAATAGGGGGGCGGAGTTTTGGACCCACCGGAGGCAGAGAGGGAGTGCGTGCTGTGCGGCGCAGGCTGAGGTCACGTCACGTCACGTCACGCTACGCTGCATCTGAGTACCCTGCGCGCCTGGCCGCCTGCTAGCTGGTGAGGTGAGGGCATATAAAAAAAGAAGTATGTACCCCCCCCTGTCCCACAGTGCTACGAATCCTCTGTTGTCCCCTGTATTACCCTGATACCCCTCAGTTATATAATATATCTGAGGGGTATCAGGGTAAATTATACAGGGGGTAATATAACTAGGGGTATCAGGGTACATGAGGGGTAATATAACTGAGGAGGGCTAGGCTACTATCAGACATTATACAGGGGTAATATAACTTATCTTACCCCTCACCCCTGTATTATGTCCCTGATAGCCCTCCTCACTTATATTACCCCTGTATAATGTACCCTGATAGATACCCCTTAGTTATATTACCCCTGTATAATGTACCCTGATACCCCTCAGTTATATAATATAACTGAGGGGTATCAGGTTAAAATATACAGGGCGGGGTAATATAACTAAGGGGTATCAGTGTACATTATTATACAGGGGTAATATAACTAAGGGGTATCAGGGGACATTATTATACAGGGGTAATATAACTTAGGAGGGCTATCAGGGGACATTATACAGAGGTAATATAACTTATATTACCCCTGTATAATGTCCTTGATAGCCCTCCTCAGTTATATTACCCCTGTATAGTGTACCCTGATACCCCTTAGTTATATTACCCCCTGTATAATGTACCCTGATACCCCTCAGTTATATAATATAACTGAGGGGTATCAGGTTAAAATATACAGGGCGGGGTAATATAACTAAGGGGTATCAGTGTACATTATTATACAGGGGTAATATAACTAAGGGGTATCAGGGGACATTATTATACAGGGGTAATATAACTTATATTACCCCTGTATAGTGTACCCTGATACCCCTTAGTTATATTACCCCCTGTATAATTTACCTGATACCCCTCAGTTATATTACCCCTGTATAATGTCCCCCATAACAGTGTGTGTTATCCACAGGTCCCCCATAACAATGTGTCATCCACAGATCTCCCATAACAATGTGTCATCCACAGATCCCCCAAATTATTTTAAAAACCTGCTGTTTCTCTAGATGACCTTATGTTTATGGTAGTGGTAATAGAGTCTCAATGGTCTATAAAAGCAGCTACACTATTTTTACAGACCTTTGAGACTCTATTAACACTACTATTAACTATTAACATAAGGTCATCTAGACTAGAAAAAGCAGGTTTTTAAAATTCTTATTTTTCCCATTTAGGTGTTAGAGCAATCTAATTAAAGTTATGTTTTAACACCTAAAGAGAAAGAAAAAATAAATAAAAACCTACGGTTTCTCTAGATGACCTTATGTTGATAGTAGTGTTAATAGAGTTTCAATGCTTTGTAAAAATAGTGTAGCTGCTTTTATAGACCCTTGAGACTCTATTACCACTACTATCAACATAAGGTCATCTAGAGAAACAGCAGCTTTTTTTAATTATTTTTTCCTTTAGGTATTAAAGCAATCAAATGAAAGTTATGTTTTAACATAAGGGTCAGAAACTGGGTTTTGTTTAGCCTCTTGGTTATTAGTTTTTCTATGTAAGTTCTCTGGAACAAAGATTTTTTTTCCCTGTATGGTTTATATATGGAGAGCAATGTCCAGTGATAACAGAGAGGACTATACTGTATATTGTACGGGATGGTGCAGGGGTTATACTGTATTGTATGGGATGGCGCAGAGGTTTGTATGCTCTTTGAAGTGACAATTATCTTAGGTTTTCCTATCGCCCACATTTGATGGCGCTGTGCCCAGCTCTGAGCCGACCCCGCTCAGCAGCTGCGAAGGCTTAGAGGGAACACTGCCTGCCAGTAGACTTTCGTGAGATCTAGGATCGAAAAATACCGCTCTATCAACTTGTCCACCTGAGGCATGGGATAGGCGTCAAATTTATCGATCTTACCTCCTGCGAAATGGCCTGTCGCCGAGCCTCCGGGCTCGTGACAATGTCATGCTCGATCAAGGTGGTACGTCCAGGAAGGTCAGAGAATACGTCCCTATTCCGACTAACGAATTATCTCACCTCTTGTGCCTGTTTGGGTGACAGTCCATCCCCTATCATCACCCCAGCAGGGTTCTCCGGAACCCCTGGTGACCCCGGGTCACTCCCTGCCATCCAGACAGAGTAGGTTAAATATCCACGGCACTCCAAAAAGTTTTTTTGCAAGAATAATTTCATTTAATTCTTAATAAACAGAATGCTGTTAATATACATCCAGTGCAAGTTCATTTACATATAGTAAGTATTTTATGCCATATCAGATAGAAAAATCCCGAACGTTTCGGTCAGTACGACCTTCTTCAGCGGGGTCTGAAGGCAGAGAGAATAGGCGTGCGCTGGATGTTCCAGACAGAGGGCGGACTGTCTCCAAACAAATTCTCTCTGTCTCTCCAAGGTTTTAGTAGATTCACATGGTATACCTGTTTGGGCTTCCGCCGTCCTGGTTGATATATCCTGTACTCAACTGGGCCTACTTTCTCCTTAACTTCATAGGGTCCGGGCCAAGAATTTACTCTCGACCGTGGGCATGAGTACAAGAACTCAGTCACCCGGGTGAAATGTCCTTACCCGGGCGGATCAGTTATATACCCGACTCTGGGCCAGTTCTGCCGCTTCCATGTGCTCAGGGACGATCGGCAACACGACCCCTATTCGGTGCTGCATTTTTCCTATGTGCTCTATCACACTTTTATGAGGCGTAGGCTGTTGCTCCCATGCCTCCTTAGCGATATCCAGTAGCCCACGGGATGTCGCCCATATAACAACTTGAAGGGCAAGAACCCCGTGGACGACTGGGGCACTTCCCGTACCGCAAACAAAACATAGGGTAACAGTAAGTCCCAATCTCTCCTGTCCTTAGCCACGACTCTTTTTAGCATGGACTTCAGGGTCTTATTAAACCGTTCTACTAACCCATCGGTTTGGGGATGGTATACGGATGTGTGAAGGTGTTTAAAATTTAATAGTTTACACTATTTCTTTGTTATTTTGGAGATAAAGGGTGTCCCCTGATCCGTCAGAATCTACTTTAGTATCCCCACCCGGGCGACCATACTCATGAGCTCTTTAGCTATTACCTTGGCCGACGTATGGCGCAATGGGACCGCCTCTGGATACCGCGTGGCATAGTATAACACTACCAGGATGTGTTGGTGACCTCGGGCTGATTTAATAATGGGGCCTACCAGATCCATAGCGATCCTTTCGAAGGGCACCTCTATAATAGGCATAGGCACCAGTGGACTGCAATACTGAGGTTGGGGGCTAGTCACCTGACTCACTGGACAGGACTGACAGAACCTCCGGACTTCCTCATATATTCCAGGCCAATAGAACCGTTGTAAAATTCGCTCCAGCGTTTTCTTAACGCCCAGATGCCCTCCCAACACCTGCACATGCGCTAAATCCAAGACCATTTGCCGGTAAGGCTGGGGCACCACCAGTTGTTCCACCACCTCCTGCCTCACCTTGTCTACCCTGTATAACAGGTCCTGGTTATAGGCCAGGTGAGGAAATACGATATTGGCACCGGGACGCTGGGCAACACCATTGATCACCGACACACCTTCTCTAGCCCGCAACAACGTCGGATCCTGGAGCTGTGCTGTCCCGAAGGTGTCTCGGGGTACCTCCAGATCCAGGATGGACGAACTTTCTACTGTCTCACCCACCAATCCTTCTAGGGGAAACCGGTCGCGGTTACACTCCACCTCCCCTATGGCTGGGGCCCCTGCCTCGGGCTCAGGACCCGGACATTTTTCTTCCCCACAGATAGGCAACCGATCCTCCACAAAGTCCAGAACAAGGGAAAGTCCCTCCCTAATATTGCGGCATAAGGGAGCCGTCTCCCCACTCCTATGACATGTGGTACTTAGTGGTGGGATACTCCCGGCGATCCCCATGTATACAGACAATGGTAAGGGTTCGCCTTTCTGGGAGTTTTTCAGTTACCAGCGGCTCATGGACCAGAGTTACCAGGCTCCCAGAGTCCAGCAGGGGCTGCACGGAGTGTCCATTAACAACGACATCACACACCGGAGGGGTGTCCGTGGCCAGCAGGGGGTCAGCTATATACACGGGTTGGGCATAAAAGGAGGACCGGCGAGCGAACCCGCAGTCCATGGGTTCGGATGCCCTAGGGCAGTTGGCTGCCACATGTCCCCAGTCCTGACAATGCCAACATCTGATCCCCGCAGCCTCGCTCCTCCCCAGGGTATTCCTCCCACGGATTGGAGATCCACTCCCCCCTTATGAGGTTGGATCCCTTTTTCAGGATACCGGGTCTGCAACGGGGACTGACGTCACTTCGGAAGTACCGCTGAGTCCCGCACCAAATCCTGAGTTGCCATATACCTCTCCACCATCAACAGAAAAGTCTCTCCAAAGTTGATTTGGTATAACCGCCCAGTACTATAGGTTTCACGCCACTTTGTGCTAGATTAGCAGTTCAAGTTCCTACCTGGTTCCAAATTGTCCCCCGCTAAGCCGTCCTTCCACGAGGAGCGAGTGATGCCGGCTGCTACGGCGTCTCACGTCGCAAGTCTCGGGTTGCTGACGTCACTGTATCGCGGGATCGCGGGATTCGGCAGGCAGGGATAATACTTCGTCAGTGGCCCCTGTAGTTGTATCCTGTATCCTGGAGCGGTATTTGTAATAGTGGGTTTCCTTATCGCATGGCCATGCAATATCTTTAGTCAAGGTCCAGTGGATTAGGTGGGCGCTTTTCTTCCTGTCACCAGACGCCTTTCGGGGCGTCTACACCCCTTCCTCAGTGGTAAAAGCGCAAGTCCTCCTTCTCCACCTTTTATAGTCCATTTGGTAATCTAGAAAATCTGGATTTTGGACATGTGTGCTCCATTGCGGTTTTCATGCGGTATCATTGCGGTTTTTTTCAACCTAGTTGCGTTTTTCCAAAAATTAGGTTGAGAACATTGTAGGATTGAACCATACCCAATTTATACGTTAAAATAACATTTTAATAAATATAAAAACACAATAATAAACCTAAAAATACAATATAAAAATATAAATAGACATACATCTCAATCATACAAATTTTCCCTATATTCAATCGGCTGAAGGGTATATATGTCAAAAAACATATAAATGTTCATGTCAGAGAATCTGGCAGTAATCTTGGACAACAATATCAGATGGTAAGGTTCAGATGTCCGGGGTGGTGGTCCATACTCCAAGGAGGGGCCCCAGATCCAAGAAATGGTAAACTCTGGGACCCCTCATCGGGGACGGGACCATCATCCTATAAAAAGCCGAAAATCTCCAAATCCGAATTTAGGCCTGCCGGTAATAGGCAGCCGAATTCATAGATGTGTTTAGATTCAGCTCTGGACATCTTCTTGATATAGTCCCCACCTCTCCAATGTTTATTAATTTTCTCTAATGCTGTGAAAAATAGTTTAGACGGGTCCCTGTTATGTACCTCATCATAATGTTTGGAGAGTGAGTGTTTTGCGTATCCCTTTTTGATATTTGTGATGTGTTCGCTGATTCTAGTCTTGAGTAACCTTTTAGTTCTACCAATATATTGGCGTTTACAAGGGCACTGTAGCAAATAAATAACTCCAGATGAATTACATGTAAGGCAGTCATTTATCTCCCAAGTGAAAGAATTGTGTGCTGAGTGTACTGTGTCTATCTTTCTTTCTTGGAGACTCATTTTACATCCTATACACCTCCCGCACTTGAAAAACCCTTTTAGATTCATAAAGGAGCCCAAATTTGATATGGATTTTTTCTCTTTCACTGACGGGGCTATTCTAAGTTTCAAATTCGGGGCCTTCGTATATATTATTTTGGGTGTATTGGGTAACTGTGAACCAATCACCCTATCACTCAATATGTGATACCAATGTTTGGTTATGATATTCTTAATCTTTTTGTAGTTACTATTAAAAGGTAGAATCATCTTAATATCCATCTTGGGATCCTCAGATGTCTCAGTTGGCCCTTTGGTTTCAAAAAACGACTTTCTTTCCAGTTCTCTCACTTTATTTAGGGATTCATCCAAAATGGTAGTTGGGTACTTCTTATCTAAGAATTGAAGTTTCATTTTGGCAGCTTCTTCTTCGAACCTGTCTGATTCCGTGCAATTTCTCTTTAACCTCCGGAATTGTCCTAGGGGGACATTTAATAACCACCTGGGTAGGTGGCAACTGCTGAAGAGGATGAAGCCATTCTTAGCAGTCGGTTTCTGGTATGTACTGCAAGAATAGCGATCATCCTCTTTTTTTATTAGCAGGTCTAGAAATTCAGTTTCCTCCTTGATATTAGGTGTAAAAACTAAATTTCGGTCATTCTTGTTAATTGTTTCCAGAAATTCCAACAGTTCTGTCTCCCCCTTCCTCCAGGTGAATATTATATCGTCAATGTAGCGCCGCCATAGGACCAGATCCGCCCCAAGTCTGGGCTCGATTGTGGTATATTCCCATTCTGCCAAAAATAAATTAGCATAACTTGGGGCGAATTTAGTCCCCATGGCGGTGCCACATTTCTGTAAGAAATATTCCCCTTCAAAATAAAAATAATTGTGTTCCAAGATATATTGGATCCCTTCCAATATAAGTTGGATTTGGGGGTCTTTAAATGTACCATTCTTTATTAACTGTCGTTTGACTGCCTCCAACCTCTGTTGATGATCTATAACCGTATATAGGGATTGGATGTCCAGAGTCCCCATGATCCAACCTGGTTCGATAGTCAGTCCTTCCAAAATTTGAATAACCTGAGTTGTGTCCCTCAGATAGGATTTTGTATTCTTTACTAACGGTTGGAGCTGGGTGTCTATATACTTTGATAAGTTAGAGGTGATAGATCCTATCCCGGACACTATAGGGCGTCCCGGAGGATCTATCAAACCTTTGTGTACCTTGGGCAGACAGTAGAAGGTAGGTAACCTTCTTTCTGTGCCCAAGATAAACTCAGATTCCTGTTTTAGAAGGACACGCCGTTCCAACCCTTTCCTACACAGGTCTTCCAGACCCGGACATCTGAACCTTACCATCTGATATTGTTGTCCAAGATTACTGCCAGATTCTCTGACATGAACATTTATATGTTTTTTGACATATATACCCTTCAGCCGATTGAATATAGGGAAAATTTGTATGATTGAGATGTATGTCTATTTATATTTTTATATTTTTATATTGTATTTTTAGGTTTATAATTGTGTTTTTATATTTATTAAAATGTTATTTTAACGTATAAATTGGGTATGGTTCAATCCTACAATGTTCTCAACCTAATTTTTGGAAAAACGCAACTAGGTTGAAAAAAACCGCAATGATACCGCATGAAAACCGCAATGGAGCACACATGTCCAAAATCCAGATTTTCTAGAATACCGAATGGACTATAAAAGGTGGAGAAGGAGGACTTGCGCTTTTACCACTGAGGAAGGGGTGTAGACGCCCCGAAACACGTCTGGTGACAGGAAGAAAAGCGCCCACCTAATCCACTGGACCTTGACTAAAGATATTGCATGGCCATGCGATAAGGAAACCCACTATTACAAATACCGCTCCAGGATACAGGATACAACTACAGGGGCCACTGACAAAGTATTATCCCTGCCTGCCGAATCCCGCGATCCCGCGATACAGTGACGTCAGCAACCCGAGACTTGCGACGTGAGACGCCGTAGCAGCCGGCATCACTCGCTCCTCGTGGAAGGACGGCTTAGCGGGGGACAATTTGGAACCAGGTAGGAACTTGAACTGCTAATCTAGCACAAAGTGGCGTGAAACCTATAGTACTGGGCGGTTATACCAAATCAACTTTGGAGAGACTTTTCTGTTGAAATATATGTTTACATGCACGAGGAGATTTAAATACCATTTGGAGTTATAGGTACTTTCTTTCGGGACATTCTAATTTCCAACTGCGGTTTGCGGTATTACCAATACCAACAGTGGTTCACCTACTGCAAAATTCTAGGCGGTGCAGAATACTAATAGCACAAGGATTGCACACTCACCATTTATCAGTGTAATTTTATGTGTTGGTACCAACTACCATTTTTATTAAGTTTTATTGTATTTGAGTGCATATATATGAATGATCTATTGGACACAACTGGTACTATTTAATAAATATATCCTATGGTCCAGATGGTGTGAGTGCTCACTCCTTTCTTTTCTATTATCTACTTTTTCTTTGGGTCCGGGCACCCAAGTTGTGAGTTAGCAGCACCCGTCCATAACCACCCAGGTGTGAGCCAACCACCAACCTATCTTTTCTTCCTGATATATGACATGTATAAAATTTTTTAAAAGAGAGTCGATAGAGTGGCTCACCCCCTATAACTGTGGATAGGTGCTTGAACCTGAGATTGAATCCCCCTATTCAATACATATACACTAAACTAATTTATATGGATAGGTAAGCACTCAAACCACCGTGGAGCAGGCACAATATTTAATATAGGGTATGGTACAATAAAATGGAATAAAATACAACTCTAAAATATAACACTAAAATGGAATAAAAAACTGAAACACACTGTAAAACTGGTTAGAAATAAGGTGCAAATTTGAATTCTCGTTACAACAAGTAACGTCCTTTTCAAAACATCTAATAAATAGCCGGCACCTGTATCCTTTTATGGAGCGTTACATCCGAAAAATCGAGAAAAAGATCGCGAAAAAATCGCAAGTGGCGATAGTCTTACACTGAGTTGGTATGAAGCGAGTCAAGGGTTGCTTACTTAGCACCCGCCTTACCTAATTGGCAAGGAATCTTCACACTGGCTAGTGTGTGTTCAGTTATACACCGGAGCGCACACCAGCCAGTGTGAAGACTACACATCATCAGGTGGGGTGAGTGCTCAGTGAGCAATCGATTATCCCCATAATATCATCACAGTGCGGCAACATAATCATTTGTGCCCCCTTTGGATGCAACGTTATATCCAAACGTAAAGGTTGCTGCCAACATAAGTAACAACCCACCCGAAAATATATCTGAACGCACACTAGCCAGTGTGAAGATTCCTTGCCAATTAGGTAAGGCGGGTGCTAAGTAAGCAACCATTGACTCGCTTCATACCAACTCAGTGTAAGAATATCGCCACTTTGCGATTTTTTCGCGATTTTTTTGGATGTAACGCTACATCAAAGGATACAGGTGCCGGCCATTTATTAGATGTTTTGAAAAGGACATTACTTGTTGTAACGAGAATTCAAATTTGCACCTTATTTCTAGCCAGTTTTACAGTGTCTTTCAGTTTTTTATTCCATTTTAGTGTTACATTTTTTTGAGTTGTATTTTATTCAATTTTATTGTACCATACCCTATATTAAATATTGTGCCTGCTCCACGGTGGTTTGAGTGCTTACCTATCCATATAAATTTGTTTACTGATATATGACCTGCAGTCCAACACAACTTTTGCCTCAGGCCTGCCTCACTGCAGGAATGCCCGCTCCAAGCCACCAATTGTGGGGATTTGCTCGTGGTAGGCTACGGTAGCGGCGGCAGTATTGAGGCAATCACAGACAGTCTTTGTGATACACCGTGACGTTATTCACACCAAAGGCATAACAGGCAATGTGCAGACCACACTGGTGCATATCCACATAGTGCATAGAACAAAAGTCCTTCCATAGCAAATAAACAGCAGGTTTGAGTCACCTTGTTTCTGGACAGCTGTCCTTCAGCTAGTAGCACCACAGGTCCCAGGGCTATCCTTCAGTTTGTGCTGTGCCCAGTCTCTCCTTGACCAGCACTGACTTTGTCAAAATCTCCAGCACAGCAAGACAGACCCCACCCCCCATCTTCAGCAGGCTGGGTTCTTCAAAGGCCCAGCTCCACCAAAAACCTGGGCTGGCCGTGGGGAACAGACACCCACCCTGCTCTTTACCTGTTCCCAGTAAGAACCAGCCCGGACACGCTGCGCCAGCAGCATTCGCCGCTGTAACCACAATGATCCGGTTCTTACTCCACCGAGGCCAGGACCTCTGGTGGCACGTATCGTCCGTCCATTATTATCCCGGGGACTCTCCTACAGTATATACAAATAAAGTAGCAGCAAACCACTAAAAGCACTAAGATACAAGTAAGATATCTATCTATCTATCTATCTATCTATCTATCTATCATCATACTGTAACTATTTATCTCTCATATCTATCCATCCCTACCTCTATGTCAGTGTGTCTATCTATCTATATGCAACGGGCACCTCCCACCAGGGCCCTCCTATAACGCGTCCCAGATGTAGGAAATGCCGGGTGCTTTAGTGCGGCCTAAATGTCTCTTTGTGTGTCACGGTGCTACTACGTGGATACTGCTGGACCCCAGGCTTTGGCTCCGAAGCAATGAAAAGGGGGAACAATTAAGGGATTGGAAAGAACTTGAGTCCAGACCTTCAGATGAAGTTTAATGGCAGCTTTACTTTGAATAAACGTTTCTTCAAACAGTTCACAGGATTTGTCTTGGTTCCAGCAGGATTTAGCATTAAACTGGCAGGCAAACTCAACTCTGCTCTATCCTTCTCTCACTCTGCTGTACTGACAAGCTGACTGGATAACTTGGCTTCTTCTTTATGCTGCACTTCACTTTTTAGTCGTTCTTATCGTCAGCCAAGAAACTTTACTTCTGGCTCCTGAGGATTTAGGCTTCTGCCTCCATGGCCAGCAGAGCTTAAGGTGCTCTGGCTGGCGTGGGCATGTCCAGCAAAGACATGCACCTGCACACCCTTCCTCTTGCAGGGGGTAAACTAAACTCTAACTCTAATTGGTCCCCACCCTTCTTACAGGAAGTAGGACTAGCCCACTTCTCTCCGGTAAGTTACATTCTATCTAAGATAGCTCTGCCAGAAATGCTGCCACCTGCTGGTGAACCAGGCACATGAAATGAACAGTTACATAACATTATTATAAATGCACAATGGTGAAGTTAACAAACAAAACCACCGCTATTGGTCTGACACTAACCCACATTGGATAGATCCCTCCAAGACTGTTGGAACAAAAAAATTGATGGTATGGTGTGGTATATGGGGTACAAAGATAGTGGGGCCATTCTTCATCAATGGAAACCTCAAGGCCACTGGATATGCGAAATTGCTACATGATGATGTGTTTCCCTCTTTATGCACTGAAGCTGGCACGTTCCCTGAGTTTTTCCAGCAAGATGGTGCACCACCACATTATGGGTGTCAGGTCCGAGCATTCCTAGATGAACAGTTTCCTGGAAAGTGGATTGGTCATCGTGGGCCAGTTGAATGGCCCCCAAGGTCTCCCGATCTGACCCCCTTAGACTTTTATCTTTGGGGTCATCTGAAGGCAATTGTCTATGCTGTGAAGATACGAGATGTGCAGCACCTGAAACTACGGATACTGGAATCCTGTGCTAACATTTCTCCTGCGGTGTTGCTATCAGTGTGTGAAGAGTGGGTGAAGAGGGTTGCATTGACAATCCAACACAATGGGCAGCACATTGAACACATTTTATAAGTGGTCAGAAACTTGTAAATAACTCATGAAAGAATAAAGTTACGTTAAAACCAAGCACACCATTGTTTTTCTTGTGAAATTCCCAATAGGTTTGATGTGTCACATGACCCTCTTCCTATTGAAAAAACAAAAGTTGGATTCAAAATGGCCGCCATGGTCACCACCCATCTTGAAAAGTTTCCCCCCTCACATATACTAATGTGCCACAAGCAGGAAGTTAATATCACCAACCATTCCCATTTTATTAAGGTGTATCCATATAAATGGCCCACCCTGTAGATGATAGTAGTAGATCCTCCATCTTGGCCAACTCTCATGGGTTCTCTAATTGTATTAGAATTCAGGAAAATTCCTTTAAAACGACATCTAGGTGGTATAGAACCCCAGAATTCCTCCACCGAATAAACTTGTCTCCCTCAGACAAATGTTGGCGATGCTCATCAGGTATTGGTAACATCTCACACATTTGGTGGTTTTGCCCCAAAATGAGAGAGTTCTGGTCAGGGATTGAATGTATAATTAATAAAATATGCCCTAGTAGGGTAAAGCTCTCTGCCCCATTAGTACTGCTTTGGTTACCAGAAGCAGACTTTAGACCAAGTAAATCAAATTTGGCCACCCATATGATCACTGCAGCAAAACTACTCATTCCGCTACAATGTAAAGAGACGAACCCCTGACTCTATCAATGTGGTATGAAAAGATGACACACCTGTGTCGCATGGAAGAGTTAATTGGTTGGGAGAACAAAACTAGGAAGGCTTTCCTAAACGTATGGCAACCATGGTTAACACATATAAAGGAGAAGATGGAACTAGACGCAAAGGGATGAGTCCTGATACGAATAAGGGATGTTCAAAGATTTATTTGCTTATATAGGGATTACAAACATATTTCAAATGCATATGAGAACTTGGTCGACACCCGAACCCCATTGAAGTCAATGGGGACCTGAACTTTTGAACACTAAAATGGCTGTAAAAATGACATGGAAAGGGCTAGAGGGCTGCAAATGGTGTTAAAATGTGGTTAAGAGCATGGCAAGTGCTCGTCAAACAAATGTGGATAGGGAAATGACTTTAAATAACATAAAATACATAAAAATAAGAAAAGAATAATCTTGATCTAGGAGGACCAGGTCCATATGGAGTAGGAGGTTCAGGAGGCGGTGAATGTGGCAGTGTAGGTGGAAGCGGCGGTGGAGGAGGAGGAAGCCTACACTGCTATTTAGTTTTAAATTTTATTTTTAAAATTAGGGTACACCCCAAAACATTGGAAAATATAACCTGTGATAACCCCCTCCAGTCATGCTAAACACACGTTCAGACAATACACTGGCTGCAGGGCAGGCCAGCACCTCCAAGGCGTAAAGGGAAAGCTCAGGCCATGTGCCCAATTTGGAGACCCAGAAGTTGCAGGGGCTGACCCCTGTCAGTCAGTTCGTGTAGGCATGTGCACACTTACTGCCCCACCATGTCGCACGTCACCGTGATGTTCACGATCCAATTTGATATCTGCTCTATCAACTTTCGATATTCTTTTATGCGCCTACCATTGTGATCACAGGTGGCAGGGAATCAGGGTTCCAGGCCAGAGAGGGAGTGTAAGAAAGAGAGACCACATCCAAGGAAAGATTCATTTTTTCAAATTTAAAATTAGAGTTGAAATATGGGAGAAATTATTAAAGCATAAAAGTGTGACAACTTTTCAAAGTTTAAGCATTGAATGTAAGGATGTTGTGTGCATTAATTACTGAATAATTTATTAAATTTTATTCCCTGTCACCTATGCATAGCAGGTGTTTATTCCACGTCTAAAATTGTATGTCAACCCAAGAATGTAACAGAAAAATTATTGAAATTTATTAAGCTGTCAACTAGGTAGAGGAGGGGTACATCACACCCAAAAATTAGTGAATTTCACCAGAATATATAACTGACAATTGTTTTTTATTTTTTTTTACGGCTCCACTAGGTATAGAAGTGGTACTATACACCCAAAAATTGGTTAATTTCACCCGAAAAAGTAAATGACAATTTATTTATTTTTTAACCGGCCTACTAGGTATAACAGTGGTACTATACACCCAAAAATTTGTTAATTTCACCATAAAATGTAACTGACAATTTTTTTTTTTTTTTTTTTACTGGTCTACTAGGTATAGCAGTGGTTCTATACACACCAAAATTGGTGAATTTCCCCCAAAAATGTAAATGACAATTATTTTTTTAGTTTTTTTTAACCTGTCTACTAGGTATAGCAGTGGTACTATACACCCAAAAATTGGTTAATTTCACCAGAAAATGTTAATGACAAAGTAGTGAAATGATATAAAATAAAACACGTAAAAAAATAAATAAATGGATTTATGAGGTGGAGTTCCATATGGAGTAGGAGTTTGAGGAGGCGGTGGACGTAGAGGAGTAGGTGGAAGCGGCGGTGGAGGAGGACGAGATAGCCAACACAGGTTTTTGGTTTTAATTTAATTTTGTAAAATTAAGGTACACTCCAAAAGAGTGTGAAATATCCAAAATACAAACATGAGCAATTGCGCTGCAGTATAACAATGGCTGCTTAGTGCCGGTATACATGTCTATTCTGCACAAGGTACTTGTACTCGCGCATCTTACGATCACGCTCCAGTGACGGAATTAAGGACGGTACGTTGTCCTTGTAACAGGGATCCAGCAGCGTGGCCACCCAGTAATTAGCACAAGTTAGAATGTGGGCAACTCGGCTGTCGTTGCGGAGACACTGCAGCATGTAATCGCTCATGTGTGCCAGGCTGCCCAGAGGCAACGAAAAGCTGTCCTCTGTGGGAGGTGTATCGTCTGTGTCCTCTGTATCCCCCCATCCATGCACCAGTGATGGCCATGAGCTGATCTGGGTGCCACCCTGCTGTGAACATGGTTCCTCCTCCTGCATCTCCTCCTCCTCATCCTCCACCTCCTCATCCTCCAGAAATGTGCCCTGGCTGGACAATTGTGTACATTGGGTTTGTGGGTGCAGGAACCCACCCTCGGAGCCACTTGGGAATGACTGGCCGGAAACCCTACAAAATGATCCCTCTTCCTCCTCCTCCTCCTCCTGTGCCACATCCTCTTCCATCATCGCCAGGAGCGTTTTTTCAAGGAGGCATAGAAGTGGGATAGTAAAGCTGAGAACGGCGTTATCGGCACTGGCCATGTTGGTGGAGTACTCGAAACAGCGCAACAAGGAACACAGGTCGCGCATGGAGGCCCAGTCATTGGTGGTGAAGTGGTGCTGTTCTGCCGAGCGACTCACCCGTGCGTGCTGCAGCTGAAAGTCCACTATCGCCTGCTGCTGCTCGCACAGTCTGGCCAGCATGTGCAAGGTGGAGTTCCACCTTGTGGGCACGTCGCATATGAGGCGGTGAGCGGGAAGGCCGAAGTTACGCTGCAGCGCTGACAGGCAGCAGCAGGGTAAGAACGCCGAAAGCGTGCACAGACTGACCGCACTTTATGCAGCAGCTCTGACATATCGGGGTCATTTTTAAGGAATCTCTGCACCACCAAATTCAGCACATGCGCCAGGCAAGGGATGTGCGTAAAACCGGCTAGTCCCAGAGCTGCTACGAGATTTCGCCCATTATCGCACACCACCAGGCCGGGCTTGAGGCTCACTGGCACAAACCACTCATCGGTCTGTTGTTCAAGGCCCGTCCACAGCTCTTGCGCGGTGTGGGGTTTGTCCCCCAAACAGATAAGTTTTAAAACTGCCTGCTGTCGTTTACCCCTGGCTGTTCTGAAGTTGGTGGTGAAGGTGTTACGCTGACCGGATGAGGAGCTGGTAGAGGATGAGGAAGCAGAGTAGGAGGAAGCAACAGGAGGCTAACTGAAGCGCCCTGCAATCCTCGGTGGTGGAAGGACATGTGCCAAACTGCTATCCGCCTCAGGCCCAGCCGCTACTGCATTTACCCAGTGTGCTGTTATGGAGATATAATGGCCCTGACCGTGCTTACTGGTCCACGTATCCGTAGTCAGGTGCACCTTGCCACAGATGGCGTTGCGCAGTGCACACCTGATTTTGTCCCCTACTTGGTTGTGAAGGGAAGGGATGGCTCGCCTTGAAAAGTAGTGGCGGCTGGGCACGACGTACTGTGTGACAGCCACCGCCATAAGGCCTTTAAAACTATCTGTCTCCACCAGACAGAATGACAGAATTTCAAAGGCAAGTAATTTAGAAATGCTGGCATTCAGGGCTAGGGATCGCGGGTAGGTAGGGGGGTGCTTCCTCTTCCTCTCCAGCGTTTGGGCTATGGAGAGCTGAACGCTTCTGTGGGACATTGTGGAGATGCTTGGTGACCCAGGTGTTGGTGTTGCTGGCAGATCCTGTTTGCGGGGTGCCAGGTGAAACTGTCACTCCAGAGGTGGATGAAGAGGCCGCGACTGCAGCAGAAGAGGAAGCAGGAGGAGACAGAGACCTTTCTTGGTTTTTGTCAGAGGTCGATTGTTGGAAATGTGTTTCTGCCGCCTGTATTTGTAATGTATTAAACGTTAGTTATCATTGGTGGCGCAGTGTGCCCTCCCCTCCTCTTTGCTCCCTTTGGTGGCAGCGGCACAGGGGGGGAGCGAGCGACTGTTTCCTTCTCCCTGTGCTGCTTAGGGAACATGGCCGTGCTGAGAGCAGCGCGATCCATGTTCTCTGATACTGGGATGTGCACTAGCACAGCCTAGTATCGATAAAAGGCAAATCCCGGTATCGTATTGATACTGGGACAAAAGTATCGATTGGTTATCGAAAATTCGATACCCGAAACAACCCTACTCTAATCCTAGCTCTAGGTTGGTTATACAGCAGCTGCACCCATCTTATGAAACCTTATGAATCCCATTTTAGACAATACTGCCCAAAGGTAATCCCACTCGATGCTATCAAAAGCCTTGGCAGCATCGATTGAGATCACAGATACCACTATCCCCCCCCCCCCCCTTCATCCAACTGGAGATTCAGAAACAGGTGTCTAAGATTTAGGGATGTGGATTTTCCAGGCATGAAGCCAGATTGGTCTTCATGGATAATAGTATTGATAACATTTAATAATCTATTGTCTAGAACTTTGGCCAATACTTTTACGTCTGCTGTTAACAGTGAAATAGGACAATAAGACTCCACTTGTGTAGGATCCTTGCCTGGTTTTGGAAGCACTACCACAATCGCCTCTCTCATCGAACTAGGTAAAATACCTGCCCGATATGAGTCCATAAAAACATTACGCAGGTGCGGAAGAAGCAGCTCCTGGTGTTTCTTGTAAAATTCCACCAGCAAGCCATCCCCCCAGGTGCCTTTTCATTAGGAAAAGATCTCAACGTCAGCTCAAGTTCCTCCAGCTGGATGTCACCATCTATCATCTCCCTATCCTCCATAGATAAAATGGGCAAGGAAATATCCATTAGATACCTCTATATATCGGACCAATTGTAATTTTCGACCAATAGATATCCTTGAAGTGAGCATGGAATACCCCCAAAATATCTTTATCCTCACTAATGAGGTTCCCATGTATATCCCTAATGGAGGCTACACAAGTGGGACCAGATTGTGCTTTAATAACCGTGGCTAATAAATGACCAGCACTCTCACCTTCCATAAAGTATCTCTGAGTCCTAATAAAACTTTTATTCACGGCTGTTTCTATTAGATGTTCCTTCAACAGCCCCTGCGCCTCCTTCCAATTAGCTGCATTTTACTGCGTTGGATTTAATATATATTTGGATTCAGTGGCCAAAACTCTATTAGACAACTCTACAGAGAGAGCCCTACGTTTTGTCTTGTGGACGCTAATGCCCTTAATATAAACACCTCTTATATAAGCCTTCATTGTATCCCATATTATTGGTATAGTGGTAGTTCCAATATTGGTGCTAAAAAATTCTCCCAGTGCATTAGGAATGGTACCGCCAAGTATCCACTAGCTGGAGCCAGAATGGATTCAAATGCCAAATAGGTCTTGCATTTTGCCCCAACTTTCCTAACTTTAATTGCGCCAGGATGGGAGAGTGGTCAAATACAATCCGAGGCAGGTAAAAGATCTATTGGACAAATTCTAATAAGGACAGGGAACCAAGCACCAGGTCAATTCTAGATAGGGATTATGTGAAGAATAGTAGCAAGAATATTGTCTGTCTTCCCGATGCTTGGCCCTCCATAGATCACACATATCCACCTCTGATATCAATCTAGCCAATGCTGAGGGTGAGGGGCCTAGTACATTAGCATTTGGAGTGAACCTGTCCAAAGACTTATTTATGTGCATATTAAAGTCTCCCACCATTAGTACAGGGACACCTGGAAGCTTGGCTGTAAACATTGGTATTTTTGTCATAACTTCACTGGAGTATGGTGGGGGAATGTATACTGCCACCAGAATCAATCTAAAATGAAAAATAGAACAGTCTACACATATAAATCTTCCATTCTTGTCAATGCACGTGTCTCTGGCTTCAAAAGTAACAGATCTATGTATTAAAATACTAACACCACACGCATGAGTAGAATAAGTAGAATGAAATTCATGCGCCATCCATGCTCTGTGTATCAGATGAGTTTTGTCAGCTGTAAGATGCGTTTCAGATAGGCAAAGAATTGCCGGCTGATATGTTTGCAGAGCATGGAAGATTGCATGACGCTTCGAAGTCTGGCCCATTCCCCTCACATTCCAGGCAATGATCCTAAGGGTACCCATCATCAAACCAAATCCAGAAAAGAAGGTG
This sequence comes from Bufo bufo, assembly GCF_905171765.1. NCBI lineage: Eukaryota > Metazoa > Chordata > Amphibia > Anura > Bufonidae > Bufo > Bufo bufo. The sequence goes on along the minus strand of NC_053393.1, from coordinate 160,336,392 downwards.
CCTGCTGCCGCTTACCACCGTGTAGCATAATAATAAGCATACATTCTGTCTCAACTTCCATCCCATACCTGCCCCTCCCCCCCCCCCCCACATTAACTAAAACATAAGTTAGACATATCCCTCAACTGCGAGGGAACTGAGGTACAAAAAAAATACCTAAATCTGTAATGTAAGAGCAGATCACTAGTATGAACAATGTAACTATCTCAGTAGAACTACTCGGCTATAAAACCGGCCTCCCTAAATATTTTAACCCGCTACAGTGCAGGACAACCCCACACCGTTCAAAATAAGAATGGAGGGGGAGCCCCCAGACGAGAGGACACCCCCGACCTAACTTCCCCCCGCATATAACAAACTGAACTCAGCAACAGTATATATTCTAAAGGAAGACTATAGGGCTCCATAGTCCTCACTGAATTAGACATCCGTCAGTTACTTTTAAAGATACGGCATATTTTCAGGTGTTGCCACGTAGGTCTTCCTCATACATATCCAACCATTGGCACGCCGCCTCCGGAGTATCAAACATGTGCGTCTTCTCTTTCGCCACCACTCTCAGTCTAGCAGAATAGATCATTGAGTAGGGAAATTGTAAAACTCTCAATCTTTTCTTGACGTCTAGTAAGCGTGCTCTCTTCTTTTGGACTTCTGCAGAGAAGTCAGGGAACAGCGAGATAAGATTTCCATTTATAGTAAGATCCGCACTGTCTCTTGCTCCTCTTAAGATGGCATCACGATCTCTAAAATGCAAGATTTTAATCAGAATAGGCCTCGGCAGCGCCCCCGGTGGTGGTAGGCGGAATGGTACACTATGAGCCCACTCAATAGCAAAAAAACTGAGAAAGATTATCTCTCCAAATTTTGTCAGCAAGCCATTTCTCAAAGAGCAACACAGCATCCGCTCCTTCTGTACGCTCAGGCACCCCAATTATTTGTACATTATTGCATCGTAACCTGTTTTCAAGGTCATCCGATTTAGAAATGAGCAGTGTGACATTATGTATTACACGCTGCAAATCCCTTTTTACTGGCGGCATTTGATCCTTCATAGCACTGACACGGCCCTCCATTTCGCCAACACGCTCCTTTATTTGTCTCATATCTTGTAGTATGAGCAGAATGTCCTCTTTGAGGCCCCCCATGTGAGTGTTTAATGAAGTGAGTGCCATGTTACTCTGTGCCACCGCTGCATATACATATTTAATGGTGGGCTCTGCCTCCAGGGATATCCCACTGTCCTGTGCAGCACTACCCTCCCTTTCCACCTCCGACATCAGACCAGGAGCATTGGTTCCAGATGCGCCCAGGGAGTCCACCTCTTCAATAGCCTCCGTCTCCAGTGTGGTTGCTTGTGGAGCCGACGAGCGGGCGAATTTCTCCAGCCACGCCGCTACATCTGAAAGCTTTGCAGCGTGCGTGGCGCCATTTTGTTTTACCGGAGTAGCGTCGCCATACTCCTTTCCATCCTTCTCCTTGGCCCTCTGACGGGTCATCTCGCCGCAAAAAGATGATAGATGTCAGGGGGAACACGTCCACTCGCCGGTAGTGCAGGGTGACCACTACCGTAGCAGGTAATGAGGATGTATGCAGGAAAATTAGCCGGGAGCTCTGAGCCGCACATCTGCTCACATACCCGGTCAGGCCACGCCCCTGTAAAAAAATCTTTTTACGGAAACTCGGGTTCAGTTCCAAGGTACCACTTGGTAAAAGGTTTTTTCCCTAATTAAGAGATATAGTGTCAGTGCAGGTCTTGGAAGACAAATGTGAGTGCCCTTTGGTGGCTTTTTAGATATACAGTCAGGTCCATAAATATTGGGACATCGACACAATTCTAACATTTTTGGCCCTATACACCACCATAATGGGTTTGAAATGAAACAAACAAGATGTGCTTTAACTGCAGACTGTCAGCTTTAATTTGAGTGTATTTACATCCAAATCAGGTGAACGGTGTAGGAATTACAACAGTTTGCATATGTGCCTCCCACTTGTTAAGGGACCAAAAGTAATGGGACAATTGGCTTCTCAGCTGTCCCATGGCCAGGTGTGTGTTATTCCCTCGTTATCCCAATTACAATGAGCAGATAAAGGGTCCAGAGTTAATTTCAAGTGTGCTATTTGCATTTGGAATATGTTGCTGTCAACTCTCAAGATGAGATCCAAAGAGCTGTCACTATCAGTGAAGCAAGCCATCATTAGGCTAAAAAAAAAAAAAAAAAAAAAAAAAAACATCAGAGAGATAGCAAAAACATTAGGCGTGGCCAAAACAACTGTTTGGAACATTCTTAAAAAGAAGAAACGCACCGGTGAGCTCAGCAACATCAAAAGACCTGGAAGACCACTGAAAACAACTGTGGTGGCTGACCAAAGAATTATTTCCCTGGTGAAGAAAACACCCTTCACAACAGTTGGCCAGATCCAGAACACTCTCCAGGAGGTAGGTGTATGTGTGTCAGTCAACAATCAAGAGAAGGCTTCACCAGAGTGAATACAGAGGGTTCACCACAAGATGTAAACCATTGGTGAGCCTCAAAAACAGGAAGGCCAGATTAGAGTTTGCCAAACAACATCTAAAAAAGCCTTCATAGTTCTGGAACAACATCCTATGGACAGATGAGACCAAGATCAACTTGTACCAGAGTGATGGGAAGAGAAGAGTATGGAGAAGGAAAGGAACTGCTCATGATCCTAAGCATACCATCTCATCAGTGAAGCATGGTGGTGGTAGTGTCATGGCGTGGGCATGTATGGCTGCCAATGGAACTGGTTCTCTTATATTTATTGATGATGTGACTGCTGACAAAAGCAGCAGGATGAATTCTGAAGTGTGTAACACCCCAGAGTTGTGTTACTAAACTCTTTTACCCCGCTACAATCTCCTAAGAGCATTAACCTTGTCATCTCATATGATTTAACATTATATCCTCACAAATGTGCATTGTAAACCTTGTTAAATGTATATTGCTATAATTTCCATGTTCACCAGCAAGTGGCAGCAATGTTCTGGCAAGGAGTTAAGTTCAGTTTAGTACTTTAGTATTCAGCTCTGTAAGGGATCGTCTCTTATTCGGGGGTCATTCTCACAATGATCTTCATCGACTATAGGGTTAGGGGCCAAACATTGCTTTTATTTGGCACCTCAGCAAAACCAAAACAAACAATACAAATAAAACACCTGCCCGGCTGGGCTCTAACTAAACAGGAGGACTCCCTACTTCACTGAAAGCCCCGTTCACACACGGGAAGAAAATGCGGCTTTTCCCAGCCTAACAAACCAGCACTTCCAGGCTGTAACAAAGTCCAGTAACTTTTGGGGGATTGTGGCCCAGAAGTCCTCCTGACTCTGGCCTAGCGACCATCGATTCCAAGACCTCGCGGAGCACCTGAGGACTTCAAATTCATCTCGCTCCTCAAGTACTTCTTCAAGAGCTCTGGCCAAGGTGAGGGCCTTGGTCGCCTTCTCTCGAGCATCAGTCTCCGCTTGGTCACGTTCTTCGGCATATCTGGCCGAGGTGGTTTTCTCTTCAGCCAGGATCTTGTCCAACATCTTCTGTTTCTTCTCCAATTTAGACACAATTTGTTTCTGGTGGTCCAGGTCTACCATCCAATCACGCAACTCTTGATCAAGTTGAGCCATCCTGACTTCCAAATGTATTTTCTCCTCCAAGAGAGCAGATTTTTCTGAGACGCTGTTTAGAACCTCATAAGCCAGCACATCTATTTCTTGCTCTGCATGAAGTCTGGATCGCTCAGAAGCTGCAAGTTCCTCTTGAAGTTGGAGAATTTCCGCTTCTATTAGTGACTCTAGTTCCTTCAGTTTATTCTGTGACTCCTCTGGAGATTCCTGCAGTTGCTTTGCGAGAACCGCTAGCCCCATCTCTAGTGTATCTAGGGACTGTGCAGAGCGAGCAAAAACATCTTCAAGTTTGTAGCTGTATTGTCCTGTCAGGTCATCTACAACTGTCTGGATATGAGCTTCAGTCACTAGGCTGTCACCCGACTGAACTCTCGTCTCGTCAGATATAACTGTCATCTGGTCGCTACTAGTAACAACTTTAGTTTTGCTGGGTCTTGACATGGTAGCCTCACTCTTGGAGTTGCTAACTGTCACGGCACATACGCCACTTATACTGCTCGTGTCATTATTAACCCTGACCTCTAGGGGCACCCATGAGTCAATCCCCACCTGGGACATTTTATTAATCATAGAAACCTGTGGAGACTGCACATCCAGCTCTGGTAAGTGTGGTACACCCCTCAGCATTGCCACAGTTTCCTGCACATTCACTACAGTGGGTTTACTCAGCTGTGAACTCTCAACATCAATCAGCGTTTTTATACCGCATATATTTTTCACTAGTATCCACATTGCCATTATCTTTAAGTGGACCGCGCTGCACCAGGACAGAGCTGAAAATATCCTCCCTTCCAGATCCTCCTGGAGAAAAGGTGAATTTGAGTGAACTGACTGCTTACCCATGTCCAGGAAATTCCTGTGAGATCTGGAAGGGAGGATATTTTCAGCTCTGTCCTGGTGCAGCGCGGTCCACTTAAAGAAAACGCATCTATAGATGTGAACATTGCCCACTTCACTATTGGAACTCGCGACGCACCAAAAAGGCAACGTACAAAAGGCTGTTTTATATATTTTATATATATTTTGTTCACATTGCCATTATGCCTATCCGCAAACTTGGCACCATTGTTTTCAATGGTCATATCACTTAAACCATTGTGCAGCTTCCTTGCATAGTCCCCAGCTACCAAGCTGGCATGTACCAGGCTCACCTGGCTTTCGGTGTCCACCAACACTTGGACTGCACTGTCCTTTACCATAATGCCACACATTTGTTTAGCAGTCTCTATTTCCGGTGTCTCAACACCTCATGACTCGGCAGGTAGCAATTGCCGCCGGCTCACACCCCAGTTCACAGCTTCTGAGGTACCAGGGCACGGGTCATTAACATGCCCACCCTCCAGAGCTGAGCTCACTGTCACTTTGTCAGCTATACAAGTAATTGCTGGAACGATCTTACCCCTTGTAATCAACCATTCCGGTAAAGCAGTGACATTCTCTCCTGCGGACTCATCAAGGTTGTGGTTGCTCCTAGCAACAGCTTTACTGCACCTCCGCACTTCCTCTCTAGGACCCCGGACACAGTCGCAGGGAAGATATGCACTCCTGAGAACCGCCCCGCTCTCCACCTCTTTGTCTTCCTGACGGTTGCCCTTGGCAACGGCACATATCTGCTGTTCATCAGATTCTCCAGGTACACAATTTGTAGCATTTTCTCCGCTCCACAGCTGCCAAAATAATGGGAAGTCTTTGCCAAGCACAAACTCCACTTCCAGGGTCTCACATTTTAAGAGCTCCCATTGCACAGGGCCATAGTCTGTTATAAAGGTAAGTGACACCTTAGTTGTTTTCTCTGGCCCTCTTGTTACAAAGTCCAGAATTTCGGGCAGGACCTGAGACATTTGTTGGCGGGAGTCTAGTATAACCCCCAGCGGGATCCCCCCGATCATCATCATACAGGACTTTTCCCACGCGCTCCACCATTTGACAGCCATTTTGACAGGTCAGTTTCTTTTACTGTGCCCTTTAAATCCCTGCACAGCTTTCACCTCAGAAAAAAAAAGGTCCAGATTTCCAGCAGCACCTGCTCCAGCGAACAAGCAGGCTTTCGGCCCTTTAAATCACTGCACAGCAACACAGCAATTCCTTGGCAACATTCAGCAGCACCTGCTCTTTTCCGTCAGGTCGTTGCCCCTAGCAACCTGCTGTTGTTATTGCCCGCATCCTCCACCATATGTAAAGGATCGTCTCTTATTCGGGGGTTATTCTCACAATGATCTTCATCAACCACAGGGTTAGGGGCCAAACATTGCTTTTATTTGGCACCTCAGCAAAACCAAAACAAACAATACAAATAAAACACCTGCCCGGCTGGACTCTAACTAAACATGAGGACTCCCTACTTCACTGAAAGCCCCGTTCACACACAGGAAGAACATGTGGCTTTTCCCAGCCTAACAATCCAGCACTTCCAGGCTGTAACAAAGTCTAGTACCTTTTGGGGGATTGTGGCCCAGAAGTCCTCCTGACTCTGGCCTAGCGACCGTCGATTCCAAGACCTCGCGGAGTCCCCCAAAGTTCAGGCTAACACCTAGCCCCGTGGCCCCTCAGCCAGCTCGGCTGAGCCCACTTGTACAGAGCCTTCCCAGGCCTCTGCTGCACACAGACTCTTCCTCCTCCTAACAGTCTGGACTGGGCTCTTATCCCAGACTGATTGTTCCACCTGGCGCGGCCTCTGACCTGCTGATTGACAGCGAAGAAATGGAAACTCCTGCCATATCTCTCCCCTAGCCGCCGTGAGGCCTGTCACTGCCTCACAGCTCCTTAATCTGGTTCTGTTTCTCCAGCTCTTTAATGGTGAGGCTGCCAGAAGCTAGTAAGTCCTTCACCTTGGATCCAAAGGTCCTTAAAGCCTGAATAAATGGCTGTTGTCCTTTGTGTTTATATCCACTCTGTTTCCCTTGAATTGCCTTGCATTAAACACAGCTAGCAGCTGCACTCTCACTCCTTCATCTCCTACTTCTTCTCTCAACTGACTCAACTTCCTAACTAGGCCTGAACTGCACTATATATACGGTGGTGCTACCCCCATCTAGTGGTGAGATGCATGTGGTGCACCTGACAGCCTGGTAAAAAGGGATTTCACATGATAATACAATGTAGCATGAAATGACAGATGACAGAAACAAGCTTTTGCAGTTCCCACATAAGCTAGTGGGACGCTGCATATGTGACTGAGTGTTCAGCCCAGGGGAATTGAGTATTAGACGAGATTTCACTTTTGACTGTAGATGGAATGTTTAGGCTAAGCATTTGTGATTTAAGCTGCATTAATGCAATTCCTTTTAATTTGCATTACTGAAATAAATGGACTTTTGCACAATATTCTAATTTTTCAAGTTTCACCTGTACATCCGTATATGTAGCATGGAGGAGTGTAGTGATGATCAGTTTCTGGAGGAATTTGGCCAAGTTGTCTGGTGATACGGATTTTGGAATGCTGCAGAATTTTACATTGTTGCGGTCGTTTAGGTCTGCCATTTTGGATTTCATGACCTCCATTTTCCCTGATAGGGTATTGTGAGCATCAACTAGTTTGTTGTGTGCCGAGGAGAATTCCCCCAATTTTGTTTCTACAGTATATGGTCAATACGTTCTCCCAAGCCATCTACAGTGGCTGAGATGTTGGTGAGTGCTTGTGTAATGTCTTTTTGGATAGATTGCCTTAACGATCTCATGGCGTTTATCGGGAAGGCCTCGGTGGCAGCCTGATTAGTAGTAGTGAAGGTGAGTTCATCCTCCTGCGTTTCAACAGAGGCCCCCTCCTGATTATCTGTCACAGCAGAGAAGGATAATGTAGTCTCCCATCGTGCTTTCTGTTTGATAGGGCTGGCGGTGGCCGAGGCAGGGGTAGGCGAGTCTTGCAATACAGCAAATCTGGACTCCTGTGACTCTAGCTGAGAATATGGCGAACTGTTGGCACGTCTGCTGCTCCTTTTATGCCCCGTAGCAGGGGCCCTCACGGATGAAGAGCAAGGAGAGGATCCAGGGCATTGTTCCCCTTAACTATGATCTGACCTTATGGGAGAAGAGGTACCGCATTGTTCTGTGGGACTGAGCTGTGCTTTCTCCGTTCTCTCTTGTTGCGGCTCGTCTCCATCGGGAGCGGCCTGTCTCGCGGTGGAGGGATCGCGAGCACCATTGTTCGCCGTCGGAAAAAAAGCTGTAAGAAGCTTAGGAGCTTCTTTCTTACCCCTCCTAGGCATCTTTTGTGGAGTGGGGTCTTACAGGGGTTGATGGTTGCCAAGTTTTTGGTGAGCCATTGCGCTCCCAGTCTAGGCCACGCCCCTGTATCCCTGTATATATATATATATATATATATATGTATAAATATATACTGTATATTTATAGCTCATGTATATAAATATATACGTAGTAGAAAATAATGGACTGTAAACTTTGTATTGTTTTAATAAATGTATTTACCATATTTTTCGCCCCATAAGACGCACTTTTTCCCGGGGAAAATGCCCCTGCGTCTTATGGGGAGAATGCTGCCATTTTACATTGCAGTCTGCGATGCTGCAGCATCGCAGACTGCGATGTATCAGCTGGAGGGGGGAGGGAGGAGGGGCCGGTGTCACGCAAATGCGGTGGGGCCGATGCGGTCCATGTACTCTGGCCCCACCGCTCACTCACTGCTTTATTGCTTAAACCTTTTATAATAACTTTAATTGAAGTTCCGATCCCCAGCCCCATCTGTACTACTTACTAAATGTCCTCTAGCAGGCAGAGCAGGGCGGGCTGCCATAACTCACTGATGTCACGTGCCTACACCGCCTACTTCATTCATAAAGTAGGCGGCGCAGGCACGTGACATCAGTGAGTTACGGCCGGCCATCCGCCCTGCTCTGCTTGCTACAGGACATTTAGTAAGTAGTACAGATGGGGCTGGGAATCGGAACTTCAATTAAAGTTATTATTATAAAAGGTTTAGGCAATAAAGCAGTGAGTGAGCGGTGGGGCCGGAGTACAGTGACCGCACCGGTCCCGCCGCATTTGCATTCCACCGGCCCCTCCCACAGGTTTAGCTCCGGTATATTAGGGCATCTGTGGATGCCACTATTATGGGGGATATGTGGATGGCACTGTTATGGGGTGGAGGATCTGTGGGTGACACATATGTAGCAGTGCCATCTACAGATCCACCCCCCTTAACAGTGCCATCCACAGATCCCCTCCATAACAGTGCCATCCACAGATCACCCCCACATAACAGTGCCATCCACAGATCACCCTCCTCATAACAGTGCCATCCACAGATCACCCCCCCATAACAGTGCCATCCACAGATCACCCCCCCATAACAGTGCCATCCACAGATCCCCCATAACAGTGCCCCCCTCAGATCCCCCATAACATTGCCATCCACAGATCCCGCCATAACAGTGCCACCCACAGATCCCCTCATAACAGTGCCATCCACAGATCCTCCATAGTAGTGTCATGCACAGACCACCATTAGTTCAAAATCCACCAAAAGCACACCTTTTGGTTAAAACATTTTTTTTCTTATTTTCCCCCTCAAAAACCTAGGTGCGTCTTATAGGGCGAAAAATACGGTAATCAAAATACCACTATAGTTTAGAACAGACACGCAGTTCAGAAAGGTAAAGGAACAGAGACATAGAGATAGGAAGTAGGCGGAGTCAGTAGTAATTGCCTATTTATTAATATTAATTATTAATATTAAATTCCAAATATTAATAATTGATGTGTCCTATAACAGGGGCACTGTAGGGGGCTCTATTACTAATGAAGGGAATTATTATTGGTGGGGCTTTGAGGAGCACAATTACTATGGGGGGAACTATCTCTTTGGCACTATTATTTTTTCTGGATAGTATTTGGGGGTATTGGGGAGCACAGAGAGCAGCAGTATAATACTTGTGGGACTTGAGGATGGGGAGAATGATAGAAAAGTTAGGAACCTAAGATGTCTATGTGTTAATCTCTGCAGAGATGAGGCATGGCTGAAATAAGTTGTCTAGGAGAAGATGAAAGAAAACATCTACATCAGAGTAGACGTCACCTGGGAGGCTCTGGATATGAGAAGTATGTGCTGCTGTATAGTCCTGTATGTTTGATAGTGTCTATGCAGCAAGTAAAGCAATTAAGGCTACTTTCACACTTGCGGTAGCAGGGTCCGGCAGGCTGTTCCAGCGGGGGAACAGCCTGCCGGATCCGTGCTAACGCTAGCCCACCATGCCACCGGAAGTCTGCTCCGGCCCCAATCACTATAATGCCTGCTGGACCCTGCTACCGCAAGTGTGAAAGTAGTAGGGTGTCGACTGGAGCCATATGAATTGGGGCTTGGGCCCTGGATCTTTTGGGACCCCTGCAATGGCCCTGATTGGTGGTGTTTTATAATTCTTATCCATTTTTACTTTTATTTTTTAACAGTAAATACTTAATTGCTGATTTCTCCTGTAACAGAGGCCAACCTATTAGCCCCAGCTAAGGGGGAATACTGCTTCTGCTGCTGCATGATGTCCTTGCAACTGCTAAGGCTACTTTCACATCTGCATTTTTCCTCAATCCGTAATGGATCAGGAATAAACGCTTCCGTCATGATAATACAACCTTCTGCATCCTTTACGAACGGATCCGATTGTATTATCTCTAAAATAGCCATGACAGAATATTTTTTTTTGTGTCAGAGAAAGCGAATCTGTCACAATTGTGATTTATGACGGATCCGTCTTGCTCTGCATCCCAGGACGCACTCAAAAGCTCTGCTTGCAGCGTTTTTGTGTGCATCATTGGAACACAATGAAATGGAACGGAATGCATTTTAGTGCACTCTGTTCCCTTCAGTTCAGTTTTGTCCCCATTGACAAAAAAAATGGGGACAAAACTGAAGCGTTTTCCCCACTTTTGAGATCCTATGACGGATATCAATAGCTGAAAGTGAAAGCGCAGATGTGAAAGTATCCTAACTCTGCAAGGACACTCAGAAATGTCCTTGTGGAGTTAAATGCAACACCCCCCAGATGTATATAAATGGGCAGTCAACAACTGGTTAACATTGCCCACTTTAATGAAGGCATTCTTCATAAGATAATTAACGTGATCATCTAGTTCAAGTAGAATTGCCTCTCCACTCATTTTAAGGGTCCCCGCAGGGGAATACAATAAAGTTATATGACAATATATTGTAAGATTACAATATAGTCACATACAGCATGCAAAGAGCATGTAGTATTGAACATGGTAAACAACTAATTAGAATGCGAGCAGTCATATTCCAGAGATATGTGTCCTTGTCTTCTGTCTTCTTGGAATGTGGGGGTGTTGATGGTAGGCTCGACGGGTCCTCAAGATATGAGGTCTTCTTGTTAAAAAAGGTTTTATGCGTATATATGTATAATTTTCTCAAGCACAACAGAATATATTATTAATATGAATAAAATTAGATTACAGGCAGGCAGGGTATCAGAAATAATTTATTTCTTTAACGTTTTTCACCATTTTGATCATTACATTATCACACATATGTATTTCTCATTGATTTATTAGCTAACTATTTATCCTACCTATCTAGAAAAGGCCCCTTAGACTGCCTGTACTGCATGAAGTATACAGATAAGCTGCATAGATCATGGGATGTTAGACATCCATTCCTGGCCGCCTCATAGTAGCCATTTCATCTGAACATTCACACATCTTTATGGAGTTGTTGACAACACACACACACATCATTATCTACCTAAAAGGATGACGACAGCCAGCCAGAGGTGCATCCCAACACAAGGACCACCCCGGAGTAATCCCCGGTGAAATCACGCTTTTAGGGCATTGACTCTTCTTGTAAGAGTGGTGCTCAAACTGCTAGGGTGCATCTGTGGGACCCTCTTTCAGAGATGATGTCCTCCACCCAACTCTCAAAAAGCTGAGGGGTCTTCAGGAGAGGTGGGTAGTCGAGCTGGGCTATCAGACGGTCAACTCTGTAGCTGTGATGTCATCCTTCCTACAAAATGGACATATCCACGCCCTCAACTAGGAATATAACATATTAATCATTTCCAGGCAATAATTGAATGTTATATCAATAGAGGAGAAGCAGGAAAGTGGAAAGAAACCAGACATGAACCAAAACCCTGATAATGATTGATACAAGAAATCAGAGTTAATTCTTTCCTTTCACAATTTCTCTTCTTTTGATCATTACATTATCACTCATATATGCATTTCTCATTGATTTGTTAGCTAACTATCTGTCCTAGCTGTCTAGAAAAGGCCCCTTAAACTGCATGTACTGCATGAAGTATTTAGGTAAGCTGTATACATCATGGGATGTTAGATATCCCTTCCTGACCACCTCATAGTAGCCATGCCATCTGAACATTCCCGCTTCTTTATGGGGTTATTTACAGCACTCACTTCATTATCTACCTAAAAGGATGACGACAGCCAGCCAGAGGTGCATCCCAACACAAGGACCACCCCGGAGTAATCCCCGGTGAAATCACGCTTTTAGGGCATTGACTCTTCTTGTAAGAGTGGTGCTCAAACTGCTAGGGTGCATCTGTGGGACCCTCTTTCAGAGATGATGTCCTCCACCCAACTCTCAAAAAGCTGAGGGGTCTTCAGGAGAGGTGGGCAGTCGAGCTGGGCTATCAGACGGTCAACTCTGTAGCTGTGATGTCATCCTTCCTACAAAATGGACATATCCACACCCTCAACTAGGAATATAACATATTAATCATCTCCAGGCAATAATTGAATGTTATATCAATAGAGGAGAAGCAGGAAAGTGGAAAGAAACCAGACATGAACCAAAACCCTGATAATTATTGATACAAGAAATCAGAGTTAATTCTTTCCTTTCACAATTTCTCTTCTTTTGATCATTACATTATCACTCATATATGCATTTCTCATTGATTTGTTAGCTAACTATCTGTCCTAGCTGTCTAGAAAAGGCCCCTTAAACTGCATGTACTGCATGAAGTATTCAGGTAAGCTGTATACATCATGGGATGTTAGATATCCCTTCCTGACCACCTCATAGTAGCCATGTCATCTGAACATTCCCGCTTCTTTATGGGGTTATTTACAGCACTCACTTCATTATCTACCTAAAAGGATGACGACAGCCAGCCAGAGGTGCATCCCAACACAAGGACCACCCCGGAGTAATCCCCGGTGAAATCACGCTTTTAGGGCATTGACTCTTCTTGTAAGAGTGGTGCTCAAACTGCTAGGGTGCATCTGTGGGACCCTCTTTCAGAGATGATGTCCTCCACCCAACTCTCAAAAAGCTGAGGGGTCTTCAGGAGAGGTGGGCAGTCGAGCTGGGCTATCAGACGGTCAACTCTGTAGCTGTGATGTCATCCTTCCTACAAAATGGACATATCCACACCCTCAACTAGGAATATAACATATTAATCATTTCCAGGCAATAATTGAATGTTATATCAATAGAGGAGAAGCAGGAAAGTGGAAAGAAACCAGACATGAACCAAAACCCTGATAATGATTGATACAAGAAATCAGAGTTAATTCTTTCCTTTCACAATTTCTCTTCTTTTGATCATTACATTATCACTCATATATGCATTTCTCATTGATTTGTTAGCTAACTATCTGTCCTAGCTATACATCATGGGATGTTAGATATCCCTTCCTGACCACCTCATAGTAGCCATGTCATCTGAACATTCCCGCTTCTTTATGGGGTTATTTACAGCACTCACTTCATTATCTACCTAAAAGGATGACGACAGCCAGCCAGAGGTGCATCCCAACACAAGGACCACCCCGGAGTAATCCCCGGTGAAATCACGCTTTTAGGGCATTGACTCTTCTTGTAAGAGTGGTGCTCAAACTGCTAGGGTGCATCTGTGGGACCCTCTTTCAGAGATGATGTCCTCCACCCAACTCTCAAAAAGCTGAGGGGTCTTCAGGAGAGGTGGGCAGTCGAGCTGGGCTATCAGACGGTCAACTCTGTAGCTGTGATGTCATCCTTCCTACAAAATGGACATATCCACACCATCAACTAGGAATATAACATATTAATCATTTCCAGGCAATAATTGAATGTTATATCAATAGAGGAGAAGCAGGAAAGTGGAAAGAAACCAGACATGAACCAAAACTCTGATAATGATTAATACAAGAAATCAGAGTTAATTCTTTCTTGCCACATTTTCTCCTCTTTTGATCATTACATTATCACTCATATATGCATTTCTCATTTGTTAGCTAACTATATTTCCTACCTGTCCATAAATGGCCACTTAGACTTCCCGTACTGCATGAAGTATCCAGATAAGCTGCATAGATCATGGGATGTTAGACATCCATTCCTGGTTGTCTGATAGTAGCCATTTCATCTAAACATTCACAAATCTTTATGGGGTTATTGACAGCACACACCTACAGCATTATCTTATAGAATGATGATAGTCAGCCAGAGGTGCATCCCAACACAAGTACCACCCGGAGTAATTCCCCAGTGAAATCACTCAGGGCATTGACTCTTCTTTTAGGAGTGGTGCTCAAACTGCTAGGATGCATCTGTGGGACCCTCTTTCAGAGATGATGTCCTCCACTCGACTGAGGGGTCTTCAGGAGAGGTGGGTAGTCGAGCTAGGCTATCAGACGGTCAACTCTGTAGCTGTGATGTCATCCTTCCTACAAAATGGACATGTGCACACCTGCAAGGAAGAATACAACATATAAATCATTTTCAGGCAATTGTGGAGGCAATAGAGGAGAACTATAAAACTTGATATAAACTAGAAATAAACCAAAACCAAAACGATTGATGCAAGAAATTATTTCAACTTCTAGAACAATGGTCTCCAACCTCTGGCTCAGCAAGTGCTGCTGTAGTAATACAACTCCCATCATCCCATAATAGCCTGCAACTGTCAGAACATGTTTGGAGTTGTTTTCCACTCACCAAACATCTCAGGAAAGATTTATCAAGAGCAGGAGGGATTTATCATGAAGGTCATGCCTGATTAAAAATTAAGTGCATCCTCTGACAGTCTATGCGCCCTGAATGAATTCTTGGCCATCTCACAGCTGCCATAGATTTCGATCATTTAGAGCAGAAAACTGGCATACATCAAGTAAATCTTCTGGGGCTGATGTCCAAGCCCACCCCTTTCAAAAAATGGAGAGGCTGGCAGTAAAAACATCATTTTCACACTAGCGTTTTTCTTTTCCGGCGCTGAGTTCCGTCCTAGGGGCTCAAATCCGGAAAAGAACTGATCAGTTTTATCCTAATGCATTCTGAATGGAGAGCAATCTGTTCAGGATGCATCAGGATGTCTTCAGTTCAGTCTTTTTGCCTGATCAGGCTTTTCAGAAAACCTTGTATGTTGTATTTTTACCTCCGGCCAAAAATCCTGAACACTTTGACTGAACGCCGGATCTGGTCTTTTTCCCATTGACTTGCATTAACGCCGGATCCGGCGCCGTGTGTTCAGTCAAATCGAATCCGGCTTTTGCATGTTAAACCCGAAAAATGTGAACAAAAAAGTTAAAGTCCATAAATGGCGGATCCGTTTTTTCCAATGCATTTTTTCATTGTGATCAAAATCCTGATCAGGATCTTCACACGTTTTTCCGGATCCAGTGGGCAGTTCCGGTGTCGGAATTGAACGCCGGATTCAAACAACGCTAGTGTGAAAGTAGCCTTACAAACATTTTTAAACAGAATTTGCAACTTTTGTTTATCAGTTTTGTGGTGTACAGGAATGATAAATCTCTCCTTGTGCTGTGAACTACCAAAAGCAGTGGACATAATAATTAGGCTACTTTCACACTCACGTTTGGTGCGGATCCGTCATGGATCTGCACAGATGGATCCGTTCAGATAATACAACCGTTTGCTCCAAAGAAGATACAGGCGGCACTCCGCTGGCAGCGATGCGGTGCGCGTGTCCAGGGAAGGTCCATAGATACTTGTATAGAGAGGATCGGCACTCGCTTTAGTTATGATTTTCAAGTAATTTTAATGGTCACATACAAGTGGTAAGTGACGCGTTTCGGCTACTATGAGCCTTTGTCAAACATAATCATTACAAGCAACAAACAAGTTTAAATAGCCCGCGATGGAGCCGGAAATGACGTAGGTAACCATGGCAACGTCGTAAACAAAGGGCACAACAATACAGAAATTGATTTTTTGACAAAAAGATTTTTGTAAAAGAATGTAATTAGTTGTCAGGGCACCATGCTTTATAGTGCTGTATTTGCACATTGTTATAGTGGTGTATAATGCTAGAAGCTGCAAAAAAATCCGCTGGAAAAAATGTCATAAATTCACAAGGCACCATGCTTTACACTGCTGTAACATGCTAAGCATTATGTTGTAGGTACAGAATGTTACATAATAATGAATATTAAATACTTCATGCTGAATGGTAAGCTTGCGTAATACTATATTATACTTTACAGTGCTATATTTTGCTGCATATTGTTATAATGGTGTGAAATGCTAAAAGCTACATACTGCAATGAATTCGCAGGAACATAAATATACAGGACAGCATGCTTTACAGTGCTGCAGCATACAAAGCATTATTGTGATGGTACAAGATATTAGATATTAAACACTATAGATAATAGAACACGTATCACTACCCCGGAGAGGAGGAGACAGGCTTAAAATGCTTAAAAAACGAGAAGCCTACTGGATTCATCGCCTGCAAACCCTAGAACCTAAGGGGTTAAATCGTGACTATGATCTGAACAGTTTCCTTTAAGATATAGTCTGTAGTTACCCTTTCAACATGTTCCCTTTTTCTTGATGCATTCCAAAATCTGTGTCATTTAGTGTCTGATCAGGGCGTAAGTTCACCGTTTAGCATATAGTGTTTAATATCTAATATCTTGTACCATCACAATAATGCTTTGTATGCTGCAGCACTGTAAAGCATGGTGTCCTGTATATTTATGACCTCTGTTCCTGCGAATTCATTGCAGTATGTAGCTTTTAGCATTTCACACCATTATAACAATATGCAGCAAAATATAGCACTGTAAAGTATGGTGTTTAGCACTGTAAAGTATAATATAGTATTACGCAAGCTTACCATTCAGCATGAAGTATTTAATATTCATTATTATGTAACATTCTGTACCTACAACATAATGCTTAGCATGTTACAGCAGTGTAAAGCATGGTGCCTTGTGAATTTATGACATTTTTTCCAGCAGATTTTTTTGCAGCTTCTAGCATTATACACCACTATAACAATTTGCAGCAAAATACAGCACTATAAAGCATGGTGACCTGAGAACTAATGACATTCTTTTACAAAAATCTTATTTCTGTATTGTTGTGCCCTTTGTTAGCGACGTTGCCATGGTTACCTACGTCATTTCCGGCTCCATCGCGGGCTATTTAAACTTGTTTGTTGCTTGTAATGATTATGTTTGACAAAGGCTCATAGTAGCCGAAACGCGTCACTTACCACTTGTATGTGACCATTAAAATTACTTGAAAATCATAACTAAAGCGAGTGCCAGTCCTCTCTATACAAATACAACCGTCTGCATCCGTTCTGAAAGGATCCGTTTGTATTATCTTTAACATAGCCAGGATTTCTATTGTGCCAGATTGTGTCATAGAAAACGGATCCGTCCCCATTGACTTACATTGTGTGTCAGAACGGATCCGTTTGGCTCACTTTCGTCAGACGGACACCAAAGCGGAATGGAGACGGAACGAAGGCAAGCTGAGGCATACTGATCGGATCCTTTTCCATTCAGAATGCATTAGGGCAAAACTGATCAGTTTTGGGCCGCTTGTGAGAGCCCTGAACGGATCTCGCAAACGGAAAGCCAAAACGCCAGTGTGAAAGTAGCCTTAATCATCGCCTCTCCTTACCTTGGTGTTATCATGGTTGCTGTTGTTTGTGTGACCAGTGACAGTGACCAGTGAAATAGGGGGAACATTGACCAGTAAGAGAGAGAAGCATCCAGGAAGATAGGGGAGACGGTAAGCAGTAAGATAGGACAGAGACCAGTAAGATAGGATGGATAATAACCAGTAAGATAGGGTAATGACCAGTAAGACAGGACAGTGGAAATGTCAGACTATTAGGACCACTGATACATACGATAATGGGCGATACAATAATTAATAATGGGTAAGTTGTGAGAGTCACTCACAATAAATATCATCCATAACCCCAATTGTAGTGTCAAAAAACGGATTTTACTGATTCGTGACTATACCCAAAAACAGGACATTGAGATAACCCATAATTCCCAACATATCTTCTTTGGTGTTCTATATCATCAATCTCAGTGAATTGAAGATAGGACAGTTAGCAGTAAAATAGGGCGGATAGAGACCAGTAAGGCAGGGTAATAACCAGTAAGTTAGGACAGTGACCAGTAATATATGGAAGTGAATTGTAAGATAAGGCAGTGATCTGTAAATTAGGGTGGGAAGTGACCAGTACAATAGAGGGGGCAGTGAATAGATGAACCAAAAGCACTTTCCAAATAGTCTGAAAGCTGGAACTTTATTGGCTGCTATGAACAAGCTCCACTCGTCTTATGCAGTGGTTTAGATGAACCTCTTCATACACATAAATCATCCCACACAGTTCCCTGGTCCAGTAATGTCTGACTGAGAACTTACCATGATCTAAAGAGGGGTCGCAGACTTCACTACAGACACGCGGATGCTTCTCTCTTGCAGACAGAGGCGGGGGAGGGGGTGATGCAGCAGAGCTGGGAGACATCTTCCTCCTCCTGCAGCCGGCAACCAGGAATGACAGTTTGTAACAGCAATTATCATTCATGTTTCTGAGGGGAAGTGCTGATTGGTTGATCAGATTCTAATCCACCAATCAGCAGCTCTCTGTTCTCTACAGCCTGGGACTGGAGGAGCAGACAACAGGCCGAGCCCTGAGTGCAGCACAACTGATGTGTGCGACTGGGAGGTGGACCAATTATTACCCCCATAGCAAAGTGTTGGTAGGGCTGATGCAAATGACATTTCCCATTAGTGTCCATACTTTTGCTCTTTTTCCCCAGAAATACTTCAACTTTGTTGTTTATAGCAGGGTACATATGGTTAAAGAAAAACATTTTTTTAATTTCACTATGCCGTAAATAAGCAATATTATTAATCCCACTAGATGAATTTTATCCCGTTCCTGTTATTTTTCACCTTCCTGGCAGAGCCTAGTTTTAAAAATCTGTAACTTTGGGATGCTTTAATTATCCAAGCCATTAAGAGACTCTTTTTCAAAAAATTTTAAATTTTTATTTCTCTGCTTTTGTATTTAACTTTTTTTGAGACATGTTTAATTTAATTCTGTGTTTGAGATAAAAAGCAAAAAGAAAAGAAAAAAGAAGAATATCCAGGAGGCTCCTGAAAAATGGAGAGATCTATTGCATGAGTAGGCAAATCCCCTGGGCATCACGGAAGCATTCTGGCACTTCCCGTACTACAGTCCTCCATGAAGCTGTGTGTGGGATCAGATGCAGCTCTGGCACCCAAATGTACACCGAGGGGGCAGTGCCATGTCATGAAAAGGACGTGTGGCCTATTAGAATTGGGCATGGTCTGCAGAAAGGGGCTGTGCATTGTGCCTGTGTATACTATGAAGGGGACATGGCAGACTCCAAGAAATCAAACACTGATGGCCTAACCTAAGGAAAGGGCATCAGAATTAAAGTTGCAATAAAAACTTGCTCTGCTATATGGCTGCCCAACTGTGGTGCACAGTACATTACACACCGATCAGCCATAACATTGGAACCACATACTGTAGTGAACTGAATAACATTATATTGTGTCAATATCAATTGGAAGATGTGTCTGTTAGGGAAGGGGGGGTAAATGGTCTTGAATGGGTCAATAATTATTGTCATTTGCTTAGAGAAGATTAAAAACTAAAGAAAATGGCATTTCTCTGTAAGCAGAAGGAGCTGTTCCCTGACTATAATCTTCAAGCACATTTGGCCACAGGACAGCAGAACCATCGTTCTACCAATAGTTTTCAATGCTGATTTGTGTAGTAACATGCCTAGAGATGGGTGTCTGCCCTGTCGCCCTCATCCAAGACTCCAGAATCATAATTAGGCTTTCCTTCACCAACCTTGGCACCTAACACAGGGGCCCACTCCCTGCCAGCATTCCATCCTCTTACTCAGTGTCTCACAGCTGATAGGGGTTACACACTGCAGTTCGTTCTTCCTGACTAGCAAAAAAAACTGACATCAGAACGTTGTATTTGAGCCTGGAATTCCCGTTCTTCTGGAGTAGCAAGGAAACCTGGCATCAGGACATTGTATTAGGGCTTGGGACTCCCCTCTAAGAGCTAAAACTGAGAGCTGCTTTGTATGAGCATCCCTGACTCATTCAGACTTAGGCCACCCTTCTATTACAGGGACAGCCATTCATCTGAAATGAAATACCTGGCTGGATGTGGATGGTCGAGGCTTCCCCCAGCAAAATCAGCTGTTTTCTAGAGATGTTGAGAGAACATCAGCTGATGACTCTAGTGGCCACATTTTCAGTGAACAAGGAGTGAAGGAGTGACAGCTCCTTTAACTTAGGGGTTTGCTACGAGGTCTGAATTAATTTAGGGTTCTGGTCAGAGGTTAGAATACATTTTTTGGCCTGGTTTGGGTCTGAATTAATTCAGAGGTCAGGTCTGGGGTCTCAATTACATATACAGCAAACTGTAATGCACAGTGGACTCTGACTCCTTTTTCCTGAATGTTGACTTGTCACCTTATATGTATAATCCACAATTGATATTGACACAATATAATGTTATTCAGTTCACTACAGTATGTGGTTCCAATGTTATGGCTGATCGGTGTGTAATGTACTGTGCACCACAGTTGGGCAGCCATATAGCAGAGCAAGTTTTTATTGCAACTTTAATTCTGATGCCCTTTCCTTAGGTTAGGCCATCAGTGTTTGATTTCTTGGAGTCTGCCATGTCCCCTTCATAGTATACACAGGAAATGCCATAACTTTTCTTTTCCTATTTGGTCATTTAGATAATGTCTGCGTTTTTGTGTGATAAGTGAGACATTTTATGTCATTTTTATTATTTTTTGTTTTTGGGAAAATGAAGAAAGAAAAAAATTGTCTGTTTTCATATTTTCTTAAGTGTTTCTGTAAGTATTCCCATGGTGGTCCCAACCACCAGAGAGGCTGACACATTTCTTTGTTTGACTCCTGGGTCCCGCCGCTTACTAGGGAAGTGCCACTTTGTCACCGCATTGTGCTGCGCCTTTATGTCAGAGTAGTTCTCACTCAAAGAGGCGACCTTGGCGTGGTGAGTGGGCTTATGCTTTTTGATCAAAACGTACACTAATGCCTCTTGTACAGCATGTAGTATGGGGGGCTGTACACTTCAATATGGCGCTGAGTAGCGAGTTTAATTAGATCAAAGCATAGCGTTGTGGATATGCTATCCAGTTCTGTTTTCTCCCCCTGATATATTTATTATTTTTGTTTTTGGGAAAATGAAAAAAGAAAAAATAGTCTGTTTTCATATTTTCTTAAGTGTTTCTGTAAGTATTCCCACGGTCCTAACCACCAGAGAGGCTGACACTTTTTCCTATGGTGTGCAAGCACGACCACCACTGATGAATTGCAGGGTGGTCATGACGCCTGGATATGAGCAGTGTATAATGTGAGTGAAAATTTAATCAAGCCAGCAATGGAAGCAATATAGACAATCACAATACATTAGTAAGTGCCTTTCATTAATTTTGTTTACGTGATATATGACATTTGTCACATTGTATTAAAAAACTTGAAAACAGACTATTTTTTCTTTTTCCCCCTTTAACCCCTTATGTATCAGGCTCATTTTCACCTTAAGGACTAGACCATTTTTTGCAAATCTGACCAGTGTCACTTTATGTGTGAATAACTTTAAAACACTTTTACTTATCCAGGTAATTCATAGTTTGTTTTTTCATCACATATTGTACTTTATGACACTGGTAAAATGGAGTAAAAATATATATATATATGTATTTATAAAAAAAAATCCAAATTTACCCAAAATTTGGAAAAATTTGCTAATTTCCAAATTTCAATTTCTCTACTTCTATTATACATAGTAATACCTCCAAAAATAGTTATACATTTTATTAATTTACATTCCCCATATGTCTACTTTTTGTTTGGATTATTTTTTGGGGACGTTACAAGGCTTAGAAGTTTGGAAGCAAATCTTGAAATTTTTCAGAAAATTTCGAAATCTCACTTTTTCAGGACCAGTTCAGGTCTGAAGTCACTTTGTGAGGCTTACATAATAGAAACCACCCAAACATGACCGCATTTTACAAACTACACCCCTCAAGGTATTCAAAACTGATTTTACAAACTTTGTTAA
Organism: Bufo bufo; assembly: GCF_905171765.1. NCBI lineage: Eukaryota > Metazoa > Chordata > Amphibia > Anura > Bufonidae > Bufo > Bufo bufo. The sequence continues at coordinate 160,314,408 of NC_053393.1, read as the reverse complement.
CCCTTTAGGTGTTCCACAAGAATTAATGGAAAATAGAGATAACATTTCAAAATTTCACTTTTTTGGCAGATTTTCCATTTGAATCCATTTTTTCCAGTTACAAAGCAAGGGTTAACAGCCAAACAAAACTCAATATTTATGGCCCTGATTCAGTAGTTTACAGAAACACCCCATATGTGGTCGTAAACTGCTGTACGGGCACACAGCAGGGCGCAGAAGGAAAGGAATGACATACGGTTTTTGGAAGGCAGATTTGGCTGGACTGGTTTTTTGACACCATGTCCCATTTGAAGCCCCCCTGATGCATCCCTAAAGTAGAAACTCCAAAAAAGTGACCCCATTTTGGAAACTACCGGACAGGGTGGCAGTTTTGTTGGTACTATTTTAGGGTACAGGTAACAAGAAATAGCTGTTTTGGCACCATTTATATTTTTTGTTATTTACAACATTCATCCGACAGGTTAGATCATGTGTAACAGATTATTACGGACGCGGCGATACCTAATATGTCTACTTTTTATTTATTTATGTACGGTTTACACAATTATTTCATTTTTTAAACTAAAAAAATCATGTTTTAGTGTCTCCATAGTCCGAGAGCCATATATTTTTCAGTTTTTGGGCGATAATCTTGAGTAGGGTATGTTTTTTGCGGGATGAGATGACGGTTCTGATTGGCACTATTTTGGGGTGCGTATGACTTTTTGATCGCTAGCTATTACTCTTTTTGTGATGTAAGGTGACAAAAAATGCCTTTTTTTACACAGTTTTTATTTTTATTTAGGTTAGGTCATGTGATATTTTTATAGAGCAGGTTATTACGGACGCGTCGATACCTAATATGTGTAGTGCATTTTTTTTTATCAGTGGTAAATGTGTTTTTTATTTTTACTTTTTTTTAAAACTTTTTTTTGACCCAGACCCACTTGGTTCTTGAAGATCCACTGGGTCTGATATCTGTATAATAGTATTATACAAGTATTATACTAGTATAGTGTACTGTACTGTATTTTCACTTTACACTTAGTCTGATCAGACTTCTGCCTTTAGCAGAAGTCTGATCAGCACCATGGAAAGCCGGAAGCCTGTGAAGGCGTCCGTTTGCCATGGTAACCATCAACCGCTGCCATAAAGAGCAGCGGTTGATAGAGAGGGATTGGGGGCTGAAATGGCACAGCAGCCCCCGATGGGAGAGGGAGGGAGCTCCCTCCCTGTTAATTCCTTCCATACAGCGGTCCCTACAGGCCGCAGCATGGAAGGGGTTAAACGGCTGACATGACAGCAGAGATGTTAGTCGTTTCAAGCCGAGTGTCAGCAATGTGCTGACACTCTGCTTGCTAACCGCTCGGCCATCCTGGAAATGAGAAGGGGCAGGCGGGATGATCGCGTGCCGGTCCCCCCAGCACCACCCGCACCTCCCCCCCGCACAGCCCGCCGGCAGATAACAATGAGGGCTGTGGGGGGGGGGGGGGGTTAAAAATTAATTTAGGTCATTTTGAAGTTTCTGATCCCCGCGGTCCAGAAACTTCCGAAAGCGCTGAAAACCGCAGGTCTGAATTGACCTGCGGTTTGCAGCAATTGCTCATACGGGGGGTCACAAGACCCCCCTCGGCATTGTCCCAGGGTGCCTGATGAATGATTTCAGCAGGCACCCAGTTCCGATCACCGCCCGCCACGCGGCGGTGATCGGAAATACACAGGGCGTACAGGTACGCCCTGTGTCCTTAAGTACCAGGACATCAGGGTGTACTTGTACGAGGTTAAGTCCCGTTTCAATTTCAGTCATTTTTATATAGGGGATACACAGTGGCGTTGTGAGGGGGGTGACACCAGTCTAATGGGGTGTCATCCGCCGGACCCAAGTTCCCAACACCACTAGCACTCGCCCCCTTGTACTTGTGTCGCTGATCTGATCCTGTACTTGCCGGCTGCGTGGTCATGAGTTCAGTCACTTTGGTTCGCAATCCCGTGAGACCTGTGACCTCCCGCGGTGGGTCTTTTACGGAATTGCGCGCCGAAGACACTGAACTTAACTGAACTCATGCTCGCGCAGCCGGCAAGTACAGACTGTACAGGATCAGTGACACAAGTACAGGGGGGGGACTACATAATAGAGGGCAGTCTGGGGGCAAAATTAACTTGTGTGGGGGCAAATTTACTTAGTGTGGGGGGCAAATTACTTAGTGGGGGGCAGTGTGGCGGGCAAACTACATAATGGAGGGCAGTGTTAGGGCAAAATTACTTAGTGTGGGGGGAAAACAACATAATGTGGGGGGCAAAATACATAATGTGAGGCAGTGGGGGGGCAAATTACTTAATGTGGGGCAGTGTGGGGGTAAATTACATAATGTGAGGCAGTGTAGGGGCAAATTACTTAATGTGGTGCGGGGGGAAATTACATAATGTGGGGTAGGGTGGGGGGAAATTACATAATGGGGCAAATTACATAATGTGGGGCAGTGTGGGGGGCAAATTACTTAATGTGGGGCAGTGTGGGGGGGCAAACTACTTAATGTGGGGCAGTGTGGGGGGCAAATTACTTAATGTGGGGTAGTGTGGGGGGCAAATTACTTAATGTGGGGCAGTTTGGGGGGCAAATCATATAATGTGGGCAGTGTGGGGGCAAATTACATAATGTGAGGCAGTGTGGGGGGCAAATTACATAATATGGGGCAGTGTGGGGGGCAAATTACATAATGTGAGGCAGTGTGGGGGAAAATTACATAATGTGGGGCAGTGTGGGGGGCATAATACTTAATATGGGGCAGTGTATGGGGGCATATTACTTAATCTGGGGCAGTGTAAGGGGCAGTATTACTAATGAGGGCATTCTAGAAGGGAATTACTATTGGTGGGACAAGGAGGAGCACTATTACTATGGGGACACTATTATTTCTTCAGGATAGTATTTGTGGTATTGGGGCCGAGGCACAGCGAGCAGCAGGATACCACTGTGGGGACTCCAGGTTGGGGGATGATGATAGAAAAGTGAGGACACTAAGATGTCTGTGTGTCACACTCTGCAGAGACGAGAAGCGGCTGAAAGAAGTGTCTGGACCAAATGGAGAAGATGATGAAAGAGAAGATGTACATTGGAGGAGACGTCACCTGAGAGGCCCTGGATGTGAGAGGTACGTGCTGCTGTATATGAAGTACAAAAAAATGCAGGGGGACGGGGACAGGGGGACTTAGTGAATTGGCCCATATTCATTGGGGCTGTATATATAGTGTATTTATGTATGTGTACCACGTATATGGTGTATTTATGTGTATGTGTGTTGAATATACACTCACCTAAAGAATTATTAGGAACACCATACTAATACGGTGTTGGACCCCCTTTTGCCTTCAGAACTGCCTTAATTCTACGTGGCATTGATTCAACAAGGTGCTGATAGCATTCTTTAGAAATGTTGGCCCATATTGATAGGATAGCATCTTGCAGTTGATGGAGATTTGAGGGATGCACATCCAGGGCACGAAGCTCCCGTTCCACCACATCCCAAAGATGCTCTATTGGGTTGAGATCTGGTGACTGTGGGGGCCATTTTAGTACAGTGAACTCATTGTCATGTTCAAGAAACCAATTTGAAATGATTCGAGCTTTGTGACATGGTGCATTATCCTGCTGGAAGTAGCCATCAGAGGATGGATACATGTTCTCATTCTGTTTACGCCAAATTTGGACTCTACCATTTGAATGTCTCAACAGAAATCGAGACTCATCAGACCAGGCAACATTTTTCCAGTCTTCAACAGTCCAATTTTGGTGAGCTCGTGCAAATTGTAGCCTCTTTTTCCTATTTGTAGTGGAGATGAGTGGTACCCGGTGGGGTCTTCTGCTGTTGTAGCCCATCCGCCTCAAGGTTGTGCGTGTTGTGGCTTCACAAATGCTTTGCTGCATACCTCGGTTGTAACGAGTGGTTATTTCAGTCAACGTTGCTCTTCTATCAGCTTGAATCAGTCGGCCCATTCTCCTCTGACCTTTAGCATCCACAAGGCATTTTCGCCCACAGGACTGCCGCATACTGGATGTTTTTCCCTTTTCACACCAAATGGTTGTGCGTGAAAATTCCAGTAACTGAGCAGATTGTGAAATACTCAGACCAGCCCGTCTGGCACCAACAACCATGCCACGCTCAAAATTGCTTAAATCACCTTTCTTTCCCATTCTGACATTCAGTTTGGAGTTCAGGAGATTGTCTTGACCAGGACCACAACCCTACATGCATTGAAGCAACTGCCATGTGATTGGTTGACTAGATAATTGCATTAATGAGAAATAGAACAGGTGACCCTAATAATTCTTTAGGTGAGTGTATATTACTGTGTGCGACTATAAGTATATATATTTATATGTCCATTGATATAAATATATATAGTTATAGCAATAATTAGACTGTAAACTTGTTATTGTTAATAAATATACTTTAGTATTCATAATACAGTGTATAGTATTTTTGGTGGGCACCGTAGTATACAGTATAACATAGTGAATGCACGTAGTTCAGGTAAAGTGTAAGTGCAACCAAGGAAAATAGCTACTTAGGTAACTAGTTTAGTTAGTTTAGAAAGGATTTATTTATATAAATAGGCGGAGTTATCAATAGACGACTCATGCCTATTTATGAATATTAATTATTGATATTAGCCCAAATATTAATAATTAATATTCCCTTTAACAGTAATGTGCAAAAGTTTTAGGCATTTCAGTAATATAAATATTAATAGTTTACAGTTAAATGTATTCTGCAGCTGACGAACAACCCCAAACATATGAGCAGGTAAGGCTTGGGCTAAAGGCAATTTTGGCCACAACTAGGGGCGTAGCTAAAAGCTCATGGGCCTTGGTGCAGGAGTTCAGCTTGGGCCCCCCTTCCCTCAGTGCTTTGTAACCAGAGGCAGGGAAGCACATAGACTTTGTGCGGCCTGTGACAAAAACTGCCCCCCCCCGCGCCAGATTTTTTTACCTAAGCCCTTCCCTCCAGCCAGAGGTGTAACTTGACCTGCATGCACTTTCTATAATACCAATCTCTTTTTATGCATCACAAGGGTCTTTGGGCCCCCCACAGGCTCCTGGGCCTGGTAGCGACTGCTACCTCTGCACTCCCTATAGCTACGCCCTTGGCCGCAACAATTGTTACACAACCAAATTTCTCTGTAGCAGTGCAGCCATTGAACTGACTGAGGTTGTAGCACAACTTACAAGTCGCCGTGACCCCAGAATCACAAAAAAATCCAACACTACTGGGCTTTTTGCATTTCTGGGCTCATGGCTGCAGCAACTTATGAGTCAGACTGCAAATTCATTCAGTTCAGTGGCTGCATTGCCACACATCGTGTTTGGTCCATGTGTCCGTTTTTTGCTCTCCATGTGTCATCCGTGTTTCACGGACACTGCGCAACTGAAAATGAATTTTGTTAGCATTTCCTCCTAATAGTCCATGAAATATGGATGCATCCGTGTTGTGTCCTTGTCTTTCACGGACCAACAGACTATAATGGGAGTTAACAGGGACAAAATAGAGCATGCTTCCGTGCTAAAAACACAGAAGTGTGAATACACACGTTAAAATAAATGGGTACGTGTGCCGTCTTAGGAGAACACGTACAGCACACGTCCATGAATCATTGACATGTAAATGAGGCATAACAGCCAAGTTCACACTTCACTGATTTGGTCAGTGTTTGGTCAGTGATTTCCATCAGTGACTTTAAACCAAAACCAGGACTGGAGGCTACACAGAGATTAGGTATAACGGAAAGATTCGCTCCTGTTCCGTGATTTTTACCCGCACCTGGTTTTGGCTCACATTCACTTATTTATATCACTGACATGTGAACTAGGCCAAAGTGTCTGGGTGAGAGTTGCCATATACAATCTTTATTATTAAGCTTCCTTGCTGTAGTCCATTAACCATTGTTACCAACATCATAAAAGGCATTTGAAATGTATTCCCACAAATCGATAGGATTACGAAGAAAAGGTCTTGAAAACAAGGACACATCTGTCTGAAGAGAAAGTGCTCGATGGAGTCCCACAATTAGCTTTCTGTGGCCTTGGAATACATCTGCCTGTATTTTATGAAGGAGAATAATGCTGTCTGCAAACATTATGTATTGCTAAGATATGAAGCTTTTTCAGGAAATGCATTTTACTAAAGTGAAGGCTGACATGTAACTGTGAAATAATGGAGAGATTTATAAACGTGGTCGGGGTGAACAGAGCCTCTGCAGTAACGGGAATACAATTAGATGTGTCCATTACTGAGTGAAAAGGTAACAGGGCCACAAAGGGGTCCTTCAGAGAAAAGAGAGGTTTTCGTTTTATGTTTTTATTGGGTCTTTTTTTTTTTCTCTTTCCAAGTTATACTGCCCTCTTTGTGTGCAGTCTTTGCTACTGTGTTAATTGCCCTTGACCTAAGTTTACATCCCTTACTCTTCACCCCAGGTCAGCAATTAATAACAATCATTCCTCCTTTTCTGTTGGCTTCAGGGTGCTGCCACACGGTCAGGTTTTTTTTTTTAATGCAGTTTTATGAAGCCAAAATCAGAAGTGGATCATAAAAGCAGAAAAAAATATAGAGGATAGATACAACTTCTCCATTTTTTTTTTTATCCACTCCTGGTTTGGCCTTCAAAAACTAAATCAAAAACCCTGAACGTGTGACCATACCTTAAAAGGGGTTGTGTCATTGCAGATGTTGGTGGGCTATCACCACCTCTGGGACCTACTCCTATCTTGAGAACGGGATCCCCAAAGTGTAGGAGAGTACACCCCACATGCGTGGCATACACACCATTCACTTCTATGGGAGTTCCGCTAATAGCCAAAGAGTGTGCTCGTCAATTTTTGTGATTCCCATAGATGTGAATGGAGAGAGCACCGTAATATGCACTGCCACCTCTCCACTCACCTCTATGGGAGTGCTGGAAATAGCCGAACCACATGGAACTCTCATCGAAGTGAATGGAGGGTAAACTGGCTTGTGCAGTGTGCTCTCCTTCACTGCATTCTGGAGACAGAGGTGGGACCCACAACTATCTGACATTGGTGGAATATCCTAGCGATATGCTACCAATGTCTGAGATAAGAAAACTCTTTTAATGACATAATGACATTGCTATATTTATTCATTGATGGGGATATTTCATATTTGTTTTTCATAATTGTTTTTCATTATTGTCATGTCCGATGTCATGGATCATTATCATTAAAGGGGTATTATCATCTTATCGATCAGTGTTAATTTAAATCCTTTCCCCCCACTGAAGACTTCTTGCTATACATTTGATAAAAAATATCCTACCATTCTTATGAAAATGTCTTCTTTCTCTTTGTTCTGTTTATTTGCGCTTCCCATGGATACGGCCACATCTCGCCTGCCGCATCCATGGGCCGCGCCTGCGCACTGCAGCGTCTGCGATCCTGCGGCCGGCCGGTGGAAGAACTTGTGAACGCGCACGTCACTTGCTCTTTCGGGCAACCGCGCATGCACAGAATCTATCAATCGCGTCTGAGATAGAGCCGCGCATGCACGGACGCCCCCGAACAGTTCGGCCGAGGCAGCGGAGTGTGCGGACGGACATCTGAGGACTGGGAGACTATTTCATAATAGGTAAGTATAATTTCTACTCGCACCACTAAACCCACCAACGATTGGGGCCTGATGTCGGCACTTTGTGGTCTGATGTAGGCACTTTGGGGGCAGATGGTAATGGCACTTGGGGGGCAGATGGTGGAGGCACTTTGGGGGCAGATGGTGGAGGCCCTTTGGGGGCAGATGGTGGAGGCACTTTGGGGGTAGATGGTGGAGGCACTTGGGGGCTGATGGTGGAGGCACTTGGGGCAGATGGTGGCACTTGGAGGCTGGTGGAGGCACTTGGGGGCAGATGGTGGAGGCACTTGGGGGCAGATGGTGGAGGCACTTGGGGGAAGATGGTGGAGGCACTTTGGGGGCAGATGGTGGAGGCACTTTGGGGGCAGATGGTGGAGGCACTTTGGGGGCAGATGGTGGAGGCACTTGGGGGCACATGGAGTCACTTGGGGGATGATGGATGTAGCAGAGCTGAATATGCTGCTGTTCAGCCATAGTTCGAGTGGGGAAGGGAATAGACAGATGTAGCAGAGCTGTATATGTGTCTGGTCAGCATCAATGCTGGTGAAAGAGAGAAACAGATGTAGCAGAGCTGAATATGCGGCTGTTCTGACACAGTGCTGGTTGAAGAGAAACAATGCAGTGCTGTATAAGCGGATGGTCAGCCTCAGTGATGGTGAAAGAGAGAGAGATGAACTCGAACTGTATGAGGCTGTTCAGCAACAGTGCTAGTGTGGAAGTGACTATATATATATGTAGCAGAGCTGTATAAGCGGATGGTCAGCCTCAGTGATGGTGGAATAAAGAGTTGTAGCAGAGCTTTATATGCGGACCGTCAACCTCAAGGATGGTGGGAGAGTATAATAAAGATGTAGCTGAGCTGTATATGAACCCCTTGAGCCAAACTTATGATAGGAGACTGGAGAAGAAACATGTTCCTGAGCTATATATGCATCTATACATATACATAGTGTAAGGTTTATACACAATTGTAGTACAGCTGTAATGGAAAAATATCTGCATCAGTGCTGGGGGGTGGGGGATGGTCATGTTTTATGGGAATCAAATGCACAGATTATAAGTCTACTGGCTGACAATCTTTAGAGCTAATGTATAATATGGAATTATAGTGTTTGCTGCACAGAATGGGTTTGTAAAAGATAAGACTGAGATTGTGTGTAAAACTGTGCAGAACAGCCACATGTTACTGTACACTGAGCTCACTTATCACAGCTCTCTGAGGATTCCACAGCAGGGGGAGGGGCCTCACAGACACTGCAGGCTGCCAGACTGATGACTCATTCTCTTCACATGAACTAGCACGTAAGAACTCAGCTCTCAGGGTGATGTCATAAGAAGGTGTGGCCGGCCCTCACTCTAGCTGCCTAAGGCTCCATTCACACGTCTGTGGTGTGTTGCGGACCCGCAAATTGCGGATCAAGAATAGGACATGTTCTATCTTTTGCAGAGCTGCGGACCTGAAGATCAGGGCCGCGCTCCGCAAATGCGGATGCTGTCAGCACACTGTGTGCTGTCCACATCCATTCCATCCCCATAGAAAATGAATGGGTCCGCACCCGTTCCGCAAAATTGCGGAACGAATGCGGACCCATTTGCGGACGTGTATATGGAGCCTAAGCCCGCCCAGCCTTAGCTGCAGAAAACCAGGAAGTGAACAACAGAGTGACTGCAGGTGAGGATGAATAAGCAAGATGAGAATACCCCTTTAATGTCATCTCTCTGTTGCATTGTATTGCTGCAAAGGTTTGCCCCTCCTCTCTCCCTGTATTTTGCCCTGTTCTGCTGCCCCCTCCTTCCTTCTTTCCAGCAGTAGTAGCCATTTTATATTATCTGCACTGGTGTTTTCATGTGCTGCTCAAATCATGTGCTGCCAAATTATCATCTTTTTACCTACTGTTTGGTGTATAACTACAAGATTTCAGCTTAGAATGAATTCATTCCCCCCCCCCCCCCATTCCATAAAACAAAGTGGCCAGATCACTAGATAACGTGTAGCAACCATTCAGTTTTTTATCAAGTCACGCTACCTCTGACCTGGTGTAATTTAGGAACTACAACACTGCAACAAAGAGGCCATTGTGCAACCTTGTAGTGTACTCTCTGTGTGAATGAATTGTTCCAAAATCTCTGCTTACTGTCAGTGAAATGAAACATAGATAGGCTGAAAATCAGTATGGATTCCAACCAACACTGGAGCACAGCTTGTCATGTGAATCAAAGCTTTCTTCTTAGGCTACATTCACATGACTGTATTTTCAGTCTGCGTACAATCTGCATTTTTTGTGGATCTCACGTGGACCCATTCATTTCTACGATGCTGCAAAAAAAGCCATCCGTGTGGCCGTGCTGCAAATGATAGAACATGTCCCTTTCTTGAGAACTTAAATTGCCTTGTACATTGTAAGCCGTCTCGGGCAGGGTACTCTCTCCTTCTGTACCAGTTTGTAACTTGTCTTGTTCATGTTTATATGTACACCCCTTCTCATATGTAGAGCGCCATGAAATTAATGTGTAGTACCCCAGACCTGGGGGTCCTGCTATTGTATGCTTAAAGGGGTTCTCCGGGAATTAAGAAAATGAAAATTCTTAAATATTACATTATTATAAATATATTCACAAGTACCTTTCACTCTTTATAATGGCTCGTTTTGTCTGGGTGGGGAGCAATCATCAGGGGAAACAAAATGGCTGCTGTCCCATTAGTTCACACAAAACCTGTCCTGATCACACATGAGGACAAGTTACTTTACAACACTGAGGTAAAAAGCTGCCTTATCCTCCTCTCTACTTGTCAGGGATTATGATCCTGAATACAGATGATAAGATCTTCAGAGATCTTGTATTAAAGAAGAATGAAACATCCGAAGTCAATTCGCATAAAACTTTGTTTCAATACTGTACAGAGCTAGCGCTCCGTACAGTCTTAGGATGTATTGGCTCCGATGAGCCGAAGTTATTACTTTGCGTAATAACTTCATAAATTGATTTCCACTGTAAAAATAACATTACCCGAACTCGGGTTCAGTTCCAAGGTACCACTTGGAAACAAACCCGAGTTCGGGAAATGTTTTTTTACAGTACAAATTAATTTATGAAGTTATTACCCGAAGTCTCTCAAGACTTTGTGAAGCAATAACTTCGGCTCATCGGAGCCAATACATTCTAATACTGTACGGAGCGCTCGCTCCGTATTGTATTGAAACAAAGTTTTATGTGAATCGACTTAGGATGTTTAATCCAAAGTCGATTTGCTCATCCCTAATAATAATCAATTAAAAGTAAAAAAAAATACATTATACAATGAATATGCTTTACACAAAACTGTAAACCCATTTATCTACAGCCATTGCCTGCTTCTTATTAGGACTAAATAGGCTTCTATAGCTAACTCATTAAATACCGTAATAGAGTAGGTTTCAGGATCTAAAGGGAACCTGCCATCATGTACAGAGCCCATAAACCACAGGAATAGTACTGTACAGCATGGTGAGAGATTTGTAAAATGTCACTTTCAGCATAAAGTTAAAAAAAGTAAAGATATAAAGTAGTGTGCATTACCTGTGAATAGTTCCGTAGGTGGGCCCGCCCTCAGGAGTAGTCATGCAGATCTTGCCAGCTCCAAAAGGATACAATGCTTGCACAAATGAAGGAGAGGTTAGTACACTTTCCTTCACTGTGAATGCACCGGATGCGACTGGACCTGGCTGACAAGCAGTATTCATGAGACCAGGACCGCCTATATGACTACTTACATGATTACAACATTACTTTATTACTTTGTGCTAAAGTGGCATTTTTGAGGGTGACATGTTTACAAACCTATTAAAGAGGTTATCCAGCCTTTACTAAGTGATGGCCTCAGGATTAGACATCATTAGCTGATAGGTGGGGGTCCCACACCCTGCACCCCCACTGATAAGCAGTTCGGGTATAGCTCCGTCACCCCAAGTTGACACCGAAACTATACTGCTCCATCAACCTTGTAGTGGAAGGAGCTAATTAGCGGGGGTGTGAGGTGTTGGAAGGTAGGCCATCGCTTTATATAGGCTGGACAACCCCTTCAAGATTGTGTATAATGCTTTAACATTCATCCTACTTAAAGGGGTTTCCTGGAATTACGATGGTCTTAAACAGATATGCTTGTGAGGTTGCTTACATCTTCTCCATGCTTTTTCGTTTTCAGTTTGGACTTCTCCTGACCCGTTTTCACCATCTTTTCAAATCCCTCTGGTTTGTTGCCATCCTGTATGTAGCACTTCCTGTTGCTGAATCCAACCAAACCCATGATGCACTTCTCCTTTCTCTGCCACATCTCCAGCTCCGCCCCTAACAACGACCAGCTAGTTTATAGCTCCTCCCACCCAACTAGTTACATAGACACTCCCCTATCATTGCCCCTGTTGCTGCTTTGACACGTCCCCGGACATAACATCACAGAAAATAAGAAAGAGCTGCATGGACATGGTCGTGTGAGCACAGCCCATACCAGAAGATAGGAGCAATAAACGTAAGAGAAATAGATTAAAGACTTACAGCTACCTTCTTAAATTATTATTTTTAAGGAGTTCTCCAGGGTTTTAATATTGATGACCTATCCTCAAGATAGTTCATCAATACAAGATTGCTGTCGCACTGGGAGCGGGGCCCTCTGCAGTCACTGTACTCCATTACACTGTGCCCGGGAATGAGACACTAATGAATGTGACACATATGGCCATGAGGAGACCAGCATAAGGTGCCATATGTGTGTCATCCACGGATCCCCGCATAATAGTGTCATCCACAGATCCGCCATAACATTGTGTCATCCACAGATCCCCCATAACAGTGTCCTCCACAGATCCACCATAAAAGTGTGTCATCCACAGTTCCCCTATACAGGGCCGTCTTTAATATTGATTGGACCCTGGGCAAGAATTTACTTGGGCCTCCTGGATCCCGCCTTCCCTAGCATGCAATCACGCCCTCCACCACAACACCCCCCCCCCTTCTCCAACCACCCAGCACCCTTACTCACATAAAACAAGTAATATATATAATATAGCTTACAGGGAATTACTGTAAATACTTACAGTTCTGAAGACTCCAGCAGGCTCAGGATCAGTGCTCTGGGCAGCTAGGCTCAGGGATGGAAGTGGGCACCGATCTGCAGTTCAGGAAGGAGACTGGGGCTCAGCTCACCCTAGCGTTGCAGTGCCTCCGCTTCACGTTACGGCATGCGGTGTACGCAAAGGGCAGGGGAGGTCGGGAGGAGGAGCAAGCAAGTAAGTCCTTCACTATGCGAGCCATGTTGCTCGCATAGTGAAGGATAGGATCGGGACACGGAGCCAGCGGAGCAGAGGCAAGATATTTTACGACAATGTCATTGAATTTGTGGGCAGTAGTCAGCGGGGCTCAAGAGGCAGCTGCCCCTTTTGCCTTGCGTTAAAAACGGCCCTGATGGGGGATCTGTGGATGACACTGTTATGGGGGATCTGTGGATGACACACTGTTATGGGGGAATCTGTGGATGACACTGTTATGGGGGATCTGTGGATGACACTGTTATGGGGGCATCTGTGGATGACACACTGTTATTGGGGATCTGTGGATGACGCATTGTTATGGGGGCAACTGTGGATGACGCACTGTTATGGGGATCTGTGGATGACGCACTGTTGTGGGGGATCTGTGGATGACACACTATTATGGGGGCAAGTGTGGCTGATGCACTGTTATGGGGGATCTGTGGATGACACTATTATGGGGGCAACTGTGGCTGACGCACTGTTATGGGGGAAACTATGGATGACACTTTTATGGGGGCATCTGTGGATGACGCACTGTTATGGGGGCATCTGTGGATGACACTGTTATGGGGGGATCGGTGGATGACACATATATAGCATCTTATGCTATATATGTGTCATCCACAGATCTCCCCCATAACAGTGTCCTGCAGCCTCCTGTAGATTGTTACATTGTATACTGCAGCCCGACCCATCCCCCAGTCCTTTGTTATATTGCTGCTCCCCCCTCTGTATGGCAGATTTGTGCTCTGTGTGTTCCCCTCGTCCATGTTGGCCGACCTACCTGCCCACTCCCTCTCCTCCTCCTTTGCCTGGGAGGTCATATTTGGCGGGGCCTGTCCCTCCTGCTTCCCCGGCAGCCCCCAGCATGCAGGCCCCTCTGCTGCTCCTCAGCCTGGGGCTGGTCCACTCCCTCACCCTGCAGCCCCCCGATGAGTTGCTTTGGGATGGGGTCTCTCTATTTTCCTGGGGACAGTGGTCGGAGGCCCGGGATAAACTTTGGGGGGGCTGCAGAGCCTCCAGAAGATGTGGGGATCAATGTGGGCTCCAAGGGGCCCAACTGGAGGAGGCGGTGATGGAAAGGGCTGAGTGTCTGCTGAGCTGCTAGTGTCTGCAGATGGAGGAGCCCTTCCGGTACCGGCTCTGTAACTAGTACTCACTATCAAAGTATCGTAGCAGGCAGGCCGGCCAGACAGCAGCTTAACGTCACTCACTGCGTCACGCGCCTGCTCCTCACACTTTATTAATGAAGCAGGCGGAGCAGGCGCGTGACGAAGTGAGTGACGTTACGCTGCCGCCTGGCCTGTCATTGAATTTGTGGGCAGTGGCCAGCGGGGCTCAAGAGGCATCTGCCTTGAGCCCCCCAGGAGAAACAGCGCCAGGGGCAGCTGCCCCGCGTTAAAGACAGCCCTGCCCCTATAACAGTTTGTCATCCACAGATCCCCCATAACAGTGTCATCCACAGATCCCCCATAACAGTGTGTCATCCACAGATCCCCCATAACAGTGTCACCCACAGATCCCCCATAATATTTTGTCATCCACAGATCTCCCATAACAGTGTGTCATCCACAGATCACCCCATTACAGTACCATTCACAGATCCGCTATAACACTGTGTCATTCACAGATCCCCATAACAGTGTGTCATCCACAGATCCCCTATAATAGTGCTTCATTCACAGATCCTCCATAACAGTCTGTCATCCACAGATCCCCCATAACAGTGTGCCATCCACAGATCCCCATAACAGTGTATCATCCACAGGTCCCCCATAACAGTGTGTCTTCCACAGATCCCCATAACAGTGTGCCATCCACAGATCCCCCATAACAGTGTCATCCACAGATCCCCATAACAGTTTTTCATCCACAGATCCCCCATAACAGTGCGTCTTTCACAGATCCCCCATAACAATGTGTCTTTCACAGATCCCCCATAACGATGTGTCATCCAGAGATCCCCCATAACAGTGTGTCATCCACAGATCCCCCATAACAGTGTGTCATCCACAGATCCCCCATAACAGTGTGTCATCCACAGATCCCCTATAACAGTTTTTCATCCACAGATCCCCCATAACAGTGTGTCATTCACAGATCCCCCATAATAGTGTCATCCACAGATCCCCCATTATAGTGTGTCTGTGAATGGGCACAATGAGGGCATAACTACTCTAAAGAGGACACAGAGAGGGCATAACTACTTTGATTAGTGCACATCAGGGCATATCTACTGTGAAGGCGGCACAATGAAGGGATAGCTACTATGAGGGGGACAAAGGTATGTGCCGAGTGGCTGCTCCTTTCATTTCTGGGAGGCTGCAGGGGGTACGGGGTCTCCGTTCTTGTGATCGGTGGTAGGACCCCCTCTGATCTAATAGTTATCCCCAATCCTGTGGATAGGGAATAACTTAAAGGAGTTTTCGAAGATTTTCATACTGATGACCTATCCTCAGGATATATATGTATATATATTTGTGCCCCCTGCAGCTATAATGACCACCAGTTGTGCCTACATATATAGTTGTGCCCCCTCCTGGCCACCAGTTGTGCCCAACTTCCCCATCTTTGCTTGTGCTGACATTAATAAAAAATAAAACATGACAGGTGAGTGTTATTCGTCCCTCATAGGCAGCCATGTTAAAAAAAAATAACCATGAAGAATAAATTTTTTACTGGATAGCCCTGTATAGGATAGCACAGGCTGGATTTACAAAATTGTAAACCCAGCAGATGGAAACCAAAGGAACACAAATGCACCAGGAGTTTTCCCAATGCACACGTAAACGTACACAGCAGACGCAGTGTGAAAAGACCCCTAATGGCTTAGTAGTATTCCATGTTTATAGCGCCAAGCTACGAGAAAGTATATTGCTGCTAACTTTGCGGAATCTGAATGTCTTATCTGTTGATCCTTGTAAATAAAGCCTTCACATTTTTGTGAGTACTGGGAAAACAGAGTTTCTGGTTTCTCTTGTCAGGTGTGGATTGCTGGAGATAAGAAAAACACATTCCAGGGCTGACAAAAGTTGTGATCAAAACATTGCCATAGATGACCCCTTTGTCCCAGTATACGAGCTGAGAGTTCAAGGGTGAAAGTTGTATTGTAACAGCTCCTGGGATTAGGGGTCATACACTCAGCTCACCCGGACTTTACATTTTACAGCATAGGCGATTTTCCCCCTGTTTAGCTCGGTTCCCACAGTTGAGTCCTGTTGTATAACGCTGGCAAAGTGAATAGTTTTACGCTGTTATTGTTCTTCATCTGGTCTTGACGAAAAAATTGCTTTATTTCACTCATTTATTAATAAGAAAATATGAGATTGATCTGTTTATTTTCTTCAAAATTTGAGAATCTACATCTTTTGTACTACGTCTTGGTGCTTTGTCCTTTTTTTTTTTTCTTTACTTTGGTGATATTGTACAGTGGTTGTCATTATTCGGGTTATTTTAACCTCTTCCGCAGTGATTGGCATATGTATAATGGTACAAAGAATTCCTTACAGCTCCATACTGCATCTGCTACTACTTGGGTTTCCATATGACACAGTGGGGGAGATTTATCAATCTGGTGTAAAGTAGAACTGGCTTAGTTGCCCATAGAAACCAATCAGACTCCACCTTTCATTTTCCAAAGGAGCTGTCAAAAATGAAAGGTGTAATCTCACTGGTTGCTATGGAAAACTAAACCAGTTCTACTTTACACCAGTTTGATAATTCTCTCCCAGTATCTCTCAACATTGAAATTGCAACACCAAGAAGAACAAGCCGTTAGGTTATGCAAATCGAGAAAGTAACAGGTGTCGCGAAGATCTGCAGATGATCAAATTTTTAGACACCAGGCTTCAATCTGTGGCATAGGCCAGGAGCATAAAAGCAAAATTAAAGGAGTTTTCTAGGATTTTGATACTAATGACCTATCCTCAGAATAGAAAAAAAAATAAACACACGATGCAACAGCACTCTGCAAACAGTTTAATTTTTCCAAAGATGTGATTTTCATAAAAATTTGCTTACGCTCCAAGTCTCAGTGATGTAAAAGATATATATGGCAAATTTCAGAAGATTGGATAATATTTAGGGGTTGCACACCTTGATCACTTTTTACTACTCTCACTCCTGTACCTAGGAGGTTTGTCTAAAAACGACTTCAGTTTCAGGATCCCAGGGGCTCTGCATCAAGCAAGGTGGATGGCAAAGGCAATATATGCACATAAAATTGTCCTCTTCACTAAACAGTTGAATATTCCTCAATGAGAATTGAAAGGAATGAAACAGGTTGCACATTTTGTCAGCCTCATACATGTTCACTTTTTGCACGAGGCAATTGTAAGTCGATCGGCTCCAAAGAATGATTTGGATATGCAACAGCTTCTGAGCACTTACCCAGATGCAGACGTCAAAAAAGTGCTCTCACAGTTGCTAAGAGACACCTTTGGTATCTGTCAGAAACAAACGTAGGATTGGCTTTTTTGGACGAATGTATTAGGCCTCTTTCACACGGGCGTTGCGGGAAAAGGTGCGGGTGCATTGCGGGAACATGCGTGATTTTTCCACGCGAGTGCAAAACATTGTAATGCGTTTTGCACTCGCGTGAGAAAAATCGCGCATGTTTGGTACCCAAACCCGAACTTCTTTACAGAAGTTCGGGCTTGGAATCGGTGTTCTGTAGATTGTATTATTTTCCCTTATAACATGGTTATAAGGGAAAATAATAGCATTCTGAATACAGAATGCATAGTAAAATAGCGCTGGAGGGGTTAAAAAAATAAAAAATAAAAATTAAACTCACCTTAGTCCACTTGATCGTGCAGCCAGCATCTCTTCTGTCTCCTTCTTTGCTGATTGCAGGAAAAGGACCTGTGGTGACGTCACTCCGGTCATCACATGATCCATCACATGATCTTTTACCATGGTGATGGATCATGTGATGGACCATGTGATGACCAGAGTGACATCACCACAGGTCCTTTTCCTGCAATCAGCAAAGAAGGAGACAGAAGAGAAACCGGGCTGCGCGATCAAGTGGACTAAGGTGAGTTTAATTATTATTTTTTTTAACCCCTCCAGCCCTATTGTACTATGCATTCTGTATTCAGCATGCTATTATTTTCCCTTATAACCATGTTATAAGGGAAAATAATAATGATCGGGTCTCCATCCCGATCGTCTCCTAGCAACCGTGCGTGAAAATCGCACCGAATCCGCACTTGCTTGCGGATGCTTGCGATTTTCATGCAAACCCCATTCATTTCTATGGGGCCTGTGTTACATGAAAAACGCACAAAGAGGAGCATGCTGCGATTTTCACGCAACGTACAAGTGATGCGTGAAAATCACTGCTCGTGTGCACAGCCCCATAGAAATGAATGGGTCATGATTCAGTGCGGGTGCCATGCGTTCAACTCACGCATGGCATCCGCGCAGAATACTCGCCCGTGTGAAAGGGGCCTTACTCAGGCTGTTAAGGAAAATATGACAAAAAAATTTGAAACCAAACCTGCAAATAAAAAGGAAATTAAACGTTTAGAGGGTAAAAACCTAGTTTTTGAAGGAAAAGACCTGAGCCATTTCATTACTAATAAAACAAAGACGTTCTTTGAATTGTTTGGGATCCACAACGTGACAGAATACTGCAGTGATTCTCTAAGAAGCCATGTGAACGCTCTTAAGGTGGTCAATGATAAAATAAAACAAGTATTGAGAAAGCTGCTGGGGCGGGGTACATTGATATCTACCCTTCCGCAGCCGTTAGCTGACATTTCTGGTTTAAAAACAGGGGGGAAATTAGTCTCTAAAATATACCAATGTCTGTTACAACAAAAGACTAAGAAGATAGCAGTAAACAGCTTAATGTATAAATGGCAAGATGCTATAAACCCCCAGCGAGAAGAGTTCTGGGATTTGGCTATACAGGGGGAAAAATAGGATTTCAAAGAACTTTTCCGATAGAATTACCCAATTCAACATACTATATCGCCTTTATTACTCCCCCAAGTTTTTAATGAAGTGTTACAAACCCAAATTCTTTAGATGTTTAAAGTGTGGGGAGATAGGGGTGGATGATATTCCCATACTTTGGACATGTCTAAAGATCCAAGAGTTCTGGAGAAAAGTCAGAGATAGAATAGAGCAATACCATCAGATTAAAGTCCCTAGCCAATTCGAGATATGTATACTGGGAGTGATGGGGAAAATGGATATCTCTCAACATCGAGAAATAGCTTCCAAATTACTTTTTCAGGCTAGGAAGTGTATTATCCGACATTGGGGAGGTAGTGCTGCACCCACGATCATGGAATGGCAGAATTTGGTTAGAATTTCATTGGTTTGTGAGGAAGCTCATCTGGTAAACAATAAGAAAAAATATTGATTTTCTAGAATATGGCAGAAATGGTTGGTATAGGGACCTGTCCCGAGACGAGGGGAAATACCATGAGTTGGGGCTGGGGGGGTGGAGGCGAGGGAGAGAGGATGACTAGAGTGTGTTTTTTTTTTTTGTGTTTTTTTTAGGAAAGCGGCCAAATGTTTGTAAAAATGGATTTTGTATGTTAAAAAACAATAAATATTAATTTAAAAAAAATATGTGGTCAATGATATCGCAGAAAGAAGAATTGCTCAGATAAAAAAGTTTAACGAATCGGTCAGGGACGAACAACAAAAACAATTCTTGTTGAGGGTAGTCGAGCGTCACAGAAAAGTCGTCACTAAGCTAACAAAAGAAAGGGATTGCATCGTTCAAAGTTGATTAATATAACACATGTTTTGCCTATCATACTACCGATTAATCTTAGTGTCTAGTTTTAATATTATTTTAAGTTTGTGATTTCTAGTTTTCCCAATAAAAGTAATTAACATTGAAAAATCTTATTTTTTGCCTACTTTTTGAAAAAAGTGTGCAACCTCTAAATATTATCCAATCTTCTTGAAATTTGGCATATATATCTTTTACATCACTGATTAAGCTAAGTCTGCAAAAATTTTCAATTTTTTTTTTTTCCATTACAAAATGAAACACCCTAACGTACAATAATGCCATAGTTATGGAAAATATTCTGGTGCTAAAGCTATGCTTATTTTGTAAATTTGAGATTCTTGGCAAATACAGTTTGTACAAAATTATTTGGGCTCGTCTGCCAAACGTATATTGGGCCCGTCTGCCAAAATATATTTGCCAAGAATCTAAAATTTACAAAATAAGCATAGCATTAGCACCAGAATATTTTCTATAACTATGGCATTTTTGTACTTCATTTCTGTTTGAAGAGTGCTGTTGCATTGTGTTTCTAGCCATGGCGGCATGCACCTGCGCATTGGGATGTGCTTACTGACCCCCTTTTTCTATCTTTAGGATAGGTCATCAGTATCTGGCACCTAGGACCCCCACCGATCAGATGCTTGAGAAGGCACCGGCCCTCCTGTGACTGCTGCAGCTTTCTGCAAGCTTACCAAGCACAGTGCCATACATTGTATAGCAGCTGTGCTTGGGATCATGCTCAGTCTGTTCGAAGTGAAAGGGGCTAAGCACGATACCAAGCACAACTGCTATACAATGTATGGCGCTCTGCTTGGCATGCACAGAAAAGGCTGTTGCGCTCATAGGAGCGCTGGTGCCTTCTCAAACAGCTGATTGGCGGGTGTCCTGGTTGTGGGACCCCCACAGATCAGATACTGATGACCTATCCTGAGGATAGGTCATCAGTATCAAAATCCTGGAAAACCCCTTTAAAAGCAAAGTGTTTAGCCACATGAAACCTCAAAAATTGGATCAAGTTGTGTAAGATGATTGTGCTATACCTCCTGTTTGTCAATGTGCCAGTTATAACCACTTGTCACAAACTGAGAGACCTTGGTTTATCACTTCGACAGCTAGGCCAAGATGTCAGCACTGTTCGGTGCTGCATGTTCTGGTAGTTGGTAGAACAGTGATGAACTGCATAAACAGACAATCCGATTAGATCCATCCATTTTGTGCTGCAAGTGAAATTAGTGGTCACTTCCCAAGCCTGGGCGGCAAACAGTGTATACACAAACCATAAGAAGGCATTTGCATGAACCAGGTATAGCTACAGGTATTCCACTGACCTCAAGCTAATGCTCTCAAAGGCTAATCACATTTTCTCTAGGATGCAGTGATAGCCAGAGATTGGTCTGGAGACCATGTGGGCAATGCCATAAGGAGGCCTTCGCAAAGGAATGCTACATTGGTCCCACTTCTCGGATAATGGTGTGGCATAATGCACAGTAGCCAGACCCCCTCTAGTCTTCATTTTAGGTACACTAACAGTTCAGCATTACATTGATTTAGTCGTGTAAACAGTGGTACAATACCAAACACAACTGCTATACAATGTACGGCGCTCTGCTTGGCATGAATGGAAAAGGCTGTGGCGCTTATATGAGCCGTTTCTATAAGGTGTTCCAGGAGCCTTTTTTGAACAGGACCATGCCAGGCCGCATGTTGCTTGTGATACTGTGAGCATCCCCTAAACTTGCTACAAGAGCCTGCAGCGTCTCAAGACTTGTCTCCCATTGAGCACATCTGGGACATCATTGGTTCCCAATTGCAAAGGGCACTGCCAGCAGCAGATCTTGATGATTTGCATGCTCAAGTGCATTCAGCGTGACAGAACATTCCTCAGACAACAATTAATAACCTCATTGATAGCATGGCAAGGCGTGTAAGTACATACATTTGTGCATGTGGTGCTAATACACAATACTGAATAAATCGAGATGTTTTGAATATTTTGTTTCCATTTTTTATCCATTGCATAACATTATCATGTCTATCGAATCTGTGAATTCCATAATTCTACAACTTTTCTTTCTTGGTGTTGCAATTTCAATGTTGAGGACTGTCTCATCCAATGGAATATGCCACACTTTTTTGTAGTCATATAGAGGTACATATTTTTCCACTTTATAGCAATTTAGGTTTTTGCCTCCATCTGGAGCAACTGGAGTTTGTTGGAATAGAACAGTGGTCCCCAACCAGTGGCTTGGGAGGCACATGTGGCTGACGACCCCCGGCTGTGTGGCTCGCCATGGGAGTCCTGAATTCTGACCACATGCACTGGCAATTGACATTGTTGCAGACCTACCTTAGATTTACCAACACACTGCAAATTTGGGTGGTATAATACTTGTGTTAAATTTCACACTGATGTATTTACCAGCAAATATTTGCAATTTCATGTTTTCTGTTACTCCACATTCAAGATTTTCTCCATTTATTTAAATTGCTTGTTGCGCCCAACCATCACTGAAAGTTGAATGTGGCTCACAAAATAAAATGCTACTTAGCTTTTCAGACAATAACTAATAAATTAATTGTATCAATAATGGTGCATGTTTAAACCTAATACTTTTGTGAAGAAACGCTATTCCAGATTTTCTACAACACCCTCGACCCCTCCAACCCCCCATTCTGGATTGGAAATTGTAGTGGAAAAATCTGCAGTGGCTTTTACTGCATTTCAGCATCAAAAACTGCAACAAAAACACAGGTATTATATGTGGTTTTGCTGTGGAAAAGCCAGTGGACTTCAATCTCTCAATGGCAAAGGCTAAAATCTGCTGAGGAGGACCACAGCATATATTCACATGCTCTAGATTTCAAATAAAATCTCATCCACTTTGCTGGTACTATTCAGCACTGCCGTTTTACCACTAGGAAATCTGCGACGGCAAATTCACAGCTATTCAGTCACATGTGAACCCAGCCTAAAAGTGGTCTACACTTAAATGCAGCCGCTTTTGTACTCCAAAATGGAAGGTAGAACAGATATCAAAATGTCACAAAATTTTGCATAAGATGTGACATCACCTTTTGACACCAAAAGACGCAGGTTTCATAAATGTTCCCCTAAATGTTTATTGATGTATTCTTTTTTACTCATTCTTGTTTTAAAATTTAAAAAAGTACAATTTAAATTTACAGTTATTTTGTTTCCAAAAAATATACTCTGTGTATGGACCCTAGTATGCAATGACTTCAAGTTCATATTATGATTATGGATCTGTAGGCGTTCAATGTTTAGCTGTGGGGTGCTATATTCTCCCCTGGAAACCATAATAATCACGGATGTCACTAGGGTGTCACGATCTATCAGTGACCCTGCTGTGCCTGGGGTCAGAAGGTTGCAGCGGGTGGCTACTCGCTTAGTTTCAAGGGATCGCTCTATGACCTGGTTGTGGGAATGGATTCCGATCCAGGTTTTCCTGCTTAGATTTGCGATCCTTTTTGTCCCATTTAGGAATCTGCAGCTTTTCCTTTCAGCTGTTCTCTGTCAGCCACTCCCAGCTACTATATATTCTCCCCTTCTACTTCCATTGTTGCCAGATATAGACCTTCCTTCCAGATCTTCTATTCTGACCTCTGGTGGAGTTGGAGTTGCTGTGGAGCTGTTACAACAGTTGGAACTGGTGCTGTCGGATTTCCGGTTCTCTCCTGTTTGTTGTCTCCCTTCAGTGATTGTATGTGGTGTTCGTGTTGTTTGTCCTTTCCCTGTTGTTACCCTAGGTGTCAGTGGTGAGGACTAGTGCTCCCACCACCCTATTCACTACCTAGGGTTTCTTTCAGGGTAAGCTAGTGTCACGGATGAGAGTGGGGGAAACCCTCATCCGTGCGATGTTATGGAATAGGATAGCTGCTAGGCCAGGACCACAGGATCAGGGAGCAGGTGACCTCCTATCGCGTCCCTAATACTGACCCTGACTCCTAACTGTATGAGCCAACCCAAATGATAGGAGGGCTCATACTCTGGAACCTAGGGTCCCTACTATCCCTCAGGAAAACCCTGTGCTAGGAGCAGGGTAAGACGACCTGTTCCTCCAAGACACGGACGAACAGGAGTCTCACTGGCCAAGCTGCAAGGAAGGGGGAACATATACAGACATATGGATATGGCAGGTGAACTACACCAGTTCAACACCTACCTGCCACAGCCTCGCTGACTGGAACCCATGCACCAGTACTGCTGTCCACACAAACACTAAGGACACAGCACACACCACAAATCACACAGGTAACCAGGACATCCATAGCTGCAATAAACAGAAAGGATAACAACATCAACTTAACATCATGCATAACTTTTATGACCACAAGGGTGGCCCTCACTGGATAGATGGCATCAGGATACCAGGAGGATGACTCCAGCAAAACATGCCTGGAGTACCCCTCAGCTACAGGCTTAACCCTTCCAACACCAAAGAAGGTAAGTGTCACTTAAAGAGGAAATGCACACATAACTTAAATCCTGTGCACACCAAACATACAAAGTGCACACCTACAAAGAGAGGTCGCCAGGTGCAACCGCATGCACTTGACAGCAAGCTGCCTAACAACCAGCTCAGGCTGCTATACTGCCAAATAACATCATGTTGCCAGCGGCAACCACACGTGAAGCATAATACTAACAGGCCTCACCTGTGATTGACAACAAGACCAGACTGCGGGCCACTGCATGCGGCTCAAGGAGTCACGACCATGACCATGGTCGTGACAGCTAGGGACGAGGCACGTGACTGGTGTACGGGTTAGCAGCCCGTCTAGGGACGTCAGGGCAGCCAGGTGCCAGTGCTAGGTGAGTTAGGGGTCATCACTCCTCCCTCTCCCTAGAGAAAGGGTACCCACCTTCCCTCCTCTCTGCTCCTCACATCTGTTACCTGCCATATCAGACGTGATAATGGAATAGAGTTACTGCAGAACACTATAGAATACATTTACTATGCTTCTATTAGGCACCCTAGGTGCTTAGCTCGTTCCTGATAGATATATTTATATATAAAATTGGATGTCTACACCTGATAACTCTGCAGTGCATACCTACAAAGCTGACTTGATCAACACCACAGTGTACACAAGATAATCAAATAAAGTCTGCAATGTAGACTATACTTTAGGTAACTATAGTTGATGGCACAAGAGAGTTCACCTGGGGTAACTGTACATGACTCACTACACCAGGTCACAATGTCTGATTAGGTCACACTGAACATGTAATGACAGTTTGTCCCTAGGTTTACTACATTTACTTTTCTTTCAAGGCTGGGGCTACATGCCAATTGATAACCTGCTTCTCTTCCTCAGAGAGGACATGACCTGCCCACAATGGTGCACATTGGGACAAGCAGCAGATGTGCAGTCAGCGGCCTCCAGTAAAAAATATCACTTTCCATGACACCAAGCAGCTGATAAACCTTCTGGTCTGCTTGGCTAATGTAAAATGTCAAGTTCTATCAAGGAACATATAAATGCCACCCTTGCACAGGCCATCAAGAAGAATACTTCCTTTTGTCCTGCTGGACAACAGTGACTATAACCTCCTCCCACTTGACACCAGGGAATAAAGCCTTCCTACCTATATTGATACTGATAATCGCGCCACTCTGACCCACATTTGAAGGTAGCCCCAACCTTGGACTAGGGCCAAACAGCAAGTTACAATCAGCCATGGTCGAACTTAATGGTTGGCAGGTCACTTGCTTCTTTTCTTTTTGCAGGCAATGAGGTTCATAATTGACATCATCATTTTACTGCCACACTGGGCCGCACAGTCAAGCACCACTGCCACACTGTGCCACACGGTCAAGCACCACTGCCATACTGTGCCACACGGTCAAGCAACACTGCCACACTGTGCCACACGGTCAAGCACCACTGCCACATTGTGCCACACAGCCATACAACACTGCCACACTGTGCCACATGGTCAAGCACCACTGCCACATTGTGCCACACAGTCATACAACACTGCCACACAGTCAAGCATCACTGCCACACTGTGCCAAACAGTCAAGTACCTCCAAACAACACATCTCAAAACTTTTATATTTTCCTGAAAACACCATGAAAACCAAATAATAACGCTAATAAACTGGGGCAGGATAACTGCAAGACAACATACAGGACATGGATACCAATCTTCCCTGGAGCACAGTTAATTCTACCATTAAAAATGAGACGATTATGGTACGGTATGTAATTCTGCCTACAACAGGCTGTCCTGTAAACCTGAGTCACAGTGCATAAAGAGCAGTAAGTGGTGAGGTCTCCAGGAAGCCCATGTCAACTTTGAAGGAGTTTATACACTTCTGTGGCTGAAATGGAGGAGACTGCACACCATTACCTGCGTGCTGCATCAGTCACTGAATTAAAAGGACAAAGCTACTAAAAAAAACTCACTGATAATTATAATGACATATACAATCTACTCATTCTATGATGTGTGACACACTGAGAGGTTTGGTCTGGGAAAACAGGTATTTTCCTCCCACCATGTGCTGCTGGGTTGATTTACAGCCAGGTGAGGTCAAATACCAGACAGGATTTTAAGTGCCGGTCCGGGTTTTGGCAGCACCTGGCTGTCCTTAAATAGGCAGCTGGGCTCAGATTATAGGGTTGGACGATATCAAAAATATTCCCACGATAACGATATTAAGAAATTTATCGCGATAACGATATATATCGCGATAAATGCCCATTTAGAAGGAAAAAAAAACACTTGGGGCCACAAGGAGACATTATACTGTATGGGGGCGGCCACAAGGAGAGGTTACACTGTATGGGGCAGCCACAAGGAGACGTTACACTGTATGGGGGCAGCAACAAGGAGACGTTTCACTGTATGGGGGCAGCCACAAGGAGACACTATACTGTATGGGGGCAGCCACAAGGAGACGTTATACTGTATAGGGCAGCCACAAGCAGACACTATACTGTATGGGGACAACCAGGCAGCCACAAGGAGACGTTATACTGTATGGGGCAGCCCCAAGGAGACATTATACTGTACCGGGCAGCCACAAGCAGACACTATACTGTATGGGGACAACCAGGCAGCCACAAGGAGACGTTATACTGTATGGGGCAGCCCCAAGGAGACATTATACTGTACGGGGCAGCCACAAGCAGACACTAAACTGTATGGGGGCAGCCACAAGGAGACACTATACTGTATGGGGGCCACAAGGAGACGTTATACTGTATGGCAACAGCCACAAGGAGACGTTATACTGTATGGGAACAGCCACAAGGAGACGCTATACTGTATGGGGGTCACAAGGAGACATTATACTGTATGGGGACAGCCACAAGGAGACACTATACTGTATGGGGGCAGCCAGGCAGCCACAAGGAGACGTTATACTGTATGGGGACAGCCAGGCAGCCACAAGAAGACACTATACTGTATGGGGACAGCCAGGCAGCCACAAGAAGACACTATACTATATAGGGACAGCCAGGCAGCCACAAGAAGACACTATACTGTATGGGGACAGCCAGGCAGCCACAAGAAGACACTATACTATATAGGGACAGCCAGGCAGCCACAAGAAGACACTATACTGTATGGGGACAGCCAGGCAGCCACAAGGAGACATGATACTGTATGGGGACAGCCAGGCAGCCACAAGGAGACACTATACTGTATGGGGACAGCCAGGTAGCCACAAGGAGACGTTAATTGTTATACTTTTATATGTCATTTTTCACCATTTCGGGTATCTGTAACTAGTCGATTGACTTCTAGTAACAGCAAAAACATTACAGGGTTAATTCTGTACCAGAACGAGTGGTCTATAGTAATCTTGTGTATCATCTCCTACTAGAAGGTGTATTGCAGGCTGTAAGCAGAAGTGTTGGTGGCGCTCCTGTCCTGTCCTGCGCTGCGCAGCCTCGCCTGTCATCTGATTCCGACGTCAGACGTCAGTGGGCGGAGACTGCATTATGGGAGCCTGCATGGAGGAGCCGGGGTAGCCGTTGCGGGCAGCAATTGGTACGGAATCATGCTGAGGCGGGCGGACGCAGATTTTGAAGCGGTCAGCGCACATGACCGCTTCTATGACGTCACAAAATACCGTGGTAATTAGGAAACAGCGATATCGCCATTTCCTAATACCGCGGTATACCGCCAACACCGGTATATCGCCCAACCTTAGCTCAGAAGCAAGGTCTCTGTGTTGGGATCTGGGAGCCTTGTGTCTGGATGAAGGCCTGCTACCTGTTTGGCGTGAAAACAGGTTGGTGCTCAAGGACTCTTTGAGGCAGAATTGCCGCATGGTGTGAATTACCCAACACTTTTTCAACACAAGGTGACTTTTTGCTTGATTATGACTGCTTGTTTTGTCACTTGCCTAAAGTGTGAATAAAACACTGAACTGTTTGATCCAAAGAACTTGTTGTTGCCTCTATACTGCATCCGCTAATCCTCTCTACCAGAGCGAAACCCCACAGATGTTACGCAATAAAACATTAAAAAGGTCCAAGGGGATAAATACTTTTTATAGATGTATGCATGCAAGGGTGAGTATGTGTAGAATACCTGTATGCAGTGTTAATGATAGGAATGAGCTGCAAAAATGAGACCTGAGACATGCAGAAAATAAAAAGTTGAAAGAAGCTACTGGTATACATTTGATACACATTTCAATCAAGCATAATCTGACCACTAGGTGGCACACTTTCTTTGATATCTGAAGAGCATTGTAGGTCAGGGGTCAGCAACCTTTGGCACTCCAGCTGCTGTGAAACTACAACTCCCAGCATGCAAACTTACTCTGCTGTTCTTGTAACTCCCACAGAAGTTAAAGGAGGATTCTGGGAGTTGTAGTTTCAGAACAGCTGGAGTGCCGGCGGTTGCTGATCCCTGTTGTAGGTTATCAAGGCATATTGGGAAAGCATTCAGTGGGAATACATGTATATTTACGTTGTGCAATAAAAACATTTCAGCGCAACCAAAGGGCAAAAGAGAAATATATATTACGTAATTCCTAGTATTATGGTCTAAAACACTGTGTCTCACCTGCTGTTTAGTCAGATATTGGTGCCCTGGAGTTGAGTAACAACTAGAGGTGGGACGAATCCAATTTTTTTAAAATCCAAATCCGAAAAGGTTCTCGGATCTATTGAATCTTTCGAATCTCGAATCCTACGAATCCTGTACATAAGAATTGTGTGAACGATGTAAGAAACAAAGTGATCCAAACACTTATGGGGGGGGATCTGTTAATGACACTGCTATGGGGGGGGGATCAGTGTATGCCACTGTTATGGGCGATCTGTGGATGGCACTGTTATGGGGGGGATCTGTGGATGGCACTGTTATGGGGGAATCTGTGGATGACACTGTTATGGGGGGATCTGTGGATGGCACTGTTATGGGGGCATCTGTGGATGGCACTGTTATGGGGGGATCTGTGGATGGCACTGTTATGGGGGGATCTGTGTATGATACTGTTATGGGGGGATCTGTGTATGGCACTGTTATGGGGGGATCTGTGGATGGCACTGTTATGGGGGGATCTGTGTATGACACTGTTATGGGGGATCTGTGTATGACACTGTTATGGGGGATCTGTGTATGGCACTGTTATGGGGGATCTGTGTATGGCACTGTTATGGGGGATCTGTGAATGGCACTGTTATGGGAGATCTGTGTATGACACTGTTATGGGGGATCTTTGGATGGCATGGTTATGGGGGATCTGTGGATGGCACTGTTATGGAGGGGATCTGTGGATGGCACTGTTATGGGGGATCTGTGGATGGCACTGTTATGGGGGATCTGTGGATGGCACTGTTATGGGGGGATCTGTGGATGGCACTGGTTTGGGGGCTCTCTGGATGGCAATGTTATGGAGGCTCTCTGGATTGCAATGTTATGGGGGCTCTCTGGATGGCACTGTTATGGGGGATCTCTGGATGGCACTGTTATGGGGGATCTCTGGATGGCACTGTGATGGGGGGGATCTGTGGATGACACATATATAGCATGTTATGCTATGTGCCATCCACAGATCCCCCCCATAACAGTGTCCCTGCAGTGTGAATGACCCCTAATTGTCACGAGGGTGTCGAGGACCACGCCTGACTCCGTTATACCCGGGGTCAGGAAGTCGCAGCGGTTGGCTGCACGCTCTATTTAAGATAGGGCTGTTTTCCTTATGGTAGCTTTCTGGGTTTGCTTAGCAAACCCTTTTGGCTCACTCAGGGATCCGTAGCTCCTTCTCCTCAGCTGTTCCTTGTCCAGCACTCCCAGACCTCCTTATATTTCTCTCTCACACTTCTCTGGTTGCCAGAGATAGAGCTTCCTGCCTGGACATCTATTCTGACCTTCTGGAGCTGTGTTGCTGCGTTCGCTGGTAGTTGGTCCAGTACGCTACCCTCCAGATCCCTGTTGGACCTTTTTGGTTTATTGTGGTCGCCCACCTGGGTGTATGTGTTTGTATGTTTTGTCTGTCCTCTCCCTGGTGTTTCCCTCTTAGTGATAGTGGTGTGGACTAGCGATCCCACCGGCCTGTTCACTATCCAGGGCTCATATTAGGGAAAGCCAGGGTTTAGGCACGCGATCGCCGCACGGGTGAGGAACCCGTCTAAGGACGTCAGGGCAGTCAGGTGCCAGCCGCAAGGTGAGTTAGGGGTCACCACCTTTCCCTCTCCCTTGGGCAGGGCTTTCCCTGTTTTCCTCCCTGTGCGTGTCGTCGGTCATTACATTATCTCTGGCCATTATTTTGTGTAGGTAAAAGAAAAATAAAAAAAAATAAAAAAAATTTTTTTACCTACTTAGAATCCAGTATGGATCAAATTGCTGCTCTGTCCAAACAATTTCATGGCCTGTCTTTGGAGGTGGTAGGATTGAAGGCGTCGGTCCTCCAGCAACAGCAGCAATTACAACTGACTGCAAGCCCAGCGGTTGCTACTGGTAACCAGGTTGTTGCGGAACCCAAGGTCCCTCTCCCTGACAGATTTTCTGGGGGAAGGGACAAGTTTTTGACATTCCGTGAGGCCTGTAAGTTATATTTTAAACTGCGCCCTTACTCCTCTGGTAATGAAGATCAGCGGGTGGGGGTTGTTATTTCCCTGCTGCAGGGGGATCCGCAGTCCTGGGCGTTCTCTTTACCTACTGATTCCCAGGCTCTTCGGTCAGTGGATGAGTTTTTTGGGGTCCTTGGGTCTCATATATGATGACCCTGACCGAGTCGCCCTGGCTGAATCAAGATTACGGAGACTCTTACAAGGAGAGCGGCCGGTAGAGGAGTATTGCTCTGAATTCCGTAGGTGGGCTACGGATACCCAATGGAACGACCCGGCTCTCAGGAGTCAGTTCTGCTCTGGGTTATCCGAAAGGGTTAAGGATGCGCTTGCATTATATGAGACCCCCTTTTCCCTTGATGCGGTTATGTCCCTTTCTATCCGAATAGATAGACGCCTTAGGGTCAGGTTGAAAAAACCGGAGCAATTGGTAACCCCTCCCAAGCAGCAGTTAGTCTGTACGGACTTAGACGAGCCTATGCAGCTAGGAGGAACTACTCGTCAGGTCCGTCCTCCTGAGGCTCGCCGTAGGCGTGGGGTTTGTTTTTTTTGTGGGGAGAGGGGTCATTTCATTAATGTCTGTCCTTCTTTCCTCAGAAACAAAAGACCGTCGGAAAAACTACTAACCCCAGGCTGTGTGGAGGATGTCAGCCGGGGGGTATACGTTTCCTCCATACGTACATCGCAATTTGTGTTGCCAGCGGTTATTATTTTTGGTGATAAGACGGAAACTATTTCTTTCTTTCTAGACAGTGGAGCAGGGGTAAATTTGATAGATGCCCATTTTGCCCGCACTTTGGGTTTGTCTCTCTGTACTTTACAGAGACCCATTCCCATATTCGCTATTGATTCTGCTCCCCTGTCTCAGAGAAACCTCACGCACATGGTTCATAATTTACACCTTCGGGTAGGGGACCACCATAACGAGATGCTTTCAGGTTATGTTCTGGAGGGGCTTCCCACTCCGGTAGTGCTGGGTCTTCCCTGGTTGGTAGCGCACAATCCAGTGGTGGATTGGCAGGCCAGGGAGATATTGGAGTGGAGTGAGCAGTGCAGAGAAAATTGCTTAAATAGCAATTGCTTAGTCGCCTCCATAACTACCCTACCTACATTTATTTCGGACTTTGAGGATGTTTTTTCTGAAAAGGGTTGTCAGAAGTTACCACCTCATCGTCCTTATGATTGCCCGGTTAACCTTATTCCCGGCGCAAAATTACCCAAGACCAGGTTATATAATCTTTCGGGTCCAGAGAGACAAGCCATGAAAGATTATATCTCCGAGAGCTTGGCTAAGGGACACATCAGACCCTCTTCTTCACCCGTGGCTGCAGGGTTTTTCTTCGTTAAAAAGAAAGATGGGGGCCTGCGTTCTTGCTTAGATTTTCGCGAATTAAATCAGATAACCATCCGAGACCCATACCCTCTTCCTCTCATTCCTGACCTGTTTAATCAGATTGCGGGTGCTAGGTGGTTCTCCAAACTTGATCTTAGGGGTGCCTACAATCTGATTCGTATTAAGAAGGGGGATGAGTGGAAGACAGCGTTTAACACCCCTGAGGGGCATTATGAAAATCTAGTTATGCCTTTCGGTCTGACCAATGCTCCTGCCGTCTTTCAACATTTCGTTAATGACATTTTTAGTCATCTAATCGGCAGGTTTGTGGTAATATACCTAGATGATATTTTAATTTATTCGTCCGATCTGAAAACACATGAGGTGCATGTCAGACAAGTACTGCAGGTCCTACGGACGAATGAATTATATGCTAAAATTGAAAAATGTGTCTTCGCCGTTCAGGAGATACAATTCCTGGGTTATTTTTTATCTGCGTCAGGTTTCCGTATGGATCCTAGGAAGGTCCAGGCAATTTTAGATTGGGATCTTCCTGAGAACCTCAAAGCACTACAACGGTTCTTGGGCTTCGCGAATTTCTATAGGAAATTCATTAAAAATTATTCACTTATTGTAAAACCGCTTACTGACATGACTAGGAAGGGGACTGATTTTTCTAAATGGTCTGACGCCGCTAAAGTTGCTTTTTCCTCTCTAAAAGAGAGGTTTACCTCAGCACCTGTACTGGTCCAACCTGATGTCTCTCAGCCTTTTATTGTTGAAGTCGATGCGTCAGAGGTGGGAGTGGGGGCGGTGCTGTCTCAGGGTCCGTCTCCTGGCAAATGGCGTCCTTGTGCTTTCTTTTCTAAAAAACTATCTGCAGCAGAAAAGAACTACGATATTGGCAATAGGGAACTATTAGCTATTAAACTTGCGTTTGAGGAGTGGCGTCATTTCTTAGAGGGGGCAGTCCACCCCGTCACTGTAATTACGGACCACAAAAATCTTCTGTACCTCGAATCAGCTAAGCGTCTCACCCCTAGACAGGCTAGGTGGTCGCTATTTTTTACCAGGTTTAACTTTGTGATTACCTATCGTCCTGGGGCAAAGAACACCAAGGCTGATGCACTATCTCGTTGTTTCCCTGGAGGGGGTAATGTGAGTGATCCGGTACCCATTCTTCAAAGAGGAGTGGTTGTTTCTGCGGTACACTCTGGGCACTTGCTGGGCACCCGGGTAGTAAAGCAACCTTGGAACTATTGTCTCGTCGTTTTTGGTGGCCAAGGTTGCGTCAGGATGTATTGGATTTTGTGTCTTCTTGTTCTACCTGTGCGCGCGCAAAAGTTTCACATACACGTCCTGCAGGGTCTCTATTACCACTCGTCATTCCCAATAGACCGTGGACACATCTGTCAATGGATTTTATCACTGACTTACCTTTGTCTGCGGGTAAAACAGTTATTTTGGTAGTAGTGGACAGGTTTAGCAAAATGGTACACTTCATTGCGTTACCCGCACTACCTAATGCTAAGACTCTTGCTCAGGTATTCGTCAGTGAAATCGTGAAGCTTCACGGGGTCCCCTCCGATGTTGTTTCGGATCGGGGTACCCAGTTTATTTCTAAATTTTGGAAAGCTTTTTGTTCTCGTTTGGGGGTACACTTGTCCTTTTCCTCTGCTTTCCATCCTCAGTCGAATGGACAGACTGAGCGTACCAACCAAAACCTTGAGACATATCTAAGATGTTTTGTGTCTGAAAACCAAGAGTTGTGGTCATCATATTTACCGTTAGCTGAGTTTGCCATAAATAATCGTCGTCAGGAATCCACTGGCAAGTCACCATTTCTTGGTGCATATGGTTTTCAGCCCCAATTCTGTACTTTCAAAGAGGGGGGGTCTTCTGGGGTTCCCGAAGAGGAACGGTTTTCGTCATCTCTTTCATCGGTATGGCAGAAGGTGCAAGCTAACTTGAAAAATATGGGAGGTAAATACAAATGCATGGCTGATAAGAGACGGTCGCCAGGTCCGGACCTAGGAGTGAATGACTATGTGTGGTTGTCTACTAGGAATATTAAATTGAAGGTTCCCTCTTGGAAACTGGGTCCTAGGTTTATTGGCCCTTACAAAATTGTAGCCATCATCAACCCCGTGGCTTTTCGCCTGGAGTTACCTCAGACTTTTAAAATTCATAATGTTTTTCATAAGTCGTTACTCAAAAAATATGTTCCACCTCTAGAACCATCACCGCTGCCACCCCCTCCTGTTGTCGTGGATGGTAACATAGAATTTCAGATATCCAAAATTGTTAATTCTCGTCGGGTCCGCCGCTCTCTTCAATATCTGGTGCATTGGAGAGGTTACGGTCCCGAGGAAAGAATGTGGGTTCCTGCGTCTGAGGTAAACGCCGACAGGTTAGTTCGGGTTTTTCATGCCTCTCATCCTGGGAGACCTGGTCCTGAGTGTCCGGAGGCCCCTCGTAGAGAGGGGGGTACTGTCACGAGGGTGTCGAGGACCACGCCTGACTCCGTTATACCCGGGGTCAGGAAGTCGCAGCGGTTGGCTGCACACTCTATTTAAGATAGGGCTGTTTTCCTTATGGTAGCTTTCTGGGTTTGCTTAGCAAACCCTTTTGGCTCACTCAGGGATCCGTAGCTCCTTCTCCTCAGCTGTTCCTTGTCCAGCACTCCCAGACCTCCTTATATTTCTCTCTCACACTTCTCTGGTTGCCAGAGATAGAGCTTTCTGCCTGGACATCTATTCTGACCTTCTGGAGCTGTGTTGCTGCGTTCGCTGGTAGTTGGTCCAGTACGCTACCCTCCAGATCCCTGTTGGACCTTTTTGGTTTATTGTGGTCGCCCACCTGGGTGTATGTGTTTGTATGTTTTGTCTGTCCTCTCCCTGGTGTTTCCCTCTTAGTGATAGTGGTGTGGACTAGCGATCCCACCGGCCTGTTCAGTATCCAGGGCTCATATTAGGGAAAGCCAGGGTTTAGGCACGCGATCGCCGCACGGGTGAGGAACCCGTCTAGGGACGTCAGGGCAGTCAGGTGCCAGCCGCAAGGTGAGTTAGGGGTCACCACCTTTCCCTCTCCCTTGGGCAGGGCTTTCCCTGTTTTCCTCCCTGTGCGTGTCGTCGGTCATTACACTAATACAGGCATCTGAATTAGGAATGACAGCGGGGACCGGTGCAGTCCCTGTATTCAAATGCACCGGCCCCGCTCACTGTAGTATAATCTTATGATCTAACCTGCATTGTTAAAATATAATAACCCATCTGTATTATTTACATTACAACATTAAGTTCTGTAGCAGAGAGGAGGGAGGAGGCAGGCCGGGAGGACAGGCGGACAGCGCATCACTCACTACGTCACGCGCCCATGCCGCCTGCTCTATTCATAAAGTGGGCGGTGCAGGCACGTGACGTAGTGAGTGACACGCCTCCCGCCCGTCTTCCCATCCTCCCGGCCTGCCTCCTCCCTCCTCTCTGCTACGGAACTTAATGTTGTAATGTAAGTAATACAGATGGATTATTATATCCTAACAATGCAGGTTAGATCATAAGATTATACTACAGTGAGCGGGGCCGGTGCATTAGAATACAGGGACTCCACCGGTCCCCGCTGTTATGGATTCGTCGGATTCGAGTCCACGAATCCCTCGAATACAACTTCTATGTCAAAAAAAGAAGAACAGGTGCTTCAAAAAATATGAAAGAATTGACCCCAGACTGGCATACATACAAATCTTTGCTTCTCTTCAGAAAATATATCATAAACCTGACCACCTGAAGCCACCACTAGGGGGAGCTCAGTGCATAGGAATTTAAACAGTTCTCATTAACCCCTTAGTGACCCGCCTGTTTTGGGCCTTAGCGATCTTGCAATGTCTTTCATTGTCATATTCCAAGTGCTTTAACCTTTCTATTTTTAGGTCAATGTAGTTGTATGAGGGCTCGTTTTTAGCGGGACAAGTTGTAGTTTTTAATGGCACCATTTTGGGGTACACATAACTTACTGATTAACCTTTATTAACAGTTTTTGGCACAATATCGCCACTAAGTTTTACCATTATAAACTTGCTGCGTTTATTTTTCAGCATAAATAACATGGTAACTTTATTTTCTGGGTCAGTATGATTATAGCGATACCAAATATATATTAAAGTCATGGAACTCGGAGTTTTAAATGCTTGCGTTTTGGATGCGTTTTCTCACCACATAAACCGCATGGAAGTCCTCCTGCAGAGTCAGATAAGCCGTTTATCTTCACTTCTTTGCGTAAGGCCAACCTGGGCGCCAGAATCCGCATGTGGGGTAGTGAGAATCTTCCACTTGTAATCTGCGATGTTTCGTTGTTACAGCCACATCTCGTCCATTTCTCATGCAGGACCTCTGTCCTCACAGGTCGATTTTCTTGCAAGATCTAGAGAAGTAAACAAGCTGTGTAGAATCTGAGAGGCTGTTTCCCCTCCGCATTTATTTGTTATATCACAAATATGAAGTGCTTTATCAACCCCTTAGTGACCACCCATACGTGTTTTTATGGCAGTCACTAAGGGGCCTTAGGCTGGGCCGCCACTTTTTTACTACGGCCCAATTTAAGCGCTGCAGGGGTCCCCATGAGAGCCGCGGCCCTGCTCTAACAGCCCAGACCGGCAGGAGTGCCGATCCGTGCTGTTTAACTCTTTACTCTTTACGCGGGCAATGGTGCCTGCCGCATGTAAAGTGCTTACAGAGGGAGCGGAGTCCCTCTGTCTCCCATCGGCACCCCGCAAATGTGATTGCGGGGTGCCGATGTGTGGAAAGGCTGCCTGGGGTCTGATGTAGGCCCCAGACCAGCCTTCAGTAATTTCAATGTCAGAATAGCATTGCCATTAAAATGCAATGCACTCCGAGACATGCGATCCGTAAGCGGGCCATATGTCCTGGAGCGGCATACACCGTGCGCATGGGAGCATGGTTACTATGATGCTGTGCACTCCTGTGCGCACGATGTATGCCGCTCCGGGACATATCGCCCGCTCACGGACCGTATGTCTCGTAGGGCATACGGTCGTGTGCATGAGCCCTAAGGCCCAAAACAGGATGGTCACTAAGAGGTTAAAGGGGTTGTCTCATCTCGCCATTACTAATCTAAGATGAGACACAGTCCCGACCACCTCCCGGCCAAGAAACAGCAGAGCGCTCCGGCACTCTGCCACTTCAGTAGCTCTCATTGCCGTGCATGAGAGCTACGGGAACAGTGTAGCACAACAAGTTCTGCTGTTTCCCGAATGGTTTCGCCTGTCCAGGCTTTCTCAAGGGTTGAATCCTTCTGGTGTAGCTCTGTATTTTCACTTTATAAAACAACCCTCTCTCAGATTCGTCCTCTCAGATTCCACACAGGTTGTCCTCACTGTGTTTTCAGACCGGTGGGCGCAGCTGCCTCTTCCTAGGCTGTGATGTCATGTTTAGTGTTGATCGAGCACCAAAGTGCTCGTGTGCTCGAGTAAAACACCTCGGGAGCACCCGAGCACAATGGAACTCATTGGGAGAACCTGAGCATTAAACCAGGCACCCCCTGCTGAAGAGGGGAGGGTGTCTGGTTCACATGAAAAGGTCAGAAATTGATGAAAACACCACTGAAATGGTTCAGGAACAGCATGGGAAGGATGTCTGGATGCATCTTGGACTCCCAGGTCGCTGCTTTGAATGATGTTGTCCGAGTAATACGCCACTTTTACAGACTGACAATAATACGCTCAAAACCGAAGATAAAATCGATTTTAGAGGAAAAATTGTTAGGTAATATTCTTTCCTGTATATTTACTTGTATATAAAGTGCAAGTGCTGCCAAAAACTACAAGGAAGAGGCACTCCGATACAACCTGTTCTGGTAAGGTGAACAGAAAAGTGTATGGTAAAGTCCTGGAAGGGGTGTATATCCCACCCAGCTTCCTCAACTGGGTCAGGTAAATAAAATACAGAAGGTTAAAATGGTCTCAGCAACAGTTTTGTTAAATTTATGGGCTGGATTTTATTGGACTGGGAGAAGGTAGGATTGGTAGAGGGACCCCCCCAGGCCCCATTCCGGGACAGGTTTTCCCCTAGCCTGAGGGATCCCCAGCTGAAGCCAGCTGGGATCGTCAATGGGAAATAAAGCACAGTCCAGGCTGTCAGTCTGGGGAGAGTAATGCCTGGAGAAAGTCTGGGAAGCTGGCTGTGCTGCTGGCTAGAGAAGCTGAATTCTCTGTGTGACCTGTGTTCAATAGGTGAGCTAGGATCTTCACTGTATTAGCCAGAGCCCAGATGGGCAGGGGTTTATTTTGGTTTGGTTTATGTTTTGTGGTACTGGACCTTCCCCTGAGCTGACACTCTAAAACATTAGGGGCAAGTGCCTGCTGCTGATCTGACCATGGAAAAAATTATGGGCGAGGGCCTGCTGCTGAGCTGACCATCGAAAAAATTATGGTTGAGGGCCTGCTTCTGAGCTGACCCACTAAAACATGTTGATATGATGGAGGAGGAGGACGAGAAAAGAAAGATTGAACCATATACCCTTTTTTGTGGTGGAAGGGGTGCATCGGAATACAGTGTATTCAATACACCATAAAAGCCACATTTAAAGTTCCTTTATGTTCAGCTGCTTTCCTCTGGTGGAGTAGAGAAGTCAGGGGCAATCCAGACCTTGTTCATTTTGATAAGAGTCAACTGGTCAGCATTTTCAGTTGACAGGCGGATGCGCTTATCAGTTATTATGCCCCCAACAGCACTAAATACTCTGACAAAACGCTGGTGGCAGGGCAGGCCAGCACCTCCAAGGCGTAGAGCGCCAGTTCGTGCCACGTGTCCGGCTTGAAAACCCAATAGTTGTAAGGCAGAGAGGGATCATTGAGGACGCAGACACGGTCTGCTATGTACTCCTTCACCATCTTCCAAAAATTTTTCCTCCTTGTGACAGTAGGCTGCGCATCAGGGTGAGGGTGCTGGCTGGGTGTCATGAAACTGTCCCAGGTCTTGTTGCCCTGCCTCTGTTAGAACTGCTGTGTTTTCCCATCGTCTCCCCTCCTCGGTTTCCCAAGGAACAACGTACTCTGCCGCCAGTGTTGTCAGCTGGAAATTTTTGGAGCCATTTTTCCACAAGGACCTTCTGGTATTGCACCATTTTGCTAGTCCTCTCCACCACAGGAATGAGAGATGAGTTCTCTTTGTAGCGGGGGTCGAGAAGGGTGAACAACCAGTAATCTGTGTTTTCCAAACTGTGTACAACGCGAGGGTCACGGAAAAGGCAGCATAACATAAAGTCAGCCATGTGTGCCAGAGTCCCAACAGACAAGACTTCACTGTCCTCATCAGGAGGATGACAATCTCCTCATCCTCTTCCTCCTCTTCTGCCCATCCACACTGAACAGATGGAATAAACCTGCTATGGGTACTACCCTCTGTAGCGGAGGCAACCGTCCTCTGTTCCTCCTCCTCATCATCATCATCCAATTCGGGCTGAGAAGACAAAATGAGGGTGGTCTGGTTATCACCCTGTGTACTGTCTTTCCCCATTTCCACCTCGTCCACATGCAAAGCGTCGTCCTTAATTGTGAGCAGTGAGCGTTTGAGTAGACACAGAAGTGGGATGGTTACGCTGACAATAGCGGCATCGCCGCTCACCATCTGTGTTGATTCCTCAAAGTTGCGTAAAATCTCACAGAGGTCAGACATCCATGCCCACTCGTGCAGTTGGTATTCCACTACTGCCCTCTGCTGCTCACAAAGCCTGGCCAACATGTGGAACATGGAGTTCCAGTGCGTGCTCACGTCGCACAACCGTCGGTGAGCTGGCAATTGCAAGTGCTGCTGCAGCGCTGCCAGACCGATGGCAGCTGTAGATGACCTTCACCAGTAGCTCAGGCAAATTGGGGTAGGTTTTGAGAAACCTCTGAACCACTAAGTTTAACATGTGGGCTAGGTATGGTATGTGTTTGAGCTTGCCGAGCTCTAAAGGCGCCACCAAGTTACGGCCATTATCAGAAACAAACATGCCTGGTTGTAGGTTGAGTGGCGAGAGCCACAGCTCAGTCTGGTCCCTTATACCCTGCCACAGCTCTGCCGCGGTGTGCTGTTTGTCACCTAAGCAAATAAGTTTCAGCTGGCCTGTTGCCACTTCCCCACTGCGGTGCTACACTGCTTCCAGCTACTGACTGATGGCTGACTGGTGCTGTAAGATGACAATTCAGAGGTGGAAGTGGAGGAGGAGGTGGAGGAGGAGAAGGGGGGGGGGTTGCAGCCACTAATGTAGGTGATGGTGGAAATCCAGATGTTAGTAGGGCCCGCAATCCTTGGCGTCGGTAGCACCTGTGCCATCCCAGGGTACGACTCGCTCCCGGCCTCCGCAACATTCACCCAGTGTGCCGTCAGGGAAATGTAGCGTCCCTGGCCACAAGCACTTGTCCATGTGTCAGTCGTTAAGTGGCCCTTCCCAATAACTGCATTGGTTAGGGCACGGGTGATGTTACGGGACACAGGTTGGTGTAAGGCGGGGATGGCACACCGGGCAAAATAGTGGCGGCTGGGGACTGAGTAACGAGGGATGGCCGCCGCCATTAGGCTGCAGAAAGCCCCAGTGTCCACAAGCCTAAATGGTCAAAAATGGCCCCAAAGGGGGGAGTGTCATTATATTAAAACATAACTTTTAATGTTATCTAGCAAACATAAAATAATGTGACCCACTGTGATACACAAACAAACATATAGTGGAGGACCTGGAATGGTACCCCAAATGCTGGTAGAATAAACAAACCTGCTCCACCTAGTGAAAGATGTGAGCAGTCTTACCAGACCCTTGTAGACAATAGGATCAGCCTTGGTATTTTTTGCCCCAGGACGATAGGTAATAACAAAGTTAAACCTGGTAAAAAATAGCGACCACCTAGCTTGTCTAGGGGTGAGACGCTTAGCTGATTCGAGGTACAGAAGGTTTTTGTGGTCCGTAATCACAGTGACGGGGTGGATTGCCCCCTCTAAAAAGTGACGCCATTCTTCAAACGCAAGTTTAATAGCTAATAGTTCCCTATTGCCAATATCATAGTTATTTTCTGCTGCAGATAGTTTTTTAGAAAAGAAAGCACAAGGACGCCATTTGCCAGGAGACGGACCCTGAGACAGCACAGCCCCCACTCCCACCTCTGACGCATCGTCTTCAACAATAAAAGGCTGGGAGACATCAGGTTGGATTAGTACAGGTGCCGAGGTAAACCTCTCTTTTAGAGAGGAAAAAGCAATTTTAGCGGCGTCAGACCATTTAGAAAAATCAGTCCACTTCCTAGTCATGTCAGTAAGGGGTTTTACAATCACCAAATAATTTTTAATGAATTTTCTATAGAAATTAGCGAAGCCCAAGAACCGTTGCAGTGCTTTGAGGTTTCTTAGGAAGATCCCAATCTAAAATTGCCTGGACCTTCCTAGGATCCATACGGAAACCTGAAGCAGATAATAAATAACCTAGGAACTGTATTTCCTGAACGGCGAAGACACACTTTTCAATTTTAGCATATAATTTATTCGTCCGTAGGACCTGCAGTACCTGTCTGACACATGCACCTCATGTGTTCTCAGATCAGACGAATAAATTAAAATATCATCTAGGTATATCACCACAAACCTGCCGATAAGATGACTAAAAATGTCATTAACGAAATGTTGGAAGACAGCAGGAGTATTGGTCAGACCGAAAGGCATGACTAGATTTTCATAATGCCCCTCAGGGGTGTTAAAAGCTGTCTTCCACTCATCCCCTTCCTTGATACGAATCAGATTGTAGGCCCCCCTAAGATCAAGTTTGGAGAACCACCTAACACCCGCAATCTGATTAAACAGGTCAGGAATGAGAGGAAGAGGGTATGGGTCTCGGATGGTTATCCGGTTTAGTTCACGGAAATCTAGGCAAGGACGCAGGCCCCCATCTTTCTTTTTAACGAAGAAAAACCCTGCAGCCACGGGTGAAGAAGAGGTTCTGATGTGTCCCTTAGCCAAGCTCTCGGAGATATAATCTTTCATGGCTTGTCTCTCCGGACCCTGGTCTTGGGTAATTTTGCACCGGGAATCAGGTTAACCGGGCAATCATAAGGACGGTGAGGTGGTAACTTCTGACAACCCTTTTCAGAAAAAACGAGAACCCAACACCACCGGAGTGGGAAGCCCCTCCAGAACATAACATGAAAGCAACTCGTTATGGTGGTCCCCTACCCGAAGGTGTAAGTTATGGACAATGTGAGTGAGGTTTCTCTGAGACAGAGGAGCAGAATCAATAGCGAATATGGGAATAGGTCTCTGTAGCGTACAGAGAGACAAACCCATAGTGTGGGCAAAATGGGCATCTATCAAATTTACTCCTGCTCCACTGTCTAGAAAAAAAGAAATAGTCTCCGTCTTAACACCAAAAACAACAACTGCTGGCAACACAAATTGCGATGTTCGTATGGAGGAAACGTATACCCCCCGGCTGACATCCTCCACACAGCCTGGGGTTAGTAGTTTTCCGACGGTCTTTTGTTTTTGAGGAAGGAAGGACAGACATTAATAAAATGACCCCTCTCCCCACAGAAAAAACAAACCCCACGCCTACGGCGAGCCTCAGGAGGATGGACCTGACGAGTAGTTCCTCCTAGCTGTATAGGCTCTTCTAAGTCCGTACAGACTAACTGCTGTTTGGGAGGGGTTACCAATTGCTCAGTTTTTTTTCAATCTGTCCCTAAGACGTCTATCTATTCTAATAGCAAGGGACATAACCGCATCAAGGGAAAAGGGAGTCTCATACAGCGCAAGCGCATCCTTAATTCTTTCGGATAACCCAGAGCAGAACTGACTCCTGAGAGCCGGGTCGTTCCACTGGGTATCCGTAGCCCACCTACGGAACTCTGAGCAATACTCCTCTACTGGCCGCTCTCCCTGTAGGAGTCTCCGTAATTTTGATTCAGCCAGTGCGACTCGGTCAGGGTCGTCATATATGAGACCCAAGGCCCCAAAAAATTCATCCACTGACCGGAGAGCCTGGGAATCAGCGGGTAAAGAGAACGCCCAGGATTGCGGGTCCCCCTGCAGCAGGGAAATAACAACCCCCACCCGCTGTTCTTCATTACCAGAGGAGTAAGGGCGCAACTTAAAATATAATTTACAGGCCTCACGGAACGTCACAAATTTGTCCCTTCCCCCAGAAAATCTGTCCGGAAGAACAACCTTGGGTTCCGCAACAACCTGGTTACCTGTAGCAACCGCTGGGCTTGCGGTCTGTTGTAATTGCTGCTGTTGCTGGAGGACCGACGGCTTCAATTCTGCCACCTCCAAAGACAGGCCTTGAAGTTGCTTTGACAAAGCAGCAATTGGATCCATACTGGATTCTAAGTAGGTAGAAAGAAATTTTTTTTATTTTTTTTACCTACACAAAATAAGGGCCAGATATAATGTAATGACCGGCGTCACGCAAAGGGAGGGAAATGGGAAGGCCCTGTCCAAGGGAGAGGGAAAGGTGGTGACCCCTGACTCACCTTGCGGCTGGCACCTGACTGCCCTGACGTCCCTAGACGGGTTCCTCACCCGTACGCCGATCACGTGCCTAAACCCTGGCTTTCCCTAAGATGAGCACTATGTAGTGAACAGGGCGGTGGGATCACTAGTCCGCACCACTGACACTAAGAGGAAAACACCAAGGAGAGGACAGACAATACAGACAAACATATAATCCCAGGTGGGCGACAACAGCAGACCACCAAGGCCCAACAGGGATCCGGAGGGTAACGTTCTGGAACAACAACCAGGGAACACAGTTACACAGCTCCAGTGGGTCAGTATAGAAGTCCAGGCAGGAAGCTCTATATCTGGCAACCAGAGAAGTGTGAGAGGGGAATATAAGGAGGTTGGGAGTGCTGGA
Source organism: Bufo bufo (assembly GCF_905171765.1). Classification (NCBI taxonomy): domain Eukaryota; kingdom Metazoa; phylum Chordata; class Amphibia; order Anura; family Bufonidae; genus Bufo; species Bufo bufo. Next base: position 160,270,449 of record NC_053393.1, on the reverse strand, counting down.
CAAGAAACAGCTGAGGAGAAGGAGCTACGGATCCCTGAGTGAGCCAAAAAGAGTTGCAAGGCAAACCCAGAAAGCTACCATAAAGAAACAGCACAATCTTACTACATAGAGCGTGCAGCCACCAGCTGCGACTTCCTGACCCCGGGTATAACGGAGTCAGGCGTGGCTCTTGACATCCTCGTGACAGCAGGTTTGTTTATTCTACCAGCATTTGGGGTACCATTCCAGGTCCTCCACTATATGTTTGTTTGTGTATAACAGTGGGTCACATTATTTTATGTTTGCTAGATAACATTAAAAGTTATGTTTTAATATAATGACACTCCCCCCCTTTGGGGCCATTTTTGCCTAATTGATATTGGAGTGCTGCTAAAGCCTAAACAGAGTTAGAGCTTTTGTTCATTTTTTGTCACAAGCCTAAATGGCAACATTTCCAGGGCCAGCAATTTGGAAAGGTGTTGTGCATTTAGTGCTATGGCCTGTGGGTGGATGGCTGGGTATTTGCACTTTCGTTCAAAGGCCTGGGGTATGGACATCTTTACACTGCGCTGGGACACAGAAGTGGATGTGCTAGCTGATGGTGCTTGCGGGAGGCATCCGGGCCTGCGTCTTGGACAGGGGATTGCCCAGAACGTAACACAGGGGAAGAGGAGGCAGTGGTGTGACCTGCAGACAACCAGGCGTTCGGCCCACCCATTAGGGTGCTTTGATGCCATGCCGATTATGCTGGTGATGGTGAGGTTGCTAGTGTTCACGCCCCTGCTCATTTTGATACGGCACAGGTTTCAAATGACAATTATTTTATCGTCCGCACTTTCATAAAAAAAGCGCCAAACTGTGGAGGGGGTGCTCCGGGGAACATTTGCTGCTCTGTTAGGTGGCCCGCCTTCTCCCTTTTGCCACCCCACTGCCTCTTCCAGCCTGTTGCGGTGCTGCGGATCCCTCCCCCTCTGTACTGCTGTCCTCGCTCGGCTTGCCACCTTCCCAGGTTGGGTCAGTGATTTTATCGTCCACCACTGCTGCTTCCACTTCCTACTCTGGTGATCCTCCTGACTTGACCTAGCAACAACCTCACCTATTGACAACTGTGTCTCATCCTCATCATCAACCTCTTGAGACACTAACTGTTGTTGACTTATTGGAAACTGTGTCTCATCATCATCATTCACCTCGTGAAACACTAATTGTCGTTCCCCACTGCCATCTTCTTCTGACTGTGGATGCTCAAGATTTTTGGAAACAGGGCACAAGATCTCCTCATGTTCCTCTTTGAGCAGGCTTGGCGAGAGGCCCAAATTAAGGAATGGCGCTGAAAAGAGCTCCTCGGAATATCCAAATGTCGGATGACTTGTTTGCAAAGACTCTCCATGGTGGGAGGAAGGAGGATCAGGGCGAGGATTCTGTTGACCAGACTCTTGGCTACTGAGACTGGACTTTGTGGAAGACAGGGTGGTGCTTAACCGACTGGAAGCATTATCTTTTTTTTTTTTTTATCAATTCTCTTTTTATTGAAAAGGCAAATCAGTTACAAACCAAAATTTGGGATTATAAAAACCAGAACATAATATACAGAAAACATAAGTGAAATCCGCATTATGATGAAAGAGTAAATAAACTCGTCTAAAAGGCATAAACCAATACCATATTATCAGTAGCAGGACATATATCCAAATGATCTCGAAGAGATAAAGTAGAAAACAGAAAACACGGCGGGGGGGAGTAGGGGAAGAGAAGGGCAATGATGTAAGAGAAATCATGTTTAAGGTTAGATAAGCTCACCAATAAAGCTTTACTTGCAAGTAAAGAGAGCTTCTACTTGTTAGTTATACAGGGAGTGCAGAATTATTAGGCAAGTTGTATTTTTGAGGATTAATTTTATTATTGAACAACAACCATGTTCTCAATGAACCCACAAAACTCATTAATATCAAAGCTGAATATTTTTGGAAGTAGTTTTTAGTTTGTTTTTAGTTTTAGTTATTTTAGGGGGATATCTGTGTGTGCAGGTGACTATTACCGTGCATAATTATTAGGCAACGTAACAAAAAAAAAATATATACCCATTTCAATTATTTATTTTTATCAGTGAAACCAATATAACATCTCAACATTCACAAATATACATTTCTGACTTGAAAAACAAAACAAAAACAAATCAGTGACCAATATAGCCACCTTTCTTTGCAAGGACACTCAAAAGCCTGCCATCCATGGATTCTGTCAGTGTTTTGATCTGTTCACCATCAACATTGCGTGCAGCAGCAACCACAGCCTCCCAGACACTGTTCAGAGAGGTGTACTGTTTTCCCTCCTTGTAAATCTCACATTTGATGATGGACCACAGGTTCTCAATGGGGTTCAGATCAGGTGAACAAGGAGGCCATGTCATTAGATTTTCTTCTTTTATACCCTTTCTTGCCAGCCACGCTGTGGAGTGCTTGGACGCGTGTGATGGAGCATTGTCCTGCATGAAAATCATGTTTTTCTTGAAGGATGCAGACTTCTACTGTACCACTGCTTGAAGAAGGTGTCTTCCAGAAACTGGCAGTAGGACTGGGAGTTGAGCTTGACTCCATCCTCAACCCGAAAAGGCCCCACAAGCTCATCTTTGATGATACCAGCCCAAACCAGTACTCCACCTCCACCTTGCTGGCGTCTGAGTCGGACTGGAGCTCTCTGCCCTTTACCAATCCAGCCACGGGCCCATCCATCTGGCCCATCAAGACTCACTCTCATTTCATCAGTCCATAAAACCTTAGAAAAATCAGTCTTGAGATATTTCTTGGCCCAGTCTTGACGTTTCAGCTTGTGTGTCTTGTTCAGTGGTGGTCGTCTTTCAGCCTTTCTTACCTTGGCCATGTCTCTGAGTATTGCACACCTTGTGCTTTTGGGCACTCCAGTGATGTTGCAGCTCTGAAATATGGCCAAACTGGTGGCAAGTGGCATCTTGGCAGCTGCACGCTTGACTTTTCTCAGTTCATGGGCAGTTATTTTGCGCCTTGGTTTTTCCACACGCTTCTTGCGACCCTGTTGACTATTTTGAATGAAACGCTTGATTGTTCGATGATCACGCTTCAGAAGCTTTGCAATTTTAAGAGTGCTGCATCCCTCTGCAAGATATCTCACTATTTTTGACTTTTCTGAGCCTGTCAAGTCCTTCTTTTGACCCATTTTGCCAAAGGAAAGGAAGTTGCCTAATAATTATGCACACCTAATATAGGGTGTTGATGTCATTAGACCACACCCCTTCTCATTACAGAGATGCACATCACCTAATATGCTTAATTGGTAGTAGGCTTTCGAGCCTATACAGCTTGGAGTAAGACAACATGCATAAAGAGGATGATGTGGTCAAAATACTCATTTGCCTAATAATTCTGCACGCAGTGTATACTCCAGAGGTCCTGATGAGAACAGAGAACACATATGGTTTAAAATGAGAAACGAAAATCTGTGACTAGTAAAGACTGTATAACCTTCTCTGAAACACCCAACAGATAAATCGGAGCACAAATTTGAAGTTTGAGCAATAGTTAGTGTCTACTAGAAAAGGTAGCTAGAGTACGTATGTCGTGAGGTACATGAGGTACATAGTAAGCCCATCAGTGGTCTAAAATGCAGGGATTGACTATTTATGAAAGCCTCTATATTATCTCCAAGGGTCCCACATCTTTTGAAAGGACGAGTGTGAATGAGATTCCCAGTGGACTAGCTCTTCGAAGCAGTATAGCTGGTCTACTTTGTCAGTCCAGGACTGTATAGAGGGAGGTGAGTCCTCCAAAGATATGGTATGAGCAGGTGAGAGGCAGTTATGAGCAAGGTGGGGAGGTTGTGTTTTGTAGGTGTGAAGTTGTTGTTTGGACACCATAGAAGTACCATCTTAGGGTTTAGAGAGAGAGTAGTAGAACAAATTTGATTTATCAGTTTATTTAACTCTTTCCAGAAGGGTTGGGTGCGTGGACAGAGCCACCATATGTGGGAAAGTGAACCTGTCCCTAAACCACATCTCCAGCATTTATCAGATATGGAGGGGTTAATCCTGTGGAGAAACTCTTTGCACCATCTGGTTAGAAGTTTAAATGAGTTTTCCTGTATCCTAATGCATCTATTGAATCCATGTGAGTGAGCCAGAATAAAAGCTTTTTCTGGCTCTGTAAGGGAGATAGCGAGTTCTTTTTCCCAGGCATCCAGAAAGTACAGTGCAGGCGGGGAGGAAGAAAGTAGGGATTTATATGTAAGTGATAACAACCTTCTTGGAAGCTCGGACCTCTCCAACAGGTGCTCCAACCAAGACTGTGTTCTATTAAGTGAACGAGGTTAGGGCTCTTTCACACCTGCGTTATTGTCTTCCGGCATAGAGTTCCGTCGTCGGGGCTCTATGCCGGAAGAATCCTGATCAGGATTATCCTAATGCATTCTGAATGGAGAGAAATCCGTTCAGGATGCATCAGGATGTCTTCAGTTCCGGAACGGAACGTTTTTTGGCCGTAGAAAATACCGCAGCATGCTGCGCTTTTTGCTTCGGCCAAAAATCCGGAACACTTGCCGCAAGGCCGGATCCGGAATTAATGCCCATTGGAAGGCATTGATCCGGATCCGGCCTTAAGCTAAACGTCGTTTCGGCGCATTGCCGGAGCCGCCATTTAGCTTTTTCAGAGTGGTTACCAATGGCTGCCGGGACGCTAAAGTCCTGGCAGCCATGGTAAAGTGTAGCGGGGAGCGGGGGAGCAGTATACTTACCATCTGTGCGGCTCCCCGGGCGCTCCAGAGTGACGTAAAGACAGCAGAAAAGCAACGCAATCTCTTACTTTTGTGGATGTATAAAATGAGGGAGGAAATGGGAGATAAGGGTGATAAGGGTGATGGAAGGAAGAGGGGTGGTAGATAAACCTCAAGGGAAGATAAATCATAGGTCGGGTGGCAAGAAGCCACTTTGTGGACCGAGGTAGAGATGGAGTAGAACTCCCCTGGTCATAGAGTGAGTAGGGGAACATTCAGGAGGGGGGTCTCGTAGAGTACCTGGGAGCCTAGAGAAAGCCATCAGGAAAAATTTAAAACCAGGTTAGGTATGACACTGGCATATACCCTGCAATGTGAAGTGGAAAAACATATCTTACTGTGGTAAACAGCTGCCATGTGGGGAATGGAAGGAATAGATGTTATGTCTCATTAGGTGGAAAAACGTTGCAGAAAAGAAAAATAAAAACATAAAAACCACAACAACCAAAATAGCAATCAAGTAGCAGCCGCTACTGGAAGGGTCTATGGAAAGGCCTAATCTTCTAAGGCGGCGGCGTAGTGGTCTGATTAATGAAGGGAGTGATCAGCAGACATCAACGAAAATACCAAGTAAGGCTACTTTCACACTTGCGTTCAAAGCGGATCCGTCTGCTGTCTGCACAGACGGATCCGCTCCTATAATGCAGACGTTTGGATCCGTTCAGAACGGATCCGTCTGCATTATAGCTTAGAAAAAATTATAAGTGTGAAAGTAGTTCAGACGGATCCGTCCAGACTTTACACTGAAAGTCAATGGGGACGGATCCGTTTGAAAATTGAGCCATATTGTGTCATCTTCAAACGGATCCATCCCCATTGACTTACATTGTAAGTCTGGACGGATCCGTTTGCCTCCGCACGGCCAGGCAGACACCCGAACGCTGCAAGCAGCGTTCGGGTGTCCGTTTGCTGAGCGGAGCAGAGGCTGAACGCTGCCAGACTGATGTATTCTGAGCGGATCCGCATCCACTCAGAATGCATTAGGGCAGTACGGATGCGTTCGGGGCCGCTTGTGAGCCCCTTCAAACGGAGCTCACAAGCGGAGCCCCGAACGCTAGTGTGAAAGTAGCCTTAGTCTGTCCGGAGGCTCCCGGGTAATAATGGGGACTTTTGCACACATTAACTGGCTACTTAGACATCTCTTAAGAAATAGAAAACAAAACTTATTTTTATTAAAGAAGTGACTGTCAGAGCAGGGAGCAGGCAGAGGCTGGTGCTGCTACTAGGGAGTAATAAAGCCCACCATAATGCCCCCCCCCCCCCCTTCCCAGTAGAAATAATTCTCCTTATAATGTGACAGTGAAAAAAATACCCCCTTGTAATGCCCCTAGTTGAGCTAATGTCCCCATAGTGCCCCCATAATGTGCCAGTATAAAATACCCCTATATAGTGCCCCGAGTAAATGCCCCATAGTGCTCCTCTCCCCCTCCCTCCTAGTGCCCCCCATAATGTACCACTATAAAATGCCCCATATATAGTGCCCCAGTAGATGCCCTCAGTGTCCCCCATAATTTGTAAGTATAAAATACCCCTTCTCAGTGCCCCCGTAGGTGACCCCATAGTACTCCTCTCCCACCTTCCCATAGTACCCACCATAATGTGTCCCAGTATAAAATGCCCCTATACAGAGCCCCTATATAAAATAACCTTTTTTTGTGGCCTCAGTAGATGCCCCTATAGTGCCCACCAATAATGTGCCAGTAATAAGTACCCCAATGTGCCAGTAATAAGTGCCCCCATAGATGTCCCCCAATAATATGCCAGTAGCCAGAGACCCCCCACCATCATGTGCCAGTAGCCACAGCCTCCCTATATCATGTGCCAGTAGCCACAGCCCCCCTATATCATGTGCCAGTTGCCACAGCCCCCCTATATCATGTGCCAGTTGCCACAGCCCCCCTATATCATGTGCCAGTAGCCACAGCCCCCCTATATCATGTGCCAGTAGCCACAGCCCCCCTATATCATGTGCCAGTAGCCACAGTCCCCCCTATATCATGTGCCAGTAGCCACAGCCCCCCTATATCATGTGCCAATAGCCACAGCCCCCCCCCTATATCATGTGCCAGTAGCCACAGCCCCCCCCCATATCATGTGCCAGTAGCCACAGCCCCCCCTATATCATGTGCCAGTAGCCACAGCCCCCCTATATCATGTGCCATTAGCCAGAGCCCCCCCTATATCATGTGCTGTATAATGGCAATTTGGATCCGCAGTCAGTGCAGCAAGGTGTAATAGGATTGTTCATATTACCCAGGCTGTAACCTCTTCTACTGAACCCTGTTCTGCTTCAATACTGTGGAATGATTCCTCCCTATCCTTTCCCTGAACTTCTATACAGCAAAATAAGTTTTAAAGTCTTTCCTACCACTGTCCCTAGAGCCTGCTGACATCTCTCCCTGCACTAAGTACACTGGAAAATGTCGGAATCCAAGATGGCTGAGGCTATTTATAGGGCTATGACATCACAGGGCTGGCTGGCTGCTGATTGGCTGCATGCATGGCATTATGGGTGATCCCGCCTTCCCAAAGTTCCTTGCTCCATGTCCTAACACGTGCAGCAGCCATTTACAAAAAATGCGATTTGTTACCACGAAACATGAGTAAATTCAGATTCGGTGCGAATTGAATTTTTCCTAAAATTCAGATCAAATTCCACTTCGTCAACTTCGATTTGCTCATCTCTATCAATGACCTATCCTGAGGATAGATCAATATCAGAATCTCAGAAAACTCGCCTGAGAAAGTCTCAGGGAGCTCACCTTTTTATTTCTTAAAGGGGTTGTCCCATGATTAATGTAAAAAATGAAAATCAGACATCATATAGTACATAACAACCTCTTTCTAACAAAGCTAGAACCAGCCCTGTACCTCACATGGGTCCAGAGATCTCCACATTCATTGCTCTGCTAGATTTATATCAAGCTGGCAGCTCAAGGGGAGTGTCTTATCTGCAGCAGCTAAGGGGGCGTGTCCATGCTCTCCCTATCACAGCTCAGGAGGCTTGTCCATGCTCTCCCTATCACGGTTCAAGGGGTGTGTCCATGCTCTCCCTATCACAGCTCAGAAGGCGTGTCCATGCTTTCCCTATCACAGTTGAGGAGGCGTGTCCATGCTCTCCCTATCACAGTTTAGGGGGGGTGTCCATGCTCTCCCTATCACAGCTCAGGAGGCATGTCCAAGCTTTCCCTATCACAGTTGAGGAGGCGTGTCCATGCTCTCCCTATCACAGTTTAGGGGGGGTGTCCATGCTCTCCCTATCACAGCTCAGGAGGCATGTCCAAGCTTTCCCTATCACAGTTGAGGAGGCGTGTCCATGCTCTCCCTATCACAGTTTAGGGGGGTGTCCATGCTCTCCCTATCACAGTTGAGGAAGATGGGACTAAACATGTGCGGCCTTCTCAGTGAGCAGGACAAAGGAATAAAATAAAGAACAAACAGCAGGTGGCGCTATACAGATAGATTTCATTGAATAACTCAGTGGCTATGATAAATGTTTAATGAGATGCAATTACAAAAGAATTCAGCTCCAGGTGCCGGGTTGAAAAGTGTAGAATATTTTTCATAGGAAACACCATTAAAGTGTTCTTAAAAAATGAGGGCTGAGCGCTGATTGGTTGCTATGGGCAACTAAAACAGTTTTCCTGTTAGACAATTTTGAGAAATGAGGCCCCATTGAAATTAATGGGTCCTCATCTGAGCCACAAAAAATGCGGCTGGGGTGCGGACCCAAAGAACATTCGTGTGCATGAGGCCTTAGGGTGCAGACCTTCTCCAAACAGCAGCCCGGAGGATTCAGCGCGCGGCGCCCATTCCTTGTTTGGGTACGATTCCTTTTACGGGGCGGTGTAATAAGCCCATTTTCCCGGCCAGCATTATGGCACCCGGCATCTTCCATTACTTCGGTCAGTGGTGGTCCCAGATTTGCTTGTTTTCTAGTGATTGGAACAATAACTGGTCAATGAAGAAAGGAGATGATTGGTCAATGATGAAACCATGGTCTTCATAACGCAGAATAGGTACATGGAGCTGAGCGGACAGTTCCAGCATCTTCCTGATGCCAAGGCTGTTGTCCCAGGTGAAGGCACCACAATGACGTGGAGCTCTCCTGGGAAGCGGCCATGTTAGTGCTGATTCCAGCGGACGGGACAGTCCGGACACCATGGCACAGATGCTTTAAGAAGTCGCCTCCTCCCCGGGCCCGCCCCCACCTGGCCAGGCAGCACATCCTGCCCAGCAGGGGATCCGACTGCTCTGTGGAGGGCTCGGCGCGCCGGGGGTAGAGGCACGGAGAGGACTGGCCGGATTCTAGGGGCGTCCTGAGGCTGCTGGGGGCGCACCTGCGGCGTCCTGAGGTGAGGATGCTGTGTGCGGCTGTGAGCACGGCGGTCCGGGGCAGACTTGGGCGGCGATGGGCGCACTGCCGGCGGCTGGAAAGTTGGCTGTGGCTGGTAATGGAGTTCTTGTGCTGGGATCGCACGATATGTCAGTTCTGTGTAGGCTTTGTACAGTCTGGTCTTCTCGGGTAATGGAGGCAGTGTGGCTATCTGGTGTCACTGAGGTATACAGCTAGGTAGGGGGGTATAATGGTTGACTATAGGGCTAGTGTATATTATGTATGCTGTTATTGGGGTATATTATGTATGCTGTTATTGGGGTATATGTGGGTAGTGTATATTATTGTATGCTGTTATTGGGGTATATATGGGTAGTGTATATTATGTATGCTGTTATTGGGGTATATACCGGTAGTGTATATTATTGTATGCTGTTATTAGGGGTATATACCGGTAGTGTATATTATGTATGCTGTTATTGGGGTATATATGGGTAGTGTATATTATGTATGCTGTTATTGGGGTATATATGAGTAGTGTATATTATGTATGCTGTTATTGGGGTATATACCGGTAGTGTATATTATGTATGCTGTTATTGGGGTATATACGGGTAGTGTATATTATGTATGCTGTTATTGGGGTATATATGAGTAGTGTATATTATGTATGCTGTTATTGGGGTATATATGGGTAGTGTATATTATGTATGCTGTTATTGGGGTATATATGAGTAGTGTATATTATGTATGCTGTTATTGGGGTATATATGAGTAGTGTATATTATGTATGCTGTTATTGGGGTATATATGAGTAGTGTATATTATGTATGCTGTTATTGGGGTATATATGAGTAGTGTATATTATGTATGCTGTTATTGGGGTATATATGAGTAGTGTATATTATGTATGCTGTTATTGGGGTATATATGAGTAGTGTATATTATGTATGCTGTTATTGGGGTATATATGGGTAGTGTATATTATGTATGCTGTTATTGGGGTATATATGGGTAGTATATATTATTGTATGCTGTTATTGGGGGTATATACCGGTAGTATATATTATTGTATGCTGTTATTGGGGGTATATACCGGTAGTATATATTATTGTATGCTGTTATTGGGGGTATATACCGGTAGTATATACTATTGTATGCTGTTATTGGGGGTATATACCGGTAGTATATACTATTGTATGCTGTTATTGGGGGTATATACCGGTAGTATATACTATTGTATGCTGTTATTGGGGTATATGGGTAGTATATACTATTGTATGCTCTTATTGGGGTATATATGGGTAGTCTGGATGGTGTTATCTGGGTATACAGAGGTAGTATATGTTACTGGATGGTGTTGTCTGGGTATGCAGGGGTAGTATATGTTACTGGGTGGTGTTACCTGGTTATACAGGGGTAGTATATGTTACTGGGTGGTGTTAGCTGGGTATACAGGGGTAGTATATGTTACTGGATGGTGTTGTCTCGGTATGCAGGGGTAGTATATGTTACTGGATGGTGTTACCTGGTTATACAGGGGTAGTATATGTTACTGAATGGTGTTACCTGGTTATACAGGGGTAGTATATGTTACTGGGTGGTGTTAGCTGGGTATACAGGGGTAGTATATGTTACTGGGTGGTGTTAGCTGGGTATTCAGGGGTAGTATATGTTACTGGGTGGTGTTAGCTGGGTATACAGAGGTAGTATATGTTACTGGATGGTGTTGTCTGGGTATGCAGGGGTAGTATATGTTACTGGGTGGTGTTAGCTGGGTATACAGGGGTAGTATATGTTACTGGGTGGTGTTAGCTGGGTATACAGGGGTAGTATGTTACTGGGTGGTGTTAGCTGGGTATACAGGGGTAGTATATGTTACTGGATGGTGTTGTCTGGGTATGCAGGGGTAGTATATGTTACTGGATGGTGTTACCTGGTTATACAGGGGTAGTATATGTTACTGGGTGGTGTCTGGGTATACAGGGGTAGTATATGTTACTGGATGGTGTTACCTGGTTATACAGTGGTAGTATATGTTACTGGGTGGTGTTAGCTGGGTATACAGGGGTAGTATATGTTACTGGGTGGTGTTGTCTGGGTATACAGGGGTAGTATATGTTACTGGGTGGTGTTGTCTGGGTATACAGGGGTAGTATATGTTACTGGGTGGTGTTGTCTGGGTATACAGGGGTAGTATATGTTACTGGGTGGTGTTGTCTGGGTATACAGGGGTAGTATATGTTACTGGGTGGTGTTGTCTGGGTATACAGGGGTAGTATATGTTACTGGGTGGTGTTGTCTGGGTATACAGGGGTAGTATATGTTACTGGGTATACAGGGGTAGTATATGTTACTGGGTGGTGTTGTCTGGGTATACAGGGGTAGTATATGTTACTGGGTGGTGTTGTCTGGGTATACAGGGGTAGTATATGTTACTGGGTGGTGTTGTCTGGGTATACAGGGGTAGTATATGTTACTGGGTGGTGTTGTCTGGGTATACAGGGGTAGTATATGTTACTGGGTGGTGTTGTCTGGGTATGCAGGGGTAGTATATGTTACTGGATGGTGTTGTCTGGGTATGCAGGGGTAGTATATGTTACTGGGTGGTGTTGTCTGGGTATACAGGGGTAGTATATGTTACTGGGTGGTGTTGTCTGGGTATACAGGGGTAGTATATGTTACTGGGTGGTGTTGTCTGGGTATACAGGGGTAGTATATGTTACTGGGTGGTGTTGTCTGGGTATACAGGGGTAGTATATGTTACTGGGTGGTGTTGTCTGGGTATACAGGGGTAGTATATGTTACTGGGTGGTGTTGTCTGGGTATACAGGGGTAGTATGTGTTACTGGATGGTGTTGTCTGGGTATACAGGGGTAGTATATGTTACTGGGTGGTGTTACCTGGGTATGCAGGGGTAGTATATGTTACTGGATGGGCTCATGGGGTTTGTATTGTGGTCACGCTGTATGGGGCTCGGTCTGACACCTCCCAGCTGCCGGATGGACAATGACTGACGTTCTGGGTAGTTTTCTATTGATTTCTGTGGATGATCTTATTGCATGGATACTTAAATACTGACAGGGGGGTTTATCAGTCCTTTATCTAATTTGCAGTGGCATGTTATGCTCCTCTGGGCCGTTCCGTGTATCTAGGAGGTGGCATACATTTGGGTATAAGTGACTATAATGTAGGACTGTGTCGAGCTGCATAGGTCCATTCTGCCCACATCTTGCCCCCTTATAATAAAGTGATGGCATGTCTCCCATTTGGCCATTACTGATCTAGAGCTCTGCCGACCCCTCCGTCTATATGTTTGAGTACATTGCTAAGCGGTCAGTATTAGTGTGATCTGGGATTGGGCGAGCGCCCATACTGCTGGGGAGACCTTTTTGGTTACAGTGGTTACTCCTTCTGCCCGGGACGGAGTCGTTTTGTGATGGTTTTTTCAGGCTGAATTCAGGAGAAAACTACAATGTAAACTGAACACTAATTTCGTTTTGTCATGGACTTTGACCATTGGATTCAAGGACCAAGTGTCATCCTGCTTTGGCAGAGCGGGTGCAGCAAAGTCCTACTTCACTAGCAACTGCTGGTGCATCTGAATTCGGTAACTTTAGGAAACATGTTTTGACCATAGGAGACTGACTTTGCCCGGTTCTTGGTGCTGATGTGGTCATCCGGGAGACAGCCGTGTGCCCATCGCCAGTTATGGAACCTATTCTTGTATGTATTGTGGGCTAGCATAGCCATTTCTACTAATGGGAGTGAGACAATTATGGAACATAGAGACGTTATCCGTATTTTGTGGATCCGTGGTTTGTCGACCACAATGTGGATACGGTCGTGTGCATGAGGCCTTAAAGGGGTTGTCTCACTTCAGTAAGTTGCATTTATTATGTAGAGAAGGCACTTACTAATAATATATTATTGTCCATATTGCCTCCTTTGCTGGCTGGATTCATTTTTTCATCACGTTATACACTGCTCCTTTCCATGGTTGCAGTCCATCCTGCAATCCATCAGTGGTGGCCGTGCTTGCACAATATTGGAAAAAGCACCAGCCTATGTGCGTTCCCATGGTCCTGGCCACCAGAGAGGTCGACATTTTTTCCTGTACTGTGCAAGCACGACCACTGCTGCTGGATTGCAGGGTGGTCGTAACCATGGAAACGAACAGTGTATAATGTAATGGAAAAATGAATCCAGCCAGCGAAGGAAGCAATATGGACAATCACAATAGGTTAGTAAGTGCATTATATTAACTTTGTTTACATGATAAATGCCGCTTGCTGAAGTGACACAACCGCTTTAAAGAAGACCTTTCATGGGTCCAGACATTATGAAATAAGTAGCAGGTTATGTAGGGCATAGTCCATGGATGTAAGATCACTTACTATTGTTTCTGGGCTCTGCTCCGTACGCCCGCTGTGCCCCTGTTCACTTCTCCCGCCTGGTATGCTAATGAATAGCATCGGTACAGGGAGGAGGAGACTGTCCTGTTTCTCAGTGGGCGTCTCCTTCTCCCCTGGCTGTAGCGCAGACCAATCACAGCGGAGAGAGTCACAGCCAGGGAGAGAAAAAAAGCTAAACTCCTCCCTGTACCAATGCTATTCATTAGCATACCAGGCGGGAGAATTCAACAGGGGCACAGCGGGCGTGCGGAGCCCAGAAAAAATAGTAAGCGCTCTTGGATCCCTGCACTATGCCCTACATAACCTGCTACTTATTTCATAATGTCTGGACCCATGAAAGGTCTTCTTTAGGCCCCTTTCACACGGGCGAGTATTCCGCGCGGGTGCAATGGGTTATGTGAACGCATTGCACCCGCACTGAATCCTGACCCATTCATTTCTATGGGGCTGTGCACATGAGCGGTGATTTTCACGCATCACTTGTGCGTTGCGTGAAAATCGCAGCATGCTCTATATTGTGCGTTTTCCACGCAACGCAGGCCCCATAGAAGTGAATGGGGCTGCGTGTAAATCGCAAGCAAGTGCGGGTGCAGTGCGACTTTCACGCACGGTTGCTAGGAGACGATCGGGATGGAGACCCGATCATTATTATTTTCCCTTATAACACGGTTATAAGGGAAAATAATAGCATTCTGAATACAGAATGCATAGTACAATAGCGCTGGAGGGGTTAAAAAAAAAAAGTTCTAAATAATTTAACTCACCTTAATCCACTTGATCGCGCAGCCGGCATCTCCTTCTGTCTTTATCTTAGCTGTGTGCAGGAAAAGGACCTGTGGTGACGTCACTCCGGTCATCACATGATCCATCACCATGGTAAAAGATCATGTGACGGACCATGTGATTACCGGAGTGACGTCACCACAGGTCCTTTTCCTTCACACAGCAAAGAAGACAGAAGAGATGCCGGCTGCGCGATCAAGTGGATTAAGGTGAGTTAAATTATTTTTTATATTTTTTTAACCCCTCCATCCCTATTGTACTATGCATTCTGTATTCAGAATGCTATTATTTTCCCTTATAACCATGTTATAAGGGAAAATAATACAATCTACAGAACACCGATCCCAAGCCCGAACTTCTGTGAAGAAGTTTGGGTACCAAACATGCCGTTTTTTCTCACGCGCGTGCAAAACGCATTACAATGTTTTGCACTCGCGCTGAAAAATCGCGCATGTTCCTGCAATGCCCGTGTGAAAGAGGCCTTAAAGTAGACATGATAGCGTAAGTGTTCCCCAAGTGGGGGATATTTTTGTGGATGGGGCTGTATAGCCATAATTGTCACACTTTGGGGGGAATATACAGACTCTTCCTCATTAGCACTAGATTTCCTCTGCTGGAGAGAAGAAAATGGATTAGAGGTATCAAATGCACCTCAGATTTTTCACTTAAAGGGGTTATCCCATCTTAGACAATGGGGTCATATTGCTAGGATATGCCCCTATTGTCTGATAGGTGCGGGTCCCACCTCTGGGACCCGCACCTACAAGGAGAACAGAGCCGGGGAGAGTTGTGGCTGGAGGAAGCCAGGTTTCCCGGGGTCCGTCCACCACCAGGCGCAGCTCCTCGCCTCTCCCATTTTAGTGACTGGAAGAACATCGCGCGTGCGCGGCCACCGCTCCCATTCATTTCTATGGGGCTGACGGAAATAGCCGAGCCAGCGCTCGGCTATTTTCGGCGGCTCCATAGAAATGAATGGAGGGCGGCTGCGCATGCGCAGTGTGCCGCCCTCAACTTTCTCCACTCCGTTCTCCTTGTAGGTGCGGGTCCCAGAGGTGGGACCTGCACCTATCGGACAATGGGGGCATATCCTAGCAATATGCCCCATTGTCTAAGATGGGATAACCCCTTTAAGTTACAATGCTAGTTTTGGAAAATGTGGAGAATCCCTTAAAGTCGTTTCTAATCTGACTTGGGGCTCGTGCACACGGCCATAGCTGTCTTTTGCGGTCTGCAAATAGTGGGTCTGCAAAACACGGATACTGTGCCTGTGCATTCCACATTTTGCGGAATGGAACGTCCTACCATCTATAGAACAGTCCTATCCTTGTCCATCCAAAATGAACAAGAGTAGGACATGTTCTATTTCTTTGCGGGGCCGTCGAACAGATGTACGGACGCGGACAGCACACGATGTGTTGTCCACATCTTTTGTGGCCCCGTTGAAGCGAATGGGTGCGCATCCGACCCCTAAAAAATGCGGCTCTGATGCGGACAGAAGAATAATAATATTTGTGTGCATGAGCCCTTATGTGCTAGCTGTGTGATCGTCCACATCAATAGAACCCATTTCCCATCTTTTCTAGCTGTCCCCTAGGATAGTGTGGCAGTGTAATGAGGCTACTGGAAAATGGATTGGTTAATAATGTTTGTGTGTATGTTAACCATGCTATGAAACAACTCTGTTCTAATTTGTTAATTTGATCCCATGGCGACTTGTACAGCCACGTGGTACTCAACGGAGCTGAGCTGTGTGCCCCTACTCTTTTATACTCTGCTCAAAAAAATAAAGGGAACACTTAAACCACACAATGTAACTCCAAGTCAATCACACTTCTGTGAAATCAAACTGTCCACTTAGGAAGCAACACTGAGTGACAATCAATTTCACATGCTGTTGTGCAAATGGGATAGACAACAGGTGGAAATTATAGGCAATTAGCAAGACACCCCCAATAAAGGAGTGGTTCTGCAGGTGGTGAACACAGACCACTTCTCAGTTCCTATGCTTCCTGGCTGATGTTTTGGTCACTTTTGAATGCTGGCGGTGCTTTCACTCTAGTGGTAGCATGAGACGGAGTCTACAACCCACACAAGTGGCTCAGGTAGTGCAGCTTATCCAGGATGGCACATCAATGCGAGCTGTGGCAAGAAGGTTTGCTGTGTCTGTCAGCGTAGTGTCCAGAGCATGGAGGCGCTACCAGGAGACAGGCCAGTACATCAGGAGACGTGGAGGAGGCCGTAGGAGGGCAACAACCCAGCAGCAGGACCGCTACCTCCGCCTTTGTGCAAGGAGGAACAGGAGGAGCACAGCCAGAGCCCTGCAAAATGACCTCCAGCAGGCCACAAATGTGCATGTGTCTGCTCAAACGGTCAGAAACAGACTCCATGAGGGTGATATGAGGGCCCGACGTCCACAGGTGGGGGTTGTGCTTACAGCCCAACACCGTGCAGGACGTTTGGCATTTGCCAGAGAACACCAAGATTGGCAAATTCGCCACTGGCGCCCTGTGCTCTTCACAGATGAAAGCAGGTTCACACTGAGCACATGTGACAGACGTGACAGAGTCTGGAGACGCCGTGGAGAACGTTCTGCTGCCTGCAACATCCTCCAGCATGACCGGTTTGGCATTGGGTCAGTAATGGTGTGGGGTGGCATTTCTTTGGAGGGCCGCACAGCCCTCCATGTGCTCGCCAGAGGTAGCCTGACTGCCATTAGGTACCGAGATGAGATCCTCAGACCCCTTGTGAGACCGTATGCTGGTGCGGTTGGCCCTGGGTTCCTCCTAATGCAAGACAATGCTAGACCTCATGTGGCTGGAGTGTGTCAGCAGTTCCTGCAAGACGAAGGCATTGATGCTATGGACTGGCCCGCCCGTTCCCCAGACCTGAATCCAATTGAGCACATCTGGGACATCATGTCTCGCTCTATCCACCAACGTCACGTTGCACCACAGACTGTCCAGGAGTTTGCAGATGCTTTAGTCCAGGTCTGGGAGGAGATCCCTCAGGAGACCGTCCGCCACCTCATCAGCAGCATGCACAGGCGTTGTAGGGATGTCATACAGGCACGTGGAGGCCACCCACACTACTGAGCCTCATTTTGACTTGTTTTAAGGACATTACATCAAAGTTGGATCAGCCTGTAGTGTGTTTTTCCACTTTCATTTTGAGTGTGACTCCAAATCCAGACCTCCATGGGTTAAAAAATTTGATTTCCATTTTTTTTATTTTTGTGTGATTTTTGTTGTCCGCACATTCAACTATGTAAAGAACAAAGTATTTCAGAAGAATATTTAATTCAGATCTAGGATGTTATTTATGTGTTCCCTTTATTTTTTTGAGCAGCTTATATAACATGTGGACCATCCTTGATAGAATACATTCATGTTTATCATTTTGTGACAAATTCTTGTTAGTTTTGAAAGTAAGTCATTGGTCGGTCACAGAAAGATTAATGCTATCAGGTTTATGTTGTGGGTGGATTTTCTATATTCTTTCATAATTGGCATCATTTGCTGTAACTCTTCAGGCATAATATTTTTTTTTACAATGTTAATGTTTTCCTGGAAAATTGATGGCAGTTGTCCTGAGTAAATATGAGTTAACCGTAAGCTGACCTTGTATTTTGATTTTTTTATTTTTTTTGGTAATCCCGCCTTTTTTCTTTGACTTATGTTCTGAAATATATTTTGCCATGAATAGGTCCCCCATGAGGTTAGTAAAAGATATCTGGGGCCACTGCATTTTTATTTATTTTAAATTTTTATTTCTTTAATTGTATTTTGCTTTATTTCCTCTGTAACTGGGGCATCCAAAGAGGGCTTTGTACGAGGTATTGCTGATAAGGGTCTGCTAAGACCCAGCAGCTCTGCTCTGCCCCCAAGACACCCGGGTCCGGTAGCAGCTTCCTCTACTCATTGAGTGCTAGAGTGCAGGAGCAGGACCTTTTAGACGCCCCAGTCAGAAACACACCTGATTAAATAATCAGCTGCTTTTCTGTTCAGCAGCAAACTGTTGCTCCGAAAAATAGTAATTTTATATATTGCATCTGTTTTTTTTTTTTCTAAGCTCAGTTTTGAAGTGGGAGGTCTAATTGCTAGCCGTCCTTGTATGTATGTATGTATCTATACATACACAGCTGTCAATCACTGATAAGACTGCCCACTTGGCTACTGAACGCACAAAGAACAGAGATTTAGGCTGGGTTCACACTTGAGCGTTTTACAGCGCGTTCAAACGCGCTGTAAAACGCTCAACACATGAAAACCAATGCTTCCCTATGGCCCTGGTTCTCACTTGAGCGTTTTACAGCGCTGAAAAACGCGCTGTAAAACGCCCTATGCTCAAACAAGTACTTGAGCTTCTTTGGGGCGTTTTGACGCGCGTTTGTGGCCATAGGACATCGCAGTCAATCACACAAACGCGCGTCAAACGCGCGTTTACTATTGCAAAAAACGCGCGTCAAACGCGCATATCAAAGACACTTAGGTCTGAACCCAGCCTTAATGAATACATTCCAAGGTTTGCTGAATCTTTTTTTTTCTTTTTTTCCATAAAACGAATTGCCCTTATTGTTGGCTTGTATAAGGACGGCCATACACATTCAGTGGCTGTCGGCCTACAACCATCTTTCCCGTCCGCTCCTGGCTCGGCCGTACATGTGTGTTCAGGCTAAAACCTGTATTACACTGGCTAATGATTGTCGCATAATCTCTTATTAGCGATCATTGTGCAGTGTAATATGGATGAACGAGCAAATACTTAAAAAATCAGCGCATGCTGTCTAATAATGATCTTCTGACGGCAAATCGCTCCTCCCAATGCTGCAGAGGAAATCGCTGCATGTAATAGCAGTGGTCCCCTCCGCTAGCGAGCAAGCGATTGCCGGGAATGGCTTGCTCTATCGGCCGGTGTAAGGGTCCATTCACATGTCACATTGCGGACCCATTAATTTCTATGGGGCAGCACGATGAAATGAACACAGAATTGCGGACCCGCACTTCCGAGTCCACAATTCCGTTCCTCAAAAAATGAGAACATGTCCTATTCTTGTCCACAATATCGGACAGGAACAGGCATGTTCTATTAGTGCCGGCAATGTGCGGTCCGCAAAATGAGGAACGCACATTGCCGCTGTCCGTGTTTTGTGGATCTGCAAAAACACGTTGCGGACGTGTGAATGGACCCTAATACAGGCTTTACTCTCCCTCCCGGACAAGATCTTGGACTCCGCAGTCCTTGGTTCCCTCTTGGCACTTCCCCCTCCCTCTGCTAACAATGGCTTCTGTCCTTGACCTGATAAGGGAGTCTTTTGAACCATTATTAACCATTATTATGTTATCTCTTCTGGGTTAGTTTGCGTTTGCATAGATTTCTCCCCTGTTTTTCACTGTGCGGAGCTGCTGCATCATTTCTCCTTTCCACTTTTATTTTTATCTCCTCTCTACAGTTTTGTTTGCTTTGTGTTAATAGAAAACACATTTTCATGGAGAGTTCCAACTTTTAGGCCTCTTTCAAATCAGCGTGACGGATTAGGTCCGGGTGCGTTCAGTAAAACTCGCACCGTTTTGCAAGCAAGTTCAGTCAATCTTGTCTGCAATTGCGTTTAGTTTTTTCCGCTCGGGTGCAATGCGTTTTGATGCGGTTTTTCACAATAAAAGCAACAATCAGTGAAAAACGCATTGCATCCGCACTTGCTTTCGGATGCGATGTGTTTTTCACTGAAGCCCCATTCACTTCTAAGGGGCCAGGGCTGCGTGAAAAACACCGAATATAGAACATGCTGCATTTTTCACGCAACGCAGAACTGATGCCTGAAAAAAACGCTCATGTACACAGCATCCGCACTGAATCCTGACCCATTCATTTCACGTCTCGCTCGTGTGAAAGGGGCCTTAGGCGCTTGTGCTGGAGACCAATATAAAAAAGGCTCATGGGAGCGATTTACAGTAAACTTTGGTCTGGTCTGGAGTTCAGTCTTCTATTAAAGCCATTGACATCAAATTAAACGAATTGTCTGACACCCCCCCCCCCCTCCTCCCACACACACAAATTTCTGTTTTTGCCTCTTTATTACTCAACCTAAAGGGGGGAATAAAATGTTGTGTTCCCCCGTGCTCGGTTCCGTACTTTGCTGCTTCCATGCCACTGTGGACCAGTACACTGACAGTTCGTCTGTCCATCCGCTGGGGACATCAACTCTGAGGTCTGTGATTAACTGCAGTGGTACATGTGATGACAGGGGAGGGCACACTTCCGGTCCGCAGCAGAGACGGGTCGCTCGGCACTGGAAAGGACCACTGTTGAATGGGTTGAGCAGGGGCCTCAACTGTAATTGGCGTGAGGGACCAGTTTTTTGGGCTAATAGAGCCACAAGCAGGTTTAATAAGGGCAGTTTAGGATTCATGTTATTAGTACGGACCTGGCCATATGTTTAGCTTATAGGGCTCAAATCTCATGACAGAACCCCTTTAAAGCACATGTGTAACTTGAACCTACTTGTTTTAACAATTCTGGGCATCTATTATGACCCGTTGTTGTCATTCCTGCTAGAAGTTATGAATAAATTACTAGCAGTTTGCGATGAAGGGTCATCGGGGTGTTACCAGTAGGGGATGTGTCTGCACAGTCTACCATTTACAGCACTGACTGGATAGTATAAGACTGTGCAGGGACAACCCCCCCCCAACTGGTAACACCCAGATGGACCTTCATTGCAAACTGCTAGTAATTCATTCGTAACTTCTAGCAGGAATAATAAAGGAATGGCACAGCATGGTGTCCTAAAAATAGCTGCGCCAGACTTTGTATTACATAGGGAATCCAAGTAATTCGGAAAGCAGACCGCTCAGGAGAGGCGACCGCTCCTCGTGCACTACGCTTAGTCAATTGTTTATAATTGTGGTTCTGTTTCTTTTGTGTACCT
The DNA here is from genome assembly GCF_905171765.1 of Bufo bufo. Taxonomy (NCBI): domain Eukaryota; kingdom Metazoa; phylum Chordata; class Amphibia; order Anura; family Bufonidae; genus Bufo; species Bufo bufo. The sequence goes on along the minus strand of NC_053393.1, from coordinate 160,249,211 downwards.
TTATCTATCCCTACATTTTGACTGTACTCTGACGCTATATTTCATTTTACTTACGTCCTGCCATATAGTCTTATGCATTGAATGCTTCTTCAATAAAGGGTTTGGGAAAAAGACTGCACTCCCTTGTACAAAATGACATTTGCTGCATTGGGTGGAGCAGTGAAGAGGCTAGGAGGGGGTTAGGAGTGGGGATATTTTTGATCATAGCCCAGAACTGGATGTCTTAAGGAGTAAACAAGAAATAACTGCATGATGTAGTGACATACGATTGTGGATTATTTTGAGACAAGAGCAAAGGACCTTTCAAAATGAGCACCGCTTTCACGCAGGAAAACTGGTACAGGACTGGGGGGGGGGGGGGGGGGAGTGACAGGAAAGCGATCACCGATGGCTCAGCGTCGGGGACTGGATTTGGGACTTGGAGATAAAGATCCTGTAAGTGCTGCAGTAATACATAACCAATTGTTCATTTGCAGCAGGTTTGAAGTCCCAGCAGACCACCGCACAGTATTTTACAAGCCCCTCTTGCGCTGCGATTGGCTGATATGCCCTCGCACTGGCTTTTACAGTGTGGCGAGGAAGCCGCGATTGGCTAGTCAGCGGTGACCAGCCAGTCGCAGCGATCAGGGGGGTGGTACAACTCCCTTGTGCCTTTAGCTAAGATGTCCTGCTGTTGGGGACACGATGACCGATTTTTCCGCTGCGCCATACGTGTATGCTGCGGGTCGGGAACTCTCTTCCCGCTGCGCCGTACATGTATGGAGAAAGTCTGGAAGGGGTTAAACAGGAGTGATGTACTGCTGACAAAGGATGCTTTTGCTGATGCAATCGCCCGACAAACTAGCTTATTTCGGGAAAACTGCGTCACGTCCGTGGTGAAGTTTTTGACGCAGTTTTTTGGAAATCATGTCAAAACTGTGACCCACCTGTAGTGTTTGCGTCCAGGTTATCCGGATAAGTTACAGTTGGATTGTGTGCTGATTGAATGGTTGTGCAAGGAAACACATTTTTAAAATCTCTGGGGCAGAATGACCTTCCAAGACATCTGTTATTTCACCTTTTATGCCTGTGCTTGGAAAAACCGCACAATGGAAAGGGATTGTTACTGTTTGTAAAAGTCGTTTCCCGGTGACCCGACAGATTCTTGTCCATATAAAGATATGCGCGTGTATTCTGTCTGAAATGTCTGTTAGGTGCGGACCCCACCTCACCCCTTTCTATAGCGCTCTTGCGTATTGCTGACTAGGGTTAATTGGATCCTAATTCGCTAGATATGAGGGGGTCACGATCTATCAAGCTTATACTGTAGATGTGCTATAAATGTTTAAAATTAGAAATACCCATTTTATGTAATGTTTATTAGCAGAATTTTTTTTTTAACCATATAGCTCGCACTGGGGGGGAATCAAAGATGAAATAACCGCTTCACTCCAACGATTCAATGTCCTTGACACAGAATGCAGCAACGTTTCGACCACACTGGTCTTTATCAAGCTTGAAAAAGACCAGTGTGGTCGAAACGTTGCTGCACTCGGTGTCAATAAATACCAGAGGATATTGAAACGTTGGGGTGCTGTGGTTATTTCATCTTTGATCCTCATGTGAGGAGACCCAGAGGCCGGGACTCGACACTGCGGGCACCGCCACATATTGGACTATCTGAGTTTGCTCAGTGAGTAGTGCTGTCTTGATATTGACTATAGTCACACTGAGGGGGGTCATTCACTATCCAGAAATACGCCTATATTATGCATATTTCTGGTGCAGATTGCAGCGAAAAGGTGATTTGCGCTGCAATCTGCGACTTTTCCCCGCTCATCACAGGTCTAAAAAAGTATGTGTGGTGGAGAAGAGGACGGGTCGGCAGGCCCATCTTTCATCATTTTTTTTTTGCGCCTGTTTTAGGCGTAGAAAATGGTTTAAATGTAAGCCAGCTTGGAAGCGGTCTTAAAGGTTACCTGTCACCTGGATTTTGTGTATAGAGCTGAGGACATGGGCCGCTAGCACATCCGCAATACCCAGTCCCCATAGCTCTGTGTGCTTTTATTGTGTAATAAAACCGATTTTATAGATATGTAAATTAACCCTAGATGAGTCCTGTCTCCTCCATGCTTGAGAGATGAGTCCAGCGTTCTGAGTCCAGCCACGCCCACTGTGAAGGAGCCCAGCACCGCCCCACTTCCTCCGAATCTCCTTGCTCCCCGACGTCACAAAGCTAGAGCGCCGTTATCTCGCGATGAGCGAGCTAGCGCATGCGCAGTTCGTTCCATGAGACTGATGCCAGCACATGGAAGGAACGCTATGCTGACACTGTGCATGCGCTAGTTCACGCATCGCGAGATTACGGCACTCTAGCTTTGTGACGTTGGGGAGCAAGGAGGAGATTCTGAGTGTGCTGGGCTCCTTCACAGTGTGCGTGGCTGGGCTCCGGAAACGTTAGTAGCCATATTGGTTTTTTTGACACAATAAAAACACAAGAGCTATGGGAAATGAGTATTGCGGATGTGCTAGCGGCGATCTAGCAGCCCATGTCCTCAGCTCAATACCCAAAATCCAGGTGACAGGTTCCCTTTAAATTTAGACTGCCGCAGAATACGCCAAAGCTATGTAGAGGCCGTCACCTTCAAAAACTTCAAGCTGAAAGTTCAGCTTTGTATTTAACCCACTGGTTAAAAAAAAAAAAAAAGCATTTTTCACCACCCGCAAAAGACGCGTGGATTCCGCGTGTTTTTCAGAATCAGTCGTGTGAATTGGCCTTAACTGTAACAACTTATACAATACAACTAGGCTCTTTTTACACCGGCAGCCTTCCTGTCTGTTACGACCACTGATTGGCCATATGGAAAGACTATTTGGGCTCATTTAGCTCCATTTACTTGGCTGTATGACTGTATGTGACCCCATAATCATTAAACGGGGTCCACTGTGAGGGGCTTTCAGTTCACTTACTTCTCCGGTGGGCCTGTTCCCCTAGTTAGCCTGTGATGTCAGCTTCCTTCCCTGCTCTGATGATGTTTCGTGCACAAGCCTGAGGGAGCAGGTGTGTGTCTGTGCATAAGGGCTCCTTGTCCGTGCTGCGGACCTCAAATAGTGGTCCACAATACACAGGCACCTGCCGGGTGCACTCCGTGCTGCGGATGCGGTCCAATTGCAAGATGCGCAAAAGATAGGACATGTCTTATCTTTTTGCGGTGTGGAGGGGCGGACGGAAGCATCTTAATATGAACATTCATTCCTGAAAATTGATTGATGTAAATGATCGAATGATGAACGATACCTTAAAAGATGAAATCAACAAACTAAGAGCACGTGGTACAGCTGAATGCAGACTGTGCCCACTCACAGTAAAATCACGTGGCATCGAGCACCATGGTTGGACGGGGCCTAGTCACATGCGTTCAGCTGTATTGTGTGGTGTTAAACTTATGAAGACGTAAAGTTATAATTTGTCGGCAGCACATTCCCTCTTGTAAAGTGGTTTGCACAAACAATCCCAGGTTTTAAACAATTGGTCATGCCTGGTAATTGCCCAGTGTAATGGTACGACCACATGGTGTGTGTGTGTTGTGATGTGGCCCTGCTGTGTTTGAGTACCGTGCAGCTGAAAGGGCCACAGAAGGCTCTAATTAAACTAACGAAGAGCGCTTTGTTCCATAGGTCTGTCGGTGTCAACAATTCCGCTGCGCGGTGCTCAAATTTTCTGCCTGTGTTAAAGGACCCCAAGTTCAGATGTGGTTTGTACTTGCCAGAAACGTTGAGGCCTGCTGTGGTTTGAAACTCTGTATCATGCCCTAAAACGCATGCTCAAAGGGGTTGTCTCGTCTGCTAGGATATGCCCCTATTGTGTTATAGGTGCGAGTCCCACCGCTGGGCCCTGCAATGTGGTGGCTGGAGGACTCCGATCTGGCCACCACCAAGCACTCTCCCCATAGTAGTGAACGGGACCATTCACATCTATGGGCCCGACTGAAATAGCTGAGCCAGCACTCGACTATTTTCGGTGGCCCCATAAAAAATTTTATGGAAAGAGGCTGCTCAGTGCGCCCTCCACCACTTTTGGGGCACCGTTCTCGATATACATGCAGGTCTCAGCAGTGGGACCCGCACCTATCAGACAATGGGGGCATATCCTAGCGATATGCCCCCATTGTCTCATATGATACAACCCCTTTAAGCTTCCTGCTGCATTGGAGTTGAATTTTTAAAGTTGCAGTCTCATCAAACTGGGTCTCATTGCAAGTTCCCCTGGCAAGAAGCGGATTTTGCCAGGAAAACCACAGCCAGCCAGGCATTTTGCTGGCAGGATAACTGTAGTATTATATGACCACCTATCAAGGCGTTTTCCAGGATTCCTCAGGATAGGCAATAGATATCAGATTAGTGGGGGTCCGACAACCAGCACCCTTGTGGAGCAGTGGATGTAGCTGCAAGCAGAAGGCTCCACACACTGTGTAGTCTCCAGTCCCAGCAAACTGCAGTTCGGCTCCCATTCACTTGAATGGGAGATGAGCCGCACAACCTCAGCACAGGCGCTACGCAATGGCTGAGACATGCACTTCTTTTGTCTTTGTCCACTGTCTAGATGCCTAGAACAGTTGACTGCCGATTGTTGGACCTCCACAATCTCCTATTAATGACCTATCATGAGGATATGTTATCAGTATCCCCAGTATCAGTCCCAGAAACCCGTTTAAGATGAATGACCACCCATGCACAACGTGCGCTTGTGGCTTTAAAGAGCAGAAGCTGTATCGAAGTAGAACTTGTGCTAATTCAATATATGAATCCTGGGACTTTTCCAAACTAGCAGGAAAATGTGATGGTTTATTTAAATACGACAAACCTTTGCCAACTGCTAGATTGCATCATCTTCTACCCCAAGAGCAGATTTCGTCTGCTTTCAGATCCGTTGTGTGTAGGGCTGCAGTAAACGATTATTTTAGTAAATCGAGTATTCTATCGATTTATTTTTTATGATAAATCGAGTATTCTAGTAAAATAAAATGAATAGACTGTTTTCCTTTTATAAAAACTCATCAGACCCCCTGCCATCAGTCCCCAACACCCTTCGTTCCCCCTGTGCGATCAGCCCAAGTGCATCAGTTCCCCCCAGTGCCTTCAGTATACTGGTACCTTCCCAAGACCAAAACGGGTCCGCAAACAGGAATACCGGCCGTGTCCGTTCTGCCTTTTGCGGAACGCACCCGGTTAGCCCTATGATAGAAATGCCTGTTCTTGTCAGCAATTGCGAACAAGAATAGGACATGCTCTATATTTTTGGCGGGGCCGTGTAACGGAACTATGGATGCGGACAGCACACGATGTGCTGTCCGCATCTTTTGCGGCCCCATTAAAATGAATGGGTCCACACCTGTTCTGTAATTAGTAGACCCATAAATCCGGTGGTGTGATTGTACCCTTATACTGTGCGATCCTGTGAGAGGGGAGGTCAGCACGAGACCTGTCACGGACACATGCCCACTGGTGGCTGTCTGGCCTTATATGCTGCCAACAGATATTCGGGTTGAGGTGCAGGGTCACTAGATTCTGTTGCCCTCAGGTAGGGCACATCTAGCTGGTACACCATAATATTGGGCACCTCTACAACTACTGACCAGAAACAATAGGGCACTAAGGACAGCGCTATCTATGCCAGTGGGGAATTTTAGTTGGCATGGAAACCACTGAGTGAAGAGTACCACATGCAAGGCTGTACTTGTCATACACACAGGTCTCCATATTGCTTGCCATCTCCAGAAGACCAGCTTAGCAGCCTGTGACTTGCAAGCAGAGCGCATAGGTCCAGACACCATGGCTCTCAGCCTGAGCACCGGTCTCCTCCACAGGATGGTGCCACCTTCCTTCCCTATGACACAAACGAATCCTCGATGCCAAAAATTTGCCTTGAGGATTTTTTGGTGTCTAATTACTCTATTCAATTGAGTAATCCTTTTCGCCCTAGTTATGTGCTGCTTATCAAATGATAAATTAGGATCGGAAAGTTACAAATCCAACTTGATGGCGAATGTCAGAAAACATCTCCTCTAGACATTGGATTGTTGTAGAATTGTGACAAAGCCAACGAGGTAAGATCATGGACATCTAATGGCCATGGCCAGCGTTACTTTGCTTAGTGGTAATGAGTGGGAGGGGTGCATACCGGTAACCAAGCTGATCACCTCTATCTCCCTAATTTAGAAGAACTCATCTTATTATGCAGGATATAGCGTTTTATAGCAAACTTTATGTATTAAGTAGGAACAGCTGTCTTACTTGGCCGATCTCATTAAATGCCTCTGAAATGGGTGACGTTCTGTTTGCCTTTGGGAATTACGGATTAAGACGTGATCTGCTGGGAAGAGGGTGGGGGGATGGGCTAAGAAAGATCAAAGGTTCAGTCTTCCAATTTATTGTAGGAAAGTACAGTACAAAACAGTCATGTTGTCTATATCTGCTGAGCAATATTTAACATGGTTACATTTCCACCATTAGACTGTATTTCTATGCTGGCCAATGACTGAACGGTCTGAAAATTATCATCTGATGGTTCTCATCAGAAATGGCATCGATGTTGGGGCAATTATCATAGAGTAATATTCCAGCCCTCTATAGGTAGCGCTTTCCCATACATATAAATTGTCTTTAGAAAAGTAAGAATGTTGGAAGTTCTGAGGGATGGAGAAAGGTACATGTGTGCATTGAAGAAAGTGTGTGTATAATAAATTATTAATATTAATAATAAAAAAAATGGAAACAAAATATTCAAAACATTGTGATTTATTCAGTATCAAGTATAAGCGCCCGGCGCCGAAATACCCGCACTTATACGCCTTGGCATGCTATCAGTGAGGTTATTAGTGGTTGTCTGAGGAATGTTCTGCTACTCTTAATGCACTTGGGCATGCAAATCATCAAGATCCGCTTCTGGCAGCTCTCTCTTTGCAATTGCCGACCAATGACATCCCAGATATGCTTAATGAGAGGCCAGTCCAGAGGCACTGCAGGCCATGGTAGCACGCTTAGGCCACACAGGCTGGTCAGAGTAGAACGAGCAACATGAAACCTGGCATTGAAAAATGGCTCCTGGGACACTTTGGAGAAATGGCTGTACCACTAGTTCCACGTTCAAATCAATACATTGTCAACTTTTAGTGTACCTGAAACGAAGACTAGAGGGGTTCAGCTACTGTATGTTATGTTACTCCATACAATAATCCTGGGAATAGGACAGGGGTGATATTCCCTTGTGAAGTCCTCATAATAGCATTGTCCACATGGTCTCCAGACCAATCTGTTATCACTGCATCTGAGATAAAAGTGGGACTCCTAATAGCTTTTGAGTGTGAGGTCACTGGATGTGTGGCTCGCAGCCCAAGGTATGCAAACGTCATCTCTGTACGCACATGCACATAGGACTGCTCAAAAGTTTTAGGCAGGCGTGGAAAGAAATGCTGCAAATAAAGGCTGGGTTCACACTTCAGTTATTTAGATAGTTATTTCCATCAGTTTGGACACATTCACACGACCGCACCATGCAAAACACGGATGCCGCCCGTGTGCGTTCTGCAACGGGCGGCCCATTATAGAAATGCCTATTGTTTGCGGAGCCCCGGAACGGATGTAGACACCCCACAGTGTGCTGTCCGCATGTTTTGCAGCCCCATTGAAATCAATGGGTCCGCACCCATTCCGCCAAATTGAAGAACGGATGTGGACCCTTTCATATGGTCGTGTGAATAAGCCCTTATTGTGAGACAAATCCAGGTGTGGGTCAAAAACGCTGAACAAGTGGAAATCTTTCCATTATACCTTATCTCTGTGTTGGTTCACTATTGGTTTAGGCTCACAATCACTGATGGACACCACTGTCCAAGTAACTGAAGTGTGAACTGCTTTAAAAATGGAAGTGTTGATAGCTTATTTTTTATAAATTTTAAATGCAAAGTTAATGGAAAGAAACTGAAATCAAATCAATATTTGGTGTGACCACCCTTTGCCTTAAATACATCGTCAATTCTTCTAGGTACACTTGTACACAATTTTTGAAGGCACTTAGGGGGCATGTTGTTCCAAACGTTATGGAGAACTAACCATAGATCTGTGGATGTAGGCTTGGTCTAATCCTCCTGTCATTTCATGTAATCGCAGACAGACACAATGAAGATGAGATCAGTAACATAGTAACCTAGTACATAAGGCTGAAAAAAGACATTTGTCCATCCAGTTCGGCCTGTTATCCTGCAAGTTGATCCAGAGGAAGGCAAAAAAAAAAAAAACTGAGGTAGAAGCCAATTTTCCCCACTTTAGGGGAATAAAAAATTCCTTCCCGACTCCAATCAGGCAATCAGAATAACTCCCTGGATCAACGACCCCTTTCTAGTAGCTATAGCCTGTAATATTATTACACTCCAGAAATACATCCAGGCCCCTCTTGAATTCCTTTATTGTACTCACCATCACCCCCTCCTCAGGCAGAGAGTTCCATAGTCTCACTGCTCTTACCGTAAAGAATCCTTTTCTATGTTTGTGTACAAACCTTCTTTCCTCCAGACGCAGAGGATGTCCCCTCGTCACAGTCACAGTCCTGGGGATAAATAGATGATGGGATAGATCTCTGTACTGACCCCTGATATATTTATACATATTAATTAGATCTCCCCTCAGTCGTCTTTTTTTCTAAAGTGAATAACCCTAATTTTGATAAACTTTCAGGGTACTGTAGTTGCCCCATTCCAGTTATTACTTTAGTTGCCCTCCTCTGGACCCTCTCCAGCTCTGCCATGTCTGCCTTGTTCACAGGAGCCCAGAACTGTACACAGTACTCCATGTGTGGTCTGACTAGTGATTTGTAAATTGGTAGGACTATGTTCTTATCACGGGCATCTATGCCCCTTCTGATGCAACCAATTATCTTACTGGCCTTGGCAGCAGCTGCCTGACACTGGCTTTTGCAGCTTAGTTTGCTGTTTATTAAAATTCCTAGATCCTTTTCCATGTCAGTGTTACCGAGTGTTTTATCATTTAGTATGTACGGGTGACTTGCATTATTCCTTCCCATGTGCATAACTTTACATTTGTCAGTGTTAAACCTCATCTGCCACTTCTCTGCCCAAGCCTCCAATCTATCCAGATCCCTCTGTAGTAGTATACTGTCCTCTTCAGTGTTACTTACTTTACACAGTTTAGTGTCATCTGCGAAAATTCATACTTTACTATGCAAGCCTTCTACAAGATCATTAATAAATATATTGAAGAGAATAGGGCCCAATACTGACCCCTGAGGTACTCCACTAGTGACTGTGACCCAATCTGAGTATGTACCGTTAATAACCACCCTCTGTTTTCTATCCTTGAGCCAGTTACTTACCCACATACAGACGTTTTCTCCCAGTCCGAGCATTCTCATTTTATATACTAACCTTTTATGTGGTACAGTGTCAAATGCTTTGGAGAAGTCCAGATATATGACATCCATTGACTCGCCGCTGTCAAGTCTAGAACTTACCTCCTCATAGAAACTGATTAAATTAGTGCTTTGTGGTTTATAATCACTTCCAGGGCTCCATGTTCCTTATGCTGAAGATAGTTCTGAATTACATTGACTATGCTTTGGTTTGTTCTTCTGCTACAGAATAGATTTGGAGGCAAGCAGATGCCTCCCGGATCGTATCTGCCTGTATTTCTCAGCATCGACGCCAGTAATCCTGGTTAAATCCCCAAATCCTTTTGCTGAAAAGCGGCCCTAAACTTGCAAGGAACCACTACCATGCTTTTCTGTTTTGAATCAAGAGTCCGGAGCATCTGTGGCCATTTTTCTGCACCCCATTTCCTATGTTTTTGTACATAGTTTAGTCACTTTGCCATGTTTCCACGTGGAACATGTGGCTTTTTGGCTGCAATTCTTCTGACCACTTCTGTCCAGACTTCTCCGAACAGTACCTGGGTTTCTGCCAGTTCTAAGCAGATAGCACTGCTGTACATCTCCTTATTACGAAGGGAAATAAATACGTTGAGTGTTACATCTGTTGCATTAGATTTCCTTGTCCCACCACTGTTTCTGCGGTCCTCAACATTAACCCCTGTTTTTTTTCGTGCCTCTTCAAATGAGCTTGAACAGCACATGTTGAAACCCCAGACTGCTTTGAAATTTTTGCCTGGAAGATACCTTACCGATGCAATATAACTGTGTCCTGTTTTGCTCAGTCTTACCATGGTGAAATGTGGCATGAAACTGTCTTCCACAACCCCTCCTGTGTAGCAGAGTTTGGCTGTTGCTCACCCACTTTTAAGCCTCCTACATACTAGGATGGTGTTTCAACCTACATATGAAAATGAGCTTGTTTGGTATACTTGGTTAATCATACATCGGACTATAATTCTACAAAATCCCTGCCTTTGTGCAAGTGTACCTAGAAGAATTGATACTGTTTTGAAGGCAAAGGGTTACACCAAATTTAGATTTCACTTTTGTTCATTCACTTTACATTTAGTTGTTAAAAATAAACTAGCACTTAGATTTTTGAAAGAATTCTTACTTTGCAGCCTTTTTTCCGACAATTTCCTAAAAGTTTCTTTTTTCACAGTACTGTATCTATCTAGCAAGGGGATTTGGACAACAGGGCCAAGTGGCAGCTGTTACTTTTTCCCCTCCTCCCAACTGTTTGTAGGTAAGTCGCTGTATTTGTTTATGTGCACTGTAACTGCTTTTTTGCTGTTGTACCATTATTAGAAACTACGTAAGCAGGATGGCTAGCGGGATGTTTCCAGTTGCTGAGCAACAGAAGATGCTCATATTATTCTTCATGGTATAAGCAGAGTCTGCGGCCAGCTGTGCTGCGGTATTCACCTTCCTGTCATTTTACATTGGACATTTTTTCACCTTCCTCCATAAAAGCTTTTATTTTTCTGTCTTCGTACAGTGGTCAGTCAGTGTACCAATGCGCCTAAATCAGTAGCATATGTACACTGCTCAAAAAAATAAAGGGAACACTTAAACAACACATTGTAACTCCAAGTCAATCGCACTTCTGTGAAATCAAACTGTCCACTTAGGAAGCAACACTGAGTGACAATCAATTTCACATGCTGTTGTGCAAATGGGATAGACAACAGGTGGAAATTATAGGCAATTAGCAAGACACCCCCAATAAAGGAGTGGTTCTGCAGGTGGTAACCACAGACCACTTCTCAGTTCCTATGCTTCCTGGCTGATGTTTTGGTCACTTTTGAATGCTGGCAGTGCTTTCACTCTAGTGGTAGCATGAGACGGAGTCTACAACCCACACAAGTGGCTCAGGTAGTGCAGCTTATCCAGGATGGCACATCAATGCGAGCTGTGTCAAGAAGGTTTGCTGTGTCTGTCAGCGTAGTGTCCAGAGCATGGAGGCGCTACCAGGAGACAGGCCAGTACATCAGGAGACGTGGAGGAGGCCGTAGGAGGGCAACAACCCAGCAGCAGGACCGCTACCTCCGCCTTTGTGCAAGGAGGAACAAGAGGAGCACTGCCAGAGCCCTGCAAAATGACCTCCAGCAGGCCACAAATGTGCATGTGTCTGCTCAAACGGTCAGAAACAGACTCCATGAGGGTGATATGAGGGCCCGACGTCCACAGCTGGGGGTTGTGCTTACAGCCCAACACCGTGCAGGACGTTTGGCATTTGCCAGAGAACAGCAAGATTGGAAAATTTGCCACTGGCGCCCTGTGCTCTTCACAGATGAAAGCAGGTTCACACTGAGCACATGTGACAGACGTGACAGACGTGACAGAGTCTGGAGACGCCATGGAGAACGTTCTGCTGCCTGCAACATCCTCCAGCATGACCGGTTTGGCATTGGGTCAGTAATGGTGTGGGGTGGCATTTCTTTGGAGGGCCGCACAGCCCTCCATGTGCTCGCCAGAGGTAGCCTGACTGCCATTAGGTACCGAGATGAGATCCTCAGACCCCTTGTGAGACCATATGCTGGTGCAGTTGGCCCTGGGTTCCTCCTAATGCAAGACAATGCTAGACCTCATGTGGCTGGAGTGTGTCAGCAGTTCCTGCAAGATGAAGGCATTGATGCTATGGACTGGCCCGCCCGTTCCCCAGACCTGAATCCAATTGAGCACATCTGGGACATCATGTCTCGCTCTATCCACCAACGTCACGTTGCACCGCAGACTGTCCAGGAGTTGGCAGATGCTTTAGTTCAGGTCTGGGAGGAGATCCCTCAGGAGACCGTCCGCCACCTCATCAGGAGCATGCACAGGCGTTGTAGGGAGGTCATACAGGCACGTGGAGGCCACCCACACTACTGAGCCTCATTTTGACTTGTTTTAAGGACATTACATCAAAGTTGGATCAGCCTGTAGTGTGTTTTTCCACTTTCATTTTGAGTGTGACTCCAAATCCAGACCTCCATGGGTTGAAAAATTTGATTTCCATTTTTTAATTTTTGTGTGATTTTGTTGTCAGCACATTCAACTATGTAAAGAACAAAGTATTTCAGAAGAATATTTAATTAACTCAGATCTAGGATGTTATTTTCGTGTTCCCTTTATTTTTTTGAGCAGTGTATAAAGTTGCGAGAAAAAGTATGTGAACCCTTTGGAATGATATGGATTTCTGCACAAATTGGTCAAAAAATGTGATCTGATATTCATAAGTCACAACAATAGACAATCACAGTCTGCTTAAACCAATAACACACAAAGAATTGAATGTTACCATGTTTTTATTGAACACACCATGTAAACATTCACAGTGCAGGTGGAAAACGTATGTTAACCGCTTAGACTGATGACATCTCCAAGAGCTAATTGGAGTGAGGTGTCAGCCAACTGGAGTCCAATCAATGAGATGAGATTGGAGGTGTTGGTTACAGCTGCCCTATAAAAAAAACCACACACCGGTTCTGGGTTTGCTTTTCACAAGAAGCATTGCCTGATGTTAATGATGCCTCGCACAAAAGAGCTCTCATATGACCTACGATTAAGAATTGTTGAATTGAATAAAGCTGGAAAGGGTTATAAAAGTATCTCCAAAAGCTTTGCTGTTAATCAGTCCACGGTAAGACAAATTGTCTAACTGGAGAAAGTTCAGCACTGCTGCTACTCTCCCTAGGAGTGGCCGTCCTGTAAAGATGACTGCAAGAGCACAGCACAGACTGCTCAATGAGGTGAAGAAGAATCCTAGAGTGTCAGATAAAGACTTACAAAAGTCTCTGGCATATGATAACATCCCTGTTAGCGAATCTACGATATGTAAAGCACTAAAAAAGAATGGATTTCATGGGAGGATACCACAGAGGAAGCCACTGCTGTCCAAAAAAAAACATTGCTGCACATTTACAGTTTGCACAAGAGCACTTGGATGTTCCACAGCAGTACTGGCAAAATATTCTGTGGACAGATGAAACCAAAGTTGAGTTTGGAAGAAACACACAACACTATGTGTGGAGAAAAAGAGGCACAGCACAGCAACATCAAAACCTCATCCCAACTGTGAAGTATGGTGGTGGGGGCATCATTGTTTGGGGCTGCTTTGCTGCGTCAGGGCCTGGACGGATTGCTATCAAAGGAAAAATGAATTCCCAAGTTTATCAAGACATTTTGCAGGAGAACTTAAGGCCATCTGTCCACCAGCTGAAGCTCAACAGAAGATGGGTGTTGCAACAGGACAACGACCCAAAGCATAGAAGTAAATCAACAATAGAATGGCTTAAACAGAAGAAAATACGCCTTCTGGAGTGGCCCAGTCAGAGTCCTGACCTCAACACGATTGAGATGCTGTGGCATGATCTCAAGAAAACGATTCACACCAGACATCCCAAGAATATTGCTGAACTGAAACAGTTCTGTAAAGAGGAATGGTCAAGAATTACTCCTGACCGTTGTGCTCGTCTGATCTACAACTACAGGAAACGTTTGGCTGAAGTTATTGCTGCCAAAGGAGGTTCAACCAGTTATTAAATCCAAGGGTTCACATACTTTTTCCACCTGCACTTGAATGTTTACATGGTGTGTTCAATAAAAACATGGTAACATTTAATTATTTGTGTGTTATTAGTTTAGGCAGACTGTGATTGTCTATTGTTGTGACTTAGATGAAGATCAGATCACATTTTATGACCAATTTGTGCAGAAATCCATATCATTCCAAAGGGTTCACATACTTTTTCTTGCAACTGTATATATATATTTATTTTTTTTCAGTTTAAGGATTATTGCGCTTTAGCTAGAGAATAACATTATTTTGATGTGCTAATTGATTCAGACGAGTGACACAGAAGTGACGTATCTCGTTTTCCCCACTGGCTTTTGTCACCATTCCTGGTCAGATCTAGTTCAGCCTGGTCTGGTGGGTTTGCATATACTATTCAGGATTAGGTTTGGATTGCTAAATTGTCATTTGAGTTCTTTTTTTTTTTTTTTTTTTGGTGTTTTTTTTTTTGTTTCATAGCCTAAATACCTGCTGAGAGAAACACAATCTTGTATCGGCTGTTTTCTAGACCAGAGAACTATGGTAACATCCCCCCACCTTTGTCATCTGGGTTTCTAAGCAACAAGGTCTTAAGAACCTGATATCTTCATTGCAAATGTTGTGGCTGCACATGTAGTATACTTCTCAGCTTCGTCATCTACCTGCTTATTTAATATGGTCAACTTCTAAAATAATGGAAATAGCCGATCCGGCAAGGTCATGCTGGCAAAAGACTGCGGCTGATGTAGAACCTTTTCCTATTAGTAGTTCTATTCATGGCAAACACATGCTAGCAATGTTTCTGCCGGCTTGTAATCTTCTGATCCTGTCCTTTTTCAATCTTAAATCCAGTGGTTAACAAGATTACAATATGGTGACTGATTTCTGTGTGCCACACTGTTCATCTGAAGATGTTCCCCATGACATGTTAAGCTGATTGTTACATAGTTAAAAGGGGTTTTCCAGGATTTAAACATTGATGACTTGTACTCAATTACTAATCAGTGGGGGGTCTGACTCTCGGTGTCCCCACCGATCAGCTATTAGAAGAAGTCAATTGGCCACATGGCCTTTGTGCAGCTCAGTCATAGGATTAAAGGGCATCTGTCAGGAGTTTTGTACCTATGACACTGGCTGACCTGTTACATGTGCACTTGGCAGCTGAAGGCATCTGTGTTGGTCCCATGTTCATATGTGTCCGCATTGCTGAGGAAGATGATGTTTTAATATTTGCAGATGAGCCTCTAGGAGCAATGGACTCGGCTCTCTGCAACGGCAACGCCCGTTTCTCCTAGAGGCTCATTTGCAGATATTAAAACATCATTTTTCTCAGTAATGCGGACACATATGAACATGGGACCAACACAGATGCCTTCAGCTGTCAAGCGCACATGTAACAGGTCAGACAGTTTCATAGGTGCTAAACTGCTGGCAGAGGCCCTTTAAGTTGCAATACCAAGCATAGCCATTACGTCTCTCTCAGCTGTGCAGCAGGGACCAGATATTGGATCAGATATTAATGACCTATCTAGAGGATAGGCCATCAATATTTTAGTCCCAGAAACCCCTTTAATAAGGATAAGACACAGGTCCTTCAAGTCTAATCTGTAATCCTACTGTTGGTAGTCGCCAATTAAAGGGGTCTTTCCATCTTGGACATTGGGGGCATATCGCTAGGATATGCCCCCAATGTCTGATAGGTGTGGGTCTCGCCTCTGGGACCCGTATCTATACATAGAATGGAGCCCGCAAAGTACTGGAGGGCAGCCACCCTCCATTCAGTGGGACTACTGAAAATGGCAGAACGCTGGCTTGGCTATTTTAATTAGCCCAATAGAAGTGAATGGAGCATTGGCTGCACTTGCACTGAGCACTTCACATTAATTTCAATGGGACTTTCGAGTGCTTGGCCATTTTCGTTGCTGCCATAGAAATGAATGGAGGGCAGCTGCCCATGCATGGTGCACCCTTCGGCATTTTGTGGGCTCCCTTCTAAGTATACGTCTGGGTCTCTGAGTGGGACTTTCACTTATTAGACATTGGGGGAATATACTAGTGATAGGCCCCTAATGTCAAAGATGGGAATACCTCTTTAACCCATATTATGAGGAAAAAACTGTACGGACTCTAAATATGGCAATTAAAGGGAACCTGTCACCGGGATTTTGGGTATAGAGCTGAGGACATGGGTTGCTAGATGGCCGCTAGCACATCCTCAATATCCATTCCCCATAGCTCTGTGTGCTTTTATTGGGTAGATTTGATACATATGCAAATTAACCTGAGATGAGTCCTGTCCCTGAGATGAGCCAGAGACTGGACTCATCTGAGGTTAATTTGCATATGTATCAAATCGTGTTTTTTGCACAATAAAAGCACACAGAGCTATGGGGACTGGGTATTGCGGATGTGCTAGCGGCCATCTAGCAACCAATGTCCTCAGCTCTATACACAAAATCCCGGTGACAGGTTCCCTTTAAGATAAGTCCCTGGATGAACATCCCATCTCCTAGAACTGTGGTACCCATAACTTGTGATATTATCACTTGTAAGAAAGACATCAACCTGCACAACCTCTTGTGGCAGAGAGCTCCGTCGTCTCACTGCTCATATAGGAAAGGGTCTCCATCTGTGCCCATGGTGAAAGCCTCTTTCCTCTAGACGTCTAGGATGTCCTCTTGTCTTGGTTACATGCTTGGGTATGAAAAAGACCATTAGAAAGACTTCTGTACTGTCTATTCATATATTTCTACATAGTAGTTGGTGCATTTACACTACTGTACAGTGTATGTATATTGCATTTCGCAAAGCACGGATGACATCCATATTGCATCATTTTTTTTATTACATTTTTTTGTGTGGACCCATTCACTTCATTATGTCCATGGTCCACATTTGCAGGGGAAAATAGGACATATTCTGTCTTTTATTGAAGGGACATACAGATTCAGAAAGCGCACTGATGTCTTCCACGTCCTTTCCACATCCATATGTCCAGTAGAATATGTCCTGTTCTTGGCCGCAGGTTTGGGCCACGGATTTATTGAAGTCAATGTGTCCGCAAAAAAAAAAAACTGATGCAACACTGACATTTGTCATTTTGCTGATCCACGTTTTGTGGACCACAAGATATGTTTATGTGTGCGCCCCATAAGCTTTTTTTTTTCATACTGGTACTGCTCTCCACTGCGGCTACTGTATGTCCTTATACGAGGTGCCCACTACTGTGCACAATGTTCCACGTGTGGTCTGACTAGTAATAGACCTATGTTCTTGTCATTAGTTTCCATGCCTATTTTGATACATCCCGTGACTTCATTCTGTTAGAATTTGCCTGGCGCCGTGATATTGTGGTTGGTGTTTCTAATCTGTGCGACTGTGTGATGAAGCGGCGTAACATTTAATTTAGGCTGGCCCTGTCCCCAGTCCTGTCTGTTTTAGTTAACAGGTGTGTTCCCCATGCAATACCGATTCTGGAGCATGTATTCTCACAAGTGCCTTGTGCCATTCCTGTAGTATTCCTACCAGAAGTTTGTGACTAAAGGTACAGCTGGGTGTTCTCAGTGATTGGACAGTGCCAGACTGTACAGGTACTGGTAACACTCAGTTGTACCTTTTTAAGTGATGGTTCCTCTTTAAAACAAGACATTTCGTAAAATATTGGTATGGGCAGAGTCTTGCCGAGGCAGCAGGCCGATGACGTCACGTGTAGGTTATAGTGGATGTCAAGTTGCTATCTCCATTTGTCTGGTGTGTGATCTCATGACTTCTCTGGGTAATTGTTTGCTGTCCTTTTGTCCGCAGCCAGTGGGCTTTTCTTCTAGGGAACTTGTCTTTATTTCCTTCCTCCTGTAAGACTTCACCTACTATTAGTACAGCGATCTGTGGTTTTGGAGGTGTCAGCCAGAGAGCAGACTAGCGGTGATGTATGAGGACTGTGTGTTACAAAGTGGAGTTAGAAATCATGGCTTGTTATCACGAAATGTTGCTGCTTTTTGAAGCCTGGGCCAGGGACCTTCAGCTGTGATCATTCAGAGCTAGCCTGGCATAGAGCGAGGCACAGCGTGTGCAGATTTCTTCTTTCTGGTTCGGTTTCTCAGAATTGCAGAGTTTGGGGAGGCGAGCAGGGTTATTTTTGACAGCTTTTTCTATGCAGAAAATAGTTAGATGTGATTCCATATACTTTGCACAAAAAAGAAACCCCTAGCGAAAATTTACTTATCTCAAAATTTTAGACAAATTGGGGGACAATTACACTGGTCTTTAAAGTCCTCTTCATTTTTGCCTGAAAACTGGTGCAAATAGAGATAAATGTGGTGGACCCACTGACCGCTCCCACTCCCCTGTCCTCATCAACACCTTCTTCTCTCCCCCCCCCACCCCAACCCCCATACCTTTTTCGGGAAAGTGGCGTGGAGGCACCGAAATGTCACTTGTGAGGATTTTTACTCAAAACAAAATTGACTAGCGGTAGATAGTGGGTATGAGTTCCTTCTAGTATACAGCTTCTGCCGCCAGGCTAATGATGCCCTTTATTTTCTATCTACCAAGCTATGCTCATACAACAAAACTTTTATTCTAGGTGCATTTAGATCCAGTACTTTAAAAGCCTGGTTAATGGGCCACTTAGTGTGAATATGAAGACTGTACTGCTGTGGGTTTTGCCAGCTCCTTAGTGTCCTCAGGGAGCTGGCGAAATATGTTGGGGGGGGGGCGGTTTCATTGCATTTTTAGCCGTACTCTGGCACTTGTACTTTTTTCATGGAGGCTTTGAGGTGTCCACGTTAGAGGCAAGTTGAACGTGGCTGGCAGCCTCACCTTTTGGATGAGCGGACAACCATGTCCTACATGGCCATGCTGACAACCGAAGCAGCTCTGTCATGATTGTAGAGAGGGGATCCAAAGTCTCAGTCTATGTGGGTGGTTGGAGAACTGGAATCCTCATGGGACAACTCCCTTTTAGTGCAAGAACTGGTCTGGACTAATCTCAGTAGCCAGCATGCCTAGAAAATTTCAACTGGCGGCCTAACTTTTTGGGATGTTTCCTATTGTTTATCTCAATAAAACATATATTGCCGAAGGTAACTAACACTATGTACACTATGGAGACGTTCGTATTTATTTCCCACCTTAAACTTCAGCTTTACATTACAAACTTTGTACTGTTTGAGTTGTAGCGAGCGCTTTTACACTGGGCACCACCGGTACTGGCTGTTCCAATTTTGCAAGAGGTAAAAAGGTCATGTGCAAGTAGATTCTCTTTTTATTTTTTTCCCTTATGGCGGAGAGCGTAATTCCTCCTGGCATTTTGTTTCTGGTAATTTACTGCAGGCAGTGAAAATATGAAGTACATTGTACAAAATGTACCGCGCTCTGCAGATAAGGGTTGAGTTTTCTTTTTAAGCTCGTATTGTAGGAGAACAGCGTGAGCTGAAGTACAAATGAATCATCTCAGACATCACTTGGCTGTGGATGGAGACCTTTTTTTATTTTCTGCTCCTTTGGAGTGTACACAAATGGCTCCTTCCTATGGCATATGGAAGATTGTGTGTGGGATGTCTAAGCTAGTATTTATAATGGTTTGATAATGACGCTTTAACCCTTCCAGTGCGCCTGATACCTACCCTTCCCTCCAACCTGAGAATTGGCCTTCATTGCTCAGTGCACTTATTATTTAAGGGCAATGATTGGCAACAGAGGGGGAGATTTATTAACCCCCTACGCCATAAAACTGGCATAAAGAAAAAGTGCAAACCACAGGTTTTTAGGACTTTTTAAATGCTATTTTTGCTAACTTTTGCTTAAATGCAGTTTGTTTGCCACTTTCTGAAAAGGGTAGCAGTATGGGCAGGTCTATTAACTACATTTATGTGCAGCAATCGCTCTGTATGGAGGTGAATGATCGCCACTGTGATTGTTCATGCCCACACAGATACATTTTTTTTGTTGGTAGCCCATCTCCCTCTTCACACAGAGCATGGTGTTGCCAACAAATCGCCTGAAAGATGCTCATTTATCAGGTGATCAACAGCGCCTTTACACGGAACGATTATTGGCATATAATCTGCAAATTGACCTGTTGCAGATTTAAAATCTGCACTGCACGTATTTCCGTATTGATTTCACACAGATTTAAAAAAATAATAATAATTTACTTAAATCATATCCAGTTGCTGCTAATGTGAGACATGGTTCGGTGGCGTAAAATCTGCAGTGTCCATGCCCCACGTGGACGTACCCTAAAGCTGGCTGTATACATTAGATGAATATCGACCAAATTTGCCGATTTCAGTTGGACAGCCAATTATCTCATGTGATGTTCACTTCTGACTCGCCCATTGTCTGCTGTCAGGGAGAAAGAAGGGTTGGGCATGTTAAATTTTTAAATGCTCAATTATTTTTGCCCTCGAGGGATTTTGGTAGCACCTTACTCCCCTGTGCATTTTATATAGGGGTCCAGAAGGCCAGTTTAAAATAAATTTCCCCTTTCCTGAGGTAGCTGCAGTGATAGAAACAAAGACCGCCAGAATCGGTAATGATTAAGGGTCCATTTACATGGGCAGAATACCAGGCCAAATATTGGGAATGAATGTTTTAGGTATTGACTCTAAAGGGCCCTTTACCTGGGCTGAAAATCCGCAAGATAATCGATGGCGAACGTTCATAGGAATGCTCATTATCGATTATTTGGTGGTCAAAGAGTGCCACCGATTACCCGATGAATGAGTGAAATGCTTGTTCATCGGGTAATAAATCATTCATGTGGACACAAAATTTGTTGATTGATCAAGAGATTATCTATTATCTCTATAGTACTGAAATAGAATGCCACAATTTTTTTTTCTGCACAAAAGGTAGTTGATTGTTATCTAAAATGTCCAGCCATCTTTCTACTTAAAGGAGTGGTTTAGGCCAATTTGCATGTGCTAGTGCTTTGGGTGTGGGGATTACTGTCAGAAGATCGAGTTCAGGTCTGAGGAATAAGAGTTGGTGGGGGTAGTTGTTTTTACTAAGAGGAGAATCACTTTAGGAAGCATGATAACCCTGTCTGGAAAGATGTGTTTTTAAGGAACGTTTAAAGGTAGGGAAGTTGGGAATTGACCTAGTATTCTGGGGCAGAGCATTCCAGAGAGTAGGTGCAGCTCGAGAAAAGTCTTAAAGACGGGTGTGAATTATGGAAGATGTTAATCTTATATCACTGGCAGAAGGGAGGGCAGGAGTAGGGTGGTAATCGGAAATACGGGACGAGATGTATTGAGGTGCAGCACTGCGGAGAGCTTTGTGGGTGAGAAGTTTTAACTGTCTTCTGTGGAGGATGGGCAACCAGTAAAGGGACTGGAACAGGTTAGAAGAATCAGTGTAGCGGTTGGATAGATAGATGAGGAATCTGGCCAGTGTAGTAAGATCCTACAGGGTTACTGGTTGACCCTTTGTCTTGTATTATTCATGGATCCAGAAGCCAAAATAGTTTAACGCCCAGCATTTTTCTTAAGATTGGCTTTTTAGAGTGCGTTCATTTCCGTTGTATGTTTGTGAGCGTTTAGGAACAGACATCTGAGCAAATATTTTGTGTGGGAGTGTGACAGTAACTGGCCAGGGTCAGAGCAGGATTGATAAAAACTCTAGGTCACAGAGCCCCAGTGTCTAGGATGAAATGCCACTTACTGGCATGCAATGGAAAGCTATGCAAATGTTTCCTTTTAAAAGGATAAAGTTGAAGTACTGTATATAGTAAGTGTGTGTGTGTATATATATATATATATATATATATATATATATATATATATATATAAATAATCTATCTATATCACTTTCAGTAGCAGTACTGGCTCCACAATAAGATATTCCTAATTAAGCAAGCCAGTTTGGTTTTTAGCCACTTGGCATAGTACATGGATTTCCTCCAATGAGGTGCATTGCTAGACTCTAAAACCTTCCAGGGCAACTTGAGCACTGGGTCAGGCCTCATGCACACGACTGCCCATTTTGTGCAAACCACGTATGCGCAAAATACGGATGTGGTCCATGTGCCATCCACTTTTTTATATTTTTTTTATTTTTTGCGGACGGGTCCATGGTCCACATTTTGTGGTTCTATCTTTTTGGAGAAGGACATACGAATGCAACATGGATGATCTGTGTGCTTTCCACAACCGTATGTCTGTTGGCCACAAAATGCAGACCCATTTGGAGTCTGTGGGTCCGCAAAAATTGCGGATGCAACATGGACAGTATCCATATTTTGCATAGCTGCAATCTGCAAACAGCAAAATACATATGGTTGTGTGCATGAGGCCTTGCACGGAGTAGAAAAGTGTAGGGTATTTGTTCTGGGAAATCTGTCATCATCGACCTCCATATCCATCTATTTGCATGGCAGTGGCTCACCTTCTGGCTGTGTTCCCAAATTAAGATACTTTCTTAATATGCAGATTAGGCCTTTGGTGCAATGAGGGCATCACCATTGCTCTGGTTGCACACAAGCTCCACTCCTTTCTGTGGCCAGCCCCTCCCTCTCTGCTTTGACAGCAGCAACACATCATCTTTTTACCTAATCCTTTATTTTTTGATTGCAGATTTTTTTTTTTATTATGAACATTATTATGGGGGCGGCCATCTTGCCTCAGCTGTTAACAGTATTTACACAGCATTTAGAAAATTGCTTTACGTCAGCCCTATGGGCCTTAGACACAATGGTAGGGGGGGAACCTCATTGACTTCTATTGGAGAGTCTTCTATGCTGCAGTCATTGTACAAGAAAAGAACAGATGAACTCTGACAATCACCTATTGTGTCTGTCTTATCTGTTACTGTAATTATGCCTGTAATGATATCACCTCTCTATATAAATAAGTAGGTAACTACAGTAAAGTGATCTGTACACACACCAAGAAGTGGCGCCTATTATTAGACTTAGTGGCCAGTGCGAAAACTGCAGAATGCAATAAATATTGATATGGAAAATTTTAAAATAACCATCAAAAATTCATTAAAAATGTTAGAATGCATTAAAAAATAAAAAAAAAACATTTACCTCAACTCCACCACAAATGCCATCTGACGCTGCTCTACGTCCCACTCCGGGGCCAAACACACAGGAGACACTTGGACTTACTACTCAGCCAATCACTTGCCACAGTGGCCAACTATCTAATGTGCATGCCAGCCTCTCAATTCCTTTCATTTCAGGGGAGGTAAGGATTGGGTAGTTGGATTTCAGCTGCCTAAGGCCTCATGCACACGACTGTGGCGTTTTTTTGCGGCCCGCCCGTGTGCCTTCCGCAATTTGCAAAACAGACAAGAATAGGACATGCTATTTTTTTTTTTTTGCGGGGCCACGGAACGGTAAAACGGATGCAGACAGCACACGGTGTGCTGTCCGCATCTTTTGCGGTCCCATTGAAGTGGATGGGTCCGCACCCGAGCCGCAAAAAATGCGGCTTGGATGCGGTCCACAAAAACTGTTGTGTGCTTCAGGCCTAATACTATTATTCTTGGGTAGATGAGCTGCTGCCAGAGATGTCTGGCAATGGCTGTCCTCCCTCTCCCCATAAAGGACTTGTGTATTCTTACCCAATTGTGTATGAAAGGGTCTGTAAGGTAGCTGTCACATGGTCGACAGCTGTCTTATATCTTAGGCCAGCCTTACCCTGGTCCATTCACTACGCTGGTTGCCCATTGAGTTTGGGATACAGTTGAGGGTAGGTTCACACTGAATCTACTGAACTTTTTTGGAGGAGGATTTGAGGCAGATTTTCCTGCAGGTTTTTCAGCCAAAGCCAGAAGTGGATTTGAAAGAAATCAGAAATACAAAGGAAGGGCTTATACTTCTTCCTGTTAGATCTTCTTCTAGCTTTGGCTGGAAAACCTGCAGGAAAGAACCTCCTCCAAAAATCCTACCGTCTAAACGTCCTAATAAAACCCATAAACAAGTAAAACGTGCTGCACTGCCCTATATTTCTTTCCTTGCTCCTGTCTACCACCCTCCCCTTGCTCTGCATCAGGGATGGCCAACCTACGGCTCTCCAGCTGTTGCAAAACTACAACTCCCAGCATTCCCATGCTGCCTACACCAGGGCATGGTGGAAGTTGTAGTTTTACAACAGCTGGAGAGCCGCAGGTTGGCGATCCCTGCTCTACGTTCTTGTCCAAGATTAACATCCTCCATTATACAAACCTTGTGCCATCTCCAAGACTTTCCTCATGCTGCACCAATTCTCTGGAATTTGCTACTCCGAACTGTCAAATTCATTCTCAAAATCCATTGTTTTAACGGAGTCCGAAACAAACAATTGTAATAACGGTCATTCATCCCAATTACAGTTTGCATCTGGCTGCATGAACGGCACTTTGAAGAAACATCGATCAACATTATGGGTACTGCATGATTCTTTAGAACAGATGGCTGCACCTTTGTACAAAACAAGCGCCTTTACCTCTGTTGCCACCCGTTTCCTCATAGCTTGTATGCATCATTATGATCATGTACGCTCTAAATTGTAAAGTACTGCAGAATATGTTGGCACTATGTAAAGAATATTAGTCACTATACCTGTACTTTCTTCAGACTGAGGGAGATTTCTCAAAGCTAGTGTAAGGGAAAACTGGCTTAGTTGCCCACAGGAACTAATCGGATTCCACCTTGAATTTTTTCAGAGTTTTTTTGAAAAAAGAAAGGTGGAATCTGATTAGTTGCTGTGGGCCACTAAGTCAGTTTTCCTTTACAATAGTTTCAATAAATGTCCCTCTTTGTTTTAAAACAGGAAAATGAACCATAGTTCACTGCACTTGTTTAATGTAATTGGATGTATCAATTTGCTGTCGAAATCCATGAAATCCAATGTATAGCAAGAATTGGTCCTTCTTATCCATGT
This sequence comes from Bufo bufo, assembly GCF_905171765.1. Lineage (NCBI taxonomy): Eukaryota > Metazoa > Chordata > Amphibia > Anura > Bufonidae > Bufo > Bufo bufo. Next base: position 160,224,379 of record NC_053393.1, on the reverse strand, counting down.
GAACTTGGTGACCCGCCCTAGCTTTTCAAAAAGCCAGTATAGACTCCTCAAACTGGTTGTCCGTCTTTGGAAGTTGAATTGTCAATCCCAGACTCGCCTGCTCCCGCCTCTGTTTCAGGTCCCTGGCTCCCAGGCTTCCTTCAGTAGTCTAATAGTCCTTGTCCTGTAAACTTCCAGATGGTGGGCTCACATAGTCTGCTGCAATCCAGCAGTGATGTGCAGCTTGGGGGCATGTCACTGAAGCCAGTTGTTTTCTGTGACTCCATATGTGACCCTTTTTCTGTCCGAAAATGTACAGGACAAGGACCAGAAGACCACTGAAGGGACCATGGAGCAGGAGATTCATTTTTTTCAATAGGTACAACAGGTTGAGCTTGACGGTTTAAAAAAAAAAAAAAGTTCTCAAAGCTGGACAGCCCCTTAAAACAATCTAAATAGAAGTAGTTTCCATACTTTTTGCAAACTGGTTCTTTGCAATTATAGACTTGAAACCATTTTGCCTTAATTACCTTACTGTGCACAGTGACCTCACTTTGTTGTGGAGCTGAGACCATTTCTAAATGTAAATTTTTGTTTACCAACCTTAAAAGCTCTAGCATTTGCTCTAATTGCATTAAGAATGCATACCATCCTCCTTTTGATATGCTGATTGCCTATCTGTAAGAACAAAACCCTGCAGTTTTACTATTGTGATGAATGACTTGACCTACAGTGATGGATGAGATAGCTGGAATGGCTCTGCACTGTAAAATCTTTGAAGACTGGTCACCATTTGTGATACTGGAAGCACTTGGAGACTCATTACCACTGACTTAAGTAGAAATGGCTTGTATATGCCAAGATTTTTTTATTTTTTTATTTTATTGAATTCCGCCTTTCGTCTGATAAAGTAAGTTACGGTTAAGCTAGGTTGGAAGATGATCGGTGATGCAAAAAAATAAATGCTAACATTTAAACAGGATGTCATTCTAGGACAAAAACTTAAGAAAATTGCATGAGGTCTTTTTGATTATCTTCCTGTTCATGATGGTTAAGCTCTGTTCACACTAGCATCATGGCTTCTGTTCATAACTAAACCATGATACCGGTGACTGGTCAGATTTCGATAGATGCCAAGATTACTGATCATTAAGGTATGAGTTCTTAAGGGTCTTCTCAGATTTCGTTCGTAAGCACAGTATGTTTACCGTGTCTACTGGAAGGGTGCTTAGGCCCTGATTTATTAGGACCAGTGTGTGCCACCCCAGTCTTGATAGGCCCTGCTCCACCAGAGGAAGTTTTTAATTTATAACGAGGTGCAGACTTTGTCATAAATTAAATTCCTTCTCCAGCAGTCCATGCACCAGACTGGAATCTAAGGCTACTTTCACACTGGCGTTTTTGGTTTCCGTTTGTGAGATCCGTTCAGGGATCTCTCAAGTGGTCCAAAATGGATCAGTTTTGCCCTTAATGCATTCTGAATTATAAATTTCCCCTCTGGTGCTTACTTAAAAAGGACTTGTCGGTCCCTATTGACTGGACAGAGGCTTTTGGCCTCCATTTGTCTGGTTTAGGGCTCCTGAATGTGTGTTCTTTCCTCATCTGTTTGTCTATTCGGTGGCATCCGCAAAAATGTAGAACATGCCCTATTGTCCGTAGTATGGACAAGGATAAGACTGTTCTATAGAGGGCTGGACGATCTGTTCTGCAAAATGCGGAATGCACACGGCCAGAATCCGCAAAACAGGCAACAGTCGTGTGCACGAGCCCTTAAATTGGGATTGCTGTTTTTATCATGGATGAGTTCATATTCCATCCAGGCACATCCTATAAAAGATAAGTTTCCGGTAAACCTGTTTGTATATGTCTTGAGTTTTTCCAATGCAAAGAAACGATCGTGTGAACAGAACCTATATCTTCAGAGACTATATTAACTTTTAGTAGATAATTTCAGGCGACTATAGTTCTTGAGGTTTCAAACCGTTTTCTCTTCTTGCCTAAATTTTCCAAAGTTGCTGCTGCTGGTTTTGCTTTGAACATGTGACACCCATGGCCGCTGCCTGACCTTCTTGTAGGTGTGTACTCCAATAATGTGCAATTGCTCTATTTTAAGACCTCACTTTCATTACTAAATGACTTTCAGCGAAGAATAGGCTGTTTAGATTAGCTTAACTTGGTCACAGGCCCATCAATGCTTTGAGTGTGGCTAATTTAGTGCTGTTTTATAGTAGGCCCGTAACTTAATGATTATGGCTTTTTCATATGACAGAATAAGTGTTTTTTTTTCTCCCCCTCTTTTCAGCCCAGGGCTGATCAGCTATTTAGACTCCCAAGCTTAGAGAATTTTATGGGCTCGTTGTAGCAATGGCATTCAGATGGAATGTCCCAGTCTTTTGTTTACTGGGAATGAACTCTGGATCTTCACATACAGGAGCACTCTGCAGGTAGTCAAGATGGTAAGGGATTTAGGCCATGACCTCATACCCTAGTGCCTAATTAACTCTGAGATACTATTTAGAAAGAAAAGTGAACGCTTGGAAATGGGAAATGTTACATTCCTTGTTATTTAGGGCCCTGGCGGAATTTGGCTGCCGTTAACCAGAGTCTCTCCAACTTTCAATTACTATAAAATTAAAAGTTTAATGAAGCCAGAAAATTAATTTATAAGAATTTTTTATTATCAAGATTTCCCATCCATTTTTTTTTTTTTAACCATTTGCACCTAATATTAAAGTGGTTTTCCAGGTTCTAAATATTTAAGTCCTCATTATCAGATCAGTGGGTCACGCCAGGTGTCAGTCAGACAAAAAAACATTGCATGCAATGTTTTTTGTCCGGCTAAACCTGGCTTTTATGCTGGAAAGCAGCCAGATCGCTGCTGAACCTCATTACAGTCAATGAAGATCCAATGGTGAACTAGAGAATCTGGCAATGCCGGATCTGCTTGACTGAGATGTGAACGAGGCCATGGATCATGTGAGTTTATGCTGCAGTTTTCCCCCTTTGCAAGGCATAGGGTCATCTCTGCAGAATTGGCCATGACAAAACCACATGAAACTCATCCAGATTTTTTTTTTTAAGCAATCTATGGTATGTCCTGTGTTGGCTTGCCTTACATCTTGGTGGGTTTAGTGAGGCTAGTTTTTAAAGTTCTCTATACACACATTGCATTTTTGTTTGTAGTATTTTCAAACCCAGTAGCTGCATTCACTAACTTGGTTGGCAGGGTGTTGGACCCCCGCCAATTGGCTAGTGATGGCATATACTAAGCATAGGCCATCACTTAGTAAAGGCTGGACAACCCGTTTAAGGGCACCCAAAATGGTGTAAAAAAAAGTCTTAAGCTGGTCATACACTGGAGATTTTAGGCATTGGAAAAGGCTCATTTAAACCATTTTATGCATCTCACCTTTTTGTGACATGAATGAGTGTAATGTATGCCTACCAATTCCAGCATTCGGTGGGAAAAGTTGATCTGCTGTGTTAAATTTTTTTTTTCCCGGTTAATTTTTTTTCCGGTTAATGTTGGCTGCTGTAATTAAAGAGCATGATCTGCATCCCATCAATGGAAGCCCATTTTAGGCCACAAATTACAACAGAGGTCCATAGGTACTGTTTTTGTTTTAACTTATGGCATTGTCATCACAGATCAACCATGCCCCTCGTGTATTGCCTTTACAAGTTTAAGGAGGCCATACACGTAATGATAGAAGTTGGCTGATGGTTGAACATCAGCTGAACAAACGATCATCTGGTGAACGACATGACCACACACATTTTAGTCCACATTGGCCATTACACTTGATCAAACTGCCCATGTATGTTCAGTGAAATCGGGCGATCAACAAAGATCTTTCATACACTGGTGGAGGAAAATATCAAACACGACCATCTTCTTTTCAGACAATGATGCTCAGTCATCGGTAGGCTTAAACTATCGTTTTTAAATTTCAGCCGAAAGTTTGTTTTGCTCAACTTTAGACTAATGTGCATGGTCACCTTTTAGTGTTGCACTGTAATGTTATTTTTCAAAGCTCTTTAGATATACCATTGGATGGCCTATGGGTAGATTAAAATTGAGATCATTAGGTAAGAAGTTTAAATGCCTTTGAATGGTCTTGACTTTTTTTTTCCACTCCCATTAACCATAGAGTGGAGAAGAGTAAGAATTCTTTCATTGTGTAGTAATGATGGATGTGGTTTGCTGTCTAGATTCCTCCTCCTATGATCTGGACTTGGTGCAGCCTTTTGTTTTTGTTCATCCAGGCAATAAGGAACTTGATGTGGGTGGATTTTATTTCTCTTTTGGTGTGAATCTGTACTTTGTTGAGTGGGGGCTAATTTTTATTCAGCTATGCAAACATTTCCTAAAAGGTAAGATGGTTAAAGCTGTCATCTCAAGGTCATTTGTTTGGTGGGTGTCAGTGTTGTGAAAGCTAACGCAGAAAAGCTTTGAGATGTGTTGAGCTGACTTTATTGTACTTGGTTTCGTGTCAGATCATACTGACTTCACGATGGCTGAACGTAACATTTCTTTTTAAACACCTTGCTCATTAATGGGTTTTTCAGACATAGAATTGTTTGTTTCCACAGATCAGTGGTCAAGTAAAGCCCATTGCTGGCCAGTATATTGGTAATGAGTGTTCGCAGGAACGCATGTTCGCGGTTATCTGGCAGTGTAATACTGCCGCCGATTATCAGATTACCTCATTCATGGGGCAGTCTGATCTTTCAGCATGCCTAAAAAGCTTTGCTGGCAGCAGATCGTGCTGTCTAATCACTATATGCTGCCGGCAAACAACTAGACAGCATGGCGACGAACTATGGCATAACGATCGCATCTCCTCCTGTTTTGGAGGAGATCGCTGCATGTAATAACAACGGCCTCCTCCACTAGTGAGCAGGCGACAATTTTTCCTTCCTGACAATTTTCTGCAGTATCGGGCTGTGTACAGCCCAAAGACTGTTATAACGTCTGCTCGCTTAGAAGTTGCCCTTCAGTGGAAAAGTGAGTGGGATCACCAGATTATCTGGCCTTGATTTGTAATTAGCATATTTGCCATTGTTTTATTGCCTTCCCTGTGAAAGATTTATGGAGTCCCTGTCACTGGGGACAACCACAGGCTGCAGTTCCTGGAGATTTTATCTGGTCCTCACTCACCACAGTAAGGGCTCTACTAAGAGCATCTGTCACTCCAGGCTTTGTAAGATGGATAGCTGCTTCCAGCAAATGGTACAACAAGAAAGGTTTTGGTGATTGGGAAGGTCTGGGAACAGACAAGACACTGCTATTAGAAATCTAGACCAAGTCGTTTACTTTGGGGAAAAACAAAGATGGATCACGTGTCGTATTCCAAAGTTCCTGAAAAGTAAGACCATCACGTGGTTCTATATTCGAGGTGGTCCTTTCCCATTGATATCTGTTTCAGTTTTAAGTATCACCTTTTATCTTTGTTTTAATGGTTTCCCTAGTTTTATAGTAGTAGTTGTATAGTAAATCATTTTATACATCTATTATATATTTTTATCATAAATGCATATGTAATACTGTTTGATATTTGACTCAAGGTTGCTAACGTTTATATAAAGATATATAAAATCTGAATAAAAAAAAAACATTGGCCCAAATTTACAAATTTGCCTTGTACAAAAATCTGTCTAAAAAAGGTGGTTCAGTTTAGCGTATCTAGGGTTTGTACACTTCTTCCGACATGCTTGAGCTTTGCGGTAGAGTTAGAGCCTAAGATGCACAATTTTGCACCAAAATTGCACAACATTTGTGGAATAAAAATCTCTTAAAGTAAGCCTACCTGTGGTTGTATAGACTCGGGGGCAGAGTTATCAAAATCTGTGTAAAGGAAAACTTTTCATTTTTCAGAGCTGAAATGGGATTGGTTGCTATGGACAGCTAAACCAAATTTCCTTTGCAACATTTTTGATAAATCTGCCCCAGATTTTTGAGGGAACCATCTGTTTAACATAAGTCAGCAATGTATTGTAATATTTAACACCATGGGAGTCTTTGTCCCCCCCCTTTCCCCCTTCTATGGCAGAGAAGGCACCTAATTTGTGGCAAGGTGCACTGCCCCAGTTTTCATTCCTCTTTTACATCTGTTTCCAAGCATAAAAGATATTCAATGTGTCTGGCACGATGCCGCAAAAACGCTCATGCTCGGCCATGTCCGTATTGCGGCCCGCAATACGGGTTCGCAGTATACGGGCACCGTCCGTTTGTGCACCGCATCACGGATGCGGATTTACTTGAGTGGGTCCACAATCCAGAAGGTGCGGAATGGAGGCACTTAACTAGGGCTGAAACGATTACTCGATTTGAATCAAGTAATTCGACACAAAAAATCCTTGATGCAAATTTTTTGCATTAAGGATTCGTTTGTGTCATGTGACCACGGAGCAGGAGTGAAGCGCTTGTTGTTAATCACCGCTCCGCCGTCACCCGCCAGCCCACACCGCGCTGCACTTTCCCCCTGACACATCGTCAGGACATAGTGCGAGTCAGCGCGCAATATGACCTTACGCTGTGTGACGTCAGGATGACAGTTGAAAGCAAATTTTTTATTAGAATTTTTTTTAACGGCCGTCACGTCCGTTTTAAGAAAAATGGTTATGGGGTTATTCACGCTGTCGTTTTTTTTTTGATGGCCAGTAATTAATGGACATCAAAAAAATAGAAAATGTTAATTCTGCTCTGTTTCCACTGACCGACAGCCCCATTGAAGGGGTCCGTTTTTCCGTTTCTCAGAAGGGCATTGGTGAAAAAAAAAGTCTATTTAAAAACTGAAAGTTTCTGTTCCTAATGGATGTATGAATGTAGCCTTAAAGGGGTGGTCTCATCTCGCCGTTACTAAGGAAACAGCAGAGGGCATGAGAGCTACTGAAACAGCGTAGCACGGCAAGCTATATTGTTTGTGAGTTAGGGAAACGTTCGGCAAGCGCTACAACTTCAGTGTAATAATGGATGGAAGTCGGAGTATTTGGGAAGATGTGTTTTGTAATTGACAGGGTGTTGCCTAGGGCCGAAGTTTTGTGTGTATTTTCTTCACACTTCACTAAATGCTACTAAATTCTGGTTGCAGGTGAAGTATACATCATGTGTCGGGGTGTGGTGATAAAATGCTCACGTGGCTCCGTGGATGGCAGGATTGGATTACAGTTGTTACTGATTTGGACTCGTTGCTTGTGAAAGCCTACTGTTTTCTCAGAAGCCATATACTTTGACCTTGTTGACCATCTGTGACTGAGTTCATGTTTGGTGAGGCCGGGCCCCCCATACCATGGCAGAATGCAAGTCTTCAGAGGATTGTACAAATGGATTTTCTTGTCCTTTATTTGTGCAATTGATTAGGTGGTGAATGGATGCAGCTGAAGCTAGCTTCTGCTCATGTGATTAGTTCTATTAGGCAAGGGCTACACCTAGATTTTTTATTTATTTATTTATTTTTTACTGCAAAAAATTGATCTTGCTGTCCAGAGGGAGTGCATCCAGGTGCCCGAATATCTCTGAAATCCCTGCATTTAAATGGGCACCTAGCAATATTTTTATTATTTTTATCATATTTTAATAACTTGGTACAGGCTGCATTCCTAGAGCTACTTTTTTTTTTCTTCTTAGATTTAGGATACGACCTCCGTAGGACGGTAAAATTATGCGGCCACGGACTGTCACAGGTGGGTGTGGCTGTGATCAAATGATGCTGTGAATACTGTACAGTTGACCCACAGTCAGGTTGGAACTCGCAGCACCATAAATCAATATAAAGCCTCATGCAGACGTCCATGGAACACGGTCCGTGAGATACCGGACTGGCATTTCAGGAGCACATGGCGTAATTGGTTTCTATGACGCCGTGCGCTCCTGCAATGCCAGTCCGGTATCTCACGGACCGTGTTCCACGGACATCTGCAGTGCGTTTTGGGCAGCCGGGTCACAGTTGGTCTGTGAAATGCGGCCATCACATCCACCCTGTGAGAACCTTTTACACCAGCTAATGATGGAGCATTCATACGAACATTCGTTAACCCATTCGGTACCCTATGTAGACCTGCCTCCAATCACTCAATAAGTGTTACTGCTCATTTGTTGGGTGATTGCCTCTTTTATGTGGAAAATGGAAAATCATGGGTTGTCAGCCGCACATCGATCTGTGTAAACAGGGGTGCGCTGCCAAAAATTATGAATTGTATCTACATTAACGATACCGAAGGCACTTAAAGCGCTGATGATTGCTCTACGTCAGTCGTGCTCAACCTGCGGCCCTCCAGCTGTTGCAAAACTACAACTCCCAGCATGCCCGAACAGCCTACAGCAGGGCATTGTGGGAGTTGTAGTTTTACAACAGCTGGAGGGCCGCAGGTTGAGCATGCCTGGTCTACGTAAAAATAAATGATATAATATATTATTTGACTACTTGGTCCCGTGAGTTTTTTTTTTTTTTTTATTACAAAAATGTGAATGAAAAATTTCAGGGCATTGTCAGGTTTTGTGTGGTGTGAGGGCTCTAGCCTAACTGTGAATGTGTGGCTTTGGGTACATAACTTGGTAATCATATCCCAAAGATCTCTTGCACAAAGAGACAGGCGCGCCTTCCGGAGTCCTGTGCCCCGTCTGTCAGGAGAGGCCCAGCAGCATTGCATTTGAATGGAGCTGGGTGTGGGGAGGCTAAAATGCACTGCACCCTTGTCTGGGGTCTCTCGCCGGTCTCTACCTAACTTAGGCACTGGCTGTGCGACTTGGTTAAATCTATGGCAGCCCTCTTTAAGTCACTTTCTACACCGAAAATGATAACTGAGAACGGGTCAGCCGGCTCTCTCCCTTCCACCCCACGCCGCTTTTTCCAACATCTTGGAAAAGTGGCATGAGCGGGGAAAAGTCGCGGATTCAGCCACAAATCCCCTTTGCGACCTAATCTGCTACAAAAGTACGCCAAAAATGGCATACTTCTCATCAGAAATGACCCCAGAAAGTTGTTTGCCTTGCTTTGTATCCGCATAGGATTGCGCTGACAAATTTATTGATTGTGTTTTTCAGGTTCTATTGAATTCCCTTTCGCATACATGAACTGCTAACCATGTCTTTCAATTAGTTCACCTGAAATCACAAAGGTAGGTGAAAAATGAAGCTGGATGCTTTTTCTAGGGCCGGGTTCACACATTCACTTTTGGTGCTTTTTAACTCCAACTGAGGAAGAGTGTAAGGGCTCTTTCACACGAGTGGATCCCGTGCGTGGAATCAACTGCGTGCCAAGCCCCATTCCGGACAGCAGAGACACGGAGCAGTAATATGACTGATAATGCTCTTTGCCTCTCTGTGACCTTTTTACTACAAAATCATGGTGACAACTTTATCTCACTGGGATTTTGTAGTAAAAAGATCAGAGAGGCATGGAGCATTATCATGTTACTGCTCTGTGTCTCTGCTGTCCGGAGCGGGGCTTGGCCGTCTTTCACGCAGCGGATTACCCGCACGGCATCTGCTCTAAGGCCTCTTTCACATGAACGATACGGATTGGCTCAGGGTGCGTTCAGTGAAACTTGCACCATTGTGAAAGCAAGGGCGCGGGTGCAATCAGTTTTGATGCATTTTTCACACGCGTGAAAAAAAAAACGGAAGGTTTACAAACATGTTGTGCATCCGGATTACATCCAGATGCAATGTGTTTTTGTCTGAAGCCCCCATTCACTTCAATGGGGTCAGGGCTGCGTGAAAAACGCAGAATATAGAAAATGTACACAGACCCATTGAAATAAATGGGTCAGGATTCAGTGCGGGTGCTATGCGTTCACTTCACGCATCGCACCCGGGCAGAAAACTCGCTTGTGTGATAGGGGCCTAAAAGTACTTATGTGTAAAATTGTAAAAGTCCTGTCTTTGACAAAAAAAAAAAAAAAAACGGATTTCAGCACTTTTGCACACTAGTGTCAAAACAGAATTTCTGCGTGAATTTAACACCCAATCTGTGCCAAAATCCCCATGCGTTACTTGCACATATTGATGCAGTTTTGCCCTGATCTCGCCCTTTGCCTTGCAAAAGGTTAAGTCTCAACAAAAAATCCACTAAAACCATGGACATGCTGCAGATTTCAAAATCCACATGGCAGGTCAATTCCCATATGGAAAATATATGCAACGTATACACGAGATTTGTCAATTTGTAATCCGTGTGTAATATGCAATATGTGCAGGTAGCCTTATATTTTTGCACATAAAGGCGTTTTTAAGAAATTTAACTTTTAATAGCAGAAATCTGCAACAAAACATTGTGTGTTCTGTTCTGCTGCGGAACTAATATTCTGCAGTGAAACGATATGCCGGTAATTAGCATTTTTCATGCTCACAGGCTAACATAGAGAATGTCTTTATGGTGTAGCACCCTTATGCTACACCCGTTATTTAGGGTACTTTCACACTAGCTTTTTCCTTTTCCGGCATAGAGTTCCGTCACAGGGGCTCTATACCGGAAAAGAACTGATCAGGCATATCCCCATGCATTCTGAATGGAGAGTAATCCGTTCAGGATGCATCAGGATGTCTTCAGTTCAGTCGTTTTGACTGATCAGGCAAAAGATAAAACCGTAGCATGCTACGGTTTTATCTCCGGCGAAAAAAACTGACTTGCCTGAATGCCGGATCCGGCATTTTTCCCCATAGGAATGTATTAGTGCCAGATCCGGCATTCAAAATGCCGGATCCGTCCTTCCGGCCTGCGCATGCGCAGGACGGTAAAATTATGGGGAAAAAAAATACACGACTGATCCGCCTATCTGCATGACAAGCGGAGAGACGGATCCGTTCTTGCAATGCATTTGTGAGACGGATGCGTCTCTCAAATGTTTTCAGTCACATCCAAATCAGCGGATCTGGTGGGCAGTTCCAACGACGGAACTGCCCGCCGGATCACACTGCCGCAAGTGTGAAAGTAGCCTTAATCAGTAATTATCCCTTCTTTTTAAGAGGATGTATTACCTGAATAAAGTGATGTGTTTTACTATAAAGCTTGATGTTCCTATAGAATAACCATGTAAATATAATGAAGCAGATATGACTGCTGACTTGTATTAAAGTTTTTATAATTTTTAAGCTGTATACATGTGATATAGAAAAAATTTGATGTATTAATCTATCGAATATTATAAGCTTTAATCAAAGCATAAGGGCTCATGCACGCAAGCATACTTATGTATTGCGGACCATAAACGGCCAGTCTGCAATATACTGGCACTGGCTGTGTGCACTTGAAGTCAATGGGTCAGCATTTGCCAGATACGACCAAAGATGGGGCTTCACCTCTCTTTTTGGAGATCGGAAGCCCACAGAAGCACTATGAAGCGCTTCCGTGAGCTTTTGATCCGTGCCTCTGCACCGCCAAATATTTTCTATTTTCGGCCGTATGTTGCAGATTGCAGACTCATTCAAGTCAATGGGTCTGCATCCGCAAGTGGAGTGCATATGGCTGGTGGCCATGCATTGCGGACTGCGATCTGCTGCATGGGCATTGAGCAAGTCTGCTTGTGTGCATGAGCCCTAAGGGTTATGGCTACCGCGAAACTACTAAATTGGGTTAAGAACTGTCCAACGCATCAACAACTGGAAGGATAGTGGGGACCCATCGTATTCGAGGAAGAAATGTGGTCGGAAAAAAAAATCCTGAATAATCAAGAAAAACAGTCGAGCTCAGGGCTATGTTTAATAGTGAAAGTAAGAGCATTTCCACACGCACAATGCGAAGGGAACTCAAGGGATTGGGACTGAACAGCTGTGTAGACGTAAGAAAACCACTAATCAGTGAGGCAAACCAGAAAAAAAGGCTTCAATTCGCTAGGGAGCATAAAGATTGGACTCTGGAGCAATGGAAGAAGGTCATGTGGTCTGAGTCCAGATTTACCCTGTTCCAGAGTGATGGGCACATCAGGGTAAGAGAGGCAGATGAAGTGATGCACCCATCATGCCTAGAGCCTACTGTACAAGCCTGTGGGGGCAGTGCTATGATCTCGGGTTGCTGCAGTTGGTCAGGTCTAGGTTCAGCAACAGTATGTGCTCCAAGAATGAGGTCAGCCGACTACCTGAACATACTGAATGACCAGGTTATTCCATCAATGGATTTGTTCTTCCCTGATGGCACGGGCATATTCCAAGATGACAATGCCAGGATTCATTAGGCTCAAATTGTGAAATAGTGATTCAGGGAGCAGGAGACATCATTTTCACACATGGATTGGCCACCACAGAGTCCAGACCTTAACCCCATTGAGAATCATTTTTTTTTTTTTTTTGGTGGCGACTTTTTTTTGTTGGACAGGCAGTGTATAAACAAACAGCTCTGCACAATACAGTGCAGGGCAAGGGAGAGCATCGGAGCCTGAAATGCTCCACTGCTCATGTCACGGGGGCCAGAGGGGTGAAAACGGAGATATCTCCGGGTTCAGCTCTGAACCTGGACAACCCCTTTAAGCTGAGAAGTAATTGCTGTGTTCGGTGGTTGCAGCTATCCTTGTATAATCTTCTGAACACGATCTCTCTGTCCTTGGCTTACATTTGTCCTTGGACTTGCAGATTTCCAAATGTCTGTGTGTTCTACAGACTTCGTGTCCACGGCAAAACAGACACCACTAGGAACAAGCAGCAGGCTAGGAATGCCTTACGTACTGGGGTCTTAGGCAGGCTGCAGCTATCCATATGACTTTGCCTTTATCAAGGGAAAGGCTGCTTTGTCTACCCTGTAAACTAGACGCAAGGCACTTTTTTTTAAGTTTGAAACCAAAGGTTTTCACATGAACACATTGGGGGATATTTATAAAAACTGGTGCAAGGAAAAACTAGCTTGTTGCCCATAGCAACCAATCAGATTTATTCTTTCATTTTCTAAAGGACCTCTGAAAAATGAAAGCGGAAACCTGATTGGTTGCTGTGGACAACTAAGCCAGTTTCCCTTTGCACTCACTTTGATAAATGTTCCCCAATAAACCTTGAAGGTAACAGTCGGTGTCTGTATTCATTGGTAACAGTCTCAGATCTGCAGCTCTCCATTTTTCTTAATGCGTTCTGTGGCTGATAATGAATGTGAAGAAAAAAAAGGAAGGCTACTTTCACACTGGCGTTTTGGCTTTCCGTTTGCGAGATCCGTCACTGAAAAGAACAGCTAGTAACCGGATGGAAGGGCCTCGGTGCCATCATAAAATCACCATTTCAGGTCACATAAAATGTGTATATCTACAGCAGGGCTATGCTGCCACCATCCACCACAAGTGTCTGTCCTCTGCATCCTGCACCCAAAATCTCATACATGAACGTCAGCCCAACCTGCCAGCCTATATCAGAGATGAGGATCGAGGGGAATGCGCAGGTGGGAGGAATAGCTGTACCACGTAAAAACGGTTTTCACACTTTAGTAACTTAGACATAAGATTGACATTAATTGGCAGTCAATTTATTGCACTGATGCTGTAAATGGATTGTACCGGTGCTTGATTGAAAGGAAATCTGTCACCATTTTTATACTGTTTCCAGGTTCCTATAGCTCTGCTATACCCATGTGTAAAAATCCAGGTTCTGTAACCCCCCAGAAAACATGTTTTAATCAATATCCTAATTAGGTTAAAAAAAAAAAAAAGCCCAAGGGGCAGTACTTACCCATTGTGGAGCCCGGCTGCGCCCATCAGCAGTGAGCCCCGCTCCTCCTCACTCTTCTAATTTCCTCGTCCTAGCAGCAGTGACGTTCTCCTGCTGCCTACTAAAATCTTGCGCAGTAGATCATTCACCTTTCTGTGTGGGTCCACACGGTCTGTAATAAAGCTGGCAGCGGCTTCATTAACTGAACTGCGCATGCGCCAACAGCCTGCACGAGATTTTAGTCTACGGCGGTGACTGATTCCCTTTAGTTATGATTATTTCCTTACCTACAATACCATTAGTCATGGATTCACAAAAATTGGAGGGTAAAAAGTAAGGCCTCATTCACATCTCCGTTAGGAGATCAGGCCGGCTGTTCAAGATCAGCCTGCCTGATCTTGCATTTTCTGTCGTTGACGTATCCTCTACTTGACAGCTTGATTCCCATTGACTGCAATGAGGTCCAGTGGTGGTCCGGCCCAATTCTGGCATAAATGCCGGTTTCAGCCCAACAAAAACCCTTTTTTTTTTGTCTTGCTGACAGCCGGGATTTGTGCCAGATCTCCTAAACAGAGATGTGAACACGATCTTAGCAAAACAAGGTAGCTCAAACAATGGAACCTGTGCTTATAAACAGCTAAAAGTCTTCTGACTCCTGGTGGTAATAGTCCAACAGCCACCAGTTCCCTGATGCAGTTGTTCCTGTCCGCTCCCCATTGCTCTTTACTTCCTAGTTCCAGCTCGACAAGCCAGAAATGCTAGGGAGGGCTGCTCAGCCAATCGGTGGTGTAGCAGTGTCCAACCTTACTGATTGGTGGAGAGGGCCTTTCCTAGCATTTCTGGTGCGACAGGCAGGATCGGAGCACTGTTGGAATGGCATCGGCAGGGGATCAGTGAGGGAGAGCATGGCCTATGTTTTATCTTTATCCCTATCTGGCTTTTTTGAATGCAATTGTATTTGGAAAACCCCTTTAGGATTGGGTTCTGACAGAGTATTTCTTGAAGGCTTTCAGTTGCAGGATTTGCAGAGGAATCCAAAGTAATGCACAGTTCAGGTGAATGCAACTCCCACACCATTTACAAGCTGAATAGAAAACTATAGGCCACATCTAGGCATGCTGCTGACTTTCAGATCCTTTGGACTACATTCCTTTCGGTTGCAAGGTACCATCTTTCAGGGGCTGACTGGAGAATTAAAGTGGTCCTGTTGTAGGCAGGTCTAAATTAACAGAAGGCGGGACAACACAAGTAGGTGGGATCCACAGTGCAAAATACCATCCCAGCAGAACCAAATACCACAGTGCAGCACAATATACTGCCCCGAAAGCTGTCCATCTGTGGTGGGCATCAATAGCTGCCATTTCCTGTCCTCCTCTAGTTGTCTCTGGTTAAGATATGGAGCAGAGGCTTAGGAGGTCAGATATGGACCACAGCCAGGGGCGTAACTACCATAGAGGCAGACCATGCGACTGCTATGGGGCCCAGGGCAAGAAGGGGCCCAGTCTTAGTTGGGGTTATCTCCTCTTCTACTGGAGGTGAAAACTTGGTCAGGACTCTACCCTCTAAAGGGTCAACTTTTAGTTTAGGTGTTTAAATGAAGCAGTGTAAAAATGGGCCAAGGGTCATTGAAAGAGGTTTAGGCAGAAACCACTCTGTCCTGAGTGGGGGGGCCCTTCTCTATGTACGTCACTGACCACAGCAGTTGAATTCAGCAGGGTATGTGCGGTCACATTACTGCTGAGAGCTCATCATGTACCCGGCCAACGGCAGAGAGGAGGGCTTAGGCAGCCCCCTGGTCATCGGCCCCCTGTGAAATTTCCCTGTAGGGTCTATGGCCAGTCAGCCCTTGCCATCCTTTATACTACCTCCATCTCTCCATGACTTGATCTTTAAATAGAAATGATCCTCATAATGCAATTGGTAGATCCTGTAAAAGTGACCCATTGAACCAAGATGTACTTGGTCCGTTAACAAGGATTGAGCATAAATTGACTTCGTCGAAGGGTTTTCATCTGCCATGTGAGGTCTTCATAGTTCTTGTTATTTGCTGGTTATAAAAATACTTTCCAGAGTCTTTGATGTGTAGAGATTAGCATTGCAAAAATGAATGTCAGTCAAAAGGCATTAGATATAGGACAATAGAGGGAGGCATCGGTCACTGCCTTAGGGCTTGTTCACACGACCGTTGCCCCTCCGCGCTCGTGCTGTGGACCGCAAATTCCGTATGTCCATATTTCCTTTCCGCAAAAAAAAGAACATGTCCTATTATTGTCCGCATTACGGACAAGGATAGAACTGTTCTTTTAAGGGCCAGCATCCGTATTTTTTGCGGATACTTTTTTTGCGGTCCGAAAAAAATACATACGGTCGTGTGCATGAGCCCTTAACGGGATGAGAAGGAACGCATATTGTACAAATGACTCTTCAACATTATGTGCAGCCCTAAGGTCTCTGCCACTGTGACCCATGTTCTTATCTAGGCAATCCTTGGCACATTAGTAAGATATTAAATGAAGTAGTGAATGAGTAACATAATGGCAGCTTAATAGTCTTTTGTGTTTGCAGCTCAGTGTGCACTGTTCCAAACAAATAGGGCTTTTATAGGGATGATTTTAGCCCCTAGGAAATTTTATGTTTAGGAATTACCAACCCACCCCAATACTCTAAATTTCAAAGTAGCGTTTTCTGTAGTATTGTATCGGTTTAAAGGGGTTCTACAGGAATGATCAGTTTTTAGCAAATGCCCACTCTCCTGCCCACGTCACCATTGAAGCCAGTCATTGGCTGCAGTGGAGCATGTGACCATGCCCATGCTGCACCGGATGTTGACACTGTGGGAACTGGAATATGGACACAGTGGGGGCAGAGCAGAGCGCCAGAGTGGCAGGAGCAGGTAAGTATGAATCTTCTGTTTTGAGAGACAGTTAGCGGGCACTTGCTAAAAACGGAGTATTTTTGCCGAACTCCTTTTAGGGCTCATGCACACAGCCGTGACCGTATTGCAACCCGCATTACGGATGCGGACCCATTCACTTGAATTCTTCTTTTTTTTTTTTTTGCGGATCTGTTGAAATGAATGGTTCCGTATACGAAACGGAACGTAAACAGGGAAAAAAAAAAAGTTTGTGTGCAAGGGGTCTTACCCTGAGCATGCTGCAGGGTAAAACAATGGGCAAAAAAAAAACTGGTATTTGTAGGGCGGTTTATAATTTCTTGTCCAGCATGTAATATATGGACTCCCCTGCATAACGGAAACGGGACGGATCCGTTTTGCTGCTCTTAGACTTCTATTATGACGGAATGCCTCATAATGGAATCCTTAACGCAATTTTGCTTTTACCACCAAATGAAGCGTGAACGAATTTCAAAATATGAAATTTGCTCATCTCTAATGTCTAGCAGTGAACAATGTCTCGCCAATAGGTACATTACCCACAAGTGGCCTCTAGGAGCCATTTTAATAGGGCAACGTGGGAAGTACTTCTACGCCTTCGATGGCAAGACCCAGTGTCTAATCAGACCACACCTATAATCATTTACATAACTGCATGCCGCATTTTCCAGCAAGCCGACATTTCTATCTGGGTACGTTTTGTCAGTGAGAGCAGTTATTTAATCATTCCTCCTTTTAGTTGTGAATGAAATGACAGAGAAGGCAGTCTCCTTTCTTTGGTAATTGAGCCTTTAAAATTACTGTATACACTTGCACCATATGCTAAAAAAACACCTTTAGGCTCCATTCACACGTCCGCAAATGGGTCCGCATCCGTTCCGCAATTTTGCGGAACGGGTGCGGACCCATTCATTTTCTATGGGGACAGAATGGATGCGGACAGCACACAGTGTGCTGTCAGCATCCGCATTGCGGAGCGCGGCCCCGATCTTCAGGTCCGCAGCTCCGCAAAAGATAGAATATGTCCTATTCTTGTCCACAGCTTGCGGACAAGAATAGGCATTTCTATAGGGGTGCCGGGCGGGTGTGTTGCGGATCCGCAATTACACACCACGGACGTGTGAATGGAGCCTAAGGCCTCCTGCACACGACCGTATGGCTTTTTCAGTGTTTTGCGGTCCGTTTTTCACGGATCCGTTGTTCCGCTGTGTTTCTGTTCAGTTTTTCCGTATGGCATATACAGTATACAGTAATTACATAGATACAATTGGGCTGGGCATAACCTTTTCAATAGATGGTTCCGCAAAAAACGGAACGGAAACGGAAGACATACGGATGCATTTCCGTATGTATTCCGTTTTTTTGCGGACCCATTGACTTGAATGGAGCCACGTAACGTGATTTGCGGGCAATAGGACATGTTCTATCTTTAAACGGAACGGAAAAACGGAATGCATACGGAGTACATTCAGTTTTTTTTGCGGAACCATTGAAATAAACGGTTCCGTATACGGAACGCAAAAAACGGTCGTGTGCAGGGGGCCTAAAGGAAATGTGTCATCAGAAAATGACCTATTCTTTAAATCATGATTTAATGTTTAACATACTTTTAAAGAATTTTTTATGATGTTATTTGTAATTTCCATGTCAATATCTATATTTAAACAAAAAACATAAATTCCTGCAGTTTTTGCACTGAACACCAGGCATAATAATTGGCGCCACTTCTTGGTCTGTACAAATCACTTTACTGCAGTTTTTAATGCTGTGTAAATGCTTTTAAGAACTGCTCAGGTAAGGTGGCCGCCCCCATAATAATGTTCAGAAAACAGGATAAAAAAAGATTCTGCAATCAGAAAATAGAAACAGATTAGAAAAAAATGAGATGTTACTATCTGGTTTTGACTGGCAGAAAACATTTTTGGTGACTCGTTCCCTTTAAGACCCATTGTGTGTGTGTGTGGGGGGGTTTGTGTGTTTTCTCTTTTTACTTGTGTTTTTACTGAAGTCTGTCTATACGTATAGATCTGCATAACATTTTGTTCATTTAGTAAGTATGCTATATTGGCCTCACGTGCCACATATTACTGATGGGGGGCGTCCACTTGTTCAGGTTTTTGATGCAGTTTTTGAAGCCAAAATCAGGAGTGGGTTTTAAAAGGAGAGAAAGTATTAAGGGCGGATATGACGGCTCTCTTTTTGAATTCACTCCTGGTTTTGGCCTCAAAAGCTGCATAAAAAACCCTATACCCTTTTATCATTCTTGAAACTTTTTTTTTTGTATCCAGCTTAAATGTGTGCCTTTTGTTTCAATAAAATGACTTAAACACTTATAGAATTTTGAGCCAGGAGTTTGGTTTTTCACTATTTTAGGGTTTTAGTTGAAAGTTAACCTTTTTAACACTTTTTAAGGGGTTCATTTTTTAAAGCTCTTCGCCCATATTTAAATTCACAGTAATCCAACGGCTTTAAAAATGAAATGCGTAGCAGAAAAGGAATATTGCTTTCTAAGAGGCCCGCTGCTGGAGCTGTTAGAAAATCATTAAGGAGTCATGCAGTTTATGGAAATGAGGGAACAGCTGTGCAACAAATAGATCTGAAGACTAGGCTTCTGTGTCCCCCGTGATGCTCTTGACCACACGTGCCACCCCCACACCTTCCAAATCTCTGTCCTGTTTAGCTCGAATTCATTGTCTTGCCTAGTGCTGCTCATTATGTTGACATGTCCCCTGGCTTCTTTTTGCTGACCACCTGCCCTGTATTAAGGAGCCAACTTCCCCTCCTCCACCTACATTTAACAGATGGGATCTGCTGTAAACTGCTGACCACTACTAGAAAAAGATGATGTAGATTAAATTAGCAGGTTTTTTTTGTTTTGTTTTTTGGAGAATTGCTCTTAATCTATGTTCAAATTTACCGTAATTTTAGTGATTGAGCTTTTATCTAAATTTGTAAATTCTGCTTTATCCTGCTAAGTGTGTGTTGTAACATGTAGAGTATTCCTATTAATCATATCGTTTATACAAGTTTTTGTTGTTGGTGGTATTATCCTTGGTTTGTAATGGGTGCATGTAGCTTCATTCATGGTAACTGAATTTACTGTAGTTATCCACTTGGTCACATACAGAAGAATAGATTATTTTATAGCACTTCTTGGATTTGTCGTATAGCATTTTGGGGTTTTTAATTTGCTGGCTATTCTACTTTATTCTTTGTCTTCTCTTACAGGACATGGGTAACTCTTATGCAGGGCAGCTGAAATCTGCACGGTTTGAGGAAGCTCTTCACAATTCCATAGAAGCTTCCCTAAGATGTAGCAGTGTGGTGCCGCGTCCGGTGTTCTCCCAGCTCTATCTAAATGCAGAAAACTCCACTTTCTCTGCAGATGGTAAGTGCTAAGTGTATCTTGTATGTGTTAATACATATATTGCATAACACTGTGAAAGAATATTAGTCCTTGAATCTGGAAATCTTTGGCTCCTGGACAGGTGTCCAGAATGTATGAATGAGGGCACATAGTAGGAAATGTTCTGCAATATTCAGTTATAATCTGTCAAATATAGATCTTACAGTTAGGGGGGGGGGGGGAGGTGGAAAACTTTCATAATTTCTACCTTTTTGCTTCTAATTGTCTCCATACCATGGTTCTTGTTAAGGTGTTGATGTTAAACCAAAAGTTGAAGAACTTGAGAAGGATTTTGCTCAGAGATACTCCCAAAATGGCAACATGGACTTGGATGATGACGACGAAGAGGAAGACGACTTGTCCGATTCAAACAGTCCTCCTTTGCCGTATGCACAGAAGCCAGCCCCAGAAGGATCGTGTAGTGTAGATGGTAAGGGTTTAATTTTTAAAAAGTTTTCATGTAGGGATTTTCTTAAAGTGTACTTCCAGCTCTAAACATCATTAGGGTCCATTCACACGTCCGCAAAATGGGTCCGCATCCGTTCCGCAATTTTGTGGAACGGGTGTGGACCCATGTATTTTCAATGGGGCCGGAATGTGCTGTCCGCATCCGCAGATCCACACTTCTGGATCCGCACTTCCGTTCTGCAAAAAAATAGAACATGTCCTATTCTTGTCCGCAATTGCGGACAAGAAAAGGCATTTTCTATGAGAGTGCTGGCGATGTGTGGTCCGCAAAATGCGGAACGCACATTGCCGGTGTCTGTGTTTTGCGTATCCGCAAAACACATACGGACGTGTGAATGGACCCTTAGACTGGAGTCTTAGCTGAAAGTTTTGATGCAGTTTTATAAGCTAAACACTTGTCGTTAGTTTTTTTTTTTGGTGTCCACTCCTGTTTGGGTTTAAAAACTGCATGTGTGAAATCAACTTAAAGGTGTGGAAAATTGATGGCCTATCTGCAGTCCAGTTTGACACAAGCATTACAGATCTATGATGGTGTGAGTTTGGGTCAGAAAATCCACGGTCAGGCCAGGATGCTTGTCCATAATACACTTATTTGAAACTGGCCTTGGGATGTCATAAATATTATATCGGTGGGGTCTGCTTCTTGGCACCACTGCTGATTGAAGGGATCACACTGCTCCACCACTCACTGCGCCCCCTTTATTGTTTAGCCAACACTTTCATTAATATCTGGTACTTCTGCTCATAGCTTAGGTGAGCATTGAAGGCGATGTGACGCTCATTGAAACGCCGTTTCCCTTTCAATTAGGGTCAGAACACCACAAATCTGATCCTAAGCACTGACCAATTTTCTAGTCTTGGGGATCTCCCATTGAATTCTATACTGCTTTTCTGTTAAGTAGCTCCAAATCCTCTGCTTCCCAGAAACAGCAGCTTGGATATATAATTTCAGCGCTCTATAATATATTCAGTGTGCAGTAAGCACTCCCTAATCCCTAATCTTGTTTTTTTTTTCTTAACTTGGCACATTTGAAGCTCTGTCGTAGAAAACCCATCACGCACATTTATTATTGCCACAGTATTCTTGTTGAGCGGTTACTCATGTGTGACCGTCACTTCATTGGAGACCAGAACTCAGATCATTAATGGGGTTCCCAGTTGCAGGTACCCCATGGCTTAATAGATCTAATTGATTTATAAGGAAACCAGGGACTTCTTCAGAGCTAAAGAAAAAACCTGCACACAATAAGGGCTCATGCTCACGACAGTATGTATTTTGCGGTCCACAAAAAATACGGATGACATCCGTATTTTGCGGAACGGAACAGCTGGCCCCTAATAGAACCGTACTATCCTTGTCTGTAATGCGGACAATAATAGGACATGTTCTATTATTTTTGTGGAACGGACATACGGAAACTGAATGCACACGGAGTAACTTCCGTTTTTTTTTTTTGCGGACCCATTGAAGTGAATGGTTCTGCATACGGTCCACAAAAAAAATCGGAACGGACATGGAAAGAAAATACGTTTGTGTGCATGAGCCCTAAGTGAATAAATACTTTGTGGTTGCTCCCCACATACGCTGTTGTAACGTATTTATTTGATTTACTTTAGGATTCTGCCAAGCAGGGAAGGATTTACGGTTAGCTTCACTCAGTAAAGAGCAAATAGAAGTTCCTCCAGGCTTTCTTTTGGTTGGTGTGAAGACTCAGAGTCTCCCAGAACAAATTCTTGTCTGTGCAGTTGATAAAAGGTTTCTCCCTGATGACGATGGGAAAAATGCACTTTTGGGTAGGTAATTTTAGAAACTTTCCTGCTGTACTACTGCTTTGTTAGATCCACAGTCCTTATTCCCATCAGTAGACAGTTAAACTTGTCTAAAATGTAATTATTTGCTTATGAATATGCGGATATGCAGCCTGATGAACTGTAGCTTTATTTGGACAAAGCAAAATCCTGCTGACGTGAATTACCGTTAGTACTGTAAAACTCATCTGTATTAATGCATATAATTTATTTTTATTTTTTTAAGGTTTCTGTGGAAATTGCATTGGCTGCGGAGAGCGAGGTTTTAGATATTTTACAGAGTTTTCCAATCACATTAACCTAAAGCTTACAACTCAGCCAAAGAAGCAAAAGCACTTAAGGTATTATCTTGTGAGAAACTCCCAAGGAGCACTCTGCAAAGGGCCACTTATCTGCTGGAAAGGTGAGTCACTTTGCTTGAACCTTATGCTTGGTCTTTAATAATTTAGAGACCCTAAAGGTCATTCGGCCAACAGCTATTCCTCCTGACCTTCCCATACACATGCATGCTGGGCTTGGCCAAGTGTACATTTGTCCTTGGTGGGGAATGGGAAATGAGCCGGTGCCTGATACTTCTGACAGCTTCTCTCCCTTGAGAATAAAGGAAAGGGCATGTTGAAATGCAAAATGCACAATCCGTTTTATCCCACCGACATCTGCTGAAAGAACGTCAGCTGAACATGTAATACACATTAGATGGGTCCCATTCAAGAAACCCTCTAAGGATCTGCAAATGTTCAAATTTTCAAGCAACTAGCTCCAATTTGTGGCATGTGGGAGGGACATAAAAGCCAGATTGAATGCAAAGTTTCTAGCCTCTTGAAACTTCAGTAATCGGAACAAGTTTTGTGGGATGCTTGTGCAATGCCCCCTCAACTTGCTAGTTCTCGCCACTTGTCTCAAACAGAGAGGAACAGAATCCTTGAATTGAGAGACCTTGGTTTATCACTCTGGTAGTTCGCTAGGTGCCTAGTCTGAGATGTCAGCATTGGTCAATGCTGCGTGTGCCGGTGGTTAGGAGAACGACGGACAGGTGCACAGAGCCAAACCTCTCCATGTACGGATCATCTGGTTAGAACATCTGTACTGCAAGTTAACTTGGACATCAAATCCAAAGGCTAGGGGGGAAAAACAGTGTCTACACAAACCATCAGAAGGCGTTGGCACATCCAGCTACGGGTGTTCTGTTGACATTATGTCACTGCTCTCAAATGCTGTGGAGGCTGGCATGGAGGTCTATCCTCTTCTGTGATGAGTCATGCAGTGATCAGAGATTGGTCTGGAGACCATGCGGGCAATGCTATGGAAGAGGCTTTCACAAGGGAACGTCACACTGATCCTACTTCCAGGATTATGGTGTGGCATACTGTACGGCACCAGGACCTCTCCAATCTTCATTTCCGTTACACGAACAGCTCGGTATTACATTTATTTGTGCGTGGAAACAGTGGTATGGCCACTTCTCCAAAGTGTCCTAGGAGTTGTTTTCTCCCAGGCCAGTGCTCATGCTGCTGTGGCCTAAACGTGCTAACATGGCCTACAGAGTCTCCAGGCTTGTCTCCTGTTGAACACATCTGGAAAGTCATTGGTTGGCAATTGTAAAAGAAGTCACCAGCAGCAGATCTTGGTGATTTCTGTGGAAGAACATTCCTCAAACAACAATTAATAACCTCGCTAACAGCATGCCAACGTGTCCAAGTGCATGTACTTCTGCGCCTGGCATTCATATTCGATACTAAATAAATAAAGATGTTTTGACTATTTTTGGTTTTATTTATTTTATGATTTGCATATCATTAACATGTCTATTGATCCTTTGATTACCATCATTCTATTACTTTTCCTGCTTGCAGTTTCAATGTCGAGGAGTCTAGATGAACACGACCCTCACACTCATATTACAGAAATAGACAGACATTCTTTTGATTGGCCTCTATGCAATGTTAAGTTTTTCATATAGTGGTCATTACTGCAGAAGTGATTGGCCAGATGTGGCTTCCCCACATCTCCTGCAAAGGAGGATTGTGAAACAGTCCCTTTTATTTTATCTATAGTACTAAAATAAATTAAGTAAGTATGCCAGAGACCAGCCAAAGCAGTCTTCCTGCCTGGCATCGTTGTAGCAGGGAGCTACAACAATCCATCGCAGTGTAAAGTGAAAAGCTGGCAGGGGAGTGCTCTCCTTGATGTGAGAGCGCCCCCTGCTGCCTGTAAAGTTAACTGTGAGTGTGCAGTCTATAAATTAACTGTGACAAGAAGGGATTAATTCACTTCTTTTGATTTAAAAAAAGTAAAAAATAAAATAAAAAATGTATAAAAGTGAAATAAAGAAAAGAATGTTAAGTTATAGCAATAGTATAGCAGACTACGAACACACACACATCCTCCCCTCTTCCTTTTTGTTCATAAAATAATAATTATATTAGTTTTAGTAATATCATTGCGGACTATGTGTAAAATATATACGAAAGTAAATACTTTTTTTCTTTTCTCATAATTTAAAGGGGTTGTCTCACTTCAGCAGATAACATTTATTATGTAGAGGGACTTAATACAAAGCACTTACTAATGTATTTTAATTGTCCATATTGCTTCATTTACTGTCTGGATTCATTTTTCCATCACGTTATACACTACTCGTTTCCATGGATACGACCATCCTGCAATCAATCAGTGGTGGTCGTGCTTGCACACTTTAGTTAAAAGTACCGGCCTCTCTGGTTGCCGTGAGCATGGGACTGCACATAGGCTAGTGCATTTTCCAATAATGTGCAAGCATGACCACCACTGATTGGATTGCAGGGTCGCTGTAACCATTGAACAGAGCAGTGTATAATGTGATGGAGAAAAGGAGGCAATATGGACAATCACAATACATTAGTAAGTGCCTTTTATTAAATTCCTCTACATAATAAATACTATTTGCTGAAGCGAGACAACCCCTTTAAGTTTTTCCTTAAAGTGGGGTTCCTATTGGTGGGAGCCCAACTCCTGGGTTCTGCCAATCAGCTGTTTGAGAAGGCACCTGTGCTCCTGTGAGCGCCATTGCCTTCTCTCTGCTTTTCCTAGGCCAAGTGACTACGGTCACTTGGCCTAAGAGCGGCTCAGCTCCATAAAAGTGAATGGGGCTGAACGCTATACCAAGTACAGTGCTGTGCTAGGTAACTGAGAAAGCAGCGGCGCTCACACAGGAGTGTGAATGCCTTTTCAAACAGCTGATCAGCGGGGGTCGTGGGTGTAGGACCCTCACCAGTAAGATACTGATGGTCCCAGAGGATAGGTCATCAGTATAAAAATCTCGCTTTTGTAATTGCTGTCATACAAAATAAACGTAAATGTGCAGCACCGCGAAAAATCGTTTCGATCATTGCAGATAACCTTACACTCAAGTCTATTTGCCAACCAGTAAATTTCCCAATGAAAACCAGTATTGCTCGCTCAATCGGGGTCAGCTTTTTGTTGTTGTTTAGAATACAAATCTGTCTGTCCCTTTTGACTATTCGATAGTGGTGCTATATTCAGATGTTTGCTTCTTTTTATTTGTACTGTATATAAAGGTTATGCTTGCCTCATTGAGATCCTATGAAATGTACACAGATCTCATAGTAGCAATAAATATATGTATTTTTTTCTTAAGAGCCTCGAAGTCGGCCATTCCCTACTGCGGTTGCAAAGCCAATCACTTCCGTCTCCCTAACCTCTAAGAATGGAAACGCTAATGGGCACAAATCTGGATTCACCCATTCGGGTAATTTTTACCTGTTTTTTCATTTCTCCATGCTACAGCCAACCTGTCCTCTGCAACATGCTTTAATTCTATTCCATTTACTATTGCTTTTAATAGAGATACAATCTTATGCCTCAGCCAAAGCACCCACTACTCTTAATTCAAGTACGCCTCAGGATTTGTCCCGACATAAGGGCATCGTGAAGCCACTACCACTACCTGTCCATGCTGTAGGAAAGACTTTTCCTGCAGGTCAGTTTGCATTCATTTAGAATCTGTCCTTCCGTAAATATGTAGCGCTATGTTCAATATGCATTGTTTATTTATTCTTGCTCTATTTCAGTCCAAGCACCAGAGATCACCAATGGTACCATGAATGGAACAAGAGTCACAGTACTAAATTCAGCACCATCACATCCACTGGCTCACTCAACATCCCCAAGTCCTGGATGCGTTGCTGGTGATAGTGGTATGGATCTGTATGTTAACTTTTTATAATGGCTTCGGAGTTAGGGATTCAGTTTTTCTGTTTTGTCATGGAAGGTTGCCATTAAGGGGCCATCTGGTTCTCATGGTGTCTGTCATTTGATGGCAAAATAGAGCTGCGTGCTGCACTGTTTTGTCAGGTGTCTTGGTGGAATCTGCAACAAAGGCTCTTGACAAAGCTTCCAAGCAGATATAAACGCGACCTAAAACATTGGAGTATTTGTTAATGTACTGTGTATACATATTCAGTTTACTAACAGTATTTATCTTTATTATATACCTTGACCAGCAATGATAACTTTTTCTGGACCACCAAAGAAAAGACACAGAGGATGGCCACCAAGCTCCCCAGTTCAAGCACCAGTGTTGTCTTTTCCTTCACCTCCTGTGCGGCAAATCACAAGACCAGGTTAGACGGGTCAAATATTTTTTTGCATTATTAAAAAAGAAGATAATAAAATACTACTTTCTGAAAGGAAAATTCCCAGGTCATAAACTGAAGGTATATTGCTAGGATATATTATCTCTTTATGATTGGTGAGGGTCCAGCCTCTGCAACCTCCATCGATCCTGAGAATGCAGGGGCCCCAGTGCTGATGTGGTAATGTGTCCCCATCAGTTTTCTCTGCATACTGTGCATTCAGAAAGTGTTTGGACCCTTCAATTTTTTCACAGTTTGTTGTGGCATTGCGCTACAATAAAAATGCAGGTTTTTCCCCATTATTCTGCACTCAATACCCCATAATGACAAAGTGAAAACAGAATGTTAGAAGTCTTTGCTAATTTTATTGAAAACAAAAAAACTAAAATATTGCATTGGTATTCAGACCCATTACTTGGTTGAAGCTCCTTTGGCAGTGATTACAGCATCCAGTCTTCTTGGGTTAAATGCCACAAGCTTGACACACCTGGATTTGGGGATTTTTTTCTGTTAGGTTGGATGAGGACAGTCGATGGACAGCCATTTTAGATCTCTTCAGAGATGTTCAAATGGGCTCAAGTCAGGTCTCTGGCTGGGCCACTCAAGGACATTCACAGAGTTGTCCCTAAGCCACTCCTGTGCTGTCTTGGTTGTGTGATTAGTGTCATTGGGGCACATTTACTATAGTGTCTGAGCCTGTTTCTGACTCTTATTTTTGGAAGTCTCATTTACCAAGTGATTTTGCACTTTTTGCACCTATTTTCCAACCCATTTATGTAGGTGCGCCTTATTTTCCGCCGAATATAGTCATAATAGCTGTCTAATTTGTATTCCACTCTGGTGTTTTGATTGGTGAGTTGCGCCACATTTTGCCTACTTTCATGGAGACATGCACCTAATTTCAGCTCACTTGCACCACATTTTCATGTGCATACTAATTAGGCCAGTCTTAGTGAATATGAATCTGTCTTACAAGAAAACAACCACTATAAGTCAGACTTAAACCAAAAAAGATTTATTAAGGGATATTAAATGAGATGCAAATAAAATACCAGCATTGTTAATATACCAGTTTGTTATTCTTGTTTGTTTTTTACTTTAAAAAAAAACAAAAAAAAAAAACATTAACTTGTTAAAAGTGCCCCATTGTCTTTTTGGAGGTTGGACTGTCAGCCTAGTCTGAGCTCTAAAGCAGTCTTGGTCCGGTTTTAATTTAGAATATCTCTGTACTTTGCTCCATTCAGCAATCCCTCAACTCTGACCAGCCTCCCAGTCCCAACCGCTGAAAAACACCCCTACAGCACGATGCTGCCACCACCATCCTTCACTGTAGGGATGGTGTTGGGCAGGTGATGATGAGCAGTGCCTGGTTTCCTCCAGATCTGACACTTAAATTTCAGACCAAAGAGTTAATCTTGGTTTCATCAGGCCAGAAAATCTTGTTCCACATGGTCTGAGTCTTTTAGTCTTTTTTGTTTTTGTTTTTTTGCAAACTCCAGGTGGGCTTTCAAGTGTCTTACCAAGCAGAGGCTTTCTTCTGGCCACTCCGTCATTAAGCCCATATTGCTGGAATGCTGCAGTGATGGTTGACCTTCTGGAATTTTTACCCATATACATGATCTTTGGAGCAAAGCCAGAGTGACCATTGGGTTCTTGGCTAGCTACCTTACCAAGGTCCTTCTTCCCTGATTACTCAGCTTGGTGGGGCCGCTCGCTCTAGGAAGAGTCCTGATTGTTCCAAAATTATTCCATTTAAGAATTATGGAGACCACTGTGCGCTTTTGAACTTTAAGTTACAGCAGATATTTTTTGTACCCTTCTCCAGATCTGTGCATCCACACAACCTGTCTCTGAGCTCTACGGACAGTTCTTGCCTCCTCATGGCTAGATTTTTGCCCTGATATGCATTGTCAGCTGTGAGATCTTATCTAGACAGTGTATTTTTCTAAATCATGTACATTCTACATAATTTACTACAGGTGGACTTAGGGTTGGACGATATCAAAAATATTCCCACGATAACTATATTAAGAAATTTATCGCGATAACGATATATATTGCGATAAATGCCCATTTAGAAGAAAAAAACACTTGGGGCCACAAGGAGACGTTATACTGTATGGGGCGGCCACAAGGAGTCGTTATACTGTATGGGAGCAGACACAAGGAGATGTACACTGTATGGGGCAGCCACAAGGAGACGTTACACTGTATGGGGGCAGCCGGGCAGCCACAAGGAGCCGTTATACTGTATGGGGGCGGCCACAAGGAGCCGTTATACTGTATGGGGGCGGCCACAAGGAGCCGTTATACTGTATGGGGGCAGCCACAAGGAGATGTATACTGTATGGGGGCAGCCACAAGGAGATGTATACTGTATGGGGGCAGCCACAAGGAGATGTATACTGTATGGGGGCAGCCACAAGGAGATGTACACTGTATGGGGCAGCCACAAGGAGACACTATACTGTATGGGGGCACCCGGGCAGCCACAAGGAGATGTTATACTGTATGGGGGCAGCCGGGCAGCCACAAGGAGACGTTATACTGTATGGGGGCAGCCACAAGGAGACGTTACCGTATACTGTATGGGGGCAGCCACAAGGAGACGTTAATTGTTATACTTTTTTATATGTCATTTTTCACCATTTCCGGTATCTGTAACTAGTCAATTGACTTCTAGTAACAACAAAAACATTACAGGGTTAATTCTGTACCAGAACGAGTGGTTTATAGTAGGGATGTCCCGATACAATTTTTTTTTAGACCGAGTACCGATACTCTTATTTAAGTACTCACCGATACCAATTATAACAATTAAATAAATAACACATTTATTTTGTGACCACTGACCAACCAAAAGTCCAAAAAACAGCCCCCAGCCTCTGATCAGCCCCTCATGTGCCTCCCAGCCTCTCCCTCTTATCAGCCCCTTCTGGTAACTCCCCCCCCCCCCCCCCACCCCCTAGTATTAATCATTGGTGGCAGTGGCCACAGGGTCCCCCTCCCCATCATTGGTGGCAGTGCCCCCCCCCCCAGTATTAATCATTGGTGGCAGTGGCCACAGGGTCCCCCCCTCCCCAGTATTAATCATTGGAGGCCACAGGGTCGTCCCCCCATCATTGTTGGCAGTGGGGCCCCCCCCTCCTCCCTCCCCAGTATTAATCATTGGAGGCCACAGGGTCGCCCCCCCATCATTGTTGGCAGTGGGCCCCCCCTTCTTCCCCAGTATTAATCATTGGAGGCCACAGGGTCGTCCCCCCATCATTAGTGGCAGTGGGCCCTCCCCCTCCTTCCCCAGTATTAATCATTGGAGGCCACAGGGTCGTCGTCCCATCATTGGTGGGAGTTTGCAGTTCCGATCGGAGTCCCAGCAGTGTAATGCTGGGGCTCCGATTGGTTACCATGGTAGCCAGGACGCTATTGAAGCCCTGGCTGCCACGGTATGTTAGTGAGCAGCATTATACTCATGTGCGTCGTGGCCGCCGGGCGCTCCTTCTTCTGTCTGTGCGGCGCATTGCCAAGGCTTATAAATGCGCCGCACAGACCTATGAGAAGGAGCGCCCGGCGGCCTGTGGCCTCCAATGATTAATACTGGGGAGGGGGGGCCCACTGCCACCAATGATGGGGACGACGACCCTGTGGCCTCCAATGATTAATACTGGGGAAGGAGGGAGGAGGGGGGCACTGCCCACTGCCACCAATGCAGGGACTTAAGAACATTCCCGGCACCCGACCTCTGAGAGGATGCTTTGATCACCTGAGGGGTTAATTGCGCGGATCACAGCGTCCTCTCAGAGGTCGGGTACCGGGAATGCGAGTCACAGAATTCCTTCCCTCCCCCACGCCGGCCGAACTGCTAAGAGCGCCGCCGCAAGCGGCCAGCAGGTATCGGGGACATTTGCACGAGTACAAGTACTCTGCAAATGTCCCGTATCGGTTCATGCTGGGGGTGGGCGGCCGCAGATTTAGAAGCGGTCAGCGCACATGACCGCTTCTATGACGTCGAGAAATACCGCAGTATTTAGGAAACGGCGATATTGCAGTTTTTTTGATACCGGTATATCGCCCAACCCTAGGTGGACTCCTGTCAAGGTGCAGAAACATCTCAAAGTTGTTCAAGAGAAATAGGAGGCCCCTAGAGCTACATAGAAACCTAGAATGTGTCGGCAAATAAGAACCATTTGGCCCATCTAGTCTGCCCTACATTTTAAGTGGCATAGCAAAGGGACTGAATACCTATGTCCATGCAAAATTTTAAATTTGCAAAATTTTTTGAAATTCGGTTTTCACTTTCTCATTATGAGATATTGAATGCAGAGATTAATATTTCTTTTTTTCCAGCACAAGGCTGCAACTTAACAAAATGTGAAAAAAGTGAAAGGGTCTTTCTGAATGCACTGTAGCAGCGATCTCAACTACCCAGCTGTGCAGGAAATAGTCCGTTGAATGTGGCCGTGCTGAAATTCCGTGCACAGTGGGTGGCCTGGGTGTCGCTTTCCAGGGCAAAATAGTAGAGGACGCAGTACTAAATCAATACAGAGGCACCTTAGTTCTAAGGATCAGTGGTCATCTCAGAGGTCACACCCCAACCAATAAAGTGATGGCTCATTATAGTGACATGCCATCACTTTATAAGATAGTATTACAACGTTAAGGGTTCTTTTCACTACATACAGAAGGGAGCATGGAGACTGCATTACAATTTACAAAAACTGCGACACTCCCCTAAAGCCTGAGATGTTCTTGTGACCTTCATATATTTAAAGTAGTGTAATTTCTAGATACATACAAATAGTCGTGCTGAGAACCGAATTCCTTTTTGTTTTTGCTCCCCAGCCTCTCTGGCCCAGCCTGTTTTGGGTGGAGTTTTTCAGCCGCATCCGATTCCAGCTGGAGAAACTGTAATTGTGCCTGAAAATCTACTGAATACCTCAGGTGTGCGGCCTGTGATATTGATAGGTGAGTATCTCAAGGAATGGCCCTTTGGAGCCAACATATGACACAAATAATGTCCCATCTAACCGCATCATATTTTAACTCATTTGGTTACCATCATTAGCAATAACCATTATTACTAGTGTATTGTCCATACCTATGTGTTGTCTTTACGTATATTACTTATTCATATTACAGGCTATGGCACATTGCCATACTTCTATGGAAATGTTGGAGATATTGTTGTAAGTCCATTGTTGATGAATTGCTACAAGTTACAGGAATCTGAGAAAAAGGAGCTGGATCAGATGGGAGTGTCCAGCAGTCAATTCCTCAGTGTGGAAAATCTTATTCTGCTCACCATCCAGTACCTTGTGAAGCTTGGTGAGATACAGTGCTTCTCCTCTTTCCTTTTTGTTATGCAGGATTTATAATCGTGTTCTGCAGAATATTTCCACGTTTACTAGCTTACAAAAGTCTCAAAGCAAGGAGGGCACCCTTTTGTAGTCAAAGTCTGTACGAAGTTTTTAGACTTTCCTGATAGCCCCCATTTTTAAATAGGATACTATTATGCTATGTAATGGGTATTCAAGACTCCTCATCAACAATGTTGTCTTTACAGAAGTAAGAAACAAATGGCATAATGCCTTTGAAAACATAACTTTCCCTTGGGGAAGGCTTCTCATTGTTTTGTGGCCTTGAAGATCAGAGAATTTTATTGTGTTTGCTTTCTACTTGTACAGAGTTGATTATTCTTTAGCTTTGTCAATATGACCTGTGTTTGAATGGTTTTCATTCTTGTCCTTGTAGGTCCAGATCAGATACCAATTCGTGAGGTTTTTGAACCAATTGTGCTGAAAGCTTTGCAGGACTTTACTTATAAGGATCGCTCCATGCAGATGAACTCTCCCGTAATGTCTGTGTCACAAGCTCAGCTTCCATGGTTGGCCCGCTTGTCAGCCAGTGTTTCGCAAGATTTGGTTCATGTCCTCGTTACACAGAACTCACTGGCAGAGGGCATCTCCGAGACTCTTCGATCTCTGAGTGATATGAAACCTCTGCAGAGGCTTCCGGACTATGTAGTAGTGATCTGTTGTTCAAAGGTGCGAGGGAATGAATTTTGTGTGATTGCTCTTGGTAAGTAGTTGCCTCGTCTCAATACTTAGACTACGCGAGGAAGAGAATAGCCAGGTTCTATACTTTCCAGTCCTATTCCTTGTATTCCACCTCAATATTCAATAGATCTCAAGAGCCTTTTGGATACACCTAGCTCTTGTGCTACATCAAAATGAACTGCTCTTATGTTGGTCGAAATCACCATTGTCTGAGGGATAAGGAAAACCGGGTTATGAGAGTCTCTATCACAAAATTGCTTAATATCTCTGATTGATGTCATTTCTCATTTACTTATATGGCCTTTATTCCTCTAGTCTTCCATCTGCCAGATGCCTCCCATAAAGGTCCTGGTGCCTTTACTTTACAACTTTTTTTTTTTTTTGTTACGAAACTGTATTGCTTCCAGTGTGTTGGTCAGATACCTTTCAAGGACTCCAGAGAGTGGGGAGCTAGTCAGATTTTTCCACTGTGCTATACACTTCTCATATCAGCTGCACTAGCTGAGCAAGATGGAAATAGCTTACGGAAAGTTAATTTACTGACTTGCAATTCATTTCACTGGAGTGCTGAATAAGCTTGTGCAGCATATAACTGACGCAAGAGTTTATCACACTGCTCTTGTGTGTGTGTGTGTGTGTGTGTGTGTGTGTGTAAATATATATATACACAGACACTGTCCACTCAGAAAAGGAAAGGTCACCGGAACTACATGGCTCAATTCATTGTATACTGGACGGAGCTAGTTACTGCAGCACTGCTCCCGCTGAAGTGAAAGGGAGCAGTGCTGCTGTTACAAGCTCTGTCCACTGCACAACGGACAAAGCTGTGTAGTTCCAGCATCGGAGCTACCTTGAAATAGTTGATCAGTTAGGTGTTGGACTCCCGCAGAGCAGATAATGATGGCCTTTTTTTTGGGGATACTGATGTCGCCTATTAATCTGTATATTGCGTTATGGCCTCTGTCCTCCTTGTATTGGCGTAGTGACCTTAGACCTCACTTCTTGCAATCTTCTTATCACTGTGTTTGAAAACATCACATTCATGTTTTATCTATCGATATCTACTTTTCAATGTGGGGGTTTAGGAATTCTATTATATAGTGTATTTTTGGTAATTATTTTTTAGTTTGTTATGCACAGAGTATATATTACTGTGTTTTAGGACATTACTGTCAGCTACAATACAATGTCTAATCTAGAATCACTGCAATGGTAATGAGGTTTTTATCTCCATCTTTAAAGGGAACCTGTCGCCTGCACTGTGCTGTGTTCTCTAAAGGACAGAATAGAGTAGTGCTAGTGACAGACCCACTGATTTCCGCAGTCTGTCACTTCTGGCAGTCGATACTTTTAGGCCCCTTTTACATGATCAGTGAAGAACTGGTGGTTGTTCGTGCAAGTTCAAACAATTTCTTCAGCGATTTTGTTCAGTGTTTGTTTTCTTCATGAATGTGAAGAAAAAACTGAAGAATAACGCTTGACTTCTCCTAGTAGTCATCAGAGAAAAATGCATTGCGTCCTGATGTCTTCCTTTTTTTTTCACGTGGCTCCATTGATTTCTATGGGGCAAGGACTGCATGAAAAATGAACAATATAGAACATGCCGTGATTCTTCCTGAATGCAAAGATGATCATTGAAAAACAAGGCTTTTGTGCACAGACTCATTGAAATGAATGGGTGAGGATTCAGTCCGGAGACTGTCTGCAAAATGCAACGCATCTGGATGAAAACCGCTCTCATGTGAGATTATCCTAATAGTTTTGTGCATCGGAAAGAAACCCATCAGTCGTGAGGTAGGGGCAGTGAGCGTCATCGGACTCCTCTCCCTTGCAGTGCTAACGTGTGCTGCGGGGTACGGCATGTCAGTTCTCTAAGAGTACTGATTGCCATCACAGAAATGACAGACCACAGATATCGGGGGTTCTGTCACCACCCTATGGTGTCCGCAGTGACTGCAGCCAGGCATTGGATTCAGCCGGTTCTCTAGATCCGGTTGTTAAAATTACAGCTGGGTCGGAGATCCGTGTTACTGGCTGAATCCCGATTCGGTGCTCTGGCGGCAGCAGCTGGAGATGGGCGCTTCCATTCCATAGTTTAGCTCCTTAAGCTTTTTAAAAGTTGGGTGGTATGTATGTATGTGTGTAGTGTGTATATATGTATGTGTACCATGTATATGGTGGATTTATGTGTATGTGTGTTGCATATATATGGTGTATGTATATGTAAACATGTGTCGTGACGCCGCGTGTCCGCCTTTGAGTAGGGAACCTGTTAAAAATTAGAATCCCACCACTGACGGCAGCATACTACAGGTGACAGGTTACCTTTAACCTTGAAAAGTTATTAGTGCCGCCATGGTGAGATCATCAGATTGGTACACATCATGCAACAGTTCTAGTTCAGAACGCAAATTAGCCGAATCTCCCGGCAGTCAGGTTTGTTCAGCACAATGACCTCTCTTGTGATTACATGTCGTGGCATCATGACTTCAGTAGAAGGGATTGTGCCGGTTTAGTGTTCTCCTCTGTTTGCTCATGTTGTAATGATCATTGACAGTCACCATGTCAGCTGGCACTAATCGTTTTTCGCAGTGTGATGGTTTATTATTATTTTTATCTTTTTTTCAGGAAAATACCAGTCCCGAGTTCTTGCTGAGAGTATGCTGACTACAAGTGAATTCCTGAAGGAGATTAGCTATGAGCTAATCACAGGTAAAGTCAGCTTCTTGGCCTCACACTTCAAAAACACATCTATGGGTAAGTAGTTTTCATGGCTTCATTAGATGAACGAAAATAAACGTATTGCTCAGCCAACAAAATGGTTATGGTGAAAAGGAGATTCCTAAGATGACTATGTTCCTGGGGTCCTGTCGTGGGAGCTGCCCCCTGAATGAAGTCACAGATCATATTCAGTGCAAAGAGAAACATTTATGCTCACACAGGCAACCCTTTTATTGGGGGGTACTGTAAGTTTTAGTGGTACACAAGAGTTACAAGAGCTTTGTGGTTTATTTCGCATTTAGTGGGTATCTTGCTTTTATGGTCTGCCCAAGATTTGCTCTTGCCTGAACCTTCTTTACCTCTGTTGGCATGCCGCCCAAGTATGTGTTCTTCCCAGGGCTGCACCATCCCCTTGTATAATGAGACCAGGCAACTCTGTGAACATAAGGCCTCTACCTGTTTCCAAAATGAAAGGGGCTGTCTCACCTCAGCAAATGGCATTTATCATGTAGACAAGTTAATACAATTCTCCATATTGTCATTTTTCCATCACATTATACACTGCTCATATCCATCATGGTTATGACCACCCTGCCATCCTGCAGCAGTGGCCGTGCTTGCACACTATAGGAAAAAGCACCAGCCTATGTGCACCCCTGGCTACCAGAGAGGCCTGCTCCTTTTTCCTATAGTTTGTCTGGGTTGTCTGCTTTTTTTTATTTTATATTGATGACCTATCCTCAGGATAGAGCATCAATATCAGATGGATGGGGTTCAGACTCTCAGCACCCCCACAGATCAATTGTTTGAAGAGAATACAGCGCTTGTTCGAGTGCTGCATTCTCTTCACTGTTTACCAAGGCAGCGCTCTCTTCATACAGCTGATCAGCAGGGGTGCTGGGAGTCAGCCTGCTACCGATCCGATATGCTCATCAATATAAAAAACAAAACAAAAAACTAAGGCTACTTTCACACCTGCGTTCGGTGCGGATCCGTCTTGTATCTGCACAGACAGATCCGCACAGATAATGCAAACGCTTGTATACGTTCAGAACGGATTCGTTTGCATTATTCTTTAAAAAAAAAAAAAGTCTAAGTCAAAATGGATCCGTTGAAAGTCAATGGGGGACGGATCCGTTTTCAATTGCACCATATTGTGTCAGTGAAAACGGATCCGTCCCCATTGACTTACATAGTAAGTCAGGACGGATCCGTTTGGCTCAGTTTCGTCAGGTGGACACCTCAAAAGCGGAACGGAGACCAAACGCAGCCAAACTGATGCATTCTGAACAGATCCTTATCCATTCAGAATGCATTGGGGCTGAACTGATCCGTTTTGGGGCCGCTTGTGAAAGCCCTGAAACGGATCTCACAAGCTGACCCGGAAACAGCAGTGTGAAAGTAGCCTAAGCCGACAACCTCATTAAGAATACCACTTAACTTAAAACTGGTTCCAGAATGTCCGAACATGAAATCTGGCTTTGTTATTGGTTATTTTTTTTTTTATAATTTTTTTATTTTTTATTACTGTTTTAATTT
This sequence comes from Bufo bufo, assembly GCF_905171765.1. Taxonomy (NCBI): domain Eukaryota; kingdom Metazoa; phylum Chordata; class Amphibia; order Anura; family Bufonidae; genus Bufo; species Bufo bufo. The sequence continues at coordinate 160,187,253 of NC_053393.1, read as the reverse complement.
TTTTTATTTGGTTATTAACTAGGTGATGATTTGGACAGGCTGTTGGAGAGGATTCAAAAAAAGAGAGGAGATAATGTTATTATTCCTTTTAATGGAGATGTGAAAGAATGTGTCTCATCCATGGAGGCAGCCAGCATGCTCCCCACACAGGGCAGAGGTACTTTTTTTTTTTTTTTTTTTCCTTATTCAAAAGATTTTAAACTGTATAAAACTGGAATATAAGCGTGCAGACCACACAAGTTGTTTGGTTATATCTTTGGCGTTTTGCAAATTTACCAGTTACAGTAAGCTGTATGACAAGACGTGGAGATACTGATAATATAAGGACATGCAATTGATAGGAAATTAGGTGGAGAATATAATTAAAAGGTGGACCACGATGTGTTACTAGTGGCGCATGTACATGTAATATTGTTAGACTATCAGTGCAGATGTCCTCATGGGTTGATATACCTAATTAATGTTTACTTGCAAATCTGCCCTCGTCTGCTTCCTGGTGCTGTGTTTTTGGGGTGCAGTCTTGGGATGCAGGTAGGAGCAGACCTACATGTAAACATAAATCGGGGTTATTAAATCATTGGACATCTACAGCACATGTACAGCTAGCAATAGATAGTGGCCTACCCCTTTTAAGTTAATTCCTTATAGTAATTTATTTCTGCCTATATTTGAAAATGGCAAATTCACTGATAAAGAAAGGTATTATTGGTGCACGTCTCAACTGTAAAGATGATCACAGTATTCTAGGACACTAAAAACGAATAGACTTTATTATTACTTGGTAAAAACGGGGGAATATATCACAAAACACTTCTCAAACAATTATTTCTCGTGCATGGCATTGGGGGACACAGCACCTTGGGTATATGTCCAACTACCACTAGGAGGCACTAGACACAAAAAGTGTTGGCTCCTCCCCGTTGGGCTATACCCTCTCCACAGGCACAAGGCTATTCAGTTTTTGTCTAGTGTCCGTAGGAGGCAGACCTGTCCTGCTTTTTTTTTGCAGGTCCTGCTGTTTATTTTTTTTTAATTTTATTTAATTTTTTCTCTCTTCTGCAGGTCTCGGTGATCTCCACCGTTATACCTGCTGCAGGCTGGGGCTCCATCGTGTTCCACTTTAGTTGCCCCCCCCTGCGGGCGCGTACTTCTGTACCATCGCCGGTCACCCAGTCCCCACAGACTGCATCTGCAGTGGCTTGCCGGCATTCCCACGGTTCCCGTGTTGAGTCTGCCGAAGGGGTGACCCTGCGGCGCCCGAAGACATCAGATGGTGAGTAGCCCTGTCCCTACCTGCCCCAGGGTTAGGTTCCCTCCTGTGGCCAGGGGGGTGGGATCCACCTTAGCTGGGGGTCCTGGGAAGCTTCCATCTTCCTCCACCTTTCTCTTCCCCCTTGGTTGGTTTTTTTTTCTCTCCTCCCTGGCCACACAGTCTTCTCCTGGGCCTTCCCCGCTACTTTAGTCCCCGGCTTTTGCAGGGACTAGGCCTCATCTTCCATGGCCCGTTCCCGGCTCCCAGGTGCTCTGTTTGCCCTGTTCCGCCCACCCCCAGGCGTCGCTCCCCCCCTCCTACCCTCCTCACCTAGTTTTGTGGGTCCGGAGGCCCCTCGGTCGGCCGCGATTCGCCCCGCCCCCCTCGCTCCATTCCCGGCCGCCTCATAAATTGAGGCCGCGGCTTTTGGGCCTGCTAGGCCGCGATCTTCCCGGCCCCTCCTCCTTGCTTCCCGGGCTTTTCTGACCCCGCCCGGCCCTCGGGAGGGGCTATCTCCTCCACCCTTTACTGGTCTCTTGTGGGTTATCTATCCAGTGGATAGATCCTCAGTTTTAAAGGAACTGCAGACCCCCTAATTGTCCTATGTACTGTGTGAAGGCAGCTAAAGCTGTACATAGGGATCACTCAAGTCGTTCCCCCCCCCCCACCCCTCCTCAATTGCTTCATTTCTCCTGCAGCCTCTATAGCTGCTGCAGCACCTCTTTGGGGAACATGGCATCCGGGTCCAGAATGACAGCCTCTGCTGGCTGCTCTATGAGGGTCTCCTCGGATCGCCACGTGTTTTCACGTGCGTCCGCTGTCTACGAAGGCTGCCATGCGGTCGGCCTGTCCCTGCTTGTGTGCAGTACCTCTTCCCAGACCCCTTTGTGTCCCCTGACCAAATCCTTTTGTGTAGGTCCCTTCTGAATGGTCTCCCTCTTTGTCAACATGGGAACCTTGTCCGACTCTCCCAATCTCTGGCGGAGTCGCTGGACCGCTACCTATCCAATTGCGGCCACCTATGCCCTCCCAGGGTCCTCCCTGCAGATGAGGAATGCTTAGATACCGGGTCCGGCAAGGGGTAGCTCACAGTACAACCTCGGGTGGTCTCAACAGGATTCCACCCCTCCTCGGCATCCTCGGGTCCTCCCCAGGACAGGCCTGAGGCTGGTGACGAATCCTTTCCTGTCACCCCATCCGTTGCCTCTGGGGACACCTCTGCACCGATTCCCTCGGAACAGAGCATCAGGCGGTCTTCCTCCATACAGAATCCCTCTGGGAGGTCAAGACTAACGTGCACGGAGGAACCTCTCCTACCCAGGGTTGGTATCCCCTCTAGTGGATTTTCGGATGGCGCTCCCCTGACTGCACAGGTATTCAACCGCACAGGTAAGGCAGCCGTCCCCGTGTTTAGCATAATGAGTCACCTACTTGGTGTCTCTGGTACGTACGCCTTCTCCTTAACAGGGGGATACCTGCACCACTGCCATAGGCTGTACCTGACAAGCCTTCCTGGTTCCCCTATACCAGGGGCTATGCTCTACACATTTGAGAGTGTTTCCACCGGGTCCCCATCCTGGTGCTGGTGTTCGCCACTCTACCTCATAACAGGGGGTCCCTGTTCTAGGCAAGCGCCTCCTGTAGGTTGGTAAGGAAAAGCAATTACATCTGGCTGTTTCCATCCGCCTTGCTCCTTTTCATAGGTAGAGTACCTACACCTACTCCAGATGCTGAAGCCATTACTCCTGGCTGGCTCTATGGTGTTCCATGCGGCACTATTTCTCCCTTCCGGGCGAGATACACAGGCCGCCTTCAATTGCCGTGGCGATTGCACCTGTCTGTTCCCAGCCACTGTGCTCCTTTCATAGGTAGAGTACCTACACCATCTCCTGATGCTGTAGCCGATACATCTGGCTGGCGCTATGGTGTTCCATGCGGCACTATTTCTCCCTTCTGGGCGGGATATACAGGCCGCCTTCACTTGCCGTAGCAATTGCTCCTGTCTGTTCCCAGACTTTTTTGCTCCTTTTCATGGGGAGTACCTACACCATCTCCGATGCTGTAGCCAATACCCCTGGCGGGCTCTATTGTGTTCCATGCGGCAACATTTCTCCCTACGGGCGAGATATAGAGGCCACTTTCTATTGCCGTAGAATTGCCTCTCTCTGGTTCTAGTCGGCACCAAGCTGCCACCTTGGTCCCTTCATGGGTAGAGTACCTGCACCATCTCCTGATGCTGTTGCTCCTGTCTGGCTTTATGGTGTACCATGTGGCATTTTGTCTCCCTTACCGGACGAGATATTGAGGCCTCCTCCAATTGCCGTGGTCATTGCACCTACCTCATCATAGTGTGCACCAAACAGCCATCTTACTCCCTTCATAGGTAGAGTTCCTGCACCGCCTCTGATGCTGCAGCCGTTACACCTGTCCGGCTCTATGGTGTACTATGCGGCCCTGTTCCCCTTTTTTTCAGGCGAAATAGAGGGCCTCCTTCAGTTGCCATTTCACCTACCTGATTGTAGTGTGCACCTGTCTTGTTCTTTGTGGTACCATGCGGCCCTATTTTCCGCTTCCCGGGCGGAATATAGGTACCATTGCTAACGCGGTAGCTGTTGCACCTCCTTGGTTCTAGGGTGCACCATGTGGCCACATTGCTCCGATCTTAAAGGTAGTACCTCTACCATCTCAGATGCTGTACCCATTACACCTTTCTGGTCATATCTCTGCACTACGCAGCCATATTTCTACTTTACAGGTTGAGTACCTGTACCCTCCAAATGCTGTTGCATTCCCAGATTCTGTGGCTATGTTTCCACTCTCCTTAGACATGCAGCCACTTTCCCTATATTTTAGGCGTGTGGTTGTATTACTCAAAGTGCTGGGCCCTATGGTGCAATCTGTGGCCCATACAGTTTCTGTATTACTGGGTGTTTTCTGCCCCAGGTTCTGATCTGTGCTGCGGATGTTGGTTTCACCCTTTTTGGTTCTTCCATACATCTCCACTCCGTTATCTGTCGTGCTCAATGGTCTCCTTGTACTTCTCAGGGCACTGTCTACAACAGGCCATCCTGGTTCTGCATATGCATGGTTACCATATCTGGCAGGGGTGGGCCAGCCCAACCCCCACCTTGTCGGTCTAGTGCCACTTATTGTAGCTCCAGTATATGGCTGATCTGTTCTGATCTGCATGGTGGTCCACATACAACCATGCTCCCTACACCATGGCCAGGTGGTTGTTGGCATTTGTGCTCTTGCCATCTCTATAGGGTACTACGGTATGCTGCGCTTCGCGTTACCCCATGTTATAGAGGAGTACTCGCGTTGTTTCCTATTACAGAGTGGCCCATTCCTGGTGGAGTACAGGGATCTCCACTGGATCTTCTACCTTGTTGGGGCACGTCGCTGGTGAGCATCGGCTGCTGCAGCAGTTTTTCGGTCATCGCTGGATGTCCTCCGCCACATGGAATCCTTCCGGGGTCATCGGCATTTTTCGTCGCTGGACGTCCTCCCTGACTGGTCAGGGACAGGACCACTGAGCGCCACACACCTGCCTGGCAGGTAATTTTTCAGCTGATTGCTCTGGCATCGGACAGGGTCCCGTAGTTCCTTCTGGGTCCAGGTGTTCTCGGTATTCCCTTATATTCTCTGCTTAGTTGTACTACATGTCAGAGGGGCAGTCCCCTTGGACCTTGCCGTCGTTTGCACCTGTCAGGTACTTTCTCCCCCCTGGGAGTTTTCAGTACGCCAGTCGCAGCTGGTTTCTACATTTCTGTGTAGTCTCTCCCGGCTTTTTCATGGCGACTTCTGCATTCCTTATGCATATGGATGTCTGTCAATTTAGTGGTACATCCCGAGCTGCTGTACTTGCCCTCTCTGGGACAATGTATACAGTTTGCTAGTCACTGTTCTTGGAATGGATAGTTGTCCATGGCCAATGTCCCTTCCCCTATGTTAGTTCCATTTCTCCTTTCCTGGATATTCTGGCTTGCGTTGTCTTCTGGTGGTTCAGCTCCTGGTTCCTTGTGAGCCCCTTCCGGGTACTCCTTTCTGGAGTCCCTGTCCCCGTTCATTTGACCACTCAGGTTCTGCATGACAATCGTTTTTTTTTTTTTTTTTTTTTGGAGGGGTCGGGGCATGGGTTGATTGTTCCCTTTTTGGGTCCCAATAGCCTTGTGGTCTTCTTGGGATTCGTGTCTCTTTTCCCATCCTCCCACGTCAAGTACCTGGTATTGAGTGGTTTAGCGCTACGGTTTGCAATTCCGCCGTATAGTCTCCTTCGGGAGGGACCTCCGCCTGTTGTAGAACCTTTCCTCCTTAGGCTGTTGGGAGTACTCTCCTTCTAGTTCCATGTCTTTCAGTCCAGTGTGTCCTGCTGAGATTTCCTGGGCCTGTATCTGGTTCCTTTTTTCCCTGATGCGTCACATGCCCAGAGTTTCCTCTGGTCTTACGCTTCACAGTGATATCTTGTTTTCAGAGGCTCGTGCCTCGTCTCCTGTTTTTGGAACGCAGGTCTTACTCTTTTTTCCTGGCTTTTTACCTACAACCCCCTCCTTCTCCAAGGGTTGGCGGTTTGCCTTTTTAATAGGGCACTTAACTTCATCACCTGCCTTGCGGTGAGGGGAGACCTGCTCCCTTCACATGTGAGCCTTGCTATGGCTTCACTCACTCATTTGGCTTCCAGTACTTCCTTGTTAGCTTTCTCCCCTGGCCTATCAGGGGTTGGCCACAGGTTTTTTTTCGCTCTTTGGGTCTGAGACAATTTAGAGCGTTAGGTAGTCCCAACACGCGGTGCTGTCCTAATTTTTTCTCCAGCCCTTGGCTGAGCTCGGTGTTCCCTTTTGCCGCCTTCTTGCATTTGGGATTTTCTTCCAGGCATTTTTCCTGGGGTGCTGACAGTCTTCTCTGATTCTTCCTTGAGGTTTCTTCCTTGTTATGGAACCTCTTGCCCATTCCGTGTTTTCTCCTGTTGGGTCACATGGTTCTCCTGCACCTGTATACCCAACCGGTGGCATGGCTGTTCTTTTCCCACCCTCGGGGACTGCTTTGGGACGTCCCATGGTGCTGTGTCCCCCAATGCCATGCACGAGAAAATTGGATTTTTTGTACTCACCGTAAAATCCTTTTCTCGTAGTAGGCATTGGGGGACACAGATCCCACCCTATGTTTTTACTTCCGATTTTCCGGGCTGGTTTCTTGATCTTTCCCGGTACGGGAGTTATTGGTTCCTTGCTTTTTTTCTCTCTCCTACTGCTTTTGGTACAAACTGAATAGCCTTGTGCCTGTGGAGAGGGTATAGCCCAACGGGGAGGAGCCAACACTTTTTGTGTCTAGTGCCTCCTAGTGGTAGTTGGACATATACCCAAGGTGCTGTGTCCCCCAATGCCTACTACGAGAAAAGGATTTTACGGTGAGTACAAAAAATCCAATTTTTGCACACTCGAACATTGACCGATTGGCCTTCACCCAAATCGGATAATTTGTGTGACACAAAGAAACTGGGTAGGTGGTATGGGTTTATATAGGCATAAGAGCCCTAAAAGTCAATGTCTCAAATCGGCTGGAAATATACCAGACCCAAGAGATTGGACCCTTGTAGTAATGTTTATATAAAGAAATGCTGGTTTAGTGTTAACCATCAAATCAAGGGCTCACAGCAGTTCCCCATCCACCTGCCCACCACTAACGATCGCTCCGAAGTGTGGCTTCTAAGGCTCGACCCGTTTCCTCGTAAATGATTCATCAGGAGCATTTGACTGAACAGATTGTGGAACTCGGAGTGAAAAAATAAAAAACAGACGCTGCCACACTAGTGTTGTCTCTTGGGTCTGGTATATTTCCAGCCCATTTGAGACATTGACCTTTAGGGCTCTTATGCCTATATAAACCCATACCACCTACCCAGTTTCTTTGTGTCACACAAATTATCCGATTTTGGGTGGATTTTAAATCTAATCGTTCAATGTTCGAGTGTGCCAAAAAAAAATTGTTTTGTGATATATTCCCCTGTTTTTAACGAGTAATAATAAAGTCTATTAGTTTTTAGCGTCCTAGTATACCGTGATCATATTTACAGTTGAGACGTGCACCAATAATAATTTTCTTTATCAGTGAATTTGATAATTTCCACTCAGGGATGGCAGGTTTCCTTGCTAGTGGCATAAATAGGGAACAGTGGGACAGCGAAGCCAAACTAGTGTTTTCAGAGGCTCAACTACGAGCCCTGTAGTGACACTAACAGGGGTCTTTAAAAATCTGACACGTGCTTATAAAGAAAACATTCATGGATGGTGGAAAATTCAGACCCTGGACACCTATTTGAAGAATACAATTGTGCTCAGAGGACTCCCCTCAGCACGTTTGAGTTTACAAAGAAATGGGAGAATGAATCCATTGAGTCCTCCCTTCGTCTTATGCGCCTCCTATTAGAAGAAGAAAAATCCCTCTTTGAGACTTGTACGGTTTCTCTGCAGGGGAAGATTGAATTAATTCTCCACACACAGAGTTTGCTCGTAAAGAGCAAGCCTTGGAACAGGCAGTACAGAAATACACTGCCCAATTGAAAGAGAAGAATCTCTCTTTGTATCTGAGGGACACAGCCGACTTCAGTGAGGGACGGCTCTTCGATTATAAAGCTAAACCTGTGAGAGCCCTTGAGGCCGACACAGAGCCGTCCTCATCAGAAAGTGAAGTAGAGGCTGAATCGAATGTGAACACCAGATATTCCAGACCGCCATCTTTCAGGAGTCGTTCGAATAGGGGGCACCTACGACGAGGTAGAGGGATGTATTCAAGGGATAGTTTTTTAGGTCAAGGAGTTCCAATCTCGAATTATTTACTGAGAGAAAGGAAGGATGGCCAATAACATCACTTCCACCTAGAGTGGGCACTGATGAAATGCAAATTGTAAATTTATCAGATAGGGCACTCACAGAAGCAGAAATTAGCATCTTAAAAAGGGCCTTTCTTTTGTTCCTACTCATGCTTTTGATTTGTTTGGTTTGGTAAAAGACCTTAATCTATTTGTGAGGAAATTAAAATGGAAGAAGTTTTTTATGCATCACGACAGACGTCTGTGTATGGAATTGGGTATAGACACTACAGATTTGGCAGACGTGAGGAACCTTGTAGATCTAATGTGTGAGAACGAGAGAGTTCCTGTCGAAGGGCCTTTTACATCTATGAAAACCCGTTCCCAATTAAATCCTCCTATCACTGATACTACTCCAATTAATGTTTTTTTAAAATTAGTTGTTGAGGACTTGGCATGGTTAGAAGGTTTCAAGTTTGGTAATAACATCACCAAGGAAGAATTGGAGTGCCTGGAAGGAGATACTGCTATAGTAATTAAGGCAGCGGACAAGGGGGGGCAACATTGTGGTATTGGGAGACCAGCAATACCTCAATATGTGTTTGGATATCTCGAAAGACAGAAGTTGCTATGGGTTACGATCAGGTAATCCTACTGAACAGTATAGTCTGGAATTAAAAACCTCCTTACATCTGCCCTAGCATCTAACCTTATAAGCAAGGCCAAATATCAAGCCTTGCTACCTAAATGTCCACAGTTAGCTTGCTTTTACAGCCTGCCGAAAATTCATAAGGGCTTACAGCCTTTGAGAGGCAGACCAATTGTTTCAGGCACCAACAGTCTTACTCACCAGATCAGTAATTATGTTGACTGTTCTTAAACCCTTTGTGTCATCTCTGCCCTCCTATGTGAGAGATTCAATGGAAAATGTAAGCAAACTAGATGACCTCTACGTCGAGAGTGACACTGGGCTCGCAAGCCTCAATGTGGAGGCCCTCTTTAGTTCCATTCCTCATGGCGAGGGGATTGAGTCAATGTTATTTTCTGCAGACAAGAGGGAAAGCAGATCCCATAATGAATTTGTTATTGATCTGTTGAAGTTCATTCTGCATTATAATGTATTTCTTTTCAATCGTCGCTTCTACCACCAGCTCAGGGGCTTTGCCATGGGAAGTCCATGTGCGCCATCTTACGCCAATTTATACCTGGGCTGGTGGGAGAAGGAATCCTCCCGCTAGCAGAATGGTCCTCCCGCATTTCTTTGTGGCTAAGATACATCGACGACGTGCTGATATTCTGGACAGGAACAGTGCATGAATTTGAGAAGTTTCTTACATTACTTTTTTGGATCTTATCATGATGAAAGCTGATGATGGCAGGATCCATACTAGTTTGTTCCGTAAGAAGACGGCGACCAACAGTTTATTACACTGGGATAGCTGCCATCCCCTCCCTTTTAAACAATATGAAACAAACAGCAGGGGGCACACCTAGGAGTATAAAAAGGAGTGCAGGCCTTGGTATCAAAAAACGAACATGAACTCAACCAAGTAAAGAAATACCACAGCTAGACCGCACCTCCAAAGATAAAACATAATTTATTGAAACATACTGGTTCAAAACATCAATTCATGGAACAATCCCCACTAGTGGGTAGAATCATGTGCAAAATGCATCCGGTACCACCATCAAATGATCAATGTATAAGATAGTCAAAGATGTGACATGCAAATGCATAAAATCTATCAAATGATATACTTGCATTTGATAGATACTGGCATACGGGAAATAGAAACCCACAGGGGGGAAAGAGAACCCTCACGTGTATCGCTAGAGCATGTACTAGCTTTCTCAGAGGTCCAATCCCTTTAAAGAGAGGGATTCCAAAAGGGCAGTATTTTCGTGTTCGCCATAACTGTTCCTCAATTGCAGACTTCAAAACAAAAGTCAGGATCTTGAGACTAGGTTCCTCAGACGTGGATATCCTCACAAAAGATTCTAAAATCGGCGTATCAGCAGTTGGCATGTACGTGAGAATCCCTTCCTAATCCCAGGGATAAACACACGGAGGATGAACAGATACACCTAGTGGCGTCTTTTGATGCGGCTAACGGACCAACACCCCACTGTTACGTACTGCAGAGGAAGGAATCTAAAGGACCGTTTGAGAAATGCTTTGTGATCTATTTCCCCCGTTTTTAACGAGTAATAATAAAGTCTATTAGTTTTTAGCGTGCTAGTATGCCGTGATTATATATTTGAAAATGGGTGGATGATTTTCTAGGTATATTTTTTGAAGTCACTCCTGTCCTGGCTCTAACTTCTTTCTTTGCAAGGACTGTTATTATGAAATACAGCCTCATTTGACTTTCTCAGTCAGACCAGTCACTATGAACAGGGAGAGAGAGCATGAGTTACTCAATTACAGCTTCACACATTACACTGATACATGTGATGCTCTTCTGTGGGTTAGGCCTATCAAGAGAACAACTCAGCTGCCATGCTGGTATCCCAATTCTACTAATCTACTGTTTTACTAACAGATAATATTTCCTTTACAACAGCAGTAAACTAAAGAATGGATTACTGTATGAGTTTTATCTCTCTATACTGTCTGCTAAAGAAGGACTAAAATTAGTATTTAATTTTGAATGGTATAGTACTTCTAAAATGAAAAATAATCTGCTGCTCAGAAACTATATTTTACTTGCCTGCACGAATGACCGTTTCACCCGATGAACAAGCTGCACCTTGAGATGGAAGATTATTAGGAACAAGCATTCATCCCTAATAATCTGCCCAACAATTGGACTGTGTAAACCTGCCATTAGATAGGCTACCTAGACCTGTTCCAGATTTATCACAGTGACTTCCATTACATTGCACAACAATGATATTCAGTGGGGTTAAGGTGAATTTACAAGGCTCAATATTCAGGCAGATTAACTGGAACAAACATTTGTGCGAATGCTCGTTCTTGACAATCTTCCAATCTCTAAATGTGCCGCCAATCATCCGAGGAACAAGCAAAACAGTCGTTCATTTGGTGATCAGGTCATTCGTGCAGGCACTTAAATTATCGTTTCTGGGGGGCAGATTGTGCGGTCTAAACGGCGATCTACTGCCTAGAAACAATGCAGCTGTATGAGGACGAGCAATAGGGATCCCTTGTTCTCATTACTGTGAAGGAGATCACCGCATGTAAATGCGCTGTCGCCTTCACGGAGCAGCCGGCTGTCAGGAAGGAACGCTTCCTTCACAACAATCAGCTGCTCCTCGGCCCGTGAAAACCCGCCTAAATTCACACAGCAGTTTTCTGACTGCCAGTGAATAACGGACATAAAAAAATAGAACGTATTCTATTTTGTCTATTTTCACTTGCCAACAACAGCCCCTATACAATTAAAGGGGACTGTTTTTAACATCCGTTTCTCAGAAAGGCATCATTCAAAAAATGTCCATTTAAAAATTAACAGTTTTGCCATTTTTAACAGACTTTTTTTTCACTGTCATGTGAATGTAAGCCTTAGACTGGATGATAAATGCAGTAGAGGAATAGACACTTTTTGCTGGCTCTATACCAACTATTGAGACTGATTTTTATGTCAGAGTAGTTTTGGTGTATAATGGTATGTATTAGACCTACACCCTTCCCTTGAAGCTCCTGCTGTCCTACCCCCTTGCTAAGCATGTCAGGGAAAAAATATAGAAACCGTAGATATGCAGAATTTTGCCCAATTTTGTGCCACTTTTTAGACTTTATTTTTTGGCTTAGACACATTAGAAAATCTGGGCCATGGAGTTTGTGTACAGTCTAGATTAGAAGCAAACAATCTAAATCAAGATCTTTTATGTATATGTTACAGGCTACAGCACAGACAGCCTTCAGATATGCCAGTCTCAGCTGATGGTTGCTCGGAAGCTTCTGTCCCAGGTGTGTGCCATTGCAGATAGTGGGAGTCAATGTCTGGATCTGGGCCGTTTCAGTAAAGTGGATTTTCTGATTGTTGTCCCTCGCTCAGAAGTTTTGGTACAACAGACCCTGCAAAGGATTAGGCTTTCAGGTAAGCTCTTGATACTACAGCAAATTACACACAAAATATTTGAAAGAAGACAATTTAATGGACTGTTAATAGTCTAATTTTAATTTTTCAGCATTGTTACATAGGTTGAAATACACATGTCCTTCATATTTAACTTTTCTAGATAAATTCTACATCATTCATTGGTTACATTATGTATAACCCTCAGATTTGTTATTAAATGAGCACCTAGCTTTTTTTAATGCTGACCCAGTATCTATGACATTTCATAGGCTGACTACCTTAACTGTAAGGAATCCTTTCCTGTATAGGGGGCTAAGCTGCCTTTCCTCCACATCCAAAGAATGTCATTGGGAAGAAAATTATGTGCCAGTTTATACTAATTATACATATGCTTGTACATGTAAATGAAATCACCTTTAAGGTGTATTATATTTCTAACCTTAACGAGACTGATTTTCACTTGACCTCCATATCAGCATGGCTTCATGTCCCTTTGGGATGCATAGGAGGTTGGGAGGTTCACTTTCCTGCAGGGCAATGACCACAAACATGCTGAAGCTACACTGGAATAATTTAAGGGAGAACAAGCCTCAAGACCTGTAATTGCTGCAAAAGTGGATTCACAGAGTATTGAGGGGGTTAAATACATGCACATTAACCCCTAAAGTACCCGGGCCCATTTTTGGTTTTGCATTTTTGTTTTTTCCTCCCCATGTTCCAATAGCCATAACTTTTTACATTTTCTGTTCATATAGCTATAGAGGGCTTATTTTTTTGTGGGATAAGTTGTATTTTTGAGGGCACGGTTTAATTTACCATGTCTATTATTGGAAATGGGGAAAAAACCCACAATTCTGCCAAGGTTTTGGGGGTTTTGACATCACGGTATTCACTGTGCACTAAAAATAACATTCTTATTTTACAGCTCAATACTAGGGATGAGCGAATCAACTTCAGATAAAACATCTGAAGTCGATTCGCATAAAACTTTGTTCCAATACTGTACGGAGCAGGAGCTTCATACAGTATTCTACTGTATTGGCTCTGAAGAGCCGAAGTTATTACTTTGCGAAGTCTCGCGGGACTTCGGGTAATAATTTCATAAATTGATTTCTACTGTAAAAAACTATTTCCTGAACTCGGGTTTGTTCCAAGGTACCTGAAATGTTTTTTTCCCCCGGCGCCTCCCTAACGGCACTGACAGGAGGGTATCCCTGCTCCCTGGACAGGAAACGACACTGGAGCTCTAGATTAAAAAGGCCTCCTCTCCTTACCTAAGCCAGTGTTGTTTTCTGTCCTCGGATAGCGTGGGTGCTCCTGACAGTACTAAGAAGATCTTTGCACGGCCTTACTGTGTTCCCCTGTTTGGGAGGGCCACTGCAGAGGTTGGGGGCTCCGGGGATGCGATAGCTCCCTTCTCCATCCTTCGGCATAAGCCCTTCGATGGAAGGCAGCCCCGGGCTTCTTACTCCCCTCGGAGGTTCTGGATCAGTCTCGGCAAGCAGCTAAGCAGGCGGGGCCTTCTCTAGGGCGGAGGATGTCCCGGAATGGAGTAAAGTCACGATGCTGGGCGTCCCCGCGTTTAAGTTCTCATGGCGGGGAATTTAAAATGCTATACCACTACGTCATCTGGTGGTGTGATTCCATAATCCAGTATGTCAGCTCCTCTGGAAGATATGGCCCGCAAGCCGCCTCCTGTATGCTTCCATAATAATTCTTGGATGTGAGGCTCTTCTCCTTGTGTATTCAATTATAGGTGCTGGTGGTGGAGGTAAATAAATACAAAAAATTACTAGCCCTTTTTTAAATGTTTGATTGTTTTAGGGCAGAGAAACCTCCACCTCCAGGACGCAGGGAGGAGACCCAGGATGCAAAAAGTGTGCTATATGCAGGAAGTCCTTTGTCTCAAAATCCAAGAAGTCCCCCTCTTTTCTGGACTCCATAAGGAGTATGATTAGAGAGGAAGTAAATGCGGTGGTGGAATCAAGGCTACCTCCTTTATCTCCTCAAGCTTCCACCTCTCATAGTTCCCATTTATACGAATTTGAGGTGGATGAAGGGGAGATCCTTGATAATAGCTCGGACTCCTCAGATGACTGTTATGGGAGACTGTTATTCCTTCCAGAAGAATCGCAGAGTCTTCTAAAAACAATAAGGGCCACTATGGATATAGAAGATCCTAAAGAGAGCCAGTCGGTACAGGATCAAATGTTTCAGGGTCTGGGTGAGAGAAAAAAAACGCGTCTTTCCAGTACATAATAGTATCAAATCTCTAAGGAATGAAAAGAGCCCCTGTTACAAGCTCTTTCAAAAGGAAGTACTCTTTTGAGGACTCTGATGCGATTCTGTGGAACAAGACCCCCAGAGTTGACGCACCGTATATAAAAAAAAATCAGTTTGAGGATATGGGCTTACTACGTGATCCTATGGACAAAAAAATTGAAAGCCTGCTTAAAAAAGCACGGGAGACCAATACTGCGATGTTTAACTTTAGACTCAGTATTTCTTCAACCTGCACGGCTAGATCCTTATCAGTATGGTTAGGTAAATTAGAGGATCACTTGGCAGCTGGAACTCCTAGAAAGGAGATTTTAGCATCCCTACCAAAGTTGAAGCAAGCAACAAACTTCTTAGCAGATGCTTTAGCTGATTTAGTAAGACTATCAGCCAGATCTGCCGCCATCTCCAACGCAACAAGGGCCATCTGGCTCCATTTCTGGTCAGGGGATACGGCATCAAAAAATCGTCTGCGTTCCATCCCCTGTGAAGGAGACCGTCTTTTTGGATCAGTCCTTGATGACATCCTCGAAAAAGCCTCTGGTAGGAAAAAAGGCTTCCCTACAGAGAGCAAATTTTTTAAGCAGAGGCGGTCCTTTAAAAGCCAGAGAAACGGACAGAAAGCAGACCAGAAGAGCGGAAACTGGCAGCCCTCAAGAGGAAAAGTGAGAGGATTCCTCTTTAAACCAGACAAGCCAGCAAAATCCACTCAATGACGCTAAGAAAATAGGAACTTCTCCTTCGATTCTAAATTCCATCCAAAGAGGATTCAGCCTAGAGTTCAATACCTGTCCACAAGATTTCTACGTAATCAACAAACCACTGTCACTAGAGACAGAAATACCAGTGCTTCTCCAAAAACAAGTCTTGACTCCAGTTCCAGATCACCAACAAAAAAGGGGATTTTATTCTCAAGTACTTCTGGTCAAAAAGGCGGAGGGTTCTTTCAGACTAATCATAAATCTAAAGAAATTGAACAAATACTTAACTTAAAAAAATTCAAGATGGAGACCATCATGTCTACCATAAACCTCCTTCCTCAGAATTCTTACATGGTAACTATGGATTTACAAGATGCATGTTATCAAGTACCTATCCTCAAAAAACACCAGAAATACCTGAGAATTTCTGTTTACATAGGAACTCGCCTTTGTCATTTCCAATTCCAGGCCCTGCCCTTTGGAGTATCCTGTGCTCCGCGAATCTTCTCAAAAGTGATATCCGAAGTGATCAGTTACCTCCATCTACAAGGAATCCTGATAATACCCTATCTGGACAACTTCCTAATCGCAGCCAAAACAGAAGACAAACTGCTAGGTCATTTGGACCAAGTACAGAAAGTCTTCCTCTCCTTAGGATGGATCATAAATCGCAAAAAGTCAGATTTCGTGCCAGGTCAACAAAAAGTATTTTTGGGAGTTCTCCTGTATTCATATTTTCAAATGTCCTTCCTCCCACAAGAAAAACAGGTGACCATACATCAAAAGATCTCTCAGTTTTGCAGGTTAAAAGCTTCCACCATCATAAACATCATGACGGTCTTAGGTCACCTAACGTCAGCTATTCCCGCAGTCAGATGGGCGCAGAGTCATACAAGGGTCCTACAGTCCTTTCTTCTGGATTCCTGGGAATGTACTCAAACCTCCTTAGAAAGGAAGGTAAGGCTTTCATCAAAGGTACTACAGTCCTTGGCCTGGTGGAAGCTAAAGGAAAATCTGCAGACTGGAGTCTACTGGTGTCAAAAAGATCTGTTAGTGGTCACTACAGAGGCTGGGGTGGTCACATGGCAAACCTGATGGTCCAGGGAGTTTGGAACAACTCCATGGCGGCTACCTCATCAAATCAAAAATAACTTTTGGCGGTTTTCCAAGTTCTTCTGGCTCTTCATTCAAAAATACCCCAAAATCGTGTAAATTTTTTATCTGACTATATAACTACGGTCACATACATAAACAAATAGGGGCACTCAGAGCAAATCCCTAGCTTCAATCGCAAGAAGGATTTTTCTCTGGGCAGAGAAAAATCTGACTTCCTTATCAGCGGTCCATCTAAAGCAGTGGTTCTCAACCTTTCTAAAGCCGTGACCCCTTAATACAGTTCCTCATGTTGTGGTGACCCCCAACCATTACATTTTTTTTTCTAATTTTGCTACTGTTATGATGACCCACCAAAAACACGCACAGACACCAATACACCAAATGTTAATTCAAATACACAAGTATTCATTCATAACCACAGAACTTTAGCATAAATACAAAATATTTGTAAACCAAATAAATAACTTTAAAATAAATAATAAACAACAAATACCCCCTAAAAAATAAATCAGTGGTGCGCACAGTACCCCTCAAATAAATAACTCAGTGGTGCTCACAGTACACCCGCCCCCCCCCCCCCAAAAAAAATAAAAAAAATCAGTGGTGCTCAGGGTACCCCTCAAATAAATAAATCAGTGGTGCTTCAAGTCCCCCCCCCCCCCCAAATAAATAAATCAGAAGTGCTCAGGGTCCCCCAAATAAATAAATCAGCGGGGCTTCAGGTCTCCCCCAAATAAATAAATCAGCGGTGCTTAGGGTACCCCCAAATAAATAAATCAGCGGTGCTCAGGGTACCCCCAAATAAATAAATCAATGGTGCTCAGGGTCCCCCAAATAAATAAATCAGCGGGGCTTCAGGTCTCCCCCAAATAAATCAGCGGTGCTCAGGGTACCCCCAAATAAATAAATCAGTGGTGCATCAGGTTTCCCCCAAATAAATAAATCAATGGTGCTCAGGGTCCCCCAAATAAATAAATCAGCGGTGCTTCAGGTCCCCCCCCCAAATAAATAAATCAATGGTGCTCAGGGTCCCCCAAATAAATAAATCAGCGGTGCTTCAGGTCCCCCCCCCCCAAATAAATAAATCAATGGTGCTCAGGGTCCCCCAAATAAATAAATCAGCGGTGCTTCATGTCCCCCCAAATAAATTAAGCCTTGCTCAGCCAAATAATTAAAATAAAATTAGCCAGGCTCAATTAAATCATTGGTGGCAGTGGTGCTCAGCGGCGGTGTCATTAACGAAAAAACTCGGACCTCAGCAGACAGGCGGCGCCCGACTTACCCGTCCAGACGTCAGGCTCCTTCAAGCGCAGGCAGTGATAGGACATCACTTCCTGTGCGCGAGGATAAGGGGCCGCTGCCGTTGTGCGGGCGACCCACAATAGGAAGCCTCAGGCGACCCCCCTGGAAAGGGCCGATCGACCCCCAAAGGGGTCGCGACCCCTAGGTTGAGAACCGCCGATCTAAAGGGAAGCGAAAATCTAGTGGCCGATTTCTTGAGCAGGCAGACAATAAAGGAAGGGGACTGGGCCTTGAATTCCAAAGTATTTCAATAAATCACAGAAAAATGGGGTGTTCCAATACTGGACTTGTTTGCAGACTGGAGCAACAGGAAGGTACAGAGATTTTGTTCTCTGTACCCACAGGATCAGCCAGAGATTCTAGATGCCCTATCTCGTCCGTGGCCACAGGGATTGCTATACGCATTTCCCCCCTTCAGCTTAATTCCGAGAACCCTAATGAAAGTGGCGGAAGAACAGGCACAGGTAATCATGATTGCGCGCTACTGGCCAAAAAGGGCCTGGTTTTCCATGCTTCTCAAACTGTCAAGCGGGGAATACTGGACTCTCCCAGCACTTCCAGATCTGTTGTTCCCAGGGTCTGATTCACCACCCCAGGGTTGCTCAACTTGTGCTGACGGCTTGGAGATTGAACGTCTAGCGGAAATGGTCTCTCGGATCCAGTAATCTCCACGATACTGAGAGGTAGGAAAGAAATAACATCAAAAATCTATCTTGGAGCCTGGAAGGCCTTTCTTGCATTTACGGAGAGAAAAAAATGCCAGAATTCCCTTCAGAGCATTCCAATAATTTTGGACTTACTACAATCAGGGTTAAACAAGGGGCTCAAACCCTCTACTCTCAAGGTGCCGATATCGGCCTTAAGTATTTTTTTAGATACAAAATTGGCAAAACATCCTTTAGTCAAACAATACCCTAAAGGTGCAGTTAGAATCTTTCCAACAATACTTCCTACCATTCAAACATGGGACTCAAATTTAGTTCTCAGTCTTGGAGTCCCCTTTTGAACCCATAAATGCAATCTCCATGAACTACTTGTCATTTAAAAACCGCTTTTCTTCTAGCCATAACTGCTAGAAGGGAGGGTGAGATCCAGGCCTTCTCTTGTCGTGTACCGTGTCTAAAAGTTTTAGATGACCGTATAATCCTAAAGCATTGCCCAGCATTCCTTCCAAAAGTAGTTTCAAAATTCCATTGTAATCTGGAAGTTGTTCTACCGTCCTTCTGTGATTCTCCTACCATGGACCAAGAGGGAAAGTTCCACAATCTGGATATAAGACTCTGTCTGCTATGTTATCTGGAGAGAACAAAGGACATCAGACAGTCAGACTACCTCTTCGTCCAGTTCCAGGGTCCTAAAAAAGGTCTAGCAGCCAGGAAGCCTACGATCGCTCTGTGGATAAGAGACGCTATCTCCCTTTGTTATACCATCAAGGATCTAACTCCCCCAGCAGGACTCAAGGCCCACTCGATTAGGACGATGTCAGCCTCCTGGGCAGAAAATGCTGCTATACCAATTGAACAGATCTGTAAAGCGGCTGCCTAGGCTAATCCTATAACCTTTTTTTAAGCACTACAGGCTGGATGTGACCAATAATCAGGACTTGTCCTTTGGGCGTAGAATTCTTTCTTCAGTAGTCCCTGTTCATTCTCTGTTAATCCTCCTGTCAGTGCCGTTGGGGAGGGGCCGGGGAAAAGGGTAAATTACTCTTACCGGTAATTGGTTTTTCCAATAGCCTCCCCAACGGCACTGGGAGTTTTTCCCACCCTTGATTGGTTATTTTTTGGTAAAAGTATGAATTACCGGTACCTTGGTGGATTATTTTATGTTGAATTCATAATAATTTTTTCTTGCATCATTTTCTGTGTCCTTGGCTATTCACTGGCTTAGGTAAGGAGAGGAGGCTTTTTTAATCTGGAGCTCCAGTGTTGTTTCCTTTCCAGCTGTCAGTGTCGTTGGGGAGGCTATTGAAAAAAACAATTGCTGGTAAGAGTAATTTACCCTTTTACAGTACAAATTAATTTATGAAGCTTTTACGCAAAGTCTCGCGAGACTTCGCAAAGCAATAACTTCGGCTCATTGGAGCCAATACATTGCAGGAGCTCCATACAGTGTTGGAACTAATTTTTATGCGAATCGATTTCGGATGTTTCATCCGAAGTATACCGTATTCGCTCATCCCTACTCAATATGAACACAGCGATACTAAACTTGTATATTTTTTTTTTTTTTTACTACTTTAAAAAAAAAATAAATGTAAAGAAAAATCTAAATTTGCTTTGCATCGTCATTTTCTGACAGACATAACTTTTAGATTCCCATCCACAGAGCCATATGAGGGCTTGTCTTTTGCAGGATGAATTGGTTTTTTTGGTACCATTTTGGTGGTACGAACGACTTTTTGATCACTGTTTATTTAGGGAAAGGGGGGGGTTTAAACTTATTTTTTTTAATGCATTTTTATTTTTATTTTTTACTTTTTATTTAAAAATGATGAGACCCCTTAGGGGGCTAGAACCTGGGATCCTATTGTCCTATTCCCCTTAACAGAGATCTATTAGGGGGAATAGGATTTTCACATGCTCCCTGTGCGCTGTGCTTTGTGGACACAGCAGCAGGGTGCTTACCATGGAAGGCTTCACAAGCGTCCAGGCTGCCCTGGTAACTAATCAGAGCCCCGCTAATATCAGAAGTCAGAGGGAGCCGCATCCTTCTGCGTTGCCTCACAGGTGCCGCAATCAGCGTTGATCACGGCACGTGATGGGTTAAATGACAGGGTTCAGAGGGACTGCCATTCCCTATCATTGCGGCTGGGTGCCTGCTGTATGATACAGCTGGCATCCTCTGCATATGGTGCGGGCTCACTGCAGCAGCCGGCTACATACATTACCTCAACCACTGTGACGTACGGGTTGAAGGGATTAAATGTATCTTTTTTATTTTTTTGTTGGTCACAATATAAAAATATTTTGGACCTTTAAAGTGGTCGGCATGTTGTGTAAATCAAATGGTATAAACCCCCCAAAAATTCATTTTAACGCCTCGTTGTAATGCAACAAAATTGGAAAAACAAGGGGGGGGAGGGTGTGAATACTTTCTCAAAGCTCTGTGGTCACACGCTTTTCCACCCTTTTCTAGCTCTCCTGTATCCTTTTTACAATGTGGAGCTCAAAACTGAATCCCATATTTGAAATGTGGTCTTACAGAAGATTTATAGAGGGGGGGATATTACGTTGGAATCAGGTTATTTTTTTTTTTTATTTTTTTTTTCCAATCTTTCTATACAAACTAAAATTGCATCTGCTTTTGCAGCTGCTGCTTGACATTGAGGACTGCTCCTTAGCTTCTTCTCTTGTTCTGTTTGTAAGCATGAGTAGTGAAATATATAAATATATATATTATAATTTATTTTTTTAAATTAAATTTTGCTTTTATTTTTACAGGGGTTCTAACAGATTTGGGGCTAGAGGACCCTGCATGTGCAAATCAGCGAGCTGACAAATGTATACTCCGACTTGATGGAGACGTACAAGCCAAATTTGATGCATTTATGAGAAAAGTGAAGGAAAATCCTTACACACTATTTGTTCTTATACATGATGATAGCCATGTGGACCTAACAAGGTAACTTTACTGAGATACAGATGACACCTGGTAGATAGCATTTGTCCAGCTTGTTTTAATTAATGTAAACGCTACAACCACCAAATTTTCACGTTATCCAAAAATGGCCAGATTTACCAATCCTATAGTTTGTGTAGACCTGCACCAGATTTATCACAGGGGCTCGGGCTGGAAGATAAATCTGGCACAGAGGGAGACCCTTTTCTCTGTCTCAATACCAACTATTGGTTGGCTTACTTTGAGACACCAGAATTGAGCTGAACTTTGGCACAATTTAGGCACCTTCCTTTGCCCAGGAAGCCATGCTCCCAAACCATAGATGCGCTAATTTGCGCCTTTTTTTATTTTTTTGCTAGACAGAATTTTTGCACTAATATATATTCGTAAATCTGGGTCCATGTGTCAGCAAGATTTTGAGATTTCCTGTTGATGAAGTTTTTTACTCCTGTAGAAGTCTAATTGGCTTCTAAAGTATACAGGGGGTCATTTATCAAACTGGTGTAAAGTAGAACTGGCGTATTTGCCCACAGCAACCAATCAGATTACACCTTTCATTTTGGACAGTTTCTTTGGAAAATGAAAGGAGGAATCTGATTGGTTGCTATGGGTACTAAGCCTTTTCTACTTTACACCAGTTTGATAAATAACCCCCACAGTATTTTGTTCATCTGATTACAAAGACTCATTTTTGCTAAATATTTTCCATTTCCAAGATAAAAAGTAGTATTCTGTGGGCACCAACATATATGGAAAAATTATTTAATAATGTTACGTTTTCTTACTACTGTCTTTAAATGTGCAGTTGGAGCACATCTAGATCAAATTGTGAGAGCCCAGGACCAGGCAAACTCATTGCAACGGGTTCCTATGCTGATATTATACCTGTACAATAAGGAGACTGACCACACTCATGGCCAGGCCCACAAAATGTCCCCAATAAAGGTAACCTAGAGTACCATGGGGTCCACCCTTCAGTTTTATAGAAAACCTACAGAGCCTTATTGGGTCCTAAAACATTTTTAGATCATTGCACAATATAAATGTACCTAAAACCGCATGGTCATTAACAGTCGGCACTAGAGAAAACTCAATTCATTTGAACCTTAGGCTTTTGCCACACCAGAGCCACATGTCATCTGTGTGGTGGCTGCCGACCCACCACCTCTTATATACTGGCTGATGGCACCCTCCACAACCCCATAAACTTAGAAGGCCCACCACCACCCATACATCAAGGCTAATTTCAGACTAGCATGTCCACTGTGGGGAAACACGCTCTGTGTGGGACACTGCTCCTTTCACAGAACCACACGGCATTATAGTGATTTTATAATGCTGTGTGTCCCTGCCTGACCTTGGATCTGTTGCATTGTACTGACTGCATTATGTCAGTACAATTCAGTAGCTCTGAGGTTGGGAAATCATTCTCCCATGTGGAGGTTTTTTTTTCCACAGTGGACACACTTGTCTGAAATTAGCCTAATGGAGCTACCCATGACCCATCATCCACAAAGTGACTAAGGGCCCCACCCAAAAACAAGCAGAGCATAGAGTGGCATAGGCTCATGCCGCTCAGCCTTCCTGCGTTGTGCTTAATTTCAGCGCATCTCTGCCTTTGTGCTCCCTCTTGTCGACCAATTAAAGGGGCTTTCCGAGATTTTTATACTGGGTTATCAGTATCTGATCAGTGGGGGTCTGACACCCGGGACCCCCGACGCAGCTTTTCCTAGGCAGAGTGATGACACTCTAATGTGTCACATGGTTTCGGGGCATCTCAGCGCGATACGAAGCACTACCACTGTACAATGTATGGCTCTGTGCTTGATGAGCTTTGAGAAGGCAGTGATGCCTTCTCAAAACAGCTGATCGGTGGGGGTCCTGGGTGCCGGACCCCCACTGATCAGATACTGATGACCTATTCAGACTCAGAGGGAAGGTCATTAGTATAAAAATCTCAGAAAAACCTTTTAACTACTGAGATCTCAAGGTCCGAACTACTTACTGAGATTCAGCTAACAATGCCTGGGAACACCAGCGTCTTCTCGTAGACAAGTCCGGTGGTGATTGTGGGAGCCACTTTTATTCTGCACTAAATGAAACTTGGTATCACAATTTGTCATATGATATTTTTATTTAGTGCATAGACTCATATTCATAAAGTTTTGTTAATATTTGCTACGTGCAGTTGATTGTGTTCATTGTAACATAAAAGCTGTTTGCTAATGATGTCTGTATCTGCAATCCTTGTAATAACCCATTATTTCTTTTCAGTGCGTTGTCGGGGACTTTGCCTCATGGAGATCCAAGTCAGGGGCTTTCTGACCGGATTATTAATAGTTGTGACGTGCAGGAGGCTCTGAATCTCATTGTGCTACAAGTTAGTGCCTTCCCTTACGCCTTACAGACACAACAGTCTAAAATCGGCTCCGGCAATGAGGTGCATTGGATTCATCCAGACTTGGTGGTAAGGGACTTGTGCCATAGCTGGAACAAGGTTGTGACTGAAAAGCATATCCTGGCTAAGCTAATATTTTGGCATATTAATTGGGTTATCTGTATTTTATTTTATGTTTTTATTTCTTATTGTTCCCCTACCTTCATGTGATTAAACCCTTTAACAGTGACTACTGGGCCAGGGCTGCTCTCCCCGGTGTAATCCGGTTGCAGCCACTTCCTAGATTTGGCATGTGATCCGATCCCAGCTACAACATGTGATGTACGTGGGTTGTGCCTGCGCAGTCAAGCAGCCTCTTCCACTGTAATCAGTCAATGGCAAGGGCTGACTGATCATACAGGCACAACCCATGTACATTGCGAGTTGTAACCGTCATAGAATCACATGCCAAATGTGAAGCGCGTGATCCAGAAGTGGCTGCAACCTGATTACATTGGGGAGCGCAGCACTGGCCCAGTGGAAAGATTTTCAGCATAACATAAAAGGGGCAGAGAAAATGCGCATAACCCTTTTACACTTATGCCATACAGTGTAAAAGAAGAGATGCAATACACTGCCTGAGCATGGAAAACTAATACCTGTTGGAATTTTTTTTTTTTTCCAACCCTAACGGCATGCTTTCTCAAAATAATATGAAAATGTATGTGCCTAGACACCCCAGCAATGAAACGAGAAAGCAGATCACAATACCATCTATATCTTAGTATAAAAAATAATGGTTTGTGGACAGTATATCTTTGTGTAAACGAGGAATGTGATGATGACAATAATCAAACTGTGTGGGGATCGTACAAACGATGGCACTGATTAAAGAGGACCTGTCACCGCTCCTGACATGTCTGTTTTAATAGCTTCATGTATTCCCCATGTAATAACAATTCTGGAACATCTATTCTCACGGCTCTATGTTGTGCCATTCCTTTATTATTCCCACTAGAAGTTATGAATTAATTGCCAGCAGTAAGGGTACAGTGGGGAGGTAACCAGTTGGGGGGGTGTCCCTGCACAGACTCACTCTATCCAATCAGTGCTGCCATTTTCAGTCTGTGCAGGGACACACCCCCAACTGATTACCTCCCCTCTGTACCCTTACTGCAGACTGCTAGCAATTCATTCATAACTTGTAGCAGGAATAATAGAGGAATGGCACAACATAGAGACATAACAATAGATGCTCCAGAATTGTTATTACATGGTGAATGCATATAGCTATTAAAACAAATATGTGTGGAGCGGTGAAAGGTCCTATTTAACTTATGTTGTCTATCAGCATTCGTTCAGGGCTGAAACCAACCTGTATAAAAAGACCCTAAGTTCACACAGCATTTTTTTGGAGCTGTTTTTCACTTGTTTTCCGCCCAGAATCTTCACCAAAAATGCCTCTAAAAAGCCTCCCATTCATTTCAATGGGAGGAAGAACTTTGCTTCTTTTTCGATGCTGTTTTTTTTCAGCGTGAAAAAAAAAGAAAGAAACATGCTCTATTTTGGATAGGAATCTGCACTGAATATCCTATTGTAAAGAATGGGAAGCTGAAAAAACATGGCACTAAAACTGCTCAGAAAATCGGTGTGTTTTCAAAATCCATCATGTGCACATTCAGGCTTTGATGCAGTATTTGAAGCCAAAATCGGATGCAAATCATAAAAAGGATGGGAAGTATACAGGACAGATATGACTTCTCTGCTTTTATTCAATCCACTCCTGGTTTTGGCTTCAAAAACTGCATAAAAAAAAACCCTGGAAGTGTGGCAGTACCCTTAGGATGCTGTCTCAGCGCAATTTGGATGCAGTTATGCCGTAGTTACTGCTACAACAAGCATCCATTCACACAATACAAGATCTATGTTTCAGTAAAGTTTTTGTCCCATAGATAAAATGTTTGTTTAATTCCATTTGAGTTTCTTAATGTCATTTGTCTTTTTGTTTCTAGGAGGACGTTGCCAATGAGGACAAACTTTACTTTGGCATCAATGAATACAGTAGATCTCTCCAGTGGGGCATAACAAGTCCCCTTCTGAGATGTGATGAAACATTTGAGAAAATGGTGAACACCCTTTTGGAAAGGTGATGAATATGATAGACTGATAACATTGGTATACAGATAGAAAACACGCAGACACAACCAGGACCAGCTAACTTTTTTTTTAGGAATAAAATCTAAATCTTTTATTGTAGGTACCCGAGGTTACACAGCATGGTGATACGATGCTACCTCCTCATTCAGCAGTATTGTGAAGCTCTCATGGCTCTAACCACCATGGCGTCGCTCAGAGATCACACCACACCGGAGACGCTGAGCATCATGGATGACCTCCTCAGCTCCCCTGGAAAGGACAAAAGTGGACAGGGTCACATGCTCCTTATCCGGGTTCCTTCAGTACAACTAGCAATGTTGGCTAAGGAAAGACTTCAGGAAGTAAGAGATAAGCTGGGGTTGCAGTATCGCTTTGAAGCGCTGCTCGGTAATCCAGCCTCCGAACTCTGTGTTGCGAAGCACTTTGTTACCAGATTAAAGGTGAGGATTTTTATTATATTTATATGAAAAGTGTCATACTAACTTGATTAGATAAAAGCCAAACGCAAAGTCACGATATCAGTGACATTGCTATGTTCAGTCTTGGTCATCTAGCAAAGGATTTGCATCTTGCTGCCTATCCCAAGAGTAGAAGTCTTGTCTAGGCACCAAATTTGACAAATATTAAAAATGGGAGAGTTATACACATTGCGCCACTGTCCATTTGTTAATATTTTTTTTTTATACGCAGGAAGCACTTTAATATATGATCAGCAGCTATGAGTAATGCCTTCATTGATACAACGCACTGATTTTGAAGATCTTCCTGCGTATAAAAAAAAATATTTGAAAATGGACAGTGGTGCAATGCTTGCTTGGCCTAACTTGCACACTGCTGGTATGTGACCTCTGGGACACGCACCAATCTCTAGAACAGGGCCCCCAAAGTGAACGAGTGTGCACCATGCAAGCATGGCCACCCCTTAATTCACTTTTATGGGAGTTTACTTTTCTTTATAAAAAAAACAAAAAAAAAACACTGCAGTCAGATGTGAAAGTCAAGCAAATTAGTGAAAAGTTTACATGTACAGTATTTTTGGTTTGACATTTTTATTGTTTGTGGCTTTTTTTTTTTTCTCCAAAATTATATTTTTCACATTAATATTTTCATAGGCTTGTCTCATAGGCATTTTTACACTCTCTTGAAAATAAGGTTACAAATGCAATAAAACAAAAAAAAAATGCCACCAGCAAATTCTCATAAACTATAAAAACACTTAAAAGGGGATGTCTCACTTCAGCGATTGACCTTCATCATGTAGAGAAAGTTAATACAAGCCCCTTACTAATGTATTGTGATTGTCCATATTGCTTCCTTTGATGCGCTCTTCCATGATTACGACCACCCTTCAATGCAGCATTGGTGGTCGTGCTTGCATATATAGTGTGCAAGTACGGCCACTGCTGCTGGATTGCAGGGTGGTCGTAACCATGGAAACGAGCATTGTGTAATGCGATGGTAGCTGAGGGTTCCCTTTAATGCATCTTCTCACTTAAGGCCTCATTCACACATATGTGGATTTTCACTGACCACGTTACATGAAAACCCGTCCTGCTGAGTGCGCGAGCGCACGATGTCGTTGGTTGCGATGACGCCGTGCGCTTCGTGTCGCCATCGCTGTACAGTAATACACTCATCGAACGCCGTGCGCTCGTGTACTCAGCAGGACGGGAGGCCGGGGTTTCCCGGACCACGTTTGTGTGAATGAGGCCTAACACACTGGAGACTAGATTACAGCATTGATACCTCTTTGGAAGCACTTGCTCAGTCTTCAGTGCTAGACTGCATCATAAAGTAATGTTTTTTTTATAGCTGCTTTAGATTTTATGATTTACTCATGTTACCACTGGTTTGTTGAAAGGTATGGAGGGGATGTGATCAAGAAGACTGGGTTCCTAGAACGTATAAGGATCTTGAAGGCCTACCTTGTATTTTATTTCTCACAGGCAAGGATCCCCTGGGAGAAACTTTCCCGAGGTAGGTGCATTTCATTATTAATATTTTTAATTTGCAAATAGAAATCCTTTTTTGTTTTGTGTAGTAAATATGCTGTTAATTTTGTGCTTCAGATCTCTAAAATACTGTGATCTACGACTGATTGACTCCAGCTTTCTAACCCGAACGGCATTGGAACAGGAAATTGGCCTGGCATGTTGCTATGTATCCAAAGAAGTCATCAGAGAGCCCACGACTGTTCTAGATTTAAGTGATAAAGACATTAAAGTTAATTCTACAGAGAATGACTCCGATGAGCTGTTCATAGATCTAGACAGACCTCAGAGTAATGGCAGTGAAGTCACAGGAGCTTCAGGTTAGATTTTTAAAAATTGTCTTTTCAGTAACAAAAATATGTTTTTTTTGGTGTTTACATGTCCTTCCACTCTTTCATAATGTTCATCAGAAACTAATGGTAAATCAAGTTCAACAGTAACTCATGGTAAAATAATTTTTTTTATTTTATTTTTTAAATGCCTTCTGGTTCCTTAGATTGAAAAGGTCTTTAACAGGTTATTTTGGATCTCTTACCTTGGTGATTGTCTTTTTATACAGGGTCCATTGCGGAGAATGGCGTTAGTTCCTCTAGTGCCGCTGAAGAAACTCAGAGACAGCCAACAAACCATGACTTCCACAATATGGCAAATAGCTCAGTGGATGAAGGCACTTACCCAAATTCCACAGCCAGCGATTTTAAACCAGAATGTGATTCTCTTGGAACACAAATGGCCAGCAGCACAACGTCCAAACTCTCCTCCTCGTCATCACAAGCCTACCAGTGGAGTCACCATTATGGGAACAAAAACAGGACGTTGAACTTGGCTTTACCCCGTATTGTGGTTCTATCGAGGGCTACTTATAACCTTTTGGCTTCTCATAAACATGGACAAACTCCCTCTACAATTTCTCTCTTGCCCCATGCTGATGTCAGTTGGTCAAGATCATTAAGACCTATCATTTCTAAAGACTTGAGCAGTGAAGAACAATCGCTATATTACAGGCAGTGGACAACAGCCAGACAGCATCATGCTGATTTTATAAACCCAAGTGAGCCTGCGGGAACAAGGACTGTTCATCCACGTCGTCTACTCCTGACTGGACCCCCACAGGTTATTGCTCACAAATCATTTGATTGCACATATCAGATTTTGATACCTTTCTGAGGCTTTAAAGGGTTTCAGTCACCAGAATTAACCCTATTAAGCTAGCTGACATTAGCGATGTGCTAATGTCAGCTAAACCTAACTAGCCTATTCCTACTTTTATCTATGCCCCCGTTACTCCAGAAATCTAACTTTTATAATATGCTAATTGTCCTCCAGGAGTGGGGGCGGGGGGGGGGGAGTGGGGCGGCATTGTTCCTGCTCCTAGAGGCTCCGTTCTCCCACCTTTGTCGCCTCCCTCCAAGTCCTGATTGACAGGGCCAGCCAGCGCTCGTATCTGTCTGCCAGCCCTGTGATCTGGTGAAATCTCGCGCCGTTCAGCATTCGGCACAGGCGTGGTGAGGAAAAGACGCTTGCAGGCTGCCAGTTTCCTCACCGCGCTTGCGCCAAATGCTGAACTGCGCGAGATTTCACCAGAGCACAGGGCTGGCAGACAGATCCCTTTAAAACTCATGCAGACTGTAACATGTAACAGTTGCAGGGAGTGTTAACATGTGTGCGATGTACTGTAAATATATTGTTTTTGTAGGTTTTAACTCTGTTTTCTTTTCTTTTTTTTTTTAAAAGGTTGGCAAGACTGGTGCCTACTTGCAGTTCCTCAGGATCCTGTATCGCATGTTGATTCGGCTTCTGGAAGTAGATGTCTATGATGAAGAGGAAATAAATGCAGGTAGGGATTTAAATATCCGTAAATAGTCAGATTTTTGGGTATGGAAATACATAAATTCAGAATTGCACAATAAAGCAAACCTACAGGATAACATTGATTTAGATGAAAAAATATAATAGTGAAGAAAGGAATAACGGGTAAGATACTCTTTATACACAGGCAGCTGTATGCCACTATAGTCAGTCTATTCGTCAGCAAATCCAATGTCATTTTAAAGGGGTTATCCAGGTTGCGGTGCAATCCGGTGTTGCGGCCAATTCTGGGAACACGTGCCATAAATTGGGCATGTGAATCTAGCCTGGCGTTAAAACCTGCAGCGCATGGACACGTCTGAATCTGAAGTTGGCACTGTAGCGAGAGATTCAGACCCATACGTGCTGTGGTTTCTAAATCTAGGCTAGGATCACATGCCCAATATACAGCGTATGATCCCAGAAGTGGCCGCCGCACGGGAATGCTGCAGATCTCCCACATCAGAACTGAGAGATGAAAATCTGGGTGCACCCACTGCGGAAAACTTTGACTACAAGAACTGCAGTCTGGATGTCCTGATTATAATACAGATGCTACAATGAGCCGTATGCAGCTAGTAATACACAGATTAGCATCCTGAACCACAATAGTGGTATTGATAATTATCTGGACAGAGTTCATGTTGAAACTATTGTTTTTTGTTAGTTTTAAATGGTCATGGTCACAAATACACTCCTCCACACCAAGAAGGAAAAGTCATGGAATAATGGAAATCACAAGTTTGATAGACATATTAATGATATGCAAATGAGAAAAAATTTAAATAATAAAGACAACTTTGTTTATTCAGTATCAAGTATGAGCACCATACGAAGAAATACACGCACTTACATGTCATCAATGAGGTTATTAATGGTTGTCTGAATGATCTGCCTTGCTGAATGCACGTTGGCACCAGAAGCACCAAGATCCGTTGCTGGCAGCTCCCTTTGTAATTGCAGACCAATGACTTCCCAGATGTGCTCATTATGACACTAGTCCGGAGATTGCAGGCCATGGTAGCACATTTAGGACATGCAGGCTGCTCACAGTAGTACGGGCAACATGAAGCTTGGTGTTGTCCTGTTAATAAACATGTCTTGGGACTCTTGGCAAAATAGCCCATTCCACTGGCTTCACAATCACATCAATGTAACGCTGAGCTGTGTCCCCAAAATGAAGATTAGAGGGGTCTAGCTACCATACATTATGCCAACCAAGACCAGAACAGGATTGGGATGGTGTGACAGTCCTTTGTGTGGTCTCCAGTTCAATCTCCGGCTTTCGTGTCCAAAACAAAATGCGAGACTCATCACTGAAGAGGACAGACCTTCATTACAGCCTCCATTGCCATCTTATTGTGTGCCATGATAGCCTTGAGAGTGTTGCCGTGAGATCAATGGAACACCTGTAGCTGGACGTCTGGCTTGTAGCCTAATGTGCAAACGCCTTCTGATGGTTTGTGTAGACAGTGTTTGCCATTCTAGGTTTGGGATGTGATGTCCAATTTCACTTGCAGTACAGAATGGATCACAGGGGTACTATCTCTCCTTGGGGAGACAGCGCCTTAATCTGCGTGAGGAGACTTATAGGCCATACACGCTCTTCTGAAATTCTGGGAGGGAAGGGATGCAAATGAGCTCGTAGCAAGCTCTGCCCCTAATGCCACCAGATGTAAGGCAGCTATCCTATAAGTCAATGTTCGACTTTTTAATTAGGCCTTGAGACATGACTTGGATGATAAATAAGCCAGCACCTCATCTGCAGACAGCTGTGTTGGGTTGATTGCCCCTAATCGGTGTGAGAGGCCTAAGTCAGGATTTGGGGGCTACTGTGAGGTACTCATGAGGGGCAATAACCCTGAAACAGCTGTCTGCAGATGAGATGCTGGCTTATTTAATATCAGAGTCATGTCTCAAGGCCTATTTAAAGGGTTGAACAGTGACTTGTAGGATAGCTGCCTCACATCTGGTGGCATAAGAGGCAGAGCTTGTTAAGAGATTGTGTTTTTTTTTTTTTTTTATCCCTTTCTTCCCAGATTGGATCACTATACATCATTCTTCTAATCAGTTTATCTGAGGTTCGTCTCTGTGCACCTCCAACCACAAGGACACGCAGCTTTAAGGGTCCATTCACACGTCCGCAATTCTGTTCCACATTTTGCGGAATGGAATGGCGGACCCATTCATTTCTATGGGGCCGCACGATGTGCTGCCCGTTGGTGATAAACTGGCACATCGACCAACAGGAGGCATCACCCAATCATCCCACACGTCTTGGTACAGTTTTTAAGGGTTCATGCGGCTAAAACACTTTTGCTTTCAATTTGGCTTATATGTCGCTCCCACATGCCACAGATTAGAGCTAGGTGCTTAAAAATGTGCTTGATCTGCAGATCTTAACGATACGCGCCACTTCCTCGATGTGCATAACCTTACGGCTTGTCCTTCTTGGTGCAGCGATTTTAATGTTGGGGATTGCAGACATTAGGTTATGTTCATGTTTGTGTTGGAGGGTCACTTCAGAGTTTTTGTGACCGATCCAGTGTATCAGACGGGAATGACTGTATTGTGTTGCATACAGCACAGTTCTTATCAAATCCTATCTAAATCATTAGGGTCTGTTGGGCACTGCTTATGTCTTTGCAAAAAAATATTCCAGGGCATTTGCTATTTTAGCAGTAATACATCATTTTTAAGGCTTTCTTCACATTTGATAATAAAATAGGATAAACATAGGCGCTGCCACCATCTTTTAGGTAGTTCTGCAGAACTACTGCCCACAGAATTAATGAAAATCATGATAACAGTGGTCACTAACACTAACAGACACAACCCAACACCTCGTGAACCTCTGAATGCATACAATGTGTGGTTTGTGTTATAAATGGAAACCCCAATGCAGATGTGAACAAAGCCTTATTAAAGCAGGTTTTTTTTTGGTTTTTTTAAAAAAAAATATATGCATGTTTTAGTTAGAGAATGAGTGACAAAAGTTATGAAATATCACTGAATTGGTGGAAAATTTATACTTTGTTTTGTCTTGCAGATATGGAAAAGGAGGAAGACCAAGAAACAGGAACAGAAAAGGAGCTTTGGCCAGACATTGAAGTCTTCAGTAAAATGCCCTTTGACGTTACTGTGCATGATCCAAAATACAGACAGATCAGCCGTCTTTACACCGAGAATTTGCTAATTAAACAAGGTGCATGCAGGAGGGAATACATTTTCAAAAATTGTAATAAAGGAAAAACTCCACATTTTGTTAATTATTTGCAGTGTTTTGTAGCTAAAAATCTTCTAAAACGTGTAGTTTCTTCTCAATTCGTGTTCAGAACTATATTAAGAGTTTTTTTCAGGCGCCTGATTTTGATGATCATCAATATCTGATCGCTGTTGGTCCAACACCCCCTACAGCGTCTGTACTGGAAGCACAGGTCCGTTCAAAGAACAGTGACCATGCCGGAGGCTGCAGGGAACAGCTCATCATGGGGGTGCAGGATTTTGAACCACCAATGATCGGATAGTAATGACTTATCTTGAGGATAGGTAGTCAATATAAGAAGCTTGGGGAGAAAAAAAAACCCTGTTAAGAGATTTGTGGATTTAAGGTTAATAGATTGCGGTGCGGTAGGGATTGAATGTTGTATTGTGCGCAGCTAAGCAGGCAGTCCATGTTATAATGTCAGCCTAACCCACTGATTTTGCTGAGATCGGCCAATCATCTAATGTTGATGTGGGCCTCCCAACTCTCCGCCAATTGGAGATGTCAGGGACATTACTCAGGTTCTCATTGTGCAGAAATGTGCATTGTATGTAGGAGCGCGCCTTCCTGCTCCTGTTTCAATACTTTCCCTACATGCCTCATCAATGATATGGCGAGTTACAATGTGGATGGGTACAAGTAGGTTGCACCCATTTTGGCTGCTTCCTATGGGCAGCATCAACTTTTTTTCTAGCCCTAAGTCCAGTTAAGTTCTCACAGTGTGCTATAAGGGTATTTTGTCTGTTACATGGGATATCCTAGTAGTGTGAGTGGAAATCGGAAGATCCAATACTGAGATTTTACCTAAAATAGCAGGCTTATACAATTTTTTTGAATCTTTGTGAAGGCCATGTAAGGAACGTGGAGCTCAGATTTGGAGCCCTCTAGCCAGCAAACAAAATTGATCTTGTTTTCTACCTCCAGGTCTGCACTTATTTTTAGCTCTGCCATAATTCACGGCTCGGTTGTAGGATGAACTGTGTAAATGCTGAGCATGGCGATACCGGCTGATAGGCTCTCTCTTACAGAATATATCCTGGTCGTTTCGCAAACTTATTAGCTTTTGTAGGTTGAACAAAAGATATTGGTAAACTCTTAATACCTGTCTTCCCAGATTGCTGTTAATCTGTGTGACAAAGTCTTTGGGGGAGATTTATCAAAACCGGTGTAAAGGAAAACTGGTTCAGTTGCCCATAGCAACCAATCAGATTTCACCTTTCATTTTTCAGAGCTCCTTTGGAAAATGAGAAGTGGAGTCTGAATGGTTGCTATCGGCCTTCACACCAGGTTTGAGAAATCTCCCTCTTGTGTGTTTTACTGTACATTGCAGGTATTGACATTTGTATGGCTTATTTTTCTTTCAAGGGTCATATCTGTGATTTTACCCGCATTGTCTGAGAACTAGGATTTGGGGCCCTTTTATTCTAGGTAGAGAGCAGGAGCAAGTATACATTGCCCCTCTACCTAAAGATGAATGGGACCATTGCACACAGTCAAGTGAGCATATTAGACCCTTTCCAATACTCCCAATGAAGACCTAGATCATGGATTTGAGGCCCTCAGCGACAATGGTGGTTACAAGTGGTGTTTGGACCCCCGACTCATTTTGCTTATCTGATTGTTTATAAAAGTAAAACCTGTGTGTCCAGGATTTTACTATTGGTGGCCCAAGGATAGGCCATCCATATCTGATTAGTGGAGGTCTAATGTCCCACAAACCTGGCAAACAGCTGTCCGGCAGTAGCTCTCGCGCAGGAACTACACAGTAGACTATGCTGCATACTACAGTGCTGCATTGAAGTGAGTGGGAGCAGCATTGCCGTTACCAGCTCCAATACCAGAGCTACCCTAAAGAGCATTGGTGATCCCCACCTATCAGATATTGACGGCCTATCCTCAGGATAGGTTTTTAAAAGTAAAATGCCTTTTAAAGCTTTTGTCCAGTATCAGAAAAACATTTCTGCTTGTGTTTTTTTATTTTTTATAAAAAAACAAAAACATAACGGGTTGCAGCTCTTTCTCCTTGACTCCACCGGAACTGAACCGCTATGCCCCACACAACCCATGAACAGGGGTGCTGATGTTTTTGGAAGAAGGCAGCCATGTTTTTCTAATCCTGGACTAAGGTAGATCTATAGAAATTATTTTAAAAAAAAGTGACTGAATTTACTTTAGATTCCATGGGGCTACAGAAAAAAGACAATATTTTATGCTATTTATATCTGTTGCTAGAGAAGAACAGGGAAAGGAGTACACCAGTCATCTCTCTAAGGGCTCATTCAGACGGCCTATGAAGGAGTCTGCATCTGCGTTCAGACCCATTTATTTCAATTGGGCCACAAAAGATACGGACAGCACACAGTGTGCTGTCCGCATCCGTGGTTCCACTCTTAGAAAAAGATGCATGTCCTATTCTTGTCCCCAATCGCAAGAATAAGCATTTTCTGTTATGGTTGCGGCCGTGTGCAAATTGCGGAACGCACATGGCCGGTATCAGTGTTTTGCAGATCCGCAAAGCACTATGGCCGTCTGAATGGGTCCTAACTAAGGTCTCGGAAGTGAAGCAGTAAATTTAAAAAAAGACCCCATTCCTCAGGTGCCTCTTCCTGTCTCTGTAACTTTTACACACAGAAGCTAAACATTCCAGTCTTTCCCTGTAAATTTTATAATCGTTTGTTTTTTGTTTGTACAGAGTTTCTAGGATTGTGTCATGATGACTCCCGAAAACGTGAAACCATTTCTGTGATGCTCACCAAATATGCATCATACAACACTTTTCATCACTGTGAGCAGTGTCACCAGTATATGGATGTCAGCTCCACCTCTCAGGTAAAGAGAAGCCTAGATGTATTGTCAATAGTTATTTGCTGGACATGGTAAGACACATTTATCAAGACTGGCATTCCCATATGTGAATGAGGTGCACCTAATTTATTAAAGGGGTTATCCCATGACTAATGTAAAAAATGAAAATCATCATATAGTATAATGCAATCTCATTCTAACAAAGCTAGAACCAGCCCTGTACCTCTCATGGATCCAGAGAACTCACCATTCATTGCTCTTAGATTTATATCAAGCTGACAGCACAAGGGGAGTGTCTTATCTGCCACAAATAATGGGCGTGTCCAAGCTCTCCCTATCGAAGCTCAGGGGGAGTGTCCAAGCTCTCCTTATCACAGCTCAGGGGGCATGTCCATGCTCTCCCTTTCACAGCTCAGGAGGCGTGTCCATGCTCTCCCTATCACAGCTCCGGAGGCAGTTGAAGAATGAAACTGAGCATGTGCAGCCATCTCAGTGAGCAGGTCAAAGAAGTAAGAAAACAAACAGCAGGTGGCGCTATACAGATACATTTTATTGAATAACTCAGGGGCTATGCAAAATTTTTAATTTCATGTAATTACAAAACAAATTAGATCTAAGTGCTGGTTTGAAAACTGTAGAATATTTTTCATGGGACAACCCCTTTAAGAGGCAGATGCCTCTTAATAAATTAGTCACCACTTTGGCAGTCTGTGTGCCAGAAACTGAAGTCTAAAGCCTCATTCACACGTAAGTGTTTTCCATCAGGGAAAGAGCCAAAACAAGGTGCGGCTCTAAACACAGAACAGATGCAGATCTTTCCCTTATACCTCATGTCTGTGGAGGCTCCAGTCCTGGTTTTAGCTCACATCCACTGATGGAAATCACTGACCAAAACATGAATGAGGCTTACGTGAGCTAGAGGGTGGCATAGACTTCAACTATGACTTATGGTAGTTTTTGTTGTAAGTTATAGGGTCCATTGGGCCATGTGAAACCCTGCCCATTTTAGTGGTGTGAACCTCGAAAAGTCGCAAATGTCGTGCGCCATAATTTGGGAATTTTTTCGCCACCATTTGTGGTGTAAAAACTTTAGAAAATGCCCCTCAATATCTGCTTTTGTTATGTTTAGCATCACCCCCTTGCCTACCCCCTGCAGAGCCTAAGCATATATGCAAAAGATGAAGGACTGTGGGTGTCAACCTGACATGCCATCCTTGGAAAGCTGTAATAAGGGATGGTACATGGACATAAATAGCGACCACCAATCAACCTGCTGTTAATCTGTGGCGGAGACGGTGCCAAGATCTCAGGAATGGTGCAGTTCACCTAATACGAAGTAATCTCAGAAAGAAAGTGGTTTTAAAGGGGATTTCTGGGATTCATTAAATTATGGTGCACAGACAACCCTTCAATATGATAGCCAATACGAACACAGCCGATTTTGTAGGAGGAAGTTGCCATCAGCTGATCTTTTTTCCGTGCAGCGTCTTGCTCGTAGATGGGGAGGGAGAAGGGGGTCAACGGTTCTCATTTTTAATCTGAGCTGAGTAGAATTACTTTTCTGCATTTTCTTCCTTTGTAGACGTCTGACTCCACCATACATGCCTTCACATTCTCATCATCAGTGCTCGGTGAGGAGGTTCAGCTTCACTTCATCATTCCGAAATCTAAAGAGCATCATTTTGTATTCAACAAACAGGGCAAGCATCTGGAGAGCATGCGGCTCCCCCTGGCGTCTGATGCAGTAAGTGATTTAGTGAAGTTCACTCTTTGGAGAGGAGTTGGTGTATGCGTGTGTGCATTTTATCAAGTATATTTATCTGGAACAGTAGTTGGATACAGCAAAATTAATTAAAAAAAATAAAAAACAAATGACCTTTTTTTCCCCTCCTTTCTCTAGCAAAACCCAATTATGGTTAAGAGCCCAATTTTCACCCCATCCAGTGGGCGTCATGAGCATGGTCTATTAAACCTTTACCATGCGATGGAAGGCATTGATCATTTACATATTATGGTAGTAAAGGAATATGAAATGCCTCTTTACAGAAAGTACTGGTCCAACCACATCATGCTAGTGCTTCCTAGCATGTTTAACAATGCCGGAGCGGGTGAGTAAATGCCGTCACTTGTTGTCTTTATCTGGTTGCTACATTTCATGTGTTTTTCAATATCAAATTCTATTCTAACGTAGGAGCTTCCAGGTTCCTTATTAAAGAACTCTCTTACCATAACCTGGAGTTGGAAAGGAATCGCATGGAAGAAGTAGGGGTGAAACGTCAGTGTGTGTGGCCATTCATCATCATAATGGATGACTCGTGCGTTTTATGGAACGTCCATAATAAAGTTCCAGAGCAGTCAAGGTTAGCAGCTATATTTTGTGTGCGAGTAGATTGTACTACCAAATTTTGTAGACTTTGAGATTATAAAACACACGTTTTGTCTGGGACCTTTATTCTCCTAATCACTATTTTCCTCATGCCTCTAGGTCCTACCAAGCTAATACATTTTATTGGCAGACCTTTAAAACGTTTTTACCAAATTCTTAGAATAGTATAAAATACCAAACTGAGCATTATTCACCTTACCAGTCTCCAGCTGGTCTCTGTATGCAGACCTCCAGCTATGATATTTCAACACGGAGATGTGACCAGTCGCTGGCTGCAGCAGACACCACTGAGGTCACATGTCCGTGTCAAAAGGTTATCCCTGGAGGCCACCATATAGAGCTATTTGGGAAGATCCATACGGTGAGCATTACTTTTTACATATTTCTAAGCTTTTGGACAAAAATGTCAAAGGGTATGTTCCAGGTAGTAAAAAAAATGCAATTGCTGGTGAAGTGTTTGCCTTACTACGGTAGAGGAGGGGGGTTGTGTATTGTATATGTACCAGATGTTGTCAAGATATGTTTTTGGATGGTATTTGTAATATACTCATCTGTTTTGTAACCAGCAGCCATTCAGTAGATGCCGAATGTGGCTCTAGGAATGTGTCCCTAAAATATGTCATACAGCACATGGAAGCCACACCAAAAATATCCAGCTATGCAATGTTTGGGATTCAGAAATGGAACAGCAAGTTAGATTCCTCTGCCCCTAGACGTTCATTCTCCAGGTGTCATATTCACGACTTCATTCTCCTCAACGTAGACTTGAGTCAGAACGTGCAGTATGACCTCAACAGGTTAGTACCATAAACAGGACAATTTGCTGCCAAACTAACCAGTGCTTTCATACTTCAGAATGTTTTTTTTCCACTTGGGGAATCGTTCCCACTTCAATTCCATGAATGATTCAAATACATGTGTTTTCTGCTGATAATTTGTTTCTAGCTCTGACAAATTGATGGGATGTTAAATAATGGAATTAGGCAATGTCTTGCTACCAGTCGCATGTTCATAAGTCAGTAGCTGTTTTTTTTAAAGCTCCATAGTGAATAAGATTAAAGTCTTGAGGCCCCATTACACTGCTTAATTGGGCAGACGATTGTTGAGATGGAAGAATTCCTTCCCAAAAGTCCCCTGCTCATCAGTGAAGGAGAAAGCTGCATTTACTTGCAGTGATCTCCTCCACCGTATGAGGAGGAGCTATCACTAAGGCCATCCCTCATCCTCATACAGAATAACTGTTTAGACGTCACAATCTGCTGCCGGCCGATGACGATTTAGGTGACCACATGAACGATCCTATTACCCGATGAACGAGCATTTCACTTATTCATCTGGTAATCAGCACCTACGAATGCTTATTAGCGATGTTCTGCCCGATTATTTTTTATTAATTTTTTTGGGCAGTGTAAAAGTGCATTAACGGTCTGCATTGTTAAGTGACCATCTCTTTCTTTCAGATACTTCTGTGAGGATATAGACTTTATCCTTCGAGCCAACAGTGGGGGGCTGCTCATCTGCCGCTACAACAACTTCAGCCTCATGAAAAAGCACATTCAAGTGGGAGGTCACAAGGACTTCATTGTTAAGCCCAAAATTTTGGTAAGAACAAATTTGATTAACTTTAATACCTACTGCGTAAAAATATCTGCAATATAAATTGGCCTACATGTCAGTTTATGCTGGGAGTCTCCACCACAGTTTCCACCTATGCAATTGAGACAGTGGAATCCACAGACATTTCCATGGCTAAAAACGCATGTAGCTTTTAAATCATGCAGTTCTGTGGCAAAATCGGCTGCAAATATTTTGCTATGTTCTAAGGATATGGCCACCCAAGTATCTGGAGATAGTCGAGCACAGCTCTTGGCTATCTCCAGAACCCACGTAGCAATGAATGGAGTGGGCGCACGCATGTGGGTACGGAACCCCAACCTATCTGATAGTTATCCCCTATCCTGTGGAACCAACCAGAATACTCCTTTAAGTCACGTTGTATGATTAATAGCTGGTCTTTCTCTTCTGTCTAGATCACAGAAAGCACTGTTCCTATTTCTCCTCTGCAGTATGTGTGCGCCCCAGATAGTGAGCAGACACTGTTGGCTGCTCCTGCGCAGTTCCTCCTTGAGAAGTTTCTTCAACACAGTTCTCACAAGCTGTTCCCAAAGGCTCTTAACAATCCAAGGAACCCATTACTGGCTGTAGACTGCTACTTAAATCTAGGACCTCAGGTAAACAGAAAAATACTGACACAAATGGTGCACAGTCTGTTCACATGAATCTTCCCCTAGGGCCAGGCGATTTTGGTCTAAAATTAAAATGTTTTATTGAATTTTTTGTTTCACAACTTGAGGATTATCAATTTATCTCAATTGTCTGTTTTTTTTTCTACTGTTTGGAAGTCCCATAGAGAATGAATGGAGTGGCAGTCTGCATGCTTCATTTCCCGCTCCAATAGGATGTGCGATTGAGTCTGAAATTCTCTGGATCACTGACTCCATCGTTCACTCATTTATCCCTTACCCAAATGGTCACTTGAATTCCTAAAGTACTTTTCGTTTTTGTGTTACTGCATACAGACAGCTAGAACTTTTTATTTTTCCATTACCATAGCCTATGAGGGCTTTTTTTTTTCTGGAACAACACGGTGCCAAAATTTCAATGCCATAAACTGCTGTGTGAATGAGCTCTAATATTGTTCACCAGGCAGAATAAACAACAGGTTAACTTTATGCTGCAATACCACATATGTGTACATGTATGTCTTGTTTTCATCACTTTTTATTTATTTTTTTTTACTTAAAAAAAATGTTTTTCTTTCAGTCCCACTAGGACATTAGTATGATCACGTTTTTATTGCACGCCAATGCATTATAACATAGTACTGTAACAGTGACATGCTGACCAATAGACTGCCAGTGGCACAGCCCACTCCCGCTCCATACAGTATTCTAACAAAGTTTTATGCAAATCGGCTTCAGATGTTTATTCTGAAGTCAATTCGCTCATCCCTACTGGCAATGCATCAGTACTCTGCGATTGTGTTTATGGGGGGGACAATGGGGATGGAGGGAGCAGCCTCCCTCTAACTGCCTACATGCCGCAGTCTCTATTGACCATGGCATCTAGGGGGTTAAATGGCTGAGATCAGGGTTCTCTGGCCCTGGCCGTTACAGCAGTGTTCATCCGGACCGATATTAGCCCTTCGTAGGGGAGAGGCTAATTTTGATTTCACAGCTGACAAAATCAGAATCAGTATTCCCTGAAATGGTAATTAATTGAAAAAAATTGCCCTACTCTGATCCATCTTTCTTACTGTAGCTCCCTTATCTGGAAGGGCTTGGTAACTGGACAGCTTTGTCTACAAGGTGTGTATTCATTTCCTGCTTTACATTGCAGGTATCACTGTGTTATGTGAGCTCAAGACCACACTCTGTGAATGTGAACACCGAGGGAGTAGATTTCAGTGGTCTTCTCCTCTATTTGTGTGACTCCTTTGTGTGTTCAACAATGCTTAAGAAGTTCAAGTTTCTTAAAGGTATGTGATATTTAATTCTTTCAGGCATGGCCACTACTGGGAATTGGCTTCAGTTCAGTTCCCTCAAAATTCTGTATATTTCTTTCATTTGCTGGCAGACTGGTGTAATGGTAACAAACGAATTCTCCATTACTTTTAAAGGTGCCACTCTTTGCGTTATTTGTCAAGACCGGAGCTCCCTCAGGCAAACAATTGGACGATTAGAGCTTGAAGATGAATGGCAGTTCAGACTGCGAGATGAATTTCAGACTGCCAACAGTATTGACGATAAACCACTCTTTTTCCTTACTGGGCACCACGTTTGAAGGTGGAAGGAAATCCTTTTCTGATATGCCAAGATAAAGACTTGACACAAGTGAAATGGAACACGTGCAAATGAGTTGGGGCTTAGATTCCAATACTTCAATTTGCCTTGCTGAGATGAAGCTGCCCTCTGGACATGGATATTTATGGACCAATGAAGTCTACAGAGCCGTTACCCCAACTGGCTTTGGTCTTCTTTAATATAATACTGTGGACTTTCTTGAATGTGGTTCAATGGACTTCTCAGGGGTTCATTATTACCAAATGATGGATAGCGGCACAATCTCTTCCTGTATCAGTATTTTTATATTGTGAACAATGTTTTTCTATCAATCCATACATTTTATGTGAGATTGTCACAATTAATAGTCTACAATCCACCATTTGCACCTGGTTGCTCTTTACTAAGAAACACATTTGTGCACCAGATAATCACCCCTTATGTTATGCTCTAGTATCAAATGTTGGGAAATGGGGAGTCAAATTATTTAGCAAAGTCTCAAAAGTGTTCTCTCTTCGGCAAGTTACATTTGTCATGTAAGGAAAGTTAATACAAGGTACTTCCACCGCTGCAGCACAAATATAAGGTAGCGGGGTTGGGGGCAGCTGCGCATGTGTGCCTATGCGTGCTCCCACAGTCCTGGCCACCAGAGAGCGGCGCTTTTTCCTATAGTATGCCACCACTGCTGGATTGCAAGGGGTCATAACCCCTGAGTACGAGCAGTGTATAATGTGATGAAAAAATGAATCAAGCCAGCAAAGGAGGCAATATGGACAATGACAATACATGAGTAAGTGTCTTGTATTTGCTTTGTCTACAGGAAAAATGTCATCTGTTGAAATGAGAAAACCCCTTTAATACTTGAAAATTGGCATAAAACAGTGAGTGCCATCCAGGCATGGATAGACCAAGGCAGTAAGCATCTGCATATGGCTTCTAGACAACCTGCCCTGCTTCCAGTTGTCGCCCTACTTCGTTCTTTGGGATCTAAAAGTGCCATATATATATGCCGCTATCAAAAGCAAATGGAATTTTATAGATATGCCAGAATTCTTTGTTCTACTTTGAAAATCCATTATAGCTATCCATAGGCTGGTATATCAGCTTGGCGTATTGAAGGAATAGAACGTATCCAAATTAAAGTTGAACTGTACTTTTTAGTCAACTTTTGATATGTCATAGGGACATATCAAAAGTTTAGATCAGTGGAGGTCTGCATTCTAAGACCACCACGATCTCTAAAACAAGGGGAGAGAAGCGCTCACTTAGCACGCCCTCTCTCCTTTCTACAGGACTGGAAGTGAGATGGACCAAGTAGAAAGTCTATGGGCCCATCTCATGCAGCAGGGAGAGACGGCGCACTAAGCAAACGCCTCCCCCCCCCCCCCCTCTCATTCTAGAGATTGGTGGGGATCTCAGTGCTCAGACCCACCAATCTAAGCTTTTGATATGTCCCTACGAATTCATATTATTTATATGCCAAGCCCATCTCCTCTTAGTGAGGATCACCCTTTATCATGAAATTATTTGTGCACAGGCAGAACCAAAGTAGAGTGAACCTGTATATTGTACTTTGTTCA
The DNA here is from genome assembly GCF_905171765.1 of Bufo bufo. NCBI lineage: Eukaryota > Metazoa > Chordata > Amphibia > Anura > Bufonidae > Bufo > Bufo bufo. Next base: position 160,143,879 of record NC_053393.1, on the reverse strand, counting down.
CATACCGATGTTTTGTGTGTTTTGTTTGTTTTTTTGCCATTTTTGGAAAGCAGGTAGCCATTTAGTGTCTGAAAAATAGTGTTAACATAAAAAACTGAATTGTTTACAAATTTGAACAAAATACTTAATATATTAGAAAAAAAAGTTTTCACACTTGTATCATACACCGCATCAATTTTTGTTGCACATTTTATAGATTGTCTATTTTGAAATGTGTTTTTTTTTTTTTTTTTTACTACTCTGCACAATGATCTTGCCTTTTAGGTGTGACCCTTAATGTTCTTTTTCCTGAACTGTTAAAGAACAAAGGGGTCACAGTGTGGTTTAGTATAATCTTTCAGTGCTAGGATTTTCCAAAGAGAATTTGGCACTAAATGGAGTGGCCTTTGCATAGACCAAAAGATCACTAATTCGTATATATCTGTATTGTGACAATGACTGCGTTGTGATGTTTGCTCCGTTATTTCATTATTTTAATGTTCCTGTGTTGAGCCTATGTTTTTTTTTTTTTGTCAAAGCGTGGATTGGATTCAAAAGAGAATAAACCTCTAAAATAAATGTAGTCTACAAATATGCTGCAACCATTAGTGGAAAGCTGTCCTGCCAGCCATTCCTGCAGAGCTGTATGGTTTTCTTTCAACCTTTTTTGTTGTTTTTCAATTTGCACTAAATTTATTTGAAGGTTTGAAAATTCTTCTGTTCTGCAGGGCACATTGTATTGTGTCAAAATGGCCTTCCTGCAGTGTTTGTTGTATCCCTCTGTTGCTGCCGCCAAAAAGCATAAACCTAGGGGTGAGTTCACACGTCTGTTATTTCCATCGGTTATTGTCTTCACCCGTAATGAAGCCTACTCGGAGATGAGGTAGAATGGAAAGTTCTGCACCTGTTCTGTGTTTTTGACCCAGATCTGGTTTTGTCTCACAACAACTGATGGAAATAACTGACGTGTGAACTCAGCCTAATTTGATGAATGTTTCTTTGTAATTATGGCATAACTTACACCAGCATTGCTTGATAAAAATATCCGTAATGAATGTAAGCTGAAGATTTGTTGTCAGCGTCATGCCCATTTTGCTGTAGCGTCTGCTATTGGTTCTGTGGAGTAATAGAAGTCTTAAATATGCTGCTTAAAATATAATTGACTAAAAACATGGTGAATTTGGCTTCACTAGTCAGTCTACCTCATGCTTTTTTTTAACGTGTGCAGATTTGTTAATTTTATCATTTAATTTAACTGTTTTTCACAGTATTAAAGTTGTTTACAGGAACGCTTGAAATGTAATTTGTTCATTTGAAATTACATTTTTATTTTGGTAAGCTAATGAAATAGAACTAAACCTGTTTCCACCTGACTGCTGGGACCATACCGATTATTAAAACCAGTTAAGCCGAGCATGCATTTGAGATTTCAGGTGGTCATTTTCTGAACGATTGGTCTGTAAAGATTCAATTCACTGATCAATCTCTGCCGTTACCTGTGGACTGGTGTGGGTTTCAATTGACTGGAATTAATGACTTTTCAGCTACAGCAAAAATCCAGCTCAGCAGATTAACTTTTTGACTTCAGTTGACATCTGTCACACATTGCTGTCAGGAAAAGGTGCCAAAAGTTGGGACAGCTTGACACTACTCCAATAGGGCTGTAAAGCAAAACTGTGTAGGAGAAAAGCCTAACAGAGCACTGGGATTGTAGAAGTAAGACCCCCACCAATCAGAATGTTATGACGTGTCTTAGGCTGAGTTCACATCAGCGTTCAGCCTTTCCGTTCTCCTGCTCAGTTATAGGCGCAGGAGAACGGAAAGGACGGATTCTGCACATAACTGAGCCGAACGGAGCCTACGGACCCCATAGACTATAATGGGGTTCGTTAGGTTTCCGCTCAGAAGATGATTTTGGAGCGGAGACAAAAGTCCTGCATGCACCACTTTTGTCTCCGCTCCAAAATCATCTTCTGAGCGGAAACCTAACAAACCCCATTATAGTCTATGGGGTCCGTAGGCTCCGTTATGTGACGAATCCGTCCTTTCCATTCTCCTGCTCCTATAACGGAGCATGAGAACAGAAAGGCTGAACGCTGATGAGAACTCAGCCTTAGGCCGAATGCACACGGCCGTGTTCTGCGGCCGAGAGCGGACCGTGGTATCCCGGGCTGGATTCCTGTTCAGAGCAGGAGCGCACGGTGTCATTGGTTGCTATGACGCCGCCGCTGCACTACAGTAATACACTATACGAGTGTATTACTGTAGTGCGGCAGCATGAAGCGCACGGCATCCTATCAACCAATGACGCCGTGCGCTCCTGCTCTGAACAGGAATCCAGCCCGGCATACCACGGTCCGCTCTCGGCCGCGGAACACGGCCGTGTGCATTTGGCCTTAGGCCTCATGCACACGACTGTTGTTGTGTTCCATGTCCGTTGTTCCGTTTTTCGTGATTTTCTGCGGACCCATTGTCCTATTTTTTTTTCACGGAAAACTGTTTGCGGACCCATTCAAGTCAACGGGACCGTGAAAAAACGCGGAGGCACACAAGATTGTCGTCCGCGTCAGTTTTTTTCCTATCGTTTGCATGGCAAGCTTGACTTAGACTTTTTTTTTTTACTTTCCTTCATGTCTGGTGATCCTCCAAAAATAAAGGAAGACACACTGAAACAAAAACGGATCACGGAACCCCATTTTGCGGAACGGAACACAACAACGGTCGTGTGCATGAGGCCTTAGTTGTAGGCCATAGCATTCTATTATGAAACTACTCCTTTAAAGACTACTTAAAAGGGTTTTCAGAGACTGTGAACCCTTTGTAATATTGCCATACAGGGGGCATGGATTTAAAAGTAAAAAGATCACCTGTCACCAGTGCTCCGGTTCCAGAGCCCCCGTCCTTGGATTTCTAGGAGGCTCAGTGGTTTGCACTGCTAACATAGTTTATAAGGCTGAAAAAAGACATTTGTCCATCCAGTTCAGTCTGTTATCCTGCAAATTCATCCAGAGGAAGGCAAAAAGACCCCTGTAAGGTAGAAGCCAATTTTTCTCACTTCAGGGGGGAAAAAATTCCTTCCCGACTCCAATCAGGCAATCAGAATAACTCCCTGTTTTCAGATCTCCTATAGCTATGAATTGAAGGTGGCTGTGCTTGTGTGATGCACTCTTCACTTTGGGGGTCCTGTTCTGGACCTGTCTGACAATAATGGCATAGGCTAACAATATGCTATCAATGTCTGTGATGGGATTATCCTTTTAAGTCAGTATTTATGAGCTGTTAGGAAAGTAAAGATATAGGCTTAGAAGTTTAAAAGCGGTTTTTAAATTTTCAAGAAAATGCTTTTTTGTAGGGATAAATTCAGTTATGAAGTATCTTTTAGGGGCCTCTAACTCACCCCATTTTAAAAATTGCACCCCTCTAAGAATTCAAAACAGCATTTAAAAAGTTTGCAAATCCTTTAGGTGTTTAAAGGAATTAAAGGAGTTGTACCATCTCAGACATTTGGGGCATGTTGCTAGGGTATGTATGCCCCCAAAGTCTAATAGGTGCAGGTCCCAGAGGTAGGACCCTGTACTTAGAACAGAGCCGGCAAACTTCCGGAGGGCACATACAAGGCTGCCCTCCATTCATTCCTATGGGAGTGCCAAATAGCCACTCTGCTATTTTGGGAAAACGCCATTGATATGAATGGGAGGCGCACCATGCAAGCATGGCCACTGCTCAATTCACTTATATGGGGCACTCCCATAGGAATGAATGGAGGGCAGCGCACCCTCTGGGTCTTTGCTGGCACTGTCCTAAGTATAGGGACATGTCCTAGATAGTCAGACACCTGCCAATCTGATATTGATGACCTTTTCTGAGAACAGGCCATCAATATCAAATTCCCGGATAATCCCTTTAACAGGCAGCTACATGGACATCAATGGCTGTAGTTTCCAAGGTATAGGAGAGATGCAGGACCCCTCAATCCTGATGTGGGCAGAGGGTAGCTCTGTAAAGCAGCCGATAACGAATCCTATATCCTTCTGCTGCACCTTGTCCAAAGATAATCAAAATTAATCATGCTGCTCTCATCTCTTCGTGTGGTCTATTGCCAGGTAATGAATCATTTCAGACATTTATGCAGGGAACATTCCTTGGATTGGATGGCGAACTTAGGCCTCTTTCACACGGGCGTGTCCGGATGCGTCCCGGTGCATTGCAGCAAACCCGCGCGAGTAGGAACGCAATTGCAGTCAGTTTTGACTGCGATTGCGTTCCAATGTTCAGTTTTTATCGCGCGGGTGCAATGTGTTTTGCATGTGCATGATAAAAAACAGACTGTGGTACCCAGTAAAATAGGGCTGGAGGGGTAAAAAAAAGAAAAAAAAAGAAAATAATTTAACTCACCTTAATCCACTTGTTCGTGCAGCCCGCATCTCTTCTGTCTTCATCTGTGAGCAATAGGACCTTTGATGACGTCACTGCGCTCATCACATGGTCCATCACCATGGTGATGGATCATGTGATGAGCGTAGTGACGTCATCAAAGGTCCTATTGCTCACAGATGAAGACAGAAGAGATGCGGGCTGCGCGAACAAGTGGATTAAGGGGAGTTAAATTATTTTTTCTTTTTTTTTTTAACCCCTCCAGCCCTATTTTACTATGCATTCAGAATACTATTATTTTCCCTTATAACCATGTTATAAGGGGAAATAATAATGATCGGGTCCCCATCCCGATCGCCACCTAGCAACCGTGCGTGAAAATTGCATTGCAATTTTCACGCAACCCTATTAATTTCTATGGGGCCTGCGTTACATGAAAAACGCACAAAGAGCATCCCTGATCTATAGGGACATACCGAAAGGTTATGGATACAGGCTGAAGTTTTCCTCTAAGAACACTATCATGTTTTGGTTTATAATTAAATTGTCTTCTTGCAAACTGAGTTATTGCAATATGAAGGTAACGTTGACAGAAAACAAGGGATATGAAGTCATGTCCCCAATGTCATATAAAAAAAAAAAAAGAAGGATTTCAGGATTTTTGAATAGATAAGTCTTATATTATGTAAGTTTTGGGGGAAATCAGTTAACATCTAAGTTGTTTTATGTACATTAAGCTCCCCAATAAACAAGCTTAATGTCACTCATTTGGCTTGTGGGTAGCCAAAATCCAGGATAGGTTTGGGAAGCTGGGAACTTGGGTTGGGCAAAGTTTCAATGCAATTCATTGAGGTCTAGGCACATTATGCCATTTTCACATTAAGCTGTTCACATTAAATAGTTTAATGTGAATAACTTTTGGTATGTTTTCTCAAATGACCCACAATCTTCAGAATATGTTGGCATAGAGAAAGTCTTGTATTATGGGAAGTTTGGGGGCAATTGATTGAGGGTTAGGCACATTAAGCCATTTTCACATTAAATGTTTTATGATGTCCCCAGGTCCTTACCAGAAAACAAAAAACACACAACACCAATTTACTTTTATGATCTGCTAGCCAGTCATAGGAACTTGATAGGTTAAGGGCGTGTCATCATATCTGTGTGATGCTCAGCTTACAGAGAATAATACCTATTCCTTTTCTTAGCTAGAAATCTGGTCATGTTTGTGCTGCCCCTCTGTATAAGGGTCCACTCACACATCCGTGGTGTGTTGCGGACCCGCAACACCCCCGGCTGGCACCCCCTATAGAAATGCCTATGGACAAGAATAGGACATGTTCTATCTTTTGCGGAGCTGCGGACCGGAAGTTCGGGGCCGCCCTCCGCAAATGTGGAGAGCACATAGTGTGCTCTCTACTTCCGGGCCCATAGAGAATGAATGGGTGCGGACGTGTGAATGGTAGTATTGAAAACTCACACTTATGTCTTTTCTGACTACTGTTCATTACTATGCAGGACACAGATGTCTAAAAAAGGAAAGCCCACAAGCGCTAATAGCGAATTGCCGCCGACAAACTACTAGACAGTATGTGGACGAGCAATTGTATAGCAATCCATGCTGCTGAGGAGATTGTTGCATGTAATAGCAGCGGTCTCCTCTGCTAGCTAGCCTCCTGACAATCGCTTGCTGAGCTTCCAGTCTAATACAGGCTTAAAGGCTATGTACACCTTTTGGAGGCAATCTTTGTTTGATTGCACTTTATGATTTTAAGCCAAAAATGAGTATTTTCAATTGACCTTTATTTAAAATATTGAGCCATTCTGTCAAAGGGTTAACTGTTTTTCTAACTGTGTGACTGGTACTTTCACTTTGTACTGGTTATCTAATAAACCTTAGCTCTAAACTACTAAGGGGTCATAAACATTTAAGCCACATGCTTGTCTGTAAGATAAGGATTGAGCTATAATGAGTGTTTATAAGAGCAGAGAGCTCTGTACACAAAAAAATAATTCCATATTTTACTGAAGACCAATTGAAAAAACGATTTTAGCTCAAAATAAGTACAATGCAATAATAAACAACAAAAAAAAAATTGCCCCTAAAGGGTGTTGGGAAATTAGAAGTCTGTGCACTTGTCCCATCCATCCATATGCAGACATGGGTGGTTTAGTTATATTCATCCAGCTAATTCTCCATAGTCAGACTCGCAGCATTAATGGCTTATCCAACATACATTTAAAATGTACAGATAAAAACATGTTCTTAAAAGGGTTTTCTGTGAACCTTCACTATTTAGTTATGCCCCATAGCATGCATGACCTAATGAAAGATTCATACTATTCCAGTTCTGTGCTCTGCTCCTGGGGTATGGACATGGTCACCAGTGTCGCTGCAGGCAATGACTGGCTTCAGCGGTGATGTGCCCCACTACGTAAAGGTGGGCACTACTCAAGGGTCAATTGGGTCATGTTATTCTCCACCTCCTGTGGAACATGGTCATGGTGTTTGGTATTGCATTGTAATGCATATTTTCATGTTATTTCCTGTGTACCAGGGGTGTAGTTTCTCCTCCTAAGCTGTAGAGGGAGCTAGGGAACCCCCTAGTAGTATATGTAGACAGGCCCAGTCCAGAGAGAGGGGTGTGGTTAGAAGCCAGGATTCACTTCAGTCAGGCAGTAGCTGGGTACCAGCTTCTAACATGCAGCTAGATAGCCCAGGTTCCTAACCTGTGTCCAGGAGAAGAAGTTTCCTCCTGAAGTTATCCTGCATCAAGCAAAGTACAGAGCAGTGCAATTGTATCCAGCCAAGTAGAAAGCTGAAAGGCAGAAGTTTGTTTACAGCAAGAGGATTTATACCAGAGGAAGGTTTCCCTACCTAAGGATAAAGCCAGCTATTAGGCATTCGAACCTTGGAGAAAGTCAGACAGGATTCTGCAGAAAGTACAGCCTGATCTGTGAGTTTATTCCTTCTGAGTTATCTTGCTAGGATTCTACCTGCCATTTATGTAAAGCCTGCCTGTTACCAAATCTACTTCCTATGGAACTGTTTGAAGCTTGTATATAGTTGAACTGTTCAGTAAAGAGGAATTCTAGTTCACTACAATCGTGTGTACTTCCATTATTCCTCCCAACAAATCGGTGTGCCACAATTACTGGCACTGGCGTCACAAACTAAGGGATCTTGCCACAGGCACGCTAAACTTTCAACTCCCAGGGCACCTCACCAATCACCCGGCCTGCTCCCTATATCTAGAGAGTGCCCCAGAGGATCTACGTGCCAGCCTCTTCATCACTGCTGTACGCCTGCCCAGGGTATACTACAAACTGAGTACTAAGAGCAACCCTCGGTCTGTTAACTGACCCCCCGTGACCTCACATTCGCTCACCCTGAAGGACTGGCATACTGCAGTGGCGCAGGTTACCATATCCTTGCTAAAAGTAAACAGCCTGAACAGGAACAGAGTGGCGGGGAGAAGAGAAGTATGACTTTAATTAGGTGCCATAACTAAATCGTGAAAAACTCTTGTAAAACCCCTGTCCTTTAGGTGTTAGATTGAAGTTGATAAATACAGTTTATTTAAATATCTAAAACACACTGTTCAAATTGTGTATATATGCCTACACTAGCAGGTTAAGCTACAAATAATTTATGAAGTGTCACCACACTGTCATACAAATGGTATCATGAAAGCCTAGGGTACACCAACTTTTTGAAGCATTACTGATTAGAGATGAGCGAATCGATTAGTCTCAGCAGGAGCTCTTCACCTGTGAGGGGCTGTCCCCCTCACAGGTGAAGAAGCGTTCACCTACCACTTGATTGACAGGGCCAGCCCGGTCAATCTTCTGCCTGCGCCTCTGCTGAGAGTAGTGGTGCAAGCGTAGAAGCACTTATTCTTTGGATCCATTAACGGTGTAGATAACTAGAAGTTTTACGTGCACACTGTTGTTGCTGTTGAAGCCTAACCAGCATTTCTACACTTGAGGAACTACTTTGAGCAGCTACGCAAGCAGAAGATTAATGGGGATGGGCTAGATGTCCAGCCCTGTCACTCAAAAGGCAGGTGGGCGTTTCTTCACCTGTTGGGGGACAGCTGCTCACAGGTAAAGAAATCCTGCTAACGAGACAAATTGATTAATCAGAATCGATTCTCTCATCTCTACTACTGATCGTTTTGAAATATTGAGTGACAGTTGCAGACCAAGAATTGCATGCAACCCAATGTATTCCTTTGGACAGCAGCTCGTTACTACCTTCTAGAATATCCTCCTACTGATCATCTATTGGTCCCCAGGGTGACCATTGAAAAGCTGTTAGGAGGAAATTATAAGATAGCAGGATTCATCAATCCACATTAATTTGCGAAGGAAACAACAACATTAATAAGGTGGAATTGGTCCGTTTAATAAACAGGGTTTAAAAAAAACAAGCAAAAAAAAAACCAGGGAAAAATGAAAACTGAATTATTCTACACATTTACAGAAAAGGCCACAGCAGTTTATTAACATACAGTATAAAAACCCTTAAAAAGGGTAACAGACTCCTAAGAAGACTGGTAGCGCACTGAAGTCCTCAGTGGTATATACAATGCACAAGAGGCTCTACGAGAAGCCAAACCTTCCAGGTAACAATTAAAATAATGTAAGCTATCCTTTGCTTCGTCATGAAATGTGCTCTTTTGAAATGCATACAGCATCAGGTATATCCATGACACGCGCTGCTACAGTTCTCATTCATATTTAGTGTGTGAAATAAGCATAGCACTAACAGTTCATCCCTTCTGATATGCCAAACCGTAATCAAAAATTAACCATAAAAAAGGGTTATACGGTATGGGGGGGGAATATGGCTCCCTTTATTCAAAAACAGTGCCCCACTTGTCCGTGGGTTGGAAATGAACTGCAGTAACATGCATAACCTGCCCAAGCGGATGCATATTAACTTAAATTTCAAAAACCCTCTAAAAAGTCATTTAGTGTAGATTTTTTATATTTGTCTGCAGCAAATCTTGTTGGTGCACAACTCAGGGGAGACTATTGCAATTTTGACATATCGCATGAGGCCTTAATACTAAAATGAATTGACAGTTCAATTTTTTGCGGTCCGTTGATCCGCAAAAAAGGGAAGCTGCCAGTGTGCCTTCCGCAATTTGCGGAACGGAACGGGCGGCCCATTGTAGAAATGCCTATTCTTGTCCGCAAAACGGACATGTTATATTTTTTTTTTGCGGGGCTACGGAACGGAGCAACGGATGTGGACAGCACACAGAGTTGAAGTGAATGGGTCCGCATCAGAGCCGCAAAAACTGCGGCTCGAATGCGGACCAAAACAAAGGTCGTGTCCATGAGGCCTAAAGGGGATGTCTCACTTCAGTATGTTGCATTTATCATGTAGAGAAAGTTAAAACATGACACTTACTAATGTATTGTGATTGTCCATATTGCTTCCTTTACTGTCTGGATTCATTTTTCCATCACATTATACACTTCTCATTTCCATGGTTACGACCACCCTGTAATCCAGCAGCAGTGGCCATGCTTGCACACTATGGGAAAAGGCGTCAGCTGGGACCATGGTAGCGCACATAGGCTGGTGCTTTTTTCCTATAGTGTTCAAGCACAACCACCACTACTGGATTACAGGGTGGTCTGTAACCATGGAAACGAGCAGTTTATAATGTGATAGAAAATTGAAACCAGACAGCAAAGGAAGCAATATGGACAATCACAATACATTAATAAGTGGCTTATATTAACTTTCTCTACATAATAAATGCCACTTACTGAATTGAGACAACCCCTTTAAGGACCAATAATATTTTCCCTTTTATGTTCCAGCAGTCATAACTTTTTAAGGCTTTCTTCTAAATTCTTTTTTTATTTTGCAGGATTAGTTGTAGTTTTTTCTTAGGAACCATTTTGGGGTATATATAGTGTATTAAATAACTGGGGAAGATAAAGCAGCAATTTTAACATTATTTTGTGGAATTTATTTACGGTTCACTTTGTGGTAAAAATAAAAATGTTATTATGTGGGTCAGGACAGTGATGATTATGCCAAATTTCTATATATTTAAAAAAAAATTCCTTTCCTCCTGCAGCTTGTCAGCTCTGGAACTGGTCCCCTCTTCCTCCAGACTGAGGATATGGGAAGATATCACTGTTTGAAAATCGGGATACAGTGAATGCAGATGAAAAAGTAAAAGCAGGTTTTACTAGCAATTATTCCTGACTCGATTTCTAACAGTGATATCTCCTGCTTAACTTGGGGTAATGCTGTTATTTCAGTAGTGTATGAAAGCCCGCAATCCCATGCTTCTAGCTGCTACCAATAAGGAGATAGCAGCAGCTAAAGAAGCCCTCCTTCCACTTCTGCCACAGCCCAGCAGAACAGTTAAGTACTTTTCCCACAGCCCGAGAAAAACAGTTAGGCCCCTTTCACGCGGGCGTTGCGGGAAAATGTGCGGGTGCGTTACGGGAACACCCGCGATTTTTCCGCGCGCGTGCAAAACATTGTAATGAGTTTTGCACTCGCGTGAGAAAAATCGCGCATGTTTGGTACCCAAACCCGAACTGCTTCACAGAAGTTCGGGCTTGGGATCGGTGTTCTGTAGATTGTATTATTTTCCCTTATTACATGGTTATAAGGGAAAATAATAGCATTCTGAATACAGAATGCATAGTAAAATAGCGCTGGAGGGGTTAAAAAAAAATATATATATATATATATATATATATATATATATAATAAATTGAACTCACCTTAATCCACTTGCTCGCACTGCCGGCATCTCGTCTGTCTCCTTCTTTGCTGAACAGGACCTGTGGTGACGTCATCACATGATCCATCACCATGGTAAAAGATCACGTGATGACCGGAGTGATGTCACCACAGGTCCTGTTCAGCAAAGAAGGAGACAGACGAGATGCCGGCAGCGCGAGCAAGTGGATTAAGGCTACTTTCACACCTGCGTTAGGTGCGGATCTGTCTGGTATCTGCACAGACGGATCCGCACCTATAATGCAAACGCTTAGATCCGTTCACATTACCATTAACAAAAAAAAAAAAATTTTTTTTTTTTGTTCATGATAATGCAAACTGATCCGTTTTGACTTTACATTGAAAGTCAATGGGGGACGGATCCGTTTGAAAACTGAGCCATATTGTGTCAACTTCAAACGGATCCGTCCCCATTGACTTACATTGTAAGTCTGGACGGATCGGTTTGCCTCCGCACGGCCAGGCGGACACCCGAACGCTGCAAGCTGCGTTCAGGTGTCCGCTTGCTGAGCGGAGGCTGAACGCTGCCAGACTGATGCATTCTGAGCGGATCCGCGTCCACTCAGAATGCATTAGGGCTGGACGGATCCGTTCGGGGCCGCTTGTGAGAGCCTTCAAACGGAACTCACAAGCGGAGCCCCGAACGCTAGTGTGAAAGTAGCCTAAGGCGAGTTAAATTTTTTATTTTTTAACCCCTCCAGCGCTATTTTACTATGCATTCTGTATTCAGAATGCTATTATTTTCCCTTATAACCATGTTATAAGGGAAAATAATAATGATCGGATCTCCATCCCGATCGTCTCCTAGCAACCGTGCGTGAAAATCGCACCGCATCCGCACTTGCTTGCGATTTTCACGCAACCCCATTCACTTCTATGGGGCCTGCGTTGCGTGAAAAACACAGAATATAGAGCATGCTGCGATTTTCACGCAACGCACAAGTGATGCGTGAAAATCACCGCTCATGTGAACAGCCCCATAGAAATGAATGGGTCGGTATTCAGTGCGGGTGCAATGCGTTCAACTCACGGCATCGCATCCACGCGGAATACTCGCCCGTGTGAAAGGGGCCTAAGGTTGTTAAAGAGAATGGTCTCTGATGAGACAACCCTTTATAATTATTTAAAGGACATTACTTTATTAATGTTTATTGGAGACACTTACAGTTGCAAGAAAAAGTATGTGAACCCTTTGGAATGATATGGGTTTCTGCACAAATTGGTCATAAAATGTGATCTGATCTTATTCTAAGTCACAACAATAGACAATCTCAGTCTGCTTAAACTAATAACACACACAGAGTTAAATGTTACCATGTTTTTATTGAACACACCATGTAAACATTCACAGTGCAGGTGGAAAAAGTAAGTGAACCCCTAGACTAATGACATCTCAAAGAGCTAATTGGAGTGTGGTGTCAGCCAACTGGAGTCCAATCAATGAGATGAGATTGGAGGTGTTGGTTACAGCTGCCCTGCCCTATAAAAAAAACACACATCAGTTCTGGGTTTGCTTTTCACAAGAAGCATTGCCTGATGTGAATAATGCCTCTCACAAAAGAGCTCTCAGAAGACCTACGATTAAGAACTGTTGACTTTCATAAAGCTGGAAAGGGTTAAAAAAAGCATCTCCAAAAGCCTTGCTGTTCATCAGTCCACGGTAAGACAAAATTGTCTATAAATGGAGAAAGTTCAGCACTGCTGCTACTCTCCCTAGGAGTGGCCATCCTGTAAAGATGACTGCAAGAGCACAGCGCAGACTGCTCAATGAGGTGAAGAAGAATCCTAGAGTGTCAGCGAAAGACTTACAAAAGTCTCTGGCATATGCTAACATCCCTGTTAGCGAATCTACGATACGTAAAACACTAAACAAGAATGGATTTCATGGGAGGATACCACAGAGGAAGCCACTGCTGTCCAAAAAAAAACATTGCTGCACATTTACAGTTTGCACAAGAGCACCTGGATGTTCCACAGCAGTACTGGCAAAATATTCTGTGGACAGATGAAACCAAAGTGGAGTTGTTTGGAAGAAACACACAACACTATGTGTGGAGAAAAAGAGGCACAGCACACTAACATCGAAACCTCATCCCAACTGTGAAGTATGGTGGTGGGGGCATCATGGTTTGGGGCTGCTTTGCTGCGTCAGGGCCTGGACGGATTGCTATCATAAAAGGAAAAATGAATTCCCAAGTTTATCATTTTGCAGGAGAACTTAAGGCTATCTGTCCACCAGCTGAAGCTCAACAGAAGATGGGTGTTGCAACAGGACAACGACCCAAAGCATAGACGTAAATCAACAACAGAGTGGCTAAAACAGAAGAAAATATGCCTTCTGGAGTGGCCCAATCAGAGTCCTGACCTCAACCCGATTGAGATGCTGTGACATGACCTCAAGAAAGCGATTTACACCAGACATCCCAAGAATATTGCTCAACTGAAACAGTTCTGTAAAGAGGAACGGTCAAGAATTACTCCTGACCGTTGTGCACGTCTGATCTGCAACTACAGGAAACGTTTGGTTGAAGTTATTGCTGCCAAAGGAGGTTCAACCAATTATTAAATCCAAGGGTTCACATACTTTTTCCACCTGCACTGTGAATGTTTACATGGTGTGTTCAATAAAAACATAGTAACATTTAATTCTTTGTGTGTTATTAGTTTAAGCAGACTGTGATTGTCTATTGTTGTTACTTAGATGAAGATCAGATCACATTTTATGACCAATTTGTGCAGAAATCCATATCATTCCAAAGGGTTCACATACTTTTTCTTGCAACTGTATAAGAAGCCAACAATACTATCTTCACACCTAGTGGGAAACGGATACTTGAAGAAGCATAGGTAAGCTCTGGCAATCACTTCCCTATATTAGAGTCATGCAGAATAAGCGGTTTTAAAGAAGAACTCCAGCTATCGCATAATGTTAAACTGATGTCACCTCTACAGGATGCAGTGCAGTGATGGCTAGACTTAAAAGACTGCTACTCTCTACTTAGCAGTTTTCGACTATGTAGAAAATGGGGAATAATGAACAGGATTTCCAGCCAAAATGGGACAGTCAACATAAAAATAAATCAGAAGTTAGAGTAGAAACTAAAGATTAATTAAGGTTTTTTTTTGCACTTAAAAATTTTGTCCAAAAGTGATAGTTAGAGCAGCCATATTGGCTGAGGTTTTTGATTGAGCATTAAGCCCTACTATAATGCCTCAGCCTTTCAATAACAGGCCTTTATTTACATATATTGTTGGCAGGTCTATAATGAAAGAAAATGTAAAACCAAACTTGTGTCCAGTGGATTGACCAATTATGTCCCTTTTATTCCATTGTTACATAGCACAGTCATCAAGTACAACACAGTGCAGGGAGATTGGGTATCCAGATCACCAGTGCCGATCATGAGCTAGGATAGTATTTAAACACATGTACTGTATAAAGTGTCCCCCCCAACATGTTTCAATGCAAGCCACAGTAAAAGAATGTTGGCGGCAGAATCTTTTATAATTCTTGCATATAAACTGATGCCAGGTTCTGGTATAAATTGTGGTATAAAACCCCAAAAAGTAAAAATTTTTGGTGCATTTGCACACAGGCATTTATAACCCCCCCCCCCCCGATATGCATGTTTTAATATGTGTAGTTAAAAATTGTAAAGATGCACTACTCCACATAACTGTAGATGTGTGTTCTATAGGGACCATTGTCACCCTTGAATGACTCCCTGTTTCTTACATCACATAATCATTGATCGATCTCTCTTCTACAAACCGGATTATACTTTTGTATTCTAATTGATAAAAAATATTTCAATAAAAATACGGTTAAAAAAAGTTATTGTATAGATGCATGATAACATGCCATCATAAAAAATAATAATAATCTAGGCGCATAAAGCCACACTAAAAAGCCAGCCTTTAGTGGTCTCAGCAACTGATGCTAAGGGCCCTTGCACACGACCGTATGCCCTCCATGTCGGGGAGCGGCATGTATTGTGCGCACGGGAGCACACAGCATCATAGATTACAATAATGCTGTGCACGTCGGGCCGCCCACGTATTGTTCCGCACTCATAAGATCGGCCTGACGTACACAGTATCACAGTAACCTATGATGCTGTGCGCTCCTGTGCACACAATCAATGCCGCTCTGGGACATATGTCTCGGAGGGCATATGGTCGTGTGCAAGGGCCCTAATACTGTGACATCAGTTTCTGAGAGACCAGTCCAGAAGTGACAACCAATATGGCTGCCGCATTAAAAGATCCAGTATCTATAAGTACAACAAACAATTACCAGCCAGGGTGTTGCTTAAAAGGAGTATGCCAGCCGTTTTGATTATGCTAAACTACTGACAGCACTAGGTAGGGGCTGGGGAGACCAGGGCAAACATACCTGGAGTTTTTCTCATGAGGAGTAGTGTGAATATGAAGTTTTATTCTGCCAGGCACTACACTGCAAGTGCCCAGGGACGCTCTCTGCATTGAGCTGATTCACAACCTCTTACCTCTGCTGTGACAGCTGTAGTGATCTCCTGGTTGTATGATACAGCTATCACTCAGACCAGAGGGGGTCGGCTATGAAGCAGCTCAATGCAGAGAGCACTTCACAGTGAAGTCCTAGGGTTTGCAGGAGTAGAATCTTGCAGAATAAAACTAAATATTCACACCATTAGGCCTCTTTCACACTATCGTATGGCTATTTCAGTGGTTTGCGGTCCGTTTTTCACGGATCCGTTGTTCTGTTTTTTTTGTTTCCGTTGTGTTTCCGTATGGCATATACAGTATACAGTAATTACATAGAAAAATTGGGCTGGGCATAACATTTTCAATAGATTGGTCTGCAAAAAATGAAACGGATACGGAAGACATACGGATGCATTTCCGTACGTGTTCCGTTTTTTTTGCGGACCCATTGACTTGAATGGAACCACTATTGACTTTGCAGGCAATAATAGGACATGTTCTATCCTTCACTGGAATGAAAAACGGAATGCATACGGAGTATATTCTGTTTTTTTCGGAACCATTGAAATGAATGAACAGACCGTATATGGAATGCAAAAAACGGCCCGCAAAACGGAAAAAAAAAAAACTGTAGTGTGAAAGAGGCCTTACATGCTGCAATATTAAATGCAAAGAATATAAATCCTAAAAAAACTCTAATAGAGATTAGATTTTTGACTGGAATTTTCAGTGTTAAATTAAACCTTACTAACAAAAGCAATGTGCAAATATCTATATATACCCACATAAGGCTCTTCAGTTCGCACAGTCTTCCTTATTTACAATTAGTTTAGTCCACTATGAACAAAATCATTTGCTGCATGTAAACATGACTAAAGTACTGTATAGAAAATACTCGAACCACAATCTTTTAGAAGAAAAAGATATCAAAATATTTGCTTCAAAAATTAAGCTTTTTTTGTTTCTGAATATTCTTCCAGTTATAAGAATATGATGAACCCCCATTGGGTGTCCACATCCTGAGTTCATTTCTAGAAGAATCTGCAAGATTGATGCAAGTTTTGTCTGTAAACTAAAGGAATGGCGACACCCGGCGTTCAACTCACTGGATGGTGTCCACTGACAAAGTTATAAACTAGGAACTGGCTGGTACCGCAATAGTGCGTTGCAAACAGCTTGCCATCTGGGGTTGGATCTGAGAATGCAATTTCATCTTTGCTCAGATGGGAGCCGTATATGAAATGGTTCCTGTCAGATAAAAAAAAATAAAAACACGACAACAGCAGAATGGGTTAAAAAAAAATACAGCAATACAGAAAGAAGCAATGACATTATGTCCTTACTGCAAATGTCAGACCATTATTCATCTACTGTGATCACAACAAGGTTGACACACATGCTTGGATTGTCTGTAAGTGTGTATACAGAGATAGTTTTCAGTCACTGATAGTTGTACACAGGGCAGGTGCTATCAGTGATTGATAGCATTCTCTGTGTAAGTGTGTATACAGAGATAGTTGTACACGGGGCAGACAAATTCAGAACAAGCAGAGATATAAATTACAAATTATACTGAATCTTTTCCCCATACAACTATATATCATTCTTCTCAGCTTCTCCTGCTCTTTAACATGCTGCCTGAATATTATACTGCATTTTGTGGTGACAAGTCTTTTAATTGTGCTCGGGGGACCTGACATACCATTGGAATCCTGGAAAAAATTATAAAAAGGTCCTTAACACTTTCACTGTACGTCCAAATTGCAAGCGACTTACAGCATTTTGACGTACAGTCACGTCCAATTTGCTTACCAGAGCTGTGACACAATAAAGTGTCACAGCCCTGGAGTCTCAGCTCTCCTGGAGAGCAGAGACACCGGGGAAGCCGGCAACGGACCAATCAGAGTGGTCCCTTGCCGGCAAGGGCTCAGATTGGTAAGTCTCTGCAGACTAACAAATCGGAGCTCTTTAGTGTTAAAATGCCGGTTTCAGGCTGTGATCTCCACGCTGGAGATCACAGCCTGAAATCAGCCATGACCCCCACTGTGTCCCCAATGATTATACGGTCCCCATATGCCACAATTGCCCCTCAGATCCTTTGTGCGGGCTCTGATGGCAGCGGCTCAGAAACTGATTTACAGCTGACACTCTGCTGCTACGGGCAAAATCGGGGCTGGCACTGATCTCGTCCGTTTAACCCCATATAGGCCGCGGTCAGCAGCCGCCCGTGGCATCTATGGGGTTGAGAGGGAGCTCCCTATGTCTTCCATCAGGCTGCCACTGCTGCGATGGCAGCGGCCCGATGGTTGCCATGGCAACCCGGACGACTTACAAAGGCATCCGGGCTGTCATGTACCTAAGGCTAAAAAATTTAATAAAAATAGTCTCTTCTCATATCCGTTTATTTAGGTCATTAAAAAAATTTAATAAAATAAAAGACATAATAATTGGTATCGCCGCATCCGTAAAGACCTGATCTATAAAAGTATCAAATTACTAATCCCGCGCAGTGAACGCCGTAAATAATAATGTAGAAAAAAAATGACGAAAATGACAAAAAAATAAACAGGTCATCAAAAAGACATATGTACCCAAAAATGATACCAATAAGAACTACAGCCCGTCCTGCAAAAAATAAGCTCCCACACAGCTGCATTGATGAAAAAAATAAAAAAGTTATGGACTTTAGTATATGGCGATGCAAAATATAAATGATATTTTGCATCACATTGTTTCACCAATGTAGCTGTTTGGGGGCGGGCTGTAGTTTTTATTGGTATCTTTTTGGGGTACATATGTCTTTTTGATCACTTTTTATACCATTTTTTTGTGACGGTGAAGTGGGCAAAAATGCAATTGTGGCTTCTCTTGTGGTAAATATTATATGACTATTTTATTTTGTGGGTTGATACGGTTATGGCGATACCAAATTAAAGTCTCTACATAGCTACATTGGTGAAAAAATACAAATGTTATGGGCCCTAAACTAATTTCAGCAATTTACATGTTAGAAAATCCAGATACCGCTCCTTCCCTTCTGAATGCTGCTGTTCCCCCAAACAGTGGTTTATGACCACGTATGAGGTGTTGCCGTATTCAGGAAAATATGCATAACAAATTGTGGGGTGCATTTTCTCCTGTTACCACTTGTCAAAATGAAAAATTTGGGGCAATAGCAACGTTATATTGGAAATAAAAGTTAATTTTTCATTTTCACAGCCATCTGTTTCTAAATTCTATGAAAAGCTTGTTGGGTCAAAGCATTCACTTCACCACTAAATTTATTCATTGAGGGGGGTATTTTCCAAAATGGGTTAACTTTTTGGGGTTTTCTTTCTAGCGGTACCTCAGGGTCTGTTCAAATGTGACGTGGCACCTGAAAACCATTCTAGCAAAATCTGCCCTCCGTTAACAATATTGCGCTCCTTTCTTTCTGAGTCCTGCCGTGGGCCCATACAGCAGTTTATGACCACATATGGAGGGTTTCTGTAAACTGCAGAATCAGGGTAAAAAATATTGAGGTTTCTTTGTCTGTTAACCCTTGATGGGTTCCAGGAAAATTGGATTTAAAATGGATAATCTGCCCCCAAAAATGAAATTTTTAAATTTCCCTTCCATTTTGCTTTAATACTTGTGGAACACCTAAAGGGTTAATAAAGTTTGTAAAATCACTTTTGAATAACTTGAGGGGTGTAGATTCCTGAACTACAATTTACTATTCATTATGATGAATCGTCCATCAATTTCCTAGATACAGTAGTCATAAAAAAAAACCTCAGGCAAACTTACCACAGATTTATACAGCAAACCAACAGACAGGAACAATTTACTCCACTTTACCAGCTTTCATCCTCCAACCACAAAAAAAAATCCCTTCCAAGCTCTCAATTTAAAAGGATACAGACCATAGTTGAAGATCCTTCAACCAGACGGCAACTGATTGAGGAACTCAAACAGCAGTTCAAATACCATGGTTATCCATCATACCTTGACAATCCCAGTGCAAAACAAACAAAAACATACAACATACAAATGTATTCCATTTGTTCACACCCTTCATCCCAGCGCGGTGAAAGTTCTGATTATTATTCGAAGCCGTTGGCCATTATTAAAAAAAGCTTATCCGCATAGAGTTTGGTAATCCTATACTACCCTGTAACCGCAGGCCAAAGAACCTGTGAGATGCTCTGGTAAGAGCAGATGAAGGTCCTGGTACTCGTTTACCTAAACAGTTGTTCCTACAGACCCAGAGGAGAGGCACATTTCCATGCCTACACTGCTTTCAATGTTCTAACGTACAGAAAGGTTCTGTTATATCTTACCCACACAAGGGGAAACCGATTGACTTTTTTTTTACCTGCGATTCCGACTATGTTGTGTACCTCATTAAATGTCCATGTGGCCTAGTGTATGTAGGAGAAACCTCCCAAAGGGTGAAAGAGATTCTGCCAACATAAATCCACCATTAGATGCCAAAATTTACTCTTGCTGATTCCCTCATTTTTACGAAGTGAGACATTCCATAGCCCAACTCAAATTCCAGGTCATAGAAGGGGTGGCAACAGATCTAAAACACTCAAACTTAGGGAGGCCTACTGGATACACACATTACAGAGCCTTAGGCCCCTTTCACATGGGCGAGTTTTCCGCGCGGGTGCAATGCGTGAGGTGAACGCATTGCAGCCGCACTGAATCCAGACCCATTCATTTCTATGGGGCTGTGCACATGAGCGGTGATTTTCACGCATCACTTGTGCGTTGCGTGAAAATCGCAGAATGCTCTATTTTGTGCGTTTTTCACGCAACGCAGGCCCCATAAAAGTGAATGGGACTGCGTGAAAATCGCAAGCATCCGCAAGCAAGTGCGGATGCAGTGCGATTTTCACGCACCGTTGCTAGGAGACGATCGGGATGGAGACCCGATCATTATTATTTTCCCTTATAACATGGTTATAAGGGAAAATAATAGCATTCTGAATACAGAATGCATAGTACAATAGGGCTGTAGGGGTATAAAAAAAAAAAAAAAAAAAAGGAACTCCCCTTAATCCACTTGTTCGCGCAGCCCGCCTTCTCTTCTCTCTTCTTTCTTCAGGACCTGGGTAAAGGACCTGTGATGACGTCACTGCGCTCATCACATGGCCCGTCACATGATCCATCACCATGGTAAAAGATAATGTGATGGACCATGTGATGAGCGCAGTGATGTCACCACGGGTCCTTTACCCAGGTCCTGAAGAAAGAAGACAGAAGAGAAGACGGGCTGCGCGAACAAGTGGATTAAGGAGAGTTAAATATTTTTTTTTTAACCCCTCCAGCCCTATTGTACAATCTACAGAACACCTAACCGAAACCCGAACTTCTGTGAAAAAGTTCGGGTTTGGGTACCAAACATGCCGATTTTTCTCACGCGCGTGCAAAACGCATTACAATGTTTTGCACTCGCGCGGAAAAATCGCGCATTTTCCCGCAACACACCCGCATCTTATACAAAATCTTCTTTAATTTCTTATCTTTTGTACATATTTTGGTACATATATTAGTTTCGTTGTATAATGTTAGTAATACATGATTATAACGGACACTTATCTCTTCTGATTCTAGGCCCTCTGACCTCTGTTGGGACGACGTGCCGCATAAGGGTATGCTTTTATGTTACACTGGTTTTGGGCGACCATTCACACCTTCTCTCTACTGGTGCGATCCGGCACCCTTACCTATGGTGTGCTACTATTCTTCTCCTCAGATATCTAAATGCGGCACAGGTAAGTCCACCACAGGGGATTATGGCCTCGGTATCTTGTTATGTATTCAGCATGGAGTGTTCTTGATCATTAGATAGGAATTCTTTGTTAGCTACATGAGGTGACTTAGGCTACTTTCACACTGGCGTTTCTGGGTCCGCTTGTGAGATCCGTTTCAGGGCTCTCACAAGCGGCCCAAAACGGATCAGTTTAGCCCCAATGCATTCTGAATGGCTAAGGATCCGTTCAGAATGCATCAGTTTGCCTCCGTTCAGCCTCCATTCCGCTCTGGAGGCGGACACCAAAACGCTGCTTGCAGCGTTTTGATATCCGCCTGACTATACGGAGCCAACCGGATCCGTCCTGACTTACAATGTAAGTCAATGGGGACGGATCCGTTTTCACTGACAATATTGGTGCAATTGAAAACAGATCTGCCTCCCATTGACGTCCAGGGTAAGTCAAAACGGATCAGTTTGCATTTTCATGAACAAAAAAATAATAATAATTTTGTTTTGTTCATGGTAATGCAAACGGATCCGTCCTGAATGGATACAAGCGTTTGCATTATCGGTGCGGATCCGTCTGTGCAGATACAAGACGGATCTGCACCTAACGCAGGTTTGAAAGTAGCCTTAGCCACATCTCTGTGCATATAACAGATTACTACCTTCTGTGTACCTATGGTATCTTTATGGACCTTTACCCTCATGTATAATGACATTGTCTATTATATCCTGATACATCTTCGATGACAAGACTTTTTGCCTGTATTTATGCCTTATTTATCAGATTCACCGGGAAATGTAGTCTTTATCCACACCTTCTTTTGTATAGAATTATTATATTATTCCAGCGGATACTATGATGGCATTTTGTAATCAGTATAACACTTGTGGTGTATATCAACTATGAACAGTCATTTTCTGTATTAACAGTCATTCTCTGTGTTACGTCAGTCATTGTATTGTCATTGCACTTTTAGTGTCCGATGAAGGCCTGCGCGCCGAAAACGTTAACATACGTACTGCCGCTTGATTTCTATGTACTCAGCAATAAAAAAAGCATCTTTGATTAGAGTTAAATTGCTGTGATTGGTTATTATCAGCAACTGGGGTGGGAACCCTATACAGAGCATACGTCAAGCAGTGTGCGACAAAGTTCTGAGAACTGTTTCTAAAATGTGGTCATTTATGGGTGATTTCAACTATGTAAGCCCCACAAAGTGACTT
Organism: Bufo bufo; assembly: GCF_905171765.1. NCBI lineage: Eukaryota > Metazoa > Chordata > Amphibia > Anura > Bufonidae > Bufo > Bufo bufo. Next base: position 160,121,299 of record NC_053393.1, on the reverse strand, counting down.
CATAACTGAAATGGTCCTTAAAAAAGTGGGTTTTGGATTATTTTTTTTTATTAAAAAAAAAAAAAAAAAAAAAAATATGCTTCTAAACTTCTAAGCCTTCTAACGTCCTAAAAAAATTAAATGACATTTACAAAATGATGCCAACATAAAGTATACATATGGGGAATGTAAAGTAATAACTATTTTATGAAGTATCACCATTCGTCTTAAAAGGAAAGAAATTCTCATTTTGGTAATAGCGAATTTTTCCAAATTTTCTGCAAATTTGGGCATTTTTTATGCATAAAGGTAAAACGTATCAACTCAAATTCACCACTATCATGAAGTACGATGTGTCACGAGAAAACAATCTAAGAATGGCTTGGATAAGTAAAAGTTTTCCAAAATTACCACCACAAAGTGACACGTCAGATTAGAAAAATGGGGCTCCGGCATTTGGTTCAAACAGGCTGTCTGTTGAAGGGGTTAAAGGGATTGTCTCATCTTGCCATTACTAAGACTATATGAGACCCAGTCCTGACCACCTCCAGGCCAGGAAACAGCAGAGCGCTCCGGTGCTCTGTTTCAGTAGCTCTCATTGCCTTGCATGAGAGCTACGGGAACAGCATAGGACAACACGCTATAGTGTTTCAGAGTTAGGGAGACAGCATAGCTTGCTATGCTACGCAGTTGTTTCAGTAGTTCTCATGCACGGCAATGAGAGCTACTGAAACAGCAGAGCGCCTGAGGTGGTCAGAGCTATGTCTCATCTCACCTTAGTAATGTCAAGATAAGACAACTGTTCTGTCCCAGCACAGGGAGATTAATTTCAGTATCATTACAGATCACATCTGCTGTATTTCTGTAGTTATTAGTTATGTTATAGCACCATCTAGCGGTCTTAAATATGTACTACACTTTGTTTGTCTGGTAATAAAGATTATTGTATTGTTGGGAGGTGCAAAGCATTGTGGGAGTGTAGTGCATTCTGGGAAAGAGAAGGCCAGTCTCCATGTTACAGGACATCAGCAGAGCTGTATCCTGCATATCTTCTTCTTAAACTCCACCATCCTGGTAAGACCACCTTTGTTTCAGGGACAGTATATTATGTAGAGCTGTTCAAGTAGTTGTAGTGTTACTCAGGGAAGGGCTTGTAACTGTTAGATGCTAGACATGCAATCCATGCTCAGTGTTAATGTAATGTTATAATACATGCTGTTCTATGCTTTCTGCTGATACATGTTCTGCCTTATACAAGCTATTTGTATTCTTGTAGTTTTACCAATTCACAATCCTGTAGACCAATAAACAAGTTAGACTACAGAGAACAGTCCTCTTATTTGGAAGACAGGAATGGTTTATACAGAATGTCAGACTGCACACTGTGTGAAAGTGTATGAAGACAGAACAACGACCCCTTTAAACTTCCCTCTTCTACTTATAAAAGGCCTAAGCACTGAAAAGATTCCGATAACAAAAAAATGTATAACTGTCTGCATTTAGGCCATGCATCTGAAAACAGGTTTCCTTTCATTTAGACCTTATCCAAAGCAGTTGAAGGGGTTGTCTGAGACTATTAAAAATCTTTGACTAGCTTTCCAAATGGCTAAAATAAAATAAAAAGTGTTATACTCGCCAGCAGTCTGGTCCTCCTGCTGCTGAGGAAAGTGATTAGCAGCAGTGGTCATCAAATGCCACATACCGGTGCGTCACTGCAGTGGCAAGAGGACTGGACCAGTACCGCAGAGAACTGCACTGGAGAAAGAGGGGAGTATAAGGCTACTTTCACACTGGCGTTCTGGCTTTTCATTTGTGAGATCTGTTCAGGGCTCTCACAAGCGGTCCAAAACGGATCAGTTTTGCCCTAATGCATTCTGAATGGGAAAGGATCCGCTCAGAACGCATCAGTTTGCCTCCATTCTGTCACCATTCCGCTTTGGAGGCTGACACCAAAATGCTGCTTGCAGCGTTTTGGTGTCTGTCTGACGAAACTGAGCCAAACGGATCCGTTCTGACACACAACGTAAGTCAATGGGGACGGTTTTCTATGACACAATCTGGCTGTCACGGTGGGGAGTGGGGAAAACCCCCCACTGTACAATGTCAGGTATAATGGGGAGGCAGCTAGGCCAGGAAGCCGGAATCAGGTCACCTCCTAAAGCGTCCCTAATCCTCACCCTAACTCCTCACCATATGAGCGGACCTGAATGGTAGGACGGCTCATACCAGGATACCTTTGGCCCCGAGACGCCCTGATAATTCCTCACATAGGAGCAGGGGAGAGACAACCTGTTCTTCCCAGACACGGATGAATACGAGTCTCAAATGTCCTAGCAGCAGGGAAAGGAAAAGACCATATGCAGCAACAGAATCGGCAGGTAAAAACACCAAAAACACACATACCTGCCGCAGCCACCACGACTGGAACCCGTGCAAATGTACAGGTGCCCACACACCAAACACCACACACAGGTATCCAGCACACCTTATTCTGCCTGGGCCCGAAACAGCAAGGTGCACTGCAGCCCCAGGCAGCACTGCATACAGGCTTATGGTTCACCCCTCTGGGAAACCAGTCCCCTTCCAGAGGTACAACACACACAGGGTAACGTCTTGCACACATTTAAAGGACAAACACCAACAACATCCCAGACATGTAACAACAAGACGTACAACAAACCCTGAACATAAACCCACATCAAACATACAACAAGTGAGGTTGGGTACATAGAGGATACAAGGGAGACAAAGGAATGACATCGCAGATGACATCGATGTCCTACAAGGTGGCCCTCAAGGACTGGGCAGATGGAACACCCTGGACTGGAGCAGAGCTCCAGCACCAACGAGAGCTGAAGTACAACTGACTCCAGCCAGGAAGCCACAGGAGATAAAAGCCAAGTGACCACACCCAGTCAGGGAGTTAACCCTTACAATACCAGACAGAGGGAGGCTACAACTTAAAGGGGAAGTGCACACACAAGCATAAAAACAACCCGTTGCCGCAGGCAACAGGATGCGTGGCAACCATGACACTGCACCTGCATGCTATAACCGCCTAGGGCAACTGCAAGCATGGCAAAAGTGTCACGGCGCACACAGCAAAGGCCGTGACACTGGCACAATAGAAAACGGATCAGTCCTCCACTGAATTTCAATGGTGTTCAAGACGGATCCTTCTTGGCTATGTTAAAGATAATACAAACTGATCCATTCTGAACGGATGCAGACGGTTGTATTATCTGAACGGATCCGTCTGTGAAGATCCAAAATGAAAAAAAATATGGCTATGAAAATTGCACAAACATGATTTTTTTTTTAATTCAAAAAAATTTATTGTGCAAAAACGTAAAAAACTAAAAAAAATAAAACTAGACATATTTAGTATTGTTGCGTCCGTAATGACCGGATTTATAACAAGATCACATGATCTAACCCATCAAGTGAACGGTGTATAATAAAAAAAATAAAAAATAATTGAAAAATGACACCAAACAGCTTTTTATGTGACTTCACCTCCCAAAAATTTGATAAAAAAGCAACCAGAAAGCCAAATGTACCCCAAAATGGTGCCAATAAACACTACAGCTTGTCTCGCACAAAATAAGCCCTCACACAGCTCATTCAACAAAAAATAAAAAAGTTATTGCTTTTAAAAACTATGACAGAAAATTCTATGTTAGAAAATCCAGATGCTACTCCCTCCCTTCTGAGCCCTGGCGTATCCCTAAATAACAGTTTACGACCACAATTGGGATGTTACTGTATTCAGGAGAAAGTGGGTAGAAAATTGTGGGGGGGGGGGGGGGGGGGATATATTCTCCTGCTATCTTTTGTGAAAAAGCAAGTTTGGGCCTAAAGCACCATTTTCTTGTAAAAAACAAAAATGTAATTTTTCATTTTCACAACCAAGTATTAAAAATTCTATGAAACAGCTGTTGAGTGAAGTGCTCGCTACACCCCTTAAAAATTCCTTGGGTGGTGTAGTTTACAAAATGTGGTCACTGTTTGGGTGTTTTCACTGTGGGGTTACCTCAGGGCTTTTTTCAAATGCAACATGGTGCCCAAAGACCATTCCAGAAAAATCTGCCCTCCAAAATCCATATGGTGCTCCTTGCCTTCTGTGCCCTGACGTGTGCCCAAACAGCGGTATACGTCCACATATGGGATGTTTCTGCAAACTGCAGAATCAAAGTAATAAATATTGGAGGTTTGTTTTGTTGTTAACCCTTGATGTGTTCCAGGAAAAAAAATTAATGAAAATGGAAAATCTGCAAAAAAGTGACATTTAAATTTCACCTCTAATTTGCTTTAATTCCTGTGGAATACCCAAAGGGTTAACAACATTTCTAAAACCAGTTTTGAATAGTTTGGGGTGTCTCATTTTCAAAATTGGGGTCATTTATGGGTTGGTTCTATTATGTAAGCCCCACAAAGTGACTTCAGGACTGAACTGGTCATTAAAAAGTGGGTTTTGCTAATTTTCTTAAAAATTTTAAGAATTGCTTCTAAAATTCGAAGCTTTCTAACGTCCTAAATAAATAAAATGCCATTTACAAAATTATGCCAACATAAAGTAGACATATGGGGAATGTTAGGTAATAAATATTATGAGGTATCACTTTCTGTTTTAAAAGCAGAGAAATAAAAATTTTGAAAATTGCGAATTTTTTGACGTTTTTGGTAAATTTGGGATTTTTTCATAAATAAAAGGTTAAATATATTGGCTCAAATTTATGACTATCATGAAGTACAATGTGTCACGAGAAAACAATCTCAGAATGGCTTGGATAAGTAAAAGCGTTCCAAAGTTATTACCACATACCACGTGTCAGATTTGCTAAACTGGTCAAAAAGGGGGTAAATGGCCCGGTCTGGAAGTGGTTAAATTAACAGATATTTAGTGGCTAGCATACTTTCAGTGATTCACTCTACCTTCATTAATTTATTGTCTGTATATTACAGGTTTTTCAGTTAAGTTTGTAATGGCGTGTGCTTTCTTTACAATTTTATATGCTGCGCTTTATGGTCATCTGTGTACTATGGATATCTGATATGCTGACCCTGTTTTATATGGACCTTCTGAACATGTGGTTTGTTCTACACAAGCAAGTGACTGGAAGCTTCTCATCTAAAATCTGCCTAAGAATTCATTTGTTGGAAAGAAGGATAAATAAAAAATAAAAAAAATGGATAGAAAATTGAAGTCCATCCTGGTATAAATGTCCTAGTACTACTACAATCCATTTTGAATACTACAATAATTTTGAGTATTACCTTAAACACTCAAGCATCCGGGAAGCAATTTTCTTTCTCCGCATCATTGAGAACACCCAGATTCGGCTGATTCCACAGATAGAAGGCTCAGGGGTGGTGGAACAACACCAGGCTTTTACTCGTTCACGAGTTATTTGATCTTTGTCACAACTGTCACTTGGAATATCATCAATTACCCTATAACCCTGCAAGAAAGAACAATGTCACCAGAAAGAAAGACTGAAGGGTTTCTGCTAACCGTGCAAATTATTATAGAGGGGGAGGGGGCTTTTCCCAGACTAGGTGTAACTGTAACCACTTCTCAGCCAAGTACGTATGAGGTTTGCAGGCTATGAACGTAAGCAAGATTGTTCTCATTCACTGACAGTATATACCGTGATAAAGGTGAAAGGCAACATAGTAATGTAAATTGTAGAACATTTCATTTTACATTGAATAAAGCATCCGTATCATTGGGGACACAGGCTTGACAATGGGTATAAGCAGCTGCCACTAGGACACTAAGTAAAAAAGTGTGAGCTCCTCCTATCAGCTATACCCTTCCTACAGGGACTGAGCTAAAACAGTCTTAGCTTAGTGTCCGTAGGAGGCAGACATTCCCGTTTTGCAGGTCTGCTGAAAATGTTTTCTTTTTTACTTCTAGCTGGGCTACAGGCAGCATTAAGCTACCTGTTTTTCCCCCACCCAGGAGGAGGGAGACCAGCAGGTCCCAAAGCCCGCTGCTCGTTCCCTACCAACCGAAGGAAAATAGGAACAGAGGTTCCCTAAATCCTTCCCCAAGGGGCAGCACAAACAGAAAACGCTGGAGAGGTGAGTATTTGGTTAGTAAACCATCCCCCCTTCCCTTCTCAGGTTCTTTTGTCCTCTTGCCCCCTTCCATGAGCCATTTTGCCTGTGCTTTTTGTCATTCAAAATCCCAATGCGGCTTTTTGGCAAGAGCCTGGATAAGATCATCTCTGACGCTACGGATGGTAAAAGCACCCATTTGCCTCAGAACAGGGATTGCTTTAACAGGTCCAAAAAGCGTACACCTCTTTTTTGTCCCTTTTGGAGTCTCTCCAGTCCAAAGCGGCCGACCTACAAGTCTGCCCAGGATAAGAAATGGAAACAGTCCTTCAAGCCTCGTCCTTCCTGGAGTCCCCGCCAATAAGGTTCCAAGTCTTACGCTACCAAACCTTCCTCTGCACAACATACAGTTTTCTTCACCTCTGGCGGAGTGGACAGCTATCTCCACCTGTTCCAAGAGGTCTGGCTGGCTCACGTCTCGGATGCCTGGATGTGAGAAGTCATCTCGGAAGGGTACAAACTAGAGTTCCTCTCCCTTGGCCACCAGTGCTTTTTTCAGGCTATCCTCTCTTCTGCGGCAGGGAGTGATCATTACGGTTACTGCGCACAACCGTTTTCATGGGTTCTACTGCAATCTCTTTGTGGTCCCCAAAAAGGAAGGGATGGTCCGTCCCATCCTGGACCAGAAGTCCCTCAACCCCTACTTCCTTTGGATATGCCGCTTCCAGATGGACTGCATGCTATCGGTCATTGCGTCCATGGAACCACTTGTCAAGCCAAGTTGTTTTTACTCCTGGAGAAACTGTCCACTCTCCCATTTTTAGATCCTTCCCTTGCTACGGCCTTGCCCCCTTCCCATTCGTCAGTGCATGAGGGTTCTGGGCCTCATGGTTTCTGCCTTTGAAGCAGTCCACCACAGCTCTTCAGCAGGACATTCTGGACAATTGGAACTGGTCTCCAGCTTCTCAGTCTCCCTGCCCAGAAACATCGGGAACTCAAGTGGTGGACAACCTCCCGCATGTTGATGACAGATCGTTTCTTCCTCCCCCCCCACTGGATGGTGGTGACAACAGACGCCAGTATCCGAGGCTGAGGAGGCATATTAGACAGTCGCTCTGTTCAAGGCACTTTATCTTCTAGGGAAGGCTCCCTTCCAATTAACATTCTGGAATTGAATGCTATTCATCTATCCCTGCTTCACTGGATGGAACATCTCCAGGGACATCCGGTTCAGATTCAGTGTGATAATTCCATGGCGGTTGCATACCTCAATCACCAGGGCGGCACCCGAAACCCCACAGCCATGGTGGAGTCAGCACTAATCCTCAGCCAAGCGGACAGCCATGTTCCGGCACTGTCAGCAGTTCACATCCCCAGTGTCGACAACTGGATTGCCGACTTCCTCAGGTGGGAGAGTCTCGATCCCGGCAAATATGCTCCTCATCACCACGGTTTTTAAGCAATGTGTGAGAGGTGGGGGTCGACTAAACGTGGATCTCAAGGCCTCCCGCTTCAATCAGAAAGTAGAGTCCTTCGTAGCAGGGTGCAAGGATTCTCTGGCTTTGGCAGACGATGCCCTGGTGATCCTGTGGGGTCAGTTCACATTTCTCTGTCTTCCCCTCTCTTAGTTTCTTCCCGTGGCTTCTCTGAAAAATCAAGTCCGAAGGTCTGCCAGTCAGTCAGTCAGTCAGTCATTCTCGTGATTCATCTATCACAGACTTCCTCTGTCAGACACATTCCCTTTTAGTCATCCATGATGGGCCGAAAAGAGCTGGCTGCGTCCAAAACTTCAGTTTCTCGGTGGATTCGTTTGGCTATTGGGGGAAGTGTACCGTATCAAGCATCAAGAACTGTCCTTCCGTATTACTGCTCATTCCACTCAGGTGGTGGGGTCTCCTGGGCGGTGCAGCATGGGGCTTGGGCCCTTCAGGTATGTAAGGCTGCTACGTGGTCGTCCTCACACACCTTTTCCAGGTTTTACACAGTACACACCTCTGCATCTTCTGTTGTTTCACTTGGGCGCACAGTGTTGCAGACGGTGGTTCTCTGACTGTCTTAGATTCTTGCTTCTGACTCACCCCTGGGAATGCTCTGTAACGTCCCTTGGTAAAGCTTGTGTCCCCCAATGATACAGATGGGAACTAGATTTTTGTACTTACTTTTGTACTTTTTCTCTTCTGTTCATTGGAGGACACAGTTTTCTAGCTTGATGGGCCTTCTTTACAGCCTGGTTTGGTTCTGGCTTTGTACATTGTTCGGTTTTCCTGCTTCCCCTACTGCTTTTGCACTATTTTAGCTCAGTCCCTGTAGGAAGGGTATAGCTGATGGGAGGAGCTCACACTTTTGTACTTAGTGTTTAGCTCCTAGTGGCAGCAGCTTATACCCATAGTCAAGCCTGTGTCCCCCAATGAACGGAAGAGAAAAAGATTTTACGGTAGGAACAAAAATCTAGTTATTTACTGAAAAGTAATGGCAGATACTGTAACACACTTAAAGGGGTTGTGCAGCCAGTACATATTGATGACCTATCCTCAAGACAGGGTATCAATATCTGATCAGTGGGTATCCAATTCCCACCTCCCCCCGCCGATCATCTGTTTGAAGAGGAGGTAGCGCTTGTACGAGCACGGCTCCCTCCTCAAGATTACACTGCACGTTGTCTTGCTTGCAGCGGCAGCGCAGTGTAATTACAGGTGCCTGCTCCATTTAAGTGAATCGAACAAGCACTTGTAATTACACTGTGCTGCTTAGACTTCCAAGACGACATAGTGTAATCTTGAATAGGAAGTAGAGCGCACATGAGTGCTGCCTCCGCTTAAAACAGCTGATCGGTGGGGGAGCCAGACTCCCCCTGATAACATATTAAACGACCTATCCCTTTAAGGCTTGGGCATGAATATTTTTGCCCTATCCTTTTGTTCTCCCAGGAGATAAGCTGCAACCAGAATTGTCTACCAGCAGCTAGCTTACTCTACTCTCCCCATTAAATACAAAGACATATTTGGCGGAGCCTAACATGTATGTGTATGGGGAAGCCGGGAATGAGTCAGTAGACAGCTACTGAATGTGTATGGTCACCCTTAAAAAGCATCGGTGAGCAGGATAAACCCTATTAAACAGACATACTGCCTGCTAGGGTTGATCCAGCTAGTTAAAGTGATACCGGTCTTGTGAAAATCAGTTGCAGTATTCCTGGGAAAAAGGGATTATGCCTATGAGGGCTTCAGTGCACTGAGCGGCATGGCCAGCACTGGTAAACTGAGGTACACTGAGAGGGCTAGGAAACAGCCCTCATTGCTCTAAAGCCCTAATTTGCACAAAGAGTAAAAGTCTTTTTTTTGTCCAGAACACTAACAATTTTTTAATAAATAATACAAAATAGCTGTGGCCTGCAGAGCCACCCAGTTTTTGTCTGTCAGTGTCTCGACTGCCCGCCGGCTGCCGCGAGTTCTGCGCTATTTACCACTGAAATTTTTGAATAGCATGCTTGAATTTAATGGAGATAAAAATACTTTTGAATAATAAGCACTAATACTGTGATACTATTTGTCTTACCACTGAATAGAGTACAAGGATATTAGTGCATAACAGGTCAACAACAGAGAGAATAATTACCCACTGAATATGTTCTGCTATTAAACATCCTACAATTTTCTTATCACTGCTAATGAACATGAGGGTCTTTGTCCTGGAGTGAAGCCTAAGAGGAACCTGCTGGAACCCCAAATCATTATCCACCATTTCTCGGATCTCCTCGACCTGGAAAATAAAATGCATCAATTAGTTATGGAATAGTAATTTTACCTAAAATACAAAATAAAATGAAGCCAATTAGGCTTTAGCCCCTTTGCGCGCCAGTTGAGATATATGTCCAAAAGGCACACAGGGAATAAGCCCAGTCTATATGCAACTAGGGTTGAGCGGTAAACCGGTCTCAGCAATATACCGATATCGCTGTTTCCTAATAACCGCTGTATTTTGTGCAGTCATAGAAGCGCTGACTGCTTCTAAATCTGTGTCCGCCCGTCCCTGCATAACAGTACTCACAACCACATTACTGCCCGTAGCGGCCACCCCGGCTCCTCCTAGCTCCCCATACCGACGTCAGAATCGGATAACAACAGAGGTGAGCACAACAGCCAGGCGGGAAAAGTCTCTCCAACTCCCACACAGAGTTTGGCCTGCGAGGAGTGAGAGAGACAAGACCTTAAACATAGAATAGAACCCGCCCGGGTGTATACAGAAAGTTGCTACGTCTGTCTTCTGCAGCCTGGTCCTTCCTGCCTGCAACCTGCAGTCTGCACACTGATCTATAATAGCAGGCATTAGGGAATAATGAGTCCTCCATACATGAGCAACATGACATTATATACTTGGGGGGGTCAAAACTTGTTCATACATCACAAATAACCCAATTGAGAGATTGGTGGCTAGAAGACTACTCCAAAAACTGGGTCCAAATTGAAGCCGCTCTATCCCCATCGCATAACCTCAAATCCCTCTTGTTGGCGTCACTCCATCCTTCATTTACCCGCCCACCTATCCCAACTCTAGTATCCATGGCACTAACAAACTGGTCTCATTTTCACAAATTAAGCCAGAGCTCGTCTGGCCCTCTGACCCTTTCCGTCCCTATCACGGTGCTCAATTACCTCATCCCTAACTTGTCAGTGTCATCTTGGGAGACCCGAGAATTAGATTCAGTGTCAAAACTATATGAAACAGATAGCCTCCACACATTTAAATACCTACACCATACTTATCAGATACCAAACGCTGACTTCTATAAGTACCTATGTATAAGGCACTTTCTCAAATCCAACTCCCCTCTATTGATGGATATAAACTCCGAACTTCTCAGGATTTGGAAGCTTCCACCCCCACTTAGCACCCGTCTTCGTCCCATATACATCTTGTTGAGGGATAAGGAGTTATTTACGAAGACAGCTCCATTATGCTCCTGGGAAAGTGAGCTAGGCTCAACCTTCACAGATAAACAATGGAAATCAGCCTTAACCTTCATTTCGAAGAGTTTCAAATGTGCATTACATTATGAATCCCTTAGGAAAACCGTACTGAGGTGGTTTTACACACCAGATCGCCTGGGCTATATTTTCCCAGGAGCATCACACTTATGTTGGAGGGGCTGCGGGTCAAAGGGGCACGTTGTACCACATCCTTTGGTCATGCCCTTTTTTAGAGCACATATGGAGAGAGACCTTTTCTCTGGCCTCTGATCTGCTAGGGTGCCAGATGACCCCTTCACCTTCATTGGCTTTACTAATGATTGATATGGACGATATCCCCCGAAATTTCCGTGTGGTTTTGGGAAACCTTTTCTTGTCAACCAAACTGGCGATCACCCAGAAATGGAAAATCGCCAGACACCCCACAGCTAGCGGAAATTCTTCAAACTAAACTCCACCTATATACATGAAAAAAACTTTAGCGAAAGCTGGGCATTCCTTCTCTAAGTTCGCAGGGGCGTGGAGTTCCCGGAGTAAATCTAAGTATGTAACTCATTCCTTAGACTAAACTTTTTCGGGTACAGGAGTGAATTATTATTGTATGGAAAAAGATAACCCTACCTTCAGAATGTACATTCCCCCCCCCCCCCCCCACCTGTTATGGTTTGTACGTAGGTTTGTTGTACATGTCTATTCACCATATGCTACAAACCAATGTTGGTGCTGCCAATGTATATAATGTCTCCTTGTGGCTGCCCCCATACAGTATAACCTCTACTTGTCGTTGCCCCCCCCCCCCCCCAAAAAAAAAACGGGTATTTATCGCGATATATATAGTTATCACGATAAATTTCTTAATATAGTTATCGTCTGAATATTTTTGTTATCGCCCAACCCTATATGCAACGGGTGCCAGGCATGTTAAACAGCTGACACCTGCCTGCATGGTCCAGGATCAATAACTCCAATCGCAGTCACTTAATCCCTCAGATGCTGTAGTCTATAACAAACATGGCACCCAAGCGGTAGAGAGCAAAGTAAGCCCTCTCTCAAACTGTTGCTAACACCCTATCCCACAAGTGGCCAAATCACGGTGTGCTGACTGGTTGTCACGGGAGCCTGGGGCCTTGCAAAAACTCCCAGGCCTGCCACAGTAATCTTTCTATTAAGCCCTGCCTGTAGCAGGGCTTAATAGGAAGACATTATAAGCACCATAGACAGGTAGAATGGTATAAGGCAGCAATTGAACAATGGCAACAGAAACAGCAATTTATAAAACCACACACTGAAAAAAAAATCTCCACAGAAATTGACATGTGGTGTGTACTTTAACTCCTCAGCATGTCAATTTATGTTGTGGATTTTCACCATGGATTTCATCCTTTGCAATCCACCTCAACGTACATACTGTGTGGAAGTGCCCTAAGTGTCTCAGCCGTCATACAAATAAAGAGTTCATTTCCCAACACGGATATAAAATGGTTGCACGAGATAAGCACAGCATGACAGCTTTCTTCCAGAAATCTGCGTGCGGTACTGAGGTTAGCTCCGTTAAGTGAATATCTGATACAGAGTGCATGGTTTCTGAACGAAAGCAGCTCTTTTTCCTAGTCATATACAGCCATTTTAATGACACTCTTAGATTGTTACCTCTGCCCTTTAAATGGGAAAAACGAAAAAAAAAAACGGTACTTTCTCAAGTGATATTACCTTTTTAAGAGCGTATTTAGGATCATCCGGTAGCACCATTATTATCTTGCCATCAGGGTATTCAGCTACAATCCTCTCCTTCTTCCAACCCTTGAAAAAGGATAAAAACAAAACAAACATACTATATAAGGATTGTCCTAGCATTTGCCAAAAGATTCTGAATAGACGTTTTCACCTCTAATGGTAGACTGTGAGGAGGACACGTTACCACAGACAGTTCAACCATTAATATTGGAAAAACCCTCCCAAAAATGTCACATTGTAGATTTTTAATGTGTAGTAAATCTTGTTGTCGCACAACTCAGGGGACACAATTGCATTTTTAAACCCTTAGTGACAATTCGTTTTAGCCAATAATAATATTTTTCCCCTTTGTGTTCCAGCTGTCATAACTTTTAAAAAAAAAAAATCTAAAAATTTTATTTTATTTTGAGAAATTAGTTGTAGGTTTTTGGGGTATATATAGTGTAGTAAATAATTTAGGGGAAAGATAAAAAAAAATTAAAAATGTAACATTATTTTGTGGAATTTATTTATGGCGTTAACTGTGTGGTAAAAATGACAATGGGTCAGTACAGTGATGATAATGTCACATTTATATATATATTTTTTACTATTTTTCTCTCCTCCGAGAGGCATTCAACTCTGCAACTGCTCCCCGGCTGCTCCAGACTGAAGAAAAGGGGGATGACCGCATTATCTTCAGTACACTGGAAGATATCACTGTTAGAAATCGGGATCCAGTGAACGCAGCTGAAAGTAAAAGCAGGTTTTACCCTCAATTATTCCCGACTCGAATTCTAGTGATATCTCCTGCTTATCTTGGGCTAGTGCTGTCAATTTGGTCTTGTATAAAAGTCTGGAATGCCAGCTTTCGAACAAGACCAGGCCCATGTTAGGCTACTTTCACACTGGCGTTTCTGGGTCCGCTTGTGATCCGTTTCAGGGCTCTCACAAGTGGCCCAAAACTGATCAGTTGCGCCCCAATGCATTCTGAATGGATAAGGATCCGTTCAGAATGCATCAGTTTGGCTGCGTTCCGCCTCCATTCCTCTCCATTCCAGCCTGACGATGTGGAGCCAAACAGTTCCGTCCTGACTTACAATGTAAGTCAATAGGGACGGATCCATTTTCACTGACACAATATGGTGCAATTAAAAACGGATCCGTCCCCCATTGACTTTCAATGTAAGTCAGGACGAATCCGTTTTGACTTAGACTTTTTTTTATTTTTTTTAAGAATAATGCAAACAGATTCGTTCTGAACGGATACAAGCGTTTGCATTATCGGTGCGGTGCTGATACAAGACGGATCCGCACCAAACGCAGGTGTGAAATTAGCCTTAGCTGCTACCAATTAGGAGATACCAGCAGCTAAAGCAAACCCCCCTTACCCATCTGCCCAAGCCCAGCTCGGGCAGAACAGTTATGTACTTTTTCTAATCATCTGGGGTGTGACCGCTAGGGTCCCCGCCAATCACATAAATGCACACTGCCGCTCTATTCAACTCTATGGGGCTGCTGGAGATAGCCGTGAGCTTGTACTCTGCCATCTCCAGCAGTCCTTTAGAGTTGAATGGAGAAGTGGACACGCATGCATGCCCGGTGCTCCATTCAAACAGGGAGCAAAGGTCCCTATTCTTGTGATAGGCAAAGGTGCCTATGGTCGGACCCTCACTGATCAGACACTTTTTATTTATGCACCAACATAGTTGAGGCTGTCCCTGCAAAGAAAAAGCAGCACTCTACCAGATCAGATAAAACTGCAGGTATATTCCTCCACGTTTACAGGCAACGTTTCCACTTCTCACTGGAGCCACTCAAGCTTGAAAATGGCTCCAACAATAAGCTGAAACTTCTTTTGGTCTAAGGCTACTTTCATACCTGCGTTAGGTGCGGATCCGTCTGGTATCTGCACAGACGAATCCGCACCTATAAATGCAAACGCTGGTATCAGTTCAGTACGGATCCGTCTGCATAACTAAGTAAAAAAAAAGTCTAAGTGTAAGTCAAATGGATCCGTCCTGACTTACATTGAAAGTCAATGGGGGACGGATCCGTTTACAATTGCACCAATATTGTGTCAATGTAAACGGATCCATTCCCATTGACTTACATTGTAAGTCAGGACGGATCCGTTTGGCTCCGCACCGCCAGGCGGACACCAAAACGCTGCAAGCAGCGTTTTGGTGTCCGCCTCAAGAGCGGAATGGAGGCGGAACGGAGCCAAACTGATGCATTCTGAGCGGATCCGCATCCATTAAGAATGCATTGGGGCTGAACTGATCCGTTTGGGGCCGCTTGTGAGAGCCTGAAACGGATCTGACAGGCGGACCCAGAAACGCCAGTGTGAAAGTAGCCCAAGTTTGTGGGTAAACCTTTCTACTATGATTTTAAAACTCCATTACTCCTGTTAAAACAGAAATATATTTACTACTCACTAAAAGTTAGGTATATTTCAAGCTACAGCGATGATATATCATGAAAGTAGGGCATTTAAGTAGAAGCATGCAATGGTGATTTCCTCATCTCAAACAATTTGTTGAAACAAAATCTAACACCAGAGGTGGGAATACCCCACAAAAAATGTCAATGTCTCAAAAACTTGTCATGTGGCCTTGAGCATCAATTACAGCTTATTTTTCCAGAAGAGTAAAAATACTACTCTGACCATTTTTGAGGAGTACTTTTACCCGAGGAGGAGTACGCAAGTTACGGCAATTAAAATACATAATACATAGGCCTGCACTCTCTCACAGCTGCGTTTGGAGCCTCTGTTGCAGATTCTGTCGAAAGACCAGACAAAAAAGCCTTGTATGCAGCACTTTTGTGTCCGGTAAAAAGACAGGATCCCGAATGGAAACTAAACGGATCCCATCATAGTCGGTGGAGTCTGTTCAGCTTCTTCACTGTGGGGTGACAGGAGGAGAGGGGGAGCAGAGAACTGGGAGACTGGACGGAACTATGATTAGGGAGGGGGGGAATTACTTACTTGAAGACTGACAGGCCAGGCATTTCACTGCCACAACAAGGCCTGGGGGGAGGGGGGGGGGGGTGTAATAAGCCGGGGGCAGCTCTCCTCTCAGATCAGTCATGCAAGTCTGCGGCTCCTCAGCGGCCCTGTCATGTTTCCCGGGGTCCTACTCTCCTTACTACAGCCACTCCCGGGAGCCCGCCCCTCCTCCTTCCAGCTCCCGCCGGCTTTCTCTGCCTGACCCGACCTGTATCGCTCTGGCGCCCCAATACCCAACCAATAACAAAGCTCCTTACTGTAAGGAGCTTTGTTATTGATTATTTCAGGCACAGGCACAGGCTGCCTGTGCCATTCACAGTGCTCACCGAGCTGACGATTGTGGGGGAAAAGTCTAAGGCGTATTGGTATGTCATAGACTGTTGTACAGGCGTTATTGCAACCTCTGAGCTTGACAATGACATCTCATGCTGTTCCCAAGTCGACTTATTGTCTGCTGAGGCAGGTCATCCCACTCTACTTGAAGGGCGGCCCTCAGGTCATTGAGGTTCTGGGGTACAGAGTTACGAGCCTCTACATGGCGATTCAGCTGATCCCATAAGTTTTCAATGGGATTCAGATATGGAGAAAGTGCAGGCCACTCCATTTGAGGTACCCCAGTCTCCGGCAACTGTTCCCCAATGATGCGACCTCGATGAGCAGGTGCACTGTCATCCATGGACATAAAATTAGGCCCGTGTTCAGTGGCCTGATTCATAGCGCTCTCCTGGACGTCTCCAACATCGTTGGTGTCCATCATTTCTGCTCAGCATGAATAGACTTTCATTAGTGAACAGCACTGAGGCCCTCTGGTCCCTTGTCCAGCGTAGATGCTCCCTGGCCCATGCAAGACTATGACGCCGGTGACCATTGTTGTGGTCAGGTACCCCTGCAGGTCGTCCACCACACTGATTTAAACGGTTTGGAATGGTCTGAGGTGACACTTGGGTGCCCCTCACCTCTCTTAAATGTGCCTGGAGTTGTGTGGCATTCATCATCTGGTTCCGCAGGGAATTGTTCAGTTAAGCGGTCATCAGTGTGGGATGTGGCCAAAGAACGTCCACTTCTATGCCTTTCTGTGACTCTTCCAATCTCTCTATATCTCTGTTGCAACCTGCTGATGACACTGACACTTTAAGCTCAGTGGCCACTTCCGTCTGAGAACATCCTGCTTGAAGCCTTGCAATGGTGAGGTACTGTTGATCAATTGTGAGGTGTCACATTGGCCTCATGATGTCAAAATGTGAACAGCATGATGAAGAGGACTGTTTAAATACCAATTCTAATTAAACCAGGAAATTTATTGGGCGATTCATGGATCAAACACCTATTGTGAATTTTGCCATTAAGCTCCTTATTAGAGAACAGCAAGTTGTGCAAAAACATTGAACAGTTGGACATGTGCATTCAAAAGTTTAGAGAAGGTCACATTACGGGTCCATTCACATGTCCGCATGAATGGGTCCGCATGAGTTCTGCAATCTTGCGGACCCATTAATTTTCAATGGGGCCGGAAAAGATGCGGACAGCACACAGTATACTGTCCGCATACGCACTTCCGTTCCGCAAAAAAATAGAACATGTCCTATTATTGTCCGCAGATACGGACAAGAAAAGGCATTTTTATTTAAAGTGCCTGGCATGTGCGGTCCGCCGCTGTCCGTGTTTTTCGGATCCGCAATTTGCGGACCACAAAACACTTGCGGACGTGTGAATGGACCCTTAGTTCACCTGTAAGGCTGGGTTCAGACCTGAGCGTCTTTGATATGCGCGTTTAACGCGCGTTTTTGACGAGCGTTTTTTGCAATAGTAAACGCGCGTTTGACGCGCGTTTGTGTGATTGACTGCAATGTCCTATGGCCACAAACGCGCGTCAAAACGCCCCAAAGAAGCTCAAGTACTTGTTTAAGCGTAGGGCGTTTTACAGCGCGTTTTTCAGCGCTGTAAAACGCTCAAGTGAGAACCAGGGCCATAGGGAAGCATTGGTTTTCATGTGTTGAGCGTTTTACAGCGCGTTTGAACGCGCTGTAAAACGCTCAAGTGTGAACCCAGCCTAAAGGTTAGAGTGCATTTTAGGTTCATCCTAAAATTTCATCCACAAGCCAAATATCCCTAACTTTTTGTGAATGGAATATTTTAGCAACTACAAAATAAAAATAAAAATACTCAATTTGTCATCTAGAAGGTGAAATTTGCTCCGGGCACTTAGACATTCACAGCTATGGAAATAAAAGGACAGAAAAATTCTTACCACATATTTTACTGCACTGATGAACTGGTTATGGAAGAGCAGGTGCTGAGTCTCATCTTCTGGACTGGACGCTGTGTAAAGCATGCCGCACACATTACAGGCGATTGCACCAAACCGCTTTTGTCCAGCATCCTGAAAACGGGGAAAAATGGTTTGAATAAACAAAGTGGCAATTACCTTTTTAACCAATTCAAGACTGGGCCATTTTCTCTGTTCATGACCAGGCATACATGTTTTTTTCTTTTTCTTTTAGTATATGCAGGTTTAAAAGCTATATAGTTTTATCCCTTTCAGTTATTCAAATTGGCCTTTTTTCTTATGTCATTTTTATATTAGTATTTTTTTGGTATCGGGGAAATGTATTTTCCTTTTTACAAATTCTTTATAGTGCAAAGCGCCATCAATTTTTACATTAACGTCCCCTTTCCATTCTGGTTAATTTATAGGGGATATATTGTTTATTTTAGATTGTCGGTTGGGGAGGACTAGAAGTTGTAGTTTGGTTTAAATCGGTGGCTCATGTGATTGCTGGAACGGTGGCAGGAAACACCATGACTACTTCCTGAATTGTCTGCACAACGCATATACTTTACACACATCAAACCATTAATAAGGTCATAAAAGAACTTTGGGGGGCACTTCAGGGAGTCGCTGCGCTCACCGGAGATCTGGTGAACGATGCAGAATACCAGCATCTTTCCAAGGACAGCACCGTACATCGTATAGTGGCTGTGCTTGGTATGCCTGACGATAGGTCATCAGGATTAAACATTTGGACAACCAATTATCATCTGACAATTTCCTGCATGTGGCATGAATGTTTATAACCATTTGGCTACATATGCTCTTTTCTCATTACAGTGACACATAGGATCACTGGTACTGACCTCACAATATTAGTACCTGGCAGTGTAGGGCATGATCATTAGATGTCCATGCGCTAATTTGTTTTTCAGGTCGGCTCCTCTGTTGGGGCGCTGTGCCCCTCGTTCTCTTTTGCCGCCCTGTATGCCAATTAATAGCATTGGTACAGCGAGGAGGAGATGGCCGTGTTTCTCAAGGGGTGTCCCCTTCTCCTGGAAAAAAAGGTCGCCTTCTACTTGGGGTTGACATGCTCTGCTGCGATTGGGCAGCTCACAGCCAGGGAGAAGGAGATGCCCCTTAAGAAACACAGCCGTCTCCTCCTTTCCCGCCCTGCTATTAATTACCATACAGGGCGGGAAACCAGAAAGTAGCATCTAATGGGGTCATTTATCAAACTGGTGTAAATTAGAACTGGCTTAGTTGCCCATAGCAACCAATCAGAATCCACCTTTCATTTTGGACAGCTTCTTTAAGAAATGTAGCACTTTTTTGCACCAGTCTATGCACGGAGTGAATACAGAAGCCCATACTAGTGTGAGCAAACTTCTCTCCGGGTTTCTACATGCATAAAGACCTCTACAAAACTATTAGCGAAGCTAAGTATTTAGCTGTTGTGATACCAAGCTGCCTGCATGCAATAGATGTGAATGGAAGCATCAGAAAATTGGTGGATGCAGGCGGCTAGTAGTGTTGAGCGAAGCGAGGTTCGGATGCTTCATCCAAAACTTCTGAATAATACTGTACGGAGATCAGTCTCTGTACAGTATTAGAATGTATGGGCTCCGATGCCCCGAAGTTAGTTATTCACGAAGTTGCACGTGACTTTGTTGAATAACTTCGGTAGTTGATTTTTAAAGTGGAAAACCACTTTAAAGCCAAACTCGGCTTCGGTTCTGACTAGTACCTCGGAACCAAAGCAGAGTTCGGGTTCAAGTTTTAAAGTGGTTTTCCACTTTAAAAATCAACTACCGAAGTTATTCAACGAAGTCACGTGCAACTTTGTGAATAACTAACTTCGGCTCATCGAAGCCCATACATTCTAATACTGTACAGAGACGGATCTCCATACATTATTATTCTGAAGTTTTGAGCAAAGCGACTTCAGATGAAGCATCCAAACCTCGCTTCGCTCAACACTAGCTGCTAGCTTAAGATAAATTACTGAAGTAAACAGCAGTGAACAGATGGGCAAAAAAATTAAAAATTTAACTGGTTGGTTATAGAGAATGATGAGTGACCATGTATGGAAATTTTACCTAAAGCGAGTCCATCAGCAGTCAAAACTTCAGATAATGCTATTTAGGTGACAGGGAACAGGGTAGGTATACCCCTCATATTCGGTGCCCTTGGATCCTCGCACTGAATGCTTCCCCAGTAACCCCCCTCCCCCAAGTGACAAACAGTAAATCTATCACTTAAAAGGGAACCTGTCACCGGGATTAGATGTGTAGAGCTGAGGACATGGGTTGCTAGATGGCCGCTAGCAGATCCACAATACCCAGTCCCCATAGCTCTGTGTGCTTTTATTGTGTAAAAAAAAACGATTTGATCCATATGCAAATTAACCTGAGATTAGTCCTGTCCCTGAGATGAGTCCAGCGTGAAGGAGCCCAGCACCGCCCCGCATCCTCAGAATCTCCTCCTTGCCCCCAGACGTCAGAAAGCCAGAGCGCCGTAATCTCGCGATGCGTGAGCTAGCGCATGCGCAGTGTCGTCATAGTGTTCCTTCCCTGTGCTGGCATTAGCCTCAGGGAAGGAACTGTGCATGCGCCAGCTCGCGCATCGCGAGATTACGGCAGAGAAGAAGGGCTGGGGAAGTGTTCAGTGCAGAGAGTGGAGGGCACTGAACAGGAATACTTACGATGATCGGCTGACTACTGCTGTTATCTGCTTCTTTTAGCTTCCTAATTTCTTTCTGAAGATGGGCATCAGTTGGCACATGGTTTGATTTTGCAGCTGACACGTCGCTGCTCACTTCGTTCCTGTGATAATAATTCGTATTATCAGTAAGACATTCACCAGGTTCAGTTAGTAAATGTGTTTTACTGAAATCCTATTCAATGGGGCGGATTTACTAGTCAAACTGAGTCAGAATTCTGGCTTAGCGGAAAATGGGTGTGACTTACTACGAAGGAGTGTGGATTGAAATGCATCAGTGTGTGCCACATTTGCGCCAAGATATTGTTGTAACTGCACCTCACCCACTACATGTAAATACACCCTAAAAAGCAAGTCTAGGTCTTGACAAAACTTTCTTAAAGGGGTTTTCCAGAAGTATAATATTGAAAACCTATCCTCAAGAAAGGTCATCAATATCTGTGGGGATCAGCTGTTTGAAGAGGCCATGGTGCCCCAGTGAGCCCTGCTGCCTTCTCTCAGCTTACCAAGCACAGTGCCATACATTGTATAGTGGCTGTGCTTGGTATTGCAGCTCAATCCCATTCACTTGAATGGGACTGAGCTGTGAAAGGTCATGAGACCAATGAATGTTATGTCACTGACCTAGGAAAAGGCTGCAGCGCTCACTTCAAACAGCTGATCGGCAGGGGTTCCAAGAGTTGGACCTCCATCAATCAGATATTAATGACCTAGGTCAATACAGTCTTCCTAGAAAACCTCTCTAATCTTCATAATTAATCAGCATAATTAAAGGGGTTATCCGACAAAAATTATTCAGCACCTATCCACAGGATAGGTGACAGAACACTGAAGCCCCCCACAATTCCAAAAAACAGTCCCCTCTCTGAATGGAGCGGTAGAGCGCATGTCGGGCAACTTCTCCGGCCATTTGTATAGGAATGACAGAGCGCTGTGTACATCAGCCCCAGAGAAGTCAATGGAGCGGTAGAGTCCATGTCAATCCACCTCTCCATTCACTTTTATGGGGCTGACAGAGTATATACCTCAGCCTTATACTTAAATGATAAAGGGACAGGGACCCCTTGTTTTTGGGATTGCGGGGCTTCCGAATAGTTAGGCCCCCTGCGGTCCCTTACATAGATGATAAATAATTTTAAAGAGAACTCCTTAAACCCCCAACAGTCACATTAAAATTGCAAAAACCCTCCCAAAAAACATCCCTTTTTTTTGTAGATTTTGAGTTAGTGTCTGAAGTAAATGTAGTGGCCGCACAACTCCATTGACTGAAGTGGATTTTAACCCCTTAGTGACATAACTAATTTTAGCCTTTAAGGACTAGTAACAATTTTCCCCCTTACAGCGGTCATAACTGTTGTATTTTTTTTCTTCAATTTAGCGGGACGGCCTGTAGTATTTTTTTTTATGACAACTATTTTGGTGTACATTTAGTCCATTAAATAACTTATTTTATTTTTAACATTACTTTGTGGAATTTATTTTTGTGGTGTTCACTGTGTGGTATAAATAACTTTATTCTGTGGCTAGTCCCATTATGATGCCAAATGGATAGTTTTTATTATGTTATAATACTTGCATGATAAAAACTGTTGTTTTTCCAAAATAATCAATCTGTTTTGTGTACCTGCATTTCAAGACCCAGAACATGTTTTATTTTTCTGACGACATAACCATGTGAGGGCTAATATTAGAATGCTCTCCAGTGATGATTGTATTCTGCAATAAATAAAAAAAAATGGGCAGGTGCTCCAAACATATATTTGTAAAATATATATTAATATAAACTATTGTTAATTATATAAATATTATATATCTGTATAGATAAAAAATTAAATATACAGCATCTCAGACTGTTCCAGTCAATCTATTAACTGCAGGCCCTGCAGTTATTTAATAATCTGCAGGGCCCGCAGTTAATAGATTGACTGGAACAGTCTGACACACTGTATACTTTGTTTTATCTACACGGATAGATTTATATAATTAACAATAGTTTATATTAATATAAATTTTACAAACATATTTTTAGAGCACCTGCCCATTGTTTTTTATTGTAAATTTTCTATGTATCTGTAGGCACCAGGTGGGTGCAGGAGCGCAACATTATTTTGTGGATACATTTACTTGATAGGAATTATTATTATTTTTTTTTTTTTTTTTTTTTTTAGGTGAGCCACCTATTGTTATCATCTTTTTTCTACTGCACCCTGTCTATTTCCCCACTGCCCCCTTCTCCAGGCTAGTTTAGATCACAGCCAGCTAAAGGGGGAAGGGGGGTTGTCGGCTGCTTTAACCCTTCATATCTTGGGCTCTGTAGAAGATGCTTAGAAACCAAGCTGCTGTCACTCCCAACCCAATTTCTAAAGGCTCTATCTCCCGATATAGAGGAGATAATACTGTAATAGTCTTGTTTTAAAGCTTAGATTGCAAGCTTTCAAACAAAACCAGTCTAATATCTCTAGCTGCTACACAGCCTGAGATATGAAGGCTTAAAAGGTAATCCATCAGTGACAAAACACTTCCCAAACTAGAGCAAGCTGTGTATAGTGTAAGTGACACAGAGTCTGATTATGTAATCTTTACCTTTATACCCACTTGCATTCAGACACTGCACTCCAAAAAAACAGCAGTAAAATGCCTTGATAGGACTCCTGTTTGAGTCTAGTTGCAAGTGAGTATGAAGATAAAAATAACATAACCAGACTCTGCATCACTATATGCTGCTAACTCTAGTTTGGGGGGTGTTTTGGAGCTGATAGATTCCGTTTAAAGCAGCCCTTTCCCATCCCTCGCCTTGCTGACCAAACTTTGCTCCGACTGAACTGTTAGGTCCTTTTTCCAAAAACCAAAACTGTTAGTGGGTTAAAGGGGTTGTCCGGATTCAGATCTGACCCTGGACATACCCATAATTTCACCGAAGCAGCCCCCGGATGTTGGCCATGCGCAGGATCGCGCAGAGCAAGGGCTTTTTATTTACAATACACTGCTAGGCGGAGAGCATCGGAGCACAGGGCAAAGGAGAGCATCGGAGTAGGGGTGGGCGATAAGGCCTAAAATCGATATTGCGATATAATTTTAAGCATGTGCGATATATATCGTGATATATTGTTTTCTATATTGGGGGGGGGGGTTAAATTTTTTTTTTTTTTAACTTTTTATTTAATAACTAACTATTAGCCTCCTTAAGGGCTACAACCCTTGTTTTATTCACCCTAATAGTGCTCTATTAGGGTGAATAGGACTTTACACTCTCCCTGCTGCCCTGTGCTTTGTGCACACAACAGCAGGGAGCTGACCATGGCAGCCAGCCTCTGATGTGCCCCCCCCCCAGCCTCTGATGTCCCCCCCCCAGCCTCTGATGTGCCCCCCCCCCAGCCTCTGATGTGCCCCCCCCCCAGCCTCTGATGTGCACCAGCCTGATCTGGCCACAGGGTCCCCCTCCCCCCCATCATTGGTGGCAGTGGGCAGTTCCGATCGGAGTCCCAGCAGTGTAATGCTGGGGCTCCGATCGGTTACCATGGCAGCCAGGAGTCACGCTACTGAAGTCCTGGCTGCGATGGTATGTTAGTGAGCAGCATTATACTCGCGTGCGCCGTGGTCGCTCCTTCTCATAGGTCTGTGCGGCGCATTGCTAATGCTATAAGCATTAGCAATCCGCCGCACAGACAGAAGGAGCGCCCGGCGGCCACGGCGCACGCAAGTATAATGCTGCTCACCAACATACCATCGCAGCCAGGACTTTAGTAGCGTGACTCCTGGCTGCCATGGTAACCGATCGGAGCCCCAGCATTACACTGCTGGGACTCCGATCGGAACTGCCCACTGCCACCAATGATGGGGGGGGGGGGGGGACCCTGTGGGATATGGCCGGCACATTCATTGGTGGCGCAGTGGCCACAGTCCCTCCCGTCCTCCTCCTACTCTGTCCTCATTGGTGTTCAGCGGCAGTTGCGCACA
This sequence comes from Bufo bufo, assembly GCF_905171765.1. Taxonomy (NCBI): domain Eukaryota; kingdom Metazoa; phylum Chordata; class Amphibia; order Anura; family Bufonidae; genus Bufo; species Bufo bufo. The sequence continues at coordinate 160,096,620 of NC_053393.1, read as the reverse complement.
GTGGGGAGGGAGGGACTCTCTCCTTCTCCACTGTGCCGGCTCATCAGGAGAAAATGGTGCGCGCAGAGAGCGCGATCATATCGCGGTCTGGCGATATAGGCGATATGGCGAAAATCCATATCGTGGCCCAAATTTATATCGCATATCGCCTATACCGCCCACCCCTACATCGGAGCATGAAATGTTCCGATGCTCATATCAGGGGGACTGCCTAGGTGAAAATATGGTTTCAGCTTTGAACCTGGACAACCCCTTTAAGAAGATTTACCAAACACACACGATTCAATACATGTGCAATTTTTTTTGTAAGATATTTTTGTGGCAAGTGTGATCAAATTGTTAAAATAGAAAAACTCAGTTTCTTGTAGAAAGGTACACCATAACGTGTGTCATATCTTCCCAATAAAGTATATGCTGATAATCTCTAGCTATTGGCACAGAAGGGGAAGCCAACACATGCAGCAGTCATTTTGGACCTCATGTATAAGAAGGAACATTTACCCACCAAACCAACTCCCTTTTTTTAAGCTGTACTGAATAAAGTAATGCTCTTGGGATCTGACCAGTGGCGTACCTGCAATAAAGGCACCCGCAACTGCTATGGTGCCCAGGGGGAGAGGGGGACCGCACAAAAACTTGTTCTTTCTTCTCTTCTACACTTGAAAAACAATGCATTTTCATGCAGCTGCCACTAGGGGGGAGCTCAATGCAAGAAGATTATTACAGCTTCCATGGTTGTTGTATTATTCCTATACACTGAGCTCCCCCTAGTGGTGGCTGCAGGCAGCCAGCTAGCTTTGTAATAGAAGAGAAGCAGGAGATTTTTCAATGTATGTTTGCCAGTTTTCTGGTGTAAATACATTGAGAAATATGGGGCTCAGACTGAGTGCCATATATTTGAAGCACTTGCTCCACTTTTCCGACATAAAAGTCTGACAAAGTGGATGAGCCCAAAGGAAACTTTTTAAAAAAATTTTATTACCATTTATATTTAATAAAAATTTCTTTAAAATACAACATAAAGTTGTCAGAAATCTGGGGCATTGCACATGTTCTGCATTGCCTGGGAGTATGCATACTAGGAAACTAGGTGCAGGGGGCCATACTAAGTTTTCCTATAGGCCCCTATGAGGTTTGTGTACTCCCCTGGATATGAAGTATTAAATGTGTTCTAAATCTGTACTGCATCAGGCCCACTGTGTAGCACCAATTATTTTCAAGTCTCCTCCTGGTGAATGTGTTAAAAACAAAACTATAAGTATATCCTTGGGGGGGGACGGGGGGGGGGGGGGACATGAAGTTGTGGCATAATATGGTGTTTTTGCTCCTTCAATGTGCACCATTTTACTTGCATTAACACGTAAGGTGGACACCCATAAATCACACGTTTGCAAAGTAACAGAGCAGAAAAAAAGACCAAAACAAGGAATTCTTACATGAAATTCTTTTCAAAGACAGCACTATGTGCAGTCACAGAACGGTATGCAGCGGGGAGAATAATGTGATCAGTGAGTAATGGCATTCTGCGCACCATGGCGGCCGCACAGACGTTAAATACAGTCTTAGCACTTACCCCCTCTCCGCAGATGCAGCCATCTGGTCCGTCAGCTGCTTGCAGTCGCTGCCTGAAATAGATTTCAATGGCCACAGTTCACCAATTTAGCAGTTTTACCATTTACTCTCAAGACGGAAGGACATTGTAAAATGCAGTTTTGAATAATCAATAAACAAACGTCCCTATGAATCAGATACACTAATTACTCCCCCCGCCCACATATTTTCCATTGCCATCCACTTTAGTCCCTGTGCCCAGTTCGGCTCACATTCACACACAGGAAAAAGCCTACACATACTGGGGGAGAGCCATCAAAACTGGTGTAAAGGAAAACTGGCGTAGTTGCACCTTGTAACCAATCAGACTTTCATTTTCCAAAGGAGCTCTGAAAAAAAAACAACATGAAAGGTGGAATATGGCTACTTTCACACTCGTGTTTGGTGCGGATCCGTCATTGATCTGCACAGACGGATCCGTTCAGATAATACAACCGTCTGCATCCGTTCAGAACGGATCCGCTTGTGTTATCTTTAACATAGCCAGGACGGATCCGTCTTGAACACTATTGAAATTCAAAGGAGGACGGATCCATTTTCTATTGTGGCAGATTGTGTCATAGAAATCGGATCCGTCCCCTTTGACTTACATTGTGTGTCAGAACGGACGTTTGGCTCAGTTTCGTCAGACGGACACCGAAACGCTGCAAGCAGTGTTTTGGTATCCGCCTCCAAAGCAGAACGGAGACAAACTGATGCGTTCTGAGCGGATCCTTTTTGCCATTCAGAATGCATTAGGGCAAAACTGACCCGTTTTGGACCATTGTGAGAGCCCTGAACGGATCTCACAAACGGAAAGACAAAACGCCAGTGTGAAAGTAGCCTATGATTGGTTGCTATGGGCAACTGAGCCAGTTTTCCTTTACACCAGTTTTGATAATATTCCCATTATGTGTAGGTTTTTGCAGAGTGGGTCATTGGCATCAATGTCCATGGTCCTGACTAATAAATTAAAGAGAATCTGCCACCATGAAAATGTACAATATAAATGTTATAGAGCAGGAGAAGTGGAGCAGATGGATTTATAGTTTTAAAGGTGTTGTCTGCTTTTTTTGTATTGATGACCTATCCTCAGCATCAATATAAAACCAGCGGGGGTCAACTGCCAGCACCCACGCTGATCAGCTGTATGAAGAGAAAGGAGCCCTCGAACACGTGCGGTTTACCTGCTCGCCATCACAACTGCAGCACTGTAATTACGTCCGCGTTCACTTCCATGGGACGGCTCCTTTCCGTTCTAGCAAGTAGGAACAAGCCGTTCTATAGAAGCGGACGGAGCCGCTGTAATTACACCTGCTTGCTCACCGCTGCGGTTGCGATGGCGAGCAGGTAAACAGTGAAGAAAGGGCAGCACTTATACGAGTGCTGCTTTCTCTTCAAACACCTGATCGGCAGGTGTGCCGGGAGTCATACCACCACTGATATGATATTGATGATCTATCTCGAGGACAGGTCATTAATATAAAAAAGCAGACAACCTGCTGTTAATTGAATCATTTAAATCCCTGCTCTTTCTACGCTTACAGGTCCAGTGGGCGGCGCCATCAGTGACTGACCACCATGTCTGAATGATTGCACTACAGTTTCACCGAGTTAGGTGTACTTTTAAGGAAATATGCCAACCAAAAAAAATTGTATTTGCCACTTAAAACCAGATAGTGGCACATATCCTTTTTTTCTAATCTGTTTTCATTTTCTGATTGCAGATTTATTTATTGGACATGATTATGGGGGCGGCCATCTTGTCTGAGCTGTTCTTAACAGCATTTAAAAAAAAATTAAGAAAATTGCTTTACAGCAGCCCCATAGTCCACAGACACAATGGTCAGGAGGGGACCTCGTTGACTTCTATGGGAGAGTCTTCTGGGCATGCTCTGTGACCTGTGCAGAGGTCATTGTACAAGGAAAGAATAGATAATCTTTGATATTGTCAATGGTGGATCATGTGTTATCTATACACAGAGGTGATATCATTACAGGCAGGATTAGAATAACAGATACGCAGATAACTGCCGTGCAGAGATCTGTACAGACCAAGAAATGGGGTCTATTATTATTCTTAATGGCCAGTGGAAAAACTGAAGGATTTTATGGTCTTTACTTAACCCCATAGGGACCGGGCTCATTTTCACCTTAAGGACCAGGCCATTTTTTGCAAATCTGACCAGTGTCACTTTATGTGGTGATAACTTAAAAACGCTTTGACTTATGCAGGCCAATCTGAGATAGTTTTGTACTTCATGACACTGGTAAAATTAAGTCAAATAAATTCAAAAATATATATAAAAAAAATTAAAAAAAATTACCCAAAATGTGGAAAAATTTGCAAATATTTAAGTTTCAATTTCTCTACTTCTATAATACATAGTAATACCTCCAAAAATAGTTATTTTTCATTCCCCATATGTCTACTTCATGTTTGAATCATTTTGGGAATGATATTTTATTTTTTGGGGCTGTTACAAGGCTTAAAAGTTTAGAAGCCCACTTTTTAAAGGACCAGTTCAGGTCTGAAGTCACTTTGTAAAACTTACATAATAGAAACCACACAAAAATGACCCCATTTTAGAAAACTACACCACTCAAGGTATTCAAAACTCATTTTACAAACTTTGTTAACCCTTTAGGTGTTCCACAAGAATTAATGGAAAATAGAGATCCAATTTCAAAATTTCACTTTTTTGGCAGATTTCCCATTTTAATATTTTTTTTCCCCCATTTACAAAACAAGGGTTAACAGCCAAACAAAACTCAATATCTATGGCTCTGATTCTGTAGTTTACAGAAACACCCCATATGTGGTCGTAAACAGCTGTACGGGCACACGGCAGGGCGCAGAAGGAAAGGAATGCCATACTGTTTTTGGAAGGCAGATTTTGCTGGACTGATTTTTTGACACCATGTCCCATTTGAAGCCCCCCTGATGCACCCCTAGAGTAGAAACTCCAAAAAAGTGACCCCATTTTAGAAACTACGGGATAGGGTGGCAGTTTTGTTGGTACTAGTTTAGGGTACATGTGATTTTTAGTTGCTCTATATTAAACTTTTTGTGAGGCAAGGTAACAAGAAATAGCTGTTTTGGCACCATATTTTTTTATTTATTTTTTATTTACAATATTCATCTGACAGGTTAGATCATGTGGTATTTTTATAGAGCAGGTTGTCACGGATGCGGCGATACATACATTTTAAAAAAAAAGTATACATATTAGGTAAGTTTTACACAATGATTTCATTAAAAAAAAAAATAAAAAAAAAAATCATGTTTTAGTGTTTCCATAGTGAGAGCCATAGTTTTTTCAGTTTTTGGGCGATTATCTTGGGTAGGGTTTGATTTTTGCGGGATGAGATGACGGTTTGGTTGGCACCATTTTGGGGTGCGTATGACTTTTTGATCGCTTGCTATTACACTTTTTGTGATGTAAGGTGACAAAAAAATTGCTCTTTTTTTTACACCGTTTTTATTTGTTTACAGTGTTCACCTGAAAGGTTAGGTCATGTGATATTTTTATAGAGCAGGTTATTACGGACGTGGCGATACCTAATATGTATACCTTTATTTATGTAAGTTTTACACAATAATATAATTTTTGAAACAAAAAAAATAATCATGTTTTAGTGCCTTCATATTCTGAGAGCCATAGTTTTTTTAGTTTTTGGGAGATTATCTTAGGTAAGGTCTCATTTTTTGCGGGATGAGGTGACGGTTAGATTGCCCACCAAAATAGTACCATACGCCTTTTTGACCGCTTACGGTTGTACTTTTTATGATGTAAGGTGACAAAAAAAAGGGTTTATTTAGCACAGTTTTTATTTTTTATGGTGTTGATCTGAGGGGTTAGGTCATGTGATATGTTTATAGAGCCGGTCGATACGGACGCGGCGATATCTAATATGTCTACTATTTTTAAAAAAAATTACCAATTTATTTATTTACTTTTTACTTTATTTGGGGGAAATTAAGTTTTTTTTTTGTTTTTTTTTACTTGAAACTTAAAATTTTTGGGTGGAAAACTTTATTTTTTCAACTTTTCTTTTCACTTTTTTTTTGTCCCACTTTGGGACTTCAAGTTTTGGGGTCTGATCCCCTTTACAATGCAATCCACTACTTCTGTATTGGAATGCATTGGCTGTATGAGTAATACTGTGTGTATTACTTATACAGCTTCCGGCCTGTGAGATCCAGGGGGCTGGATCTCACAGGCTCGTCACCAGAAGGCAGCGCAGATGCCTATTGAAGGCATCACGCTGCCTTCCATGCCATCGGGTCCCCCTTACAGCCGCACGGGGACCCGATGGCTTCTTCGATCACTGCCGCAACCTCCTTTTCCGATCACCCCGCACATTGACCAAAAGGTGCCTGCTCAATGATTTGAGCAGGCACCTTGTTTTGATCACCGCCCGCCGCGCGGCGGTGATCGGAAATACACAGGACGTACAGGTACGCCCTGTGTCCTTATGAGGTTAAACAAAGATATTGACATAAAAAATTCAAAATAATGTCACCAAAAATGCTTTACAAATATGTTAAACATAAAGGATTTAAACAATAGTATTATTCCTTACACATACTGTAACACTGAATAACTCACATTGCTTTTCTGATGCTTTGGTTATGGGTAGAGCAGACAACTGGGGTTTCTTCACTGGAGAATTTTCAGGACTTGAATCCAACTGTAATCTAAATCCCTAAATGAATAATAATAAATAAATAAAAATAACCATATGCGCACCATAATTTGCAAACTTTTAGGCTTCTTGTCAGTTTCCTGAAATGGTGAGAGAAGAGGACATGCCTTCATAGCTGACTGGCAAAGTCTTCAGTTTCTGATGCACTGCAGGGCAGAGATGAATAATTTATTAAGAAGCATCGTAATAAAATGGGCGCATCTAACGCCAGGGCAGGGTACACCAATCTTGGTAAATCTCCACCACTGTGTGCCTATGTGCTCTCCCAAGGTCCCGGCCACCAGAGAGGTCGGCACTTTTTCCTATAGTCTGCAAGTACGGCCACCACTGCTGGATTGCAGGGTGGTCGTAACCCCTTGATATGAGCAGTATATAATCTGATGGAAAAATGAATCAAGGAGGCAATATGGATAATGACAATACATTAGTAAGTGCCTTGTATTAACTTTCTCTACATGATAAATGTAATTTACTGAAGTGCGACAACCCCTTTAAATGTAAAAAAGATGTAATACTCATCTGCAATACGCAAGAGCCTTACCATGAGCAGATCGTCAGATAAATTAGGACACGTACCAGCATTACAGGGAACCAGTCACCACAATAATGCTGTGCAGTGTACGGGCAGCCGGTTATAGAGCATGAGGGGCTGAGAAGATGTATATAGCATATATAGTTTTCTGGGAAAAATATTCAGTAATTTATACGTTTAAACGTCTGTTCTTTCTGAATGTAAGACCGCCCCCGTGTACAACTATCTGACTGATAAGACAGCTGCCATGTACAATGGAGCTTACAAGTTTTTCTGAACCTTCTCCCACAAATCTATGTATCAATCCGCTCAGCTCCTCCTGCTGCCTTAAGATTGTGAACCATTTCATGGTGACAGGTTTCCTTTAAGATGTGGTAATACATATAAAGATGAATCTCTCCAAAAAGGGCATGCCACAAATGGCTGTACGATTACCTCATCAAGCGCTATTTCAAGCTCATGTTTTATATGGTTCTCCAGAAGGCCATTTTCTGTAGAAGGCTTCATTAAGTCACTTTCCCCCTCCACCGGTGGGACTGTACTGTTTCGGACCCTTCCTGATAACGCTGCTTCGTTTCGTTTAAGGTCTGTGGTCATTGTTGCATCCAGCTTTTTATTTGGGGTCTTGGGAGCATCCACTGTCTGCTGGACCGAGGCTTTGGCTTTAATGGTTTCAAGCTTAGGAAGTACAGTGTGAATTTGGGTTATATTATTCTGGGCAAAATTATTTTTTAACTTTATTTTATTCCATTTGAATTTTTTGGCTAAAGGACTCGTCTTCTGCTCAGTCTTACATTTCATTTGCAATGGTTTTCTGCTGGGAAAGAACCGTTTCAACTGCTTAATGGGGTTCTGTTCAGAAGGAGGGGGTGGGGAGGTCTCCGTTGGACTGTCTTCCTTCTTCTCAATGGCCTTGTCCTTAGTTGGTGTGCTAGGTGCTTCTTTCACAACTTCTACTGTATCAGATTCTATTTCTCCAGCTATTTCATTGCACAAGTCTAGAATACTTATCCGCTTGGATTTTTGATCATTTTCCGGTGGGACATCTAGATTATTTTTATCGGATCCTGGTTTGACATCTTTATGCTTCTTCACCTTATTTTCTGTCTTGACCACAGGTTTACTGCTAACCCTTTTGCGCTTTAAAGGCGTGGTTGACTTTCCTGTAGCTTTAATGGATGTTTTCTTACTTGGCAAATGCACTGCTACAATGGAGGTCACGCCTGAACTGGGTTTATCATGATCTTTGGCTTTGTTTTTGACAGGGCCACCAAAGCTCGTCTCAGGTTGTTTTGCTTGATGGACCAGGCAGTTTTCATGAACATCCTTAGGACTCTCAGTTTTGGCTTCTTTTTTCACTCTTGCTCTTAATCCTGACTTATTACTGGTTTGGGCCCTTTCTGGCTTCTTTTTATCTAGCACAGGAGTCTTCTGCTTCAATGGAACTGATGGCTTTTGATTTGTCCTCTTAGTACTGGACAATTTCTTAGTAGTCTCAGATGCACGACCTGCGTCCCTTTTGAGTTCTGGTTTTGTACTTTTCCCAGATGTTCTTATCGATGGTGCCGTCTTTTTATTTTTTACAGCAGGTAGTTTCTTTCTAATGCGAGTTGTCGTAGATGGTGTCTTCTTACTTTGTACCGTTTTAGCTACGTTCTTAGCTACTTTCTTTGCTTGTAGAGATTTTATACCGGGTTTGCTCAAGGTTTTCGTTACAGATTCAGCTTTTATATGTTTCGCAGCTTGGCTTTTGCTAGAGCTTTTCACTATTTTAGGTGTCTTACTTTTTACAGACGTTCCTTTGGCTGATGTTTTGCGCAGACTTGTTGGCTGGCTCTTCTTTGTGGCTTTTGAAGTATTGTTGAGGGATTTTGGGGTGCCCCTTTTTGAAACTGCCACATCTTTGGGTGAAGCTTTCTTCTTGGCAGGCACATTCTTTACATTGGTGACTTTCACATTTGCCTTTTTCCTTTTTTGTCCCACTTCAGATTGAGAGGACTGTAATTTATTTATGGCTTTATTTGCTGGCAAAGCGGATTTGTTTTTACTCGGTGTTGAACGCGGTTTTGACTTGCTTGTAACACCATTTCTCCCTCTAGATGAAGTAGGAGGACCTTTAGTTTCTTTGTTAAGCTTCTGACGCTTTGCAGGAGTTTCTGGCAAAGAGGACTTTCGCTTTTTTGAGGTCATTACTGTAAAAAATAAAAAAGAACCATTAAGGGTCAATGAACATTATGATTATACTGGGGACAGCGTATTCACAAAGTGTGTCACGGTACTATTGTGAGGAGCCCATTGCAGTTGCTAATAAAAAAAAGTGATATTTCTTCCAGCTGCTCAAGGTGTATGGCCAGCACATGAGCAGATTGATATATAGTTTTGCGTAAAAAGATTAAAGAGCTGAACCTGGACATATCCCCATTTTCACCCAGGCAGCCCCCCTGACTTTAGCATCGGAGCAGTTCATGCTCCGATGCTCTCCTTTGCCCTGCGCTAAATCGCGCAGGGCTAAGGCATTTTTCTGGAGTTCCGGTGACGAACCGGGCTCTCCATGGGGCTGCCAGGCGAAAGCTTCCGCCCATCACTGAGCCCGGTGACGTCACCGGCACTGATGGGCGGGCTTTAGCGCTGCCCTAGCCTGTAAAACTGCTAGGGCAGCGCTAAAGCTGCCCTATCAGAGCCGGTGACATCACCAAACACACTGCTGGGCAGTAGCCTCCGCCCGGCTATGTGTTATAGTAAATAAAAGCCAGTGGAGAGCATCGGAGCCTGGGTGAAAATATGGGTATGTCCTGAACCCAGACAACCCCTTTAAGATATAAATGTATACATTACAAGGTTATCTCTGCTGTTTCTGACTTCAGTTGTACATGGGGGAGGTGTTGGCAGTGATTCATAGCATTCCCTGTGTGTGCATACAGAGATAGCTGTCAGTCAATAATAGATATACACGGGGAAGTGTTATCAGTGATTGATAGCATTCTCTGTGTAAGAGTGTATACAGAGATAGCTGTCAGTCACTGATAGCTGTACATAGGGAAGATGTTATCAGTGATTGATGGCATTCCCTGTGTAAGTGTGTATACAGAGATAGCTGTCAGTCACTGATAGCTGTACATAGGGGAGGTGTTATCAGTGATTGATAGCATTCTCTGTGTAAGAGTGTATACAGAGATAGCTGTCAGTCACTGATAGATGTACATGGGAAGGTGTTATCAGTGATTTACACAGAGAATGTCATCAATCACTGATAACACCTCCCCATGTACATCTATCAGTGACTGACAGCTATCTCTGTATACACTCTTACACAGAGAATGTCATCAGAGTGTATACAGAGATAGCTGTCAGTCACTGATAGGAAAGTCTCAAGTTCAAACAAAGCTGAGATGTAAATGTATAGATTACAAGATATACTGAAAATTTTTCCATAAAACTATATATCAATCTGCTCAGCTCCTCCTGCTCTAACACGCTGCCTGGAGAATGTACTTCATTTTGTGGTGACAGGTCCTCTTTAAAGGCTCATGCAGATGGCTGTAGTATTGGTAGGCACCCGATACACATTTTTTGGTGGATCAGATGCGGACCCATTCATTTCAACAGGGCTGCAATAATCCGTAGGTTCGTGCTGCGGCCCCGCAAAAATGATAGAACATGTCCTACGCTTGTCCATTTAGCAGACAAGGATAGGACATTTCTACAGGAGTTTGAAACTAAATGGGGGCATGCACTCGTCCGGGATCTGTGCTTTACAGATCCGCGATGTGTGGACCAAAAAACAGACACGGTGACATTCAGCAGTAGCTCTGGGACTGGCTTATATCTGGTAGAGCAGGGTTCTGAACCCTGGATCTGTGCTTGGATCTTCAGACATGGCTCTCCACTGACTCCAGCATCTCCTTTTCATTGGCACTGCAGAAGTATCAAAACAGCGACCCCTAAACTATGGTCTGGATGAGAAGTATGGGCAGCAGGGCGCTCTGCACCCCTGTCCATCTCATGAGATACATCAATGTCAATTATAGGAATACTGGCAGTCGCCAAGGAGCCGCTGTACCATACACCACACACGACGGTAGTGCACTTATAGAGGTCATAACTCCAGGGTGACCTCTAATTTACAGTACACTCCATAATAATAATAATAATAATAATAAGATTTTGGTCTATAATTCAGTCAGTCAGTGGTTGACAGGGAAGGAGATTTCACCAGAAGCACAGGCTGCCCGGCCTGATCCTGCAGGAAGAGATAAGCAGTTCAGAGGAGGCGCCGCTCATCTCTGTATAATCCGCTGCGGACATCAGAATGTGATGTGTATTATTTACAGCCATGTCAATGGAAAGTATAAAACCTCCCACAGCACCGACATCAGTACTGGGTGACCAGACTTGGAGGAGTTAATATTAGAAAGTCGTGGCGCTCCAGGTCATATGTTTGCCGGCCTGACCCCCTATAAACTGTGTAAGTGGTAGCAGACAAGCTGCAGCCCTGCACACTGTCTGTACACAGTACCACCATTGCCTGTGACCTCTATAAATCCTCTGCACCAGAGCTGGAGGCTGAACATGTCAGCTAGTCCTTTACATACATGATCTAAAAGTATTGATCAGGAGACACTCACAGGAGGCTAACCAGCAGTAACACTTACCAGCCTGAGGGGGGAGTGTGCGAGCCGTCCGCTCTCTGTTCTCATTAGGCCCTTCGTCCTGTTTATAGTAACAATCCTGTGACTTGTAACGGGCAGAAGCACACAGTGCGGAGGCTCTAGCTGCAGGCGGCGGAGGCGCGGAGCACTCTTATACACACTGTAACATCACCGGCTCCGGGCACACGGAAGAAACTTCCCGGGCGGAGCAGTAAAGCGTCAGATGAGCCGTCTGACGCATGCGCAGTGCACTCCGTCAATATCCTCCCTGCCCCTCACTGCGCTCCAAGCCTCGTTTTCACGCCAGTTTTATGTCGCTCTCCAGGATGCGATTAAAAGTTGTCACCGACGCCGCGACAGCTTGTTCTTTTGCGGCAAGACGGCCATGACGTAATCAGAAGAATTTTAGTGAGAGTTTTTGGGGGGCAGCGGTGACCACACAGTGCTGGCTGTGAAGTCAAGTAGGGGGGAGGGTGGACCAACAGGTGGGAGGAGGAGGTGCTGGCATCTGGAAGATACAGAGGGCAGATACATGGACCAGTTCCATCTAGATGGAGAAAACTGAGTCAGATATAGGGAACACTAAGATCATTAGCAGTATTTGTTTCCCCATTTCTATATGACGCCAACATATTCTGCAGCGATGTACTGAGGAGGTGACTTTCCGAATGGCGCTCGCAGTCTGACTTCCTTCATCAGACATACCCAGTGGGGAGCGGAGAAGTTACAAAGAAATGGTGTCATTCCGCATGTGCTCCTTTTATGGTATACCCTGTCCCCTTTCCTAATGGGACCCCTTCAGTCAGGACCCCTATTCATGAAGGCTCCGCCCCCACGTGTGTTTGGGCACCAGCAAGTCCTGGCGCCACACACAATTAGGCCTCGGGCACGCGACCGTATGTATTCTGCAGAAAATCCAGATACCAGCTATGTGCATGCCGAATTTCTCGCTGGCCCAATAGTAGAAATGCCTGTTCTTGTGTATTTTCTAGAATTTGTGGACAGCACACAGATGACAGAAGACATAGGCTACAGCAGCATCTCCAATAAGGTTGCCTCTTTATTCAAGACTCCATGGCACGGTGTACAAAAACATGCAACGTTTCGGCTACATCTAGCCTTTGTCAAGCACCCATGTGCCATCTGCATTTTTAGCGGTCCCATAGAAATGAATGAGTCCATGTCCAGACTGCAGAAAATGCGGATCGGATGAGGACCAAAAATACGTTCATCTGCATGAGGTCTTTTTCCGAGAGATGCTAGGAGGCACCGGGCAGATTTGCCAACTCTTCCCGGAGGTCGCCCCTGTTTCTGAGAGTTCCAGGACAGGACATACCTCATACTGAGGGCAATTTTATATGATGACAGAATTTCAGTATGTCTTCGGAGCGTAGGAGGAAACCAAAGTACTCGTAGAAACCCAGACAAACATGGGAAGAACATACAAACTCCATGCAGATGTTACCCTAGGTCAGATTTGAACTCAGAGGCCCAGTGCTGATCCATGTTAACCAAGAGAAATGTACCATGGTTAATTCTACCCATGTGCCTAGTCGGGTACATTCACACTGTGCTGTCAAATTGTGTTGTTTTTTTTACTGCAATTATTCCAAAATTGCTGCAGTTTTAATCTTTGCGTTGATGGGTTAGTGCCTGAACGATCTGATGCTGAACACATATTGGATTGTTTGAGCAAGTGGGACGTCTTTGGGAACCCGTTCACATGTGGCATACACTGTACCTCAGGGAAAATCTGTGACAATAAAGTACAATGCATGTGAATGGGGTTTAGAAAACCTCATTTAAATACAGTAAATTCCCATAGGGTCCCACTTCTGATTTGCCCAGTGTATGAGACTAACCCTTAGGACCATGTCCACCTTAACAGATTCGGAAATTTGAACATTTACTTTTAATGACATTAAAGTCATTTAAATCTATAAAATTGTGTAAGCGGGTGAAAGGGAATTTTAAGTTAATAGTGAGGTCACCCATTCAAGAATCCCTTTATCCCAGTCTGTTAGAGCGAAGAGCAAGAATGAGTCTCTGGAGGACCCAGCATGTCCATGCCTTACACAAACAGCCCATTGATTCCAGTGGACGCGGTGTAATACTTAGTTTCTTAGAACTGATGTTTTTAGTGTTCATTTGCTCCTAAATCCAGAATTATGCAACTCTGTTTTTAGTCTTCATTCAAAATTGACTCTAGTTTTCCTGCTGTAGGGTCTGTGTACCACCTTCACATAGGTGGCTTTTCTGCTGCTTCTGATGTAGAACTGACTGCACACTCAGCTGTGTCTGCTTTTGTGGTGACCATACATGGTAGATGAACGTTGGCCGATTTCAGTAGGATCTGAAAATGATCTAATGTGTATAGGGTTTCTCCAAATGTTCCTCACAACAAATGTTGGGGAAAACAATGACTCGATATGTTGGATTTTGATATGCCTCATCCTTTGTTCGCATGGAAGATGTTCCCCTTTTTCAATAGAGAACATATGTAAACTTTGTGCAAATATATGACAGGCGCTCCTCCTTCTGGGTTGCATATGAGAATAATGATTATTTATTCAATAAATAAATTCAATAAAATGTTGTGCTTATATTATAAAAAATAAAATAAAAACGTAATATATTACATATGGGGCCCCAAGTATTATTCTTGCAATCTATTGATGTATTGCTGCAAGAGGACAATAATGTGCAAAGACTACTTCAGGAATACATCTAACATTGCAATTAAAACATAAAATACAATTTATATCTAAAAACTGACCAAATTTTTTTTTTATTATACACTGAACAAAAATATAAAAGCAACAGTTTTGGTTTTGCTCCCTTTTTACATGAGCTGAACTCAAAGATCTGACACATTTTCTACATACACAGAAGACCCATTACTCTCAAATATTGTTCACAAATCTGTCTAAATCTGTGTTAGTGAGCACTTCTCCTTTGCCGAGATAATACATCCCACCTCGCAGGTGTGGTATATCAAGGTGCTGATTAGACAGCAGGAATATTGCACAGGTGTGCCTTAGACTGCCCACAATAAAAGGTCACTCTGAAATGTGCACAGAGCACACAGCACAATGCCACAGATGTCGCAACGTTTGAGGGAGCGTGCAATTGGCATGCTGACTGCAGGAAGGTCTACCAGAGCTGTTGCCCATGCAATGAATGTTTATTTTTCTACCATAAGCTGTCTTCAAGGCCTTTTCCTAGATAATCCATCCCATCTCACAGGTGTGGCATATCAAGGTGCTGATTAGATAGCATAATTATTGCACAGGTGTACCTAAGGCTACTTTCACACTGGCGTTTTGGTTTCCGTTTGTGAGATCCTTTCATGGCTCTCACAAGCGGCCCAAAACGGATCAGTTTTGCCCTAATGCATTCTGAATGGATAAGGATCCGTTCAGAATACATCAGTTTGCCTCCGATCAGTCTCCATTCCGCCCTGGAGGTGGACATCAAAACACTGCTTGCAGCGTTTTGGTGTCCGCCTGATGATGCGGAGGCAAGCGGATATGTCCTGACACACGGATCTGTTTTCACTGACACAATATGGCACAATAGAAAACGGATCCGTCGCCCATTGACTTTCAATGGTGTTCAAGACGGATCCGTTTTGGCTATGTTACAGATAATACAAACGGATCCGTTCTGAATGGATGCAGACGGTTGTATTATATGAACGGAAGCGTGTGAAAGTGGCCTTGGACTTCTCACAATAAAAGACCACTCTGAAATGTGCACAGTTTTGCCTTACTGGGGGGGAGGGGAGTCAGAAAACCAGTCAGTATCTGGTGTGTCCACCATTTTCAACACATCTCCGTCGCATAGAGTTGATCAGGTTGTTGATTGTGGCCTGTGGAATGTTGGTCCACTCCTCTTCAATAGCTGTGCGAAGTTGCAGAATATTGGCAGCAACTGGAATACACTGTCGTATACGCCGATCGAGAGCATCACAAACATGCTGGGGCCATGCATTATCATGCTGCAACATGAGGTGATGGTCGTACATGAATGGCACAACAATGGGCCTCAGGATCTCGTCACGGTATCTCTGCATTTGAAATGCCATCAATAAAATGCACCTGTGTTTGTTGTCCATAACGTCCACAACGTTGAGGTCAGCAAACCGCTCACCCACACGATGCCACACACGCTGTCTGCCATCTGCCCTGAAAAGTGAAAACCGGGACTCATCCGTGAACAGAATGCCTCTCCATCGAATGTGAGCATTTGCCCACTCAAATTGGTTACGACGATGAACTGCAGTCAGGTCCAGACCCCGATGAGGACGACGAGCATGCAGATGAGCTTCCCTGAGACGGTTTCTGACAGTTTGTGCAGAAATTCTTCTGAAACGCCTTTGGAGACGGCTTATGGTAGAGAAATGAACATTCATTGCAGGGGCAACAGCTCTGGTACATTCCTGCAGTCAGCATGCCAATTACACGCTCCCTCAAACGTTGCGTCATCTGTGGCATTGTGCTGTGATCAAACTGCACATTTCAGAGTGGTCTTTTATTGTGGGCAGTCTAAGGCACACCTGTGCAATATTTATTCTGTCTAATCAGCACCTTGATATGCCACACCTGTGAGGTGGGATGGATTATCTCGGCAAAGAAGAAGTGCTCGCTAACACAGATTTAGACAGATGTATGAACAATATTTGAGAGTGATGGGTCTTTTGTGTATGTAAAAAATGTTTCAGATCTTTGAGTTCAGCTCATTCAAAATGGGAGCAAAACCGAAAGTGTTGCATTTATATTTTTGGTCAGTGTATAAACAATTCATAAATTGAGTTGTAGTTCATATATTATAACGCACATAGCATAACTAAGGGTAGGTATAGCGCATAATGTTTCATCAGCATAGTGTCCACTATATTCTCAAATGCATAATCGTGGCATCTTACCACGTGCTCCTCCTCCTCCACTTGCTGGTCTCCAGATAAGTATCTCAATGCGGAGTCGTGTGGGACTATATTGAATTCCCCTCCTCCTCTTACCCAACTTGAGCTTGATCTCCCCTTGACGGGAAAAACTTACATGTGAGGCTGTACAGTTCCTCTTAGGCCTCATGCACACGACCGTTGTTTGTCTCCGCGTCCGTTCCGCCGATATGGAGCCGTTGAAAATGCGGATAGTGCACCGTTTGCCATCCGCGTCCGTGATCCGTGGTTCTAGTCCGTCAAAAAATATAACCTGTCCTATTCTTGTCCGTGGAAAACGGTTCGCGGACCGCTAAAAAACACGGAGGCACACAAGATTGTCATCCCCGTCCGTTTTATTCCTATCATTTCCATTGCAAACCTTTAGACTTTTTTTTTACCTTCCTTGATGTCTGGTGGTCCTCCAAAAATAAAGGAAGACACACGGAAACAACAACGGAACCCCATTTTGCGGAACGGAACACAACAACGGTCGTGTGCATGAGGCCTTAGTCAGAGAAGCTTACAAATGGAGCAGTCTCTTAACTTGGATAGCTTGTGTACAGGGCTGTGCACTCTCTCCTCCTGCTTCTGATGGACCTCAGGTGGATCTCTTACTGAGCTAGCATACCGCAGTACTCCCCTCCTCCTCTTGTTGATTCTGGAGCGGCGCATGCAAGAAAAATATAAAGTAAAAAAAAAAGCCAAATGCCAGACGCGTTTCGGAGTTCAGCTCCTTCCTCAGTGGCCATATTTATTTTGACTCATTGTTTCTCTTTTTATTATCAAGTCATAGCCAAAACATGAACTGGATTTCATCGGTATTGTATGGGTAAAAACATTGCCAGGATCCATAAATTGTAATATAGTTTTGTTTGTAATCATGTAAAAAGTCACTTAACCGCCTCAGGACCGCCGTATGCAGGATTGCGTCCTGGCGGCGGCCCTGCTATTCTGGGTGGACGCATATACGCGTCCTCTCGCGAGAGGCGAGATTTCCTGTGAACGCGCGCACACAGGCGCACGCGTTCACAGGATCGGAAGGTAAGCGAGTGGATCTACAGCCTGCCAGCGGCGATCATTCGCTGGCAGGCTGTAGATGCGATTTTTTAAATCCCTAACAGGTATATTAGACGCTGTTTTGATAACAGCGTCTAATATACCTGCTACCTGGTCCTCTGGTGGTCCCTTTTGCTTGGATCGACAACCAGAGGACAAAGGCAGCTCTGTAATAAGTAGCACTAAGCGCTACACTACACCCCCCCTGTCCCTTATTAACCCCTTATTAACCCCTGATCACCCCATATAGACTCCCTGATCACCCCCCTGTCATTGATCACCCCCCTGTCATTGATCACCCCCCTGTCATTGATCACCCCCCTGTAAGGCTCCATTCAGACGTCCGTATGTTTTTTACGGATACATGGATCGGATCCGCAAAACACATACGGACGTCTGAATGGAGCCTTACAGGGGGGTGATCAATGACAGGGGGGTGATCACCCCATATAGACTCCCTGGTCACCCCTCTGTCATTGATCACCCCCCCTGTCATTGATCACCCCCTGTAAGGCTCCATTCAGACATTTTTTTGGGCACAAGTTAGTGGAAATTTATTTTTAATTTTTTTGGTTTTTTCTTACAAAGTCTCATATTCCACTAACTTGGGACAAAAAATAAAATCTCACATGAACTCACCATACCCCTCACGGAATCCAAATGCGTAAAATTTTTTAGACATTTATATTCCAGACTTCTTCTCACGCTTTAGGGCCCCTAAAATACCAGAGCAGTATAAATACCCCACATGTGACCCCATTTTGGAAAGAAGACACCCCAAGGTATTCGCTGAGGGGCATATTGAGTCCATGAAAGATTGAAATTTTTGTCCCAAGTTAGCGAAAAGGGAGACTTTGCGAGAAAAAAACAAAAAAAATCAATTTCCGCTAACTTGTGCCAAAAAAAAATAATTCTATGAACTCGCCATGCCCCTCATTGAATACCTTGGGGTGTCTTCTTTCCAAAATGGGGTCACATGTGTGGTATTTATACTGCCCTGGCATTTTAGGGGCCCTAAAGCGTGAGAAGAAGTCTGGGATCCAAATGTCTAAAAATGCCCTCCTAAAAGGAATTTGGGCCCCTTTGCGCATCTAGGCTGCAAAAAAGTGTCACATGTAGTATTGTCGTACTCAGGAGAAGTTGGGCAATGTGTTTTGGGGTGTCATTTTACATATACCCATGCTGGGTGAGATAAATATCTTGGTCAAATGCCAACTTTGTATAATAAAATGGGAAAAATTGTCTTTTGCCGAGATATTTCTCTCACCCAGCATGGGTATATGTAAAAAGACACCCCAAAACACATTGCCCAACTTCTCCTGAGTACGGAGATACCACATGTGTGACACTTTTTTGCAGCCTAGGTGGGCAAAGGGGCCCACATTCCAAAGAGCATCTTTAGGATTTCACAGGGCATTTTTTACACATTTTGATTTTCAAACTACTTCTCACGCATTAGGGCCCCTAAAATGCCAGGGCAGTATAACTACCCCACAAGTGACCCCATTTTGGAAAGAAGACACCCCAAGGTATTCCGTGAGGGGCATGGCGAGTTCCTAGAATTTTTTATTTATTGTCACAAGTTAGCGGAAAATTATGATTTTTTTTTTTTTCTTACAAAGTCTCATATTCCACTAACCTGTGACAAAAAATAAAAACTTCCATGAACTCACTATGCCCATCACGAAATACCTTGGGGTGTCTTCTTTCCAAAATGGGGTCACTTGTGGGTTAGTTATACTGCCCTGGCATTTTAGGGGCCCTAATGGGTGAGAAGTAGTTTGAAATCAAAATGTGTAAAAAATGCCCTCTGAAATCCTAAAGGTGCTCTTTGGAATGTGGGCCCCTTTGCCCACCTAGGCTGCAAAAAAGTGTCACACATGTGGTGATGCCGTACTCAGGAGAAGTTGGGCAATGTGTTTTGGGGTGTCATTTTACATATACCCATGCTGGGTGAGATAAATATCTCGGTCAAATGCCAACTTTGTATAAAAAAAATGGGAAAAGTTGTCTTTGGCCGAGATATTTCCCCTAAAATGACAGGGCAGTATAACTACCCCACAAGTGACCCCATTTTGGAAAGAAGACACCCCAATGTATTCCGTGAGGGGCATGGCGAGTTCCTCTAATTTTTGATTTTTTGTCACAAGTTAGCAGAAAAAAAAAAATCATCATTTTCCGCTAACTTGTGACAAAAAATAAAAACTTCCATGAACTCACTATGCCCATCAGCGAATACCTTAGGGTGTCTACTTTGCGAAATGGGGTCACTTGTGGGGTTTTTCTACTGTCTGGGCATTGTAGAACCTCAGGAAACATGACAGGTGCTCAAAGACATGTAGAACAATAAATTTAGAGAAAAATTTATATATAGATGTCGTTTTTTAAAAACAAATTTACAACTGAAAGTGAAAAATGTCATTTTTTTGCAAAAATTTCGTTAAATTTCGATTAATAACAAAAAATGTAAAAATGTCAGCAGCAATGAAATACCACCAAATGAAAGCTCTATTAGTGAGAAGAAAAGGAGGTAAAATTCATTTGGGTGGTAAGATGCATGACCGAGCAATAAACCGTGAAAGTAGTGTAGGTCAGAAGTGTAAAAAGTGGCCTGGTCATTAAAGGGACACTGACAGGCCAAATCAGCATATATAGTTAGATATATGACATTACAGGTCTTATAGAGTCTTTTAAAAGCATATAAGTATCCCCCCTGTCCACCTTATAAAGAGCGAAATATAAAGTTTTATAACCTGCTTGTCCGGTCAGCAATCTGCCCAAGGGGTGGCGTTTCATGTGAAAATGCGCCCAGCTAGCCGCTCCCAACTGCCGTTCTTAAGCCCCGCCCAGCTCATCATTATTCACTTCGCTGGGCGGCGGCTAGAACTCTCCCCAGTCCCGATCCTGCGCATGGGCAATTCAATCCTGTGGGACGCACTATTAACCCCTTTGACGATGTGAGTGAGCAGCGCTCTGAAGCGCTGCTCTGAACAGTGCATGGCTGAGGCTGAGGCTGCAGCTGCCTCCAAGACGCAGGCAGGCTGTGTGTGTACGCATGCGCGATCTAACCACGGCGGGGCGCAGGCGCAGAAGATTGGGCATGAACGATGCCCAGAGGATTGAATTGCCCATGCGCAGGATCGGGACTGGGGAGAGTTCTAGCCGCCGCCCAGCGAAGTGAATAATGATGAGCTGGGCGGGGCTTAAGAACGGCAGTTGGGAAGGCTGGCTGGGCGCATTTTCACATGAAACGCCGCCCCTTGGGCAGATTGCTGACCGGACAAGCAGGTTATAAAACTTTATATTTCGCTCTTTATAAGGTGGACAGGGGGGATACTTATATGCTTTTAAAAGACTCTATAAGACCTGTAATGTCATATATCTAACTATATATGCTGATTTGGCCTGTCAGTGTCCCTTTAAGGGTGTTTAAGCTAGGGGGGCTGAGGTGGTTAATCAGTTAGAAGTCCTCTATTTTTTTGTTCATCTTGTATCATCCATCACATAGAGACCAAATCTTCCAAATTAAAATAAATTTATAAAATTTCCATGCATTTTTCTTGTGTTTTGTAGGTGCATATGCGTTAGTTTTTTTTTGTTATTGCTTGCATTTTCCATTCTAAAAACTTTGTATCAAGTTATTTTTAACAGAAACTCAACCATTCAATGAAAATTTCCATTAATCTAAAAAATTTTAATAGAGATGAGCGAATTTCATATATTGAAATTCGTTCACGCTTCGTTTGGTGGTAAAAGCTGAATTGCGTTATGGATACCGTTACCACTGACCATAAAGCAATTCTATGATGGAATGCATAACGGAATGCCTTTAGAGGCCTTCCGTTATTTATTCCATCATAGTAGAAGTCTATGGGCAGCAAAACGGATCCGTCCCATTTCCGTTATGCAGGGGAGTCCTCTCCTGCCTAATGGAAACAGGACAGATCCATTATGAAGGCCATAGACTTCTATTATAACGGAATGCCTCTAAAGGCATTCCGTCATAGAATTGCGCTATGGTCCCTGGTAACGGTATCCATAACAACACAATTCTGCTTTTACCACCAAATGAAGCGTGAACGAATTTCATAACATGAAATTCGCTCATCTCTAAATAAAGACTAACATATGAAATAGTAATGTTTAAAAAATAAAAATAATTGTTAATATGTAGAGGGTTCCACTTTTAACACACACCTTTTGTTCTTTACTGCTATAGCATTACCACAATGAGAAGAATGGTTTTTCTATGCTTAGAAAGATAACACATATTACTGGTGTCTTTATAATCATATATTGTGCTTGTGAATAAAGTAGTAATATGTATATTAGCTTTCTGAGCAGATCTTAATGTGGTAAAGCTACAGTAAGTGATGTATATGATATGTACATGTTAGGAGACAGCTCTAGGACACAGCTGTGCCCTCAGCCTTCTTATGTCTAGCCCTGTCAATCAAGGGGAGGGGGAGTGTGCAGAGCACAGGGGGTGTTACAAAGCAGTGCCCAAGGATTCAGCCCCGTCTCCTGGTGCTCCAACATACTCTTTTGCATGTGAATAAAAACATAAATATCTCTGCAGCTGTTTAGCGTACAGACAAAAGAAACATATTTTTTTCATCAGCATGATGAGCCCTACCAATCAGTATGCCAGGTTTAATAGGGTTGATCATGCCGACAAATTCTTAAATTTTTTTTAGTTATATTCTTGCATCTTAGGGAATGTGGGGAAGTTCAAGCCAGAAGAACAGTATTGTGTGGTTTGTGGGTAGTGAATGGGAAAAAGGTACACGGATCTGTAATGCAGGCAGCCGAGCATACAGAGTCTTGGGCTGAGTTTTCACACAGCGGTATTGATCCATCTTCAGCCCAGCCCGTTAGACACCAGGGGCAAGAATAGGAATAGTAGTTCCAACGGTGGTGGGAATCACGCTCCAGCGTCCCTGCCCGATGTAAGGTGGGGTGCCCTTGGTGTTTGAGTTGTGATGAGGTGCAGGGTAGGGATCTGTGCTTAGTGAGAGGTGGAAAAAGATGGATGGAGAGAACAGCTGTTGAACTGAACAAGCAAATAGATGTACCAGCAATAACTTCTGCTCATTAAGCATTGGGTCATGGGACTAGTAACCCTATTGCTGACCAAGTCTCCCTGCCAAAAAGCGGAGTAATCATCCTAAAAGGGGCGGCCCTACTTATCATGGCTGTCCCTCTCACTAAATCACCCTTCCGACATTAAAGTCCCAATGCGTCCCCAATCAGGGGACTGAATATCAATTGCCAGGTGGCAAACCAGTAGCATTTAGTAAGCAATATGAAGGGGCACACTCAGAAGGGAAACACAATGGTGGTAAAGAATAATGGACTTTATTAGTCTAAAAACATACCCCTAAAAAATATATATATATAAAAACATACATGTAGACACACATAAACCTATGCAAATAGTTACAGATGGTGTGAAACTATAATAGGGAGGAATTCCTGTGGGTGTATTGAAGTCCCGAAGTTCTATATATACAGCAGCGTGCCTGCAATGTCCTATAAATACACGTGGATGCTAATAGTATGGCCGAAACCACAATGCACAATATTTGTGCTGCACTGGATTCCGTAGCGTGCAAGAAACACAACTAGTACCGAATGTCAGCTGAATCCAAAGTATTCACTTCACAGTGCAGTTGATTAACTAGTAATTGCTTGACAGGTTCTGTAATGCTCACGAATGAGCGCGGTCTTACCCCTCTTCACTGCTCTCCGCAGCGTTGTATCCAGGCGGCTGTGCACTTACAGCGTCCCACGTGATGTGCTGGCCGTACGTGGCGTCCCACGTAACCTGGTTGTCCGGGGGACCAGGTAGACGCTTTGATGACGTCACTGTTTGGCGACTGCTCTTCCAGCTTTTGGATTCAAGCAGGTTTTCTTGCCTGGATTCAAGCAGGAAGCCTGGAACCAAAGGAAATAAGAAATAAAGCAAGAAAACCTGCTTGAATCCAAAAGCTGGAAGAGCAGTCGCCAAACAGTGACGTCATCAAAGCGTCTACCCGGTCCCCCGGACAACCAGGTTACGTGGGACGCCACATACGGGCAGCACATCACGTGGGGCGCTGTGAGTGCACGGCCGCCTGGATACAACGCTGCGGAGAGCAGTGAAGAGGGGTAAGACCGCGCTCATTCGTGAGCATTACAGAACCTGTCAAGCAATTACTAGTTAATCAACTGCACTGTGAAGTGAATACTTTGGATTCAGCTGACATTCGGTACTAGTTGTGTTTCTTGCACGCTACGGAATCCAGTGCAGCACAAATATTGTGCATTGTGGTTTCGGCCATACTATTAGCATCCACGTGTATTTATAGGACATTGCAGGCACGCTGCTGTATATATAGAACTTTGGGACTTCAATACACCCACAGGAATTCCTCCCTATTATAGTTTCACACCATCTGTAACTATTTGCATAGGTTTATGTGTGTCTACATGTATGTTTTTATATATATATTTTTTAGGGGTATGTTTTTAGACTAATAAAGTCCATTATTCTTTACCACCATTGTGTTTCCCTTCTGAGTGTGCCCCTTCATATTGCTTACACCTCCTTTTGATTTCTGAGGTCCTGAGGGTGGGACCTGAGGGTGAGCACCTTATCCATACGGTGAGGGGGTGAGCAGCTGTACTTTTGTAAGCCCAGTAGCATTTAGTGTCCACATAAATAATGGAACTGGTTCTTTTGTATTTATTGATGATGTGACTGCTGACAAAAGCAGCAGGATGAATTCTGAAGTGTCTCTGGCAATATTATCTGCTCATATTCAGCCAAATGCTTCAGAACTCATTGGACGGCGCTTCACAGTGCAGATGGACAATGACCCAAAGCATACTGCAAAAGCAACCAAAGAGTTGTCATGCCCTGCTCAGACTATGTACGGAGGTCTTCCAGATTAGCAGCACGTGTCTAGTCATTTGTTTTGTTTTGGAGTCGTGCTAGATCCACCTCCCTTTAGGTGCACTGGGTGGGGTCGTTGGTTTAAATTACTCCCCTCCCAGTGTTCCGTGCGGGTTATAGCTTCTGTCAGGCTGTGAAAGCAAGGAGTGAAGGATTGGCTTTTCCTGCTCAGATAAGATAAGTTGGTTTCAGATTTCTTTGGTTTGCTGTCTAGGCTGTTTGAGTGTCGTCTGTCCCCTCCTGGTTCTGAGGGAGCAGGCTGCCCCTTTTTCCCCTTTCACCATCTCAGGGATTCTAGGGTATTCTCAGCCCAGGCACGAGGACACATTATTCCCACCTTCAGGGTCTGAATGTGGGCAAAGCAGAATAGGGAGAGCTGTTAGGGATTTGCTAGGAGGTGACCTGATCCCCAGCTTCTCGCCTAGAAATATTGTTTGGTCAGTTATCTGTGTATCTTATATCCTGTCCGCCGTGACAAGAGTTTTTTAAGGGAAAGAAGTGAAATGTTATGCAATGACCAAGTCAATCACCTGACCTCAATCCGATTGAGCATGCATTTCACTTGCTGAAGACAAAACTGAAGGGAAAATGCCCCAAGAACAAGCAGGAACTGAAGACAGTTGCAGTAGAGGCCTGGCAGAGCATGACTAGGGATGAAACCCAGCATCTGGTGATGTCTATGCGTTCCAGACTTCCGGCTGTAATTGACTGCAAAGGATTTGCAACCAAGTATTAAAAAGTGAAAGTTGGATTTATGATTATTATTATGTCCCATTACTTTTGATCCCTTAACAAGTGGGAGGCACATATGCAAACTGTTGTAATTCCTACACCGCTTACCTGATTTGGATGTAAATACCCTTAAATTAAAGCTGACAGTCTGCAGTTAAAGCACATCTTGTTCGTTTTATTTCAAATCCATTGTGGTGGTGTATAGAGCAAAAATTTTTAGAATTGTGTCAATGTCCCAATATTTATGGACCTGACTGTAGATGAGTAGTGTGTCCAGGACACAAACTCCCTATCCTGGTGCCCTAACATTGTTATTGTGCTGGTACTCCTAATCCTGTGCCTGCTTCCCACTGCTCCCGAATACAGTGGGGTGCTGGCAGTAGCCCATTGAGTAGTGGGGTGCTGAGAAATGCATTAAGTAGTCTTTTGCATGTAGTAATCTAGAAAGAATGAGGAGCTGGTGGTACGGCAGTAAGTAGTGGGGTGCTAGATGTGAGTGCCGGTAGTAGAGAAACTAGTTGTGGGGTGCTTAGCGGAGCACTGTGCCCTTTTGTGTCTGTTGGTTTCTGCTCGGAGTAATATGTCAGCAGAAAGAAATGGTCTTGTTTCCATATATAACTAGCTAGTCGTACACATTATGTTCTCTAAGGGTCACCTGCAGCTGAATATAGAAAAATTATATGTGTGGCTTCCTGGAAACTGTACATCGTGTGCTTGTGAAATCAGCATTTTTGACAATACGCTCCTTTTCCATTATATCAATATGCTCACTCTTCTTTCAGTAATGGTTATTATGGTGCTGTTTTACTGCACATTCAGAAGATGGCAGGTTCATTAAACTCTCCTCTAACAGATGATATGTGGGAAGAAAAGGATAGGGTGAAATTAATATTTTTACCCGATCCTTTTGTTCTCCCCGCAGATAAGCTGCCACCAGAAGTGTCTGGCAGCAGCTTTCTCCCTTCTCCTCATTAACCACCTCCCGACCGCCTAACGCAGGATTGCGTCCTGCGGGCGGCCGGGTTATTCCTCCTGGATGCATCGGCGCGTCCTCTCGCGAGACGCGAGATTTCCTGTGAACGCGCGCACACAGGAGCGCGCGTTCACAGGATCGGGAGGTAAACGAGTGGATCTACAGCCTGCCAGAGGCGATCATTCGCTGGCAGGCTGTAGATGTGATTTTTTTAACCCCAAAAAGGTATATTAGATGCTGTTTTGTTAACAGCGTCTAATATACCTGCTACCTGGTCCTCTGGTAGTCCCTTTTGCTTGGATCAACCACCAGAGGACACAGGCAGCTCTGTAAGTAGCACCAAACACCACTACACTACACCCCCCCCCCGTCACTTATTAACCCCTTATTAACCCCCTGATCACCCCATATTAGACTCCCTGATCACCCCCCTGTCATTGATCACCCCCCTGTAAGGCTCCATTCAGACGTCCGTATGTGTTTTGCGGATCCGTGGATCCGCAAAACACATACGGACGTCTGAATGGAGCCTTACAGGGGGGTGATCAATGACAGGGGGAAGATCACCCCATATAAACTCCCTGATCAACCCCCTGTCATTGATCACCCCCCTGTAAGGCTCCATTCAGACGTCCGTATGTGTTTTGCGGATCCGCGGATCCGCAAAACACGGACACCACGTATCCGCAAAACACGGACACCGGCAATGTGCTTTCCGCTTTTTACGGATCCGCACATTGCCAGAACTATATAGAAATCGCCTTTTCTTGTCCGCAATTGCGGACAAGAATAGGACATGTTCTATAGGCTCTACAAAAAACGCAGTGTTCGCCCGATCAGGCCTGATCTTGTGCGCACACTTGCGTTCAGTCCGCCCCACCGCAGTGACAGAAATAAAAAAATTTCTGATCACTGCAAAAACACAGTAAAATCGCTGCGGTGCTATAAAGATCACTTTTAAGGGGCATGGCGAGTTCATAGAAATTTTTTTTTGGCACAAGTTAGCGGAAATAGATTTCTTTTTTTTGTTTTTTGTTTTTTCTTACAAAGTCTCATATTCCACTAACTTGTGACAAAAAATAAAATCTCACATGAACTCACCATACCCCTCACGGAATTCAAATGCGTAAAAAATTTTTTACATTTATATTCCAGACTTCTTCTCACGCTTTAGGGCCCCTAAGTAAGACTTTGTAAGAGAAAAAAATATATATATCATTTTTCGCTAACTTGTGCCAAAAAAAAAAAATTCTAGGAACTCGCCATGCCCCTCACGGAATACCTTGGGGTGTCTTCTTTCCAAAATGGGGTCACTTGTGGGGTATTTATACTGCCCTGGCATTTTAGGGGACCTAAAGCGTGAGAAGTAGTTTGGAATTCAAATGTGTAAAAAATGCCCTGTGAAATCGTAAAGATTCTCATTGGAATTTGGGCCCTTTGCACACCTAGGCTGCAAAAAAGTGTCACACATGTGGTATCGCCGTACTAAGGAGAAGTAGGGCAATGTGTTTTGGCGTGTATTTTTACATATACCCATACTGTGTGTGAGAAATATCTCTGTAAATGACAACTTTTAAAAAATTTTTATACAAAGTTGTCAATTTACAGAGATATTTCTCTCACCCAGCATGGGTATATGTAAAAAGACACCCCAAAACACATTGCCCTACTTCTCCTGAGTACGGTGATACCACATGTGTGACACTTTTTTGCAGCCTAGGTGCGTAAAGGGGCCGAAAGTGCAACGAGGCTTTACAGGGTTGCTCACAATTTAGCCTCGCCCAAAATGCCAGAACAGTAAACACACCCCACAAATGACCCCATTTCGGAAAGTAGACACCCCAAAGTATTCGCTGAGGGGCATATTGAGTCCATGAAAGATTGAACTTTTTGTCACAAGTTAGCGGAAAGGGAGACTTTGTGAGAAAAAAACAAAAACAAAAACAAAAAAATTTCTGCTAACTTGTGCCAAAAAAAAAAAACTTCTATGAACTTGCCATGCCCCTCACAGAATACCTTGGGGTGTCTTCTTTCCAAAATGGGGTCACTTGTGGGGTATTTATACTGCCCTGGCATTTTAGGGGCCCTAAAGCGTGAGAAGAAGTCTGGAATCCAAATGCCTAAAAATGCCCTCCTAAAAGGTACTCATTGGAATTTGGGACCCTTTGCGCACCTAGGCTGCAATAAAGTGTCACACATGTGGTATCGCCGCACTCAGAAGAAGTAGGGCAATGTGTTTTGGGGTGTCTTTTTACATATACCCATGCTGGGTGAGAGAAATATCTCTGTAAAATGACAACTTTGTATAAAAAAATGGGAAAAGTTGTCTTTTACAGAGATATTTATCTCACCCAGCACGGGTAAATGTAAAAATACACCCCAAAACACATTGCCCTACTTCTCTTGAGTACGGTGATACCACATGTGTGACACTTTTCTGCAGCCTAGGTGCACAAAGGAGCCCAAATTCCAAAGAGTATCTTTACGATTTCACAGGGCATTTTTTACACAAAGTGACCCCATTTTGTAAAGAAGACACCCCAAGGTATTCCGTGAGGGGTATGGTGAGTTCCTGTAAAATTTTATTTTTTGTCACAAGTTTGTGGAATATGAGACTTTGCAAGAAAAAAATTAATAAAATAAAAATAATCATTTTCCTCTAACTTGTGCCAAAAAAATTATATTTTAGGAACTCGCCATGCCCCTCACAGAGTACCTTGGGGTGTCTTCTTTCCAAAATGGGGTCACTTTTGGGGTATTTATACTGCCCTGGCATTTTAGGGGCCCTAACGCGTGAGAAGTACTTTGGAATCCAAATGTGTAGAAAATGCCCTGTGAAATCGTAAAGATACTCTTTGGAATTTGGGCCCCTTTGCGCACCTAGGCTGCAAAAAAGTGTCACACATGTGGTATCACCGTACTCAGGAGAAGTAGGGCAATGTATTTTGGGGTGTCTTTTTACATATACCCATGCTGGGTGAGAGAAATATCTCTGTAAAATGACAACTTTGTATAATAAAATGGGAAAAGTTGTCTTTTACAGAGATATTTTTCTCACCCAGCATTGGTATATGTAAAAAGACACCCCAAAACACATTGCCCTACTTCTCCTGAGTACGGCGATACCACATGTGTGACACTTTTTTGCAGCCTAGGTGCGCAAAGGGGCCCAAATTCCAAAGAGTATCTTTACGATTTCACAGGGCATTTTTTACGCATTTGGATTCCAAACTACTTCTCACACTTTAGGTCCCCTAAAATGCCAGGTCAGTATAAATACCCGACAAGTGACCCCATTTTGGAAAGAAGACACCCCAAGGTATTCCGTGAGGGGTATGGTGAGTTCATGTAAAATTTTATTTTTTGTCACAAGTTAGTGGAATATGTGACTTTGTAAGAAAAAATAAAAAAATAAAATCATTTTCCGCTAACTTGTGACAAAAAATAAAAACTTCCATGAACTCTCTATGCCCATCAGCGAATACCTTAGCGTGTCTACTTTCCGAAATGGGGTCATTTGTGGGGTGTTTCTACTGTCTGGGCATTGTAGAACCTCAGGAAACATGACAGGTGCTCAGAAAGTCAGAGCTGCTTCAAAATGCGGAAATTCACATTTTTGTACCATAGTTTGTAAACGCTATAACTTTTGCGCAAACCAATAAATATACACTTATTGCATTTTTTTTAATCAAAGACATGTAGAACAATAAATTTTGAGAAAAATTTATATAGAAATGTCGTTTTGTTTGAAAAATTTTACAACAGAAAGTAAAAAATGTCATTTTTTTACAAAAATTTCGGTCAATTTCGATTAATAACAAAAAAAGTAAAAATGTCAGCAGCAATGAAATACCACCAAATGAAACCTCTATTAGTGAGAAGAAAAGGAGGTAAAATTTATTTGGGTGGTAAGTTGTATGACCGAGCAATAAATCGTGAAAGTAGTGTAGTGCAGAATTGTAAAAAGTGGTCTGGTCATTAAGGGGGTTCAAGCTAGGGGAGCTGAGGTGGTTAAATACAAATACACAGTCAGCCGAAAGTGTATGTGTATGAGGGAGTCCTAAGAGATAGCTATCGGCCCTTAGTTACATTCGATCCTAGGTATATACTTCCTGCAGTTAGGTTGAGTGTAAGTGGCTAACTGATAGGGAGAGAAAACACTCAGGACATGGTACAGCAGCAGTTCATGGCCACTGCTACCTTTTCCGTCGGACTGGATGCACCTCCCGCTGTCTCCTTCCTGGTATGTTCCTTGCAATGTCTCTTCAAGCAGGCTGCTTGCCGGCAAGACCTCTCCACCTCTGCCTGTAGGGCAAGGAGCAGGTCACCTCCTAGAGAAACCCTAATCAAAGTCCTGACTAACTGCATGTATGAACTGACCTCAAAGGAACCTAAGAGACAACTTGTTCCTCCAAATGGTAGGACGAACAGGAGTCTCCCTCAGGCCTAAACACAAATGGCAGGGAAAAGAGCAACACAAGAAAACCCCAACAATAAACAAAAGGGGAAGAAGACACTTCAAATAGCTATGAAAGCACAGGATGGAACTCCGCTGAAATCCAAACACCAGCAATCCACAACAAGACTGAAGCTATAAACCGCACAGCATGGTGGGAGAAGCCACCACAAATAGGGAAGGTTAAATGACCACATAAGCAAAACCTGAAGCAAGGGGTGTGGCCATTACCAAAAACAACACAGACACGAACTGATCCACAAGGAACTTGTCAGATCAAACCACGTGTTGCCAGTCTCACTGATCTCCTGTCACCTGTCACGGGAACGTCCGTGACAGTACCCTCCCTTTTACGGGTGACCTCCAGGCACCCAGGACTGATCTTATCCGCATGAGACCTGTGAAAAGCTTTCACTAAACGACTGGCATTCACGTTGGATGATGGTACCCACATCCTCTCCTCTGGTCCATAACCCTTCCAGTGAACAAGATACTGAAGAGATCTACGGGGAACTCGAGAGTCAATTATCTTGGCTATCTGAAATTCCAAACTACCGTCCACCATGACAGAAGCGGGTGGCCAGGAAGACGGCTCCAAAGGTTCAACATATCTCTTCAACAAAGATTTATGAAACACATTATGAATTTTCAGAGCCTGAGGAAGTTCAAGACGAAAGGCTACCGAATTAATAATGGCAGTGATCTTATATGGACCAATAAACCTTGGACCCAACTTCCAAGAAGTTACCTTCAACTTAATGTTTCTTGTGGACAGCCACACAGAATCACCCACACTATTCATACGTTTCCTGTCAGCCATACGTTTATACTTGTTGCCCATATTCCTCAAGTTATTTTGAATTTTCCACCATATAGATGACAATGATTACGAAAAACGCTCCTCCTCAGGAATACCAGCAGTATAAGAACCAGAAAATGTGCCAAACTGTGTGTGAAACCCATATGCCCCAAAAAACGTAGACTTATCAGTGGACTCCTGTCTACGATTGTTTATGGCAAACTCTGCTAAAGACAAAAATGAAGACCACTCCTCCTGGTTCTCAGAGACAAAACATCTCAAGTAAGTCTTCAGACTCTGATTAGTCTGTTCTGTCTGTCCGTTTGACTGAGGATGAAAAGCCGAAGAAAAGGACAGTTGAATTCCCAGTCTAGTACAGAATGCCCTCCAGAATCTGGAAACAAACTGAGTCCCACGATCCGAGACCATGTCAGAGTCTTGTGCAAGAGTTTTAGCATTAGGTTGGCCCGGCAATGCTATAAAGTGCGCCATTTTACTAAAGCAATCAACTACCACCAGAGTCTTTCTTGAAGAATTAGCTAGATCAGTGATAAAATCCATGGATAAATGAGTCCATGGTCTGGTTGTATGACCGAGCAATAAACCGTGAAAGTAGTGTAGTGCAGAATTGTAAAAAGTGGTCTGGTCATTAAGGGGGTTTAAGCTAGTGGAGCTGAGGTGGTTAAATACAAATACACAGTCAGCCGAAAGTGTATGTGTATGAGGGAGTCCTGAGAGATAGCTATCGGCCCTTAGTTACATTCGATCCTAGGTATATACTTCCTGCAGTTAGGTTGAGTGTAAGTGGCTGACTGATAGGGAGAGAAAATGAAGACCACTCCTCCTGGTTCTCAGAGACAAAACATCTCAAGTAAGTCTTCAGACTCTGATTAGGCTGTTCTGTCTGTCCGTTTGACTGAGGTGAAAAGCCAAAGAAAAGGACAGTTGAATTCCCAGTCTAGTACAGAATGCCCTCCAGAATCTGGAAACAAACTGAGTCCCACGATCCGAGACCATGTCAGAGTCTTGTGCAAGAGTTTTAGCATTAGGTAGGCCCGGCAATGCTATAAAGTGTGCCATTTTACTAAAGCGATCAACTACCACCAGAGTCTTTCTTGAAGAATTAGCTAGATCAGTGATAAAATCCATGGATAAATGAGTCCATGGTCTGGATGGGATGGGCATCGGAAGTAGAGATCCAGAAGGCCGAGTATGTGTCTCCTTAGCTTGTGCACAAGTGCTACAGGCTGACACATAGTCCTCAACACACTTGCGCAACCACGGCCACCAAAATCTACGAGAAATGAGGTTAGCAGTGGATCTGCTCCCAGGGTGTCCCGTAAGAACTGTACAGTGATGCTCCTCAAACACCTTGTGACGCAATTCAGATGGAACAAAAAATTTCCCAGAGGGACAAGAATCCGGTGCGTCTCCCTGAGCCTCTAACACCTTCACCTCTAGGTCAGGGTATAGAGCGGATATCACCACCCCCTCTGACAGTATCGGACTTGGATTTTCAAAATCACTACCTACAGGAAAACTATGTGACAAGGCATCTGCCTTGATGTTCTTAATCCCAGGACGATAAGTGACAATGAAATTGAATCTAGAGAAAAATAAAGACCATCTGGCCTGCCTCGGGTTTAGTCATTTAGCTGATTCCAGGTAAGCCAGATTTTTGTAATCTGTGAACACCGTGATTCGATGAATCGCCCCTTTCAACCAATGACACCACTCCTCAAAAGCCAACTTAATGGCCAGCAACTCTCTGTTACCCACATCACAATTTCTCTCTGCGGCAGAGAGTTTCTTAGAGAAAAATGCACATGGGCGCCATTTACCAAGTGACGGGCCCTGCAATAAGACTGCTCCTACACCCACCTTGGACGCGTCAACCTCCACAATGACACATCTGGCTGCACCAATATAGAGGCAGAA
Organism: Bufo bufo; assembly: GCF_905171765.1. NCBI lineage: Eukaryota > Metazoa > Chordata > Amphibia > Anura > Bufonidae > Bufo > Bufo bufo. Next base: position 160,063,303 of record NC_053393.1, on the reverse strand, counting down.
GCAAAACACTCCTTAACTGCAGAAAAGGCTTGCAATGCTGAATCGGACCACACTGAGACACCCGTCCCTTTCTTAGTCATGTCAGTTAAGGGTCTCACCACTGTCGAATAGTTCTTAATACATTTTTGGTAAAAGTTGGTGAACCCCAAAAACTGCATAAGAGCCTTCAGATTTTCAGGTCGATCCCAGTCCAATACAGCACGGACTTTCTCTGGATCCATTTGTAAACCCGAAGATGACAACAGGTAGCCCAAGACCGGCACCTCCTGTACAGCAAAAACACACTTTTCCAATTTTGCATACAATGTATTATCTCTCAGGATCTGTAACACCTATCTAACGTGATCCTGATGAGTCTCCACGTCTGGAGAATAAATATGTCTCCCAAATACACGACAACAAACCTCCCCACCAGGTGATGAAAAATCTCATTCACAAAATGCTGGAAAACTGCAGGAGCATTGGTCAACCCAAAAGGCATGACCAGGTTCTTAAAGTGACCCTCCCCTTCCTTGATCCTGACCAGATTATATGCCCCCCTTAAGTCCAACTTGGAGAACACCTTGGCACTAACAATATGGTTAAACAAATCAGGGATCAAAGAAAGTGGGTAAGAATCACGGACAGTAATCCGATTGAGCTCACGGAAATCCAGACATGGCCTAAGGGTTCCGTCCTGATTTTTAACAAAGAAAAACCCTGCTGCCACGGGAGATTTGGAAGGTCTTATGTGTCCTTTAGCCAAATTCTCAGTAATATACTCTCTCATGGCCGTTCTTTCGGGTCCAGAAAGGTTATACAACCTAGATTTGGGCAACTTTGCTCCGGGAATAAGGTTGATAGGACAATCATATTCCCGATGCAGAGGTAAATCCTGGCATCCACTTTCAGAAAATACATCAGAACAATCAGATATAAAAGAGGGTAGTGTTTTAGTGGTTAAAGCAGCAAAAGACGAATTCAGACAATTATTAACGCAATAATCACCCCAATCCAGAATCTGTCTAGATTGCCAATCAATGGTTGGATTGTGCTTGCTTAACCACGGTAAACCCAGAACCAATGGAGCAGGGAGACCTTCCATCACAAAACACAATATTAACTCCTGATGAAAGTTACCCACTCTTAATCGGATATCATGCACCATCTGAGACAAACACTTCTAGTTAGAGGTGAAGAATCAATGGCAAAAACGGAAATGTTTTTCTCTAATGACAACCCGTGCATACGGACGAACTGACCATCAATCCGATTCACCCCTGCCCTACTGTCGATCCCAAAGTCTTGGACTCTAGCGCCACCTCGGCAGTCAAGAGAAATCAGGTACTACCAGTCAAAGACAAATGCACGTTCTCTGACTCCCCTCTTACCCCTCCAGCAGTTCTGTTGCCGGAAATGCCTGCCAGATCCGTCAAACCACATGCAAACTGATAGTGTCCCGTTCCCCCCCCCCCCCCCCCCCCCCGGATCCGTTAGTCCGTTGCCGGAAATACCAACCTGATCCGGAAAACCGTATGTAAATGGAGATCATTTTTACCGGATCAGTTAGACGGATCCGTCTTATCCGTTATTATTCGGTTTCAGACGAATAACGGATCCGGTATTTACATTTTCAAACATCAAAAGAAACAATTTCAAGGTCACATACCCCTCAGATGCTGCCTCACAAGATAGCAAAAATGATGCCAGACCACATTTGCTTTGGATTTCAGGCTCTAATCCTTGTTTCCCGCTGGAGAAGACGTCTTCGAGCCAGATGGTGCCGTCGCTATTGGGTGCATCTGATTACTTCTGCCAGAATGAGAAGGGGAGCATTTGAAGTTCTGTTTCCCGAACTGCGTAACTATCCGGACAAGTTTCATAACTACTTACGGATGAGCGTCGACAGTTTTGACGATCTGCTCCAAAGAGTGTCTCATCGCATCGAAAGACAGGACACCACTTTCCGTCGAAGTGTTTCACCTGCAGAACGCTTAATGCTTACCATAAGGTAATTTTTTTTATTTTTTATATTTTGATATAAACAGTTATTTTTGTATACATTTTTAAGCTTTTCCTGGTTCAAAGCTGAAACCTGACATATTTCCATACCCCATGGTACAAAAATGTTATTTATTTGATACTGTACTATACCTACCGCTGCTCTTGATTGCACAGGCCACGGGCTTTGGAGGCTCTGCATTAGTATTGTTCACTGTGACTTCACCGGCTCCTATGGTCATGATTTACCCGTATCTCGACCATTAGAGACGTTGACAGCACTGTGAGCAATGCTAGCCAGAAGCATACGCCTATCGTTCTACAACGAGAGCCCGTTTCCCCACTAGAATTCCAAAACAATGTCCTTTGCCCGGTGAAAATGACCACAGAACAAAGGAAAGCATTTGAGCATTTAACAGTGGTATGTCCAGTTTAAGGTCCCAAACAAGGGCAGCCAATAATATAGCTTGTATGTTTATTTTTTTGCATTTTATTTTACATATTTGCTCATCTTTATTTACTTTATTTTTAAATTATTTTGTTCTGATAGATTTCTGGCAACAGGAGAAAGTTTGACGTCCCTCCATTATCAGTTTCGGCTCGGAATATCCACAGTTTCCTTGATCGTGCCGTGCTTTGTGGGAGCAGTTGCATGCAGAATTTATCCCACATCCAAGCAGGCAACAGTGGATTGAAATTTCTGAAAAATTTTGGGAGGTGTGCCAGTTTCCAAACTGTCTTGGGGCAGTAGACCGGAAACACATACATATTATCAAGCCCCAAGGCACTGAGTTTTTTAACTACAAAAAATATTTTTCTATTATATTAATGGCCATAGCTGATGCCCAGTACCGTTTTGTGGCAATAGATGTTGGGGCTTACGGCTGAACCAATGATTTCATGGTCTTTAAAAATTCTGACATAGGGCGAAGGGTATACAATAGAAAATTTGATTTTCCATCACCTTAACCTCTACCAGGTAGTGGTGCTGCCCCCATGCCCTTTGTTTTGGTTGGTGATGAGGCGTTCCAGATGTGTGGCAATCTCATTAAACCTTATTCCAGCTGCGGATTAAATCATAACAAAAAAATATTTAACTACCGCCTGACTAGGGCTCGCGGAATGGTGGAATGCACATTTGGTATTCTGGTAGCTAAATGGCGGATTTTCACCAAACCAATTCAACTGAAAATAGAAAATGTTGATGAGATAGTAAAGTTAGCTGTCGTGTTACACAACTACCCTACTCATTAGTGTTGACCACGAATATTCGCATAGTGAATATTAATCGCGAATATCGCAACTTCGATAATTCGCGAATATTGCGAATATAGTGCTATATATTCGTTATATCGAATATTCGTCATTTTCTCCATCTGAACACATGATTCCTTCCTGCTTAAAATGCTTGTGGGCCAATGACTCATTGGCCCACAAGCAGGAAGCAGTAAGGAATCAAGAGTTTAGATGGTAAAAAATGACGAATATTCAAAAAAACTAATATATAGCACTATATCACATATATTCGTTTTATAGAATATTCTTTTTTTCCCCCCCAATTAGTACAGTTATTGCCCTTCGGCATACTCCTCCCCGGCAAGCATCCCTGTCACCATGGGAACGCCTGGTGGTTAGAATATACCATCAGATCTGAGTTTTAACGATCTAACTCAGATCCGATGGTATATTCTTACCACCAGGCGTTCCCATGGTGACGGGAACGCTTGAAGTTAGAATATACCACCAGGGCGCGGTGATCCGTGCAATTAACCCCTCAGGTGCGGGTTAATTGCGCTGATCACAGCGCCCTGTGCGACCTCCCCCCCACCTTCCCAGTATTAAAATAATTGGTGGCCAGTGCGCCCTAACCCCCCCTCCCCCCCAGTATTAAAATCATTGGTGGCAGTGGCCACAGGGTCCCCCTCCCCCTGGCAGTGGCCACAGGGTCCTCCTTCCCCCCCCCCCCTGTCATTGGTGGCAGCAGGCAGTTTCACTCAGCAGTATTTACTTACCTGCGGGGCTCTCCTGCTTCTGAGAACTCACAGGTCTATGCGGCGCATTGCTGAAGGCATAGACCTGTGAGTTTTCAGAAGGAGGAGAGCCCCGCAGGTAAGTAAATGCTGGTGAGTGATTAACTAACCATGGCAGCCAGGACTTCAGTAGCGTCCTGGCTGCCATGGTAACCGATCGAAGCCCGGCCATTACGCTGGGACTCGATCGGAACTACCTGCTGCCACCAATAACGGGGGGGGGGGGACCCTGTGGACACTGCCACCAATGATTTTAATACTGGGGGGAGGGGGAGTTAGGGCGCACTGGCCACCAATTATTTTAATACTGGGGAGGGGGGGGGCACACTGGCCACCAATTATTTTAATATGGGGAGGGGGGGCGCACTGGCCACCAATTATTTTAATGGTGGGGAGGAGGGCGCACAGGGTGCTGTGATCCGCGCAATTAACCCGCACCTGAGGGGTTAATTGCGCGGATCACACGCCCTGGCGGTATATTCTAACTTCAAGCGTCCCCATCACCATGGGAACGCCTGGTGGTAAGAATATACCATCGGATCTGATTTTTAACGATCTAACTCAGATCTGATGGTATAGTCTAACCACCAGGCGTTCTCATGGTGACGGGGACGCTTTAGAATATTCTAAAAAAAGAATATATGTGATATAGTGCTATATATTAGTTTTTTTTGAATATTCGTCATATTGTAAGACAAGAATATTTAGCAACATAGCGAATATTCGTAAATTGCACATGTGGAGAAAGGGAGGTTTCTGCTTACTTTTACTAATTCGTGCCATGTTGGGATGTTAAACGTCTATGTGTATTGTAAAGGGTGGGACATTGTATACGTTGAGTAAGTGAGGTCTGTTCCATTGTCTCTCTGTGTGTATTCGCCTGCCTGTGTTGATTATGTTAACCATGGTGTACCATGATTATATCACGGGCAGAGGGGAGGATTCTATGTGGGTTGTAACCTTGTGTTATGGGTTAATGCATATTTGTTGTGGGTGTCTCCCTTTCTTGGGAGGAGGGCATAAAAGGGATGATTCAACTGCTAATTAAACACACTGATTTTACCCCTTCATGGAGTCTCGGCGCATGTTTGGGGGACTGGGATCTTCTATTTGCCTTATTTCGGATTTTCGGCTGTGGGTTCGGGAGTAAGCTGCATAAGGGCTCATCTGTATTATATGGGTTCCTTTACAGCACATATAAACTGAAATTTCACTAATGTAGTGCTATAATCTTTTTTTTTTTTGTCTAATTTTTTTTGTCTCTTTCTGATTCAGAAAGAGACAAAAAAAATAGATTATAGCACTACATTAGTGAAATTTCAGTCTATATGTGTATTTTACGAATATTTGCTATAACTTCGTTTTTTTAAATATTCGTCATATTCTAAAACAAGAATATATAGCAATATGGCGAATATTCGTAAAATACACAAAATCGCAATACGCGATTAATTAAATCGTATATTATTCGCGATAAATAGCATAATGACGAATGGTCGATTTCGATGAATATAAGACGAATATTCAATCAAATATTCGCGAAATATCGCAAAATCGAATATGGCACCTCCCACTCATCACTACTCCTCATAAAAGAACCGCTAAATGTGCAGGAAATTCCTGAAGACAGCGAGTTGGCCAGTATTGAAAGCTTTGGCCCGCGGATCATTGTATCAGTTTCCAGGATGAGAAACTCCTTTGCTGAATATTTCTGCTCCGATGCAGGAAAAGTGGACTGGCAGGACCAAATGATTTTAATTGTTCTTAATTTTTTTTTTCCATTTAATTTGAATATATTCTTGATGCAGTTTGTTTGCGTGGTTATGTTGGTGGGTGGATACACTAGTATGTATTGATTTTCAAAACCTGTTTTTTTAAATTATTTTAAAACCATACATTGAGTCTAGTTGCATACAGTGGGGCAAAAAAGTATTTAGTCAGCCACCAATTGTGCAAGTTCTCCCACTTAAAAAGATGAGAGAGGCCTGTAATTTTCATCATAGGTATACCTCAACTATGAGACAGATAATGAGAAAAAAACTAACAGAAAATCACATTGTATGATTTTTAAAGAATTTATTTGCAAATTGTGGTGGAAAATAAGTATTCGGTCAATAACAAAAGTTCATCTCAATACTTTGTTATATACCCTTTGTTGGCAATGACAGAGGTCAAACATTTTCTGTAAGTCTTCACAAGGTTTTCAGACACTGTTGCTGGTATTTTGGCCCATTCCTCCATGCAGATCTCCTCTAGAGCAGTGATGTTTTGGGGCTTTCGCTGGACAACATGGACTTTCAACTCCCTCCAAAGGTTTTCTATGGGTTTGAGATCTGGAGACTGGCTAGGCCACTCCAGGACCTTGAAATGCTTCTTACGAAGCCACTCCTTCGTTGCCCGGGCGGTGTGTTTGGGATCATTGTCATGCTGAAAGACCCAGCCACGTTTCATCTTCAATGCCCTTGCTGATGGAAGGAGGTTTTCACTCAAAATCTTACGATACATTGCCCCATTCATTTCTTCCTTTACATGGATCAGTTCGTCCTGGTCCCTTTGCAGAAAAACTGCCCCAAATCATGATGTTTCCACCCCCATGCTTCACAGTAGGTATGGTGTTCTTTGGATGCAACTCAGCATTCTTTCTCCTCCAAACACGACGAGTTGATTTTTTACCAAAAATTCTACTTTGGTTTCATCAGACCATATCACATTCTCCCAATTCTCTTCTGGATCATCCAAATGCTCTCTAGCAAACTTCAGACAGGCCCGGACATGTACTGGCTTAAGCAGGGGGACGGGATGTGGGGCGATGTTGCACTTCCCACAAGATGCAGTTCACTTGTCTTCTGGCCTCAAACAGCTGGTTGGGCGTAAACTGTTCCATCACAGGAAGCAAAGATATCAAATAGTGATGCACCGGACTCATTTTCAACGTCAACACCGCTCACTCCTGAAGACGCCGCAAATTATCCTCCAAAAGTGGCAACTCTATTTGTGAATCCCATCAAGGACTCGTAAACGAGCCTTGTGAGATCCTCGTTGTCTGCCTGATGGCTCCTACCTGTCCTTAGGCGATGCATGAGAGCCTCAAATAGTGGGGCTAAAGTGGCCATAGTTGCGTCGCCAGAGGGCACAGGTAGGGGAACATTGAGGTCCTGACCACTTGCTTGAGCTGGACGAGAGGGACCCGCTGTGGCCAGCTCATCAGGGACCGCCTCCTGGGAAACTTCGGGCGCCCGAGTACTGCTTGCTGTTCTGTAAAGCAAATAAAAAAAATTAAAAATTAGAAATTGTATTTTGGTGGAGAACCTCTGGATAGAGGTTAGCAAAGCGACTTCTGATGCTACATAGGAAGATGCATTGCAAAAAACATTTCATACAAATACTGTACATAGTGTGGGGATTCGCTCTGGTAAGCGGATGCAGTACAGAGGCAAAAACAAGGTTGTAAATCAAAGTTCAGTGTTTATTCTCACACAGAAAGAAAACAAGTAAAAAGTAAGTGTTCATTTTTTGGTGCCTGTTCACACCACACAAAGTTCACAGTGCAAAAAGACTTCACCTGGTCAGCAGATGATTTTCACCCACAGTCCGCAGCAGGCTTTAGAGGCCTGTATCCCCTGCCTATGGCTCTCACAAATAAATGCCTCAGTGTCTCAAACCACAGACTCCTCAGCTCCTCTGCCATGGAGGATAATCCACACCCAGCTGAGCTGCTGGCTGGGTTTTTAAACCCCAGCCCAAAACCTGGCCTGGACGTGGGGAACAGCCAACCACCCTGCTCTTTGGCTGCTCCCAATAAGAACCGGCCCGGATCGGCTTTTCAGCCACACTAAGAATAAACAGTGTCAGCAAGCACTAGCTGCGGCTGACACATAAAATAACCGGTTCTTATCTCACCGAGGCCAGGAACCTCGGTGACACGTACCTTCCGTCAATGATGGACCCTTGCACCTTCCTACATACCTCCCCCCTTTGTTCAACCCTGAGGGGGTGAACACACGCCAGACAGTGTACTCGGGATAGGGCATCCGCGTTTCCCTGTAACCGGCCTGCCCTGTGTTCTACTGTGAACTTAAAGTTTTGCAGCGATAAGAACCACCTGGTGACCCGAGCATTCCTCTCTTTGGCCTGGCTCATCCACTTGAGAGGGGAGTGATCGGTCACCAGACGGAATTTCCTCCCCAACAGATAATAGCGGAGAGACTCGAGTGCCCACTTGATGGCCAGGCACTCTCTCTCCACTATACTGTACCGGGTCTCCGCTGGAGTGAGCTTACGGCTGAGGAAGACAACGGGATGCTCCTCCCCGTTGACTTCCTGAGACAGTACCGCACCGAGGCCCACTTCGGAGGCATCAGTCTGTACCACAAATTCCCTCTTGAAGTCGGGCGTCACCAAAACCGGGGACCCACACAGTGCCGACTTCAAAGTGGAGAAAGCCTCTTCCGCCTGGTCATTCCAGCGGACTATCACGGACTTACGTCCCTTTAAGAGCCCTGTCAACGGAGCCGCTAAAGTGGCAAAATGGGGGACAAATCTCATGTAATAGCCCACCATTCCCAGGAACGACTTTATTTGTCTAGAGGTGGCAGGTCGGGGCCAATTCCGTATCGCCTCTATTTTGCTCACTTGGGGTTTGATGACTCCGCGCCCAATGACATACCCCAGGTACTTAGTCTCCTCTAACCCTATCGCACATTTCTTTGGGTTAGCCGTTAGCCCCGCCTTTTGAAGGGAGTCCACTACGGCCTGTACTTTGGGCGGGTGACTTTCCCAGTCTGTACTGTAAATGATAATATCGTCCAGGTAAGCCGAGGCGTACCGCCGATGTGGACGAAGTACAATATCCATTAGACGTTGGAAAGTGGCGGGGGCGCCATGCAGGCCAAAGGGTAACACTTTATACTGGTACAGCCCCTCTGGTGTAATGAAGGCAGTTTTCTCTTTGGCAGCCTCCGTCAAGGGTACCTGCCAGTACCCTTTGGTGAGGTCCAGAACAGAAAAATACCTGGCTTGACCTAATTTCTCAATTAGTTCATCCACCCGAGGCATTGGATATGCATCGAACTTTGATATCTCGTTTAATTTCCGAAAATCGTTACAAAATCGTAACGACCCGTCTGGCTTGGGAATTAAGACTATAGGACTAGCCCACTCACTTTTAGACTCCTCAATGACATCCAGCCGCAACATGAGTTGCACTTCCTCCGAGATGGCTTTTCGCCGAGCCTCGGGTACTCGGTATGGCTTTAACCGGATTTTTGCCTGAGGCTCAGTGACAATGTCATGTTGAATTACGGAAGTGCGTCCATGGAGGTCTGAGAACACATCCGTGTTCCGACTAACGAACTCCCTGGTTTCCTGAGCCTGTTTAGAGGAGAGGCTGTCAGCAATTTTTATGTTAGCAACCGCTTTCCTTAGCATCAGACCTAGGAGCCGGAATCTCTTGTCCAAGAAATCCTGGCCGCGGACTGTCTTCCGTACAGGTTTCCCTATCCTTCCAAGGTTTTAGCAAATTAACATGGTAAACCTGCTCCGGCTTTCGCCTCCCCGGCTGGTGTACTTTGTAATTTACTTCTCCTATTTTTTCACGTACCTTGTAGGGCCCCTGCCACCTGGCTAGGAACTTACTGTCCACTGTCGGCACCAGAACCAAAACCCGATCACCCGGGTTAAAGTTCCGGACCCGAGCCTGCCGATTATAGATCCGACTCTGGGCTCGCTGAGCGGCCTCCATATGTTGCCTGACAAGAGGCAAAACGGTCTCTATCCGCTGTTGCATCTTAGTAACATATTCCAGGACACTTTTATGCGGAGTGGGTTGTTGTTCCCACGCCTCTTTGGCTACATCCAACAAGCCACGAGGATGTCTGCCATATAGCAATTCGAAGGGCGAGAACCCAGTAGAGGCCTGGGGCACCTCTCGCACTGCGAACATGAGATAGGGCAGAAGAAGGTCCCAATCCTTCCCATCTTTGGTCACCACCCTTTTTAACATGGTTTTTAGAGTTTTATTAAACCTTTCCACCAGTCCGTCCGTTTGTGGATGATACACGGACGTCCGTAACTGTTTTATACACAGCAACTTGCAGAGTTCCCTCATGACCTTGGACATAAAAGGGGTCCCCTAATCAGTCAGGACCTCTTTAGGTAGCCCCACTCGGGAGAACATCTCCACTAGCTCTTTAGCTATAAGTTTTGCTGAAGTATGTCGCAGTGGCACTGCCTCCGGGTACCGAGTAGCGTAATCAAGGACAACCAAGATGTGTTGGTGTCCCCTAGCGGACTTTGGTACAGGACCTACTAGGTCCATAGCGATTCGCTCAAACGGTACCTCAATGATCGGGAGGGGTACCAAGGGACTGCGGAAAAGGTGCTGGGGGCTAGTTGCCTGGCAGGTCGGGCAAGACTTACAGAACTCGTCCACCTCTTTAAACACACTGGGCCAGTAAAACCGTTGTAGTATCCGGTCCTGTGTTTTTTGCATTCCCAGATGACCCCCAAGAACATGCTGGTGGGCTAACTCTAACACGAGTTTGCGATAAGCCTGGGGCACCACCAACTGTTCAATGGATTCACCTCGCAGCTGATTTACCCGATACAACATATCCTGATGAACCACAAAACGGGGAAACCCTGATTCTGCCCCTGGTTGTTGTGGTTCACCATCTATTATTAGTACATTTTCCCAGGCTCGGGATAAGGTTGGATCCCGGTGTTGTGCGGTACCAAAATTATCCCCTGAGACATTGAGGTCTGCCAGCTCAGGCCCCGGTGGCGAGTCCTCCATGTCTCCAACCATTACACTTAGCGGGGTTGTTTACCCCTCTTCCACCGAAGTGGCGGTAACCCCTACCGCGGGACCTTCGGACTCAGGTTCCCAGGGTTCTGGTCTCCCCCCTGAGCCGGGCCATTCTGCTAGGGTTACAACTGTATCATGCGTATCAGTCACTCTCGGAACCGGCCACAGTGCCGTGAAACCCGGGAAGTCTCTCCCTACTATAAGTTCATAGTGGAGGTGGGTTGCAACAGCCACCTCGTGGATCCACCTGCCGGAAACCGTAGACAGAGACACTATAGCAGTAGGATAGTCTTTTAAGTCCCCATGGATACACATGACTCCCACCTTACGGCCGGTGTACTCAGCGGAGCGTACTAGGGAAGCCCTTACCAGGGTCACCAGACTTCCTGAGTCCAACAGAGCCTCCGCTGGAGTGTCTCCCACCTCCACCTGGCACAGGTGGTTCAGAGACTCCGGAGCACCCACTGCACACAGTTTCCTGGCATATAATGATTGACGGAAGCCACAGTTTGTGTCCATTGGTTCCCCCTGACGTGGACAGTCCGCTCGAACATGGCCTGGCTCTCGACACCGCCAGCAGATTATGGGAGCGGGGTCCACAGGGGTTATATCCCGGGCAGGTTTGATGGGCACCGGTTGTTGGGTCCGGCGTGGAGAGTTACGGGATCTGACTGCCCCCCTCCCAACAGAACCCCACTGTAAGTTCCGGGTAGCCTCATAGCGCTCCACCAGGTCGACCATCTCCAGCGCATTCCCTGGGGAGACCTGGCCAATCCATTGCTGGAGAGGGGGTGGCAGAGCCCTCCAGAACCTGTCTGCTAATAACCGGTCCAACATAGCCGTGGGGCTCAACACGTCAGGTTGTAGCCACTTTTGAAACAGGTTAAGCAGGTCATAATACTGGGGTCTCACGGGCTCCGCCGGGTTGAACCCCCACTGATGCACCCGCTGGGCCCGGACCAGCACATTCACCCCCAGTCTTGCCAAAATCTCCCCCTTTACCTTTGGGTAGTCGGCCGCTTGATCATCAGGCAAGTCGAAAAACACCTGCTGGGACTCTGATGTCAGAAAAGGAGCGACGATCTCAGCCCACTGGTCTTGGGGCAGCTTTTCCCTGGTGGCCACTTTTTCATACATCGCCAGGTAGGTCTCGATGTCGTCTGCGGGGGTCATTTTAGGGATCGCTGCACGTACTGCTTTCCGGGCATCGTGTGCGCTTGGGGTTGCTCCTGCTGACTGTAACGCCATTACATGTTGTAGCAGCAACTGGTTGGTCTCCTGCTGCTGCTTATTAGCCTCACGTTGTTGCAGGTTAGCCTCCACGAGGGCCTTCATAACAGCCTCCATTTCGTCTCTTGACACCGGTTTGAATCTAGCCGGTTTGATAAATGACATACAACCGTGAGAGAAAAAATAAAATTTTGGCGTTCACGCCAGCCTCACTGCGCTTGCCCGCATCCTCCACCAATTGTGGGGATTCGCTCTGGTAGGCAGGGTAAGCGGACGCAGTACAGAGGCAAAAACAAGGTTGTAAATCAAAGTTCAGTGTTTATTCTCACACAGAAAGAAAACAAGTAAAAAGTAAGTGTTCATTTTTTGGTGCCTGTTCACACCACACAAAGTTCACAGTGCAAAAAGACTTCACCTGGTCAGCAGATGATTTTCACCCACAGTCCGCAGCAGGCTTTAGAGGCCTGTATCCCCAGCCTATGGCTCTCACAAATAAATGCCTCAGTGTCTCAAACCACAGACTCCTCAGCTCCTCTGCCATGGAGGATAATCCACACCCAGCTGAGCTGCTGGCTGGGTTTTTAAACCCCAGCCCAAAACCTGGCCTGGACGTGGGGAACAGCCACCCACCCTGCTCTTTGGCTGTTCCCAATAAGAACCGGCCCGGATCGGCTTTTCAGCCACACTAAGAATAAACAGTGTCAGCAAGCACTAGCTGCGGCTGACACATAAAATAACCGGTTCTTATCTCACCGAGGCCAGGAACCTCGGTGACACGTACCTTCCGTCAATGACGGACCCTTGCGCCTTCCTACAATAGATAGAGCCTATACATTATTTTAGTGTACAGAGACGTGTGTATGCATAGTATGATATTTTCCATGTGCCAAATGACAGTCTGCCTGGGCCATACATATACTGTAGATTGGAGAACATAAGTGTATGCTATCTACAAATGAAATACTGTATACTTACGACACTGATCCCATTGCCTGTCTCTGAGGTCGTCCCAATTTGGCACAATGGCCTCACATACAGTACAGACCAAAAGTTTGGACACACCTTCTCATTCAAAGAGTTTTCTTTATTTTCATGACTATGAAAATTGTAGATTCACACTGAAGGCATCAAAACTATGAATTAACACATGTGGAATTATATACATAACAAACAACTGTGAAACAACTGAAAATATGTCATATTCTAGGTTCTTCAAAGTAGCCACCTTTTGCTTTGATTACTGCTTTGCACACTCTTGGCATTCTCTTGATGTTCAAGAGGTAGTCCCCTGAAATGGTTTTCACTTCACAGGTGTGCACTGTCAGGTTTAATAAGTGGGATTTCTTGCCTTATAAATGGGGTTTGGACCATCAGTGGCGTTGAGGAGAAGTCAGGTGGATACACAGCTGATAGTCCTACTGAATAGACTGTTAGAATTTGTATTATGGCAAGAAAAAAGCAGCTAAGTAAAGAAAAACGAGTGGCCATCATTACTTTAAGAAATGAAGGTCAGTCAGTCAGCCGAAAAATTGGGAAAACTTTGAAAGTAAGGGCTATTTGACCATGAAGGAGAGTGATGGGGTGCTTCGCCAGATGACCTGGCCTCCACAGTCACCGGACCTGAACCCAATCGAGATGGTTTGGGGTGAGCTGGACCCCAGAGTGAAGGCAAAAGGGCCAACAAGTCCTAAGCATCTCTGGGAACTCCTTCAAGACTGTTGGAAGACCATTTAAGGGGACTACCTCTTGAAGCTCATCAAGAGAATGCCAAGAGTGTGCAAAGCAGTAATCAAAGCAAAAGGTGGCTACTTTGAAGAACCTAGAATATGACATATTTTCAGTTGTTTCACACTTGTTTGTTATGTATATAATTCCACATGTGTTAATTCATAGTTTTGATGCCTTCATAGCCATGAAATTAAAGAAAACTCTTTGATTGAGAAGGTGTGTCCAAACTTTTGGTCTGTACTGTATCTCGTGCCAGAAGAGCCGGGTTGCTTGGTGGTCTGCGTGGCGGCGGTCGATGTGGTCCCACAATACTTTGTTATATACCCTTTGTCGTTCCTCCACCATCTGAATGAGGAGGTCATTGTCAATAAAAAAAAACTGCCGACGTGCTCCTCGGGAACCCTAAAAAAAATAATTTAACATAATATTTTAAACTTTAAAAATTTCAAAGACTTTGAAAATACTCACACGACCCTGACCGCCACGTGCTCCCCGAATTCCTCTGGCAGATGCTCGACGACCTCTCTGAGAGGCAACGGGACGAGATGGCTTTAAAATAAAATATAAAAAATTATAATTCAAGAACATACAATAACATGTATCTTTGAGGAAAAAAAAAAACTAAACACCTACCGTTTGCTGTCCTCCACCCCTGACTTCCTCCTCTGTCGGACTTTCATGGCTGGGATGCATCTCCTCCAAAGATGATGACTGAGAAAAGTTTTTGAATAATTACACAATATTACAGTTGGGAATGCTACCCAACTTGACATACCGTATCATGTCGGCAACGTCATCGAGGAGGAGAGCTCCCGGCCTCACTTGAAGAGGATATGCCTATAGAAAAAATACAAAATAAATTAATATTTGCACTTTATAGAAGACAACAGACCCACTAAAATATTACTTACTTGTCATTTTTGAAAAGAAAAATAAGGCGGAGGGCCTAAATAAAATGGGGGAAGGCTGTCTGGCAGGCGGTCGGTCGTTTGACAGACTGGCGGGCTGTCTGGCCGGATTTTATTTATTTTTCTAAAAAATTTATAAAAGGAGAGGTAGTCATAATCTTGTAACTCAGACTACTACTCCTGGCAATCACTATGTACTTATACTACCTGCAGTCCCTGTGAAAAGTACATAGGGACTGCAGGTAGTATAAGTACATAGGTGATGCTAGGAGTAGTAGCCCATGGTACTGCTACTACTAGCATCCACTATGTACTTATACCACCTGCAGTCCCTATGCAAAAGTACATAGGGACTGCAGGTAGTATAAGTACATAGTGGATGCTAGGAGTAGTAGTACCAATGACTACTACTCCTAGCATCACCTATGTACTTATACTACCTGCAGTCCCTATGCAAAAGTACATAGGGACTGCAGGTAGTATAAGTACATAGTGGATGCTAGGAGTAGTAGTACCAAGGACTACTACTCCTAGCATCACCTATGTACTTATACTACCTGCAGTCCCTATGCAAAAAGTACATAGGGACTGCAGGTAGTATAAGTACATAGCAGATGCTAGGAGTAGTACTCCTTGGTACTGCTACTCCTAGCATCCACTATGTACATATATTACCTGCAGTTCCCTTGCAAAAGTACATAGGGACTGCAGGTGGTATAAGTACATAGTGGATGCTAGGAGTAGCAGTACCAAGGTCTACTACTCCTAGCATCCGCTATATGCTTATACTACCTGCAGTCACTATGTACTTTTGCAAAAGTACATAGAGACTGGAGGTAGTATAAGTACATAGTGGATGCTAGGAGAAGCAGTACCTAGGACTACTACTCCTAGCATCCATTATGTAATCATACTACCTGCAGTCCCTATGTACTTTTGCATAGGGACTGCAGGTAGTATAAGTACATAGGTGAGGCTAGGAGTAGTAGTACCTAGGTAGTACTACTCTTAGCACCACCTATGTACTTATAACATACAGCTCCTATGTATAAGTACATAGGAGCTGCTTATATAAAATTTTTCTATTGTTGCAACAAGAAAAAACAAAAACTTTATACTCACCTTCAATGGCGTGCTTCCTTCTCCCTCGCAGGCTGGAGCAAAGAGACAAACAGGAAGCTGCGCCACCAGCTCCTCTTATATCCCCGCGCAGGGGCAGACCGGAAAACCGGATCCGGCGACACGGCAATTTCCAGAACACTTGGTACCGGATGCGGCGTTAATGCATCCGTTAATGCATTCGGCATTCCGGCAAGTGTTCCGGGAATTTTGGCCGGAGAAAAAAACGCAGCATGCTGCGGTATTTTCTCCGGCCAAAAGCCATAAAAGGGACGGAACTGAAGACATCCTGATGCATCCTGAACGGATTGCTCTCCATTCAGAATGCATTAGGATAAAACTGTTTTTTTCCTGTATTGAGCCCCTAGGACGGAACTCAATACCGGAAAAGAATAACGCTAGTGTGGAAGTACCAAAACCCTTTCCACTCCCTGAACAGAAAACGCTCTTGTATCTCCTTTGTGCACAGTGGCAAAGTGAAACTGGCTGCAGATACATTGCGAGTTTCATAATATGGTATATCTGATAAATGTTTGCGTATTCTGCCTTTATTTGTTTTGTAGTGCAACCTACATATTGTAGAAGACAATCTCTGCAGGTGATTAAATAAATTGCATAATCTGTTACAGTTCAAATATTGTTTTATTGTTTTATGGTGTAATTCTTGCCATTTACAGTAGATGTCACATTTTGACACACTGACATGTATTTACAACAGATACATCTGTTACTACCACATTTGTAGCTCCCTTTATAAGTGAGCCACATGGAGTTGCTGATCATTCCTGGAAAAGACTGGGGCTGATTTTTTGTCCTATGGTTGTGGCTCTGCGGGCTATACATTTAACCCCCTCGTTGACTATCCCTTTCCACTCCTGCTCAAAGTTTAATACAGGGAGATGTCGCTGTATGATATTACAAATCTCCGTGTATTCCTTACTGTAACCTGCCACAAAAGTTGCTGGCTTCCCTTTTTTATCTTTTTTTGTTATTTTCCTATCCAAAACTGCCTTTTGAGGAAATATAAATTTCTTTCTGTCTAAAGCGAGAGCCCATTTTTTGAGTGCCCAAAACATGGTCTCTCTCTTTAGACAGAAAGAAATTAATATTTCCCCAAAAGGCAGTTTTGGATAGGAAAATAACAAAAAAAAAAAGATAAAGGGAAGCAAGCAACATTTGACAGGTTATAGTAATTACAGAGATTTGGAATATCATACAGTGACATCATACAGCGTTTTCTGTTCAGGGAGTGGAAAGGGTTACTCTTCCCATTAGAGGAGGAGATCACAAATGAAAACTCCTCACCCGTGAGGCATATTGGATGTTTGAATTGGGAAGTTGCTTTCCCACAGGTCTGAACAGAAAACACGATCTGATTTTACAATATCGTTAAAAGAACAATTTTTTATAGTTTTTCAGTAATATATACATGTTGTCTTTTCTTTTTGATGCATTGGGTGTTGGTTTTTGGTGTCTGATTAGTTTTCCTTCCCTTTTAAGCATGCGATGCCGAAGTCTTGATTACCTGGTGCACCACATGTTTAAAGAGTTGAACATTCACTTTTTTGTATGTCATGAGTAAGGACCGAGATTGTGGAGTCCGAAACACATAGACATTGTGGATCTTGTATGTGATTCGTGTTTGGATAGCAGTTTTTTATTGTTATTAATAAAACTGCAAGTTTTTATGGGCAGCTGGACCACAAGTTTGTTTTGGGGATTATCTTTGTACACAGTCAAGTCCGGACAGGGCCCGTGCTTCCGTGGAAGCAACAAAGGTGAGAGCTGTCTTATATATATTTGGAACCATAGATCCAATTAGGATCATTATCACATACTTTGGCAAAAGATCTGGGGTTAAGTCAGTTCTCCTAACCAAAGACTCAATTCCTTCCCATAGACCCAATTCCTTCCCATTTGTTTGGATCAGATGAACATACAGAACACAGAGGTGGATTCCACGTGCAAATCATCCCCACTGACAAAAATAGGAGGTGGATTCTAATTCCACATGGTTTTCAGTGAGAGATCCACGCACAAAATCCAGTTTGTAAACAAGCCTTTAGCTTTTTTACCCAACACTGTAGGCGCACTACTGGGAAAATTTAATTGGAAGGTCAATGCCTGCTGCAAATTGCGCCTATTACCATCTAGCTGTGCTCCTACTACCACACATTTCCTGATAGATATAATAGCCATGGGAGATGGGAGAGGACTTATATCCAATATAAAATATGTTTTATCACGGTCCCTCCAGTGACAGAGGTTAGAAGATCTGAGAGACTGGCTGCACGTTTGGTTATCTGACAGCCTATCTGTTTTCACTTGTTGCAGTGTTATTGTTGGTAATGACCACACCTCTTGTGTCAGGTGTAGCTTGTGGTCATTACTGCTCCTCTATTTAGTCTGGACTCACACTTTATACCATGCGGTTGATATTCTCTGCCTGGAGTTTGAATAGCTGGTGTGTGGTCCTCATCTGATTTCCTGCTCATCCATTTTCTATTGAAAATAAGTGTACTTTTCTTTGTATTTTGTTGCTCCCATTTGCCTGTAGTTTACTAGGCGTCAGGGAGACGGTGGTTCGTTCATCTGGAACCAGTAGTCTCAGACCCTGTCACTAATCCTAGGGATTTTTAGGGTTACTAGGGCCTAGGTTTTCGGTGTATGAATATTTCCACCTTCAGGGTCTATTCATACTGGCAGGAGTCAGGGCTAGGTTTAGGGTTTCCTTAGGTGGTCTCCATTTCCCTTTCCCTAGCCTTGAGGCCTAGTTCCTGGTCATTTTCCTTCTGTTGTCATTCTGGTGTTCTTCCCCCTACACCAGGGGTACTCAACTAGTTTTATTAAAGGTCCACATACCAGGGTCTGCAGTCAGGTGAAGGTCCGAGCTGAACGCCAACAGTAAAGATGCCATGCGATCATGTGATACATGCGCGTGGGGCGCTCTGACGTTATAGTGGAGCGCCCCGGGTAAGTCCCAGAATTAGTAATGGCCACATTAGTGCCCCAGTAAGAATAATGTCCCCATTAGTGCCCCCAGTAAGAGTATTGCCCCCATTAGTGCCCCCCTTCTCTGCTTTTGCAAAAAATAAAAAATTATTTGCATTCACCTGGCTGCGGTGAACATTCGCTGCTGACTGCAAGCTCAGGACCGGTGCTCCAACGTGATGAAGTCTTGTAGGTCCTGTCCTGAGCTTCTAGTCAGCAGGGAGTGTTTTCCACAGCGTGAGCAAATGGAGGTGGAGGTACCGTATATATATTTTTTTTTACTAGCACAAGTAGCGGTGGAGGTAAAGGCTGTACTAATGGGTGTTCCATGATGGAAGCGCTCATTAGTAAGGGTACTTTCACACTTGCAGCAGGACGGATCCGACAGGCTGCTCACCCTGTCAGATCCATCTTGCCACTACTTCGCCGTGCCGCTGCTCTGTGCCCATCGACTATAATGGGGATGGGGGCAGAGTTATGGCGCAGCACGGTGAGAGGCCGCCAGACTAAAAGTACTACATGTCCGACTTTTTCGTCTGGCGGCCCCCTCAATATAATAAACATTGGTGGCGCAGTGCGCCCCCCCTCAAAATAACAAACATTGGTGGGGCAGTGCGCCCCCCCCATCACCCCGATATAATAAACATTGGTGGCGCAGTGCCCCCCCTCAATATAATAAACATTGGTGGCGCAGTGCGCCCCCCCTCAAAATAATAAACATTGGTGGCGCAGTGCGCCCCCCCATCACCCCAGTATAATAAACATTGGTGGCGCAGTGCGCCCTCCCTCAATATAATAAACATTGGTGGCGCAGTGTGCCCCCCAATATAATAAACATTGGTGGCGCAGTGTGCCCCCCAATATAATAAACATTGGTGGCGCAGTGTGCCCCCCAATATAATAAACATTGGTGGCGCAGTGTGCCCCCCAATATAATAAACATTGGTGGCGCAGTGCGCCCCCCCATCACCCCAGTATAATAAACATTGGTGGCACAGTGCGCCCTCCCTCAATATAATAAACATTGGTGGCGCAGTGTGCCCCCCCCCTCAAAATAATAAACATTGGTGGCGCAGTGCGCCCCCCCATCACCCCAGTATAATAAACATTGGTGGCGCAGTGCGCCCTGCCTCAATATAATAAACATTGGTGGCGCAGTGTGCCCCCCAATATAATAAACATTGGTGGCGCAGTGTGCCCCCCAATATAATAAACATTGGTGGCGCAGTGTGCCCCCCAATATAATAAACATTGGTGGCGCAGTGCGCCCCCCCTCAAAATAATAAGCATTGGTGGCGCAGTGCGCCCCCCCATCACCCCAGTATAATAAACATTGGTGGCGCAGTGCGCCCCCCCATCACCCCAGTATAATAAACATTGGTGGCGCAGTGCGCCCCCCCAATATAATAAACATTGGTGGCGCAGTGGGCAGTGCCAATGAGGGTTAAAAAATTATTTACTCACCTCCTCCAGTTGATCGCGTAACTGCCGGTCTCCAGTTCTTACTTCTTTCTTCAGGACCTGTGGTGACATCACTGAGGTCATCACATGATCCATCACCATGGTAATGGGCCATGTGATGAGCTCAGTGACGTCACCACAGGTCCTGAAGAAAGAAGTAAGAACTGGAGACCGGTAGTTACGCGATCAACTGGAGGAGGTGAGTTAATTTTCTTTTATTATTTTTAACCCTCATTGGCACCTCCCACTGAGCCACCAATGTTTATTATAATGGGGAAGGGGGGGGGGCGCACTGCGCCACCAATGTTTCTTATACTAGGGGGGGGGGGGCGCACCGCGCCACCAATGTTTCTTATACTAGGGGGAGGGGGGCGCACTGTGCCACCAACGTTTCTTATACAAATACAGGAGGCGGGTGCTGGAATCAAATAGCCGGCACCCGACCTTTGTGACAGGGGGCTGCGATCAGCTACAATTAACCCCTCAGGTACCGCACCTGAAGGGTTAACTCAACTGCAGCGGATCGCAGCTCCCTATCACAGAGGTCGGGTGCCGCTATTTGATTCCAGCACCCGCCTCCTGTATTTGTAATACAGGTCAGTTTTCTTCATTGGTGGCGCAGTGGCCACAGCCCCTCCCCTCCTCCTCCTGCCTCTTCTTATTGGCAGCGGCGGGGACAGCAGCAGCACAGGGGGGAGGGAGAGACTCCTCCTGCGCTGCTGAGAACTATCAGCTCCTGTGCCCGCCGCTGTATTGAGCAGAGCTGCCAGAGTGTGCAGGAGGAGGAGCGCTTACATGTGGAGGAAGCCCTGTCTCACTGCGCTGTGGGACAGGTGGAAGTGCGCCGGTAAGCGACTCCTCCTGCACGGCACAGTGTGCAGGAGAGGAGCAGCGCTCTAAAGGATGGCCGGGGTCCGGACAACTGGCGGCCGCGGTCCGTATTTGGACCGCGGTCCGCCAGTTGAGTACCCCTGCCCTACACTGTCACATTATTAATTGCCGAAAAACCGCCATTTTGTTTTTGTCAGTGCAGCGATGGATATGATTTCTGCACTGGTTGAACAGCTGCAGGGGCTGTCTTTGGAGGTGGCTGATGTCCGCATGACCGTCTCACAGATCCAGAGACCACAGGCGTCTGGTTCCGGCAGCGGGAACCAGGCCTGCCTTGAACCTAAGGTCGCTCTCCCAGACAGATTTTCTGGGGAAAGTGTCAACTTTATTCAGTTAAGGGAGTTGTGCAAATTATATTATAGAATTGTGGCGAGAATACCTAGATAAAGGTATATCCAAATACAAATTGCTCAGAAAAAATAGTGTGCACAAAGTCTTTGATGAAACAAATGATAATAAAAGAAAGAATAATAAAAAACTTGTCCTTCATAAACATACTTGAAAAATATTGGAAAAATGTTCTTACAGTCTTTTATAAAGTGGCCACTGAACGGTAAATAAAATCAAGTAAAAGATGTTATCATTATATAGAGGATTATTATCCTATGTTGCCCCTTTATATAGTTGTGACTCCGTTGATGGGATATATAATAGGTAGCAATTTAGCAGTTTGCTGCTCAGCAGAGGATGGTGCGTCTTTACAGGTATGTTTGCAGATGGTAGTATTGCATATATGGCAATAACTATTAGTGGTGATAATCCATAAGTTACTCTGTGAAAGAAAGGGGTGCTCTGTGCCTGAGTGCGGCGTCCCGCACTGTCTCTGGCTACAGAGATCACTTACCCTTCTTGACGCTTGTATTCTTTTGGTCCTCTGGTGGTAGTTCCCGGTAGTTGGCTGTTGTAATCCAGTCCGGTTCTCAGGAGTCAGCGGCGTGCCTCGTGTTGCCTAGGACGCCGGGGGGCGTGGTTCGCGCGTCTGAAGAGTGACGTATGTGGTCACGTGATCGCGGACTCTCTGTCAGGCTTGTTCGCAGTGCTTCTCCTGCTCTGTAGCGAGTGGTGAATATTCCAGTAATCCTCTTAAACGCGTTTCGGGAGTCTATCCCTTCATCAGTAAGTGGAGGATTATAGTGGATACTGTGGTATTTATAGAGTGATGATCAATTAGTTTATCAATCAATTAAACCTAACAATAAGGTTGATATATTCAATTGGTTGTTTTGTTTTAGTTCTGTTTGGCCCATTAGGTTTGTGGCCAGAATAAAATATACAAATTATCAAAAAATCGATAGATGAATAAAAATATATAGCACAATAAGAATTTATACAGCTAAAAGTGTTGTGTAATTATATAGATGGTGTTAATCAATCCTATAATAGGGTTATTGTTTTTGCAAATTGATAGATTTGATGGATTTTGTGGTTTTAGTATTTTATTTTCAAAGAGGAACCCTCATATATCCTTTGTATCCATTACCTATTTAATGGTATAGGGGAATAATGGTATTGAGTATGGTTTAGCGATCTGGGTTGCTTACTGTGTAGATGTTTGATTATTGGTAGTATTTGTGATGTAGGGAGCTTGTTACTTTCAGGGGATACAGACATATTATGATTTTTTAATTTTTTAATTTTATTTTTCTCTATTTTCTAGTTGTGAGTGTTGCCTCTCAATAGGAGGCCCGCACCAGTCCCAATGTGCTCCAGCCGTGGATACATGTTGGAGATATGCCCATGATGTCACTGCTCCGTAGTATGAAAGACCCAGTGAGTATTTGGGTCTATCATTCCTGCATGTACCAAAAGGAGAAGGACTATAAGAGCTATGACCTGTGGTGTAGTATTTGTGGTGTTGGGAGCTTGTTAATTTCAGGGGATACAGACATATTATAGTTTTTGCAATTTTTGTTTTCTTTATTTTCTAGTTGTGAGTGTTCTTTCTTAATAGGAGGCCTGTAGTAGTACTGATGTGTTCCAGCTGTGGATACATGTTGGGGATATACCCATGATGTCACTGGTCCGTAGTGTGAAAGACCCAGTGAGTATTTGGGTTTGTCAATCCTGCATGTACCAAAAGGAGAAGGACTATAGGAAATATAACCTAAACGGTGAGATTTAGTAATTATGAACTAAGAAGTCTTGGTATAACTTAGTTATCAACAACAATCCTTTTTGGTACACAATGGGAGATGTCCATTGTATCACTGGTCCGTAGTAAGAAAGACCCAGTGGATACCCGGATTTATCCTCCCTGTGTATATCCAAAGAAGGGGGACAAGGGGAAAAATGCATGGGTGGGTACATAGTATAAGGTATCTTGGATATCGTGGTGATGTCAATATGGTAACAGCCCAAAGTTTAGGGCGTGTCAGACACTGAACATGTTTTCCAAGTGTGGTAGGGGGCTCATCACATCCCGGATTGCGGGGCCTAGTTGATGTCAAAATCTGTTTGTTTCTTTATCTAATTATCTTATGTGTTTTCCTGGAGGCCTAGTTAGTGTCGAAATCTTTTATTTAGGTATTTATTTGTCTCGTGTACTTTACTGGATTCTTGTTGGTGGAGTAGTAGATGTCTGTGTATGTGGGTGATATTGTTGTTAATGAGGGGCAGCCGCTCGCCAAGGGGCAACCGCAAGGAACATGATAACCATTCCGCCGGTTACTCATCGGGGAGCGGCAACCCCCCAATCAGAGGAACCCAAAAATCTCCATTTCTGCATTTAATCCATTGGGTAGAACAGAGTTGAATTCAAAGATTCTTCTGGATTCCACTCTGGACATTTTATGTATGAAGTTGCCCCCTCTCCAATCTTTTTTTACCTTTTCTAGTGCTGTGTATTTTAATCCGGATGGGTCCTTGTTATGAATGATTCTAAAATGATTTGATACTGTGTGTTTGTTATAACCTTTCCTTATATTTGCTATGTGTTCTGATACACGTTTTTGGAGTGTCCGTTTGGTGCGGCCTATATACAGTTTTTGGCATGGGCATTCTAGAGCGTATATAACTTCTGTTGAGCTACATGTTAAGAATTCTTTGATTTCTTGTTTATGGAATTTTGTTTTGGATGTGATGCAAGTGGTTTTCTTGGGAAATGATGTTGTTCGACAATTGTTGCATTTTCCGCATCTGAAAAAACCTGTGATGTCTGCCCATTTTTGGATTGTTGTTGCATGTTCTCTATTGTATTTGATAGTGGGGGTAATTTTTAGGCCTAGATTTGGGGCTTTGGTGAAGGTGATTAATGGAGTGTCGTTAATGATGGTCACCTTCACCAAAGCCCCAAATCTAGGCCTAAAAATTGCCCCCACTATCAAATACAATAGAGAACATGCAACAACAATCCAAAAATGGGCAGACATCACAGGTTTGTTCAGATGCGGAAAATGCAACAATTGTCGAACAACATCATTTCCCAAGAAAACCACTTGCGTCACATCCAAAACAAAATTCCATAAACAAGAAATCAAAGAATTAAATAAATACCTAAATAAAAGATTTCGACACTAACTAGGCCTCCAGGAAAACACATAAGATAATTAGATAGAAACAAACAGATTTTGACATCAACTAGGCCCCGCAATCCGGGATGTGATGAGCCCCCTACCACACTTGGAAAACATGTTCAGTGTCTGACACGCCCTAAACTTTGGGCTGTTACCATATTGACATCACCACGATATCCAAGATACCTTATACTATGTACCCACCCATGCATTTTTCCCCTTGTCCCCCTTCTTTGGATATACACAGGGAGGATAAATCCGGGTATCCACTGGGTCTTTCTTACTACGGACCAGTGATACAATGGACATCTCCCATTGTGTACCAAAAAGGATTGTTGTTGATAACTAAGTTATACCGAGACTTCTTAGTTCATAATTACTAAATCTCACCGTTTAGGTTATATTTCCTATAGTCCTTCTCCTTTTGGTACATGCAGGATTGACAAACCCAAATACTCACTGGGTCTTTCACACTACGGACCAGTGACATCATGGGTATATCCCCAACATGTATCCACAGCTGGAACACATCAGTACTACTACAGGCCTCCTATTAAGAAAGAACACTCACAACTAGAAAATAAAGAAAACAAAAATTACAAAAACTATAATATGTCTGTATCCCCTGAAATTAACAAGCTCCCAACACCACAAATACTACACCACAGGTCATAGCTCTTATAGTCCTTCTCCTTTTGGTACATGCAGGAATGATAGACCCAAATACTCACTGGGTCTTTCATACTACGGAGCAGTGACATCATGGGCATATCTCCAACATGTATCCACGGCTGGAGCACATTGGGACTGGTGCGGGCCTCCTATTGAGAGGCAACACTCACAACTAGAAAATAGAGAAAACAAAAATAAAAAAATAAAAAAATCATAATATGTCTGTATCCCCTGAAAGTAACAAGCTCCCTACATCACAAATACTACCAATAATCAAACATCTACACAGTAAGCAACCCAGATCGCTAAACCATACTCAATACCATTATTCCCCTATACCATTAAATAGGTAATGGATACAAAGGATATATGAGGGTTCCTCTTTGAAAATAAAATACTAAAACCACAAAATCCATCAAATCTATCAATTTGCAAAAACAATAACCCTATTATAGGATTGATTAACACCATCTATATAATTACACAACACTTTTAGCTGTATAAATTCTTATTGTGCTATATATTTTTATTCATCTATCGATTTTTTGATAATTTGTATATTTTATTCTGGCCACAAACCTAATGGGCCAAACAGAACTGAAACAAAACAACCAATTAAATATATCAACCTTATTGTTAGGTTTAATTGATTGATAAACTAATTGATCATCGCTCTATAAATACCACAGTATCCACTATAATCCTCCACTTACTGATGAAGGGATAGACTCCCGAAACGCGTTTAAGAGGATTACTGGAATATTCACCACTCGCTACAGAGCAGGAGAAGCACTGCGAACAAGCCTGACAGAGAGTCCGCGATCACGTGACCACATACGTCACTCTTCAGACGCGCGAACCACGCCCCCGGGCGTCCTAGGCAACACGAGGCACGCCGCTGACTCTTGAGAACCGGACTGGATTACAACAGCCAACTACCGGGAACTACCACCAGAGGACCAAAAGAATACAAGCGTCAAGAAGGGTAAGTGATCTCTGTAGCCAGAGACAGTGCGGGACGCCGCACTCAGGCACAGAGCACCCCTTTCTTTCACAGAGTAACTTATGGATTATCACCACTAATAGTTATTGCCATATATGCAATACTACCATCTGCAAACATACCTGTAAAGACGCACCATCCTCTGCTGAGCAGCAAACTGCTAAATTGCTACCTATTATATATCCCATCAACGGAGTCACAACTATATAAAGGGGCAACATAGGATAATAATCCTCTATATAATGATAACATCTTTTACTTGATTTTATTTACCGTTCAGTGGCCACTTTATAAAAGACTGTAAGAACATTTTTCCAATATTTTTCAAGTATGTTTATGAAGGACAATTTTTTCTAAGTTTTTTTATTATTCTTTCTTTTATTATCATTTGTTTCATCAAAGACTTTGTGCACACTATTTTTTCTGAGCAATTTGTATTTGGATATACCTTTATCTAGGTATTCTCGCCACAATTCTTCTATACACTTTATAAACCATCTTTTATACTATTTTTTCCTAGGACATTTTTTCCAGGGCATCTATCACTTCTCACCTATTGGTGATCACTCTAATACCCTCTATTTTTTACTTATATTTTACTTAACCTTTTTATCTACCTATTACATGAATACCAGAACATAAATAAATTACATCTTGTACCCAAATTAAGAGTGTGCCTGCTTATCCCTTATTGTTTGTAATTTTATGCTCCTGACTGGGTGAGTCAGACCAAGCAGTCTTGCACCTCTACCATTTACCTGAGCACTAGAGCCGTCTATTCCATCTTTTTACTTCAAATTATATTATAGATTACGTCCTAACACTTCTGGGCACGAGAGTCAAAGAGTGGGTATAATCATTTCGTCACTTAAGGGTGATGCTCAATCTTGGGCTTTTTCATTGCCGACCGGATCACAGTTCCTCCGGTCGGTAGATGAATTTTTCAGAGCTCTAGGTCTTATCTACCATGACCAGGGCCGGATTAAGAGCATCATGGGCCTAGTGCTGAGGATTTTGCTGGGCCTTTTTATGGAACTGCACTCAGTGTCTTAATTACATATATATTTTATCGATACCATTAAAGTATTTTGTTCCTGCAACTACCCCTTCATTTGGCGTCTATCTTGGCAACATGGAGGGGGACCACGGGAGGGAGACCCTGAGGGTGGGGGCACCCTCAGGGCACTATAGTGTCAGGAAAACCGCTTTGTTTTCCTGACACTATAGTGATCATTTAACATGACTATGAAGATTACTGTTTTCTAGCTGTTGCGGACTGTGGACAACAGCAGCTAGAAACAGTAATTTTCATAGAGCTATGTTATGATTTATGGACACAGCACTCAGCATGCTTAGCCAGTCAGATAGAAGGCTGGCTAAGCATGCTGAGAGCTGTGTCTAAATAACATAACACATTAAAGGGATTGTGTCACCAGGTTTCACCCCTGTCAGCTAAAAATATGCTGATGTTCAGGGCGTCTTCACGATTCCTAATGTGGGCTTATAAATGTCATCTGTGGGCTTATTTAGCTAAAAAACAGCTTTTACTAACCTGTCAGTCAAACAAATAAGGTGCCCAAGGGGATGTTAATGGATGCAAGATGCCGGCCGCACCCACCGCCGTTCGTGCCTAGCGCCGCCTTTCCAGACTTCTGCGCTGCCTCCTAATCCTCTGTGGCCTCTCGCTCTCCCTCCCTCTCCCCTCCTCCTGCTGTAAGATCTCGCGCATACAGGGGTTGAGCGAAGTGCCGGTGCATGCGCACTTCGCTGTAAGAAGCCAAATGGAGAAGTCCGCACGGGCGCATCAGGCAGAGCCCTGTGCGCAAGCGTGAGATCTTACAGCAGAAGGAGGGGGGAGGGAGCGAGAGCGAGAGGCGGCACAGAGGATTAGGAGGCGGCGCAGAAGTCCGGAAAGGCGGCGCTGGGCACGAACGGCGGCGGGTGCGGCTGGCACCTTGCATCCATTAACATCCCCTTGGGCACCTTATTTGTTTGACTGACAGGTTAGTAATAGCTGTTTTTTAGCTAAATAAGCCCACAGATGACATTTATAAGCCCACATTAGGAATCGTGAAGACGCCCTGAACATCAGCATATTTTTAGCTGACAGGGGTAAAACCTGGTGACAGAATCCCTTTAAAGAAATTACTGTTTCTAGCTGCTGTGGACTAGCAGCTAGAAACAGTAATTTCTTTAATGTGTTATGTTATTTAGACTGAGCTCTCAGCATGCTTAGCCAGTCAGTAATTTTCATAGTGCTGTTATGATTTATGGACACAGCTCTCAGCATGCTTAGCCAGCCTTCTATCTGGCTGTGCTTCTTGAGAGTCACAGTCCACAGGCTGTTTCTGAGCCTGTGGACTGTGACTCTCAAGAAGCACAGCCAGATAGAAGGCTGGCTAAGCATGCTGAGAGCTGTGTCCATAAATCATAACAGCACTATGAAAATTACTGACTGGCTAAGCATGCTGAGAGCTGTGTCCATAAATCATAACAGCACTATGATTGCCCTCCCTTCCAACTGGATGAGTTTATCTGATACCTGCTCCAGAAGCTCCTGCTGTCTCGCACACAGCGCAGCGTGCAGGAGGGATAACCGCGGGCGCACTGAGGTCATATCCGGCAGGCCGGCATTACAGGAACCGCACCAGCTGCTCTGACGTCCTGCCGCCGGATATCCTGTGACGTATATCTGACGGCAGGACATCAGAGCAGCTGGTGCTGTTCCTGTAATGCCGCGGCCCGCCGGATATGTCCTCAGTAGTGATGGGAAGTTCGGATCTTTCTTCTGTACTACTCAGAGGACTCAGAGCTGCTAGTGCTTGCCTTGCCTCAGCTCTGATTGGTTGGTGGGCGGGGAGGGGAGGGGCTGGCAGAAGCAGCTTCCACTCTAGGATCATATTACGCTCCTCCCGAGTCCCTCCCTCAGGCTCCCTGCTGCCAGCGTGAGGTGAGCGTCTCTGCATTGTCTGTGTGCTATGTGACTGACAGTCAGGTGAATCGACTCCTCCGGTTCAGTGAACTGAATCGATTCAAATGAACGATTCGTTCATGAACCGGACATCACTAGACCTCAGCGCTCCCGACGGCCTTTTGGCTGGCAGATGGGCCTATTTTATGGTAGGGGCCTGTATCTGCAGCTCCATCAGCCCCTACGTTAATCCGGCCCTGACGATGACCCGGATCGAATCTTCCTGGCTGAGAGTAAGTTGCGTGGCTTACGGCAGGGAGAGTGTTCTGCGGAGACCTATTGCTCAGAATTTAGAATATGGGCTACGTATAAGGAGTGGAATGATCCCGCTCTCCATAGTCAATTCTGTCAAGGGTTATCCAAGAGCCTGAAGGACGCGTTTGGCGTTTCACAAATATTCTGAGTTATTGGAAGCGGCCATGTCCCTTGCTGTACGTATTGATATTCGCCTGAGGGAGAGATCTAAGGTTCCTCACTCTCAGAACGTACTATCATATAAGGTGGCAGCCTCTTCTGACACTTTGGGTAGAGAGACACTTGAGTTTAAGTGTGGTGACGAACCAATGGCTGGGAGGAGTTACTCCTGGATCTGGTGATAAGAACTTTAGGCTTAGGAGGAGACTCAGCTTTTTCTGTAGAAAAAGGGGACATTTTGTTAACGTATGTCCGTATGTTCAGCGTCAAGATGAAAAAGAAAAAAAAAAGTTTAATCCTCATCTCACTCTTGGTGGTGTGGGTGGGGAATCTGAGAATTTACTGCCGAGGTGGTGCTAGATTCTAGAACTGTGGGAATTGAAGTGTTTATTGACAGTGGGGCAGGGGTTAACCTAGTTGATGGTCAGTTTGTCCGTATGCATGGGTTGACTACAGGTGCATTAGACAAAAATATTTCGGTGTTTGCAATTGATTCTGCTCAAATAGAAATATTTGTCACAAATGGTGCAGGGCATCCGTTTGAAATGGGTGATTTTCATCAAGAATCCATTTTGTGTTTTGTGCTGGAGGGTCTGCCTGCTCCCTTGGTGCTAGGGTTACCATGGTTAAGCAAACATAATCCTACCAACAACTGGCAAGCGAGACAGATTCTTGATTAGAGTGATTATTGCATAGACAACTGTCTTAGTACATCGCTTTCGGTGGTAACCACTAAAGTTGTACCTTCGTTTATTTCTGATGTATTCTCTGAAAGTGGAAACCAGGAGTTACCTCCACATCGGGAGTATGATTGCCCTGTCAACCTTGTTCCCAGAGCTAGATTGCTCAAGTCTCGGTTGTATAATCTTACTGAACCTTGAAAGAGCAGCCATGTGAGAATATATCACTGAGAGTTTGGCTAAAGGTCATGTTAGACCATCCAAATCACCAGTGGATGCTGTGTTCTTTCTCTGTTAAAAAAAAAAGACGGAACTCTTAGGCAATGTTTGGACTTCCGTGAGCTTAATCACATTACTGTCTGTGATCCTTATCTCCTTCCTTTGATCCCGGATTTGTTCATTCAGATTTTCAATGCCAAGGTGTTCTCTAAGTTGGATTTGAGGGGGGCATATAATCTAGTAAGGATCAAGGAGGGGGACTAATGGAAGACGGCCTTTAATACCCCTGAAGGTCATTTTGAGAACATGGTCATATCTTTTGGGCTAACCAATGCCCCTGCGGTCTTTCAACATTTCATCAATGACATCTTTCATCATCTGGTGGGCAGGTTTGTGGTAGTGTATCTGGATGATATTCTAATTTATTCTCCTGACATGGAGACGCATCAGGATCACGTGAGACAAGTGTTACAGATCCAAAGAGAGAACAAATTGTATACTAAGTTGGCAAAGTGTGTATTTACAGTTCAGGAAGTGCAATTCCTGGGGTACTTACTCTCATCTTCAGGTTTTCATATGGATCCAGAGAAGGTCCGTGCTGTGTTGGACTGGGATCGACCCGAAAATCTGAAAGCGCTTATGCGGTTTTTGGGGTTCACCAACTACTACCGTAAATTCATTTTGAACTACTCGACTGTGGTTAAACCTTTAACGGACATGACTAGGAAAGGTTCGGTTGTCTCAGTCTGGTCTAATGAGGCAATACGAGCATTTTCAGCAGGTAAGGAATGTTTTGCTTCTGCTCCTATACTGGTGCAACTGGATGTGTCACAGCCATTGAGCAAGTTGACGTATCCGAGGTAGGAGTAATCTTGTCGCAGGGCCCTTCACCTAGTAAATGGCGCCCATGTGCTTTCTTCTCTAAGAAGCTCTCAACTGCTGAAAAAAATGATGACGTGGGTAATAGAGAGTTGTTGGCCATTAAGTTGGCTTTTGAGGAATGGCGTCATGAGTTGGAAGGAGCAATTCATCCTATTACGGTAATTACCGATCTGGCTTACCTGGAGTCGACTAAACGTCTGAACAGAAAGGCAGGCCAGATGGTCGTTGTTTTTTTCCAGATTTAATTTGGTTGTCACCTATCGCCCTGGGGTTAAGAATGTCAAGGCGGACGCTTTGTCGCGTACCTTTCCTGGGGGTCATTCGAAAGATCCTGGTCTGATATTGGCTAAAGGGGTGGTAATATCCGCTCTTTATCCCGACCTTGAGGCAGAGGTTTGGGAGGCCCAGGGAGATGCACCGGAGTCCTGTCCTCCGGGGAAGTTGTTTGTTTCTTCCGAATTACGACACAAGTTGTTTGAGGAACATCACTGTACAGTTCTTACAGGACACCCTGGAAGCAGATCCACAGTCATAGTAACATAGTAACATAGTACATAAGGCCGAAAAAAGACATTTGTCCATCCAGTTCGGCCTGTTATCCTGCAAGTTGATCCAGAGGAAGGCAAAAAAACCCTGTGAGGGAAAAGCCAATTTTCCTCACTTTAGGGGATTAAAAATTCCTTCCCGACTCCAATCAGGCAATCAGAATAACTCCCTGGATCAACGACCCCTCTCTAGTAGCTTTAGCCTGTAATATTATTACGCTCCAGAAACACATCCAGGCCCCTCTTGAATTCCTTTATTGTACTCACCATCACCACCTCCTCAGGCAGAGAGTTCCATAGTCTCACTGCTCTTACCGAAAAGAATCCTTTTCTATGTTTGTGTACAAACCTTCTTTCCTCCAGACGCAGAGGATGTCCCCTCGTCACAGTTACAGTCCTGGGGATAAATAGATGATGGGATAGATCTCTGTACTGACCCCTGATATATTTATACATAGTAATTAGATCTCCCCTCAGTCGTCTTTTTTCTAACGTGAATAACCCTAATTTTGATAATCTTTCAGGGTACTGTAGTTGCCCCATACCAGTTATTACTTTAGTTGCCCTCCTCTGGACCCTCTCCAGCTCTGCTATGTCTGCCTTGTTCACTGGAGCCCAGAACTGTACACAGTACTCCATGTGTGGTCTGACTAATGATTTGTAAAGTAGTAGGAATATGTTCTCATCACGGGCATCTATGCCCCTTCTGATGCAACCCATTATCTTATTGGCCTTGGCAGCAGCTGCCTGACACTGTTTTTTGCAGCTTAGTTTGCTGTTTATTAAAATTCCTAGATCCTTTTCCATGTCAGTATTACCAAGTGTTTTACCATTTAGTATGTACGGGTGACTTGCATTATTTCTTCCCATGTGCATAACCTTACATTTGTCAGTGTTAAACCTCATCTGCCACTTATCTGCCCAAGCATCCAATCTATCAAGATCCCTCTGTAGTAGTATACTGTCCTCTTCAGTGTTAATTACTTTACACAGTTTAGTGTCACCTGCGAAAATTGATATTTTACTATGCAAGCCTTCTACAAGATCATTAATAAATATATTGAAGAGAATAGGGCCCAATACTGACCCCTGAGGTACTCCACTAGTGACAGTGACCCAATCTGAGTATGTACCGTTAATAACCACCCTCTGTTTTCTATCATTGAGCCAGTTACTTACCCACTTACAGACGTTTTCTCCCAGTCCGAGCATTCTCATTTTATATACTAACCTTTTATGTGGTACAGTGTCAAATGCTTTGGAGAAGTCCAGATACACGACATCCATTGATTCGCCGCTGTCAAGTCTAGAACTTACCTCCTCATAGAAACTGATTAAATTAGTTTGACATGACCGATCCCTCATGAAGCCATGCTGATATGGCGTTATTTGCTTATTTCCGTTAAGATGCTCTAAGATAGCATCTCTCAGAAAACCTTCAAACAGTTTACCCACAACAGATGTTAAACTTACCGGCCTATAGTTTCCAGGCTTTGTTTTTGGACCCTTTTTGAATATTGGCACCACATTTGCCATGCGCCAATCCTGTGGAACATTCCCTGTCAGTATAGAGTCCGCAAATATCAGAAATAAGGGTCTGGCTATGACATTACTTAATTCCCTTAGGATACGGGGGTGTATGCCATCCGGTCCTGGCGATTTGTCTATTTTGATCTTTTTAAGTCGCTGTTGTACTTCTTCCTGGGTCAGACAGGGCACTTTTAATGGGGAATTTATTTCAACATTCAGCATTTTATCAGACAGTTTATATTCCTCAGTGAATACACTGGAGAAAAAAATATTTAACAGCTTTGCTTTCTCCTCGTCGCTCTCTGCGAATCCCCCCTCATTACTCTTTAAAGGGCCGACACCTTCAGATTTATACTTTTTAACATTTATATAATTGAAGAACATTTTAGGGTTAGTTTTACTCTCTTTGGCAATTAATCTCTCGGTCTCTAGTTTGGCCGCTTTTATTTGTTTTTTACATGTTCTGTTTTTTTCTTTATAGTTTTTCAGTGCTTCCGTGCCACCCTCCTGTTTTAGTGTTTTATATGCTGATCTAATTTCTCGTAGATTCTGGTGGCCGGGGTTGCATAAATGTGTTAAGGGCTATGTGTCAGCTTGTGGACTTGTGCACGTGCTAAGGTGACACATACTCGGCCATCAGGATCTCTACTTCCGTTGTCCATCCCGTCCCAACCTTGGAAAAATAACTGAAATAAAGTGGCCTAAATGGGAGGAAATTCTCAAAAACCCCAAACACTGTGGCGTGTTTATAACTGGGGGAGCAATTCCTCTGCATGTGATCTGTTGCTAACAGCAATCCCCAGCAAAAATGCATACAATGGAGGATGTCGGCAGCGGACTACATGCACCACAAAAGCATACTACACAAGATGGGATAATGTGTGGATGCGAATATAAAAATACATAAATCACTGTGAAAGGAGCACCACAATGATATGCAACTGACAACACTGGCGAATGCCTCAAGCTGATGTTAAGAACTGAGACTTTAGCCAATGTTTACCTGTCAGGAACACATTGGAGCCATTTTGCACCACCGTCAAGGTATCTCAGTGTGGCATGGGTTCCTACCACTAGACTACCTACGGTGTGTGAACACGGTCTGAGAGGTGCTAAGATACAACTTACAGCCAAGCTTCCACATACCTCCATAGTGAAATCACTCAGGTAGTGTGAGAGATGATAAGGCTGTAAGCCCCACCTTTAACAGGCAATGTGACACAGGCTACCAGCAGTACGCAATGGCACATTCTAAACATATCAAGAAAAATAACTGAAATAATGTGGCCTTAGACCTCTTTCACACTACCGTTTTTTTTTTCCCGTTTTGCGGGCCGTTTTTTGCGTTCCGTATACGGTGCGTATACTGAACCATTAATTTCAATGGTTCCGCAAAAAAAACGGAATGTACTCCGTATGCATTCCGTTTCCGTATTTCCGTTCTGTTGAAAGATAGAACATGTCCTATATTTGGCCGCAAATCACGTTCCGTGGCTCCATTAAAGTCAATGGGTCCGCAAAAAAAAGGAATGCATACGGAAATGCATCCGTAAGTCTTCCGTATCCAGTCCGTTTTTTGTGGAACGATCTATTGAAAATGTTATGCCCAGCCCAATTTTCTCTATGTAATTACTGTATACTGTATATGTCATACGGAAAAACGGAACGGAAACAACGGAAACAAAAAAACGGAAAAACGGATCAGTGAAAAACGGAACGCAGAACACTAAAATCGACATACTGTAGTGTGAAAGAGGCCTAAATGGGAGGAAATGCTCAAAAACCCCAAACACTGTGGCGTGTTTATAACCGGGGGAGCAATTCATCCGTATGTGATCCGTTGCTAATGGCAATCCCTAGCAAAAATGCATACAATGGAGGATGTCGGCAGCGGACCACATGCACCACAAAAGCATCCTACACAAGATGTTGTTGTCAGTTGCATATCACCATCCCGACCTTGGACTCAATTGTCCATGGACTTTATCACAGATTTGCCGAATTCCTTAGGAAAAACAGTGATTCTGGTGGTTGTTAATCGCTTCAGCAAGATGTCGCACTTTATAGCATTATCAGGTCTACCTAATGCTAAAACTCTTGCACAAGCGTTTGTCGATAACATCGTGAAGCTACATGGTATTCCCTCTGATGTGGTGTCTGATAGGCAGACTCAGTTTGTTTTCAGATTCTGGAAGGCGTTCTGTTCTCGCCTGGGGGTACAATTGTCCTTCTCTTCGGCCTTTCATCCTCAGTCGAACAGACAGACTGAACGTACTAACCAGAATCTGGAGACTTATTTGAGATGTTTTGTCTCAGAGAACCAGGAGGAGTAGTCTTCATTTTTGTCTTTGGCCAAGTTTGCCATATATAACCGTAGGCAGGAGTCCACTGATAAGTCGCCGTTTTTTGGGGCATATGGGTTCCATCCGCAGTTTGGCACATTTTCTGGTACTGAGACTTCTGGTATACCTGAAGAGGAAAGATTTTCCTCTTCTTTGTCATCTATTTGGCGTAAAATTCAAAATAATAATAAAAAATAAAAGGGCAACAAGTATAAACGGATGGCTGACAAGAGACGTATGAGTGGTTCGGACCTGAAAGTTGGTGATTCTGTATGGCTGTCCACAAGAAATAAGGTACCTTCTTGGAAGTTGGGTCCAAGGTTTATTGGTCCATATAAGATCTCTGCCATTATTAACCCGGTAGCCTTTTGTCTTGAACTTCCGCATGCTTTAAAAATTCATAATGTTTTCCACAAATCATTGCTGAAGAGATATGTTAATCCTGCTGAACCATCCTCCTTGCCTCCTGCTCCTGTCATGGTGGAGGGTAATCTTTAATTTCAGATCGCCATCGAATGTGGGTTCCAGCGGCCGATGTTAATACTAGTCGCCTTGTGAAAGCCTTTCACAGGGCCCATCCGGATAAGGTCAGTCCTGGGTGTCCGGAGGTCACCTGTAGAAGGGGGGGGGTACTGTTACGGTCCCTCCAGTGACAGAGGTTAGAAGATCTGAGAGACTGGCTGCACGTTAGGCTGTCAGATAACCTATCTGTTTTCACTTGTTGCAGTGTTATTGTTGGTAATGACCACACCTCTTGTCTCAGGTGCAGCTTGTGGTCATTACTGCTCCTCTATTTAGTCTGGACTCACACTTCATACCATGCGGTTGATATTCTCTGCCTGGAGTTTGAAGAGCTGGTCCTCATCTGAGTTCCTGCTCATCCATTTTCTATTGAAAATAAGTGTACTTCTCTTTGTATTTTGTTGCTCTGATTTGCTTGTTTACTAGGCCTCAGGGAGATGCTGGCTCGTTCATCTGGGAAGGAACCAGTAGTCTCAGAACCTGTCACTAATCCTAAGGATTTTTAGGGTTACTAGGGCCTAGGTTTTGTCACGGAACCATGAACCAGACGTACAACAAGGGATAAGTGAAAATAAGAAGGCTTTATTGAAAATAAAGCTGTAAAGCAAAAGTCCAAACGGATGGCGAAACCGAAGCAGAGTCTTTGCGAAGCCAGAGGTCAGGAACCAGAAGGGTAGTCAGACGAAGCCAGGATCAGGAACCAGCAGGGTAGTCAGACGAAGCCAGGATCAGGAACCAGCAGGGTAGTCGGACGAAACCAGGATCAGGAACCAGCAGGGTAGTCGGACGAAACCAGGATCAGGAACCAGAAGCAGCAGCAGTCTAGAAGCATGTGAACACAGGAGGACCAAGCAAGGAACTGAAGCCACAGACCTCCTATATATATGAGCTAGGCATCCAGCTCCTCCCAGTGGGAAGGAGGAGCCGCAGGGTGGGAGGCTACAAGAAACCCAGAAACCAAGATGGCCGCCAGCACATGTCAAACGAAGGAGAACAGCAAGAAGGTAAGACCATGACAGTACCTCCCCCTCAAGGGCCCCTCCTCCGCGGAGTAAAGAACGGTTTCTGAGGGAAGCGTGTGTGGAAGGCTCGGAGCAAGGAAGGAGCATGGACATCTGCGGAGGGAACCCAGGAACGCTCCTCTGGACCATAACCACGCCAATGGACCAAAAACTGCACCCGACCGCGGACCAGGCGTGAGTCCAGGATATTGCTCACCTCATACTCCTCACGATTACCCACTTGGACCGGACGAGGCCGAGGAACCGAGGAAGTGAAACGATTACACACCAGTGGCTTCAACAGGGAGACATGAAACACGTTGGAGATCCGCATGCCAGGAGGAAGCGCAAGGGCATAGGCTACCGGGTTTACCCTGCGAAGCACTCGGAAGGGACCAACAAAGCGAGGCGCCAGCTTGGGAGTGGGCACTCGAAGGTTGAGGTTGCGGGTGGACAACCATACACGGTCTCCGACCTGGTAGGAAGGAGCAGGCGCTCGTCTGCGATCAGCCTGGAATCTCTGGCACTGCGCAGAGACCTCAAGGGACTTCTGGAACAGTACCCAAGAAGCACGTAGGACGGAAAGGTGATCCTCCACAGCCGGAATATCCTGGGGAGAGAATACCTCCGGTAACACGGCAGGTTGGAACCCATAATTGGCCATGAAGGGAGACGTCCCAGAGGAAGAGTTCACCGCCGTGTTCCTGGCAAACTCAGCCCAAGGCAGGAGGTCAACCCAATTGTCTTGGTGATCGGAGGCATAGCAACGAAGGAATTGCTCCAAGGCCTGATTGGATCGTTCTGCGGCCCCATTGGACTGAGGGTGGTAGGCCGAGGAGAAGGAGAGATGAATCCCCAACTGGGAGCAAAAGGCGCGCCAGAACCTGGACACAAACTGACTCCCCCGATCCGACACAATCTCCTTGGGCAAACCGTGCAACCGGAAGACCTCCCTGGCAAAAATCGTGGCCAACTCTTGTGCAGAGGGTAACTTCTTGAGAGGAACACAGTGGCACATTTTGGAAAACCGATCCACAATCATGAGAATGACCGTATGGCCTCGGGATGCAGGGAGGTCCACAATGAAATCCATCCCCAGGAGGCGTGGGAGGAGAGGGAGGCACGGGTGGGACAGCAAACGTAGGCGCCAATCTGTTAGAAAACCTCCGCAGGCTCTCCTTAAAGGAAGGTCTCTCCCTGAGTCTGGTGTCAATCAAAATCAGGAAAGAAATAAGAGACTCGAGCTCCACTGGTAGGTCCTTAGCTGCAACCTCATCCTTCAAGGCATCCGAGAGACCATGAGAGAAAGCAGCGACCAGAGCCTCATTATTCCAGCCCACCTCTGCTGCCAGGGTACGAAACTCAATGGCGTATTCAGCTACGGATCGTGAACCCTGTCTGATGGACATAAGGAGCTTCGCAGCAGAGGCAGCACAAGCCGGCACATCGAATACCTTCCGAAGAGAAGCAACAAAACCGGAAAACTCGGCAACCACCGGATTGTTGTTCTCCCATAAAGGGCTGGCCCAGGCCAAGGCCTTGTCTGAGAGCAGCGAGATCAAGAAGCCCACCTTTGATCTCTCAGTGGGAAAGGCATGTGGCAGCAACTCGAAATAAATGCCCACCTGGTTAAGGAAACCTCGGCACTGAGTTGGCTCTCCCCCAAAGCGCTGTGGAAGAGGGGCAGAACCGGTCATACCCCGAAACACCGCAGGTGCAACAACAGGTGTCGGGGTAGACTCTGGCGCAACAACCGGAGCGGCAGTAGGAGCGGGCCCAGGAGCGACAACCGACCCATCGGCAACGGGAGCGAAATGAGCCGTGCGTTCAAGCAGGGTTTGCAACGCCACAGCGAACCGACCCAACAGGTGATCCTGCTGATCAAGTCTGGCAACCAGCGTGGGTAGCGAGGATGGACCTGTACCGTCAGAATTCATGGCTTGGTCCTAATGTCACGGAACCATGAACCAGACGTACAACAAGGGATAAGTGAAAATAAGAAGGCTTTATTGAAAATAAAGCTGTAAAGCAAAAGTCCAAACGGATGGCGAAACCGAAGCAGAGTCTTTGCGAAGCCAGAGGTCAGGAACCAGAAGGGTAGTCAGACGAAGCCAGGATCAGGAACCAGCAGGGTAGTCGGACGAAGCCAGGATCAGGAACCAGCAGGGTAGTCGGACGAAACCAGGATCAGGAACCAGCAGGGTAGTCGGACGAAACCAGGATCAGGAACCAGAAGCAGCAGCAGTCTAGAAGCATGTGAACACAGGAGGACCAAGCAAGGAACTGAAGCCACAGACCTCCTATATATATGAGCTAGGCATCCAGCTCCTCCCAGTGGGAAGGAGGAGCCGCAGGGTGGGAGGCTACAAGAAACCCAGAAACCAAGATGGCCGCCAGCACATGTCAAACGAAGGAGAACAGCAAGAAGGTAAGACCATGACAGGTTTCCGTTGTATGAATATTCCCACCTTCAGGGTCTATTCATACTGACAGGAGTCAGGGCTAGGTTTAGGGTTTCCTTAGGTGGTCTCCATTTCCCTTTCCATAGCCTTGAGGCCTAGTTCCTGGTCATTTTCCTTCTGTTGTCATTCTGTTGTTCCTCCCCTCCCCTGTGACAGTTATTAGCTTACTTGCACTAATTCCCCATTGTCCTTATGTGAGGCCCAACATATTTTCAAGCTCTACCTGGTGTATAGCATAAAGTACATAAAACACCCTCTTTTATGTACAGCATGCTCTAGATGTGACATAACTGATGCAAATTTACTGGCATTAAAAAGCTGCAAAGAGGTGCATAACCTGCTTGTGCAAAATGTTTATTTTTTATTTTTAATATTGAGTGTGAGTGAGTGTGTGTGTGTGTGTGTGGGGGGGGGAAGGGGGGGATTAGAACCCAACTCGGCATGTTTCCTAAAAGTGAGAGAGGAGATAGCTGCAAGGCCTGGTATAGCTCACCACACGAACTGGTGTAGATTATACCTGAAATCTCCCTTGTTGACGTAGATTTCTGCCTCTTAATGATTGTGGCATATCTGACACCAGCAGGGGATAGATGGAGGTCTTAATAAATATCCACCAGAGTTTCCACTAGTAGTACAGTCACTGCGTGACATTACTTAGAAGATTGAAATAACAGCCATCTAAACCATTTGTCCACAAAATAAAGTGAATTCCTATTTGTTGTAAGCCGGGGCGGATTGGCCATAGACCCTACAGGGATATTTCCTGGTGGGCCGATGCCCAGAGGGCCACCAGAACCTTCTTCTTGGCTAAAAGCCAGGTACATAAAGATTTGATGCTCTCAGCATTAATTAATTTAGGCAGTATTTTGTGCTGCACTGTGGTATCTGGGGCCACTTTTAGTTTTTTGTATAACGTAAGGAGATCAGAGGCTATAGTCCCTTTTCTTAGTCTCAAGATATCGGTGCTGACAGAAGTTGTGTGTAGATAGTGAATGCCTGCAAGATGCCTGAAGGTTGGTAGAAACTGGAAAGTGTAATAATTTGTTCTTAACTTTGTGAAATATTGCTACACTACCCCTCAGCACATGTAGTCATTAGTGGAGTCAGTAGAGCAGAACTTTGTGAAGGATATTTAATGCCGTAGGGAAGTTTATTATGTAAAGTTCAGGTCTATTTGGGGACTGTGAATTCAGGAACTATGAAGTACCTGCATGTTTTGGAACAAGGGGTAGTACTCGTTCCCAAAACCAAGACCGAATATGGCTGATTAAGTCTTTGGTGCCACAGACATCTATAGAAGCAAGGTAGAGCTTAAATTCAGATTGCCAGTTATGCAAATAGTTGATGAATTTTGGTACTCGACGGTTATATATATATTTTAAGACAAAATGTACCGTATTTTTTGCTTTATAAGACGCACCCGATGATAAGACGCACCTAGGTCTTAGAGGAGGACAATAAGAAAAACATATTTTTCATTAGACCTCAGATCAGGCCAGCAATCAGACACCTAATGTTAATCAGACCTCATCTGACAGCCCCAATGTTAATAAGACCCTCGATCAGACCCCCAATGTTAATAAGACCCCAGCAAGACCTCAGATCAGCCCCCCATGCCATTTATCAGCTCCCATGCCATCTATGAGCCTCCATTATGAGCCCCCATGCCATTTGTCAGTTCAAGTGCCATTTATTAGCCCCCATTATGAGCCTCCATGCCATTTATCAGCCCCAGTGCCATTTATTAGCCCCCCAATATGAGCCCCTAGTGCCATTTATTAGCCCCCATTATTAGACCCCAGTGCTATTAGCCCCCATGCCACAGATCAAATAAAATAAAATAAACACTTATCTCTCCTGCTCCTGGAGGCCGCCGCTCACCTACAGCGCGCTCTGTCTTCTTCCTGCTGCGGCTGTGCTGTGACCCATCGCGCAGCCACAGCACAACCGACAGCAGAGGACCAGGAAGCGGTGAGTACAGAGCCTTCAACTCTTCCCGGTCCTCCGGTACTTATGAGTGCTTCCATAATGGAAGCGCTCATTAGTATTCGCTTTTGGGGGGAAAAAGTGCGTCTTATAAAGCGAAAAATACTATATATTTTCTTTTCATATCCATCTGTAATGCCATTCCTTTGCCATAGATAATGGAACTGTTCCATATTTCTGACAAACTTTATTACAAGGCTGGAGCCCCGAATGTTTTGTCCAGTGCCCCGAATGTTTATGCTGGCAGCTGGTGGTGGGCTGAGGTTCTGTCAGGGCCAGGAAGAGCTATACTCACCTTTTCCTTCCTGGTCCTCGGCGCTCCACTGTGAAGGCTGCGCAGACTATACAAGAGGATTACCGAGTAGTGAAGAGTGGCAGCATCCAGAGCAGGAACAGTAATTTATTTTATTTTATTTGGGGGCTGATGGAGGCACTGGGGGCTGAAAAGTGGCTGTTGGGGGGCTGATATGAGTCACTGGGGGGCTGATATGGGGCATTAGGGGCTGATGTGAGGCACTGGGGGGCAGAAGAGAGGCTGCTGGGGGGCTGATATGAGACACTGGGGGGCTGATATGAGGCACTGGGGACTGATATGAGGCACTGGGGGGCTGAAGAGAGGCACTGTGGGGCTGATATGAGGCACTGGGGGCTGATATGAGGCACTGGGGGGCTATGAGGTACTGGGGGGCTTGTCTGAGGCACTGGGGGCTGGAGAGAGGCTGCTGGGTGGCTGAAGAGAGGCACTGGGGCTGATATGAGGCACTGGGGGGCTGAAGAGGGGCACTGGGGGCTGATATGAGGCACTCGGGGCCTGAAGAGGGACACTGGGGGGCTGAAGTGAGGCACTGGGGGCTAAAAAGAGGCACTGGGGGGCTGATATGAGGCACTGGGGGCTAGAGAGAGGCTGCTGGGGGCTGATATGAGGCACTGGGACCTGATTTGAGGCACTGGGGCTCTTATCTGAGGTCTGATAGGGGGTCATTCACATTGGGGTCTGATCTGAGGTCTTATTAACATTGGGGGTCTGATTGGTGACCTCAGGTGTGAATATTTTTTTCTTATTGTCCCTCTCTAAAACCTTCGTCTTATGGGCCGGATCGTCTTATAGGGTGAAAAATACGGGTACGTTTAAAAATGATTTCTTCTCCCGGGT
The DNA here is from genome assembly GCF_905171765.1 of Bufo bufo. Classification (NCBI taxonomy): domain Eukaryota; kingdom Metazoa; phylum Chordata; class Amphibia; order Anura; family Bufonidae; genus Bufo; species Bufo bufo. The sequence continues at coordinate 160,020,266 of NC_053393.1, read as the reverse complement.
CTGTATGTATGTATGCAGAGTGTATTTGTGTACATATATATGTGTGTGTGTATATAGTATATACATACATATACGCGCGACATGTGTGTGTTTGTGCTTTAGGGTGCACACCCTAATGCAATAGGCTGCGCACGCCTATGCTGGTGGGATTTTTATTTATTTATTAGGCTATTCCTAGCCGTCTGGGCAATCCCAAAGATCATCCCCCAACCCCCCTTGTACTTGTTCCACTACTTGCAGGTTGCACGGGCATGAGTTCAGAACTTCACTCCAAAGTTTATAGTTGGTGGGTTTGCTTCATTTTAAATTAGGCTGACCATAGGTTAAGATGATCTGTGGGGTTGCCCAGACAGCTAGGCCCTTCACTGTAGTTATTAACCCCTTTCAGCAGTCCCCCATTCACTAAAGGGGTTAATAACTACTGTGAAGGCCCCCGATGCTGATGAGGGCGTGGCTTCATAGGGTGGGGGCGTGGCTTCACGTGGGCTCGTGCCCCGGGTGTCTTCAGACACTAGCAACGCCCCTGTTACAAGGAGATATTTACTTACGCAACCACTTTGGAGTTCATACATAGCAGTGATACCACATATACACAGTAGAATCACATTATTAAGACCACCAGTTAATATCCAGAGTAACTGCTGTGTGCAGCATGTACTTAGGAGTGACTCAATAAGGTCCTGGTAGGTTGTCACAGGTATCTGGAGCCATGCTGACTGTGTCTCACAGCTGCTGGAGGGTGCGTGGCAGAGGATCCATTGAGTGAACATAACAATTGAGGTGGTCCCACAGGTGCTTAAAGGGTTGCCCCATCTCAGAAAAATATCTGATAGGTGCGGGACCCACCGATGCACCTACACCGAGAACGGAGTCCCAAAAGTTGTGAAGAGCGCACTGCATGTGCAGCCGCCCTCTATTGAGTTCTATGGTGCTGCTGAAAATAGCCGTACAAATGAATGGGAGTGGTGGCCACGCAAGCATGGTGCGTTCCCATTCAGTACTATAGGGAGAGCGCTTGGTGGTGGCTGGACCCGATGAAACCCGGGGTCCTCCGGCCACCGCCTTCCCTGCTCCATTCTAGGTGCAGATGCGGGTCCCAGAGCTGGGACCCGCACCTATCAGAGAATGGGGGCATACCCTAGCGATATCCCCTCATTGTCTCAGATGGGAATACCCCTTTAATTGGGTTCAAGTCTGGGGAACTAGGGAGCCAGGGTAGTACTTGGAGGTCTTAGTCATGCTCTTCCATGACATTGGACATCCTTGGCCTAAAAGCTAATAATCATCCCTTTTTTCAAGTGTGATAAATCGCCCCTTTTACCCATGACAAACACGAGGGATATGTGTGCATACAGCCTATCACACACCTGATATACCCACCAAGCCAGGTCACGACAAGTGACTTCCTTCCTGAGCTACGCACTACAGTATTTAAACATAGGAAATGGTCATAATAATGTGACACAACTGTGTACATGTCAACATGTATACATACTGTTTACTAGCGCATCATATATGTACTCTCCCATGGACAGATTCTTGTAATACTGCAAAAAACTGAGCTAATGCAATACTTATAGATATAGATGGCTTCTTCACAGTATAGGTCATCAATATCATATTAAAGGGGTTCCAACACCCGGCACCCCCACCAATCATCTGCCGGAAACGATACAGTAGATGGAGCTGGAACCACTGTGTAGTAGTTGTGCCGGAGTATTGCAGCTCAGTTACCATTCAAGTGACTGACAGCTAAGCTGCAGTACGCCCGCATCGGAAACTACACAGTGGAGGAAACCTTGTGGCTTCATCCACTGTATAGTTTCATCACTGATTGAGGTGTTGGAATTCCCCCTTTAAACGTTTAAATGGGAACTTTTTTTTAAGACTGGCGTTTTAGACACAGGTCTTAATAAAAGCCATAGCTGGCGATGGTTCTGCCGAAGTTATGAAGAGGCGCAGACCTCTCCATAACTTTGGCGCATCAAGTGCCAGTTCTAAATGTAAGACATCTTCCGTGCTGTCTTACATTCAGACCATTTTCTACGCCTAAAACAGGTGTAGAAAATGATGAATGAGACGGGCCTACCCGCTTGTCCCCTGCCCCGCCACTCCCACAATTTTAGACCTTGCATGAGCGGAGCGAAGTTGCAGATAGTGGCACAACTAACCATTGGGCCGGCATCTGCGCCTGAAATACACCTAACTTAGGCTTATTTCAGAATAGTAAATGACCCCCTAAGTTTTTTATCTTATTCAAATGAATGGTGCAGAGCTACAATACCAGACACAGCCCATGGAAAACAGCGGTGATGTTTATAGAAAAAATTTCTAATCTCGTAAACTCCTTTTTAGGCCTTAGCCCCCTTGCAGACGAGCGTGACGGATTAGGTCCGGATGAGTTCAGTGAAAAATGCGCGATTTCGCAAGCAAGTTCAGTCAGTTTTGTCTGCGATTGCCTTCAGTTGTTCAGTTTTTTTGCGCGGGTGCAATGCGCATTGATGCGGTTTTCACACGCGCGATAAAAAACTGACAGTTTACAAACAACGCCTCTTAGCATCCATCAATGAAAAACGGATCGCATCCACACTTGCTTGCGGACGTGACTTTCACGCAGCCCCATTCACTTCTATGGGGCCAGGGCTGCGTGAAAAACGCAGAATATAGAACATGCTGCGATTTTCACGCAACGCACAAGTGATGCGTGAAAAACAACGCTCATTTACACAGACCCATTGAAATGAATGGGTCCGGATTCTTTGCAGGCGCAATGCGTTCGCATCACGCATTGCACCTGCACGGAAACTCGCTCATCTGCAAGGGGCCTTATGCACACGACCATGTCTGTATTTTGGGCCGCAAACCACAGATCGACAAAATACTGATGCCTTCCTTGTGCATGCTGCATTTTTCTCGCTGTCATCAATAAAAAAACACAATTCTCATCCACAATGCAGACCAGAATAGGACACGCGCTATAATAATACAGATGTGTGCATGGCCCCACAGAGTCAGTGTGCTATCTGCAAATATACAATGAAATATACAACCATGTGCATGAGGCCTAACGGTTTCATTTCCATTTATAACTATAGCTAAATTCACAATTCAGTCATTTAGACCTCTTTCACACGAGCGAGATTTCTGTAGGGAGTGATGCGTGAAGCAAACACATGGCATCCGGATTGAATTCTGACCCATTCATTTCAGTGTTTTTTTTTTCACGCATCAGTTCTGTGTTTAGGAAAAAAATCGCAGCATGTTGTATATTGTGCCTTTTTTACGCGGTCCTGGCTCTATAGAAATGAATGAGGCTTGCATGAAAACCGGATGCAATGCGGTTTTCACTGATGGTTGCTAGGAGGTGTAGATTGTTACTCTTCCGTTTTTAATCACGCCTGTGAAACATGCATCCAGTCTGGACGGAAACAATGCACACACTGAACACAATTATCATGTCATGAAATAATATGGACTCAGCACAGTTTCTAAAATTACAAGTTTTTTTATTTTATTTTTTTATTTGAATGGGGTCAACTAAAATATATTTATTTCAAGTACATTTCAATCAGTTATAAAATAAATATGGAAAGGGCACATGAAAAATAAAATAAGTTATACATGGTTTAAAGGCTGTATGAAATAATTGAATAAAGGTTCTAGCTAATACTGCTACAGTTCATGTTTTCTTGCACTCTATACTTGAGATATAGATATAGATCTATTGTCTTTGTGCAGTTTCTTCTTCATTCTTGCAGTTTTAGTATTACTGTACTCTTTTTGCAGTGCCGTCATGAGCATGCATTACATTAAAACATATCAGGATGCAGAAATCCGTCACACTGTATTCTGGTAATGCTTGCAGTTCTAGGCAGAGAAACTGGTTGATATGATAACCCTGAGGAATGTATGTCTGTGTAGAGAATGCTTCTGTATATGCAAAGAGTAATCATAGTTAAGGTCATTCTTGGTAACATAAAAAAAAATGAAATATAAAATGCTAACATTCCTGTATGAAAGTTCTGTGCTAGAAAACAATATATATATATTTATTTATTTATTTGCAAGTGCTTGATGCTAGAGCCTGAGATCTAGCTTGCTGGCTTACCGGCTTGCTATAATTGAACGTTAACCCTTGTGCTTCCTTAGAGGTATAATTTCATGATTCATCAGCACCTAAAAGGGTTAACTTGTGCATAAGCTGAACCTACATTTTAGAACTTGCCGCCCTATGATAATCTTAGAACAAACAAACAAAAAAGAAAAAAATCGGCATCGCTTTGGGAATTTACATGCTGGACAGCTCACTTCCATGCTCAAAAATCGCTTGTACAAACTGCTTGAAAATCCGATCCATGTAAGTCTGCTGCCTTGGCCAGATGCCCTCCAAAAACCCTATATGGCCTCCGTAAGCCGTAAGCACCAGTGCAACATTTGGATTTTGTTTGGCAGTTTCCACTGGGATGGCTGAAAAAAAAAAGTGGATTTTTAATCTTATTGTCTAAAGTCAAATTGTAATGAAACTTAAAGGGGATCGTTTCAATCAAGTTTTTATGTTTAACAGATTTTGTATATCATTTTTGGTGTTTTTTATTTTTACGTTCCATGTGTCTATATTTAAAAAAACAATACTAAAATTATATCATTTTCACACAGGCAACAAGGCCTATCGTCTGCCTGTACGTTTCTGTGTTTATATGAAACAATAAAGTAAGAATTTGACTTTTATTGGTGAGTGCCGTCTTTTATCTTCATAGCTCATATTCGTTTGATCTGACCACGACTGAGCACCACAAAAGTCTGTTGTGAGCCCCGGTGTCACCATCACAGAGAATGTTCCCTTAAAGGGCTTCTGTCACCCCACTAAACAGTTTTTTTTTTTTTGGTTACTTATAATCCCTATACTGCGATTTATGCATACATACTGTAATTAATCATTTTGGTTCAGCAGATTCTGTTAAAAACGTACTTTTAGAATATGTAAATTACCTGTCTACCAGCAAGTAGGGCGGCTACTTGCTGGTAGCAGCCGCATCCTCCTATCCTAAAGACGCCCCCTCTGCATGTTGATTGACAGGGCCAGCGAACGGGATCTTTCTCTGCTGGCCCTGTTTGCATTCAAAATCTGGCGCCTGCGCCGTACCTGTCTTCAGTCGGCGCAGGCGCACTGAGAGGAGGACGCTCGCTCAGCCGCTCCTTCCTCAATGGGCCTGCGCCGGGTGTAGATGTGACATCATCGGAGCAGGCGCATTGAGGATGGAGCAGCCGAGCGAGCGTTCGCCTCTCAGTGCGCCTGTGCCGACTGAAGACAGGAACTGCGCAGGCGCCAGATTTTGAATGCAGACAGGGCCAGCAGAGAAAGATCCCGTTCGCTGGCCCTGTCAATCAACATGCGGAGGGGGCGTCTTTAGGATAGGAGGATGCGGCTGCTACCAGCAAGTAGCCGCACTACTTGCTGGTAGCAAGGTAATTTGCATATTTTAAAAGTACGTTTTTAACAGAATCTGCTGAACCAAAATGATTAATTACAGTATGTATGCATAAATCGCAGTATAGGGATTATAAGTAACCAAAAAAAACAAAAAACAGTTTAGTGGGGTGACAGAAGCCCTTTAATGTAAAAACCGTGGAGGAGAGTTGGAGTAGTGCCGTCCTATCTGTTGATCTACCTGTGTGCCTAATATAATGGTATGGTAAGACCTCATGTTCTTTGAGAGCAGTCACATGGGCCATATACACCTTGGACTGGAACAGACCTTATTGACTTCTATGGGAGAGTTTTCTAGGCATGCTCTGTGATCTGTGCAGAGGTCAGGAGGGAGAAGATAAGATATGATATCACCTATTGTGAATGGTGCATCCTGTGTTGTCTAAAGACGGGTGATATCTGTCATTGTAATTGTGCCTGTGATGATAATGTGATAGCTACTGAAAAGTTTCCAGAACCGAATAGAAAGTCTGAACATATTATAAGGCCTAGTGGCCTTTGTGAAAACTTCACAGTTTTAGATTTATTTTTTAATATAGTAACATAAAAAATTAAAACAAAAATCTTTTAAACAATTTTAAAAAGAAAATCTGTTTAAACCAAAAAGTGATTTAAACACTAGGTCATTTTCTGTTGACACATCCCCTTTAAGAAATAACTATCCTTATTAAAAATACATACAGGGTGCAGAACAATTAACAAAATGTTAGGTACTGAATAGTGAGATGCAACCCTTGCCCAAGAAGAATAGATCAACTGGTGAGATCACATGGGCTGTCATCATAATGAATGACTGTAGGCTACTGCTTACCTCAGCTGGCCATAGGGGATATACAGAAGTCTGGATAACTCCATATACAGTAGACATCGTAGACACCAGTACAATGAATTGTGCTGGCAGGCAGGTGCATGTGACACCATTCACATCCATCTGCCCATCCACTGCACCCCACCAGGGTGGAAGAAAGGCACCCAGTTACAGTGACCCTGGGCTTTTAATTTGCTCAAGTAGCATGGTAGAATGTAGCAGATCCACAGTCCTGGAGAGAGAAGGTATACTCCACTTGAGGATGAGAAAGCATCTGATCTAGTTCTAAGCCCTGTGGGTTAAAAAGTGGTTCTCCAGGTCTTGCTTACCGAGGACCTGTCCTTAGGATCAGCTGTCTTCAGGAGCTGCTTTGGCCAGAATGACAAAGCTCCGACCGCTGTGTAGTGGACAGGTCTGGTTACTGTAGTGCTGCTCGGTGTACAGAGCTGTGGAGGTCCGGTGCTTGGTTCTGGCCATACCAGCTCCTGGAAATTGCTGATCAGAGGCGAGCCAGACCCACGCTGATCTGACAGTGATGACCTATTTAAGGAAAACCCCTTTAACAATATGTCTGCTAATGATTCAAATCTATTCAAATAACTTGTATCATATTGCAGGAACTGGATCCAGGTCTGACCAAACACATGCATGTTGTGACACAGTGAGGGGTTGTGTCTGGCAAGACAGGTATTTTCCTCCCAGCATGTGCGGCTGTGCTGATTTCCAGCCAGATGAGGTCAAATACCGGACCGGAGTTTAAGTGTCGGTCTGGTTTTTGGCAGCACCTGGCAGTCCTTAAATAGGCAGCTGGGCTTGAGCAGAGGTGTCTCTGTTTTTGGGATCTGAGGCTTTGTGCCGTGCTGGAGGGCTGATTGACGCACGCTGGGGAAACAGGCCCCCTAAAGCCTGCTGTGGACTACTGGAGGCAGAACTGCCAGCAAGGTGACTTATGTTATATGAACTTTCCTTTATTTGTAAATTAACACCAAGACTGAAAAGTTACGTGCTGTTTTGTGCAATTGCCTCAAGTGTGAACAAACAGTGACGTTTTAAGTTAAGAACTTGTATTTTGCCTCTGTACTGCACCCTCTTACCCTATCTACCAGAGCGAAACCCCACAAAGTGTACAGAATTGGAAGGGGGACTACTTTAGGCCGATAACTATAAATTGGGCCTGTGTACTATTATATGTCGTCTTCTGTTAGCATTTTAAGTTTGTTATACTGCAGACCCAAGAAATATTAACATGCGGACCTGCTAGATAATGATGTCTTATTGATATTTTACCATTACTGCATGCACATATAAACTCACCATGTCCAGGGGAGAAGACATCATCTACAGCATTCAGACATAACACTGGTATTTCGATTGATTTCACCCTGTGACATGGGCTAGCATCCTTATAATAGTGATCGTTTGTTGGATAACCAAACATTACTGAGGTAAATCTTGTATCAAACTCTCTAATGGTCTTAGCCTGTGATGTAAAGGTCAAAGAGGAAGGAGAATCAGATCGAGTCCCTCGAAATGTATGGTAAAAATGAGGATTATTTACTAACAGTAAACTTCCAGAGCGTATTTACAATAAAACCATGTCAATCATATATTTTATCTAACATCTAATACGTGAATGCACTTTTAAAATTAAAGGGTACCTGTCAGCAGATTTGTAGCTATGAAACGCTGACCTGTTACATGTGCGCTTGGCAGCTAAATGGCATCTGTGTTGGTCCCATGTTCATATGTGCCTGCATTACTGAGAAAAATGATGTTTTAATATATGCAGCAACTGACCCTCTAGGAGCAACGGGGCGCATTGCCATTACTCCTAGAGGCTCAGCTCTCTCTGTAACTGCTGCGCCCTCTCCACTTTAAGAGAAGTACCAAGCATGATGACGTTTACACTGCCTGGACCTGCCAAAGTGAAGAGGACGGGGCAGTTGCAGAGAGAGCAGAGCCCCTAGGAGTAACCACAACGCCCCCATTACTCCTAGAGGCTCATTTGCTTATATTAAAACTTCATTTTTCTCAGCAATACGGTGACATATGAAGATGGAACCAACACAGATGCCTTCGGCTGCCAAGCGCACATGTAACAGGTCAGCCAGTGTCATAGGTACAAATCTGCTGACAGATGCCCTTTAATGCCAGTCCTGAACCTCAGTGAATAGATTGCAGTGCAATGAAATGAATGAAGCTATGGAAATCTTTTGAGGACAGTATTACCCTACTCTTTATCAAGGTTGGACTAGCCCACCACAGTATAATCTGTGACATCATAATAATAATAATTGGCCCCAAAGTTCCAAATTATGGAGCATATTTGCGCCATAATTTGCAACTTTTAATTTCTCTCACCAGTTTTCAAAAGTGAAATGGAAAGTAGGGGTGGGCGATATGGCCTAAAATAGGGTGAATAGGACTTTACACTCTCCCTGCTGCCCTGTGCTTTGTGCACACAAAAGCAGGGAGCTGACCATGGCAGCCAGCCTCTCATGTGCCCCCCAGCCCCTGATCCGCCCCCCAGCCCCTGATCCGCCCCCCAGCCTCTCATGTGCCCCCCAGCCTCTCATGTGCCCCCCAGCCTCATGTGCCCCCCAGCCTCTCATGTGCCCCCTAGCCTCTCATGTGCCCCCCAGCCTCTCATGTGCCCCCCAGCCTCTGATCCGCCCCCCAGCCTCTGATCCGCCCCCCAGCCCCTGATCCGCCCCCCAGCCTCTCATGTGCCCCCCAGCCTCTCCCTCTTATCAGCCCCCTCTGGTAACTCAAACCCACCCACCCCTCCCTCCCCAGTATTAATCATTGGTGGAAGTGGCCACAGGGTCCCCCTCCCCCCCCATCATTGGTGGCAGTGGGCAGTTTCCGATCGGAGTCCCAGCAGTGTAATGCTGGGGCTCCGATCGGTTACCATGGCAGCCAGGAGTCACGCTACTGAAGTCCTGGCTGCGATGGTATGTTAGTGAGCAGCATTATACGCACGTGCGCCGTGGCCGCCGGGCGCTATAAGCATTAGCAATGCGCCGCACAGACAGAAGAAGGAGCGACCGGCGGCCACGGCGCACGTGAGTATAATGCTGCTCACTAACATACCATGGCAGCCAGGACTTCAGTAGCGTGACTCCTGGCTGCCATGGTAACCGATCGGAGTCCCAGCAGTGTAATGCTGGGGCTCCGATCGGTTATATGCCTGGCACATTTATTGGCGGCGCAGTGGCCACAGTCCCTCCCCTCCTCCTCCTACTCTGTTCTCATTGGTGGTCAGCGGCAGCCGCGCACAGTGGGGAGGGAGGAGAACATGGTGCGCGCCGAGAGCGCGATCATATCGCGGTCCGGCGATATAGGCGATATGCACAAAATCCATATCGTGGCAGAAATTTATATCGCATATCGCCTATATCGCCCACCCCTAATGGAAAGTGGGTAGGAGTAGCAGGAGGGAGCGTTGCCTCCCACTAACCGACAGATTTACTGGCAGAAACTGTTGTAAATGATAGTTTAAATCTACACCAGCAGATAGCTGGTATAGATATGAATTTCTGGAGCACAGACTGAAGGGAGATGCGACTAATTACATTTTTTTAAAAGGTATGTGCCTACGGACTAAGGCTGGCATTTGTAATGCCAGTCTTAGTATATCTGCCTCAATAACTTTTGACTAAAAGTCAATTTCTTATGCGTTGTTTTAAAAATATTGATTTGTGCAGTATGTCTAACTATAACATGAACACAAAATTCTTTTGTATTGCTGGAGTGTGAGACCTGACTAAGGACCAAAGAACTTCAGTCTGATAGCCCTCTTCTCTTGAGAAAAATAGTGTATTGCTAAACTACTTGTCCAAACTAAGGCTAGGTCTAAACGACAACATTTGTTGCGCGACATTTTGTTGCACCAATGTGGCGCGTCAATTTTTTATAATGGCAGTCTATGGTGTCGCACTGCAACATGCTGCGACGCAACAGTTGCAGAAAATCCATTCGAGATGGATTTTTCTGCAACTGTCGCGTCGCAGTCGCAGCATGTCACATGTTGCAGTGCGACACCATAGACTGCCATTATAAAAATTGTTGCGCGACATTGGTGCAACAAAATGTTGCGCGACAAATGTTGCAGTGTAGTTGTGCCCTATCTGTCGCGCGACAAATGTCGTCGTGTAGACCTAGCCTAATAGCATTGCCCTACAGGTTAAAAAAATAAGATCCTGTGTAAATTGGAGCTCAATGGATTGAGTAAATCATATGTAGCAATTCTCAGTTTATCTTTTCTCCATTAGTAGTTGTTTGCAGTTTATAACCTGCTCTCCAGACAATGCTTTCTGGAGAGCTATGAAGCTACCAATCTGAAAGAGCAGCAGTATAAAGCTTGAAGGAGGGACAGGGCAGTAGCCTGAGGCTCAAATGAGACAGGGAGAAGATACTGGACTGACCAAGACCATGTGGTGCTTCCTGAACTGTCAAAGATAAACTTTGATATAACCAAATTCTGGACTGACTTAATGGGGTTGTCTCTTCAAAACACCTCTGTCCATATGTCCTATTAGGGCATATGGAGATCTTAAAGTGGGGTGCCGCATTTCACCCCGTGTATTTCAGGTGCAGATTGTGGCACAATGGCTAGTTGCGCCGCAATCTGCGACTTCTCCCCGGTCATGCCAGGTCTAAAATTGTGGGCGGGGAAGGGGACAGGCCGGGAGACCTGTCTCATTTACCATTTTCTATGTCTGTTTCAGGCGTAGAAAAAGGTCGAAATATAAGACATCTAGGAAGCTGTCTTACATTTAGAGCTGACGCTGGATGCGCTGAAGTTATGGAGAGGCCTCCGTCACTTCATAACGTTGGCGGATCCAGGTTAGGGGTTTATTAAGATTGGCCTCTAAAACACTGATCTTAATAAATGTGCCGGACACAAATGGCTAACTTTGTGTGACATCCATAAACAGCAGATGTTGCCAGTGGGTTATTGTGCTTGTTGAGATCATTCAACATTATATTCCTCGTGCAACGATGTTGACGTGCTTTTGTCATTTACCTTGTACGACCTATTAATCTTTACTTCTCAAAGTTGCCTTACATGATACAAATTTTTAAAGTTGGGAATAAGCGTGTGCGATCATGTGCACATGCACTGATTTCCTACACATCAGTATTGGTGTTGATAGTGTTCCCTGCCACTTTTCTTCTTTTAAAGAGAAGGCGAAAAACACCAGGTTAGAGCCGAGGTTATTATGGTGAACTGTATTGGCCAAGTGTAGTGCTGTGCTCAAAACATAGTGAATTTGGTATGGTTGCCACTTGCTTGTCTACTCAGACATGATCAAGTCACAACTATTATATATGAGATCGGATCGTATGACAGTACCGAGTTCACATATATAACAAACATACCTACCTTCATAACATAATCAATGTCAAATTGTTTTTCCAGTACTGGGCGGTGCCTATAAAATAACAAATAAATGGATTTCAATAAAGTAATATCTACAAAACTATCTAATGATTTCTAAAGTGGATAATGTGCCATGTGCCTCATGTGTTCTGCATCCCGTAACATTACATTCTTCACATGTATTAGGCATAATCACATATTGCATCTATCTTTAGTAAGTTTGTTATTCCGCTATATGTCAAATTGTAAGGAATTAGATTCTTTGTATTTCACCTCTAAACATCAATAAGCAAACATAACACACTGTACAAATTAACAACATGCATATAACATTTATTACACATTACATGCTTTATAAAGAAGTTAAAGGACTTCTGTCACCCCCCAACCCCCAATTTTCCCCCAGCCCTTTAAAGGTTTGTCCGAAATTCGAAAAAAAAAAAATATCTTTTCCCCCAGTGTCCTAATAGTACTTCCTGCAAGTTGCCATACTGTAAGGGCCCAGTGATGGCACGGGCTCAGGAGCTGGGTCTGTGCTTTCACAACTCACACCCAGCTCTGCCAGGATCAGAAATAACTCTGATCTGTTGTTTAACCCTTTAGCAATGATGACTTTGGCATCTAAATAGTTAAAGAGGGTGAAGGGGGGATCCCTTGTCCCATGGAGAACATGGACAGCACACAGATGTGACACACTGAAGGTTCACATGTCATTGGTCAGTTAAAAAAATAATGGAGACACCTGCGAGTGGCTATCTTTCATGGTCATGGCTAATTGTAGACTGTTGTTATAATTAATAAAAAGAGATTTATGGAAAAAAAAACAATGGAGACTTCCATTACTTTGGTCTCTATTCATCAACAGACATGTACAGTCAGGTCCATAAATATTGGGACATCGACACAATTCTATTTTTGGCTCTATACACCACCAAAATGGATTTGAAATGAAGCGAACAAGATGTGCTTTAACTGCAGACTGTCAGCTTTAATTTGAGGGTATTTACATCCAAATCAGGTGAACGGTGTAGGAATTACAACAGTTTGCATATGTGCCTCCCACTTGTTACGGGACCAAAAGTAATGGGACATAATAATAATCATAAATAAAACTTTCACTTTTTAATACTTGGTTGCAAATCACCAGACGCTGGGTTTCATCCCTAGTGATGCTCTGCCAGGCCTCTACTGCAACTTTCTTCAGTTCCTGCTTGTTCTTGGGGCATTTTCCCTTCAGTTTTGTCTTAAGCAAATGAAATGCATGCTCAATCAGATTCAGGTCAGGTGACTGACTTGGCCATTGCATAACATTCCACTTCTTTCCCTTAAAAAACTCTTTGGTTGCTTTTGCAGTATGCTTTAGGTCATTGACCATATGCACTGTGAAGCGCGGTCCAATGAGTTCTGAAGCATTTGGCTGAATATGAGCAGATAATATTGCCCGAAACACTTCAGAATTCATCCTGCTGCTTTTGTCAGCAGTCACATCATCAATAAATACAAGAGAACCAGTTCCATTGGCAGCCATACATGCCCACGCCATGACACTACCACCACCATGCTCCACTGATGAGGTGATATGCTTAGGATTATGAGCAGTTTCTTTCCTTCTCCATACTCTTCTCTTCCCATCACTCTGGTACAAGTTGATCTTGGTCTCATCTGTCCATAGAATGTTGTTCCAGAACTGTGAAGGCTTTTTTAGATGTCGTTTGGCAAACTCTAATCTGGTCTTCCTGTGTTTGAGGCTCACCAATGGTTTACATCTTGTGGTGAACCCTCTGTATTCACTCTGGTGAAGTCTTCTCTTGATGGTTGACTTTGACACACATACACCTACCTCCTGGAGAGTGTTCCTGATCTGGCCAACTGTTGTGAAGGGTGTTTTCTTCACCAGGGAAAGAATTCTTCGATCTTCCACCACAGTTGTTTTCCGTGGTCTTCCGGGTCTTTTGGTGTTGCTGAGCTCAACGGTGCGTTCCTTCTTTTTAAGAATGTTCCAAACAGTTGTTTTGGCCATGCCTAATGTTTTTGCTATTTCTCTGATGGGTTTGTTTTGTTTTTTTAGCCTAATGATGGCTTGCTTCACCGATAGTGACAGCTCTTTGGATCTCATCTTGAGAGTTGACAGCAACAGATTCCAAATGCAAATAGCACACTTGAAATGAACTCTGGACCTTTTATCTGCTCATTGTAATTGGGATAATGAGGGAATAACACACACCCGGCCATGGAACAGCTGAGAAGCCAATTGTCCCATTACTTTTGGCCCCTTAACAAGTTGGAGGCACATATGCAAACTGTTGTAATTCCTACACCGTTCACCTGATTTGGATGTAAATACCCTCAAATTAAAGCTGACAGTCTGCAGTTAAAGCACATCATGTTTGTTTCATTTGAAATCCATTGTGGTGGTGTATAGAGCCAAAAATGTTAGAATTGTATCGATGTCCCAATAGTTATGGACCTGACTGTATGTGTCCAACAGCAGATTACTGAACAGTGCTTTGTGAAAATGTGACATTTCCCATCATGCAAATCAGCACAGCCATGTCAGTTCAGATATTGGCATGTTGTGAGATTTCAGCTCGACAAACTAATCAATTGTGAATACAACTGTAAGATCCTCACCTGTCTCTCACTCCGGTGTGACCAAAAAGGGTCCTAGTGGAGCTGCGGGACAGGTTACGCGTGTCTCCATTGATACACCAGCTTCGACCCCTTTGCGAACCGACGCGGGGATGGGTTAGCACGTGCGCCGGAGGGGAAGACCGCATGGCTTTCGGGGACAGCTGGGCCGGGCTAGTCACAGTGCGCTGCGGCCGAGCTTGTCTCTGGTGCTTATTGCGGATTCCATTCCGGTGTCCATGTTGACGTGCTCGCACACTCTCGCAGAGCCTGTCATGCATCTGCGTGTATGTTCGAAGACGGGTTCGCAAGGGGATACGCGGTTGCACGTATGCGCTTCTTATGCGCTTCACCGACCAGCGAAGGGAATAGCACCTGGCCGCAAGTTCAAAGCAGATTAGGGGGCCAGCATTGGTCTAATTGACTAATGACCGACCAAAGCCTTGTACACAGGTGTAGGGCAGGATCATGACCTATGGGGAGTGGACACTTGGCGCCCTGGGATTTGTTAGCAGGCACATAAAAGGTCGGTCAGTGCCCACCGTTATCCTTCCTTATCCAGGTGCAGGTCAGTACTGCTAGCTACTGACTGAAGATTACTGGGACTCCGTCCGTTCCAGTGGGACCCAGGACCCGGGACTTTCCGCGACGCATCCGTTAACCTGGCAAGTTGCACAGAGACTTATGCATGGATCGGGACTACTCCTGGCTTTCCTTCGTTTTTTGTTTGCCTGATATTTGCCCAGTGAAGTTTACCTGGACTTTGTTCATTTTGTTAATAAACTACTTTGACTTCATCCTCACTGGTCTGTTTCGTTGGTGCCTTGCATTACAACAACCCTGGACCATAGTATGTACACTACTAATGTATGTACAAAGTTGCAGAACTCAACTTTTGTATGTAGATTACACGTACATGAATGCTGTAAAAGACGATCAGAAGTGAACAGTGGTCTTAGGGAGCTCATACATGGTGCACCCCAGCCATGGGGCTGCACGCAGATTGCCTCTAAGGGTCCATTCACACGTCCGTAGTGTATTGCGGATCCGCAATACACCCGGCCGGCTCCCCCCATAGAACTGCCTATTCTTGTCCGCAATTGCACAGCGTGCTCTCCGCATCTCTTCCGGCCCTATAGAGAATTAATGGGTCCACACCCGTTCCCGATATTGTGGAACGGATGCAGACCCATTTGCAGATGTGTGAATGGACCCTAACTGTCAGGCTGCACCTGTACTTGTCATTGTTTCAGAATGCAATCTGGCAACTACTGTAGAGGTAACTTGCATAACAATCCCATGGCAGGCCACGTGACATACAGGAACCCTAACTAGGAAAGAGAACATCACTGCTAATTAAAGTAGTTGAGGCTTACCTCGTAATTGATGCTTGAAGACATGTTGTTAGATAGTAATTAAAGAGTATCCAATTAAGAGGTCTTTCTAGGAGAGTTGCAGATTCAAATACTTCCCAACCAGCAGAGAACACAGTCGCACCCAGCAGCGGGGTCTGACGCCCAGTTTTTCCTAGGTAGTTAAGTAGCAGCATTCTAGAAATAAATGTGAAAGGGCGGATTACTCATAATGAAGTTAGAAATAATATTAGATTTAGCAATTGTCATTAGTTCTCAACACACTACGCAACAAAAAAAAACTTTTCGTCTGCTAATGGGCAAAAAACATTTGTCCTATACTAAATCGAGTGTGCGGATTACAAATCCGAAGTCAGAATTGTTGTAACACGTCACAAAATTTTGCTACCTGGTGTACCATTATGGTACATTAGACTCCGTTAAGCCCTCAAGAGAACCCTCCTAGTTCCCTGACAATAATGTTTGGCATCCATCTCATAAGATGTCAACCTTCGCTATTGTTATGATAAGAAGATGATACCATTGAGGTGCTTTATGATATAAACTATAGGTCCTTATTGTTAGCCTACCGTCATATACTGTTCTTCTAACCTACACGTCTCAAGCTGTTCCCTTCTTCTCCACCTATTATATTAGGGCCGCCTAAATGTCCCCCCCTTTACCTGCTACCAGGTCGGGACGCCTTACAGCATATTATTAAGCAGGTCACCGAGACTTGGAGCGGCACACGCTTTAGCGCCACACCCCTCTCTCAGTGATTAGTTGCTCAAGCCAAACCTCCCGTCCAATAATCTTTCGCCTCTATTTAATTAGCAGGTACGAGTGCGCGCGCACGGCCATACCAGTGCCGATGCTGCCGCTCTGCCCACGTGCAGCCTAAACGCTAGCTCTCTCTGCTTTACAGGCGATACTTCTGTGCTCATGCCCCTGTTGCTCCTGATGAAAGACCCTTTACAGGGTCATTAGAAACGCGTCGAGCAGGGCTTTAGTTTATGTAGCCAGATTGTAGTCTAGCGGAGGTAGGGTCTTGGCTGATTTAGGTACAAACTGATCGCTATTCAACATTGACAAGGACCCTGCACTAATAATAAGGTGGTGACACAGCTAGGACAGTACAATACATAAACCCCACTTTGGACATAGTCATTAATTTGAATGGTGGCACTGTTTGGGTGTGGATGTGAACTGGCTCAGTGTACATTGCCTGCACAGCTGACTTTATGTGTACAATACAAGTAGAAGGCAACCATTTATGCTCACACTCACATGCTGCCCACCTACTCTAGCCTTTATAACATATTGATTAGGGGGTATCATTTTTAATCTAAAAGACGAATAAAGTTTTGGTATTTTCATTTTAAACCGTCCATTCCTATTCAGTGAATCAGGCTATGCACAAGTATGCCTAAATGAATCAAGCACTTGGAAACCATTTAATAATTTTGAACTGAAAAAAATATAAAAAATAAAAAAATATAAAAGTTTGAACCCCCTTTCCCTATAATTAAAAAATGAATACCTAAATACCAATAAATATAAACATCATGGGTATCACCGCAACCGAAAACGCCTATACTATTAAAATAGAAAACAAAAATCCAATACGGCCGATTTGCCATTTTTTTTATTGCTTCTCTTACCCCAAAAAATTTAATAAAATGTGATCAAAAAGTCACGCACACTCCAAAATGGTGTCAATAAAAAGTACAGATTGTTCCGCAAAAAATTAGCCCCTAAACAGCTCAGTAGACGTAAGTATAAAAAAGTAATGGGGATCAGAATATGGTGATCAAAGTTTACATTTATTTTTACACTATTTAGACATGAAAAACCTATACATATGGGTTATCGTTGTAATCGTACTGTCCCGGAGAATGAAGGGCATGGTTCAGTTTTGCCGTAAACGAAACGCCGTGGGAACAAAACCCGTAAAACGGTGGAGGGATTGCGTTTTTTTTCCAATTCCACCCCATTTGGAATTTTTTTCCTGCTTCCCACTACATTTTATGCCATAATTAATGGTGGCATTAGAAAGTACAACTTGTCCCACAAAAAATAAGCCTCCATACAGCTATGTGACCGGAAATATAAAAAAGTTATGGCTCACGGAAAATAGGGTAGAAAAATAAAAACGCAAAAACGAAAAAACCTCCGGTAGCCAAGGGGTTAAGGACCTCCACCGTACATGTATGGCGGAAGTCCGGTCCCCAAACATACTACAAGAAAATTTAGACTAGCACATTCATATTCATATTCATAGTCACAGGTGCATATCGATCAAGCAAACATGATTGATAAAAAAATGGGGGATCATTCTAAATTAAAGTGGTATTATACCTACTATAAATGGAAAAATAGACGCTCTTTGCGCACATTTTTGATCAAACGTGTGTCGGGCCCATCTACCAGGCGTCAAGGTGGCTTCCGCAGATGGGTAACTAACACTATTATACCGCCTCTCTTGGACTTACCTAAGCCTACAATATAAAGGGCAGTGTAGGAACCAGCTACATTTATACTCTGCTCAGAACGCCCAGGCAGATGGGTGTTGCTCAGTCTAAAAGAGGCCGCTACCCTCAATATATACTACAAGAAAGTTTAGACTAGCACATTCATATTCATAGTCACAGGTGCATATCTATCCCCAAACATGGCACCCACTCGCACGTGCAGTGGGCGCCATAGCCGCGGGGTTTCTGCTATTTTAAATAGCAGAGACCCGCAGCACATATATGCGATTAGCCATAAGGCTGATAGCATACATTCTTCCTTTCAGATGCCGTGGTCAAATGTGACCACGGCATCTGCGCAGTCCGGCAGCGGAAGTCGCGCACTTCTGCTCCGTTAACAGCGTTCCACGGCTGAGATCGGGGGAACCTGTTACATTGATCTAACAGGCTGAAGCCTCAAGCAGGCTTCGGTGCCTATTAGATGACTATAACAATACAGGCCACTAGGTGGCAGCATTGTATTGGTATAGTGCAAATGAAGTGTTCAATGGTTTCTATATAGACAACAATGAACACAATAGGCAATCTAATGATTACCAGTTATTGTCACCCAAGGTGACTTAAAGTAAAAAAAAGTTTTTGCAAATATAAAAAAAATAATAAAAAAACCTAAAAGTTTAAATCGCCACACTTTCCTTAAAATAAAAATACTTAATAAAAAAAATAAACACCATGGGCATCGCCGCGTGCGAAAATGCCCTTACTATTAAAATATAACAATAATAATGGCATAAAGCAAAAGGCGTAACGGGGAAAAAAAATTAAAACAGCCAATTTGCCATTTTTTGTCACTTCAACTACCCAATAATTTCTTTTATAAAAAGTGATCAAAAAGTCGCACACAGCCCCGTACACATAACTACAAAAAAGTTATAGGGGTCAGAATATGGTTATAAAAAACGCAGTATTAAAACGTCAGTATTAAAACGCAAGAAAAATTATACAAGTGTGGTATCGTTGTAACCGTACTGAGATGGAGAATGAAGATAACAGGTACATTTTACTGCATAGTGCACAGTGTAAAAAAATAAAAATAAAAACCTTTATCAGAATCAGTTTTTTCCCAATTCTACCCCATTTTCAATTTCTTTTCCGCTTCCTACTACATGGTATGCAACCGTAAATGGTGCCATTAGAAAGTACAACTTGTCCCGCAAAAAATAAGACCTCATAAGGCTATGTGAATGGAAAAATAAAAAAAAGTTAGGACTATGGGAAGGGGAAGGGGGTTGAGTAAAAAACGCAAAAATGGAAAATACCAGGGTCCATAAGCGGTTAAAATCTAGACGTGTCAGGTAAATTCCGAGTTCATATTTAGAATCAGAGAGCTCATTTTAGTATAAATCACATGTTTTTCTCTCAGTAGCAAAACCACTGTTGTGCGGTGACATCAATTACAAAGACTTGGAAGAACACACGAAAAACACTGCCACCTAAACCTGGAAATATCTGACTTGTTTGAGTATTCTACACATATAATGGGTGACACATAGGTGTGGTTACCCAGCTTTTCACAGATCCTGCATGCAGGATGTGTAGGAAAAAGCCGGCGCGTGCATAGGGCACTGCTTCGCTACCGGTAATTTACTAATGAGCACTTCCATTGTGCTAATTACTACAGGAAGCAGTGAACATGTTACTCCTAGTGCTAGCATTTCTCATCGTTCCCTGGTTCTGTTCTCCGGTCCCCTGCACTACAGTGTGCCCAAACAGTGTACAGCTTTAGGATGTAGTGTGTGTAGTCGCTAACTATGACCTGACACTGTGCAACATCAGGGCACAGTGCTGCAACAAGAGAGTGCAGATTGACAGTGGTAGCAGTGACACCCAGAGGGGAGAGAATTGTTTGTTTTTTTTGTCTGGGGTGAGGTTGGGGTTATAGGGGCGACAGGGGTCTGCATGATCTGGTGTTTGTGTAAATTTGTGGTCTTATCTGGGGTCTGTAAAGGACTGATGGCAGCAGCCGAGTTTCTTAAAACGAGGGCGGTATGTTATAGGTTCCATAATGACTTTGTAGTGACCCTCCTCAAATTTGTCCTTACCAAAAAAAAATTCAGTTCGATTCGCGGTTCTTCCACCAGCTCAGGAGGACCGCGATGAGGAGCCCTTGTGCCCCTACATACGCTAATCTCCTCCTGGGCTGGTGGGATGACCTGATTGTGGTCCTGATGTACAAACCTGGTGGGATGACAAGATTGTCTTCTGGACACGCTATATTGACAATGTCTTTGTGATATGGAACGGTGACGCTGAGGAATTTGTTAAGGCACTTAATATAAATGAGTTGGGCTTATCTTTTACCTTTGAGTTTCATCCAGATACACTAACATTTCTGGATGTCAGGATCACCAAAGAGAGAGAGACGAACAGTTTACTTCATTGAGGCAGTCATCACCCTACGAATTTAAAAAGGGGTATCCCCGGGGGTCAATACTTAAGGATGAGGAGGAATTGCTTAGATACAGAAAGCTTCCATCATGAGTCTAAAAAACTCCAGTACTGTTTTAGGAAGAGAGGCTATCCACAGCAGGTCCTAAGAGGGGCTTTCCAAAATGCAGAATTATGCGAACGTAATTCCCTCCTAGTACCTAGAGAGTCCAATGCAAAAGGGGAGGAAATCATTAGGATTATCTCCACCTTTGATGTGAAAAATCAGGAAGTTAGGGCCATCATTGACAAATACTGGCCCATTCTCCTAATGGATTCAGGCGTGGCTGATGTACTCCCTCCCCGTCTAAGTATCTCCTTTAGACGAGGTAGATGTCTACGTGACCGGTTGGTACATAGCCATTTCTCACGACCAGCCTCTGAGGGGACGTGGCTAGATAGAAAACCGATAGGCACGTTTTACTGCGGGACATGTTTGGCCTGTTGCTATCTGAAAAGCACCAAGTCCAACATCTGCTCAGTCACAAACAAGAGATACGACATCAGAGACTTCGTTAACTGTAGGAGTAAGGGGGTAGTGTATCTCTGTCAATGTACGTGCCCTAAGGATTACGTGGGAAAGACTTTCAGGGAATTCCGTCGACGTATTCTTGAACACACTAACGACATCAAGAAAAAGAAAGATACCCCTATAGCGAATCACATGTGGGAACAACATAGTGGGGATCTGAAGTCCCTGAAATTCTCAGTCCTGGAGTTAGTGAGACCCTCCCCCAGAAAGGGTGACTGGGACCGGAGAATCCTTCAAAAAGAGACCGAATGGATCTACAGATTCCGCTCTCAGTCACCAAGGGGGGTTAATGAGAAACTTACATTCTCATGCTTTATTTAACCTTGAATTTGTAACTATTATAATTTCACCTACTTCAAATATGGTTAGCCCCTTGCTTATTCAATACGCTTCACCTCCTATAACTGATAGAAAATGCTATCGACACAAGAAGTGTCATGTCACTATTTAAGAGACAGCTCTATATCTGAGAGTCTATCTATATATCTAATGTATCTATGTGTTGGCAAGAACAGGTGTTGGTTTACGGCACACTCACTAATTTTATTAGGGATCGACCGATTATCAGTTTTACCGATATTATCGGCCGATATTGAGGATTTTGACCGTTATCGGCATCTATTTTGCCGATATACCGATAACGTACTGGGAACACAGAACGCGTTGCTCTCAGCGCTCTCTGTGTTCGCTCCGCAGCACAGGGGAGAAGGAAGCCGTGTCTCTCTCCCCATGTGCTGCTGCTGCCGCCAATGAGAGGAGAGAAGATAAGAGGAGGGGAGGGGCTGTGGCCACCGCTCCACCAATGAAGATAAGTCTTTCATTAATTCATATACAGGAGGCGGGAGCTGGCTGCAGAATCATATAGCCGGCTCCCGACCTCTATGAGCTGTAGCTGCGGTCCGCGGTAGTTAACCCCTTAGGTGCCGCGGATCGCAGCTACCGCTCATAGAGGTCGGGAGCCGGCTATGTGATTCTGCAGCCAGCTCCCGCCTCCTGTATATGAATGATTGAGAGACTTATCTTCATTGGTGGCGCAGTGCGCCCCCCCCCAAGCCCCCCAGTATTAATCATTGGTGGCACAGTGCGCCCCCCACCCCCATCCCAATAGTAAAAACATTGGTGGCGCAGTGCGCCCCCCACCCAGTATTAATCATTGGTGGCAGTGGCCACAGGGTCCCCTCTCCCCTGCTCCTCCGATCGGAGCCCCAGCTGTGTAATCCTGGGGCTCCGATCGGTTACCATGGCAGCCAGGACGCTATTGAAGCCCTGGCTGCCATGTTCAGCTCCCTGCTGCTGTGTGCACAGAGCACAGAGCAGCAGGGACAGTGTGAGCTCCTATTCACCCTGATAGAGATCTATCAGGGTGAATAGGACAGGGTTCTAGTCCCTAAGGGGGCTAAAAGTTAGTAAAAAAAACCCACAAAAATATTAAGTATAAATGAAAAAGATTTACAAAAAAAATAAAAAATACACGTTAACAATAAACATATTAATTTTCAGCAGATTTGTGTATGAAATTTTTTTTTTTCTCAAAAATAAAAATACACAGAATATCGGTATAAATTATCGGCTATCGGCCTAAAAGTTCACAAATTATCGGTATCGGCCCTAAAAAATCAATATCTGTCGATCCCTACATTTTATTATTCGAAAAAAGACACTCCCATGCTATCCTCTTAATGTGTGGTCATAAAACATAAGTACCATTATACGCCCCCCTCTCCCTCCTCTTTGGGAGAGTCTGAAGTATGAGTGTGGGACGTATATGGGATGGTAGCAATGGAGGGGCGTACTCCCTTACGATCTGTCTGGCTACACATACCGATTAAGCGCAAGGCTACTGCACACTGCATTCCACTGTGCATATCGGTGGAGCGCGCGGCCATTTTCCTGCATCACGTGAGTACGTCACGTGACAAGGACATCGAACGTGCGCTCCACTAGCTTCATAGGTGAGACGCACGGCCATATTGTTAAGGATCACGTGAACAAGTCATGTGATCGCAATATCGAGGGAGCCGCGATTGCATGAATAACACAGCAGCACAGAGGCATGCTGACGCTATCATGGGTGATTGTATGGTGGATTAGCTTTCAGCGCATTATGATTATAAGCACTATTAGGTCAAATGCTATCTGTTGGCATGGGGAGTAGTACCTAGCCAATAGCAGGTTTAACTCCTCATCACATGATAAACATGGGCGGAGTAGTACCTAGCCAATAGCAGGTTTAACTCCTCATCACATGATAAACATGGGCGGATCAGGATTGGCCAATGTAGGTTGTGTCTGCCCCTATCCAGGCATTTAAAAAGTGAGTGTGTTGCATGGACTAATTGGAGCTGTATCTGTTTGCCCCCTGGAGCCCCTCCAACTGTGCACCATCGGTCTGTGAGTGAGCAATGTCGACTGGACTTATCAGATAAGTACTATACTAGTGGTTATTATTGAAGTAACTATTGAGGTCGGCACTGCATATGATTTATATCTGTATTGTTGACATATATTGCGTAGTTTATCATACTCTCTCACAGACCAGTGCCGTTTTGGGGTGCTCCAGCTTTTCTCCTTTTTTCCTTTTTCCCCCTTGTGTATTTTGATATACTTGATTTGATATTTAACTATTAGTGTTTGATACCAATTGTCCCCTGACGAACCTTAATTACCATAAGGGGAAACGCGTTGGGCCTGTGAACCAAGTACTGTGTATCAAATTAATGGGATCTTCAATCATGTATCGTGTATTAGATTTAAGTTAGGACCTTGTAAGGACAGGTTAGCCAAAGTACGCGGACAGAGTACCCCTACCATCCAGGTGTATCTCTGGGCTGAGTATAACTCTGTAGGGTTAAACAGGGACAGACAGTTGGTATATAGACGTGTTGTCCCATTGATAATTCCCTACTCACTGGCTGACTGTCCAGGTTATCATAGCTCCTTCTGTAGCTGCATTTCGTATATATTAGTCCTTTTGGGACTTGTTTTAATGTTAAAGAATCTATAATAAAAGTTACGTTTTAGGTGGTTGCTTTCAGTGATACTGTATAAATTTGGGCTCTGATCTGGGGTCTATAAATATGGGGTCTGTATGAATTTGGGCTCTGATCTGGGTGTGTATAAATTTGGAGACCTGGGGGCTGGTCTGGGATCTGAATGAATTTGGGGGCTGATGTTGGGTCTAATCTGGGGTCTGTATGAATTTCAGGGCTGATCTGGGGTCTGCATTAATTGTGGGATCTGGTCTGGAGGTCTCTATAATTTTTGGGGTCTATGGGTCTGCATTCATTTTTGGGTCTGTCTGGAGGTCTGTATTAAAGGGGCTCTCGTGCCTTTGAGCGAAAAGCCCCTAGGGTCCTAATCTGCCCCTGAACCTAAAATCTCCACTCACCTGGCTGTGGTCCCAGCTCTGCTCCATTCCTGGCTGCTTCTGGACCCTGTTGGACCAGCAAGTGTCTTAGTCCCATGACCACTGTGGCCAATCACAAGCATCAGTGGACTCAGTGGCTTGAATGGTACCTAACAGTTGTGACCAAACAGAGCAGCAGTGGGACAGCAGGCTGGTGAATGGTGTTTGTATGTTCAGGAGCACAGGATAGGGCCTCAAGGTTTGTTGGCTCCAAGACGGGACAACCCCTTTAATTTTAGAGTCTAGTTTGGGGAGCTGTGTTAATTTTGGGGTCTAAGGGTAAGTATTAATTCTGGGATCTCATCTGAACTATGTATTAGGAGGATGTCCAGCCATGAAAAATGAATTTTTTAAAACTGATTAAAATAAAAGTAGTGATACCTTCCTGCTCCCTGCCCCTATTCTTTTGCGGATTCTGTCTCCTCGTTAATCTCTGTACTTAGTCCATCTCCACTTAGACATGTGACCACTGTGGCCAATGACTGGTAGGAGAGTAGCGGTGGATCAGAAAGGTATCAATGCTTTTATTATTATTTTTGTTAACAATCTAAGCAGTTTAAAAGAAAACTAATGGGGGCACATTTTGCCAGAAGCAATCACAGTATTGGTGGAAGCCACAGAATGGCAGTATTAAAGGGGGCAGCTATAGAGAGTGGGGATGGACTGCAAAAGCAATGGGTTAGAGGTGTCCCCGGAATCTTCAGGGCCCTAATGCTAAGACCTCATGCACACAGCTGTTGCAGATGAACATTCTTTTCTTGAGCGCTATATGGCTGGAGCAACCGGATCCAGCTAGAAGGATAATAATAAATGCGTTTGGATTGCTCACCGAAATATAACACGGCCCAGCTGAAAACACTCAGCTGTAATTATAAAATATTAAAACAGATGGCCGGTTCTACCTTCTTTAAAAAATATAAATTTATTATAAAACCAATATATTCAACATTCATGTAGTGAAATAAAAACAAATTCATAAAATAAAACCAATTCATATAGCTTGTGTGCACTTTTTGTGTTTGCGTGTATTCATACACTGCGATAATGGTAATCACAGTCCCTCTTTTCCTGTTGCGGAGCTCACACAAAACAGGAATAGTATGGCGGTGTTAAGTAGGAGATAAGTGCGTGTCTTGCACTGTATATTTATGCAGTAATAGGCTGTTGTTCCTGGTCCCTTATATTGCAATATGCGTATAATCAGCAGGTGGATATGTTTAGCGCTTTAATCCTGCGCCATATTGGTCCTTTATTTTATGCCTTTTGTATCAATGTTTTTATGTTACCCTTTGTTACTGTTGTCCATCAAATCTAACATATAGTACACACTTGGGTTAGTTTGTTGCTTACCCTTTTCCTGGTGTATTTAATCGATGTATTGGGTAACCGTATGATACATACGTGGCTGCTATCCCGCTGTTTGTCTCTCCTCTGCGATCCTCGCTATGCGCTGCTGCTTGTGTCTTTGCTCGTATCTTTGCTCCTTGCGCATTCGGTCTAGGGAGACTGGGACTCTGACTTCATTTCGTAATTGATTTTCTTGTACTTATGGTTCTTTTCTCCTCCGCTATATATTAATTCATCAAACGCGTTTCGAAACTCACAATTGGTTTCTTCCTCAGTAATATAAAGCTATTACTGCATAAATATACAGTGCTAAACACGTACTTATCTCCTACATAACATTGCCATACTATTCCTGTTTTGCGTAAAGGTCCGCAACAGGAAAAGAGGGACTGTGATTACCATTATCGCAGTGTATGAGTACACGCAAACACAAAAAGTGCGCACAAGCTATATGAATTGGTTTTATTTTATGAATTTGTTTTTATTTCACTACATGAATGTTGAATATATTGGTTTTATAATAAATTGATATTTTTTAAAGAAGGTATAACCGGCCACCAGCTAGAAGGATGCTAGAAGTTTTCTAGATTGATAGAGGAACTTCGCTATCGCCGTCTAGCAGAGGGAGTATGTTTAGAGGGATGTAATCTTTAGGTTTTATAGAGATCTTGTTCCCTAGATATTGAAAAGTGGCAACGCACTGCTATTCCCCTACTCTATCCCCTTCATGTTGCGGCCAGGGATCCATTGGCATCAGGACTGACTTTCCCCAGTTGATTTGTAATCCAGAGTAATTACCAAAGGTATGTATAATATCCATGGTATGTGCGAGTCAGACGCATTTGCCAAGAATAACAACATATTATCAGCATATAGGGCTATTTTTACCTACACCACTCTATGTCCACACACCCTCTAATCCATGCTGCCAAAGGTTCTAGAGCAATTGCGAAAAGGAGGGGGGACAGAGGGCAGCCCTGCCGCATACCCCTTCCCAGCTTAAAGGATGCGGAAACGTTGCCATTAGCCTATATGCATCCCTGTAGTGATAGGCAGAGGATTTAAGTCAAACTCTTCTGCTGTTTGGCTGTATCTGTCTCTCCTGGTTTTGAACCTACTTGCTGACTACTCTTTTGTACCCTCCCTGGTCATTCTGGTAGGCCTGCTACTACCGAGCTTGCATCTGTTTTCTGATACCTTACTACGCAGAAGAAACCTGGGTACCTAGCAGCCAAGTTCAATCAGCCTTGGTGAGGGCTCTGGTGAAGAGCCTAGGGGGTATCTTTAGTTCCTACTAACTGGAGTGGTTAAGGAATACTGGTAGCAGTTGCTGAGTTTACTGGCTGTAGTTCCAGATGGTGACCATAGTATTTCCTTACATAAACTGTGGCGTAACAACACAAACTCTATTGGCAGGGACCTTTCTCCCCCTCTCTATTACCAGCTGACTATCTAATATGTATAGGCACCTTCCCATCTCTGCTCCTAAGGCAGATGTTAGGGTGAAAGAAAAGTAGTATAAATCACAGAAAAAATGCACCAAACGGATATGCCACTGACTATACTGGCTAGTCATAAATGCAGATATTAAAAGCTGAGACTTTTGCCAATATATTCCTGTCAGGAAAATATTGGAGCCCATCATGCACCACGTCACGGTCACTCAGCATGGCAAGGGGTCCTACCACTACGCTAACTATGGTGTGAACAAGGTCTGAAGGTGATCATCACCTTCAAACCATATCCGTTTGGTGCATTTTTTCTGTGATTTATATGATTATATTTTCATCCGCACAATGCTTCGGTTTGTGTAAGGATGCCTTTGTGGTGCATGTGGACCACGCCGACATCCTCCATTGTATGCATTTTTTTGCTGGGGATAGTCGTTTGCTGCAGTCCACATGCGGTGGGACTGCTCCCCCAATGAAAAACACGCTACAGTGTTTGGGGTTTGAGCAGTTCCCCCATATTTGCCCCGATATTTCTGTGATTTTGAAAGAAAAGTAGTGGTCAGATGGAATGCCTTATCATTTTCTTTTTAAGGAAGACGCCATCAGTGGTGTCTAGGAGTCTTAAGGCTCCATACATGTTATACTATTGTTAGCCGTTTCTGCCAGGACCAGCTAATAGTCTGGGGTAGTATATTCACCCACTGTCCAGCCAAGGGATGTTCCTGGTGCACGGATTTCACATTTTATGGTTTTAATTACACAGCTACATCCACAAATATTATTTGCAGCATTCTTATTATATGTATTCTGGCACAACTCCGCCACAAATTGGCAAACTACGTAAAGTTACATAGCAGGGTCGCTAAGTGATTAGGCACATAGGGGGAGATTTATCAAGATCGAGCCTTTCTGCACCAGTCTTGATATCCCCTGCACCGCCAGAGGATGCGCCTAATTCATGATGAGGCCTCTTCATAAATTAGGCGTATTCTCCAGAAGTCCATGCTCCTAAACAGAAATCTATGACAGCTCGGAGCTGCAGTAGATTTCTGGCTTAATTTGCGCCAGAAAACTGGCGTACATGAAGATAAATTTGTCAGGGTGGATGGCCATGCCTCCTTTAGGTAAAGTGTAGAGGGCAGCATAAAATCCGAGAGATTCAAATTTTTTTTTTTTTAAAGTCACCGCAAACTTGCAAACACATAGTTTGAGATTTTTTAGCACATGGGAGATGATAAATCTCCCCCATAGTGCATAAAAGTCGCCAACTCTGTGCTGACTCAATAACTGCAGAGTTCCAAATCTCTGACATTAACATCAGCACAAAAAGTGTGTGCCTGGAGTTTCATGGCATGGGTTTTCATGGACATCAGTGGGATGAAATCTTTATAACATCAGGCACAATACCATGTGTTGAATAGAGTGTTTTAAAGTGGACTCTGGACCAGTGGAAATGTGTTTTGAGGCGTGAGGAATGCCATTTCTCAATCTGGCAGTCTGAGGGAAAAGTCTGGGTTTGGTAAATCCCAGGAGAACCTTTCCTGTTCCAGCATGACTGCGCCCCAGTGAAAGCAAGATCCAAGGTATAGTTGGGTGAGTTTGTGTTACAAAGGTGTCACAAACTATCGCTGACCTTGTTGTGCATGGGGTCAGAAGGCCGCAGCGGGTGGCTGCTCACTCGGTTTCAAGAGATCGCTCCATGACCTAGTGGTGGGAATGGATTCCTGTCCAGGTTTTCCTGCTTAGGTTTGCGATCTTTTTTGTCCCATTTAGGAATCTGTAGTTTTATCTTTCAGCTGTTCTCTGTCAGCCACTCCCAGCTACTATATATTCTCCCCTTCTGCTTCCCTTGTTGCCAGATATAGACCTTCTCCGGTTCACTCCTGTTGTTGTCTCCCTTCTGGGATTGTTTGTAGTGGTTGTGTTGTTTGTCCTTTCCCTGTTGTTACCCTAGGTGTCAGTGGTGAGGACTAGTGCTCCCACCGCCCTATTCACTACCTAGGGCTTATTTCAGGGTAAGCCAGGGATGAGGCACGTGATCGGAGTATGGGTTAGCAGCCCGTCTAGGGACGTCAGGGCAGTCAGGTGCCAGGTTAGCTAGGGGTCACCACTCCTCCCTCTCCCTAGTGAAAGGGTACTCTGCTTCCCTCCCCTCTGTGCCGCACGTCTGTTACCTGCCATATCAGATATAATAGTTTGGTGTGGAAGAACTTGAGAGCTCTGACTTCAACCCCTTCGAATACGTTAAGGATGAACTAGAACGGACATTACATTCCATGCCATCAAAGTCGGAACTCTTAACCACCTCAGCTCCCCTAGCTTAAACACCCTTAATGACCAGACCACTTTTTACAATTCTGAACTACACTACTTTCACGGTTTATTGCTCGGTCATACAACTTACCACCCAAATGAATGTTACCTCCTTTTCTTCTCACTAATAGAGCTTTCATTTTGTGGTATTTCATTGCTGATGACATTTTAACATTTTTTGTTATTAATCCAAATTAACCAACATTTTTGCAAAAAAATGTCATTTTTCACTTTCAGTTGTAAAGTTTTTCAAATAAAACTACATTTCTATATAAATTCTTCTCTAAATTTATTGTTCTACATGTCTTTGATAAAAAAAATGCAATAAGTGTATATTTATTGGTTTGTGCAAAAGTTATAGCGTTTACAAACTATGGTACAAAAATGTGAATTTCCGCATTTTAAAGCAGCTCTGACTTTCTGAGCACCTGTCATGTTTCCTGAGGTTCTACAATGGCCAGACAGTAGAAACACCCCACAAATGACCCCAATTTGGAAAGCAGACAACCTAAGGTATTCGCTGATAGGCATAGTGAGTTCATAGAAGTTTTTATTTTTTGTCACAAGTTAGCGGAAAATTATGATTATTTTTTTTTCTTACAAAGTCTCATATTCCACTAACTTGTGACAAAAAAAATAAAAACTTCCATGAACTCACTATGCCCATCACGAAATACCTTGGGGTGTCTTCTTTCCAAAATGGGGTTACTTGTGGGGTATTTATACTGCCCTGGCATTTTAGGGGCCCTAATGTGTGAGAAGTAGTTTGAAATCCAAATGTGTAAAAAATGCCCTGTGAAATCCTAAAGGTGCTCTTTAGAATTTAGGCCCCTTTGCCCACCTATGCTGCAAAAAAGTGTCACACATGTGGTATCGCCATACTCAGGAGAAGTAGGGCAATGTGTTTTGGGGTGTCTTTTTACATATACCCATGCTGGGTGAGAGAAATATCTCTCTAAAAGACAACTTTTCCCATTTTTTTATACAAAGTTGTCATTTGACAGAGATATACCAGCATGGGTATATGGGTATATGTAAAAAGACACCCCAAAACACATTGCCCTACTTCTCCTGAGTACGGCGATACCACATGTGTGACACTTTTTTGCAGCCTAGGTGCGCAAAGGGGCCCAAATTCCTTTTAGGAGGGCATTTTTAGACATTTGGATTCCAGACTTCTTCTCACGCTTGAGGTCCCCTAAAATGCCAGGGCAGTATAAATACCCCACATGTGACCCCATTTTGGAAAGATGACACCCCAAGGTATTCCGTGAGGGGCATGGCGAGTTCATAGAAGATTTTTTTTTTTGGCACAAGTTAGCGGAAATAGATTTTTATTTTTTTTTCTCACAAAGTCTCCCTTTCCGCTAACTTGGGACAAAAAGTTCAATCTTTCATGGATTCAATATGGCCCTCAGCGAATACCTTGGGGTGTCTTCTTTCCAAAATGGGGTCATTTGTGGGATGTTTGTACTGCCCTGGCATTTGAGGGTCTCCGCAATCATTACATGTATGGCCAGCATTAGGAGTTTCTGCTATTCTCCTTATATTGAGCATACGGGTAATGAGATTTTTTTTTTTCGTTCAGCCTCTGGGCTGAAAGAAAAAATGAACGGCACAGATTTCTTCATTCGCATCGATCAATGTGGATGAAAAAATCTCTGCCAAAAAAAAAAAAGCAGGGGAAAGGCGTCTGCCAGGACATAGGAGCTCCGCCCAACATCCAAACCCACTCAGCCCGTATGCCCTGGAAATCCCGATTTCTCCATTCACATCAATCGATGTGGATGAATAAATCATTGCCGGGATATTATTTTTTTTTTATATACAAAGTGTTTGCCAAAGCATATGAACACCGCCCCTCAGCTCATAAGCCTCGGCAAACGTATCTTTTTTACTGCAGAGGAGAAATCTCGTCTTGCAGCGCCGCATACACCGACTTTTGTGTAATCTGACAGCAGCGCAATGCTTCTGTCAGAATGCACATCAGTGCTGCAGCTGGTTCATCGGTTGGTCCACCTAGAAGGTAAAAAAACAAAAAAAAAAAAAAAAAACAGGCTGCAACGCAATAAATTTATTAACATTAACTTTATATAACATTTGAAACAGAACATTAACTTTTTTGAACTTTTGGAACATTAACTTTTTTGCTTACCTGTGATTTTTTTTTTTTTACCTTTTATAGGACAAACCTCTCCTTCCCCATGGGACAATGTGCAAAGCGCAAATCGCCCAGAGATGTGACGAAGTACATTATGCACTTTGTCCCAGGTGAAAGGAGAGGTTTGCAGCAGCTGTGAGTGAAAGGGCCCTGAGAGCCCTGTGTGCCTGTCCTGTGTAACGCAATCCCTATGCTAAGTGTACCTGTGTGTGGTACTTCCGGAAACACTCCCCTAAGCATAGGGCAGGGTGGTCAGGGCAGTCAGGACAGAAATAGCAGGTGTCACGCCTTATTCCACTCCTGCTTCAGACACGACATTTTTTTCGGGGTGGTGGTTGGTTTGAGGTACCAGCAACGACACTGGGGAAATGTCGCTCGTGTAGATGGCTCACTACACTGGTGGTTGGGGCCACGGAACCTCCTGGATACAGAAGGGTTCTCGATGATCTCTTCCTAAAATTTGAGGAAGGATCTTGTTCTCCCAGCCTTACTGTAGAGAACAAAACTATTGTACATCGCCAATTGAATTAAATATACAGACACCTTCTTATACCAGTGTCTGGTCCTGCGGGAAAGTAAATAAGGAGCCAACATCTGGTCATTTAAGTCCACCCCTCCCATGAGCAAATTATAGTTGTGGACACAGAGGGGCTTTTCAATGACTCCAGTTGTTCGTTCAATTTCGATTGTCGTGTCTGCGTGAATGGAGGAGAGCATGTAAACGTCACGCTTGTCTCTCCATTTCACCGCGAGCAGTCCTTCGTTACACAAGGCAGCCCTCTCCCCCGTTGCAAGACGGGTGGTAACGAGCCGTTGGGGGAAGCCCCGGCGACTAGGTCGCACGGTGCCACAGCAGTCAATCTGTTCTAAAAACAAATGCCTGAAGAGGGGCACACTTGTGTAAAAATTGTCCACATAAAGATGGTACCCCTTGCCAAATAAGGGTGACACCAAGTCCCAGACTGTCTTCCCACTGCTCCCCAGGTAGTCAGGGCAACCGACCGGCTCCAGGGTCTGATCTTTACCCTCATAGACTCGAAATTTGTGCGTATAGCCTGTGGCCCTTTCACAGAGCTTATACAATTTGACCCCATACCGGGGTTGCTTGGGATGTATTGTTTGAAGCCAAGGCGCCCGGTAAAATGTATAAGGGACTCGTCTATGCAGATGTTTTGCTCAGGGGTATACAAATCTGCAAATTTGGTGTTAAAGTGGTCTATGAGGGGCCGAATTTTGTGGAGCCGGTCAAAAGCTGGGTGGCCTCTGGGACGAGAGGTGCTGTTGTCACTAAAGTGCAGGAAACGCAGGATGGTCTCAAATCGTGTCCTGGACATGGCAGCAGAGAACATGGGCATGTGATGAATTGGGTTCGTGGACTAATATGACAGCAATTCATGCTTTTTTGTCAGGCCCATGTTGAGGAGAAGGCCCAGAAAAGTTTTAAATTCGGAAACTTGGACGGGTTTCCACCGGAAAGACTGGGTATAAAAGCTTCCCGGGTTGGCGGCTATAAATTGAGTGGCATACCGATTTATTTCTGCCACGACTAAGTCCAAGAACTCCGCAGTCAAGAACAGCTCAAAAAACCCCAGTGCCGATCTGAGCTGTCTCAACCCGAACTCCAGACTGGGCGGTGAAAGGGGGAACTACCGATGCGGCTGAAGTTGGGGGCTGCCAATCAGGGTTTGCCAGCACCTCAGGGACTCTAGGGGCCTGTCTGTGCTCGCCACTTCAACTGCCCTTCTGGTGCTCGCCACTTCACCATGTTCTACGGCAGTGCTGGTACTAGGTCCAGGATGGGCTGCGCTGCTGGTGTATGCCTCACCACGTAATCCGACAGCGCCAGCCCCACTCTGCTACCCTTGAAGCGGATCCTGCGCAACCTGTGGTCTAGCAACACGGGGCCGGGTACGCCTGGTGGCATCAGGGACCTCAACCTTATCGTCCGAACTTTGGGTCAGACTGCCACTGCTTTCTACAGGTTCGTATTCTGACCCGCTGGATTTGTCAGATGAGGGTTCCCATTCCTCATCCGACTGGGTCAGAAGCCTGTAGGCCTCTTCAGAAGAATACCTCTTCCTTGCCATTTGGTCAACTAAATTTAGGGGTATTCCCTGAGACTACCCAAGAAAAAAAGCAAGCCTGTCTTACAAATGGGAGGCTAGCGAAGTACCGGAGGCCGCCGCGATTGATAAAAAATATCAAAACAGATTTTTTTTATCGCCGCAGCGCTTGTGAAGTGATTCTGCAGTGATAAAAAAAAATAAAAAATCTTGTCACTGCGGCGGGGCGGGCGTGGGTGAACACACGTGTGGGCGACCGATCAAGCCTGATCGGGCAAACACTGTGTTTTGGGTGGAGGGCGAGCTAAGGTGACACTAATACTATTACAGATCTGACTGTGATCAGTTCTGATCACTTACAGAAACTATAAAAGTATCAATGCCAATTAGCGATACGCTAATCAGCGAATCAATGACTGCGGTGCGGTGGGCTGGGCGCTAACCGACGCTAACTACCTAACAAAGGGGCCTAAACTAACCTAAAACCTAACCGTCAATACTAGTGGGAAAAAAAAGTGACAGTTTACACTGATCACTTTTTTCCCTTTAATTAGTGATTGACAGGGGTGATCAAGAGGTTAATTGGGGTGATGGGGGGTGATCTGGGGCTAAGTGTAGTGTTTGGTGTGTACTCACAGTGATGTCTGCTCCTCTGCTGGGACCAACCGACAAAAAAGGACCAGCAGAGGAGCACAGAAGCTATTTAACACCTTATATTTATAAATATAAGGTGTTAGATGGCTTGTGATTCGATTTTTTAAAAGTCACCAACCTGCCAGCGATGATCATTGGCTGGCAGGCTGGTGACGAACTTCTGATGTAACGATTCCCGGCCCACACTGCACATGCACGGGCCGGCTCTGCCCGAAATCTCGCGTCTCGCGAGAGGACGCACTGGCGCGTCCAGGAGGAATAACAGGGCCGCCGCCGCCAGGACGCAATCCTGAGTACGGCAGTCCTGAGGAGGTTAAAGAGGTTGTTCTCTGATGTTGACCAATCCTCAGGATAGATCATTAATATCAGATCAGCAGGGGTCTAACTCAAGGCACCCTCGCTGATCAGCTGTTCTCTTCACTTTTTACCTGCTCGCCGTTAACAGTGCAATGGCACAATTACAATGCTCCAGCTAACTGGCGGTGGATGCTGGGAGTCGGACCCCTGCTGATCTGATAGGTCATCAATATAAGAAAGCTGGACAACCCCTATAAAAAAAATTCGGGATGAATGGCAAAAATTCCTATGGAGTAAAGTCTAACATCTTGCAGAAACCCACTCC
The DNA here is from genome assembly GCF_905171765.1 of Bufo bufo. NCBI lineage: Eukaryota > Metazoa > Chordata > Amphibia > Anura > Bufonidae > Bufo > Bufo bufo. Next base: position 159,985,097 of record NC_053393.1, on the reverse strand, counting down.
ATATTAAAGGGATTCTGTTACCTCGTATAACACTAATTCAGATTTTAAACCAGTCATGCTCCACAGCTTACCTTGAATCGGCTGTGCTGTTCTATATTGTAATCCGTCCAGCAGTTTTGCAGAAAAACGACTTTTATAAAACCCTGAAGGTGCCCAGAGGGGCGTTATGTTCCCCTTTGTGTGCCCAGTAACGCCCCTCTTACAGTGCCCAAAACGCCTTCCTCCAGAATCCCTAACCGCCCACATCGTCTCATCCCTCTCCTCCCCCTCCCTGACGGCCGAGCGAAGTCTCGCGCAGATGCAGTACCCACTGAGGGCTGCGATTTGCTGGAGACTGAGGGCAGTAGCTTCATCGTCGTCACTGGGCATGCGCCGAGCCCAGTGACGTCCGATGCTCGCGCGAGACTTCGCTCGGCCGTCAGGGAGGGGGAGGAGAGGGATGAGACGCTGTGGGCGGTTAGGGATTCTGGAGGAAGGCGTTTTGGGCACTGTAAGAGGGGCGTTACTGGGCACACAAAGGGGAACATAACGCCCCTCTGGGCACCTTCAGGGTTTTATAAAAGTCGTTTTTCTGCAAAACTACTGGACGGATTACAATATAGAACAGCACAGCCGATTCAAGGTAAGCTGTGGAGCATGACTGGTTTAAAATCTGAATTAGTGTTATACGAGGTAACAGAATCCCTTTAATATGGAGTGGGTTTCTGCAAGATGTTAGACTTTACTCCATAGGAATTTTTGCCATTCATCCCGAATTTTTTTTATAGGGGTTGTCCAGCTTTCTTATATTGATGACCTATCAGATCAGCAGGGGTCCGACTCCCAGCATCCACCGCCAGTTAGCTGGAGCATTGTAATTGTGCCATTGCACTGTTAATGGCGAGCAGGTAAAAAGTGAAGAGAACAGCTGATCAGCGAGGGTGCCTTGAGTTAGACCCCTGCTGATCTGATATTAATGATCTATCCTGAGGATTGGTCAACATCAGAGAACAACCTCTTTAACCTCCTCAGGACTGCCGTACTCAGCCGATTCAAGGTAAGCTGTGGAGCATGACTGGTTTAAAATCTGAATTTGTGTTATACGAGGTGACAGAATCCCTTTACTGCCTATGGATTTTGAATTGTTTGCATTTTCAGCTATGGAGATGGGCACCTACACATTTATTTCATTTTAGAGGATGTGCTGACTAACTTGGTCTTTTGTCTTTGTAGTATGCTTTTCGAGTTGCGGCTGCCTTCATTTTTAGTTGTGCACTCTAAACAAACCCATCTTTCCCACAGGCGGTTTTTATCTGTGCGGTATATACAGGTGAAACTCCAAAAATTTGAATATTGTGCAAAAGTTTATTTATTTCAGTAATGCAACTTAAAAGGTGAAACTAATACAGTCATGGCCGTAAATGTTGGCACCCCGGAAATTTTTCAAGAAAATGAAGTATTTCTCACAGAAAAGTATTGCAGTAACACATGTTTTGCTATGCACATGTTTATTCCCTTTGTGTGTATTGGAACAACTCCAAAAATGGGCTGGACAAAATTATTGGCACCCTTAACTTAAAGGGGTATTCTCATCTTCCCTTTTCATACTTACCTTCCTTGAGCGCGACGTTCACTTCTGGCCGGGCCGCGCTTGCGCAGAAGACTGAAGATTTTCTCCTGACCGGGCAGCGCAATGTCCTGAACGCGCACGCCGCCGCGCATGCACCATGGTGACTTATTCCTGGCCTGTATAGTACAGAGCCGGCGTGCGCGTTTGCGGCTCTGTACTATACTGGCCAGGAAGAAGTCATCATGGCGCATGCGCGGCGGCGTGCGCGCTCAGGACATTGCGCGGCCCGGCCGGGAGAATCTTCAGTCTTATGCGCAAGCGCGGCCTGGCGGGGTTCGACAGGAGAGGTGGACGTAATCACGGGAGACCAAAGACAACATCAGGTAAGAGGGGACTTATTTTCTAAAAAAGGGTGGGAATTGGGTAATAACATGCATTTAGAAAAATGATCACTGTCAAATCATTAACAGATTTAACAGTGATCATTAAGATGAGAATACCCCTTTAATATTTGGTTGCACACCCTTTGGAAAAAATAACTGAAATCAGTCGCTTCCTATAACCATCAATAAGCTTCGGACACCTCTCACCCGGAATTTTGGACCACTCTTCCTTAGCAAACTGCTCCAGGTCTCTCTTATTGGAAGGGCGCCTTTTCCCAACAGCAATTTTAAGATCTCTCCACAGGTGTTCAATGGGATTTAGATCTGGACTCATTGCTGGCCACTTCAGAACTCTCCAGTGCTTTGTTGCCATCCATTTCTGGGTCCTTTTTGACATATGTTTGGGGTCATTGTCCTGCTGGAAGACCCAAGATCTCGGACGCAAACCCAGCTTTCTGACACTGGGCTCTACAGTGCGACCCAAAATCCGTTGGTAATCCTCAGATTTCATGATGCCTTGCACATATTCAAGGCACCCAGTGCCAGAGGCAGCAAAACAACCCTAAAACTTCAATGAACCTCCACCATATTTCACTGTAGGTACTGTGTTCTTTTCTTTGTATGCCTCATTCCGTTTTTCGGTAAACAGTAGAATGATGTGCTTTACCAAAAAGCTCTATCTTGGTCTCATCTGTCCACAATACGTTTTCGCAGAAGGATTTTGGCTTGCTCAAGTTCATTTTTGCAAAATGTAGTCTTGCTTTTTTATGTCTCTATGTCAGCAGTGGAGTCCTCCTGGGTCTCCTGCCATAGCGTTTCATTTCATTTAAATGTCGACGGATAGTTTGCGCTGACACTGATGCTCCCTGAGCCTGCAGGACAGCTTGAATATCTTTGGAACTTGTTTGAGGCTGCTTATCCACCATCCGGACTATCCTGCGTTGACACCTTTCATCAATTTTTCTCTTCCATCCACGCCCAGGGAGATTAGCTACAGTGCCATGGGTTGCAAACTTCTTGATAATCTTGCGCACTGTGGACAAAGGCAAATCTAGATCTCTGGAGATGGACTTGTAACCTTGAGATTGTTGATATTTTTCCACAATTTTGGCTCTCAAGTCGTCAGACAGTTCTCCTCCCCTCTTTCTGTTGTCCATGCTTAGTGTGGCGCCCACAGACAAACAATGCAAAGACTAAGTGAACTTCTCTCCTTTTTATCTGCTTTCATGTGTGATTTTTATATTGCCCACACCTGTAACTTGCCCCAGGTGAGTTTAAAGGAGCATCACATGCTTGAAACAATCTTATTTATCCACAATTTTGAAAGGTGCCAATAATTGTGTCCAGCCCATTTTTGGAGTTTGGTGTGACATTATGTCCAATTCGCTCTTTTCCCTCCCTTTTTTGGTTTTGTTCCAATACACACAAAGGAAATATACATATGTATAGCAAAACATGTGTTACTGCAATACTTTTCTGTGAGAAATACCTTATTTTCTTGAAAAATTTCAGGGGTGCCAACATTTATGGCCATGACTGTATATGAGATAGACTCATTACATACAAAGCAAGATATTTCAAGCCTTTATTTGTTATAATTTAAATTACAGTTTATTAAAACCCCAAATTCCCAATCTCAGAAAATTTGAATATTGTGAAAAGGTTCAATATTCTAGGCTCAAAGTGTCAGACTCTAGTCAGCTAATTAATCCGTAACACCTGCAAAGGGTTCCTGAGCCTTTAAATTGTCTCTCAGTCTGGTTCAGTAGGAATCACAATCATGGGAAAGACTGCTGACCTGACAGTTGCGCAGAAAACCATCATTGACACCCTCCATAAGGAGGGAAAGCCTCAAAAGGTAATTGCTAAAGAAGTTGGATGTTCCCAAAGTGCTGTATCAAACCACATTAATAGAAAGTTATGTGGAAGGGACAAGTGTGGAAGAAAAAGGTGCACAAGCAGCAGGGATGACCACAGCCTGGAGAGGAAAAGGCCATTCAAAAGTGTTAGGAACTTTCACAAGGAGTGGACTGAGGCTGGAGTTAGTGCATCAAGAGCCACTACACACAGATGGATCCTGGACATGGGCTTCAACTGTCGTATTCCTCTTGTCAAGCCTCTCCTGAACAACAAACAACGTCAGAAGCGTCTTACCTGGACTAAAGAAAAAAAGAACTTGTCTGTTGCTCAGTGGTCCGAAGCCCTCTTTTCTGATGAGAGCAACTTTTGCATCTCATTTGGAAACCAAGGAACCAGAGTCTGGAGGAAGAATGGAGAGGCACACAATGCAAGATGCTTGAAGTCCAGTGTGAAGTTACCTCAGTCTGTGTTGTTTTGGGGAGCCTTGTCATCTGCTGGTGTTAGTCCACTGTGCTTTATTAAGTCCAGAGTCTATGCAGCCGTCTACCAGGAGATTTTAAAGCACGTCATGCTTCCTTCCGCAGACAAGCTTTATGGAGATGGTGACTTTTATTTTCCAGCAGGACTTGGCACCTGCCCACACTGCCAAAAGTACCAAAACCTGGTTCACTGACCATGGGATTACTGTGCTCGATTGGCCAGCAAACTCGCCTGACCTTAACCCCATAGAGAATCTATGGGGCATTGCCAAGAGAAAGATGAGAGACATAAGACCGAACAATGCAGAAAAGCTGAAGGCTACTATTGAAGCATCCTGGTCTTGCATAACGCCTCAGCAGTGGCATAGGCTGATAGCATCCATGCCACGCCGCATTGAGGCAGTAATTGATGCAAAAACCAAGTACTGAGTACATATGCATGATTATTCTTTTCAGAGGTCCTACATTTTTCTATTTAAAGAGGAACTTTCATCGGGCAAAACATTGTGAACTAAGTGTCATGACATATAAAGCAGCGCCCAGGGATCTCACTGCACTTACTATTATCCCTGGGCGCCGCTCCGTTCTCCCGTTATGCCCTCCGGTATGTTCGGTAACTTGGTTATAGTTTGAGGAGACTGCCCTTGTTTTCCTGGGCGTCTCCTTCTCCTAGGCTGTAGCGCTGCCCAATCGCAGCGCAGAGCTCACAGCCTGGGAGAAAAAACCTCCAAGACTGTGAGCTCTGCACTGCGATTGGCCAGCGCTACAGCCTGGGATAAGGAGACGCCCAGGAGAACAAGGGCAGTCTCCTCCTACTATAACCAAGTCCCCTAAGTCTCCGCCTACTATAACCAAGTGACCGAACATACCGGAGGGCATAGCAGGAGAACGGAGCGGCGCCCAGGGATAATAGTAAGTGCAGTGAGATCCCTGGGCGCCGCTGTGCAGATCATGACACTTAGTTCACAATGTTTTGCCAGATGAAAGGTCCTCTTTAACATCATTTTTATTATTGATTTCATGTAATATTCTACATTTTCTTAGATTGTGGCTTTGGGGTTTCATAAGCTGTAAGCCATAATCATCCAAATTATACCAAATAAAGGCTTGGAATATCTCGCTTTGCATGTAATGAGTCTATCTCATATATTGGTTTCACCTTTTAAGTTGCATTACTGAAATAAATTAACTTTGCACAATATTCAAATTTTTCGAGTTCCACCTGTAGCTGAAGCTTGCTCTCCCTGAATTCATTTCAGGTGCAGTTGGTGCAAGGAGAGGTATCCTATGGAGTAGGTTCCCATCAAAAAGAGGTCACCTTGCCATAGTGGGTGGGCACATATGATTTTGATGAAAATATATTGTATAGAGTGAATGCAGCATTGGCTCTTATATTCTATATTTGCAGGGTGCTATTGCTTTGTGTTTGCTTTTACTTATGGATTTAGAATGGGATGTCAGAAAAGCTCCTACAGGTACAATGTGTAGGTGACCCAATGCTTATTTCCACATAGTGTATCTAATGTGCATGGCCAGCCTGTTGTTGAAATGAAGACATTTTTTTGAGTATTTTATATTTTATGGCATATATAGCACCCCTAAAATACAAATATTAAGCTTAAAGCGAACCTTTCACCTGGATTTCACTTAATAAACTATTAAAAGTACCTTATAGATCATCCTCATTGTGTTAGCACACGGTCTTGTCCCGCTTTTCTGTCATGTATATGCATGGAAAAATCGCCTTATAAAGTACTCTTCTCCAGCTCCACAAGTCACGGTAGAAGTCAAGGGGGTAGCCCTTCCCTCACTCCAGGCTGTAACTCCCCTGCCCTAACCCCACCTCTATGCAGTCTAATTGACACCCGGCTCAGTCGCCGGGACCACGCTTGTACAGGCGGCGCATGCACCGTCGGACTCAAGCGCGATCCTGTAACTGAATCGCGCATGCACCGTCCCCGATGCCTGCCTGTCTTCTCTTCCTCACGCGCGATTCAGTTACAGGATCGCGCTTGAGTCCGACGGCGCATGCGCCGCCTGTACAGGCGCAGTCCCGGCGACTGAGCCGGGTGTCAATTAGACTGCATAGAGGCGGGGTTAGGGCAGGGGAGTTACAGCCTGGAGTGAGGGAAGGGCTACCCCCTTGACTTCTACCGTGACTTGTGGAGCTGGAGAAGAGTACTTTATAAAGCGATTTTTCCATGCATATACATGCCAGAAAAGCGGGACAAGACCGTATGATAACACAATGAGGATGATCTATAAGGTACTTTTAATAGTTTATTAAGTGAAATCCAGGTGAAAGGTTCGCTTTAACAAATCACAATTGTCATATTGGCCGCAGACGATAATAAAGTACAATATAAAGAGATAAACATTTGGAAACACAGAAAGAATAAATAGCTGTGCTTGTATCTGAATGATGATTTGTAACCCCCTGTTCTCCATGATAGTAAGCACTTGTTTGGTGTTGAACTCCATTGCTTAAAGAAGGGGGATGCAGTAGGAGTAGAATTACAAAGAAACTGGCTCTAGCCCAACGTTCTCACAGAGCCCTAGCAACATTTTCTTTCTTTGGTGCTGAATCAAATTATTAATTCAAAGAAATTAGAAAAAAGACTGTAGTATAATTTAGAAGTGTCATACCAAGTTCCCATCTTACTTTTCCAAATTCTCAAATCATCAAGATTCTGTATATGTAGACTAATGGACAATTTCCCAACTCCTACCGTCCTGCCTCTCCACACCCATGACTCTGGTATTACTGGCTAGTTAACATGTCTGTCTGGGCAGTCCAGTGCTCACGGATGTAGTGAAAACTACATTTCCCATAATCGCTCTGTGTGTGCTGATTCACACTCTCTGTAATATCACTGCTGGTTCTAGTGGTCACTAGGAGTGAGGCTTTTTTTCCACACCAGACAAGCGCAGCTGAACAGCCAGACTGCGCACACGCCATCTCAGTGCGCAGCTAGAAGAAGAGACGCGCAAATGGTCAACCTTTTATATAGGGAGCTACAGCTCGAAGATAATTGTAATTGCAAACACTCATGATTTTTAATGTTTGGGGCCACATGCCATAAATGTAAGTTGGAACAAACCCTTTAGTCCAAGTTTAATAAAAAAATAAAAATAATGACATTTTACTGTTTTTCCTCAATCTGCTCCACATGATGTCCTCCTGTCTTCATCTGTCAGATGACATAATTTCCAGTATAAGAAGAAAAAGGTAATAGCCAGCTCACCTCCGGTGTCCTATGTAGCGGTGCACGGGGGCGGACTCAAGCCAGTCCTCGATGTAAATTCAAGTATAGAAGAAGGCTCCAGCACCAAGCGTAGACGTTTCAACAATCCCAATCTTTATTCATCAACATGTTCCATATGGATACAGCAATCAGTGGCACTGTCTCCCACTTAATCCCAGAGAATCTACGCGTTTCGAACAGTAGTGTTCTTAGTCATGATCTGAGGTGTCTGACATGTTCTGCATTGAAATCGGGTCCAACTCCAGTCTCCCCGCCCCCCAGGAGGAGTTTGGGGAAGTAGGGTGGACACAAAGACAATTAGAATCATGTGAGACACCTGCACGAACATTCTCACCCGTGACATAAATTATACATCCTAATAGTAACAAGCATGTAATATAATAGAAAATCATATGGTTTTTCTTATCAATACAAATGTATTGACCCTACAGAGTAAAAGGTAGCATTGGTAGCAGATATTGAACTGGAATAATAGCATCATAGGAATATATTCTATTGTAGATTGACCGCATCATATTCAGTACATTATAATAAATGACATACTTTCAAAATGATGATCCTTCCTTTCAAAATAGCCATGGCTGCAAAATTCATGTTCCCAGGTAGGGGTAAAACAACAGAAGAAGGGGAAAATTTCCACTAGATGAAAATAAAGATCTAAATACATCCAAAATTATATTCATAAAAATCACATGGTGTGAACTGGAGCCGTAATCGGCGCATATCAAGTGGTCAGAAGATTGTAGCAAACATAGTTTAGTTAAATGCTACACCCTGTGGTGTTTTTCTCTTGCTACAATGATTAATCCTCTGAGGTCAGTTGCCATCATATTCACGGAAACCATGTAGTGTGAACTGAGGCCGGAGTCTGGGAACATCAGATGGTAAGATGGTTACAGAAAATCCTACATAAATAATCATTATAATTAGGGTTGATATTTCTATCTGAGATATAGTAACTTGTAGATACAGCTATTTCAGTAGAGAAAAAAGAGAAGTTCTATGATTATACTGTTTATTTAAATCAAAAATTTATTTATATTGTTTTTACCTTATTTTGGGGTTATTATATTTTTATATTTTTATAATTTGCTGTGTGAAAATAAGTGATATCAGTGGATATGTTAATGTAGAAGCTTGTTCTCCATATGACTTCTCATATATCAAATGGTAACTTGAATAGCTTAGATTAGTATTTTATATTGTAAGCCAGTCCACTGTGTTATGTCCCCCTTATTGTAGTAATTCCGTTTTTATGCGACATCATATACTAAATATACTTTTTATACATAAGTTGAAAGTATATAGGTCTACTTATTTTGATGTCTGTAATAACAATTTATATTTTGTGTTTTCATTGTGATTTTATATTTTATTTTTTATCAATTGTTATTACAAATAGTGGACAATTTGATAACCTACGTATAGGTATGACGGGCAATTTTGTGACATACATATAGATATTTGACATTGTTGGTTTGTCGATGTCTGTATATGTTATTTTCACATATTTAATAGCAGATTGCACATAGACTTTTGGTATGGTATATATGTATACCTGCGATATTTTAATATCAAAAAACTATATGTATGTATTATTGAAAGTTCCCAAATAATATCAAATGTACATGTAACTAGATGGGACACCCTAGTTGTAAAGGGGATCTATCTCAAACTGAGAGGAAAAGAAGAACCATATGTTTAAAAATAACTATATATGAAAACAAATATTTACTTATATAGGTATGAAAATAAAAACAAGGCAATAATGGCTATGCTGCATCACACCTTCAATATAAGTACATTAATTCCTTTTTGAGGTTGAGACCTTGCGGACATCTCGTGTTCAGTCTCCAAATCCAAAATGCTTCTCGTAAGAGGGTTTTTTGTTTAATATTACCGCCCCTTTGTGATAATGTGACACGTTCGAATGCAAATGTAAGGAAGGTATCAGTATTGCGGCTATGGACGTTTATGAAGTGATTAGCTGCATTAGATATCCCTGTTGTTAAAGGGTTAGCGATGTAATTTAAATGCTCCCGTAACCTATCCTTAAATTTCCTGGTTGTGCATCCCACATACATTAAATCACATGAGGTACATGTGATAATGTAAATGACTCCAGCTGTATTGCAATTTATATAGCTCTTAATGGGGAAAATTTCAGAATGTGTAGAATTGTGAAATTCTTTGGTAATTTTAGAGACTTTGCATGTTTTACATCTCTGACTGGAGTTGGACCCTATTTCAATGCACAACATGTCAGACACCTCAGATCATGACTAAGAACACTACTGTTCGAAACGCGTAGATTCTCTGGGATTAAGTGGGAGACAGTTCCACTGATTGCTGTATCCATATTGAACATGTTGATGAATAAAGATTGGGAATGTTGAAACGTCTACGCTTGGTGCTGGAGCCTTCTTCTATACTATAATTTCCAGTACCAGGGATCAGAGTCTAGTCTCCCTACAGACCTAGCTGTAAGGATCACAGGCAATAATTCACATAAGGACCCGAGAGGGAAAAGGGTGGGAGACTCCATCCAAGATGGCTCCCAGTCCTGAGCTATGTAGAGAACATGCGCTTGATACACTGGATATAAGTAGAAAAATTGGCAAAATGTGCATAGAACTAGGGGTTTTGTTAGGATATATTAACACATTCTGCAAAGTGTGAATATACCCTTAGGCTGGTAGAGCTTTTGTGGCAAAATTAGCCTTTAAGCATAAGAATTTAACATTATGTGAACCATCAAATGTGCCTTATATAACACTAGCAGAAGGACCCGGGTACATTTCATCTACAGTGGATATAAAAAGTCTACACACCCCTGTTAAAATGTCAGGTTTCTGTGATGTAAAAAAATGAGACAAAGATAAATCATTTCAGAACTTTTTCCACCTTTAATGTGACCTATAAACTGTACCACTAAATTGAAAAACAAACTGAAATCTTTTAGGTGGAGGGAAGAAAACAAAAAAAAAACTAAAATAATGTGGTTGCATAAGTGTGCACACCCTCTTATTACTGGGGATGTAGCTGTGTTCAGAATTAAGCAATCACATTCAAAATCATGTTAAATAGGAGTCAGCATACACCTGCCATCATTTAAAGTGCCTCTGATTAACCCCAAATAAAGTTCAGCTGCTCTAGTTGGTCTTTCCTGACATTTTCTTAGTCGCATCCCACAGCAAAAGCCATGGTCCACAGAGAGCTTCCAAAGCATCAGAGGGATCTCATTGTTAAAAGGTATCAGTCATGAGAAGAGTACAAAAGAATTTCCAAGGCATTAGATATACCATGGAACACAGTGGAGACAGTCATCATCAAGTGGAGAAAATATGGCACAACAGTGACAATACCAAGATCTGGACGTCCCTACAAAATTGATGAAAAGACGAGAAGAAAACTGGTCTGGGAGGCTACCAAGAGGCCTACACAACATTAAAGGAGCTGCAGGAATATCTGGCAAGTACTGGCTGTGTGGCACATGTGACAACAATCTCCCGTATTCTTCATATTTCTGGGCTATGGGGTAGAGTGGCAAGACGAAAGCCTTTTCTTACGAAGAAAAACATCCAAGCCAGGCTACATTTTGCAAAAACACATCTGAAGTCTCCAAAATGCATGTGGGAAAAGGTGTTATGGTCTGATGAAACCAAGGTTGAACTTTTTGGCCATAATTCCAAAAGATATGTTTGGTGCAAAAACATCACCAAAGGAACGCCATACCCACAGTGAAGCACGGTGGTGGCAGAATCATGCTTTGGGGCTGTTTTTCTTCAGCTGGAACTGGGGCCTTAGTTAAGCTAGAGGGAATTATGAACAGTTCCAAATACCAGTCAATATTGGCACAAAAACTTCAGGCTTCTGCTAGAAAGCTGAACATGAAGAGGAACTTCATCTTTCAGCATGACACTGACCCAAAGCATACATCCAAATCAACCAAGGAATGGCTTCACCAGAAGAAGATGAAAGTTTTGGAATGGCCCAGCCAGAGCTCAGACCTGAATCCGATTGAAAATCTGTGGGGTGATCTGAAGAGGGCTGTGCACAGGAGATGCCCTCGCAATCTGACAGATTTGGAGTGTTTTTGCAAAGAAGAGTGGGCAAATCTTGCCAAGTCAAAATGTGCCATGCTGATAGACTCATACCCAAAAAGACTGAGTGCTGTAATAAAATCAAACGGTGCTTCAACAAAGTATTAGTTTAAGGGTGTGCACACTTATGCAACCATATATATATATATTTTTTTGTTTTCTTCCCTCTACCTAAAAGATTTCAGTTTGTTTTTCAATTGAGTTGTACAGTTTATAGGTCACATTAAAAAGGTGGAAAAAGTTCTGAAATTATTTATCTTTGTCTCTTTTTTTTACATCACAGAAACCTGACATTTTAAAAGGGGTGTGTAGACTTTTTATATCCACTGTATTTCATTTAATGTTTGTGTGTGTCGTTAAAAGATATCGACAGTATCACCTATAACAGTGACATCTACAGTAGCCCGCCCCCTAACAGTAACCTCCACAGTCCCCCATCCCTTAACACTGACCCCCCACATTGCCCGCCTTCTTAAAATGGGACCTCCACAGCACCCGCCCCTTAACACTGACCATAGGTTAGAGTCCCCGTAACTGTGACCTCCACCATTCCCCAAATACAGGGATAAAGTGAGTCATGATAGCAGCTGCCACATGCTCTAAATGCTTCTGTTCCTGCACTGAATGCTACATTAGATATTCTTTGATTCCTTGTAACCATTGACACTAGCTGTCTAAAATCTCAAACGCTGCCCCTCGACATGTTTCGCCAGCTAATCTGGCGTCTTCAGGGGTTTAGGGCAGAGTATATTCTAATAATATACATAAGCAGTTTTTTTCCACTTTTGGTTCCTTTATCTTTTATTTCAAAGTTTTGCAGTATCTTAAATGTTTAATACTTCCTCTGCATGTCTCTTCCCCTGCACGCAGAGCTCAGGGAAAACTGTAATATTTGTGCCCTGCTGTGTGCCAGAATCTCCTGTCTCTAGCTTTACAGGACACAAAATGATGCCCCATCCTCATTGCTATCAGAGATTAGGTGACGGGATCACAATCATCTGAAGACTTTTCCAGTCTTCTGGTTAAAAAATGTGTTTTATGCCCCATTTCTTTGAATGGCTGCTTTAGATTATCATGTATGCTTAGGCTACTTTCACACTTGCGTTCAGAGCGGGTCCGTCTGGTGTCTGCACAGACGGATCCGCTCCTATAATGCAAACGTTGGGATCCGTTCAGAACGGATCCGTCTGCATTATATTTCAGAAAAAAATCTAAGTGTGAAAGTTAGTCAGACGGATCCGTCCAGACTTTGCATTGAAAGTCAATGGGGGACGGATCCGTTTGAAATTGCACCATATTGGGTCAACTTCAAACGGATCCGTCCCCATTGACTTACATTGTAAGTCTGGACGGATCCGTTTGGCTCCGCACGGCAAGGCGGACACCCGAACGCTGCAAGCTGCGTTCGGGTGTCCGCCTGCTGAGCGGAGCGGAGGCTGAACGCTGCCAGAATGCATTGGGGCTGTACGGATGCGTTCGGGGCCGCTTGTGAGAGCCTTCAAACGGAGCTCACAAGCGGAACCCCGAACGCAAGTGTGAAAGTAGCCTTAGTTACTGTCATTTTTGGAGGAATTAAAAGTCCTGTCAGCAGAACTTTCTATTTTGACAAAAAAAACTGATGCATGATGTCATGGAGAGTTCAGTTTTTTTTAACATGCTAGTCAATAGATAGTGGATATAAACAGAATCTTTTTCATCATTCGATTCATTTAAAGATCACTTTTTTCAATATTTCTGTTGTTCTCAAGGATCAGAAGGACGAAAGCTCAACACAGATGTGAACAAGCCGTAATCTGTTAGGCCAGCTTAAAGGGCATGTACAGCTTCTCAATGTCTTTTTTTATTACTTGGGTAAAATCATTGTACAATTTGGAGTCTACAAGGTAACAGACTACAAATAAACCCTGTGTAGTCTGAGTGCAGCCATACTGCCATCCCTATAAGCAGAATAGTTCTTTTTTTTTTTATCTCCCTAAGGCCTCATGCACACGACCGTTCAGTTTTTTGCGGTCCGCAAAAAACGGAAGCCGCCCGTGTGCCTTCCGCAATTTGCAGAACGGAATGGGCGGTCCATTGTAGAAATGCCTATTCTTGTCCGCAAAACGGACACGAATAGGACATGCTATATTTTTTTTTGCGGGGCCACGGAACGGAGCAAAGGATGCGGACAGCACATGGAGTGCTGTCCGCATCTTTTGCGGCCCCATTGAAGTGAATGGGTCCGCACCCGAGCCGCAGAAACTGCAGCTCGGATGCGGACCTGAAAAACGGTTGTGTGCATAAGGCCTAATAAGAATGTTGCATAGTTCTTCCAGGTCTCCCTGGGCAAAATTCAGACACTTCGAGTAAGGGCTCTTTCACACTTGCGTTGTTCTGTTCCGGCATAGAGTTCCGTCGTCGGGGCTCTATGCCGGAAGAATCCTGATCAGGATTATCCCCATGCATTCTGAATGGAGAGAAATCCGTTCAGGATGCATCAGGATGTCTTCCGTTCCGGAACGGAACGTTTTTTGGCCGGAGAAAATACTGCAGCATGCTGCGCTTTTTGCTCCGGTCAAAAATCCTTAACACTTGCCGCAAGGCCTATTGAAAGGCATTAATCTGGATCCGGCCTTAAGCTAAACGTTGTTTCGGCGCATTACCGGATTCGACGTTTAGCTTTTTCTGAATGGTTACCATGGCTGCCAGGACGCTAAAGTCCTGTTTGCCATGGTAAAGTGTAGTGGGGAGCGGGGGAGCAGTATACTTACCGTCCGTGCGGCTCCCGGGGCGCTTCAGAGTGACGTCAGGGCGCCCCACGCGCATGGATGACGTGATCGCATGGATCACGTCATCCATGCGCATGGGGAGCCCTGACGTCATTCTGGAGCGCCCCGGGAGCCGCACGGACGGTAAGTATACTGCTCCCCCGCTCCCCACTACTACTATGGCAACCAGGACTTTAATAGCGTCCTGGCTGCCATAGTAACACTGAACGCATTTTGAAGACGGATCCGTCTTCAAATGCTTTCAGTTCACTTGCGGTGTTACGGATCCGGCGGGCACTTCCGGCAAATGGAGTACACGACGGATCCGGACAACGTAAGTGTGAAAGAGGCCTAATAAGAGACTTTTATTGAGCTTAAATTCGCCCTCCGCAATATTAAATACCCTTCTCCCCTCTCACATTCCTATTCTTCTAGGAACATATAATCTAGTCTGAACAAAATAGAACGCTACAGTGGGTCATGAGAGCCATTAACCCCCTCCCCCCTCTCACCTAGACCTCCCTCCCTGTTATCCCGTTTTTACTTTTCGAGTTAGGTTACAACAATAAGACTTAGGCTAGTTTCACATTAGCGGCAGGGGACTCCGGCAGGCTGTTCTGGCGGGTGAACAGCTGTCGGATACGTCCTGCTGCTAGTTCACATGTGCCCCCGGACTGCCGCTCCGTCGCCATTGACTATAATGGGGGCGGGGGCGGAGTACCGGTGGCGGCACAGCGAGAGGCAGCCGGACTAAAAGTACTGCATGCAGTACTTTTAGTCCGGCTGCCTCTCGCCGTACACTGCCGTGCTGCCGCCGGAACTCCGCCCCGGTCCCCATTATAGTCAATGGGGACGGAGCGGCAGTCCGGGGGCACACATGAACTAGCGGCAGGACGGATCCGACAGGCTGTTCACCCGCCGGAACAGCCTGCCGAAGTCCCCTGCCGCTAATGTGAAAGTACCCTAATAACCAAATTGGAACTGCTGTTATTGTTCACTTTCGATTTGTCTCTAGATTTTGCCTACTTGGCGACTTTGTTTAACTGAACATGCATTGTAATAGCACAATGGTTTACCAGTTCTGTAAAGACTGACGATCATGAGCATATTTACCATTGTACTTTCCACTTCTACCTCTATATTTGTAACCTGTATCGCCTATGTTGTTGCTATATATTCAAAATGATAATAAAAATAATTGTAAAAAGTAAAAAGAATGTTGCATAGTAAAATTGGTTAATACTTCATGGTTTTCTGTGCCGAACAGCTTATCATATCCTATGTCGTGAAAACAAAGGAATGACATGGAATATTTTACAGCAGGCAGATTGTAATGGATCTTACCCGCCCATGGAAACACCAGCTGCCATAAGTGGAGCTTCTGGGTATAGTGTATGCACATGCTGAATGACTGTCTCCAAATCGTCTGTGTTCGCCGCACAATAGGTCCTTGGTGTCTGAGAGAAGAAGTCAGAAGACACTACAATAAGAATAATATACAGTAACTACTAGTAAAAGCCACCCTTAATTATAAAGTTAAAGGCACCTGTCAGCAGATTTGTGCCTATGACACTGGCTGACTTGTTACTTGGCAGCTAAAGGCATCCATGTTGGTGCCATGTTCATATGTGTCCGCATTGCTAGAAATAACAAAGTTTTAATATATGCAAATCAGCCTCTAGGAGCAACGGGGGCGTTACCATTACACCTAGAGGCCCTGCTTTGTCTGCAACTGCTGCACCCTCTGCTCTTTGATTGACAGGAAGAGGTAGTGAAAACACCATAATCCCTGGCCCTGTCAATCAAAGTGCAGAAGGCACTGCAGTTGCAGAGAGAGCAGAGCCTCTAGGTGTAATGGCAACATCCCCGTTGCTCCTAGCGGCTCATTTGTATATATTAAAACTTGAACATGAGACCCACATACATGGCTTCAGCTGCCAAGTGCACATACAACAGGCCAGCCAGTTTCACAGGTACAAGTCTGCTGACAGATGCATTTAATATCAAGGACATACAGAAAAGGTAGACTACTCCAATTCTATGTCAACATACATGTAACAACATTACATAGCACTGTAGAAATTGTACAGATGATACTTTAAAAGCAAACAAGAAAGGACAATGAGGTTTGTAATATGCAGAGCAGGATTTACGTTTAGGCACACAAGTCACCTGTAGGTGACCCTGCATGAAGAACCCTAATAACTAAGATTCTCACTCATGATCCACACCAGGAGCCAGAGAGCTAGGGTGCTTTTACAGGGGGATATCAGTTATCAGAAAAAAAGGGTCCTAAGAACACTTCTTCCCAGCAATGGGCCTGTGCAAAGGTGTTGCCGATCCCCCAACAAACAAACACTTGCTTGACGGGTGATTGCATCGTTCATTTGGCACCAGAAATCCTCCTTTGTCGGCAGAACATCCCCTTTGAAAAAAGGGACAAACAAAGGAGCTAGAAGTGGATGAAGGATCGTAGTGTCAGTCATTAATCTCCATACATCACTGATCACTGCTGCATGTAAATGCAGCTAACGAGCGCAGACTGATTGGAAATTAACTGCCTCATTCCCGATCACTGCCCGCTCTACACAAAAGACTGATCGTGTTTTAAGTGATAAGAACAACTTATCACTCATTCCAACATATCAGTATGTAGAAATAAGCGCCTCCTGAACTTAACTGTATCACCGTCCTCAGGACAGTGATACCATTGAATAGTGCAGAGAGGGGGCGGCAGTAGTATTTTGTGCTGCACCGTGGTATTTGGTTCTGCTGCGACGGTATTTCGTGCTGCACCGTGGTATTTGGTTCTGCTGTGACGGTATTTTGTGCTGCACCGTGGTATTTGGTTCTGCTGTGGCAGTATTTTGTGCTGCACTATAGTACTGTAGGACCCTCCTACTTCCATTGGCCCGGCCTACTTGTGTTGGCCCAGCGTCTGCCAATTCGGGCCACCAACATTGCATAATTTAAATGGAGTCTTGAAAACATGTTCATATCATATTATCACTTCTGTATTCAGGAGGTGAGTATATATATACAGTTGCAAGAAAAAGTATGTGAACCCTTTGAAATTATATGGATTTCTGCACAAATTGGTCATAAAATGTGATCTGATCTTCATCTAAGTCACAACAATAGACAATCGCAGTCTGCTTAAACTAATAACACACAAAGAATTAAATGTTACCATGTTTTTATTGAACACACCATGTAAACATTCACAGTGCAGGTGGAAAAAGTATGTCAACCCCTAGACTAATGACATCTCCAAGAGCTAATTGGAGTGAGGTGTCAGCCAACTGGAGTCCAATCAATGAGATGAGATTGGAGGTGTTGGTTACAGCTGCCCTGCCCTATAAAACACACACACTAGTTCTGGATTTGCTTTTCACAAGAAGCATTGCCCGATGTGAATGATGCCTCGCACAAAAGAGCTCTCAGAAGACCTACGATTAAGAATTGTTGACTTGCATAAAGCTGGAAAGGGTTATAAAAGTATCTCCAAAAGCCTTGCTGTTCATCAGTCCACGGTAAGACAAATTGTCTATAAATGGAGAAAGTTCAGCACTGCTGCTACTCTCCCTAGGAGTGGCCGTCCTGTAAAGATGCCTGCAAGAGCACAGAGCAGACTGCTCAATGAGGTGAAGAAGAATCCTAGAGTGTCAGCTAAAGACTTACAAAAGTCTCTGGCATATGCTAAAATCTCTGTTAGCGAATCTACGATACGTAAAACACTAAACAAAAATGGATTTCATGGGAGGATACCACAGAGGAAGCCACTGCTGTCCAAAAAAAAACATTGCTGCACGTTTACAGTTTGCACAAGAGCACCTGGATGTTCCACAGCAGTACTGTCAAAATATTCTGTGGACAGATGAAACCAAAGTTGAGTTGTTAGGAAGAAACACACAACACTATGTGTGGAGAAAAAGAGGCACAGCACACCAAAATCAAAACCTCATCCCAACTGTGAAGTATGGTAGTGGGCGCATCATGGTTTGGGCTGCTTTGCTGCGTCAGGGCCTGGACGGATTGCTATCATCGAAGGAAAAATGAATTCCCAAGTTTATCAAGACATTTTGCAGGAGAACTTAAGGCCATCTGTCCACCAGCTGAAGCTCAACAGAAGATGGGTGTTGCAACAGGACAACGACCCAAAGCATAGAAGTAAATCAACAACAGAATGGCTTAAACAGAAGAAAATATGCCTTCTGGAGTGGTCAACTCAGAGTCCTGACCTCAACCCAATTAAGATGCTGTGACATGACCTCAAGAAAGCGATTTAAACCAGACATCCCAAGAATATTGCTGAACTGAAACAGTTCTGTAAAGAGGAATGGTCAAGAATTACTCCTGACCGTTGTGCACGTCTGATCTGCAACTACAGGAAACGTTTGGCTGAAGTTATTGCTGCCAAAGGAGGTTCAACCAGTTATTAAATCCAAGGGATCGCATACTTTTTCCACCTGCACTGTGAATGTTTACATGGTGTGTTCAATAAAAACATGGTAACATTTATTTCTTTGTGTGTTATTAGTTTAAGCAGACTGTGATTGTCTATTGTTGTGATTTAGAGGAAGATCAGATCACATTTTATGACCAATTTGTGCAGAAATCCAAATTGGTCAAAGGGTTCACATACTTTTTCTTGCAACTGTATATATATATATATATATATATATATATATATTCAGTATATCTTTTTCTGGTGTTTTTTTCACCCATTTTACCGCAGTGGAGATTTCCCAGAGACAAAATTGACAAAAAGTGAAATTCTGAAATTTCATCTCTATTTTCCATAAATTCTTGTGGAACACCTAAAGGGTTAACAAAGTTTGTAAAATCTGTTTTGTATACCTTGAGGGGTGTAGTTTCTAAAATGGCGTCACTTTTTGGGAGTCTCTACTCTAGGGGTGCATCAGGGGGTCTTCAAATGTGACATGGCAGCTTAAAATTATCCCAGTGAAATCTGCTTTCCAAAAACCATATGGCGTTCCTTTCCTTCTGCGCAATACTGTGTGCCCGTACAGCAGTTTATGACCACATATGGGGAAAACTCCCAGGTTGTGAGCTCTGCGCCGCGATTGGCCAGCGCTACAGCCTGGGAGAAGGAGACGCCCAGGAGAACAAGGGCAGTCTCCTCCTACTATAACCAAGTGACCGAACATACCGGAGGGCATAGCAGGAGAACGGAGCGGCGCCCAGGGATAATAGTAAGTGCAGTGAGATCCCTAGGCGACGCTGTACAGATCATGATACTTAGTTCAAAATGTTTTGCCAGATGAAAGGTCCTCTTTAAGGTGAAAAATGGCAGGGTCCTGAATGGGTTAAACAGTCTAGTTTAGTTGTCATATCTAGTTATTGTAGTATTTCTTAGGCCTCATGCACACAACCATTGTTTGGGTCCACATCCGAGCCGCCAAATGCGGACCCATTCACTTCAATGGGGCCGCAAAAGATGCGGATAGCACTCCGTGTGCTGTGCGCATCCGTGGCTCCATTCCGCGGCCCCGCTAAAAAAATATAACATATCCTATTCTTGTCCGCGCTTTGTGGAAGGCAACACGGGCGGCTTCCGTTTTTTGCGGATCCGCGGTTTGCAGACCGCAAAAAACGGCACGGCCGTGTGCATGAGGCCTTACACTGAGAACAGTGAAAGCCACGTGGAAACCTATAGAGACCCCCTTGTTCAGTCAGGAAGCATTTAATTAGCACAATTTTTTTTTCCCACAAACAGTTCATTGAAGAGAAAAGATTTCCTTCTAAACCTCCACATATTTCCCCTCCGTACTTCACAGCGAGACAGAACATCTAAATTTAATATGGGATTAACACCTTGGCAAACAGCACATTAAACACAGAGCAGGCGCTTAACATGCCGAGATATTTAAAGCTGATTACCAGATCTGCTCCCACTGGGGTTTATTTCATGAATGCACTTGAGCTGTGTTAATAAGGATTTCATACCGCTTGCCACAAATGTGCATTGTGGTCCCTTGTACTAAATCATTTATTCTCCAGGTAAAAAAAAAAAGCTTCCAAAGGTTTAGAAAACGTGTGAAATGCAGGGTAAGGTTGGTGGACTGGTTTCATTTATAGACAAGGTGACTCAGACCCGCCACTCCGTAAACTAGGTGTGACCGTCACATATAATGATATGACGGTTCATAAATTAGAAAAAGCCCTTCTAGTCTGCAGACTGTAAGCTTTTAAAAGAGTTTCAAAAATTGCTCTGCAAGCGGAGGTATTGCTCTGTCCTGCATTACCAAGCATCTGGTGGAGAATCGTAACTATTCTGAATCATGTACAGTACATCTCGAAGATAATATACCTAAGCTCCAACATTCAGAACTAGTTTCTTAATACATAGTATACCAGAGCCCTGCATAGACACAGATCTAAAACATACATTCTGTCTGCCTACAGCCACCACTAGGGGGAGCTTAGACGCTTACTGTCTACATTGAACTCCATAATAAATCCATAAGCGCACTAAGCTCCTAAACTCCAACTTGTGCTGGCAGACAAAATATTATCATTTAAATAGGACCTGCCAGTTCTCCTGACATCTGTTTTACTGAATACTTGTATTCCTGATAAAATAACAATTCTGGAGCATCTTTTATCAGAACGCTGCATCGTGCCATTCCTCTGTTAACATTTTCAAATGGGTGTTACCAGTTGGGGGTGTATGTCTCTCACACTCTCACAATGGTGATCCAATGCTGACTGTTTAGGGACACACCCCTCAGACAAAGGGAATGCTAACACCAAGGTGTCATTATATTTTAGTAGGAATAACAGAGGAATGGCATATTTAAAATATGCTCCAGAATTGTCATTTCATGAGGAATACAAGCACTTACTAAAACATGCATGTAAGGTGTCTGACATTTCCAATTTACTCTAGAAGTATAGAGTTCCACGCTCTATAAAGACACAGACATGTAAATTCGCCCAGTATTACTAGCAATCACTGTATTATGAACCTTCCTCTTCCGGTCAAGGGATATTACATTTCAATCTGACTGCTTGGGAAGGGGCGCATCATCCACATTTAAATAGATAATATTAAAGCTCAGTGCAGAATGTGCACGGTGCTGTTTAGGGAGGAACATTTCTGCCGGGGAACCCTGTTTGCAGGTTTCTGGGTGAGACACATGGTGATGGGTCTCTTCATTAGCAGCAGAAGCCTATGGTGTGTGGAGTACCTAGTATAACATTTCTTGTGGATATTGCAGGGTTAATGCTCATGATGAGAGTTCTGACTCTTAATTTTGGGGGAAAGGGGAATGTGTTACACTATTAATAGCCCCACCCGCCGCATGATATTGTATATGATTAGTAATATAATTGTAGTTTTTTAATTCTGTACATAGAGGAGGTCTCAATATATTAGAGGACGTGTCACCTCTCCTGACATGTCTATTTTAGTAACTACTTGCATTCCCCATTTAATGATAATTCTATTCTTAGGACAGTATGCGGTGCCATTCCTTTATTAATCATGTTAGAAGTTATAAACAAATTGCTAGCAGTCTGCAATGAAGGTCCAGATGGGAGTTACCAGTTAGGGGGGGGTCCCTGCACTGTTCCTGACTCTATCCAATCAGTGTCAGCCTGTACAAGGACACCCCAGCTGGTAACACCCATCTGGACCTTCACTGTAAACTGCTAGTAATTCATTCATAACTTCTAGCACACATAATAAAGGAATGAACATCAGAGTCATAAGAACCAATGCTCCAGAATTGTTATTACAAAATAGATTCAAGTAGTCAATAAAACAGATATGTCAGGAGAGATGACAGCTCCTTTTTACGTCATTCCCCCCTATAAAAAGACACACCTCTTGAATCCACTCCCATTTTTGCCACAACCCACCGTAAAGGGCTCTGAACATACATTGCAAAATTAGTACATATAACCAGCACAGAATGTTCAATTTAGATAAAGAAGGAGTTCACGGTAATGATGGTGGAACCAGACCTAGGATGTTACTGATTGATGATTAGGGCATCTTAACAAGTACCTTTAACGACTACTGAATTCTCATTTATGAGTCAAATGTAAAACAAATTCTGAGCATTCTAAAGTCTTTCATTAATGTCTATTAAATTACAACATTATATTTCATTTTCAAGCCTTAAACATGTATCTGATCCAAAGAGCGATATTTTTTTTTTTTTTTTTTAAAGGCTAAAGAGCGATATTTTTTCAAGCTCCGCATAGAAGTGTTTCCTTCAGTCTGCATCTGGTGAAAGGACTGTTAGGCAAATGTCTGGTACTACGTGCATACTAAACTGCTCTGAATAGACTAAAGTCAAAAGACAATAAAAAAAGGATGGGCTCTGCAGAGCTCTCAGGGAGGGGATGTATGTGGACTGCAGTTTTGTCATAGCCTCCCCTGTGAGAGATCTGAGAAGATCGGATAGACTTGCAGCACGTGAGTCTATCTGACAGGTCTTTCTATGTTTCCCATCTGTTTGTGGTTGTGGGCAGGATCCCACCCTCTCCACAGGTTCTGCTCGTTAGCTGTTTAAGAGGCTCTATTTAAGTCCGCCTCTTACTGCTGACTTTGCGGTTGATATTTTTCTTCTGGAGCTCTATACAGGTTGTTTGTGGATCCTCTAATTCCCGCTCATCTCAAGCTAAGTCCTCCTGTTCTCCACTTTGTGCGTGTGTTGCTTCTAGGTCTCAGGGAGAAGCTGGTCCCTTCACGGTGGAAGGTACTGGCTGTCTCATTCCCCGCTCCCTAAGTTAGGGTTTGCTTCAGTGTCAGCAGGCCTTAGGTTCCAGAGTATGAGTTCGTTCACCATCAGGACTTGCTCATACTGTCAGCAGTCAGGGAAAGGCTCAGGGATTGTTAGGAGGTTACCATTCCCTCCTCCCTAGATTTGGGGCCTAGTCTGTTTACATGTTGCTGTTTGTAAGTAAGTAAGTGTTCTTCTTATTGCCACCTGCCATGACAAGTTTCTAGGGTCACATTTTGACTCAAACTCTACAGTGGTAAGGGCATATTATTTCACTTCCTTAATAATATGGCCTATTTTGGTCTTCAGGACGTGGTGATCTAACTGTACAAGGCTGCACAGAGTCGATCATCTGAGTCGATCATCTTGCTGTGTTACAGATGTGGCATTACCAATTATGTGTAGTTTTTTGTTCACACAAAAAATATTTCCAGCTGTGGGACTCGCACCTATCAGACAAAGGGGGCATATCCTAGCGATATACTCCCATTGTCTCAGATGAAAATATCCCTTTAAGGGTCAGGCCCCAATCGTCCGTTTCCATATATTCTGTTTCCACATGGTTGGAATTTTTGGTTGGTTGGTTTTTTTTTTTTTTGGGGGGGGGGGGGGGGGGGGGGACTTGTTCAATTTAATAAAATCAGCATATAGGTGATCAGTACACCCATTTACAGGGTAGGGCAACTATTTACCTGTGAGTGATAACGTGAAATTGAACATCAGGCCTGGCCCTTAATCATCCGTTTACATTCATAAATTTCTCTACACGGTTAGAATTTTACTTTTTTGGGACTTGTTCAATTTAATTTAATTTAATCAGCATATAGGTAATCAGTACACCAATACACATGCTAGGGCAACTAGTTACCTGTGATTGTTAAGGTGAAATAGAGCGTCGGGCCTCAATCGTCCATTTCCGTTTATTCTATTTTCCCATGGTTGTAATTTTCTTTTTTTTAGGGGGAGTTCAATGTAGGGTTGTTGCGATACCAAAATTTTGACTCGATTTCGATACCATAAAAAAGTATTGCAATACTCGATACCATTCGATACTGCGCAAAAAAAATAAAACACCAAAAAAGCAGTGTGCATTCCGCATTTTATGGAACGTCCGGCCCATAATCGAACAGTCCGATCCTATTTTCTTGGGGGGACAAGGTGACTAAAAAATGTCGAATCGTCCGTTTTTTATTCATTTTTTATTCTGTTACAGCGTTCACCACATAGGAGATTTTTTTATATTTTAATAGTTTGGACTTTTTTGGGCGTGGCGATATGTAATATGTTTATTTATTTATTGTTTATATATTTTATATTTAAAATTGGGAAAGAGGGTGATTTAAACTTAATATTTTGGTGTTTGTTTTTGTTTTGTTTTTACTTTTTATTTAAAAACTATTAGCCCCCTTAGGGTCCATTCACACGTCCGCAAATGGGTCCGCATCCGTTCCACAATTTTGCGGAATGGGTGCGGACCCATTCATTTTCTATGGGGACGGAATGGATGCGGACAGCACACAGTGTGCTGTCTGCATCCGCGGAGCGCGGCCCTGATCTTCAGGTCTGCAGCTCCGCAAAAGATAGAACATGTCCTATTCTTGTCCGCAGCTGCGGACAAGAATAGGCAGTTCTATAGGGGTGCCTGGCGGGTGTGTTGTGGATCCGCAGTTTGCGGGTCCGCAACACACCACGGACGTGTGAATGGAGCCTTAGGGGCTAGAACCTGGGATCTTTTCATCCCTTGTCCTATTCACCCTAATAGAGATCAATTAGGGTGAATAGGACTTCACACTCTCCCTGCTGCCCTGTGCATAGTACACACAGCAGCGGGGAGATTTCCATGGCAGCCAGGGCTTCAGTAGCGTCCTGGCTGCCATGGTAACCAATCGGAGCCCCAGGATTACACTGCTGGGACTCTGATCAGAAGCTGCCACTGCACCACCAATGAAGGAAGAGGAGGGGAGGGGACCCTGTGGCCACTGCCACAAATGATTATAATACTGGGGGGGTTGGGGGGCGCACTGCGCCACCATCTTTTTTTAGTACTGGGGGAAGGGGGGGCGCACTGCGCCACCAATGAAGATAAGTAACCTTTTAACACAAATACAGTAGGCGAGTGTCGGTGGCAGAATCACATAGCCGGCACCAGACCTCTATAACAGGGCGCTGCGATCCACGGCAGTTAATATATATATATGTGATTACTACACCAATACACAGGGTAGTGCTGAAAAATGATCTGCGAGCGATAACGAATTTAGGCCTAAATCCATTTCTCTTTACTTCTGTCTCCACACATTTCCAATTACATTTTTTATTTTTTTTGGTGGGGGGTTGAATCATATTCAAACCAGCATAGATACATGATTACTACATCAATACATAGGGTAGTACACAAATTTATCTGAGAGACCTAAAATGTCAGGGCTATGGAAGGATTCTAAACAAAAGACCCAGAGCCAGAATGTGGGTAGTAGCAGCACCAGCTATCTGGCAGAAGTAGTAGTAGTGGACCCCAGTTCGGAAAGGTGCAACATTATTGTTGAGGAGAAAGAAGATGAGATTGTGGATTGGATGGCGCAACACATTTTATGGAGCCAGGGGTCACAGCGTTCCTCCTGCTCCTCCTACTTGCTTCCCCAGAGAAGGCTTTATGTGGAGCCTTCTCAGTCCATTCCTAGAGGGACGCCTTCCTTTTTCCTAAGAAGTGGCAAGAAAACTCCACTACGCCCTATGGCAAATAGTCAAAAGACCCTATGCATACCTGCGTTGATGGTGGTGCTAATAGTAGCACCTACATCCATGGCATCGGCGGTGGGGGCAGTGACACTGACAGTCGGGGAAAATGCAGGGGAGGGGGCCCCAGGAGCTCATCATGATATCACACAGTCTTATAAAAGCGGGGGGGGGGGGGGGGGGGGGCGACGACTCCGATGACGATTGTGTGCTGGACAGGACCTGAGAGCTGGATTGGGGAGCTGAAAAGGAGGCAACGTCAGTGGAGAATTGCGGTGGCAAAAGCAATAAAGAGCAGAGGCCACATTCCTCCGAATTAGGCCCAAAACGCGGTAAGTCAAGCTCAGCTGCCTGTAGCTCTGTGTGCAAGCAGCTCCTATATGGCGCTTTTTCTCCACAAGGCAGTCACATAAAACCACAGCGGTGTGCAAGATCTGCAGGATTAAAATAAGCCGTGCCCATTCAAACACAATCAATAAGTACCTGAGATCTATTGCAGCACATGAGGCATCATCACCAGATCCATTGGGAAAAACAACTGGTCAGCATTCCCAATCAGTACAAGTCTGGCCAGCATTCCCAATCAGAACAAGTCTGTCCTTCTACTGGTCCTCTTTGTGGCAGCTAACCCGCATCCCCAAGCAATAAGGAATCTTTGTCATCATTACCTTCTTCTTCTCCTGCTAAGACTCCCCCTTGTCCCCGACTCTATTGAGAGACATCTATAATGGAATGTTTGGCCATGAAAAAACTTTTCTCCACCAGCAATTAGCTTGTCTACAAGCTGAACCCCCACCTGGACACGTTGCTGGCGGTGCAATCACTGCAGTACCATTGTAGTAGTGCTTTGTACTCTCACATGGCGGAGAATGTGGGCCACTCCTTATGATTCTCGCTGTGTTGCAAGCTGCACTCCATGGTGGACACCTGGAGCAGCTGTTACAGGCAGGGACAGTACATGTCTTTCACGGCCCACTGGGTCAATGTTTTTTGCAGCAGTGGACAGGCAGCACCCCAGCAACATGGCCAGGTCCTTTTGACAGCCTCCCACTATATCATGTGGCTGGATACGTATCTGCCTCCTCCTCTATGGACACAGTCCCACCCCCAACAGCAGTAGGGAACGGTGTAGCTCGCACTCCTCCTCCTTCCTATCAGATGTGTCAAGTCAAGCATTGCAACTCTGTGTAGTAGCTGATCGACCTGGGCAACAGTACCACACCAGCAAGCAGTTACAGCTAAAGTGCATTAAGCAGCAAACATCCCGCTGGCTGTCACCCAGCCGACTCCAACTGGGCAAGGTGGTCAGCAACAATGAGCAAAACATCCTGTCCGCCCTGAACACATTCTCCCTGCATGACCTTTCAAAAAAAATGCTCTGACTTGCGCAAGATGCTCGCAATGTCCAGGAGACTGTCCCTCTTTTTAGCCATTCTGACATGGTAAGGAACACTCTCCTGGACTTGCAGCGTCTGCAATACACTGCAACAATACCACTTAATCCACGATGTTCCAACTCGCTGTACGAGCGGCAGAAAGCCATGAACCAATTTGTCATGCACCAGACCGCCTCAGCAGGGAGTATGTGTTGTTTCCAGGTCAGGCAATGGTAGCTCATGCCATTCATGCTCCAGTTGTCCCTAATCCCCCTCATATGTATTTTTAAAGAGATGCGGACACTCATGCAACAGGTGGCGACATAGGGGGAGGAAGAAGAGCAGCTAACGCATCTTGTCTGCCCTTTAGCTCCCATGGTGGAGGAGGAGGTGCTGCCACTTGAGGAGGAGGAAGAGCAGTTGGAGGAGAAAGAGGATGATGATGATGACGTGACACTGACTATGACACCCAAGCGTCTCATTGGGGGGCAGAGGTGGAAAGAACTGGCTCCTTGGGCACGGTGGCCAAAATGCAGACCTTCTAAACTTGCTTACTTATGCAGTGACAGGCGGTTCGGTGACATCAAGCAGTCTGATGATTACTGGATAGCCATACTTTTAGACCCTTGCTATCAAAGCAAAATGGAGGAATGTTTTCCTTTCATAGAAAAGGAGGACAAATACGTTATTTCCAGGAAACACTGTGCAGACGCCTGCCGCCAGTGTGTTTCAAAGGGAGGTCCCTCTCCGCCCTGTGCTGAGTCACCCCCCTCCTGCCACCAGGAGCAGCAGAAGCCGCAGCAGCCGCCATTTCAGTCTGATCCTAAACTTTGGAGGGTCTTTGGCGCATACCCTGTTCCCTGACCCCTGGGATTTCTGGGCAAGCAGACTGGAACAGTGCCCCAAACTGGCACAGCAAACTCTCTTTCTTCTTTGTTGCCTAGTTCCCGGTGTTATCTCGGAGAGGGTTTTCAGTGCCGCAAGGGGCGTGGTGACACCCAAGCCTGGATGGGGGAGGATTTTCACACTATCTGGCTAAGGCCGATGAATAGATCTGGCCTTGCTGGAGGTGCCCCATCTTGCTACTGTTGCTGCCTGCCTGGCTCCATCATGCCATTGCCACCATTATGCTACTGCAGTGGCCTTCCAACCATCATGTTCTGTATGGTTGCCACGCAGTCATCATGCCACTGCTGCGACCTGCCAATAATCACGTTCTGTATGGCTGCTGCTGCTTACATCATTCTGCTGCCTGCCTGCCAACAGGTACCATATGGCTGCTGATGCAGCTGCTGCTACTTGCTGCTAATCCTCTACTGCCACCACATTAATACAAAGCATCTGCCACTACTACCACTATTTCTACTACTACCCATAGACAGCCTTGTATGTTCCATGCTATGCTGCTTCTGCTGCTGCTACTATTATAGCCGAATGCCACTATATCGAACCCTTTCCACACACACGCTGTACTGCTGCTGCTCCCAATTAAGGGTCCATTCACACATTCGTGTGTGTTTTGCGGATCTACGGAGCCGCAAAACACGGACACCGGCACTGTGCGTTCCGCATTTTGCGGACTGCACATCGCCGGAACTAAAACAGAATATGCCTAATCTTGTCCGCAATTGCGGACAAGAATAGGACATGTTCTATTTTTTTCTGGAACAGAATTGCGGACCCGGAAGTACGGGTCCTCATTTCCGGATCCGGGCAGCACATCATGCGGTCCCATAGAAATATATGGGTCCGCAATTCCGTTCCGCAAAATGCGGAACAGAATTGCGGACGTGTGAATGGACCCTAAAAAGGGAGAATTTTTTAGGCTCAATCACAACAAGCAACTTTTTCTTCTGACAATCAACACTTGTGTGTGTGGCATGGGCAGGCATTCTGACTCTGTCAAGGAAATATTTTTGGACACTTGGTCCCCCAAGCCACTTTTTAAATTGTATTTATTTTTTTTAAATCTGCGTGTGTGTCTAAACACCATCTGCGCCCGATAAGCGACAATTTTTAGAAGCTTTGGAATATGAAAAAGCATAACACATGCCACAGCACGGTGTTAACGCCGTCAAACGTACGTTTTCCCACAACTATGTATGTCAGTGTCTCTCAGACATCATTTACTATTGCTGTCATTGCGTACCAGAGCTTGGGAGGGGGAGAAAAAAAATCCTAAAAAATAAATGAAAAGAGATAAAGACGCAAGATGGCAGCAGCTAACAGACTATGGGGGAGGTTTATCAAAACTGGTGCAATGGTAAACTGACAGTTGCCTCTAACAACCAATCAGGTTGATCCTTTCATTTTATAAAGGAGTTCTGAAAAATGAAACGTGGAAACTGACTGGTTGCCATGGACAACTGGGCCAGTTTTCCGTTGCACCAGTTTTGATAAATCTCCCCCTATATGTCCTCAACTCCACAAGGTGAACCTAACTGATGGTCAAACTGATGACCACGTTACTACTATATCATTTATTTTAACTTATTACACTTTAAAGCCCTCTCCCATTTTCTTTTCTATCGAAAACGTATGCTGAACCATATTAGTCTGGCATATACCAAAACAACATACTTTAGGTGTATACTGGGTGCACTGGACCCTCTGAATATGTTCAGTGTGTGCACCAGGAGCTTTCCCGACACATTATCCAAATGTAGAAAAAAGAAAAAGAAAACTGTGAAGAACTACATCACTGTAGTGGAGAAAATGCTTACCAAGAGATCTTCCCCAGAAACACCTCGATTATTGAAAACAACACACCTAAAAAAAAAAAGATTATATAAATATACACAAGTTTGTAATAAAATAAAACAAAACTGTATGATTATGGTCATAAACGGGGGGAGATTTATCAGAATCAGTGCTTGGATGTCCATAGCAACCAATCAGATTCCACCTTTCATTTTTGACAGCTCCTTTGGAAAATGAAAGGTGGAATCTGATTAGTTGCTATGGGCAACTAAGCCAGTTCTACTTTACACCAGTTTTGATAAATCTCCCTCAGTGTCTGATGAGGGGTCTTACAGTACCCTGTGCAGAAATCTCAATGAACCCTGACTTCCACTTCGATTATAGCCCTCAGTTTACCACGGAATCCAAACATCTAAATTTCGGAAAATACACTTTAGGGCTCATTCACACGACCGTGGTTTGGTTCCGCATCCGAGACGCATTTTTTGCGGCTCGGGTGCGGACCCATTCACTTCAATGAGCTGACAAAGATGCGGACAGCACTCCGTGTGCTGTCCGCATCCGTTGCTCCGTTCCGTGGCCCCGCAAAAATTATGAGTCATGTCCTATTCTTGTTCGTTTTGCGGACAAAAATAAGCATTTCTATAAAGAGCCGCCTGTTCCGTTCCGCAATTTGCAGAAGGCACACGGGCGGCATCCGTGTTTTGCGGATCCGCAATTTGCGGACCGCTAAATACGGCACGTTCATGTGAACAAGCCCTTAGAGTGTAAAGTAGTTTATGGCATAACCCCTTTAAGTGTAACTGTCATTTTGGTTTATTTTTAATAAAGTGTAGGGACAGGAATGCTCAAAATTTTGGTAATCTACTTTATTAGGGAAAGGTGCTTAGCTTCACTAGAAAGCAGGATGTAATGAGACTCCATAGCAACAGTCTAACTGAGCGTTGCTAAGGAGAATCAGTTGTCAGTGTTCTAATGGGCATTGAAGACGACTACATGGAACATACAGATGCAGACATCTCAGCCTGCCTCTTATCTCACTACCCAAGCCCTTGTATTCCTGGATGTCACCTCTGTGCCTGTGTCCCTGCTTGCATGACCTGCTGTAATCTCTGACAGCTCTATACTTTTCTCTCTTCCCTGTGCTTCTCTGTTACTTACTGAGAGAGCAGAATGGAACTGCCAGTGCTAAGCACTGACAGTAAGAGTACCAGTAATAGGTTTCTGTATACTGTACCCACTGTCAGTGTCAGTGCGGCTAGTCCCCTTCTTCTCTCCTTCCCACACTCAGTAACTAATAAGGAAGAGAGAGGAGACCAGACTACCAGCGATTAGCGCTGACAGTAAGTGTACCAAGTCCCTGTACACCGACTGTCAGAGGATATTCTGTAGAATGCTGATGATGGACTTCTTAGCAACGCTCAGTTAGAGTGTTATTAAGGAGACTCTTTACACCTTAATAAAGTACATTACAAAAATGCTGAACATCATTGTCTCTAGACAATATTATTGCCCACAAATCACGTTCCGTGGCTCCATTCAAGTCAATGGAAATGCATCCGTATGTCTTCCGTTTCCGTTCCGTTTTTGCGGACCCATCTATTGAAAATGTTATGCCCAGCCCAATTTTATTTATGTAATTACTGTATACTGTATATGCCATACGGAAAAACGGAACAGAAACAGAAACACAACGGATCCGTGAAAAACGGACCGCAAAACACTGAAAAAGCCATACGGTCGTGTGCAGGAGGCCTAATAAGGAGGAGGAGAGTGACATTTTTAGGGTAGAAATTTTTATTGTTAAATGGATTACATTTATAGATTATTATAGATTTAGGGGGGCGTTTATTAAAGGGAATCTGCCACCCGTTTTATGGTGTCCTACCTAAGGAGAACATAAACTAGTGACAGATCCCCTTAGCAAAATGCTAGGTCACTTTCTTTAATTGACACAGTTTTTTTGCTAAAATTTTGTATTGAACAGCTCTAACACATGCCGACAAGTCATGAATATTCATGAGCTCCTGATTTTCTCCTCCCCCTGCTGCTAATTCAGTTGGAAAAAGCTGTCAGTCAGAGGGGGAGGGGGGGAGCCAGAAGCTCATGAATATCAGGACTCGTTGGCATGTGCATAAAACTGGTGCCAGATTCCCTTTAAAGTTTACGCCAAAATAGTGGAGTTTTAAAAAACTTTTCAGAAGTGGTGAGAAAAGTGGGCATGGGTACGGCGGGGATCAGCCGGCACAGCATGTCTGACACATTTACCTATATTCACACCAATATTTTGGTGTGAATAAAGAGAGAAATCTACGGCTGCAAGGAGGCTGCCATAGACTTCAGACTGTCGCATGGCAAGGAGAAGGATGCAAGGTCGCATACAGTGATGGCGCAGGGCGAATCAAGACCGGGGTGAAAAAAGCCGGTCTTGATAAATGTCCCCCTTAGTCTTTATAGATAAAGTTGAAAAAGCAATTTACAGCATCAAAATGTTCTAAATGTGTAAAGAGTAATCATTTATGAATTCTGTTTCCCATATTTTCCGAAATCTCTGTATATTTCATCAGCTATCACTGTGTCTTGCAAACAGCATTCCGGATACTCATTTATAGAAGGATATCCGCCATTTATTGGAATGACAGAGCATTAATTCAGCGTCATGATCCAGTGCTTAGTCTTGCGAAGGCGCCAAAAGAAATGGGAAGTTGAAAGCATCACTGCACCATCTGCTGTGTGGGTGAGATGCTTATTATGCAAATGGTATCTTCTGTATCACTCAATAAGGGATCATTAATATACTACGTACACCTTCACTGGGACCAGAAACGGGACACGGGGATTTAGGTTAACTTCTGACATGGTATGCAAATTGAGATAAAAACTAGAATAACACTACCTATTTCTAAGGCCTCATGCACACGACCGTAGTTTTGGTCCGGTAAAAGAAGCGGACAGCACACCGTTTGCTGTCTGCATCCGTATTTTCTTTTGGCCGCACCACAAAAAAATAGAGCATGTCTTGTTCTTTTCTGTTTTGCTGACAGGAATAATATTTTCTAACATAGTGTGAGACCTGCACAAAAAGGAAAATGCGGGATGCACACGGTCGGTATCCGTGTTTTGCGGATCCACAATTTGCGGACTGCAAAAACAGATACGGTCGTGGGCAGGAGGCCTAACTCTGGGGAAATAGACAATGCAGAAAATGCTGAGGATACAATATTATTAACAGACACTTGGACCATGTAGACCAGGCATCCTCAAACTGCGGCCCTCCAGCTGTTGCAAAACTACAACTCCCAGCATGCCCGAACAGCCTACAGGTATTAGCCTACAGAAGGGCACTGTGGGAGTTGTAGTTTTACAACAGCTGGAGGGCCGCAGTTTGAGGATGCCTGATGTAGACGAAGAAGATCTTGATGATGACGGCTATGCTTTTAGTGGTACACTGATATGGAAGCAGCTCTGAAGGCGTAGGGGTAACTTCCCTTCTATTATCACCCACGCCTGGACCCTAGATCACTGTTACACTGTAAGAAACAAATATAGAATTTAATGGTACAGTCACACAGACGGATTTTCCAAGGCTGCATCCGATCCGCAGGCCAGTTTATGCTGTGGATCTTTTGTTGCATGTGGATAACATTTCTTAAGTGAACACTGTTATAGGCTATAACAGTGTATTAGGGCAGCGGTCCCCAACCGCCGGGCCGCGGCCCAGGACCTGGAAGATTGTTTGCCGGGCCGCGGTGATGAGGGCTGTCTTTAACGCGGTACTAATGAAGCGCTTCTATTATGGAAGCGCTTCATTAGTACAGGAGGACCAGGAAGCGGTACTCACCGCTTCCTGGTCCTCGGCTCGGCTATCGGCTGTGCAGGGCTGCGCACAGCATGAGGTCGATCTGTGACCTCACACTGTGCGCCGCGATACACAGCCGACAGCAGAATGAAGAGGATTAAGATGGTGACCAGAAGCAGGAGAGGTAAGTGTTTTTTTTATTTTAGTTTATTTGCACTGGGGGCTGACATAAGGGCTGATGGCTGACATGGGGGGCTGATGGCTGACATAAGGGGCTGATGGCTGACATGGGGGGCTGATGGCTGACATGGGGGGCTGATGGCTGACATGGGGGGCTGATGGCTGACATGGGGGGCTGATGGCTGACATGGGGGGCTGATGGCTGACATGGGGGGCTGATGGCTGACATGGGGGGCTGATGGCTGACATGGGGGGCTGAATGAAACCTAGTCGCATCTTATATAGGGCGAAAAATACGGTACAGTGCAGCAGAGACCAGTGCAGCAGAGACCAGGGTATATTCACACTGAAGATTTCCAACACATAATCCATGGCAGAAATCTATGACTAAAATCCAATGATGAGCCGGTTTGTCACGCAGGAATCTGCACATGGTTTAGCCTAATTTCAATGGAGCTAATCCGCATATGGCTACACAGCCAGAGTTTCCGTGCAGATTCCTGGCAAGAACTTTTTTTGTGACAAGGATTTAAAATCTGGGGGAAAATAATTCAGAGCAGAACTATGGTGCAGATTGCCATTGAATCAATGGGCAACAGAATACACTCACAGAATCCCTTTGAAAAATATGCCATGTCAACATAGGGGGTCATTTATTAAGAACAACGTTTTAGACGCTGGTCTTAATAACCCCTGCGCTGGTGCCTAAAAACAGATGCCCACGTCCACTTTTTTACACCTGGAGTGAGTTGGGAAAAGTTGCAGATTGCGGCACAAATAACTTTTGCGTCTCAATCTGCACCAGAAATCCGCCTAATATATATAGTGTATTTCTGATTGTAAATGACCCCTATAATCTCATGGAGCTTCTGCAGCCAATTTTGTTTTGACATACAATTTTTTGATAACCTAAATTTTTCACGGGTGCAATGACAAAAATGGGGTGTCTGGCCTTTTTGATTTTTTTTTTACATTACAGCATGCAATATAAATACTTATTATGATAAAACAGTGGTCCCTCAAGATACAATGGCCTCAGGATACAATATTTTTAACATACAATGGTGTTTCCTGGACCATTTAAGGCTGGGTTCACACCTGAGCGTTTTACAGCGCGTTCCTACGCGCTGTAAAACGCTCAACAGGCAAAAACCAATGTTTCCCTATGGGCATGGTTCTCACCTGAGCGTTTTACAGCGCGTACGAACGCGCTGTAAAACGCCCTACGCCCCAAGAAGTACAGGAACTTCTTTGGGGCGTATTGTCGCACGTATTGTGGCAGTTTTTCATTGGATTAATCACACAAACGCGCGTACTACGCGCGTTTCCAAAATACAAAAACGCCCGAAAATATGCCTCAAAAATGCCCGATAAAAACGCCTGTAAAAAGCGCTTATCGAATACGCTCAGGTGTGAACCCAGCCTTAAGTTGAAACCAGACTTAACATACAATGTCTCAGGCTCAGATCCAACCAGTCAAGGCCACTTCTCTGGTAAAATAACTGTATTACCGTAGTTGCTAGTTACCAGCCACTCCTGACTGTTATACGTAAGGACTTGTTTTATCTGTCTTAGTTATCTGATTATTTTTCTTAAATCTTCATTTTCTCTTATTTTGGATGACATTTTGGGGCTTTGGAACCAATTACTAAACTTACAATGGTCGTCCTGGACCAATTAATATTGTAACTTGAGATTCCGCTGTACTTACTGTATAATACTTACTGTGTCAATAGTCTAGACATTTTTGAGCATGGTGATACAAATTGTGTTTTTTTTTTGTTGATTATTATTTTTACATGTAAAATTGGGATGATTAGAATTTTTAATACTGTTTTTTGGGGGGAGGGTAGATTTTTAAGACATGTTTAAGGCAGATTTAAAGGGGTTGTCCGAGTTCATTTTTTGTTCTTTGTATGTCTCTAACTAATCAAATGTAACAGCTTTACCATGCACTTACCTTATCTGCAGTGGCTGCTTTCTCAGATTTCACTAAGAGGCACATGACCTGTGATGTCTCCCTGCTCTGATAATGTTTCGTGCACAAGCCTGAGAGAGCAGATATGTGTCTGTACACGAGACGTCACTGGGCTGGCCACGTCCCCCTGCACTGACTGCTGCTGTCTTCTCTCTCCCTGGATTCTTCAGGAAAAACTTTAACCCCTTCAGCAGCACAGACCCAGGGCTGAAGGCTTTACTGAGTAGCTGCAGGCAGTGAGGAGACGAATTCTGGGCACAGGAGCTGACCGACTGGAGGAGTTCTGCAGCGCATTGCACAAGAACAGGTAGGAGGAAGATCCTGTGTGTATTAGCAGTGTCATTGTAGAGCTGGGACTTGTAGTCCTACACATACAACATGCTGCTGAGCATCCTAGCAGTCAGACATGTCACTCAGGGCAGCCCTTGTATTCACTCCCTTTGCAGAGCAGGGGGAGGGGCAGAGATTGTTGTTATTGCAAGTAAACAAAGGGCCAGAAGAGAACCAGAGAAATGAGGAAATATATTTTTTTTGCCTAAAACTTGCTTAGCTTAGTTATATATTACTGCCTATCAGAATTACAGTGCTATATATTTATTTTTTCATAACTTGGAAAAACCCCTTTAAGGACTCTACTGACAGGGAGTGTTCCACAGGATTGGCGCATAGCAAATGTGGTTCCAACTTTCAAAAAAAGTTCAAAAACAGAGCCCGGAAACTATAGGCCGGTAAGTTTAACATCTGCCGTGGGTAAACTGTTTGAAGGTTTTCTAAGAGATGCTACAGTTGAAACCAGAAGTTTACATACACTATATAAAAAGATACATATGCATGTTTTTCTCAATATCTGACATGAAATCAGAATAAACCTTTTCTGTTGTTGGTCAATTAGGATTACCATAATTATTATTATTTGCCAAATGCCAGAATAATGAGAGAGAGAGAGAGCGAGAGAGAGAGAATGTTTTAAGGCATTTTTATTACTTTCTGCAAAGTCAAAAGTTTACATAGATTTCATTAATATTTGGTACCATTGCCCCTAAACTGTATGACTTGGGTCAAACGTTTTGGATATCTTTCCACAAGCTTCTCACAATAGTTGGTCGGAATTTGGGCCCATTTCTCCTGACAAAACTGGTGTAACTGAGCCATGTTTGTTGGTCGCCTTGCTCGCACCTGCCTTTTCAGCTTTGCCCATAAATTTTCAATAGGATTGAGATCAGGGCTTTGTGATGGCCGCTCCAAAACATTGACTTTGTTATCCTTAAGCCACTTTGTAACCAGTTTAGCAGAATGCTTCGGGTCATTGTCCATTTGGAAGACCCATTTCCGCCCAAGCTTTAACTTCCTGGCTGATGTCTTGAGATGTTGCGTCAGTATTTCCACATAATCTTCTTTCCTTATGATGCCATCTATTTTGTGAAGTGCACCAGTCCCTCCTGCAGCAAAACAACCCCACAACATGGTTGGGATTCACAGTTGGGATGGTGTTCTTAGACTTCCAAGCTTTTTCCTCCAAACGTAACGATCGTCATTATGGCCAAAAAGTTTAATTTTAGTTTCATCAGACCACAGGACAAGTCTCCAAAAATGGCTTTTTTATGTTTCTTTTGGAGTAATGGCTTCTACCCTGGCAGAGTGGCCTTTCAGCCCATATGTCACGGTCCCTCCTGTGAGAGAGGTGAGAAGATCGGATAGACTTGCTGCACGTGAGGCTATCTGACAGGTCTCTCTGTTTTACTCTATGTATGTTGTTGTTTTGCAGGATCTCAGCTCTCCTTAGGTGCCGCTCGTTATCAGTGATGAGGCTCTATTTAGATCCGACTCACACTGCTGACCATGCGGTTGGATAGCTTCTGCTTGGAGTTGCTAGTGCTGGTTTGTCTTGGATCTCCTGCTTCTCCATACATCTCTAAGCTAAGTACTTGTTGTCTTCGCTGTTTCTTATTATGTGGTGTCTGTGTGTGTATTGTTTCTAGGCCTCAGGGAGACACAGACTCCTTAATTCTAGAAGGAACCAGCTGTCTCATCCCCTGCTACCTATCCTAGGTTTTAGCAGGGCTTTAGGTATCCGGTGTATGAGTATTTCCACCATCAGGATCTGCTCATACTGGCAGGAGTTAGGGAAAGGCCTAGGGATTACTAGGAGGTCACCATCCCTCTTCCTTAGCATTTGAGGCTTAGATTGCTGTCTATTCGTTGTGGTGTGTATTTGGTGTTTTCCCTTCCCCTTAACCTGTGACACCATGTTGATAAAGTATTCGTTTCACTGTGGATATTGACACAATCTTACCAGCTTCCGCCATCATCTTCACAAGGTCTTTTGCTTTTGTTCTTGGGTTGATATAAACATGTCGGACCAAAGCACGTTCATCTCTGGGACACAGAACCAGTCTCCTTCCTGAGCGGTATGATGGCTGGACATTCCCATCTTGTTTGTACTTGCGTATAATTGTTTGTACAGATGAACGAGGCACCTTCAGGTATCTTGAAATTGCACCCAAAGTTGAGCCAGACTTGTGCAAGTCCACAATTCTCTTCCTGATATCTTGGCTGATTTCTTTAGACTTTCCCATGATGCTACACAAAGAAGCAGTGTGTTTCAGGTGTGCATTTAAATACATCCACAGGTGTGTCTCTAATTAAGGGTGCATTCACACGACCGTAAGGTGTTTTGCGGTCCGCAAAACACGCATACCAGCCGTGTTCGTTCCGCAATTTGCGGACCACACATAGCCAGCGCTATATAGAGAATGCCTAAGCTTGTCCGCGGTTGCGGACAAGAATAGGACATGCTCCATCTTTTTTGCAGGGCCACGGCACGGAACAACGGATGCAGACAGCACACAGTGTTCTGTCCGCATCTTTTGCGGCCCCATTGAAATGAATGGGTCCGCACCCGTTCCGCAAATTTGCGGAACGGATGCGGATCCATTTATACGGTCGTGTGAATGCACCCTTACTCAGATGTTGCCAACAAACCTAACAGAAGCTTCCAAACACATGACATCATCATATGGGCAGTCCAGAATTGTTTAAAGGCATAGTAATCTTAGTGTATGTAAACTTTTGGCATTGTGGAAAGTAAAAAAAAAGGCTTAAAACATTCTCTCTCTCTCATTATTCTGGCATTTGGTAAATAATAATAATAATAATAATTATGGCAATCCTAATTGACCAAAAACAGGAAAGGTTTATTGTAATTTCTTGGCAGATATTGAGAAAAACATGCATATGTGTCTTTTTATACAGTGTATGTAAACTTTTCAACTGTATCTTGGAGTACCTCAATGAAAATAAGCAAATAACGCCATATCAATAACGCCATATCAGCATGGCTTCATGAGGGATTGGTCATGTCAAACTAATTTAATCAGTTTCTATGAGGAGGTAAGTTCTAGACTTGACAGCGGCGAATCAATGGATGTTTTATATCTTGACTTCTCCAAAGTATTTGACATGCTTGGACTGGGAGAAAATGTCTGTAAGTGGGTAAGTAACTGGCTCAATGATAGAAAACAGAGGGTGGTTATTAACGGTACATACTCAGATTGGGTCACTGTCACTAGTAGGGTACCACAGGGGTCAGTATTGGACCCTATTATCTTCAATATATTTATTAATGATCTTATAGAAGGCTTGCACAGTAAAATATAAATTTTTGTAGACACTAAACTGTGTAAAGTAATTAACACTGAAGAGGACAGTATACTGCTACAGATGGATCTGGATAGATTGGAGTCTTGGGCAGAGAAGTGGCAGATGAGGTTTAACACTGACAAATGTAAAGTTATGCACATGAGAAGGAATAATGCAAGTCACCCGTACATACTAAAGGATAAAACACTCGGTAACACTGACATGGAAAAGGATAATAAACAGCAAACTAAGCTGCAAAAACCAGTGTCAGGCAGCTGCTGCCAAGGCCAATAAGATAATGGGTTGCATCAAAAGGGGCATAGATGCCCGTGATAAGAACATAGTCCTACCACTTTACAAATCGCTAGTCAGACCACACATGGAGTACTGTGTACAGTTCTGTGCTCCTGTAAACAATGCAGACATAGCAGAGCTGGAGAGGGTCCAGAGGAGGGCAACTAAAGTAATAACTGGAATGGGGCAACTACAGTACCCTGAAAGATTATCAAAATTAGGGTTATTCACTAAAAGACGACTGAGGGGAGATCTAATAACTATGTATAAATATATCAGGGGTCAGTACAGAGATCTCTCCCATCATCTATTTATCCCCAGGACTGTGACGAGGGGACATCCTCTGCGTCTGGAGGAAAGAAGGTTTGTACACAAACATAGAAGAGGATTCTTTACGGTAAGAGCAGTGAGACTATGGAACTCTCTGCCTGAGGAGGTGGTGATGGTGAGTACAATAAAGGAATTCAAGAGGGGCCTGGATGTATTTCTGGAGCGTAATAATATTACAGGCTATAGCTACTAGAGAGGGGTCGTTGATCCAGGGAGATATTCTGATTGCCTGATTGGACCAGGGAAGGAATTTTTCCCCCTAAATTGGCTTCTACCTCACAGGGTATTTTTTTGCCTTCTTCTGGATCAACTTGCAGGATAACAGGCCGAACTGGGTGGACAAATGTCTTTTTTCAGCCTTATAAACTATGTTTTTACCTTTTTTTTTTTTATATTACTTGAACATATGATTGTTGTATCTCTTACTTATACCATACACTGTAATACTTTAGGTCCCAAGCTGCCATGACAACTGATAGGCACCGTGCAAGTTGTCAGTGCAAGTTGTCAGTGAGGGAGCAATTGGGTTCACATACACCCCCCCCCCCCCCACTCAGTGAGGGAGCAATTGGGTTCACCCCCTTCCCCCACGACTAACCGCTCAGATGCAGCTGTCAGTATTGACCACATGAGGGGTTAAGTTTCCATGACTAGAGTTATCTTTGAACACGGACACTGCTTGTGAGTGTCAGCTGTGTAACACAGCGGTCACCCACCGGCTATGGCACAAGCTCCCCTCCTGATCCCGTGCCATATTTCCCCTGCATACATGTACAGCTGAAGTCGCCAAGTGATTGCATGGCGTCTTTATATTATATTGGGCACAATTTGCATCTCAGCTCTACTACATATGATTGCGAAAAGAGATAGTGTAATGAAAAGAAGCAGGTGGTGGAGAATGGAAATGTATTGGTGAGCTGGTCTGCATGGATTGGCATCTTCCGTCTATTCTGTATTTGACTCCAGTTGTACAATTAGATTGCAAATAAAATAGCGGTCTCTGCCTTGTGTACGGCAATGGTCTCAGCCCCAGCAGATAGAGACACTAGACATCTAGTCCTGCTCCCAGCTTATTAGGTTGCAAGTAAGAATAGCGGCTAAAAGCATGCATTGACATTCTGCATTACTGAGCATTACCTGTATCCAAGAGCTTCGCTGTGCTTAACCATATGAAGAATGTAGGATTCCCGACTTGTTCCTGTGAGACCAGGCAGTAAAAGGATTGTAGGTCTTGTGCCAGCATCAGGGTAGAGTGTATTATCATCATTACTAAACCAGTCCAGTGAAATCTGCCCTCCATCTGCTGTTTTAATAAGCTCACTGTAAGGCACAATAAAAAATGTACACTTTAATTAGATTTCTGCTAAGAAGCTGTAATGATAGCTACAAAGATTTTAGCCAGTACAAGCTGCACCTTGCCTCTCAATAGGGAAGGGAGACAGAAAAACGGACTCATTTGTTTCAGCCTTGTGACATATAGAAACATATATCTCCCAATAGATCATTGCCAGGTATGCATCTCCTGCACTGAAAAGACAGCATTCTGTCCGGGCACAGCACCAGCATCTCTATCATATCAGTCATTACATCTGCCTTTGTGAAACGTCATCTTCACAAAATAACATAACATGGCAAAACATCAAAACAATATAATATAGCAAAACTCTAAAACAATCCAATATAGCGAAATACTAAAAACGACAAATTATAGCGCAACATCAAAAGTATAATCTAGTAAAATAATAAAATAACATAATATTACAAAACATCAAAACAATATAATATAGCAAAACTCTAAAACAACAAATTATAGCAAACATCAAAACTATGATATAGCAAAACAACAAAAAAAGCACTGTATGTTCTTTATATTAATTGATGCAAATTTGTGAGACACAAACCCAAACACAAGCCGAAACTGAAAACTCTTGAACATGAGGAAATAAAAAATGGTAGTCATGTACTTTATAAATATGGTGCACTCCAAAAACTCTCAGGGCTCATGCAATATGCGGGCACCAGCCGCGTGCACCCCGCATGACGGATGCGGACCCATTCACTTGAATGGGTCTGCAATCCAGAAGGTCCAGTGTGGAATGGAGGCACGGAACCCCACGGAAGCATTACGGAGTGCTTCTGTGGGGTTTCTCTCCGTGCATCCGCACCACAAAAAAGTAGAATATGTGAGAACGGATCACGGACCCATTCAAGTTGAATGAGTCTGGATCTGTCTGCGACAGCTGCACAGATGTTGCCCGTGCATTGGGGAGTACAGTACAATAGACCCGTGATCAGACAGGAATGGACTGTATTATAAATGACTATGATGCAGTCAGTTTGGGTCGGGGTGATGCAGTTGACATGTGGCCCGTTTTTCCCGAACCGAATGCTGTGATGTGATTCAGTACCCTGAAAGATTCCTAAATGTGTCTTATTGTCCCCTTTGTTACACTGAATGTTCTCCTCTCAAACTTCCATAATATCAATTACTACAGAAATAGGGCATTGGTCACAATGGATGCCCATGCTCTACACCAGTGTGATAAAATAATAAAAGAAAGCATAGTTACCCCTTTTCTCCTTACAGCATCGGGCTTCAGTTCTGCAGCACTGATGATGTCTTCTTAGCTGCCACCGTCAAGTCACATCATGTGACAGCTGAGTCCAGTTATTGGCTGCAGCAGTGGTGCGGTGTGTATAGGACATCACCACTGCGATCAAAAAAACAAATACTGGCGGAGAGAACCAGAGTGCCACTCTGGAAGTGGCAAAAAGTGGTAAGTATGACTTCTTTAGTTATTTTATCCCATTTACAGCTATTGACAGGGTTTTTAATTAACCCCTGTAAGCAAATGTCCGCAGTCCGCAGGATTACATTGCGGTGTGGCCATTAGCAGAAATTCATACATAAATAATTCACGAATAATGAAGTATAATAGGCTTAAAAAGCATAAAAGAGGAACTCGATGTCCCTCATGAGTCAATGTGGATATTCAAATTAATAGGGCCATGCAGTGCCTATCAAGTAACCCAATACAGCGATCCATTTGTTTCAGTCGGCCATTTAGTATCCAATAAACACCATATCCCAGTGCTCATTTAAAGGGGTTTTCAGAGAGTTTTAGGAGGCCATGGTGCTCCAGTGAGTGCTGTGGCCTCTTCCTAGGCCAGTGCATCAGGTTTATTGGTTTCCAGGGCCGCACCACCAATTAGGCGAGGTGAGACGATCGCCTCAGGCGGCGCGGCCCTGGTGACAAGTGGGGGGCGGTGGCAGAGCAGAGGGAGATGAGTGCTTCCATTGTGGAAGCTCTCATCTCCATAGTCATCTGTATCGCCGTCCTCAGGACAGCGATACAGATGGATGCTGCGGGGCAGGGGAGAGGCATCTCCCTTCCCCGTTCCTCTGATAGGCTGTAGGCCTAGAGCCCGCAACCTATCAGAGGCCGATGCCGTACAGCGGTGGACACAGGCCGGAAGAGGCCTGCATCGCATCGCTGCCAGCCTGATGAAAGTAAGTGTAAGTATTTCTTTTTTTTAGAAGCGCTGTGGAGGTACTTCTTACTGGCACATGATCGGGGGGGGGGGGGCATCTATAGGGGGCACTTATTGGCACATGATGGGGGGCATCTATGGGGGGGCACCTCTTACTGGCACAAGATTGGGGGGCCCTTCTTACTGGCACATGATTGGGGGGCATCTATCGGGGGCACTTCTTTCTGGCACATTTTTGGGGAGCATCTATGGGGGCACATTTTACTGGCACATTATTGGGTGGCACTATGAAGGCACTTCTTACTGGCACATTATTGGGGGCACTATGGGGCACTTCTTACTGGCACATTATTGGGGGGCACTATGGGGCACTTCTTACTGGCACATTATGGGGGGCACTTTTTAATGTCACATTATTGGGTGGCACTATGGGGCACTTCTTACTGGCACATTATTAGGGGCACTTCTTACTGGCACATTATTGGTGACACTATGGGGGCACTTTTTACTGGCACATTATTGGGTGGCACTTCTTACTGGCACATTGGGGCACTTCTTACTGGCACATTATTAGGGGCACTTTTTACTAGCACATT
This sequence comes from Bufo bufo, assembly GCF_905171765.1. Lineage (NCBI taxonomy): Eukaryota > Metazoa > Chordata > Amphibia > Anura > Bufonidae > Bufo > Bufo bufo. The sequence goes on along the minus strand of NC_053393.1, from coordinate 159,940,834 downwards.
ATTGGTGACACTATGGGGGCACTTTTTACTGCCACATTATTAGGTGGCACTATGGGGGCACTTCTTACTGGCACATTATTGGGGGCACTTTTTACTGGCACATTATTGGATGGCACTTCTTACTGGCACATTATTGGGGGGCACTATGGGGGCATCTACTGAGGCCACAAAGAAGGGGTATTTTATATGGGGGGCACTATGGGGGAAGAGGAACACTATCACTATAGGGGAATCTACTGAGGCCACAAAAAAGGGGTATTTTATATGGGGGGGCTCTGTATAGGGGCATTTTATACTGGGACACATTATGGTGGGTACTATGGGGAAGGGGGGAGAGGAGCGCTATGGGGTAATCTATGGGGGGCACTAAGAAAGGGTATTTTATACTTGCAAATTATGGGGGACACGGGCACTATATAGGGGCATTTTATACTGGTAGATTATGGGGGCACTAGGAGTAAGGGGGAGAGGAGCACTATGGGGCATTTACTGGGGGCACTATATAGGGGGATTTTATACTGGCACATTATGGGGGCACTATGGGGACAATAGCTCAACTGGGGTCATTAAAAGGGGGTATTTTTTTGCACTGGCACACATTATAAGGGGGCATTTTTTGTACTGTCACATTATATGGAGAATTATTACTACTGGGGGGGCATTGTGGTGGGCTTTATTACTACTGGGTGTCTATGTGGAACATGATTACTAGTATGGGCACTACGGGAGCATTATTACTTCTGGGGAACAGTGGGGACATGTTGGGGGCACTGTAGGAGCACTATTACTACCATGTGCGCTCTAGCAGAGAATTATTACTATTGGTGGGACTTTGGGGAGCACTTTTACTGTGGAGCACCTTGGCACAGTATCAACTTATAACAGTTATTTTTGGGGGACAGTATGTTTACACTATTAGTGTCAGGTACACTATTTGCTGGGCGCAGTTATTTTAGGACACTGCGTGACAATAATTATTGAAGGGCACTATCTGTGTGGTACTAGTATTATCAGGGAGTTTATCTGTTTCTGCAGTATAATATTGGGGAGAACAGCGGCATAGTGTTGGGGGTGGTAAGATGATTTGTGCAGAAGATGGGAGGATGATGCAGAGATGAGAAATGGCTGAAAATGGTGGTCTGGTCTGAAAGGAGAAGATGAGGAAAGAGAACATCTACATCAGAGGAGACATCACTGGATGTAAGAGGTATGTGGGGCTGTATTAGCCTGTATGTGATATGTAGTGATATACATAAAGTTAGGAGGGAAGGGGTTAGGTTGAGAATTTGGCATGGGTGGGGGTGGGCGCTTTTTAAATTTTCTCCTCAGGCAGGAGAAAGGCTAGGTGCACCCCTGTTGGTCACATCGCTTTAATGCAACCAGAGGTCACAATAACGCCTGTACAAGAGTTATAGACGCCTGTACAGGCAACTTTACTTTCTGAAAAAAGTTTCCTGAATCTTTCTACACATGAGACTTTCTGCGGTACAGGTATCAGTGCGCACTGTGTCTAGCCTGAAGTCCCTGCCACCCGCACCATTAATCCTGGTGAGGATGTCAGGAACTGAACAGAACTCACAAGCTGCGCTGATACAGGCTTCAAATAACAGCACTGACTGAAGCCGGGCTCCCACTGTAACAGCCGGCATCGGACATAACTCACTAGATGCTGCAATGAATAACAACTGCGGCATCTACGCAGTTGAATTGATAGGGCTCCCTGTCACCATTGTCCATGGTGGCTGGGGGGCTAAGAAAGGCCCCCAGAACTGCCAAGACTTTGGGGGTCATTTATCAAACTGGTGTAAAGTGGAACTGGCTTTAATTGCCCATAGCAACCAATCACATTCCTACTTTCATTTTCTAAAGGAGCAAAATGAAAGGTGGAATCTGATTGGTTGCTTTGGGCAACTAAGCCAGTTCTATTTTACACCAGTTTGATAAATGACCCCCTTTATGTCTATTAGACTGTGCAGCAGACACAGCCTAATAGAAGTCTGTCACTTGTACTGGCTATAAAGCATTGATATATAAGGTATACCAGTGCATTAAAAAAAACTATGTTCCCTAATAGGACGAAGAAATAATAGTTGCAGGTTTATAAAGTTTACTAAAAAATAAAAAACATTTTTTTCCATAAAAAATTAAGCACACACAGATATGATATCATACTGTGTTTGCCAGGACCTGTATCATAAAGATAACACATTACTCTAACCGACCCGTGAACAACGTAAAAAAAACTAAGTTAAGAAAATACAGAATTGTTTATTTCCTGTTCCCCTTGCACCCAAAAATAAATGTTAATCAATAAGTCCAAAGTACCCCAAAAATGGTACCAATGAAAAGTACATCTCGCCACCCTCGCCAACCCTCATAAGGCTATATTAGCACTTGAGTTCAGACCCTTGGAATGGTAACGAGACAATTTATTATTGTGCAAAAGTAATAAAAAACATTTAAAACCACACATATTTGGTATTACTGGAATCGTACTGACCCATAAAGTAACAGTAACTTGCTAGTTACGTGAAAAGCAATGCGGAACTGCTTTGTTCCCATTTCCACTCCAAAAATGTAATAAAAGTTAATAAGTTATTTGTACCCCAAAATTATGTCACTAAAAATACAATTCACCCTGCAAAAAACAAGACCTCATACCACTACATTGACAGAAAAAAAAAAAGTTATGGCCCAAAAAACAATAACAACCGCCAAGTGTCTTATTTTGTACTCCTCCTTGGCTAAAAATACTCTGGAAAAAAATGCTAAGATGAGTATTTTTACTCTTACGGAAAAAAGTGTAGCACAACATTTAAATGCAGCTATCCATAAGTCTGTCAGCAGTTTTGTTGGTGCAAAACTGCTGACAGACATAGGTAGGTGCAGGGGACAGGAGGTAATACATATCTGTCCCTGCTTTTAATGCAAGGAGTGATGTAAAAATTAAAAGGGTTTCTAAGATTTTATAACTGATGAGCTATCCTCTGGATTAGGATACTTTCACACTAGTGGCAGGACGGATCTGACTGGCTGTTCACCCTGTTGGATTCATCCTGCCGCTATTTCGCTGTCCTGCCAGACTGCCGCTCCGTCCCCATTGACTATAATGGGGATGGGGGCGGAGCTCTGGCACAGCACGGCAGTGCGCGGTGAGAGGCCGCCGGACTAAAAAGTCGGACATGCAGTACTTTTAGTTCGGCAGCCTCTCGCCGTGCACCGCCGTGCTGCGCTGGAGCTCCACCCCCGTCCCCATTATAGTCAATGGGGACGGAGCGGCAGTCCGGCAGCACGGCGAAATAGAGGCAGGACGGATCCGACAGGGTGAACAGCCAGTCAGATCCGTCCTGCCGCTAGTGTGAAAGTACCCTTAGTCATCAGTATCTTTTTTTTTTCTTTTCAAAACTCTTTTTATTAGGTTTATCAATAGTATAAACAATACAACAGTATTACATTTAGACATATCATGTAGGGATTAAAGGCGTAGATAATTATTCAACAATGATATGACTCTTTATGAGTTATCAAACTGACATAGTTCCAAATACTTTAGTACAGGTCGCATAATGTTTCATCTGACCTGTCCGCTCATATAAATAAAGATGCAGCTAAATATGTCACAATTGGTTTTGCTGAAAGAAAAGAAAGAGCGGGGGGGGGGTGTAGTCCTTCGCAGACATTAATGTCGAAGAGATCTACGGGAGGACAATGGAGAGAATACTGTGGTTATTGTACAGATAAGACCTCGTGTTGAGTACAATTCGATGCAAGAGTTTATGATAAGAATTTGGGGCGTGCTAGGGTGTGGGGATGAAATCTTTGTAGATGGTATGGAGAGGGGTGCGTTAAGAGGGGAAATGTCTATGGTGAGCCCAGGGGTTCAAGATGGCTTTGTATAGAGGATGAGACTTATTTTCCCAGCTAACCAATTCTTCTAATCGAAATAAGGAATCCACCTTCTCCGTCCATTGTGCTAGGGTCGGAGGTGAACGTGAGATCTAGCACGTGGGGACTAAAATTCTCGCTGCGGCAAGAAGTTTGTCTTGTTAGTATTAGAGTGTTTTTAGGGATTTTATCCGGGAAGAGATGTAGCAAGCAAATTTCTGGAGTGAGAGGGAGGGTTAGTCTGGTGAGTTGGTTGATTTGGTCCAACACTGAGGACCAGTATGGTTTTATAAGAGGGTGAGACCAGAGCAGGTGGAAGTACGTTCCTGTACAGCAGGGGTCATAGTTAGGATTGTACTTATTTAGTAATACTGGGGTAAGGTGCCATCTGGTTAGTATCTTGTAGCCACTTTCTTGCATTTTCACACATTTGGAGGATTGTTTAGGTGCAAGGAAGAGCCTAAGAAGTTCCTCAGGTAGGATAAGAATTTCCGACCCAAGTCCAATTCCCAAGCCTAAATAAAAGAATGTGTTATGTCTACTGATGGAGACAGTAGTTCCCTATTAAGGGTTGATATCGCCTTCTCAGGCGGCTTCTGTTGAGCGAGGAGAGATTCAAATTTGGTCAGTGATCTATTAAGGTTTCCTACACGTTAGTCACCAATATCTGATCGGTGGGGGTCCGACGCCCGGGACCCCTGCCAATCAGCTGTTTGAGAAGACATCGGTGGTCCTGTGAACGCCGTGGCCTTCTCCGTGCTTACCAAGCACAGCGCCGTACATTGTATAATGGCTGTGCTTGGTATTGCAGCTCAGCGCAATTCAAGTCTATGGGGCTGAGCTGCTCCTAGGCCACATGACCAATGTCATCACTGGCCTAGGAAAGGCTGTGCACCTCTGCCTTCTCAAACAGCTGATTGTCTGCGGTCCCAGGTGTTGGACCCCCCACTAATCAAACACTGATGACCTAACCAGTGAATAGGTCATCAGTTATAGTCTCGGAAAAGCTCTGTGACTGACTGCCACAGGTGCCACCCAAAGAAATGCACTGGAAGCTGGATCCATTTATTTGCATGAGATTATTCACATAGGCTACTTCAGTCCATTTTTCAGACCACAGATGTGGTCCATGTAAACCACAGACGACACAAAGCTGCCATCTGAGGGAGGTGATCACTGATCAACTGAACAGAAAATATGGCAAAAGTGTGTAAAAAAAGAAAAGGTCGCCATTTTTACAAAAGCAAAAATACAGATCAATTATAGTAAAAAACTGACACACATCCTGAAAATGGGCGTGTGACTAAGCCCTTACTGTCAGAGTGCAAAGCTAAGGAATGATGGAAATACTCCTGCCTCATAAAATTCAGTGTTGGGGCTTATTCACACACTATGGTTTCTGCACGGTTTTTACAACATTTTTTTTAATTGCAGCAGAAAAAAAGTGAACAAAACTGTAATGTATGAACAAACCCTAAGGGCTCATGCACACAAAAATAATTTCTTTCCGTGTCCGTTCCGTTTTTTTTTTTTGCGGACCGTATACGGAACCAATCATTTCAATGGGTCCGTTTCCATATGTCCGTATGTCTGTTCCGCAAAAAAATAGAACATGTCCTATTATTGTCCGCATTATGAACAAGGATAGGACAGTTCTGTTAATTAGGGGTCAGCTGTTCCGTTCCGCAAAATACGGAATGCACACGGACTTCATCCGTATTTTTTGCGGATACGTGTTTTGCGGACTGCAAAATACATACGGTCGTGTGCATGAGCCCTAACATTGATTTTCATAAAGCATATTTAAATGCACGCATCCATATACAAACATATATACACTCATACAAAAAGATATGCAAGGTCTGACCATAAAGTTTGTGAACTTCGCTCTGCGAGCTTGTCGGGCAGCACTACACAGAAACTCCAGTATAGTTTCATAAAATCATAACCTTATTGTGTTTTTGCAGACCCACAACAATCTCTGATTGGAGACAATTAATGTCTGTGCGGGTTTCTGTATCCCATCGCAGGAATGTCGGAGCTTGCCTGTGAGGGAGTATGTTAGCTAGTAAGCAAGTAAGGCCGCATTCAGATCTACAGCAGCAGATCCGGCAGGCTGTTCACTGGATCTGACATTGGCGGATTCTATAGTTCACCACCGGAATCCCCATTCAATGTAATGGGGTCCAGCGGTGATCAGTCCGCTTTTCGGCATAAATGCATGCAATGGTTTTTGGTCAGACCGACAGACGGCATTGTGCTGGATCAGGTAGCCGGTCAGCTTGCCTCAGATGTGATCGTGGCCTTAGGCTACATGCACATGACCGTGTGCACCGTCGGATGCGGATCGCGGACCCTATTCAATTCAACAGTGAGGTAAGTAGCGTTTTTACCATGATGAATTTGTGAAATTTATCATTAGACCTCTTACATATAAATGCATATAGTCATATAGTTAGGCCTCATGCACACGAACGTATTTTCTTTCCGTGTCTGTTCAGTTTTTTTGGAGGACCGTATGTGGAACCATTCATTTCAATGGGTCCGCAAAAAAAAAAAAACGGAAGGTACTCCATGTGCATCCCCATATGTCCGTATTTCCGTTCCGCAAAAAAACAGAACATGTCCTATTATTGTCCGCATTACGGACAATGATAGTAATGTTCTCTCTGGGGCTAGCTGTTCTGCAAAATACGGAATGCACACGGACGTCAGCCGTATTTTTTGCGGATCCGTTTTTTGCGGACCGCAAAATACATACGGTCGTGTGCATGAGGCCTTATACTTAGGGTCCATTCACACGTCCATAACGTGTTTTGCGGATCCACAAAACACGGACACGGCAATGTGCATTACGCATTTTGCGGACCGCACATCGCCGGCACTAATAGAATAAGCCTATTCTTGTCCGCAATTGCGGACAAGAATAGGACATGTTCTATTTTTTTTCGGGTACGGAATTGCGGACTCGGAAGTGAATTGCGGAATTGCGGACATAGAAATGAATGGGTCCGCAATTCCGTTCCGCAAAATGCGAAACGAAATTGCGGACGTGTGAATGAGGCCTTAGGGTGTACATACCAGTAGATGAGAAAACTACACTGGTGTAAAATTGGCAAGTGGTAGCGCCAGCAGAGGGCAGAGGTAATGCCCAGAATAGATTATGTTAAAGCTGCAATCTGGGATAATATAGTAATCAGCCATCCTTCACAGCGTCATGCCTTCAGCTATACCCAGAACATTCGTAATGTCATATATGGCGGCTGCTTTTATTCCTTATATTACATGTCATTACTTGTATTCATGTGGCAGGATCCTCAGCATGCAGTATAACCATTGAGAGTACGTCACTAGCCATTACTTATTCGTCAATGGTTATGGATGTGGCGCTGGCACGTTCTGCATCACTTTACACAGAATGCGCTCAGTCACGACCCCCTGCCCTAAGTGGGCTGTGCGCACTTAAAGGGGATGTCTTGTCATGATAACCACAATTCTAAATACAGACCCGCGGTGGAACAGCTGTTTTCACCAGGGAAAGCTGTGAGAAAAGGCTCATTTCATGCAATATAAATGGGCAATCATTTAATACATGGTCATGCCAAGTACGTAACGTGGTTGTCCGGCTAATATTTTTTTGAAGAGGCTCAGAAAGCTGTCAAAATTAATTTATCCACTGCCTATCTTGTTCTGACACTTAGGCCCCTTTCACACGGGCGAGATTTCCGCGCGGGTGCGATGCGGGAGGTGAACGCATTGCACCCGCACTGAATCTGGACCCATTCATTTCTATGGGGCTGTGCACATGAGCCGTGATTTTCACGCATCACTTGTGCGTTGCGTGAAAATCGCAGCATGCTCCTCTTTGTGCGTTTTCCACGCAACGCAGGCCCCATAGAAGTGAATGGGGCTGCGTGAAAATCGCAAGTATCCGCAAGCAAGTGCGGATGCAGTGCGATTTTCACGCACGGTTGCTAGGAGACGATCGGGATGGAGACCCGATCATTATTATTTTCCCTTATAACATGGTTATAAGGGAAAATAATAGCATTCTGAATACAGAATGCATAGTACAATAGGGCTGGAGGGGTTAACAATAACCATGTTATAAGGGAAAATAATAAAATCTACACAACACCTAACCCAAACCTGAACTTCTGTGAAGAGGTTCGGGTCTGGGTACCAAACATGCCGATTTTCTCACGTGCGTGCAAAACGCATTACAATGTTTTGCAATCGCGCATTTTCCTGCAACGCACCCGCATCTTGTCCGGGCCAAAAACATGACGCCCGTGTGAAAGAGGCCTTAAGGTGGATCTACACGTACAGAGGAGCAGCCAATTACCGTGAACGAAGCGTTCCTGCCCGACAACTGCCTGCTCTTCAGTGGAGGTGAAGCGCTGCATTTACATGCAGCGATCACCTCCACAGTAATAAGAACAAAGGATCGCTATTGCTATCGCCCGTCCTCATACAGCTCCATTGTTTCTGGGCAGCAGATCACTGTTTAGACCGCCCAATCTCCTGCCCAGAAACTAACATTTACCCAGCGTTTCGCTCATTGATCAAGTGATCCGCTGCACCTTTTGGATGGGCAGATTGTCAACAACGGGAGTTTGCAAGAACATTCGTCCCTGATAATCTGACCGAATATCTGCACATGTAAACCCACCATTACCAGGTCCCCTGCCAGGCTCTACTTCCTGGCCCCCCTCGACATGCAGGAAATGACCACTTGGCCAATCACTGGCTGAGGCCGGTCACTGCTGCGGCCAGTCGTTGGCTGAATGGACCAGTTAGCAGAGAATGGTAAAGTGACCTCAGTTAATTTTTCTTACAGTATTCTGAGCCTATTCAAAGAAATATTGGGTGGAAAACACACTTGAAAAGTGGGATCTGCTTTTTGCAGTAATTCTCCTCTCTGGCATATAGACTGGGGTGCTGAGTGGGGAACCCTCCTCCCTCATGACGCAGTTGCCAACAGTCCAGAATTTGCAGGGATTGTCCCTACTTTTCAGAGATAATCCTGGAAAATGTGGGTGTCCCAAACCAAAAATGGATCCTACCCATAAGCGGGTGGTCCTGGCCAAGTTTGGGGCATTCCCTGAGGCAGAAATTAAATGCCTCAAATTTACCAAAATGTGTTAAATAGATTATCCAAAGCTGTAACCCCTCCACACACAATGGCCGGGCCCCTCATTCAGACAATACTTACCTGGTCCCCGATGCTTGTGTCCTCCCAGATCCAAGCAGATCCCAGATGCCTCTACAGCCGTCGCTGCATCTCCCTGTCATGCAGATCACAACTAGAGATGAGCGAATTTCATATTTTGAAATTCGTTTGCGATTCGTTTACTGGTAAAAGCAGAATTGCTTTCTGGATTCCATTACCACGGACCATAACGCAATTCTATGACGGAATGCATAACGGAATGCCTTTAGAGGCATCCCGTTATTCATTCCGTCATAATAGAAGTCTATGGGCTGCAAAACGGATCCGTCCCCTTTCCGTTATGCAGGGGAGTCCTCTCCTCCATAATGAAAACGGGACTAATCCGTTATGCAGCCCATAGACTTCTATTATGACGGAATGAATAACGGAATGCCTCTAAAGCTTTTCGTTCTGAATTCAGTTTTACGAATTCCGTTATTTTTTATCTGTCGGAAGTGCCCAGGGGCAGAGTTACGGACACAAATGCCCAGGCCCCGCAGCTTTGTGCCCAGATAACTGCTCCCCTTGCAGTCCTTCATCCTCCTCCTCTAGCTTTGAGATCTCCGTCGGGCCTGCGCATGCGGACTGTTAAGATCAGTGCCTCTGGCCATAGTAGGCAGAGAAGTGCGCATGTGCGGGCCCGGCGGCTGCTGGTGCTCAGGGGAGAGGTTATCTGGGCACATAGCTAAAAGGCCTGGGCACTTGCGGCCATAACCCCACCCAAAGCTAATTTACATAACTTTATAAAGTACTATAAACAGGATCTCTACGTGGGACAGACACAAGACGGGTACTATTTTAATGGGGGGCAAACGTTCTATACCGCACTTCAACTTCTGCCTGTGAATATATGCACAAGATATAATATTACACAGTTTCCTATTTTTGTTGTTATTTTCGTAGATTTATGCAATGCATGTGAACAAGGCGTAAGAGTGTCCTACTCCAAACAATAGTATGTTCATACCTGAAACCTGCGCAGAAGGCGTCCTTTACCAACAGCTCCAACCTTTTTTTGGCTTTGCCATTAAAGGAGGACATAATGAAATGAATGAATTTATTAGATGGATATGTCACTTCTTTAGGCCTAGTTCACACGAACGTTTTTTTTGCAGGTGTACGGGCCGTTTTTTTGTGTTCCGTATACGGTCCGTATACGGAACCATTCATTTCAATGGTTCCGCAAAAAAAACGGAATGTGTTCCGTATGCATTCCGTTTCCGTATTTCCGTTCCGTTTAAAGATAGAGCTTGTCCTATATTTGGCCGTAAATCACGGGTCGTGGCTCCATTCAAGTCAATGGGTCCGCAAAAAAAACGGAACACATACGGAAATGCATCCGTATGTCTTCCGTTTCCGTTCCGTTTTTTGCTGAACCATCTATTGAAAATGTAATGCCCAGCCCAATTTTTTCTATGTAATTACTGTACACTGTATATGCCATACGGAAAAACGGAACGGAAAAACGGAACAGAAACGGAAACACAACGGAACTCAAAAACGGAACAACGGATCCGTGAAAAACGGACCGCAAAAAACTATAAAAGCCATACGTTCGTGTGAACTAGGCCTTACAATGAAAAATGCAGAGCCCAAACAACAGGACAGACCAGGGATATACACTGCTCAAAAAAATAAAGGGAACACTTAAACAACACAATGTAACTCCAAGTCAATCACACTTCTGTGAAATCAAACTGTCCACTTAGGAAGCAACACTGAGTGACAATCAATTTCACATGCTGTTGTGCAAATGGGATAGACAACAGGTGGAAATTATAGGCAATTAGCAAGACACCCCCAATAAAGGAGTGGTTCTGCAGGTGGTGACCACAGACCACTTCTCAGTTCCTATGCTTCCTGGCTGATGTTTTGGTCACTTTTGAATGCTGGCGGTGCTTTCACTCTAGTGGTAGCATGAGACGGAGTCTACAACCCACACAAGTTGCTCAGGTAGTGCAGCTTATCCAGGATGGCACATCAATGCGAGCTGTGGCAAGAAGGTTTGCTGTGTCTGTCAGCGTAGTGTCCAGAGCATGGAGGCGCTACCAGGAGACAGGCCAGTACTTCAGGAGACGTGGAGGAGGCCGTAGGAGGGCAACAACCCAGCAGCAGGACCGCTACCTCCGCCTTTGTGCAAGGAGGAACAGGAGGAGCACTGCCAGAGCCCTGCAAAATGACCTCCAGCAGGCCACAAATGTGCATGTGTCTGCTCAAACGGTCAGAAACAGACTCCATGAGGGTGATATGAGGGCCCGACGTCCACAGGTGGGGGTTGTGCTTACAGCCCAACACCGTGCAGGACGTTTGGCATTTGCCAGAGAACACCAAGATTGGCAAATTCGCCACTGGCGCCCTGTGCTCTTCACAGATGAAAGCAGGTTCACACTAAGCACATGTGACAGACGTGACAGAGTTTGGAGACGCCGTGGAGAACGTTCTGCTGCCTGCAATATCCTCCAGCATGACCGGTTTGGCATTGGGTCAGTAATGGTGTGGGGTGGCATTTCTTTGGAGGGCCGCACAGCCCTCCATGTGCTCGCCAGAGGTAGCCTGACTGCCATTAGGTACCGAGATGAGATCCTCAGAACCCTTGTGAGACCATATGCTGGTGCAGTTGGCCCTGGGTTTCTCCTAATGCAAGACAATGCTAGACCTCATGTGGCTGAAGTGTGTCAGCAGTTCCTGCAAGACGAAGGCATTGATGCTATGGACTGGCCTGCCCGTTCCCCAGACCTGAATCCAATTGAGCACATCTGGGACATCATGTCTCGCTCTATCCACCAACGTCACGTTGCACCACAGACTGTCCAGGAGTTGGCAGATGCTTTAGTCCAGGTCTGGGAGGAGATCCCTCAGGAGACCGTCCGCCACCTCATCAGGAGCATGCACAGGCGTTGTAGGGAGGTCATACAGGCACGTGGAGGCCACACACACTACTGAGCCTCATTTTGACTTGTTTTAAGGACATTACATCAAAGTTGGATCAGCCTGTAGTGTGATTTTCCACTTTAATTTTGAGTGTGACTCCAAATCCAGACCTCCATGGGTTGAAAAATTTGATTTCCATTTTTTTATTTTTGTGTGATTTTGTTGTCAGCACATTCAACTATGTAAAGAACAAAGTATTTCAGAAGAATATTTAATTAATTCAGATCTAGGATGTGTTATTTTTGTGTTCCCTTTATTTTTTTGAGCAGTGTATAAAGTTTACACATTTCAAAACGTGGGCTGTCGTCTGTGTCATGTGACATTCTGAGGAATGTGATACCCAGGCTGGCAGTGAAAGTGTCAATTTTAAACAATGCTCCGATTCATACAAGTGACAGCAGAACACAATGCATGACCCCAATGCACATGGGAAGGGAAATACAAGTCACTAGTACATACTAAATGATAAAACACTGGGTAAAACTGACATGGAAAAAGCTTGAGGATTTTAGTTGATAGTAAACTTAAAGGGATTCTGTCACCTCGTTTTCGGTTATAGATCGCCGCTAGCATGTCCGCAATATACCTGTCCTATAGGGCTGTGTGCTTTTATTGTGTTTAAAAAATTATTTTAGAGATATGTAAATGAGCCTTGTAAGGTGCCCAAGGGGCTGTACTAACCTTCCTGGTGCCCAGCCATGCCCCCCTGTGAAGGAGCCCAGCACCGCCTGCGTCCTCCGAATCTCCTCCTTTCGTCACAGTTACATTGCCGTAATCTCGCGCATGCGCAGTGGCGGTATAGTGTTCCTTCCCTGTGCTGGCATCAGCCTCAGGGAAGAAACTGCTCATGCGCAAGCTCGCTCAACGCCAGATTACGGCAATCTATCAGTGATGAAAGGAGGAGATTCGGAGGACATAGGCGGTGCTGGGCTCCTTCACAGGCGGGCGTGGCTGGGCACCAGGAAGGTTCGCACAGCCCCTTGGGCACCTTACAAGGCTCATTTACATATCTCTAAAATCATTTTTTTTTTAAAAAGTAAAGCACACAGCCCTATAGGACAGGTATATTGCGGACATGCTAGCGGCGATCTAGCCGTGCATGTCCGCAGCTCTAGAACCGAAAACGAAGAGACAGAATCCCTTTAACTGTAGCAAACAGTGTCAGGCAGCTGCTGCCAAGGCTAAAATGCCGACAGGGTGCATCAAAGGAGGTAGAAATACACGTAACGAGAGCATACTTCTAGCACTTTAAAAAATCATCAGTCAAACTGCCCTCCAGAACTGTGGCTTCAAAATTTCCAAAATAATAGAATATAACATTCTTTCATTCATTCCAGTTTTAATGAGTGGTTGTGGTTAGTTCTGTTAATTAGTTTCACTCCATTTGACTTTTCCGTTTCACAGTCACACTCCGAACTCGCAGCGCAGCGCCTGATTTCTGATGCTATGTGACCCTAAGGGTACATGCACACGTTCAGAATTCATGTGCAGAGAATCCGCACTAAAATCCGCAGGTGTTCGCAGGCAAATCTGTGCAGTCAATGCAGATTCGGTGCAGATTTTCCGCATGCGGATTTTACTAAGTGAATGAAGAAAATCCGGTCAGGAAAAATAAAATAAACTGACAGGTCGTATGCATTGAGAATTTTAAGTTCTCATAGAATACAATGTACATGACCTATGGTGCGGATTTTCCGCACGCAAATCCGCGCGTAAAGGCCGCACGCAATCCTGATCATGTGCATTTAGCCTTAGGCCTAGTTCACACGAACGTGTGTGATCCGTGGCCGTATTGCGGCCCGCCAATTGCGGGCCGCAATACACGGTATACGGCCACAGTTCCGTGTGCATTCCGCATCACGGATGTGGACCCATTCACTTCAATGGGTCCGCAAATCCGGAACTGCGGAACGGCCGCACGGAACGGGACCCCTAGGAAGCACTACGGAGTGCTTCCGTGGGGTTGCGTCCCATACTTCCGTTTCGCAAAAAGATAGAACAGGTCCTATCTTTTTGCGGAACGGGCAGATCGCGGACCCATTAAAGTGAATGGGTCTGCGATCCGATGCAGCTCAGCTACGGCCGGCGACCGTGCATTGCGTCCCGCAGCACGGGCACGGGTCACACACATTCGTGTGAACTCGGCCTTACAGTTCTGGAATGTATTGTATCCAGTACATTCCAGACCTCTAAGGGTTACATAGCATCATAAATCAATATAATGCTATGCGACCCCGGCAGTGCTGGAAGTTCGGGACGGGAGCTGCGCTGCGATTTCAGAGCGTGACACTCGTTCGTGTGAAACTAACCTTTCACTTTAAAACGTTACTAAAAAAGTCACTTCGCTAGGGGGTGATATAGAAAACTGGAGTAGCATTTCTAGACAAAAGTGTTAGGTTTAAAGATGCATCAAATGTAACACACACCAAGCAACATTTGATACATTTGGTGCAAAGTACTCAACGCATACACTGGGGATCTTTTATCAAAGAGCGTCTTTTTACGTCGGTCTTTGACGGCCCCTGCGCTGCCGGAAGGTGTGCTGAATTTATGACAAGGATCAGGCCTCGTCATATATTAGGTGCATCCCCTGGCAGTCTGTGCTACTGGAGTGAAAACTACCCCAGTCCCTGACTACTGTACTGTAGTACTTTTTTAGAATTCAAGTTGAGACAAGGACCCGTCTGTGGGTATAATATTACGACAGGTGGTATATGGAAATATCAGCAGTCACAGACTACCACCACTAAAACATAGCCTGATCCTGGTCAGGTATTTACAGTCATGTGAAAAAATTAGGACACCCTTTGAAAGCATGTGGTTTTTTGTAACATTTTTAATAAATGGTTATTTCATCTCCGTTTCAACAATACAGAGAGATTAAAGTAATCCAACTAAACAAAGAAAACTGAAGAAAAGTCTTTTCAAGATCTTCTGTAAATGTCATTCTACAAAAATGCCTATTCTAACTGAGGAAAAAGATAGGACACCCTCACATGTATTCCCTCTTAAATTGGCTCAGATCTCACACAGGTATATCACACCAGGTGCACATAATTAGTAGATCGTTACTCTGCATGTTGAATGAGGCTTGCCCTATTTAAACCTCAGACATTTAGTTTGGTGTGCTCCTGACTGTTGAAGTGAGAGTGAGCACCATGGTGAGAGCAAAAGAGCTGTCAGAGGACTTCAGAAAAAAGATTGTAGCAGCCTATGAGTCTGGGAAGGGATTTAAAAAGATCTCAAAAGATTTTGAAATCAGCCATTCCACTGTCCGGAAGATAGTCTACAAGTGGAGGGCTTTCAAAACAACTGCCAACATGCCCAGGACTGGTCGCCCCAGCAAGTTCACCCCAAGAGCAGACCGCAAGATGCTAAAAGAGGTATCCAAAAACCCTAAAGTGTCATCTCGAGAACTACAGCAGGCTCTGGCTACTGTTGATGTAGAAGTACATGCCTCTACAATCAGAAAGAGACTGTACAAGTTTAACTTGCATGGGAGGTGTGCAAGGAGGAAACCTTTGCTTTCCAAGAGAAACATCGAGGCCAGACTGACATTTGCCAGCGATAAAGTTGACAAAGACCAGGACTTCTGGAATAATGTTCTTTGGACAGATGAGTCCAAAATTGAATTATTTGGACACAACAGCAGAGGACATGTTTGGCGTAAACCAAACACAGCATTCCAAGAAAAGAACCTCATACCAACTGTGAAGCATGGAGGTGGAAGTGTCATGGTTTGGGGCTGCTTTGCTGCAGCAGGACCTGGTCAGCTCACCATCATAGAATCCACGATGAATTCTACTGTGTATCAGAAGGTGCTTGAAGAACATGTGAGACCATCAGTTAGAAAATTAAAGCTGAAGCGGAACTGGACCATGCAACATGACAATGACCCAAAACATACTAGTAAATCAACCAAAGATTGGCTGAAAAAGAAGAAATGGAGAGTCCTGGAATGGCCAAGTCAAAGTCCAGATTTGAATCCCATTGAGATGCTGTGGGGTGACTTGAAAAGGGCTGTACGGGCAAGAAACCCCTCAAACATCTCACAGCTGAAAAAGTTCTGCATTGAGGAGTGGGGTAAAATTTCCTCAGACCGATGTCGAAGACTGGTAGATGGCTACAAGAACCGTCTCACTGCAGTTATTTCAGCCAAAGGAGGTAACACTCGCTATTAGGGGCAAGGGTGTCCTATCTTTTTCCTCAGTTAGAATAGGCATTTTTGTAGAATGACATTTACAGAAGATCTTGAAAAGACTTTTCTTCAGTTTTCTTTGTTTAGTCGGATTACTTTAATCTCTCTGTATTGTTGAAACGGAGATGAAATAACCATTTATTAAAAATGTTACAAAAAACCACATGCTTTCAAAGGGTGTCCTAATTTTTTCACAAGACTGTACCTAACGTGTCCCCTGATGAGCCCAACTATAATATGGGTGAAACGCGTCGGGACAATGACGTGATAAACCAACACGGCGTCTTTTTGCAATAGTATTAATTTTCCATCTATCTGTAATCAGGATCGGTTTACAGGAGTGATATAAATACCTGGATTATTATTACCTTTTTTTTTTTTGTATGTTTTGTTTTGTTTTCTAATATATTGTGCTACTCATCACTGTAGTGACGATTTTTGGTTTGGTCAGCATATATTAGCCAGTAGCGCTATCCTCTATTCAGGGCCCTCCTAGGGCGCTCAGGAGGGTCCTGTCACCCAGCGACCATTCCGTTTGTAGGCAGGGCATGATAGATATAGGACCAGCTCTAGGGTCAGAACCCATAGTAAAATATATTTGGCCCATACCCGCCTACCCGTGTCCCTAAGTGCAGAGTAATGACTCCTTTATATTATATTTTTTCATTTTTTTTCTTGAATTCATTATTTTTTTTTTTTTTTATGGTATATACCGTAATAAAGGCTATGTTTTAGGGGTGGTAGTCTGTGAATGTAGATACTTTTTTGCCAACATTTACACCTATTTCCAGGTGTAAGGCCTCTTTCACACGAGCGTGACGGATTAGGTCCGGATGCGTTCAGGGTGCGTTCAGTGAAACTCGCACTATTTTGCAAGCAAGTTCAGTCAGTTTTGTCTGCGATTGCGTTCAGTTTTTTCCGCGCGGGTGCAATGCGTTTTGATGCGTTTTTCACGCGCGTGACTGAAGGTTTACAAACAACATCTCTTAGCAACCATCAGTGAAAAACGCATTGCACCCGGACTTGCTTGCGGATGCAATGCGTTTTTCACGCAACCCCATTCACTTCTATGGGGCCAGGGCTGCGTGAAAAACACAGAATATAGAACATGCTGCGATTTTCACGCAACGCAGAACTGATGCGTGAAAAACAACGCTCATGTACACAGACCCATTGAAATGAATGGGTCAGGATTCAGTGCGGGTGCTATGCGTTCATGTCACGCATTGCACCCGTGCGGAAAACTCGCTCGTGTGAAAGGGGCCTAAATGTTAGTGAATTTGCCAGGGCTGATGGCCCCGACCCAACATGCCCCCGACCCTCCCCAGATGTGAGGAGACAAAATATTGTTAAAAAGTTGAAAAAAGGGCAACATTCTTTACGCCAAACTGGTGTCATCAAATGGCATTAAATATTACCCTCATGATAAATTCCCCTCTTGGAGTACCGTGTACAATTCTGGACACCAGTGCACAAGAATCAGAGAAGGGCTAATAAAGTAATACCTGGAATGGGGCAACTACAGTACCCTGAAAGATTATCAAAATTAGGGTTATTCAGTGTAGAAAAAAGACGACTGAGGGGAGATCTAATTACTATGTATAAATATATCAGGGCTCAGTACAGAGATCTATCCCATCATCTATTTATCCCCAGGACTGTGACGAGGGGACATCCTCTGCGTCTGGAGGAAAGAAGGTTTGTACACAAACATAGAAGAGGATTCTTTACGGTAAGAGCAGTGAGACTATGGAACTCTCTGCCTCAGGAGGTGGTGATGGTGAGTACAATAAAGGAATTCAAGAGGGGCCTAGATGTATTTCTGGAGCGTAATAATATTACAGGCTATAGCTACTAGAGAGGGGTCTTTGATTCTGATTGCCTGATTGGAGTTGGGAAGACTATTTTTCCCTATAGTACCATTTACATAGACCGATAAACTGGCCAATTACCAGAGATGAGCGTTTGTAGAAACTAGAGTGATAGGGGATAACCTGTAACAACCAGAATACCCCTTTATTGATAAGAGCGTACAGTCCTTTCCCAGTGAAAACTGACATGTAAAATAACACTAAGGGCCAGATTTATCATCACTCTGACAGCTCACTCCACTTTCACATGTGGCTAAAGTCAGTTTTAGCCAAGTCAGATTTATGATCGGCCCTTTAAGACTGTAATAAATGTGGTTTGACGGTTGCAGTTTATCCGTCAGTAAGCAGCTTTACAAAAGTCGCACGTCTCTATGAAAAAGTCGCATGTTCTATTAAAAAGTCTCATAAGATAAGCATGGTCCTCACTGGAGTGAAATCGCGCAATTTTTTTGCGACTTTTTAAATAGTCGCAATAGTAAATCTGTCTAGAGATTCATTTACATAAGAAAACACGCCCACTTTCAGAAAACTGGCGAGCATAGTGCAGAGCAGAAAAAAGTTGCAAATTTTTGCGCAGTTTTAGCAATTGCGCAAAACTTTTTCACTCCATTATTCTGACTTGAGCTAATGATAAATCTGGCCCTAAATCTATATCCTCCTGGGCATAAGAATCATACATAAAGCTGACATAAACATTATATAAGTCAGCCAAACCTACTGATTTCGGCAGAATCAGCTTTGGATCTTATGTGTCTGGTGGCCTCTCAAGTCTCCACTTGCGGAAATATGGGGGAAAAAAGGCTCAGGGCATTTTGGTGTTCAGCAGCAGCGTATTCCCCCACTCCTAGCTAAAATAAACATGTATGATTGGTTGCTTATTTAAAGGGCACCTGTCACCATGAAAATGCAGTGCAATCTGCAGGCAGCAAGTTATACAGTCCTGATCAAAAGTTTAAAGGGATTCTGTCACCTCCCCTAACCCAAAATCGGATTTTAAAGCAGTCATGCAGCACAGCTTACCTTGAATCGGCTGTGCTCTTCTATCTTGTAATCCGTCCAGTAGTTTATGATAAAAACGACTTTTATGTTTATGCTAATTAGCCCTGCAGATCGCACTGGCGCAGCCGATAGAGTTCGTTCGGCCGTGAGGGAGGGGGAGGAGAGGGACGAGAGGCTGTGGGCGGTTAGGCAGTCGGAAGGAAGGCGTTCTGGGCACTGTAAGAGGGGCGTTACTGGGCACTAAGAGGAATAAAACGCCCCTCTGGGCACCTTCAGGGCTAATTAGCATAATCATAAAAGTCGTTTTTATCATAAACTACTGGACGGATTACAAGATAGAAGAGCACAGCCGATTCAAGGGAAGCTGTGCTGCATGACTGCTTTAAAATCCGATTTTGGGTTAGGGGAGGTGACAGAATCCCTTTAAGACCACTTGAAAAATGGCAAACATCATATTTAGCATGGCTGGATCTTAACAAGGTTCCAAGTAGAGCTTCAACATGCAACAAGAAGAAATGGGAGTGAGACAAAACATTTTTTGAGCATTCAATTTAATGAAAACAACGAATAAACTGAAACAGGCTGTTTTTCAGCTGATCAAAAGTTTAGGACCACACCTCCAAAAAAACAACGAAACCCCCCCAAAACAGAAATCCAACTTCCAAACATGAACTCAGTAATGAGTAGCTCCGCCGTTATTGTTTATCACTTCAAAAATTCCTTTCGGCATGCTTGATGCAAGCGTTTCCATGAGGTGAGTGGGAACATTTCTCCAAGTGGTGAAGACGGCCACACGAAGGCCATCTACTGTCTGGAACTGTTGTCCATTTTTGTAAACTTCCCTTGCCATCCATCCCCAAAGGTTCTCAATTGGATTTAGATCAGGGGAACACGCAGGATGGGCCAAAAGAGTGTTATTCTCCTGGAAGAAGTCCCTTGTCCTGCGGGCATTGTGTACTGTAGTGTTGTCCTGTTGAAAAACCTAGTCGTTACCACACAGACGAGGGCCCTCAGTCATGAGGAATGCTCTCCTCAACATCTGGACATAGCCAGCGGCCATTTGACCCCCCTGCACTTCCTGAAGCTCCATTGTTCCACTGAAGGAAAAAAGGACCCCAGACCATTATGGCGCCCCCTCCACTGTGGCGCATAGAAAACATCCCAGGTGGGATCTGCTTCTCATGCCAGTAACGTTGGAAACCATCAGGACCATCAAGGTTACATTTTTTCTCATCAGAGAATAAAACTTTCTTCCACCTTTGAATGTCCCATGTTTGGAGCTCTCTTGCAAAGTCCAAACGAGCAGTTCTGTGGCGTTCAAGGAGACGAGGTCTTTGAAGACGTTTTTTGTTTTTGAAGACCTTCAGTCTCAGATGCCGTCTGATGGTTATGGGGCTGCAGTCAGCACCAGTAAGGGCCTTAATTTGGGTCGAGGATCGTCCAGTGTCTTGACGGACAGCCAATTGGATCCTCCGGCTCAGTGCTGATGAAAGTTTTTTGGGTCTTCCACTTGACTTTTTTGTTCCATAACCCTCAGGATCATTTAAGAAATTCCAAATGACTGTCTTACTGCGTCCCACCTGAGCAGCGATGGCGCGCTGTGAGAGACCCCGCTTATGCAGTTCAACAACCCGACCATGTTCAAAAAGGGAGAGTTTTTTTGCCTTTGCCATCACAACATGTGACTACCTGACAGAAAATGACAATGAATCCACATCTTTGCACAGATTTGGCCTTTTAAAGGCATGTGGTCCTAAACTAAAATTTTGATCAGCTGAAAAACAGCCTGTTTCAGTTTAATCGTTATTTTCAATTAATTTAATTCTCAAAAAATGTTTCGCCTTACTCTCATTTCTTCTTGTTGCATGTTGAAGCTCTACTTGGAACCTTGTTAAGATCCAGCCATGCTAAATATCATTTTTTTTGCCATTTTTCAAGTGGTCTTAAACTTTTGATCAGGACTGTAGAACAGGAGGAGCTGAGCAGATTGTTATATAGTTTTATGGGAAAAGATTCAGTAAGACTTGTAATTTATTCATCTATATCTCTGCTCATGTCAGCGGTCCTATCAGATATATAACATCCTTCCCTGCTCTGTCTGAACCCGGTTCATACCTAACATTCATTCATCCATAGCAGTCCCGTACAAGTATAACATGTATGGCCTCCGATGAAGCTTTGTAGATATGGCCCACAGGAACGCGAGACTTCTTAGTCTTATGCATTCGCCATACATGTTATATGGAACTGATATGGATGGATGAATGTTAGGAATGAACCGGGTTCAGACAGAGCAGTCCGAGCCCAGTTCGCTCATCTTTGCTCAGAATGAGCAGAGATTTAGATGAATAAAACACAAATTATACTCAATCTTTTCCCATAAGACTATACATCAATCTGCTCAGCTCCTCCTGCTCTATAACATGCTGCCTGCACTGCATTTTAAAGGTGACAGGTGCCCTTTAAACTAGAGTTGGTTGACCTAGCTGTTAGCCATCTTACGACAGTGATAATAGTAATAACTGTATTGGTTCTGCAGAGATAAGTTCCAGTTATCACACAAGTGCAAGATTATCCCGATGATAGTGTGGCCAGATCTAGATAGCTGATCACGGTGGAGATGTAGTGGATAAACTGGTCATGGAGGAGTTAGGCTGGGTTCACACCTGAGCGTATTTGATAAGAGCTTTTTACAGGCGTTTTTATCAGGCGTTTTTTAGGCGTATTTTGGAACGCGCGTAGTACGCGCGTTTGTGTGATTGACCACAGAGGCATCCAATGAATCTATGGGCGGGAACACGCGACAATACGCCCCAAAGAAGCTCCTGTACTTCTTGGGGCGTAGGGCGTTTTACAGCGCGTTCGTACGCGCTGTAAAACGCTCAGGTGAGAACCATGCCCGTAGGGAAACATTGGTTTTTGCCTGTTGAGCGTTTTACAGCACGTAGGAACGCGCTGTAAAACGCTCAGGAGTGAACCTAGCCTAACTGGTAGGACCGGCTCACTGTGTTAATGGGGACATTAGTAAGCCAGTATTTTATATGATAGGCTCATGAGTCACTGTAGCATCCATAAACTAAAGGTGTGTGTATGTAGAAATGAATGCCGCATGACTACAGCGATAATAACTGATCTGCAAATGGTGATCACCACCGCAAATAAGACCCTGTACCTGCCTGATGTACAGAGAATCAGGTGAACGCTCCAACAATGTGTCATCAGAACGGTTGTCAGATCATGGGTCACATGTTGTGTGTAAACTCAATCATTCATCGCTCATGAAAGGGTTTTTTATTTTTATTTTTGCAAACATCTTCTGATGTCCACAGTCATTA
Source organism: Bufo bufo (assembly GCF_905171765.1). Taxonomy (NCBI): domain Eukaryota; kingdom Metazoa; phylum Chordata; class Amphibia; order Anura; family Bufonidae; genus Bufo; species Bufo bufo. The sequence continues at coordinate 159,918,403 of NC_053393.1, read as the reverse complement.
TCCCCTTTGACACCTCTGCAGCCAATCATTGGCCACAGCGGTGACTAGCTCCACTGGAGTCATGTGACCAATTGACACGACACAAGGACAGCAGGTCACTGCTGCAGCCAGCGAATGCCTGCAGCAGTGTCAAAGTAGATAATTACAGTGGGGGACTCAAGCAAGGCAGCCGGAGAGCAAAGGAACCGGCAGCAGGGAGCAGGCAAGTATGCTGTTCTTTGCAGGTCTGCCAAGGAGCGGGGGGTCCGAAAAGCCCCCAAAATGGTGGCCGACCCCTCTAAAAGAGTTTTCTAAGATTTTTATACTGATGACCTATCCTCTGGATAGGTCATCAGTATCTGATCGGTGGGGGTCCGACACCTGGTATCCCTGCCGATCAGCTCTTATATGAAGGCACCGGCGCTACTGTGAGCACCGTGGCTTTCTTGAAGTTCACCGAGCACAGATTCGTACATCGTATAGCGGCTGTGCTTGGTACCCTATTGCTTCACTTGAATAGGGTCGAGCTGCTCCTAGACCACGTGATGCATGAACGTGTCATTACTGGCCTAGGAAAAGAGGAGAGAAAGCCATGGCGCTCCTAGGGTACCCATGTGCTATGCCAAGAGTTAGTAATCGTCCGGGGAGTACGGGTAGGAGCAGCAATATGCACTCTTGCCCGTACTCACATCGCTGCTGCCCCATTGATAAAATGTACTGTGTAGTCCATACACCACTGAGCTGTCAGCGGTGTACACAGAACTGAGTTTTAAGCGCACAGTTATATAAAGGCGTAAATGACCCCCTAAGTGTTTTCTCAGGATTACAGGGCAGGATTTTTTCAAGAAAGGTATGTTTGTGATTCAGGGAAACCGACCCCTACATCACAATATGCTTACTTGGAACTTGCGGACTCCCTTTAAAACGTTGCTATCTCCTCAGCGCATTACCCTGTGGAAGCAGTGGACGTGTCGATGACAGATGAAGGCCGCGTGTGGATGGACAGTCATACTACCGTTTGTCCATCCCTGTACTGACATTGACATGCTGTTGTCATCAGTCAGTGCTTATTATCAGGCAGAAGATCTGCCCGTGTAAGCATCTCAAGCATTTAGACAGTCCAGACGTCATGAGATGACACACAGAGCGGCCATGATTCTTGTACCTGGATAAGTCTGAGGTAAGCTGGAAGATTGTCCAATCTTGGCTCAGATATACTCATATAGTGATTGTCAAGACATGTCTATAGTCCACATGTATGAGAGCAAGAAGGTCCCGGACTCATGTAGATCGTTATCAAGGTCAGAGGTTTAGGCCTCCTGCACACGACCGTTTTTTCCCCCCCGTTTACTGGCCGTTTTTTGCGTTCCGTATACGGTCCGTATACAGAACCATTCATTTCAATGGTTCCGCAAAAAAAACGGAATGTACTCCGTATGCATTCCGTTTCCGTTTTTCCGTTCCGTTTAGGCTCCATTCACACGTCCGCAAAATGGGTCCGCATCCTTTCCGCAATTTTGCGGAATGGGTGCGGACCCATTTATTCTCTATGGGGACGGAATAGATGCGGACAGCACACAGTGTGCTGTCTGCAGCCGCAATTGCGGAGTGCGGCCCCGATTTTGGGTCCGCAGCTCCGCAAAAAGATAGAGCATGTCCTATTCTTGTCCGCAGCTTGGAGACAAGAATAGGCATTTCTATGGGGGTGCCGGGCTGGTGTGTTGCGGACCCGCAATTTGCGGGTCCGCAACACACCACGGATGTGTGAATGCAGCCTTAAAGATAGAACATGTCCTATTATTGCCCGCAAATCACGTTCCGTGGCTCCATTCAAGTCAATGGGTCCGCAATAAAACGGAACACATACGGAAATGCATCTGTATGTCTTCCGTTTCCGTTCCGTTTTTTGCGGAACCATCTATCGAAAATGTTATGCCCAGACCAATTTTATCTATGTATTTACTGTATACTGTATATGCCATACGGAAAAACGAAACGGAAAAACGGAACAGAAACGGAAACAAAAAACGGAACAACGGATCCGTGAAAAACGGACTGCAAAACACTGAAAAAGCCATACGGTCGTGTGCAGGAGGCCTTATAGAGAGGACTTGAATACCAGACTGCTCAATGATTTAGGCAGGGAAAAGTGTAGTAAAAATAGAAAATTAATAAATAAAGTATATTAGAGAGAGTTTTATTAGGGCATTAGGGAGAACACGTTAAATGTTTATGTAAAGGTTTAGTTACTCTTTAAAGGGAGTCTGTCACCTACATAACATGTTTTAAACTGATGATATAGCTCTGTGGGAGGCAGATCCATAACACTGATGGTACCCATGTTTAGTTTTTCAGAGCCTCCAAAGTACCTAAAATAAAGTTTTAAAAATATGCAAATTACCTATCGCAAGTGCCCAGGGGCGAAGAGTGTGCTGCACGTGCCCAGTGCTCCCTGCCTTACCTGCTCCTGACTCCTCCCCTCTGTATCGTCCGGCCAGCCCTGTATCCTTGCATCGTCATTCTCATCTCCATTCATAATCCAGAGACTGTGCGCTTTACCGCCGGTGTATGTAACTGGCGCATGCGCACGGCATATGAGTATGCCTCTGCCCACGGTGGGCAATGTACTGCGCATGCCCGGACCCGGCGGTGAAGCGAACAGGCACTAGATTATGAATGGAGATGAGAATGACGCCGCAAGGATACAGGGCTGGCCGGACGATACAGAGGGGAGGAGTCAGGAGCAAGTAAGGCGGGGAGCACTGGGCACGTGCAGCCCACTCTCCGCCCCTGGGCACTTGCGATAGGTAATTTGCATATTTTTAAAACTTCATTTTAGGTACTTTGGAGGCTCTGAAAAACTAAACATGGGTACCATCAGTGTTATGGATCTGCCTCCCACAGAGCTATATCATCAGTTTAAAACATGTTATGTAGGTGACAGACTCCCTTTAAGGCTTTGTTCACATCTGGGTTGGAGACTCATGCAGGGGCATCAGTTACAGATTCTGTAAAAAAAATTAAAAAAAAGGCTAAAGTGGTTCACAATACTCCACTATGTTGTCCAATAAAATACTGGTCTCCCTGATGGAAAACCCTTGTACCCCACTATAGTCAGCTGGAGCTGTTGGTTTCCATCAAACGACTGATCCAGTACTGCCGTTTCTTTTCTGGTTTTTCTGTTCCTAGAATAGAACAGGAAACCAGGAAAAACGATGCAGATGTGAACAGAGCCTTATAGATGAGTATATGAATGTAGACATACTACATACCACGACATGCATTTCATTGAGAGGATTTGTGCTTTCTACCACAGGAGACTGAAGAAAGAAGTCCACCACACAAATGGTATTCAAGTCCTCTCTATAAACCTTGATAACGATCTACATGAGTCCGGGACCTTCTTGCTCTCATACATGTGGACTATAGACATGTCTTGAAGATCACTATAGGAGTATATCTGAGCCGAGATTGGACAATCTTCCAGACTTATCCAGGTGCAAGCATCATGGCCGCTCTATGTGTGTCATCTCATGACGTCTGGACTGTCTAAATCAGGGATGCCCAACCAACGGCCCTCCAGCTGTTGTAAAACTACAACTCCCACAATGCCCTGCTGTAGACTGATAGCTGTAGGCTGTCCAGGCATGCTGGGAGTTGTATTTTTACAACATCTGGAGGGCCGCAGGTTGGGCATCCCTGGTCTAAATGCTCGAGATGCTTACATGGGCAGATCTTCTGCCTGATAATAAGCACTGACTGATGACAACAGCATGTCAAATAGGCGCTCGTGACCTGCACGTGAAAGCAGCAATTGTCAGTACAGGGATGGACAAACGGTAGTATGACTGTCCATCCACACGTGGCCTTCATCTGTCATCGACACGTCCACTGCTTCCACAGGGTAATGCGCTGAGGAGATAGCAACGTTTTAAAGGGAGTCCGCAATTTCCAAGTAAGCATATTGTGATGTAGGGGTCGGTTTCCCTGAATCACAAACATACCTTTCTTGGGAAAATCCTGCCCTGTAATCCTGAGAAAACAAACACTTAGGGGGTCATTTACGCCTCTATATAACTCTGAAACACCGGTCTTAATAAATGACCCCCTTAATATATTTGAATGCAAATTAGTATTCAAGTGCACCATGGGTGGACCATCAGTAACGCCGCCCAGCGTCTCCACCTCTTGTTTGATTGACAGTCCATGGCTTCTCCCGTGTCATCGCTCCTAGCTCTGAAATCTAGTACAGGGTAAGGGTCCATTCACGCGTCCGGCCGGCACCCCCCATAGAACTGCCTATTCTTGTCCGCAAAAAGTGTGGGGGGAAATGGCAGTGCGTCTTATGGGGCGCATGCTGCCATTTTTACATCGCTAACACTGACACATCGCCGGCTGCGATGCTGCACAGCGCGGCGATGTATCAGGGGGACGGAGGAGGGGCTGGAGGCCGGCAACTGCTGGAATCGTAAACTGTAATCCTTAACCTCTTCTTAACTTTAGTTAAAGTAGCGCTATACCGTGTACTACTACTTACTATCAAGCACCCGTAGCAGGCAGAGCGGCCGACAGCGTAACGTCACTCACACACGTCCCGAGCATGCTCCTCCCAGTTTATGAATGAAGCAGGCGGAGCAGGCGCGTGACGTGAGTGAGGCCGCTCTGCCTGCTACGGTACGGGAGCTTGATAGTAAGTAGTAGTACAAGGGATAGCGCTACTTTAACTAAAGTTAAGAAGAGGTTAAGGATTACAGTTTACATATGAATACTGCTGTGAGAGGAGGGGCCCGGTGTATTAGGGGACACTGTTATGGGGGGGGGGGATCTGTGGATGACACATATATAGGATAAGATTCTATATATGTTTCATCCACAGATCCCCCCTCCCCATAACAGTGCCATCCACAGATCCCCCCTCCCCATAACAGTGCCATCCACAGATCCCCCCTCCCCATAACAGTGCCATCCACAGATCCCCCCTCCCCATAACAGTGCCATCCACAGATCCCCCTCCCCATAACAGTGCCATCCACAGATCCCCCCTCCCCATAACAGTGCCATCCACAGATCCCCCCTCCCCATAACAGTGCCATCCACAGATCCCCCCTCCCCATAACAGTGCCATCCACAGATCCCCCTTCCCATAACAGTGCCATCCACAGATCCCCCATAACAGTGCCATCCACAGATCCCCCTCCCCATAACAGTGCCATCCACAGATCCCCCTCCCCATAACAGTGCCATCCACAGATCCCCCTCCCCATAACAGTGCCATCAACAGATCCCCCTCCCCATAACAGTGCCATCAACAGATCCCCCTCCCCATAACAGTGCCATCCACAGATCCCCCATAACAGTGCCATCCACAGATCCCCCATAACAGTGTCATCCACAAATCCCCCATAATAGTGTCATCCACAGATCCCCCATAATAGTGTCATCCACAGATCCCCCATAACAGTGTCATCCACAGATCCCCCATAATAGTGTCATCCACAGATCCCCCATAATAGTGTCATCCACAGATCCCCCATAACAGTGCCATCCACAGATCCCCCATAACAGTGCCATCCACAGATCCCCCATAACAGTGCCATCCACAGATCCCCCATAACAGTGTCATCCACAGGTCCCCCATAACAGTGTCATCCACAGATCCCCCATAACAGTGTCATCCACAGACCACCATTAATTCAAAACAATTTTCCTCCTCAAAAACCTAGGTGCGTCTTATAGGGAGAAAAATACGGTACTTGCCTGTAGCAACCAATCATATTTCAACATTCATTTTTCAGAGCTCCTTTGGAAAATGAAAGGTGGAATCTGATTGGCTGCTATGGGCAAGTAAGCCAGTTCTACTTTACACCAGTCTGATAAATCTCCCCACAATCTGCCCTGTCTGTCCTATAGATGTCCGGCAGATGATGACAGCTCTCTGTGCAGGTGTGGATGGCATCATGACAGGAGGCTGCCGACCTCCAGGTAGAGAAACAGGGTAAGGCTACATGCACACGAAAGTATTTTCTTTCCGTGTCCGTTCCGTTTTTTTTGCGGACCGTATGCGGAACCATTCATTTCAATGGGTCTGCAAAAAACAAACAAACGGAAGTTACTCTGTGTGCATTGCGTTTCCGTATGTCCGTTCCGCAAAAGAATTGAACGTGTGCTATTATTGTCCACGTAACGGACAAGGATAGGACTGCACTATTAGGGGCCAGCTGTCCCATTCCACAAAATACAGAATGCACATGGACGTCATCCGTATTTTTGCGGATCCGTTTTTTGAGGACCACAAAATACATACGGTCGTGTGCATTAGGCCTGAGTGTGTAACAACCGCTGGTACGGGAACACGTATGATACATCGGGTGCTGCCTGGTCCCAATAACCTGGGTCTGGATGTCAGCAGAATCCACAGGAGGAGGATGCTATGGGCACCACTGAACCAATGATGGATCCAGTCCAGGTGGTGATCCTAATAAATCCTAATCCACAAGGATTGAGTCCATTATTGTGCATGGCACTGGAGCCCGTAAGGGCACATCTCCAGGTACTGTGGGGGCGCAGACTCCTCCGGTAGGCAGGGCTGGCATCACTGGCACATGGAGGCGGACGCTAGAGGAGCTGTACTCACTTGTTGTAATGCACTAGCGCCTTGACAGTGATGAAGGGTCTCAGCAGGGTCTGGGCTCTGCCCTCCCAGCACCACATCGTAGGGTAGTAAGTTTCTGTCACCGCCGGGCAGTGCTGCTTCACGAAGCGACATAAGGCTTCTCCCCCGGCCACCAGCTGAGGTCTCTGGTGACAAGAAGCGACAATTACACCGCGGGCACAGGGAATGGTACAGGTGGCAGGATGCCCGGGCTGACATTCTCTTACCTTGGCGATGACACTGAGGTAATAACAGGCATAGGCTGCACCAAAGCCCAGCACCAAGGACAAGCCCACCCCGGAGCCGAACAGACCCACGCGCACTTGGCTCTCCAGGTAGAGTGTCAGCTCCCGGGTCAGCCCCTGCAGGTTGATGATGCCCAGCATTGTTCCTCCTGCTGTCACCCTTCAGCCACATGCAAAGGACACCGGGCGAGGGGCAGCACACAAGCCGGTGCTGCACTGGGATGGGGAGATTGTGCTACGCTCCACCTCTAACCAATCATCGCCTGGGAAGTCCGGAAGCTCCGCCCACTCACCGACTGCCGCCAATCAGCTTGGACCAACGCTCCCAGGGTGGGCATTTAGCGGCCGGCAGGAGCGGAGGAACCTCAGACAAAGCAGCATCACCTCGTCCTGTCACATCGGCTCCGGGTCCTCTCCCAAGTGTGGTGCCCGCCCGGGGGGGGGTGCGAGTCACGTGCCCGGGGCAAGGAAGCAGCCTGGTCACATGGCGCTGTCAGCAGTTCTGTCTGGGTCCAGCAGTCCTTAGCCTCCTGCTCTCTCTAGATTTCCAGTCATCATTTGTATTGTTTCCTTATGAGTATAAGCTTCTGTTCACACCTGGGTTTGTTCCTTTGGGTTGGGGTCCTTCAAGGTTTCTCTCACTTTTGGCAATAATAGGGAGTTGTTCACATTTGTATTAGAGCTCATGCACCCGGCCGCGCCTGTACTGCGATTCGCAAACAGGGGGTCCACAATACGCGGGCACCGGCCGTGTGCTCACCGCATCTTGGATTCGGAGTTCAGACCCTTTCACTTGAAGGAGTCCGCAATCTGGAAGGTGCGGTACGGGAGCACGCTGTCGTTTCTCTCCATACTGTAAAAAAATAGAGCATATTCTATTTTTTTGTGGTGAGATGGACCACAGACCCATTCAAGGTGAGTGTGTCTGGATCCATCTGCGGAATACGCACAGGTGTTGCCCGTGCATTCGGGACCGCAAATTGCGGTCCCCAATGCGCAGAACGGCTATGTGCGTGAGCCCTTAGGGGCCTGTTTCAGAGTACTTTTAAAAAAACGGAACGGAGTAGTCCAGTATGGTGGGCTTTATTGTCCGGTACAATGGCGGGTTGCATGATGGACTCCATTACAGCCAGTGGGGTCTGTCAGGTGCCGTTGGTGTCTGTTGTGTGATGGATGTTACGGTATGCGCAGCTATACAGCACCGCTGTGAACACGCCCTTAGTGCAGCATGCAGTGCTACTGATGCCAGAATCAAAATACCCAGATGGACCCGCGTATAAGACAAATTAAGTCAGGATCTGTTCAGGAAAAAATGGATGGTTTTGCACGCAAGTTCAGTCTGTTTTGTCTGTGATTGCATTTAGTGTTTCAGTTTTTTCCGCACAGGTGCAATCAGTTTTTGATACGTTTTTCATGCGCATGCAAAAAAAACTGAAGGCTAACAATCTACATCTCCTAGCAACCAGCAGTGAAAACCGCATTGCATCCGGATGCAATCTGCTTTTCACTGAAGCCCCATTCACTTCTACGGGGCCAGGGCTGCGTGAAAAACGCAGAATATAAAACAGGAAATGAATATGTCAGGATTCAGTCTGGATGCTATATATTTGCTTCACGCATCGCACCCTGACAGAAAACTCGCTCATGTGAAAAAGGCCTTAGTCAAGGGGCGTGCATGGCATAATTGGGTCCATTAGAAATCGCATGGCATAATGGGGTCCATTAGAAATCGCATGGCATAATGGGGTCCATTAGAAATCGCATGGCATAATGGGGTCCATTAGAAATGGAAGCCATCCAAGCAGGGCCATGTGTAAATAAGGCTACTTTCACACTCGCGTTTGGTGCGGATCCGTCATGGATCTGCACAGACGGATCCGTTCAGATAATACAACAGTTTGCATCCGCTCAGAACGGATCCGTTTGTATTATCTTTAACATAGCCAAGACGGATCCGTCGTGAACACCACTGAAAGACATTGGAGGACGGATCCGTTTTCTATTGTGCCAGATTGTGTCATAGAAAACGGATCCGTCCCCATTGACTTGCATTGTGTGTCAGGATGGATCCGTTTGGCTCATTTTCGTCAGACGGACACCAAAACGCTACAAGCAGCGTTTTCGTGTCCGCCTCCAAAGCGGAATGGAGACGGAACTGATGCGTTCTGAGCGGATCCTTTTCCATTCAGAATGCATTAGGGTAAAACTGATCCGTTTGTGGACCGCTTGTGAGAGCCCTGAACGGATCTCAGAAACGGAAAGCCAAAACGCGAGTGTGAAGGTAGACTAAGACCTCATGTACACGACCGTATGTATTGTACAGGTCCGCAAGCCGTAGATCTACAAAATACGGATACCGTTCTTGACCCATTGACTTCAGCAGGTCCGTGGACTGCATTTTGTGGATCAGAAAAGGACATGTTCTGTAATTTGCAGAACGGACATATGGATGCGGACAGCACCTTAGCTCCCCTCCTAAGTGTGTCTGCAGCAGCACCCAGGGGGAATATAAGGGGTGCCCAGAAGATTTGCCAGCTCTTCCAGAAAAGTTAGTGATTATGACTTGTCTTCATGTCATCACCCCTCTTACCAATCAGGGTGGATATGCGCTCCCTAATGGTCACATTTAGGGGAGCTTTTATTTTTCTTATCACCCCTGTGTCTAATCTGATAACATGTTTCAAAAGAAGGGCTGGGCACTCGCAATATATGGAGTATGTGGTACTTTATTAAATATAATGCTGATAAAATTAGCAATAACGATAAAAATATAATGACACTACAATCAATAAACACAATAAATAGGTCTGGCCAGACTATCTAGGACCTTCATAATAAAAACAATTAATTATTAGAACCACAGAGTTCCAATAAAACGCAATGGTTATCCTTAAACCCGATGTCCATAAATTTCGCATCAATAGACACAAGTCCAAAATTTTGTATAAATAATCATATGAAAAGAGTGGTATTATATTCAAGATATTCGACCCAATGTCCCAACATCTACATATAATCGTAGATTGTCCGGATTTTTTGTATATAGATTAGTCTGTATAAGGACCAGGTTGCAACGTCAAGAGATAGGACTGTGCCGATTATATTAGTCGCAAATACTTATTCCATCTATGGTTATGTTATTTACTCACGAAAACAGATGTCTGCAGGCGGATCCAATCGACAGACCGCGGCGTCCCGCGTGGTGATCCAGATGCGATCCTCCGCTACTGCTTTATTCACGTGAGTATCGATTTTGTTTGTGGAATAGTGATATGCGATTTGCCTCAGCAGTTTTCAAGGAATTTCGACAGCTGATGTCCTTTTACTTTAACAAGCTTTCACTTACTGGCTCCAGTAGTTTCTTTCACAGTCCACAGATCCACAAATGCATGTGATAGGTCCTCAATAAGTTTTCTCCAGAGGAATTCAGAGCTGTAGAAGTTGGTGGTTCTTGTGTTGAATGAGGGGGTCCAGTACCAAACGCGTTTCGGGGCTCTTAGTGGCCCCTTCCTCAGTGGTGGTACTAGATAGTCTGGCCAGACCTATTTATTGTGTTTATTGATTGTAGTGTCATTATATTTTTATCGTTATTGCTAATTTTATCAGCATTATAGCATTTAAGGCTACTTTCACACCTGCGTTCAGGTGTCCGCTCGTGAGCTCCGTTTGAAGGGGCTCACGAGCGGTCCTGAACGCAGCCGTCCAGCCCTGATGCATTCTCTATGGAGGCTGATCCACTGAGAATGCATCCGTCTGCCTGCGCTCAGCCTCCGCTCCGCTCAGTGAGCGGACACCTCAACGCTGCTTGCAGCGTTCGGGTGCCCGCCTGGCCGTGCGGAGGCGAACGGATCCGTCCATACTTATAATGGAAGTCAATGGGGACGGATCCGTTTGAAGATGACACAGTATGGCTCAATCTTCAAACGGATCCGTCCCCCATTGACTTTCAATGTATAGTCAAAACGGATCCGTTTGCATTATCATGAAAAAAAAAAAAAAAAAAATTTTTTTTTTTTTTGTTCATGGTTATGCAAACGGATCCGTTCTGAACGGATGCAAGCGTTTGCATTATAGGAGCGGATCCGTCTGTGCAGACACCAGACGGATCCGCTCCTAACGCAAGTGTGAAAGTAGCCTTATTTAATAAAGTACCACATACTCCATATATTGCGAGTGCCCAGCCCTTCTTTTGAAACATTGTGGCAGCTTATAGATTGGGTGAATCTGTGGGCTGAGAGCACCCATCCGGGCCACCTCACACAGCAGTGCGGTCTATTTCTGGTTTATTCCTAATCTGATAACATGTCAAATATTTTACAGCATCTGGAATGTGGAGATCTTTGATCTCTTCAGTTCCGGTGAATGCAGCATGTGCATGTCAACATGGAGATGTGACGTGTGAACTCTGCACATCCTGTCCTTTTATTTTTAGAAGGTGTTGTGTATCTCGGCTTCTGCTTGGCTCAGAATTTTAGTCACAAACATCACTTTTTATGCTTTTTTTTTTTTTTTTAAACAAAACATTATGCTTTAAAGGAGTTTTCCTGTTTTTTGCCTGTTTTAAAATTTCCCCCTCAAAAGATGGAGCCCACCGACTAATGCTGTCAGTGGGATCCAGTGGGGCCAGACTAATCTATACACCAAAAATAATTAATGCCCCCCCCCCCCACACTGATAAAGAACAATCAAATACCAAAAATCAATATCTTTATTAAATTATGCAATTCATGAACATATAAAAACAGTCATAACAGCAGCATACATGTGCAAGCAAAGAGGATACATTGGTACTGCAGTAACTATATATTCAATGAGCTACATCCATCTCAATATAGCGTCCCAGTCTATCTCAGAATCACAAAATGTGTACATACTACTGATTACCGTGCATATTTATACCCTGCTAATAACCTCTAATTAAAAACACATGGGAGTATTGGGCTGAACCTCAATCAGTTATATCATGTGTTACCATCATGTGATACTATCTGGTACTATCATGTGATGCTAGTAAAACTATCATGTGATCTCCTCTCATGTGATACTAACAAGTACTATCAAGCAATACTAGTGGAGAGGTCATGTGATATCCTCTCATGTGATACTATCTGGTACTATCATGGGATACTAGCAAAACTATCATGTGATATCCTCTCATGTGATACTATCTAGTACTATCAAGTGATACTAGTGGAGAGGTCATGTGATATCCTCTCATGTGATACTATCTGGTACTATCATGGGATACTAGCAAAACTATCATGTGATATCCTCTCATGTGATACTATCTAGTACTATCAAGTGATACTAGTGGAGAGGTCATGTGATATCCTCTCATGTGATACTATCTGGTACTATCATTTGGTACTAGCAAAACTGTCATGTGATATTTCCTGGTAGGAAGCACTATACTGGCCCATTGTTGTTTATATGATCGAACAAAGTAATGGGGATACCCATTAATACACACATATCTCGCAGGTACTGTAACAACTATATATACAAAAAGAAGTCTATCTAGCCCTCGCTGGACTGTCATCGGCTGTGGAACGCACCCGAACTTCCGGTCCGCACTCCACAGTCGTGCGCACCAAATATCGCAAGAGCCAAGGTTCCTTAGTCGGAGATCACACCCCATGCGTCTCAGGCCGGAACGCAAAGTGCTGCGACTTAACTGAGAATCTCAGTTTTGCCCCATTTCTATAGGACAGTTGTTTTTTACTGTCCTTATTCTATATTCTCTTGTGTCGTCTCTTCCGCTTAATGTCCTCCTTTTTTCTTCTCTTCCTTTTTTCCCTTTTGTTTGACATTGTTTGGTTCTTGGTTTTAATACTGTTTTTATGGTTTTATTACACTTTTTATGTGTTGATTTAGGGAGATTGGACGAGTGCATGGCTGTTCATACTCATTGATCATACTTGCCTTAAAGAATCCATGATCGAACTACATATAAAGGATAGATTTATTTATGTACACTAGATCAGCACAACTACTTTTTGTTTTTTATTCTTTTTATTATTTTATTATATTTATAGCATTTAGATGTAATATACAATATTTTTTCACTTATACAATATGTCAAGGTCTGGTGGTAGTGGACCATGACACTTTTGCCTTGCATGCTTGTTGCTGGTGGCAACGCGTTGTTAGCATTATTTTACACTTCCCCTTTAAGGCTGGTGTTCCTCCCCATTTTTGTTTAGGGTTATAGGAGTGTGCTAGGTGGAGCTGGGTGTGGCCTCTTGGCACTGGAGTTGTGAGCTTGAGGTTAGTTGTATGTCTGCCTTTGTATGAGTAGGAGCTTTGCTCTCTCTGGATGTGTCACCTGTCCGTGAGGGCCTCCTTGTGGAACATCAAGGTCTTTGGCAATGTCATCCCAATGTTTCCCAGTGTCCCCTTACCCTTCCTCAACTGTTTTTTGATGTTTGGTGTGGGTTTATGTACAGGGTTTTTGTTGTATATCATTTTGGTGTTCCATGTCTGGTCTATTTGGTGTTTGTAGTCCAGCATGGTTGTTTGACATTTATCTGTTTGTGCCTGCGGAAGTGGGCACCATGGTTTCCCGGAGGGGTGAACCACAAGTCAGCAAGCTGTAGTTGTTCCACCCAGTCGTGGCAGGTAAGTGGTGGTTGTTCCAGTTTCGTTTGCACTGGGCTCTTACCTGCCGTTATTTGTTTATGCTTTCTCTCTGCTCCTTCATTGTTGCTAGGCCTGTGAGAGACTCTGGTTCTTCCATGTCTTGGAGGAACCGGTTGTCTCTTTCTCCTTACATTACCATCAGGGATCATCAGGGCGAATTGGGGTCCAAGGTTCCGGGTATGAGCCCTAACACCATTAGGGTTGGCTCATACAGTCAGGAGGTCAGGGATTGTATTTACCGGATAAGGTAAAACCGCAAATCGCAGGTCTGAATTGACCTGCAGTTTGCGGCGATCGCCGATGCGGGGGGGTCACATGACCCCCCCCCCCGGCGTTGTGACAGGATGCCTGTCACATCCTGTTCCTATTAACCCCCGCCGTGCCGCAATGTAATTTTAAAGTTAGGACGTACCGGTACGCCCTGGGTCCTTAAGGACTCGGCAAACATGGCGTACCGGATCTCACAGGCCGGAAGCTGTATGAGTAATACACACAGTATTACTCATACAGCCAATGCATTCCAATACAGAAGTATTGGAATGCATTGTAAAAGGGATTAGACCCCCAAAAGTTGAAGTCCCAAAGTGGGGTAAAAATAAAGTCGCCCCCCCCCCCCCCCCCCCCCCAAAGTTTCAAGTAAAAATAAACAAAAACGTCATTTTCCCCAAATAAAGTTAAAAAAATTTGGGAAAAAATATATAAAAAAAAAGTAGACATATTAGGTATCGCCGCGTCCGTATTGACCGGCTCTATAAACATATCACATGACCTAACCCCTCAGATGAACACCATAAAAAAAAAAAACTGTGCTAAATAAACCATTTTTTTGTCACCTTACATCACAAAAAGTACAACAGCAAGCAATCAAAAAGGCGTTTGCCCACCAAAATAGTACCAATCTAACCGTCACCTCATCCAGCAAAAAATTAGCCCCTACCTGAGACGATCGCCCAAAAAATAAAAAAACTATGGCTCAGAATATGGAGACACTAAAACATCATTTTAATTTTTAAAAAAAAGCTGTTATTGTGTAAAACTTACATAAATAAAAAAAAGTAATAATATTAAGTATCGCCGTGTCCGTATCGACCGGCTCTATAAAAATATCACATGACCTAACCCCTCAGATGAACACCATAAAAAATAAAAATTGTGCTAAATAAACCATTTTTTGTCACCTTACATCACAAAAAGTGTAATAGCAAGCGATCAAAAAGTCACACACACCCCAAAATAGTGCAAATAAAACCGTCATCTCATCCCGCAAAAAATGAGACCCTACCTAAGATAATCGCCCAGTACCAACAATACTGCCACCCTATCTCGTCGTTTCTAAAATGGGGTCACTTTTTTGGAGTTTCTACTCTAGGGGCGCATCAGGGATCAGGGGGAGCTTCAAATGGGACATGGTGTCAAAAAGAACCAGTCCAGCAAAACCTGCCTTCCAAAAACCGTATGGCATTGCTTTCCTTCTGCGCCCTGTCGTGTGCCCGAACAGCAGTTTACGACCACATATGGGGTGTTTCTGTAAACTACAGAATCAGGGCCATAAATTGAGTTTGGTTTGGCTGTTAACCCTTGCTTTGTAACTGGAAAAAAATTATTAAAATGGAAAATCTGCCAAAAAAGTGAAATTTTGAAATTGTATCTATTTTCCATTAATTCTTGTGGAACACCTAAAGGGTTAACGACGTTTGTAAAATTAGTTTTGAATACCTTGAGGGGTGTAGTTTCTTAGATGAGGTCACTTTTATGGAGTTTCTACTCTAGGGGTGCATCAAGGGGGCTTCAAATGGGACATGGTGTCAAAAAAACCAGTCCAGCAAAACCTGCCTTCCAAAAACCGTATGGCATTCCTTTCCTTCTGCGCCCTGTCGTGTGCCCGTACAGCGGTTTACGACCACATATGGGGTGTTTCTGTAAACTACAGAATCAGGGCCAAAAATAGAGTTTGGTTTGGCTGTTAACCCTTGCTTTGTAACTGGAAAAAAATTATTAAAATCTAAAATCTGCCAAAAAAGTGAAATTTTGAAATTGTATCTATTTTCCATTAATTCTTGTGGAACACCTAAAGGGTAAACAAAGTTTGTAAAATCAGTTTTGAATACCTTGAGGGGTGTAGTTTATAGAATGGGGTCATTTTTGGGTGGTTTCTATTATGTAAGCCTCGCAAAGTGACTTCAGACCTGAACTGGTCCCTGAAAATTTCTGAAAAATTTCAAGATTTGCTTCTAAACTTCTAAGCCTTGTAACATCCCCCAAAAATTAAATATCATTCCCAAAATGATCCAAACATGAAGTAGACATATGGGGAATGTAAAGTAATAACTATTTTTGGAGGTATTACTATGTATTATAGAAGTAGAGAAATTGAAACTTGGAAATTTGCCATTTTTTTACAAAGTTTTGGTAAATTAGTTTTTTTTTTATAAATAAAAAAGAATTTATTTTTTTTACTTCATTTTACCAGTGTCATGAAGTACAATATGTGACGAAAAAACTATCTCAGAATGGCCTGGATAAGTCAAAGCGTTTTAAAGTTATCAGCACTTAAAGTGACACTGGTCAGATTTGCAAAAAATGGCCAAGTCCTTAAGGTGAAATAGGGCTGATTCCTTAAAGGGTTAAGAGGACTGTTTGGTCTTTCAATTGTTTTTTTGGAGTTAAATCTGTGAATTTCCAGCAAAACGCTATCTGTCCCTGCCTACTGTCTGCTCCTCCTGACGCTGAATGATCCGAGCGCGGGACATCGGCTCCTATATAAACTGGTATCACGTGTTCCGGCCAGCCAATCAGTGTAAGGCTAAGTTCACACGAACGTGTGTGATCTGTGGCCGTATTGCGGCCCGCAAATCGCGGGCCGCAATACACGGCCACAGTTCCGTGTGAATTCCGCATCACGGATGCGGACTCATTCACTTCAAAGGGTCCGCTAATCCGGAATCGCGGAACGGCCACACGGGACGGGACCCCTCGGAAGCACTACGGAGTGCCTCCGTGGGGTTACGTCCCGTAATTCCGTTCCGCTAAAAGATAGAACAAGTCCTATCTTTTAGCGGAACGGCCGGATCGCGGACCCATTAAAGTGAATGGGTCCGCGATCCGATGCGGCTGACCTACGGCCGGCCATCGTGCATTATGGCCCGCTATTTGCGGGCCGCTGCACAGGCACGGGTCACACACGTTCGTGTGAACCCGGCCTAAGGCTAATAGCTAACATGGCTATGGCATTACACTGAAGGGAATTACTTACCTGAACGTTTATTGGCTGCTTAGGAGGCGCCAAACGTGCGGGGCGGAGACTCGAGCAATGCGACGAGCACACGTGGTATTCGGCTGAGTACCGCCTCGTGCCGCGCATAGCGATGCTCGAGCTGAACCGTTACTCGGCCGAGCATGTTAGCTCATCACTACACATGATATAACTGATTGAGGTTCAGCCCAATACTCCCATTTGTTTTTAATTAGAGGTTATTAACAGGGTATTTGTTCACGATTTGCATAATTTAATAAAGATATAGAATTTTGGTATTTGATCTTTATTAGAGGGGGGACATTCTTTCTTAGACACAGCTGTATGTGTCTAAAAACATACTCACCAGCTCCCCTGATGCTGTTTTTTTTCTAACAGGTATAGCTAGCTGGGCTTCAAATTTTAAAAAGAGCAAAAAAGCTGAAAAAGCCCTGTAATGCAAAATTGCATGAAGGCACCATAAATGTGACGTGCTGAAAGCTACTTCCCTACTACTGGTAGTATAATTATTTTATAGTTAGGTTTTATGTGCGTGTCAAAAGTGTGCATTGGTCATGGCAACAAAAGGGTAAAGTTTTTATTCAAAAATCACTACTTGGGCTCCAGATATATACCAAATGTAGTGCAGCCACAAATATTTTGTGTAACCTACACATCTTCGTCCTTCTGCAACTTTCTACAAATTCACATTTTCTCTCTCCATATGTCTCAATTCCTGGTGTGATGTTAATGCTTTTATGTTTGCTATGTTAGCAAAATAGACATATCTCCCTACTTCTCCTTCTTACTTCTCCTCATGCTTATTTTGAAACTGCAGCGGCATTCCCCTTTGTCCACTCTTATCTTTAAGGAAGTTTCTGAAAATTTACAGTGAGTTTGTAGACAAACGACAGACTGCTAGAAAGTGAAGAAGGTGCCACTTTCCTCTAATAGGGTATATTACAAAGTTTTATATATTCACATGTAATGGTGAATGCTTATCAGCGCTCATATCAACTCCTTTAGGCTGGGTTCACACGAGGTGAACGCATTGCACCCACACTGAATCTGGACCAATTCATTTCTAAGGGGCTGTGCACATGAGCAGTGATTTTCACGCATCACTTATGCGTTGCGTGTAAATTGCAGCGTGCTCTATATTGTGCGTTTATCACGCAACGCAGGCCCCATAGAAGTGAATAGGGGTGCGTGAAAATCGCAAGCATGTGCGGATGCGGTGCGATTTTTCACGCACGGTTGCTAGGAGACTATCGGGATCACTCCGGTCATCACATGGTCCATCACATGATCTTTTACCTTGGTGATGGATCATGTGATGACCGGAGTGACGTCACCACAGGTCCTTTTCCTGTACACAGCAAAGAAGAAGACAGAAGAGAAGCCGGGCTGAGCGAGCAAGTGGATTAAGGTGAGTTAAATTATTTTTTATTTTTTTTTAACCCCTCCAGCGCTATTGTACTATGCATTCTGTATTAAGAATGCTATTATTTTCCCTTATAACCATGTTATAAGGGAAAATAATACAATCTACACAACCCTGATCCCAAACCCGAACTTCTGTGAAGAAGTTCGGGTTTGGGTACCAAACATGCAGATTTTTCTCACGCGCTTGCAAAACGCATTACAATGATTTGCACTCGCGCAGAAAAATCGCGCATGTTCCCGCAACGCACCCGCACCTTTTCCCGCAGCGCCCATGTGAAACCAGCCTTATAGTCCTGTTCTACATACTACAGTGCACACTGCACTAAAGTAAGGAAAAAGTGTTATATTATTGACCGTCTTGTGAGCGCACATTGTGCAAAACCTTTTGTTTGGAGCATGATTCAATAACTAGTCAAAGACTGATGGCATTAACATAATTGATCTACAATAAACATACATTCATAAACTGGAATAACCATACAAATACAGTGAGAACTTAAGAGGTTTCCTGGTTCCAAAATCAAATAACACTCCTCATCGTGTGTGTGTATGTTTGTTTGTTTTTTTATTTTTTTTCACGGACCCATTGAAAGTCGATGGGTCCGCGAAAAAAAAATGGAAAACGGCACAACGGCCACGGATGCACACAACGGTTGTGTGCATGAGGCCTTAATGGGGTCCATTTGGTTTCTGTTATGTGTCGGATCTGGCTCATCTGTTATTTTCGTTGCTTCTATGACTGGGCAGAAGAATGGGAATAACATTGATGTGAACCCAGCCAAGAAGTGGAATAAAAATTGAGACACTGCAGTATCACAAATTTGGTTAAGAATTTACAAAAAAGCTGGTGTGCATTATATTGTATGTATACAGAATACACTCCTTTAGGGCCACATCTAATGAGTTGTCATGTCGTACTTTGATTCCGAACCTCCAGCT
Source organism: Bufo bufo (assembly GCF_905171765.1). Classification (NCBI taxonomy): domain Eukaryota; kingdom Metazoa; phylum Chordata; class Amphibia; order Anura; family Bufonidae; genus Bufo; species Bufo bufo. The sequence goes on along the minus strand of NC_053393.1, from coordinate 159,899,271 downwards.
CATCCCCTTTATAGTGAATGGGGCCGGTGCGGACTTCCGGCAGCACGGATCCGTCAGGCTGTTCACCCGCCGGGACAGGCTGCAGCTAATGTGAAAGTAGCCTAACTAGAGGAGGTTCATAAGTGGGGAACTCCCTATTATTATATCCATATTCCCTTATAGAGGATATGGATAGGATTTGTTTAAATAAGACAACTAAAGGTAAGAGCCTTTCAGAATTCTAGCACACTTTGACAGAACCCACAACACTGTTTGTTCACATATGTATACAGTCAAGTCAACACCGCAAAGGAGATATTACATTGAAGTTGCCTGCTGACACTTGTGCAATGTACAGTAAGGTTCAGTAGTACTTATCATAATCTACAGCAAAACGTGTATCACATTCATTCCAATGTTTTCTGTGCACTATAGTACATTGCTATTGTTATTTTCATGCAGTCATTACTATTTTTGCCACCACAGGAAACTGCAGCGGATGTAAGATATTTGCCATGTGTCTCCATGGCTTTCAGAGCTTCCATGCTGTATTTAAAGCACTTTAGCAGTAGGAAATTCTAGTGTATTTAGTGTGGATATCGGCTAAAGAAAATGTTACTTATGGGAAATCACAGCAGTATGTGCAGACTAGCGTGGTAGGGATTATTTATGTAGGCTAGAGAAAAAGAAATCGTGAAGCTAGAGTTCATACCCACCAGGTCAGCTGCGGATTATTTTCTATAGTATGTTAGAAAATGGTTCACTTATTTGTTGTGGGCTTACCAACTTTTGAGGTGAACGAGGGAGAGGTGTATGGGCCTAGTCTGTACAGTGCCTAGTCTTGCAAAAGTATTTGTTCCTTGTTTTGTTGGCTTATTGAGAGTTTTGCACCATTTGATTTGCACAACATACCTATAGGGATGAGCGAACCCGAACTGTATAGTTCGGGTTCGTACCGAATTTTGGGGTGTCCGTGACACGGACCCGAACATTTTCGTAAAAGTCCGGGTTCGGTGTTCGGCGCTTTCTTGGCGCTTTTTGAAAGGCTGCAAAGCAGCCAATCAACAAGCGTCATACTACTTGCCCAAAGAGGCCATCACAGCCTTGCCTACTATTGGCATGGCTGTGATTGGCCAGTGTAGCATGTGACCCAGCCTCTATATAAGCTTGGGTCACGTAGCGCTGCACGTCACTCTGCTGATTCAAGCATAGGGAGAGGTTGCTGCTGCGAGATTAGGCAGATTAACTCCTCCAAAAGGCTTCATTCTGTGATCGATCTGCAGCTGTGGATCATTGAAGTGCTAATATCGACTTGCTCACTTTTTTGAGGCTGCCCAAAGCGTTTTTAGATCACTTTTTTCTGGGGTGATCCGCGGCCATTTTGTGGCTTGTGGTGCGCCAGCACAAGCTATCACCAAGTGTATTTAACCATCAATAGTGTGGTTATTTTTTGCTATATCCTACATCAGCTGCAGGCTGAGCCTGTGTCACCGAAGTGCATTTAACCATCAACAGTGTGGTTATTTTTTGGCCATATACTACATCAGGGGCAAGTTGAGCCTGTCACCCAGCGCCTAAAAAATAGACCTGACATTTCTATTCAACCAAATTTGTACTGTTTTAGCTGGTCAAGTTATTTGTAGTGACCGTAAAAGCACATTTTTTGTTCTGGGTTGAAAAACTATTCCCAAATTTGCCATTCTCAAAATAACTAGTTTCTGCTATATGAGGCCTATTTGAAATCTATCCCAAAAAGGATATCTTACATTGAAGGTGCTGATAGTGTCATTCAGAAAAATTTAACACACACGCTACCGTGCAGATACAAGTCTAATTCTGTGATTAAACCTATACCTGTCACACAGCGCAAAAAAAAAAACAGGCCTCACATTTCTATTTAACCAAATCTGTACTGTTTTAGCTGGTCAAGTTATTTGTAGTGACCGTAAAAGCACATTTTTTGTTCTGGGTTGAAAAACTATTCCCAAATTTGCCATTCTCAAAATTGTGGTGAACGGGAACAATGAGGAAAACATCTAATAAGGGACGCGGACATGGTCGTGGTGGTGTTAGTGGACCCTCTGGTGCTGGGAGAGGACGTGGCCGTTCTGCCACAGCCACACGTCCTAGTGAACCAACTACCTCAGGTCCCAGTAGCCAGCAGAATTTACAGCGATATTTGGTGGGGCCCAATGCCGTTCTAAGGATGGTAAGGCCTGAGCAGGTACAGGCATTAGTCAATTGGGTGGCCGACAGTGGATCCAGCACGTTCACATTATCTCCCACCCAGTCTTCTGCAGAAAGCGCACAGATGGCGCATGAAAACCAAGCCCATCGGTCTGTCACATCACCCCCCATGCATATCAGGGAAACTGTCTGAGCCTCAAGTTATGCAGCAGTCTCTTATGCTGTTTGAAGACTCTGCTGCCAGGGTTTCCCAAGGGCATCCACCTAGCCCTTCCCCAGGGGTGGAAGAGATAGAATGTACTAACGCACAACCACTTATTTTTCCTGATGATGAGGACATGGGAATACCACCTCAGCACGTCTCTGATGATGACGAAACACAGGTGCCAACTGCTGCGTCTTTCTGCAGTGTGCAGACTGAACAGGAGGTCAGGGATCAAGACTGGGTGGAAGACGATGCAGGGGACGATGAGGTCCTAGACCCCACATGGAATGAAGGTTGTGCCACTGACTTTCAGAGTTCGGAGGAAGAGGCAGTGGTGAGACCGAGCCAACAGCGTAGCAAAAGAGGGAGCAGTGGGCAAAATCAGAACACCCGCCGCCAAGAGACTCCGCCTGCTACTGACCGCCGCCATCTGGGACCGAGCACCCCAAAGGCAGCTTCAAGGAGTTCCCTGGCATGGCACTTCTTCAAACAATGTGCTGACGACAAGACCCGAGTGGTTTGCACGCTGTGCCATCAGAGCCTGAAGCGAGGCATTAACGTTCTGAACCTTAGCATAACCTGCATGACCAGGCACCTGCATGAACTGCAGTGGAGTAAACACCTTAAAAACAAGGAACTCACTCAGGCTCCCCCTGCTACCTCTTCTGCTGCTGCCGCCGCCTCGGCCTCTTCCTCCGCCTCTGGAGGAACGTTGGCACCTGCCGCCCAGCAAACATGGGATGTACCACCAACACCACCACCTGCGTCACCAAGCATCTCAACCATGTCACACGGCAGCGTTCAGCTCTCCATCTCACAAACATTTGAGAGAAAGCGTAAATTCCCACCTAGCCACTCTCGATCCCTGGCCCTGAATGCCAGCATTTCTAAACTACTGGCCTATGAAATGCTGTCATTTAGGCTGGTGGACACACACAGCTTCAAACAGCTCATGTCGCTTGCTGTCCCACAGTATGTTGTTCCCAGCCGGCACTACTTCTCCAAGAGAGCCGTGCCTTCCCTTCACAACCAAGTGTCGGATAAAATCAAGTGTGCACTGCGCAACGCCATCTGTGGCAAGGTCCACCTAACCACAGATACGTGGACCAGTAAGCACGGCCAGGGACGCTATATCTCCCTAACTGCATACTGGGTAAATGTAGTGGCGGCTGGGCCCCAGGCGGAGAGCTGTTTGGCGCACGTCCTTCCGCCGCCAAGGATCGCAGTGCAACATTCTTTGCCTCCTGTCGTCTCCTCCTCCTATTCAGCTTCCTCCTCCTCTTCTTCCACCTGCTCATCCAGTCAGCCACACACCTTCACCACCAACTTCAGCACAGCCCGGGGTAAACGTCAGCAGGCCGTTCTGAAACTCATATGTTTGGGGGACAGGCCCCACACCGCACAGGAGTTGTGGCGGGGTATAGAACAACAGAATGACGAGTGGTTGCTGCCGGTGAGCCTCAAGCCCGGCCTGGTGGTTTGCGATAATGGGCGAAATCTCGTTGAAGCTCTGGGACTAGCCGGTTTGACGCACATCCCTTGCCTGGCGCATGTGCTGAATTTGGTGGTGCAGAAGTTCATTCGCAACTACCCTGACATGTCAGAGCTGCTGCATAAAGTGCGGGCTGTCTGTTCGCGCTTCCGGCGTTCACACCCTGCCGCTGCTCGCCTGTCTGCGCTACAGCGTAACTTCGGCCTTCCCGCTCACCGCCTCATATGCGACATGCCCACCAGGTGGAACTCCACCTTGCATATGCTGGACAGACTGTGCGAGCAGCAGCAGGCCATAGTGGAGTTTCAGCTGCAGCACGCACGGGTCAGTCGCACTGCGGATCAGACCCACTTCACCACCAATGACTGAGCCTCCATGCGAGACCTGTGTGCCCTGTTGCGCTGTTTCGAGTTCTCCACCAACATGGCCAGTGGCGATGACGCCGTTATCAGCGTTACAATACCACTTCTATGTCTCCTTGAGAAAACACTTAGGGCGATGATGGAAGAGGGGGTGGCCGAGGAGGAAGAGGGGTCATTTTTAGCACTTTCAGGCCAGTCTCTTTGAAGTGACTCAGAGGGAGGTTTTTTGCAACACCAGAGGCCAGGTACAAATGTGGCCAGACAGGGCCCACTACTGGAGGATGAGGATGAAGCATGTTCACAGCGGGGTGGCACCCAAAGCAGCTCGGGCCCATCACTGGTGCGTGGCTGGGGGGTAACACAGGACGATGACGATACGCCTCCCACAGAGGACAGCTTGTCCTTACCTCTGGGCAGCCTGGCACACATGAGCGACTACATGCTGCAGTGCCTGCGCAACGACAGCAGAGTTGCCCACATTTTAACGTGTGCGGACTACTGGGTTACCACCCTGCTGGATCCCCGGTACAAAGACAATGTGCCCACCTTACTTCCTACACTGGAGCGTGATAGGAAGATGCGCGAGTACAAGCGCACGTTGGTAGACGCGCTACTGAGCGCATTCCCAAATGTCACAGGGGAACCAGTGGAAGCCCAAGGCGAAGGCAGAGGAGGAGCAAGAGGTCGCCAACGCAGCTGTGTCACGGCCAGCTCCTCTGAGGGCAGGGTTTGCATGGCAGAGATGTGGAAAAGTTTTGTCACCACGCCACAGCTAACTGCACCACCACCTGATACGGAACGTGTTAGCAGGAGGCAACATTTCACTAACATGGTGGAACAGTACCTGTGCACACCCCTCCACGTACTGACTGATTGTTCGGCCCCATTCAACTTCTGGGTCTCCAAATTGTCCACGTGGCCAGAGCTAGCCTTTTATGCCTTGGAGGTGCTGGCCTGCCCGGCGGCCAGCGTTTTGTCTGAACGTGTATTCAGCACGGCAGGGGGTGTCATTACAGACAAACGCAGCCGCCTGTCTACAGCCAATGTGGACAAGCTGACGTTCATAAAAATGAACCAGGCATGGATCCCACAGGACCTGTCCATCCCTTGTGCAGATTAGATATTAACTACCTCCCCTTAACAATATATTATTCTACTCCAGGGCACTTCCTCATTCAATACTATTTTTATTTTCATTTTACCATTATATTGCGGGGCCACCCAAAGTTGAATGAACCTCTCCTCTGTCTGGGTGCCGGGGCCTAAATGTGTGACAGTGGCCTGTTCCAGTGGTGGGTGACGTGAAGCCTGATTCTCTGCTATGACATGAAGACAGATTCTGCGCTGACATAAGGCCAGATTCTCTGTTACGGGACCTCTCTCCTCTGTCTGGGTGCCGGGGCCTAAATATGTGACAGTGGCCTGTTCCAGTGGTGGGTGACGTGAAGCCTGATTCTCTGCTATGACATGAAGACTGATTCTGCGCTGACATAAGGCCAGATTCTCTGTTACGGGACCTCTCTCCTCTGTCTGGGTGCCGGGGCCTAAATATGTGACAGTGGCCTGTTCCAGTGGTGGGTGACGTAAAGCCTTATTCTCTGCTATGACATGAAGACTGATTCTGTGCTGACATAAGGCCAGATTCTCTGTTACGGGACCTCTGCCTGGGCCTAAATATGTGACAGTAGCCTGTTCCAGTGGTGGGTGACGTGAAGCCTGATTCTCTGCTATGACATGAAGACTGATTCTGCGCTGACATAAGGCCAGATTCTCTGTTACGGGACCTCTCTCCTCTGCCTGGGTGCCTGGGCCTAAATATGTGACAGTGGCCTGTTCCAGTGGTGGGTGACGTGAAGCCTGATTCTCTGCTATGACATGAAGACTGATTCTGTGCTGACATAAGGCCAGATTCTCTGTTACGGGACCTCTCTCCTCTGTCTGGGTGCCGGGGCCTAAATATGTGACAGTGGCCTGTTCCAGTGGTGGGTGATGTAAAGCCTGATTCTCTGCTATGACATGAAGACAGATTCTGTGCTGACATAAGGCCAGATTCTCTGTTACGGGACCTCTCTCCTCTGTCTGGGTGCCGGGGCCTAAATATGTGACAGTGGCCTGTTCCAGTGGTGGGTGACGTGAAGCCTGATTCTCTGCAATGACATGAAGCCAGATTCTCTGCTATGGCATGAAGAGACTGATTCTCTGCTGACATGAAGCCAGATTCTTTGCTATGGCATGAAGAGACTGATACTCTGCTGACGTGAAGCCAGATTCTCTGCTATGGGACCTCTGTCCAATTGATATTGGTTAATTTTAATTTTTTTTATTTTAATTCATTTCCCTATCCACATTTGTTTGCAGGGGATTTACCTACATGTTGCTGCCTTTTGCAGCCCTCTAGCTCTTTCCTGGGCTGTTTTACAGCCTTTTTAGTGCCCAAAAGTTCGGGTCCTCATTGACTTCAATGGGGTTCGGGACGAAGTTCGGGTCGGGTTCGGATCCCGAACCCGAACATTTCCGGGAAGTTCGGCCGAACTTCTCGAACCCGAACATCCAGGTGTTCGCTCAACTCTACATATCTACCATTTTGATGGTGCAACATATTTTTTATTGTGACACAAACAATAATTAAGACAAAAGAAAAAAGAGAAATTTAATGTGCATAAGTATTCGCTCTCTGAAAGTCAATACTTTTTTAGAGACGCCTTTTTCTGCAGTTAGAAGCAAGTCCCTTGGGGTATGTCTCTATTAGTTTAAGACATCAAGACGCTTGGCTTTTTGCCCGTTCTTTAGGCAAAACTGCTCCAGTTCCTTCAAGGTAGATAGGTTGGACTGAGGTCTGGGCCTTGACCAGGCTGGGGATCAGCAACTTCCGGCTCTCCAGCTGTTCTGAAACTACAGCTACCAGAGAACACATGTCTATGCTGAGAGTTGTAGTTTAACAGCAGCTTGAGTGCCAAAGTTTGCTGACCCCTAGAATAGGCTATTCTAAAATATTTCAAAGTTTCCCTGTAAACCACTCCAGTGTAGCTTTAGCAGTATGTTTAGGGCCATTTGGCCTTAAACAATACCCATAGGCCCCTCCATCCCAGTCTCAACTCTCTGGCAGGCTAAAACAGGTTTTCCTCAAGATTTGCCCTTTATTTACTGCCATCTATCAGTCCTGACCAGTTTTCCAGTCTCTGCTAATAAAAAGCATCTCCACAGTATGATGCAGCCACCACATGCTTCACTGTAGGAATAGTGTTCTTGTGGTCATGGGAAGTGTTGGGTTTGCGCCACACAGTTTCCCATGGTGGACAAAGTTCAATCTTAGTCTCATCTAACCTGTGAACGGTCTTCCATGTCTTTGGGGAGTCTGCCACATGCTATTTGGCAAACTCCAAATGTTTTTCGTTAAGGTGGTTATCCAAGACCTAAGGTGGTTATCCAATGCCCGGACCAGCAATGCAGACCATAGTTACCTGGTCCCGTCTCCTTCCTGATCGCTCCACAGCTGTCGCAGAATCTCCAGTGCATGCAAATAACATCTGTCATCAGAGGGTCACGTGGCCACGCAGCGAATAGCCAGCCACAGAGGTGACCTGTCATGTGTGCCACTCCATTCATTCTCTATGGGAATGCTGGAGATACGGTATCTCTAGGATATGCCCCAATGTCAGATACAGTGCCTTGCAAAAGTATTCACCCCCCTTGACTTTTTTTTGTATTTTGGTGCCTCACAACCTGGAATTAACCTGGATGACCAGATAAAGAACCTAAAACAATGCTGGATCCAAGTCCAAAATGAAACTGGGATGCAAATGGGAATGGTCTGCAGCAAACAAAATAGTCTGGGCAGCAAAGTCCTCTTGAGAATGTAAATTCTCCAAAACCTAGAAGCCCTTACACCTTAATGCATCAGAATCTTTATAGAAGCTTATCGGGAGTAAGGTAATGTTATCAGCAAATAATTTAGATGATTTGGGGAAAGGGGAAAGTGAAACATTGAAGGCTTTAAAGGGAGTCTGTCACCACATTTCAGCATATTAGACCAATCAAATAGGGTTATATGATCCACCCAGAACTTAAAAACTGTACCTTTGTTGTAGAAAACTGACTTTTCTTTTAGCCGAAAATGAACTTATAAGATTATGTAAATGAGCCCTCTCAAGTGCCCAGGGCGGTCTCTCAATCCTCGGAGCCCCAGGCAGCACCTCCTAAACGGCTCATAACCCCGCCCTCCGTGCGCCTCTGCCCGCCCGTTTACTCCCCTCCCCTGTCCTTTTCCACTGCGGCTGTGCGGTCCAAATCGTAGCGGGCGCATGCGCAATGCGATGCCCGCTCCTGGCAGGGCATCGCAATACCTACTGCGCATGCGCCCGCTACGATTTGGACCGCACAGCCGCAGTGGAAAAGGACAGGGGGGCGGGGTTATGAGCTGTTTAGGAGGTGCTGCCTGGGGCTCCGAGGATTGAGAGACCGCCCTGGGCACTTGAGAGGGCTCATTAACATAACCTTATAAGTTCATTTTCGGCTAAAAGAAAAGTCAGTTTTCTACAACAAAGGTACCGTTTTTAAGTTCTGGGTGGATCATATAACCCTATTTGATCAGTCTAATATGCTGAAATGTGGTGACAGACTCCCTTTAAACTTGGTAACGTGGGGGTTTGAGGTAGAGCATTAGGTTGTCCACAAAGGAAAAGCATTTAAACTAATTTCCGCCAATGGTAATGCCCTTGATAACAGAGTTGGCCCAAATGGTGGTCATCAGGTGTTCCATAATCAAAACATAAAAAGAGGTCAAAGGGGACACCTGTGTCGAGTGCCATAATGTATAGAAAATGAGGCCAATAAGGGTCCGGTAATGTTCAATTTCAAGGAGAGTAATCATGTAAGGGAAGAATTTTGGAGGAGAAAATGGGGCCACAACCAATATGAGAAAAAGTGGAACACATAGAGGGCCAGGAGTGTTGTCGTGGGCCTCCCTTCCTGGTACAAAGTCCACCTGTTCAGAGCGGATAGGAGAGGGCACATGCAGATTTCTGTTAGCCAAAAGTTTATAATATATTTTTAGAAGGACATTTGGTAATGATATCGGCCTATGGCTAGAGCAAGGCTTTTAGATAGTCTGAGGAGGAAAGGGGAATCCTGGGAGACCACATTAAATGTGTTAATCACTTAAGTAAGTTGTCCAGAAAAGTTTTGAAAAATACAGAAGTAAATCCACCAGGCCTGGGACTCTTCCCCTCTGGTAAATCCCTCACCACACAAGCCAATTCAGGGAGCGAAAATGGTCCCTCCATGATCAGAATATTCCCAATATTAGAAGAAACCAACCACTGGAGTGCACTATGTTGTATTAAAATAAAATTTAAGCAACTAAGTGTTATGTGAGGGGGACAAAAAGCTATAGTCCCTATCAGAGGGACAAGTGTTGCATAACTGTAGTTTGTTAAAACCCCATTTGACATGTCAAATAGCTACACTGGATCTCCAGGTGGGGTTGTCAAGGGTAGGATCTAATGTGAGATTGAAATCCCCACAAAACAACACCATTCCTGGAACCATTAGGAAAACAGCTGAAGGCGGAAAGGGACCTGAGCTTGCTTCAGTGCATATGGATAAAAAATTGTGAATTTGTGGCCTCCAATGAAAAGGGAGAGAATCAGTCTATAGAGCAACTCGCTACACACTGCACTAAACTGCCAACAGTGAAAGTGCATATGGCAGGTGCAGTGTATTTAAATGGAGAAGTCATGACATGGAGGTAATTGGCCTGGTCATATGACCTTTCATCAGCACCTTTTTTACAGACAAGACCTCTATGTGGGCAGGACAAAAGACTCAGCAAGGGGGCATACATTATGAAATATGGAAAATAGCACAGAATTTCAACAAAGGTTATATTAGTATGCGTCATATAGTCATTTTACAAACACATTAATCAACAGTAACCAGAAAGTGGCCAACCCCTTCAACATGGGATACAAGGTAATTAAAACTAAGATTCCTTTTTACAGATTAAACATGGTTAAGGCCTCGATCACAAACTAAAGACCTAACACATACAAAAAGCTAAGACTGAGAGAAAACTAGAAAAGGGCCCTTTCTACAGGTGAAGCAAACAGGATATCAGATGGTAGGCAGATGCTAGATTAGATGGGTCTCAAAGGTTATGCATTCTCCCATGTGGTCCTCTAGGACGAAGACCATCCTACAGACCAGATGAGGTGGGAGGAAACGCAGGCTGTTGAAAATCATCAGATGAGGTAGAAGATATGCTTGGCCAATTTGTCAGAGAAACAGACGGAAGATCAATGGCCTGAAGGAACCACGGAAGATCTCATGGCACCCAGAGAGTAGCAAACCGACCACGTTATTGAACAATAAGGGCAAAGGTGAAGCCCCAGCGGTACTGGGTCCCTCTGTCACGAAGTAAGTCCAGCACTGGTTTCAGGATAATTTTGCACCAGAGTGTGGCAGGAGAAGTTCTGTAGTATGTGAATATGAATCCCCTCATATACACGAGGCTGTTGCTGATGCTCTTTGGAGGATCTGGTCTCCATGTAGAAGTGCACCTGATAAATTACATCCATCAATTTAAAGCCATCTGGGTTTGAAGTCCTTAAGGCTCTATGAGCCAGGTCAATTTCAATGGGCGAAGTTGAGGGGTGACCCAGAACGTAGTAGTTGAAGATGCTGGTAAAAGTAAGTCACTAGTAGAGGCTACTAGTATGCCAGATATTCTAAAATTTTTGGGTCTATTTCTATTTTCAATGTCATCTAAGTACTGTAAAGCAAAGAGATGAATAGCCTGCAAATATATTGACCCAAGGGAGGTAATATCAGCCGCAAATTTTGAATTTGGGTAAAATTTGCCACTCTGCTTGTGAGGAAGGCGAATTCAGCACACAGTAGCACAAATTCCTATTTGCATTCTTGCAAAATGATCTTGCCAAAGTGAGAGTAGTCATCCCTGTTTTTAAGGATTATAACATTAGTTGGAAATCTGCCATGGTCAGTGGTCTGGATTCATCTAGATTACAGGATGAGGATGGCTGGCATCATGTAGAAGGACAGTGGGTGGTGGCTGGCATAGCAAGTTTCGGGCTAGGGGGGCGAGATGCAGGAGATCTGAGGGGAGGCAGCAGAGACAAGAGGGAAATCCTGGGAGCTAGTCATGAGGTTTTGTTCATGTTGAAGAGGTGGATCACTAGAGATTTAACTGAGGAGATGGTGGAGCCCAGAAGAATCGTACTCTTCCGTGGCTGGCCAGGCGCCTCCCCCCCCCAAAAAAAAAAGATAAAAGAAGTATAACGTTTTTGCCATGTTTTAACACTTAAAAAATATAAACAAAACATTTTTTTTATTTGCATCACCATATTCTTAAGGACACTAAATACTTTCTGCTGGATACCTCCGCTTTCCTGCCACTACTTGGTGGTCTGCCTTCACTGTCCCCTGATATTGTACTTGTCACCTGGGATGTCACCAGTTTATATACTTCAATTTAACACCAGAAAGGACTAACGGCAGTCCACAGATTACATATAACTTGGAGCCCAACCTGATAAACTTCTACATGGACCTATTGGAACTGGTTTTGACTAACAATTGCTTCCTCGTTCAGGACGACTTTTACTTACAGAGACAGGGTACCGCGATGGGGTCCAACGTGGCGCCCCCCTATGCAAACTGCTATATGTCAAACTTTGAAGAAACATATATATATATATATATATATATATATATATACCCACATGCAGATTTCCACAAAGCTTTGGTATGGAAACGATACATAGACAAAAGATTTTGCATATGGGGGGGGGGCACGTTGGACTCCTTATTGTGGTTCCACATGTTTCTGAACTCTGTATACCCTGAGCTACAATTTACGATACATTACCATACTAACAAGATAATTTTTCTCGATACCATGGTTATCAAGCAACCAAATGGTTCCTTGACCACAGATCTATACCATAAGCCCACGGATAGGAACAATTTGTTACATTTTTCCAGTTTCGAACGTGTACGCCGTATAGTCAAAGCGGACCCTCTACGGAAAATCAGACTGATGGAAATGAAACAATGTTTCCTGGAGCGGGGATACTCACCACGTCTCCTCCACAACTCAGATAAACCGAGATCACATACACGCAGAGATACCTCACATAGTCATATCCACAGGTTGATGAATTTAACAATCCCATACTACCGTGTACTGTTGGTGAAGGCCGACAGGCCCTTCTTCATCCATACCGAAACAGAGTTTTCTACATAGACAAAAGCTAGGCACGTTTCCTTGTATTCACTGCCTTCAATGTTCTAATGTGTTAAAGGGGTCACATTTCCATCATCCTTTATCTGGTAATAGCTTCCCTGTCCGAGGTTACTTTACATGTGACTCCTCCTATGTTCTGTTCCTTCTCAAATGTCCCTGTGGGAAGGTATACATAGGTTAGACGACCCAGAAGATTCGTGATCAAGTGTGTCAACATAAATCCACCATACGACGTAAGAACTTGCTACTTCCAGTACCGGCACATTTTGAATCCGCTGGCCAAAATCTTTCACAACTCAGATACCAGGTCATTGAGCAGGTTACAGCACATAGAAGAGGAGGAGATAGAGCAAGGCTGCTCAAGACCAGGGAAGCGTATTGGATTCATACTTTAGACACCCTTGGACTCAACAGGGAATATGAGATTCAGGGTCTCCTTTGATTTAACCCATGGTGATTAAGTAAAGGAAATCAAACAATGAATCAAACTCTGTGTCCTCCTTTGATCCATGTTCAGTATACTTTGAATCTTGGTCAACTTACAATATGTGTAATTAAAACATGACATCATTTTGTCTCCTCCAGTCCCTCCCCTCCTGTCTCTTTCTTCTCGACTTTACCCTCATCCTGAGGGACTCCTAAATTTCATGATCTAGTATATGGCTGTAGTGATATACCCTATTATGTATTGCTATACATTGCCACCTACAGTTGCAAGAAAAAGTATGTGAACCCTTTGGAATGATATGGATTTCTGCACAAATTGGTCAAAAAATGTGATCTGATCTTCATCTAAGTCACAACAATAGACAATCACAGTCTGCTTAAACTAATAACACACAAAGAATTAAATGTTACCATGTTTTTATTGAACACACAATGTTAACATTCACAGTGCAGGTGGAAAAAGTATGTGAACCCTTGGATTTAATAACTGGTTGAACCTCCTTTGGCAGCAATAACTTCAACCAAACTTTTCCTGTAGTTGCAGATCAGACGTGCACAATGGTCAGGAGTAATTCTTGACCATTCCTCTTTACAGAACTGTTTCAGTTCAGAAATATTCTTGGGATGTCTGGTGTGAATCGTTTTCTTGAGGTCATGCCACAGCATCTCAAGGTCAGGACTCTGACTGGGCCACTCCAGAAGGCGTATTTTCTTCTGTTTAAGCCATTCTGTTGTTTATTTACTTCTATGCTTTGGGTCGTTGCAACATTCATCTTCTGTTGAGCTTCCGCTGGTGGACAGATGGCCTTAAGTTCTCCTGTAAAATGTCTTGATAAACTTGGGAATTCATTTTTCATTCGATGATAGCAATCCGTCCAGGCCCTGATGCAGCAAAGCAGCCCCAAACCATGATACTTCACAGTTGGGATGAGGTTTTGATGTTGGTGTGCTGTGCCTCTTTTTCTCCATACATAGTGTTGTGTGTTTCTTCCAAACAACTCAACTTTGGTTTCATCTGTCCACAGAATATTTTGCCAGTACTGCTGTGGAACATCCAGGTGCTCTTGTGCAAACTGTAAACGTGCAGCAATGGTTTTTTTGACAGGACAGCAGTGGCTTCCTCTGTGGTATCCTCTCATGAAATCCATTCTTGTTTAGTGTTTTACGTATCGTAGATTCGCTAACAGGGATGTTAGCATATGCCAGAGACTTTTGTAAGTCTTTAGCTGACACTCTAGGATTCTTCTTCACCTCATTGAGCAGTCAGCACTGTGCTCTTGCAGGCATCTTTACAGGATGGCCACTCCGAGGGAGAGTAGCAGCAGTGCTGAACTTTCTCCATTTATAGACAATTTGTCTTACCGTGGACTGATGAACAGCAAGGCTTTTGGAGATACTTTTATAACACTTTCCAGCTTTATGCAAGTCAACAATTCTTAATCGTAGGTCTTCTGAGAGCTCTTTTGTGCGAGGCATCATTCACATCAGGCTATGCTTCTTGTGAAAAGCAAACCCAGAACTGGTGTGTGTTTTTTTTTTTTTTTTTATAGGGCAGCTGTAACCAACACCTCCAATCTCATCTCATTGATTGGACTCCAGTTGGCTGACGCCTCACTCCAATTAGCTCTTGGAGATGTCATTAGTCTAGCGGGTTCACAAACTATTTTCCACCTGCACTGTAAATGTGTACATGGTGAGTTCAATAAAAACATGGTAACATTTAATACTTTGTGTGTTATTAGTTTAAGCAGACTGTGATTGTCTATTGTTGTGATTTAGATGAAGATCGGATCACATTTTATGACCAATTTGTGCAGAAATCCATATCATTCCAAAGGGTTCACATACTTTTTCTTGCAACTGTATGTCTTTATATTCATTTATATTTACATATATGGCATATGTTCTATCTATCTGAGAGCTTATATCTGCACTAATACACCTTTTATTTTCCCTACAGATAGCCTATTTACTATCACCTATAGTCTGGTGCCGAGTATGAATAGTATCCTTTTTATCATAATGTAAAATATAGGTACAGTATCCAATTTTCAACATAGTCTATATGTCCTTTAACTGGTTTTCATCATTATTATAGTATATAGGTGACTATGCTATCGCTGATACTTAGAGCTAGATGTACAGCGCCCCTTCATCCATTTGCGCATGTGCTAGAGACTACATTGCGGGCACTAGGACCGGGGGACGCCCGGTCCTCCTCTCTATGCCTGAAGCGAGGTTTGACACGCATCATTGCTGATCTGCGCATGCACCAAGTCTGGAAGACTTCCGGCCTACTATACCAAAAGCGAGGTCTGACACACCCTAGTGTCGATCTGCCCATGCGCGATGTCAGGAATACTTCCGGCCCGTGCCTATTATCAAGACATGCTGCCAGCGACTGAGCAGGCGTAACTTTACTCACAAAGCAGATGTCTTCTGTGATTTCCATATAACGCCCGCTATCCGAGCAGTCTGTCTAGCGGCACCAGGTATTTACACCAGTCTCCATCTGTCTACAGAGGATAACAATTGAATGAGATATCTTGTATGCAATCTTAATTATTAATGCACCCTGAGTATATGCCATTCTTCTAGACACTATATTCTGATCTTACCTTTCCTACTATGCCCCTTTCTTCTGGAGGTACTCCATATGCCATATTCTGATTCTCATATTCTGTATTACGGCATCCATTTTAAGCAAGTCTTTTGATCACCCTCTATATGCAGACCAATTCCTCTATGTATATTAAAATTAAATATATACTATATGTTATGTAGATTGATGCAATATACCTAATTATAACTCGATTATCCAATCTCGTCATATTGATCTTGATACATTGAACATTCTCGTACCCAATATGTTATATATTTTTTTCTTTAACTACGTATTTTTATTGATACATCTCATTTATGGAATTCAGCCATTAAGATTATTTTCCTAGATTATGCGCATAGGACCATTATATGTATGTAATATAATGTTATTTATATGCACTGTTTTTACCATGATCATGTCTCATGCTTATATGTAATGTACTCCTCTCAGGGACAGGACTCATCTCAGGGTAATTTGCATGTATCAAATTGGTTTTTTTACACAATAAAAGCACACAGAGCTATGGGAACTGGGTATTGCGGATGTGCTAGCAGTTATCTAGCAACCCATGTCCTCAGCTCTATACACAAAATACACAAAATCCCGGTGACAGGTTCCCTTTAAGGTAATCACGGTCTATGCCTAAAATGCTGGTATCGCCATTACTTTTCATATTCAATATGAATCAGTCCTCTTATAAACTGTCTTTAACCTGCCATTGTTTGCAAGCAGTCAAGACAATTATCCCCTGCCACTGGAAATCCTCTACCCCCCTACACTGGTGGAGTGGTTTGAGGAAACAGCTATGATTGATGAAGAACTTATCGCCATGTCACCTGTGGAATATACTTGATTTGTCAAAAACTGGTTTCATGCGAATCCCCTACCTACCTCTCCTTCTTTGCTTAGGTTATATTCTTTTTTTAGATTGCTTTATCAGATTCTTAGAAGTTCTCACATGGCCTGTTTCCTTCTTTCTTCTTTCTCCCTCTCCTCTTGACTACAAGCTCTCTCATAAATGTCCCATGGTGTAAGTTCCACCTCTGAGAGATGCTCCTATCTCAAGAACAGTGCCCAGAAGTAAATGGGGAGCAAGCTGCACTTGCAAGGCCACCCCTCCATTCATGCTCTCCAGTGTCCTGCCCAGTTCAGCAGGTGCAAAGGCATCACTGCTTCACCATAGCATTCAACTGTATCTACATCATTTGGACCCAGATACAGTTGAAATCTGAACATTCTCAGGGCTGGGACAAGTTATTTCGGTGCCCTAGGCAGATTAGGCAAGTGGCGCCCCCTTTTGTAGAATTAATTAAAAACTACCTTATTTGCTTATAAAAAATTTATAATATGTTAAATGGTGCAGACACAGAATACTAAAGTATTTAATCCAGTCACTCAAAGATATTTCTCTGACTGAAGTTATTCACTTTTTTGTTTTCTTCTCCATTTGCCCCAGACCACCATGAAAAGTTCTCCCAAAGACTGTACAGTCTATTTGGCCAGTGACGTATCTATAGAGGTTACGAGGTAGCAGTCGCATCTGGACTTGGGGGAACAAAGACCCCTCTGCCATATAAAAAGACACCAATATTATAATAGTACCTTGGGAGCCTGTTAGAGATTCTACAATGGGGCAAAATCAGCTGCTGCAAAATCTCATAATACACACCTCAGCTGCTCCAGAACCTCATAATACACACCTCAGCTGCTCCAGAACCTCATAATACATACCTCAGCTGCTCCAGAACCACATAATACACACCTCAGCTGCTCCAGAACCTCATAATACATGCCTCAGCTCCTGCAGAACCTTATAATACACTGTGTGCACAATTATTAAGAAAGTTGTATGATTAATTTTATTATTATAAAACATGGCAAGCTATTAGACAATTATGGGAAAAGATAGATTACTACGACGATACGCTGCTGTGGGGAAATTATTACTTAAAAGAACTATTAGGTATTGATAAGAGGTTCTGGCAGATACATGGAATCAGTACTCTTGGCCAGATATGGGGAAATGGAGAAATAATGGGGTTTGAAGACCTTAAATGCAAAAATAGTCTTGTAGATAAAGATTAGTTCCATTATTTTCAACTTAGAGCGGCTCTTAAACAATCTTTGTTGGGGAAAAGAATAGCTACCTCACGCCCTTCAACAGTCAAGGTAATTTCAAAAATGATTAATGGTAGGAGGAGAATATCAAATATGTATATCTTGTTAAAAAAAACGAGGGAAAAACAAGGTGTGAAGATTAATATGGGAAAATGGAATGGGAGAGTGGAACAGATAAATTCTGAAGGGTGGAGTAAAATATTTCATGTAAAAAATAAGACCTCCCAGAACCCGGCACATAGGCTTATCCAATTCTTTGTGGTGCATCGTTTATATTACTCCCCTGCCAAACTTATGAAATATTATAAGAACAAGGTATTTAGATGTCTAAAATGTGGCGAGATTGGAGTTGAGGATGTGCATTTATTGTGGGAGTGCCAATCTCTCCAAAATTTTTGGAATGAAGTACTTAGTTATATTAAGGTACTTCATAAGGTGGACATCCCCCGAACTTTTGGGGCATGTGTGCTGGGTTTGGTGGATTATACAGGCGATTCCTGGAAATTTTTAATAATCACAAAATTCTTATTTCAGGCTAGGAGATGTATTGTAAGAAAATGGATAGTTAAAACCGTACCAACAATAAACATGTGGTCCAGCCTGGTCAAATGCTCGTTGACTTGCGAGAGACTACATATAGCTGCAAATGCTAAAAGGTGGAGGTTTGAGAGTATATGGGCAGAATGGTTAAAAAACTGATTAAGATGGGAATTGGATTTGGGTATGGGGGGAGGGGTTTGGGATAGGGAGAGATGAGAGAGTCCCTTTTTATTTTTATTTTTTTTGGGTGGGGGGGAGCGGGGTAGGAAAACTATAAATTGTGATGTAGATTTGGTGATATACAATTCTGCAAAGATAGATGTATTAATTTTATATGTAGTTACCACATGTATGTTCTTTTTGTATTGTAAAATCTAAAAATAATAAAAAAAGAAATATTTTTTTTTATTATTGCACAACTACAGTACTGTTGGTCAATCCAAAATGTTAATAAATTTTACGATCTCACTTATTTATTTTCATCTGTTAGGGCCCGTTCACATGGAGTTTTTTGACACTCATTTTGGAGCCTCCTATTGAAATTGTTTTCTTACATGTGAAAAAAAAGATGCAGCATGCCCTATCTTGGTGCAGAATCAGCACAGAAATCCCATTTGAAATGAATGGGAAGCTTAGGAATAGTCCGTTCGTGCTCTGGCTTCTACCTGGGCTGCCACCGCAAGTGTCTGCCAAGAGTCCAATTTAAAGTTTGGCTCCCCCAGAAATGCAAAGGGTTGCAATTATTTATTGAAAATACTTTATTAGTTGTCATCAAACATACATAGTACTAGTACTGCAACGCAGCACAGGCTGAAAGACAGCACACGAATACCATTCACCATACCTAGCATGACAGCACAACATACAGCACAAGCTAGCCTACTATAAACCTCACTACATTCTACACTAAACGAGGCCACAGACATTCAATATCTGTTGGTCGAATGATCATTTGGTCAACAGCTTTGTCTCCCGACTCCCTCATAGATATTCATGTTTGGCTCAGCAGAATGTCAGTCAGGAGCCCCCTCAAACACATGAAACTTTTCTCAGTGGGTTTGACCGACAATACACAAATGTGTATGGGGGGCTTAAGGTGCGTTTACACAGCCCAATGATCTGGCTGATTATCTGGAATACAAATCTTACAAACGCTCATTACAGGTAATTGGCCCATGTAAAGGTGCCACAGATTACCTGATTAACACGCAAAACATTTGCTGGCACCTCAATCATTGTTTTTGGGCACCTTTCTGTGCTCTGCTGCATGAAAGCAATCTGTACGGGGACGAGTGATCGCTCATGAGGATATAGCCTTTTATTATGGGCTAAACAAAATAACTGAAGAAAAAATTCTAGAATTCTCTCCTGGGATTTGAACATGAGAGATCTACATGCAAGGCTGACCACTTACCTCTAGGCTATAACCTTATCATATTAACCTCCTAACAGACCTGTTAAAATTGGAAAAACCCTCCCAAAAATGTCACTTTTTTATTGTACATTTTTTATGTGTGTCTGCAGTAAATCTTGTTGGAGCACAACTCAGGGGACACTATTTCATTTTAACCCCTTAGTGACATCATTAATTTTATCCTTAAAAAACAATAATATTTCCCCCCTTTGTGTTCTAGCAACTTTTAAATTTGTTTGTTATTTTGTAGGATTAGTTGTAGGTTTTTTAGAAACCATTTTGGGGTATACCGGTATATTGTGTATTAAATAACCTTTATTATTTTATTTTTAGGGGGAAAGATAAAAACAGCACTTTTTACATTATTTTGTGGAATTTTTTTACGCCGTTCACTGTGTGGTAAAAATAACAATTTTATTATTTGGGTCCGTACATTGATGATGATGCCACATTTCTATATATTTTTATTATTTTTCTCTCCTCCTGCAGCCTGTCAGCCCTGTAATCTCTCTCTCTCTCCTGCTTAACTGCTCATATCTCTATGGGCTTTGTATTGTTTGAAAGCTGACATTCGAAGCATTCAGACAATACCAGAATGACAGCAATATGTTCAGTACAGGCAAAGATATCGCTGATGGAAATCGGGATGCAGTGAATGCAGCTGTATTATATTACTAATATATAAGCATAGAAAACATGGTAAGGCTATAGTAAGTAGTGTATGATATGCACATGCTAGGACACAGCTCTGCTCTCAGTATGCGGATGTCTAGCCCTGTCAATCAAAGTGAGGTGGGAGTGTATAGAGCAGTGATGCCCAACCTACGTCCCGCGCAGTGACCGGACTTTATCAGCACAGGGCGCGCCCTGCGAACGGCACAGGCAGCAAAGCGATGCTGCCTGTGCCTGCAATCTCCCTGCCCAGCGCCGCCTCGTAGCTAATTTATTCACTGCACTTGCCTCTGTGAAATTGAAGAGAAGTGCCGTAATCTCGCACAGAGGCATCGAAGTGCGCATGCACCGTCTTCCTGGCCTCTGCCAGTGCGCCTGTGCGAGATTACGGCGCTTCTCTTCAATTTCACAGAGGCAAGTGCAGTGAATAAATTAGCTAGGAAGCGGCTCTGGGTGGGGGGGGGGATATCTGTGGAGGACACTGAAGGGGGGGGGGATCTGTGGAGGACACTGAAGGGAGGGGATCTGTGGACGACACTGAAGGGGGGGATCTGTGGATGACACTGAAGGGGGGGGATCTGTGGACGACACTGAAGGGGGGGGATCTGTGGACGACACTGAAGGGGGGGATCTGTGGACGACACTGAAGGGGGGGATCTGTGGACGACACTGAAGGGGGGGGGGATCTGTGGACGACACTGAAGGGGGGATCTGTGGACGACACTGAAGGGGGGGGATCTTTGGATAACACTTAGGGGGATGTTGGGGTGGGAGGTCCTGGAGGGGTGTTTGGGTGGGAGCTCTGGAAGGGGTGGGAGGTCCGATAGGTATGTGGGGGTGGGAGATCTGGGAGGGGTGCCCATAATTTTTTTTGCTATGGGGCCCAGTCATTTCTAGCTACGGCCCTGATTGTTAAGATTGGGCGGGCACTGGAGCGATAGAGCGCCTTGCTGTAGGAGAAGCCGGCGGGAGATGAAAGGAGGAGGGGCCAGCTCCTGGTGGTGTTGGGCACACGGCGTAAGCATGGCGGTGGAGGATCTCACTGAAGCCTAAAGACCAGACATCAAGGTAGACCTGCAGAAGAAGGTGACAGCGCAGTATGTGATGTATACATGTGTGTAATGTATGTAGTGCAGTGTGTGATAATCACATACTGCACTACATACATTACACACATGTATACATCACATGCCCCCTCACAGTAATAATGCCAAGATATGTGCCCTCTTCACAGACTTAATGCTCACACATGCCCCCTTACAGTAGTTGTGCCCAGATATTTGCCCCCTCACAGTAATAATGCCAAGATATGTGCCCTCTTCACAGTAGTTATGCCCTGATATGTGCCCTCCTCACAGTAGTTATGCCCCGATATGTGCCCCCTCACAGTAGTTATGCCCAGATATGTGCCCCTCACAGTAGTTATGCCCAGATATGTGCCCCCTCACAGTAGTTATGCCCAGGTATGTGCCCCCTCACAGTAGTTATGCCAGATATGTGCCCTCTTCACAGTAGTAATGCTCACTCGTGCCCCCTCACAGTAGTTATGCCCTGATATGTACCCTCCTCACAGCTCACAGTAGTTATACCCTGATATGTGCCCTCCTCACAGTAGTTATACCCTGATATGTGCCCCCCTCACAGTAGTTGCGCCCAGATATGTGCCCCCTCACAGTAGTTATGCCAGATATGTGCCCTCTTCACAGTAGTAATGCTCACACGTGCCCCCTCACAGCGTTTGCATTTCTTTCTGGCAAAGCTACCTGGTTCCGGCCCGCGAAATTTATGCCAAGTCTAATGCGGCCCTCAGACGAAAAATGGTTGGGCACCACTGGTATAGAGGATTCAGCTCCACCCCCTGGCTCTCCAATGTGCTAATTTGCAAATGAATAAAACACAGATATCTATGTAGCTGTTTAACATACAGACAAAATAAAGGTATCGCTTTATTCAGTGCTCGTCCTCTGGCTGGCCCTGTCTGCGTTCAAAATCTGGCGCCTGCACCGTACCTGCGCCGGGTGTAGATGTGACGTCAATTGCGCAGGCGCATTGAGGATGGAGCGGCCGAGCGAGCGTCGTCCTCTCAGTGCGCCTGCGCCGACTGAAGACAGGTACGGCGCAGGCACCAGAATTTGAACGCAGACAGGGCCAGCCAGAGGACGAGCACGTTCGCTGGCCCTGTCGATCAACATGAGGAGGGGGCGTCATTATGAAAGGAGGATGCGGCTGCTACCAGCAAGTAGCCGCCCTACTTGCTGGTAGAGAGCTCATTTACATATTATAAAAGTCTGTTTTTTAAGAAACTGCTGAAGGAAAGTGAGTAAGAGCATTATATATTCATATATCGCAGTATAAGGAATTTAACTAGCCCAAAAAAAAAAAATGACTTTAGTAGGGTGACAGAAGCCCTTTAAAGACTGGGCCCATTTTATTTTTATTTATTTTTCCTCCCAACATAGCCCATACAATCAGACCGCTGGGACTGGGGACAAATATGTGTATGTGGGTAAGTAAACTGGCTCAGTAATAGAAAACAGAGGGTGGTTATTAATGGTACACACTCAGATTGGGTCACTGTCACTAGTGGGGTACCTCAGGGGTCAGTATTGGGCCCTATCCTCTTCAATATATTTTATTAATGATCTTGGAGAAGGCTTGCATAGTAAAATAGCAATTTTTGCAGATGATACTAAACTGTGTAAAGTAATTAACACCAAAATTACTCCACAAATTTCTGTACCTTTTTCGTGACTCTACCACCTTGATTCCCCAGAGTTTTTTTCATTCTTTTTGTAAATGTCTGCTTGAAATTCTGTGGGCGGGTTCTGCTCCTAGGATTAAATTAGAGACTCTCTGTCTTCTAGCTAATTGGGGGGATTGCTGCTGCCTCATTTTTACAATTACTATTTAGCCAACCAGCTTGTTTATACCCACTAGTGGTCGGGCTGATACAGATTGAATGTAAGTAACCTTCTATACCTGACATTGTCTTGCTGCCCGTATACGCCTTGTTTGGTTATTTCTCTATTTTTGGGCTAAAGTAAAAAAATAAAAAAAAAATAAAGATTAAAAATACTGTGGTCATGTTTTTCCTTTATTTTGCCAACTGTCATACTGTATGTGATGTCTATTAGACATGGCTGTATTTTATGCATATCCTATGTACTGTATGTATTTTATTCATTTCTTTGAATAAACATTCCTATAAAAAGAAAAAAGTAATTAATACCAAAGAGGACAGTATACTACTACAGATGGATCTGGATAGATTAGAGGCTTGGGCAGAGAAGTGGAAGATGAGGTTTAACACTGACAAATGTAAAGTTATGCACATGGGAAGGAATAATGCAAGTCATCCGTACATACTAAATGGTAAAACACTGGGTAACACTGACATGGAAAAGAAATTTTAGTGTAAAGCAAGCTTAAAGGGGTTTTCCCCATCTCAGACAATTGGGGCATATCTCGTAAACGCAGCCGCCTGCCTGTGTGGCCGCCATCCATTCATTTCAATGGGGCCGCCCAAAGTAGCTGAGCTCGGCTATTTCTGTCAGCCCCATAGAAGTGAAAGAAAGCTGTGGCTCCCAGAGGTGGCGATATGTAGCGATGTGCTCCTTTTGTCTGAGATGGGAATACCCCTTTAACTGTAGAAACCAATGCCAGGCAGCTGCTGCCAAGGCCATTAAGATAATGGGGTGCATAAAAAGGGGCATAGATGCCCGTGATGAGAACATAATCCTGCCACTTTACAAATCACTAGTCAGACCACACATGGAGTACTGTGTACAGTACTGGGCTCCTGTGAACAAGGCAGACATAGCAGAGCTGGAGAGGGTTCAGAGGAGGGCAACTAAAGTAATACCTGGAATGGGTGGACTACAGTACCCTGAAAGATTATCAAAATTAGGGTTATTCAGTGTAGAAAAAAAGACTACTGAGGGGAGATCTAATAACTATGTATAAATATATCAGGGGTCAGTACAAAGATCTCTCCCATCATCGATTTATCCCCAGGACTGTGACTGTGACAAGGTGACATCCTCTGTAGTGTTGATCACGAAAATTCGAATAGCAAATTTTTATCGCGAATATACGTACTTTGAAAATTCGGGAATATTTAGAATATAGTGATATATATTCGTAATTTTTTTAAATCAGTACACATGATCCCTCCCTGCCTCTAGCTTGTGGGCCAATGAGAAGGCTGCAGTATCTTTGACTTTAGGAGTAGTGTTGATTGCAAATTTTCGTAAAGCGAATTTTTATCGCAAATTTTTCAATTGCCGAGTAAAAACATGATTCCTCCCTGCTTCTTGCTTGTGGGCCAATGAGTCATTGGCTCACAAGCAAGAAGCAGGGAGGAATCATGACTTTAGATGGGAAAAATGATGAATATTCTAAAAAACAAATATATAGCACTATATCGAATATATATATATTTTTTTTGAATATTCGTAATATTCTAAAACAAGAATATATAGCAATATATCGAATATTCGAAAAAAAACAAATATAGAGCAATTTAGCTAATATAGTGCTATAATCTTCTTTGTCTAATAGTTGTAATTTTTTTCTCATCTGAAGTCCAGATTGGAAAAAAATTACAACTATTAAAAAAAAAGATTATAGCACTATATTAGCTAAATTGTTCTACATTTGTTTTTTAGAATATTCGCTATGTTGTTATATATTCTTGTTTTAGAATATTAGGAATATTCAAAAAAAAACTAATATATTCGATATAGTGCTATTGCTCATTGGCCCATAGGCAAGAAGCAGGGAGGAATCATGTTTTTCCTCGGCAATTGAAAAATTTGCGATAAAAATTTGCATTACGAAAATTGGCATATTATGCGATCATTACCTTGCCGATTTTTCGAGTAAAAAAATCATACAATATAACGAATATTCAAATTCGCGAATATTCAATGAATATTCTACAAAATATTCGCAAAATATTGCGAATTCGAATATGACCCCTGCCGCTCATCACTGATCCTCTGTGTCTGGAGGAAAGAAGGTTTCTACACAAACATAGTAGAGGATTCTTTATGGTAAGAACAGTGAGACTATGGAACTCTCTGCCTGAGGAGGTGGTGATGGTGAACTCACTAAAAGAGTTCAAGAGAGGCCTGGATGTATTTCTGGAGTGTAATAATATTACAGGCTATAGTTACTAGAGAGGCGTCATTCATCCAGGGAGTTATTGTGATTGCCTGATTGAAGTCAGAAAGGATTTTTTTTCCCTTAAAAAGTAACTAAACCTTTGCATCAAATTTTAATATGATGTCCCTAATGCCCTAAAAAAAAAACTTTTCTAATATACTTTATTTATTAATTTTGTATTTTTCTTAGTCTTTTCCCTACCTAAAGTGCCATTCACTGTGCGCTTAAAACTCAGTTCTCTGTATACCGCTGACTGCTCAGTATGTGAAGTGAAATTTATCAATGGGGCTGCAGGAGTACTGTGAGTACGGGCAGGTGCTCATATTGCTGCTCTTGCCCGTTCTCCCCGGAGGATTACTAACTCTGTACCCATGTACTATGCCAGGATCAGCTGAGCAGAGTGGGCTCTTGCTGATGCCTGCTCCACTAAGCTAAGAGAACTGCATGTCAAAAGCAGGAGCATGCTCTGCTCACCTATTCCTGGTATAGTACATGGGTACAGGGTACCCATATGCTATGCCAGGAGTTAGTAAACCTCCGGGGGGCACGGCCGCACGAGCAGGAGCAGCAATATGAGCCCCTGCCCGTACTTCCTGCGCTGCTGCGGCCCCATTGATAAATTTCACAGCCCGTATGCCGTACACCGCTGAGCTGTCAGAGGTGTACAGAGAACTGACTTTTAAGCGCACAGGGAAGGGAAAAGACTAAGAAAAACACAAAATTAATATTAGGGACATCATATTTGAGGGAAAATAAGAGACCTCCAAAAATTAGAGGTATGGGAATTTTAAAACGTGACTTTTACTAGTGAATGTTAAAATATCTCAACACCATAGAGACATACAACAAATATAGAACACTTGTGTGCAGTACGCCACACTTTGGCTACAACTTACTAAAATATGTCACCAGGCAGGTTTGGACCATAGGATAGGAAAAAATTGAACAATCTCACCGGTCCAGACGCGATGGATGGTTATTTTGGATATGGATCGTTCGAAGGCACCTAGGTTGCCATCAGTGCCAGCTGCGGTGCATCTTCCATGTACCGCCATGCGGAGGATAGGAGTTCTCCAATGTGTCACATACGAGGCAGGGTAGCTCTTGAATGTCTATGCAGAGGTGGCAGCAGGAACAGCTATCCCTAAATTGCCCTGTAGGGGGAAGGGAGCTGAAGAGACCCTGCCTACCTATGCAGAGCACCTGCCCCAAAAGGGGCGACCCCGCCAGGATACCTGTCCCTAGGCCCGGGCAGAATCCCTAGTGCACCCTAGAAAGAAGTTCCCGACGTGCCACGTTTCGTTGCAGTAACTCATCAGGGGATACGCAGACTAGGTTAAATAAGCGGAGTACACTAATTGCTGGATACACAAATGATAGTTGCTAAGTACACAAATAGCTGAATACACAATGGCTGATTAGCAATTATGTAAACTCTGAATATTCTAAATATCAGAAGTGGATAACTCCAACTATGAGTCAAGAGATAGGGATTACCACCAATGTAAGAAGATGTCCCGTACTAAAGATGCAAGTGGTCGGAAGGAATCCCTAAGGTGCACTATAGTGATAAGGGACTTAAAGGTAATTACAAACTACACTAGCCTAACTACCAGTGGGCAGAGTCGCATGACTCTCTGTCCATTCTGACGCTCGGTGTCTCGGTAAAGGCGTCGCTTCGCGCCCTTAAATGCGAAATCCGTATGACAAGTCAGGTGACTTGATTATGTGATGCCAAGACCGCGCCCACAGGCACACCGACGTGTTATGTCATGCGCTCCTTTTAACGCAGGCAGCAATCACATGATGCGGAAGTAAAGCAGTGGGGACAGCGGCAGCGCCGCCCCGCAGTCGGATGTGCCCAATCAGAGGAATGGACATTCCGGCTAAGGGGCCAAGGCATTGATGACTGATGCCAGTTGGTATACAACAATAGTTCAAAGAAAAGGGCATTTTATGCAAGATCCCCCAAGTACGGTCAACCGCACATAAAGGCAAAGGGAGCCCCAATGGGTAAAGACATATTCACATGAGAACAATACAGAATTAAAATTGCAGAAATATATTCCTGTAGCAAGAATACAACTATTACTATAATGGTATAAGATCAATGAAACTATGATACTGGAACTAATGATACGCTATACAGTCGTGGCCAAAAGTTATGAGAATGACACAAATATTACTTTTCACAAAGTTTGCTGCTAAACTGCTTTTAGATCTTTGTTTCGGTTGTTTCTGTGATGTAGTAAAATATAATTACACGCACTTCATACGTTTCAAAGGCTTATCGACAATTACATGACATTTATGCAAAGAGTCAGTATTTGCAGTGTTGGCCCTTCTTTTTCAGGACCTCTGTAATTCGACTATGAATGCTCTCAATCAACTTCTGGGCCGATTCCTGACTGATAGCAACCCATTCTTTCATAATCACTTCTTAGTTAGTGGGTTTTTGTTTGTCCACCCGCCTCTTGAGGATTGACCACAAGTTCTCAATGAGATTAAGATCTGGGGAGTTTCCAGGCCGAGGACCCAAAATGTCAACGTTTTGGTCCCCGAGCCACTTAGTTATCACTTTTGCCTTATGGCACGGTGCTCCATCGTGCTGGAAAATGCATTGTTCTTCACCAAACTGTTGATGGATAGTTGGAAGAAGTTGCTGTTGGAGGGTGTTTTGGTACCATTCTTTTTTCATGGCTGTGTTTTTGGGCAAAATTGTGAGTGAGCCCACCGCCTTGGATGAGAAGCAACCCCACACATGAATGGTCTCATGATGCTTTACTGTTGGCATGACACAGGACTGATGGTAGCGCTCACCTTTGCTTCTCCGGACAAGCCTTTTTCCAGATGCCCCAAACAATCGGAAAGAGGCTTCATCGGAGAATATGACTTTGCCCCAGTCCTCAGCAGTCCATTCACCATACTTTCTGCAGAAGATCAATCTGTCCCTGATGTTTTTTTTGGAGAGAAGTGGCTTCTTTGCTGCCCTTCTTGACACCAGGCCATCTTCCAAAAGTCTTCGCCTCACTGTGCGTGCAGATGCGCTCACACCTGGCTGCTACCATTCCTGAGCAAGCTCTGCACTGGTGGCCATCCGATCCCGCAGCTTAATCCTCTTTAGGAGACGATCCTGGCGCTTGCTGGACTTTCTTGGATGCCCTGAAGCCTTCTTAACAAGAATTGAACCTCTTTCCTTGAAGTTCTTGATGATCCTATAAATTGTTGATTGAGGTGCAATCTTAGTAGCCACAATATCCTTGCCTGTGAAGCCATTTTTATGCAACGCAATGATGGCTGCACACGTTTCTTTGCAGGTCACCATGGTTAACAATGGAAGAACAATGATTTCAAGCATCACCCTCCTTTTAACATGTCAAGTCTGCTATTTTAACCCAATCAGCCTAACATAATGATCTCCAGCCTTGTGCTAATCAAGATTCTCACCTGAGTTAACAAGACGATTACTGAAATGATCTCAGCAGGTCCTTTAATGACAGCAATGAAATGCAGTGGAAAGTTTTTTGGGGGATTAAGTTAATTTTCATGGCAAAGAAGGACTATGCAATTCATCTGAATACTCTTCATAACATTCTGGAGTATATGCAAATTGCTATTATAAAAACTTAAGCAGCAACTTTTCCAATTTCCAATATTTATCTAATTCTCAAAATTTTTGTCCACGACTGTACATTCAAAAATGTGTTTAGAGGAAACAGCTGTAATTAAGTTGCTCATTCAGACCAAGCAGGGCCATAGTCTTCAGATAATAAATCCAGCGGGCCTCTTTTTAAAGAATTATGCGGTCCCAGTTACCACCTCTATGGGGGGTATGACCTTGTCAATACCCTTGAATGATACCCTTGCCCTGCCCTGATGATGGCATATAAAATGTTGGGCTACTGGTGTATCCCTTCCATTGGCAATATCATTCACATTTTCTCCTATTCTTCGCCGAAATTCGCGAATGGTTTTGCTAACGTACTCCATGTAAGGAGATAAATCACTCCTCTGGTTTTACAATGAATGTAATGTTGAATGGAGTAAGTTTTTACTGTGTTATGGCTTGTGAACTGTGGACCTGTGTTGATATATCTACAGGCCACACACCCGCTACACTTAAAGCAGTCCTTTGTCCGTGTCTGCTGATTTAACCATGAGCAACCCAGGGGAGTTGGTGGAATGAATTCACTATGGATCAATCTGTCACGTTAACTCTGCCCCTGACGGTAGGTAATGTGTGGATATATACCATCACCACGCTTTGCAGAACCGGATCCATAGTGAGAATTCCCCACTGTTGGGTCACTATCTGCCGTATCTGTGGTGACGCCCTATCGAATGTGGTAACCAGGCGAATCAGACCTGTGTCCTGCTCCTGTGTTGGTTTAGGGGAAAGTAGGTTCGACCTTACCTCCTGCAGGGCTGACCCAAAGGCGGATCTAAGAACCTTGTCAGGATAGCCCCGCTGTTGAAATCTGTCTCTCAGGTCCGAGGCCAGACGTATGAACTCCCGCTTAGTGGAGCAATTCCTGCGAAGGTCCAGGTACTGTCCCTTGGGAATTCATCTTCTGAGTGGTACTTGATGGCTACTTTCCCATCTCAGAAGAGAATTGGTAGAACTGGGTTTTCGGTAAACCGTGGTATCAAGTTCCCCTCCCATATTCCTGGTGATCAAAACATCCAAGAATGGTAATGACTGTCAGATTCTTAGGTGAAGTGTAGATTGATCTGATTTGATTAAACCCCTGAAAAAAGGACTCAAAAGCTGGTTTAGGTCCGTTCCAGAAGATAAAAATGTAGTAGTAGGATGCCACCCCAGACAGGAGAAGTCTCATGCATTGACGTCTTTTTAGACCTGGGAACCAAACAGATTGAGGGGATGCGACTCCAACCCTCTGTACCTAATTGTGATCCTGCCATGAAGGCCGATTTTGCTGATTTGGAGAATGACAAGTCAGTGGTGATCAAACCGTCAGATAAGGGCGGCAATATGGTCATCATGGATGTGGATCAATACGGTACAATGTGTGAGTCCCTCCTGAGGGATGGCGATACATATCAGGTACTTAGTCAAGACCTTAGTCAAAGATTTAGGAGTGAACTTAAGGGTATTCTGGATGAGGCCAAACAATCTGAGGTCATCACACAAGATGAATATGACTTCCTCCTACCGATACATCCACGTATGTCGACATTTTATTGTCTTCCAAAACTACATAAGGGTGTCTTGCCTCTTAAGGGCAGACTGATAGTTTCAGGTGTCGATAATTTATGTCAGAATCTGGGTATCTATATTGATCGGATATTGGCCCCTTTTCTGTCGGCCTTACCTTCCATTACACGGGACACGACTGACTTGTTGAGACGTATTGAGGGGGTACATGTGGATGAGGGTAGTTGGCTCTGCTCAATTGATGTGGAAGCATTGTATTCCAGTATTCCACATTCTCTGGGGCTCCAAGCAGTGGAGCATTTCCTAAGGTCACGAGGTTGTCAGTACCGCGCCCATAGCC
Organism: Bufo bufo; assembly: GCF_905171765.1. Lineage (NCBI taxonomy): Eukaryota > Metazoa > Chordata > Amphibia > Anura > Bufonidae > Bufo > Bufo bufo. Next base: position 159,868,305 of record NC_053393.1, on the reverse strand, counting down.
GTTTTGTCCTTCACATTTTGGAGTTTACCTTAACTCACAACATCTTCTCCTTCAATAGAAAATTGTACCACCAGCTCAGGGGCACCGCGATGGGGAGTCCATGTGCCCCATCGTACGCTAATCTGTTCCTGGGCTGGTGGGAGGAGTCTTTGGTGTTTACAGAGGATAGGGGGCATGATAGTGACCAGATAGGGCTATGGGTGCGGTACATTGATGACATTTTTATCATCTGGAACGGACCTAAACCAGCTTTTGAGTCCTTTGTTCAGGGACAGGTTGAATCATACTCAGATCAATCTACACTTCACCTATGAATCTGACAGGCAGTCATTACCATTCTTGGATGTTTTGATCACCAGGAATATGGGAGGGGAACTTGATACCACAATTTACCGAAAACCCAGTTCTACCAATTCTCTTCTCAGATGGGAAAGTAGCCATCCAGTACCACTTAGAAGTGGAATTAACAAGGGACAGTACCTGCTCCTTCGCAGGAATTGCTCCACTAAGCTAGAGTTCATACATCAGGCCTCGGACCTGAGAGCCAGATTTCAACAGCGGGGCTATCCTGACAAGGGTCTTAGATCCGCCTTTCGGTCAGCCCTGCAGGAGGAAAGGTCGAACCTACTTTCCCCTAAACCGACACAGGAGCAGGACACAGGTCTGATTTGCCGGGTTATCACATTCCATAGGGCGTCACCACAGATACGGCAGATAGTGACCCAACATTGGGGAATTCTCACTATGGATCCGGATCTGCAACCCATGGTGGGGGTATATCCACACATTACCTACCGTCGGGGGCAGAGTTTACGCGACAGATTGATCTATAGTAAATTCATTCCACCAACTCCCCTGGGTTGCTCATAGTTAAATCAGCAGACACGGACAAACGGATGCTTTAAGTGTAGCGGGTGTGTGGCCTGTAGATATATCAACATAGGTCCGCAGTTCACAAGCCATAACATGGGAAAAACGTACTCCATTTAACATTACATTAATTGCAAAACCAGAGCAGTGATTTATCTCCTTACTTGTTAGTGTGGCATGGAGTACGTTGGCAAAACCATTCGCGAATTTCGGCGAAGAATAGGAGAACATCTGAATGATATTGCCAATGGAAGGGATACACCAGTAGCCCAACATTTTATATGCCATCATCAGGGCAGGGCAAGGGTATCATTTAAGGGTATTGACGAGGTCATACCCCCCCCGTAGAGGTGGTAACTGGGACCGCCTAATTCTCCAAAAAGAAGCCCACTGGATTTACTATCTGAAGACTATGGCCCTGCTTGGTCTGAATGAGCAACTTAATTACAGCTCTTTCCTCTAAACGCATTTTTGAATGTATAGCGTATCATTAGTTCCAGTATCATAGTTTCATTGATCTTATACCATTATAGTAATAGTTGTATTCTTGCTATAGGAATATATTTCTGCAATTTCAATTCTGCATTGTTGTCATGTGAATATGTCTTTATCCATTGGGGCTCCCTTTGCCTTTATGCGGTTGACCGTACTTGGGGGGATCTTGCATAAAATGCCCTTTTCTTTGAACTATTGTTGTAAACCAACTGGCGTCAGTCATCAATGCCTTGGCCCCTTAGCCGGAATGTCCATTCCTCCGATTGGGCACATCCGACTGCGGGGCGGCGCTGCCGCTGTCACAACTGCTTCACTTCCGCATCATGTGATCGCCGCCTGTGTTCCATGGAGAGCATGACATAACACGTCGGTGTGCCTGTGGGCGCAGTCTTGGCATCACATAATTGAGTCACCTGACTCGTCATACGGATTTCGCATTTAAGGGCGCGAAGCGGCGCCTTTACCGAGACACCGAGCGTCAGAATGGACACAGAGTCATGCGACTCTGCCCACTGGTAGTTAAGCTAGTGTAGTTTGTAATTACCTTTAAGTCCCTTATCACTATAGTGCACCTTAGGGATTCCTCCCGACCACTTGTATCTTTAGTACGGGACATCTTCTTACATTGGTGGTAATCCTTATCTCTTGACTCATAGTTGGAGTTATCCACTTCTGATATTTAGAATATTCAGAGTTTAGCAATTATGTAATCAGCCATTACGGTTACTGTAACGAAATGTGGCACGTCGGGAACTTCTTTCTAGGGTGCAATAGGGATTCTGCCCGGGCCTAGGGACAGGTATCCTGGTGGGGTCGCCCCTTTCGGGGCGGGTGCTCTGCATAGGTAGGCAGGGTCTCTTCAGCTCCCTTCCCCTTACAGGGCAATTTAGGGATAGCTGTTCCTGCTGCCACCTCTGCATAGACGTTCAAGAGCTACCCTGCCTCGTATGTGTGACACATTGGAGAACTCCTATCCTCCGCTTGGCGGTACATGGACTACGCACCGGAGCTGGCACTGAAGGCAACCTAGGGGCCTTTGAACGATCCATATCTGAAATAACCATCCATCGCGTCTGGACCGGTGAAAATGTTCAATTTTTTCCTCCCTTATGCTGTATCCTAGGGTCCAAACCTGCCTGGTGACATATTTTGATACTATGGAACATTCCAAAAGCCATCATTTTTTTTATTTTCAATTCACATAGATGTATGAGAACTTACTTTTGCCAGGGCAAGTTGTATTTTTAAATAGGATCATTTAATTTACCTTGTCTTGTAGTGGAAAACAGGAAAAAAAGTCTTTGTGGGGTAAAAAACAAAACAAAACAATTCCGTCATGGTTTTTTGGATTTGGATCCCTATACATTAAAAATTATGGTGACGTAATTCTGTGTGTCAATACAATTACAGCAATGCCAAGTATAGTTTTTATTTTGTTTTACTACTTTAAAAATTTTTCTTTGCATTTTTTGCAGGATGAGTTGCCATCATTACTGGTTCTATTTTGGAGTACATACAACTATTTGGTCACTTTTTATTTTGGTTTTTGGGAAGCAGGATAAACTGCTATTTGTTTTTTTATTGCAGCGTGCACTGTGTGGGGAAAATTACATGTTGCTGTATCTTCATTCTGCTGGTCAGTACGATTGCAGAGATTGCAGAGATACCAATTTTATATAGTTTTTTTTATGTTTTGCGACTTTTACACAAAGCATTTTTTAAAACAAAATCATATTTTTGCAACCCCATTTTCTGAGAGCCATATTCTTTTTACTTTTAGAAACTATAAGGTGAAGGGAGGCTTATTTTTTGCAGTGTGAGGTTTTCATCGGTACCATTTTGGGGTACATAGTACTTTTTGATTGCTTGATATTACACTTTATGTGAGGCAAGGTGAGATGTGTTTTGGCACATTTAAAAAAATAATAATTTTATGTCGTTCACCAGCAGGGGTAGATCATTTAATATTTTCATAGAGCAGGTCGATACGGACCCGGCAATAACTTATATATCTAATATTTCAATTTTTTACAATTTTAAATGACTTGATTATGGGGAAGAGGCACTTTTTTTTCTTTTTACTTGAAGCTTTTATTTCTTTTTATTATGTCTTACTATGGGACTTCAAATTTTTGGTGTTTGATCCCCTTTACAATGCATTACAATACATCGTGTCATATGACACTGACAGTATGCCTATGAGACACAGCCTTATAGGCCTCTGTAGCAGGCAGGCCTTGAGACCTGTGTAAGGCATTGGGCCGCCTTAGCAGTCATCGGCCCCCTGTCACCTCAGTGCTGGGGCAATGGGGTCAGAGAGGTAGCCCCCTCCATGTGCAAATCCTGTACATGCTGCAGTCATAAAGGGTTAATACACCGCCATCAATGGTTTCACCTATACTGTCGGACAGGGACAGACTGGGAACTAAAAGTGGCCCTGGAAAAAAAAGGTATTGGTGGCCCCATGTTGCAAGCAGGTCCAAATTGACAGAACAGCATAATTAGGCAGGCCAACATATGTAGGCAGGGACAACAGAAGGAGGCAGGGTCATCAATACCTTAGTGCAGAGCACTATGCTACTGCCCCAGCTGAACCAAATACCACAATGCAGCACAAAATACTCCTATATGGCCAATCCGCCCCTGCTGGTGGATACAGCAGGGGTCCGGCTAACAGTAACAGAGGGGCCCCTGCAGCTGATTGTGCGAGCGTACCCCTGCACTTGCCCGATCAGGGAGGACAGGACTTAAGTTACTGTCCACAGCGCTCTACATGTAGAATGATTTTACTACATACATACTATTCACAAAACCTTAGGTATATTTGAATTGTGGGTGAAATTTCAGGATGAACCTAAGGTGACCTTATCTAAACTTTTGAATGCACATCTCCAGCTGTTCAATGTTTCAGTACTTTTTGCACAACTTGCTGCTTTCCAACAAGGAGCTTAATGGCAAAATTCACAACAGGTGTTTGATCCTGTAATGACCGGCGTCACACACAGGGAGGGAAAAGGGAAAGCCCTGCCCAAGGGAGAGGGAAAGGTGGTGACCCCTGACTCACCTTGCGGCTGGCACCTGACTGCCCTGATGTCCCTAGACGGGTTCCTCACGCGTGCGGCGATCACGTGCCTAAACCCTGGCTTTCCATAGAATGAGCCCTAGATAGTGAACGGGCCGGTGGGATCGCTAGTCCGCACCACTGACACTAAGAGGGAAACACCAGGGAGAGGACAGACAATACAGACAAACACATACACCCAGGTGGGCGACCACAGCAGACCACAAAGGTCCAACAGGGATCCGGAGGGTAACGTTCTGGACCAACTACCAGAGAACGCAGCAACACAGCTCCAGAGGGTCAGAATAGAAGTCCAGGCAGGAAGCTCTATATCTGGCAACCAGAGAAGTGTGAGAGGGGAATATAAGGAGGTTGGGAGTGCTGGACAAGGAACAGCTGAGGAGAAGGAGCTACGGATCCCTGAGTGAGCCAAAAAAGGTTGCAAAGCAAACTCAGAAAGCTACCATAAGGAAACAGCCCTATCTTACATAGAGCGCGCAGCCAACCTCTGCGACTTCCTGACCCCGGGTATAACGGAGTCAGGCGTGGTTCTTGACACCCTCGTGACAGTACCCCCCCTCTCTACGAGGGGCCTCCGGACACTCAGGACCAGGTCTCTCAGGATGAGAGGCATGAAAAGCCCGAACTAGCCTGTCGGCGTTTACCTCAGACGCAGGAACCCACATTCTTTCCTCGGGACCGTAACCTCTCCAATGCACCAGATATTGAAGAGAGCGGCGGACCCGACGAGAATTAACAATTTTGGATATCTGAAACTCTAGATTACCATCCACAACAACAGGAAGGGGTGGCAGCGGCGACGGTTCTAGAGGTGGAACATATTTTTTGAGTAACGACTTATGAAAGACGTTATGGATTTTAAAAGTCTGAGGTAGCTCCAGTCGAAAAGACACAGGGTTGATGATGGCTATAATTTTGTAAGGGCCAATGAACCTAGGACCCAGTTTCCAGGAGGGAACCTTTAATTTAATATTCCTAGTAGACAACCACACATAGTCATTCACTCCTAGGTCCGGACCTGGCGACCGTCTCTTATCAGCCATGCATTTGTATTTACCTCCCATATTTTTCAAGTTAGCTTGCACCTTCTACCATACTGATGAAAGAGATGATGAAAACCTTTCCTCTTCGGGAACCCCAGAAGACCCCCCCCTCATTGAAAGTACAGAATTGGGGATGAAAACCATATGCACCAAGAAATGATGACTTGCCAGTGGATTCCTGACGACGATTATTTATGGCAAACTCAGCTAACGGTAAATATGATGACCACGACTCTTGGTTTTCAGACACAAAACATCTTAGATATGTCTCCAGGTTTTGGTTGGTGCGCTCAGTCTGTCCATTCGACTGAGGATGGAAAGCTGAGGAAAAGGACAAGTGTACCCCCAAACGGGAACAAAAAGCTTTCCAAAATTTAGAAATAAACTGGGTACCCCGATCCGAAACAACATCGGAAGGGACCCCGTGAAGCTTCACGATTTCACTGATGAATACCTGAGCAAGAGTCTTAGCATTAGGTAGTGCGGGTAACGCAATGAAGTGTACCATTTTGCTAAACCTGTCCACTACTACCAAAATAACTGTTTTACCCGCAGACAAAGGCAAGTCAGTGATAAAATCCATTGACAGATGTGTCCATGGTCTATTGGGAATGACAAGTGGTAATAGAGACCCTGCAGGACGTGTATGCAAAACTTTTGCGCGCGCACAGGTAGAACAAGAAGACACAAAATCCAATACATCCTGACGCAACCTTGGCCACCAAAAACGACGAGACAATAGCTCCAAGGTTGCTTTACTACCCGGGTGCCCAGCAAGTGCCGAATTATGATGTTCCTTTAATAATTCGAAACGCAGGTTCAACGGTACAAACAATTTCTCTGAGGGGCAAGAGACCGGGGCGTCCCCCTGGGCCTCTAACACCTTCCCCTCCAGAGCAGAGTGTACCGCAGAAACAACCACTCCTCTTTGAAGAATGGGTACCGGATCACTCACATTACCCCCTCCAGGGAAACAACGAGATAGTGCATCAGCCTTGGTATTCTTTGCCCCAGGACGATAGGTAATAACAAAGTTGAACCTGGTAAAAAATAGCGACCACCTAGCTTGTCTAGGGGTGAGACGCTTAGCTGATTCGAGGTACAGAAGATTTTTGTGGTCCGTAATCACAGTGACGGGGTGGACTGCCCCCTCTAAAAAGTGACGCCATTCTTCAAACGCTAGTTTAATAGCTAATAGTTCCCTATTGCCAATATCGTAGTTCTTTTCTGCTGCAGATAGTTTTTTAGAAAAGAAAGCACAAGGACGCCATTTGCCAGGAGACGGACCCTGAGACAGCACCGCCCCCACTCCCACCTCTGACGCATCAACTTCAACAATAAAAGGCTGAGAGACGTCAGGTTGGACTAGTACAGGTGCCGAGGTAAACCTCTCTTTTAGAGAGGAAAAAGCAACTTTAGCGGCGTCAGACCATTTAGAAAAATCAGTCCCCTTCCTAGTCATGTCAGTAAGGGGTTTTACAATAACTGAATAATTTTTAATGAATTTCCTATAGAAATTTGCGAAACCCAAGAACCGTTGCAGTGCTTTGAGGTTCTCAGGAAGATCCCAATCTAAAATTGCCTGGACCTTCCTAGGATCCATTCGGAAACCTGAAGCAGATAAAAAATAACCTAGGAATTGTATCTCCTGAACGGCGAAGACACATTTTTCAATTTTAGCATATAATTTATTCGTTCGTAGGACCTGCAGTACTACCTGGGTGCACCTCATGCATTTTCAGATCAGACGAATAAATTAAAATATCATCTAGGTATATTACCACAAACCTGCCGATTAGATGACTAAAAATGTCATTAACGAAATGTTGAAAGACGGCAGGAGCATTGGTCAGACCGAAAGGCATAACTAGATTTTCATAATGCCCCTCAGGGGTGTTAAAAGCTGTCTTTCACTCATCCCCCTCCTTGATACGAATCAGATTGTAGGCCCCCCTAAGATCAAGTTTGGAGAACCACCTAGCACCCGCAATCTGGTTAAACAGGTCAGGAATGAGAGGAAGAGGGTATGGGTCTCGGATGGTTATCCGATTTAATTCGCGAAAATCTAGGCAAGGACGCAGGCCCCCATCTTTCTTTTTAACGAAGAAAAACCCTGCAGCCACGGATGAAGAAGAGGGTCTGATGTGTCCCTTAGCCAAGCTCTCGGAGATATAATCTTTCATGGCTTGTCTCTCTGGACTCGAAAGATTATATAACCTGGTCTTGGGTAATTTTGCGCCGGGAATAAGGTTAACCGGGCAATCATAAGGACGGTGAGGTGGTAACTTCTGACAACCCTTTTCAGAAAACACGTCCTCAAAATCCGAAATAAATGTAGGTAGGGTAGTTATGGAGGCGACTAAGCAATTGCTATTTAAGCAATTTTCTCTGTAATGCTCACACCACTCCGATATCTCCCTGGCCTGCCAATCCACCACTGGATTGTGCGCTACCAACCAGGGAAGGCCCAGCACTACCGGAGTGGGAAGCCCCTCCAGAATGTAACATGAAAGCATCTCGTTATGGTGGTCCCCTACCCGAAGGTGTAAATTATGAACAATGTGGGTGAGGTTTCTCTGAGACAGAGGAGCAGAATCAATAGCGAATATGGGAATAGGTCTCTGTAGCGTACAGAGAGACAAACCCATAGTGCGGGCAAAATGGGCATCTATCAAATTTACCCCTGCTCCACTGTCTAGAAAGAAAGAAATAGTCTCCGTCTTAACACCAAAAACAATAACCGCTGGCAACACAAATTGCGATGTACGTATGGAGGAAACATATACCCCCCGGCTGACATCCTCCACACAGCCTGGGGTTAGTAGTTTTCCGACGGTCTTTTGTTTCTGAGGAAAGAAGGACAGACATTAATGAAATGACCCCTCTCCCCACAAAAAAAACAAACCCCACGCCTACAGCGAGCCTCAGGAGGACGGACCTGACGAGTAGTTCCTCCTAGCTGCATAGGCTCGTCTAAGTCCGTACAGACTAACTGCTGCTTGGGAGGGGTTACCCATTGCTCCGGTTTTTTCAACCTGTCCCTAAGGCGTCTATCCATACGGATAGAAAGGGACATAACCGCATCAAGGGAAAAGGGGGCCAGATATAATGTAATGACCGGCGTCACACACAGGGAGGGAAATGGGAAAGCCCTGCCCAAGGGAGAGGGAAAGGTGGTGACCCCTGACTCACCTTGCGGCTGGCACCTGACTGCCCTGACGTCCCTAGACAGGTTCCTCACCCATGCGGCGATCACTTGCCTAAACCCTGGCTTTCCCTAGAATGAGCCCTAGATAGTGAACGGGCCGGTGGGATCGCTAGTCCACACCACTGACACTAAGAGGGAAACACCAGGGAGAGGACAGACAATACAGACAAACACATACACCCAGGTGGGCGACCACAGCAGACCACAAAGGTCCAATAGGGATCCGGAGGGTAACGTTCTGGACCAACTACCAGAGAACGCAGCAACACAGCTCCAGAGGGTCAGAATAGAAGTCCAGGCAGGAAGCTCTATATCTGGCAACCAGAGAAGTGTGAGAGTGGAATATAAGGAGGTTGGGAGTGTTGGACAAGGAACAGCTGAGGAGAAGGAGCTACGGATCCCTGAGTGAGCCAAAAAAGGTTGCAAAGCAAACTCAGAAAGATACCATGAGGAAACAGCCCTATCTTACATAGAGCGCGCAGCCAACCGCTGCGACTTCCTGACCCCGGGTATAACGGAGTCAGGCGTGGTTCTTGACACCCTCGTGACAGATCCATGAATCACCCAATAAATGTCCTGGTACAATTAAAATTGGTATTATAACAGTTCTCCTCATCATGCTGTTCACATTTAGACATCATGAGAACAAGACTTCACCTAACAATTGATCAACAGTACTTCACCATTGCGAGGCTTCAAGCAGGATGCTCTCAGATGAAAGTGGCCACTGAGCTTAGAGTATCATCAGAAGGTTGCAATAGAGATACAGAGAGACTGGAAGAGTCACAGGCATAAAAGTGGACGTCCTTTGGCCCCATCCCACTGACTACTGCTTCATTGTGAACAATGCCCTTCAGATCCGGATGATGAATGCCGCACAACTCCAGGCACATTTAAGGAAGGTGAGAGGCACCCAAGTGTCACATCAGACCATTCGAAACCTACTAGATGACCTACAAGGGTACCTGATTACACAGACACAGGCATCATTGTCTTGCATGGGCCCAGGGAGCATCTACGCTGGACGAGGGACCTCTGGGCTTCAGTGCTGTTCACTGATGAAAGTCGATTCACCACTGTTGTCATCAGACAAGCCTTTGGTGGTGGTGTTACACTGTGCGCAGGTGTGTCTAGTCAATACAGAATTTCCCTACACTTTGTGAATGGTACAGTGACAAGCCCATACTATATGAATAACATAATTAATCCAGTCATTATGCCTCTGCATGAACAACACAGGCCTAATTTCATCTTCATGGACGACAATGCGCCAGCTCATCGAGGTCGCATTATTAGGGGACAGCTCTTGGAGACTGGGGTACCTCAAATGGAGTGGCCTGCACTTTACCCAGATCTGAATACCATTGAAAACCTATGGGATCAGCTGTGTCACTGTGTAGAGGCTTGTAACTCTGTACCCCAGAACCTCAATGACCTGAGGGCCGCCCTTCAAGAAGAGTGGGATACCATGTCTCAGAAGACAATAAGTCGACTTGTGAACAGCATTAGACGTCGCTGTCAAGCTATAATTGGTGCTCAAGGCCACATGACAAGTTATTAAGACACTCACACTGTTGTTGGCTTTTGTTTCAATAAATTGTTTGAGATGAGGAAATCACCATGAATGCTTCTACTTAAATGCCCTACTTTCATGATATAATATCACTGTAGCGTGTTACATTTTCCATAAATTTCACCTAAAAGCCAAATATCCCTAACTTTTTCTGAGTAGTGTATGAAGAAGGTATGGAGTAAGTGCAATAAGACACCTATTGTGGCTGCTATGACTATTATTGGGGCTCTGAGGGGAACATTAAAATGTATAGCAGTGTCCTCTGTGCACCACATGTGCATGTGCCTGGGATCCTGCAGGGCCTAACTTAGGCTTTACAATCATATACCTAAAAAGTCTGTCTGATCCTAGTATAGATTATGTCTTCAAAACCAGTGCATATCCGCCATGTACAATACGTTTGGAAAATCTTCGGACCCTTTCTATTTTTTCACATTTTTTATGTTGCAGCCTTGTTCTAAAATAAAATAAAAATCAAGTTTTCCCCCATCAATCTGCACTCAATACCCAATAATGAGAAAGTGAAAAGAGAATTTTAGAAATGTTTGCAAATTTATTCATAAAAAAAAAGACAAATATTTTACACACGCCATGGCTGAAAGCACAAAAGCAAAAACAAACACAATGCAATAGCACTCTGCAAACACACATAATAAAGTAAATACAATTGTGCCATACTCAAGATAGAAAAAAAATACTAGTACTAATGCTACGTTATAAATGTGAGATTCTTGGCAAATACATTTTGTACAAAATCATTTGTGCCTGTCCACCAACGACAAGGTGATCTCTTTAGGACAGGAACTTAACACTAAATACTACCTCCACTGGTGCCATACTAGTTTCCATTAAATTTAGGGAATGCAGGTTCCACATGCATGCTGAGCCCACACTGTATGAAACCTCTTTTGGTGTCACAATGGCCTCCATTAAATTTAGAGAATGAGGCAATTCTCTAAATTACCTAAATTTTATGGACGTTCGTGTGAAAGAGGCCAAACGCATAAAATAACAAACTATAGGCATTCAGTAGGAGCAGGTGATAATAAAGGTCACACTTCATCTATATACAACTTAGTTAAATATTCTCGCTAGAGATGGCCTTGCAGTTCGCCCAGCAGTCGTTTCAAGGCGAACTTTGCTCATTTGCGGTTCGCCGAACAGGCAGCGCCATATTCTTAGCATTGTGAAGAACTTTGCTCCATGACACATCCATCAGGTGGGACAGGACAGCCAATTGAGACGTTTCAGCACATGAACACACCCCCTACCTATAAATAAACCCGATCTGGCAGCCATTTTACATTTAGTTTTTTTGCCAGTGTTGGGAGAGGTTGCTGTGTGGAGCAGGGACAGACTGTTAGGGACACCAAACACTAGATAATAGGGCCACAAAAACTGAAGGCTGTGATATACCTATAATATAACTTCTAACATAGAAAGAATATTATAGTGCAATTGTATTGTGCAGCAGTTGTGTGCGGTTCTGCTGAGATACTGCAGCTATATAGAGGGACAAACGCTATTCGAATAACTTATTGCAACTGGTGTGATATACCTGTTGGCCCCAAATTAAGGGGTGCGATATACCTGCTTTCACAAAATATTTATTGAGGGGTGTGATACACCGGCTTCCACTAAATATAGATTGAGGCCTGCGATACACCAGCTTCCACCAAATATCGATTAAGGGGTTTGATTTGCCGGCTTCCAGCAAATACTCATTATTTGGTTCTATATACCTGTTTCCACAAAATACTGATACAGGGTATTGATATACCGGCTTCCACAAAACATTGATTGAGGCCTGAGATATACCTGCTTCCACAAATACTTCTCTTTTATAGGGACTTTGTCACAGGGTAATTGCGCAGCCATTATTGGCATCGGATAAGGAAGAGGAGGTAGCAACGGCTGCCACACAGCGGTCTGACGACAGTACCCAGATCAGCTCAAGGAGGGTGGTCCCCGCTGTTGCTGCCTACTCAGAGATCTCTACTGTCAGTGGTGGTGAAGGTGACGATGGTGACGTGTTGATGGACGTCATATGGGTGCCCACAAGAGAGGAAGAGGAGGAGAGTTCAGAGGGAGAGACAGAGCAGTAGATAGGGAGGAGAAGCAGGCAGAACTCACAGTGCACAGGAGGCAAAAAGCAGACTGCAAATGTATCTGGAGCAAGCCATCCATCATGCACCATCACATCTGGCGCTGCCAGGACGCCGACAAATGGCTCCGCAGTGTGGGCTTTTTTTAACATGTCAGCTGCTGACAATAGTGTTGCCATCTACAGCCTGTGCTGTCAGTGCATAAGTCGCGGTAAGTCCAACACTCACCTAGGGATGATCGCTTTAAGAAGGCACCTGGCCTCCCATCACCGAGCCCAGTGGGAGCAACACCGTCCGAACCCACAAAGCCACAGTCCCGGCGCTCCACGTCCTGCCTCTTCTTCTTCTCCTCCCATTTGTCCTCCACTCCACCTTCCACCGTACTGTCGTCGCGTTCATCTGGCAAAAGGCATGCTTCCGTGGCCCAAATGTTTGAACGTAAAAAGTTGATGATGCCGGATAACCCTCTTGCCCAACGGCTGACCGCCGGCTTGTCGGAACTGATAGCCCACCAACTACTGCCATAAAAACTGGTGGACTCTGAGTCCTTTAGAAAATTTGTGGCCAATGGCACACCGTAATGGAAGGTCCCCAGAAGGAAATATTTCTCCCAGAAGGGCATCCCAGAGCTATATGGCCATGTTCAGCGGCAAGTGAATGTATCTCTGGCACACAGTGTCGGTGTCAAGATACATCTGACCACAGACACGTGGTCTAGCAAACACGGACAGGGAAGGTACATAACTTTTACTGCCTACTGGGTGAACCTTCTGACGGCTGTCAAGCATGCAACCCGTGGCACACGTGTGGATTTGGTGTTACCGCCACGGATTGCATGCAGGTCTGCCTCTTCTTCTCCTCCTCCTTTTCCACTGCTACCGCCTCTTCCGCTGCACCCCCCAGCTCCCCAGAACCTATTCGACGTGCCAGGTGATACGTTGCCATGCTGTGCTTCGGCTGTTGTGCCTGGAAGCCAAGAGCCACACCGGTCCTTCACTCCTTTCAGCTCTGCGGTCACAATCCGATCAGTGGCTAACCCCGCTCAATTTGAGAGTTGCGGGTACCAATCCTACAGCGCATGCAAGAAAAAGGCGGTTTGAAGATGTGTTGGTCACTTCGGATATGAGATCATTCTTGCAGCCAACTTATCAACAGCCACCCTCCAGATCCAGCCTCAGGGAACGCCTAGACCGACAGGTGTCCGACTACATCGACTTAACGGCCGATGTGGACACACTGATAAGCAAGGAACCCCTTGACTATTGGGTGTGCAGGCTTTACCTGTGGCCAGGGCTGGCACAATTTGCCATGGAACTCTTGGCTTGCCCCTTGTCGAGTGTCCTGTCCAAAAGGATGTTCAGCGCAGCTGGGGGGATCGTGGCCAATAAGCGCACTCGCCTAGCTCACGACAGTGTGGACTACATCACATTTCTAAAAATGAATAAGGAATGGATCTCAGAGGAATTCAACACCTGTGATGACCACGTTTAATTGAGTTTCCTCATGCCAGCCCACACATATCCGCAACCACCCAGAACAAAGAATGGTCCCTGTCTTATGTCAATACAGCGGCATAAAAGGCCTTTTCTGTCCGGTGAATGCCTAATGTTTGGGGCCATGGAGGAATTCAACACCTGTGACGACCACATGTTATCGAATTTCAACTATTATCATTTGGGGGGTTTTCAAGAGGGGGGATTTCGTTAGCCACGTTTTTAATCCAATTTTATATTTTTAGTTCTTTTAAACATATGTATTTGACATGTATTTGTACTGGCCTGCAGTAAAATTGATATCCAATGACTGTCTAATATACCTTCAGCCACATAATCACTTGATGTTTTCTGTCCGGTTAATGCCTAATGTTTTGGCCTGTGCTCCATTTGCCTGCAGTGAAATTGATATCCATTGACCGTCTAATATACCTCCAGCTACATAATCACTTGATGTTTTCTGTACGGTGAATGCATAATGTTTGGGGCTTCCACTGGCCTGCATTAAAATTGATATCCATTGACCGTCTAATATACTTCCAGCCACATAATCACTTGATGTTTTCTGTCCAGTGAATGAATATTGTTTGGGGTCTGTAGTCCACTGGCCTGCAGTAAAATTGATATCCATTGAGCGCTTAATATACCTCCAGCCACATAATCACTTGATGTTTTCTGTCCGGTGAATGCCTAATGTTTAGGCCCGGTGTTCTGAGGAAAAACCTTACCTTGAAATGAAAACTTGCCCCACGTGACTTCCGGGGGTATGTCGGGGGGTGTGCGCCTCTGCGCTTGCGCAGTACAACGAGCGACCAGGAACTTAGTGAACTCAAGATACAGTGCACGCCGATTCCTGGGTGCACGCGAGAATACCGCGTGTGCACCCGGCCGCGCATGCGCCGTCAGGGTTAAGGAGATTTCACAGTCTTTCGACATGTAAAAAATCTCCTTACCCTGACACTGCGCACGCGTGGATTTTCCACACTACACAGCGCGCATTAGATTATATTAATTGCTGGCTGGCTTCTAGCAGGGGGGGGGGATTGCAGCATATTGGGGGGCAATGATTAATACAGGTGGGGTGTGCAGCATTTTGGGGGACAGGGGGCAATGACAGGGGGCAATGGTTCCTGGTCGCCCGTTGTACTGCGCAAGCGCAGAGGCGCACACCCCCTGACACACCCCCGGAAGTCACGTGGGGTAAGTTTTTATTTCAAGGTAAGGTTTTTTCTCAGAACACCGGTACTCACGTGGTCTAAAATAAAAATTTTCTAGGCTCAGGCAGGGCACATTTTTGACAGTTTCCCTTTTAAGACGCATAAAAATGGCCCCTGATTAAAATACAGATTTTTTGTGGGAATTTTTGCCATTGATCCCCCTCTGGTATGTCACTGTCCATGTTGTGGGACGAATTGTGCACTTCTAGTAAGTATTTGGTGGCTGCAAATATTACCTGAAGGTTTTTCAGGTTCGCCTACCAATAAAGTGAATGGGGCCCGCCGCAAACTTGTGGTTCGCGAACATTTGATCGCGTTCGCAAATCGTCCCGGCCGATGTTTGTCCATCACTAATCATCGCTCATGACATTTTGCAAAAAAAGCACCTAAAGGACACCAAGACTGTGAGAAAACTAGATTCTCATGTCTGAGGAAACCACAGCAACCAATCAGATACCACCTTTCATTTTGGACAGCAAGGAGGAATCTGATTGGTTGCTATGGTCAACTAAGCCAGTTCTACTTTACACCAGTTTGATAAATGACCCCAGGCACTGCACATCACTTGCCCCATAACATTTCTACAGTAAAGCATGGTGGTGGCAGTATCATGCCGTGGGGGTGTTTTTCAGTGGCTGGGACAGGAAAACTGGTCAGAGTTGAGGAAAACCTTAATTGAGCAAATCACTGAGATAATTTTAATAAAAACCTGATCCAGAGTGCTCTGGATCTCACACTGGGTTCACATTCCAACAAGACTTTTACCCTAACCACACAACCAAGACAACAGAAGAGTAGCTTAGGGACAACTCTGTGAATGTCCTTGAGTAGCCCAGCTGGAGCCCTGACCCTGACCAATCAAACATCTCTGGAGAGACCTGAATATGGCTGTCCACGGACGCTCCCCATCCAACCTGACAGAACTTCAGAGAATCTGCAGAGAAGAATCGGAGAAAATCCCCAAATTCAGATGTGCAAACCTTGTGGCATCATAGCCAAGCAGACTGGAGGATGTAATCTCTGCCAAAGGAAATTAAACTAAGTACTGAGTAAAGGGTCTGAACACTTATGTAAATGCAAGATTAGTTTTTCCCTTTCAAAAAATTACCAGAGTTTGAACATTTTGTTTTAACTTTGTCACTATAAGGTATTGATTGAAGAATAATGGTGGAAAATGTGAACTTTTTATTTTATTTTAGCACAAGGCCACAGCATAACAAAATGTAAAAAAAAGTAAAAGGGTCTGAAGTAGTGATGGTAGATTAAAATTCATCCTGTTTTGGACGAATCCAAATGTTTTTATGTTTACATTGAATATAATGATTTCCCGCCTGTGACAGGGACTAGAAGATCGAGGAGACTGGCTGCACGTGATTGACAGCCTCTTTGGTTTCACCTTTCTGTGTTGTTGCTGGGGATGACCACACCTCTTGTCTCAGGTGTAGCTTAAGTGGTCATTCCTTCTCCTCTATTTAGTCCGGCCTCACCCATCATGCTATGTGGTTGATAGATCCTTGTTTGTGGAAGTCCTGGTGTTGGTTCTCTCTGAGTTCCTGCTCGTCCGCATACTTCTGGAAATTAACCCCTTAAGGATCCAGCCATTTTTCAACTTAAGGACCAGGCCATTTTTATCAAATCTGACATGTGTCACTTTATGTGGTAATAACGTTATAACTCTTTTACTTATCCAGGCCATTCTGAGATTGTTTTCTCGTCACATATTGTACTTCATGACAGTGGTAAAACTGAGTCCAAAAATTTCATTTTTATTTATAAAAAAATTCCAAATTTACCCAAAATTTTAAAACATTGGCAAATTAGCAAATTTCAATTTCTCTACTTTTATAATAGATAGTAATAACTCCAAATATAATTATTACTTTACATTCTCCATATGTCTACTTCATGTTTGGATAATTTTGTGAATGCAATTTTATTTTTTGGGGACGTTAGAAGGCTTGGAAGTTTAGAAGCAAATCTTGAAATTTTTCTGAAAATTTCCAAAACCCACTATTTAAGGACCAGTTCAGGTCTGAAGTCACTTTGTGAGGCTTACATAATAGAAACCACTCAAAATGACCCTATTTTAGAAACTACACCCCTTAAGGTATTCAAAACTGATTTTTACAAACTTTCTAAACCCTTTCTTAACCCTCAAGAATTAATAGAAAATGGAGATGAAATTTCAGAATTTAACTTTTTTGGCAGATTTTCAATTTTAATCATTTTTTTTCCACTAAAAAAGCAAGGGTTAACAGCCAAACAAAACTTAATATTTATTGCCCTGATTCTGTAGTTTACAGAAACACCCCATATTTGGTTGTAAACTGCTGTACGGGCACACGGCAGTGCGCAGAAGGAAGGTAAATTTCACTGGTATAATTTTAAGCTTGAAGATACAAACAACCGAGGAGGATAAAGACCGAGGAGTGGTCGAATGCATTAACTGAAGGGTTGTCAGAGTGCAGAGGGGTCCACTGTATGTGATTTATATTCATGAATAAAGTTGGAGAAACCATCCCACAAGTGCTGAATCAAGTTTCCTTTTTGTTATAATTTTAAGCTGCAATGTCACATTTGAAGACACCCTGATGCACCCCTAGAGTAGAAACTCAAAAATTTTGGAAATTACGGGATAAGGTGGCTGTTTTGTTGGTACTATTTTAGGGTACATATGATTTTTGGTTGCTCTATATTACACTTTTTGTGAGGCAAGGTAACAAAAAATAGCTGTTTTTGGCATCGTTTTTATTTTTTTGTTATTTACAATGTTCATCTGACAGGTTAAATAATGTGCTATTTTTATAGAGCAGGTTGTTACGGACATGACAATACCAAATATGACTATTTCAGTTTTACATAATAAAGCATTTTTTTTTTTAATTATTTGTTTTGTTTCTCCATATTCTGAAAGCCATAGTGGGTTTTTTTTGGGCGACTGTCGTAGGGTCTAATTTTTTTCGGTATGAGATGACGGTTTGATTGGTACTATTTTAGGGTGCGTATGAATTTTTGATCGCTTGGTATTACACTTTTTGTAAAGTAAGGTGAAAAAAATGGCTTTTTTGACACATTTTATTTTATGTTTTTTACCATGTTCACCTGAGGGGTTAGGTCATGTCATATTTTCATATAGTAGGTTCTTACATCTCCATATTCTGAGAGCCCTAGTTTTTTTTATGCGATTGTATTAGGTCAGGTCTAATTTTTTGCGGAATGAGATGACGGTTTGATTGGTATGATTTTGGGGTGCGTATGACTTTTTGATCACTTGCTATTACACTTTTTGTGATGTAAGGGGACAAAAAATGGCTTCTTTTACACGATTTTTATTTTATTTCTTTACGGTGTTCATCTGAGGGGTTAGGTCATATATTTTATAGAGCAGGTTGTTATGGACATGGTGATACTTAATATGTCTACTTTTTTTACATTTAACAGAATAAAAGCATTTTTGATACCAAAAAAAATATCATGTTTAGTGTCTCCATAGTCTGAGCTATATTATTTTATTTTTTGGGTGATTGTCTTAGGTCTTAGGCAAATTTTGGGAAAAGGACGCTTCTTTTTTTTTTAGTTGAACCTTTAAAAAATGTTATTATAAAAAAACACTTTTTTCAAATTTTTTACTTTTTATATTTGTCCCACTGTGGAACTTCACCTTTTTAGGGTTTGATCCCTGTTTCAATTCAGTACAATACATTGTGTATTGTACTTAATTGAACTGTCAGCGTCTTACACAATAAGACGCTAACAGTTGCCGAAGAGACCCAGCCCTCAGGCTGGATCTCCTGGGCTTCCGTAGCTGGCAGGCCCCGATGCCTGTGTAAGGCATTGGAGGTGTCATGGCAGTCATCGGGTCCCCGCTACCGCAGTGCGGGACCCGATGGCTTGGGAGAGGGAGCGCAAACCTCCCAAATGCTGCAGTCAGTGCTGACCGCAGCATATGAGGGGTTAATCCGCCGACAATGGCGTTATCACCGATGCTGGTGGATTCAGCATGGATCTGGTTGTTAGTAACAGCCGGATCCGTACTGCTGATCGCAGCAGCGCACATGGGGGAGAGGAAGGACCGCAGGATGAGAATGCATTCTCGTCCTGGGTCGTTAAGGAGTTAAGTTTATCTTCTTTTTTGTTTGTTGTTTTCCCCTACCTGATGATATTAGGCCTGAGGGGGTCTCCTATTCCTTTATCTGGGAAGGAATAGGCCATCCGTGCCCTGACATTATCTGCAGGGCCCTGTTAGGGTTAGATAGGGCTTAGGTTCCTGCGTATGAACATTCCTACCATCAAGGTCTGTTCATATTGATAGCAGTCAGGGCTCGGCGTAGGGACTCACTAGGTGTGACAATTTCCCTTTCCCTAGATTCCATGCCTAATACCTTTTTTCCTTCCCTTCTGTGTTCAGTGTGAAGTGTATTTACCACACTGCGCCGTGACACCGTATTAATGATGTAATGTACTTCCCCCACTGTGGCCAAATGAGCAAGGCCACTAATAAAGCGAGACTATGGAAATCTTGCGCATGGGCCATTATCGTAAGTAGCAGCACATGCCAAACTGTATTAACCACCTAACAGTTTCCCCGGAGCTCAGCTCGGGCTTTGGGAAAAGCACTTAACACTTCTGCTGGAGCCCAGCTCAGGCAGAAGGGGTGGGTCTGTTTTAGCTGCTCATATCTCCTGAGTGGTAGCAGCTAAAGACATGGGTAGCAGCTAGAGACATTCCACAAACAATGTAAAAATTGCTGTTTTTTTTAAGCTTTCCCCCTAAACTTAAATAATAAGTTATTTAATACACTACATAAACCCCAAAATGGTTCCTAAAAAACTATAATTCATCCCGCAAAATATAGAAGGCAAAATTAAAAAGTTATGACGGCTGGAATACAAAGCGGGAAAATGTTACTGGTCGGCTAAAATTAATTATGTCACTAAGTGGTTAAAAATGCAGTTGTGTTCCCTGAATCCGTGTTCGGATTCCTTCTTTAATATAGTTTGGAATGCGCTGTAAGAAGTGGCGCCTCCCAAGTTCTTTCGTTACTAGCAGCCTTGCTCATTCGGCCACAGTGGGGGAAATACATTACATCATCAATACGGCGTTCAGGAACTCATTATATTTAATGTAAACACAAAGATTCGGATTCGTCCAAAGCAGGTCGAATCCGACTCTACCATCACTAGTCTAAAGACTTTCTGAATACACTGTATATTCTTTTGCTCTTCGTATTAAATGAATCTGTAATTTGGGCTGTTGCTGGCATTTTTTCTCTGCTGATGTTATTACGGTATATGTATATTATTGGTTACTACATCCATGTTTGGATTTAAAAAAATACCATATTCCATATCTGGAGAAGTACAGTTAAATATACCATATTGCATAAAATATTTGCCCATGATTTCATATAGCAAAGAAAAAGGGGGTCAGTCAGTACATCCCAATGCGCAGGTGCACTCTGCCATGGCTAGAAACACAAAGAAAAAAATACAATGCAACAGCACTCTGCAAACCAAATAGAGTACAATAATGCCATAGTAATAGAAAAAATTCAGGTGCTAATGCAAACATTTTCTATTACTATGGCATTATTGTACTTTATTTGGTTTGCAGAGTGCTGTTGCATTGTATTTTTTTCTTCATGATTTCATATAGCCCCATTTTACTATGAAGAGCTTAAACTCGTATAATGAAAGTAATGTTCTGGTTATGCTCTTCTTGGTTGAATGTGTTCATATTGGGGAGGGGAAGGCAAGTCCTATTGGAAATCTTTAAAAAAGAGTTTTACTTTCTATTAACTGAAATGTCATTCATTCTAAGTATTATACAGCAAGTGCATAAAGCAGAGAATAACTGAGAACTTCAGCATTTTTCATTCAAAACATGTACAGAAAGAGCTTTGTATGTGTGAGCATGAGAACCCAAGGGTCAATGAGACAAGTGGGTGTAATAGCAAGGTCAGCAGTATTTGAGAGTATATGAAATATGTGGGATTTTCAAATAATACTAAAAACCTAAAAAATAGAACACATTAACCACGGTTACCTTTGGCTACTACATGGATCTGAATGTATTTGAATTTGTGTGAATGTGGAAAAATGTCTTAAATCACCTCCAGCCCTCAGGGCCCACCTGCCCACCATGTTTTTAGGACTTCCTTAGTATTCAGCAGGTGATATAATCAGTGTCAGTAGCACAGGTATTTATTCTGTGGGATATTCTCAAATCATGACTGGTAGTTGGGCCCTGAGGACTGCAGTCGGGGAACATTGCCTTAAAGGAAGTCTGTCACCTAATTCTCACTATTAAAACCGTCAGTACTGACATGCAGATTGTTGCCGTTGCATTATAATAATAGCTCTAAAGTGCCCAGTGGGGTGGGTTTTCAAAGTGCCCAAGCCTGCCGCCCTTCACCTTGTTGAGTGCCGTCCCTCACATTAAAAGGTTGACACCCATCACTATTGTAGCGCTTCACCCTGTCTTTCTTCTCTTATATCTTTTGTCAAAGTTTTACAAAAGAATTAAATGTTTCAAGTAAAAAAAAAAAAAAAACGCCCTTTTCCCAAAATAAAATAAAAAAACATTTAAAAATAGGGAAAAAGAGAAAAGTAGACATATTAGGTATCGATGCGTCTGTATCGACCGGCTCTATAAAAATATCACATGACATAACCCTTCAGATGAACACCGTCAAAAAAATAAAATAAAATCTGTGCTAAAAAACATTTTTTTTGTCACCTTACATCACTAAAAGTGAAACTTAAAGCGATCAAAAAGGCGTATGCCCCCCAAAATAGTACCAATCTAACCATTATCTCATTCCACAAAAAATTATCCCTTACCTAAGACAATCGCCCAAACGCCCAAAAAAAAAAAACTATGGCTCTCGGCCTATGGAGACACTAAAATATGATTTTTTTTCTGTTTCAAAAATGCTTATATTGTGCTAAATGTAAAAATGTTATTTTTAAAAAGTAGACATATTAGGTATCGCCACGTCCGTAACAACCTGCTCTATAAAAATACCACATGACCTATCCCCTAAGGTGAACACCATAAAAAAAAAATAACGGTGTAGAAATAGCCATTTTTTTGTCACCTTACATCATGAAAAGTGTAATAGCAAGCGATCAAAAAGTCATCTCATCCCTCATAAATGATACCCTACCTAAGACAATCTCCCCAAAAAATATTATTTTTTTTAAAATTATTTTATTATTTTTTTTAAATCTATGGCTACACTAAAATATGATTTTTTTTGTTTCAAAAATGATATTATTGTGTAAAACTTAAATAAATTTTTAAAAAAAGTATATATATTAGGCATTGACACGTCCATAGCAACCTGTTCTATAAAAATATCACATGACCTAACCCCTCAGGTGAACACCATAAAAAAAAAAGTGTAAAAAAAAAGGCATTTTTTGTGTAAAAAAAAGTGTAATAGCAAGCAATCAAAAAGTCATATGCACCTTAAAATAGTGCCAATCAAACCGTCATCTCATACCAAAAAAAATGAGCCCCTACATAAGACATTCACCCAAAAAATAAAAATAAACTATGGCTTATGGAATATGGAGACACTAAAAAAAAATTTTTTTCAAAAATGCTTTATTATGTAAAACTGAAACAAACAACCCCAAAAATATTTGGTATTGTCTCGTCCGTAGCAACCTGCTCTATAAAAATACCACATGATCTAACCTGTCAGATAAACATTGTAAATGACAAAAATGAAAACAGTGCCAAAACAGCTATTTTTTGTAACCTTGCCTCACAAAAAGTGTAATATAGAGCAACCAAAAATCATATGTACCCTAAAATAGTACCAACAAAACTGTCACCTTATCCCGTAGTTTCCAAAATGGGGTCATTTTTTGGGAGTTTCTACTCTAGGGGTGCATCAGGGGGTCTTCAAATGTGACAGGGAAGCTTAAAATTATCCCAGAGAAATCTGCCTTCCAAAAACCATATGGCGTTCCTTTCCTTCTGCACCCT
This sequence comes from Bufo bufo, assembly GCF_905171765.1. Lineage (NCBI taxonomy): Eukaryota > Metazoa > Chordata > Amphibia > Anura > Bufonidae > Bufo > Bufo bufo. Next base: position 159,845,221 of record NC_053393.1, on the reverse strand, counting down.
GCCGTGTGCCCGTACAGCAGTTTACGAACACATATCAGGTATTTCTGTAAACTACAGAATCAGGGCAATAAATATTGTGTTTTGTTTGGCTGTTAACCCTTGCTTTATTAGTGGATAAAAATTTATTCAAATGAAAAAATTTCAAAAAATAATTGAAATTCTGAAATTACATCTCCGTTTTCCATAAATTCTTGTGGAACACCTATCGAGTTAACAAAGTTTTGTAAAATCAGTTTTGAATACCCTGAAGAGCGTAGTTTCTAAAATGGGTCATTTTTTTGGAGTTTCTACTCTACGGGTGCATCAGGGGGTCTTCAAATGTGACATGGCAGCTTAAAATTATTCCAGTGAAATATGCGTTCCAAAAACCATATGGCGTTCCTTTCCTTCTGCGCAATGCCGTGTGCCCGTACAGCAGTTTACGACCACATATGGGGTGTTTCTGTAAACTACACAATCAGGGCAATAAATATTAAGTTTTGTTTGGCTGTTAACCCTTGCTTTGTTAGTGGAAAAAATTGATTAAAATTGTAAATCTACCAAAAAAGTGAAATTCTGAAATTCTCTATTTCCCAATAATTCTTGAGGAACCTAAAGGGTTAAGAAAGTTTTTAAATCAGTTTTGTATACCTTGAGGGGTGTAGTTTCTAAAGGGGGTCATTTTTGGGTGGTTTCTATTATGTATGCCTCACAAAGTGACTTCAGACCTGAACTGGTCCTTAAATAGTGGGTTTTGGAAATTTTAAGAAAAATTTCAAGTTTTGCTTCTAAACTTCTAAGCCTTCTAACGTCCCGAAAAAATAAAATGGCATTCACAAAATAATCCAAACATGAAGTAGACATATGGGGAATGTAAGGTAATAAATATTTTTGGAGTTATTACTATCTATTATAAAAGTAAAGAAATTGAAATTTGAAAATGTTCAAATTTTTCCAAATTTTTGGTAAATGTGGTATTTTTTATAAATAAAAATCTAATGTTTTGACTCAATTTTACCACTGTCATGAAGTACAATATGTGACGAGAAAACATTCTCAGAATGGCCCGGATAAGTTAAAGCGTTTTAAAGTCATTACCACATAAAGTGACACATGTCAGATTTGCTAAAAATGGCCTGGTCCTTAAGGTGAAAAATGGCTGGGTCCTTAAGGGGTTAAGTGTCAAGCGCCTCACAAATATAATCTGTGCTGTGGCCTATATGGATCTTTGCAAGCGGAGCTGCTGGCTTACAGGTGGGGATCTGTGAGCTTAGATACTGGATGTTGAGCAATCTCCACGCTAGTTACTCCATCTGCAAAGGCAAGTACTTCCATGTGCTATTGGAATTACACACCATTTGCGTGACACAGATATCAAGGATTAATATCAGCAACTTAAATACTTGCTTCACCTCTCCACATCTTGCATCGCACACAAACTATGAATGTTCCCTGGCACAGATGCAAGACTAATTGATTTTTGAGATAGATAAACCAATAGATTTTTCGATAGGCAGATAGATGGACTGAAAGTAAATGGTAGCAAATGACAGGCAATTCAACCATCCAGAACTGCACTGATAGAAGATACGGAAGACACGGTATGGTAGATACAGTAGACAAGGTGTGGTAGGGGTACTTATATATGTGATCAAGTGTAGCAATCACTTCTTGATTATATAGAAAAAAATGTAGAACCATATATAATTTAAATTTATAAGATTTTAATTACGGTATTGTACAAATATAAACTATATAAAAATATATCTAAAAAAAGGAATAGGGAAAAATGAATACGAAATGCTGTAAATGGATAGCCCCCGAGTAATTATGTTAGTTTATTGTGTCCATATAGAAAATAGATATATCCAAATTGCGTTGATCCAAAAGTTCATGTGATTAGTGAAGAAAAGTAAAAAAATTAATTGAAAAATTAATTGAAAAAATTATAATAAAATGATAAAAAAAATATATAAAAATAGAAAATAGGAATGGAAAAATTGAAAATTATATATAAAATATGGCAAAAAAATATAATATATATATATATATATATATATATATGTGTATATACAGTACAGACCAAAAGTTTGGACACACCTTCTCATTCAAAGAGTTTTTGTCACGAGTTGGAGGTCCCAGGAGAGACCACCGCGTCGTCAAGCAATAAACGGAAATCAGGTACAGACACATAAGAGTTTATTGCACAAACAGAAACATGGAAAGCAGCACAGATAAAACATGAGCTCTATGTACCGTCAGCACAGTGGGAGAAAACCCCCACTGCGCCACTGTCTAGTAATACTCCAGAGGGGCGTAACTAAGCAACTCCTGGTTTTCACTAGAGCTCTAGATGGTAGGGTTAGACTTAGCCGCAGGAAGTTGCCAGGGTCCACTCTGGAGCGTGACCTAGACAGTGACAGCAGGAGCGAATGGACAACAGGTACCAGAAGGTACCGACGGCACATAGGCATACATAACATACAGGCAGATACAAAACAGGGGAACTAATAATACGAGCAGGAGTTCACGCAAGGGAGCAGGAGTGGCAATGAGCAGAGAAGGACTTGCTCCACCAGTAGTAAACTGCATGGCCTTGTCATGCCACTCTGCTACAAAGGCTTGCTGAACACAGACATCAGAATAAACACAAAGTAACTAAAACATAACAGGCAGAACAGATAACAGACAGACGACGTTAATGAACAAGTAGGGAAACCCACAGAGCACAGACAGACACGGATCCCATGGGTCAGCAGCATGGGAGAGAGAGTACAAACCAGGAGCAGGACAAGACAACACACACCAGGAGAGCTGACACAGAACTGAGGAAACCTCAGGCTTATATACAGGTTCCATGGGTGCAGCAGAGAGACCACACCCATGGAGCAGACAGAGGATTAACTCCTAATAGGAATACAGGGGAGTTAACCCATACAGAACCACAAATAATACAGAGGAATGGAGCTGCAGCGAGAGCATAGACAGAAGGTCACAGCCAGCGGTAATGACTGTGACAGTTTTCTTTATTTTCATGACTATGAAAATTTTAGATTCACACTGAAGGCATTAAAACTATGAATTAACACATGTTGAATTATATACATAACAAACAAGTGTGAAACAACTGAAAATATGTCATATTCTAGGTTCTTCAAAGTAGCCACCTTTTGCTTTGATTACTGCTTTGCACACTCTTGGCATTCTCTTGATGAGCTTCAAGAGGTAGTCCCCTGAAATGGTTTTCACTTCACAGGTGTGCCCTGTCAGGTTTAATAAGTGGGATTTCTTGCCTTATAAATGGGGTTGGGACCATCAGTTGCGTTGAGGAGAAGTCAGGTGGATACAGAGCTGATAGTCCTACTGAATAGACTGTTAGAATTGGTATTATGGCAAGAAAAAAGCAGCTAAGTAAAGAAAAACGAGTGGCCATCATTACTTTAAGAAATGAAGGTCAGTCAGTCAGCCGAAAAATTGGGAAAACTTTGAAAGTAAGGGCTATTTGACCATGAAGGAGAGTGATGGGGTGCTGCGCCAGATGACCTGGCCTCCACAGTCACCGGACCTGAACCCAATCGAGATGGTTTGGGGTGAGCTGGACCGCAGAGTGAAGGCAAAAGGGCCAACAAGTGTTAAGCATCTCTGGGAACTCCTTCAAGACTGTTGGAAGACCATTTCAGATGACTACCTCTTGAAGCTCATCAAGAGAATGCCAAGAGTGTGCAAAGCAGTAATCAAAGCAAAAGGTGGCTACTTTGAAGAACCTAGAATATGACATATTTTCAGTTGTTTCACACTTGTTTGTTATGTATATAATTCCACATGTGTTAATTCATAGTTTTGATGCCTTCATAGTCATGAAAATAAAGAAAACTCTTTGCATGAGAAGGTGTGTCCAAACTTTTGGTCTGTACTGTATATATATATATATATATATATATATATATATATTAGTGTATTCCAGTGATTGTGAAAAAATTGTTAATAAAATAGAGAAGTAAAAAATAAGATGTTAGGATGATATATACATGGGTAATACATGAATGCAGAAAGATAGGAAGCTTCCCATACACCGTACCACCCGATCGCAACATACCGAATCGATATACAGCTAAACAATTTCGCTGACTGTATTATACAGGGAGTGCAGAATTATTAGGCAAGTTGTATTTTTGAGGATTAATTTTATTATTGAACAACAACCATGTTCTCAATGAACCCAAAAAACTCATTAATATCAAAGCTGAATATTTTTGGAAGTAGTTTTTAGTTTGTTTTTAGTTTTAGCTATTTTAGGGGGATATCTGTGTGTGCAGGTGACTATTACTGTGCATAATTATTAGGCAACTTAACAAAAAACAAATATATACCCATTTCAATTATTTATTTTTACCAGTGAAACCAATATAACATCTCAACATTCACAAATATACATTTCTGACATTTAAAAACAAAACAAAAACAAATCAGTGACCAATATAGCCACCTTTCTTTGCAAGGACACTCAAAAGCCTGCCATCCATGGATTCTGTCAGTGTTTTGATCTGTTCACCATCAACATTGCGTGCAGCAGCAACCACAGCCTCCCAGACACTGTTCAGAGAGGTGTACTGTTTTCCCTCCTTGTAAATCTCACATTTGATGATGGACCACAGGTTCTCAATGGGGTTCAGATCAGGTGAACAAGGAGGCCATGTCATTAGATTTTCTTCTTTTATACCCTTTCTTGCCAGCCACGCTGTGGAGTACTTGGACACGTGTGATGGAGCATTGTCATGCATGAAAATCATGTTTTTCTTGAAGGATGCAGACTTCTTCCTGTACCACTGCTTGAAGAAGGTGTCTTCCAGAAACTGGCAGTAGGACTGGGAGTTGAGCTTGACTCCATCCTCAACACGAAAAGGCCCCACAAGCTCATCTTTGATGATACCAGCCCAAACCAGTACTCCACCTCCACCTTGCTGGCGTCTGAGTCGGACTGGAGCTCTCTGCCCTTTACCAATCCAGCCACGGGCCCATCCATCTGGCCCATCAAGACTCACTCTCATTTCATCAGTCCATAAAACCTTAGAAAAATCAGTCTTGAGATATTTCTTGGCCCAGTCTTGACGTTTCAGCTTGTGTGTCTTGTTCAGTGGTGGTCGTCTTTCAGCCTTTCTTACCTTGGCCATGTCTCTGAGTATTGCACACCTTGTGCTTTTGGGCACTCCAGTGATGTTGCAGCTCTGAAATATGGCCAAACTGGTGGCAAGTGGCATCTTGGCAGCTGCACGCTTGACTTTTCTCAGTTCATGGGCAGTTATTTTGCGCCTTGGTTTTTCCACACGCTTCTTGCGACCCTGTTGACTATTTTGAATGAAACGCTTGATTGTTCGATGATCACGCTTCAGAAGCTTTGCAATTTTAAGAGTGCTGCATCCCTCTGCAATATATCTCACTATTTTTGACTTTTCTGAGCCTGTCAAGTCCTTCTTTTGACCCATTTTGCCAAAGGAAAGGAAGTTGCCTAATAATTATGCACACCTAATATAGGGTGTTGATGTCATTAGACTACACCCCTTCTCATTACAGAGATGCACATCACCTAATATGCTTAATTGGTAGTAGGCTTTCGAGCCTATACAGCTTGGAGTAAGACAACATGCATAAAGAGGATGATGTGGTCAAAATACTCATTTGCCTAATAATTCTGCACGCAGTGTACAGCCTAGCTGAGATTCGAATGAGGAGAGATTCCTACAATCCATACGGCGAATGAGATTCCAACAACCCCCTCAGCAATTAACATAGCCTGCAATCCAGGATTAAAAAGCGCGCCAACACGTGGGACGCCAACTTCAACTAAACAAACATCTACACGCTGCAGCGAAGTTACAACAAAGAGAAAACCCACCATAAAGCCGGCAGTACGGTAAACTAGCTACTCTGTAGCCAACATAAGTATTTAATTACTTGCCATATACGATACCTACTCCTACTATTACCCGAATGTAAAGGGATATATCAATTAAACTAACATCACCACTATTATTTACAGCCCTCACCATAACTATTAAGACTGAGTATATATCATCCTAACCTCTTATTTTTTACTTCTCTATTTTATTAACAATTTTTTTTCAAAATCACTGGAATACACTACTCTCTCTCTCCCTATATATATATATATATATATATATATATATATATATATATATAGAATCCAGAAGAAGGACTGCACTCCAGTAAGGTGAAAAAAATGATGATGTCTTTATTCAACCATCCGGTGCAACGTTTCGGCTCTAAATGAGCCTTTTTCCTGCTTGAAAAAGGCTCATTTAGAGCCGAAACGTTGCACCGGATGGTTGAATAAAGACATCATCATTTTTTTCACCTTACTGGAGTGCCGTCCTTCTTCTAGATTCTATTTGTGGGGTGAGAAGTCTATACACTAGGATCGTGCACCCTATTTTTTATGTATTTATAGCCAGTGCCGCCATTTTTCCTTTGTATATATATATATATATATATATATATATATTATTATTTTTTCATTTTTCCCATCTTTTATATATAATTTTTCAATTTTTCCATTCCTATTTTTTTTTTTATCATTATTATTTTTTCCATTTCTTTTTTCCATTTTCATTTTCTTCACTAATCACATGAACTTATCTCCCTTTTGTATCAACGCAATTTGGATATGTCTATTTTCTATATGTACACAATGAACTAACCTAATTACTAGGGGACTATCCATTTACAGCATTTTGTATTCATTTTTCCCTATCCCTTTTTTAATATATTTTTATATATTTTATATTTATACAATACCTTAATTAAAATCTTATAAATTTTTATTATATATAGTTCTACATTTTATTCTATATAATCAAGAAATGATTGTTACACTTGATCACATATCACGTACCCCTACGACACCTTGTCTATTGTATCTACCATACCGTGTCTACCGTATCTCCTATCAGTGCAGTTCTGGATGGTTGAGTTGCCTGTTATTTACTACCATTTACTTTTTGTCCCTTTGGGTTCTCAGGGAAACCCTTCCATGTATATATGGATAGATAGGCAGATAGATGGATAGATTAGTTGATAGATATACAGATAGGTGGAGGGATAGATAGGCAGATAGATAGACGGACAGATGGAGGGATTGATAGGTGGATGGATAGGCAAAGAGACATACAGATAGATCATAGTTAGATTATTATCTATTTTTCTCTGTGCGATATGCCGTATTCTGCTTAATTCTGTACCCCATGGGAATTGTCTGGCTACCACATGCATAATCCTCTAAAAACTACTGTAAGGAAGACTTTTCTTTATTAAAGTATTGATCAATATACAATTCTTTATAAAAAACTAAAAATAATTCTGTCAAGATACTAAATAATAATTAATCTTAGCGTGATAATGATGGTTAAACAAACCTTTTACATACACTGTAATTAGTTACTGAAAGCGCAAAGTCAAGTTTAGATTTAATTTTATTTTTATTATAGATTAATATCAACATCTTTCTATAGATATTTTTTACAGTTTTCTGTTGCTGTTTCAATCTTACAAGGTTATTCAAACCGGTTAGTATCTAATAACATTATATTGAATGCTCATTAACTAATATTTAATAAAGGGATTCTGTCATCAGAATTTAGGCCTATAACCTAAACATATGCCGAGGTCCCTACTAATACACTGAATCCTAAAGTGACCCTAACAAATGCGCCTGTGGCTCTATAATCATATAAAACAGGTTTATATAACCTGTCACTCACGTCAGAAATGTGTCCAAGGGGTCGTCTCATGATGCAGGGTGCCCGGCTGCAGCCATCTCCTTTCGGTGCCCCTTTCATTAGAGCCGCCTACCTCAGTTCATCGCCGCCTCTCTAACGTCCGCTCTCCTCAGCCAGATCCCGCGCGTGCGCACTAAGTATAACCTAGCTGTAGAAGGTTAGATGGCTGTAATAGGGCGGTCAAGGCAGGTTCGAGCGAAGTGCGCTGGCCGGCGCATGCGCACTTCGCTTAACGAGGCCGCTGCCAGGAGTCCGCGTGGGATCTGGCTGAGGAGAGCGGACGTTAGAGAGGGGGGCGATGAACTGAGGTAGGCGGCTCTAATGAAAGGGAGGGCGGCGATTTCAATTACGAAGGCAGCGCTGGGCACCGAAAGGAGATGGCTGCAGCCGGGCACCCTGCATCATGAGACGACCCCTTGGACACATTTCTGACATGAGTGACAGGTTATATAAACCTGTTTTATATGATTATAGAGCCACAGGCGCATTTGATATGGTCACTTTAGATTTCAGTGTATTAGTAGGGACCTCGCCATATGTTTAGGTTATAGGCCTAAATTCTGATGACAGAATCCCTTTAATAATGTATATGTCCAGTTTCATCATCCATAAAAGTATCGATAGGCGGGTGGACAGATAGATTAGTAGATAGATAGATAGAGGGATGGATAGGTGCAATAGCCAGCAGGATACGGGTATATGCTGACGCCAAATTATGCAATGGCTGGGTCAGGTGTAGATGATAGTCTATAATTTGTTCGTGACGCCAGTTGCAGCGTGCGCAGGGTATTATCACAGGGCCCTTCCAAGGTGTTATAACGCACGTCCCAGGTTAGGAATGCCAGAGTGGTGTAATTGCCTATAATGTCTCTATAGGTGGTGATAATTGTGTCAACGGTGTCTCCTACCTGGGTACGGCTGGACTCCTGGCTCCTGGCAATAAATTGAGTGTAGTGATAGTAGGAGTAATAGAGGAATTTTGCAGCAGAAATTGATGTCCAGACCTTTAGATGAAGTTCAAACTTTTCTTTACTGATGATAACTTGAATCCAAACAGAACACAGCTTTGGTCTTTGGTCCCAGCAGGTTTTAGCAATAGTTGGCAGGAATAAATCTTCTGCACTATAAATCTGGAGCTTGCAAGATAAGACGTCTGCTTAGTAGCTCTGTAACTGTGGCAGGAATTTATCTTCTGCGCTTCTCTCTATCTTCTGCTTTGTGGGGACAGACTAGCTGAGGAGGAATGGCTTCTCTTAGGTCTCTGGACTTGACTCACAGATAGACTCTTAGGGAATGCTTTCGTCCTGGAACTCTTGAGATTGTCTGCTTTCTTGTCATCCAGCTGAGGCTGCAGGGCTCAGACTGGGTATTATGATCAATGTCTCAGCTGAGACAAGATCCTGGCTTTCTTCCCTATACAGGGGGACTCCTTACACACACACCCTACCCCTAGCAGGGGGTGGGCTACATTGAACTTAACTTCCTTCTCCGCGCAAGGTGCAGGATGTGGGAACAGTCCACACCTCCACAGAGGGGTAGCTAATCCAGAATGATCCATTCCAGCCTAGATATACTAAACTGAAACTAATTCCTTACCAATCCATTGCTGCCACCTGCTGGTTAACATTGAAAATTACAACAATAATTGTATTTAATACAGTGTTTAGATGCACAGTTGTGAAGACATGAGCAAAATCATATCAGATGACAATGTAAAGGCTCTTAAAATATAGTAGCGGGGTAGAGGCGTGTAGTAACATCGGCCAGTGTAATATAGGTCTTATAGGGGAAAATTACTTGACTGACTCTGTTTTATGGTAAAGGGGTTGTCCGGGTTCAGAGCTGAAACCGGACATACCTCCATTTTTGCTCCGATGCTCTACTTTGCCCTGCGATAAATCGCCCAGGGCAGAGGCATTTTCAGGAGTTCCGGTGACGAACCAGGCTCTCCATGGGGCTGCCAGGAAGCCCGTTGACATCACCGGCACTGATGGGTGGGCTTTAGCGCTGCCCTAGCCAGTAAAACGGCTAGGGCAGCGATACAGCACGCCCATCAGAACCGGTGATGTCACCGAACACACTGCCGGGCGGAAGCCTCTACCCGGCAGTGTGTTATTGTAAACAAAAGAGCCCTTGCTCTGTGCGATCTAGCGCAGGGCAAGTGAGCGCATCGGAGCATGAGATGCTCCAATGCTAACATCAGGGGAACTGCCTAGGTGAAAATATCGGTATGTCCGGGTTCAGCTCTGAACCCGGACAACCCCTTTAATGACTTGAGATTACTAATGTAAGTGGCAAAATGATATGGTCGCTTATAATGTTTTTGCCCCATTAGTATCCAAATGTTTTATTTTCTAAAAGGTTTGGTCATAATTAAGATTTTTATTTAATGTTCAAGAGAGTTTTCAGAATACAAGTAATATTTCAATAATCCTAACTTATGAACTTCAAGTAATTAAGAATAACTTGAACTAAACTATTGAGGTATAAAAATAATAGGCCACAGTTAGATTTTCCATGTTGGTTTGGTATTGAAATTTTTTGTTCTCTTCAAGGTTTGGTTCCGAGAACAATCATATTTTATCCTGTTCATGGGACTTTTCCCAAAAAAGGTACGTACTGACAATATAGTAATAATACATTTGACACAGTAAATTGATAGAACTAATCTTTTGAAGGACGGTGTTATTAAAAGTAAGGACATTGCTTCATTTCTTATCAGAATTTAGTCCAATTTTTTTTTTTAAAGTGACATTATAAACAGTCGTGGCATGGAGATTGTACTAAATTGCATGCACAGAGGGATACAATCTACATCGGCAAAGGTACAGTATTGCTAAAGAATTAACTATAGCCTATAAGAAGCCCGGGGGGGGGGGGGGGGGGATACACCTGTCAGTGCATTTATCCGTAATCCATCAACATGAGTTGTGTACAATAAATGGATGCACAGAAAGACAAGCGTAAGATTGATCCTCTAACCACTCACGACATGTTCCCCCACAGTGTGATAAAGCACTGAAGAATACTATTTAATGAATGGTTTTGGTGTAAGCACTCATTGACCTTTTTTTTTTTTCCAGGTGGTGGAATTTTCTGATGTCTGCAAAATAAAGCATATATATCCAATATATAATAATTATGGTAACAATTTTTACATTTTCTTTTCAGGATTAAAAAGTCTAATAAAAAATGCCTACGTGTATAGTCTTGAACCCATAATCATCATCTCTAACCACTGAGCTACATAGCTTAGTGTGCCTACCTGTATAGTCCAGGCATCCTCAAACTGCGGCCCTCCAGCTGTTGTAAAACTACAACTCCCACAATGCCCTGCTGTTGGCTGATACCTGTAAGCTGTTCGGGCATGCTGGGAGTTGTAGTTTTGCAACAGCTGGAGGGCCGCAGTTTGAGGATGCCTGGTATAGTCAACTAGTGCTTCAACAAAACAGGACGAACGGGTCAAAATGCAGAAATGCTGCTTCATAGATTTCCAAAGGATCTATCCAGAATCAAACTATAGCTTTCACAAATGAAACAATAGTACACTGCTCAAAAAAATAAAGGGAACACAAAAATAACACATCCTAGATCTGAATTAATTAAATATTCTTCTGAAATACTTTGTTCTTTACATAGTTGAATGTGCTGACAACAAAATCACACAAAAATTAAAAAATGGAAATCAAATTTTTCAACCCATGGAGGTCTGGATTTGGAGTCACACTCAAAATTAAAGTGGAAAAACACACTACAGGCTGATCCAACTTTGATGTAATGTCCTTAAAACAAGTCAAAATGAGGCTCAGTAGTGTGTGTGGCCTCCACGTGTCTGTATGACCTCCCTACAACGCCTGTGCATGCTCCTGATGAGGTGGCGGACGGTCTCCTGAGGGATCTCCTCCCAGACCTGGACTAAAGCATCTGCCAACTCCTTGACAGTCTGTGGTGCAATGTGACGTTGGTGGATAGAGCGAGACGTGATGTCCCAGATGTGCTCAATTGGATTCAGGTCTGGGGAACGGGCGGGCCAGTCCATAGCATCAATGTCTTCATCTTGCAGGAACTGCTGACACACTCCAGCCACATGAGGTCTAGCATTGTCTTGCATTAGGAGGAACCCAGGGCCAACTGCACCAGCATATGGTCTCACAAGGGGTCTGAGGATCTCATCTCGGTACCTAATGGCAGTCAGGCTACCTCTGGCGAGCACATGGAGGGCTGTACGGCCCTCCAAAGAAATGCCACCCTACACCATTACTGACCCAATGCCAAACCGGTCATGCTGGAGGATGTTGCAGGCAGCAGAATGTTCTCCACAGCGTCTCCAGACTCTGTCACGTCTGTCACATGTGCTCAGTGTGAACCTGCTTTCATCTGTGAAGAGCACAGGGCGCCAGTGGCGAATTTGCCAATCTTGCTGTTCTCTGGCAAATGCCAAACGTCCTGCACGGTGTTGGGCTGTAAGCACAACCCCCACCTGTGGACGTCGGGCCCTCATATCACCCTCATGGAGTCTGTTTCTGACCGTTTGAGCAGACACATGCACATTTGTGGCCTGCTGGAGGTCATTTTGCAGGGCTCTGGCAGTGCTCCTCCTGTTCCTCCTTGCACAAAAGCGGAGGTAGCGGTCCTGCTGCTGGGTTGTTGCCCTCCTACGGCCTCCTCCACGTCTCCTGATGTACTGGCCAGTCTCCTGGTAGCGCCTCCATGCTCTGGACACTACGCTGACAGACACAGCAAACCTTCTTGCCACAGCTCGCATTGATGTGCCATCCTGGATAAGCTGCACTACCTGAGCCACTTGTGTGGGTTGTAGACTCCGTCTCATGCTACCACTAGAGTGAAAGCACCGCCAGCATTCAAAAGTGACCAAAACATCAGCCAGGAAGCATAGGAACTGAGAAGTGGTCTGTGGTTACCACCTGCAGAACCAATCCTTTATTGGGGGTGTCTTGCTAATTGCCTATAATTTCCACCTGTTGTCTATCCCATTTGCACAACAGCATGTGAAATCGATTGTCACTCAGTGTTGCTTCCTAAGTGGACAGTTTGATTTCACAGAAGTGTGATTGACTTGGAGTTACATTGTGTTGTTTAAGTGTTCCCTTTATTTTTTTGAGCAGTGTATATTGATTTGGATATATTAGCTTTGAATATAAAGAAGGGAATTAAGAAGAGCATATTTCGCATCTTCTCAGGTCACTTCTTTTGCTATTTTAGATAGCCCATCAGAAGAAGTGCTTGTCAGAGTCCAGAAGGAAAACTGAAAAACTAGGAACCATAAGAACTTCTTTAGTGTGTCCAAAAAATCATCAGGAATATCTATGAAAAAATGTCTATCAAATTTATGGAGAATATCTGCATTGATGTCTTAAAAATTGTAAACGGAGAAGTGCGTTCAACCTGGAAAATCCAAACGCCAACTTTGCTTCTGAATATCAGTAATATCGAATGGCCAAACAAAGATGATATAAAAACAAAAAACAGAAATCCAGATTCAGAACCGAGGCCATTTACAATTTTTCTAAAGGCACTTTAAAGGGACACTGACAGGCCCGATAAACATATTTAGTTATTCCTATGCAGTCATAGGTCTATTAAAGTGTATTACAATCACATAAGAGTACCCCCTGTCCGCATTTTAAACCATGTAAAAACAACTTTATAATCATCTGTCAATCACCTTCCTTTATGCCCAAGGGGCGTTTTTTCACATTTCTTTATGCCCAAGGGGCGTTTTTACTCCTACCTTCGTGCCCAGCTGCGCCTCAACTCTCGCTTCCTAGCGCCGCCCAGCTCATTATTATTCACTGGCTGGGCGGCTTTTACAGTCCCCGATCCTCCCGAGCCGGCGCAGGCGCAGCAGGAGACGCTGGCATTGAATAAGGGACGCAGGCGCACTGCGAGTGAGGGTGCCGGGCAAGTTATCCGGCGCACGCGCAGAAGGTACAAGTGAGTTCAATGCGAGGGTCTCCTGCTGCATTGAACTCACTTGTACCTTCTGCGCGTGCGCCGGATAACTTGCCCGGCACCCTCACTCGCAGTGCACCTGCGTCTTTTATTCAATGCCAGCGTCTCCTGCTGCGCCTGCGCCGGCTCGGGAGGATCGGGGACTGTAAAAGCCGCCCAGCCAGTGAATAATAATGAGCTGGGCGTCGCTAGGAAGCGACAGTTGAGGCGCGGCTGGGCACAAAGGTAGGAGTAAAAATGCCCCTTGGGCATAAAGAAATGTGAAAAACCGCCCCTTGGGCATAAAGGAAGGTGATTGACAGATGATTATAAAGTTGTTTTTACATGGTTTAAAATGCGGACAGGGGGTACTCTTATGTGATTGTAATACACTTTAATAGACCTATGACTGCATAGGAATAACTAAATATGTTTATCGGGCCTGTCAGTGTCCCTTTAAATGAATCATTCATTACTAAACATTAAACTACTATTTTACGTTCCATGGTTAAAGGTATTCTCAATTTTCTTTATTCCCTGTCTAGGAAATACACTTTTATTCTGTTTGCAAATCTGACATGTGTCAACTTCATGACAGTGTTAAACTTGAGTTGATATATTTCACCTTTATTTATTTTAAAAAATCCAACATTTACCAAAAACAGATAGCAATACCTCATAAAATAGTTATAAATCAACATTCTGCATATGTCTACTCTATGTTGACATCATCTTGTAAATGTCATTTTATTTTTTTAGGATGTTAGAAGGCTTAGAATTTTAGAAGCAATTTTTCAAGAAAATTTCCCAAACCATTTTTAAGCACCAATTAAGTTATAAAGTGATTTTGAGGGGTTTACATGAAAGAAACCACCCATAAATTACTCCAATTTAGAAACTACACACCTCATATTATTTAAAACTGATGTTACAAACTTTGTTAACCCTTGAGGTGTTCCACAAGAAATAAAGGAAAATGAAGGTAAAATTTCAATTTTTTTTCCAGATTTTTTTCATGTTAATCCATTTTTTTCTTGCAATAAGGGAAGGGTTAACAGCAAAATAAACCTAAATATGTATTACTTTGATTCTGCAAATAAAATAAAATTGGGGGTTAATCAGCATATCCCAGTGCGCAGGTGCACGTCACTATGGCTGAAAGCACAAAAACAAAAAACAAACAATGCAACAGCAGTCTACATACACAAATAATAAAGTAATGTAAAATAATGCTGTGAGATTCTTGTCAAATACATTTTATACAAAAATTATTTGTGCCTGTCTGCCAGCATCAAGGTGATCTCTTTAGGACAGGAACCTAACACTAAATACTATATTCACCAGGTGTCATACCGGCCTCCATGAAATTCAGGGAATGCAGGTTCCACATGCATGCTGAGCCCAACATATATTGTACCTCTTTGGTGCCACACTGGCCTCCATTATGTTCAGGGAATGCAGGTTCCACATATATACTGAGCTCACTCTGTATTCTACCTCTCCTGGTGCCAAATGACCTCCAATAAATACAGGGAGAGCAGGCTACTTGCACTAATTAAAATCAGCCTATGCAGCAGACAGGTTAATCAGAAGTACACGACCAATGGAGTCGGCCACACCTCCAATGCAGCAAAGAAAATCAAATTTGGGGTTAGTTAGCGCATCACAGTGCATAGGTGCACATAACCATGGCTGGAAGCACAAAAGCAAAAAACAAACAATGCAAAAGCACTCTGCAAACACAAATAATAAACTAAATACAATAGTGCCATTCTCACTGATTCTTCCGTTTACAGAAATACCCCATATGTGGTTGTAAACTGCTGTAGGGGCACATAGTAGTAGTGAGAAGGAAAGGAGCGCCATATGGTTTTTGGAGGACAGATTTTGCTAGAATGGTTTTTGGGCACCATTTTGTATTTGACCATTTTGTATAAGAGACCCTGAGGTACCCCTATAGTGGAAACCCCAAAAAAGTGACCCAATTTTAGAAACGACACCCCCCAAGGAATTTATTAAGAGGTGTACTGAGGACTTTGACCCCATAGGCGTTTTACAGAATTTAGAAACACTGTGAAAATGAAAAGTTTCATTTCTTCCAATAAAATGTTGATTTAGCCCCATATTTTTCTTATTCACAAGGGGTAACAGGAGAAAAAGCAGGGAGAGGGAGAGGACAGACAAAACAGACAAACACATACACCCAGGTGGGCGACCAGGGATCCGGAGGGTAGCGTTCTGGACCAACTACCAGAGAACGCAGCAACACAGCTCCAGAGGGTCAGAATAGATGTCCAGGCAGGAAGCTCTATATCTGGCAACCAGAGAAGTGTGAGAGGGGAATATAAGGAGGTTTGGGAGTGCTGGACAAGGAACAGCTGAGGAGAAAGGGCTACAGATCCCTGAGTGAGCCAAAAGGGTTTGCAAAGCAAACCCAGAAAGCTACCATAAGGAAACAGCCCTATCTTACATAGAGCGTGCAGCCAACCGCTGCGACTTCCTGACCCCGGGTATAACGGAGTCAGGCGTGGTTCTTGACACCCTCGTGACAGTATTCCCCTCTCTACGAGGGGCCTCCGGACACTCAGAACCAGGTCTCTCAGGATGAGAGGCATGAAAAACCCGAACTAGCCTGTCGGCGTTTACCTCAGACGCAGGAACCCACATTCTTTCCTCTGGACCGTAACCTCTCCAATGCACCAGATATTGAAGAGAGCGGCGGACCCGACGAGAATTAACAATTTTGGATATCTGAAATTCTAGATTACCATCCACGACAACAAGAGGGGGTGGCAGTGGTGACGGTTCTAGAGGTGGAACATATTTTTTGAGTAACGACTTATGAAAAACATTATGAATTTTAAAAGTCTGAGGTAACTCCAGGCGAAAAGCCACAGGGTTGATGATGGCTACAATTTTGTAAGGGCCAATAAACCTAGGACCCAGTTTCCAAGAGGGAACCTTCAATTTAATATTCCTAGTAGACAACCACACATAGTCATTCACTCCTAGGTCCGGACCTGGCGACCGTCTCTTATCAGCCATGCATTTGTATTTACCTCCCATATTTTTCAAGTTAGCTTGCACCTTCTGCCATACCGATAAAAGAGATGACGAAAACCGTTCCTCTTCGGGAACCCCAGAAGACCCCCCCTCTTTGAAAGTACAGAATTGGGGGTGAAAACCATATGCACCAAGAAATGGTGACTTGCCAGTGGATTCCTGACGACGATTATTTATGGCAAACTCAGCTAACGGTAAATATGATGACCACAACTCTTGGTTTTCAGACACAAAACATCTTAGATATGTCTCAAGGTTTTGGTTGGTACGCTCAGTCTGTCCATTCGACTGAGGATGGAAAGCTGAGGAAAAGGACAAGTGTACCCCCAAACGGGAACAAAAAGCTTTCCAAAATTTCGAAATAAACTGGGTACCCCGATCCGAAACAACATCGGAGGGGACCCCGTGAAGCTTCACGATTTCACTGACGAATACCTGAGCAAGAGTCTTAGCATTAGGTAGTGCGGGTAACGCAATGAAGTGTACCATTTTGCTAAACCTGTCCACTACTACCAAAATAACTGTTTTACCCGCAGACAAAGGTAAGTCAGTGATAAAATCCATTGACAGATGTGTCCACGGTCTTTTGGGAATGACGAGTGGTAATAGAGACCCTGCAGGACGTGTATGTGAAACTTTTGCGCGCGCACAGGTAGAACAAGAAGACACAAAATCCAATACATCCTGACGCAACCTTGGCCACCAAAAACGACGAGACAATAGCTCCAAGGTTGCTTTACTACCCGGGTGCCCAGCAAGTGCCGAATTATGATGTTCCTTTAATAATTCGAAACGTAGGTTCAACGGTACAAACAATTTCTCTGAGGGGCAAGAGACCGGGGCGTCCCCCTGGGCCTCTAACACCTTCCCCTCCAGAACAGAGTGTACCGCAGAAACAACCACTCCTCTTTGAAGAATGGGCACCGGATCACTCACATTACCCCCTCCAGGGAAACAACGAGATAGTGCATCAGCCTTGGTATTCTTTGCCCCAGGATGATAGGTAATCACAAAGTTAAACCTGGTAAAAAATAGCGACCACCTAGCCTGTCTAGGGGTGAGACGCTTAGCTGATTCGAGGTACAGAAGATTTTTGTGGTCCGTAATCACAGTGACGGGGTGGACTGCCCCCTCTAAAAAGTGACGCCACTCCTCAAACGCAAGTTTAATAGCTAATAGTTCCCTATTGCCAATATCGCAGTTTTTTTCTGCTGCAGATAGTTTTTTAGAAAAGAAAGCACAAGGGCGCCATTTGCCAGGAGACGGACACTGAGACAGCACCGCCCCCACTCCCACCTCTGACGCATCGACTTCAACAATAAAAGGCTGAGAGACATCAGGTTGGATTAGTACAGGTGCTGAGGTAAACCTCTCTTTTAGAGAGGAAAAAGCAACTTTAGCGGCGTCAGACCACTTAGAAAAATCAGTCCCCTTCCTAGTCATGTCAGTAAGGGGTTTTACAATAAGTGAATAATTTTTAATGAATTTCCTATAGAAATTCGCGAAGCCCAAGAACCGTTGTAGTGCTTTGAGGTTCTCAGGAAGATCCCAATCTAAAATTGCCTGGACCTTCCTAGGATCCATACGGAAACCTGAAGCAGATAAAAAAATAACCTAGGAATTGTATCTCCTGAACGGCGAAGACACATTTTTCAATTTTAGCATATAATTTATTCGTCCGTAGGACCTGCAGTACCTGTCTGACATGCACCTCATGTGTTTTCAGATCAGATGAATAAATTAAAATATCATCTAGGTATATTACCACAAACCTGCCGATTAGATGACTAAAAATGTCATTAACGAAATGTTGAAAGACGGCAGGAGCATTGGTCAGACCGAAAGGCATAACTAGATTTTCATAATGCCCCTCAGGGGTGTTAAAAGCTGTCTTCCACTTATCCCCCTCCTTAATACGAATCAGATTGTAGGCCCCCCTAAGATCAAGTTTGGAGAACCACCTAGCACCCGCAATCTGGTTAAACAGGTCAGGAATGAGAGGAAGAGGGTATGGGTCTCGGATGGTTATTCCGATTTAATTCGCAAAAATCTAGGCAAGGACGCAGGCCCCCATCTTTCTTTTTAACGAAGAAAAACCCTGCAGCCACGGGTGAAGAAGAGGGTCTGATGTGTCCCTTAGCCAAACTCTCGGAGATATAATCTTTCATGGCTTGTCTCTCTGGACCCGAAAGATTATATAACCTGGTCTTGGGTAATTTTGCACCGGGAATAAGGTTAACCGGGCAATCATAAGGACGATGAGGTGGTAACTTCTGACAACCCTTTTCAGAAAAAACATCCTCAAAATCCGAAATAAATGTAGGTAGGGTAGTTATGGAGGCGACTAAGCAATTGCTATTTAAGCAATTTTCTCTGCACTGCTCACTCCACTCCAATATCTCCCTGGCCTGCCAATCCACCACTGGATTGTGCGCTACCAACCAGGAAAGACCCAGCACTACCGGAGTGGGAAGCCCCTCCAGAACATAACATGAAAGCATCTCGTTATGGTTGTCCCCTACCCGAAGGTGTAAATTATGAACAATGTGGGTGAGGTTTCTCTGAGACAGAGGAGCAGAATCAATAGCGAATATGGGAATAGGTCTCTGTAGTGTACAGAGAGACAAACCCATAGTGCGGGCAAAATGGGCATCTATCAAATTTACCCCTGCTCCACTGTCTAGAAAGAAAGAACTCCGTCTTATCACCAAAAACAATAACCGCTGGCAACACAAATTGCGATGTACGTATGGAAGAAACGTATACCCCCCGGCTGACATCCTCCACACAGCCTGGGGTTAGTAGTTTTCCGACGGTCTTTTGTTTCTGAGGAAAGAAGGACAGACATTAATGAAATGACCCCTCTCCCCACAAAAAAAACAAACCCCACGCCTACGGCGAGCCTCAGGAGGACGGACCTGACGAGTAGTTCCTCCTAGCTGCATAGGCTCGTCTAAGTCCGTACAAACTAACTGCTGCTTGGGAGGGGTTACCAATTGCTCCGGTTTTTTCAACCTGTCCCTAAGGCGTCTATCTATTCGGATAGAAAGGGACATAACCGCATCAAGGGAAAAGGGGGTCTCATATAATGCAAGCGCATCCTTAACCCTTTCGGATAACCCAGAGCAGAACTGACTCCTGAGAGCCGGGTCGTTCCATTGGGTATCCGTAGCCCACCTACAGAATTCAGAGCAATACTCCTCTACCGGCCGCTCTCCTTGTAAGAGTCTCCGTAATCTTGATTCAGCCAGTGCACTCGGTCAGGGTCGTCATATATGAGACCCAAGGCCCCGAAAAACTCATCCACTGACCGAAGAGCCTGGGAATCAGTAGTTAAAGAGATTGCCCAGGACTGCGGGTCCCCCTGCAGCAGGGAAATAACAACCCCCACCCGCTGTTCTTCATTACCAGAGGAGTAAGGGCGCAGTTTAAAATATAATTTACAGGCCTCACGGAATGTCAAAAACTTGTCCCTTCCCCCAGAAAATCTGTCAGGGAGAGGGACCTTGGGTTCCGCAACAACCTGGTTACCAGTAGCAACCGCTGGGCTTGCGGTCAGTTGCAATCGCTGCTGTTGCTGGAGGACCGACGCCTTCAATCCTGCCACCTCCAAAGACAGGCCATGAAATTGTTTGGACAGAGCAGCAATTTGGTCCATACTGGATTCTAAGTAGGTAAAAACATTTTTTTTTTTTTTTTTTACCTACCCAAAATAAGGGCCAGATATAATGTAATGACCAGCGACACGCACAGGGAGGAAAAAGGGAAAGCCCTGCCCAAGGGAGAGGGAAAGGTGGTAACCCCTAACTCACCTTGCGGCTGGCACCTGACTGCCCTGACGTCCCTAGACGGGTTCCTCATCCGTGCGGCGATCACGTGCCTAAACCCTGGCTTTCCCTAAAATGAGCCCTAGATAGTGAACGCGCCGGTGGGATCGCTAGTCCGCACCACTGTCACTAAGAGGGAAACACCAGGGAGAGGACAGACAAAACAGACAAACACATACACCCAGGTGGGCGACCACAATAGACCAAAAAGGTCCAACAGAGATCCGGAGGGTAGCGTTCTGGACCAACTACCAGAGAACGCAGCAACACAGCTCCAGAGGGTCAGAATAGATGTCCAGGCAGGAAGCTCTATATCTGGCAACCAGAGAAGTGTGAGAGGGGAATATAAGGAGGTTTGGGAGTGCTGGACAAGGAACAGCTGAGGAGAAAGGGCTACGGATCCCTGAGTGAGCCAAAAGGGTTTGCAAAGCAAACCCAGAAAGCTACCATAAGGAAACAGCCCTATCTTACATAGAGCGTGCAGCCAACCGCTGCGACTTCCTGACCCCGGGTATAACGGAGTCAGGCGTGGTTCTTGACACCCTCGTGACAATGTGGTGGTTAACTGCTGCTGATGTTTTCACTGGTACCATTTTGGGGTATATACAAATTTTTTCTGGCTTGGTATTACACTTTTTGTGAGGCAAGGTGACCAGGTTTTTTTTTTTTCATTCACCTGAAGAGGTACCGTATTTTTCGCTTTGTAAGACCCACCTAGGTTTTTAAGGAGGAAATTAAGCAAAAAAATATTTTTAACCAAATGGTGTGTTTTTGATCGGTTTTGAACTAATGGGGGTCTGTAGATGGTACACTGTTATGGCAGATCTGTGAAAGACACACTGTTATGGGGATCTGTGGATGACACTGTTATGGGGGATCTGTGGATGACACTGTTATGGAGGATCTGTGGATGACACTGTTATGGGGGATCTGTAGATGGCACTGTTATAGGGGATCTGTGGATTACACTATTATGGGGGATCTGTGGATGGCACTTTTATGGGGGATCTGTGGATGACACTCTTATGGAGGACTCTGTTATCAGGGCAGTATGATCAGAAGCTCCAACTCGGGGGAGAGGGGGCCTGGAGGCTGGCAACTGCTAACAATGGCAAAAGAATCAAAGATATGTTTATAATGCAACGGCAACGATATGCATGTCAGTACTGACGGTTTTAATAGTGAAAACTAAGTGATAGACTCCCTATAAATACACCTTTGTAGGACAAAGTCAATTAGATAGAATTAGATGTGATCCACAGGGGCACTCCCACTGTAAACACCAAGACTGTCTTTTCATATTGTCTTTTGTTGGGGCATGCTTAGGGGTATATAATAACATAAGAGTGTAATACACTGGCATATATACTGATCAGCCATAACATTAACCCCTTCCTGTCACAGCCATTTTTTATTTTTTTACTCCCTGCCTTCCAGGAGCCATACCTTTTTTAATTTCTCTGTACACATAGCCAAAATCAGGGCTTTTTGTTTTGCAGGAAAACATGTTGTTTTTAATGGCACCGCTTAATGTTTTTTATGGTGTAGTGGGAAATTGGAACAAAATCCAAATGGAGTGGAATTGGAAAAAAAAGATGCAATTCTGCCATTGTTTTAAGGGTTTCATTTTTACGGCGTTCCCTATGCAATAATACTGACATGTTAACTTCATATGTTTAAACTTTTTGGGGGTCATTTATTAAGCTGAAATATATAAATTATATTAGACATATAACTAACTGTTGCACCGCTATCTGCGGATTCTCTCCGCTCACGCCAGGTTTAAAATTGTGGGCGTGGCGTGGAGGGGCCTGTAGGCCCGTCTCATTTACCATTTTCTATGCCTGTTTCAGTGGTGGTGGACCTTCTGGAAGTTTCTCCCATCTGCACACAGGATCTTTGGGGCCTAGCAAGAGTGACCATTAGTTCAGTGGTCAGCCATCTCTAGGAAGAGTCCTGGTTGTTTTTCCATTTAAGAATTATGGCAAATGTGTTCTTAGAAACTTTCAGTGCAGTACAGAATCCTGTCTCTGGGCTCTACCGGAAGCTCTTTCCTCCTCCTCTTGGCTTGGTTTTAGCTATGATATACAATACCAGCTGTGAGGCTTATAGACAGGGCTGTTTCTTTCCATATAATATCCAGTCAACTGAATTTATCTGAGGTTTACTCCAATCAAGGTGTAGAAACATCTCAAGATGAACCACTCGAAATGGGAAGCCCCTAGAGCTAAATTTCCAGTGTCATAGCAAAGAGTCTACTCTGAATACTCATGTCCACATGCAAGTTTACTTTTTACTTTTTAATAAATTTGCAAAAATTTCAAAAATTCCCTTTTCACTTTCTCATATAGAGCACTGAGTGTAGATTGATAGAGGAAAAGTTGATTTTCTTTTTTTCTTTTTTGTCACAAGATCCTAATGTACTGTATATCCCTTTGTGGCAACAGTATTGCCTAATGGTAGTGGCTTCTTATAGCAGGATAACCTGCCCTGTCACATTGCAAACATTTTCCAGGAATGGATCATGACAGTCCTGGTGCCTTATACCACATGACACCTTCAGATGACCTTTGGTGTCTGTGCCTAAATAGGTCAGAGCCAAGGGTGAATTGGGAACTTAAAGTGGCTCTGGAAAAAAACTAAAACTGGCCCCATGTTGTAGGCTGGTCCAAACATTTACGTCCCAAACACAAAGCAAATACCATGGTTGCTACAGTTCCTGGAGGACTTGAAAGTGTTTGCGGAAGGCCAGATTATTTTAGGAGGGGATTTAAATCTAGTATTAAACCCAATGTTGGACTCATTATCACAGCGTTCCCACATATCCCAGAGGGCATTTGGGAGACTTCAGGCTAAACTACAGGAATTAGGGCTAATAGATTTGTGGAGACAGATTCACCCTCAAACAAGAGACTACACCTTTAGGTCAGCTACACACAATTCCTTCCAAAGATTAGACCACTTACTAGCCACCAAGTCAGTGTTGTTACAAACAAAATCAGCCTCCATAGGCAATATTACCATCTCTGACCATGCACCATGTTCTATATATGTTACCAAAAGGTGAATGGTCATGGAGATTAAATGAATCCCTCCTTAGTGATGAAAAGGTTTGTTAGGAAGTCAATAAACACCTTAGTGAATATTTCAACTTAAATTCATCAGAAGAAGTGAAAACGCCAATAGTCCTGGAGGCACACAAAGTCTATATCAGGGGAATATTTGTTGCCTTTGGTTCAAAGTAAAAAAAAGATAAACAAAAAGAAGTAGCATATTACAGCAAATATGGATGTAGTAGAGTTAAGGCTACTTTCACACTTGCGTTCGGAGCGGATCCGTCTGATGTTTCATCAGACGGATCCGCTCCGATAATGCAGACGTTCGCATCCGTTCAGAACGGATGCGTCTGCATTAAAACTTAGAAAATTTTCTAAGTGTGAAAGTTGTCTGAGCGGATCCGTTCAGACTTTACATTGTAAGTCAATGGGGAACGGATCCGCTTGAAGATTGAGCCATATGGTGTCATCTTCAAGCGGATCCGCCCCCATTGACTTACATTGTAAGTCTGGACGGATCCGCTCGCCTCCGCACGGCCAGGCGGACACCCGAACGCTGCAAGCAGCGTTCAGGTGTCCGCTCACTGAGCGGAGCGGAGGCTGAGCGCTGGCAGGCGGATGCATTCTCAGCGGATCCGCCTCCACTGAGAATGCATTGGGGCCAGACGGATGCGTTCGGGGCCGCTCGTGAGCCCCTTCAAACGGAGCGCACGAGCAGACACCCGAACGCTAGTGTGAAAGTAGCCTAACACACATGCTTTATGAGACGTGTTATCTAAATGCGTTAAGCAAACACCTTCAATTGCTTTTCAATGGCTTTTGTTTCAAGATAACGCGATGAGTTAAGAAATTTGAGTTAAGAGTTTGTGTGTTAACACTGCTACATCTGTGGAGGTGCCAACTTCTAATATTTTATTCCGGATAGAACATAAATCACGGAACAAAAGTTTAAACTGAGAAAATGTACCATTTTAAGGGAAAAATATGTTGAATCAGAATTTCATGGTGTCAACAAATCCCCAAAAAGTTGGGACAAGGCCATTTTCACCACTGTGTGGCATCTCCCCTTCTTCTTACAACACTCAACAGACGTCTGGGGACCGAGGAGACCAGTTTCTCAAGTTTAGAAATAGGAATGCTCTCCCATTCTTGTCTAATACAGGCCTATAACTGTTCAATCGTCTTGGGCCTTCTTTGTTGCACCTTCCTCTTTATGATGCGCCAAATGTTCTCTATAGGTGAAAGATCTGGACAGCAGACTGGCCATTTCAGTACCCGGATCCTTCACCTACGCAGCCATGATGTTGTGATTGATGCAGAATGTGGTCTGGCATTATCTTGTTGAATAATGCAGGGTCTTCCCTGAAAGAGATGACGTCTGGATGGGAGCATATGTTGTTCTAGAACCTGAATATATTTTTCTGCATTGATGGTGCCTTTCCAGACATGCAAGCTTCCCATGCCACACGCACTCATGCAACCCCATACCATCAGCGATGCAGGCTTCTGAACTGAGCGTTGATAACAACTTGGGTTGTCCTTGTCCTCTTTGGTCCGGATGACATGGCATCCTGATTTCCAAAAAGAACTTCGAATCGTGACCACAGAACAGTCTTCCATTTTGCCACACTCCATTTTAAATGATCCCTGACCCAGTGAAAACGCCTGAGCTTGTGGATCTTGCTTAGAAATGGCTTCTTCTTTGCACTGTAGAGTTTCAGCTGGCAACGGCGGATGGCACGGTGGATTGTGTTCCCTGACAATGGTTTCTGGAAGTATTCCTGAGCCCATTCTGTGATTTCCTTTACAGTAGCATTCCTGTTTGTGGTGCAGAGTCTTTAACCCCTTAAGGACTCGGCCCTATTTCACCTTAAGGACTTGGCCATTTTTTGCAAATCTGACCAGTGTCACTTTAAGTGCTGATAACTTTAAAACGCTTTGACTTATCCAGGCCGTTCTGAGATTGTTTTTTCGTCACATATTGTACTTCATGACACTGCTAAAATTGGGTCAAAAAAGTAAATTTTTTTGCATAAAAAAAATACCATATTTACAAAAAAAATTGAAAAATTAGCAAATTTCAAAGTTTCAGTTTCTCTACTTCTGTAATACATAGTAATACCCCCAAAAATTGTGATGACTTTACATTCCCCATATGTCTACTTCATGTTTGTAGCATTTTGGGAATGATATTTTATTTTTTGGGGATGTTACAAGGCTTAGAAGTTTAGAAGCAAATCTTGAAATTTTTCAGAAATTTACAAAAACCCAATTTTTAGGGACCACTACAGGTCTGAAGTCACTTTGCGAGGCTTACATAATAGAAACCGCCCAAAAATGACCCCATTCTATAAACTACACCCCTCAAGGTATTCAAAACTGATTTTACAAACTTCGTTAACCCTTTAGGTGTTGCACAAGAGTTATTGGCAAATGGGGATGAAATTTGAGAATTTCATTTTTTTGCCAAATTTTCCATTTTAACCCATTTTTTCGACTAACAAAGCAAGGGTTAACAGCCAAACAAGACTGTATCTTTATTGCCCTGACTCTGCCGTTTACAGAAACACCCCATATGTGGCCGTAAACTACTGTACGGGCACACAGTAGGGCGTAGAGGGAAAGGTGCGCCGTATGGTTTTTGGAAGCCAGATTTTGCTGGACTGGTTTTTTGACACCATGTCCCATTTGAAGCCCCCTGATGCACCCCTAGAGTACAAACTCCATAAAAGTGACCCCATCTAAGAAACTACACCCCTCAAGGTATTCAAAACTGATTTTACAAACTTTGTTAACCCTTTAGGTGTTGCACAAGATTTAATGGAAAATAGAGATACAATTTCAAAATTTCACTTTTTTGGCAGATTTTCCATTTTAATATTTTTTTTCCAGTTACAAAGCAAGGGTTAACAGCCAAACAAAACTCAATATTTATGGCCCTGATTCTGTAGTTTACAGAAACACCCCATATGTGGTCGTAAACCACTGTACGGGCACACGGCAGGGCGCAGAAGGAAAGGAATGCCATACGGTTTTTGGAAGGCAGATTTTGCTGGACTGGTTTTTTTGACACCATGTCCCATTTGAAGCCCCCCTGATGCACCCCTAGAGTAGAAACTCCAGAAAAGTGACCCCATTTTAGAAACTACGGGATAGGGTGGCAGTTTTGCTGGTACTAGTTTAGGGTACATATGATTTTTGGTTGCTCTATATTACACTTTTTGTGCGGCAAGGAAACAAGAAATAGCTTTTTGGCACAGTTTTTTTTTTTTGTTATTTACAACATTCATCTGACAGGTTAGATCATGTGGTAATTTCATAGAGCAGGTTGTCACGGACACGGCGATACCTAATATGTATACAATTATTTTAATTTATGTAAGTTTTACCCAATGATTTCATTTTTAAAACAAAAAAAAAGTTTTAGTGTCTCCATAGTCTAAGAGCCATAGTTTTTTCAGTTTTTGGGCGATTATCTCAAGTAGGGTCTAATTTTTTGCGGGATGAGATGATGGTTTGATTTGCACTATTTTGGGGTGCACATGACTTTTTGATCGCTTGCTATTACACTTTTTGTGACGTAAGATGACAAAAAATTGTTTTTTTTACACCGTTTTTATTTTTATTTTTTTACGGTGGTCATCTGAGGGGTTAGATCATGTGATATTTTTATAGAGCCGGTCGATACGGTCGCGGCGATACCTAATATGTATACTTTTTTTTAATTTATGTAAGTTCTACACAATGATTTTTTAGTGTTTCCATAGTCTAAAAGCCATAGTTTTTTTAGTTTTTGGGCGATTATCTTAAGTAGGGTCTCATTTTTTGTGGGATGAGATGACGGTTTGATTACTTTTATTACCTTTTTTTGGGAAGTAAGGTGGGCAAAATTTCAATTTCATCATAGTTTTTTATTTTTTATTTTTATGGCGTTCACCGTTCGGGTAAAGTAACATGACCGTTTTATAGATCAGGTCGTTATGGACGCGGCGATACCAAACATGTGTAGGGAATTTTATTTTTTTCATTTTTAATCAGTGATAAATATGTTTTTTGATTTTTACTTTTTTTTCACTTTTTTTTAGACCCAGACCCACTTGGTTCTTGAAGATCCAGTGGGTCTGATGTCTGTATAATACAGTACAGTACAATATATATTGCACTGTACTGTATTTTACTTACACTGAACAGATCTTTGCTTTCAGCACAGATCTGTTCAGCACCATGGACAGCAGGACGCCTGAGACGGCGTCCTGTTGCCATGGGAACCTTCCCCGTCTGCCACAACTTCGCAGACGGGGAAGGGTAAGGCGGGGATCTGTCGGGGGGCTCTCTGGGGGCTCTCTCCCTCTCCATCGGGGGGCTGCAAAGGCACAGCAGCCCCCCGATCGGAGAGGGAGGGAGCTCCCTGAGCTGTTAACCTTTTCCATACAGCGGTCCGTACGGACCGCTGTATGGAAAGGGTTAAATGGCTGACATCGCATCACTGATGTCAGCCGTTTATACCAGGGTGCCAGCAATGTGCTGGCACCCTGGTATACCCACTGTACACCAACGATTATTCAATGGGAGGCGGGCGGGGCGCCCGCAACCCTCCCCCTGCACCTCCCACCGGGCTAAAATCACTCGGGGGTGCAGGGGGGGGATACAGATAGATTTTGGGCATTATAAAGTTTCTGATCCTCGCGGTCAGGGACCGCGGGGATCAGAAACTGCAGAAATCGCAACAAACCGCAGGTCTGAATTGACCTGCGGTTTGTTGCGATCGCCGACATGGGGGGGTCACAGGACCCCCCCGCGCATTTAGCCTAGGTGCCTGCTCAATGATTTGAGCAGGCACCGTGTTCCGATCACAGCCGGCCGGGCGGCAGTGATCGGAACAACACATGACGTACCGGTACGTCATGGGTCCTTAAGGACTCGGGAAACATGCCGTACCGGTACGTCATGCGTCCTTAAGGGGTTAAGGGCCCGGAGATCACGGGCATCCAGTATGGTTTTACGGCCTTGACCCTTACGCACAGAGATTGTTCCAGATTCTCTGAATCTTCGGATGATGTTATGCACAGTTGATGATGATAGATGCAAAGTCTTTGCAATTTTTCGCTGGGTAACACCTTTCTGATATTGCTCCACTATCTTTCTGCGCAACATTGTGGGAATTGGTGATCCTCTACCCATCTTGGCTTCTGAGAGACACTGCCACTCTGAGAAGCTCTTTTTATACCCAATCATGTTGCCAATTGACCTAATTAGTGTTATTTGGTCTTCCAGTTCTTCGTTATGCTCAAATTAACTTTTTCCAGCCTCTTATTGCTACTTGTCCCAACTTTTTGGGGATTTGTTGACACCGTGAAATTTTGAATCAACGTATTTTTCCTTTAAAATGATACATTTACTCGGATTAAACGTTTGATCTGTCATCTACGTTCTATTACAAATAAAATATTGACATTTGCCATCTCCACATCATTGCATTCAGTTTTTATTCACAATTTGTTTAGTGTCCCAACTTTTTTGGAATCCGGTTTGTAACTCAGAAGACGCATATGCCAACTCTAGGGCCAGGGAAGCAACCCAGAAGTTCTTGTACTCCTTAAAACTCCCCTCTCTTACCCCCTCAGTTGCATTAGACTCGGTCCGACACCTTTTCGGAGGAAGAAATTAAAAATGTTATATGGAGCTTCTCTCCCAAAAAGAGCCTAAGCCCAGATGGTTTCTGCCTGCCTTACTATAAAACCTTTCATGAGATCTTGGTACCTAACCTCACAAAGGTATGTAATGCTCTTCTCTCTGGAGGCTCCCTCCCTAGACAATCTCAAGAAGCTTTCATTACATTAATACCCAAAGAAGGGAAAGATCCTACAGAATGTGGTAGCTATAGACCAATTTCCTTACTCAACCAAGATTTGAAAATCCAAGCTGTTAGCCAACAGAATTAGGACTACCATCCCCTCACTAGAGTAGGCCTCAAACAAGTGGGTTTCGTCCAAGGGAGGGAGGGAAAGACAAATACCACTAGACTGTTTCATGCTACATTCACACAGCTCACTCCACTAAAACACCACGGTCCTTCTTGGCAGAGAGTCAAATGGTCTTTCATGGAAGCAACACTATGTAAATTAGCTTTTCCACAGCCGCTGATACATGCCATTTTTACGCTGTATTAAGCCCCCCAAACACACCTGAACATAAATTGCACACTTTCACCCATATTCGAAATCACAAACTGAACCAGACAAGGGTGTCCATTTTCCCCCTCCCTCTTTGTCCTTGTAATGGAAACCTTACTACAAGTGGTTAGGAAACAGGAACACATTAGGGGTTTTCCAGTAGGTGGGAAACAGCTGAAAATGTTAGCTTTTGCGGATGACCTACTATTCCTAACGACAAATCCACTAGTTAGCTTACCGAAAATCGTACAAGGTCAACTATACCAAGTCGGATATATTGAACATATCTGCCCCCCGGGCACTGGTGCCCGGCTTAAGGACGAGTACCAGTTTTGCTTGGGCTTCTACATCCATCACCTATTTAGTAGTGCGTCTCTCTAGAGACCTCTCAGACCTCTATCAGCTAAATTATTCTACTCTGCTAGCGGAAGTTACAAATATGCTCAAATCCTATGAGCCGTTATGGATCTCCTGGCTTGGTAGAAGAAACCTACTGAAAACATACATAATGCCAAAAGTACTGTACATCCTACAGATGGTCCCCATTCACCTGTCTCCCACCTTTTTTTAACCTCTGTTAGAAGTCTATTTTCCAGGTTTTTATGGGGGGGGGGGAAAGAGAGCTCGGAAGGCGGAGCCTGACCTTGCTGGATGGTGGTTGCTTGAGCGAAGCGCTCCAGCTACCAAGTCTCCCTTAAGTCTATTCCAAAGCGTTATCCCACCGGCATGGTGAAGATTCAACCAAGAGAGAGCCCCAGAGACATACCTGGCTCACAGTCGGCTGCAAAATCTCGCCCAGACATGGAGAAATATCTCCACAAGTCTCCTGCTCAACCTGCCTCTCGCGCTCCTAAGATGGAGCCGATAAGACAAGACAGTGAGCGCTCGTGCACAGAAGTCCCATGCGAAGATTCCGATGCGGACACAGACGCTGCCCTCAGACAACAAGGGGTGAGTGAATCGTCGGATCTCACCCGGGACTATCTAGATCGGGCCTTACAAAGAGCCCTTGCACCTATTGCGGCCGACCTCACGATCATCAAGGCGGATATCTGCCATATTGGTGACAGGGTAGAAACCCTAGAACAGGCTCAGGAAGCTCTACTTACCGTTAACGCAGCAGTCAAAAACTCCTTGGAGTCGCACCACACTGCATATAAATAATCTCCTACTACAAATTGACCAGGAAACAGAAGTCGAAGACGCAACATTAGAATCCGAGGTCTGCCAGAAACTACCGAAAAAGAAGATCTACACGCCATTATGCGGGCCCTTTTTAATACCTTATTAGGACCTGACAGAGCTGAAGTCATCACTGTGGAAAGGGTACATAGGTCATTACGCCCTAAGCCCACCCCCTCTGAGAACCCCAGAGACATAATCTGTGGATTATTGAGCTACCGGGACACAGAGGCCATTTTATATAAAGCAAGAAAGCTCGGGGACGTAATGCTAGACGGTACCAAAATTCAAGTGTTCCAAGACCTTGCCGCTTCAACGCTCCAGAAAAGAAGGATCTTAAAGCCTCTTATGGACCAACTGAGAGCATCAAGAATCCCGTATCGATGGCTTTTTCCCTTCGGCCTCTTAATCACGGCCGGTAACAGACGCATTACCATAAGATCTCCAGAGGACTTACAGCACATGTGGGAGGCATTAAGGCTGTCACCTGTGGAAGTACAGTCATGGTTGCCTCTATCTCAAGCTGCGGAACTACCCTTACTACCGGTTCCATCTACTTGGTCGAAGGTCCAAACCCAGAGAAATGGGAGAAATCAGAGATCCTAATTCAAGGACTTCAATACTTAAAGAGGACCTTTCACCTATTCTTACTCTATGAACTAAGTATACAGCCATGTGGAGCGGCGCCCGGGGATCTCACTGCACTTACTATTATCCCCAGGCGCCGCTCCGTTCTCCTGCTATGCCCTCCGGTATCTCCGTTCCCTAAGTTATGGTAGGCGGAGTCTGCCCTAGCGCTGGCCAATCGCATTGCAGAGCTCACAGCCTGGGAGAAAATAACCTCACAGGCTGTGAGCTCTGCGCTGCGATTGGCCAGCGCTAGGGCAGACTCCGCCTACCATAACTTAGGGACTGGTATCTCCGCCTACTATAACTTAGGGAACGGAGATACCGGAGGGCATAGCGGCAGAACGGAGCGGCGCCTGGGGATAATAGTAAGTGCAGTGAGATCCCCGGGCGCCGCTCCACATGGCTGTATACTTAGTTCATAGGGTAAGAATAGGTGAAAGGTCCTCTTTAAGGGTCGAGCCATATGTTAGAAGTTATTTATATGGGACTCTTTCTGTAGGGTAATGTTTTTCACACTTCATTACTTGTCGGTTGCCACTCATATTCTTCACCTATAGCTCCCCTTCACTCTTGCTTTAAAGAGGGGGACTTAGTGTACGGTATTTATACATACCATTTAAAGGGATAGTTGAGATAGCTCCTTTATCTGCCCAATAGGTTTATTTAGTGAGGGGATTTGGGCAGATCAGGATACATAGATGCATATGCATCCCTCCTCCCTACTAGCTCCTTATGGAGACCTAAGTCATTAAGCTTCATTAGTTCCTAAATTATACATTTTGATATTGTACCAATTGTTGTTCGTTTGTTTGGTCATGGTGTTCAAGGTAGGCTCATCTTCAGTAGCTGACATGACATAAAGATGGCCTCCCTAAAGCTCAACCTTGCTTCTTTTAACGTGCATGGTTGCAACAACCCAGTTAAAAGAAGCCGTGTTTTTCAGATCTTAAAAAAGGCAGAAGCAGATATCGTACTGCTTCAAGAAACCTATTTTTGAGTTAATCACATTCCAAAGTTATCAAGTTCTTTTTATCAATCCTGGTTCCCCTCATGTTACGACCGTTCCTCCATAAGAGGGGTCAGTATAGGGATTAATAAGAATATTCCTTTTTCAATGCAATCTGAGTTGGCAGGCCGTGAGGGGAGATATCTGTTCCTAAAAGGGACAATAGGAAATACTGAAGTTACAATATGTAACCTGTATGCCCCTAATAAGGGAACGGTCAGATGGTTAAGGGACACGCTACAAAATATCTCTGTATTCACTTCAGGATTCTTGATCATAGGGGGTGACCTTAACTTAACCCTCAATCCTCTTTTGGATGCCTCTATTCAGAAGTCCACCATCTCCTTTAAAACACTCAAGGGTATCCAGGGAAAATTAAGAGATCTTTGCTTAAGTGATGTCTGGAGATCTATACATAAAGACAGGAGAGACTACACGTTTTATTCTAATTCCCATAGGTCATACCAAAGGCTCGAATACCTTTTTATACCAGACAAATTCTTACCCTTAGTCCAAAAGACGGATATTCATAACATCACTGTATCAGATCATGCATTGGTCTCCCTGTCCATTAGCCTTCCGGAGGTTTCGGGGAGGGAATGGACATGGAGACTAAATAACACACTGTTAGAGACCCCTTTACATACAAAGTCTATGTCCTAAAAGCTCAAAGATTACTTTACAAATAATAATACCCAAGAGACTCCACCTGCATTTGTTTGGGAGGCCCACAAGGCCGTTATTAGGGGGGAATTCATAGCTTTAGGATCCCATCTCAAAAAACAACGTATGGCACAACTGACTTCATTATTCTCGCAAATAACAGTTTTAGAACAAAAACACAAAAGATCACTGGCTGTACGTGACCATGAGGCGCTGGTAGCCCTGAGACTTGAGCTAAAAGCACTTTTAAACTTGAGGGCGGCACAAGCCTATCTCAAAATACAACACAAGCATTATGCACACGGGGATAGGGGTAATAAAATTATGACAGCACTCATTAAAAAACGAGCTGAACAGTCTCACATCAAACAAATGAAAAATCAAGATAGTGAGACCACGTGCACTATGGAAGGAATCACGAACATCTTCCCCACATACTACCAGTCATTATATTATCTGTGCCCTAGGGAAACCCCAGAGGGCCTTGACGATAGATTAGAACGTACTAGATTATTCTTACTTACTCTCAATTTGCTATCAACGGTAGATAAGGAAACACTGACAAAACCCATAACCTTAGACGAGATTCGGAATGCACTAAAAACAACCCCAACAGGTAAAAGCCCGGGACCTGATGGCCTTCCAATTTCGTATTATAAAAAGTTTTTGCCGGTTTTGGGACCTCATCTAGTGTCCTACTTTAACTCATTGTTATCTGAAGCTACTCCTGCCAAGCAAGCACTTGAGGCTTATATTACTGTACTCCCAAAGCCCGGAAAGGATCTAGAACTTCCTTCTAGTTATAGGCCAATCTCCCTGTTGAATGTAGATATAAAATTGTGGGCTAATATTTTGGCCTATAGAATATCCCCCATTCTCAAAGACCTAATCTCCCCTGAACAGTCAGGCTTTGTGAGGGGTAGAGAGTGCAGGGACAGCACCTTCAGGGTTCTACAAGCACTAGAATACGCCCTAGCTACTAATACTAAACTTAAGCTTCTTAGCACAGATGCTGAGAAAGCATTTGATAGGGTAAATTGGAGCTTTATGGAAGCTACACTCCAAAAATTTGGCTTTCCTCCTCAGTTTATATTGGCGGTCATGTCCCTATGCTCCGCTTCTCATGCGAGGATTAGAGTAAATGGAGTGCTCTCACCTTCTTTCCCAATCTTAAAGGGAACACGACAGGGGTGCCCGCTATCTCCTACCTTATTTATATTATAAAGAAAAAATGTGGGGAATTGGGTCAGCACAACCTGTATGTGGTGCACATCACTATGGCGAAATACATATACAAACGAAAAATACAAATGTGATAGCACTCTACAATCCAGCAATTTGCCTCCATGCTGGATGAGGCATTGGTGTACATTTTGGCCAAAGCGTAGTAAGCCACTCACCACGTCAAGGTCGCCTCTATTTGAGTGGTCCCTACCTGTTTATGGGCCATGACAGCCACACAAAATCCAGGGAATGCAGGTCAGCGTGCACGCCAAGCACATTCTGCTTTTAACCCCGTCCGGTGCCATTACAGCTTTCATCGGATCCAGGGATGCAAGTACCAACATGCACGCTGAGCCCACCATATACTTCTCCTGGAGCCAAATGGCTACTGGTAGGTTCTATATAAGCAGACTCAGTTTTATACTGACTTTAAAACCAGCCTCCAGGACAGATTGACTGGTCAGGTGGTTTTTAAAGTCAGTATAAAACTGAGTCTGCTTATATAGAACCTACCAGTAGCCATTTGGCTCCAGGAGAAGTATATGGTGGGCTCAGCGTGCATGTTGGTACTTGCATCCCTGGATCCGATGAAAGCTGTAATGGCACCGGACGGGGTTAAAAGCAGAATGTGCTTGGTGTGCACGCTGACCTGCATTCCCTGGATTTTGTGTGGCTGTCATGGCCCATAAACAGGTAGGAACTAGTGTTAGGGACCACTCAAATAGAGGCGACCTTGACGTGGTGAGTGGCTTACTACGCTTTGGCCAAAATGTACACCAATGCCTCATCCAGCATGGAGGCAAATTGCTGGATTGTAGAGTGCTATCACATTTGTATTTTTCGCTTATTTATATTATACCTGGAGACACTCATACAAGCTATCAGGCAGGATCCTAGAATACAATGTCTAGTGGTGGGACCAGTGACCCACTCTGTGGCGGCTTTTGCGGATGACATGCTTTTGTTCCTGTCCGATCCGGGAGAGGCGTTCCCAGCTATTCTTAGTCTATTAGCTGTATTTGGCCAGCTTTCTAATTTTAAAATAAACCTTTCCAAATGCACAGCCATGGGAATCAACATTTCCAATAGGACCGTATCAGAATTAACAAGGGACTTCCCCTTTCAATGGGCTGATACTCATATAAATTACTTAGGAGTGAACATCACTAAGGACCCAAATAAGCTATATCAAATGAATTACCCTACAATTTTATCCGGTATTACACAACAACTGAAAGACCTCAATATACCATATATGACTTGGATAGGTAGAAAGAATCTACTGAAAACATATATCCTTCCCAAGCTGCTCTATTTAATGCAGACTCTCCCTATATACCTACCAGTCTCATATCTTCTATCAATCCGCAAGGTTTTTTCCGCCTTTATTTGGAAACACACTAAGCCCCGATTAGCATATAATATTCTAGTTCAACCTAGACACAAAGGAGGCTTTGGCCTACCAGATATCTCAATGTACTACAAAGCAATCCAATTAAGGCTCTTTTCTTTTAAGCTCAAGCACTAGCAAACTTGGTTGTCAAATACCAGCAAAATTCTTTCACCCAACGACTATGCCAACTTATGGCACACTTCATACAAGGGTCATGCAGGCTTTAGTATCCCTGCACCATATAGAGGAGTCCTCACTACGTGGGCAAATCTATCTAGACTTATGAACCTTCCCCAACATCTCTCACCTTTTATGCCCATACGTTTCCTTCCCTACCTTCTCCAGAGAAACTTTTCAGATGACCTGGGCATCTGGGCGGCACTAGGCAATATAGCAGTAGGAGACCTCTTGAAGAATCACATTATACCTCCCTTACAAACTCTGGAAGATTTGCAATCAATACCTTACCATTTCCCCAAGGAACTATATACCTTCATGGTATGACGCGATTCTAGAATCTTCTAACACTAGAAGAGGTTTAGTTTCATTCATATACAAAAAAATTCTAGACCTAACAGCCTCTCCTAAACCCCATTTCATCCAACAATGGGAGACAGACCTGGGGATAACACTATCAGACGATGTCTCTGAGATATTGAGAAACTGTCATGGATTCTCACGTTGCATACGGATTCAAGAAAACTCCTATAAACTGATCACAAAATGGTATAAAACGCCAGACAAACTCCATGAAATAGACCCCTCCATCTCTGCAGAATGCTGGAGGGGTCATAATGCACAAGGATCAGCACTGCATATTTGGTGGACATGCCCCAGGATAGCCGCCTTTTGGGACACAATATTATCTTCTATTAGCCAAATTTGCTCATTAACACCACCTCTCAAGCCTTCTTATGTTCTTCTTAACTTACCAAATCAACTTTGTCCTCTTGGTCGGTTCTCCTTGCCTGCTCACCTGATTGCAGCAGCTAAGTTGCTCATCCCATTATATTGGCTATCAGATAAGGTCCCGCACATAAGAGAATGGGTCCAAAAAGTTCAGGAAATCTGCAGGTTAGAAGAAATATCTAGCTGGGAAACCATGTCTTATGACAAACATGTTACCTTATGGTCTCCCTAGTATAAATGGAGTACGAACTACTATAACTCTAATACTTCACAATAACGCACCAACAATTGCCTTCATCTACATATTAAGGTCTTACTAAATACTAAAAAATCCTTTGTTTATACATTGTTGTCTGGAATGTCACTTGTCTACTATATCTGCTTTACTATACTAAAGAAGCACGTTATGTTACCATAGCTCTCATGACCAATTGGCTCCGTTGCTATTCTTGTATATTTATTGTGGTTCTTTGTTCCTGTATCTGATATACTGGATACTTATTAGAAAATTTGAAATAAAGATTGAATAAAAAAAAAGAGAGCTGGATTAGCTCATGCTATGACGATCAAGAATAGAGAGGCGGGAGGCTTGGGTATACCTGATGTTCACGCTTATTACAAAGTGGTACAGCTGAATAGATGGTTACAGTTGATGTTCCCAGTGGGGGAGGAGGACCACTTTGCAGCTTCTTCCTCGTGGAATACTCACACAGATTTAGAACACATGTGGTTCCCTTGCTCGAGATTCAAATCAGAGGGAAATAACACCGCCATGTTAAGAGGCCCAATGGAAGTCTGGCAACATTTTGCTCAAACACTAGCTCCGCGACCCTCTCCTCTTTTACCAATGTCCCTCCTGCCCGTCCTGGCTGCCTCTCCGGAAGCAGCGAAAGAAAGCTTATGGCACTTTTTGACAAACTGGAAACTAGGAGATGCATTTTCAGAAAAAGCCATTCCCTCAAAGGAAACCTTTAGAGCTTTCCTCCCAGCAGAGGTATCTGAAATGTCAGAGTCCTTTTAATACGCCCATTTAAAGTGTATTTGCGCCAAGTTCTTAGACAAGGCAGCTCTGGAGAGCAACCTCACGGCATTTGAGCAGTTGATGATGTCAAACCTTCCCAAATACAGGAAAATCTCTCACATATACCAGAACTTTATCGTGCAGAGTACACTGTCTAAACCAGTTTATCTGTGTTCCTGGGAAAAGGAACTTGGCATCACTCTCTCTGACGCAGAGACAAGGTATGTTTTGAGGCATTCTCAGGGCTTCTCACGTTGTGTGCGCCTTCAGGAGAGCCATTATAAATTGCTAGGTGGTATAAAACTCCTGATTTTCTTTATCTGCGTAATGTCTCTGACTCAGACAGATGCTGGAGATGTCAGATGTCCAAGGGATCTTACCTTTACATATGGTGGGTGTGTGACGCCATTCGAACATTTTGGAAACAGATTGAATCTGTTATCCAGGAAATTTACAAAACACCCTTCCATATAACACCAGACATGATCTTTCTTGCTAAACCAAGTCCCACTTACCGTCCCTCTAAAACAAACCTCATTACACATTTACTAGCAGCAGCAAAGGCATTTATTCCTCTACATTGGCTAGAGTCAAGTCCTCCTTCACTCGATGAATGGTGTGTACTTTTAAACCTTTGCCCCTCTAATTAAAAACGATGTCCTCTTGTAGCAGTTTTTCTTCTTTTAAATATTCTCTCCTCTTTTACCTTGTTAATTCCCTTTATGTATTTAAAGGTTTCTATCATATCCCCTCTGTCTCGTCTTTCTTCCAAGCTATGCATGTTAAGGTCCTTTAATCTTTCCTGGTAAGTTTTATCCTGCAATCCATGTACCAGTTTAGTAGTTCTTCTCTGAACTCTCTCCAAAGTATCAGTACCAGTAAGCACTATGCAGTGTAGACCCAGTGATCACATGATCGCAGGGGGCAGAGGAGTGCAGTCAGTAGACCCTGATCAGCTCTGCCTTGTACAAAGCCCCCACAGGAGTCTGGTTTCCCCTGTAAGGCTCCTTTGAATGCTCCAGTTACAGTGGAAATAGTGAAAAAAAAAAAATAATAAGTCTCATTCTCTCTCAAAAGTCTTTCAGTGACCTCTTGAGGACAAATTATGTGGGAAAAATATATTTTAAAAAAAATTATATAATTTTTTTTTTGAAAACAATAAAAAAATAATTTGCATTTAAATACAAATAAAAGAAAAAAAGGAGAAAGTGCAAAAATAAGAAAAATCAATGTCCCCCACAGGTCTTTAAAAAATATTTAAAAATATATTAAAAGATATAAAAAAAAATTAAATGATAAAAAATTTAATAAAAAGGAAAAAGTGCAAAATAAAAAAAATGTTCACTGGCCCCCAAAGGTTTTAAAAAATATTTAAAAATATCTTAAAATATATTTTGAAAAATGAAAGAAAATTATATAAAATAATAATAATAAAATACAAAGAAAAAAAAAGGAGACACTGACATTTTTGTTTTGCTTTGCACTCTCCCAAAGGGGGACATAGTATGAAACATGAAACTATACATATTATATAACAAAACAACCAACACCAAATAGGGAACTAATTATAATAATTTATTTTGGTATCAGTTTGCATATTTAAAGGGGTGTCTTCCTGAGGATAGCTTATCAATATCAGATTGGCGGGGGGTTGACTCCCGGCACCCCTGCCGATCAGCTGTTTGAAGAGACCACAGCTAAAAAAGTTGCAAAAATGAATTAGGTAGTCCAACAAAAAGTTACAACTGTTTGAACCACTGAATCACAAAAAAAGTCTCTGGTCATTAAGGCCTTTTCTGGCCTGGTCATTAAAGGGTTAACCAAGAAGTGCTTTACCTGCTAATAAGGGAAAGTGCTCACTAGTTATTGCAGGGCACCTATAACTGAGGGAGCTGGAGGCGGTAATAACCAGTGAGCGCCGTCCTCTGCAGTGCCGGAAAGAGCTCATTTATAAACAGGAGGCAGGATGGAAGGAAATGTTGCCTTTACCTAAAGGGTTGTTTAGGTAAAATGATTTTTTTAACAAGTTCCTGCGGCATGGCCCCTGAAACATAAGATACATACTTACCTGCTCCATGCCGGTCCTCCGTGCTACCTACATCTTCCTGTCCATGCACTGTGTACACCTGGCAGTGTATGGACATGGTCACATGCACCACTCCAGCAAATGACTGGCTTCAGCAGTGAAACACTACTTGTGGCCACATCTCTGCTGAAGCCAATCATTGGCTGGAGTGGTGTATGTGACTATGCCCACAGCCAGCCGGATGTAAACAGTGCCAGGACCGGAAGATGGGGGCAGTAGAGGCAGCCCGGAGGACCGGAGTGGCAGGAAGTATGTAAGTATAAATCTTCTGTTTCAGAGACCATCCTGCAGGAATTTGTTAAAAAATAATTTTTACTGGGAAATTTCTTTAAGCCTATAAATACACTGCAGGATATTTGGGACAATTAGGGGGAACAAGCTCCGCTCATTTCTGATAACTGGCCTGTATAATCGTGTTGCTGATCAGCCGATAAACGAGCAATCACTCATTTGTTGATTGATTTGCATATTTCATCAGGATGAAAGATGTACGATAATCGTCGGCACATCTCCCTGTGCAATCATGGATGTGCTATTGATAATCAATAGAACTGAATGGGGCAATGACTGTGGTAGCTTTGCATCGGCCTGTGTAATAGGCCGATGCAAACAAGCAATGATCGTCTTTTTTTTTTCTTTGCGGCCCCTTGAAGTAGAGCGATGTGAGAATTCAGCCCTCAGACCAAAAAAGGATGTGCAACCCTGCTTTATATTATGTATGTGAACTCTCTCTTAGGGTCCATTCCATACACGTCCACAAAATGGGTACGCATCCACAATTTTGTGGAACGGGTGCAGACCCATTCATTTTCAATGGGGCCGGAATGTGCTGTCCGGATCCGCACTTCCACATCCGTGCTTCCATTTCTGCAAAAAAATAGAACATGTCCTATTCTTGTCCGCAATTGCGGACAAGATTAGGCATTTTCTATTATAGTGCCGGCGATGTGCGGTCCGCAAATTGCGGAATGCACATTGCCAGTGTCCGTGTTTTGCGGATCCGCAAAACACCTACGGACGTGTGAATGGACCCTTAGATGTATAGCAATATGGAATTAATGGCTCTTTCAAATGAATAATGTGTTGAAAATGTGACTCATAAATATTATGTTTGGCCAGTGCACCATAATTATCAATTTATTTACCAAAATTAGCTTATATATCTTGATAAAGCCACCCTAATGTATTAAAAATGAACAATTTTTAATATGGCAGATAGGTCTGAATGCCCACCTAGGACATGGACCCGGAGACCACATGGACCCTCAGTTCATGTGGAATAATGGAGGTGTGAATAGCTCCAGTTACTTCTATGGGTCCATGTGCAGTTTATTGTACAGACAGCATACAGACATAAATTATGTTCATGTGAATTAGACCTTATGCTTCATTTACATAAGATAGTTATTACATATTATATAATAAAATGTTAGTAGACAGTTGCTCCAGCTGTAGAAGGCTCTACAGTAGCTGAAAATCCGTACAGTGTGTGTACAGATAAGTTATCATAAACCTCTACACAGAAGTCAATACACTTTGCCCCGTTGGACTTCAAAGGTTGATTTATATTGCTTGTCAGCAGCATTACATACATTATGTCTGCCTGGCTAAGGACATTTCATGATACTGACATCAAGACCAAAGTTCACTTGGTCATTAAATGTTTAACCCTTTGGCGACAAGTGCCATATATAGCAAACATCAGCATCTAAGTAGTTTACAGATGGATGGGGCTCCCTCCTTTACCACTTCATCCTGCCCTATGACATGATCTCAGCTATGCATCCAAGAGCCTAAAAATGTACCCCAGGTATGCCACCTCAATACACCCATTAGGCATACTTAGCTCCTAGTTTTCATTTGCTATGATAAGGCTTAGTTAGTATCATGCCACTTCCTTCTAAACAATTTACTTTTCCTGCTAACAATGTGTCCACATTGTACAGCCTTGGAGGTGGCCTAAAAAGTTGTGGGTTATCAATGCTGGTAATACTATCTAACAAGTTTCCCAATACACCGGAGATACATTTTCCTATAATCCCCTGAATGATAATAGTAAGAAGGAAACCTCCAGAGTGACACTTTAAATTTAGCAGTTTTCAGTCTTTGGGGACGGTCACATGATCAGGTTTCCTGATGAAATTTTGGAAGCCAAAATCAGGAGTGGATCATAATAGGAGAGAAAGTATAAAGGACAGATAAGTCTTCCATTTGTTTTTGTTTTTTAATCACTCCTTGTTTTTGCTTTGAAAACTTCATCAGGAAACCTGATTGTGTCAGTAAGAAAACAACATGGTCAGACATTGTCATGTTAGACATTTTGGTAGTCAACACAAAGTGTAGAAATAGGGAAGTAATTAGCTAGATTCTAGAATGAAAATTGAGCATATTTGAGATATTTCTGTAAAATCCTTATCTGTATGATGAAATACACTATATGGATACATGTAAACATTGAATTCAGGTGTTCCATTGAGTTCCATTGCTACAGGCATATAAAATCAAGCATCTGGTCACGTAGTCTGTCTTTACAAACATTAGTGAAATAATGGCTCCTCCTTTTTTAACAATTTGATTTTTATTGAAATACAACGAAAAACAAAATGCAGATGTTCATTATGAAGTCCTTCTGTAAAAAGAGGATAAACGTACACTCTTGAATAACCGTAGTCAACCATTTACATATCTCACATGCTTGGGTAAGTATATACTGCAGTTATTTGACTCCCTTAGGGTCCATTCACACGTCCGTGTGTGTTTTGCGGATCCACGGGTCCGTGGATCCGCAAAACACGGACATCGGCGATGTGCGTTCCGCATTTTGCGGACCGCACATCGCCGGTATTCTCATAAAAAATGCCTTTTCTTGTCCGCAATTGCGGACAAGAATAGGACATGTTCTATTTTTTTTCGGGATCGGAATTGCGGACCCGGAAGTGCAGATCCGCAATTCCGGATCCGTGCAGAACATCGTGCTGCCCCATAGAAATGAATAGGTCTGCAATTCCGTTCCGCAAAATGCGGGACGAAATTGCGGACGTGTGAATGGATCCTTAGGGTAAGGAAATTAAAATAAAAAAACAAGAAACAAGAACACACAGTCTATTACAGAAATGAAAAATAAATTCAAAGTGCTCAGATGGGTCGCAGACAGCCCTGAATCAGTAGATCGTCCCCGGGATCTCTCTTATAGTAAGAAGTATTGCTGAATCTTGTTGTGTTAATCATCTTAGGCTACTTTTACACAAGTGTAAGTCAGGACGGATCCGTTTTCAATTGCACCATATTGTGTCAGTGAAAACAGAACCGTGCCCATTGACTTACATTGTAAGTCAGGACGGATCCGTTTGGCTCCGCAGCTGCTTGCAGCGTTTTGGTGTCCGCATACAGAACGGAATGGAGGAGGAACGGAGCAAAACTGATGCATTCTGAACGGATCCTTATCCATTCAGAATGCATTGGGGCTGAACTGATCCGTTTGGAACCGTTTGTGAGATCCCTGAAAAGGATCTCACAAACAGAATTCAAAACGCCAGTGTGAAAGCAGCCTTAAATATAAGTAATTGATAGAGGATTATAACAAGCAAATGATCAGTTGGAGTAGCAATGCGGATAACCTCTCAGGTGTTCAAAACAGTATTTCTAAAAACTTTCCGAAGGGCCCAGACACGTTGGAATTTGGAGTGAGATCTGTTCTCCCAACTGGCTAGTTCCTCCATGAGGCAAAGCTGATCTACCTTCTCACGCCACTGGTTAAGAGAAGGACGTGCTATACTGAGCCAGTGGATAGGTATCAGCAATCTAGCTGTCTGAACTAACCATGTTGGGAGGTCATAAGCC
Source organism: Bufo bufo (assembly GCF_905171765.1). Classification (NCBI taxonomy): domain Eukaryota; kingdom Metazoa; phylum Chordata; class Amphibia; order Anura; family Bufonidae; genus Bufo; species Bufo bufo. The sequence continues at coordinate 159,801,424 of NC_053393.1, read as the reverse complement.
TTAGGGGTCCAGCTCTCTAAGGGAAGCCACTACAGAACTGAAGAAGGGGACAAATGGATAACGGTGGGGCATATAGTATTTATTGTGCGCTCTATCTGATCCCAGAAGCCCTTAATCAGAGGACAGGACCAGAAAATATGAAACAATGAACCCTCCCCATCAAGGCATCTCCAGCAAGAACGCGTCTTCCAAAGTCCGATTTTAAAAAGCTTACTGGGATTGTTATACCATCTGGTCATGGTCTTGTAGGAATTTTGGTATTGCATATCAATTTCTCGAACCAGGTCATTCCAGACTTTGCTGCGTATCTAGGTCGTAGGGCCTGAAATGATCTGTTGAAATCTGACTGACTAATGAAATTGCCCTCTTTTATATATTGGGCACCCAGATTATCTGTTTCCTGCGTTGTTTTTGTACGCTCTGCTAATTCGGATATAGTCATTTCTATGAAAAGGCTTTAGTAAGAGGGATGATTGCCGATGATGGGGCGAAGTAGGAAAGGGGTCAAAGATGAGGGTAGATTTCTTGGGAAGCTAGAGAAGAGAGTCCTGCTGGTATGTAAAGCATTAATGGCATTGTAAACCCCCTCTGTCAGGCCCCCCAATTTTGGCTGTGAGACTGGGATTCCCCATAGACCAGCTAATTGTCTGTCAGAGATATTGGCTAATTCTATATTAGACCCTAAGATCCTAAATTTTAGGACACATATTTGAAGCCATCTTTTCATCTGAACTGCTTTATAGTATGTTTTTATATCTAGGAGATTACAGCCCCTGTGAAGGCAGTACCTGATCATTCTGTCATACGCTAGTCTTGGTTTTTTACCCTTCCATAGGAAAGAGGTAAACAGGCTGCGCACCCTTGCAAAAAAGGAGTGGGGTAGATATATAGGGACCATCTGGAGTAAGTAAAGGAATTTAGGCATAATATATGTTTGTAAAAGGTTCTTCATACCTAACCAGGAAACATAAGGTAGAGACAGCGAGTTCAGCTGATCTTTAACCCGTTTTAACAAAGGAATGAAATTGACTGTATATAGAGTAGAGTAGAGAATTTTCTGGTTAGAAAGATCCCGAGGTATTTGAGTTTTTCTGGCTGCCACTTGAAGGGAAAAGAGGAACTCAGGTGTTTTACCTGTTGTGTTGGGAGAGTTATATTCAATGCCTTCGATTTAGAATAGTTACATTTTGAAATTAGCCAAAGTTCTCAAATATGTTCATGAGCAGTGGGAGAGCTTGAGTGGTATTTGTAAGCATTAATAGTAAGTCATCAGGGAACAAAGCGCACTTGTGTTCTTCCGCCTCAATCCTCAGACCCCTTATAGCTGGATTATCCCTTATTTCTTGCAACAATGTTTCCATGACATTAATAAAGAGTGTCGGTGAGAGGGGGCAACCCTGCCTAGTTCCATTACCAATGGCAAAGGGTTCTGAGAGCCTGCCATTGACACGGACTCTTGCGCTGGGGTTGCGGTAAGGAGACACCGTTGCCCGAACGAAGGGTTCCAGGATCCCAAATCTAAGTAATGCCCGTTGCATAAAGAGCCAATTGACCCTATCGAACACTTTTTCAGCGTCAGTTCCTAAAAGGATGAGGGGGAGTTTTTTGTCAGTAGCTGTTTTAATAGCATTTAAAACCCTGCAAGAGTGAAAATTCCCCTCCCTTCCAGCAACAAAGCCTGCTTGATCTGGGTGTATAATCCTGGGAATTATCTTGTTTAACCTAGTCGATAATAATTTTGCCCAGATCTTCACATCAAGGTTCAAAAGAGAAATAGGTCTGTAATTACCACAGACTCTTTCATCCTTGCCCTCTTTTGGTAATATTGTTATTGGTGACTCTAGAGCTTGCTTTGGAAGATGTTCTCCTGCTAGTAAGGCTTGGCACCAGGATGTGATATGAGGGAGAAGGACTGGTAAACATTTTTTATAATAGCCGGCAGGGAACCCATCAGGACCTGGGGCCTTCCCCACTGGCATGGAGGTAATAATCCCTGAGATTTCATCTGAAGAGATTGGAGATAAAAGGGATAAGCCCTCCTCTTCTGTGAGAGTTGTTAAATTAGAATTTTTTCAGAAAGAGGTCAATGCAGGAATAGTCCGTAGTTAGTAGTGTATGAGGCTGGATATTATATAACTGATGATAGAAACTGTTAAACTCTTTCGCAATGCCTTTGGTATTAGTTGTTATGGAACCTGAGTGGGTTTTAATGCTTTTTATAAATTGGGCTTCTTTTCGTTTTTTGATCAGATGTGTCATCAACTTATTTCCCTTATCCCCGTGTGCATAACATTTGAATCTCATGTATTGGTACGCTATAGCACACCTGACATTTAACAATTATTTTAGATTTTGCCTTAGTGCTAGTAGCGCCTCTTGTTTTATCTCTGCTTTAGATATTTTTTGGATCTTTTCTAAAGAAGCTATCTGTGACAGCGATGACTTTAACAGCTTCTGTGTCTCCTTCTTGACCTTTGTACCTAGCGCTATAAATTCTCCTCTGATAAATGCTTTATGTGCTTCCCAGACTATGGTCTGGGAACTGTCAGACGGATTATTATCTTGAAAATAGTGGGATAGCTTGTCGTGGATGCTGGTTAAAGCTTAATTTGGGTCTAGCAGAGTCTCATTGAGACGCCAGGTCCATTCTCTAGCTGGGATAGACAATAAGGAAAGTGTAGTAGAGACAGGAGCAATGTCACGGCGGACGGGGAACTCAGACACACAGATAAACCAACAACCAGGCTCTAGGCGAGAAGCAGGGGAAGGGTCACCTCCTAGCTAAACCCTGACCTCTCTCCCTGCACTGCTCAGCCCACATTCAGACCTTGAAGGTAGGAATGATGTGTCCTCGTGCCTGGGCTAAAACACCCTAGACTCCCTGAGATGGTGAAAAGGGGAAAAGGAGCAGCCTGCTCGCACAGAACCTGGATGGGAAAGATGACACAAACACAACCTAGACAGCAATCAACAAAAACTGAAACCACACTTATCTTTTCTGAGCTGGAACAGACAACCTTCCTTCCTTGCTTCCAAGGCCAGACTGATTTCTATAACCCGCTCAGAACACTGGACTAGAGTGATATTTAAACCAATGACCCCACCCAGTGCACCTGATGGGAGGCGGGTCCAGCACGACTCCAAAACAAAACAAAAACTAAACACGTGCTGCTATTCTGGCCGACCTCCGCACATAGTGAGAGCAGGGCATGACAAGCATGGTCTGATACAGTCACGGGCCTATATTGGAGCTAATTAGCATCTCCAGCTGATTCTCTGAGATAAATAAGTATTCTAATCTTTGGAAAGTATGGTGTACTGTTGAATAGAATGTAAAGTCCTTAACTGATGCGTTTAGAGTCCTCCATGTGTCCACTAGGTGAGTTTCCCTGAGGACTTTTTGGATCCCCCCAATCGCTTTTTGTGAAGCAGCAGAGGTTCCCGTAGAAGTATCAACAATCGGGTTCAGGGGAGTGTTTATATCTCCTTCCACTATCCTGACACCCTCAGCAAAAGCATGGAATTTAGATAACGTGGATCTAATCCAGTTATGCTGTTTACTATTAGGAGCATAGATATTGGCCAGTGACGCCATAATGTGACCTATATTTCCTTTGACAAATATATATCGCCCTTCTAAATCTGCCTGGGTTAGAACAGGTACAAAGGGGATTGTCTTATCCAATAGCTATGCTAGCTCCCCTCGCCAACTACTCTAAAAGTTTAGTGGAACCATTGATTATAATGTGTCTGAGGAAGATTAGGTATCCTATTAGTTTTGAGGTCAGTCTCCTGCAGAAAGAAAATGTCTACTTTACTCTTCTTCAGGATTATCTGTGACCGTTTTTGAGGTGTGTTGAATCCTCTAACGTTGAAGGATGTAGTGGTTATGGCACTCATACTAATGGAGAGTATGAGGCATCGTATCTTCTGAGTCGGATGATTCCGGGAGCGATCTGAGCAAGTATGCAAAACACAATGAACATAATTAAACTCTTAAACGAAAGAACTATAGTCATGTGAAGGTGACAGATAAGCCTAGCAAGCTCCATAGCGGACCCCAGGCCATCGTAGGAGCTCTAGTATACAAGGTAAATTTCTCTGTCCCCTACTGAATCGTGGGTATGTGGGGGTAGGAGATGGTACTTGTACATCCTGATCTGGCACCACAGATCCATGCCCTCAATTAAGTAATAGCTAACATTTCAAACTTAAACCCTTACTGCCACAAGGTGGGGCTATCTCCTTGATGAAGTTACAATAGATATACTCCTCAAGAGACAACCATGCAATATAGCATAAGAAAAGGCAGAATATGCTATTAGAACAGTAAGCAACTAATAATGTATGCACATAGATACGCCCGATACATTAGGACCTATCATCTATAGACAAATAGCCCCCTTTCCTAAGTGAAAGAATGTCATCTGTGGTTCTACTAAAAGGTATTAAACTACCAATAGTGACAGGTCCCGCTGAATACACATGAAAGAAGCACAGGTACTTAGAGTTAGTGCTATGTAGTAAAACTGGTTAAGGATGAATAATAATGATAGGCCGGTTACTGTTCTCCGATTAGGGATACTTAGTTCTTGAATTTCCTAGCAGCTTCCGGCTTATGTTTGGAAAACACCGACCAGGGATCCAATCTCGGTAAAGGAGGCATCTTCAATGCTGTGTTGTCCAAGGGTAACCAAGAGTCTATCTGTAAGGGGTTAATCTCCAGGAGCGACCACACCACCGGCAGGTCTGACGGCTCACAAACAATACAGCGTTTCCTGGCCTTGCTGAAGGTAAGGCCAAAGGGATAGAGATATTTGTACATCATCTTGTGGTTTTGTAGATAATCCTTGAGAGGTTTCAAAGTGTGACTCCTATTAAGTGTTGATGGGGCTATATCCTAGTACAACTGTATAGGAGCTCCCTCATGCTGCAGATCTTTCTGGCCCCTTGCTGCTTGTAATGGAGCTGTGGTGTCGCAAATACTCAAGAGGCCCCAGGCCACATCCCTTGGCGGATCATCGCTCCCTGGAGGTGGTCTCAGGGACCTGTGGATCCGTTCGATGACTATAGATTGCGCTCTCTCTTCGCCCAAGAGGGTGGTGAATATTTGCAGGGCTGCAGAACGTAGTGCGTTTAGCTCTATGGTCTCAGGTAAGCCCTTGAACCGAATGTTCTTCCTCCTGCTCCGGTTTTCTTGATCCTCTATTAGGAGGTATGCATTGTTTATTGAGTTCATGTGAGCACGTACATATTTAAACATTACCGCACTGTAGCCCGAGAACAGGCTATGATTAATCTCTAGGGATTCAACACGGAGGCCCAAAGAGTGCATATCATGGCGCATCTCTCTTAGTTCCTGTAACACAGGAGCTAGTGCTTGGGTGAGAGACTCTTTTAAAAAAGCCCTTGCTAGGTGGGTGTTATCTTCTACCTGATAGTCGCCACTTGTTCTGTGCGCAGTGCCAGCCCCAGCATCTTCCTCCTCTTCCGAGTCAGACCTAGTAGCTCTCGGCACCATCTTGTCCATGCGTGCCGGTGAAAGTGCCTGCTTCTTTTTTACAAAGCGATCCAGTTCCGCTTGTCCCTTTTTGTGTTTGGGGGACATGGGGGGACTCTCTGGGCCTGTCTTTCCCAATCTTGACCATTTCCAAGAAGATTTGGGCGTCTTAATGGTTAGAAGCATGGGTCTGTGGAGCGGGAGCTCTGAATCAGACCTCCATCATGCTCAGCGGTCAGGCTCCGCCCCCCATAATGGCTCCTTCTAAAGAGCTCAATGAATTCGAAATTTCTTCCCTCCCAGATATTTCATCATCATCTGTGAGTGATATTGTTCCAAAGTGGAAGTGTTTAGGAGCCACTAAGTCACAAAGTGGTAGACAACATAAAGTTATAGAATGGGGTTACTAGGTACTGAGACGCATAGTGCTTAAAAGTCACCAATGTTCTACTGGCTCAATAACTGCAGGGTTCCAAACCTCCTCTGGCATTAAGCACAAGAACATTGCACTGTGAACTTCATGACATGACTTTCCATGGCCAAGCAGCTACGTGCAGCCCTTTCAGCACCAAGCACAATGCCATGGGGAGTGGTGTAAAACACACAGCCAATGAACTCTGGGGAGACGGGGGGGGGGGGATTGGCATGTTCTGTGGAGTGACAAATCACGCCTTTGTACCTGGCAGTCTGATGGATAAGTCTGGGTTTTCAAATGTAAAGAGAAGATTATTTGCCTTACTGCATTGTGCTGACTGTAAAGTTTGGTGGAGGAAGGATAATTCTATAGTGTAACGGGGTGCCGAAGGTTCACTCGGTCTCCCATCAGCTGCAGACCTGCTGCTTTGCTTCGGGAGCGAGGATCTGTGTTTGACCTTGTTCCCAGGGCAGCTTTGCTAGCTGGGAGGCTCCCTGCTCCTAGGTCTGCCTTGAGTGCTCGACTGGTCGGTCAGTGCTCGACTGGTCGGTCTGTCGGTCATGTGATGCTGGCCACGTCACATGACCCTCACTCCCCACTATAAATACAGGCAGCCTGCTGGCCACAGGTTAATGCCTGTTAATTTTAGGTATCTGGTGATTGTTTTGTTCCTGCATACTTACCTGATCCTGCGTTCCCTGACGATTCTCTGCCTGCTCCTCCTGTACTGCGCATCTCTCCTGGTATCCTGACCCCGGCTTCCACCTGACGATTCTTTGCGGACTCCTGTTGTACTTCGTTTCTCTCCTGGTATTTGACCTCGGCTTTTCCTGACTATTCTCTGCTCATTCCTTAGTACTGCGTAGCTCTCTAGGTATTGACCCGGTCCGTTCACGTTCTGTTATTTGTCTTGTCTGTCTTCCCAGCACGTATCCTAAGTTAGGGACTGCCGTCTAGTTGTCCCCTGTCATTAGGACTTGCGAGGCAAGTAGGCAGGGCCAGGGGTGAGGGTGGAGCGCAGTGGTCACTATCCTCCCCCCTGTGTGTAGTGTACGTTACCGTCACATATAGGCTTGTTTTCAGGGGTTGATCTGAGCCCCTTAGTTCCAGTGAAGGGAAATCTTAATGCTTCAGCATACCAAGACATTTTGAACAGTTGTATCCTTCCTACTTTGTGGGAATAGTTTGGGGAATGCCCTTTTCAGTTCCAACATGACTGTGCACAAAGCAAGGTCCATAAAGGCATGGTTTGGGTGACTTTGGTGTGGAAAAACTTGACTGGCCCACACATAACCCTGACATCAACCCCATCAAACACCTTTGAGATGAACTAAAATTGAGATTGCAAGCCAGTTCCTCTCGTCCAACATCAATGTCTGGCCTCTGTAATGCTCTTCTATATGAATGGGAAGAAATTCCCACAGATACACTCTAAAGTCTTGTAGAAAGCCTTCCCAGATGAGTGGAAGCAGCAAAAGAGGGACCGCCTCCATATAATTGACTGTGGATTTAGAATAGGATGTCATAAAAGCTCCTGTAGGTGTACTGTGTAGGTGTCCCTATACTTTTGTTCATATAGTGTATGGTCTACCACCTCCAGATAATTCACCATAAACTGTTTTGGATATAATGGTCTACCCAGTTGGTTCAAAAGAGAATAATGGGCACAATTAAAATCTTTGCCTATTGCTTCATGCATATGGCCGTGTCTGTATTTTTGTCTGCGACAACGAATCTGCAAAATACAGATACCTTCTATTTTTCTCAATTCCATCAATAGAAGGGACTATTCTTGTCTTCAATATGGGCAATAATAGGACATGTTCTATAATTTGTGGAATGGCCTCACAGATCCGGAAAAATATGGATGTGTGCATGACCCCATAGAAATAAATGGGTCAGTGTGCAATCTGCAAAAAATACAGTCGTGTGCATAAGACCTAAGAAGACTTAGGTGGTATTCCATTCTGATAGCACAATACATAACCTTTGTAAAAAAAAGATTGGACCAGAAAATTTAGAGAAAGGAAGACCCTTGTCTGTCCCAGTGAGCAGAAGTGACCCTCAATAGAATTTGAGCGACCCAGAAAAGCAGGTAGTGACAAATTCCCTCCCAACCTCGTAATAAAACTAAACAGGGCTAGGAAATAATATAAGCCTCTTTACACAGGCCGATTATCGGGAACACACATTTGTATGAACACCTGGCACTGATAAGTGGCCTGTGTAAATGTGCCACTGATCACGTGATGAACGAGCAAACACCTGGTATCATTGCGACACCCAAAATCATTGGGCAAGATTTATCAAGACCAGAATTTTCTGCACCTGTCTTGGTATCCCCTGCATTACTGGAGGAGGAACCTAATTTATGGTGAGGTGCTGACTCCTTCATACAGTCAGGTCCATAAATATTGGGACATTGACACAATTCTAAAATTTTTGGCTCTGTACACCACCACAATGGATTGGAAATGAAACTAACAAGATGTGCTTTAACTGCAGACTGTTAGCTTTAATTTGAGGGTATTTACATCCAAATCAGGTGAACTGTGTAGGAATTACAACAGTTTGCATATGTGCCTCCCACTTGTCAAGGGACCAAAAGTAATGGGACAATTGGCTTCTTAGCTGTTCCATGGCTAGGTGTGCGTTATTCCCTCATTATCCCAATTACAATGATCAGATAAAAGGTCCAGAGTTAATTTCCAGTGTGCTATTTGCATTTGGAATCTGTTGCTGTCAACTCTCAAGATGAGATCAAAAGAGCTGTCACTATCAGTGAAGCAAGCCATCATTAGGCTGAAAAAACAAAACAAACCCTTTAGAGAGATAGCAAAAACATTAGACGTGGCCAAAACAACTGTTTGGATCACTCTTAAAAAGAAGGAACGCACCGGTGAGCTCAGCAACACCAAAAGTCCCGGAAGACCACGGAAAACAACTGTGGTGGATGACCGAAGAATTCTTTCCCTGGTGAAGAAAACACCCTTCACAACAGTTGGCCAGATCAAGAACACTCTCCAGGAGGTAGGTGTATGTGTGTCAAAGTCAACAATCAAGAGAAGACTTCACCAGAGTGAATACAGAGGGTTCACCACAAGATGTAAACCATTGGTGAGGTTCAAAAACAGGAAGGCCAGATTAGAGTTTGCCAAACGACATCTAAAAAAGCCTTCACAGTTCTGGAACAACATCCTATGGACAGATGAGACCAAGATAAACTTGTTCCAGAGTGATGGGAAGAGAAGAGTATGAAGAAGGAAAGGAACTGCTCATGATCCTTAGCATACCACCTCATCAGTGAAGCATGGTGGTGGTAGTGTTATGGCGTGGGCATGTATGGCTGCCAATGGAACTGGTTCTCTTTTATTTATTGATGATGTTACTGCTGACAAAAGCAGCAGGATGAATACTGAAGTGTTTCGGGCAATATTATCTGCTCATATTCAGCCAAATGCTTCAGAACTCATTGGACGGCGCTTCACAGTGCAGATGGACAATGACCCAAAGCATACTGCAAAAGCAACCAAAGAGTTTTTTAAGGGAAAGAAGTGGAATGTTATGCAATGGCCAAGTCAATCACCTGACCTGAATCCGATTGAGCATGCATTTCACTTGCTGAAAACAAAACTGAAGGGAAAATGCCCCAAAAACAAGCAGGAACTGAAGACAGTTGAAGTAGAGGCCTGGCAGAGCATCACCAGAGATGAAACCCAGTGTCTGGTGATGTCTATGCGTTCCAGACTTCAGGCTGTAATTGACTGCAAAGGATTTGCAACCAAGTATTAAAAAGTAAAAGTTTGATTTATGATTATTATTATTATGTCCCATTACTTTTGGTTTCTTAACAAGTGGGAGACACATATGCAAACTGTTGTAATTCCTACACCGTTCACCTGATTTGCATGTAAATACCCTCAAATTACAGCTGACAGTCTGCAGTTAAAGCACATCTTGTTTGTTTCATTTCCAATCCATTGTGGTGGTGTATAGAGCCAAAAATGTTAGAATTGTGTCGATGTCCCCATATTTATGGACCTGACTGTATATTAGGCGCATCCTAAGCTGCCGTAGATTTCTGTCTTCATTTATGCTAGAAAACTGGCAGAAACCAGCCACCTCTCCTCCCTCACCACGGCTCATCTCTTCCTTTACCACTCCCCCTTTTTGAAAAGTGGCGAGGGGGTGTAAAAATGAAACTTGCTGCAAAATTGTATTGCAATAACGTTTACAAAGTTGCAAACACAGGGTTTGTGACTTTTTTTCACCAGCTAAGGCTACTTTCACACTAGCGTTCGGGTGTCCGCTCGTGCGCTCCGTTTGAAGGGGCTCACGAGCGGTCCCGAACGCATCCGTCTGGCCCCAATGCATTCTCAATGGATGCGGATCCACTGAGAATGCATCCGCCTGTCAGCGCTCAGCCTCCGCTCCGCTCAGTAAGCGGACACTTGAACGCTGCTTGCAGCGTTCGGGTGTCCGCCTGGCCGTGCGGAGGCGAGCGGATCCGTCCAGACTTCTAATGGAAGTCAATGGGGACGGATCCGCTTGAAGATGACACCATATGGCTCAATCTTCAAGCGGATCCGTTCCCCATTGACTTACAATGCAAAGTCTGAACGGATCCGCTCAGACAACTTTCACACTTAGAAAATTTTCTAAGTTTTAATGCAGACGCATCCGTTCTGAACGGATGCGAACGTCTGCATTATCGGAGCGGATCCGTCTGATGAAACATCAGACGGATCCGCTCCGAACGCTAGTGTGAAAGTAGCCTAACTAGCGTAAGGAGATAATAAATCTCCCCCAATTGTCCACTATAAACAGGAATCTGCTGCACAGTAACAACTCTCTGTGAGGACGAACGATTGTTGTACAATACAGCTCTCACCTCCTATGATGAGCAGGCAATTATCGGGAACTAATAGTTTATTCCCGATAATTGACTGCCCAGTCGGCCCCTGTAAAGAGGTCTCAACCACAATAAGCAAACACTTGTCAACAACATCAGAAGGTCCTTTTAGCTGACAACCAGTCATGGTAGTTGACACCAGTAATGTGACATTGAGGACTATGGTGTTGGTGTATAACAGGGATGCTCAACCTGCGGCCCTCCAGCTGTTGTAAAACTACAACTCCCACCATGCCCATCTGTAGGCTGATATAGCTGTAAGCTGTCCGGGAATGATGGGAGTGGTAGTTTTCCAACAGCTGGAGGGCCGCAGGTTGAACATGCCTGGTGTATAAGCTCTTGAGGGTAAATCTTGTGCTGGTGAGCAAAACAAATTCAGTGCTGCATTTTTCTGTTTATATTGAAATAACTTTGGCTGGATACTTTAAAGTTTGTGATATGTCTCCAGTTACTCACTTTGTCTTGCTAGTGAAGAAGTTTAAATATGAGCTGTCTAGGTCAGGCTGGTAAACCTCTTTTCTCTGCACCAATTCGATGTGCCCTTTCTATGGCTAATTGAGTTGTTACATTTTCGGGTTGGAGAGCTTGAAGGCCATTCAGACATAAATAGTTCTGCAAGGATAACAAGTTTAGGAACTCCTATATTACATAGATTATTGCTACAACTATGATTTTTCAGATTGTCTACTTATCTTGAAGAGGTCTCACAATATTATTTGTGTCATCAAAGTGAACATTTTGAGAGCGGCTAGAGTGTTCCAGATCTGGCAATCTTATGCTATGCTGTGTAACCGGATGTAGCATTCTAACTAGGGAGGACTGAAAAGGCAGTAAACATGCAGCAATGGTGGGTATAAGTAGAAATGGCTTTTGTTGACACTTGCAGCATGTGCTCATTTTGGGCATTCATTAAGTGTTCTGTAGAATCTGGCGTCAATTATATCCGTGTAAGGGCTCGTTCACACGACCGTGTGAAGCCTGTGCCCGTGCTGTGGACTGCAAATTGCGGTCCGCAATGCACGGGCACCATCCGTGGGGCAGGCGCATGGGGATCGCAGACCTATTCACTTGAATGGGTCAGCGATCCTTCCGTTACGCAAAAAGATAGAGCAAGTTTTATCTTTTTGCGGTGCGGAAGCACGGAACGGAACCCCAAAAAGCACTCCGTAGTGCTTCCGTAGTGTTCCGTTCTTCCATTCCGCATCTCCGGATTTGTGGACCCACTAAAATGAATGGGTCCGCATCCGTGATGCGGAATGGCCACGGAACGGTACCAGTGTATTGCGGATCCGCAAATGCGGTCTGCAATACAGCAACGGGCATTACACGTTCGTGTGAACGTGCCCTAACTCTGTTTTAACTGCGACAGATGTGCTGGCTTTATCCATGTTTATCTATAGACAAAATAAACTCCTTTTAAGAAATATAGATGGTATCATAAAAGGTGTCACCATAAAGCTATGAGGTTACATGATACTTTCAGAAGAGAAGATATTGGATAACATCAGCGCCTTCTTCCCAGTGTCTAAACTCACTGCTTTCTGTTGCGATGAAGTGAAGTTTGGTCTTTTGCTGCCATCTAGTAATCAGGCTGTATAAAAGATTGTTTCCACAAAATAGAAAGAAAATGGTCTCTTGGAATGAACGCGTTAATCTGGTGGCATTAGAGTTGGCAGAGCTTGTTAAGAGCTCATTTGCATCCCTTGCTTCCCCGTGTACTTTTAATGATGAACACAAATGTGATAAAATCAGGCACAGTCATGTAACTTGATTACTTATGAGTCTGTTTCAAATATAATATACTTTAAAAACGTGAAACAAATAGATTCCAGCATCAATAAAGAAGAGAAGAAATCAGACAATAAAAACTCATTGAGCTTAACACACTTCTGTACTTAATGCACACATTTATCAGTACTGTGTTCTCTCCAGAGTGACGGAAGAGGGTCATGTTGTAATGGCTGCCTGCCGATGGTATTGGTTATCTCACAGGTTTACACCTATGGCTGTTTACACCTATGACCATTTACCCCTTAAGGACCCTGGGATTTTCCATTTTTGCATTTTCGATTTTCACTTCCCGCCTTCCCATAGTCCTAACTTTTTTATTTTTCCATTCACATAGCCTTATAAGGGCTTATGTTTTGCGGGGCAAGTTATAATTTCTAATGGCACTATTTACGGTTGCATACCATGTAGTAGGGGGCGGGGAAAAAAATCCAAATGGGGTAGAATTGGGAAAAAACGCTATTCTGATAAAGTATTTTTTTTTACACTGTACATTATGCGGTAAAATTGACCTGTTATCTTCATTCTCGAGGTCAGTACGGTTCCAACGATACCATACTTGTATAATTTGTCTTGTGTTTTAATACAGAAAAAAAAAAAAAACCTTTGAGGAAATATTTTTTTTTTATAACCATATTCTGACCCCTATTACTTTTTTGTAGCTATGTGTACGGGACTGTGTGAGGGCTAATTTTTTCCAGGACGATCTGTTCTTTTCAGTGATACCAATTTTAAGTGTGTGCGACTTTTTGATCACTTTTGATTAAAAAATTATTGGGTTGTTGAAGTGACAAAAATGGCAAATTTGGCAGTTTATTTTATTTTTTCCTACGCCATTTGCTGTATGCCATTAATATTGTTATATTTCAATAGTATGGGCATTTTTGCACTCGGCGATGCCCATGATGTTTATTTTTTTTCTTGGTTAAGTATTTTTATTTTAAGGAAAGAGGGGTGATTTTAACTTTTTTTTTTTTTGTAAAAATATTTTTTTTTAAACTCTTTTTTAAGTCACCTTGGGTGACAATAACTGGCAATCATTAGATTGCCCATAGTATTCAGTGATGGCTAAATAGCCATAATTGAAGACTTCATTTGCACTATATCAATATAAGGTTGCCACCTAGTGGCCTGTATTGATATATATACATCTAATTGACTCTGAAGCCTGCTTGAGGCTTCGGTCAATTAGCGCAAGGTAACAGGTTCGCCGATCTCACCCGGGTAAAGCTGTTACCGGACAGGAAGCGCGTGACTTCCGGTTCCGGTCTGCGCAGATGCGGTGATCACATTTGACCATAGCATCTGAAGGGTAAGATGTATGCGATCAGCCTTATGTGCCACGGGTCTCTGCTATTTAAAATAGCAGAAACCCCGCAGCTAAGGCGCCCGCTGCATGTGCGAGCGGGCGCCATGTTTAGGGATCGGACCCATAATGTACAGCTACGTCATGGGTCCTTAAAGGGTTAACTACAGTGGCCATTAGATGTCCCTTAATGTTCTCCTCCTGAATCTGCCTATATAGTACAGTACCGGCTGTGGATCAAAGTAGAGAAGCCTTAAAGTAATGGTGGCCAACTGGAGCTACTGATGGTAAACAAATACTTGCCAACTTTTAATAGTTGGCCTCTGGGGGATGCAGGATTGTGGATCGCAAACAGCGTCATTGAAGTTTTTCCTCATTTTCTGAATTCCCAACCACTTTCTCAGGAGGCTCCAACCTTTTTGTACGGGTGACATATAATCCCAGCGCCACATAAAGTTAGAGCTCATGGAGGGATGTGTGGGAGATTTGCAAGCTCTTCCGGGAGATCTCCCCTTTTTCTGGGAGCCTCTCAGAGTTGGCCAGTATTGCCAAACACCGAATGATATGCTTCAGATCTGCACTACATACAGTTTAATGCCCTGGTGTAAAACATGCAGATTGTAATGGACATTGAATGTACAACATATGTGCCAACTAACTACCGTAGTTTGATTTTCGGCTCGACCTAAGGGTGTTATCCGGGTGGTCCCATGTTTTTCACCCTTCAAGGCCTCATGCACACGACAGTTGTTTTTCTCGGCCTCCGTTCCGTTTTTTTTGCGGATAGGATGGGGACCCATTCATTTCAATGGGTCAGCAAAAAAATGCTGATAGTTCATCCGTTTGTGTTTCGCGTTCGTTGTTCGTGTTTCCCTTCAGCCAAAAAAATTGTGCATGTCCTACTTTTTTCACATTTGCGGACAAGGATCCTCCAAAAAAAACGGATGCCGCCTCTGTTTTTTTTTGCGGACGCACAATTTGCAGACGCAAAAAACAACTGTCGTGTGCATGAGGCCTAACTCCTATGCAGGGTTCTCACATTCACTGTAGCCACCAGGCTGTAACCTCTTGAAATAGTCCAGGTTTAGTTGGCAGCTGACCCACGGGGGTCAGAGACACCAATGCAAACACTGAGGGAACAGGTAATATTCATAGTCAGGAAACAGTCTGAGGTCAGGGTAGGAAGAATTTGTGCTTATCTGTAAAACAAGTCTGAGATCAGAGCAGGCAGCTGAGGGTCAATATGGTAAATAGGTAAAAGTCAGGGCAGGCAGCAGAGGGTCAGAGTCGGTAAACAGGCAGCGTATGACATACAAGCAGACAAACAAAAATGCAAACCCTTACTAGGTCTAGCAGATTACAATATCTAAAGCTCAGGCACTTCAAGTAAACACACTGGATAATAGTAATACACATAACAGTACTGGCCCTTTAAGTGCCATGAAGTGCACAGGATGAGGCCTTTCAGCCTGTCGCCAGCTGCGGCCCCCAGGGAAGGACTTTAGTGGCTGGCAGAGGAGGGCCAACCAGTCTAGTTGAGTGTTGCAGTGCCTGTGCCCACCAGTATAGTGGGACAGCAGTTGGCACAGAGCGCTGCCATGACACACAACCACAACTTCTACTATGTTCCATCACTCTGTATAAATCCAAGACACACCTTAACTAATAGGCATAACACTTAGTAACAGGCCAGGGTCAGGACTGGCAGAGTTTATGTGAATCCGTGAAAGAGGTCTGAGGTCAGGGCTGGCCACAGAGGGTCACAACACTAAACAGGCATAGGTCAGTATACGAGCAGACAAAAGGAAACAGCACAGCTTTGTAAGTAACTTAGCAAGCTTGCAACCTAATTGCTTAGGCAAGGAGATGAAGTCAGCAGGTGTCACGACCTATCGCTGATCCTGTGGTGCCTGGGGTCAGAAGGTTGCAACGGATGGCTACTCGCCTGATTTCAAGGGATCGCTCCATGACCTAGTTGTGGGAATGGATTCCGGTCCAGGTTTTCCTGTTTTGGTTTACTATCCTTTTTGTCCTATCTAGGTATCGGTAGTTTTCCTTTCAACTGTTCTGGGTCTGCCACTCCCAGCCACTATTTAGTCTCTTTTCCTACTTCCCTTGTTGCCAGATATAGACCTTCCTTTCAGGTTATCTATTCTGACCTCAGGTGGTGTTGCTGTGGAGTTGCTGGAGCAGTTGGAACCAGTGCGGTTGGATCTCCGGTCCTCTTCAGTTTGTTGTATACTGTTTGTTGTCTCCCTTCGGGGTTATCTGTGGTGTTTGCAGGCTCGGACTGACCCACCGGGGAACCGGGTAAACCCTCGGTGGGCCCCTGGCATTTTCATTCATAATGATTAGTGAGTGCAGCAGGCAGCTGTCCAGCTTCCCGCTGGCCAGCACCGCTGCCTGCCACTTCAATGAGCACTGATAGTGACGTGACGTCTCCAGAGTCAGAGTTGTCATATAAGTGGCGAGATGACTGATCCAGGCCATGATCATTCACCTCGCCACTTCACTTGCCATAGCCGCCGTCCGCCAGTGCCCAGCGCCTCCCTCTCCAGACCGCTCCCCGCAGCGCTGCTCGTGGGCCCCGCCTCCTCATACGTGACTTGCCTGCACTGCGCTCTCCGTTGTAACGCACCAAGTTGATCAGTTAGGATCTCAACTGCGGAGTCAATGGACATCCACTTTTACCACACTGCTTGAGTGTTGGCTGTGAGGTTTGCGGCTGCTCAGTATGAACCCCAGGCGGATCTCTCAGTCTTAAGCGGAGAGTTTGGGGTTAGCAAAATCATTTACCGCGAACCAACTAAATAGAAATACTAATGGGGAGGAAGATCTCCCAATACTTGAAGGGGTTACAGGTTAGTATATAGCATGTCCTCAGTTCAGGGTTAATACTGCAATACCAACTCTCACCTCCTGGAGATCCCTCCACTCTGCATTCCAGATCAATAGACAAGCCAGTTAACAGGCATATACTTGCGGTTAGTAGTCCCTGGCGAGGGAGCCAGCAGCGGGGGAGCCAGTGGCTGAAGGGTGGAAGTCCTCCACGGCGTTTTAGGGTTCCAGTCCGGATTTAGGGACAGAGTCCTCTGGTTGAATGGAGCTGGCAGGGTGCGCACTCCATTAGTGGAACACCCTGTACAGCCCCTGTCTCCTATTTATCGGCCGGAGCGTGAGTGGGCGGAGCCACAAGACGGCCCGGCGGCCGCTGCGTTCCACGCTGGAGCGCAAGCCAGCGTATCATTACAGGCGGCCGCTGCGTTCCACGCTGGAGCACAACCCAGCGTATCATTATAGGCGGCGGTTGCGTTCCACGCTGGAGCGCAATCCAGCGTACCCTTACATCCGTACAGAGCATCCCTACGCAGCGCAGGCGCGCAGTCAGTAAGGTTCCCCGCCGCGCCCTGGAGTCTGCAGAGCGCAGCAGCGGGTTTATAGTGTGCCGCCCGCGGGTGCTCAGTTAGCTGCCTCCTGCCTGTGAGCAAGACAGATAGAGCCGAGGCAGTGGACGTCACGCTCTCTGTCTCAGGCTAGTCCAGATAGTATTTTAACCGTTTTTACTGGAATTTGGTTTTACCTTTTAAAAAAATATTATTCACATTTTATTGCCTTCCCCCTTGGAAAGTACAACTCCCAGCATGCCTTGTCAGATGCGAACCTTCAGGAACTGCTGGGAGTTGTCAATTGCCATCAATTGCCAGTACCAAAATTACTGTATACAAGCAAATAAGGGTGGGTTTACACTTGCGTTCTGGCTTTCCGTTATAGGCTCTATTTATAATTGAATACCCAGACAGAATGAAAAACGGAAACCTTCAAGAGGCATTCCATTTTGATACGTCACAATAGAAGTCTATGGGCAAGTATAACGGATCCGTCTGGTCTGGTTTCCGTTATGCAAGACGGAAAACAAAGTACTGTCGCCAGGATCCGTTATGATTGCCTATAGACTACTACTATGACGGATCAAAACAGAATGCCTCTTAAAGGTTTCTGTTTTGCATTCCGTCTGTGCGTTCCATTATAATCAGAACCTATAGCAGAATGCCAGAACGCAAGTTTGAACCCACCCTTAACCTGTTTAGGACATAGGGCGTACCGGTACGCCCTGATGTCCCGGTCCTTAAGGACACAGGACGTACCGGTACGTCCTATGTATTTCCGATCACCGCCGCTCGGCGGGCGGTGATCGGAACCCGGTGCCTGCTAATATCATTCAGCAGGCACCCAGGGTCAATGACCAGGGGGTCTATTCAGACCTGCGGTTTGCAGCGCTTTCGGGAGGTTTCTGATCCCTGTGACCACGGGGATCAGAAACTTCTAAATGCCTTTATTTTATGTTTAACCTTCCCCCCTGCAGCCCTCTGTGTTATGTGCCGGCGGGCGCAGCGGGGTTGGGGGTGCGGGCGGCAGTGCGGGCGGGAGGGCCGTGCGATCATCAGGGCGGTGCTGGGGGGCGGGCAGGTGCGCGATCATCCGCCCGCCCCCTCTCTCAGGATGGCCGAGTGGTTTGCAGAGTGTCAGCACCATGGTGCTGATCAGAGGCTGTCCATGGTGCTAATTAGACTTCTGCTAAAGGCAGAAGTCTAATCAGACTTTGTAAAGTAAAAATACAGTACAGTACACTATATAGTGTACTGTACTGTATTATACAGACATCAGACCCACTGGATCTTCAAGAACCAAGTGGGTCTGGGTAAAAAAAAAAGTGAAAAAAAGTAAAAATAAAAAAACACATTTATCACGGTTTAAAAAATGAAAAAAATAAAATTCCCTAAACATATTTGATATCACCGCCTCCGTAATGACTAGATCTATAAAACGGTCATGTTACTTTCCCTGCACGGTGAAGGCCATAAAAAAATTAAAATAAAAACTATGATGAAATTGAAATGTTGTCCACCTTACTTCGCAAAAAAGGTAATAAAAGTGATCAAAAAAGTCATATGTACGCCAAAATAGTACCAATCAAACCGTCACCTCATCACGCAAAAAATGAGCTCCTACATGAGACAATGGCCCAAAAAATAAAAAAACTATGACTCTCAGACTAAAACATGATTTTTTTGTTTCAAAAATGCTTTTTTATGTTAAACGTAAAAAAAAAAAAAAAAAAAAGTAGACATATTAGGTATCGCCGTGTCCGTAAGAATCTGCTCTATAAAAATACCACATGACCTAAACCCTGAGGTGAAGACCGTAAAAAAAGAAAAAAAAAACTGTGTCAAAAATGCCATTTTTTGTCACCTTACATTACAAAAAGTGTAATAGCAAGCGATCAAAAATTCGTATGCCCCCCAAGCTAACCGTCATCTCATTCCACAAAAATGATACCTTACCTAGGACAATCGCCCAAAAACTGAAAAAACTATGGAGACACTAAAACATGATTTTTTTTGTTTCAAAAATGAAATCATTGTGTAAAACTTACATAAATAAAAAAATATTATACATATTAGGTATCGCCGCGTCCGTGGCAACCTGCTCTATACAAATACCACATGATCTAACCTGTCAGATGAATTTTGTAAATAACAACAACAAAAAACGGAGCCAAAACAGCTATTTCTTGTTACCTTGCCTCACAAAAAGTGTAATATAGAGCAACCAAAAATCATATGTACCCTAAACTAGTACCAACAAAACTGCCACCCTATCCTGTAGTTTCTAAAATGGGGTCACTTTTTTGGAGTTTCTACTCTAGGGGTGCATCAAGGGGACTTCAAATGGGACATGGTGTAAATAAACCAGTCAAGCAAAATCAGCCTTCCAAAAGCCATATGGCATTCCTTTCCTTCTGCGTCCTGCCACATATGGGGTGTTTCTGTAAACTACAGAATCAGAGCCATAAATATAGAGTTTTGTTTGGCTGTTAACCCTTGCTTTGTAACTGGAAAAAAATTATTAAAATGGAAAATCTGCCAAAAAAGTGAAATTTTGAAATTGTATCTTTATTTTCCATTAATTCTTGTGGAACATTTAAAGGGTTAACAAAGTTTGTAAAATCAGTTTTGAATACCTTGAGGGGTGTAGTTTCTTAGATGGGGTCATTTTTATGGAGTTTCTACTCTAGGGGTGCATCAGGGGGGGCTTCAAATGGGACATGGTGTAAATAAAGCAGTCCAGCAAAACCTGCCTTCCAAAAACCATACGGGGCACCTTTCCCTCTACGTCCTACTGTGTGCCCATACAGTAGTTTACGGCCACATATGGGGTGTTTCTGCAAACTACAGAATCGGGGCAATAAATATAGCATTTTTTGGGCTGTTAACCCCTTGCTTTGTTACTGGAAAAAATGGATTAAAATGGAAAATTTGCCAAAAAATTGAAATACTCAAATTTCATCTCCATTTGCCATTAACTCTTGTGGAGCACCTAAAGGGTTAACGACGTTTGTAAAATCAGTTTTGAATACCTTGAATACCTTTTGGGTGGTTTCTATTATGTAAGCCTCACAAAGTGACTTCAGACCTGAAGTGGTCCCTAAAAATTGGGTTTTTGAAAATTTCTGAAAAATTTCAAGATTTGCTTCTAAAGTTCTAAACATTGTAACTTCCCCAAAAACTAAAATGTCATTCCCAAAATGATCCAAACATGAAGTAGACATATGGGGAATGTAAAGTAATAACAATTTTTGGAGGTATTACTATGTATTATAGAAGTAGAAAAATTAAAACTTGGAAATTTGCAATTTTAAAAAAATTTGGGGTAAATTTGGTATTTTTTTATAAATAAAAATGAATTTTTTTGACTTAATTTTACCAGTGTCATGAAGTACAATATGTGACGAAAAAACAGTCTCAGAATGGCCTGGATAAGTCAAAGCGTTTTAAAGTTATCAGCACTTAAAGTGACACTGGTCAGATTTGCAAAAAATGGCTTGGTTCTTAAGCTGCAATATGGCCGAGTCCTTAAGGGTTTAATTATCCCTATTAAACTGGCTGACATTATCCATATGCAAATGTTCTTCTCCACCTGCCGGTGTTCTAACGAATTTCCCTACCCGATAAATTTCCCTACCCTCGTCACTTCCTGTTGTGCCGCGGCCGGACTGGACATGACGTTCCCAGCTTTGGAAGGAGGTGTGCCGCGCAGGCGCACAACGACGGTAGGGAAACTTCTGCAGCGGTTCGAGGGTAGGGAAAAATGATGGACCAGTGCGAACGCGCGGCTAATTACTTCCGTCGGGATACACTGCACGTGCGCATCAGAGGGCAGGGAGATCATTCCACCGAACATCCATCCGATCACCGCGCCTGCATAGTGTGGGGGGTAGGGAGATCTGATGGCCATTTGTTCTGTTAAATCTCCCTAACCCTCACTGCTCACGCGCGGTGTCTGATCCTGCATGTCCATTTTCCGTTCCCCGCAATGTTTATATGCACCACAGCATGGGCATAGTCAAGTGCTCTGCTTCTGCCAATGACATGCAATGACATGCTGCTTGTGGCCATGTCACTGCTGAAGCCAGTCATTGGCTGCAGCAGAGCATACTACTATGACCACACTGTGCCAGATGTAAACACAGCGCAGAACAGAACATGGATATGCAGACAGCAGTGTGGAGAACCAAAGTGGTGGGGAGCAGGTAAGCATGAATCATCTGTTTAGAGAGGCAGGCTGCGGGCACTTGCCAAAAATCTTTTTTCCCAGAGAATCCCTATATAGGCCACATCTTTAACAGTTGTAAAATAAAGTAATGCAGAACAGTTGCCAATCTGACAGACCTCCGCACACCGTCCGAGCAGGGCATGACAACACGTGTCTAACCATTTGTTTTGTTTTGGAATCATGCTGGATCCGCCTTCCTTCAGGTGCTCTGGGTGGGGTCATTGGCTTAAATTGCCTTCACTCCCAGAGGGCCGCGCGGGTTATAGAATTCAGTCTGGCCTTGGATTCAAGGAAGGAAGGATTGTCTGTTCCAGCTCAGATAAGTTTGGTTTCTGCCATTACTCAGCGGTTTTGTGATGGCGTCAATTGATGCACTGGTTGACCGCATGCACGGATTATACCTAGAGGTGGCGGATCTGCGTAGTTCGGTCACACGGTGTCAGAGTGTTCTGGCATCAGGTGCAGGTCAAATTGGTGGGAGCCTAAAGTCGCTCTTCCCGAGAAATTTACAGGGGGTGCAGATGATTTTTAAAGAATCGTGCAAATTGTATTTTCGACTGCGTCCATTTTCATCAGGTGATGAAAGTCAGAGGGTTGGTATAATCATGTCTCTGCTAAAAGGGGACGCGCAATCCTGGGCTTTTTCTCTGCCGCCCGGTTCTCTGGCCCTCCTGGTCGGTGGAGGAATTTTTCAAAGCCCTGGGATTGATTTACAATAGCCCAGATCGGGTCTCGATGGCAGAATCTAAATTGCGTAACTTATTACAGGGTAAACATACTGCAGAGGTTTACTGCATAGAGTTTAGGAGATGGGCTACTGAGTCGGGGTGGAACGACCCCGCGTTACGTAGTCAGTTTTGTCAGGGGTTATCTGAGAGATTGAAAGATGCCCTGGCTTTTCATGAGTACCCGGATACTCTAGAGAATGCTATGTCTTTGGCTATACGGTTGGATAGACGTATCAGAGAGAGTTGTAAGGGTCCCTCCGTGAAAGGGATCCCTTCTGCGTGTGGTTTTGTCTCACCTGCTGCCCAGGGTGATATTACTTATAACTCTGGGGTAGTGGAGGAACCCATGCAGTTGGGGCAGATATCTTTTCGTTCTGGTAGGAGAAACTTTAGGAGATTACATAAATTATGTTACTACTGTGGTAAAAGTGACCATTTTGTTTTTGCTTGTCCTTTTGTTAAACCGCGTGATGATATGAAAGAAAAAAAAAACGTCCTGACTCTTGGTAGCGTGAATGGAGTAGTGGAACAAGCAAATATGCAAGCTCCCTGTAATTCTCGTTTTCTCCTTCCAGCTATGGTGGGGCTAGACTCAAGAAATTTTTTTGTTGAGGTATTCATTGACTGTGGTGCTGGGCTAAACCTTATTGACTTTCTTTTCCTTCAAAATCTGGGTCTAAGTACGTGCACTTTAGAAAGGGAGATTCCGGTGTTTGCAATAGATTCTTCACCTCTTTCTCAAAGGAGTCTCACTCATATTGCACATGATATTCAGTTGAGGTTGGGTGATTTACATGTAGAGCTTATTTCTTGTTTTGTCATGAGGAATTTGCCTGCTCCTATAGTCCCAGGTTTACCGTGGTTGACAAAACATAATCCAATTATTGATTGGCAGGCAAGACAAATTATTGGTTGGGGAGAGTTTTGTTCGGAGAATTGTCTTGGCACATCTATCTCTGGGGTGTCCACTGCGGTTCTACCTCAATATCTCTCAGACTTTGCGGATGTCTTTTCGGAGGGTGGGACTCAGGAATTGCCCCCTCATCGTGACTATGATTGTCCTGTTAATCTCATCCCAGGATCTAAGTTGCCAAAGTCTCGCCTTTACAATCTTTCCCAACCTGATGGTCATGCGAAAGTATATCGCCGAGAGTTTGGCAAAAGGTCATATTAGGCCATCGAAGTCTCCGGTGGCAGTAGGTTTTTTCTTTGTTAAGAAAAAGGATGGATCACTGAGACCGTGTTTGGATTTTTGGGAATTGAACCGCATTACGGTCCGGGATCCGTATCCCCTTCCTTTGATCTCCGACCTTTTTGATCAGAGTGTTGGTGCCAGGGTGTTCTCCAAGTTGGATTTGAGAGGGGCCTACAATCTGATCAGAATCAAGGAAGGGGATGAGTGGAAGACGGCCTTCAAAACGCACGAGGGTCATTTTGAGAATCTGGTTATGCCTTTTGGGTTGACGAACGCGCCAGCGGTATTTCAGACATTCATCAATGACTATTTTCATCACTTGGTGGGGAGGTTCGTGGTACAAACCGGATTCCAAAAAAGTTGGGACACTATACAAATCGTGAATAAAAACTGAATGCAATGATGTGGAGGTGCCAACGTCTAATATTTTATTCAGAATAGAACATAAATCACGGAACAAAAGTTTAAACTGAGAAAATGTACCATTTTAAGGGAAAAATATGTTGAATCAGAATTGTATGGTGTCAACAAATCCCCAAAAAGTTGGGACATGGCCATTTTCACCACTGTGTGGCATCTCCCCTTCCTCTTACAACACTCAACAGACGTTTGGGGACCGAGGAGACCAGTTTCTCAAGTTTAGAAATAGGAATGCTCTCCCATTCTTGTCTAATACAGGCCTCTAACTGTTCAATCGTCTTGGGCCTTTTCTTTGTTGCACCTTCCTCTTTATGATGCGCCAAATGTTCTCTATAGGTGAAAGATCTGGACTGCAGACTGGCTATTTCTGTACCCGGATCCTTCTCCTATGCAGCCATGATGTTGTGATTGATGCAGAATGTGGTCTGGCATTATCTTGTTGAAAAATGCAGGGTCTTCCCTGAAAGAGATGACGTCTGGATGGGAGCATATGTTGTTCTAGTACCTGAATATATTTTTCTGCATTGATGGTGCCTTTCCAGACATGCAAGCTGCCCATGCCACACGCACTCATGCAACCCCATACCATCAGAGATGCAGGCTTCTGAACTGAGCGTTGATAACAACTTGGGTTGTCCTTGTCCTCTTTGGTCCGGATGACATGGCGTCCCAGATTTCCAAAAAGAACTTCGAACCGTGACTCGTCTGACCACAGAACAGTCTTCCATTTTGCCACACTCCATTTTAAATGATCCCTGGCCCAGTGAAAACGCCTGAGCTTGTGGATCTTGCTTAGAAATGGCTTCTTCTTTGCACTGTAGAGTTTCAGCTGGCAACGGCGGATGGCACGGTGGATTGTGTTCACTGACAATGGTTTCTGGAAGTATTCCTGAGCCCATTCTGTGATTTCCTTTACAGTAGCATTCCTGTTTGTGGTGCAGTGTCGTTTAAGGGCCCGGAGAACACGGGCATCCAGTATGGTTTTACGGCCTTGACCCTTACGCACAGAGCTTGTTCCAGATTCTCTGAATCTTTGGATGATGTTATGCACAGTTGATGATGATAGATGCAAAGTCTTTGCAATTTTTCGCTGGGTAACACCTTTCTGATATTGCTCTACTATCTTTCTGCGCAACATTGTGGGAATTGGTGATCCTCTACCCATCTTGGCTTCTGAGAGACACTGCCACTCTGAGAAGCTCTTTTTATACCCAATCATGTTGCCAATTGACCTAGTTTATGTTAATTGGTCTTCCAGCTCTTCGTTATGCTCAAATTTACTTTTTCCAGCCTCTTATTGCTACTTGTCCCAACTTTTTGGGGATTTGTTGACACCGTGAAAATTGGAATCAACGTATTTTTCCTTTAAAATGATACATTTACTCGGATTAAACGTTTCATCTATGTTCTATTACAAATAAAATATTGACATTTGCCATCTCCACATCATTGCATTCAGTTTTTATTCACAATTTGTTAAGTGTCCCAACTTTTTTGGAATCCGGTTTGTAGTTTACTTAGATGACATTTTAATTTACTCTCCTGATCTGAAGACCCATCAGGATCATTTTGCCGATCCTTCAGGAGAATAAATTATATGCCAAATTGGAAAAATGGGTGTTTTCGGTGCAGGAGCTTCCGTTTTTGGGATATCTGCTTTCCGACTCTGGTTTCCGTATGGACCCCGAAAAGGTCTGGGCGGTTCTGGAATGGGATCGACCAGAGAATCAGAAAGCTTTGATCCGGTTTTTGGGGTTTACTAACTATTATAGAAAATTTATTCTGAACTATTCCACCATTGGTAAACCTCTGACTGATATGACAAAGAAGGGCACTGACGTCTCTGTTTGGTCGGAGGAGGCATTACAGGCCTTTTCGACTATTAAGGAGTGTTTTGCGTCTGCTCCCATTCTGGTGCAGCCCGATGTGTCTCAGCCATTCGTGGTGGAGGTGGATGCATCAGAGGTGGGGGTGGGAGCGGTGCTGTCGCAGGGTTCTTCTCCTGGCAAGTGGGTCCCGTGTGCTTTTTTTTCTAAGAAGCTCTCGGTCGCCGAGAGGAACTATGATGTGGGAGATAGAGAGTTGCTGGCTATAAAGTTGGCCTTTGAGGAATGGCGTCACTGGTTGGAGGGGGCTTCTCACCCCGTTACTGTTTATACGCATCATAAGAATTTGGCTTACCTGCAATCTGCCAAGCGTCTGAATCCTAGGCAGGCCAGATGGTCACTGTTTTTTACCAGGTTTAATTTTGTTGTTACTTTTCGTCCGGGGGTCAAAAACATCAAGGCAGATGCGTTGTCTCGCAGTTTTCCTGGGGGAGGTGATTCAGAGGATCCTGCTCCGATTTTGGCTGACGGGGTTGAGGTTTCAGCTCTGTATCCCGAATTGGAGATGGAGGTGTTGGGAGCTCAGGAGGGGGCTCCTGGTTCTTGTCCCCCAGGGAGGTTGTTTGTTCCAGAAGAACTGCGATACAAGGTTTTCAAGGAACATCACGATACTGTCCTTGCCGGACATCCTGGTGGTAAGTCCACCTGTGACCTTGTGTCCCGGAGGTTCTGGTGGCCCCGGGTTACGTAGGAGCATTGAGGATTACGTGGCAGCTTGTGAGACCTGTGCACGATCTAAGGTTGCTCATACTCAACCGGCTGGTTCACTCCTTCCTTTATCTATTTCGTCTCGTCCTTGGACGCACTTGTCCATGGACTTTATTACGGATTTACCGAGTTCCTCGGGGAAAACAGTACAGTCGTGGCCAAAAGTTTTGAGAATGACCAAAATATTCGTTTTCACAAAGTTTGCTGCTAAACTGCGTTTAGATCTTTGTTTCAGTTGTTTCTGTGATGTAGTGAAATATAATTACACGCACTTCATACGTTTCAAAGCCTTTTATCGACAATTACATAACATTTATGCAAAGAGTCAGTATTTGCAGTGTTGGCCCTTCTTTTTCAGGACCTCTGCAATTCGACTGGGCATGCTCTCAATCAACTTCTGGGCCGATTCCTGACTGATAGCAACCCATTCTTTCATAATCACTTCTTGGAGTTTGTCAGAATTAGTGGGTTTTTGTTTGTCCACCCCCCTCTTGAGGATTGACCACAAGTTCTCAATAGGATTAAGATCTGGGGAGTTTCTAGGCCATGGACCCAAAATGTCAACGTTTTGGACCCCGAGCCACTTAGTTATCACTTTTGCCTTATGGCACGGTGCTCCATCGTGCTGGAAAATGCATTGTTCTTCATCAAACTGTTGTTGGATTGTTGGAAGAAGTTGCTGTTGGAGGGTGTTTTGGTACCATTCTTTATTCATGGCTGTGTTTTTGGGCAAAATCGTGAGTGAGCCCACTCCCTTGGATGAAAAGCAACCCCACACATGAATGGTCTCAGGATGCTTTACTGTTGGCATGACACAGGACTGATGGTAGCGCTCACCTTTTCTTCTCCGGAGAAGCTTTTTTCCAGATGCCCCAAACAATCGGAAAGAGGCTTCATCGGAGAATATGACTTTGCCCCAGTCCTCAGCAGTCCATTCACCATACTTTCTGCAGAAGATCAATCTGTCCCTGATGTTTTTTTTGGAAAGAAGTGGCTTCTTTGCTGGCCTTCTTGACACCAGTCCATCTTCCAAAAGTCTTCGCCTCACTGTGCGTGCAGATGCGCTCTCATCTGCCTGCTGCCATTCCTGAGCAAGCTCTGCACTGGTGGCACTCCGATCCCGCAGCTGAATCCTCTTTAGGAGACGATCCTGGCGCTTGCTGGACTTTCTTGGACGCCCTGAAGCCTTCTTAACAAGAATTGAACCTCTTTCCTTGAAGTTCTTGATGATCCTATAAATTGTTGATTGAGGTGCAATCTTAGTAGCCACAATATCCTTGCCTGTGAAGCCATTTTTATGCAACGCAATGATGGCTGCACGCGTTTCTTTGCAGGTCATCATGGTTAACAATGGAAGAACAATGATTTCAAGCATCACCCTCCTTTTAACATGTCAAGTCTGCCATTTTAACCCAATCAGCCTGACATAATGATCTCCAGCCTTGTGCCCGTCAACATTCTCACCTGAGTTAACAAGACGATTACTGAAATGATCTCAGCAGGTCCTTTAATGACAGCAATGAAATGCAGTGGAAAGTTTTTTCTGGGATTAATTTATTTTCATGGCAAAGAAGGACTATGCAATTCATCTGATCACTCTTCATAACATTCTGGAGTATATGCAAATTGCTATTATAAAAACTTAAGCAGCAACTTTTCCAATTTCCAATATTTATGTAATTCTCAAAACTTTTGGCCACGACTGTAATTTTGGTGGTAGTTGACCGTTTTAGCAAGATGACTCATTTTATATCGTTAACTAGTCTGCCTAGTTGACTAGTTGCCAAGACTCTTGCGCAAATTTTTGTTGATAATATCGTGAAATTGCATGGTATTCCTTCGGATGTGGTTTCTGATAGGGGCACGCAGTTTGTCTCCAGGTTCTGGAGGGCGTTCTGCTCTCGGCTTGGCATTCAACTTTCGTTCTCTTCGGCTTTCCATCCGTAGTCGAATGGACAGACGGAGCGTACTAATCAGAACCTGGAGACCTACTTGAGGTGCTTTGTGGCGGAGAATCAGGAGGACTGGTCCTCATTCCTGCCCCTAGCGGAGTTTGCTTTGAATAACCATAGGCAGGAATCCACAGGTAAGTCGTCATTTTTTGGCGCATATGGTTTTCATCCTCAGTTTGGTACCTTTTCGGGGACTAGTTCCTCTGGGATGCCAGAGGAGGAAAGTTTTTCTTCTACCTTATCTTCTATCTGGCGGAGGATACAAGTGAATTTGGAGACGATAGGTGAGAGATAAAAGCGAATGGCTGACAGGAGACGTGTGACTGGTCCGGACCTGTGTGTGGGTGATCTGGTGTGGTTGTCCACTAAAAATATTAAATTGAGAGTGCCATCTTGGAAACTGGGCCCAAGATTTATCGGCCCGTACAAAATATCTGCGGTGATCAATCCAGTAGCGTTTCTGCTGGATCTTCCGCAGACTTGGAGGATCCATGATGTGTTCCATAGATCTTTATTGAAAAAATATGTGAGACCGGTGGAACCATCACCATTGCCTCCTCCTCCTGTTCTGGTCGATGGGAATTTAGAGTTCGAGATCTCCAGGATTCTTGACTCTAGAGTTCTTCGGGGTTCCCTTCAGTACCTGGTACACTGGAGGGGATACGGCCCTGAGGAGAGGATGTGGGTTGCGGCGCTGGAGGTCAGCGCCAGCCGACTGGTTAGGGCTTTTCACAGAGCCCACCCGGATAAGGTTGGTCTGGGGTGCCCGGAGGTCACCCGTAGAAGGGGGGGTACTGTCATGCCCTGCTCGGATGGTGTGCGGAGGTCTGTCAGATTGGCAGCACGTGTCTAACCATTTGTTTTGTTTTGGAATCATGCTGGATCCGTCTTCCTTCAGGTGCTCTGGGTGGGGTCATTGGCTTAAATTGCCTTCACTCCCAGAGGGCTGCGTGGGTTATAGAATTCAGTCTGGCCTTGGATTCAAGGAAGGAAGGATTGTCTGTTCCAGCTCAGATAAGTTTGGTTTCTGTTTTTGTTATTTGCGGTCTAGGCTGTTTGTGTGTCTTCTGCCCCTTCTCCCCTTTCACCATCTCAGGGATTCTAGGGTGTTTGCAGTCCAGGCACGAGGACACATTATTTCTACCATCAAGGTCTGAATGTGGGCTTAGCAGCGTAGGGACAGTAGTCAGGGATATGCTAGGAGGTGACCATTCCCCAGCATCTCGCCTAGACAATTGTTTATTTGGTTGTCTGTATATCTGAGATACTGTCCGCCGTGATAACAGTTTCCTCTTTACAATGAATGAAATGATAGTATTAAGCATTCTTATATCTAGGACTAACGGGAAAACTGTGCAATGTGAATAGCAAAGTGACTTCATCAGAGCACGTGTTCTTTCTGCGCAGACCTGAGAATACTACATAGACCGCCGGATCAGTTGATAGCCCGTTATACAGTGATACAGGTGTAGGTGTAATCTAGTATTGACAGTTAGCTTTTGGTTTTAATGATAGAAACTTGACACATAAATACAAAATTAAATAGGTGTATTTCAGTTTTTTTTTTAAAGGGCATCTATCACCAGTTTTATGGTGTCTAAGAGCAACATAAACTAGTTGCAGACCCCTTAGCAAAATGCTAGGTCACTTTTAGTGCTGAACGAACCAAAGTATCCGAAGTGGACTTCGATCTGAAATTCAGGAAAAATTTGATTTGCCGCAAAGCTGAATCGATTTCCCCTGCAATGGCAGTTAAAAAAAAAACAAAAAAACATACTTGCCTCATCCATTTGCACACGAAGAGACCGCTGCGGCCATCTTGATTGAAGATACCGCATGAAATCTCATGCACAGTGACATATGATGTCACCACGCCTGCCATGTGATCACATCATCACTTCACTGTGCAATATTTTGCGTGGTGTCTTCAATCAAGATGGCCGATCAAATGGATAAAGTGAGTATTTTTGGTTTAACTAATTAACTCCTGAAAGCCCTCACTATTATTCTCAGATGCCGCGATCATCGATGAATGCAGCATCTGAAAGGTTCAATGACAGGGGGTAGTGCAATCGCGGTTCCCCATCATTGCACCCACTACATACAAAGAAATGCGCTTTGTGACAAAGTAATTCGTCATGAAGCAAGTTTCTTTGTGAAATTCGGCAAAGCAGCCGAATCAAATTTTCCATAACTTTGCTCATAATTAATCGCTTTGTTTAATTGACCAGCTCCAGTGCATTATGATGAGTCATGAATATTCATGAGCTCCTGGCTTTTTTCACCCCCTGCTGCTGATTCAGTTGGAAAAGAACTGTCAAATAAAGGCAGATGGGTGGAATAGCCTTAAGTTCATGAATATGGGGAATTGGCACGTGCTGATGTATGACCTTATCGTTACAGAATCATAGTGACAGCTTTATGTTAGTATGATTCTGTAAAGGAAAGGTCACACAGAATCAGGAAAAAGTGAATAACCACGCAGTCCTAATTTCAATAATATTTTGTAGGGCAATGTCTTCTAAACGACCCTCTGCTTCTGAAGAAAAATCAGAAGAAGCACCCAAAAAAATATATAAAACTGGTGCACAAAAGAGACTAACGGCTACCCGAAAAGATCTTGCAAAAGCTGGATCAGCTCCAGGGCAGCAGAAATGATGGCACTCAATAGGTGCTACCAGCCAAAACTCTGTGGAACCAACGGCATCTTGCTCTACAGCTCCTGCACAGTCTGAGACAGTGGCAGATGTAGAAGCAACTATACTTGATAAAGATGAGGCTGGTGAATCATCTTTACCTGAAGCGATAAAAGACATATACACGGAAGACTTGACTGGTAATTTAGATGAACTTGAGAAAGAGGGAGATTCAGAAAGTTCAGACTGACATAATGTCAGAAATACCATCCACACCTGCAGTAAGCAATGCTTTTGAGGCACCAGACCCTATGTGTAATTTAACTACTAAACAAAATTTTATGAAACTGCACCCAGTCCAGCCATTGTCAGACGCTACTTATACACTGCCTTTTAAAGCACACAAGGCTTATCTAAGGTCTGTGCCTGGGGGCAGTGCAATTCAGAGGAAATGGTTGTCCTATCGTATAGAAACACAGGAACTTTTTTGCTCAACATGTATGGCTTTTTGCCCTAACAAGCAAAGTTTTTTCATTGCTGGGTGGAAGGCTATCAAGGCGCATGTTTATACACGCATTAAAGAACATGAGGAGTCACACTTGCACCAAGCCTCTGTATCTGCTTATTTAGCTGCAGAAAAGAAAGGAGATATTAAAACATTGATCAATGTCAACTTAGTTAATAGACGGAAAGAAAAGGTTCAGCAAAATCGTACTGTTCTTAAAAGAATAATTTATATTATTCTTTGTATTTCAAAACTGGCTCTTGCCTACAGAGGGAAGGATGAGGCAGCTCACGCTTCACTGAATGCTGAATTAAATCATGGCAATTTTCTGGAGTTGGCAATACTTTGCAGCGAATGTGATCCCACATTCAAAAAACATGTCGACGAGGTAATAGCCATTAGCAAAAAACTAAAAAGCAAAAATCCAGAAAGTAAAGGGAGAGGTAGTCTTGTTACTTTCTTAAGCAAAACATCTATAAACCGACTAATTCTAATAATGGGCAGTATGGTGAAACAAAAAATAACCGAAGACGTGAAAAAAGCTGTACAATTTAGTGTAGAAATGGATAGTACTCAAGATGTTGCCGTTAAAGAGCAATGTAGCATAATTTTGCGCTACATCAAGGATAGAAACGTGTATGAGCGTTTGTTTTCTCTAATTAATGTCAGCAGCACAACAGGAGAAGAGCTTTTTACAAAGCTGAAAGAGGAGTTAGAAAAGTTTTCCCTAAGTGTCAATAACATCATTGGCTGTTCATTTGATGGTGCTGCAAATATGAGTGGATGCTACAATGGAGTTCAGGCCCACATAAAAGCCATAGCGTGCAATTCCATATACACTTGGTGTTACGCACATGTTTTCAATTTAGTGATCATTGATGTGACTCAATGTGCCGCTTCAGTCAAATAATTTTTTGGCCTGTTAGAAAAAACTGCTGTTTTTTTCTCTGAATCCTACAAGATATTATCTGTTTGGACAGAACAGGTATCATCTCATGCTGAGGGCCCAGCAAAACTAACTAGGCTAAAAAAAAAAGGAGACACTCGCTGGTGGAGTAAGCCAAGGGCACTCAGCACAATTTTTGGCTCATCTCATGATTATTCAAAACAGCTCTATAGTACTCTGTTGTACTGCTTGGAACACATTGCAGATTCTCCTAGATTCGAAAGTAAGGCTGTAAATGAGGCGAACTGTTTACTTCATGGCTGGACAAGGTATGAAACCTTGCTGATATCGTTTCTATTCATGCAGATTTCTGAAATTGCAAGTCCAGTTTCTGACTATCTACAAACCCGTGGCCCTGGACATTCTACAGGCATGGCGAATGATTGAGAATGCCAAAAGACAGATTGTTTCCCTTAGGGATTCATTTTCAGATCTAACTATGTTGGTAAATCAATTCATTGAACAGAATGAAACAGTTCTTGATGAGCAAATTGTAAAGGCTGTGATTGAGCACAATTTACCACAAAAGAGACCACCAAAGAAAAAAACTATGCCTGGTGAATTAGCCAAACATGAGCCTCCTCCTGACCCCATTAAAGGTTTTCAGTATCAAGTATTTAATGTGGTCATAGAGCAGGCAATAACCAGTATTGAGGCAAAATTTTCCAAAAATAAAAACCCTTATCCGAGATATATCACAATTAGACCCAAGAAGATTTGGCCAATTAACACAAAAAGACATTCCATCTGAGTCTTTGAAAACAGTAGCTCAGTTGGCCAGTGTAGATATTGTACAACTTAAACTTGAGCTACTAAGTTTCCAAGAGAACTATGCTGCTTTGAAAAAAACGTTCCCTGCTGCCAGGGATGTATTTGATGTGGATGATGATAATGATGGTGAGGATGACATCAGTGAGGGAACACATGCAGCTCGTGAAAACTGCCTGACTTGCTGTTATAGACTTTTATACGATCATAACTTACATTCAGCTGCATATACGAATCTTTTTGCCGTTTATAAAGCACTCCTTACACTTGTGTGCACTCAGGTTTCTTGTGAGCGTGTGTTTTCAAAACTAAAAATTGATTGGACAGGAACTGTTGGAATCCCTCATTATAATGAACATCGAGAGGGATATTTCCATGACTTTAGATTATGATGACATTGTTGACAGATTTGCAAACTCATCTTCTGTTCTCCAAAAAATGCTGCTGTAAACTGATTGTGTAATATGGCATTCTTTAACTGTTTGTAAGTTATTGCATTAATACCATTTTAATGTTACTGTATTTGTACGGTACTGTGCAATTACTATGTGCAGTAACTGGTTTGAGTAGTTTAATATTATTTAATATTTAATGTTATTTATTCAGTGCATTTGTTTGTGCAATAAAATAGTTTCTCACATTTTTCTTTTGCTATATTTGTAGAATATTATATGGTTTGTGTACGGATGTTCATGCACATGACCCTATTTTGGATCTGTATCATACATGGATACCACCATGATAGCAAAGACAGAAAAAAAATAACTGTCAGCCTAAATTAAAGTAAATGTTTGACGGCATCTTCAAATGAAAAAGTTTACTGGAGTGAATACGGCGTTCGCCACCATGTATCGACTCCTATAGGGTCTTACTCAAGTGGTCAAGACACTTGAGAAAGACCCTATAGGGATGGTTACATGGTGGCCTATTCACTCCAGTACACTTTTCTATTTGAAGATGTCGACAAACATTTACTTTACTTTGGATATTGTTTAGGATGAGGGAAAGGGTAGTTCATCAAGGATAAGGAATTTCCATGTGTGAGTGTTATCCAAACTACTACTGACTGTAAATAACAGATAAATTATCAACTACAATGAGTTGCTTAATGATAAACACTTTGATATCGTGCAGTGCACAATACCATTCTGTTTTGCAAACTGTATTGTGTACTAAACTGATTCATGTATGTAAGCCCAAAAAATGAACAAGTAATATTTCCGTTTATGGCAGCTGTAGGGTGGGCCCCTAGAATGACTCCCACTGGTGGACCCTAGGCACACCAGTCCGACACTGGGTGTTTGTGTTGTTTGTCCACTCCCTGTTTTTACCCTAGGTGTCAGTGGTGAGGACTAGTGCTCCCACCGCCCTACTCACTACCTAGGGCTTCTTCCAGGGTAAGTCAGGGACGAGGCATGTGATCAGCGCACGGGTGAGCAACCCATCTAGGGACATCAGGGTAGCCAGTTGCCAGTGCTAGGTGAGTTAGGGGTCACCACTCCTCCCTCTCCCTTGTGTTAGGGCACCTGGTTTCCCTTCCCTCTGCGCCGCACGTCTGGTACCTGCCATACCAGAAGTGACAGAATTTAAGGCGTCAATCCTTGATCCCAGTGGTTGCCATGGGTAACCAGGTTAATCCGGAACCTAAGGTTGCTCTCCCTGGCAGATTTTCTGAAGGAAGAGACAAATTTGTGGTGTTCCGTGAAGTCTGTAAATTGTATTTCAGGCTGCGCCCAAATTCCTCAGGTAATGAGGAACAGCGAGTGGGGATTGTTATCTCCTTTCTTCAAGGGGACCCTAAATCCTGGGCTTTTTCGCTGCCAGCTGGTACCCAGGCCCTCCGGTAGGCCCTGGGTCTCATATACGATGACCCTGACCGAGTCTCTCTAGCTAAATCCAGATTACGGTGGCTTCAACAGGTAGATCGGTCAGCAGAGGTTTATTATTCTGAATTTCGAAGGTGGGCCATGGATACTAAGTGGAATGAGCCGGTTCTCAGGAGTCAGTTTTGCCAAGGTCAGAAAAGGTAAAAGATTTGCTTGTGCTGAACGAGACTCCTATATCCCTGGAGGCCGCTATGTCGCTATCTATAACAATTGATAGATGCCTTAGGGATAGGCTGAGGAGTTCTTGTCCCCCACAAACTTTAATCAAGCAGGAGTCAGCTGGTCCTGACTCAGAAGAACCTATGCAACTAGGGGGAGCCACTCATCAGGTTGGTCATCCTGGGGCTCGTTGTAAATATGGGGTTTGTTTTTTCTGTGGTCAGAGGGCTCATTTCATTGGTGTTTGTCCATCTGTACCTAAGAAAAATAAACAACCGTCGGAAAACTACTGACCCCAGGTTGTGTGGAGGATGACAATCTGGGTGTATACATTTCCTCCATACGTATGTCTGTCTGTTTTTCCAGCTACGGTAGTTTCAGGTAATAAAACTGAGAAGATTTTTGTTTTCTTAGACAGTGGGACGGGGGTCAATTTGGTGGATGCTCAGTTTGCTCGGACTTTGGGTTTTTCTTTTAGTCCATTACTTAGATCTATCCCCATATTTGCTATCGACTCTGCTTCTCTTACTCAGGGGAACCTGACACACATTGTATATAACATTCGTCTTCGGGTGGGGGCCCTCCATAATGAGGTTATTTCTTGCTATGTCCTGGAAGGGCTTCTTACTCCTATGGTATTAGGTGTTCCCTGGTTGGTAGCGCACAATCCTGTTGTTGATTGGCAGGCCAGAGAGATATTGGAGTGAGCATTGTAGGGACAATTGCTTAAGTAGCAGTTGCTCAGCCACCTCTATTACAACCTTACCAACATTCGTGAACAATTTTGAAGATGTTTTCTCTGAGAAGGGTTGTCAAGAGTTACCACCCCATCATGATTGCCCGGTTAACCTGCTCCCTGGAGCAAAGTTACCTAAGACCAGGTTATATAATCTTTATGGCCCCGAAAGACAAGCCATGAAGGATTATATTTCCGAGAGTCTGGCTAAAGGACATATCAGACCCTCTTCTTCACCCGTGGCTGCAGGGTTCTTCTTTGTGAAGAAGAAAGATGGGGGCCTGCATCCTTGCCTAGATTTTAGTGAGCTAAATCGGATAACTATCCGAGACCCCTATCCCCTCACTCTCATTCCCGACCTATTTAATCAGATTGCTGGTGCGAAGTGGTTTTCCAAGATGGATTTAAGGGGAGCCTACAATCTGATTCGCATTAAAGAGGGGGATGAGTGGAAGACTGCGTTTAACACTCCTGAGGGGCATTATAAAAACCTGGTCATGCCTTTTGGCCTGACTAATGCTCCTGCTGTCTTTCAACACTTTGTCAACGATATTTTTTGTCATCTTATCAGCAGATTTTTGTAATATATCTTGACGATATTTTGATTTATTCTCCCAATCTGGAAACACACAAGATACAATATCAGGCAGGTGTTGCAGATTTTACGGATTAATAAGTTATATGCTAAATTGAAGAAATGTGTATTCGCCTTACAGGAGGTACAATTCCTGGGGTATCTGCTATCGGCTTCGGGGTTCCGTATGGATCCAGAGAAGGTCTGTGCGATTCTAGAATGGGATTTTCTGGAGAACCTGAAAGAGCTGTAGCATTTTTTGGGTTTTGCCAATTTCTATAAAAAAATTATTCAGAACTATTCGGTGATTGTCAAAACCCCTTACTGACATGACTAAAAAGGGGACTGATTTTTCTAAATCGTCTGACGCTGCTGTCACAGCGGACGTGCACAGTTAAACAGATAACACACCAACCAGGCTCTGGACGAGAGACAGGGGAAGGGTCACCTCCTAATTTATCCCTGACCTCTTTCCCTGCAATACTCTGCCCACAGACAAACCTTGATGGTAGATTTGCTGTGTCCACCAGCCTATTCTAACAGAACCCTGAACTCCCTGAGATGGTGAAGTGGGGAGAAAGGAGCTGCCAGCTCGCACAGAACCTGGATGGGTAAGATGACATAAACAACCAAACAAGAAAAGACACTTATCTGCTGAGAGCAGGAACAAACAGCCAACCGTCCTTCCTAGCTTCCAAGACCACAATGATGAGTATAATCCGCTCAGGGCACTGGGCAGAGAAGTTATTTAAACTAATGACTCCACCCAGTGCACCTGATGAGGGGCGGATCCAGCACGACTCCAAAACAAACACTAAACTCGTGCTGCAATCCTGGCCGACCTCCGCACATCGTCAGAGTGGGGCATGACAGTACCCCCCCTTCTACGGGTGACCTCCGGACACCCCGGACCAACCTTATCCGGATGGGACCTATGAAAAGCCCTCACCAGTCGGCTGGCGTTGACATCCGACGCCGGAACACACATCCTCTCCTCAGGACCGTATCCCCTCCAGTGAACCAGGTACTGGAGGGAACCCCGCAGAACTCTCGAGTCGAGAATCCTGGAGATCTCGAACTCCAAGTCTCCCTCGACCAGAACAGGAGGAGGAGGAGGCAATGGCGATGGTACCACCGGTTTAACATATTTTTTTAGTAAAGACTTGTGGAAGACATCGTGGATCCTCCAAGTCTGCGGCAGATCAAGTGGAAATGCCACAGGATTGATCACAGCAGAAATCTTATATGGACCAACAAATCTTGGACCCAGTTTCCAAGATGGCATTCTCAACTTGATATTCCTAGTGGACAACCACACCAAATCACCCACACACAGGTCCGGACCAGTCACAGGTCCGGACCAGTCACACGTCTCCTAGAGGATAAAGCAGAAGAGAATCTCTCCTCCTCTGGCATCCCGGAGGAACCAGACCCAGAAAAGGTACCAAACTGAGGATGGAAACCATATGCGCCAAAAAATGGCGACTTACCTGTGGACTCCTGCCTACGGTTATTCAATGCAAATTCTGCTAAGGGCAAAAATGAGGACCAGTCCTCCTGATTCTCAGCCACAAAACACCTCAAGTAGGTCTCCAGGTTTTGATTGGTACGCTCCGTCTGACCATTCGACTGTGGATGAAAAGCCGACGAAAAAGAAAGTTGAATGCCAAGTCGAGAGCAGAACGCCCTCCAAAACCTGGAGACAAACTGCGTGCCCCTATCAGAGACAATATCCGAAGGAATACCGTGCAATTTAACAATATTATCCACAAAAATCTGCGCAAGAGTCTTAGCGTTAGGCAGACTTGTTAGTGGTATAAAATGAGCCATTTTACTGAAACGATCGACTACCACCAAAATCACTGTTCTCCCGGAGGAACTCGGCAGGTCCGTAATAAAGTCCATGGATAAATGTGTCCAAGGACGAGATGGAATAGACAATGGAAGAAGTGAACCAGGCGGTCGAGTATGAGCAACCTTAGACCGAGCGCAGGTTTCACAAGCTGTCATGTAATTCTCAATACTCTTACGCAAACCTGGCCACCAGAACCTCCGGGACACCAGATCACAGGTGGACTTACCACCAGGATGTCCAGCGAGAACAGTATCGTGATGTTCCTTGAAAACCTTGTATCGTAGGCCCTCAGAAACAAACAACCTCCCTGGGGGACACGAACCAGGAGCCCCCTCCTGAGCTCCCAACACCTCCATCTCCAATTCAGGGTACAGAGCAGAGACCACCACTCCATCCGCCAAAATCGGCGCTGGATCTTCTGAATCACCTCCCCCAGGGAAGCTGCGAGACAAGGCATCTGCCTTGATGTTCTTGACCCCTGGGCGAAAGGTAACCACGAAATTGAACCTGGTAAAAAACAATGACCATCTGGCCTGTCTAGGGTTCAGACGCTTGGCAGATTGCAGGTAAGCCAAATTCTTATGGTCTGTATACTCCGTAACAGGGTGAGAAGCCCCCTCTAACCAGTGACGCCATTCTTCAAAGGCCAACTTGATCGCCAACAACTCCCTATCTCCAACATCATAATTCCTCTCGGCGACCGAGAGCTTCCTGGAGAAGAAGGCACACGGGACCCACTTGCCAGGAGAAGGACCCTGCGAAAGCACCACCCCAACCCCCACCTCTGATGCATCAACCTCGACCACGAATGGCTGAGATACATCCGGCTGCACCAGAAAGGGAGACAACCATGGCAACCCCAAAACGATTGGAGCTGGCAAATCCTTCATGACGAAACAGGAAATGATCTCAGCATGTGAATCACCCATCCTTAAATGAATATCATGAACAACGTGAGTAAGGCTCCCTTGAGAAAGAAGGGAAGAATCAATGGCAAAAACACGAATCTCGTTCTCTAACGTGCAAATACTTAGTCCCAAACCCTCAAGAAACAGAAAGTCAATTAAATTTACCCCAGCACCACAATCAAGAAAAACATCAACAAACACATTTCGAGACTCTAGCGCCACCATAGCTGAAAGGAGAAAACGGGAACTGCAGGGAACTTGCATACCAGTCTGCTCTACCACACCATTCATACTACCAAGTGTGAGGGAGTTTTTTTTTTCTTTTTCTTTTTTCTTTATCACTCTCCCCTGTGGTTCAACATACGGACAAGAAAAAACAAAATGACCCCTCTTTCCACAAAAGAAACATAAATTGTGCGCTTTACGAAAGTCTCTACTATCCGAATGGAAAGATATCTGACCTAACTGCATGGGTTCCTCTCCTAGGCCAGAATAACAAGCAATATCTCCCTGGGCAGCTGGTGGAACAAAACCACACGCGGGAGGAATCCCCTGCACAGAGGGACCCATACACCTCTCTCTGATACGTCTATCCAAACGTATAGCCAAAGACATTGCATTTTCCAAAATTTCTGGGTATTCATGAAAAGTCAGAGCATCCTTCAACCTTTCAGATAACCCCTGACAAAACTGGCTACGTAACGCGGGGTCGTTCCACCCTGACTCAGTAGCCTACCTCCTAAACTCTGTGCAGTAAACCTCAGCAGTATGTTTACCCTGTAGTAAGTTACGTAATTTTGACTCTGCCATTGAAACTTGATCTGGGTCATCGTAAATCAATCCCAGGGCTTTAAAAAATTCCTCCACCGACCGGAGAGCCAGAGAACCGGGCGGCAGGGAAAAAGCCCAGGATTGCGCGTCCCCTTTCAGCAAAGACATGACGATACCCACCCTCTGATCCTCATTACCTGATGAAAATGGGCACAATCAAAAGTACAACTTACATGATTCCTTGAAACGGAAAAAATCATCAGTACCCCCTGCAAATTTCTCCGGAAGAGCGACTTTAGGCTCCCCAACAATTTGACCCGTACCTGAAGCCAACACCCTCTGACACTGTGTGACCGTGCTACGTAGATCCGCAACCTCCAGGGACAAACCCTGCATGCGGTCAACCAGTGCATCAATTGACGCCATCACATAAACACCGAGAAATGGTGGTCACAGTATGGCGGATTATAATGTCACGGCGGACGTGCACAGTTTAACAGATAACACACCTACCAGGCTCTGGACGAGAGACAGGGGAAGGGTCACCTCCTAATTTATCCCTGACCTCTTTCCCTGCAATGCTCAGCCCACAGACAAACCTTGATGGTAAATTTGCTGTGTCCACCAGCCTATACTAACAGAACCCTGAACTCCCTGAGATGGTGAAGTGGGGAGAAAGGAGCTGCCAGCTCGCACAGAACCTGGATGGGTAAGATGACATAAACAACCAAACAAGAAAAGACACTTATCTGCTGAGAGCAGGAACAAACAGCCAACCTTCCTTCCTAGCTTCCAAGACCACAATGATGAGTATAATCCGATCAGGGCACTGGGCAGAGGAGCTATTTAAACTACTGACTCCACCTAGTGCACCTGATGAGGGGCGGATCCAGCACGACTCCAAAACAAACACTAAACTCGTGCTGCAATCCTGGCCGACCTCCGCACATCGTCAGAGTGGGGCATGACACTCCCCCATATCTGCCACGATATTTCTGTGGTTCACATGCGGTGGGACTGCTCGCCCAATGAGAAACACGCTACAGTGTTTGGGGTTTGAGCAGTTCCCCCATATTTGCCACTGCAATTCTGTGATTTTGTTTTATATGTATTGAATGTGCCTTCATCTGGCAATTGAACATTCCTTTGCACCTGGAAACCTCCATCACATGGTCTGATATGGGTGTGGCTTACAGTCTTGCTTTGTTCACATTGCACTGGCTGTCCTGCTAGGCGGTTGTGTGGAAGCTTTCTGTGAGCTGGATTACATCACCTTCAGACCGTGTTCACACCACAGTTAGCGTAGTGGTAGGACCCCGTGCCATGCTGAGTGACCGTGACGTGGTGCATGATGGGCTCCGATATTTTCCTGACAGGAATATATTGGCAAAAGTCTCAGCTTTTAATATCTGCTTGAATGACCAGCTAGTATAGTCAGTGGCATATCCTTTTGGTGCATTTTCTTCAGTGATTTATATAATTGTATTTTCATCCGCACAATGCTCTGGTCTGTGTAGGATGCTTTTGTGGTGCATGTGGACCGCGCTGGCGTCCTCCTTTGTACGCATTAATTGCTCGGGATGGTCGTTTGCTGCGGTCCACATGCGGTGGGACTGCTCCCCCAATGAGAAACACGCTACAGTGTTTGGGGTTTGAGCAGCTCCCCCATATCTGCCACAATATTTCTATGGTTCACATGCGGTGGGACTGCTCGCCCAATGAGAAACACGCTACAGTGTTTGGGGTTTGAGCAGTTCCCCCATATTGGCCACTGCAATTCTGTGATTTTGTTTTATATGTATTGA
Organism: Bufo bufo; assembly: GCF_905171765.1. Lineage (NCBI taxonomy): Eukaryota > Metazoa > Chordata > Amphibia > Anura > Bufonidae > Bufo > Bufo bufo. The sequence continues at coordinate 159,759,451 of NC_053393.1, read as the reverse complement.
ATGTGCCTTCATCTGGCAATTGAACATTCCTTTGCACCTGGAAACCTCCATCACACGGTCTGATATGGGTGTGGCTTACAGTCTTGCTTTGTTCACATTGCACTAGCTGTCCTGCTAGGCGGTTGTGTGGAAGCTTTCTGTGAGCTGGATTACATCACCTTCAGACCGTGTGCACACCACAGTTAGCGTAGTGGTAGGACCCCGTGCCATGCTGAGTGACCGTGACGTGGTGCATGATGGGCTCCGATATTTTCCTGACAGGAATATATTGGCAAAAGTCTCAGCTTTTAATATCTGCTTGTATGACCAGCTAGTATAGTCAGTGGCATATCCTTTTGGTGCATTTTCTTCAGTGATTTGTCCGTGCTGTTCCTCAAATTGCATAACGCACACGGACGCCATCCGTGTTTTGTGGATCCGCAATTTTCGGACCACAAAACACACAACGGTTGTGTGCATGAGGCCTAAGCTGTAGAAACCAGTGTCAGGCAGCTGCTGCCAAGGCCAATAAGATAATGGGTTGCATCAAAAGGGGCATAGATGCCTGTGATGAGAACATAGTCCTACCACTTTACAAATCACTAGTCAGACCACACATGGAGTACTGTGTACAGTTCTGGGCTCCTGTGAACAAGGCAGACATAGCAGAGCTGGAGAGGGTTCAGAGGAGGGCAACTAAAGTAATAACTGCAATGGGTGGACTACAGTACCCTGAAAGATTATCAAAATTAGGGTTATTCACTTTAGACAAAATATACAGTCAGGTCCATAAATATTGGGACATCGACACAATTCTAACATTTTTGGCTCTATACACCACCACAATGGATTTGAAATGAAATGAACAAGATGTGCATTAACTGCAGTCTGTCAGCTTTAATTTGAGGGTATTTACATCCAAATCAGGTGAACGGTGTAGGAATTACAACAGTTTGCATCTGTGTCTCCCACTTGTTAAGGGACTAAAAGTAATGGGACAACTGGCTTCTCAGCTGTTCCATGGCCAGGTGTGTGTTATTCCCTCATTATCCCAATTACAATGAGCAGATAAAAGGTCCAGAGTTCATTTCAAGTGTGCTATTTGCATTTGGAATCTGTTGCTGTCAGTGGTGTACATAGAGAAATGAGGGCCCCATAGCAGGGATCTAACCAGGCCCCCCACACAGGACAGAAGGGTTTCTGCCTAATACCCTTTCAATGACCCTTGGGCCATTTTTTCACTGCCTCATTTGCTAAAAGTTTTTCCTTTAGAGGGTAGAATCCTGACCAACTTTTTACCTCCAGTAGAAGAGAAGATAATCCGAACTAAGAATGGGCCCCCTCTTGCCCTGGGCCCCATAGCAGTCGCATGATCTGCCGCTATGGTAGTTACGCCCCTGGTTGCTGTGAACTCTCAAGATGAGATCCAAAGAGCTGTCACTATCAGTGAAGCAAGCCATCATTAGGTTGAAAAAAACTAAACAAACCCATCAGAGAGATAGCAAAAACATTAGGTGTGGCCAAAACAACTGTTTGGAACATTCTTAAAAAGAAGGAACGCACCGGTGCGGTGAGCTTAGCAACACCAAAAGACCCGGAAGACCACAGAAAACAACTGTGGTGGATGACCAAAGAATTCTTTCCCTGATGAAGAAAACACCCTTCACAACAGTTAGCCAGATCAAGAACACTCTCCAGGAGGTAGGTGTATGTGTGTCAAAGTCAACAATCAAGAGAAGACTTCACCAGAGTGAATGTAGAGGGTTCACCACAAGATGTAAACCATTGGTGAGCCTCAAAAACAGGAAGGCAAGATTAGAGTTTGCCAAACGACATCTAAAAAAGCCTTTACAGTTCTGGAACAACTGTCACGGCGGACGTGCACAGTTTAACAGATAACACACCAACCAGGCTCTGGACGAGAGACAGGGGAAGGGTCACCTCCTAGTTTATCCCTGACCTTTTTCCCTGCAATGCTCAGCCCACAGACAAAGCTTGAAGGTAGATTTGCTGTGTTCTCCAGCCTATACTAACAGAACCCTGAACTCCCTGAGATGGTGAAGTGGGGAGAAAGGAGCAGCCTGCTCGCACAGAACCTGGATGGGATAGATGAAATAAACAACCAAACGAAAAGACACTTATCTGCTGAGAGCAGGAACAAACAGCCAACCTTCCCTCCAAACATCCCAGACCATAATGAACAGTATAATCCGCTCAGAGCACTTAGCTGGAGACCATTTAAACTAATGACTCCACCCAGTGCACCTGATGCGAGGCGGATCCAGCACAGCATTAAAACAAATACTAGACTCGTGCTGCAATCCTGGCTGACCTCCGCACATCGTCAGAGTGGGGCATGACAGTACCCCCCCTTCTACGGGTGACCTCCGGACACCCTGGACCAACCTTATCCGGATGGGACCTATGAAAGGCCCTCACCAGACGGCTGGCGTTGACATCTGACGCCGGAACCCACATCCTCTCCTCAGGACCGTATCCCCTCCAGTGAACCAGGTACTGGAGGGAACCCCGCAGAACTCTCGAGTCGAGAATCCTGGAGATCTCGAACTCCAAGTTTGCCTTGACTAGAACAGGAGGAGGAGGCAATGGCGATGGTACCACCGGTTTAACATATTTTTTTAGTAAAGACTTGTGGAAGACATTGTGGATCCAAGTCTGCGGCAGATCAAGTCGAAATGCCACAGGATTGATCACAGCAGAAATCTTATACGGACCAACAAATCTTGGACCCAGTTTCCAAGATGGCACTCTCAACTTGATATTCCTAGTGGACAACCACACCAAATCACCCACACACAGGTCCGGACCAGTCACACGTCTTCTGTCAGCCATTCGTTTATACCTCTCACCCATCCTCTCCAAATTCCCTTGAATCCCCCGCCAGATAGAGGATAAGGCCGAAGAGAATCTCTCCTCCCTGGGGGACACGAACCAGGAGCCCCCTCCTGAGCTCCCAACACCTCCATCTCCAATTCAGGGTACAGAGAGGAGACCACCACTCCATCCGCCAAAATCGGCGCTGGATCTTCTGAATCACCTCCCCCAGGGAAGCTGCGAGACAAGGCATCAGACGCTTGGCAGATTGCAGGTAAGCCAAATTCTTATGGTCTGTATACACAGTAACGGGGTGAGAAGCCCCCTCTAACCAGTGACGCCATTCTTCAAAGGCCAACTTGATCGCCAACAACTCCCTATCTCCAACATCATAATTCCTCTCGGCGACCGAGAGCTTCCTGGAGAAGAAGGCACACGGGACCCACTTGCCAGGAGAAGGACCCTGCGAAAGCACCGCCCCAACCCCCACCTCTGATGCATCAACCTCGACCACGAATGGCTGAGATACATCCGGCTGCACCAGAATGGGAGCAGACGCAAAACGCTCCTTTATAGCCGAAAAGGCCTGCAATGCCTCATCCGATCAGACAGAGACATCAGCGCCCTTCTTGGTCATATCAGTAAGAGGTTTGACTAGCGTGGAATAATTCAAAATCAATTTTCTATAATAATTCGTAAACCCCAAAAATCGCATCAAAGCTTTCTGATTCTCCGGTCGGTCCCACTCCAGAACCGCCCGGACCTTTTCGGGGTCCATACGAAAACCAGAATCAGAAAGCATGTATCCCAAAAATGGAAGCTCTTGCACCGCAAACAAACATTTCTCCAATTTGGCGTATAACTTATTCTCCCGAAGGATCGTCAAAACCTGTCTCACATGATCCTGATGGGTCTTCAGATCAGGAGAATAAATTAAAATGTCATCTAGGTAGACTACTACGAACCTCCCCACCAAGTGATGAAAAATATCATTGACGAATCGCTGAAATACCGCTGGCGCATTCGTCAACCCAAAAGGCATTACCAGGTTCTCAAAAAGACCCTCGTGCGTATTGAAGGCCGTTTTCCACTCATCCCCCTCCTTGATCCTGATCAGATTGTATGCTCCTCTCAAATCCAACTTGGAGAACACCTTGGCTCCAACAATCTGATCAAAAAGATCAGAGATCAAAGGCAGGGGATATGGATCCCGGACTGTAATACGATTCAGCTCCCGGAAATCCAAACACGGTCTCAGTGATCCATCTTTCTTCTTCACGAAGAACAAACCTACAGCCACTGGAGACTTAGATGGTCTAATATGACCCTTTGCCAAACTCTCGGCGACATACTTTCGCATGACCTCTCTCTCGGGTTGAGAGAGGTTGTAGAGCCGAGACTTAGGCAACTTAGCCCCCGGAATGAGATTCACAGGACAATCATAGTCACGATGAGGGGGCAATTCCTGAGCCCCACCCTCCGAAAACACGTCTGAAAAATCTGAGAGATACTGAGGCAAGGCCGTAACGGACACTTTAGAAATAGGTGTGACAAGACAATTATCCGAACAAAACTTGCTCCAACCAATGATTTGTCTCGCCTGCCAGTCTATAATTGAGTTATGTTTAGACAACCATGGCAACCCCAAAACGATTGGAGCTGGCAAATCCTTCATGACGAAACAGGAAATGATCTCAGCATGTGAATCACCCACCCTTAAATGAATATCATGAACAACGTGAGTAAGGCTCCCTTGAGAAAGAGGGGAAGAATCAATGGCAAAAACACGAATCTCGTTCTCTAACGTGCAAATACTTAGTCCCAAACCCTCAAGAAACAGAAAGTCAATTAAATTTACCCCAGCACCACAATCAAGAAAAACATCAACAAACACATTTCTAGACTCTAGCGCCACCATAGCTGAAAGGAGAAAATGGGAACTGCAGGGAACTTGCATACCAGTCTGCTCTACCACACCATTCATACTACCAAGTGTGAGGGAGGTTTTTTTTTTCATTTTATTTATCACTTTCCCCTGTGGTTCAACATACGGACAAGAAAAAACAAAATGACCCCTCTTTCCACAATAGAAACATAAATTGTGCGCTTTACGAATATCTCTCCTATCCGAATGGAAAGATATCTGACCTAACTGCATGGGTTCCTCCCCTACCCCAGAATAACAAGCAATATCACCCTGGGCAGCTGGTGAAACAAAACCACACGCGGGAGGAATCCCCTGCACAGAGGGACCCATACACCTCTCTCTGATACGTCTATCCAAATGTATCGCCAAAGACATTGCGTCTTCCAAAGTATCTGGGTATTCATGAAAAGCCAGAGCATCCTTCAACCTTTCAGATAACCCCTGACAAAACTGGCTACGTAACGCGGGGTCGTTCCACCCCGACCCAGTAGCCCACCTCCTAAACTCTGTGCAGTAAACCTCAGCAGTATGTTTACCCTGTAGTAAGTTACGTAATTTTGACTCTGCCATCGAAACTCGATCTGGGTCATCGTAAATCAATCCCAGGGCTTTAAAAAATTCCTCCACCGACCGGAGAGCCAGAGAACCGGGCGGCAGGGAAAAAGCCCAGGATTGCGCGTCCCCTTTCAGCAAAGACATGACGATACCCACCCTCTGATCCTCATTACCTGATGAAAATGGGCACAATCGAAAGTACAACTTACATGATTCCTTGAAACGGAAAAAATCATCAGTACCCCCTGCAAATTTCTCCGGAAAAGCGACTTTAGGCTCCCCAACAATTTGACCTGTACCTGAAGCCAACACCCTCTGACACTGTGTGACCGTACTACGTAGATCCGCAACCTCCAGGGACAAACCCTGCATGCGGTCAACCAGTGTATCAATTGACGCCATCACATAAACACTGAGAAATGGCGGTCACAGTATGGCGGATTATAATGTCATGGCGGACGTGCACAGTTTAACAGATAACACACCAACCAGGCTCTGGACGAGAGACAGGGGAAGGGTCACCTCCTAGTTTATCCCTGACCTCTTTCCCTGCAATGCTCAGCCCACAGACAAACCTTGAAGGTAGATTTGCTGTGTCCTCCAGCCTATACTAACAGAACCCTGAACTCCCTGAGATGGTGAAGTGGGGAGAAAGGAGCAGCCTGCTCGCACAGAACCTGGATGGGATAGATGAAATAAACAACCAAACGAAAAGACACTTATCTGCTGAGAGCAGGAACAAACAGCCAACCTTCCCTCCAAACATCCCAGACCATAATGAACAGTATAATCCGCTCAGAGCACTTAGCTGGAGACCATTTAAACTAATGACTCCACCCAGTGCACCTGATGCGAGGCGGATCCAGCACAGCATCAAAACAAATACTAGACTCGTGCTGCAATCCTGGCTGACCTCCGCACATCGTCAGAGTGGGGCATGACAACAACATCCTATGGACAGATGAGACCAAGATCAACTTGTACCAGAGTGATGGGAATAGAAGAGTATGGCGAAGGAAAGGAACTGCTCATGATCCTAAGCATACCACCTCATCAGTGAAGCATGGTGGTGGTAGTGTCATGGTGTGGGCAAGTATGCTTGCCAATGGAACTGGTTCTCTTTTATTTATTGATGATGTGACTGCTGACAAAAGCAGCAGGATGAATTCTGAAGTGTTTCGGGCAATATTATCTGCTCATATTCAGCCAAATGCTTCAGAACTCACTGGACAGCGCTTCACAGTGCAGAGGGACAATGACCTAAAGCATACTACAAAAGCAACCAAATAGTTTTTTAAGGGAAAGAAGTGGAATGTTATGCAATGGCCAAGTCAATCACCTGACCTGAATCCGATTGAGCATGCATTTCACTTGATGAAGACAAAACTGGCGGGAAAATTCCCCAACAAGCAGGATCTGAAGACAGTTGCAGTAGAGGCCTGGCAGAGCATCACCAGGGATGAAACCCAGCCTCTGGTGATGTCTATGCACTCCAGACTTCAGGCTGTAATTGACTGCTAAGGATTTGCAACTAAGTATTAAAAAGTGAAAGTTTGATTTATGATTATTATTATGTCCCATTACTCTTGGTCCCTTAACAAGTGGGAGGCACATATGCAAACTGTTGTAATTCCTACACCGTTCACCTGATTTGGATGTAAATACTCTCAAATTAAAGCTGACAGTCTGCAGTTAAAGGGCATCTTGTTCGTTTCATTTCAAATCCATTGTGGTGGTGTATAGAGCCAAAAATGTTAGAATTGTGTCGATGTCCCAATATTTATGGACCTGACTGTACAACTATAAATGGATACCTTAAATGTAACTTTTATTCTAATAACAAGATAAATCCCTAGATGCTTCAGATAAACAACACTCGCTGCGCCATTGGTAACCAGGAGCTAGGGATGATGGGGAGACTAGTACTGGGTCTCTTACAACTAGTCTATCCCTACAATGGATATACCCTGAGGTGGCGGTCAGAATATCTTCAATAGAATCCCATAGCTGCCCGTAGATACCTAACAGCCCCTCCCTGTCCCTGCGCAGCAATGGAGACTGCCCAGCTTTGTCACACTGTGGCGGAGGGCCCTGTTACCAATTAAAGTATTACCGTAAGTCCCTATTTAACGTTCCAACGCGTTTCGTTGGACATCAGTCCAACTCATCAGGGGACCAACTAATTATGATCCCAGTTTCTGAGGCGAAAATCAAGTTGGTGGGCTGTGCTGATAAACGCACAGACCCAAAACTGCCGCTTCCCGCTGTGTCAAAATACAAACACAGATCAGATAAAAAAGAGAGAGTGGGTCCCAATATACTGATCCATTCAATTAGATAAGAATCAATACCTATCTTAGCCCCCCCCCCATGTCTCGGTCCAGAAGGATGCGGCTGTGTTCTGGTGTGTGGCTGCCATCTATTATTTATTTGAATGGATCAGTATATTGGAACCCACTCTCCCTTTTTTATCTGATCTGTGTTTGTATTTTGACCCAGCGGGATGCGGCAGTTTTGGGTCTGTGAGTTTATCAGCACAGCCCACCAACTTGATTTACACAAACATAGAAGAGGATTTCTTTACGGTAAGAGCAGTGAGACTGGAACTCTCTGCCTGAGGAGGTGGTGATGGTGAACTCACTAAAAGAGTTCAAGAGGGGCCTGGATTTATTTCTGGAGTGTAATACTATTACAGGTTATAGTTACTAGAGATGGGTTGTTGATCCAGGGAGTTATTCTGATTGCCTGATTGGAGTCGGGAAGGAAATGTTTTCCCTGTAAGTGGGGAAAATTGGCTTCTACCTCACAATTAGTTTTTTTTTTTGCCTTCCTCTGGATCAACTTGCAGGATAACAGGCTGAACTGGATAAACAGATGTCTTTTTTCGGCCTTGTACCAAGTTAATATGTTACTATGGATGTCTAGCGAAACATCTTCAAGAAAAAAAAGCTCTGACTTATTACTACTGATATACAGTTGAATACAATGGTGGAGCAGGGGCCATCATAGTTCCTCCCATCCTCAGCTCCCATGTTCTTCTTTCCCATCCTCACAATCTGTTTCCTTCTCTCATCCTCAATCCCCTCCTCTGTGTTCCGCAGTGTCCATGTTCTCCTTTTTTTATCGCAGCCTCCATGTTCTCCTTTGCCTCCTCCTTATTCTACTCCTTAGTCTCCTCTCTCATCCTTCATGTCCTCCTTCTAAGCTTCTGTATCCTCCTCTCGTATCCTTAGCCTCCACCCCCTCCCCTTATCCTCCTGAAGGATCATTTCCACCTTCTCAGCCCCTGTATCCTCTCTCATCCACCTCCTTTTCAGCCTTCATCTCCTCCTCTTATCATTCCTGTCCTCCTTCTTTGCCTCTTGGCAACTCACTTCATAAATTTGGCACAGGAACACAAACTAAAGAGACTTAAAATTGACACTAAAACACCACAGATGATAAATTCCCCCCACAATACCTAATAGTGATAAACACTACTTAGTAGAGAAGAATGTACTCATTATCTCTGTGGGACCTTATCTCTGTGTACTCATTATCTCTGTGCACCCTTATCTCTGTGGGACCTTACCCCCCCCCCCCCCCCAATCATTTCATTAATTTACTGGAATTAAGTGACAGGTTTATTTTTTTGATACAGTGGGATGCAAAAGTTTGGGCAACCTTGTTAATAGTCATGATTTTCCTGTATAAATCGTTGGTTGTTACGATAAAAAATGTCAGTTAAATATATCATATAGGAGACACACACAGTGATATTTGAGAAGTGAAATGAAGTTTATTGGATTTACAGAAAGTGTGCTATTATTGTTTAAACAAAATTAGGCAGGTGCATAAATTTGGGCACCACAAAAAAGAAATGAAATCAATATTTAGTAGATCCTCCTTTTGCAGAAATTACAGCCTCTAAACGCTTTCTATAGGTTCCAATGAGAGTCTGGATTCTGCTTGAAGGTATTTTGGACCATTCCTCTTTACAAAACATCTTTAGTTCATTCAGGTTTGATGGCTTCCGAGCATGGACCGCTCTCTTTAAGTCACACCACAGATTTTCAATTATATTCAGGTCTGGGGACTGAGATGGCCATTCCAGGACGTTGTACTTGTTCCTCTACATAAATGCTTTAGTGGATTTTGAGTAGCGTTTAGGGTCACTGATTCCTGGACATTGGTCTCCAGAATCTGCTGATACTGAGTGGAATCCATGCGTCCCTCAACTTTGACAAGATTCCCAGTCCCTGCACTGGCCACACAGCCCCACAGCATGATGGAACCACCACCATATTTTACTTGCTGTGTTCTTTTTCCTCCATGCATAACACCCCTTGTTATGGCCAAATAACTAAATTTTAGTTTCTTCAGTCCACAGCACCTTATTCCAAAATGAAGCTGGCTTGTCCAAATGTGCTTTAGCCCACCTCAAGCGGCACTTTTTGTGCTGTGGCCGGAGAAAAGGCTTCCTCTGCATCACTCTCGCATACAGCATCTCCTTGTGTAAAGTGCACCGAATGGTTGAACGATGCACAGTGACTCCATCTGCAGCAAGATGATGTTGTAGGTCTTTGGTGCTGGTCTGTGGGTTGACTCTGACTGTTCTCACCATTCGTTGCTTCTGTCTATCCGAGATTTTTCTTGGTCTGCCACTTCGAGCCTTAACTTGAACTGAGCCTGTGGTCTTCCATTTCCTCAATATGTTCCTAACTGTGGAAACAGACAGCTGAAATCTCTGAGACAGCTTTCTGTATCCTTCCCCTAAACCATGATGGTGAACAATCTTTGTCTTCAGGTCATTTGAGAGACCCCCATGTTGCTACTCTTCAGAGAAAATTAAAAGAGGAGGGAAACTTACAATTGACCCCCTTAAATACTCTTTCTCATAATTGGATTCACCTGTGTATGTAGGTCAGGGGTCACTGAGCTTACCAAGCCAATTTCGTCACAGGCTCTTACTGTGACGTCACACAGCGCTCCGTGTGAGCGCGAGCAAGCAGACTGTTTAAACTGAGCTGTGCCACCGGCCGGGGCAAGCTCAATATCGGCAAAACCAGTAGGGTCCAGCCTCCTGTATCCCCTTCACTCTGGAGGTGACAACATAAGAAGCATAAGAAAACGCAGGACAGACAGTTGAACAAACGAAGACTCAGAATCAGGTATTTACCAATCTGAGGTTGTTTTAGTTACTGTATACTGTGGGTTCTTGAGCACTGACAGAAAGTGGAGACATATAGGGAGTGCATCGCGCAGTACCTGAAGAGAGACTATACGCATTACTTGTGATTAGCAGCGGTGGCGATTCCGCTGCGGTACCGCAGCGCTAGATACTAATAGTGCAAGCGCCTGTGTATTAGAAACAAAGAATAAATAAAACATCCCTAAATGTGTCCATGTTACAGCAGTGAGTGTGCACCCGCTGTACTAACCAACTGGTTTGACTATGGGCTAACTCTATGGGCATTATCCTAGCAGTGCCCCCTTTACAGGGATCTGGACTTCACTGTGGGGGAGCCACCAGGCTACCTTTTCCAAAGATAGTTCTGTTGTGGTTGGCGGCCGACCCATGGGGGTCAGAGACACCAGTGTGCAGCACTGAGGAATTAGGCTATAAGCGTAGTCTAAATATGAGAAGGTGCAGAGTACTAGGCAGATCTGAGGTCCGGGCATGTGGCTAAGGAGCAGAGTAGGTTGTTAGGCAGGAGTTTGGTACATGAGTAGCAAGACAGGATACAGCACCTTTGTGAGCCAAAACACACAAATGGACTTTATCCATGCTGACCCTAGCACACAATCTCCGATGGAAATCATCTACCAAAATTGGGACATGTGAACAAGGCTTAATAATTAAGAATTAGATCAATTTTTTTCTATTCATACCAGAGGGGACACGTTTTTAACAAAAGTAACCAATAAGTTTCACGATTGAACAATTTTTGTCGATGGTCGGCATCACTGATAGGTTTTAGAAACTAGCTCAATCACTTGCACCTTTAAACCAGAAATATTTCTATCATGTTTTGTCTCAGGGTCGCTGTTGGAGATCGCTGACCCAAACACTGACTGTGACCGGGACTTTGTAGTGATTTATATTTTACCTACTACACTTATGCCATTTCTTGAGCTGAATAAACAACTTCTGTTCACTCCTTACTAACTAGCTGAGATTTACTCACAGGTTGTGAGATGCCTAACAGTTATTGTGCATAGCTAAAACCAATTTTAATTTACATGCACTTGTGATTGTTATTTATTGGCTCTTTGTGTTCTTATTAAATCAACTATTTGTACGTGCTTTTTTATGCTATAACTAAGGGTACTTTCACACTTGCGGCAGAGGATTCCGGCAGGCAGTTCCGTCAAAACGTATGCAAACTGATGGCATTTGTCAGACGGATCAGGATCCTGTTCCGTATGACAAATGCATTGAAATGCTGGATCCGTCTCTCTGGAAAAACGTCATAGCCAGACCCTTATTTCTGATATTTGCGGACTCTATACTGACAGGGAATGTTCCACAGGATTGGCGCATGGCAAATGTGGTGCCAATATTCAAAAAGGGTCCAAAAACAGAGCCTGGAAACTATAGGCCGGTAAGTTTAACATCTGTTGTGGGTAAACTGTTTGAAGGTTTTCTGAGAGATGCTATCTTAGAGCATCTCAACGGAAATAAGCAAATAACGCCATATCAGCATAGCTTCGTGAGGGATCGGTCATGCCAAACTAATTTAATCAGTTTCTATGAGGAGGTAAGTTCTAGACTTGACAGCGGCGAGTCAATGGATGTCGTATATCTGGACTTCTCCAAAGCTTTTGACACTGTACCACATAAAAGGTTAGTATATAAAATGAGAATGCTCGGACTGGGAGAAAACGTCTGTATGTGGGTAAGTAACTGGCTCAATGATAGAAAACAGAGGGTGGTTATTAACGGTACACACTCAGATTGGGTCACTGTCACTAGTGGGGTACCTCAGGGGTCAGTATTGGGCCCTATTCTCTCCAATATATTTATTAATGATCTCGTAGAAGGCTTGCATAGTAAAGTATCAATTTTCGCAGATGACACTAAACTGTGTAAAGTAATTTACACTGAAGAGGACAATATACTGCTACAGATGGATCTAGATAGATTAGAGGCTTGGGCAGATAAGTGGCAGATGAGGTTTAACACTGACAAATGTAAAGTTATGCACATGGGAAGGAATAATGCAAGTCACCCGTACATACTAAATGATAAAACACTTGGTAATACTGACATGGAAAAGGATCTAGGAATTTTAATAAACAGCCAACTAAGCTGCAAAAACCAGTGTCAGGCAGCTGCTGCCAAGGCCAATAAGATAATTGGTTGCATCAGAAGGGGCATAGATGCCCGTGATAAGAACATAGTCCTACCACTTTACAAATCGCTAGTCAGACCAGACAGAGTACTGTGTACAGTTCTGGGCTCCTGTAAACAAGGCAGACATAGCAGAGCTGGAGAGGGTCCAGAGAAAGGCAACTAAAGTAATAACTGCAATGGGGCAACTACAGTACCCTGAAAGATTATCAAAATTAGGGTTATTCACTTTAGAAAAAAGACGACTGAGGGGAGATCTAATTAATATGTATAAATATATCAGGGGTCAGTATAGAAATCTATCCCATCATCTATTTATCCCCAGGACTGTGACTGTGACGAGGGGACATCTTCTGCGTCTGGAGGAAAGAAGGTTTGTACACAAACATAGAAGAGGATTCTTTACGGTAAGAGCAGTGAGACTATAGAACTCTCTGCCTGAGGAGGTGGTGATGGTGAGTACAATAAAGGAATTCAAGAGGGGCCTGGATGTATTTCTGGAGTATAATAATATTACAGGCTATAGCTACTAGAGAGGGGTCGTTGATCCTTGGAGATATTCTGATTGCCTGATTGGAGTCGGGAAGGAAATTTTTATTCCCCTAAAGTGAGGAAAATTGGCTGGTACCTCACAGGGTTTTTTTCTTGCCTCCCTCTGCATCAACTTGCAGGATAACAGTCCGAACTGGATGGACAATTGTCTTTTTTCGGCCTTATGTACTATGTTACTACTATGTTACTATTTTTTTTCCAATTTTTTGCAGTCTGAGCATGCGCAGACCATAATGCCGGATCCATTTTGCCGGAACACTCGGGGACGGATCTGGCATTAATGCATGTCAATAGGAAAAAATGCTTTGCATTCCAGCAAGTGTTCCGGAATTTTGAACGGAGATAAAACCACAGCATGCTGCGGTATTATCTCCATCCTGAAAAGGCAAAAAGACTGAACTGAAGACATCCTGAACGGATTGCTCTTCATTCAGAATGCATTAGGATAAAACTGATCAGTTCTTTTCCGGTATAGAGCCCCTAGGACGGAACTCAGTGCCGGAAAAGAAAAACGCTAGTGTGAAAGTACCCTAAGACTGCTGTTGTCATTCAAAATGCGCAATTGTGTTGGATTTTAATATGTTCCAATAAAGTCTACATTTGATTTTAAGACGTGGAAGCTGAGCACTCGGATGCTCCGGATACAGTCTCCAACACAGATGTGAACACAGCCTAAAGGAGTCCGTACACATCAGTCTAAAGTTGATCAAAACAGACAATTTCAACCAAAATGAATGTTCTTAAGTTGAAGATTAACAGCAAACGTTTAGTTTAGCTGACCAATAACAGACCATTATCGTTTGAAGAGAAGTTGGACGTGTTTAATCATTTCGCCCAATAGCTGGATGTTCAAAGAAAGATTGTTCATGAACGAAAGATCTTTATTTGGAAGAACATTCACAGAAAGATCTTTTATCCATTTCCCAGGTGTGTTGGACATGCATGGCCAGTTTGAACTAGTGTGTACGGCCGTGTCTGCGAACAGATTGTTCACCAGATGTTTGTTTAAATGCTGTTTAAGCATTAAACAACATTTATCTAATGAGGATGGCCACCTTATGCTGCACAGACTCCTGTGGGCACCTGGTAAACTTTGAGAACAGATGTCACATATAAAAGCATAAAACTGTCACTAGATGGAGCCATCATCCTGATGCTCTTATCCTTGGCTGTGCTTGTAACCTCCTTCCATTCCTGTTGCTCTGCATCCTTCAGGTATTGGCTGCTGCCTCACCGCTCCTCTCCAGTGCTCTTCAGCTTGAGCTGCAGATGAGGCATTAGGTTACTGTGACAAGAAGGTCTATGCATCAATCAGTTATTTATCCCTAGGTGGTGTCTAATTGGTAAATACTCTGCTCACGTGACTGCAATAGACTAATGAAAAGCCAGCAAAAAGCTTATATTGTCAACGCATGAAAAGCCTGGACCCACCATTTTAATACTGTCTCCTAGCAGTCTTATGTTCATATATAAAACATATTATTCTAGGAAACACCACTAGATGGGGACGCAACCAAGTGGAACGGAATGCATTCTGGTGACTCTGTTTCGTTCAGTTCAGGTTTGTCCCCATTGACAACGAATGGGGACAAAATGTAAGGCACTGATTGGCTGGTGGAAGCACAATCTAGAGACATTCTGCTTCCTGAGAGATGCTCAGCACTCATGGCTTCATTGTGAACCTCAAGAAGTCTCATCTAATTCCTTCCACCAAATTGAAGTATCTGGGCTTCCTCACAGATACTCTGAAAATGACTCTTTTGAATAACAGAATTCTGAATTTGTCAGGGGGTGAGTTACCTGAAGTCTCTGGGCTATTGCTCTGTTCATCTGGTGAGAAGAGTCCACGGTCTCCTTACCACTGCCATCACAACAGTGGCCTGGGTGAGGGCACACATTTGGTTTAGAAGAACAAGATTCAAGTATTAAGACGTGGTTGATTCCTTCACATTTGAATCAGGTCAAGTCTGTGAAGGCAGCCCATCTGCACTAAGGGTGTCCCATGTAAGGAATTTCTGGGTTCAAAGGAAGTGGTCCAGCGTAGAAAAACTAATTTCTTCCGTCAAGGAGCAAAGGGCAAATTAGCATTCTTTCACTTCCACATCCAGTGGGACAATCTCACATCTGTTTTCTACATATGCAAGCAGTGCACACCAGGAGCCAGCAGCTAGAGAAGGAATGCAGCCAGGTGACAATTTTTTAAAATATTTTTGGTACATGTGTGGTTTGACATGTATCCCACCACCCTCTAGGATGTTCTGTCTGGGTGAAGTTGAGTCACCCCTAAAATCATCTGATTCCGCTACATCCATTACCATAGAAAACTGTTAATTGGTTCAAAGCCCCACATGTCATTCCAAGATAAAGAGAAAATTAAGATTTAGACAGATCAACCAAGTACTTATATATAACAGTCAGTAATAAATGCTGAAAGCTCTCAATCTCTTTTCCATGATGAGGACAAGGGCTTCTTCAGGGTCCTGTATAGCACACAGTGTACCAGAAAAACACAACAGAGCCCCTCTCACCAGACACCCAAAGGTGCAGCTCATCCTTCCACATACAGAGGGCAGTACAGGACATGTAGTACCAGGGGTTGACTGGGAACTTAAAGTGGCCCTGGAAAAATACTAACAGTGGCCCCGTTTTGGGTCCAAACTGATGGAAGGCAGGGTCAGCAATGTGTGGCACATTATACCACCCCAACAGAGCCAAATACCACAATCAATCACAAAATACTGCCAGCAGCACAAAATACATCCCCAAAAACTTCCACTGGCCGGCGGTGAGGAGGGCTCAGGTGGCCCCCTGGGCATCGGCCCACCGGGAAATTTCCCTGTAAGATCTATGGCCAATCCGCCTCTGTGTAGTACCGCACTGTACTGTAAAGAAGAGCCACTAGATGACCAGTACCGGCTATATTGATTGGTTGGATCTGAGTCTGAAGCATTATATGTTGAGTCAAATTTCAACATACAATGGCTCGAGAAAAACCATTGTGTCTTGAGGAACCACTGTACTTAGAAAGTTGAAAGAAAAGTAAGTGAACCCTTTGCATATACAGTTGCAAGAAAAAGTATGTGAACCCTTTGGAATGATATGGATTTCTGCACAAATTGGTCATAAAATGTGATCTGATCTTCATCTAAGTCACAACAATAGACAATCGCAGTCTGCTTAAACTAATAACACACAAAGAATTAAATGTTACCATGTTTTTATTGAACACACCATGTAAACATTCACAGTGCAGGTGGAAAAAGTATGTGAACCCCTAGACTAATGACATCTCCAAGAGCTAATTGGAGTGAGGTGTCAGCCAACTGGAGTCCAATCAATGAGATGAGATTGGAGGTGTTGGTTACAGCTGCCCTGCCCTATAAAAAACACACACCAGTTCTGGGTTTGCTTTTCACAAGAAGTATTGCCTGATGTGAATGATGCCTCGGTAGAAGACCTACAATTAAGAATCGTTGACTTGCATAAAGCTGGATAGGGTTATAAAAGTATCTCCAAAAGCCTTGCTGTTCATCAGTCCACGGTAAGACAAATTGTCTATAACTGGAGAAAGTTCAGCACTGCTGCTACTCTCCCTAGGAGTGGCCGTCCTGTAAAGATTACTGCAAGAGCACAGCACAGACTGCTCAATGAGGTGAAGAAGAATCCTAGAGTGTCAGCTAAATACTTACAGAAGTCTCTGGCATATGCTAACATCCCTGTTAGCGAATCTACGATACGTAAAACACTAAACAAGAATGGATTTCATGGGAGGATACCACAGAGGAAGCCACTGCTGTCCAAAAAAAACATTGCTACAGGTTTACAGTTTGCACAAGAGCAACAGGATATTTCACAGCAGTACTGGCAAAATATTCTGTGGACAGATGAAACCAAAGTTGAGTTGTTTGGAAGAAACACACAACACTATGTGTGGAGAAAAAGAGGCACAGCACACCAACATCAAAACCTCATCCCAACTGTGAAGTATGGTGGTGGGGGCATCATGGTTTGGGACTGCTTTGCTGGGTCAGGGCCTGGACGGATTGCTATCATCGAAGGAAAAATGAATTCCCAAGTTTATCAAGACATTTTGAAGGAGAACTTAAGGCCATCTGTCCACCAGCTGAAGCTCAACAGAAAATGGGTGTTGCAACAGGACAACGACCCAAAGCATAGAAGTAAATCAACAACAGAATGGCTTAAACAGAAGAAAATACGCCTTCTGGAGTGGCCCAGTCAGAGTCCTGACCTCAACCCGATTGAGTTGCTGTGGCATGACCTCAAGAAAGCGATTCACACCAGACATCCCAAGAATATTGCTGAACTGAAACTGTTCTGTAAAGAGGAATGGTCAAGAATTACTCCTGACCGTTGTGCACGTCTGATCTACAACTACAGGAAACATTTGGTTGAAGTTATTGCTGCCAAAGGAGGTTCAACCAGTTATTAAATCCACTGTGAATGTTTGCATTGTGTGTTCAATAAAAACATGGTAACATTTAATTCTGTGTGTTATTAGTTTAGGCCTCTTTCACACTTGCGTTGTCCGGATCCGGCGTGTACTCCACTTGCCGGAATTACACTCCGGATCCGGAAAAACGCAAGTGTACTGAAAGCATTTGAAGACGGAACCGTCTTCCAAATGCTTTCAGTGTTACTATGGCACCCAGGACGCTATTAAAGTCCTGGTTGCCATAGTAGGAGCGGGGAGCGGTATACTTACAGTCCGTGCGGCTCCCGGGGCGCTCCAGAATGACGTCAGAGCACCCCATGCGCATGGATGACGTGATCCATGCGATCACGTGATCCATGCGCTTGGGGCGCCCTGACGTCACTCTGGAGCGCCCCGGGAGCCGCACGGACGGTAAGTATGCTGCTCCCCCGCTACACTTTACCATGGCTGCCAGGACTTTAGCGTCCCGGCAGCCATGGTAACCATTCAGAAAAAGCTAAATGTCTACTCCGGCAATGCGCCGAAACGACGTTTAGCTTAAGGCTGGATCCGGATCAATGCCTTCCAATGGGCATTAATTCCGGATCCGGCCTTGCGGCAAGTGTTCCGGATTTTTGGCCGGAGCAAAAAGCGCAGCATGCTGCGGTATTTTCTCTGGCCAAAAAACGTTCCGTTCCAGAACTGAAGACATCCTGAACGGATTTCTCTCCATTCAGAATGCATTAGGATAATCCTGATCAGGATTCTTCCGGCATAGAGCCCCGACGACGGACTCTATGCCGGAAGACAAGAACGCAAGTGTGAAAGAGCCCTTAAGCAGACTGTGATTGTCTATTGTTGTGACTTAGATGAAGATCAGATCACATTTTATGACCAATTTGTGCAGAAATCCATATCATTCCAAAGGGTTCACATACTTTTTCTTGCAACTGTAACTAGATTTCTACATTGATCACTAATAAATCGTGGTCACAATTATAGGCAAACACAATCTAACTAGACTAATACTTTACACAAACACTTGCTCTGTTCATGTCTTTTATTGAGCATACGGAGTAAAAAAAAAAAAAGCCGTTATGGTCAGAGTTTTTTTTACAAGAGGTTTTGAGGCAGCCAAAACCAGAACTGGGTCCAGCAGGAAGGAGAAGTATATGTCCTTCCTTTACACTGCGTGCAGAATTATTAGGCAAATGAGTATTTTGACCACATCATCCTCTTTATGCATGTTGTCTTACTCCAAGCTGTATAGGCTCGAAAGCCTACTACCAATTAAGCATATTAGGTGATGTGCATCTCTGTAATGAGAAGGGGTGTGGTCTAATGACATCAACACCCTATATCAGGTGTGCATAATTATCAGGCAACTTCCTTTCCTTTGGCAAAATGGGTCAAAAGAAGGACTTGACAGGCTCAGAAAAGTCAAAAATAGTGAGATATCTTGCTGAGGGATGCAGCACTCTTAAAATTGCAAAGCTTCTGAAGCGTGATCATCGAACAATCAAGCGTTTCATTCAAAATAGTCAACAGGGTCGCAAGAAGCGTGTGGAAAAACCAAGGCGCAAAATAACTCCCCATGAACTGAGAAAAGTCAAGCGTGCAGCTGCCAAGATGCCACTTGCCACCAGTTTGGCCATATTTCAGAGCTGCAACATCACTGGAGTTCCCAAAAGCACAAGGTGTGCAATACTCAGAGAGATGGCCAAGGAAAGGAAGGCTGAAAGACGACCACCACTGAACAAGACACACAAGCTGAAACGTCAAGACTGATTTTTCTAAGGTTTTATGGACTGATGAAATGAGAGTGAGTCTTGATGGGCCAGATGGATGGGCCCGTGGCTGGATTGGTAAAGGGCAGAGAGCTCCAGTCCGACTCAGACGCCAGCAAGGTGGAGGTGGAGTACTGGTTTGGGCTGGTATCATCAAAGATGAGCTTGTGGGGCCTTTTCGGGTTGAGGATGGAGTCAAGCTCAACTCCCAGTCCTACTGCCAGTTTCTGGAAGACACCTTCTTCAAGCAGTGGTACAGGAAGAAGTCTGCATCCTTCAAGAAAAACATGATTTTCATGCAGGACAATGCTCCATCACACGCGTCCAAGTACTCCACAGCGTGGCTGGCAAGAAAGGGTATAAAAGAAGAAAATCTAATGACATGGCCTCCTTGTTCACCTGATCTGAACCCCATTGAGAACCTGTGGTCCATCATCAAATGTGAGATTTACAAGGAGGGAAAACAGTACACCTCTCTGAACAGTGTCTGGGAGGCTGTGGTTGCTGCTGCACGCAATGTTGATGGTGAACAGATCAAAACACTGACAGAATCCATGGATGGCAGGCTTTTGAGTGTCCTTGCAAAGAAAGGTGGCTATATTGGTCACTGATTTGTTTTTGAATGTCATAAATGTATATTTGTGAATGTTGAGATGTTATATTGGTTTCACTGGTAAAAATAAATAATTGAAATGGGTATATATTTGTTTTTTGTTAAGTTGCCTAATAATCATGCACAGTAATAGTCACCTGCACACACAGATATCCCCTTAAAATAGCTAAAACTA
Organism: Bufo bufo; assembly: GCF_905171765.1. Classification (NCBI taxonomy): domain Eukaryota; kingdom Metazoa; phylum Chordata; class Amphibia; order Anura; family Bufonidae; genus Bufo; species Bufo bufo. Next base: position 159,739,263 of record NC_053393.1, on the reverse strand, counting down.
AAAACAAACTAAAAACTACTTCCAAAAATATTCAGCTTTGATATTAATGAGTTTTTTGGGTTCATTGAGAACATGGTTGTTGTTCAATAATAAAATTAATCCTCAAAAATACAACTTGCCTAATAATTCTGCACTCCCTGTATACAGTATTTCCGATTCCTTTCAAATCCACTTCTGGCTTTGGCTGAAAAACCTGAAGGAAAATCTGCCTCAAAACCTCCTTCAACAAAAACTGCATGTGAACATACCCTTAGAACAGGGATGCTCAACCTGCGGCCCTCCAGCTGTTGTAAAACTACAACTCCCACCATGCCCTACTGTAGGCTGATAGCTGTAGGCTGTCCGGGAATGATGGGAGTTGTAGTTTTGCAACAGCTGGAGGGCCGCAGGTTGAGCATGCCTGCCTTAGAAGAATGTTTCCCTTCTGGGTTATGGTACCACAAGTGGATATATTTGTTCTCCCCATTACAGCCCTGCTGCCATATGTTATGCTATATTCTACCTGACCTAATTGCATCTGAATTTGTGTGTACAATTTTACCTCCTGGTTTTACGCATGTTTTATTAACCCCTTCAGTCTCAACGCTGTACATGTACGTTTGAAGTGCGGAGGTTAAAGCTGGCGCTCGCTCTTGAGCGCGGTGAATACCATAGCTGCTGGATGCTTGCTGTTTTAAATAGCAGACACCGGAGCCAAAGTCTACAATTGCCGATAATGCGGATCGCAGCCATTTAACCCCATAGATGCTGTGGTCAAAAGTGAGCGCTAAAAAGTGTAGTGTGCGCTTCCCGGCCCTGGACAACTTCCCCTTGCTGATACAGTCCTGATCAAAAGTTTAAGACCACTTGAAAAATGGCAAAAAATCATATTTTACATTGTTGGATCTTAACAAGGTTCCAAGTAGAGCTTCAACATGCAACAAGAAGAAATGGGAGTGAGACAAAACATTTTTTGAGCATTCAATTAATTGAAAATAACGATTAAACTGAAACAGGCTGTTTTTCAGCTGATCCAAATTTTAGGACCACATGCCTTTAAAAGGCCAAATCTGTGCAAAGATGTGGATTCATTGTCATTTTCTGTCAGGTAGTCACACGTTGTGATGGCAAAGGCAAAAAACTCTCCCTTTTTGAACGTGGTCGGGTTGTTGAACTGCATAAGCGGGGTCTCTCACAGCGCGCCATCGCTGCTGAGGTGGGACGCAGTAAGACAGCCATTTGGAATTTCTTAAAGGATCCTGAGGGTTATGGAACAAAAAAGTCAAGTGGAAGACCCAAAAAAAAATCATCAGCACTGAGCCGGAGGATCCAATTGGCTGTCCGTCAAGACACTGGACGATCCTCAACCCAAATTAAGGCCCTTACTGGTGCTGACTGCAGCCCCATAACCATCAGACGGCATCTGAGACTGAAGGGCTTCAAAAACAAAAAATGTCTTCAAAGACCTCGTCTCCTTGAACGCCACAGAACTGCTCGTTTGGACTTTGCAAGAGAGCACCAAACATGGGACATTCAAAGGTGGAAGAAAGTTTTATTCTCTGATGAGAATTTTTTTTACCTTGATGGTCCTGATGGTTTCCAATGTTACTGGCATGACAAGCAGATCCCACCTGAGACGTTTTCTACGCGCCACAGTGGAGGGGGCGCCATAATGGTCTGGGGTGCTTTTTCCTTCAGTGGAACAATGGAGCTTCAGGAAGTGCAGGGGCGTCAAACGGCCGCTGGCTATGTCCAGATGTTGCAGAGAGCATTCCTCATAACTGAGGGCCCTCGTCTGTGTGGTAACGACTGGGTTTTTCAACAGGACAACGCTACAGTACACAATGCCCGCAGGACAAGGGACTTCTTCCAGGAGAATAACATCACTCTTTTGGCCCATCCTGCGTGTTCCCCTGATCTAAATCCAATTGAGAACCTTTGGGGATGGATGGCAAGGGAAGTTTACAAAAATGGACAACAGTTCCAGACAGTAGATGGCCTTCGTGCGGCCGTCTTCACCACTTGGAGAAAAGTTCCCACTCACCTCATGGAAACGCTTGCATCAAGCATGCCGAAAGGAATTTTTGAAGTGATAAACAATAACGGCGGAGCTACTCATTACTGAGTTCATGTTTGGAAGTTGGATTTCTGTTTGGGGGGGGTTTAGTTTTTTTTTGGAGGTGTGGTCCTAAACTTTTGATCAGCTGAAAAACAGCCTGTTTCAGTTTATTCGTTGTTTTCATTAAATTGAATGCTCAAAAAATGTTTTGTCTCACTCCCATTTCTTCTTGTTGCACATTGAAGTTCTACTTGGAACCTTGTTAAGATCCAGCCATGCTAAATATGATTGTTTGCCATTTTTCAAATGGTCTTAAACTTTTGATCAGGACTGTATCAGGGAAGGCATTCTGTAGTAGTAATAGAGCTGAGCCTCTAGCAGGTTCGGAAGCCCTGGAAACACTTCCGGCTCTATCTGTTCTGTCTTTGGAGGTATCATGCGGTTGGTAGAGCCATTCTAGTCAATGCACCCACTATAAGTCAATACTCTCCTTCATATCCATCACAGGACCGATCCAGCGCTGCTTTCTTTACAGAAACCTTAGTGGCAGTGTGAACAGCGGTGCAGCACATTTACCTAGTAGACAGCCCACCACTTTTCCACACAGATGGTCCCGGCACAGTGCAATTCCTGCGCCCTAATGTGACAGACCAGGAGCAGACCCCACAGAGAAGCTTTCATGCAGTGCTGGGGCTCCCCTATGGCGGAGGCTGGGAAGCAGCAGAGAGGCAGCCATTCCGCCGCACAGTGAGGCGCGCCCCCGAGTCTCTCCAGCCCGGCGCGCCCCCGCCTCTGTCCGCGCAGTCTCCGTAGTGGTCGGGTGTAAGCAGCGGCTGGAGCTCCGGCCTTGTCTCCTAACTCCCTGTCTGAGGGAAACTTTCCTCCGTGCACACAGCCGCCTGCGGCGGGGACTTGGCGCGCTCTTCCTCTCTGCTCCGGTACCTGCTACGTGGACAGGAACCAAAAGGAAAGTGAGGCAGCCGGGCCCGGGGTGTCTGAATCCCTCCCGGGGGATGAGCGGCTCCCGTAATAACCGGGTTATGGTGGAGGGGGTCGGGGCCCGTGTGTCTAGAGGTCCGGACTGGAAATGGGGGAAGCAGGACGGCGGAGAGGGACATGTCGGCACAGTGCGCAGCTTCGAGAGCCCGGAAGAAGTGGTGGTCGTGTGGGACAACGGAACCGCGGCCAACTACCGCTGCTCCGGGGCCTACGACCTGAGGATCCTGGACAGCGCGCCCACCGGTGAGGAGACTGCACACTGCCGTGTAACAGGCTGCACACTGCCATGTAACGGGGTGCACACTGCCGTGTAACAGGGTGCACACTGCCGTGTAACGGGCTGCACACTGCCGTGTAACGGGGTGCACACTGCCGTGTAACGGGGTGCACACTGCCGTGTAACGGGGTGCACACTGCCGCGTAACGGGGTGCACACTGCCGCGTAACGGGGTGCACACTGCCGCGTAACGGGGTGCACACTGCCGCGTAACGGGGTGCACACTGCCGCGTAACGGGGTGCACACTGCCGCGTAACGGGGTGCACACTGCCGCGTAACCTGGTGCACACTGCCGCGTAACGGGCTGCACACTGCCGCGTAGCGGGGTGCACACTGCCGCGTAGCGGGGTTGGGTGCACACTGCCACGTAGCGGGGTTGGGTGCACACTGCCACGTAGCGGGGTTGGGTGCACACTGCCACGTAGCGGGGTTGGGTGCACACTGCCACGTAGCGGGGTTGGGTGCACACTGCCACGTAGCGGGGTTGGGTGCACACTGCCACGTAGCGGGGTTGGGTGCACACTGCCACGTAGCGGGGTTGGGTGCACACTGCCACGTAGCGGGGTTGGGTGCACACTGCCACGTAGCGGGGTTGGGTGCACACTGCCACGTAGCGGGGTTGGGTGCACACTGCCACGTAGCGGGGTTGGGTGCACACTGCCACGTAGCGGGGTTGGGTGCACACTGCCACGTAGCGGGGTTGGGTGCACACTGCCACGTAACGGGGGTGGGTGCACACTGCCACTGGTATTTTTGGAATTCTGTGAAAAATCAAACCATAAATTCCGCTCTGTGTGATGTGCATTTAAAGAGGACCTACCACCCCTCCTGACATGTCTGTTTAATAGCTTCTTGCATCCCCCATGTAATAACAGTTCTGGAGCATCTGTTATGTCTGTAGTGTCATTCCTATTATTCCTACTAGAAGTTATGACTTGCTAGCAGTCTGCAGTATGGGTACAAGGGGAGGTAACCAGTTGGGGGCGTGTCCCTGCACAGACTCCCTCTATCCAATCAGTGCTGCCATTTTCAGTCTGTGCAGGTACACCCCCCCCCAACTGGTTTCCTCCCCTCTGTACCCTTAGTGCAGACTGCTAGCAAGTCATTCATAACTTCTAGTAGAAGTAGTAAAGGAATGGCACAACATACAGACATAAGAATAGATGTTCCAGAATTGTTATTACATAGGGAATGTATGAAGCTATTAAAACCTCTGCCATGCTGGACCGTGACTTAAGTGTGCACATCTCAGAGCATCTGGAAGTTGTCTGTCACCAAGATCTGTATGAGAATCCAATATTTGTGCGGTCAGAATTACTCGGAGAATGGAGTATCTGTGGGGTGTGGCGCTACAGCCGATATATGCCGTCTACTCCGTTTTCTAAAGAGATGTCATCCGGCGCTCTGTGGTCCTGTACATCAGGAATAAGGGCTCAGCCCGGGAACATGGTTGGTGTGACAGACGCATCTGCTAGGACGACTGCTGCCACTCTCTATCCGATCGCGGGGCTATGGCAATGTACTCATATCATCAGGGATCATAAATGACTATGATACAGTCAGTTTGGGTCAGAGAAGCCACGGTCGGGCCAGGAAATGTGGCCGACACATGGACCGTATTTGCAGGGCCCATCACGGTCCTGTGCACCTGTCCTAACTTTTCCACAGTCGTTCATATAGTCCTACAGGTTGTGCTGTGTAGGACTGTATACTGGTGTCATTGGGGTGATATTATGCACATAGCTCATGGGTTCCAGAAGTTCTGAAGATGTGTGTATTACTGTGCGGACTGTCTACAGACTGGGGGCATTTATCAAGGTAATGAGGCCTGAATCTGTAACGAGCGCACATTTACAAAGGCACGGACCGGTCGCCTTTTCTGCGCCATATTCCACAACGTGCGTGACCTGCATTTAGCATACTATGGTGACATTCCTGGAGAACGCTCAGCAACTTGGTTGGAAGGGCTTTCTGGTGAGAAGATGAACATTTCAGAGGGGTGTCCTAGTCTTTGTGGTTGCGGGCGTCTTTATAGGTGCACTACTTCTGTCAGGAGATCTGTAACTGAGCCTTTATAGATCTTATGGTCGTATTTGTAGACGCGTGTGAAGGAACGTACTGAGATAGGAGACTTTCTGGGTCTCAGTAGTAGATTCAGGGATTACGGTGGTGGATGTGGTCTGCAGTCTGGGGGCTTTACCCCCCCCCCCCCCCCCCATGCTGTGGCGGTGAACAGCTGTCCGTTGCTCTATAGGAAACAATGTCTGCGGTTTGAATTGTGATGACCAATCATCTGTGAGCAGCCAGGGACGCCGGCAAAGATGTCACCTATTGTCCTGCTGATTGCACGGCGGGGGGGGGGGGGAGGTGGCTGCTAGGGCATTATTAAAATGATCTAAAATGTCAGCCTTCTGGTGGTTTATATAGAGAGGAAAGCGAATCTGGCATCAATGTCTATAATCATTGAAATTACTCCTAAAAAGGACAGATTTTTGGCTTCAGTTCTGGTGATTATCTGGCCGCTGTGGGCAGTCTGCATAGAGATGGCTCCTGCAGGGTAAGGTGACGGCTTCTAATCCCCCGGAGTTTGCATTGTTTTCATGGGTCAGTTCAGTAGTTTCTACTTATGGGCTGTACATCTCCATGACTGCTGCTGTAATGGTTACTAGCAAGATTTGGGAAGCTCCTATGCTCGGGACTACGCCTCAGTTAGGCGTCATGCACATGGCCGTGTCTGTATTTCCATCTGCACACTACTGACACCTCCTTGTGCGTTCTGCATTTTTGTAGTAATGTCCACATGTTCTATAATTTGCGGAGTGGCCACACAGATCCACAAATACGGATGTGTGTGTGACCCCATAGAATGGGTCCGTGTGCTACCCGCAAAAATTGCAGATAGAGCACCTACGAAGAATACAGTCATGTGCATGAGGCCTTAACCAGAGTGCTGAGTTTCTACACAGTGCAGCTCCTACTCTGAGATCCTGTATCATCCATTTTCCAAGTCGGAAAACCCCTTTAAGATCAGATGCTGTCCATGTATGTCACTGGAGAGGTAGGAGGGTGGTCACTGGTGAGTGGGCTGTCAGCAGGGTGTAATCACACTGTACGCAGTGTATAACTAGGTATGAATCTGAATGATGAGTAAATAATGGGTGTTCTGACACCTGGAGACAACCCCTTTAAATCTGATAAACGTGTTTGTCATCGCTGCTGGTCACTCATCTAAGGGCACTAAATATTCTTTCCTTTGCTATGATTGTTTAATCCCATCTGCCTATTTTTTTAAGGTGTGAAACATGATGGAACGATGTGTGATACGTGCCGACAACAGCCCATTATAGGAATCCGGTGGAAGTGTGCCGAGTGCACAAACTATGACCTGTGCACCGTTTGCTATCACGGTGACAAGCATCACCTCAGGCATCGCTTTTACAGAATTACGACCCCAGGAAGTGAGCGGTAAGGTGGTACCTATGGCAGTTGTTACTGTAATGTAAAAGTCAGCAATACATCTATTGGTGCTTTATAGGGTTACTTTCATTGGACTTAGGCACTGATGGCTAGCCCTAGAATTGGCTGTCACTGTTGGATTGGTGGGACTCTGATTTCTAGGACCCCGCTGGTGTCAGACCTCATTTGGATGGCCTTTTCTAAGGATAGGCAAGGCTAGGTTCACATCACCTTAGTTTATTTCGGTTGTTGCGCTACGTTAGAGGAGCAGAACAATGGAAATAATGGAAGTGGCGGATAGGGCACACACGGAGATGAACAGACTCTATTAATTACAACGGAGTCCGTTCAGTTTTCAGAATCTTGTTTTTTTACCATTTTGAAATAATGAGTTCGTCTTGGGTTTTTCCAATGGAAAGGGGCCAGTTGCTGTGACGCAAGGGGAGCAGGTTACCGCTGCAGCCTGTGATTGGCTGCAGCAGTCATGTGATTCCCCTGTGGACGGATGTTGATTTCAGCATGTCAGGAAGAGGAAGAGACAGACACCGAACCCAGCGGTAGGGACCTGGTAAGTATAATCTTCACTTTAGGGTAGGTCATCATTATTAAAGGGAACCTGTCATCAGCTTTATGCTGCCCTCAGAGAAGCATAAATTAGTGACAGAAATGCTGATTTCAGCGGTGTGTCACTCATGAGCTAAAAGTGGTTGCTGAGAACCAGCATCATAATCATTACAGCCCAGGCCTTGAGAAGAGTCAAATCTTACTGAGAAGAGTCCTGGTTATTCATAATGTCCTGCTCTCCTCGTCCATCTACTGATGATTGACAGTCTTCTCCTTACTTTTCTCCCTAGAAGAGAACTGTCAATCATCAGCAGAAGGACGGGGAGACCAGGAGCTTATGAATAACTCTGACTCTTCTCAAGGCCTGGGCTGCAATGATTATGATGCTGGTTCTCAGCAACCACTTACTTTTAGCTCATGAGTGACACACCGCTGACATCAGCATTTCTGTCACTAATTTATACTGCCCTTCGTGAGTTCAGCATAAAATTGACCACAGGTTCCCTTTAAGGGTCCTCAATATAATGATTCTTCCTGATCATATCCCATGTAAACCTGCCACTGATCACACAATAAATGAGTTTGTTGAGTGATCGCATCTTTCATGCAGAAACAGAAATGGTAGTTTATCAGCAGCGCATTGCCCTGTGTAAACTGTGGATGTGCTGCTGATGGTATGCAAACTGAATGTGTTCATCGGGCCATGTAAAAATGAGCATCGATTGGTTTGTATATTGTTGTTCAGCACTCATTCACTAAAATCGCGCATGGTAAAAGCACCCGCTTTCAGCTGTATTCACAAGTATGAATGCACCCCATGCCCAAGTGAATGATAGGCTGAGGTTTATTCAGAGGTGTGGGTGGGCTCCGGGGGAGCGCTTCGCTTATGAGCAAACCAGACTTAAAGGGAACCTGTTACATTGAACATGGTGTCTAAGCTGCAAGGCAGCATGTTATAGAGCAGGAGGAGCTGAGCAGACTAATATATAGTCATACAGAGTCATAGAGGACAGGAGATCACCGATAGGACCACCTCCTGGACTTCAAAGCCCAGAATAAGCAGGAATATAAAAGAATAAAATACAAGTTATACTGAATCTCGAAAGAAGATAATCTGCTCAGCTCCTCCTGCTCTATAACATGATTACTTCTGCTCACACACCATGTTCAATGTGACCGGTTCTCTTTAAAGGGGTTGTCCGGCCTAGGACTTAACCTCAGCAGTCACATGTGCTTAAATGGTATGACACTAGAAGTAACCAAGCCACTTCCGGTAGACTCGGCCATTGAGGGAGATGCAGTGCTAGAACGGCAACACTATGGACAGGGCACACGTTACTGGCAGGGGTAGGTCAGCTCCTAGAACAGACAACCCTTTAAAGGAAATATGACAATGATCTATTGTTTAAGTGAAGCTTTTATGTTAAACATAGTTTTAAAGAGGACCTTTCATTGGTGCAAACATTGTGAACTAAGTATCATGACATATACAGCGGCGCCCAGGGATCTCACTGCACTTACTATTTTCCCTGGGCGCCGCTCCGTTCTCCCGTTATGTCCTCCGGTATGTTCGGGGACTTGGTTATAGTAGGCGGAGACTTAGGGGACTTGGTTATAGTAGGAGGAGACTGCCCTTGTTCTGCTGGGCGTCTCCTTCTAGGCTGTAGCGCTGGCCAATCGCATCGCAGAGCTCACAGCCTGGGAGAAAAAACCTCCCAGACTGTGAGCTCTGCGCTGCGACTGGCCAGTGCTACAACCTAGGAGGAGACGCCCAGCAGAACAAAGGCAGACTCCGCCTACTATAACAGTCCCCTAAGTCTCCGCCTACTATAACCAAGTCCCCGAACATACCGGAGGACATAACGGGAGAACGGAGCGGTGCCCAGGGATAATAGTAAGTGCAGTGAGATCCCTGGGCGCCACTGTATATGTCATGATACTTAGTTCACAATGTTTGGACCGATGAAAGGTCCTCTTTAAAGAATTTTTGTTGATATTTCATAATCCATTACACTATCTATATTTAAAATAACAAAATCCTGCAGTGTTCACACTGGCCACTAAATCTAATAATAGGCACCACTTCTCAGTGATGATAATGTAATGACTGCTGAATAGTGATCTAAACAGACCATCAGATCTATGGATAAAACAGGATCCACCATTCACAATAGGTGATGGTCAAAGCTTGTCTGTTCTTTCCTTGTAAAATGACTGAGGTCACAGCATAGAAAACTATAAAGAGAGATTATATGAGCCACATTCCCTTTAAGCTATATGTCAAATGTATTCCTTGATCATTTATTGTTTGGTTTTGACTAATAGGGGAGCCATCATGTCCTTATATTATGCTGCCTTAACATAGGACAGCTTAGGCTACTTTTACACTCGCGTTTTGGGCGGATCCGTTATGGATCTGCAAAAATGGATCCTTTACAATAATACAACCGCATGCATCTGTCATGAACGGATCCGTTTGAATTATCTGTAACATAGCCAAGACAGATCCGTCATGAACTCCATTGAAAGTCAATGGGAGACGGATCCGTTTTCTATTGTGCCAGATTGTGTCCGCACCACATGGCAGACAGAAAACCGCTGCAGGCAGCGTTTTGGTGTACGCCTCCAGAGCGGAATGGTGACAGAATGGAGGCAAACTGATGCATTCTGAGCGGATCCTTTTCCATTCAGAATGCATTAGGGCAAAACTGGTCAGTTTTGGACCGCTTGTGAGAGCCCTGAACGGATCTCACAAACAGCCAAAATGCGAGTGTGAAAGTAGCCTAAGTCTGATCCCCTTTAAATTACAGTGCTCCCTCTTTCTGTAATCCAGCTATTACTATATTTCAGCTGTCTATAGGAGCAACAGCATGGAACGATGGCTGAACCTCTCAATTCTTGGGCCAATTTCACACAAGCGTATTCAGTCCAGGAAAGATGCTCTGTGGGAAAGCTATATTTCCTGGACTGAACTATTCCCTGAAGTGAACCTAGAACATCAAAATAATTAATGATGCTGTGAATTCCCATCTCACTGAGGGTCTAGTAAACTGTACTCACAGCATTATGTGAGTATAGTTCTGTAGACCCATGGTCAGGAAGTACTGCATTATGCGAGTACAGTTCTGTAGCCCCCCTGGTCACGAAGTACTGCATTATGTGAGTATAGTTCTGTAGACCCCTGGTCAGGAAGTACTGCATTATGTGAGTATAGTTCTGTAGACCCATGGTCAGGAAGTACTGCATTATGTGAGTATAGTTCAGTAGACCCGTGGTCCGGTAGTACTGCATTATGTGAGTATAGTTCTGTAGCCCCGTGGTCAGGAAGTACTGCATTATGTGAGTATAGTTCAGTAGACCCATGGTCAGGAAGTACTGCATTATGTGAGTATAGTTCAGTAGACCCGTGGTCTGGTAGTACTGTATTATGTGACTGCAGTTCAGTAGCCCCCTGGTCAGGAAGTACTGCTTTATATTAATACAGTTCAGTAGACCTGTGGTCAGGTAGTACTGTATTATGGGAGTACAGTTCAGTAGATCAGTAGACTCATGGTCAGGAAATACTGCATTATGTGAATACAGTTTAGTAGACCACTGGTCAGGAAGGAAGACACAGCATCATAAATGATTATAATGCTGTGAGCTCACTTCATTGGAGCAGTGTCCAGTCAGGGAAATAGAGCCGACACAGAGCTTGTTCCCTGGACTGAATATGCTTGTGTAAGATGGGCCTTATTGGAGGTACAAAAGCAAGCAAGCCTGTCACTAAGCTTGTGCAGGCTCAATTCTACACAGCTCCATTTAGTTCTATAGTTCAATTTGGGCTCCACCCAATTTCCTACGAAACCCCACCCCTTGATTCTAATCACCACCCCTTTTTTGAGAGGGTCTGTAAAAATTGGAGAGAACTTTGTTGCGATAAAGAGTGCCACCTTTTTTTTTTTTTTTTTTTTTAGACACATTTGAGGCACAGAGACATAAGTAAATCTTGGCCCAAGTGTGCATGGCTGACCCCTTTGATATTTTTTTTTTAGAAAGATAAGTAATGCATGTTGAGCTTTTCTTGCCTTCCAAAGTGACTGAAATCCTCATATAAAGCCCTAGTGCAGGTGAGAAATGAATTCTTTGATCACTCAGGAAAGTTAAATGTTTTGGGGGTTGTACAAAGAGAAGGCCAGATTTTAATTTATTGATCTATCCATGGAATTGTGACTAATATACAGTTTATTACTGTCATTCAGTGCAAATTATTCATTAAATCTTAGTGTCCTCTTGGAGTCCCGACGGAAGTCAAAGAAGATAACTGCAAGAGGAATTTTTGCTGGTGCTAGAGTAGTGCGAGGAGTTGATTGGCAGTGGGAAGACCAAGATGGAGGCAATGGCAGGAGAGGCAAGGTAAGTGTCCTCCTATTTCTGGTGTCCCTGAACACTGTCTTTTGACAACATGGAAGATGCAGTTCACAGCACCGCTCTTTCAGTGTGTTCATGGGTACATTTTTTAATTAATTTTTTATTTTGCGGCTCTGGTGAATTAGTTTTGTTTAAATCCTGATTACTTACCAAAGTGCAGTGGAGTCTGTTTTATGACACTTTCTTTTACTGGTCTGACAAGGAGACCCGCCTTGGTGGGAAAAGGGCATGACTTGAGGAGCGACACTATGAGGCCAAGAAAAGCTCAAAATTCTGGCCTTAAATGGGATTTGTCGCCTATGGCAAGTCCTAATAAGTACGGTGATACATGAAATAGCTATGCAGAAGATGACTTAGTAATTTGTATGTTGATTACACCCCCCATTTTTCCTTTCCCCCACGACAGCACCACAGGGAATAAGGAAGGGTTCTGTCGTGGGGTCTGGAAAATCCAATTACCGGTAAGTTTAAACATCATTTTCACTGCTGTGAAGCAGCAAACCAGCAATGGAATGTATTGAGAGGACTACTGCGCATGTACACATAATGGAAACATCCGGGAGACATCCTCTCTATGCATTGCATGGCCAGTTTGTAGGAGCATAGCAGAAGAATGGGGGTGAGTATCGACAAATAAAAAACTGATCTGCAGGTGTTTTCTATATGTATTACATGTATATGAGGCTTGCCGTATGTGACAGATTCCCTTTAAAGGGGTTGTCAGAGTTATTTTTTTTGTTCTTTGTATTTAACAGCTTTACCATGCACTTACTGCATCTGTAGTTGCTCCTTTCTCGGATTTCACTGAGGGTCACATGACCTGTGATGTCAGATTCTCTCCCTGCTCAGATGATGTTTCGTGCACAAGCCTGAGAGAGCAGAGATGTGTCTGTACACGAGACGTCAATGTGCTGGCCACGCCCCCTGCACTGCAGTCTGCTGCTGCTGTGTCTCCCTCCCACTGGATACTTCAGGAAAGATTGACCCCTATAGGAGCACAGACTCAGGGCTCAAGGCTTTACTGAGTAGCTGCAGGCAGTGAGGAGACAAATGCTGGGCACAGAAGCTGACAGACTAGAGGAGTTCTGCACAAGAACAGGTAGGGAGAAGACCCTGTGTGTATCAGCAGTGTCATTGTACAGCTGGGACCTGTAGTCCTACACATACAACATGCTGAGTATCCCAGCAGGCAGACATGTCACTCAGGGCAGCACTTGTATTCACTCACTTTGCAGAGCAGGGTAAGCAAAGGGCCCGAAGAGAACCAGGGACATGAGGAAATATAATTTTTATTTTACCTAAAACTTGCTTAGCTCAGTTATATATTGCTGCCCATCAGATTTACATTACTATATTTTTTTTTTCATAACTCGGGCAACCCCTTTAAGTAAGCCATATAATAGGTGGTATTACCTTGAGGCCCCTTTACACTGCCTGAACATCGGGCAGATTATTACTAACAAGCGATAATTTGCCACTGTAAAGGTAGCACCATCGAACGAGCGAAATGCTTGTTCATTGGGTAATTGGATTGTTGGTGCGGACACCTAAATTCGTGGTTTGCCGGTGGCAGATCGCACTATCTAAGCAGCCTCTGCTGCTGGCAAACAATGATTCTGTATGGACAAGCGATGTCATTAGAGATCGCTCCTTCCCATACTGTGGAGGAGATCACTGTATGTAACTATTTGTTCCTGACAATAACCGGATGGTGAGCGGACATGAGATCTGCATTTACATGAAGCAGTCTTGCCCCTTTTTGGGAACGAGTGAATTTTAGATGGGCAGTTTCATTTAAAGGGTAACTAAACTTTTTAAACAACTTTATTTAAAAATGTTTGCAAATGTCCAAAAATAATTTTTCAATATACTTTATGCATTTATTTATTTTTTTTACTAAGGAATTGGCAATTGAACAAGTCCACAACATCACAAGTGCGTATGTATTCCACTATATTGGAGAAAAGGGGCTGCAGCGAGTGCTGTAAAGATCGCTGTTCCTGCCTGTGCCCCCAGAGCTTGGCTTAAATCCTAGCAAAGATCTCATGCCCACGACCGTATGTATTTTGCGGTCTGCAAAAACAGATTCACAAAAAATGTGGTTGACGTCCGCAATGCATTCCGTATTTTGCGGAACAGAAACAGCGGTCCCCTAATAGAAACAGTACTATCCTTGTCCGTAATGTGGACAATAATAGGACATGTTTTATTTTTTGGCGGAACAGAAATACGGATGTACGGAACCGGAATGCCGTTTTTTTTTTTTTGTGGACTTGTTTAACTAATGGTTCCGCATATGGTCCACAAAAAAAACAACTGAACGACACGGAAAGAAAATACATTCATGTGCATGAGCCCTTACTGATTTCTATGCCAGGATTTAGATTTAGGTGAGCGGAGTGGGCTCCTGCCTACTCCCTTCGCTCAGCTGAAGGCTATCCTGTAACTATGTGCTATCCAAAGCTTTCAGCTGAGCGGAGTGTGCTCAGACAGGAGCAGCGATCCATACAGCGCTCTCAGCAGCCTCATTCCACCAGTACCTTGGAATCCGTTCACTGTTGACATGACTGGAGAGTTGAAGTTCAGGTGCCGATTTATATTGTAAAAGGCAAAATACATTAAAGGTGTTCTCTGAGCGTTAGTCTAATTAGTAAATGGGGCTAACCTGTGGAGTGTCGGTGGTGGTACTAACTCAATTAAGAATTATTAATTATGGTCATAAAAATAATTAACCATAAAATAAATAAAATTAATAAAATTTGTCATAAATTCTTAAAATCATGACCTGGTGAATTGTAGACAAACTAATCGATACAATTCACATCTGAGTCCGACTATTTCCTCAGATAAGTTCTTTTGACGTGAGATGACGTTAATGATAAAAATGTAGTCCTACATTATACAATAATACACAGGTATTATAAAAAAATCCAGATTTATTGGTTACATGGTTATAAACATGAGTAAATAAACACAATGATACATGCAAATGAATATATATAGCATTAATATAAAGCATTACCAGCTTAATAATACATGTGAGTGGAAATAACTTGTCACATTATAACCAAGCTATTATTATGTTAGGATATCAAAGTAGGAACATAAGTTATATACATCACTTCTGTTCAGAGAAAACCTCATGATATCAGGATGGGCATGTCTAATTCTAGACATCAATATGGAATGCTAAATACATAACGGCTTCTTCTAACCAACTACACATCACATGACTTCCAGAATGGGCAAATCCATTCAAGGATATAACTTAGAAGCGATAACTGTATCCTTCCGCCCCATCCTGGACTATTTTCACACATATGACTTTGGTAAGGTTATCAAGACAAAAAACAGGGATGTAGGATCTTTGCTAGACCATATCTTAAATGGGAAGGTCTTTCCTGTGGGAATCCATCACTTAGGGCTCTTTTACACTTGCGTTGTTCTTTTCCGGCATAGAGTTCCGTTGTCGGGGCTCTATGCCGGAAAAATCCTGATCAGGATTATCTCAATGCATTTTTAATGGAGAGAAATCCGTTAAGGATGCATCAGGATGTCTTCAGTTCAGGATCGGAACGTTTTTTGGCCGGAGAAAATACTGCAGCATGCTGCGCTTTTTGCTCCGGCCAAAAATCCTGAACACTTGCCGCAAGGCCAGATCCGGAATTAATGCCTATTGAAAGGCATTAATCCGGATCCGGCTTTAAGCTAAAACGTCGTTTTGGGAATGGTTACCATGGCTGCCAGGACGCTAAAGTCCTGTCTGCCATGGTAAAGTGTAGTGGGGAGCGGGGAGCAGCATACCCACCGTCCGCGCGGCCCCCAGAGTGACGCCAGGGCGACCCACGCGCATGGATCACGCGATCCATGCGCATGGAGCGCCCCGGGAGCCGCACAGGCGGCTAGCACACTGCTCCCCCGCTCCCCACCACTACCATGGCAACCAGGACTTTAATAGCGTCCTGGCTGCCATAGTAACACTGAACGCATTTTGAAGACTGATCAGTCTTCAAATGCTTTCAGTTCACTTGCGGTGTTACGGATCCGGCGGGCACCTCCGGCAAAGGAAGTGCACGCCGGATCCCAACAAACGCAAGTGTGAAAGAGCCCTTTGCTTAGCTTGGACACACCTTCTCATTCAAAGAGTTTTCTTTATTTTCATGACTATGAAAATTGTAGATTCACACTGAAGGCATCAAAACTATGAATTAACACATGTGGAATTATATACATAACAAACAAGTGTGAAACAACAGAAAATATGTCATATTCTAGGTTCTTCAAAGTAGCCACCTTTTGCTTGATTACTGCTTTGCACACTCTTGGCATTCTCTTGATGAGCTTCAAGAGGTAGTCCCCTGAAATGGTTTTCACTTCACAGGTGTGCCCTGTCAGGTTTAATAAGTGGGATTTCTTGCCTTATAAATGGGGTTGGGACCATCAGTTGTGTTGAGGAGAAGTCAGGTGGATACACAGCTTATAGTCCTACTGAATAGACTGTTAGAATTTGTATTATGGCAAGAAAAAAGCAGCTAAGTAAAGAAAAACGAGTGGCCATCATTACTTTAAGAAATGAAGGTCAGTCAGCCGAAAAATTGGGAAAACTTTGAAAGTAAGAGCTATTTGACCATGAAGGAGAGTGATGGGGTGCTGCGCCAGATGACCTGGCCTCCACATTCACCGGGACCTGAACCCAATCGAGATGGGTTGGGGTGAGCTGGACCGCAGAGTGAAGGCAAAAAGGGCCAGCAAGTGCTTAAGCATCTCTGGGAACTCCTTCAAGACTGTTGGAAGACCATTTCAGGGGACTACCTCTTGAAGCTCATCAAGAGAATGCCAAGAGTGTGCAAAGCAGAATCAAAGCAAAAGGTTGGCTACTTTGAAGAACCTAGAATAGGGACATATTTTCAGTTGTTTCACACTTGTTTGTTATGTATATAATTCCACATGTGTTAATTCATAGTTTTGATGCCTTCATAGTCATGAAAATAAAGAAAACTCTTTGAATGAGAAGGTGTGTCCAAACTTTTGGTCTGTACTCTATATAATATACAATCATTTAATGCTTTGCTAAATTATGAGTCATGATTTTTCTATAGAATGAAGCCTCACAATATCCTAAGACTACATCTCAATATGGAGATGATCAATAAATGTATTTATTTTTTCGCCAATCTAGATGGTATAATTTCACCCACACTATCAAATTAGTCTTAATAAAATGAAATATTATTCTCTGTCTCTTACCAAGTCCTAGTAGGAATCTCACTTCTGCTCCTAGGAAAGCTGGGTAGTCCATCATAGCGCATATCACCATGGCTTTCATGGCATTCACCTCATACCTAGGTGGCACTGCTGTGTAAGCTATCTGCATCATAGTATAAAGGGTTAACTTATGTAAGTCTGAATATACATTTTGACCTTAGAAGCTTTAATTCAAAGCTATAGGATTAATTCTGACACTTGTAGCAATTAGAGACAGACCATGGTTACCGATCGGAGCCCCAGCGATTAAACTGGGACTCCGATCGGAACTCCGCTGCCACCAATGATGGGGGGGGGGGGAGATGGGAGGCCGCACACTGGCCACCAATGTTGCTAATGCTATAGAGGGAGGGGGGGCCGATGGGGGGCGCACACTGTGCCACCAACGAATTATTACAATAGAGGGAGGGAGGGGGGGGGGCGCACACTGTGCCACCAACGAATTATTACAATAGAGGGGGGGGGGGGGAGGCCGCACTGGCCATCAATGATATTCAAACTGGGGAGGGGGGGGGGAGGTCTGCCCCCTGCTGCCTGGCAGCCCTGATCTTTTACAGGGGGATATGATAGTACAATTAACCCTTTCAGGTGCCGCACCTGAAGGGGTTAATTGTGCTGATCACGGCCCCCTGTAAGAGATCGGGTGCTGCCAGGCAGCAGGGGGCAGTCTTTTACACAGTTTGTAGTGTATTCTAACTAGAAGCGTCCCCATCACCATGGGAACGCTTCTGTGTTAGAATATACTGTCGGTTCTGAGTTTTCACGAAGTGAAAACTCAGCTTTGAAAAAGCTTTTATGCAGACGGATCTTCGGATCCGTCTGTATAAAAACTAACCTACGGCCACGGATCACGGACACGGATGCCAATCTTGTGTGCATCCGTGTTCTTTCACGGACCCATTGACTTGAATGGGTCCGTGAACCGTTGGCCGTGAAAAAAATAGGACAGGTCATATTTTTTTCACGGCCAGGAAACACGGCTCACGGATGCGGCTGCCAAACGGTGCATTTTCCGATTTTTCCACGGACCCATTGAAAGTCAATGGGTCCGCGAAAAAAAACGGAAAACGGCACAACGGCCACGGGTGCACACAACGGTCGTGTGCATGAGGCCTAAGGCTCATTAAATGAATACATACATATTATATATTTTGCTTCATTAATAAATACCTAATTGTATAGGTAATTATCACCAGCTGCTTCTTATCTTATCTCCCGTCATAAATTTATAAAGAGGAGAAAAAGGAGTCTTCTTCTCAGACTGGTACATTCATGAGACAAATAACACTAAAAAGCAGAAACCTTTGTGCGACCTTACTTCGGCTTACTCAAGACATACAAAATTGTTAATATAGTCGAGCGTGGCTCTTAAAGGCAATGAACATCCATCTTAACTAGAATAATTGGATATCAATATATATACCTATGAAAAGGCGCAACAGGAGGGAAGCTCATTTACATAGGACTTACCCTCTGTCACTCCCCCATGTAGCCTACATTTTCCTCAATTACTCTATAGTATTCTACAGTGTAGTCTAGACATAAAAAAAATGGCAGGTACATCATTATCTTTATGGCACTTTTTTTGGCATTAAAAAGTTACATATTATGGTACACACTAGAGGTTGCAATAACGCCTGTACAACAGTCATTGATGCTTGTTCAGGCCATTTTACTCCCCGAAAAAAGTCTAAGACGTATCAATATGCCTTAGACTTTTTCCTGCCTTTCATCAACGCAGGGCGCGCTGGTGCCTGAAATAACCAATAGCAAAGCTCCTTACAGCAAGGAGCTTTGTTATTGGTTGGTTTGGGGGGGCGCCGGAGCGATACAGCGCCCTGCAGCAGGGGGAGCTGTAAGCGGGAGGGGCTAGCTTCTCTCAGGCAGTAGCTGTACTCAGGAGAGTAGGGGGAGAGATGTGCTGTGTCCGAGTACACCGGAGAACATGGCAGCAGTGCTGGATAACTACACCTCGAACATTCAGGTGACAGCGCAGCATGTGATGTATTAATGTGTGTACTGTATGTAGTGCAGTGTGTGATCAATACATAGTGCGCCACATGCATCACACAGTGTATGTAGTGTAGTGATGCACAGCAGGCTATTATAGCCAATTACAAGGGAAGTGAAACAACGAAAATAACAGAAGTGCTGGATTGGGCACTTAAGGCTGGTGTGTTTGTCATACATACGTTTAATATACGCAAAAAAAGTATATGTTAACGGATGCCTCAGACAGATGTCATTCTGTGGCATCTGTCACCATAGATTTCCATTGTAAAAAAAAAAAAAAACGTATAATTTTTTTGCAGGACTAAGGGTTGTCTTTTTTTCTCATCTGTTTGACGTATACGTTGGGGGAAAAAAAAACACGTTTTTGTATTCTGCAGAATTCGGTGCAAAAAAAGTTCTTTACAATGCATGATGGAAACGGGACGGATCTGTTTTGCAGCCAATAGACTTCTATTATGACGGAATGAATAACGGAATGCCTCTAAAGGCATTCCGTTATAGACTTGCGTTATGGTCCGTGGTAACGGAATCCATAACGCAATTCACCTTTTACCACCAAAGTGTGAACGAATTTCATAAGCAGAAATTCGCTCATATCTAAACATGAACCTGTTGCCTGTATGTGCCCATAACCTGTGCTTTCTGCATCAGAAGGTGGCGGGTCGTCCTTTTTATCTGGTAACACTACATAATGATGCCCTAAAACTTCACATGTGGAAAGTGTCTATCTGGTTAGATTTTTTCTACAAAATAATTATGGGTGTTTTCTTATTGTCCGAGATGCCAACCACTCCCTCCTGTCTGCCGTGTCCAGGCTGGCGTCACACACAGACTATTGTTCACAGTATGTCCATTCATTATAATCATGAATACTTTGAACTAAAATATCAATCGCCATATTTGTGATCTTGCCTCTGTGCCATTATCCTTTTACCGTTTAACAAATCAATTTACATGAACTTATTATTTAATCTCATTTTAGGTAACTGAGATCCAGGATTGGAGTGCATCAAGCCCACACAGTGCTGCCTATGTCCTTTGGGACAATGGAGCTAAAAACCTTTACAGAGTTGGATTTGAAGGCATGGTAAGTAGCTAAGAAGGGACAATTCCTGGAAAAACTCCTGAATGGGGGTGGCAGGGTCAGGGGAGTGCCTATTTCTTTTCACTCTTTTGTTGCATGCATGTGCAAGTCTGGGATGTTTAGTACAGCTCTTTTGTGATGCATCTGAGGCCATGAGGCATGCACAATAGGGCGCCTTGGTGTATTTTGACCCTTCCAGCTGCTGTAGTGTTACTTCTGATCTAATTACAGCTACACATTATACTTGCAGGAAAAGCACGCTTTCCTTTAATACATTCAGACGTTAGCCTCTTTGACCATCAATAGATGTTTCATTGTTATACAGTTTTTTTTTTTCTTTTGGTTGTCGCCTGCCTGTTGTTAATTGGGTCTACTGTACCGTGAAAGAGAATTTGCTTCCTTTTTATATTGTGTATTGTTGCATAATTGCAGTGGTTTTTTTTTTCCTTCAAATTTTGGAAAAATAAAATCTTAAAATAGTTATTAAAGGGAACCCTACAGTGAATGAATAATTAGTGAGTTTTCAAAGTAGGTCATGTTATAAACAGCACCAATTGAACTAAATGAATAAGGTCCTGTTTTAAATCGGAAGTCGCAATGCTTTTCCAGATGTGTCACATGATGCACATCGACACTGCCATTTGGATCCCATTAATATATAATGGGGTCTGCCAGTTTTTGCCAAGGTGTCTGTCGCTTTGAATTTCAAAAACAGTAGAATCTGTGGCTGAAACTCTGTCGCAGATGTGAACCTAGTCGAAGTAATTGCAATCAATTACCAGTTACATGCATCACGACGTACAGGGGAATGTGTCATCAGAAAATGACTTATTGTTTAAATCACGTTTTTATGTTTAAAGAATTTTTGATGGTTATTTTTTAGTTTTCAATGTCAATATCTATATTTAAACAAAAAACATATGATCCTTCAGTTTTCGCACTGGCCACTAAGCCTAAAGGGAATGTTCATACGGTGGCTTTTTATGTGCAATTTTGGCAAAAACCCACCAACAGTGTCCTCTCTGACTCCCATACATGACGCAACTGACATCGGGTTTTTGGCGAAGTTTTGGCACTACTGTCTGCGGCTAAATTCTGCGTAAAAAGCCGCCGTGTAAACGTTGCTTATTTATTCTAAGGCTACTTTCACACTAGCGGCAGGACGGATCCGACAGGCTGTTCACCCTGTCGGATCCGTCCTTCCGCTATTTCCCCGTGCCGCCGGACCGCTGCTCCGTCCCGCAGTGCACCGCGAAAGGCCGCCGGACTAAAAGTCCTGCATGTCCGACTTTTTAGTCCGGCGGCCTCTCACGGCGAACTGCCGTACTGCGCCGGAGCTCCGCCCCGTCCCCATTATAGTCAATGGGGACGGAGCGGCGGCACAGCGAAATAGCGGAAGGACGGATCCGGCAGGGTAAACAGCCTGTCGGATCCGTCCTGCCGCAAGTGTGAAAGTACCCTAATCCTGCCTGTAATGATATCACCTCTGTGTACAGATAAGACAGGATCCACCATTCACGATAGGTGATTGTCAAATCTTATCTATTCTTTCCTTGTACAATGACCTCTGTACAGGTCACAGAGTGAGGTCCCCTTCTGTCCATTGTGCCTATGGCCCATGGGGCTGCCATAAAGCAATGGCAGCCCCCATAATGTTCAGGAAATAAAATAAAACAATCTACAATCGGAAAATAAAAACAGATTAGCAAAAAATGAGATGTTACTATCTGGTTTTCACTGGCAGATAAAATTTTTGGATGTACAGTGTTGAGAGTATGGAGTGGGCTCACGTGCTGAGCCTGCTCCATATACGGCAGGTGCCAGCTATATAATACAGCTGACATCAGGCCACAGTGACTGGGATGGACAGCATTGTAGATCCTGGTCCTTTAACCCCTCATATGCCACGGTCAATAGTGGGGCTGATCGCAGCTAAATTGCTGGGCTCTGGTTGGTTGCCATGACCGCTTGGGGACTTGGGAAAGTTCCCAGGGCTGTTGAGGCTAACTGCTGAAAAGACGGCAGCTCAGGCAGGGTGTCCGAGTCCCATATACTACAACTGTATTCTTTTGCAGTCTATGGGACAGCAATCAGAAGATTGCATATTCAAGTTCCCTAAGTAAAAAAAATAAAATGTGTAAACAAAGATAATAAAAAAATCAAATAACCTCCCTTTCCCAAGTTTACAGATACAAATGAATGAACAATAAAAAAATAAGCAGGTATGACCATGTCTGAGCTGTTAAAATATAAAAATATTTTTTTCTGTGCAGTGATCACCATAATGGAAAAAAATAAAAACACAGAATTTGGCATTTTTTGGGCACCATTTACTCCCAATAAATGTAATAAAAAATGGTCAAAAAGTTATATATACCATCAAAAACTACAGTTCGTCCTGCGAAAACAAGCTCTCATTCAGCTCTGTTGAGCGAAATGTAAGAAAAAGAAAAAGGAAGGCTGTCAGAATGACTTTGCAAAACAAAAAACATTTTTTTCAAAGGTCTTTTTATTTATTTTTTTAAATATAAAACTCAGGGGTGGACAATACCGCCTGTGCAGCTAGTTCAGCTGCACAGGGGCCCAGCGTGCGAGGGTCCCATACAGCTTGGACTGGTTCACTGGTAAGTGGGGCCCCCTTCCTGAACTTCAGACTGAAAGATAATGTGCTGCTCAGGGGCTGATTCATAGGAGGCTGACAGGTTTTAGTGTAATTAGCACTCCTGGTCAGTAAGACTGTGTCCACAGCAATTTTAGAAGCATTATACTTACCTTTGCTGTCTGTGACCGGCCGGGCGCTCCTCCTACTGGTAAGTGAAAGGTCTGTGCGGCGCATTGCCTATAGCACAGACCTGTCACTTACCAGTAGGAGGAGCACCCGGCCGGTCACAGACATCGCAGGTAAGTATAATGCTTCTAAAAATTGCTAAGTAACCATGGCAACCAGGACTGCAGTAGCGTCCTGGTTGCCATAGTTACCGATCGGAGCCCCAGCGATTAAACTGGGACTCCGATCGGAACTCTCCGCTGTTACCAACGATGGGGGGAGGTGATTTTAATTAGGGGGGGGCAGAGGGGAGGCCGCACTGGCCACCAATGATGGGGGGGTGATTTTAATTAGGGAGGGGGGGAGAGGGGGAGAGGGGAGGCCGCACTGGCCACCAATGATGGGGGGGGAAGAGGGGAGGCCGCACTGGCCACCAATGATGGGGGAAGGTGATTTTAATTAGGGGGGGGGGGGAAGAGGGGAGGCCGCACTGGCCACCAATGATGGGGGAAGGTGATTTTAATTAGGGGGGGGGGGGAAGAGGGGAGGCCGCACTGGCCACCAATGAATATAATACAGGGGAGGGAGGGGGGCGGCACTGGCCACCAATGAGTTAAATACAGGGGAGAGGGGTCTGCCCCCTCCTGCCTGGCAGCACCTGATCTCTTACAGGGGGCTATGATACGCACAATTAACCTCTCAGGTGCGGAGATCGGGTGCTGCCAGGCAGCAGGGGGCAGTCATGTACAAAGTTCTTAGTATATTCTAACTTGAAGTGTCCCCATCACCATGGGAACGCCTCTGTGTTAGAATATACTGTCGAATTTGAGTTTTCACGAAGTGAAAACTCAGCTCTGAAAAAGCTTTTATGCAGACGGATCTGCGATCTGTCGGTGTGAAAGTAGCCTACGGCCACGGATCACGGACGCGGATGGGTCCGTGAACCGTTGTCCGTCAAAAAAATAGGACCATTGACTTGAATGGGTCCGTGAACCGTTGTCCGTCAAAAAAATAGGACAGGTCCTATTTTTTTGACGGACAGGAAACACTGATCACGGCCGGGGATGAACAACGGTGCATTTTCAGAGTTTTCAACGGTCCCATTGAAAGTAAATGGGTCCGCAGAAAATCACGGAAAACTGAACAATGGCCACGGATGCACACAACTGTCGTGTGCATGAGGCCTAAAGCACAGCCGTCTAAATAGGCCCTCAAGGTGGCTGTGGCTGCAACGCACATTGTGCAGCCAAAGATTGCAGCGACACTACGCTACATCACAACTAGTAAAAGTAAATAGGGCCGTGACCTGATGGTCACAAAAAATCCAACCTGCTGAATTTCTTGTAACTTTTCAATTGTGATTTTAAAGGGACACTGTCACCTGGATTTCACTTACTGAGCTATTAACATCACCACATCAGTCTCCACGATTTACATTAAAATATACTAGTATGACTGCCCTGTGTCTTGTAATTTCTCTATAAAATCGCTTTTATTAATATGCTAATTACCTCAATAAGGAACCCAAGGGGCTGTCCCTCCGGCCGTTGGACCCCAGCCGTGCCCATTATCTTGGAGCCCAGCACCGCTACAATGCTAATTTATTCACTGCTCATCGCCAACGTAATGTGTTTGTTGCGCCCGACGTGATTGACATTTTTTTTCCTGATCTTACCGCATAGAGAATTTTTTTCCTAATTGCCAATAGAAGCCATGGTAAACTAAATGGTGCCATTAAAAAATATATCTTGCCCCTTAAAAAACAAACCCTTATACAGCTATGTGAACAGAAAACAAAAAAATAGTGGGCGGAGAAGAAAAAACAAATAAATAAAATTATGCTGTGTCCTAAAAAGGTTAAATTAGTTAAAGGGTTATTCCAGTTAGAGAAAGTTATCTCCTATCCACCGGGGTTTCCTAACCATGAAAACCCAATCTAGGGTTGTATGCTTCGTGGTAATCACGCCAAAAAACACATTTTGACCAGAATGTGCGGATGCACCCTTTTGTTGGCTTTTTAAGTGAATATTGCTTCTTTGCTGTTAACCTGACGTTTATGGGACGAGCAAACACTGGCCTGAACAGAGAAATTTCAGAAAAATCGTAAAAGGTTGTCTGCTTGTCTAGAAGGCCTTAGAAATCCATTTCTTCATGTTTTAGAAATCCATTTCTTCATGTTTTAGAAATCCATTTCTTCATGTCTGTGACTCTGGAAACCACAGGATCGTGTTCCTTTCACATCTCCGTCAGGCTGTTCCGGCATAGGATGGCGAGTATCGATCGGACAAAAACTGTTGCTCACAGCGTTTTTTGACTGGCCTAATCCTGGCGTATTTTCCGGGTAGTGGCCATATCTCTCAGTGGGGCCAGCTGGCATTCCGGTAGCATACAGCAATGCCTGATTTGGAGAACTCCAGCAGGCTGTTTTCTGCCAGAACAGCCTGCCGGAGAGCTGTGCCGCCAATGTGAAACTAGCCTTAGTCGTATATTCCAAACACTTGATTGCCCAACATGTACATGTTAAAATGAAGTGTAAAGCCCCCATGGGCTGATTACACAGGGCAATGGTTGGGAATGAACCCTTTACATGCAGCAATCATTCCCTCTGATGGGGGTCAATGCTCATTACTACGATCGTTCTTCCTCATACTTGTTTGTTGGTAGCACATCCATGTTTACACAGTGTCACATAAATAAACTTTCTCACTTGCCAGCTGATTGGTGATACATTTATATAGTGCAGTTATTGGGAATGAACGAGCGTTCGTAGGAACGTTTGTTCCCTATATTTGGCCCATGTAAAATTGCTTTAAGGCCAAAATAGAAACTTGTCACCTTCAATGTCTTAAAAGGGAATGCACTTCTGTAATATGGGGTTTGTAAATATGAGAACATACAGATTTTTAGGCTCCTGTCTAGTAGTGATGCTTCCAATGTGTGTTGGGCCAACATGTCCTCAAGATGCTGCAATAAACTCATATAATACAGTGTGTGATATTTAACTAGACCCTGCCTGTACATACTAATAGTAAGCAATGGGTTGTAATTACAGCAGGCATTGGATCTGTTCCAGCTCTGTGGACAGCTTACAAGATGACTTTCTCCCCCTTCCTTCTCTTAGCTGAGGAAAGAGGTGGTGACTGATTGGCAGGCACAGGGGCTGCTGGTATCTGTAGACATCAGCAATCTTCTTGTGTCAACTGTGGACAGATTAGTCAAACATGGATGACGAGGAGCCTATTACATCTGCTAAAATACTGTTATAACACTTCACACGTAGACACTGGGCTTCTGGTGAGATTGTTTAGGGCTAGGGCTAGCCGATTATTTGAATTAATTTGATTAATTCACCCTTACAGAACCCAGCAATGTTGTTTTTTGCAGAATCGGAAAATCACATTTTTTTTTTGTCCAGAGCTGTGTTATCGGCACAAGCTGTGTAGTGTGTTCACTCAGGAGGCAGGGATTGAAGAGGCCCCTCATGGACTGCGCTGGTACAGCCACCCCAGCACTGACTGTAGCCGGGCTCCCACTGGAACAGCCAGAACAGAGATAATTCCAATCCTGGCTGTAAAAGGGTTTCTACCACCAGAAATACTGTTATGTAGCTGACTGACATAGCGATGCGCTAATGTCAGCACTACATAACAGTATGTTTTTTACCTTTCTCCCTGCAGCCGTTCTGATAAAATAAGCACTTTTATAATACGCTAATGAGCCTCTAGGTGCTATGTGGGCGTAAAATCAGCACCTAGAGGCTCCGTCTACTCACCCTTTATCCCGCCCAGGTCCTTTGTTCTGCCCGCCCCGCTCCTCTTGATTGATGTGACGGTTTGGAGCATCGTTGACGTTCACGGCGCAGGCACAGTGAGTGAAAGCATCTCTCCTGGTGCTGGCTTCCTCACTGTGATGTAGTCGGCGCAGTGAGGAATCCAGCACCAGGAGCGCATCCTTCACTCACTGCGCCTGCGCCGAATACAGAAGTGAACGGTGCAGGTGCGGGATTTCGTCAACGATGCTGCGAACCGTCACATCAATCAAGAGGAGCGGGGCGGGCAGAACAGGGGACCTGGGCGGGATAAATGGTTAGTAGACGGAGCCTCTAGGTGCTGATTTTACGCCCACATAGCACCTAGAGGCTCATTGACATATAATAAAAGTGCTTATTTTACCAAAACGGCTGCAGGGAGAAATGTCAAAAACATACTGTTATGTAGTACTGACATTAGCAATGTGCTAATGTCAGTCATCTAGATAACATTATTTCTGGTGGTAGAAACCCTTTAAGGGCCCCCCTCTCACCATCCGCTCCCCGCGAATGCAATCGCAGGGTGCCAGTGTGCTGCCATGACTTCCTAGTCATGTCACAATCTGCAAGAGTTTGGCCTCCAAAATGACTGGCCATGTAAGGGGTTGACTATCTACAGGATGGACTCTTTATAAAGGATTCTCATGAAAAGTCATTGTAACTGCAGGTTAGCGTGTTCACTAGTACAGACCACTTACTCCATTATCCAACTACTACCACAGGGAGCTCCCTACCGGCAGTCATTACCTAACTGGCCCAGTTACCTGCCCAGTGTCTCATTATCCTTGTACCTATAGGTCCTATATGTTTCCTCCAGTGTATGTATACTATTGGTGCCCTGTATGTTTCCTGCAGTGTACCTTTAGGTGTCCTGTATGTTTCCTGCAGTGTACCTATACTATAGGTGACCTGTATGTTTCCTGCAGTGTACCTATACTATAGGAGACCTGTATGTTTCCTGCAGTGTACCTATACTATAGGTGACCTGTATGTTTCCTGCAGTGTACCTATACTATAGGTGACCTGTATGTTTCCTGCAGTGTACCTATACTATAGGTGACCTGTATGTTTCCTGCAGTGTACTTATACTATAGGTGTCCTGTATGTTTCCTGCAGTGTACTTATACTATAGGTGTCCTGTATTTTTCCTGCAGTGTACCTATACTATAGGTGACCTGTATGTTTCCTGCAGTGTACTTAGGGTACTTTCACACTTGCAGCAGGACGGATCCGACATGCTGTTCACCATGTCGGATCCGTCCTGCGGCTGTTTCGCCGTGCCCCCGGGCCGGCGCTCCGTCCCCATTGACTATAATGGGGACGGGGGCGTAGCTCCGGCGCAGCACGGCGTGCACGGAGAAAGCCGCCGGACTAAAAAACCTGACATGCAGTAATTTTAGTCCGGCGGCCTTAAGCCGTGCACCGCCGTGCTGCGCCGGAGCTCCGCCCCCGTCCCCATTATAGTCAATAGGGACGGAGCAGCGGTCCGGGGGCACGGCGAAATAGCCGCAGGACGGATCCGACATGGTGAACAGCATGTCGGATCAGTCCTGCCGCAAGTGTGAAACTAGCCTAATACTATAGGTGACCTGTATGTTTCCTGCAGTGTACTTGCTTATACTATAGGTGACCTGTATGTTTCCTGCAGTGTACTTCTACTATAGGTGACCTGTATGTTTCCTGCAGTGTACTTCTACTATAGGTGACCTGTATGTTTCCTGCAGTGTACTTCTACTATAGGTGACCTGTATGTTTCCTGCAGTGTACTTCTACTATAGGTGACCTGTATGTTTCCTGCAGTGTACTTCTACTATAGGTGACCTGTATGTTTCCTGCAGTGCACCTATGTGTCCTGTATGTTTCCTGTAAGGTACCTATATGCTTTTTAAAATTTATTTTTTATATATATATTTTTATTTATATATATATATATATATATATATATATGTTTGTTTTTTTTTTTTTTTATTTATTTATTTATTAATTTTTTTCCTATTGCCACCCCCAAAAAAATTATAAATTTATCCTTAAGTTACTAATAAAAAAAAAAAATAATAAAAAAGTTACTGCCAGGGGAAAAAAAATGTCCTTAAAGGGGTTATCCATGGCTATAAAAAGCTGCCCCATATGCCGCCGCTCCTGGTCCCCACCGCCGCTTCTGCTGCCTCTCCCCGTGCGTGGATGAAAATATTCAGTGTTCGGGGGGAGCAGCCAATGGCAGGTGGTGGCAGGGACGAGCCTCCCTAGTGTCATCCGCGATGCTAAGGAGGCTGTCCGCGACACCGCCTGCCATTGGCTGCTCTCCCCGACACCGGATTATTTCATTGTAGGGGCCCGGCATATGGGGCAGCTTTTTATAGCCCTGGATAACCCCTTTGAAGTGGTTGTCTCACTTTAACAAATGGCATTTATTATGTAGAGAAAGTTAATACCAGCCATTTTCTAATGTATTGTTATGATCCATATTGCTTCCTTTGTTGGCTTGATTCATTTTTCCATCACATTATACACTTCTTGTTTCCATAGTTATGACCACCCTGCCATCCATCAGTGGTGGTCATGCTTACACGCTATAGGAAAAAGCGCCATCCTCTCTGGTGGCCGGGACTGTGGGGGCTCACATAGGCTGGTGCTTTTTTTTTTTGTGTGAAAGCACGGCCACCTCTGCTGGATTGCAAGGTGGTCGTAACCATGGAAACTCGCAATGTATAATATGATGGAAAAATGAATCAGGCCAGCAAAGGAGGCAATATGGACGATCACAATACATTAGTAATTTTTTATTTTTTTTTAACATATATTTTATTGTTTTCAATAATAAAATCAAGTATTACATACAAGAATATGCATTGTTACTTATTTTTCAAACATCAATCTGATCCTATCTTGCATGAACGTTCTAGTGCCATTAACATGGGGACACAAGGAAAAAGAAAAGAGAAACATTACAATATTATTAACTTGACCAAGTTAAGTACTAACAAAGGGAGAAGGGAAGATAGAAATAAAAAGGTGACAAGTAATGGTATGCTCGACATTACATCACAAAATAGTGAGACTTTGTTGAATTGAGAGTAAAGCCAGTAATGCCATTTAACCTTGAACCTGGATAAATTATTGGAGATTGAGGCGTTAATCATCTCATATAGACAGTCAGGGTGGATTTGATTTAAATCACGATTTAACCCCTTAGGGCGTGGGTTAATAGGAACAGGATGCCCGCTGAAATCATTCAGCGGGCATCCTGTCACAACGCCCGTCTCGGCGATCGCCGCAAACTGCAGGTCAATTCAGACCTGCGGTTTGCGGCTATTACCTGCGGTTGCATCGGCGGTGCCATCTGGTCCCCATGCGGCTGTAGGGGGGACCCGATGGCATGGAATGCAGCGCGATGTCTAAGGAAGGCATCGCGCTGCCTTCCGGTGAAGAGCCTGTGAGATCCAGCCCCCTGGATCTCACAGGCCGGAAGCTGTATGAGTAATACACACAGTATTACTCATACAGCCAATGCATTCCAATACAGAAGTATTGGAATGCATTGTAAAGGATTAGACCCCCAAAAGTTCAAGTCCCAAAGTGGGACAAAAAATAAAGTTAAAAAAAAGTTGAAAAAATAAAGTTTCCCCCCCCCCCCCAAATGTTACGTTTCAAGTAAAAATAAACAAAAACGTCATTTTCCCCAAATAAAGTTACAAAAAAACAAAAAACTATGGCTTAGTATATGGAGACACTAAAACATCTTTTTTTGTTTCAAAAAAGCTGTTATTGTGTAAAACTTACCTAATATGTATACTTTTTTATTTATTTATGTATCGCCGCGTCCGTATCGCCTGGCTCTATAAAAATATCACATGACCCAACCCTTCAGATCAACACCGTAAAAATAAAAATAAAACTGTGATAAATAAACCATTTTTTGTCACCTTACATCACAAAAAGTGTAATAGCAAGCGATTAAAAAGTCACACGCACCCCAAAATAGTGCCAATAAAACAGTCATCTCTGTAAACTACAGAATCAGGGCCATAAATATTGAGTTTTGTTTGGCTGTTAACCCTTGCTTTGTAAAAGTAAAAAAAATCTGCCAAAAAAGTGAAATTTGAAATTGTATCTCTATTTTTCATTAATTCTTGTGGAACACCTAAAGGGTTAACAAAGTTTGTAAAATCAGTTTTAAATACCTTGAGGGGTGTAGTTTATAGAATGGGGTCATTTTTGGGTGGTTTCTATTAGGGATCGACCGATTATCGGTTTGGCCGATATTATCGGCCGATATTGAGGATTTTGAACGTTATCGGTATCGGCATCAATTTTGCCGATATACCGATAACGTATGGGGAACACAGAACGCGCTGCTGACAGCGCTCTCTGTGTTCCCTCCGCAGCACAGGGGAGAAGGAAGCGGTGTCTCCTCCCCCTGTGCTGCTGCCGCTGCCGCCAATGAGGGGATAGAACATAAGAGGAGGGGAGGGGCTGTGGCCGCTGCGCCACCAATGAAGATAAGCCTTTCATTCATTCATATACACAGGAGGCGGGAGCTGGCTGCAGAATCACATAGCCGGCTCCCGACCTCTATGAGCAATAGCTGCGGTCCGCGGTAGTTAACTCCTCAGGTGCCGCGGATCGCAGCTACCGCTGATAGAGGTCGGGAGCCGGCTATGTGATTCTGAAGCCAGCTCCCGCCTCCTGTATATGAATAATCGAGAGACTTATCTTCATTGGTGGCGCAGTGCGCCCCCCCAAGCCCCCCAGTATTAATCATTGGTGGCGCAGTGCGCCCCCCCACCCCCATCCCAATCCCGGCCAATAGTAAAAACATTGGTGGCGCAGTGCGCCACCCCCCACCCAGTATTAATCATTGGTGGCAGTGGCCACAGGATCCCCTCTCCCCTGCTCCTCCGATCGGAGCCCCAGCTGTGTAAGCCTGGGGCTCCGATCGGTTACCATGGCAGCCAGGACGCTATTGAAGCCCTGGCTGCCATGTTCAGCTCCATGCTGCTGTGTGCACTATGCACAGAGCAGCAGGGACAGTGTGAGATCCTATTCACCCTGATAGAGATCTATCAGGGTGAATAGGACAAAGGTTCTAGTCCCTAAAGGGGTTAAAAGTTAGTAAAAAAAAACACAAAAATATTAAGTATAAATGAAAAAGATTTATAAAAAAAAAATACACATTAACAATAAACAAAAAAATACACATTAACAATAAACATATTAATTTTCAGCAGATTTGTGTAGGAATTTTTTTTTTTCTCAAAAATAAAAATTCCCAGAATATCGGTATAAATTATCGGCTATCGACCTGAAAGTTCACAAATTATCGGTATCGGCCCTAAAAAATCAATATCGGTCGATCCCTAGTTTCTATTATGTAAGCCTCGCAAAGTGACTTCAGACCTGAACTGGTCCCTTAAAAATTAGGTTTTTGAAAATTTCTGAAAAATTTCAAGATTTGCTTCTAAACTTCTAAGCCTTGAAACATCCCCAAAAAATTAAATATCATTCCCAAAATGATCCAAACATGAAGTAGACATATGGGGAATGTAAAGTAATAACTATTTTTTGGAGGTATTACTATGTATTATAGAAGTAGAGAAATTGAAACTTGGAAATTTGCAATTTTTTACAAATTTCTGGTAAATTTGGTATTTTTTTTATAAATAAAAATTTATTTTTTTGACTTCATTTTACCAGTGCCATGAAATACAATATGTGACGAAAAAACAGTCTCAGAATTGCCTGGATAAGTAAAAGCGTTTTAAAATTATCACCACTTAAAGTGACACTGGTCAGATTTGCAAAAAATGGCCGAGTCCTTAAGGGGTTAAATCACTAGTCAGTAAGGCTTGATTTAAATCATAGTTTTCTACATAAAGACTAACTTATAATATGCACGTAGATGATGATTTTTAGAATAACAACTTTTCATATTAGTTTGGTTAGGTTGATTCTCTATTCATAGGTTTGTAGAAGTTAGGATTAAGGTCTTTTTCTCAGCTCTGTTCATGGTATAACATTTTTGCTGTGTAGAAGAGGCATGTGATCTCTGCTGAGTCAAATTCAGTTTTGAGACCTGCAAAAGTAAACCAAGCATCTGTGATATCTTGTAGGCAGAGAAACTGCCCAAAAATCTTACAAAAACCTCTGGAAGAGCATGACCTTGTGAATGGATTAATGGAATTTATTTACCAAAAAAATTACACACATAGAAACATAGGATGTGTCGGCAGATAAGAACCATTTGGCCCATCTAGTCTGCCCAATCTATGAATAGCCCCTGGCCCCATCTTATATGAAGGATGGCCTTATGCCTATCCCATGCATGCTTAAACTCCTTCACTGAATTTGCAGCTACCACTTCTGCAGGAAGGCTATTCCCATGCATCCACTACTCTCTCAGTAAAGTAATACTTCC
Organism: Bufo bufo; assembly: GCF_905171765.1. Taxonomy (NCBI): domain Eukaryota; kingdom Metazoa; phylum Chordata; class Amphibia; order Anura; family Bufonidae; genus Bufo; species Bufo bufo. Next base: position 159,706,166 of record NC_053393.1, on the reverse strand, counting down.
TGATATTACTTTTAAACCTTTGCCCCTCTAATTTAAAACTATGTCCTCTTGTAGCAGTTTTTCTTCTTTTAAATATTCTCTCCTCTCTTACCTTGTTGATTCCCTTAATGTATTTAAAGGGATTCTGTCACCAAGTTTTGGGCTATAGAGCTGCGGACATGCACGGCTAGATCGCCGCTAGCATGTCCGCAATATACCTGTCCCATAAAGCTGTGTGCTTTTATTGTGCTTAAAAAATGATTTTATATATATATATATATATGTAAATTAGTCTTGTATGTGTCCAAGGGGCTGTACTAACCTTCCTGGAGCCCAGCCACGCCCGCCTGTGAAGGAGCCCAGCACCGCCTATGTCCTCCGAATCCTCTCCTTTCATTAACAATAGATTGCCGTAATCTCGCGATGCGCGAGCTCGCGCATGCACAGTGCTGGTATAGTGTTCCTTCCCTGTGCTGGCATCAGCCTCAGGGAAGAACTGCGCATGCGCAATCTTGCGCATCTCGAGATTACGGCAATCTATCGTTGATAAAAGGAGGAGATTCGGAGGACATAGGCGGTGCTGGGCTCCTTCACAGGCGGGCATGGCTGGGCTCCAGGAAGGTTAGTACAGCCCCTTGGACACATACAAGACAAATTTACATATATATAAAATCATTTTTTAAGCACAATAAAAGCACATAGCTTTATGGGACAGGTATATTGCGGACATGCTAGCGGCGATCTAGCCGTGCATGTCCGCAGCTCTATCGCACAAAACTTGGTGACAGAATCCCTTTAAAAGTTTCTATCATATCCCCTCTGTCTCGTCTTTCTTCCAAGCTATACATGTTAATGTCCTTTAATCTTTCCTGGTAAGTTTTATCCTGCAATCCATGTACCAGTTTAGTAGCTCTTCTCTGAACTCTCTCCAAAGTATCAATATCCTTCTGGAGATATGGTCTCCAGTACTGAGCACAATACTCCAAATGAGGTCTCACTAGTGCTCTGTAGAGCGGCATGAGCACCTCCCTCTTTCTACTGGTAATGCCTCTCCCTATACACCCAAGCATTCTGCTAGCATTTCCTGCTGCTCTATGACATTGTCTGCCTACCTTTTAAGTCTTCTGAAATAATGACCCCTAATTCCCTTTCTTCAGATACTGAGGTTGGGACTGTATCATTGATTTTATATTCTGCTCTTGGGCTTTTACGCCCCAGGTGCATTATCTTGCACTTATCAACATTACATTTTAGTTGCCAGATTTTTGACCATTCCTCTAGTTTTCCTAAGTCCTTTTCATTCGGTGTATCCCTCCAGGAACATCAACCCTGTTACAAATCTTTGTGTCATCAGCAAAAAGACACACCTTACCATCGAGGCCTTCTGCAATTCGCGTTAAAGATATTAAACAATATGGTCCCAGAACAGATCCCTGAGGTACCCCACTGGTAACAAGACCATGGTCTGAATATACTCTATTGACTACTGTACAACCCTCTGTCTGTCCCCACAATCCATTCAACAATATGGGGGGAGTCCACGTACAGCCTTATTCTACATAATTAAAAAACAAATCTTTATTTCATGATGGAATAGCTTTTGGATGATAATATATTTTCCTCAAAAAGCATTTTATATAAAAAAAAATCCGATTTAAAAAAAAAAAAAATCCAATTTATTTTTTTAATTTTTAATAAAAATCATAGATTTTTTATACACCCTGTAGACAGTTTTTGTTAACAGAGTTCACGATTTCCATTAACGCAGGAGGGTTTGGGGTTTCCAGTAGTGGTCAATTTTCATTCTGGTTGCTATAAATCATATGAACAATAACTGTTCGGGAAGAATCTGGGGAAGGAATCCAAATTAGGTAGGCTATGGGCCATTGATAGCAAAATGGGAGTTTTGCATATTTGGTTAAAATTGTATTAACGGAGTTCCAAACGGGTTTAATTTCCCTGCATTCCACCATATGTGCTCCATATTAGCTTCTGCTGATGAACATCTCCAACAGACATGAGAAGATGAAGGGTTCATGTTAGATAGTCTATGAGGAGTATAATACCATCTGTAGAGAATTTTTCTGGAATTTTCCAGATGGTTAACGTATTTGGAGGAGGCACACCTGATAGAAAACGCACATTCCCATTGTTCTGAAGATGCATCAAAGTCTAATGCTGATTCCCATTAGCAACGTAATGTAGTTAATGGCGAGTCCATTCTCTCTGTCATGTAATAATAAATGAGGTATAGGGCTTTAAGGTTAATTGATGGGTTTCGTAACAACTTCATCAATCGGGAGGTATCCAGCAGTCACAGGAAAACCTGGTCCCAGACAAGAAGTGCCTGATTTGTAAGTATTTAAATAATTCCCTTTGAGGAATTTTAAATTCACAGGCATAAGTCTGTAAAGGAGCTCAAAAATGTCATTGGTTAAAAGGTCTCCAAGGTTTTTTGAATCCCAGGTCAGTCCATTTATGAATGTTCAAATCTGAAATGCATTTCCCCACGACCTCCAAAGGGATTTCTGAAAGGGAGATATTAATATAACTCAATTTAGTTGACATTAAGTCCATATTTCAAGTGCAGCTTGGATTGTAGGTGGAAATTCAATAGCACCGGGATTCTTCTGTATGGATCTGGAGTAGAATACCTGAGGGTCAGTCACACCCATTAGGTAGTTCTCAATAGATCCAGTGTTTGTTGGGATAGTTTATCCACGTAAATCTCTATTGTTCAAAAATACTAGCCCTATAATATCTAATAATGGATGGACATCCCAACCCCCCTTTTGAAATAGGAATATAAAGTATATCTGCTTGGACACTCGGTCTTTTATCCTGCGATATGTACTTGAGAAGTAATCTTTGGATTTCTTTTAAATGTGTATTAGGGATAGAGATTGGTAAGTTGCGAAATAGATAAAGGATTTGTTGAATGATAAACATTTTTAAGGGCCCATTCACACGTCCGTAATGTGTTTTGCGGATCCGCAAAACACGGACACGGCAATGTGCGTTCACTAATAGAACATGCAGGTGCGGACAAGAATAGGACAATGTTCTATTTTTTTCTGGAACGGAATGCGGACCCGGAAGTGCACATTCAGAGTTCCATTTAAAAGGGTAATTGGCTTTCAATAAAGTAAGGTCTGAATCTTTCAGGCCAAGATTAAGAACCCGGCATTTGGCTACGTTAAACTGTAATAAGAAACTGAACTGAAAGATTTTAAAATTGCATCACATTAGGTAGGGACTCTGTTGGGTTGGTAAGTACCAATATAATGTCATCGGCAAATAGTCAATCTGTGGTTTGTACCTCAAATTTTTATACCTGTAATCTGTGGATGAGCTCTTATACATTCCGCTAAAGGTTCATTTATTAGTGCAAAAATAGAAGGAGAAAGGGGGCATCCCCGTCTTGTTCCGTTATTAATTGGGAACTGGTTGGATAACGTTCCATTAATAAGGACTTTAGCTGAGGATTTTGAGTAGAGTACAACATATAGCTTTGGAAAATTGTCCCAGTATTCCAAATTTTGATAGTACTGCCTCCAAGTACCCTAATGCACTCACTCGAACACCTTCTCCCCGTCCAGAGATAGGAGAGAAGGCGCTTGATTTGCCTTAGCTACATAAATAAGATCTATTATGCGTCTAGTACCATCTAGCGTTTGTCTAGATTTTGCAAAACCCACTTGATCATTGTGGTCCAGATAAGAAATCGGGGAGGACAGTCTATTGGCCAATAACTTAGAATAAATTTTGAGGTCGGCGTTCAGGAGAGAAATGGGTCAAAAATTCCCTGGATGATCAGGAGATTTTCCTGGTTTGGGAAGAGCTTACTACAGTGACTTGGAGCATTTCAGGTGGTATATTCCCGGTGGTCATTATATGGGAGAATGGAGATAGTATTTTTCCAAAGGTTTAAAAGTATTCATTTGCAAGAGATAAACAGATGGCTCACTCTGATTAACCACAACAGGACCCTACCACCTCACAAGCCACGGATAAGACACAGATCACCATTCTCACTGAGACCGACCCAACATATACAGACACCACTAAGAAAATACGCACATCAAACTCCCCCAACACACTCATACAACTTGAGACAGCGGAACCTCTCTCCAACATATCACCAACAATCACACAAACGACCACACAGAAGACAACACTATCAGCACATAAATCTTGATGTAGAAAAACAAGAAGAGGACAGAGAAAAAAGGGGGAGAGACAGAAGGAGACACTAACGACTGTACCCGATTCGATAGTTTAATTTGAGCTCTATAAACACTCACAGATACACAGATGAAACTCTAGATAAGAGATTGAAATTTGCACCACTGTCCAAACTTAAAGGAAACCTGTCACCATGATTTTGCGCATAGAGCTGGGGACATGGGCTGCTAGATGGCCACTAGCACATCTGCAGTACCCAGGTCCCATAGCTCTCTGCGCTTTTATTGTGTTAAAAAAAAACCGTTTTGAGTGATATGCAAATGACCTGATATGAGTCCTGTGTCCGGAGATGAGTCAAGCGGAAAGGAGCCCAGCACCGCCCCGCATCCTCCGAATCTCCTCCTTGCCGGCTGACGTCACATAGCTGGAGCGCCGAAATCTCGCGATGGCGCGAGCTAGCGCATGCGCAGTGTCGGCATCATGTTCATTCCCTGTGCTGGCATCAGCACAGGGAACGAACTACGCATGCGCTAGCTCGCGCATCGCGAGATTTCGGCGCTCCAGCTCTGTGACGTCAGCCGGCAAGGAGGAGATTCGGAGGACGCGGGGCGGTGCTGGGCTCCTTTCCGCTTGACTCCTCTCCGGCTACAGGACTCATATCAGGTAATTTGCATATCACTCAAAACGGTTTTTTAACACAATAAAAGCGCAGAGAGCTATGGGACCTGGGTACTGCAGATGAGCTAGTGGCCATCTAGCAGCCCATGTCCCCAGCTCTATGCGCAAATCATGGTGACAGGTTTCCTTTAATAAATTCGACACATACATTGGATTACAAAAATTCATGAGGAAATTATGCTTGAGAAAATATTATCAGAGGAATCCCATAACATTAGAGCCCCAAGTAGAAAAAAATGATGAAAAAAATGGAACAATACAACATATAGGATTGAAAAATAAATAAAAAAAAATTCCCAAAGAATGAGATTGGCCATGACATGGCTACATTTCAAAGGTCAGTTGAGAATGATCTGAGAAAAGATCAAAGACAAACATAACCAAAGAAACAACCTAACAGGGAGAGAAATCCGAGCCATCAAAGAATTGCAAAAAACAGGAGAACATCACACTACGCCCTGCAGACAAGGGGGGGGGGGGCTTTAGTGGTCTTGAACACCACACAGTACAATGAAGAATGTCTGAGACAATTGATGGACATCACCACGTATAAAAAAATAAAAGGGGAATCTGGGGACAGGAATATAACAAAATCCTGACCAAGTACGGTGATGGGTGCCTAAAAGACAACATTTTGTCCGACCAAGAGGCGCAATTTCATCCTGGGCACGCAGGGGAGCTGCCTGTCTTCTACTGCTTGCCCAAGATCTATAAATGCTTAGAGAATCTGCCGGACGTTCCTATAATATCCGAATAGGGTCATTAACATCTAACCTTTCCCAATATATCATGCTCTATTGCAGCCTGTGGTGGGGAAGACCCAGTCATATATTAGGGATACCACAGACATCGTTGGGACATTGGAGGGCCTGGACGTCCAGCCTGACTGGATAATCGGCACGTTGGACGTCCAGTCTCTCTATACCAGTATTAAACATGACATTGTTATACTGTTTGCAATACAAACAGGGTATTGCAGCAGTAAAATCCCAACTCGAAATGAATGGCACTATGTGCACTAAACAGAATTTCTGATGGAGCGGATTAAATTCATACTCCATCACAATTATTTTTATTTTGAGGGCGATTGTTTTCTGCAGCTCTGTGGGACGGCTATGGGGACCAGGTTCGCCCCCAGCTATGCAAATTTATTTCTGGCACAATGGGAATATGAAAATATTGCTCCCAGGCTGGGGACAGACCTGGTCCTATGGTGTCCTTACATTGACGATGTTCTGTTTGTTTGGAAGGAAGATATACATCAGTTGCAACGTTTTCTGGACAGTCTGAACAACAATGATATGAACTTGGTCTTCCTACCTAAGATAGGAGAGGAATTCACTGAATTCCTAGACATTCAGATCACACGACGGAACAATAAATACATCTGTAATACTCATTACAAACCGACTGCGAAGAACAGCTTTATACCATTCACAAGCTGCCACTTACCCCAGTGGCTTCTAAATATCCCTTTGGGCCAGTTCCGTCAGATTAAGCGTAATTGCACTGATGCAGCGAATTTTGAGTCCGAGGCCCTAAAAAATGAAACAACAATTTGAATGTAAGGATTATCCTGAAAACATTTTGGAAGATGCCCTGGAGAAAATAAGAAAAACCGATAGAGAGACCTTCTTTCAGCCACATACGCACAAAGGGAAAATAAAGGAGGGTGAACTCAAGTTGATTTTACCATATAGTGCACAATTTAAACAGATAGGTCACATCATCAATCAGCACTGGCATTTTTTATTAAGAGATAAGGTTATTGGGCCTTTGTTTCACACTTCCCTCTTATCACATTCACTAAAGTACCAAACTTAGGATTAAAAATAGCACCTTCCATAAAGAATCACAATAAAAAAGAGGAATTCACAACTTCAAAAATGGCTGAATATAATGGCTTCTATAGGTGTTGGAGATGTTTGGGTGTAAAAGCTAGTCATTTCGAAAAAGATTAACCAAGATCCAATGCACCCAGAACCAGTTCACTTTAGACCTCAAAGGTTGCCTAACATGCGATTCCTCCAGTGTTGTCTACCTTATCCAGTGCCCCTGCCAGAGACAATATATTGGCAGAACCAAGAGACCCCTGAAAGTAAGAATAACGGAACATCTGAATAACATCAATAAAGGTTATGAAAACCTCTTTATCGAAACACATAAAGGTGTCGCATAACAGCGACTTTCAGGTGCATCTTGTTTGTGTCCCTGGAGAAGGTAGACATACACTGGAGAGGGAGGCAACCATAATATGAGAATGTCCCGAGCCGTATCCAGAAGAATCTACGACTTTGGTAGTCTTCTCCTGCAGGGTCTGAACTCAGACTTAGAGATTTTTGGTTTCAATTGAATTACTGACCCCAATGAAAACCACGAGGGCATATACACATATAAAGAAATATTGATAACATGCTTATACAACCGATCTATATATAAGCACTATAGGTGTGATGTCATGTTAGAATACCTCACATGGATGACGAATATTAAGAGAAGGCGGATAATGCTTAGATAAGTTATAAAACCCTAAAAACATTTGTAAAATGCATCTAGGAAAATTCACCAATACGGTATGAAAAATCATGCATCTATCATATAGGGGCTCACAAAAGCAAGTAAACTTGGGATGTTATGGAGAATCCTCTGGTAGTCACGAATAACTATGGGCCTGAAAGAAACCCTCTATATAGAAGATAAATAGGGCCATTCTGCACATTCCCTGAAAAAAACGCAACTATAAAAATAAAACGCATGAAAAACGCATGTAAGAAAATCCACTGACATCATAGGGGAATTTGATCAAAGATGTTAGGTCAGTAATAGGGTACACTCTCTGTGAAGCCTTCTCTTAAAAAATGAAAAAATGGTGGAAGAAATGGTGAGAAAATTGATTTGAATGTTTATAATATGAGGGAATTAAAAATGTCTGTGTGATATTTAAGAAAAGAAATCCATGCAAAGTATGATTGGAGAGCAACTTAGGGAAAAACTCATGTGAGGTGGATACCATTCAGATTGAAAGGAATGAGACGCTGATCCTGAGCTGTCTATTACACATTTAAATTTGGAAATATGGAGATCTATATATTATCCCATGTTGACATAAGGTCTGTTCTTGGGAAATGTACAATATTCTATGTATGAAAAAACATACGGAACTTGATGAAAAAACATATGGAAAAGACCAACAGAAAGCAGTTTCTGAGTATTGCAACATAATTCCCAAGGCCTGCCAAGCGAATGAAACCAATTAACTAATAATGAAGTGAAAATTAAAAATCGAGACGACACAGATACCCACTGGGGAAGAGATAAGTTATTGTACATGGCCATTGTACAACTTACTGCTAAAGAAGCACAATATCTTTCTATCCTACTCACGTAAGCAAAGATTCGAAACAAACTCTCACGAGAACTAGACGAGATCCCGGTGAAGCTTACAAACCGAAACTACGGCGCCAAGTGGAGAGTGGTCGAACTGAGGGACGCCACAGTAGAAATCTTTTGCACACTCGAACAAGGTGAACCAGCGAGGTATACCGTGAGTACAGATATAATCTGAAAACAGACTGTATTGAGACTTTACAGAGACAATATTTCCGATACAAAAGGCCCTGTACATGTGGGCTGACTACATTCGCAGCACGGTCGGAACCATATGTATGGTGTGCTCAGACTCCTGAGATAGTCGAAACAGATGGACGGTCTGAACATTGTTCAATGTGGAGTCATATAGTTATCTACGCACAGTGATTCGTTATCTAAGGTCCTGCATGAATTTGCTCTCTTGAAACTATATGTTGCACTGAACCTGTATGTGTCTATATTATAAGCCATCTATTAATGATTATTACAATCTGAAATACAGCTGTGTATACGCCGTCCAAGGTAGATTTCGCTCTACCACATTAGCTGTGATCCATAGTCATCCCCACTGGGAGGATACGGATGCAGCTTTCTTGATATAGCGAACCTTGGAGGCGACGTTTTTGTATTAATGTAAAACTCTGGTACTAGATATATCCATATTTTCCTTTTTATATATTTTATTCATTTTATTTAATGTATACATGTTGATGTAGTCATAATAAATTTTTATTCCATTTCCACGTGATTTCCAATTGTTCTGAGTGCCGGTTCAACTTCTCAAACTTAAAAGTATTCATTGGTTAATCAGTCTGGGCCGGGAGATTTATTATTTTTAGTTGATTTGATAAATATTGATTTGCGTAAGATGCTCTGGGGATAGTTTTGGGGCAGGCTAGATATCACATAGTAATTTGGGGTCGGTTGGGGCACTGATTGTTGTCTTTTGAGGTTATACAAGTCAAAGTAGTAATCCGCTAAGGTATTGGAGTTACCTTGGGGGTTAGTGATCTTTTCTTTGTGAGAGTTGTAAATAAACAGTAGTTTTTTTCCTGTTTTTTGGCGGATGTAATTTTATTGGCCAATATTATACTCGCTCTATTTCCTTGTGAGTAATATTTCGCCTTTGATTTCCTTAAGTTGTGTTCAAATTTATTTGATAGAAGCTGTATAGTTTGTAGCATAAATCTTTAAGTTCGTTTAATATACAGGGTGGGGCCATTTATATGGATACCCCTTAATAAAATGGGAATGGTTGGGTGATATTAACTTCCTGTTTGTGCACATTAGTATAGTGAGGGGGGGAAACTCTTCAAGATGGGTGGTGACCATGGCGTCCATTTTGAAGTCGCCATTTTGATTCCAACTTTTGTTTTTTCATAGGAAGAGGGTCATGTGACACATCAAACTTATTGGGAATTTCACAAGAAAAACAATGGTGTGCTTGGTTTAGGCGTAACTTTATTCTTTCATGAGTTATTTACAAGTTTCTGACCACTTAAAAAATGTGTTCAATGTGCGGCCCATTGTGTTTGGATTGTCAATGCAACCCTCTTCTCCCACTCTTCACACACTGATAGCAACACCGCAGGAGAAATGCTAGCACAGGGCTTCCAGTATCCGTAGTTTCAGGTGCTGCACATCTCGTATCTTCACAGCATAGACGATTGCCTTCAGATGATACGAGATGTGCAGCACCTGAAACTACGATACTGGAAGCCTGGCTAGCATTTCTCCTGAGGTGTTGCTATGAGTGTGTGAAGAGTGGGAGAAGAGGGTTGCATTGACAATTCCAACACAATGTGCAGCACATTGAACACATTTTATAAGTGGTCAGGAAACTTGTAAATAACTCATGAAAGAATAAAGTTGCGTTAAAACCAAGCACACCATTGTTTTTTCTTGTGAAATCCCCAATAAGTTTGATGTGTCACAGTGACCCTCTTCCTATTGAAAAAACAAAAGTTGGATTCAAAATGGCCGACTTCAAAATGTCCGCCATGGTCACCACTCATCTTGAAAGATTTCCCCCCTCACATATACCTAATGTGCCACAAGCAGGAAGTTAATATCACCAACCATTTCCATTTATTAAGGTGTATCCATATAAATGGCCCACCCTGTAGTTTGGAAAGGGTTTTAATTTTGTCCATAGCTTCTAATTTGGTAATGGATGTACATAGTTGTTCCGTACAAATGTGTCTGTTTTTTTAAGAAGGCTGAAATGCGAATAAGATGGCCTCTATATAAGCCTTATGTGCGCACCAAGTCAATAGTAGGGTTGCACATCTGGAGTACAGTTAGGACTCGTTCACACGACCGTGTCGTTTTTTGCGGTCCGCAAATTGCGGATCCGCAAAACACTGATGGCGTCTGTGTGCGTTCCACAATTTGCTGAATGCACTTGACAGCCATTGATATAACTGCCAAGTCTTGTCCACAAAATGTGACAAGAAATAGGACAGGTTATAATTTTTTTGCGGGGCCGCGGAACAGAGCAACGGATGCGGACAGCACAACGGAGTGCTGTCCGCATCTTTTGCGGCCTCATTGAAGTGAAGTGGGTCCGCATTCCGACCGCAAAAAATGCGGCTCGGATACGGACCAAAACAAAGGCCGTGTGCATGAGGCCTTATACTTGAAATATTCTGTTGAGAGCTTCATTAATTTGGGATGGGGGGGGGGTGAAGGTAAAGATAAATGGGTAGTTGTTGGTTCGCCAGGGGTGTGTATGTGAGTTGGTTGAATCGCTCCGAGATAAGGCATGAAATTGGTTCGGGATTGGACCATGTTATGGAATCTATGCTAGAGGACAAGATGTTTTGTAAAGTCCATTTGTTGACAATTATCAAATCAATCCTAGGATACTGTTTATGGGGGTGTAAATAAAAAGTGTAATCGCGTTCTGATGCGTGTAACTCTCTCCAAGTGTCATATAATTCTTCTGCTAGTAAGTATTGCGCAAAAAATAAGGGGGATTGAGATTTTGTATGGTTCGACTTGTCAATAGATGGCGATGGAGGCAAGTTGAAGTCTTCATATATAACTAGAGAGCCTTGTTTGATGTATAGGGCGGTGGTTACTACCTCTTTGATAAATGCAAGTTGGTTTGTGTTTGGTGCGTACAGGGAAACCAAGGTGTATATTGAGTTGTTGATGTTACATACTAATATAATATATCTCCCATTGTTGTCAGTCTTGCTTTGAATCAATTGAAAAGAAAAGGAATCTATAATAAAAAGGAACAGTAATAATTACCCCTCTTTTCTTGTTCACTGCAGGTGATGCAAATAAGTTGTTACATTTTTTATGGTTAGGTCTATAAGTATCAGATTAATTCAAGTGATTTTCTTGAATGCAAATCACGCCACTTTTAAGAGAGGTAACTTCTTTCCATAATAGAGATCTTTTAAAAGGACTATTTAGTCCATTAGCATTAATTGAGGAAATTTTGATAACCATCGCTGGCAGTAAAGGTAGTGCAAAGTAAACATTACAATATGCTACAGAGCAGGTGCGGGCACCTCACGTATGGGTGACGCAGCTGCTCTACAGCCATAAATATAAGAATATCGAGCTCACTTGTCACCTAAGAATTACAGGGTAATGTTAAGGTAAAAGCAAGGGAAAGAAAAAGGGATGAAAAGGAGTTGGGATAGATAAAGTTAAACAGTACAATTTAACTCTATAACAGGGTAGCTAAATCAGAGTCCGGTTCAAAGAGAACCGACTGGATACCAATTTATCCAGGTAACAACGGAGGTGGACCTGCAATAAAGTGCAAACAAATAACTCGGTCTAGTGACTCTTGAATAGCAAAAAGGATTTGCCCTTTAAGGCACGTGGGAATAGTCCTTTTTTGTTCGATAAGGCTTTCAGGTCCATTCTCTCTTCATCTACTGTAGTCAGGGACCATTTCTGGAGTAGTTGTATGGTATCGCTTGGGGAAGAGATCGAGTGAGTTATTCCGTTCTTGAAGATCAGGAGTTTTACTGGGTAGCACCATTTATATGGGATGTTGTGATCCCTGATAATTTTGGTAGCAGCGGAGAATTCTCTGCGTCTATTCAGTGTTGCTGCCGAGAGGTCAGAAAATATTAAGATGTTCTTGAAGCGTTCAGGAAGATCTTGTGTGGAGTTTGCTGCTTTGAGGATTAGTTCTTTAAAATGATCGAAGTGCAGTCTGGCAATGATATCTCTGGGGGCGGCACTGGGAGCGCTTTTGGGTTTAGGTATTCTGTGCGCTCTATCAATTAATAGATCTCTCTGTTCTGCTTTTGAAACTGAGCAACAAAAATTTCCTTGATAGCTTCAGGTTCAACTGTCTCCTGAATCCCTCTGAATCTTAAATTATTGTGTCTTGAGCGGTCCTCAAGATCCGCTAGTTTGAATTTAAGTGCTGATATGTCGTCTTCCACATCATTATTTGCGTTCACTAATTGGTTGTGGGCATTGGTAAATTCTTCCATGTTATCCTCAATATGGGATGTTCTCTCTCCAATTTGAGTGATATCTTTTTGTAAGGCAGAGAATGCAGAGGTGATGTCTTTTTGTTTAGAGTGTCTCAGGCCATGTAATAAGGACCTTAGATTAGTTTCTGTGACTGGTGCAGAGTGGGCACTAACTGTTGGGGGTGAAGGAGAGCGGCTTACTTGAGTACCTCTCTCCTGAAGTGAGATTCCCTCATCATAGGAGGCTGCTGCGTCTTGCAGCATATGCTGGTAAGGGGCAGCTGCTGATATTTGCTGCTTTTTAGATGGAGAGGAGATTGCTGAGGAAGGAGAGTTTTGTAAGTGCGAGGGGCTTCTTCCCCCTCTATTTGTGAGGCGCGTTGGAAAGAGCGCGTTATCTGGCTGTGCCTCAGATTCTGCCTGGTGTGAGGAGCGGGTGCCATCTTGGATTCCTCTGGCTGCCCTGCTGATCGACTCTGTTTTGCTGGGCGCTTCCTCCTAGTGCGACCCATACCTGAATATGGTGAGATGGGGGTCCGGAGAGTTTCCCATGGCTTTGGGGAGATGTTGGGGTACTTGACTTGCAGGCTCCGGGGCTAGCGCGGCTTGCGTCCGCTCAGCTCCTCATCCGGCCATGCCCCCCTGTATTAACTTCCTCTACATAATAAAAGCTATTTGCTCAAGTGGCACAACCCTTTTAAATTGAAAATAATTTAGATTCTTTTTTGGGCAAAATCGCCTACCTATTTGCTTATTCCATCGTTTCAAATCCAAGGAAGTAAAGCGAGGCTCCTGTATTGGGCATCTTTTTTTTCAAGTTACAGAACATAAAAATTGACCCTATTTAGCTGCTTGTATCTGTTCTCAGAATGACTATCTGCACTCAGTCTGGCTTGGCCTCATTGATCAGAAGTCTGGAGTTACACAACAGCTGGTATAGAACATGTCCACAGAAGGTAGAATTGGGTCTCTTTAACACGAGGGAGTTTTCTGTCCAGATGCGATGTGTGTTGTGAATGGACAGCATCCGGACTGAATCCTGACCCATTCATTTCACCGGATCTGTGCACATGTTTCACGCATCATGTTTGTGTTCAGGAAAAATCGCAGCTTGTTCTATATTGTGTGTTTTTCACACAGCCCTGGGTCCATAGATGTGAACGGGCCTTGCTTGAAAAACAGAAGGCATTTAGATGCAACACGTCTTTCACTGAGTGTTGCTTGAAGATGTAGATTGTTATTCTAAAGTTTTTCTTCACATGCGTGAAAAACACATCAAAACTGGTAACATCCACACAGAAAAACAAAAACACTGAACACAATTGCAGACAAAACTGAGCGTGCAAAACTATCAGTTTTTCCTCTGACATCCATATCACTCGTGTGACAAAGGCCTTAGGGCTTATTCACGAGACCGTTTTCTCTTCCATGTGCTGTCCATTTTAAAAACAGACTCGGTGTGTGTCTCAGCCCTCAGACCCCTACCAATCTAAAAGTCCTATAACATATCAAAAGTTTAACCAAAAAGAAGTAGATTGAAAATACTGTGCCACTTTAAATGGATATTCCAAGATTTTGATACTGATGACCTATCCAGGATAGGTCATCAGTATCTGATCGGTGGGGGTCCAACACCTGGGAGCCTTGCCGATCAGCTGCTTGAGAAGGCATCGGCTCTGCTGTGAGTGCCGCAGATTGCACAGCCCTGTGCTTGGTATCACGGCTCCGCTCCATTCACTTCCATGGGCATAAGCACAATACCAAGCACAGTCACTATACAATGTACGGCGCTGTGCTTTGTAAACTGTGAGAAGGGCGTGGCGCTCACAGGAGCGGTGCTGCCTTCTCAAACAGCTGATCATCGGGATCCCAGATGTTGGACCCCTACGGATCAGATCCTTATGACCTATACCAGGGCTGGCCAACCTGAGGCTCTCCAGCTGTTGTAAAACTACAATTCCCACCATGCCCTGCTGTAGGCTTATAGTTGTAGGCTGTCTGGGCATGCTGGGAGTTGTAGTTTTGCAACAGCTGGAGAGCCGCAGGTTGGCCAGCCCTGACCTATACTGTGGATGGGTCATCAGTAGGGATGAGCCAATCGACTTCGGATCAAACATCCGAAGTCGATTTGCATAAAAATTTCTTTCTAATACTGTAACTTAGGCTCATCGGAGCCAATACATTCTAATACTGTACAGCTCCTGTACTGAGTTTTATGCAAATCGACTTCGGATGTTTCATCTGAAGTCTATTCGCTCATCCCTAGTGATCAGTATCAAAATCTTGGAAAACCCCTTTAAAGTGTACCTGTAATTCCAGACAGCCTCCCCACCCCCAAATAAACATCTGAAGTGCCCCAACATGCCATAATAAACCTTTGGATCAAGTAGTTTCACTTTTATTGTTCTCTTTCTGTGCATGCACCAAGTTGTCTATGCTAAATCAGCACTGCAGCATGGATGAAGGGGCGTTCCCTGCGGTACTGGCTGGTTCCCTCATTACCTACACTTTGGTGTTTCTGCATCAGCTAAGACACTAATCCAGGCGGAGAGCTCTGTAATACTGTCTGTGCAGGCAGACCGTACTTTGGAAAGAATACAGGTCACAGGAAGACATCCGCCTTCTCTGTAATGGGGCCATGTATTCAGATTTCTGATGACAGCGTTTGTTTGTGATAGATGACAAGACAGGACTTGAAATGAGCAGATTGCTATCTTCTCCTGTTAATGAAGGCTGCGGTTTGTAAAAGCAACTCTGCAAGGAGAGTTGGGTTGCCATTCCTGCACCGAGCTGTAAAAAATTTGATTGAGTTGCTCATTCAAGGATGGAGGAACCCGGCCACTTATTCCTCTCCTGAACCAGAGATTGTAGCGTTACTTTGGTGCCTTATGATTCTTCACTGTGCACAGTGGGGGGTGTATGGAGTGGTGGTCAAGCATTACTCATCTCCCATAAACTTGCACAGCGCACACTGCCATCACAACTCCTTTGTGGCTGACCTCAGGGAGAGGGCTGCAGTCTCTCCATTTTAGTGATGAAGTGGAAGCTCCACTCAGGGATCCCGTGAGTGAAGGGCCCTGATTGCTCAGTCAGTCTAACGGAATGGATCCGTGGACAACATGCTCACTACTGATTCATTCAGGCTAAGGGATTGCTGTGGGTGCTGTTTGTGATAGAACTCCTTTCAATTTTAGACGATCGCAGTTCCACACCCATTAGCAACAAAAAAAACAAAAACAGTGCACCTAGATACTTAGGTATCAGGAGGGGTGTGTAAATTATTGCAATTGTTGTCTTATTAGAAACGGGGTCTCTGTCCACTGGAGGGTGTAAAAGTGCTTTCCCCGCTGCCCTATTAAAAAAGGCTTTCAGAGGCTACTTTTGGGTAGTGTACCTCTTGGTGAGAGGTTGTTGACTGCTAGACATGCCTCTACAATGCACATATTGAACAATTGACAGACCGGGGGGAGCATCGTTGAACTGAGAGAAGAACGTTAGATGTTTTGATGAATTGCTGACCATCTAGGCATTCTGACCTCTCTGTTCCAGGCACTTAACAGAAGGAATGTATATATGAATGGGCACTCGTACATTAGGAATCACATAAAGGCAATACAGAGACAATTTATTTAATGCTAAATACAATAATCAATAATAGATAAATGTAATAAAAATAGTAGTTAAAAATATAACAATAAACAAATTATAGGCAATGGTGATCTGATACACTGCCCTTGATTTGGCCTATATACCCTAGTGTAGGGCAACCTCGGATGGTACAGTATAATGGTATCAGTAAACCATTTGGGCAGTGTACGGGATTAGCAAGTTAGCTAGCATATAATGAACAATCCATCAAAAAACGTTTCCGACAGTATATTAAAATATAAAAAAACTAGGGTAATGTCGCTATAATCTATAGGAAATAACCACTATGGCATCTAAGGGTTTGGAATTGCCAATTATTATAAGATGATCATTTTACGTCCATCATGCGGTGAAAAATGACAATATCCATAATATAATAGAGAGGATGTGATTATATATTCCAAAGAAAGGGAATTCATAGTTATGTCTTAAAAATAAAGCGTCTCTATTATATTGTAGCAGTTTTGCTTAATTACTCACCCAAATGTTCTATTGTAGCAATTTTGCTTAATCACTTGTTCAAATGTTCTCGATGAAACTCTATTGTATTATAACAATTGCTTATAGGGGTTATTCCTAATGCCCAATTCTTTTGTATATGTTGTACTCATTGTTGTGAGATCTACATCCATCTGTGGCGTCCCACGTGGTGATTAGGCTGGTAAGTTCAGGCTACTTTCACACTCGCGTTTGGTGCGGATCCTTAATGGATCTGCACAGATTGATCAGTTTAGATAATACAACCGTCTGCATCCGTTCAGAACGGATCCATTTCTATTATCTTTAACATAGCCAAGACGGATTGAAAATGGAGGACGGATCTGTTTTCTATTGTGTCATAGAAAATGGATCCAGGGCTCCAGATGGCGACCAAAATGGTCGCAAATGCGACCTACAATTGCTAAATGGCGACAAGACATAAGTTGTGGGTAAACTGTTTGAAGGTTTTCTGAGAGATGCTATGTTAGAGCATCTCAACGGAAATAAGCAAATAACGCCATATCAGCATGGCTTCGTGAGGGATCGGTCATGCCAAACTAATTTAATCAGTTCCTATGAGGAGGTAAGTTCTAGACTTGACAGCGGCGAATCAATGGATGTCGTATATATGGACTTCTCCAAAGCATTTGACACTGTACCACATAAAAGGTCAGTATATAAATGAGAATAAATAAATATATGAGAATGCTCGGACTGGGAAAAAACGTCTGTATGTGGGTAAGTAACTGGCTGAGGGATAGAAAACAGAGGGTGGTTATTAGTGGTACACACTCAGATTGGGTCACTGTCACTAGTGGGGTACCTCAGGGGTCAGTATTGGGCCCTATTCTCTAATATATTTATTAATGATCTTGTAGAAGGCTTGCATAGTAAAATATAAATTTTCGCAGATGACACTAAACTGTGTAAAGTAAGTAACACTGAAGAGGACAGTATACTACTACAGAGGGATCGGGATAGATTGGAGGCTTGGGCAGATAAGTGGCAGATGAGGTTTTACACTGACAAATGTAAAGTTATGGACATGGGACGGAATAATGCAAGTCACCCGTACATACTAAATGATAAAACACTCGGTAACACTGACATGGAAAAGGATCTAGGAATTTTAATAAACAGCAAACTAAGCTGCAAAAACCAGTGTCAGGCAGCTGCTGCCGAGGCCAATAAGATAATGGGTTGTATCAAAAGGGGCATAGATGCCCGTGATAAGAACATAGTCCTACCACTTTACAAATCACTAGTCAGAGCACACATGGAGTACTGTGTACAGTTCTGGGCTCCTGTGAACAAGGCAGACATAGCAGGGCTGGAGAGGGTCCAGAGGAGGGCAACTAAAGTAATAACTGGAATGGGGCAACTACAGTACCCTGAAAGATTATCAAAATTAGGGTTATTCACTTTAGAAAAAAGACGACTGAGGGGAGATCTAATTACTATGTATAAATATATCAGGGGTCAGTACAGAGATCTCTCCCATCATCTATTTATCCCCAGGACTGTGACGAGGGGACATCCTCTGCGTCTGGAGGAAAGAAGGTTTGTACACAAACCTAGAAGAGGATTCTTTACGGTAAGAGCAGTGAGACTATAGAACTCTCTGCCTGAGGAGGTGGTGATGGTGAGTACAATAAAGGAATTCAAGAGGGGCCTGGATGTATTTCTGGAGCGTAATAATATTACAGGATATAGCTACTAGAGAGGGGTCGTTGATCCAGGGAGTTATTCTGATTGCCTGATTGGAGTCTGGAAGGAATTTTTTATTCCCCTAAAGTGAGGAAAATTGGCTTCTACCTCACAGTTTTTTTTTTTTTGCCTCCCTCTGGATCAACTTGCAGGATGACAGGCCAAACTGGATGGACAAATGTCTTTTTTCGGTCTTATGTACTATGTTACTAAGACCCGCCGCTGCGCTGCCGCAAACTGACATGGCATGAGCTGCTGTCAGCGCGTGCCATGTTCTTCTCAACACAGCACAGGGGAGAAGGAGGCAGTCACTCCCCCCCCCCTGTGCCGCTGCCACCAATGGGCTGATAGCCCCTCCCCTCCTCCTCCCTGCTATGGCCACTGTGCCACCAATGAATATCGTTTATGCCTAATACAAACGCAGTCTGCGGGTGCCGGACATATCCCATACCCGGCACCAAGCCTCTATGACTGCGCGCTGTGATCCGCTGCTATTAACCCCTCAGGTGCGGCACCTGTGGGGTTAATTGTGGTGGATCACAGCGCGCAGTCATAGAGGCTGGGTGCCGGGTATGGGATATGTCCGGCACCCGCAGCCTGCGTTTGTATTAAGCTTAAACGATATTCATTGGTGGCGCAAAGCACTGAACTCCCCCAACCCCAGTATTATAAATCAGAATCATTGGTGGTGCAGTGCGCCCCCCCCCCCCCCCCCCAAGTATTATCATTGGTGGTGCAGTGGCAGCTCCGATCGGAGCGCCAGCAGTGTAATCCTGGGGCTCCGATCGGTTACCATGGTAGCCAGGACACTATTGAAGCCCTGGCTGCCGTAGTCAGCTCCCTGATGCTGTGTGTACTATGCACAGAGCAGCAGGAAGAGTGTGAAGTCCTATTTACCCTGATAAAGCTCTATTAGGGTGAATAGAACAAGGGATGAAAGATCACAGGTTCTAGCCCCTAAGGGGGGAAATAGGTATTAAATAAAAAGTTTAAAAAAAAAAAAGGTAAAAAAAAACACCGAAATATTAAGTTTAAATCACCCCCTTGCCCAATTTTACATATAAAATCTATAAACAATAAAAAAAAATTACATATCGCCACGCCCGAAAAAGTGCGAACTATTAAAATATTTAAAAATATCTCCTATGTGGTGAACGCTGTAACAGAAAAAAATAAATTAAATTTGCCAAATTTTTTGTCACCTTGTCCTGACAAAAATTAGGTTAGGACTGTTCTATTATGGTCCAGACGTTCCATAAAATGTGGAATGCACGCGGCTTTTTTGGTTTTATTTTTTTCACGTGGTTTTGAGTATCGCAATACTTTTTTATGGTATCGAAATAGAGTCAAAATGTTGGTATCGTGACAACCCTAGGTAAGACATGAGTTTTTTTTTAATTTTTATTATACCGTAATTCTATGTATTTTAAATTTGGCAAATAAAAATTTAAATTGGGCGACTAAATTTTTCAGGTTAGGAGCCAATGGCTCCTTGATATTTTTTTTTTAGTCTGGAACCCTGTGGATCCATCACCATTGACTTACATTCTGTGCCAGGATGGATCCGTTTGGCTCAGTTTCGTCAGACGGACACCAAAACGGTGCAAGCAGTGTTTTGGTGTCCGCCTCCAAAGCGGAATGGAGACGGACCGGAGGTAAATTGATGCATTCTGAGCGGATCCTTTTTTTATTCAGAATGCATTAGGGCAAACTGATCAGTTTTGGACCGCTTCTGAGAGCCCATTACGGATCTCACAAACGGAAAGCCAAAACGCCAGTGTGAAAGTGGCCTTACATCCATTGATGTGGTGTAGAAGTATGAGAAGAAAGGTTATCAATTTCTTAGGTAGATTAGTTGCGGTGAATATTCAGCATCACATGTATCCCAATCTGTTGTGAATATGCCGCACTGGTTGTATACGGCCGCTCCGATATCTCAGCTGGCTGGGCTGTGGATTGCAGAGTATAGTCTGCGTGCACTCTGCGTCCCATGTGTCCCAGATCTTCCAGACACTCGTGGTGAGGATCAGCTGGCTGTCAGCTCCTTCCAGATCCAGTTTGTATCGTCCGAGCTTGTATACCTTTATCTTCTCTGTTTTTCAGTGAAGCGCTTCATTAGTTTTTCAATATAGGGTTATGTACCATATCAGTGGATATTACCCCTGATGTTCACGGGTTCTATGTCGAGTTTGCAAGTGTATAAAGCACGCCAGACGCGTTTCGGAGTATCTCCCTACTCCTTCATTAGTGGCTACATTTGCTATGAAAAGACGGCCAGATTTTATACCGATGCATCTCAAGATATTGTGAGACAGTGACAGATCTCACACAGGTTAAAGGCAAGGAAGGGGTGGATCCACACCCCTATTCCACTACAGGTAAGACCAGCTAGAGGTACTCAGGCTGGCATAAAGCACCTCCCAGGGTGTCAGCAAGGGGGGAGTGTGTTACCCGTGGACAGAGGCCTGGAGGCTCTGTGAATGTGGTCTCAGCTGGGCAAGGCTGAGGGACCACGAGGCTGGACTACTGGCTAAGAAAGCCGCACCTGTGAACTGTGAGCTATACGTTAGGTGAGTCAGGTTATTATATGTTTAGTTAGAGCCGGGCAGGTGTTTGTTTTGTATTATGTTTTGTTTTTGCTGAGGTGCCAAATAAAAGCAATGTTTGGACCTTTAAAACTTGGTGTCCGTGAAGACGTGTGTGAATGTCCCCCGGATAAGAGCTAATCCCCCACAATAGATAGAAAGGTTGGACCGGATTTTGGAGTGTAAGAATTACAAAACCCGGTCTATTGCGGTTTTCGTGCGTTTTTTCAGGTACTCATGCGTTTTTTGCTATTCAGTATATATACCAGCTGTAGTATACTTCCAATAACTTATTTTAAGCCACTTACTTTGCTGTTATTGTTGACTTTCAACAACAAATATTGTTTTGCCTAAAATAAATAAAATGTACACACAGATATAAAATATCTAAAATCCTGGAATCAATTGATATCTTGTTTTTATTAAAATAAAATATTGTATTTTCACATCCCTGTAAGTAGATTTATGCTTACTATCAAACCGAAATGTACTCAAATATGACATATATGTAATAGAAGTATACAGGGTGGGGGCCCTGATAAACAGCCAGACTGCGATCCCTCGTCGGCAGGGGGCACCCACCCTTTCAAAGAGAACTGAAGATTTCTAATTTTAGCATTCAGACCTTCTGGTAAGAGACTGTCTGGATTCCGCTCTTGACATTCTTGCGATATGGTCACCCCCCCCCCAGTGACTTTCTACTTGTTCTAGTGCAGCAAAGGTAAGGAAATTAGGCGTCTTGGTGCTCAGTGCAGGTCCTGCCATTCACAGCCGCACACCATCGCCTTTGTTTGCAGTGGTGTCATGAATGAGAAACCTGGACTGCTATAGACTGGAACCATATAGTCTTTAACAATGAATCTAGGTTCTGTTTGAGATCCGATGTTGATCGTCTTCGAGTATGGAGCCCTCAAGGTCAACACTTCACTCCTGCCTGTGCAATGGAGTGATACACTGCTCCAAGTGCTGGTGTGATCATCTGCTGAGCTGTTGTATACCACAGTTTTACAAGGGTGGCATCCTGCGGCCACATGGCACGGCTTCCTAC
The DNA here is from genome assembly GCF_905171765.1 of Bufo bufo. Lineage (NCBI taxonomy): Eukaryota > Metazoa > Chordata > Amphibia > Anura > Bufonidae > Bufo > Bufo bufo. The sequence goes on along the minus strand of NC_053393.1, from coordinate 159,684,036 downwards.
TGGCATTTTTCAGCAGGATAATGCTCGCTGACGCACAGCAACGGTTCCCCCAGGAATGTCTCCTCCAGATTGTAACACTTCCTGGTCACCTGTTGAGCATTTATGGGACCAGCTGGGCCGCCAGCTTACAGTAACTTACATTTATCATCATCTTGCATGTTCTCCACTTAATATAACAATTCTGGAGCATCATTTTTTATAACACTACATTGTGCGGTTCCTGTTTTTATTCCTTCTAGAAATGTATGCATAAATTAACAACCGGGTGTTACCAGGTGTGTGGGGGTGTCGCAATACACTCGGAGCTGAGCGTGTCAGCCTTTGTAAGAACCCACCTCTTTGACACGGGAATGGAAACACCCGATTCTCAATTCATTCATAAATTTCTAGGAGGAATAACCGAGAAATGGCACAATGCAGAGCTCTAAGAAAAGATGTTTCGGAGTTGCTCTTCCTTGGGGAATAACAGTATTTCCTAAAGCAGACATGTCTGGAGAGTCGGCAAATAAATAACAACATTAACATAGTTTTTTGTGTGACGCGTGCAGTGGCAATGTACTTACTGTACGTATTAGCGTTTACCAGCCTGTGACCCAGCCGTCATTCATAAACTGTCTGGGGGGGGGGGGTTCAGCCACAATAGACCCTTGTTCTGTGGAGACAGGACTGAAGGTTCCTCCTGTTACGTTTTTGAGGTCAGCTAGGCTCTGCTTACACCGCGATGTTTGAATACCGTTTAGATATATCTCTTATTTGTCTTTTCCTGTATAGCCTAGTTTTTCTGAAAAATGTGCAACTGTACAGCATCCCGGGTATCTGCCTACTGGTTTTCAAATATGTAGTAGAGCTTATACATCTATTGTACTGAATAACATAGCAGAGACCTACGGGTATGTCTGTGTGAAGTATACAGAGTCAAGTCACATTATCATGACTACTTCCGATGACGGCAGCATGTGGCTCGTGAAGGAAGCCACGTGGCCTGTGCTGGCTTAGTGGGTATGTAGGTAGTGTGTCTTCTAGGCTGTCTGCACACATATCCCTCCTGATGGGGGGAAAAGGGACGATTACTGGCTTTTTTGTGAACTGTTCATGTGCTGCTGTGGTGAAAGTGTATTGTGAGTGGACAAATGCCATCATTGTGAATAAGCAACGTGGAAGTTGCGGAGCACCACGTGCCAATGATGTGAGGGTGAACGTTACAAAGGTGCACAAGGGCGGACCGACGAGCTGCGCTGGAGCTGATCACCTCCAAAATTAAACCAAAAGCTACCAGATGTGTCTCTAACAATGCTGCAGTCCGGAGCAGATTAGTGGTCTGGGGAATGTTTTTGTGGCATGTTTTCTGGGCCCACTCATCCATGTGGAAGGCACACTCAACCGACTTTGGTATGAATCCATCCTTGCAAATCACGTACACCCATACATGCTGAATTGTCTTCCATGAGGCAGATGGGACCTTCGTGCAACGCATTGTGACATGTCACATGGCTAGTAATGTCCAACATTGATTTGGAAGAACATGACCAAGACTACCCTGACCTCCTAATCCCCAGGCTGGAACCCAATTGAGCATCTGTGGGACCACTTTGATCGTCTTGTTCAATCTATGGATCCTCCGCCTTTCACACTCCAGCAGCTGTGAGACGCACTGCAGTCAGCGTGGCTCCAGATACCTGTGACAACCTACCAGGACCTTATTGAGTCACTCCCAGCCCATCCAGCTGCTGCCCGTGCTACACACAGCGGTTACTCTGGATATTGGGGTACTTTCACACTAGTGTGTTTCTTTTCTGGCATAGAGTTCCGTCCTAGGGGCTCTATACAGGAAAAGAACTGGTCAGTTTTATCCTAATGCATTCTGAATGGAGAGCAATCCGTTCAGGATGCATCAGGATGTCTTCAGTCTTTTTGACTGATTAGGACAGAGATAAAACCGCAGCATGCTACGGTTTTTATCTCCGGCCAAAAAAACAGAACACTTGCCTGAATGCCGACTCCGGCATTTTTTTTTCCATAGAAGTGTATTTGTGCCGAATCCCGCATTCAAAATACTGGAATGCCGGATGCGCAGACTGAAAAATATGTGAGAAAAATAAATGCTGGATCCGTTTTTCCGGATGACACCGGAAAGACTGATTCGGCATTTTAATGCATTTTGTAAGACTGATCAGGATCCTGATCAGTCTTACAAATCCCATCAGTTGGCATACGTTTTGCCGGATCCGGCAGGCAGTTCTGGCGATGGAACTGCGTGCCAGATCACTCTGCTGCAAGTGTGAAAGTAGCCTAAGCTGGTGGTCATAATAATGTGACACGACTGTGTATAATGAACATTTTGTCTGCTTGAATTACAGTATATAAGCATGTAAGTGAATACTCTGCTTTCTATTATGTATTTATATATATTATTTTTACATTACTATTTTAAAAATGGCCTGTATTTACTGAATATTATATTTATTTTAGTCTGACCTGAAATGTGTGCAAGATGCCAAAGGAGGTTCATTTTACAGAGACCACTGTCCAGTCCTGGGTGAGTGTTGTGGGTCATTAGCTGTCACATCTTTCCTGCTGATATATTCCTCTTAAGAATTATTTTTAAAGAAATATTTTGTTTTCCTTTCAAGCTGATGAGATGAGCTAAAACGGTGTCCACTACTTGAATTAAAGCGGTTGTGTCAATTCAGCAAATTGCATTTATCATGTAGACAAAATTAATACAAGTCACTTACTAATGTATTGTCATTACCCATACTGCTTCCTTGGCTGGCTGGATTCATTTTTCCATCACATTATACACTGCTTGTTTGCATGGTTATGACCACAGCAATATGGACAATCACAATACATTAGTAAGTGGCTTGTATTAACTTTCTCTACATGATAAATGCTCTCTGCTAAAGTGAAACAACCCCTTTAATCCCAATATATTGGTTAGCTCTAGCCTGCTTTCCAGCAGAGCCAGAAAAGTTACAAATAAGGGACAATTCACATCACGTTTTTGCCCTACGTGAAACATATATGTTGGGAGAAAAAAAGAAAGCAAAAGTTTAGTACGCTTTGCTTTTCCATCCTGCAGAGTTCAGCAAAAAAACACGTATGTTAAATGGATACTTTTCTTACAATAGAACTTGATGGTGACGGATGCTACTGTATGGCATCTGTTTAACCCCTTCAGGACATCCGCCATACATGTTCAGCTGATGTCTGTTATTTAAATATGGAGCCAGCTCGTGAGCGCAGCCGGCTCCATAGCCTGCAGGTTTCTGCTGTTTTACACAGCAGAGGCCCGTGGCTAATGTCTGCAATTGATAACGCTATTTGCAGATGTTTAACCCTTTCAAGACCGGGTGATTGTCCTTTTTTTTTTCATTTTCGTTAACTCCCAGCTATTCCAAAGCCATAACTTTTTTTATTTTTCCATTTACGTAGCCATATGAAGGCTTGTTTTTTGCGGGACAAGATGCACTATTTATGGTTGCATACAATTTAGTGGGAAGCGTTAAAAAATGATAAATGGAATGAAATTGGGAAAAATGCTGCATGTTTTTTGGGGTTTTGTATTTACGGCGTTCCCTATATAAAACTGACCAGTTACTTTCATTCTCTAGGTCATTATGAATCCGGCGATACCACATAAGTATATTTTTCTGGTGTTTTTATACTGAAAAAGAAATAATAACCTTGAAATACATTTTTTTTATCTTTTAGTTGCCATATTCTGACCCCTATAACTTTTTTGTAGTTATATGTATGGAGTTGTGTGAGGGCTCATTATTTGCGGGGCGATCAGTACTTTTCAATCATATCATTTTGGGGTGTGTATGACTTTTTGATCACCTTTTAAAATAAAAATAATTGTGGGAGAAGTGACATAAAAACGGCGAATTGGCCATTTAGACTTTCCCCCCATTTCGACGTTTTCTGTAGAAGATAATTTAATAGAACGGGCATTTTTGCACCCGTTGATATCAATGATGTGCATTTTTTATGGGGTTTTTTTCAATTTGGGGAAAGGGGGTAATTTGAGTTTTTTAAATTTTTAAGAACATGTTTTGTTTTTCTACAATTTTTTTTTTAATTTTTTTTTATCACTGGACTTCTTTTCTCATAGACTCCATTAGCATTGGAGTCTTTGAGGCTTTCACTGTGTTTCTATGGAGCACAGCTCCAGGAAAGGGCTCCATAGAAATTACTTTGCAGCAGCCTCCTGTCACACAGCAGGACAGGGACTGCTGTGAACACCCTCTGCCGGTGGGAGCCGGTGCATACCCGGAGGCACGTGCTTCTGGGTTTTCACACTCTGAGATGCCTGAAATGTCCAAAGATTTTTTTTCTTCCCAGTATTGAAACACAAGCACAACTATATAACTGTGGTATTACTGTAATTGTACTGACAGAATGAAGGTAACAGGTCTGTTTTACCGCATAGGAAACGCTGTAAAAACTAAATAAAGTTGTGGCTTTGTGAAGGCAGGGAATGAAAACTAAAAATCACCTGGTGCTGAAGGGGTTAACTTGTACATCATGTGTATACGTTAAACGCGGGACAGAAACCTGATGTGAACACAGCCTAAATCACACTCCTGGAATCATTCAGGTATAAAACTTAGGCTTCCTACGATTGGTGACTATAGCATTAAATACACAGGACCTCTCTCGGCACAGTAAATGTGTCACATAAGTGTTTCCAAGTCTGCATTTTTTCCCTCTCTGCACTCTGTCGGCATCTAATTCACTGTATAGCGGTGTGTCTTAATATTCAATGCTAGTATTCTACATCAGAGGAAAAATCGAGGAAAAACATAGCGCCGACCATAGTAACATAGTTTATAAGGCTGAAAAAAGACATCTGTCCATCCAGTTCGGCCTGTCATCCTGCAAGTTGATCCAGAGGAAGGCAAAAAAAAAACTGTGAGGTAGAAGCTAATTCTCCTCTCTTTAGGGCTCTTTCACACTTGCGTTATTGTCTTCCGGCATAGAGTTCCATCGTCGGGGCTCTATGCCGGAAGAATCCTGATCAGGATTATCCTAATGCATTCTGAATAGAGAGAAATCCGTTCAGGATGTCTTCAGTTCCGGAACAGAACGTTTGTTGGCCGGAGAAAATGCCGCAGCATGCTGCGCTTTTTGCTCCGGCCAAAAATCCGGAACACTTGCCGCAAGGCCGGATCCGGAATTAATGCCCATTGGAAGGCATTGATCCGGATCCGGCCTTAAGCTAAACGTCGTTTCGGCGCATTGCCGGAGCCGACATTTAGCTTTTTCAGAGTGGTTACCATGGCTGCCGGGACGCTAAAGTCCTGACAGCCATGGTAAGTGTAGTGGGGAGCAGGGGAGCAGCATACTTACCGTCCGTGCGGCTCCCAGGGCGCTCCAGAGTGACGTCAGGGCGCCCCAAGCGCATGGATCATGTGATCGCATGGATCACGTCATCCATGCGCATGGGGCGCTCTGACGTCATTCTGGAGCGCCCCGGGAGCCGCACGGACTGTAAGTATACCGCTCCCCACTACTACTATGGCAACCAGGACTTTAATAGCGTCCTGGGTGCCATAGTAACACTGAAAGCATTTGGAAGACGGTTCCGTCTTCAAATGCTTTCAGTACACTTGCGTTTTTCCGGATCCGGCGGGCACCTCCGGCAACGGAAGTGCATGCCGGATCCCAACAACGCAAGTGTGAAAGAGGCCTAAGGGGGATAAAATTCCTTCCCGACTCCAATCAGGCAATCAGAATAACTCCCTGGATCAACGACCCCTCTCTAGTAGCTATAGCCTGTAATATTATTACACTCCAGAAATACATCCAGGCCTCTTGAACTCTTTTAGTGAACTCACTATCACCACCTCCTCAGGCAGAGACTTCCATAGTCTCACTGCTCTTACTGTAAAGAATCCTCTTCTATGTTTGTGTTCAAACCTTCTTTCCTCCAGACGCAGAGGGTGTCCCCTCGTCACAGTCCTGGGGATAAATAGATGATGGGATAGATCTCTGTACTGACCCCTGATATATTTATACATAGTTATTAAATCTCCCTCAGTCATCTTTTTTGACCCTAATTTTGATAATCTTTCAGGGTACTGTAGTTGCCCCATTCCAGTTATTACTTTCGTTGCCTCCTCTGAACCCTCTCCAGCTCTGCTATGTCTGCTTTGTTCACTGGAGCCCAGAACTGTACACAGTACTCCATGTGTGGTCTGACTAATGATTTGTAAAGTGGTAGGACTATGTTCTTATCACGGGCATCTATGCCCCTTTTGATGCAACCCATTATCTTATTGAAATTACTATCCGTATTAAAGATTTTATAATGAGATAAATTGTCACAATAGTTTTTAAAGTAAAGGGCATGTATGAAAAAAGAAGTGACTTTTTAAAAAATACCTTTATTAAATATTAAAGTGGGTATAGGTATGTATATACCAACAGTGAAAAGACTACATTAACTGAGATTACTCAGTGGGGGAGTAGTAGCCCCTTAGACGAAAAACACACATAATGACACGGTATACACTTAATTAGATGGGTACGGGGAAAAAGTTCTAGTCCGATAATTGAATTGCAGGGTTAGAAACGGGAAACAGCTACCAGCTACCATTATCTTATTGGCCTTGGCAGCAGCTGCCTGACACTGGTTTCTACAGCTTAGTGTGCTGTTCACTAAAATTCCTAGATCCTTTTCCATGCCAGTGTTACCCAGTGTTTTATCATTTAGTATGTCCGGGTGACTTGCATTATTCCTTATCAATCATTTATATAACCTTATTTGTCAGTGCTAAACCTCATCTGCCACCTATGTATCTGCCCAAGCCTCCAATCTATCCTCTTGCGTGTTAATTACTTTACACAGTTTAGTGTCATCTGCAAAAATTGATATTTTACTGTGCAAGCCTTCTACAAGATCATTGATAAATATATTGAAGATAATAGGGCCCAATACTGACCCCTGTGGTACTCCGTTAGTGATAGTGACCCAATTGGAGTGTGTACCATTAATAACCACCCTTTGTTTTCTATCACTAAGCCAGTTACTTACCCACATACAGACATTTTCTCCCAGTCCGAGCATTGGAGAAGTCCAGATACAGTGGGGGAAATAATTATTTGACCCCTCACTGATTTTGTAAGTTTGTCCAATGACAAAGAAATGAAAAGTCTCAGAACAGTATCATTTCAATGGTAGGTTTATTGTAACAGTGGCAGATAGCACATCAAAAGGAAAATCGAAAAAATAACTTTAAATAAAAGATAGCAACTGATTTGCATTTCATTGAGTGAAATAAGTATTTGAACCCTCTAACAAAAAAAGACTTAATACTTGGTGGAAAAACCCTTGTTTGCAAGCACAGAGGTCAAACGTTTCTTGTAATTGATGACCAAGTTTGCGCACATTTTAGGAGGAATGTTGGTCCACTCCTCTTTGCAGATCATCTCTAAATCCCTAAGGTTTCGAGGCTGTCTCTGTGCAACTCTGAGCTTGAGCTCCCTCCATAGGTTTTCGATTGGATTAAGGTCCGGAGACTGACTAGGCCACTCCATGACCTTAATGTGCTTCTTCTTGAGCCACTCCTTTGTTGCCTTTGCTGTATGTTTTGGGTCATTGTCGTGCTGGAACACCCATCCACGACCCATTTTCAGTTTCCTGGCAGAGGGAAGGAGGTTGTCGCTCAGGATTTCACGATACATGGCTCCGTCCATTTTCCCGTTTATGCGAATAAGTTGTCCTGTGCCCTTAGCAGAAAAACACCCCCAAAGCAAAATGTTTCCACCCCCATGCTTGACGGTGGGGACGGTGTTTTGGGGGTCATAGGCAGCATTTTTCTTCCTCCAAACACAGCGAGTTGAGTTAATGCCAAAGAGCTCTATTTTGGTCTCATCAGACCACAGCACCTTCTCCCAGTCACTCTCTGAATCATTCAGGTGTTCATTGGCAAACTTCAGACGGGCCTGCACATGTGCCTTCCTGAGCAGGGGGACCTTGCGAGCCCTGCAGGATTTTAATCCATTGCGGTGTAATGTGTTTCCAATGGTTTTCTTGGTGACTGTGGTCCCTGCTAATTTGAGGTCATTAACTAACTCCTCCCGTGTAGTTCTAGGATGCTTTTTCACCTTTCTCAGAACCATTGACACCCCACGAGGTGAGATCTTGCGTGGAGCCCCAGAGCGAGGTCGATTGATGGTCATTTTGTGCTCTTTCCATTTTCGAACAATCGCACCAACAGTTGTCACCTTCTCTCCCAGCTTCTTGCTAATGGTTTTGTAGCCCATTCCAGCCTTGTGCAGGTCTACAATTTTGTCTCTGACATCCTTGGACAGCTCTTTGGTCTTTCCCATGTTGGAGAGTTTGGAGTCTGCTTGATTGATTGATTCTGTGGACAGGTGTCTTTTATACAGGTGACTAGTTAAGACAGGTGTCCTTAATGAGGGTGACTAATTGAGTAGAAGTGTCTAACCACTCTGTGGGAGCCAGAACTCTTAATGGTTGGTAGGGGTTCAAATACTTATTTCACTCAATGAAATGCAAATCAGTTGCTATCTTTTATTTAAAGTTATTTTTTCGATTTTCCTTTTGATGTGCTATCTGCCACTGTTACAATAAACCTACCATTGAAATGATACTGTTCTGAGACTTTTCATTTCTTTGTCATTGGACAAACTTACAAAATCAGTGAGGGGTCAAATAATTATTTCCCCCACTGTATATGACATCCATTGATTCGCCGTGGTCAAGTCTAGAACTTACCTCCTCATAGAAACGGATAAAATTAGTTTGACATGACCGATCCCTCAAGAAACCATGCTGATATGGCGTTATTTGCTTATTTTGATAGAGGTAGATAGCATCTCTTAGAAAACTTTCAAACAGTTTACCCACGACAGATGTTAAACTTATCGGCCTATAGTTTCCTGGCTCTGTTTTTGGACCGTTTTTGAATATTGGCACAACATCAAGTCAAAACACATGTAGGACACCAGACCTTCATGCCCGACCCAGGGTTTCACCCTTGTATCGAATTATTCTGGGATGTCCTTCTGATGTAGGAGCAATGAAGATTGACACACCACTGCATAGTGGATGAGACGGCACATCGAGGATTATATGAGTGGAGATTGACAGAAATGCAGACCACTTTTTTGACACATTTTACTGGACTGGTTTTAGGGTGGTGATGAGGTCCTGTGTATTCAGTTTCAGATTTACCCAGCAACAGAAGCAGAACGTTTTTTACTTGGGTGATTCCAGATGCGTGATTTGTCTCCACTACCTGTCTCTCTTCTGACCTGGAGACCACAGGACTGGGTGATGGAGTGGCATTCTCCATTACAGACTGTTTCCATAGTAAGAATCTATGAACAGCCCAGTAAGGCTTGTCTGTGGTTTGCTTGTGACCGTATATTTCAATATGAAGTTATGATCCTTGCAATTTTGAAAGGCTTATCATCAATATTTCAAGCGAGCGCTGTGTATACAGATCAGGAAGTGCTATGCGCTTCCTGTCCCGACCTGGTGGTTATGTGACCGCTGTGGTCGGGAGAGTGCAGGAGCTGTTAGGTCTTCCACAGACCTCGATCAGCCCTGCACTGAGGCTGTACAGCGCTGTATTATGCTGTACAGCCTCTCTGGGGGGTGTATTTCCCCTGTAACTGGGGCTACTATGTCAGCCCCAGTTACAGGAGAAATCATTGGTGAAAAAAAAATTATTAAGTCAAATGTCCCCCAGAGGTCTTGTATGACCTTATGGGGGACGCAAAGTGTAAAAAAAAAAAAAAAAAGGGTTTTGAAAAAAATTTAATAAAAAAACTTTCACATTAAAAAAACCAAATCCATTAATTTAAAAATAGAAGAACAAAAATAAAATAGTAATAGGTAGAGGATACGGTCGGCACTGCTGTAGGTGTGAGATTTTATTTGGTGCTGCACTGATCGAATGTGAGTAGTGGTGGTGCTCATAAAAAACAAGTAGTATTTGCAACAAAGAGAAAAGAATGCGGCACTCACCAAAAAAACTCTTTGCAGCTTTATTCACATAAAAAGGTCAGAGTCATGCCGGCAAAACACAGCTAGAAGGCAACAGTCGTTTCGCTCTTGTTGCGCTTTTTCAAGCCATCAGTGACTAAATCGGCATGGTTCATAAATACTCCCACACCTTCGGCACTGATTAAATGAATGACACATGTATGAAGACAAGGCAAACCAAAATACACACACATAAACTACTAATACTGTAAAAACACTGCTAGGTCGTTTTTTATTATTTAACCCCAGAGGGCCCGTGGCTCCACTTTTTATAATCCAGGCTGCTTCTTTCTGGAGTAATTTTTCATTTTCACACCCAAGTATTAAAATTCTATGAAACAGCTGTTGAGGGAAGTGCTCGCTACACCCCTTAAAAATTTACTTTTTGTGGGTTTTCACTGTGGGGTTACCTCAGGGCCTCTTCAAATGCAACATGGTGCCCAAAGACCAATCCAGCAAAATCTGTCCTCCAAAAACCATATGGCGTTCCTTGCCTTCTGTGCCTTGCCATGTGCCCAAACAGCGGTATGCAACCACATATGGGGTGTTTCTGCAAACTGCAGAATCAAGGTAATAAATATTGAGGTTTGTTTTGTTGTTAACCCTTGATGTGTTCCAGGAAAAAAAAATCTTGAAATGGAAAATCTGCAAAAAAAAAGACATTTTGAAATTTCCCCTCTACTTTAATTCCTGTGGAATACCTAAAGGGTTAACATTTCTAAAACCAGTTTTGAGTAGTTTGAGGGGTGTCATTTCTAGTTTGAGGGGTGTCATTTCTGGGTTGGTTTTATTATGTAAGCCCCACAAAGTGACTTCAGAACTGAACTGGTCCTTAAAAAAGTAGACTTTTATTGCTTCTAAAATTCTAAACCTTATAGCGTCCTAAAAAAATAAAATAAAATTACTAAACTGATGCCAACATAAAGTAGACATATAGGTAATGTTAATTAATAAGTATTCTATGAGGTATCACTATCTGTCTCAAAAGCAGAGATTCAAACTTAGAAAATAGTGCATTTTTCTAAATTTTTGATAACCTTTGGACTCAAATTTTCCATTTACATGAAGTACAATGTATCATGAGAAAACAGTCTCAGATTGGCTTGGATAAGTAAAAGCGTTCCAAAGTTATTACAACATAAAGTGACACTTGTCAGGAAATGGCCTGGTCTGGAAGTGGTTAAAGAGCACCTGTCAGCTGGATGAACCCTATTAAACCAGCCATACTTCCTAATAGGGATGACCCTGCTGATTAAAATGATACCTGTCGTGTAAAAATCAGTTGGACCATTCCACAGATAAAAGGGTTTTGTTCTTCAAGCAAATGAAGGCTTCACTGCACGGAGCGCCTGGCCAGCACTGGAAGGCAGAGACAGATCCGCGCAGAGTTTCTAGGCCACACCCCGTTGTCCGCTGAAGCCCTCATTTGCATAAATAATAAGTGTAGGGAACACCACAACCGATTTTCACAAGACAAGTGTCATTCTAATCAGCGGGATCAACCCTACCTGGCAGTATACAAAAAGTTTTTCTATTGCAAGGATTGTGGAAATATATTTTGTGTTTAGGTGAGCAAAATGGTAATCGTAACCCTGGAGGCTTGCTTATTGGAGACCTTGTAAATATCGATTTGGAGTTGGAAATTGTCCAGTCGTTGCAGCATGGCCATGGTGGATGGACGGATGGCATGTTTGAGACATTAACAACCACAGGCACTGTCTGTGGCATTGATGAAGATCACGATATTGTTGTGCAGTATCCTAGTGGAAACAGGTAAAGTCATACATAAGCATCCTTAACATTAATAACACATCATGGAAAGCTGACCATAGCTTGACAACAGTCTCATGTCTGGCATCTTCCTCATGGACCCTGAGAACTGCGGGAAGAATAGAACTGAGCAAGTTCTGCTAAACGAAGTGTGCAGGTTTATGGTGGAGTTGGGAAATAATCTTATAAAAGAACTACTAATAATGCACCTGTATATACACTGATCACTGAACATTAAAGGGAATGTGTCCTCACAAGATGACCTATTGTTTAAAGGGCATCTGTCAGCAGATTTGTACCTATGAAACTGTCTGACCTGTTACATGTGCACTTGGCAGCTATAGACATCTGTGCTGGTCCCATGTTCATATGTGTCCGCATTTCCGAGAAAAATGTTTTAATATATGCAAACGAGCCTCTAGGAGCAACGGGGGCGTTGTCATTACTCCTAGAGGCTCAGCTCTTTCTGCATCTTCCACGCCCTCTGCACTTTGACAGGGCCAGTTAGAGTAAAAGTAGATCATGACGGGCCCTGTTGAAGGGCAGAGGATGCGGCAGTCAGCCAGTTTCATAGCTACAAATCTGCCCTTTAAATCAGGTTTTAAGAACTTTTGATGTTATTTTACATTTTTTTCATGTCACTATCTATATCTTAAAAAAAAATCCTAAAATCCTGCAGTTTTTGCACAGGCCACTAACCCTAATACTAGGTGTCACTTTTTGGTCTGTACAGATCACTTTTCCTCATCATCACAGGCAGAATTACAATGACTGATAACACCTCTACATATAGATAACACGGGATCCACCATTCACAATAGGTGAGGTCACATCTTTTCCACTCCTTCCTTGTACAGTGATGTCTGCACAGGTCACAGATCATGCAGGGAAATCCATCCAGACTGTTTTGCCTGTGGCCTATGGTATCTCTAAATGCTGTTAAGAACAGCTCGGGCAAGATGGCTACCCCATAATCATCTACAGAAAATAGAAAATAAAAGCAGATTAGAAAAAAGGGAATATGTGTGACTATCTGATTTTAACTAGCAGAAATAATATAGGTGACACGTTCCCTTAAGACCACCTGCCTATTATTGGGTATCCTTGTAATGCTGAAGCATGGATTCCATGGTGCCTTTGGAGGTGTCTTGTGGTAACTGGCACCTAGACTTCACCAGCAGGTCATTTCATTCATTTAAAAGATTATTTCAGCATTTTCTAAGTTTTAAAATTCTCCTGCCAGACCTGTCAAGAATACTTACCTGCTCCCTGCCACTCTGTTCTGGCTGCGTTGGCTACTGCTCAGGTAAATTTCCGGCATAGACCAGGGTCATGTCCGCCGCCTCAGCAATGACGTGTCCCCCATGCAGCGTTGTGGCCAGTCATTTGCTGCAGTGGTGCATGTGATTACCATCTGTACCGGGAGTTTTACATACTGGAGCCAGAGCGTAGTGTGGGGCGGGGAGGCGTTTTGGTCAGATCATGATGTTGCAGAGGAGGAGGCGGACATAATAGCGCTAGGGGCAGCACTGGGAACTCGTCTAGAGGCGAGCTCGGGCTCAGGCTTGGGCTCCTACAACTGATAATCCCGCCTCGCTGGGCACTGTGCAGCCTGATTTGCATGTTAATCAAACTTCTTTTTCTGAGCTTTAGAACAGTTGTGACAATGGTACAATGAACTAGCATGCATTGCCATTTGTTAGATACACTTGAACAAGGTGACTGATTCCCTTTATGGGGTTATGGAAATGCAGGCAGCATGTTATAGAGCAGGAGGAGATAAGCAGATTCATATATATTTTTGCTGGAAAAGATTCCTTTTGCGGGAATTAAATTCCTTGCTATTTCTAAGCTCGGCAGCCCAGTGACTGACAGCTAGCTCTGTATGACACCGTGCCTAATAAGAACACCCACATGGCTACTGAGCTCAGGAAGAGCAGAGATACTGCTGCCATGGAGAGGGTGGACTTGGTCTGCAACAATTTTAGGTAGGTTGTACATGCTGGGCTGGCATCGACATGCAACAAGATCAGGTAGGTACTGGCGCTTCATGGAGGAGGAAGAGCCAGTGATTAGAACTGGGGCCCTGCATTCAGATCCACAATAAACATATTCATAAATACAAGAAAAAGCCAATAAATGATCTGCAAATATCTGCTCTTCTGACTGATATAGAATAAGCGTGTTAATATTGATTTGTGGTCAGAGCAGACTGATACAAAATTCTGATCTATGATTTATGATTCATTCCTTAGATGGACTTTTAATCCAGCTGTTCTTACCAAAGCCAGTGCTGTCCGAAGTGGAGACGCTGCGCAAGGTGCTGAGGGAGGGACCTCGCAGTTTCTAGTGGGGGATCTTGTACAGATATGTTATGACCTAGAGAGAATAAAACTACTTCAAAGAGGTCATGGAGAATGGGCAGAAGCCATGCTTCCTGTAAGTTGCCTTAAAAACTAGCTTTGTCTATTGTTTATTACGTTTTTACTTAATGTCTCTAAAGCATTAACATTTCATGCTGAGACGCTGACAATGCCAGATCTCCTGAGATAACTGCTTTATCATGACAGTGTCTATCACTCATGGTTATCACAGAAGTGATCTGGGTTGGTAAACTGCATATATCTCATGATGTTATTTAGGCAGTGTTCACTCTGGAGATAGCCCCTAAGGAGTTTGTCTTGGGCTACTTTCACACTAGCGTTGTTAGAATCCGGCAGGCAGTTCCGTTGCCGGACCGGCCTGCCGGATCCGGAAAACCGTATGCAAACGGACATCTTTTTTTCCGGATCCGTTAGAGAGATCCGGTGATATACCGGATTAGTCTCATCCGTTATCATCCGGTTTCAAACGGAATAACGGATCTTTTTTCAAAGATCAAAAGCAAAACTAGCTCCTCCTATATATCGGCGGCAGACCGGAAAACCAGATCCGGCGACGCAGCAATTTTCAGAACACCTGGTACAGGATCCGGCCTTAATTTATCTCTATGGAAATGCCGGATCCGGCAAGTGCGTATTCCGGGATTTTGGCTGGAAAAAAAGGGACAGGACGGAAGACATCCTGATAACGGATTGCTTTCCATTCAGAATGCATTAGGACAAAACAGTTTTTTTCCGGTATTGAGACCCTTAACCGGATTTCAATACCAGAAAGATTAACACCTAGTTTGAAAGTCTACTTTCACACTGGCGTTTTAGTTTTCCAGTATTGAGATCCGTCATAGGGGCTCAGTATCGGAAAAAAACGCTTCAGTTTTGTCCCCATTCATTGTCAATGGGGACAAAACTGAACTGAACAGAACGGAGTGCTCCAAAATGCATTCAGTTCCATTTAGTTGCGTTCCCATACTGGAGAGCACAATCTACCACAATAGAAAACGGATCCGTCCCCCATTGACTTTCAATGGTGTTCATGACTGATCCGTCTTGGCTATGTTAAAGATAATACAACCTGATCCGTTCATAACGGATGCAGATGGTTGTATTATCAGTAACAGAAGTGTTTTTGCTGAGCCCTTCCGGATCCAGTAAAAACGCTAGTGTGAAAGTAGCCGTATAGCCCCGACGGTGCCCTTTAGGCATCCTTTGTGCAGATACAATGTGTTCGGCCTGGCATATTTAGCATCATTTAGGCTGAAATTACAGGTCAGGAGCAAAGTCTTCAGATCCCTTTTGGATTTTTTCACATTTTGTTATGTTGTGGCCGTATGCTAAAATTCAAGTTTTTCACCATTATTCTGCACTCAATGCCCAATAATGAGAACGTAAAAACAGAATGATCGAAATTTTAGCTAATTAGTTGAAAAGGAAAAACTAAAATCTTGCACTGACATAAGTATTCAGACCCTTTACTCAGCACCTTTGGCAGGGATTACAGACTCCAGTCTTTTTGGATATGATGCCACATGGTTTGCCCATCTGAATTTGGGGATGTTCTGCCTTTCTTGTCTGCAGATCCTCTTGAGCTCTGTCAGATTGAATGGGGTCCGTCAATGCAGAGGGTCTGAATACTTATGTTCATGAAAATTTTTAGTTTTAGTTTTTTAATAAATTTGCAACATTCTGTTTTCATTTTGCCATCATGGGGTATTGAGTGCAGATTCATGGCAGAATACTTTCTTTTTTTTTTTTTTTTTAGCAAAAGGCTACAACATAACAAAATGTGAAAAAGTGCAGGGGTCTGAAGTGCATTGTATATGTCAGTATACCTTTTTTTTTTTTTCCCCACAATATAGGAAAGTGCAGCCTGCTACACTATCCTCTACTGAGAGACCCACACAAAGACACAGGTTGTCATGGGAAAGCCTTTTTATGTGGCAGCCTATGCCACGTACAATTAAGTGTATAACAGTGTTTTACTAAATGCATAGTGCATTGCATATTTACTTACAGGAATTTAGGAAATGCTAGGAATTTCTTACAAATCTTATTGAACCAGGTATCTTAAAGGGGATGAGACTTTTATACTGGGTGGTGGAGGTCCAAAACCCGGGACCCCAACCAATCGGCTGTTTGAGAATGCACTGGCGTTCTCAGTAGCACAGAGGCCTTCTGAGTTCACCAAGCACAGCGCTGTATATTGTACAGCAGCTCAGCCCCATTCACTTCTATGGGGCTGAGCTGCGTTTCGGAAAACCCCTTTAAATACCTAGGTCCACATCTGTTTGGAGTTTGCTATTTTTCTTGTGTGCATTGCAGTACTGTCATCATATACTTACATACTTTAGAATATACTGGTGGTAGCCTACCACTGTAAAATAGCAGGTTTGGTCTATGTGAATGAATATGTTGGGTTATTCCTCACTACTTAGTGATATATTTGGTTCCTTTCCTGCTTTTTCATTTTCAAGACTCTAGGTAAAGTTGGAAGAGTCCAGCAGATTTATTCAGACAGTGACTTGAAAGTGGAAGTTTGTGGAACGTCGTGGACCTATAACCCAACTGCTGTTTCCAAGGTGGCTTCTGTAGGATCAGCAATAAGCAGTGCAACTGGAGGTAATCCTAGTGTTTCTTTTGGTTATATCTAATTTATGTTAAATGCTTTTCCTTGAGTAGAATATTGATAAACCCTCCTCAGGATAGGTCATTATTATCTGATTGGTGGTTTCCGACACCCCACTAATTATCATCTGTTTGAAGGGGCCACGGTGCTCCAGTTAGCGTCACAGCATGCCAAACACAGTGCCATTCATTGTATATTGGTTTTGCTTGGTATTGCAGCCCAGGACCATTTAGTTGACTGGTGCTGAGCTTCACCAAGGCTATGTAACCAATGACCATGACTTCACTGGCAGTGCTCACTGGAGCAATGCAGCCTCTTCAAACAGCTGATCGTCGAAGTTGCCAAAAGATAGACCCCGACCGATTCAGATATTGGTGACCTATCCTGAGGATAGGTCATCAATATTCTACTCCTGGAAAATACGCTTGACGTGTACATAGTCCAAGGTCAGTTGAACATGTAGTCTAGTGATATAATTCAGATGACTTGTCGACCAAATGCCTGTTTTGCTGACAGCTATTTTTCTAGACTTCCCCATAAATATGCAGCTCTGATTGACCAGGTTTACTGACGGTACTCCATTACCGCTACATTACCTCCTTAGGCCCCCTTCTTATATGTCAAGGAATCTGGTTCAGTTCCCCTCCCATTTTAAGCAGAAAATGCCAGAGGGGAATTGAAGCCGTTCTCTTACATTCAGCACATCAGTTGTGATGCAAAATGCCAGATAGCACCAAACAGAAGAATACTGCATTTTCAGTAGTTCTGTCCGGTGCTATAAGCGGATAGACACCAGATCTGTGCACTGAAGTGCAGTACACATAAACCAGTTGTGTCCAGCTCCAGCATAATGTAAATGGCCGGACAATACTGATATATGTGAAGTGAGCCTTCTCTTATCTTGGGGAACAAAGAGTTGGACTTGTGAATATGCATCTTGATTTTGGCTGTCTTTATAGGTTATTCAGACTGCCCCATAAACATCCAGATGTAATCTGTGGGATTTGTCTGCAGTTATCTTTGTGTGTGTTCAAACATTAGCTTTTGGGCCAATGGAGACGCCAGTTTTCAGGAAGGAAAGGTTCCTTCCCAACAGTCAGCTTACTCGCTCAGTAATGGAGACTGTGTATTTACATACAGCGATCTCCTTCACAGTATGAGGACGAGGAGTCGCTATAGTGATCCCTCGCCCCCACACAGAATTATTGTTTCTAGGCAGCTGATCGCTGTTTAGACAGCACAATCTGCTGCCCAGAAGCGGTGATCGGCGGTAACTGCATGAACGGCAGGATCACCTGATGAACAAGCATTTTGCTCGTTCATCAGATGATCGGCGGCACATTTAGTTGGCCATATTATCAGGAATGAGCGTTCGCAGGAATGGTCGTTCCCGATAATATGAATGATTGATTATTGGTTAGTCTAAATCCACTTTTATTTATGTGTGGCTTCTTATTTGAATTGTGTGTGTCTGGAATTCTCAGGTAGTAACTATGCATCTTTACTGACGTTTTACTGACAGTTATTAAATAAAGACTGATGACACTTATTGATTACTTGTTTTCACAGAGAGATTGTCACAACTCCTAAAGAAACTGTTTGAAACACAAGAATCTGG
The DNA here is from genome assembly GCF_905171765.1 of Bufo bufo. Lineage (NCBI taxonomy): Eukaryota > Metazoa > Chordata > Amphibia > Anura > Bufonidae > Bufo > Bufo bufo. The sequence goes on along the minus strand of NC_053393.1, from coordinate 159,665,620 downwards.
CGATCTTAATGAGGAGCTGGTGAAAGCGGCTGCAAATGGCGACGTAGCTAAAGTAGAGGACTTGCTGAAGAGGCCAGATGTTGATGTAAGGGAATTCATTTTGGACAATCTTTTTCATTATAAGATTATTTTATTTCTTTGAGAACTAGATAAGGATGAGATCTTTGTTATTGCAGATTGGACCACCTATATTCATCCAGAGAAATATGTTTTTCTTTTATTCTTATATGTGCTCATCTTTTGTTTGTTCATTTAAGTAAAGATTAAAAGGCTTGTCCCATCTAGACATTTTTGGCCTATTGATAGGATGTGCCAGAAATGTCTGATAGGTGCGGGTCTCACCTCTGGGACCCCCTCCTATCTCAATAATGGGCCTTTGTCGTGAATGGTGGCTTCTCCATTCACTGCTATGGGATTTCCAAAAATAGCCCAACTAGCACTTGGTAATTTTTGGAAGTCCCATAGATGTGAATAGAGAGGTGGCCACCCATTCACAGCTTCCTCTTCATTCACAGTAAAGCCCCTTTCTTGAGGTAGGAGCAGGTCCCAGCAGGACACTTATAGGACATCTATGGCTTATCCTATGGATATCGCCATAACTGTCCAGATGGGAATACCCGTTTAGAGTGAAAGTTTTTTTTTCTTCTTTTTTTTCCCTTTATACTAAATGCCTCATATTCACCTTTTAATTCATGGTGTGCTATTCAGCAGTATTTAGCTGTTTTTCTATGTTGGTTTCTATCTGTGATATGTTTTGTGTTCTGTATACTTCTCATTTGTAGGTGAATGGGCAGTGTGCTGGACACACGGCTATGCAAGCAGCCAGTCAGAATGGACACGTAGACATCTTGAAGTTACTTCTGAAGCACAGCGTTGATGTGGAAGCTGAGGTAATGTCTTAGAAACACTTCAGGACCATACTACTGTAGGTAACTGATTATTATCCAGATCTTAATATGAAATACTCAAATGTAAAAAAATAATGTATTACATTTTAGTTAGTATGATGGTTTATGACACAGTAGTTATACACGCTCTTTATGCCATGTTCATATGTGCCTGCATTGCTGAGAAAATAAAAAAACCTAGATTGGGGGACACAGGCTTGACCTTGGATAGAGCTGTTGCCACTAGGAGGCGACACTAAGCACAAAAGTGTGAGCCTACAGGGACTAAGCTAAGACAGTTTGTGCAAAAGCAGTAGGAGAAACGAAAGGAAAAACAGGAAAACCAAACTATGTACAAACCCAAAATCACGCAGGCCACAACGAGGTCCATAACCAGAGAGAATGGGTGGGAGCTGTGTCCCCCAATGAACGGAAGAGAAACTGATTTTACGGTAAGTACAAAAATCTAGTTTTCTCATCCGTATCATTGGGGGACACAGGCTTGACCTTGGGACGTTACAGAGCAGTCACAGCGGTGGGTCATAAACGAAGAAGCTATCCGGCCAGAGAACCGCCGTCTGCAAAACTGTATGCGTCAGAAGATGCAAAGGTATGCACTCTGGAAATTTGGAAAAGGTGTGCAAAGATGACAAGGTAGCTGCATTGCACACCTGAAGGGCCGAAGCTCCATGATGTACTGCCCGAGCAGAATGAGCAGTAGCCCGGAAGGGCGGAGCCCGTTCACTGATGCGGTACGCTTCCGCAGTGGCCAAACAAATCCATCGGGAAATGGAAACTTTGTACGTAGCCAGCCCTCGTCTCGGTCCCTCTGGAATGACGAATAGAGAATACGTCTGTTGGAAAGAGGACGTCTGAGACAGATAGATGCGAATGGCCCGAACCAAATCCAGAATGTGGAGCGACTGCTCACGAGGATGAGACAGGGCAGGGCAAAAGGAAGGGAGAATGATCTCTTCATTGAGGTGGAATGCCGACACGACCTTCGAAAGGAAGGACTGAACAAGGTGAAGAACTACTTTGTCTTGGTGGACGATAAGGAAGGGGTACCTACAGGAAAGAGCTGCTATCTCCGACACCCTACGGATGGAAGTGATTGCCACCAAAAAGGCCACCTTGTAGGACAGGAAGCAAAGGGACACCTGTTGCAAAGGCTCAAACAGAGAGGACTGGAGAGCGCTAATCGACAGATTAAGCTCCCACAGGTTCAACGGAGGACGGTAAGGGGGCGCAGTGTGCACCACCCCCTGCAGAAAGGTCCGAACCGCAGAAAGTGAAGCCAAGTTTAATTGAAAAATAATGGAAAGGGGTGAAACTTGCCCTTTGAGGGAACTGAGAGCCGGTCCCAAGTCCATGCCTGACTGCAGGAAAGACAAGAGTTGAGGCAACGAGAACCGAATGGGAGACAACTGGTGGCGTTCGCACCAACTGAAGTAGGACTTCCAGGTCCGGTGATAAATCCGGGAGGACGACTGCTTCCTAGCACGAATCATGGTCTGGACAACCGCATCCGAGAAGCCCAGAGCCCTTAGTACGGCGGCTTCAACAGCCATGCTGTTAAACGTAGTGACCCTAAATTCGGGTGGAAGATCGGTCCCTGCAACAAGAGGTCACCCCGAAGGGGAAGACGCCAGGGTTCATCGACGAAGAGGGAGAATATGGATGCATGACATACTCTGCTTGGCCAGTCTGGGGCCACGAGAATGACGGGCAGACCTTCGGAACTGACTTTTTGGAGAAGACTCGGAATGAGCAGAAGAGGAGGGAACATGTAAGGAAATGTGAACTGCGTCCACAGGAACAAAAGGGCGTTCGACGCCCGAGCCAGAGGATCCTTGGACCTCACCACAAAGGTCTCTACCTTGCGGTTGAAGCAGGAGGCCATGAGATCCACATACGGCTGACCCCACCGCTCGCAGATCGCGAGAAAGACCTGTGGATGCAGAGCCCATTCGCCGGGATCGACTCTCTCTCGGCTGAGAAAGTCGGGAATCCAGTTGTCGACGTTAGGGATATGAACTGCCGACAGAGCTGGGACATGGCTCTCCGCCCAGGAGAGGATGAGCGCTGCTTCCGACATGGCTCCGGGGCTCCGGGTGCAACCTTGGTGGTTTAGATATGCGACTGCCGTCGAGTTGTCAGATTGAACCCGAACTGGATACCCCTGGAGACTGTACGTCCAATGAACCAGAGAGAGACGAATCGCCCGCTATTCTAGGATATTGATTGGAAGTTGGCGTTCCCCGCAGAACGAGGAGCCGTGGACCGGGAGATTGTCCAGAACTCCCCCCCCCCCCCCCCCAAGCCCCGGAGACTGGCGTCCGTCATCAACACTATCCAGTGGAACAGAAGGAAGGAGAAGCCCGACGTCATCGGAGACATCAACCACCACCACCGAAGGTCTCGGCGCTTTGGGGCAGGGAGACGGATGAGTCGATCCAGGGAGGCTGAGGAATGGTCCCAAATGGTCAGAATGCAAAGCTGAAGAGCCCTGGTATGGAACTGAGCATAGGTCACTGCTTCAAAGAGACCATGTGGCCCTGAGCCCCTCATGCACTGGCGAATGGGAAGAGGCTGATGCCGCAACAAGGAGAGGATCTGACGACAGAGAGTGGAAAGTTTGTCCGGGGCAAGAATATCTTGGCCCAATCGGTGTCGAACAGCATGCCCAGAAACATCAGCTGCCGAGATGGATGAAGACATGACTTTGATAGTTTCAGTACCCATCCGAAGCATTCCAGGGTGTCCCGGACAATCCGCAGGCGGTCCACTGTTGCCTGGAATGGCGGACCCTTGATCAGGATATCGTCCAAGTACGGAATCGCCACTCTCCCTCTGATATGAAGCAGAGTCATGACTGAGGCCAGAGTCTTGGTAAAGACTCTGGGAGCTGTGGCAAGACCGAACGGGAGGGCCACAAACTGGTAATGAAAAGATAGTTCTGGTGACCGACGCAGATGGGAACATGGAGGTAGCCTTCTTTGATGTCTGAGGACAGGAGTTCCCCCGGGTCCATGGATGCAATGACCGAACCGGAACAATAATTCCCTGCCCCAGAAGGGAGAGAATAGCCTGAAAACAGGAATGGACAGCGGAGGGAGAGGTCGGGGGGAACGAGCGAAACAACCGGGGCGGAGGTGGGGAGCGGAACTCCAGTTTGTAACCCTAAATTCTCGCACCCAGGCATCTGAGACGTGAGCTAGCCAGACATGCTGGAACAGATGAAGACAACCTGCCACTCGACTGGGATGCCAAAAGCCACCCGTCATGCAGAGGAGGACTTGGAGGTATAGGGCTTGGAGCCCTGCTGGCGAGGACGCCAGGGAGGGTGAGACTTGAAAGATGGTTTGCTCTTCTGCTCTGAGGCATAATAGACGGCTGGCCGCTTCGGGCTGGAGGAACTCTGAAAGGGCCGAAAAAGAGGTCTGCGCTTTTTAGACCTGTTGAAGCGTGTCCTGTTGTGCGGAAAATGGGTGCTTTTACCCCCTGTAGCATCAGATATAATCTCATCCAGACGCTTGCCGAAAAGTCTGCTACCTGCAAAGGGGAGGGACGTCAAGGCCCGTTTAGAAGCGTTATCCACCGCCCAGCAAGATAGCCACAGGGTACGGTGAATAGCTACCAAAAGGGCTGAAGAGCAGGCCACAATCCTGGCTGCGTCCAAAGAGGCCTGATAGATGTAAGAGCTGGCGTGGGAAAGTTGCACTGCAATATCCGAAAGTTCCTCCGGGGAGTCCCTAGAGGCGAGGCCTTGACTTAGCTTGTTGGCCCACTCGATCATAACCTTACTAACTCAAAAACCGGGCGCAGGGCAGTGCCAACTGCTTCAAAATATAAAATTTTTTTATCCCTTGGGTCAGAGAAGGAGGCCCCATCTGCCATAGGCAAGGTGGTATTCTTAGCCAGGCGGGATACCGGAGGGTCAACAATAGGAGATGACGACCACATCTTTGTCAAATCCTCGGGGAAGAGATATAAGACGTCTAAACGTTTCGGTAAGGCAAAACGACTGCCAGGAAAGTTCTTTTCCTTGGAAAGGGAGGAATAAAACTCCTGGTGGTTGGGGAGCACCTTTTGGCGAGTGACAGGATCTCCTGTCACACACCATCTTAGACAGAGAGCACACCCACTCCGGCTCTACCATGGGCTGCACGGTGGGGCGACTGGGACAGGGTCAGAGCCACTTAGCGGTGGAGCAGAGCAAGAGGAGCAGAAGGGGTCTGTTTGACCGGATGGGAATTTTGAGTGACAAGAAGCACATGCAAAATGTTGCGCAGAAGTGACTGCCGGCTTTGGGTCCTGGGATCTGGGTTCGGACATAGTGAGTACCTGTAGTGAAAGGTAGGAGTGCAAAGCTAGATCCTGTAGGAAGAGGGGAAAGGGCTTACCCAGCCAGTGTCCCTTACTGCAGCCTGTTTTGAGAAAACCTGGTGCCAGGGTCCGCAGCGGTCCTCCTGAGCAGGAGAAGGGCGGAGCCAGAGAAATCAGCGTGAATAATTTGCGTCAGGACGCCAGATGAAGGAGGGGGGAAGTGGGGAGAACTCATGCCTAGCCCCCATAATGGAGTCGGCCGCCAGCGATAATGAAGAAAGGACAAAAATAAATAAATAAATAGAGTGCCAATTGATTCCACAGGACTCTCCCCCATACCCCCCATACAGCCGTGCTGCCACAAGGAGTCCCGGACGAGCTGAAAAGGGGGAGGAGAACAGTGGAACTCCGCAAGAAACAGGTGGACGGGCGGACATGCAGGTGGCACTGGGGGGAAGGGGTTAGGGTGGTTGGTGCAGGGCCCAGAAAGAAGCTTGGCAAGTACAGAGGACTTCCCTTCACCCCCACCCCCACAGGAGAGCTGATATGCATCTGCTAACTCTTTTTCCGCCTGGGGAGACCAGGCTTTGTGGGGGCCATTCTAGCAAGTAACCTGGGAAGGGGGAGTGGGGGGTTTGGAGCCAGGAATACTTACCCGTCTGGCGTATTCTGCCCCCTTGGTTCCAGCCGGGTCACCACCTTCAGTGTGCAGCCCCTTGGGGAGGGCTGCTACACCGAAAACAGAGGGGACTTGTCATGGGTGGACGTGGTGACCCGAAGGTTGGTGGGATGCAGAGGCTTTAGGAACCTCTGGTCCTCCTTGTCTTCTGGAGATTGGAAAGGAGCAGCAGGCTTGGGGACCCCCTGGTCTCCCATCTCCTGGATGGAAGTGCAGGCAGCTAGAACTGCCTGTAATCCCGCTAGAAGAAAAAAAAAAAAAAGGGAAAAAGATAAAACAAAAAAGAAAAAATTAGCAGACCTGCAAAGCAGGGAAGTCTGCCGCCTACGGACTCTAAGCTAAAACTGTTTTAGCTTAGTCCCTGTAGGAAGGGTATAGCTGGAGGAGCTCACACTTTTGTGCTTAGTGTCGCCTCCTAGTGGCAACAACTATACCCAAGGTCAAGCCTGTGTCCCCCAATGATACGGATGGGAAATTATGTTTTAATATATGCAAACGAGCCTCTAGGAACAATGGGGGTGTTGCCTTTACACCAAGAGCCTCTGCTCTCTCTGGAATTGCTGCACCCTCTGCACTTTGATAGGGCCAGGCAATCAACATATCATAACACTTGGCCCTGTCAATCAAAGTGCAGTGGGTGCAGCAGTTGCAGAGAAAGCAGAGCCACTGGGTGTAAAGGCAATGCCCTCGTTCCGACCTAGAGGTTCATTTGCATATATTAAAAACATTTTACTCAGTAATGCGGGCACATATGAACATAGGACCAACACAGATGCCTTCAACTACCAAGTGCACATGTAACAGGTCAGCCAGTTTCATAGGTACAAATCTGCTGACAGATGTCCTTTAAAGGGGTGGTCCGATGCAGAAAAAGCAAATGTAAAATAAATGAGCTTACTAATTACTAAAATACTTTGGTCTTTAAAACTGCATGGACTGTCCTATTTCAGTGTCGGTATTAGCTGCGTACTGACATGGACAGGCAGCTTTCTAGCCCTCTATGTTGGTGACGTGGTAAAGAGGGCACTCTGACATCCGTCACCATAGAGTTCCATTGTAAAAAAAAAAAAAAAAAAGTCTAAGTTAACGCATGCTTTTTTTTTACTGGACTCTGCAGGATGGAAAAGCGTAGTATATACTTTTTTTTCCTTTAACATATACATTAAATGTAGGGCAAAAACGTGACGTGGACCCAGCGTAAGCCACCCACTACTTCATCTCGGCTGAGGCAGAGTAGGTGGCTGCTTTAGCTAATGAACTGTGACAGACGGCCTGTCCCTTCATGCACATCACCAATACAGAGAGGTGAAAGCTCTCCCTGTGTGAGAACGCACAGCTCAGCAGCACACCGCTTCTGCCACTGTGGTTGGCACTGAAATAAGACGATCTACACAGTTTTGAAAAATGGAGTCTATTAGCGAGTTCATTTATTTTACATTCGGAAAAACAATAAACTGCTTGTACTGCTGACAGGACAACCTCTGTTGTGAGAAGCTCCCCTGTGACTTGCAGAGCAAAGTCCCAGAAAAGGGACTATGTAAAGAAAGCAGACATTTCATTTAGTTTGGGAGGTCAGAGATTTAAAGTATAGGTGCATATAGTGCCCCCCAAAAGCTTAGTCGTAGCAGTGAGCCATGGGGAACAGGAAGTCAGTAAATATTGTTGACTTCTTCTAACTTTTGCAGGCGAGTTAGGATTTTTGTGGTCCCTAATAAGTGCACCATAAGTATGCCTTTACAGGGGTAGGAGCTTTGATTTTCTGCTACTTCACAAATCCATAGTTAAATGATAAGATGCCTGTAGCTAAGCTTCCTTAATACAAAGGTCTTCATCTCCCATTAAACCCAGGCCTGATTGCCCAAAGAGTAGGTCCATGTTTGCTTTTTTTTATTATTTTTATTATAATTTTCTTTGATGTGAACCTTTTGTGTACTGACGAATATTAATACTGTAGGATAAAGATGGAGACCGTTCAGTGCATCATGCGGCCTTTGGTGACGAAGGATCTGTGATTGAGGTGCTACACAGGGGTGGTGCAGACTTAAATGCTCGGAATAAGCGGAGACAAACACCACTCCATATTGCTGTGAACAAAGGCCACTTACAGGTTGTGAAAACACTTCTGGATTTTGGATGCCATCCAAGCCTTCAGGTAAATTAGTGACTAAGTAATTTCACAGACACTAATCAAATCATAATCGTTGATCTTTACAGAATTTCTGTACTTTATTACTTGATACTCTTAGGATCTGTGTTGTATGTTCGCATATTAAAGGGTTTCTATCACTTCGTATGACATAATTAGCTGTCAGACACTAGCGATCTGCTAGTGTCTGCTCTGGCCAACCATCCTACTATAATCACTTGTGGGGCAGCGGTTTTGCTAAAAAACTAACTTTTATAAATATGTTAATGAGCCTCTAGGTGCTATGTGGGCGCACCGAATACAGCCGCGCATGCGCATTGAATGTCTGACCGCTCCGAGCTGAGATCTCAAATGCGCCGAATACAGCCGCGCACGGCGCATGCGCGAGAACTCGTCCGCTGCGTCACACGGAGGAGGACATGGGCGGGCTGGAGGGACGCGCTGGGCGGCGGCTGTGTATGAAGGTAGACGGAGCCTCTAGGTGCTAATGACGCCCACATAGCACCTAGAGGCTCATTAGCATATTTATAAAAGTTAGTTTTTTAGCAAATCCGCTGCCCCACAAGTGATTATAGTAGGATGGTTGGCCAGAGCAGACACTAGCAGATCGCTAGTGTCTGACAGCTAATTATGTCATACGAAGTGATAGAAACCCTTTAAAGCTTTTTTTTATATGAGTTTAGGGGCGGATACAAATGGAGCCAATCAGAGGTGCAATTTGAAGCAAACTCTGTACCTGCCCCTCCTACCATGTGCCATTTATAATACTGGTACAGGTGCCAACCATTGCACCTTTTTTCTTTCCTCCTGCAGTTTTCATAGTCACAGCAAATATGTCTGCTCAGCTTGTTTCACCTGTAAAAACTGTCAGGCAAAATGTTCAGTTTTGTGCAGTACATAAAGGCCCCACGACTTCAAGTAAAACTACTTTAGTGGCATAATGGTGCATACGTGTTTCAGATGTACAAATATATATATATATATATATATATATATATATATATATATATATATATATATATAATGGAAAGATAGAGCAGCACTCCAAAGTTGCGGTAAAAAAGTGATATTTTTATTCACCCATTGGTGACGCAACGTTTCGGCTCCACCATGAAGTCTTTCTCAAGCAGGCGGCCGGTGCCCAGGCCCCTCGTCGCTTTTCATATGAAACCCCTCCCCTTTCACCCCTCTGGGGAGAAATCCAGCGTCGTTCAAAAGATGCACCGTGCCTGCGCACTTCATTACCCATTATGGGCAGAGGCACAAGAGCTTTTAATGCGCATGTGCTGGCCCGTTCATCTAGCCGGCCTTGTGCCTCTGCCCATAATGGGGAATGAAGTGTGCAGGCGTATTTGGGCTGATTTTGTTTGAAATCAGTGCAACCATTTTCAGTTTCCAGCGCACTATTAAACACCTGCCATGCCATAAATATGTCCTGGTAACTGAGGCTCTGGTCCAGCTGGTTTTAACAAAGTTCTGTTATTTGCTTTCAAGGATTCAGAAGGTGATACTCCTCTGCATGACGCCATCAGCAAAAAGCGGGATGATATTTTGGCGGTGTTGTTAGAAGCTGCAGCCGATGTCACCATTACAAATAACAATGGATTTAATGCTCTTCATCACGCCGCCTTGAGAGGAAATCCCAGGTAATGTGCTGTTATCCTTTTTTATAGCATTTTATTCATCAGCTGTTGTCATAGTGTCTGTAGTGATTGTATGAGCCATTGTCCTTGATTGGCAAATTAAGGTTTCTTCTCATACCCTGGAGAATTGGAAGTGTGGAGATAAGATTGGGCTGTGCATTAATTGCTCTTTTAAGATGATGAATTTTCAGTTTAATGGGGCTGTGTAGTCAGGGCCGTCTTTAATATTGATTGGACCCTGGGCAAAAATTTACTTGGGCCCCCTGGATCCCGCCCTCCCTCACCTTAGCAGGCAATCACGCCCTCCACCACAACACACACACAAAAAATCCACAAATCTGGTAGAGTACAGTGAATGACTGTAAATACTTTCAGTTCTGAAGACTCCAGCGGCTCAGGATCAGTCCTCTGGGCAGCTGGGCTCAGGCTGGAAGTGGGCACCGCTCTGCAGGAAGGAGACCAGGGCTTGGCTCACCCTAGTGTTACAGTGCACCCCAGCACCCCACAGTATGCAGTATAGCACCCTATAGTATACAGCAACCCACAGTATGCAGTATAGCACCCTATAGTATACAGCACCACACAGTATGCAGTATAGCACCCCACAGTATATAGTATAGCAGTCCACAGTATACAGCACCCCACAGTATACAACACCTCACAGTATACAGTAGAGCAGTATAGCACCTCACCGTATACAGCACTCCAAACTATACACGATACAGCACCCCACACTATACAGTACAGCAGTATAGCACTCCACAATATACAGCCCCCCACAGTATACAGGCCCCCCCCCCACACAGTATACAGCCCCCCCCCCCACACAGTATACAGCCCCCCCCCCACACAGTATACAGCCCCCCCCCACAGTATACAGCCCCCCCCCACACAGTATACAGCCCCCCCATAGTATACAGCCCCCCACAGTATACAGCACCCCACTATACAGTAGTGTACAGTATATTAGCATAACAGCCCCTGTCACCTTTTTCTGATGTAATCTTCACAAAAAAAGCTCCACAGTTAAGGCAAACTTCTCCTGCAAACACTCCTGATAGGACCTTGATGACCTCATAGCCATGTGACCAGTAATATTGCTAGGTTACTGGTCACATGGTGATGATGCCATCTAAGGTCCTAGATCACAGCTGACAGCCTGACACCCGGGGCAGTGGCTATCAGGACTCAAGAGGCAGCTGCCTTGGGCCCCCCAGGAGCAACTGGGCCCGGGGCAGCTGCCCCTTTTGCCCCTTGGTAAAGAAGGCCCTGTGTGTAGTGGGGGACAGTTATTGGGAATGGCTCAGAGTAAGAATATTAGATGCGATGCTCAACACTCTGATCTTCCTCTCGGATGTTTACTTGGTCTCCGCTGGTTTCTACTTCCTGGTCTTTCTTGACGCACAGAAAATGCTTGAAGATGCTGGCTGAGGCGGCTCGCTAGAGTATACCTGGTAAGCTTTGGAACTGGAGTATTTGGGGATTGGTGTGTTGAGCATTGCGGCTTTTAATTTTCTTTTTAATTATTATATATTTCGCTCCAAGCCATTTATTTATTTTTTCCGCTGGACAATCTCCACTAATCTCCACTTTTTAAAACTTTTGAGAATTGATAGTTGCTGTAATATAATGTCGTTCCCCACGTCTAACCCTTTAACTAGAAGAGGGCATTTTGTAGCATCACTGGCAGATAGCTGATTTTGCTTGTGGAAGCCATGGCCAGCCCAAAAGCCATATAAAACATGAATGGCTTGAGTTCACCACACTAACGGTCTTGCTTTTAGAGGTTGTTTCTTGGGGAGAGGACCCCCTGATGATATTGATGTGTGTTAGGGGACCATGTGAATAGAGTTGTTTTTATTTTTGACATAGAATATCATTTTATCGCTCTATGCGTGTGTAGCTCTAGAAACCTGCGGAGCTACACTAAGCAGCAGCTCAAGGCACATGGCGTAAGAGGACAGGGACAGACGGCAACATGTTCTCCTAAAGGTCAAGTGCACATATTGTGGATCATGCACGTTTCCTTTTTTCAAACATGGGGTGGTAGTATGCACATCCATTCATGCAGATCTGTTCCCCATGCCTTCAGCATGATTGGGGCTGGGCTCCTTGTACTCCTACATAGTAAATAACATTTAGAAAATATTCAGCAGTAAAAGTCCTGGAGTCTGGAGATGATCGGTGAAAAAACAAGATAATAAGGTAAATTCTTATATTGCTGTTTTTTTTTATGAATACAGAAGCTTAGCTGCTTACAGCTTAAATATTGGGTTAGGCTTCATTCACATGACATATGTCAAAAAATTTCTGGGCCGGTAAATATAGCGGCTGTCAAAAAATAGGACATGTCCTATTTTTGTCCGTTTTCATGGCCAGACAGATCCCATTGAAATCAATGGGACTATTTTTATCAACCATTTAGACAGAAGCACACCTGTCTAACCGTCATAAAAAATGGGTACACTAGGGAAAAAACAGCCTTTCAGGGTTTAAAATAAAGAACAAAATGCCTCAACCACTTGCGGGGACAACTTGCTTCTCACTGGATGCAGCAGAATGTTGGGGGCGTCGGGTCCTGCTGCCTCCAGCAAGTTTCCCCACGTGTGCAAGTTGTTAGGGTATTTTTTTTTTTTTATTGCAGGCACTAATGGGAGCAAATATATACTGAGGACACTGTGGGGGCATATATGCTTCTGGTGGCACTATTGGGAGCCATTTATAATCCTGGGGGCACTAATGGGACCATTTCTAATACTGGGGGCACTATTGGGACCATTTCTAATACTGGGGGCACTATTGGGGGCCCTTTATAATAATAGAGGCACTATTGGTGACCATTTCTAATACTGGGAACAAAATTGGAGACCATTTCCAATACTAGGAAGTGGAACACTATTGGGGGCCATTTCTAATACTGGGAACACTATTGGGGGCCATTTCTAATACTGGGAACACTATTGGGGGCAATTTTTTATACTGGGAACCAGGGCTGTGGAGTCGGAGTCGAGGAGTCGGAGTAAATTTTGGGTACCTGGAGTCGGAGTCGGCAAACAATGCACCGACTCTGACTCCTACTAAATTTAGATTAGAATAAAAAAAAAAAAAAAAAAAAAAAAGCAAGTTTAAATGTCCCAATTCACAAAAAGTTATAATTAATGACTTCTCTACTGTAAGAATAAAGACCAATGCATGCAGTGCCTCACGTAACCGCAAAACGAACACGTTAAGTGACCGTGAAGAAGCATGCTTTTCATGTGCTTCACTATATGGCACGCAACGCACAATTAGGAGCTGCAATACTTATACTTTCCATAGTGTTGTGTTCTGCTTTTACAGGGAACGCAGCGTCCATGTGTAACCTAGCCTCTCACTGATAAGGGATTAAATAAATATGTTTTTTGCAGGACTAGAGAGTGAGACACTTGTATAAGTGAAGGGAATGGAGGGCCAATAGTTCAAGACTGAAGCTGTAAACCATTGGAAAAACTGCTGTCATTTAGCTAAGGCTACTTTCACACTAGCGTTCGGAGCGGATCCGTCTGATGTTTCATCAGATGGATCTGCTCCTATAATGCAGACGTTCGCATCCGTTCAGAACGGATCAGTCTGCATTATAACTTAGATAATTTTCTAAGTCTGAAAGTAGCCTGAACGGATCCGTTCAGACTTTACATTGAAAGTCAATGGGGGACGGATCCGCTTGAAGATTGAGCCATATAGTGTCATCTTCAAACGGATCCGTCCCCATTGACTTACATTGTAAGTCTGGACGGATCCGCTCGCCTCCGCACGGCCAGGCGGACACCCGAACGCTGCAAGCAGCGTTCAGGTGTCCGCTCACTGAGCGGAGCGGAGGCTGAGCGCTGGCAGGCGGATGCATTCTCAGTGGATCCGCCTCCATTGAGAATGCATCAGGGCTGGACGGCTGCGTTCAGGACCGCTCGTGAGCCCCTTCAAATGGAGCGCACGAGCGGACACCCGAACGCTAGTGTGAAAGTAGCCTAAGGCTATAAAAACTTGTAAACTCCGATTGTTAGCTTAAACTTTAAACATGACTATGGGATTCTCCTAGGAAAATCAAGTTTTAGAATAAATGCCCCTTCCTGGATCCTCCTTTGTTTTCATTGTGTTTGTCTTTTGCTTAAACTGTGCAATACAGTAGACTGTTGGCTTCCCAGCCAGTAGTCCTGTGGTAGGTTGCGTTTCTTTCCCTCAAGGAATGTATAAAATACATTCGCATATTAATACAGAGGAGTCGGAAGTACATAAAACTGAGGAGTCGGAGTCGGAACATTTATCTACCGACTCCACAGCCCTGCTGGGAACACTATTGGGGGCCATTTCTAATACTGGGAACACTATTGGGGGCCATTTCTTATACTGGGAACACTATTGGGGGCCATTTCTTATACTGGGAACACTATTGGGGGCCATTTTTTATACTGGGAACACTATTGGGGGCCATTTTTTATACTGGGAACACTATTGGGGGCCATTTCTAATACTGGGAACACTATTGGGGGCCATTTCTTATACTGGGAACACTATTGGGGGCCATTTCTAATACTGGGATTACTATTGGGGGCAATTTCTAATACTGGGAACACTATTGGGGGCCGTTTCTTATACTGGGAACACTATTGGGGGCCGTTTCTTATACTGGGAACACTATTGGTGGGGCATTTATGATACTGGGGGCATTATTGGAGGCAATGTATAATATTGGGGGCATTATGGGGGCCGCAATATATACTAAGGCCATGGCAGTGGTTAGCCAATGAACTTCATCAGTCTTTAATAGCCATTTTTAACAATAGTTAAAAACTGATGCAAAACGGCTATTAAAACAGATAGAGGACCAGAAAATAGATGCACACAAATAATGCCAAATGACCATGAAAAACTGACAAGTGTTTTTCCCCCACTATCATGTGAATGTAACCTTAACCCTTTCACAGTGGGGTTTTGAAATTCACTGTTAGGAATTATGAAAGCAGGAGAAACGGATTCTTGTTGAAGGAGAAAGCAAGCAGATGGAGTGCTCACATAGCAGTGCACTATAGTGCCCATGTCTGAAAACTTCTTTATAGATTCATATAGACATTGATGTGTGCTCTCTATTGTAATTCAATTTTTACAGCTATCCAGATGTAAGGCTGCATATGGAGGTATAGCTTAGACATGTTAGCTGGCCACAGCTGAACAGTAGTACAATAATACTTAGCTCACAGGCTTTGACAGGTAGCCTCCTGAGAATTGTAATGGCCTAAATACGCATCAGGGGCACATTATTAAACCCCTACACCAATTTTATGGCATCAAAATGTAGCAATTTTTTTGGCACAGGCCTCACTTTCACAGAAATGTGTGGTTTTAGGTGGGCCAGCACGAGTGTGAAGCCTAGGTGGTCCTGCACATTTATTTGACTTTGCCAGAAAACTGCCGTGAATGACCATATACCTGAGATCTGTGTCCACTCCTAGCTGCCGCATGGGCGTCCTGAGATGTGCCCCTCTTAATAATTGTGGAACATCTGAAGCCAGTGATTAAGACAGGCATATAAAATGTGGGCATTAATAAGTGTGCCCTAGTAGATTCTGTGCTTCCTAGAAATGTGTTTGTTTTATTAGTGTATTAGAATCACACCAAAAAAATGGCACTCCTAGAAGTCTTCATACCTCTTCGGACCATGTTGTGCTGCAGTCTGGGCCCATCATTTAGTTGCAAGCTGACGATAAAATCCTCACTTGGTGATGAGTGTGAGGTAATGGTATTCTGTGTCACCTGTCCTGCCGGTGTGACTGCATCTGATGTACGGTATATAGGATTCTCACATTAAGGGACGTCCAGGTAGCAGCTGATCATGAGGAGCCACCGTGTTCAGCAATTACGGTATATCCGAGGGATCCATTAAAAAACCGTTAAGCTCAGTTAGTGGACACTTGAGGTCCTCCAGAGCCGACCACTGTGCTGGGTGTAGGTCTTATCTTTATCTAAGGGCTCATGTACACGAATGTATTTTTTTTCAGTTTCCATTCTGTTTTTTTTACAGGTACATATGTGGAACTATTCACTGCAATGGGGCTTGAAAAAAATTGGAAAGGACTGTGTGCATTCCATGTCTGTATGTCCACATGTCTGTTCCACAAAAAAAATAGAACGTGTCCCATTCTTGTCTGTTTTGCGGACAAGGACGGGCATTGTTACAATAGATCCACAAAAAACGAATGCAACATGGAAGTCACACAGACCTCATCTGTATTTTTTGCAGATCCATCTTTTGCGGACCGCAAATAACATACATTCGTGTGAATGCACCCTAAGAAAGGATCCTACGCATGAGGGAACATCCCTCAGATATAGAAATATAGCTTTTTTTTTATGAAATCAGTGCAAAATAATAAGCCGCTTGTAAAATTTGTGTGATTATGCATAATTTATGCCACGTTCCCTTCGGCATCTCATTACGGATGTCAGTAATTGGTGTAGTTACTGCTTTGTGTATATGTCTGTGCAAGTTTCCGAGTGCAGAATTCAGCCCAGTACAGCGGCACCTGAAATGGTTGAGGAAAACTCATCTCGCATTTCATTGTAATTTTATTGCTCCTATGTTGTTTCCAATACTTTTCCAGCTTTGCATTATGGTTTATATTTTTCTGTACTAGATGGGTTTGTTGATTGGACATTTTCTTTTTTTTTTTTATCTGTGTGTTTTATTTCAAAGCTTTTGTTGGAGCAGAAGTGGCAGTAGCTGCAGCGGTTGGAATAATTATTTGTGTACATTGATTAAACCTGGCTATAAGTGTAAAGCTTCCATTGGGCGGTGGGGGGGTGGTAATCCTAAACAAGGATTCAGTCATATGGGTGCTCAGGTAAATTCACAGGTGACAGCTTTATAAATGCTGCTGCATTACGGTGTTAAAAGTGAACAACCATGAGCATTTTATAGTGGGGTCCAATAAATGTAATATGTATAGTCGATTGCACACAAGCATGTTTTTCATGCATAGGACATCTTTGTGGGATAGCACCCATTCATTTCTATGGGGCCATGCGCAGATCCATATTTATTTGCTGACCTGTGTGATTGATCTGCAGATTGTAGAACACATCCTATTCTGTTCCATATTGTGGATGACCATAGCCCTTTCTATTGATGGGAGTGAGAAAAATACTGAAAACACACTAAAGTTTTCCGTATTTTGCTGATCCGTTGTTTGCGGACCGATATACAGACACGGTCGTGTTGAGGCCTTAGGAAATCCATTTGATCGTTAATGTGGAGTGGCAAGTAGCAATGAATCTGTGTCTAACAGTTTTGTCCAAAAACAGGTCTAATAGACCAGTTAATATTCAGTAACCCAACATAAGGCCAAATTATATTGGCTTATAGCCTCTGTTAGACAACAGCATACACATTCATATTCTAGTTAAATCACTTATAATTAAAATGAAACCTCTGTAATAAATGATAAGAAATACGGCTGCGGCAGAACTGGTTTATTTATTGAAGGGTTCACACATGTCACACATCGTATCACATTTTATCAAGTAAAAAAAAGCAAAAACGCAAAGAATAATAGTTCCTCTGCAGTGTTTTCCTAGCTGTCAGTGCTTCTTGGTAGTTGTAGTCCTCAATGCAATCCTACAGCTGGTTGAAGGGGACCAAATCCATTGAACAGGTGATTTGGTTCCATTTTACCAGCTTTAGCAAAGCATTGCAGTGCAGCGGGAGGGAGGCACAGAGAAAGAGCGTTCATTTGGAGATGTACTGTACGTGCAGCCACATATAGTCTTTGATGGTCGCCGCAGGGAAAAGAAAAACCTGTATATATGCAGACTGCAATATCCAGACATCAAATGTATGTGCTACAAGCAGACGGCTTTGTAAAACTGCCTCCCTTACTGTAGTAATTATAGAGGTACATGAGATGCAATTATTTATACACACATAGATAATACACAACAGCATGCTAGCAGAATTGAATGGCGTCTGTTTCATTTAGATACATTATATGCTATGTGCCAGTAATATGTGCTTTTGTATATTACAGTATTGAATGTTGTGCATGAAAACTTTTAGGCCTCTTTCCGTTTCCGTTACATTTTTTGTGTTCCGTATACGGAACCATTCATTTCAATGGATCTGCAAAAAAAACGGAAGGTACCTTCAGTTTCCGTATTTCCGTTTTTCCATTCCATTCAAAGATAGAACATGTCCTATTATTGTCCGCATAACGGACAAGGATAGTACTGTTCTATCAGGCCAGCTGTTCCATTCCGCAAAAAATGGAATGCACACGGACGTCATCCGTATTTTTTGCGGACCGCAAAATACTGGAAAAACCATACGGTCGTGTGCAAGAAGCCTTACCCCGAAGCAGTGATTGTAGTGAGTGACCCTGTGAAGAGATTAATCTTATGGTCTCACTAAATGATATTGAAGAGAACTGGCCGTCTAGTAATTGCTCAGTCCACACTGCACGCTGCAGCATATGGTGCTTGTCTAGCAGGCAGTGACCGCGATCATGTAAATCTATTCCTTTTACACCATGCAAGACCTAATAGAAACGTAGCAGGTGCTGCCTCTCCCTGAAAAAAAGTCGCCACTAAAACTGGTGGCTATTTATACCAGTCGTATGTGAACTCGTCTGCAGATCCAGCTGCTCAAGTGTGCTCTTGGATGGCAGTTCATGTGCATGCATTTGCCATATCAGGGCAAGAAAGGCCCATGGAAAAAAAGCACTGCAGCACTTGATAATGTCAGCATCTGTTCCCCGTGTCAGTCAGGCGTTAGAAATGTTTGAGTTACGACCGTGTCGGCACATGCCCACAGTTCACACTGTGCTGGGTTTAAAAAGGAACAGCTGATCTAAGTGATGGATTTGACATTCTAGAGCGACTCCGTGCCCGAGGATTTGTCAGGTCACTACCCCGAACCTCAACATGTGTTAGTGGATTGCGGCATTACCCCAATGAATCTCCCTGTCGGTTTCTCTATGGACGTCCCTGTTTGAATCTGAGTAATTTGAGTTAATGCACTTAGATTATTGCCAAGACTCTTTGCAGGAACAGGCTGGTGAAATGCTCTTCATGACACTTTAGAGCATGTTTCTTTAAAAAATCTCGGCAAGGAATTTTGAGACGCTTTATACCCCTTTTAAGGGAAACTAGAGTTTAATTTGTTTTACGCGAAGCTTAACAAAATAATTCTTTGTCAGGGCTGCCCATCTGCGTCTCATCAAAGGTACATAATGTCCATTTATAGTTTTGCTTGTCTGAATACTATTGTTTTGCTCTGGTTAACTCCAGGGCTGCTGGCGTAGGCCTGCAGTAGTGCTGCGGTGTCACCCGTCGCTGTGATAAATGTCCAGTTCTCTGGTGTCCCTTACATGAGCAGAAATCCCACATGTTGTGTTTTGCAGGCCTTTACAAGTGTATAGTTTGTGTCAGTGCTGCACTTTACTAAGCTTATTATACTGGAGGTATACACAACTTATTTTGATCATTTTTGCAATATCGCATAGCATGTAATTAGAACACAAAAATAGTATATAAATGCAGATTCAATATATGGTGGTAAATCTCATAGAAGGCAAACTTCTTTTTTTTCATTCATCATAGCAATAGAATTACAGTCCGAGCGGTGGAAATATTATTACCTGGCTGCAGTGCTGTATGTCCAGGGAATGAGAGGTCCCTTTCTTGCAGGAGGAGTTTGCACCTGGTGAAAATACATACTTCTTTACATTCCATAGCATTGTATGTCCATATGGGTACATAAAGAAGTATGTACTCTGCACAGGCTCGTCCACAGTAGAAGCTGAAAGGGAAGAAGAACTTTTGCGCGACTCTAAATGCAGAGCAGAGGGTGTTACGTGTGGCCTAATGGTGCTGCATTGCTATACAGTATCTGGTGTAGCAAAGAGAGGCCTGCAACACAATGCAAAGTGGAATTGCTTAGGAAATAGTTAAAACAGATGTTATTTGTAGATAATAAAAAAAAAAATATGAAGTCATAATAAATCCCATCACAGAACTTTGCTAAAATCCTTGCAAAATGAAATACTAATTATCCATTCATCAGAATAGTGTTAGAAGCTTTAGTGTCTGACACCACAATGACATTGCTGCTAAACTAGTATGCATTAGTGACACAGCCCACAATACAGTGATCGCCGGTGCTGACTCACCTCCACCTGCCTTCGTATAGCAGCCAGCCGTCCGGTCCATCCAAATTGATGACTGCAATCGTCGTATGTTGCCACGCTCCCCTAGACCCCCGACTTGCATTCAGTAATCTCGGAGGCAATGAAATGACCGGAGTGATGTCACACTGCTGGTGAGCTCTCATTTCAGCTGGGTTTTATGGAATTTGTGTATTTGCAATGCAGAGACGGGGGCTCCGATTTTCTAGAAGACTCCTGCAATTAGCAGCTCCATTGCTTGGATGTCCCGAGAAAAGGAAAGATGAGCCAAAGTAAAATTCCTGCAGAGCCTGACAAAGCTAGTGCATGCAGCTGATAGAGAGCAAATCAGAGAGTAGCTGGTGATATAGCACAGTAATACAAGGAAAAACAGCATTGCAGCATTACTATTACAGCACACACTGTCAGGATGTAAGTAGTTAGCAAACTACACGAGCCGCGCGCTCTGCGGACACAATCCAGCTCCCATTTCTGTGCCATAAGTTAGCTCCTGGCGAACCGTAATGCAAAAGGGAAATAATTGTTAAAGGTGATTGCTCTTATTGCTGGAGAACCTTACGTTAGGTGCAGACGGAAAGGTTTGTGAATTACACGTGCAACTTCCGTAATATCAGCCGGATTTTTGCAAGTCACTCTCAAGCATGCGTCACTGCCGTCTATATCTGTATAGCATCTGCTCATATATATATTTGTACAGAGCAGTAGCTTTATATTAAAGTCATTTTTGAGTAGCATGTTAGTTGAAAACCGGGAATCACGCAATAACTCACCTTTTGTAATTATTAGATTGCGAATATATATATATATCTCTATCAAGATAGGGGTAGATAGCAGGTGCACTGCTGCAATAAACTGTAAGCGCTTTGCTTTAAAACCAGACTATATACTGTCAAATATAGACAAGTTTTTTCCATGTGGAAAAATACATGGAAAATATAAATAAGAAAAGAAAAGAAAAATAAAAGTAGTATCTTTCCCTGTGTAACAATGCCTCTGTCCTTGAGGATTTTCCTTTGTTGAAGTTCCCAGCCTGGACTGCAGACACATCTGTGGCAAGCGGCTTCTCCTTCCTTAGGGTCAATAAAGCCCAATACGAGGTCAGGGACTCCCACTTGCAATTATAGAGACGAGCCATATCCCCCCACTCAAAGGGCACGAGCTAAACTGTAAGAGCTTTATAGGCAGCTAAGCATTTGAAACATGCAATCCCAGGCAAGCGTTCCCTCTAGTGCCTCTCTCTTCCCTGACCATATTTAGTCAACCATAGCAAAAAATAGTCTCTCAGCTGTCGATGGTCGATCCCAGAGCTCTGGGAGCTCCTATCATGCTTTCTGCTCATTGATTGTTCATCCTGCGAGCCCCAACACTGCTTTGCCATTTGTTCAGCTATTTTTAGCAGTGCCAAATAAAGCGGTCTCTCATGTTTCCACTTATATTGCCCGTATTTTCACCGAACGAGCGCTCCTGCTTCCGAAGCCTGTTGTGGCTGTCACTATACTTAGAGTTTTTGTAGAGAAAGTCCAAGCCTGCCCCGATATAAAGCCAAATAACCTGACACCAGTAACACATTGTGCAATCCGATGGATTTATCCCCTATTTTACAGCACTAGTACATGTGCTGAATATTATTACCCTTGTTACAATGTTACTGTACCACATAGGGTTCTGTATATATATATATATATATATATATATATATATATATATATACACACACACACACACACACACACACACACACACGTATAAAATTGGGTGAATAAACTACTTTATTTTTCACTTATTTTTTTTGAGTGCTGCTCTATTTTATACTTGATATTGGGTAAGCTTTATCCCTTTGAGCCTGCACCCACTCTTCCCTTCATTTTTGGTCGGTGCTGCCTCTCCTTTTATATATATATATAAATTTATTTATTTTTTACTAAATTACTTAACCTTATTTTTGTAAGTACGGTACTTATGTAAAAAAAAAAAAAAACCCTGCTTGTTCTCTACATACACCCCCCTGACAGTTACTGTAATCATGAACTGATACCTTGTGTGGTGCCTAGCGCAGATGGGATGCTTGTATTGCGATATCAGATTTCCACATTCTTCAGTTAAAAGACCCTTTAAAGGGAGATAGCATCATCAAAAATATATATATATATATAATTCTGTTTAGGCCACATGCACACATCCGTGTCCGATCCGTATTTTTTTTTGTAGCTCACACATGGACTCATTCTTTTCTCCAGACAGCACCGTTTGTCATCCGTTTGCTGTCTGCATCCACATTTCCATTTCACAAAAGGATAGAACATGTCCTATTCTTGGCCGCAAAATCCAGACCACGGGCCCTTTGAAGTCAATGGGTCCACAGAAAGAACGGACGCCCCATGGATGTCACATGAACATCATCCATATTTTGTACACCGCAGAACAGATACGGTTGTGTGCATGAGGCCTTACAGTGATTTTAATAACTTAAAGTGGTTTTCCAAGGCTTTAGAACTCTGATCAGTGGGGTCCAACACCCAGGATCCCTGTCGATCAGCTGTTTGAGGAGGCAGCAGAGCCGCTCACAGTAGCGCCGTGGCCTTCTCTCAGCTTTTCCTAAGCCATTGATGACTCATTCATCTATCAAGTAGCCTAGACGCAGCTCAGCCCTATTGAAGTGAATGGGGATGAACGCAATACCAAGCTCAGCCGCTATACAATGTACAATGCTGTGCTTGGTGGGCACGGAGAAGGCCATGGCGCTCACAGGACCTCTGGTGCTTTCTCAAACAGCTGATCAACGGGGGTCACAGGTGTCGGACTGGTGATAGTTATTAAGGCTACTTTCACACTTGCGGCAGTGTGATCCGACAAGCAGTTCCGTCGCCAATACTGCCTGCCGGATCAGGCAATCTGCACGCAAACTGACAGCATTTGTAGACAGATCCGGATGCGGATCCGTCTCACAAATGCATTGCAAGAACGGATCCGTCTCTGTTTGTCATACGGACAAACGGATCCATTTCAATTTTTTTCACAATTTTACCGGTCTGCGCATGCGCAGACCGGCATTGCGGTATTTTTAATGCTAACACATTTCAATTTAAATTAATGCCTGATCCGGCATTCCAGCAACTGATCCAGAATTTTGGACGGCATGCTGCGATATTTCCTCCGTCCAAAACGCCGCTCAGCGACTGAACTGATGACATCCTGATGCATTCTGAACGGATTTCTCTCCATTCAGAATGCATTTCTGGTATTAAGCTCCTGTGACGGAACTCAGTGCCGGAAAAGAAAACCGCTAGTGTGAAAGTACCCTAAGTCTTGGAAAACCCTTTTAAAAGCTGCCCTTCGGTTCAAGAAAAAATATCTACAGAACACTTACATTGTGATCTCCTTTCATCTTTTCAGCTGCAGATCTGCCAAATCCCAGCTCCTCCTCTGTCAACCAAAATGGCCGCAAAGTTTCTGGACAAGCTGGAAGTGTCTTGGATTAACAAATCCACAGTGCACATCAGGTAGTCTGAAGCATTGCGGCCATCTTGGATTGCAGAAGGGGAGCCCAGGAATCAGTGGATCTGCAGCTGAAAAAATGAAAAGGAGGGCACCATCTAAGTGTACTGTTCATTTCCCAGTCAATGTAAAAAAAAATTGGGAATGGAATCCTGCATCCTGCTACCTTACCAAAACCTGCCTAGTTGTATTGATATTCTGCGTATACACGTTTGTGTGCTGAATATGGTATCTAAGGAGCTAGAGAAGATAGGAAGCATCGCAGAGACTGAGGCAAGACACGGAGTACTATGTCCATGGTTATTTTTGTACAGCCGGCAAAGAAAAAGGTAGATGTGTCTCTCAGCCTTGCATGAGTGTGACGAGGGCAGCAGGCATTCAGAGGGTAGAAATCTTTTCAAATGACCCCTCCTTTGGGATGGATTATAAAAGTTTTATATCGAGGAAGCTGCTGAGGGGCACATGCAGAAGATGATATTTTTGTGACCTCTTTGAATCCCTGCTATACTATAGCTGATTCTGCAACGAAACCTGTTCCCTTGACCATCTAACTTTTGTTAAAGGATACACCTAAAAGGGGCTACAGAATAAAAAGTCTACCATTTTTCCAAGAACTTGCACCACGCTCGTGCACGGCCTGTGTCTGGTATTTCAACACCATTGAAGTGAATGAAGCAACACCAGACATAGCTCGTGTATGAGAGCGACATTGTTTCTGGGGACGTCCTGGATACCTTTATGAAGATACTGCTTTTTTTTTTTTAACTGCACTAAACTAGTAAATCATGGACTTTGGTTACTATGGGCAATAAGGTCTTCATTGAGACAGTTTTGATAAATTAGATCAATAAATTGGATGCCTTTTTGTATAGAAAAGGTCATGCAAAGAGGTGTCTCAAAGTAAGAGAACCTTCTCGCCAGCGCCACCTCTTGGATGTCTCTGCCTTTTCTCGTTACAGGTCATATTTACACATTGGAATCTTTCGCACGTTGCACTAGCAATTTAGACTTGTCATGTTTGTAATGATTATATTTGTATATGTATTTTTCATTTTTTACTTTTTGCACATCATGAATTATATTATTGGACGCGTCTGTCCCCTTGGATATCTATTTGACCTTTTGTCGACTGTACTGCATTTGGCTTACACGTTGGGCCTCTGAATTTATTATAAGTATTATGCTGTGGGGGAATGGTCTCATATATATTTCATTTGAGACCCCCAGGTTTGCTGCGTGTTTTGAATGAATAATAAAGCTATATTTTGTTGTTATACGGTGTGCATCAAATTTGGCACGTACTTTGTCTCTTTTGCTTGGTCTTACTGATGAATGTGACGTCACTGAGCACCGCAGCCTCTTTATATAGCTGATTGGTGGCAGTCCCGGAAGTCAGACCCCCGCCACTTATCCGGATGATAGGTCATCACTATGATGATCCCAGTAAACCCCTTTTATATTTGTTTCACTTCTGTGTGCAGGAGAAAATGTTTTATTACGTTGGACAGAACAACCATTAATGGACTCTGCAGGATATATATAGAGCAGCACTGAAAATAACCACATTTACCAAGCAAATCATCTGAGGTCAGTTGTCCCTGCCGTGTCCAAGACGAATGAGGGCAAAACCATGCCATGAAGGATATAAATGACCATCACAGCTGACAGAGTGTTGAGGGTTTTAGTATTCTTTAAATAAGGTTTTTCCTCTTTTCTCAAAAGTGACAACACACATCTACTGGACAGAAAAAATACAGGATACCAAAAATAGTCTAACTCCTGTAAAACAGCCTGCACCTCTATTCTCGTCTTCAGAACCCTGAGAGGACCACCTTAGAAGTCTATAGGATGAATCAAGATTTGTTGGGATGTTTGCAGTGTTGACTAGCTTTCATAGCTTGGTTTCTGTTCACTGATGTGTAGTGACTGGTATTTTATATGAAGTGTAACATACTGCCTTAGGCTAGTTTCACATCTGCAGCATGGCTGGATACTGCCGTCTGCCTGTCGGACCTAATTGACTATAATGAGATCTGGCCGCTCCACAGCAAATATGCTGGTATTTGGTCAGATAAAAACCACTGCACACAATGTTTTTTGTCTGGCTGATTCCCGCCATTCTCTGCCAAAACAACCTAAGGCCCCATTCACAAAACCGTAGTTTTGGACCGCATCCGATCTGCATTTTTGTGGATCAGATGCGGACCCATTCATTTCAATGGGGCTGCAAACATGAGGGCATCACACCATGTGCTGTCCGCTTCCGTATGTGCATTCCATGGCCCCACAAAATAGATAGAACATCTCCTATTCTTGTCCAGGCATTTCTAACTTAGGGCGGAATGTGTGGTGCCGCAAAATGCGGAACGCACACAGCCAGTATCCATGTTTTGCGGACTGCTAAACGGATACAGTCATGTTAATGGGTTCTGACGGATAGCTGTGCCGCAGATGTGAACGTATCCTTAAAGAGGTTGTCTCACTTCAGCAAGTGGCATTTAATACAAGCCAAATTAATACAAGCCACTTGCTAATATATTGTTGTTATCCATATTGCTTCCTTTGCACACTTTATTCATTTTTCTTTCACATTATACACTGCTTATTTCCATGGTTACGACCACCTTGCAATCCATTAGTGGTGGCCGTGCTTCCACACTAGGAAAAAGCGTCAGCCTCTCTGGTGGACTGGACCGTGGGAGCGCACATAGGCTGGTGCTTTTTCCTATAGTGTGAAAGCGTGGCCACCACTGATGGATTGCAGGGTGGTCGTAACCATGGAAACTTGCAGTGTATAATGTGATGGAAAAATGAATCCAGACAGCAAAGGAGGCAATATGGACAATCACAATACATTAGTAAGTGCCTTGTATTACCTTTCTCTACATGATAAATGCTATTTGCTGAAGAGTGAAACCCCCTTTAAGGGTCTTTTCACATTGCACTAGCAGTGTAGGTTTACTGCATGTGCTGGGGACCTCTTGCCACACATGTTAAACAGAGCCAGAGGCTCACCCGATGGAGGCCAGAGGAACACTAAGGCAGACTGTGCTATTCCATTAAATGCATTTGTCCAAGGTTTCAGTCAAGAAATCTTCCTGATGGAAACCTCAGAGATGGCTGCAAGCGTAGAGTGAGCATTATTTGAAATGCCACTTAGAGTAGGGAGACATGTAGCAGGTCTCTGCAGTGGAAAATCCGAATTGTATCTGAACGGAATGCGCAGCGACAATGCTGTGGATCTGCCGCACACTGCACCTTCTGCATTGGAAATGTGCACGGCATGTCAAGTTATGCACGGATTCCTGTGTGGATGACATTTGTGAAAATCTCATTATTTTCCTTGCCACTATAAATACTGCAGACTTCCCGCACTCCTTTCCGTTGTGGAAAATTCACAACATTTGCGCTATTTATGGCCGTCATCTAAGGTGATCAGAATTTTGATGCAGTTTCAAATTGTTTCCTCAAGTAACTACAACCTCTCGCTAACGAGACTTCTCACTGCAGCCCCTGCTGTGCACTGCACTGGTCAGTAGGAGGTTAATGTGCGCATGGGTGAGATAACGTGTGTATATTTGTCCCCGTCTCATTAGTGTAGGCCGTGGTGGAGCTGACCAAGGACTATTAATAGAAGGTTTAAGCAGCACCTCTTTGCATTACACATGATGTGAACGCTTTGCTTAGCAAGGTCCCAATGTCACTGTGAACATCTGTCACTTTCTAGAAGTGTACATTTCAGAGCTTCTGCCTACATCAGGAGATGTGTGTGTACGTAGTAGCAAAATGCACATATGACTGTTCCATACTGATGTGTTGTAGTTCTGGATCAATGTTCGTTAAAATAATGAAAATTATGTTCATACTTTATTTTTTTTTATATGATTTTTATGGAAAGTGGCTTTTATACATTTATTCCCTAGAAGAGCAGGCAGCAAGTCTTGTCCAAGGATATAGATTGGTTTAGAAGAAGGTATAATAGGAAATAACTGTGTACAAGATCACTTTTATTATTATCAGTGCTGGGATTAAAGGGAACCTGTCATCACCTTTATGCTGCCCATACTAACAGCAGAATAAAGTAGATACATGCGAGTTGATTTCAGCGGTCTGTCATTTAAAAGTTAAAAGTAAGTGGTTGCCGAGAACAAACGCCACAATCATTGCAGACTGGGCCTGGAAAAGAGTCCCGGCCACCTGAGAAGAGTCCTGGTTATCCATGAATTCCTGCTCTCCCTGACTATCTGCTGATGACTGACCGGCTTCTACCTAGTTTTCTCCTTTTCTCTCTAGGAGAGAACTGCCAATCGTCAGCAGATGGACGGGGAGAGCAGGAGATTATGGATAACTCTGACTCTTCTCAAGGCCTGGGCTGCAATGATTGTGATGCTGGTTCTCAGCAACCACTTACTTTTAGCTCACGAGTGACACTCCGCTGACATCAGCATTTCTGTCACTAATTTATGCTGCTCTCAATGAGGTCAGCATGAAGTTGATAACGGGTTCCCTTTAAAGGGAGTCTGTCATCACAGTTTCACCTTTTTAACTAGGGATGTCCCGATACCAGTATCGGTATCAGGACCGATACCGGACATTTGCACGAGTACATGTACTCGTGCAAATGTCCCCGATACCACTGCCGATACCTGTGCGCTGCTTCTAAATGTGTCTGTGTCCGTCCGCGGCCTGCCCCTGCATCTCGCACAGCAAATACAGCTTCTTCTTGCTCCCAGTCTCCGCCCCTCGCCCTGATTACCAGCGGCCGCCACCGTCCCCGGCTCCTCCCCCCATGTTCCCGATGACTCCACACAGACATCTGATCTCCGAATCGGAGCACAGGAGCAAGCCAGCCGCGGGAAATGCCTCTCCAGAGTCCAGACACCCTCCGGCCTCCTCAAACAGAGTTCTCCTGCCAGTAGTTTTAAAAGTTATAGGAACCGACCCTAGTAAGTGTATAAAGCTTAGTTAGAAGATTATAGCCAGCCCAAGTGGTCACAGACAGAAAGAAATAAAGGTGTTGTGTCTGTCTTCTATGGCCCTGGTCCTTCCCTTCCTGCCTGCAAGCTGCACATTGATCTCTAAAAGCAGGCATTAGGGCAAGAAGAAATATACATTACTGTATGATGGCCACAAGACTATTATACTGAGGAGGGAGGGGCTTCAAAAATTGTTGTCCTGACTCCTTACAGTAGCATCTCCTTGTGGCCCTCATACAGTATAACATCTCCTTGTGGCTGCCCCCATACAGTATAACGTCTCCTTGTGGCCGCCCCCATACAGTATAATGTCTCCTTGTGGCTGCCCCCATACAGTATAACGTCTCCTTGTGGCTGCCCCCATACAGTATAACGTCTCCTTGTAGCTGCCCCCATACAGTATAACGTCTCCTTGTAGCTGCCCCCATACAGTATAACATCTCCTTGTAGCTACCCCCATACAGTATAACATCTCCTTGTGGCCCCCATACAGTATAACATCTCCTTGTGGCCCCCATACAGTATAACGTCTCCTTGTGGCTGCCCCCATACAGTATAACGTCTCCTTGTGGCTGCCCCCATACAGTATAATGTCTCCTTGTGGCTGCCCCCATACAGTATAACGTCTCCTTGTGGCTGCCCCCATACAGTATAACGTCTCCTTGTGGCTGCCCCCATACAGTATAACGTCTCCTTGTGGCTGCCCCCATACAGTATAACGTCTCCTTGTGGCTGCCCCCATACAGTATAACGTCTCCTTGTGGCTGCCCCCATACAGTATAACGTCTCCTTGTGGCTGCCCCCATACAGTATAACGTCTCCTTGTGGCTGCCCCCATACAGTATAACGTCTCCTTGTGGCTGCCCCCATACAGTATAACGTCTCCTTGTGGCTGCCCCCATACAGTATAACGTCTCCTTGTGGCTGCCCCCATACAGTATAACGTCTCCTTGTGGCTGCCCCCATACAGTATAACGTCTCCTTGTGGCTGCCGCCATACAGTATAACGTCTCCTTGTGGCTGCCCCCATACAGTATAACGTCTCCTTGTGGCTGCCCCCATACAGTATAACGTCTCCTTGTGGCTGCCCCCATACAGTATAACGTCTCCTTGTGGCTGCCCCCATACAGTATAACGTCTCCTTGTGGCTGCCCCCATACAGTATAACGTCTCCTTGTGGCTGCCCCCATACAGTATAACGTCTCCTTGTGGCTGCCCCCATACAGTATAACGTCTCCTTGTGGCTGCCTCCATACAGTATAACGTCTCCTTGTGGCTGCCCCCATACAGTATAACGTCTCCTTGTGGCTGCCCCCATACAGTATAACGTCTCCTTGTGGCTGCCCCCATACAGTATAACGTCTCCTTGTGGCTGCCCCCATACAGTATAACGTCTCCTTGTGGCTGCCCCCATACAGTATAACGTCTCCTTGTGGCTGCCCCCATACAGTATAACGTCTCCTTGTGGCTGCCCCCATACAGTATAACGTCTCCTTGTGGCTGCCCCCATACAGTATAACGTCTCCTTGTGGCTGCCCCCCATACAGTATAACGTCTCCTTGTGGCTGCCCCCCATACAGTATAACGTCTCCTTGTGGCTGCCCCCCATACAGTATAACGTCTCCTTGTGGCTGCCCCCCATACAGTATAACGTCTCCTTGTGGCTGCCCCCCATACAGTATGTCTCCTTGTGGCTGCCCCCATACAGTATAATATCTCCTTGTGGCTGCCCCCCATACAGTATAACATCTCTTTGTGGCCCCCATTCAGTGTAATGTCTCCTTGGAATGTTATAGTTCTGTTTTTGGGCCTTTTGGTTGGTCAGTGGTCAGAAAATACATGTGTGTGTGTGTGTGTGTGTGTGTGTGTGTATTTTATTGTTAAAATTGGTATCGGTAATTGGTATCGGTGAGTACTTAAATAAAAAGTATCGGTACTCAGTCTTAAAAAAATGGTATCGGGACATCCCTATTTTTAACCCTTCCTATAGCTTTCTAGCAGCATTACAGTTGATAAAAACGTTACCTTTATAAGCAATCGTGGACTTATAAAACTGGCAAAAATCTTCTTAGCAGGATATGCAAATGAGGGCTTACAAGTGCCCTGGGGCGGCGTCAACCTCGTAGGTGCCCAGGCAGCTCTGCCTTATCGTTGCTTCCCCCGCCCATCCTTTCTCTCTGCCCGCCCATCTTTTCCCTCTGCCCGCCCATCCTTTCCCTCTCCCCGCCCATCTTCTTACTTCTTCTCTCATCGAGATCCCGCGCTTGCACGCTGAGTCCGTCGGCCGGCGCATGCGCACTGCGATGTCCATTCCTGGTACGGCATCACAGTAATTAATGCGCATGCGCCGGCTAACGGCGAGTTAGCCGGCACATGCGCATTAATTACTGTGATGCCGTACCAGGAATGGACATCGCAGTGTGCATGCGCCGGCCGACGGACTCAGCGCGCAGGCGCGGGATCTCGGCGAGAGAAGATGATGATGGGCGGGCAGAGGGAAAGGCAGAGCTGCCTGGGCACCTACGAGGTTGACGCCGCCCCTGGGCAATTGCGAGCCCTCATTTGCATATACTACTAAGATGATTTTTGCCAGTTTTATAAGTCCACTATTTCGTATAAAGGTAAAGTTTTTATCAACTGTAATGCTGCATAATTTCACTTTATGGGGCAAGGTGACCAAAAAATTGGTTGTTTTAGCACAGTTTTTTTATTTTTTTTACATCGTTCACCTGAGGGGTTAGGTCATATGACATTTTTATAGAGAAGATCGTTATGGACGTGGCAGTACCTAATATGTATACTTTTTCATATTTATTTAAGTTTTACACAATAATAGCATTTTTGAAACAAAAAAAATGTTTGTGTCTCCACAGTCTGAGAGCCATAGCTTTTTTATTTTTTGACCGATTGTCTTAGGTTCTCATTTTTTGCAGTTTGATTGCTGCTATTTTGAGGGGCATATGCCTTTTTGATCGCTTGGTGTTGCACTTTGTGGTGTTAGGTGACAAAAAAAGTTTTTTTGTATTTTTTTTTCATGGTGTTCATCTGAGGGGTTTGGTCATGTGATATTTTTATAGAGCTAGTTTTTTACAGATGCGGCGATACCTAATATGTATACTTTTTTTTATTTTATTTCACTTTAACACAAGAATAGCAGTTTTGAAGAAAAAAAATATTTTAGTGTCTCCATTGTCTGAGAGTCATATTTTTTTTGGTTTTTTTTTGACCGATTGTCTTAGGTAGGGTCTCATTTTTTGAAGGATGAGGTGACTTTGGTACTATTTTGGGGAGCATACGCCTTTTTGATCGCTTGGTGTTGCAATTTTTGTGATGTAATTTGACAAAAAAATTGCTTTTTTTGGCACTGTTGTTATTTTTTATATTTTTACGATGTTCACCTGAGGGGTTAGGTCATGTGATTTTTTTATAGAGATGGTTGGTGCGGATGCGGCGATACCTAAAGTGAAATAAAAAATAAAAAAACATTAACACAGTAATAGCATTTTTGAAACAAAAAAATGATGTATTAATGTATCCATGTTCTGAGAGCTATAGTTTTATTTATTTTTTGAGCGATTTTCTTATGTAGGGGCTAATTTTTTTTCGGGATGAGGTGGCTATTTTATTGGTGCCATTTTGTCGGACATACGCCTTTTTGATCACTTGGAGTTGCACTTTTTGTGATGTAAGGTGACAAAAATGGCTTTTTTTGACAGTTTTTTATTTCGGTGTTTATCGGACGGGGTCGATCATGTTATATATTTATATAGCTGGTTACGGATGCGGCAATACCAAATATGACTATTTTATAAAAAAAATTCTATATAAAAAAAAAAAAAAATTACCTAATTGGGGAATTAATTTTTTCACATGTGAAACTTTTTTATTTTTATTTTTTTACACACTTTGCGTCCCCCATAAGGTCATACAAGACCTCTGGGGGACATTTACCTTCACTTTTATTTATTTTTTATCTTTAGCACCAGTTGCAGGGGAAATACACCTGACAGCTCCTGCACTCTCCCGACACCCCGGGGGTCACATGACCACCGGGCCGGGACAGGAAGCGCATAGCTCTTCCTGATCTGTAGCCCTCACTGAGCGCTGTGTATGCAGCGATTTAGAAGGCAGGGACACCTGGGAACTGTCCCTGTCTTCTCTCTGGGGTGGCCTGCTGTCACCGACAGCGGGCCCCCTACTTGGCAGCTGCACGATTAGCGTGCAGCTGCCATCTCTGAATGGACGTTCCAGAACATCCATTAAGAGATAAACATCCACCATTAGGACATTTATATCCTATGGGCGGATGTGAAGTGGTTAAGGTTGGTGGAGACCGTTAGATACAAAATGTAGTAGAAGCATCCATCCCACTTTTGGGACCCAAATGCCATCTGACTACACATATAGGACAGGTGGCTGCACGGGGCCCTCTTTACTCAATTTTATGGGAGTTATGGAGCTATTCAAGGCAAAGGCCTCCTTACACTTCAAAAAAAAAAAAAAGAGAACCACATGCAGGCATAGCCAGCTATCCACCTCTGAGTGAGCCATCAGGGGCCCCTGTGTCCTGAAATGTTGGAAGGCTTAAAAGCTGAGCATGTTATACACTATCCTTATAAATAGTGACTGTCACTGAGCCCTAGATTCGACCGAAAATTACCCTGTGGCCTACAAAATGAGTTTTAGGGCAGGATACTGAAGCCCCACAAATGTTTCTCATGATCTGGTTGTGGTTAAATTGGTTGGATAAAAAAACCGGCCCAGCCCAGGATGTAAGTAGTAGTGGTCTTTGACATGCGCTTTATACTCCACCCCATTCTGAACGTAATTATTTAATCTGACCGTATTAATTATTTAATCTGACCGTAATTATAATATGCTACAGAATGCATTTTTAATTTACTTGTACTTTTTCTTCTAGTGCCATGCGTGTGTTGCTTTCAAAACTGCCTCGGCCGTGGATAGTTGATGAGAAGAAGGATGATGGCTACACTGCATTGCACCTGGCAGCACTCAATAATCATGTTGAAGTAGCAGAACTGCTCGTTCATCAGGTATGACTGTCATGTTGTCCAAGCAGTACAAAAGGAACTTTAATTTGATTGTCTCATGAGAACTATAGAGCATATAGACGTTATAGAAGGGGGCGGGGGGTCCTCTGCTCAGGACTCCCCTGGTGAACCCAAACGGAGAGCCACTCTTTGCATGCGTCTCCTGATCTGACGAACTCGAGCAGCGGCAGCTGCTGCTGGGGAAATGCTTGGCTGGCCAGGGATTTCCCTGGTAAGTTCTGTTTGCTGAGAGGCAAGCCCTGTGAGTCTTTTCATTCTGGAACTACGAGAACACAGGTCCACATTTATAAAGACTATTTCATGCTGCACACTAAGCAAACAGATAGTAAATTGCACCGTTTATTAAAGATGCATGCCTGTTAATAAATTTAGCGCATTTTGGACTATCTTAGGCTACATGCACACAAACGTTTGTTTCCGTGTCCGTTCCGTTCAGCTAGAAGTCACATTCTCTATTCCTTGCTATGAGACTCCGATTGAGCTCCCCATAGGAATGAATATAGAAAGTGGCCTCCAATCCACACAAGAGGTTGTGTGGATTGTAAAGTCTGCGTGGCGGTCACATTGTACAGCATAGGACCAGAACAAAGCCGTCTTCTCCTGAATAGTGCTATCGGTAAGAGAACTACCTGCCCTACTTGACCAAAGAGTACAAATGTTAGTGGGTGTGCTTCTCTAAGTAATCGCATGATGTAATTACTTATCTTACCTTTCTAGGGATATTTAGCAAAATGAGCTTACCCATACGCCAGTCTTGATCTCCCTGCACTGATTCACCTAATTTATTAAGAGGCAGATGACTCTTAATAAATGAGACGCATCTCTGCCCTGCCGTGTGCCAGATACTGATGTCTTTGCCAGCAACAAGCTGGAGAAAGTTGGAGTAAATCAGGGAGGCACGCCCCTTCCCCTCCCCTTTGGAAAAGTGCTGTGAAGCTTAAAAAGTAACAAATTATGGTGCATATACAGCGTGGGCCATAATTTGGGACTTTTCTTACATCGTAATAGTGGCGTAATTGGCATAATAACTGTCCCCGAATGTATTTACAAAGACATTCAACTTTGTACCTGAAAATAAAAAAATCCACCGCAACGTTACATGTTGATTGTCTCGCCGATTTTGCTGCGGTTTTGTATTGCAAAGGGTGAAATCCTCTATGGAAACCTCATGCCAATCTCTGCCCAGATTCTATACAGATTTTTTTGTAAAATCTCATTCTGTTATGCTAGTAACAGATGGCATATGGATGTAAAGCTGTGAATTTTCTGCTCACAAATCCGCGGCGTATCTATTGGCATTTTCGTACATAGCGAATAGGAATGTGCATGTCCATCTACAGAAATGTGTGCTCAGCCGATCCTCTGCTCACTGCACAGCAAACAGTATAAATAGCTTTCTGCAGCACTGAGCCCAGATTTACTAATAGTAAGACAGTGTAAACGTAGTCTTAAAGGTAATATTGATGACCTGTCCTATATCCTAGGTCAGTGGTGGCGAACCTATGGCACGGGTGCCAAAGGCGGCACTCAGAGCCCTTTCTGTGGGCACCCACACCCTAGGAAAAGTCTATGGTGTACCAATATGCCTTAGACTTTTCCTGCCATTCATCAGCGCTGGGTGCACTATGAACAGCAGAGGCAGTGCACTGAATGTAGGAAGCTATTATAGCTAAATGATAAACTACATGGAAGATTTACTACTGTATATTGGACTGTAGTATTCAGGGTAAATTGCCGTGTTGGCACTTTGCGATAAATAAGTGGGTTTTGGGTTACAGTTTGGGCACTCAGTCTGTAAAAGGTTCGCCATCACTGTCCTAGGTCATCAATATATGATCAGCTGGGATCCAACACCCAGGACCCCTGCCGATCAGCTGTGAGAGCCGCGGCCTCTTCCTAGACCTTGTGAAATCACGTTTATCGGTCACTTGGCCTAGTTGCAGCTCAGCCCCATTGAAGTGAATGGGGCTGTGCTGCAATACCAAGCACAGCCACTATACTTTGTATGGTGCTGTTCTTGGATAGATGCCGGGAGCAGTCACGGCAGTCGCATAAGATCAAGCAGCGTCCATAACTGAGAAAGTGGAACTATGTAGAGAATGTGGTCATTCAGATGTCATTTTTCTTCCTGGGGTTTTAGTTGTGGTCGGATCCCTATGCCTTTCATCGATCACGTAGACCAGGGGTGCACAACCTGCGGCCCGCGGGCCGCATGCGGCCCCCAGAGCCATGGTTTGCGGCCCCCGCCCTGCTGGGCAGAAACACAGCTGATCCTGCAATCAGCTGTGTTTCTACACAGAGCGCCGCACAGCAGATGGATCACAGGTTTTGCTTGTGCACTGTATCAGGAGCAGAAAGGGTCCCCGGCTATTAGTGAGAGCGGGGAAGCCGAGGAGAAGACAGAAGCGCTTTATTAGCGATTCTGCCTTCTCCTCTATGAGCGCTCTGCAGTGTAGACCCAGCGATCACGTGATCGCTGGGTGTCACGGGAACAGAGGAGCGCTGCCCTGGTACAAAGCCTTCGCAGCAGGCTGGTTTCCCTGTAACTGGGGCTCCTTTGGATGCTCCAGTTACAGTGGAAAAAGTACAAAAAAAAATTCACTTATTGTCTCCCAAAGGTCTTTTACTGACCTCTTGGGGACAAATTATGTGGTAAAAATATATTTTAAAAAAAGTAAAAAAATGATAAAAAAAATTTTGAAAACTAAATAAATAAAAAAAAAAAAAAAAAAAGGAAAAAGTGCTTAATAAAAGAGTGTTCACTGTCCCACCACAGTCTTTTTATGAAAAAGTGCAAAATTATAAAAAGTGACAGTGTCCCCCAAGGTCTTTTTATGACCTCTTGGGGGACATATTATGTAGCAGAAATAAAAAAATAAAAATTCATACATAAAAGAAAAGACACCCACACCAATCAAAACCGTCACCATTACCGCCCCATTCACGTGAAACTTTTCATATTATATAGCAAAATACACAAAATAGAGAACTAATTATAATAATTTATTTAGTTTGCATATTTAAAGAATAAGGATAGTTTGAAAAAATATATACTTTTAAAAAACGTTTTGTACAGTTTCCCCCAAATAAAAATTGTTGCAAAAATAATCTTGGTAGTCCAACAAATAAGATAGTTACAACCATTTGAACCACCACGCGCGCTAAATCACAAAAAAGTGTCTGGTCATTAAGGCCTTTTCGGGCCTGGTCATTCAAGCGTTAACCAATAGGCGCCTTCCCCACTAGCAAGGTAATGTGCTTACTGGTTACTGCAGGACGCCTATAACTGGATTGGCAGGAGATGTGATAACCAGTGAGCTCCGTCCTCTGCAGTGAAGGAAACCGCTGATTTATAAATAGGAGGCAGGATGGAAGGAAATGTCGCCACTTTTCTGGTAAAAATGATTTTTAACAAGTTCCTGCAGCATGGCCTCTGAAATAGAAAATTCATAATTACTTGCTCCACTCCGCTCTGGTCCTCTGCGCTGCCTCCGCTGCCTCCATCTTCCGGTTCCTGCTCTGTTTACACCTGACAGTGCATGGCCATGGTCACTTGCACGGCTCCAGTCAATGACTGGCTTCAGCAGTGACACGCTACTTGTGGCCACATAACCGCCTAAGCCAGTCATTGTCTGGAGTGGTGTATGACCATGTCCATGCACTGCCAGGTGTAAACAGCGGAGGCAGTTCGGAGAGGCGGGGAGCAGGTAAGTATGATGCTGGGTTCACACCTGAGCGTACCGAAGGAGCGCTCTGTATGCGCAATTTTATCGTGCGTTTACAGACGCGGCTCCGGCAACAAGCAACGCCCATTGTCGCGCGTTCCCGGAAGTCTATGTACGGGAACGAGTGACCATACGCCCCAAAGAAGTGTCTGTACTTCTTGGGGCGTAGGGCGTTTTGCAGCGCGTTCATACGCGCTGTAAAACGCTCAGATGAGAACCATGCCCATAGGGGATCATTGGTTCTTGCCTGTTGAGCGTTTTACAGCGCGTAGGAACGCGCTGTAAAACGCTCAGGTGTGAACCCAGCCTAACTCTTCGGTTTCAGGGGCTATGCTGCAGCACGATATTTGGGACAATTACTGGGAACAAGTGTTCATAGGAGCGCTCATATCTTATATCTGGCCGGTATAATCGTGCAGCTGATCAGTTGATAAACAAGGAATCGCTCATTTGTCGGCTGATTTGCATATTTTATCAGGATGAAAGATGTCCGATTATCTGCAGCACGACTGTGGCAGTGATCACTCCTCCCCAGTCACTTTGCACTGGCTTGTGTAATAGGCAGATGAGCGCCGATCAACATTTTTTTAATTTGCGGCCCCCAGACAAGAGCGATGTGACAATGCGGCCCACAGACCAAAAAAGGTTGTGCACCCCTGACGTAGACTGTTTAGCAACACACACAGACAGAGCAAAGTTGTGCGCCATTAATATGAAAATGTTCCCTAGTGTGGTATTTGCTGTGTTTGGTGCTAAACCAGTTGGTATACAAAGCATAGAATTTTAGGCAGAATGAGGGAGATTTATCAAAATTGGTGAAAAATAGAACTGGCTTAGTTGCCCCTAGCAACCAGTCAGATTCCACCTTTCATTTTTCATTGCTCCTTTGGAAAATTAAAGGATCAATCTGTTTGGTTGCTATGGGCAACTAAATCGGTTTTCCTTTGCAGTTTTAATAAATGTCAATGTTCCTACTGATCTCACACAACATTGTTCTTTCCTTCCAGGGCAGTGCAAACTTGGACATCCAAAACGTGAACCAGCAGACGGCTCTGCATCTGGCTGTGGAACGTCAGCATACACAGATTGTCAGGGTACGATGATGCTGCTGCTATTAGTGTTCAATCATTTTTTTTATTAAAATTCAGAATACCTAATTTTTCTTTACTGCACAGTTCTTTAGTGATCCGTAGCCCGGAGCATCTAATCACTTGCTTTGTTGTTGTTGTGAGTGGCTGGCCATATCTTTATATTAACAGCAACTGTTCATATTTTAGTTTGGTTCCACCATACCGTTACCAGGTATGGCTTAGAAACTGTGTCTCCTGTCCATCTGGTGTTTCTTCAATGGGCAGATAGAATACATGGGCACATGCCCCGTATTCTGGTGCTCCCATTATGTCTATCTGTTTACAGGAGGGACAGTCTGCACATTTTAAACCACATGTGTCAAAAAACTGCAGAAAAATTTCAGTAAAGACCAATTGAAAACATGTTTTTTAGCCCAAAATAACTAAAATGCCATAAAAACGGCAGTTTTCCTTCCTGTTCCTGTGTGTAGTGGAGGGGTGGCAGTGGGAATCTACAAGATCACAGCCTGGTACGGTCATCTCTCCCCTGTACAGCCTACAGTGACCTCATGTTATAACTCCCTTTAGCAATCATGGAGAATTATTTACCACGTGGTAATCATGTGGTAAATGATAATATGAGCAGTCATGAAGGGTTTGTGTTTGTTAAAAGTGTGCCCTACCAGTGAAAAGGTTTAGGGCAAGAGCGGAGTGTTTACAGCGATCAGAGGGCTCCCAAACAGTTCAAGGCTCTTTTCACATTACATTTTGTGAACATGTTTGACTTATGTACAGGAAACGTGGCCATAGGCCCCCTCTTTAAAGGTCTGTCTGGTTTTGGATATTGATGATCTATCCTCAGGCCCGACTCCCAGCACCCCCACCAGTCAGCTGCTTGAAGAGATCACCACACTGGTATAGGGTTGTCACAATACTAAAATTTCGATTCAATTTCAATACCATAAAAAAGTATTGCAATACTCGACACCATGCGAAAAAAATAAAACACCAAAAAAAGCCACGTGCATTTTAGGGAATGTCCGGCCCATAATCCAACAGTCCTATCCTATTTTTTGGGGGGGACCAGGTGACTAAAAAATAGCGAATCCCGCAGTTTTTATTTGTTTCACCCTAATAGAGCTTCACACTGTTCCTGCTGCCCTGTGCATAGTGCACACAGCAGCAGGGAGCGGACTATGGCAGCCAGGACTTCAGTAGCGTGCTGGGGCTCCGATCGGAACTGCACCACCAATGAGAAGCAGGCGACCCTGTGGCCACTGCCACCAATGAGTTAATACAGGGGGGTTTGGGGGGGGGGCGCACTGTGCCACCAACGTTTTTAATACTGGGGGGGCGCACTGCGCCACCAATGAAGATAACTTACGTTAAGTACAATAAAGGAGGCAGGTGCCGGCAGCAGAATCTCATAGCCGGCACCCGACCTCTATGACAGGGAGCTACGATCATCGGTGGTTAACCCCCTCAGGTCCCGCCTCCTGTATTTGTGTTATTGGTTTAGTTATCTTCATTGGTGGCTCAGTGGCCACAGCCCCTTCCCTCCTCTTCCCCTCTCACTTCTCATTGGTGGCAGCAGCGGCACAGAGCCTGAGCTGCTGAGGAAACATGAGAGCAGCGCGTGCCATGTTCTGTGATACTAGGCTGCGGATGCTAAAATAGTGTCCTTTTGGTCTCCATCAGTGTAGCATGTATACAAATACATATACCACACACTACTAGGTGACTTTTTTCATGTAATGCCCCTTTAAAGAATTTTTTATTTACAGTGATGGCTATATATGTGCAGTCATCAAGGCAACACCCTACATTATTGTTACATAGGTTTTAATATGTTTTGACTAGCTGGTCACTATGTAGTTAAAACTAAGGCTACTTTCACACTCACGTTTGGTGCGGATCCGTCATGGATCTGCACAGACGGATCCGCACCAATAATACAACCGCATGTATCCATTCAGAACGGATCCGCTTGTGTTATCTTTAACATAGCCAAGACGGATCTGTCTTGAACACCATTGAAAGTCAATGGAGGACAGATCCGTTTTCTATTGTGCCATATTGTGTCAGTGAAAACGGATCCGTCCCCATTGACTTACATTGTGTGTCAGGACGGATCCGTTTGCCTCTGCATAGTCAGTTGGACACCAAAACGCTGCAGGCAGTGTTTTGGTGTCCGCCTCCAGGGCAGAATGGAGACGGAACGGAGGCAAACTGATGCATTCTGAGCGGATCCTTTTCCATTCAGAATGCATTAGGGCAAAACTGACCCGTTTTGGACCGCTTGTGAGAGCCATGAACGGATCTCACAAACGGAAACCAAAACGCCAGTGAGAAAGTAGCCCTATTTAGATTAATTTTTATTCTTTTATTGTTTAAGTTGTTAGTCCGTGCAGAGGCCAAACTGGATATTCAAGATAAAGATGGGGACACTCCTCTTCATGAAGCCCTCAGGCACCATACTTTGTCTCAGTTACGCCAGCTGCAAGACATGCAGGATGTAGGCAAGGTGGACACTACATGGGAACCATCAAAGAACACTGTAAGTACCTCCAGGCATTTCACTGGTGTTTGTAGAATACTTTAGGTGATTTGATGGCCTTTTTTTTTTTTCCTTTGCTTCCATCATCTCGCCCTGGATGTGAAGTACTGAGATGTTTCTTGTCATAGATGAATGAATGCGTTTTATATAATGTGAAATATCAACCGAACAAGTGTAGCCACTTTTGTGATGGCAGCAGGACATTTCTTGGGCGAAAGTTGAGTTTCACTAATCATTTCTTGAAGACTCTACCAGTATGTGTACACTTTTTCAGCTTATCATGGGACTTGGAACTCAAGGTGGAGAGAAGAAGAGTGCAGCATCCATAGCCTGCTTCCTCGCTGCTAACGGAGCTGACCTCACCATGCGCAATAAAAAAGGCCAGTCTCCTCTCGATCTGTGTCCGGACCCCAGCCTCTGCAAAGCCCTAGCTAAATGCCACAAGGAGAAATCAAGGTACTATTCAGTTTGTTTTTCGGATGTTACTTCATGTTGCGTCTATCCAAGTTTGTTGCATCAGAAATGTGACGCATAAGGAATCTGTGTGGCGTGGCAGGGATCTGCTGTGCTCTTTGCCATGTTTTATGCACTGCATCACATTGAAACCAGACACACTTCTTTCTGTTCCACCGATAGTCATGATGACCCGTTAATGCCATATAAAGATAGTCACAGTCACTTCAGAGATGTAGTGGCCATACTGTCCAGCCCGGAAGAGGCCAACAGATACAGTAGCTTTTGCCTCAGTTACAGGTACAGGTCTCTATTAGGATAACACATGTAGACACTGAGATTTTTGCCCATTATTGTAGGCAAAACTGCTCCAGTTCCTTCGAGATGGATATGTTGTATTGGATTACAGCGGTCTCAAGTCATGCCACAGATTCTCCGTTGGATTTGGCTTTGACTAGGCCATTCCTAGACATATAAACGTTTCCTCTTAAATCATTCCAGTGTAGATTTAGGTTTAGGGTCATTGTCCTGCTGGAAGGTGAACCTCTTACTAGTCCTTAATCTCTTGCCAGGCTGACAGGTTTTCCTAAAAAATTGCCCCGTATTTATCTTTCCCTCCATCCTGGCCAGTATTCCAGCCCTGCCAATGAAAAGCATCCCCACTGCATGATGATGCTACCACCACCACACTTCACTGTGGGAATTGTGTCCTTGGGGTGACGTGAAGTGTTGGGTTTGCGCCACAAATAGGAGTCTTTCACATGCCAGTCTTAGTAAAAACCCAACTGGAGGAAGTTCTCACCAATCATCGAGAGGTGTGTGCCTATTAATAAATTTGTTGCAGCTTTCTGTCCATGCACCAGAAATTGAAATATGTCCTTTGCACTGAATTTTGCGACTTTTTTTTTGCCAACAACTTGGTGTAAAGTTTTGATACATGACCACCAAAGTGTTTCTCGTGATTGCCAACAAAAAGTAAAATTTTTGTCTCATCTGACCAGAGGGCGTTCTTCTAAGTGTTTTGAGAGTCTGCCACGTTGTATGTTTTTCTATAAGCCATGGCTTTTCTCTAGCCAGTCTATCATAAAGCCCCACTCTGTGGAGTTTACAGTGATCCTGTGGACAGACACTTCAGTCCCTGCTGTAGATCTTTGGAGCTCTTTCCATATTATCTCTGATTAAGGCTACATTCACACGAAGGTATTTGGTTTCCGTGTCCGTTCCGTTTTGTTTGTGGATAGGATGCGGGCCTATTAATTTCAATGGGTCCGCAAAAAATGCGGAAAGCACATATTGTCAGTATGTCCGTTCCATTGCCCCGAAAAAAATAAAAATAAATAGAATATGTCCTATTCTTCTCCATTTTAGGCATTTACAATGGATCCGCAATAAAAACGGATGGAATACAGATGTCATCTGTTTTTTATTTGCGGATCGCAAAACACATACGGTCGTGTGCATGTATCCTAAAGGGGTTTTCTGAGACTCTGATATTGATCGGCAGGGCTCCAACTTCCTGGGACCCTGTCGGTCAGCTATTTGAGGAGGCCCATTTGATAGTGGCTGTGCTTGGTATTGTTGCTCAGCCCCTTTCACTTGAATGCGACTGAGCTGCGCCTAAGCCATGTGACTGATAAAGGTGATGTCACTGCCCTAGGCAGAGGCCATGTTGTTGGTGCTGGGAGTTGGACCACCGCTGATCTGATATTGATGACCTATCTTGAAGATATCAGAATCTCGGAAAAACTCTTCAATCAGAGATTCAACAAAGGCACCAATGATAACAATAAATATAAAAATCTCTGAAACCCCTTTAATTCCATGGTCTGTGGGCTTTGGTGGGCTGCCTTCTCAATGATTTGTTGTAAACCACTGACAAAGTGTGGATGCCAACTTTGTTCTGTTACAGATACATTTTAGTGAATAGGTCACTGGCTATCATAAATTTTTAATTCCACGCAGTTATAAAAGTATTCAGATCCAGGTGCTGGTTTGAAAACTGTAGAATATGTTTCATGATACAACCCCTATCATTTATTTCTATTATACAGTTCCCACAGAAGTAGCTCTAGGAACTGCATCCCATTACCACTCCAGATAACCACCCGCAGTGTCTTCTGTGCAGTTTTTATTGTGTTTTGTTTTCCTATTGAATTCAGTGAAAGAAAAATGATCCATTTCCAGGGGGAAGACATTAATGTGTGAATTTGACTTTTAAATATCAAGTCTGCTTTAGTGGAAAACCTTTTTGCTCAGAAAATGATACCCGAAAGAACAACATAACATTGAAAAAAAACTAAAGTTCCAAGACCAGTAAATAGGGTTTTTAGGATAAGAAGGTTCCATAAAACTTAGATTTTCTAACCTACCTTTTATCCTTGTCTAGTGGTCAAGTAGGATCTCACAGTCCATCTATGGTTAATAATGACTCGGAGACCCTGGAAGAATGCATGGTGTGTTCTGATTTGAAACGAGATACATTATTTGGTCCATGTGGCCATGTAGCAACCTGTTCATTATGTTCTCCACGAGTGAAGAAATGCCTCATTTGCAAAGATCAAGTACAGTCTAGAACTAAGGTAAATAAAAAGCATCTCTCAATGTCCTATACTTACTTATCCCCATCTGATATAAAGCCTGTGGTCCCGTTCCAAAAGATAGATGACTACACGTGTCCATTTTGTTGCCAAGCATAAGAGTTACAGAAATGTATTTGTAGGTTCCCTATGTTCTTAAAGGAATCCCAATTTTGTGAAAATTCTATTTGACTCCTTCCTGTAATACGACGTAACTGTCCATCAAGATTGGGAGTGATTTACCGCATCACCACTTTCCGTTACATCGCGTAGACGGTGCGGGCTCAGTATCCACAGTGGGGGCCAGCTATAATACAGCCAGGCTCCTACTGCAA
The DNA here is from genome assembly GCF_905171765.1 of Bufo bufo. Taxonomy (NCBI): domain Eukaryota; kingdom Metazoa; phylum Chordata; class Amphibia; order Anura; family Bufonidae; genus Bufo; species Bufo bufo. Next base: position 159,621,466 of record NC_053393.1, on the reverse strand, counting down.
CAGCAGAGATTGAAGAACACTACAAGCCCTGTCATGTAATCATAAGCTGTGGTGGTCAGTCGCAACCATGGCATCTAAATGGTTAGACAGTGCTCCCTCTGTCACTTCATCAGCTGAAACACAATCACGGGGTGACAATCAGTTGGTCCCAACAGTGGCCCTAGCTCTGCCATCTTACTACATGAGACTGATAGCTTTACGCTGACAGGCATAACAAACTCATGTAGAGATACACAGATCGTAGCACTTTCGTTCACTTGAAAGGGACGAGCAGTTGTAATTACAGCACTGCTACAAGTTAGATGGTGAAGAGGCTGCAGCGCTTAAACGGTAAAGATGTCGCGGCCTCTTCAAACAACTGATCGGTGGGGGTGACGGAAGTTGGACCCCGACTATCTGATATTAGTGACCTATCCTGAGGCCAGGTCATCAATATACTAGCTGTGCATGACCCCTTTAAGTAGTTTTCCAATGTTGCCTTTTGTCTCTGTATATCTGGTAAGGTTCCTAGGTTTTCTGGTAGGTGTATACATATCTGTTTTTTCTCTTTTACAGATAGAGGAATGTGTTGTGTGCTCGGACAAAAAAGCAGCTGTACTCTTTCAGCCATGTGGACATATGTGTGCCTGTGAAAGTAAGTGTGATCTCTGTGCTACCATGTCGTACATATGTCTGCAGTCTTTGTAATAAACTATGCATTTTAGTAAGCGTCAGATGTCCTCGTACATAACTGGTTATATGGCGTAATAAATAACAGCTGTACTGAAAGCTGGATATGCATTAAGCTAATGTTTATATCAGCCGTGGATGTACTTTCACATCCAATTTTAGGTTGCTGACATACGTGTCCTCACTATTCAAGTTCTCTGTGACCTTGGCAATGCATTGCTAAAATACTATCCTCTCCATAACGTAAACCCTTTTCCCAAATGACAGATGCTCTCAGAAACTTCTGTGTGGTCACGATGAGCCGCTCTTCAAAGTTCTGCCCGTTGTGACTACCGTAAATTTATGGCCAGTCACACACCGCCATTTTAATGCTGTCTCACTGCTTTGTCCACTTACCTCTGTAATTACTTCTTGTTTTTTCTTTTTCTTTCTAGACTGTGCAAGCCTTATGAAGAAGTGTGTTCAGTGTCGTGCTCTGGTTGAACGAAGAGTGCCTTTTGCTATATGTTGTAGTGGGAAGGGTGCAGAAGATGTCACTGATGACATTGGTAAGAAGGATAGGAAAGTGATGATATAACAACACTACCGGAAAAACAAACCAAAAAAAAAAAACGGAACAATATATTTAGATACAGAATTGTAGTTGGTCTATAATTCTTGCTGGGTGTGAATTGGCTCTGCCCAAGATTACAAGAATATGACTGCTTTCTTCCAGAAACAGCGCCACACCTGTCCTCAGGTTCTGCCTGATACTGCAGCTCAACCCCATTCACTTGAATAGATCTGAGTGGCAATACAAGACACAACCTATGAACAGGTGTGGTGCTGTTTCTGGTAGGAAGCCACCATATTGTCTAATCCTGGACCGCCCATTTAACACTGCATTATAGCATCTGACAGTAGTTTACATCAGGAGATTTCCAGGACGTATAGGCATGCAGTGACAGGTTCTTTTGCCTAAGCAGAGCAGGCTTTGCTATGCCGTTCATAACAAGATTCCTTGACATACTGGGCTGACCAATGCCAAATAGACACTGTTTTGATGTCTGTCAGGTGAACATGGCAGTATGGATAGGTTCAGCACATGCACTGGAAGCTTTCTCAGTGCAGACACAGAATGTACAGTGTGGTGTGAACATGCCTTAATGGGCCTATATATTGACTACCTATCCTCAGGCTCAGGTCATCAATATCTGATCGGCTGGGGTCCGACACCCAGCAACCCCACCGCTTAACTGTTTGAAGAGCAGGTGGCACTCTGTGTGAGTGCTGCTTCCTCTTAACTACACTACGCAGTGGTGCTGCTCTTCTGAGACAACAGACAGTGTAATGAAGAGGAAATAGTGCTTGCATGGAGCGCCGCCTCTTCCTCAAACAACTGATCGCCGGGTGTCTGACCCTCACCCATCCTGAGGATAAGTCATTAATATAAAACCCCTTTAAGAAGGTTACACTATACTCCAAAAAAAAAAAAACTAAACGATATACATACTGAGGTTGGCTGCCTATTATGTTATATTGCCTGTTGTAATTATTCATTACAGAGGTGTATAGACACCACAATGGAGTTGCCCAAACCAAACATGTTTGCTTTGCATGTTTAACAACCATTTTTAATGATTGCCTTCAGTATTTAGTGGTAAAGGGTGACCCGAATATGAAAAGTGCTCCTCGAGTCCTTATTTTAATTGGTTTTCTTTAAACACGTAACTACTTGGAATTCCATAGAAAATATAGTGAAATTGGTTTCTGAAGTCATTGCCTGTGAGCAGAAGCCAAATATTCTAATGAAATGCTATGTAGTAAATATCCCATTTACAGACTTTAGACCATAGATTAGAATTCCTTCAGCAGTGGTGCAGTAGATTCAGATTAATCATGCATCCAACAGAGGAACAAGCACCAACAGAAGAAGACCCTTGTGCATCAATAGTCTATGCCGGGGGTCAGCAACCTCCAGCAGCGTTGAAACTACAACTCCCAGCATTGCCAAGCAAGTGTGCATGCTGAGAGTCATAGTTTCGCCACAGCTAGAGTGCTAGGGCTGCTGGTTTATGGGCTTTTAAATTCCAACTATTGATTTAATTGTACAGCACAGCATGGTATGTCTGCCCCCGAACTTAGCTGGCTGAAACTAGTTGCGATGTCACTGCAGCTTACCTGGCAGTGAGTGGTGATGTCGCAGCACGTTACCTGTCTGAAACTCTTTTGTTATATCACACTAAGGTGCACCTGTGTTGTCACAATAGGATCTTTGTCCATAACAGTTCTGATGTCAGTAGTTACCTGATTAAAATGTATTTGTGTAGCTTGAGAAAATCACTCTTGTGATGTCACAGCAACTTATCCAACAGAATCACACTTGTAATGTCACAGCAGCTTACCTGATGGAATCACACTTGTAATGTCACAGCTGCTTACCTGATGGAATCACACTTGCGATGTCACAGCAGCTTACCTGATGGAATCACACTTGCGATGTCACAGCAGCTTACCTGATGGAATCACACTTGTGATGTCACATCAGCTTACCTGATGGAATCACACTTGTGATGTCACATCAGCTTACCTGATGGAATCACACTTGTGATGTCACATCAGCTTACCTGTTGGAATCACACTTGTGATGTCACATCAGCTTACCTGATGGAATCACACTTGTGATGTCACATCAGCTTACCTGATGGAATCACACTTGTAATGTCACAGCAGCTTACCTGATGGAATCACACTTGTGATGTCACAGCAACTTATCCAACAGAATCACATTTGCAATGTCACAGCAGCTTACCTGATGGAATCACACTTGTAATGTCACAGCAGCTTACCTGATGGAATCACACTTGTAATGTCACAGCAGCTTACCTGATGGAATCACACTTGTGATGTCACATCAGCTTACCTGATGGAATCACACTTGTGATGTCACATCAGCTTACCTGATGGAATCACACTTGTGATGTCACATCAGCTTACCTGATGGAATCACACTTGTGATGTCACGACAGCTTACCTTTTGGAATCACACTTGTGATGTCACGGCAGCTTACCTGATGGAATCACACTTGTAATGTCACAGCAGCTTACCTGATGGAATCACACTTGTGATGTCACGGCAGCTTACCTGTTGGAATCACACTTGTAATGTCACGGCAGCTTACCTGATGGAATCACACTTGTGATGTCACGGCAGCTTACCTGATGGAATCACACTTGTGATGTCACGGCAGCTTACCTGTTGGAATCACACTTGTGATGTCACGGCAGCTTACCTGTTGGAATCACACTTGTGATATGACAGCTACTGACTGACTAAAACCCCTTTGTGAAGGCCAAGCAACTAAGGGTAGTTTCACACTAGCGGCAGGACGGATACCACAGGCTGTTCACCCTGTCGGATCTGTCCTGCCGCTATTTCGCCGCTCCGTCCCCATTGACTATAATAGGGGCGGGGACGGAGCTCCGGCGCAGAATGGCAATGTGCGGTTAGAGGCCGCCGGACTAAAAAGTCGGACATGCAGTACTTTTAGTCCGGCGGCCTTTCGACGTGCTGCGCCGGAGCTCCACCCCGTCCCCATTATAGTCAATGGGGACGGAGCGGCGAAATAGCGGCAGGACGGATCCGACAGAGTGAACAGCCTGTGGTATCCGTCTTGCCATTAGTGTGAAAGTAGCCTTATTTGACTGAAACACTTGTGAAACAGCAACAAAAAAAACGCTCTCCAAGAGCTTTATATGGCCCTTGTGATTTTCACCTGCAATTTTCTAGACAATGAAGTGCTAGCCATAGACTGCCTCTTTAATGGCTCTCCAGAAATATCTTACTTTTATAAAACTCCACTTTTACTTATCAAACACATGTAAGAAGGAACCTCTAGCTCTTTACATGTGATCTAGGCAGTATGAACCACTAATAGATTTTCAGTGTAGACGGGGCACCTGTGCAAATGCACAGGTTGCATATATGTTATGTCCAGCTGTTATGTAAAAAGAGAAATGTCCAGTGCTAAAAATGTTATATTATGGAATTGCAGTACAAGCAGTTATTGGATGCTTTCAGAGAAGTGGCTATACATGTGAAATTTAAATTTTATGTAATATATTTTCAGATCAAAATAATCCTTGTTTGCTTGTAATTGTTGCTTTCTGATAGTTATTTGCTGTTTTATTTTGCAGCAGGGGGAAACATCCCAGCTTTACAGAAGGATAAGGACAATACTAATGTCAATGCAGATGTGCAGAAGCTGCAGCAACAGCTTCAAGATATAAAAGAGCAGGTAAAGTGGATTTAACATACTGAACCACATGTGCAGTACAACCATTTTACAGACTAACCCGCGGAAAGTGCGGGATGTACACCTCTGGTATTCTTAATTTTACCGATATGGCTGTGTGAATGTCAACACAAAAGTTGTTTTAGAGTTGTTTAGTAGTAAGACATAACAAACACTATATAAATTTGGTATAACTGTAATCATATTTACTCACACAATAAAGTTATGTCTTTTTTACTGCATAGTGAATGCTGTAAAAAAAAAAAGGTGGAATTGCAAGATTTTTTCATTCAACCTTACAAATATTTTTTGGGTTTCTTGATACATTATATGGAACAGAAAAATGGTGGCATAAAAAAAAAAAAATCAACTAGTCCTGCAAAACACTAGTCCCCATACAGCTATGTCAGCAGAAATCGTTATGGAATGCGAGACTGAACACAGTGGCTGAAGTGTTGCATATGGACTATAACCCAAGCGTGTGCCTTATAATCAGTACATATTTGGCACTTTAAAAGGGTTCTGCAGTTTGTTTAAACTGATGATCTATCCTCTGGATAGATCATCAGCATCTTATCAGCCGGGGTCTGACACCCGGGAGGTCGACGTGGCCTTCTCACTGTTTACCGCTGGCCCAGTGACATCACGACTAGTATCAATTGGCCTGGGCGGGGCTAAACTCTGTTCACTTGAATGGAGCTTAGCCCAGGCCAGTTGATACTAGTCGTGAGGTCACTGGGCCTGCGGTAAACAGTGAGAAGGCTGCGGCGCTGCGGGAGCACCGCTGCCTTCTCAAACAGCTGATTGGCGGGGGTCCCGGGTGTCGGACCCCCGCCGGTCAGATGCTGATGATCTATCCAGATGATAGATCATCACTTTAAACAAAGTGCAGAACACCTTTAACTTCTAGGCTTGGCTTTGGGTAGATGTTGAAAAAATAAATAACATTTTAAAAAAAGACAGTGAGTTAGATATTATTGTAATGTAAAATCTTTGTACTTTTCTTGAGCTTTGTTGTAACTTGAGCCCCCAACAAGAATAAAAATTCGTTTACTCACCTCTATTATTTCCTATTCATTTAGTTGCAACCCATTCTGCAGCGCTGTATGCAAAGTTGACAAATTATACATTTGATTCATGATAAATTCTATTTGTCAGCCAATGATATACATTGAAATGCATCTGTTTCCTTTACAATAGACCATGTGTCCTGTCTGTCTGGATCGGCTCAAGAATATGATCTTCATGTGTGGACATGGAACCTGTCAGCTCTGCGGCGATCGGATGAGTGAATGCCCCATTTGTCGGAAGGCCATTGAACGAAGAATCTTATTGTACTAGTCCCACAATTGCTTGTTTTTGTAGTATTTGCTTTCTGTACATAATTTTTAGTACTCTGGGGTTATTAGCGCAAGCTGCATTTGCTGTTGATTGGTTTGCTGCAGATGGGTATGCTTGATCTTGCCACCTTATATTCTTAGACATTTCTGTGTACTGTGTTTTATCTGCAAAGCACTTGTATTTTTCTGTGCTATTTAATACTGGAAAAAAAATTATTCAAATCGCACTGGTTTAGTGTGGTTGGTAATAAAGCAGTGGCAAGAGCAACTATACTTTTTATAGTGCAAAAACTTATTATTATTATTATTTTTATTTATTTTTTTAACGGTTGGTCATGTGCACAATTAGCGGACATTGTCCCACAAGTGCCCAGAAATTGAAATGCTTAGTAGTAGGCCTGCTGGTGGTCCTTGGACCAGAGATTGTATTTGCTGCATTAGAGCTTTATTTTCATTAAAGGAAGTAATAGAATTTCTTTTATTCATTTACAGATACAGTATGTCATGTTAGGAGAGAGAATCTGAGATGTTGTGCAGAAGGCAGAACAAAGAAGCTAACTTGATGTCTTTTCTGATACTGAATAATAATGAATGTAAACCTTACAAGTGCCCCAAACCACCACGCTCAGTACACTACCAGTGTGTCTGCTGGATTTTGATCACTGGACACCATTATTATTTTTTTTCCATTTTGCTTTTTTTTTTCAGTTTTATGTTAGAATATATTTATGGTAAGTGATCCTTTAATGTTCCGGAAGAAGTTCTCCCACTAAGGATTTGTTCCTCCACAACTCCTGTGTCATTTTGTATATGTAGGTGAGCAGCACATCTAGTGGGGCCAAGTTTGCCTCTTGAGCAGTGACTTGGCAGTTTGCTTTTTGTGCTGGAGATGCATACTGGTCAACACAAGACAGACTGGATGGACAATTTTGCTTTGTAATTTTGAAGAACCTTTTGTCATTCATTGATTAGTTCTTATAATAGTGTATGTGCATATATAATCGCCGGTAGAGACCTAATCTGAATGCTTAATCTAAATATGTTTTAAAAGGAAAAGTATTTTTTTCACAGCTCCTGTCTCTTATAAGTAACATGGTTGAAAAGGCATATATGGTGCAGCAACGTTCTAGCTATATGTTTGGGCACAGATCTGAATGGGCCTCTAGCTTTATACATGTCAAGGCGTCATGCAACCAGAATTTGTGGGTTATTTCCTGATATATTTACATTTAAAGCAATTGTAGGTTATTTTATCACAGAGTTATAAAGATTTTATACCTATTTACATGTCGACCTAACCTCACCTGTATTTTAGGGCTTAGAAGTGCATGTGCACTGCCATCAACAACCTCCGGCACTCCAGCTGTTCTGAAACTACATCTCTCAGAATCCTCTTTTCACTTCTGTGGGCGTTACAAGAACAGCCAAGTAAGTGTGCATGCTGGGAGTTGTGGTGTCACAGCAGCTGGAGTGCCGAAGGATGCTGATTCCTGTTGTAGGTCATCCATACTGAACATGTGGGTCTGAACTCCAAGTCCCAAACCCTGTATCACAGTAAAAGGAGCTTCGTGCTCCTTAAAGTCATGCACCCCCCTATTTTTCCTTACACAGACACCATGGCTCCCTCCATAAGACAGCTGTGCTGAACACTGCATCTTGTCCTGTGTAAGTGAGAAAGCACAGGTTCAGCCATATGTACAGGGATGAAGGGGAAGCTTAACTCACAGGAGCGACATGGCCCTTTCTGTGTGATGGCTGGCAGGGAGCACTGAACCCCCGGGCAGGAGGTTACTGTGCTGTCTGTGTGATTGCCACTGTCACACAGACCGAAGCAAAGTTGTTCTGTCCGAGGATGACTAGCTCCGCCTCTGCTCGCCCTCAATGAGCAGAGCATAGAGATAGGCAGGGCCCGGGCATAATAACTAAGCAGCGCTGCGCTCACAGCAGGCAGTCATGACTGTGTCAGAGGGCCCACCGGAGAGTGCCCTGGTGGGCCAGTCCAACACTGATTTAAAGGGATTATATATGAAAGTAATAATGTTCGAAAATTAACCCACACACAAACATGTACTCACCGTCCAAAGCAATTTTCACACTCCAAATGTTATACACTGTAATTAAAGAGAACCTGTCACCATGACATATAGTGCAATGTGTAGGCAGCATGTTATAGAGCAGGAGGAGCTGAGCAGATTGATGTATAGTTTTATGGGGGAAAGATTCAGTATAAATTGGATTAATTTATATCTCTGCTTCTTCCAGTTTAGTACCACCTCCATCAACAGATGTCCATACACAAGGCAGTGACTGATACTCTCTGTGTAAGCGTGTATACATAGATAGCCGTCAGTCACTGATAACATCTCCCCTGTGTACTGAGAACTGTCCACTGGGGAGAATGTATGAACTCCAATTTTTACAGAATCTTTTCCCATGAAGCTACATAACAATCTGCTCTGCTCCTCCTGCTCTATAACCTGCTGCCTGCAGATTACACTGCATTTTGCAGTGACAGATCCTCTTAAAAGGAATGCAACCTAGAAATGAGCAATTGGTTCTCCTCCAAATGGACTCTGCAATCTCCTAAAATAGGCAGTTTTGTAGATATCTGGCATGGAATCCTAGATTATTTCTTTCTTAGGTCTCTTTTAGAGTCACTACACACAGATTTGCACTGGGATTTTTTGGGGGCTGTAAAAATGCAAGAATATACGCACGCGTTTTATGTTTGCTTGGCCGCCCACATTTTTTGCTGCATTTTTTTTTTTACTAGACTGTGTGTGTGTCCACTAGCATTTTCTTCATGCTATTTATCCCCTATAGAGAAGGTGATGTGAAAATATCTTTAAAAAAGAAACATCATGAACATTTTTAAAAGTCAAAAAGACCAACAAAAAAAAACTCCACCTAATTATCAGAAACTAGTTAAGAAGTTAAAAACACGTGTGTCCCCTACAATTCATATTTCCTATAGACCTTCAGCTAACATTTGGAGCTGGCATTTTTACGGCAAACAACGCCTCTAAAAAAAAAAAAAAAATGTGCCAGCAAAAACCTGTGTGTGAATCCACCATAACATGAGGCGATGCAGCAATTATCCCATCCCATAAAAGATGCAATCACCCGACAAACAAAAATTTTTTAGGTGATCACCAGCACCTGGGACAATTATGAGGAAAGCTTGTTCCTGATAATTGGCCCCATCCTCAGCTAATTTATCATTGGTAGGCTTAAGCGAATTGACCTTCGGTTCATAATTCCAAAGTCGATTCATTCCAATACTTACATTTTAATCCTGTTTCCGTACAGCATTAAAATGTATTGGCTCTGTGGAACCAAAGCTCGTTTTGCCCAAAGTCACATGAGACTTCAGTCAATCCCTACTGTATGCATATCTGCGTATTTGAAAAACAATTCAAAATAGCAATCCAAACTGGGCTTTGGTATTGGCTGGTGTTTTGGTCAGCGATTTCCATCAGTGGTTGTGAGCCAAAACCAGGATTGGAGCCTCCATAGAGAGAAGGTATAAGGGAAAGATTTTCACCTGTTCTGTGTTTAGACCCGCACCTGGTTTTGGCTCAAAATCACTGAACGAACAGTGACTGTGTAAATAAGGCATAACAAGTATGTGTTGCTGGCAAATGCGGAAAGTGGGGCTGAACAAGCGCAGTAGTGATCATTCCTACCCACAGAGCCGCCCTCCCATTTTTATTCTCCTAAGGCCTCTTTCACACGACCGTTTTCCCCCCCCCCCCCCCGTTTACGGGCCGTTTTTTTGCATTCTGTATAGGGTCCGTATACGGAACCATTCATTTCAATGGTTCCACAAAAAAAACAAAAATGGAATGTACTCCGTATGCATTCCTTTTCCGTTCCGTTGAAAGATAGAACATGTCATGTCCTATTATTGCCCAAGTCAATGGGTCCGCAAATAATAAATAAAAAAAACAGAACACATGCAGAAATGCATCCGTATGTCTTCCGTATCCGTTCCGTTTTTGCGGAACCATCTATTGAAAAATTTTTTGTTCAGCCCAATTTTTTCTATGTAATTACTGTATATGCCATACGGAAGAACGGAACTGAAACGGAAACTCAACGGAAACTAAACAACGGATCAGTGAAAAACAGACCGCAAAACACTGAAAAAGCCATACGGTCGTGTGAAAGAGGCCTAATTCATTAGCCTAAGGGTAGTTTCACAGACAGCATTTTTTTTTAACAAAGTTTTGTGGGAGTTTTTCATATTTTTTAGACCCAAAACCAGAAGTGGATTTAAAAAGAATGGAAAATATAAAAGAACAGATTGTTTTGCTTGCTGCTGGTTTTACTTCTGATTAAAAAACTGTGATGTGTGAAACCACTCTTATGATCAGTCCAGCATGTCATGTTCTTGTCTGTTTTGCGAACAAGAATAGTCATTTCTAGTGGTGGAACTGAGAAAATGCAGATCGAACATGGAAAGTGCCAGTATTTTGCGGATCTGTGGTTTGCGAACTGCAATACGGATACGGTTGTGTGCATGAGGGCTATGCACAACAGTGCTGCTAATCCAGAGATGGCTGCTGCCAGAGAAATCAGTAGCCGTCCACATTTGATCATTCCAGTCAAAACTATCATTAGATCAGTGTATTCTTTAACTATTTTATTTTCTTCAATGACACGTTTTTTAGATAGGTGTTTTTTTTTTAACCTTAATTTCACTATACATATTCATATGTCCCCAAGAAAAATCTTCACACATTAAGGCTTCATGCACACAAGATCTGTTGTTGAAGACCCATTGACTTCAGTGGGTCCATGGTCTGCATTTCTGTATCCGTGTGTCCGCATATGCATTTGTATGTCCATTCCACAAATAAATAGAACATGTCCTAGATTTGACTACAAAATACAGACCCATTGAAGTCAATCAGTCCGCAAAAAATGCGGATGCAACATGAAAGGCAGACCACAAAATACATACGGTCGTGTGCATGAGCCCTGACAAGTGAATAAACGACCACATGAAATAATTGGAGTGTTCCTTTCGAGCTGAAGGGTGAATAGATAATATCGTGAGGATCTGCTTTTATTTTTTTTATTTTTTTTTTACTGTTACCATACCTTTTATTATTTGTGCCTTGAATTTGTAGTATTATCCTCGACATACTAGTACAAGTAACACTGTGATTACATTTGTTGGGAACTGCAAGAAATTGCATGTATGGCCCATAGTTTTCTTTAGAATAACAGATAAGACCCATCAGCTCTCTTGACATGGTATATACTGTATTTGCGGAGGCGAGCGTATCCGTCCAGACTTACAATGTAAGTCAATGGGGACGGATCCGCTTGAAGATGACACTATATGGCTCAATCTTCAAGCGGATCCGTTCCCCATTGACTTTCAATGTAAAGTCTGAACGGATCCGCTCAGACAACTTTCACACTTAGAAAATTTTCTAAGTTTTAATGCAGACGCATCCGTTCTGAACGGATGCGAACGTCTGCATTATCGGAACGGATCCGTCTGATGAAACATCAGACGGATCCGCTCCGAACGCAAGTGTGAAAGTAGCCTAAAATGGAGAGCTGACAAGTCCTCTTTAAGGGCTGATTCACACATCCCATGTCTGTTTTGCTGATGCAAAAACCCTGTTGCACCTGCAAAGGTCTGAGTTCATGTCTTTTTTTTTTCACAATGATATTTTTTTTTTGTTTATGCAAACATGGAAATCTTTTTTTTTATTTAAAAAAAACAACAACTCATCAGTTTTTTATATAGTTGATCAGTAAAAAATGTGTGTTCTGTTAGTGGTTTTCATGGAGCCATAGATTTCTGTGGGTGTGTTTGGACTGCAAAATGGACCAAGGTAGCGCATGTTGTTTGTGGAGGGGGTAAATAAGCACCCAAAAATCAATGGATATGTGCGCTGTCCATGGAGAAGACTGACAGCACATGGCCTTGTTTCACTGATGTGAATAAGCCTTTGGCCTCATGCACACAACAGTTGTTCGGGTTCGCATCCGAGCCGCAGTTTTTGCGGCTGGGGTGCGGACCCATTCACTTCAATGCGGCTGCAAAAGATGCAGACAGCACTGTGTGCTGTCCGCATCCGTTGCTCCGTTCTGTGGCCTCGCTAAAAAAATATAACGTGTCCTATTCTTGTCCTCGCTTTGCGGACAAGAATAGGCATTTATATTAAAGGCTGTCCGTGCCGTTCCGCAAATTGCGGAACACGCACGGACGCCATCCGTGTTTTGCGGACCGTAAAACACACCACATTCATGTGCATGAGGCCTTTAGCAGATTTTCATTAAAGCAGATTATGTACAGTATATTTGTGCATTTAAATATTTTCAGTGTGATTCACACATTTAAAAAAAAAATTGGAAATATAAAAATAAAATAAAAGGGGGTTTAATGTCATCTGACACGTTACTGATTATACTGAACTAATTCTTGTATCTAAAGTTTAATATTGACCAGTCTAGGTGTCCATCATTTCCTATCAGAAAGCGTTTTAAAGGCTACTCTGTTTAGGCTACTTTCACACTAGCAGCAGCCTTCTCCGGCAGGCCGTTTCGGGGGGTGATCAGCCTTCCGGATCCGTGCTGCTGCTAGTGCACAGTGCCTACAAAAGTCCACTCTGGCCTCATTCACTATAATGGTGCCGGGCTAGAGGTCCGGCCGCAGCATGGCAAACATGTCGAGAGGCGGCCAGAATAAAACTACGACATGTAGTGAATGGGGCCGAAGCGGACTGCCGATGGCACGGTGCACTAGCGGCAGCACGGAACAGCCTGCCGGAGACAGCTGCCACTAGTGGGAAAGTAGCCTTAGCTGCTCTTGTTATTCTTATATTGCATAGTATGCAACAACAAAAAAGTTTCAACTTTGTAGAAATAGTTTTTTGTTTTTTTTGTTGTTTATATCAGCTTTTTGTATGTATTTTTTGTTGCCCATGAGGCTAAATATTGCTTAAATTGCTTTATGTTTCGAGATTATTAGTAAGTACTATACAGGACTAGTGCTGATTGAAGGCCTGTTTCACATGGCCATAATATGGTTATGGCAACTTTAAACAGGTCAGTATTTGTAAGTCAATACTAGGAGGTCTAAAACAATAAAGGGTCACAGATCTTTATTTTCTTCCTAACTCCAGTTTTTGACTTACAAGTACTGATGCAAAATACTGATCGTGTGAAATTGGCCTGTATTTTAGGGGTCCATATTTATGACCACAACTCCGGGCTCCCCCTACGATTTTTCAGCAATGCTAAGTAAGATCGGTCTATAGGTAGACACATATTTAACTAATGTAATATTTTTTATTATCTGCTTATTGTTCTATGTTCAGATATTCAATGTAGAATGTTTTGTTATGTAGCAGTTTGTTCTGTGTTTCTAAGAAAAAATCAAGACCTGCAAACATTTTGTACGCTGCTGGCAATTCTCCTTTGCTTGTCATATTGCAGCACGGCTTATGCTTTAATAAACACTAACATTTGAAGCCCGGCAACGTTTTGTGTCGAGTGATAAATTTTCATTTTGTAATATACCGCATTTTTCACTTTTTAAGAAGCACCTGCCCATAACACGCACCTAGGTTTTAGAGGAGAAATTATTATTTTTTTGTCAGATCAGACAGTAAAAAAAAACAAAAAAAAAACGTAACTCTCCTGTCTGGACAGTGCACTCTTCCTGCACTCACTGCTTCTTGGTCTTCTGCCTTCACCATGCTGCACTGTGATCTTGCGTTGCACAGCATCAAGTCATAATGCACGCCTACGTGCACTACATCCTGACTCTTTACGCAGTCGGGACACAGTGTAGTGCGCGTCCGGAAGAAGATTAATGAGCGGCGTGTACAGCCAGCACTATCAGCGCTGCACTCCCCGCGCCTCTTGCATACTAATGAGCACTCACATAAAGCGCTTATTTATATTCGTTTCATAAGATGCACTGCCATTTTCGCACTGCTTTTGCATCTTATAAAGCGAAAAATACGGTATACATATGTTAAAAGTATCAGTGGGAAAAGGGGGCAAATTGTATCCTTTGGGTTGAGCCATCTACAGAGTCAGTGGAACATGACCTCGGTTACTGACACAGGGTGACAGACTGCCCACCTGACAGTTCACTAGAACCATTGAGGTGTTAAGGACTGTTGGGGTCCATTCACATGTCCGTTGTTTCTTTCCTGATCTGTTCCGTTTTTTGCGGAACAGATCTGGACCAGATCTGTACCCATTCATTTTCAATGGGTCCTGAAAAAAATCGGACAGCTCAATGTCTAATTTTTTTTTCAAGACCCATTGAAAATGAATGGGTACAGATCTGGTCCAGATCTGTTCCGCAAAAAACGGAACAGATCAGGAAAGAAACAACGGACGTGTGAATAGACCCTTACTAGATGTTTCCATCTACAGGTGAAACTCGAAAACTTAGAATATCGTGCAAAGTTCATTTATTTCGGTAATGCAACTTAAAAGGTGAAGCTAACATATGAGATGGACTCATTACATGCAAAGCGAGATATTTCAAGCCTTTATTTGGTATAATTTGGATGATTATGGCTTACAGCTTATGAAACCCCAAAGTCACAATCTCGGGTCCCCTTTGCTCAGAGGATATGGATTAATTTGCTGACTAGAGAGTGACACTTTGAGCCTAGAATATTGAACCTTTTCACAATATTCTAATTCTACGTTGCATTACTGAAATAAATGAACTTTTGCACAATATTCAAATTTTTCGAGTTCACAACAGACAGCGGCTGATCTGAACACTGATCCTTTCAATTGAATTGATATATTCAAATAGCTGATTTTCTGTTTGTCCATGCAGCATGTTCTATCATTTGTTCAATTTGTCCACAAGACTCATTCAAATGAATAGGTCTGCAGTAAAAACAGATGGCAGACAGACTCCATCTGTGTTTCGTCCGTTTAAAAAGTGTCCTATTTGTCAACAAGGGTCCTCTCTCGTGGTAATGGTGCGATTTTAAAGCAACTCAGTAGCTTCTACGTCACCAAGTACCCATAGCCCAATATAGGAGAAAATGTCAGAGGTCATGTGGCACAATATGAAATGGTTGTCAACTTTCTCTGTGATTTTACTTATGGAATAAAAATACAAGTTTCATGGATTTGGTGTCACATCTTTTGTAAGTAGACTTTTCAAGTATACAGCGTACAGCCAAACCTTATTTATTCTCTGCTCAGTGCCATGAGTAGAGATGAGCGAATTTCATATTTTGAAATTCGTTCACACTTCGTTTGGTGGTAAAAGTTGAATTGCATTAGGGATTCCGTTACCACGGACCATAACGCAATTCTATGACGGAATGACTTTAGAGGCATTCCGTTCATTCCGTCATAATAAAAGTCTATGGGCTGCAAAATGGATCCGTCCCGTTTCCGTTATGCGGGAGAGGACGGATCCGTTTTGCAGCCCATAGACTTCTATTATGACAGAATGAATAACTGCCTCTAAAGGCATTCCGTCATAGAATTGCGTTATGGTCCGTGGTAAGGGAATCCATAACGCAATTCACCTTTTACCACCAAACTAAGTGTGAACGAATTTCATAAGCGGAAATTCGCTCATCTCTAGCCATGAGCTGATGTTATACACAGTCAAATCACATTATTATGACCTCCAGCTAATATTCAGAGTTTAACAGCTGTGTGCAGCTAGAGGGGCTGGGAGTGACTCAATAAGGTCCTGGTAGGTTGTTACAGGTATCAGTGCACCCCAATCGAGGTAGTCCCACAGATGCTCAATTTGGTTCGTCTGAGGACATTTCTAGCCAAGTGACATGTCACAATGCGTTGCTGGAGGTTCCCATTCCCCCCACGGAAGACAATCTGCATGTATGGGTGTACGTGATCTAAAAGGTTGGATTTATTGGTTGAGAGTGCCTTCCACATGGATGAGTGGGCCCTGAGAATCCAACAAAAACATTCCCTTGACCATAATGTTGTTACTACCAGCTTGTGGTCTTCCAGCAATGGTTTCAGGGTGTTTGTTTCCTGATGTTTCTTGCCTGACATGGAAGAAAGGGATGCAAATGAGCTCTTAACAAGCTCTGCCTCTTATGCCACCAGATGTGAGGCAGCTATCCTATAAGTCACTGTTCAACCCTTTTAAATAGGCCTTAAGATATGACTTGGATAATAAATAAGCCAGCACCTCATCTGCAGACAGCTGTTTCGGGGTGATTGCCCCTCAGAGCAGAGAGTACTAAGAGGCCTAGGTCAGGATTTGGGGGATACTATCTCTCTTTGGGAGGGAGAGCGCTTTAATCGGCGTGAGGAGACTTATAGGCCATACGTGCTCCTCTGGCAGATGAGGTGCTGGCTTAAGGGTCGAACAGTGACTTATAGGATAGCTGCCTTACATCTGGTGGCATTAGGGGCACATCTTGTTAATGCATCCCTTTCTTCCCAGAATTCCAGAGGAGCGTATGGCCTATACGTCTCCTCACGCCGGTTAAAGCACTTTCTCCAAAGGGAGAGATAGTATCCCCCAATTGCCTGACATGCCAACGTCTATCTATTCGATGAAGCAGAAAACGTGACTTATCAGAGAAGACAACCCTTTGCCAATCAGTGGAGGTCTAAATCCAATAGTGCCACAAAAATTGAAGCCTTTTCTGCTGATGCAGCATTGTTACCAGAGGTGAGTGATCATCCATCTGCTTCAGAGTCTCATACACAGTAGGGTCTGCTGAACTGTTGTTTTAGATACACGTCTGGTAGCCCCCCCTACTGTAGCATGTCAGTCCGCCCTCGCACACCTTCATAGCCGACGTTCACCTCTCACATCAATGACTCGTGGTTCTCTGCCGTTTCCACATCGCTTCTTCACAATGGTGCCATTTGTCCACCCACGATACATTTTTACCACAGCAGCTCGTGAACAGTTTACAAACTGCTGTTTTAGAAATACTGCCATCCTTGGCCCAAAAGCCAATAATCATCTCTTTTTACAACTGTAAAAAAAAATCACCCCTTTTTCCCATGACAGTAATGAGGGATTAATGTGCAGACATCCTATCACACACCAGTATATACCCACTAAGCCAGCTCAGGACAAGTAGCTTCCTTAATCAACAACGCGCTGCCGACATCAAATGTATTGGTCATAATAATGTGACTATTATGTGTGAAGACTTTCTTAAGCAATAGGTGTGTCAAGTAACAATTGTATACAACAAAAGCTATGCATTTAAAAGTAGACAGTACATGGATGACATCTGTGTGCTGTCTGCATTTTTTGCAGACCCATAGAAATGAATGCATCCACATGCGATCTGCAAAATATGTGGATCGGACACAGACCAAAACTACGGTCGTGTGCATGAAGCCTTAAGCCTCATTTAGACATCAGTGTTTTGGTCAGTGATTTCCATCGGTGATTGTGAGCCAAAACCAGGATTGGAGCCTCTACAGACATAAGGGAAAGATCTGCACCTGGTTTTGGCTCATAATTAGCGTTGAGCGAAGAGAGGTTTGGGTGCTTCATCTGAAGCCGCTTCGTTCAAAACTTTGGAATAATGCTGTACAGAGATTCATCTCCGTACAGTATTAGAATGTATGGGCTCTGATGTGCCAAAGCTAGTTATTCACGAAGTCACACCTAAGGGTACTTTCACACTTGCGTTTTTCTTTTCCGGCATAGAGTTCCGTCACAGGGGCTCTATACCGGAAAATAACTGATCAGGCATATCCCCATGCATTCTGAATGGAGAGTAATCTGTTCAGGATGTCTTCAGTTCAGTCGTTTTAACTGATCAGGCAAAAGAGAAAACCGCAGCATGCTACGATTTTATCTCCAGCGGAAAAAAACTGAAGACTTGCCTGAATGCATTTTTTCCCATAGGAATGTATTAGTGCCAGATCCGGCATTTAGAATACTGGAATGCCGGATCCGTCCTTCCGGTATGCGCATGCGCAGACTGAAAAAAAGGTGAAAAAGATAAATGACGGATCCGTTTTGCCGGATGACACCGGAAAGACGGATCTGGCATTTCAATGCATTTTTTCGACTGATCAGGCATTTTTAAGACTGATCAGGATCCTGATCAGTCTTAGGGCTCTTTCACACTTGCGTTGTTCTTTTCCGGCATAGAGTTCCGTCGTCGGGGCTCTATGCCGGAAGAATCCTGATCAGGATTATCCCCATGCATTCTGAATGGAGAGAAATCCGTTTTTGATGTCTTCAGTTCCGGAACGGAACGTTTTTTGGCGGAGAAAATACCGCAGCATGCTGCGCTTTTTGCTCCGGTCAAAAATCCTGAACACTTGCCGCAAGTGAAAGGCATTAATCCGGATCCGGCCTTAAGCTAAACGTCGTTTCAGCGCATTACCGGATCCGACGTTTAGCTTTTTCTGAATGGTTACCATGGCTGCCAGGACGCTAAAGTCCTGTTTGCCATGGTAAAGTGTAGTGGGGAGTGGGGGAGCAGTATACTTACCGTCCGTGCGGCTCCCGGTGCGCTCCAGAGTGACGTCAGGGCGCCCCACGCGCATGGATGACGTGATCACGTCATCCATGCGCATGGGGCGCTCTGACGTCATTCTGGAGCGCCCCGGGAGCCGCACGGACGGTAAGTATACTGCTCCCCCGCTCCCCACTACTACTATGGCAGCCAGGACTTTAATAGCGTCCTGGGTGCCATAGTAACACTGAACGCATTTTGAAGACTGATCCGTCTTCAACTGCTTTCAGTTCACTTGCGTTGTTACGGATCCGGCGGGCACCTCCGGCAAATGGAGTGCACGATGGATCCGGACAACACAAGTGTGAAAGAGGCCTAATGCCATCAGTTGGCATACGTTTTGCCTGATCCGGCAGGCAGTTCCGGCGACGGAACTGCTTGCCGGATCTCTCTGCCGCAAGTGTGAAAGTAGCCTAACTTCATTGAATAACTTCAGTTTGGTTTAAAGTTTTCCACTTTAAAAATCAAGATTGCTGTGTTGCCAAGCCCTTACTATTTATTACTATTTATTGCTTATAGTGGGTTAGTATGAATAGAACTGTTCCAGGCATTTTGAGTCTTTAGTTGTAGTAATATCTCCTCATGCCACAAGGTGGCAGCATTCACCGTGATAAAGGTTACATAGCTGCATCTGTGCTCCTTGCTGCTCCCCATAATGTACTTTTTGAAAACCGACGTATGAATGAGTCTGCATCCGTTCCGCAATTTTGCGGAACAGGTGCGGACCCATTCATTTCAATGTAGCCGCAAAAGATACGGACAGCACACTGTGTGCTATCTGCATCCGTTGCTCCGTTCCGTGGCCCCCGCAAAAAATATAGAGCATGTCCTATTGTTTGCAATTGCGGACAAAAATAGACATTTTCTATGATGGCAGCGGCTATGTGCAGTCCACAAATTGCGGAACGCACATGGGCCGGTATCCGTAATTTGCGAATCTGCAAAACACTATTGCCGTGTGAATGTAGCCTTAAATGTCTTCTACCATAGGCAGCTTGGATATGGTAACACATTATTCGTTTGGCATTCACTTGGCTTCTCTCATTTTTATTACAATTCTTTTCCCCAGTAATCAGTTATAGCTCTTTGGTACACATCTGTGGTAGTTGTATGCTAGTACTTTATTTTGATTGCTGTAGTTAGAATTCTTATTAGTTGCAAATTCTTTGTACCTAATCGGGGACACCAAGAGCTGATACACAGCATACAGCAGATCATCCGCTCTGTTAAATAAAAACCTCAGGCAAAACAATTGATATTTAGCCCTTTTCTCCCTTGCAGCTTTATGTCCTCTGGTCCTTCCCATTGCTGTTTGTCACTTCTACAACCAGGAAACCAATCTGTGCACACAGGTCACTGCTGCAACCCATCACTGGCCTCAGCGGTGATGTCCTGTGTACACCTTAGTCCAGTGATTGGCTGCATGGTGACCTGGGTAAATATGGCTTCTTTTGTTATTTTAGCACATTTACAGGGGCTGCCCAAGTTTTTAACTTGAACAACCCCTTGAATGATCATTGCTATGGTTACTTTCACACTTGCGTTGTTAATCCCGGTGTTGAGATCCGGCAGAGGATCTCAATACCAGAATTAAACAGATCTGTTTTGATTTTGCACATTCAGGATGCATCCATTCCGTTAGGATGCAGTTGTGCGAAATCAAAACGGAAAAAAACTGATCCATCACTAAATACCTTGAAAGTCAATGAGTGACGGATCAGTTTTTTTGGGCTCCTAAAAAAACGGATCCGTCACCATTGACTTACATATACAGATCCATTTTTTTATGACCGGACAAAAATCTGCAGCTAGCAGCAGTTTGGTTTCCGGCCACAAAACAGAATACTGACTGAACGGAAGACATCCTGAATGGATCTCTTTCCATTCAGAATGCATGAGGACCAATTGGAAGCGTTTATTTTCGGTATTGAGATCCTCTGCCGGATTTCAATACCGGAAAACAACAACGCAAGTGTGAAAGTAGCCTATGATTGTTCTGCCCCATAGAAATGTATTGTTTGTTGTCAGCACATCCCTGTTCATACACGGCAATGTGCTGAATAAATGACAGGTATTCTGCCGAACTTGGTTTTTGCTTGTTTCTCAGATGAACAGCTGCACATTTACATGGGGCAATTATCAGGAACAATCACACTCAGACAGTACTTTTAATCTGACCTTTAAATAAATGCACCAGATGTATGCAACCATATACATTAGTGTTCAATAAAATAGCATAAAAAGTTGAATAAAAAGAGATCAAAATGTCGTACACACCCAAAAATATCAATGAAAAGTACAGATTTCTCTGCAAAAAATGAGCTCTCACGCAGCTCCATACACATAAAAGTACAAAAGTTATGGGGATCAGAATATGACGATGCAAAGAGAAAATTAGTTTTTTTCCAAAGTTTTTCTTTTTAGTGTTAAAACGCAAAAGAACTATACATATGTGGTTTCACTGTAATTGTACTGACCTGGAGAATGAAAGTAACAGTCAGTTTTACCGCAAAGGAAAAGCTGTAAAAACAAAACCCATAAGGGCATAAGGCTCCATTCACACGTCCGTAACGTGTTTTGCGGATCTGCAAAACATGGACAGCGGCAATGTGCGTTCCGCATTTCACGGACACCGGCACTATAATTAGGGCTGTATTACACTGGCAGATTGTCTGCCAGATGATTACAAACGAGCGTTTATAGTAACGCTTGTTAGCAATCATCTGGCAGTCTAAGGGGTGTTTCACACGAGCGAGTCCATTGCGGGAATCACGCTCCGTGTGTGAGTGTGATCCTCCGCTCTGGACTTGCAGGAGCGCACAGTATTATCATGATGTATAATGCTATGTGTCTCTGCTTGACCTTATTTCTACAGGATCATACTGACCGCTTTATGTCACTATGATTCTGTGGTAAAAAGGCCATGCAGAGACACATAGCATTATAAATCATGATAATGCCGTGCGCTCCTGCAAGTCCAGAGCGGAGGATCCCACTCACACACGCTCGGTGAAACAGCCCTAATACCGCCACCACCTTTGCTCGTTCATCGGGCAATTGTGATCTTTCAGCATGCTTAAAGATCATGATTTGCCGGCAGCAGATCATGCTGTCTAATTATAATCTGCTGCCGGCAAACAACTAGTCAGCATGGGGGTAAGCGATGGCCTAATGATCACTCAACCCCTTGCTGTGGAGGACTAGAAAGAAGGCGGTTGCCTGGAAGGAACGCTTCCTTCCTGACAATTGCCTGCAGGATCACTAAATGTAATACAGGCTTTAACCTTTCATATCTATGACCAAGTCATAGGACATATATCATCAGTCATTAATGTCTCTGCACAATGTGGTTTGCTGTCAGCAGGGGGCGCTAGAAATTAGGAGACACTAAAAGAACTGTTCGGATTAACTGAACTAGACTCTTCATAAACTGCTTTATGATAAGCCAGGAGTAGCTAGGCAAGGAAAAAAGTGAAAATGCTGTCCATGCACTCTGTGCCTCTACCTCTCATAGTACTGTACCATACAATTATTGATGAGGGCAAAGTTCCAGTCATTAGAGCAAAATCTGCCAACTTGTAAAAGCCACGTTGTGTTAATCTAATCTAAATTTAGTGTATACTTGGAACACAGTGGCAATACTACATGAATGGCTAGTTTCTGACCCTAATCTTATTGATGTTCATTTTCTGTTTATCTTTAGCTGATTTAGACTTTCTGATATCATTAATGTGATATGAGCATTGAATACATAGAGTTTTTGACGGCTTCCTTGACTATATGCACAGATTTATTACTATATTTATGAGCTTATATTGCACTTCTGAAGGCCAAACAGCAGGTAAGGCCCAGGTCCATTATCTTATGTGTCCAAAGATGTGAGTCGCCACATTAGAGAAGACAGAGAAGAAAAAAAAGTCCTTCAGCTTGAAGATGCTTCCATAGACTGTCCCACATAAGGTCTGTTTGTGAGCAGACTCAGATTGGCCCACTGGAGAACAGATAAATCTACCCGGTTAGCCCGCAGTCTCCCACCCACTGCATAAGTATACTGTACTACATACAACTAACTACCCAGTTTATTATTATAGATGCAGCAGGTGGCTGAGATGACTTCTAGGTACAGACGCAGGCCAGCCAGTATCCTCTTTCTTTTGGAACCCACCTTCTCTAAACCGCTACTGCCTGCCGCTGTGTGAGCATGTGTTCAAGGCAAGAGCCAGTCAACATAATACTTATAGAACAGGCTACAACTGAAAAAGATGTGTTTACTACATATTTAGGGATTTGCGAATGGACAGTCAGGTAATATTTGCATGTAGCTATAAAGAACATATGTGACAAAGGCCAAAATAATGAATAAAAAATAAAATCTTTATTGAATTACAAGAGATTTTTAAAAAATACAAAAACTGTATTGCAAAGTGAACATCTCATTGGGAATATTTCATGTCCAATTGTGGAGAAATTATAGAGTGAACAAAAGCTGCATCCAGGGGACCTCTAGAAAGCATATGCCATTTGTAACACTGGTGTTTTCTTCTGTGGCTGAGATGCATTTGTGCCCCCTGAGTTTCCAGGGACCAGGTTGGACCTCTGCACCTCTTGAAACTACTCCCCTGATCCCAAGAGTACACACCATGGGTCCATGGCCATTGTCGGCCACTTTTAGCATGCATTTGTAGCTAATTATAATCTGCTGCCCAAAGAAAAGAAAGACAAAAGGACATGTAAAACAGTGCCCCTTAATCGGTGAACATAGATATAACCTCAGCTTCCATTGCCTTTGCTACTACTCCTGTAGTGGTGTATGCTGTGTCAGAGAGCTGAAATGCTTTTAGTACCAGGTTAATGCTTTGTAAATTATTGAGAAGTTTGCAGCATCCCTCATATGTCCAGCTGGTTTCACCTTCCAGCTGCCTCTGTATGTTTTCGGTATAGTATAGGACCTGAATACTAAGCCTCCAAATGTTCATCACATATCTATAATATACGGCCGTATTATATTCCGTTTTATTTAATATGTTGCATGTTCAATGATTAGGAGTAGGATTTAGGGGTTTGATTGGATCCTCTTAAATCTTTTATTAAAGTCATTTCTAGTTAACAGAATTGGTTGTTGGTGGATTCAAAGGAGCTGTTGACTTCAGAGGCAGCTCTGGCAATCAGGCCTCCATGCATCATATATTTTAAGGTGTTTTTCATACTCTGACGCTAAATCACGCAGGGCAAAGGCTGCTAGGAGGAGGCTTCCACCCAACAGTAAACCCGGGGACGTCACAGGCATTAATAGGCGGGCTTTAGCACTGCCCTAGCCTGTAAAATGCTAGGGCAGCGCAAAAGCCTGCCCATCAAAGCCAGTGATGTCACCGGGAATACTGCTAGGTAGAAGTCTCATCCTAGCAGTGTGCCAATGTAAACAAAAAAGCCCTGTAATGGTCCGATGCTCATATCAGGGGGCCGGAGGGGTGAAGATAGGGATATGTCTGGGTTCAGCTCTGAACCCGGCCAGACAACCACTTTAATGGCATAACCTATAGATTTGCCATAAACGATTATGGTGGATATAACTAACACCCAGGGTCAAAATAACTATTTTGCTTGGTTTTTTAATATGAAGGTATGAATGAGACAATTTGCATTTGGACTAGTGGAAACATTGCTGAGAAGATATATGTGTATAAATTATAAATATGCTGCACATTGGAGATAATATTCTACCTACAGCTGTTTTTCTGTTACGGCACTGTGTTTCACCATGTTAGGCAAACAAGGTGGCAAAAAGGGCCAGGAACCTGTTAGACAGGAAAAAGTGATTTTAATGAACTGTAAAAGCAGCTCAGGTGTTTATAGGTTAGGAGGTATTCTAGTAAAAAAAACTTTTGTTTGCTTAACAAAAAAATCTGTCTTAGAAATCATGCAAGTGTCCAGTATGGATGAAGTAAAGTCTATAAAATGACTCTATGCAAATGTACAGGAGGTTGTCAGGAGTCTGGAACACACCTGTCACTGACAAGAGACAAAATGCAACACAGCTCCTTAGATTTGGGAGATCTGCTCTGTTGTACATCTTTGAAGGGGCTGTCTAAGATTTTCATATTGATGACCAGGGGTGGACTGGGAACTTACAGTGACCCTGGAAAAAAATATAAGTGGCCCCATGTTGTAGGCAGGTCCAAATGAACAGAAGGCACGACAACACAAGTGGGCTGCAGTAATGCCATAGCACAAAATATTGTCCCAGAAGCAAATACTACAGTGCAGCACAATGAACTGCCTCAAATGTTGTCCCTCTGGTGGACATCAATAGCTGCCATTTTCTGTCCTCCCTCTCTAGTTGAGTTATCTCTGATTAAGATATGGAGCAGTTTATCTCCACAGGGTTTCTACTACTCGCACCTTCTCTTCACACTGGCATATTTCTAAAATATATCTTGCTCTTTTCTTTACATCTTTGCTTCCCTGGCTAGTTTTCTCTCTAGAGCCGGTTCACTGCATCTACACCCTTCAATGTCCTGACATCCATTGACTCATGTGTCTTTCTGCTTTCACAGCTATCTACTGTCTGCCTCTAGACCAGGGGTGCACAACCCACGGCCTTCAGGGCCACGGTTTGCGACCCTGTCCTGCTGGACAGAAACACAGCTGATCGTGTGATGAACTGTGTTTCTTCCTAGAGCGTGGCACTGCGCTGGATTACAGCTCCTGTTAGTGACAGCAGAAGTTTATTACCTCTTCTGCCTTCTCCTTAGATAGGTGCAGTGAACAGAGGAAGCGGCATTGGGCCTGGGGATCACATGACCGCTGAGCGTCTTAGGGTATGCCCAATGAAACAGTTGAAGCTGATGCCCTCAGTTGAACTGGAAGAGAGCAGGTGCAGGCAGTGTTCGGCGCTGCGCCTGTAGGCTATGCTGAAGGGAATAGGTGGGCGGGGTTATCGGCCTCTCGTGATGTAGCCGGGGGGCAGGGCAACGGCTCTGCTGAGGGAGTAGTGTATGTGCGGAGGAGAGGCGTGGTTGGGCTTTGTAGGGGGGCCAGTCTGGGCAGTTAATGGGTGCGTTCCTGGGTAAAAAAAAAAAATGTAAATAATGCCCCTCTTGGCACCTTAACCACCTCAGCCCCCAGTGCTTAAACACCCTGAAAGACCAGGCCACTTTTTACACTTCTGACCTACACTACTTTCACCGTTTATTGCTCGGTCATGCAACTTACCACCCAAATGAATTTTACCTCCTTTTCTTCTCACTAATAGAGCTTTCATTTGGTGGTATTTCATTGCTGCTGACATTTTTACTTTTTTTGTTATTAATCGAAATTTAACGATTTTTTTGCAAAAAAATGACATTTTTCACTTTCAGTTGTAAAATTTTGCAAAAAAAACGACATCCATATAGAAATTTTGCTCTAAATTTATAGTTCTACATGTCTTTGATAAAAAAAAAATGTTTGGGTAAAAAAAAAATGGTTTGGGTAAAAGTTATAGCGTTTACAAACTATGGTACAAAAATGTGAATTTCCGCTTTTTGAAGCAGCTCTGACTTTCTGAGCACCTGTCATGTTTCCTGAGGTTCTACAATGCCCAGACAGTACAAACACCCCACAAATGACCCCATTTCTGAAAGTACACACCCTAAGGTATTCGCTGATGGGCATAGTGAGTTCATAGAACTTTTTATTTTTTGTCACAAGTTAGCGGAAAATGATGATTTTTTTTTTTTTTTTTTTTTTCCTTACAAAGTCTCATATTCCACTAACTTGTGACAAAAAATAAAAACTTCTATGAACTCACTATGCCCATCAGCGAATACCTTGGGGTCTCTTCTTTCCAAAATGGGGTCACTTGTGGGGTAGTTATACTGCCCTGGCATTCTAGGGGCCCAAATGTGTGGTAAGGAGTTTGAAATCAAATTCTGTAAAAAATGACCTGTGAAATCCGAAAGGTGCTCTTTGGAATATGGGCCCCTTTGCCCACCTAGGCTGCAAAAAAGTGTCACACATCTGGTATCTCCGTACTCAGGAGAAGGTGGGGAATGTGTTTTGGGGTGTCATTTTATATATACCCATGCTGGGTGAGAGAAATATCTTGGCAAAAGACAACTTTTCCCATTTTTTTATACAAAGTTGTCATTTGACCAAGATATTTATCTCACCCAGCATGGGTATATGTAAAAAGACACCCCAAAACACATTCCTCAACTTCTCCTGAGTACGGGGATACCAGATGTGTGACACTTTTTTGCAGCCTAGGTGGGCAAAGGGGCCCATATTCCAAAGAGCACCTTTCGGATTTCACTCCTCATTTTTTCCTGAATTTGATTTCAAACTCCTTACCACACATTTGGGCCCCTAGAATACCAGGGCAGTATAACTACCCCACAAGTGACCCCATTTTGGAAAGAAGACACCCCAAGGTATTCCGTGAGGGGCATGGCGAGTTCCTAGAATTTTTTATTTTTTGTCACAAGTTAGTGGAAAATGATGATTTTTTTTTTTTTTTTTTTTTTTCATACAAAGTCTCATATTCCACAAACTTGTGACAAAAAATAAAAACTTCCATGAACTCACTATGCCCATCAGCGAATACCTTGGGGTCTCTTCTTTCCAAAATGGGGTCACTTGTGTGGTAGTTATACTGCCCTGGCATTCTAGGGGCCCAAATGTGTGGTAAGTAGGTAAATGACCTGTGAAATCCGAAAGGTGCTCTTTGGAATGTGGGCCCCTTTGCCCACCTAGGCTGCAAAAAAGTGTCACACATCTGGTATCCCCGTATTCAGGAGAAGTTGAGGAATGTGTTTTGGGGTGTCTTTTTACATATACCCATGCTGGGTGAGATAAATATCTTGGTCAAATGCCAACTTTGTATAAAAAAATGGGAAAAGTTGTCTTTTGCCAAGATATTTCTCTCACCCAGCATGGGTATATGTAAAATGACACCCCAAAACACATTCCCCAACTTCTCCCGATTACGGAGATACCAGATGTGTGACACTTTTTTGCAGCCGAGGTGGGCAAAGGGGCCCATATTCAAAAGAGCACCTTTCGGATTTCACAGGTCATTTTTTACAGAATTTGATTTCAAACTCCTTACCACACATTTGGGCCCCTAGAATGCCAGGGCAGTATAACTACCCCACAAGTGACCCCATTTTGGAAAGAAGAGACCCCAAGGTATTCGCTGATGGGCAAAGTGAGTTCATGGAAGTTTTTATTTTTTGTCACAAGTTAGTGGAATATGAGACTTTGTATGAAAAAAAAAAAAAAAAAAAAAATAAGCATTTTCCACTAACTTGTGACAAAAAATAAAAAATTCTAGGAACTCGCCATGCCCCTCACAGAATACCTTGGGGTGTCTTCTTTCCAAAATGGGGTCACTTGTGGGGTAGTTATACTGCCC
This sequence comes from Bufo bufo, assembly GCF_905171765.1. Taxonomy (NCBI): domain Eukaryota; kingdom Metazoa; phylum Chordata; class Amphibia; order Anura; family Bufonidae; genus Bufo; species Bufo bufo. The sequence continues at coordinate 159,593,298 of NC_053393.1, read as the reverse complement.
TGGCATTTTCCAGGGGCCCTAATGTGTGGTAAGTAGGTAAATGACCTGTGAAATCCTAAAGGTGCTCTTTGGAATATGGGCCCCTTTGCCCACCTAGGCTGCAAAAAAGTGTCACACATCTGGTATCGCCGTATTCAGGAGAAGTTGGGGAATGTGTTTTGGGGTGTCATTTTACATATACCCATGCTGGGTGAGAGAAATATCTTGGCAAAAGACAACTTTTCCCATTTTTTTATACAAAGTTGGCATTTGACCAAGATATTTCTCTCACCCAGCATGGGTATATGTAAAATGACACCCCAAAACACATTCCCCAACTTCTCCTGAGTACGGCGATACCAGATGTGTGACACTTTTTTGCAGCCTAGATGCGCAAAGGTGCCCAAATTCCTTTTAGGAGGGCATTTTTAGACATTTGGATACCAGACTTCTTCTCACGCTTTGGGGCCCCTAGAATGCCAGGGCAGTATAAATACCCCACATGTGACCCCATTTTGGAAAGAAGACACCCCAAGGTATTCAATGAGGGGCATGGCGAGTTCATAGAAATTTTTTTTTTTTGGCACAAGTTAGCGGAAATTGATATTTTTAATTTTTTTCTCACAAAGTATCCCGTTCCGCTAACTTGGGACAAAAATTTCAATCTTTCATGGACTCAATATGCCCCTCACGGAATACCTGGGGGTGTCTTCTTTCCGAAATGGGGTCACATGTGGGGTATTTATACTGCCCTGGCATTCTAGGGGCCCTAAAGCGTGAGAAGAAGTCTGGAATATAAATGTCTAAAAAATTTTACGCATTTGGATTCCGTGAGGGGTATGGTGAGTTCATGTGAGATTTTATTTTTTGACACAAGTTAGTGGAATATGAGACTTTGTAAGAAAAAAAAAATAAAATTCTGCTAACTTGGGCCAAAAAAATATCTGAATGGAGCCTTACAGAGGGGTGCTAAATGACAGGGGGGTGATAAATGACAGGGGGGTGATCAATGACAGGGGGGTGATCAATGACAGGGGGGTGATCAATGACAGGGGGGTGATCAATGACAGGGGGGTGATCAGGGAGTCTATATGGGGTGATAACCACAGTCATTGATCACGCCCGTGTAAGGCTTCATTCAGACGTCCGGATGCGTTTTGCGGATCCGATCCATCTATCAGTGCATCCGTAAAAATCATGCGGACATCTGAATGGAGCTTTACAGGGGGGTAATCAATGACAGGGGGGTGATCAGGGAGTCTATATGGGGTGATCACCACAGTCATTGATCATGCCCCTGTAAGGCTTCATTCAGACGTCCGGATGCGTTTTGCGGATCGGATCCATCTATCAGTGCATCCGTAAAAATCATGCGGACATCTGAATGGAGCTTTACAGGGGGGTAATCAATGACAGGGGGGTGATCAATGACAGGGGGGTGATCAGGGAGTCTATATGGGGTGATCACCACAGTCATTGATCATGCCCCTGTAAGGCTTCATTCAGACGTCCGGATGCGTTTTGCGGATCGGATCCATCTATCAGTGCATCCGTAAAAATCATGCGGACATCTGAATGGAGCTTTACAGGGGGGTAATCAATGACAGGGGGGTGATCACCACAGTCATTGATCATGCCCCTGTAAGGCTTCATTCAGACGACCGGATGCGTTTTGCGGATCCGATCCATGTATCAGTGCATCCGTAAAAATCATGCGGACATCTGAATGGAGCTTTACAGGGGGTGATCAATGACAGGGGTGTAATCAATGACAGGGGGGTGATCAGGGAGTCTATATGGGGTGATAACCACAGTCATTGATCATGCCCCTGTAAGGCTTCATTCAGACGTCCGGATGCGTTTTGCGGATCCGATCCATCTATCAGTGCATCCGTAAAAATCATGCGGACATCTGAATGGAGCTTTACAGGGGGGTAATCAATGACAGGGGGGTAATCAATGACAGGGGGGTGATCAGGGAGTCTATATGGGGTGATCACCACAGTCATTGATCATGCCCCTGTAAGGCTTCATTCAGACGTCCGGATGCGTTTTGCGGATCCGATCCATCTATCAGTGCATCCGTAAAAATCATGCGGACATCTGAATGGAGCTTTACAGGGGGGTAATCAATGACAGGGGGGTGATCACCACAGTCATTGATCATGCCCCTGTAAGGCTTCATTCAGACGACCGGATGCGTTTTGCGGATCCGATCCATGTATCAGTGCATCCGTAAAAATCATGCGGACATCTGAATGGAGCTTTACAGGGGGGTAATCAATGACAGGGGGGTAATCAATGACAGGGGGGTGATCAGGGAGTCTATATGGGGTGATCACCACAGTCATTGATCATGCCCCTGTAAGGCTTCATTCAGACGTCCGGATGCGTTTTGCGGATCCGATCCATCTATCAGTGGATCCGTAAAAATCATGCGGACGTCTGAATGGAGCTTTACAGGGGGTTGATCAATGACAGGGGGGTAATCAATGACAGGGGGGTGATCAGGGAGTCTATATGGGGTGATCAGGGGTGATTAGGGGTGATCAGGGGCTAATAAGGGGTTAATAAGTGATGGGGGGGGGGTGTAGTGTAGTGTAGTGGTGCTTGGTGCTACTTTACTGAGCTACCTGTGTCCTCTGGTGGTCGATCCAAACAAAGGGGACCACCAGAGGACCAGGTAGCAGGTATATTAGACGCTGTTATCAAAACAGCGTCTAATATACCTGTTAGGGGTTAAAAAAAACACATCTCCAGCCTGCCAGCGAACGATCGCCGCTGGCAGGCTGGAGATCAACTCTCTTACCTTCCGTTCCTGTGAGCGCGCGCGCCTGTGTGCGCGCGTTCACAGGAAATCTCGCGTCTCGCGAGATGACGCGTATATGCGTGACTGTGCGCAGCGCTGCCACCTCCGGAACGCGATCCTGCGTTAGGCGGTCCGGAGGTGGTTAATACCTCATTAGCATATAGAGGAAAGTGAATTTTATGAACATATAATACCAGCTCCAAAGAAAATGAAAAACCTATGGAAAGAAGGTATGAAGTACTATAAGGACACACATGCTTGATCGGGTCAGATCTGGTGATTCACTAGGCCATGGCAGACTTTTCCACTTCTTTGCCTCTGGGTTGCTTTCACAGTATGTTTTAATTCATTGTCCATCTACAGTCACCTAAAGAATTATTAGGAACACCTGTTCTATTTCTCATTAATGCAATTATCTAGTCAACCAATCACATGGCAGTTGCTTCAATGCATTTAGGGGTGTGGTCCTGGTCAAGACAATCTCCTGAACTCCAAACTGAATGTCAGAATGGGAAAGAAAGGTGATTTAAGCAATTTTGAGCGTGGCATGGTTGTTGGTGCCAGACGGGCCGGTCTGAGTATTTCACAATCTGCTCAGTTACTGGGATTTTCACGCACAACCATTTCTAGGGTTTACAAAAAATGGTGAGAAAAGGGAAAAACATCCAGTATGCGGCAGTCCTGTGGGCAGAAATGCCTTGTGGATGCTAGAGGTCAGAGGAGAATGGGCCGACTGATTCAAGCTGATAGAAGAGCAATGTTGACTGAAATAACCACTCGTTACAACCGAGGTATGCAGCAAAGCATTTGTGAAGCCACAACACGCACAACCTTGAGGCGGATGGGCTACAACAGCAGAAGACCCCACCGGGTACCACTCATCTCCACTACAAATAGGAAAAAGAGGCTACAATTTGCACGAGCTCACCAAAATTGGACTGTTGAAGACTGGAAAAATGTTGCCTGGTCTGATGAGTCTCGATTTCTGTTGAGACATTCAAATGGTAGAGTCCGAATTTGGCGTAAACAGAATGAGAACATGTATCCATCCTCTGATGGCTACTTCCAGCAGGATAATGCACCATGTCGCAAAGCTCGAATCATTTCAAATTGGTTTCTTGAACATGACAATGAGTTCACTGTACTAAAATGGCCCCCACAGTCACCAGATCTCAACCCAATAGAGCATCTTTGGGATGTGGTGGAACGGGAGCTTCGTGTCCTGGATGTGCAGCCCTCAAATCTCCATCAACTGCAAGATGCTATCCTATCAATATGGGCCAACATTTCTAAAGAATGCTATCAGCACCTTGTTGAATCAATGCCACGTAGAATTAAGGCAGTTCTGAAGGCAAAAGGGGGTCCAACACCATATTAGTATGGTGTTCCTAATAATTCTTTAGGTGAGTGTATATTGTGAAGCGCTATCCAATCAACCTTGCTGCATTTGGTTGAATCTGAGTAGTACACTTCAGAATTCATCCGGCTGCTTCTGGCTACATTTATATCATCAATAAACACTAGTGACCCAGTGCCATTGGAAGCCATGCATGTCCATGTCATCACCACTGCCTTCTCTATACTTTATTTTTCCCATCATGCTGGAACAGGTTGATCTCAGTGTCATCTGTCCAAAGAATGCTGTTCCAGAACTGGGCTGGCTTATTTAAATTATTATTTTTTTGGGCAAAATCTAATCTGACCTTTCTATTTTTGAGGCTGATTAATGGTTTGCACCTTGTGATGAACCCTCTGTATTTGCTCTCATCAAGTCTTTTCTTTATGGCAGAATTAGATACTGAGGAGAGTGTTCTTCACTTGAGTGGATGTTGTGAAGGGGTTTTTATTCAGCATGGAAAGGTTTCTGCAATTATCCACCACTGTTGTCTTTCGTGGAAGTCCAGGCCTTTTTGAGTTCCCGAGCTCACTGCTCTTTTTTACCAGAATGTACCAAACAGTTGATTTGGCCACTGCTAATATTTTTGCTATCTCCCTGATGGATTTATTCTTTTTTCAGCCTAATGATGGTCTGTTTCACTTCCATTCAGAGCTCCATTGACTAAATTTTGTGGATTCACAGCAACAGCTTCCAAATGCAAAGGCCACACCTGGAATCAACTCCAGACCTTTTACCTGCCTTATTGATGATAGATTAACAAGGGAATAGCCCATTAAATAGCTTTTGAGATAATCATCTAGTTACCTTTGGTCCCTTGAAAAGAGGGAGCTACATATTAAAGAGCTATAATTCCTAAACTCTTCCTTCAATTAGGATGTGAATACGCTCAAACTCAAGCTTAGAGTCTGTACTTTAAGTCCATTTTGGTTATATAACTGAATATGTTTTGGTAAACAGCAAAAATGGCAAAACTTGTGTCACTGTCCAAATATTTCTGGACCTAATTGTATATAAAAAAAAAAGAATACCCACAAAAAAAAAATCACCATTATGTGAAACTATGCATATTTTAGATCAAAATAGGAAACTCATTTTAATTATCTATTTTGGTGTCAGTTTGCATATTTAACCCCTTAACGATTATGCGCCTGCAATTGTATGGAGAGGGCTGCTGAGGCATTATAATACAACATGCATCTGGCCGCAATGATGGGGAAAGGCCGAACCCTCTCATTTAACCCCTTCTGATGCTCAGATTTAACTCCTTAATAGATCTCTAGTAGGTTGAATAGGACAATGGATCAAAAGATCCCATGTACTAGTTCCCTAATGGGGTTAATAGTTACTAAGTAAAAAAAAGCTTAAAAAAACACAAAAAATATTAAAAGTTTAACTCACCCCCCCTTTCCCAATTTTACATATAAAAATAATTATAAAAAATAAACATATTAGGTATTGCTGCGTCCAAAAATGTCTGAACTATTAAAATATTTTAAAAAAAGTATTTCCTTTGTGGTGAACACTGTAACGAAAAAAAAAATGAAAAACACGCGATTCGCCATTTTTTTTTGTCACCTTGTCCCCCCCAAAAAAATAAGTGATTCAAAAGTTGTACATACCACAAAAATGGTACCAATGAAAACTCCAGTTTGTTCCACAAAAAACAAGCCCCCATACAGCTCTGTAGACCGAAATATAAAACGGTTACGGCTGTCAGAAAATGGTGATGCAAAGAAAACTTAGATTTTTTAAGTAATAAAACAAAATAAAAACTATACAAGTTTGGTATCCCCGTAATTGTATTCAACTGCCGAATAAGGACCTCATGCACACGACCGTTGTGTGCATCCGTGGCCGTTGTGCCGTTTTCCGTTTTTTTTCGCGGACCCATTGCCTTTCAATGGGTCCGTGTAAAAATCTGAAAATGCACCGTTTTGCAGCCGCATCCATGATCCGTGTTTCCTGTCCGTCAAAAAAATATGACCTGTCCTATTTTTTTGACGGACAACGGTTCACGGACCCATTCAAGTCAATGGGTCCGTGAAAGAACACGGATGCACACAAGATTGGCATCCGCGTCCGTGATCCGTGGCCGTAGGTTACTTTCATACAGACGGATCCGAAGATCCGTCTGCATAAAAGCTTTTTCAGAGATGAGTTTTCACTTCGTGAAAACTCATATCCGACAGTATATTCTAACACAGAGGTGTTCCCATAGTGATGGGGATGCTTCTAGTTAGAATATACTACGAACTGTGTACATGACTGCCCCCTGCTGCGTGGCAGCACTCGATCTCTTACAGGGGGCTGTGATCCGCACAATTAACCCCTCAGGTGCTAATTGTGCATATCATAGCCCCCTATAAGAGATCAGGGGCTGCCAGGCAGCAGGGGGCAGACCCCCCTCCCTCCCCAGTTTGAATATCATTGGTGGCCAGTGTGCGGCCTCCCCCGGCCCCCCCCTCCCTCTATTGTAATATCATTGGTGGCCAGTGTGCGGCCTCCCCCGGCCCCCCCTCCCTCCCTCTATTGTAATATCATCGGTGGCCAGTGTGCGGCCTCCGTCGGCCCCCCCTCCCTCCCTTTATTGTACTATCATTGGTGGCCAGTGTGCGGCCTCCCCCGGCCACCCCCCCTCCCTCTATTGTAATATCATTGGTGGCCAGTGTGCGGCCTCCCCTCTCCCCCCGCCCGATCATTGGTGGCAGCGGAGAGTTCCGATCGGAGTCCCAGTTTAATCGCTGGGGCTCCGATCGGTAACCATGGCAACCAGGACGCTACTGCAGGCCTGGTTGCCATGGTTACTTAGCAATATTACAATATTAGAAGCATCATACTTACCTGCTGCGCTGTCTGTGACCGGCCGGGAGCTCCTCCTACTGGTAAGTGACAGATCATTAAGCAATGCGCCGCACAGACCTGTCACTTACCAGTAGGGCCGCACACTGGCCACCAATGATCTTACAATAGAGGGAGGGAGGGGGGGCCGAGGGAGGCCGCACAATGGCCACCAATTATATTACAATAGAGGGAGGGGGGGCCGCACACTGGCCACCAATGATATTCAAACTGGGGAGGGAGGGGGGTCTGCCCCCTGCTGCCTGGCAGCCCCTGATCTCTTACAGGGGGCTATAACTTTCACGATGTAACTCAAATCCAATGGTATGTTCTAACATAGAGGCGTTCCCATGGTGATGGGGACGCTTCAAGTTAAAATATACCATCGGATTGGAGAAAACTCCGATCCTATGGTATATTAACTCCTGACTTTACATTGAAAGTCAATGGGGGACGGATCCGTTTGCAATTGCACCATATTGTGTCAACGTCAAACGGATCCGTCCACATTGACTTGCATTGTAAGTCAGGACGGATCCGTTTGGCTCCGCACGGCCAGGCGGACACCAAAACGCCTTTTTTTTCATGTCCGTGGATCCTCCAAAAATCAAGGAAGACCCACGGACGAAAAAACGGTCACGGATCACAGAAAAACGGAACCCGTTTTTGCGGACCGCTAAAAAAAACGGTCGTGTGCATGAGGCCTAATAGTGTTGTTTTTTGTACCCCACAAACATTTTGGAACGTGGCGAGGAAAAATCACAAATGCAAAAATGAAAATAGGCCCCATCTTTAAGGGGTTAAAGAATAGGTAGCTATTGTTTGAAAAAATATTAAAAAGTCCTATGTGTCACGTAAAAAAAAAGTTGCAAAATTATTTACATAGTCCAACCATTAAAAAAGTTACAACCGTTTGAACCACCATATGCGCTAAATCACACAAAAAAAGTCTCTGGTCATTAAGGTTTTTTCTGGCCTGGGGGTTATCCTATAAGCAATTTCCCCACTAGTAAGGGAAAGTTCTTACTGGTTATTGCACGGCACCTATAACTGGTGGGCAAGAGGTGGTAATAACCAGTAAGCGGCATCCTCTGCAATAAAGGAAAGTGCTCATTTATAAACAGGAATCAAGATGGAAGGAAATGTCACCACTTAACCCCTTAAGGACCAGGCTCATTTTCACCTTAAGGACCAGGCCATTTTTTGCAAATCTGTCCAGTGTCACTTTATGTCGAGATAACTTTTAAATACTTTTACTTATCCATGCCATTCTGCGATTGTTTTCTCGTCACATATTGTACTTCATGACAATGGTAAAATGAAGTAAAAAATGTATTTTTTTTTATAAAAAAAATACCTATTTCCAAATTTTAATTTCTCTACTTTTATAAAAGATAATACCTCCAAAAATAGTTATTACTTTACATTCCCCATATGTCTACTTCATGTTTGGATCATTTTGTAAATTACATTTTATTTTTTGGGGACGTTAAAAGGCTTAGAAGTTTAGAAGCAAATCCTAAAATATTTGAGAAAATTTCCAAAACCCACTTTTTAAGGAGCAGTTCAGGTCTGAAGTCACTTTGTGAGGCTTACATAATAGAAACCACCTAAAAATGACCCCATTTTAGAAACTACACCCCTCAAGGTATTCAAAACTGATTTTACAAATTTAGGTGTTTCCACAAGAATTTATGGAAAATGGAGATAAAATTTCAGAATTTCACTTTTTTGGCAGATTTTCCATTTTAATCTTTTTTTTTTTTCCACTAACAAAGCAAGGGTTAACAGCCAAACAAAACTCAATATTTATTGCCCTGATTCTGTAGTTTACAGAAACACCCCATATGTGGTCATAAACTGCTGTACAGACACACGGCAGGGCGCAGAAAGAAAGGAACGCCATATGGTTTTTGGAAGGCAGACTTTGCTGGACTGTTTTTTTTACACCATGTCCCGTTTTAAACCCCCCTGATGCACCCCTAGAATAGAAACTCCCAAAAGTGACCCCATTTTGGAAAGGTGGCAGTTTTGTTTGTACTATTTTAGGGTACATATGATTTTTGGTTGCTCTATATTACACTTTTTGTGAGGCAAAGTAACAAAAAATATTCTGAAATTTCATCTCCATTTGCCATTAACTCTTGTGGAACACCTAAAGGGTTAACAAAGTTTGTAAAATCTGTTTTGAATACCTTGAGGAGTGTAGTTTCTTAAATGGGGTCACTTTTTTGGAGTTTCTACTCTAGGGGTGCATCAGGGGGGGGCTTCAAATGGGACATGGTGTCAAAAAAAACTGTCCAGCAAAAACTGCCTTCCAAAAACCATATGGCGTTCCTTTCCTTCTGCGCCCTGCTGTGTGGCCATACAGCAGTTTACAACCACATATGGGGTGTTTCTGTAAACTACAGAATCAGGGTAATAAATATTGAGTTTTGTTTGGCTGTTAACCCTTGCTTTGTTACTTGAAAAAATGGATTAAAAATTGCTGTTTTGGCACCGTTTTTATTTTTGATTATTTACAACATTTATCTGACAGGTTAGATCATGTGCTATTTTTATAGAGCATGTTCCTACTGATGCAGGGATACCTAATATGTTTACTTTTTTTTATTTAAGTTTTACACAATAATATCATTTTTGAAACCAAAAAAATCATTTTAGTGTCTCCATAGTCTGAGAGCCATAGTTTTTTTTATTTTTTGGGAAATTGTCTTAGGTAGGGGCTCATTATTTGCGGGATGAGATGACGGTTAGATTGGTACTATTTTAGGGTGCATATGCCTTTTTGATCGCTTGCTATTACATTTTTTGTTATGTAAGGTGACAAAAAATGGCTTTTTTTACACCGTTTTTATTTTATTTTTTTAACGGTGTTCACCTGAGGGGTTAGGTCATGTGGTATTTTTATAGAGCAGGTTCTTACAGACGTGGCGATACCTAATATGTCTACTTTGTTAATTTTTTTACATTTAACATAAAAATAAATTTTTGAAACAAAAAAATCATGTTTTAGTCTGAGAGCCATGTTTTATTTAAATTTTTTGGGTGATTGCCTTAGGTAGGGGCTCATTTTTTGCGGGATGAGGTGACGGTTATATTGGCACTATTTTGGGGGCATATGTCTTTTTGATCACCTGGTGTTGCACTTTTAGTGATGTAAGGTGACAATTTATTTTTTATTTAGCACAGTTTTTGTTTTATTTTTTTTACAGTGTTCATCTGAGGGGTTAGGTCATGTGATATGTTTATAGAGCAGGTCGATACGGACGTGGCGATACCTAATATGTCTACTTTTTTTTCCCCTATTTAAAAAAAAATAAATTTTACTTTATTTTGGGAAAAGGACGCTTTTTTTTAATTTACTTGAAACTTTTAATTTTTTTTACACTTTATTTTTTGTCCCACTCTGGGACTTCAACTTTTGGGGTCTGATCCCCTTTACAATGCATTCTAATACTTCTGTATTGGAATGCATTGGCTGTATGAGTAATACAGTGTGTATTACTCATACAGCTTCCTGCCTGTGAGATCCAGGGGGCTGGATCTCACAGGCTCTCCACCGGAAGGCAGCCACGATGCCTAAGGAAGGCATCTCGCTGCCTTCCATGCCATCGGGTCCCCATTACAGCAGCACGGTGACCCGATAGCTTCCACAATCGCCGCCGGAATGACCTGTAAACGCAGCAAACTGCAGGTCTGAATTGACCTGCGGTTTGCTGCGATCGCCGATACAGGGGGGTCGCAGGACCCTCCTCGGCATTGTCACAGAGTGCCTGATGAATGATTTCAGCAGGCACTTTGTTCTGATCACCGCCCGCCGTGCAGCGGTGATCGGAAATACACAGGGCGTACAGGTACACCCTGTGTCCTTAAGAACTCGGACATCAGGGCGTACCTGTACGCCCTGTGTCCGCAAGAGGTTAAAGGGGTTTCCAGTAAAAATTATTTAACAAGTTCCTGCTCCACTCTGCTGTGGTCCTCAGTAGAGATGAAATTCGATCCAAATTTCAGGATAAATTAGATTTGCCTAGAAGCTGAATCTCCTCGTGCTTCGTTTCAGCGAATCGATTTAACCTGAAATAGTATAAAAAAACAAAAAATTCTAGCTTACCTCCTCCATTTGCTCGCTACGGGCCACTAGCCTCCATCTTGCTTGAAGATCTCAGCCAAAATCCCGTGCGGCGCAAGATTACATCATCTCTCGACACACAGGATTTCGGCCGAGATCTTCAAGCAAGATTGCAGCGGCCGGCCCGTCGTGACTACATGGAGGCGGTAAGTTTGATTTCATTTTTTTTTTATTGTCAATTTTACACTCAGATGTCGCGATCATGTATGAACATCTGAGGGGTACAATAATGGGGGCGGCACTATCGCAACTCCCTGTCATTGCCCCTGCTACTTACAAAAAAATGCACATTTTTTTTGAGAAATTCGGCGAATCAGACAAATTGAACTTCCAAGAAATTCGCTCATCTCTAGTCCTCAGTGGTGACATGCTGCTAGTGGCCACATCACAGCTGAAGCCAGTCCTTGGGTGGAGTGGTGAAAGTGACTATCCCCACAGCCAGCCAGATGTAAACAACACAGGGACCGGAAGATGGAGACAGCGGGGGCAGCTCAGAGGAGCGAGCAGCGGGTAGAGGGTAAGTATGAATCTTCTGTTTCAGGGGCCATGCTGTAGGCACCTGTTAAAAAATTATATTTACTGGGAAATCCCTTTAAGCCCCAGTTACACTGAACGATTACTGGGAACAAGTACTCATTCCTGATAAGTGCCCTGTATAATCGTGCCGCTGATGAGTCGATAAGTGCGCAATCACTTTTTTGACAGCTGATTTGCATATTTTATTAGGATGAAAGATGTATGATAATTGTCAGCACATCTTGCTGTGTAATAAGGGACGTACTACCGATAATCAATATGAGGGAGGGAGGAATGACTGTGGTAGAGATCATTCCTCCACATTCACAGGCCAATGCAAATGAGCGCCGATCAACATTTTTTATTTTTTTTTGCAGCCCCTTGAAATATAGCACTGTATGGCACTGTGCCCTCAGACCAAAAAAGGTTGTGCACCACTGAGGAAAGGTATACAGACCCACCTAGTGGCTGGTAATTGTGGCCTATTAACTGTTATTTGCCTTTTACCAGAAAATACAGTTATACCATAAATTACATTTTCAGTCAGTCTTTTTGCAGCATACGTATCCAAATTACACATAAAAACATGTTTAATGGGGAAGCAATGCCATATAAGTAGGAAACTGCATCTGCTCCACCTTTCACTGGCCTGTCTACTCCCCCACAGGTAGGCGCTGTGCAGTGATGTCATTTTGTTTGCTGAGATGAGCATGGGGGGGAATGGACCTAGTCGAGTATTACTTTTTTATGTTAATAAAACTACAGCGACATTACTATTGTGATGGGTTAATTAATGGGGCAACACAATTGTTAGGAGGCATTAAGGTGACAATACAATTATGAGAGGCACTAAAGGGGCATTCTTACTGTGTTGGCTCGCAAAGGGGGCATTCTTACTGTGAGGGGACACTAAGGGGGTATCATAAGTCTGAGGTGCCACAAACGAGGCACAATCACTGTCGGGGACACTATTATAGTGTTTCATACAAAAAGTGCACATCAAAATATGTGAGGCACAAAGGTGACTAAATAGGATTCGACGTGTACATAGAGAAATCGGGGCGGACATACCGCCTGTGCAGCTGGTTCAGCTGCACAGGGGCTCAGCAAGGGAGGGGGCCCATCCCAGCAGAGGCATTTATTTTTTTTATCTTGTCATATTTTTCATTCCCTATCTCCGCCAACAGGGTAACCTGGGCACCTTGGTGTGAAGGTCGGGAGGGGGCAGAGTTTTTTTTTTTTTTGAGGGAGGGGCACTTACTGCGAATCTGCTGCCAGTTTGTGTCTACACTCCATAGCTGAAGGACCTTCAATGACATCATAGTCATGTGATCTTTTCAGCAGTGGAATTGGAGGTAGGACCTGTGATGAGGTCACCGTCATGTGACCAGTGCAGAAAGAGGCAGCGCTCAATAGTGGAGACCTGTGATGCCATGGAATGAATGTAAGTGCCAGAAAAATGCTGGGAGATGAGGTTCTCCCCATTATATCTCCTCCCTGCTTAATGGGAGGGAAATATGTTATTTAACTGGGAATGTATGTTAGAGGGGCTGAAGGGAGGGGAGGGGTGTCAGTTACATAGGACTGTATGTTATAGAAGACTATAAGAAAGATATGTTTTTATATGGGACTGTATGTTATAGAAGATTGGAGGGAGATGACTGGTGTTATTTAAATGGGACTTGATATTTTAGAAGACTGGAGGTCAAGGAGTGATGTTATTTATATGGGACTATGTGTTGGAGGGGGGTGAAGGAGGGGATTTAAGTTATTTACATGGGGCTGTATGTTATAGAGAACTGTAAGGAAGAGAAGTTATTTACATGGGACTGGAGGAAGAGGACTGGTGTTATTTACATTGGACTGCATGGTATAGAAGACTGAAGGGACAGGAGTGAAGTTATTTACACGGGACTGCATGGTATAGAAGACTGTAAGGAAGATAGGTTATTTACATGGGACTGTATCATATAGAAGACTGGTGGGAGACGACTCGTGTTATTTACATGGGACTGTATGGTATAGAAGACTGGGGGGAGAGGATGGGCATTATAATTTATGAGCAACTACATAGATGAGATTATAACTCCGGGGGGGGGGGGGGGGGTACGGCAGGAGGGATTATAATTATTATTATTAGTGCTAAGGACACTGTAGGGAGTCTTATTACCACCGGGGATACTATTTTGGGGTGGCTTCCACCTGGCAGGGAGCCCGGTGATGTCACTGGCACTAATGGACATAGTTAGGGCAGCGCTAAAGCCACCCATCAGTTCCGGTCTGTGTTGGGCCCATGTTCATAAATGCCTGCATTATTGAGGAAAAAAATGAATATTTGAATATATACAAATTTATCCTCTAGGAGCAACGGGGGCGTTACCATTACACCTAGAGGCTCTGCTGTCTCTGCAACTGCCGCTCCCTGTCTACTTTGACAGGGCCTGTCAGTGAAAATGTCATCCCACCAGGCCATGTTAAAGTGCAGAGGGTGCTGCAGTTACAGAGAGAGCAGAGCCTCTAGGTGTAATAGTTACGCCCCCGTTTGTATATAATAAAACATTATTATTCTCAGCAATGCAGGCACATAAGAACACGGGACCAACACAGCTGTCTTCAGCTGCCAAGCGCACACGTAACAGATCAGTCCTTTAATTGTCTAAGTGTATGAGGGAGTCCTGAGGGATAGCTGAAGGCCTAGGCAGCATTTTACCATCAGCTATGGACTTCATTGGGGGGAGAAAGCTAGCAATAAAGTGCCTAGGGCAGCATCAAATCTAAATATGGACCTGGCTCCACAGCAGTAGCAGGATGTAGTGTCACACATCACACTGCTTGTCTGTGTATCTAGCGGTGCGGCCGGGAATCTGCTGTGCTCCTCCTCCTACACAGACCAGCAGAGCAGTGTGTGACACTGCATCCTGCTACTGCCGTGGAGGCTGCCTCTGAGAATGAGACTGTGCGCAGGCGCGATGCGATCCCGGCCAGTGAGGGTGCCGGGCGCATGCGCTGAAGATAGCCGGGGACACTAGTTAGCCGCCCAGCGAAGTGAATATTGATGAGCTGGGCGGCGCTTCAAACGGCAGTTGTGGCGAGGCTGGCTGGGCGCAAGCTGAGGTGAAACACCGCCCCTTGGGCAGATTGAACCCGATTCCAGCAGGTTATAAAACTTCACATTACTGTAGTTATAAGGTGGACAGGGGGGATACTTACATGATTCTTATACACTTTATAAGACCTGTACGGTCATATATATACCTTAATATGCTTTTTGGCCCTGTCAGTGTCCCTTTAAAGATGACACATTGCCTTTCCCATTCCTTACCTTTTCAAAATAACAAGAAAGGAAAAATGGCTTGATGCAGAGCTTTGGGCACTCTGCATGATTAGTACCTAGTAGCACCCCCTTTGGCAAGTATCACAGCTTGTAAACGCTTTTTGTAGCCAGCCAAGAGTCTTAATTCTTGTTTGAGGGATTAATTCTTCCTTGCAAAGGTTTTCCAATTCTGTGAGATTCCTGGGCCGTCTTGCATACACTGCTCTTTTGAGGTCTATCCACAGAATGTGAGGGTCTATTGTGGATTTGGAAGTGTGTTTAGGATTATTGATTGATCCACCCCCACGCTTAATGGTCGGAGAGGTGTTCTTTTCATGAAATTCTGTGCCATTTCTTCTCCAAATGTACCCTTGCTCATTGTGGCTTGGACTTGTTTCCAAAATGCATCAGGCTTGTTTAGATGTTCTTTTGCAAACTTATGATGCTGAATTTTGTGGTGAGGATGCAGAGGAAGGTTTTCTTCTGATGACTCTTCCATGAAGGCCATATTTGTGCAGGTGTCGCTGAACAGTAGAATAATGTACCACTCCTGCACTTCTGCTAACTCTTCCTGAAGGTCTTTAG
Organism: Bufo bufo; assembly: GCF_905171765.1. Lineage (NCBI taxonomy): Eukaryota > Metazoa > Chordata > Amphibia > Anura > Bufonidae > Bufo > Bufo bufo. The sequence continues at coordinate 159,577,727 of NC_053393.1, read as the reverse complement.
CAGTAAAGCAGGGGTTCTGATTTGCCTTTTTTAGCAATCCTCTGAGCAGCTGTCTCTGAAATTGTTCTTGGTCTTCCAGACCTTCTCTTGACCTCCACTGTTCCTATTAACTGCAATTTCTTAATTACATTTCTGTGGAAATGGCAACCTGAAAACGCTTTGCTATCTTCTTATAGCTTTCTCCTGTTTTGTGGACCTCAACGATTTTCATTTTCAGAGTGTTAGGCAGCTGCTTAGAAGAACCAATGGCTGCTGTTTTTTGGGACAAAGTTTGAGAAGTCTGGGTATTTATAAAGTTTTAAAATTTGCATCACCTGGCCTTTTGTAAAAATAATTGTGAACATTCCTTAGCCCTAACAGGCTATTTAAGGTCTGAGACGTTGGTCAAAGTTATCTTTTGGAGATCATTTAATCTTCAACTTGCTTAACTGTTCACAGTAACAGTAATTTTGACAAGGGGTTACCAAACGTTTGCATGCCACTGTATATAAAAGGTTCCAGCTCACCTGCGTTTCCAGTACCTCCAAGGATCTCTGTGCATGGAACTTGCTAGATTCAAGCAGGTAACAGCAGTCAATAATGGTGTCCAGCACCGCAATAAAATCCAAGATTCTCTTAATTGAAGACGCATAGGATCACAGTGGTACATAATGGGAAGACAGCACCCAGACAAGACTCATTATTTAGGGGCACACATAGCTTACTGATTAACTTTCCTTAACTCTTTCTGGGGGATGGGAAAATAAAACAACGATGCCGTCACTGAGTTTTTATGTAAAAATTTTGTACATTTTGCAGCATTCACTTACGGCATAAATAACATTATAACATGGGGTACATAAAACTTTCAGATCGTTTTTTTTTCCATTTTATAAATTACAAATAAGCAACAAAATGCAATTCTAGCATTTTTTTATGTCATTCACAGTGAGGACTGGCTATAGACCCTATAGGGAAATTTCCATGTGGGTCGATGCCCAGGGGGGCCACCCGACCTCTCCTCACAGCTGACAGCTGGGTACATAACGATTTGATGCTTAGCATTAATTAATGATAGAAGCATTATGCACCTGGCTAGTGGCCATAGGTCCCCTCTTGAATTCAACTGTATCACCATCCTCAGGATAGGGATACAGTTGACTACTGTGGCGAGGGCGGCAATATTGTAAGCTGAACTGTGATATTTGATTCTGCTTTGGAAATATTTTGTGCTGCTCTGTGGTATTTGGTTCTGCTGAGGCAGTACTTTGTGCTGCAGTGTGTCATTTGATTTTGTTAAGGCAGTATTTTGTGCTGCACTGTGGTATTTGGTTCTGCAGGGGCTGTATCTTGTGCTGCACTGTGATATTGCTGCCCATCCTATGTCTGTTATCCCTGCCTACTTGTGTTGGTCCGCTGTCAGTTTGAAACCACCTACAACATGGGACCACTTTAAGTTCCCAGTCCGCCGTTGTTCACAGTGCAGGATATATTTGACGATAATTGTATAGTGTGAGCCATTACAGATGTGGTGATACCAAATATTTGGAGGGATTTTATTTTTGCAATTTTCTTCCATGGAAAATGATGTTTGTTCTTTTTTTTTTACTTGGAGACTTTTTCCATAAAACTGTATTTAACTCTTATTTTTATTATTTAGTATTCACACAAGGGGACTTTGAGATGCGATTATTTGATAACTTCTTATTATATTGTAGGTAGCATACTGACAAGCACTATCAGGCACAGTCTGTTAGGCATACAATGAAGGCAGACTTGGGCCCTATATTAGGCCCCAGACTGCCATGAGAAGACAGCGTGAGCCAACAATCTATGGGTGCTGGTGCTTGACAGAGGGAGCCCTCTTTCTCTAAACCATTTAGATACTGTCGCTGCTATTGGCAGCAGCATCTATGCAGTTAAATGGCCCAGAGTGGAGCTTCTGGAAATCCCGGCTGTTAGAGCAGGAGCCCAGCAGCTATCATATGAGAGCTAGGTTCCTTCTCTCCGCTGCATAGGAGACCCCTGCAGCACTTATTCTAATCAGCTGTACAAAGGCAGTTGCCTAGAATAAGGACTGTTAATGACCATTGTAAAAACACCTATTGGTGGTCATTAAGGGGTTAAATAGCAGAGTATAGTATGATGACAGATGTGCTCTAAGAGCTGGAAAATTATGGCGAAGGTTCAGTTGTTCCAGAGTGGTCCTGAACATGTCTGCACAGTGTGAATACAGTAGGAGATCAATGATTAAAAATAGTTTATCATTGGTCTTCATCAAGCCTGCTGCCAAATTATTACCTGCAGCGTGATCTGTAAAGGCAAACTTCACTTGTAGCAACATTTATAGAAATTGTTCTGCCTAGTGTGTGGCTCTCATCAAAATCGTTGTCAAACAACATTGATGATACTTGTACAACAAGCCCAGGAGAAGCCAAGGTTGAGGATGTGAGTGGTAGTGGCTCTGGCTATTACAGTCAATCACCGTGGCTTTCCTCATACTGTTGCTCCCTAGGGTTGTGCAGTAAAAGGAGGATGCACCTTTTCTTCCCCATGGGCACACCTAGTTCTGGGGCTCCTACCGGATGGTAGTCAAGGGTGCCTGTAATGTTAAGTGTTTGCATGGGTGCAAGGCTACCAGAGGTAGCAGAATAAATGTCTCTCAAGTGCAAAATGGGAGTTGGACTGCATTCAACAATAGCAAAAATACCATTCCCACAATATACAGTGGGAATCTCCCCAGATGGTTTTGTATGGATGTCAACAGAAAGGAAATTATCATTCTCTTTCCTCTCTATCTCTTCTTGCAAAAGCTATAGCTTGCAATCTCAGTTCTGCGGTTGTGCCTGAAATTCCCAATTGGGGCATACAGGATTTTTTTAAAGATACGACTGGCCAAGTGTGAAGGGTGTTTTAGCAGTATTCCCCTCATGGCAGCAATGCCTAAATAGCTTAGGTTGCAGGAGGCCTTACTGACTCCAATGCTCAGCCATGCCAATTTCTGAACGTTCTTGCCTCATTCATTCTTTCTGTAGATCATCCAGAGATTGTTGAGTCTCTATAGCTTTAGTCCTGTCTTGTGAGGAATGGAATACATGGAGTTGCTTCCTCACTCTTCTTTTCCTAGGTGGAACTCTCTAGACTCAGCAAGGAGTGGGTCCAGGATCCACATCCAAGCTTCCTGCAATGGCTGAGCCAGGGTTGTAAGCCCTAGCTGTGCCATCAATTACTATACTGGGTATACAGAGCATAAAATTACATTAAATAACATGGCAAGCATTAAACAGGAAACAGTTTGCAAGTACCCCCTGCTCTGGGGTACTGCATTTACCTGGACTGGAGCATATTCCCCCCACTGGCAGCCAGGATCATAGCAATGGAAATGTTCACCAGATCCTTGCCGACAATTCCTCAAAGTTTTTTAAGCATTTTAAAAGGGCCTTTATATTGAAGCAAACATAGAGCATGACTGGAATTATGTACGGTATATGTTGCAGCTAATGCAGGTATCTGCACTTCTTGACGCCTCATGCACAGATGAGGACTTTTTGGACTGTGCACTTTATGATGCGGATGACAATTTAAACAGGACTTATCATTACACAGTCGTTCAAGGTTTATGACGAATGATAACAATGTCACCTCGCTTCATCATGGACTCATTTCGATACTATTTTACAGAAATTAGCAGCTGAACATGATACAAAACATGTGGGATAACTAAATACAATGTAACTGATAGTAATCCCCACACCATTTAAATGGCTATAAGTTTCCACATATATTTCATCAGCCTAGTCTTATCATTATTGTTTATTTAATAATTCCATAAATGTCTCTTGACTTTGCTTCATAGTACAGTAAAACTGATTATGATAACTCAGAAAGCAGCGTCGGAGTGGAATGTGTTGTTTTTCCTTTGTACATAACTAGAAGTGTTTTATTTAAAATTAGAGTTAAGTAAGATTTATTATTAGTATCGGCAGTCTTTTTCACTTATAATCACATTGGAATGCGAAGTATGTGAACCGGGGCGTAGCTAGAAGTGACTGGGCCCCACAGCAAATTTTTGTACGCCCCCCCCCCCCCCCCACGCTTCGCAACTCCTTCCTCCTGTGTAAACCCCACTCCTTTTTACAAATCTTCTGTACTATACTATTAGCCCAAGAGGTATAAAATGTAAGATATATAGTAAACAGGGCACTCAAGGAAACCGTGACCATGTATTAGAAGCAATTGTGAGCTTTATTAATAAAATAAATATAGTTGATTAATAAAATGATGAATCACAATTAGAAATGCAATACAATAAACTACAGATAAAAAATAATCGATTGACCAAACCAGTAAATAATCGATAATCCGATCTGATATATCTTCGGTCCAATGCTTATGGACATCCGAAAAAACTTATTATCGATAAATCTGCTCGTTTTTTATCGAGACCACAGTCATATGTCTTACAATTGTTCAATTTGTCACGGCGGCATCCCGCCGAAGCAACGTAGGTAGCGGCAACTCGCTACTAAATGGCTTGCAAGCGAATATAATCCATTACCTTTGAGTCGACCAAATATTCGTCCGAAATTATCACAAGAGTCTTCAGATGTACTCACTCCCAGGATATGCCCTTTGATGTTTGTAGCAATATTCAATCAGGAGATTAGCGACGGCTCTCTGTTCGGTTATGGTCGATTCGTTGGTAAGGTAAGTCTCTCGGTACAAAGATGGGGTGTAGCACCAGACGCGTTTCGGGGTCCAACCCCTTCCTCAGTGTTATGCTTCACCCCATTCAAAACCCCTCTTTTATACTGAATGTTCCATACTTTGATTGGTCCCAATTTGATCGTCATATCCTGTTTGTCGATTTACTCAGATGTTCTTCATTATCACTCAATCACAAAAAAAATGTCATATAGAGAAACTAAAAAGTACTTTTGACAACTTTAGCAATTTATCACATTTCTACAATTTCATCTCGTTATATATCGCAAATTCCTGCATTCATTAAAGCAAAAAACACATCTAGGCACTCTGCGTTTTTGATGCGGTATCTATGCGTTTTTTGCTTTTTCAGTTAAACAAGGGCACAAATTGCCCACCCAACATACTATCAGTATATATTATGATTAAAACAATAAATAACACCACTAGAAGTCTTCCTTACAGCTCTCAAAGGGAAATATGTTACAGGATTATGTTCTAACCAAATGACTCTTTATAAAACACCATTTGTCAACTCCATAGGGAATGACAATCATCAGTACTACCATGCATGAATATTCGCAGACATGGTGAACAGGCAAAATCAATAAATTATTGCATAAAAAAGTTAAAAATGCACAAATTCAATAAAAACTGACAATAAAATCTGACAATAAATGTGTGTTGATTCGAGGGTTGTACTGTAGTGGGCACCCACATCTAGAGGAGAAACCAACTGTAATGTAAACAGTCGGTTAATCGTCGAAACGTCGGCGCCCACCATCTATTCATAGGAATCCAAAGAGTTCAAACTCTGCATTGAGCCCCCTGGGAATCAGGGTATCGAATTCAAAGATTCGCTTAGTTTCAAGTCTAGACATCCTTTCTATGTGGTTGCCTCCTCTCCATTCTTTCACCACTTTATCAATAGCTAAAAACCTCAAACCTGAGGGATCCTGATTGTGTGTGATTTTAAAGTGGTATGATAGCGAATGGTTCTCAAATCCCTTCCGTATATTATTTATATGTTCCGAAATACGTTTTTTTAAAGATCTTTTAGTTCTGCCTATGTATAGTCGTTTACACGGACATTCTATGGCATAGATTACATTTTCTGAGTTGCACGTTAGACAATCCTTTATTGGATGGCGATGATTATTATTGGTAGACACCAATTCACTGGTTCTTTTTTGGAAAGATGTTGCTTTACAGTTTCTACAGGTACCACACCTAAAAAAGCCCTGTAGACCTATCCAACTTGAGATGGTGGATTCCCTATTTAATTGTTTTTTCACCGTGGGGGCTACTTTTAAACTTAAATTAGGTGCCTTTGTGAAAGTCATTTTTGGATTTACCGGCATTAAGGTTCCTATAATCTTGTCCTTTTGTAACAAATGCCAATGTTTAGTCACAATCTGGCGTATTTTCTTATAATCGTCACTAAAGGGCAAGATTAACCGCAATATTTCTTGAGGAGCCTCCAAATGTTGTGTTTTCTCCTCAAAAAAGGACTTCCTATCCATGCTGTTTACTTGTTGCAATGCTTTATCCAGGATCTCTGTGGGATAATTTTTCTCCAAAAATTTGTCTCTCATCTTATTAGCCTCCAACTCATATTGTGTTTCCAATGTGCAATTTCTCTTTATTCTTCGGAATTGTCCTTGTGGGATGTTTGATAACCAACTAGGGAGGTGACAACTATTAAACAAAATGTAACTGTTCTTGGCAGTGGGCTTAATGAAAGTACTACATATGATATCTTGATTCACAATACTAATATTTAAGTCCAGGTATTCAACTTTCTCCTGACTCGTTACCCCTGTAAATTTGAGGTTCCTATCGTTAGAATTAATATATTTCAAAAAGGATTGTAGACTTTCATTCCCACTTTGCCAAATGAACAGGATGTCATCGATATAGCGTTGCCAGAGCACCAGGTCCGTCCCCAGCTTAGGTTGTATAGCCAACCGTTCCCACTCCGCCATGAATAGATTGGCATAGCTGGGGGCGAACCTGGTGCCCATGGCAGTCCCCTGTATTTGTAAGTAAAAATCTCCCTCAAAATTAAATTAATTGTGATTTAAAATGAAGTCTATCCCTTCTATTATAAAATCAATTTGTTCTACTCCCAATCTACCTTCCAATGTTAGTTGGGACCTAACAGCCTGTTTACCCTTATCATGCTCTATTATTGTATATAAGGATTGTATGTCCAGAGATCCCATAATCCAGGTATCTTTAAATTTCAATTTCTCCACTATTTGAATAATTTGTGTAGTGTCTTTTGTGTACGACTCTGTCTTTTGAACCCTAGTCTGCAGCATTTGATCTATATACTGGGACAGATTTGACGTGAGGGATCCAATCCCTGACACTATAGGTCGACCTGGGGGATTTTCTTGGTCCTTGTATACTTTTGGTACACAATAAAACATAGGTATTCGTGGGGTTTTGTTCAATAAAAATTTGTGCTCCTCATCAGTTAAAACTCCTTTCTTATGGCCTTTGTTACAAAAAGCTAAAAATTCTAAGTAAAATTGATTAGTAGGGTCACTTGGTAATTTACGATATGTCTTTGTATCCTGTAACTGTCTTAGACATTCTGTATTATATTTCAAAATGTCCTGGATCACAATGGATCCTCCCTTATCTGCTGGTCGTATCACTATACTATTCTCTTTCTGTAAGGTCTTAAGAGCTTTTATTTCATCATTGGACAAATTATTTCGTCTATATTTGGTACTATTCTTTATTTTCCGTATATCGCTTTCTACACATTTTTTAAAACTTGCCATTTCATGACTGATCTCATTTCTTGGATATTTCTTAGATCTGTTTTTGCAAGTCGTGTGTACATATTGGTCTCCATTATCAATATCTCTTATAATCAGATTTTTAAGGAAATACTTTTTGAGGCACAGACGCCTTATAAATTTCTCCACCCCTATGAAAGTGTCGAACTTATTAAGGGTGACCGTGGGGGCAAATTTCAGACCCTTATTCAATAATTGTTTTTGAGATTCTGTGAGGGTTGTGGAACTCAAATTAATGATAGAATCATTTTCTATTGGGTCTGAATTTATCTGCGGTGCCCCCTTTTTCTTCCTGCCTCCTCTCCGTATTTTGGTCTGTCTCCCTCGTACGATTTTATCCTTTTTGGGTAATAAGGTTGTTGATAGTGATTTTGCTGTGCAGTGTAATGTTCCTGATGAGGGACGTGATGTCGTTGTGATTTCTCTACTTGTTGGTGATATGGAGTATGGAATACTTGAGGCCTGTTCCTCAAATTGTATTGATGGTCCCCCTGGTGATTGATGTTGTGTGTTTGTGATTCTTCTTGTGGTGGTATATGTCTTGTCCGTGTCCTGTGGTGTGGTGGGGTCCTGTCTAAAAAAACTTGCCTATCTTCAAGTGATTCAAAACGGTTATGTGTTGGTATTGTGTATTTATTATTATGTGGCCTTTCTCTATCCACCACATTTTGTGATTCCTCTAATAAAGTCCCTATATTCCCAGTGTCTATATTTGTGTTTTCCGCATTAGTGATTTGGTTTTGCCCATTTTTAGGTATAAAATGTCACTTTTTAATTTTCTTTTCCATTATATCCTGCTCTACTTTATCAAGATTATTGCATAATTTAGATTGCCAGTAGATTGCCCTCGAATCAACACACATTTATTGTCAGATTTTATTGTCAGTTTTTATTGAATTTGTGCATTTTTAACTTTTTTATGCAATAATTTATTAATTTTGCCTGTTCACCATGTCTGCGAATATTCATGCATGGTAGTACTGATGATTGTCATTCCCTATGGAGTTGACAAATGGTGTTTTATAAAGAGTCATTTGGTTAGAACATAATCCTGTAACATATTTCCCTTTGAGACCATCAATACAATTTGAGGAACAGGCCTCAAGTATTCCATACTCCATATCACCAACAAGTAGAGAAATCACAACGACATCACGTCCCTCATCAGGAACATTACACTGCACAGCAAAATCACTATCAACAACCTTATTACCCAAAAAGGATAAAATCGTACGAGGGAGACAGACCAAAATACGGAGAGGAGGCAGGAAGAAAAAGGGGGCACCGCAGATAAATTCGGACCCAATAGAAAATGAATTTATCATTAATTTGAGTTCCACAACCCTCACAGAATCTCAAAAACAATTATTGAATAAGGGTCTGAAATTTGCCCCCACAGTCACCCTTAATAAGTTCGACACTTTCATAGGGGTGGAGAAATTTATTAGGCGTCTGTGCCTCAAAAAGTATTTCCTTAAAAATCTGATTATAAGAGATATTGATAATGGAGACCAATATGTACACACGACTTGCAAAAACAGATCTAAGAAATATCCAAGAAATGAGATCAGTCATGAAATGGCAAGTTTTAAAAAATGTGTAGAAAGCGATATACGGAAAATAAAGAATAGTACCAAATATAGACAAAATAATTTGTCCAATGATGAAGTAAAAGCTCTTAAGACCTTACAGAAAGAGAATAGTATAGTGATACGACCAGCAGATAAGGGAGGATCCATTGTGATCCAGGACATTTTGAAATATAATACAGAATGTCTAAGACAGTTACAGGATACAAAGACATATAGTAAATTACCAAGTGACCCTACTAATCAATTTTACTTAGAATTTTTAGCTTTTTGTAATAAAGGCCATAAGAAAGGAGTTTTAACTGATGAGGAGCACAAATTTTTATTGAACAAAACCCCACGAATACCTATGTTTTATTGTGTACCAAAAGTACACAAGGACCAAGAAAATCCCCCAGGTCGACCTATATTGTCAGGGATTGGATCCCTCACGTCAAATCTGTCCCAGTATATAGATCAAATGCTGCAGACTAGGGTTCAAAAGACAGAGTCGTACACAAAAGACACTACACAAATTATTCAAATAGTGGAGAAATTGAAATTTAAAGATACCTGGATTATGGGATCTCTGGACATACAATCCTTATATACAATAATAGAGCATGATAAGGGTAAACAGGCTGTTAGGTCCCAACTAACATTGGAAGGTAGATTGGGAGTAGAACAAATTGATTTTATAATAGAAGGGATAGACTTCATTTTAAATCACAATTAATTTAATTTTGAGGGAGATTTTTACTTACAAATACAGGGGACTGCCATGGGCACCAGGTTCGCCCCCAGCTATGCCAATCTATTCATGGCGGAGTGGGAACGGTTGGCTATACAACCTAAGCTGGGGACGGACCTGGTGCTCTGGCAACGCTATATCGATGACATCCTGTTCATTTGGCAAAGTGGGAATGAAAGTCTACAATCCTTTTTGAAATATATTAATTCTAACGATAGGAACCTCAAATTTACAGGGGTAACGAGTCAGGAGAAAGTTGAATACCTGGACTTAAATATTAGTATTGTGAATCAAGATATCATATGTAGTACTTTCATTAAGCCCACTGCCAAGAACAGTTACATTTTGTTTAATAGTTGTCACCTCCCTAGTTGGTTATCAAACATCCCACAAGGACAATTCCGAAGAATAAAGAGAAATTGCACATTGGAAACACAATATGAGTTGGAGGCTAATAAGATGAGAGAAAAAATTTTGGAGAAAAATTATCCCACAGAGATCCTGGATAAAGCATTGCAACAAGTAAACAGCATGGATAGGAAGTCCTTTTTTGAGGAGAAAACACAACATTTGGAGGCTCCTCAAGAAATATTGCGGTTAATCTTGCCCTTTAGTGACGATTATAAGAAAATACGCCAGATTGTGACTAAACATTGGCATTTGTTACAAAAGGACAAGATTATAGGAACCTTAATGCCGGTAAATCCAAAAATGACTTTCACAAAGGCACCTAATTTAAGTTTAAAAGTGGCCCCCACGGTGAAAAAACAATTAAATAGGGAATCCACCATCTCAAGTTGGATAGGTCTACAGGGCTTTTTTAGGTGTGGTACCTGTAGAAACTGTAAAGCAACATCTTTCCAAAAAAGAACCAGTGAATTGGTGTCTACCAATAATAATCATCGCCATCCAATAAAGGATTGTCTAACGTGCAACTCAGAAAATGTAATCTATGCCATAGAATGTCCGTGTAAACGACTATACATAGGCAGAACTAAAAGATCTTTAAAAAAACGTATTTCGGAACATATAAATAATATACGGAAGGGATTTGAGAACCATTCGCTATCATACCACTTTAAAATCACACACAATCAGGATCCCTCAGGTTTGAGGTTTTTAGCTATTGATAAAGTGGTGAAAGAATGGAGATGAGGCAACCACATAGAAAGGATGTCTAGACTTGAAACTAAGCGAATCTTTGAATTCGATACCCTGATTCCCAGGGGGCTCAATGCAGAGTTTGAACTCTTTGGATTCCTATGAATAGATGGTGGGCGCCGACGTTTCGACGATTAACCGACTGTTTACATTACAGTTGGTTTCTCCTCTAGACGTGGGTGCCCACTACAGTACAACCCTCGAATCAACACACATTTATTGTCAGATTTTATTGTCAGTTTTTATTGAATTTGTGCATTTTTAACTTTTTTATGCAATAATTTATTGATTTTGCCTGTTCACCATGTCTGCGAATATTCATGCATGGTAGTACTGATGATTGTCATTCCCTATGGAGTTGACAAATGGTGTTTTATAAAGAGTCATTTGGTTAGAACATAATCCTGTAACATATTTCCCTTTGAGAGCTGTAAGGAAGACTTCTAGTGGTGTTATTTATTGTTTTAATCATAATATATACAGATAGTATGTTGGGTGGGCAATTTGTGCCCTTGTTTAACTGAAAAAGCAAAAAACGCATAGATGCGTTTTTTGCTTTAATGAATGCAGGAATTTGCGATATATAACTAGATGAAATTGTAGAAATATGATAAATTGCTAAAGTTGTCAAAAGTACTTCTTAGTTTCTCTATATGACATTTTTTCTGTGATTGAGTGATAATGAAGAACATCTGAGTAAATCGACAAACAGGATATGACGATCAAATTGGGACCAATCAAAGTATGGAACATTCAGTATAAAAGAGGGGTTTTGAATGGGGTGAAGCATACCACTGAGGAAGGGTTGGACCCGGAAACGCGTCTGGTGCTACACCCCATCTTTGTATCGAGAGACTTACCTTACCAACGAATCGACCATAACCAAACAGAGAGCCGTCGCTAATCTCCTGATTGAATATTGCTACAAACATCAAAGGGCATATCCTGGGAGTGAGTACATCTGAAGACTCTTGTGATAATTTCGGACGAATATTTGGTCGACTCAAAGGTAATGGATTATATTCGCTTGCAAGCCATTCAGTAGCGAGTTGCCGCTACCTACGTTTCTTCGGCGGGACGCCGCCGTGACAAATTGAACAATTGTAAGACATATGACTGTGGTCTCGATAAAAAACGAGCAGACTTATCGATAATAAGTTTTTTCGGATGTCCATAAGCATTGGACCGAAGATATATCAGATCGGATTATCGATTATTTACTGGTTTGGTCAATCGATTATTTTTTATCTGTAGTTTATTGTATTGCATTTCTAATTGTGATTCATCATTTTATTTATCAACTATATTTATTTTATTAATAAAGCTCACAATTGCTTCTAATACATGGTCACGGTTTCCTTGAGTGCCCTGTTTACTATATATTTTATGCTTCTTTGTATTGAGTGAGTGGTCTCAATTTACAGGAGCACCTGGTGTCATTTAGGTGTTCTTAGTGCGACATCTTATCTATTTATTTATAAAATGTAAGATGAGGGTAAGAAAGTCATCGAATCCTAGACATGACCTATTTTCAGTTTTGGGATCCGCACTTAACTGACATTGGTGGCATTTTGTAGCAACATGGCACCAATGTCTAAGATTACACAACCCCTTTAATACTTAATTAAATTTTTTTTTAATTCCTCCTTTGCCTCCAAGATCGGGAACTTTTTAATTTACATAGTCCTTTTTTTCAATACGCGCTTCTGGTAATGCTCCGGATCCCCCGTGTGGCAATCAGAGGAGCCGGAGCTTGTGTATGGCAGCCCCTGTCATAGTGAATGACAGGAGGCTGCTGCACAGTGTTTCCTACGGAGCCCCTGTCTGTAGCCGGGCTCGATAGAAAACTAGTAAAATCATTATAGACACCAATGCTAGTTAACTGCGAAAAGCTTATAGGGGTCCGAAAATGGCAAAAAAAAAAAAAAAGGTTACTTTTTTTTTATTTGTTTCCAGTATCAAAACGCAAGAAAAACTATACATATGTATTATCCGCCAGATTTATACTGACCTGGAGAATCAAGATCACAAGTGAGAAAAAAAAAACTGTAAAACTGTGGTAAAATTCCACTACCTTCGGAATGTTTTACCACTTCCCGCTACATTTTATGCAATATTAAATGGTTGCGTTGGAAAGTACAACTTGTCCTGCTAAAAACAAGCCCTCATACAGCTATGTGAACGAAAAAAATAAAAGTTAAGGCTCTGGGAAGGTGGAGAGCACAAAACGAAAATGCAAAAGGAAAAAAAGCCTCTGGGGTAGAAGGGGTTAAAATAAAACCTTTGAGAAAAAGTTTTTTCTTTGTATCACCATTTTCTGACAGCCATAACTTTTTCATATTTCTTTATGAGGGCTTTTTTGTGGGTAAACTGTAGATTTTATTGGTACTATTTTTGGGGTGCGTGCAATTTTTTGATCATTGTTAGGGCCCATGCACACAACCGCCCACGATATGCCCTCCGAGACATACAGTCCGGAGCGAGCATTGATCGTTTGCACAAGAGCGCACAGCATCATATTTTTTGTGCGCGTTGGGCTGCGCGCGAGACTACTGTCCCTTAATCATACGTTTTAGTAATCTATGAAGCTGTAAGCACCCGTGCATACGATCAATGCCGCTCCAGGACATATGGCCCACTCAAGGACCAAATGTCTCAGAGGGCATATGGTCGTGTGCATGGGCCCTTATTCCATTTTTTTTTTTTTGGAGTTGGTCACCAAAACCATGTTTTTAGGTTTTTAGTATTTTTATATTTTAATAGTGAAGACTTTTTTTTTTGTTTATTTATCTTTATATAAAACATTGGAATGGGGGGTGATACTGTCTATAGCTTGCAGTACATGGCAGCCTCCCCTTTCTGCCTGCTGATCCGCCATGTACTAGTGCTTATTATGGCACATATAAGCGCACACCCTCTGCATATATAGGAGTAACAAAATAAGCAGTAGTAGATGGAAGAACAGCAAGCAGGGGGGCACAGACAGGGGCCAAGGGGGCACAGACAAGTGCCACAGAGGTGCAGACAAAGACCAGGGGGGCACAGATAAGGGACAGGGCCAAGGGGTGCATACAGGGGCCAGGGAGGCGCAGACAGACGCCAGGGGGGGGCACAGGCCAGGGGGCGCAGATAAGGGCCAGCGACAGGGCACAGATAAGGGCCAGGGCCCAGGGGTGCAGACAGGGGCCAGGGAGGTGCAGGCAGGGGCCAGGGGGGGCACAGAAAAGGCCAGGGTGGCACACACAGGGGCCAATGGGGCAGAGATAAGGGCCAGGGAGTCGCAGACAAAGGCCGGGGGGCACAGATAAGGGCCAGGGCCCAGGGGCGCAGACAGGGGCCAGGGAGGCACAGACAGTGGCCTGGGGGCCATAGGCCAGAGCGGGCACAGAGCATCACAGCCAGGGAGAAGGTGAGGTTTTTTTTTCTCCCTGGCTGTGCTGCTCTGCTCTGCGACAGCTCTACAGCCAGGGAGAAGGAACGCCCATTGAGAAAAAGGGCATTCTCCTCCTCCCTGCTCCGATAGTAGTAATTATCATACAGCGCGGGAGACGGTAACGGGGGCCACAGCGGGCGAACGATATAATAGTAAGTGCAGGGAGATCCCTGGGCGCCACTCTACATGTCCTGCTACTTAGTTAACAAAGTCTGTACCCATGAAAGGTCCTCTTTAAATAATCTTACTGACATGCTACCTGGCGCCAGGCCCCTTCTCAGCCCGGGCCCCGAAGCAGCCACTTCCCCTGCTTCCCCAGTAGTTACACCACTGATGTGAACCCTTTGGAATTAAATGGATTTCTGCATTGATTCCTAAAACAATGTCACACTTAGAGACAAACACTATTTAACTAAACTAATAAAACAAAAACATTTGTACCAGTCATGTCTTCTATTGACCACATGAAAATATCCACAGTGCAGGAATAAAAATAAGTTAACCTTTGTGTATTACTTCTTCAAGAGCTAACTGGCATAAGGTGTCCTAATTAAGGATATGAGCTTGGCATTTTGGGTTTCACAGGTGCTTTCCAAAATAGATAAAAGCACTCAAAGCCTGGTTACTGACAAATCTGTAATTCACAAGAAAGATTGGTTACTGTGAACCATACCTCGATACAAATAACTTTAAGATGTCCTCAGAAGACATGCTATAGAGACACGTAAAACTGCAGATTATGGCCTCATGCACACGACCGTTTTTATTGTGGTCCGCAAAAATGGGGTCCGTGATCTGTGTCCGTTTTTTCTTCCGTGGGTCTTCCTTGATTTTTGGAGGATCCACGGACATGAAAACAAAGTCATTTTGGTGTCTGCCTGGCCGTGCGGAGCCAAGAGGATCCGTCCTGACTTACAATGCAAGTCAATGGGGACGGATCCGTTTGACGTTGACACAATATGGTGCAATTGCAAACTGATCCGTCCCCCATTGACTTTCAATGTAAAGTCAGGAGTCCCTATTAAACCATCGGATCGGAGTTTTCTCCAATCCGATGGTATATTTTAACTTGAAGCGTCCCATCACTATGGGAACACCTCTATGTTAGAATATACCATCGGATTTGAGTTAGATCGTGAAAACTCATATCCGACAGTATATTCTAACACAGAGGCGTTCCCATAGTGATGGGGACGCTTCAAGTTAGAATATACTACGAACTGTGTACATGACTGCCCCCTGCTGCCTGGCAGCACCCGATCTCTTACAGGGGGCTGTGATCCGCACAATTAACCCCTCAGGTGCCTCACCTGAGGGGTTAATTGTGCATATCATAGCCCCCTGTAAGAGATCAGCTGCTGCCAGGCAGGAGGGGGCGCCCCCCCTCCCTCCCCAGTTTTAAATTCATCGGTGGCCAGTGTGCCCCCCCTCCCTCCCCTGTATTACATTCATTGGTGGCCAGTGCGGCCCCCCTCCCTCCCCTGTATTACTGTACATTCATTGGTGGCCAGTGGGCCCCCCCTCCCTCCCCTATATTACTGTACATTCATTAGAGGCCAGTGGGTCCCCCCTCCCTCCCTCCCCTGTATTACTGTACATTCATTGGTGGCCAGTGGGCCCCCCTCCCTCCCCTGTATTACTGTACATTCATTGGTGGCCAGTGGGCTCCCCCTCCCCCTCCTAATTAAAATCCCCCCCATCATTGGTGGCAGCGGAGAGTTCCGATCGGAGTCCCAGTTTAATTGCTGGGACTCCGATGGGTAACCATGGCAACCAGGACGCTACTGCAGTCCTGGTTGCCATGGTTACTTAGCAATTTTTAGAAGCATTATACTTACCTGCGAGCTGCGATGTCTGTGACCGGCCGGGCGCTCCTCCTACTGGTAAGTGAAAGGTCTGTGCGGCGCATTGCTTATAGCACAGACCAGTCACTTACCAGTAGTAGGAGCACCCGGCCGGTCACAGACATCGCAGCTCGCAGGTAAGTAAAATGCTTCTAAAACTTGCTAAGTAACCATGCAGTCCTGGTTGCCATGGTTACCGATCGGAGCCCCATCGATTAAACTGAGGGGTTAATTGTGCGGATCACAGCCCCCTGTAAGAGATCGGGTGCTGCCAGGCAGCAGGGGGCAGTCATGTACACAGTTCGTAGTATATTCTAACTTGAAGCGTCCCCATCACTATGGGAACGCCTCTGTGTTAGAATATACTGTCGGATCTGAGTTTTCACGAAGTGAAAACTCAGCTCTGAAAAAGCTTTTATGCAGACGGATCTGCGAATCCATCTGTGTGAAAGTAGCCTACGGCCACGGACGCGGATGCCAATCTTGTGTGCATCCGTGTTTTTTCACTGACCCATTGACTTGAATGGGTCCGTGAACCGTTGTCCGTCAAAAAAATTGGATGTTTTTTTGACTGACAGGAAACACGGCCGCGGTGCATTTTCCGAGTTTTCAACGGACCCATTGAAAGTCAATGGGTCCGCAGAAAATCACGGAAAACGGAACAACGGCCACGGATGCACACAACGGTCGTGTGCATGAGGCCTCTAAAAGCATTGCTAAAGACCTGGGTGTACATTAATCCATGGTTAGACTGTTCTTACAGGGGGCTGTCATCCGCACAATTAACTCTTCAGGTGCCGCACCTGAAGGGGTTAATTGTGCGTATCATAGCCCCCTGTAAGAGATCAGGGGCTGCCAGGCAGCAGGGGGCAGACCCCCCACCCTCCCCAGTTTGAATATCATTGGTGGCCAGTGTGCGGCCCCCCCTATTGTAATATCATTGGTGGCCAGTGCTAAAGACCTGGGTGTACATCAATCCATGGTTAGACAAATTATAGTACAGTCCTGATCAAAATTTTAAGACCACTTGAAAAATGGCAAAACATCATATTTAGCATGGCTGGATCTTAACAAAGTTCCAAGTAGAGCTTCAACATGCAACAAGAAGAAATGGGAGTGAGACAAAACATTTTTTGAGCATTCAATTTAATGAAAACAAAGAATAAACTGAAACAGGCTGTTTTTCAGCTGATCAAAAGTTTAGGACCACACCTCCAAAAAAAAACTAAACCCCCACAAAACATAAATCCAACTTCCAAACATGAACTCAGTAATGAGTAGCTCCGCCGTTATTGTTTATCACTTCAAAAATTTGTTTCGGCATGCTTGATGCAAGCGTTTCCATGAGGTGAGTGGGAACATTTCTCCAAGTGGTGAAGACGGCCGCATGGAGACCATCTACTGTCTGGAACTGTTGTCCATTTTTGTAAACTTCCCTTGCCATCCATCCCCAAAGGTTCTCAATTAGATTTAGATCAGGGGAACCCGCAGGATGGGCCAAAAGAATGTTATTCTCCTGGAAGAAGTCCCTTGTCCTGCGGGCATTGTGTACTGTAGTGTTGTCCTGTTGAAAAACCCAGTCGTTACCACACAGACGAGGGCCCTCAGTCATGAGGAATGCTCTCTGCAACATCTGAAAATAGCCAGCAGCCGTTTGACGCCCCTGCACTTCCTGAAGCTCCATTGTTTCACTGAAGGAAAAAGCACCCCAGACCATTATGGCGCCCCCTCCACTGTGGCGCGTAGAAAACATCTCAGGTGGGATCTGCTTGTCATGCCAGTAACGTTAGAAACCATCAGGACCATCAAGGTTAAATTTTTTCTCATCAGAGAATAAACCTTTCTTCCACCTTTGAATGTCCCATGTTTGGTGCTCTCTTGCAAAATCCAAACGAGCAGTTCTGTGGCGTTCAAGGAGACGAGGTCTTTGAAGACGTTTTTTGTTTTTGAAGCCCTTCAGTCTCAGATGCCGTCTGATGGTTATGGGGCTGCAGTCAGCACCAGTAAGGGCCTTAATTTGAGTCAAGGATCGTCCAGTCTCTTGACTCCTCCGGCTCAGTGCTGATGAAATTGTTTTGGGTCTTCCACTTGACTTACTGCGTCCCACCTCAGCAGCGATGGCGCGCTGTGAGAGACCCCGCTTATGCAGTTCAACAACCCGACCACGTTAAAAAAGGGAGAGTTTTTTTTGCCTTTGCCATCACAACGTGTGACTACCTGACAGAAAGGCCTCATGCACACGACCGTTTTTTTTTAAGGTCCGCAAAAACGGGGTCCGTAGGTCCGTGATCCGTGACCGTTTTTTCGTCCGTGGGTCTTCCTTGATTTTTAGAGGATCCACGGACATGAAAAAACTGTCGTTTTGGTGTCCGCCTGGCGGTGCGGAGCCAAACGGATCCGTCCTGAATTACAATGCAAGTCAATGGGGACGGATCCGTTTGACGTTGACACAATATGGTGCAATTTCAAACGGATCCGTCCACCATTGACTTTCAATGTAAAGTCAGGAGTTAATATACCATAGGATCGGAGTTTTCTCCAATCCGATGGTATATTTTAACTTGAAGCGTCCCCATCACCATGGGAACGCCTCTATGTTAGAATATACTGTCGGATATGAGTTACATCGTGAACCTCATATCCGACAGTATATTTTAACACAGTGATGGGGACGCTTCTAGTTAGAATATACTACAAACTGTGTACATGACTGCCCCCTGCTGCCTGGCAGCACCCGATCTCTTACAGGGGGCTGTCATCCGCACAATTAACTCTTCAGGTGCCGCACCTGAAGGGGTTAATTGTGCGTATCATAGCCCCCTGTAAGAGATCAGGGGCTGCCAGGCAGCAGGGGGCAGACCCCCCACCCTCCCCAGTTTGAATATCATTGGTGGCCAGTGTGCGGCCCCCCCTATTGTAATATCATTGGTGGCCAGTGCTAAAGACCTGGGTGTACATCAATCCATGGTTAGACAAATTATAGTACAGTCCTGATCAAAATTTTAAGACCACTTGAAAAATGGCAAAACATCATATTTAGCATGGCTGGATCTTAACAAAGTTCCAAGTAGAGCTTCAACATGCAACAAGAAGAAATGGGAGTGAGACAAAACATTTTTTGAGCATTCAATTTAATGAAAACAAAGAATAAACTGAAACAGGCTGTTTTTCAGATGAGCAAAAGTTTAGGACCGCACCTCCAAAAAAAAACTAAACCCCCACAAAACATAAATCCAACTTCCAAACATGAACTCAGTAATGAGTAGCTACGCCGTTATTGTTTATCACTTCAAAAATTTGTTTCGGCATGCTTGATGCAAGCGTTTCCATGAGGTGAGTGGGAACATTTCTCCAAGTGGTGAAGACGGCCGCATGGAGACCATCTACTGTCTGGAACTGTTGTCCATTTTTGTAAACTTCCCTTGCCATCCATCCCCAAAGGTTCTCAATTAGATTTAGATCAGGGGAACCCGCAGGATGGGCCAAAAGAGTGTTATTCTCCTGGAAGAAGTCCCTTGTCCTGCGGGCATTGTGTACTGTAGTGTTGTCCTGTTGAAAAACCCAGTCGTTACCACACAGACGAGGGCCCTCAGTCATGAGGAATGCTCTCTGCAACATCTGGAAATAGCCATCAGCCGTTTGACGCCCCTGCACTTCCTGAAGCTCCATTGTTTCACTGAAGGAAAAAGCACCCCAGACCATTATGGCGCCCCCTCCACTGTGGCGCGTAGAAAACATCTCAGGTGGGATCTGCTTGTCATGCCAGTAACGTTGGAAACCATCAGGACCATCAAGGTTAAATTTTTTCTCATCAGAGAATAAACCTTTCTTCCACCTTTGAATGTCCCATGTTTGGTGCTCTCTTGCAAAATCCAAACGAGCAGTTCTGTGGCGTTCAAGGAGACGAGGTCTTTGAAGACGTTTTTTGTTTTTGAAGCCCTTCAGTCTCAGATGCCGTCTGATGGTTATGGGGCTGCAGTCAGCACCAGTAAGGGCCTTAATTTGAGTCAAGGATCGTCCAGTGTCTTGACTCCTCCGGCTCAGTGCTGATGAAATTGTTTTGGGTCTTCCACTTGACTTACTGCGTCCCACCTCAACAGCGATGGCGCGCTGTGAGAGACCCCGCTTATGCAGTTCAACAACCCGACCACGTTAAAAAAGGAGAGTTTTTTTGCCTTTGCCATCACAACGTGTGACTACCTGACAGAAAGGCCTCATGCACACGACCGGTTTTTTTTACGGTCCGCAAAAACGGGGTCTGTAGGTCCGTGATCCGTGACCGTTTTTTCGTCCGTGGGTCTTCCTTGATTTTTAGAGGATCCACGGACATGATAAAACAGTCGTTTTGGTGTCCGCCTGGCCGTGCGGAGCCAAACGGATCCGTCCTGAATTACAATGCAAGTCAATGGGGACGGATCCGTTTGACGTTGACACAATATGGTGCAATTTCAAACGGATCCGTCCACCATTGACTTTCAATGTAAAGTCAGGAGTTAATATACCATAGGATCGGAGTTTTCTCCAATCCGATGGTATATTTTAACTTGAAGCGTCCCCATCACCATGGGAACGCCTCTATGTTAGAATATACTGTCGGATATGAGTTACATCGTGAACCTCATATCCGACAGTATATTATAACACAGAGGCGTTCCCATAGTGATGTGGACGCTTCTAGTTAGCATATACTACAAACTGTGTACATGACTGCCCCCTGCTGCCTGGCAGCACCCGATCTCTTACAGGGAGCTGTCATCCGCACAATTAACTCTTCAGGTGCCGCACCTGAAGGGGTTAATTGTGCGTATCATAGCCCCCTGTAAGAGATCAGGGGCTGCCAGGCAGCAGGGGGCAGACCCCCCACCCTCCCCAGTTTGAATATCATTGGTGGCCAGTGTGCGGCCTCCCCCCCCCTCCGTCGGCCCCCCTCCCCCCCTCTATTGTAATATCATTGGTGGCCGGTGTGCGGCCTCCCCTCCCCCCCTCTATTGTACTTACCTGCTGGCTGCTGCGATGTGTGTCCGGCCGGGAGCTCCTCCTACTGGTAAGTGACAGATCAATGCGCCGCACAGACCTGTCACTTACCAGTAGGTGGAGCTCCCGGCCGGACACACATCGCAGCAGCCAGCAGATAAGTATGATGCTTCTAATATTGTAATATTGCTAAGTAACCATGGCAACCAGGCCTACAGTAGCATCCTGGTTGCCATGGTTACCGATCGGAGCCCCAGAGCGATTAAACTGGGACTCCGATCGGGATCTCCGCTGCCACCAATGATTGGGCAAGGGGGGGGGGGAGAGGGGAGGCCGCACACTGGCCACCAATGAAATTACAATAGAGGGGGGGAGGGGCGGGGAGGGGAGGCCGCACACTGGCCACCAATGATATTAATACAATAGAGGGAGGGCCGGGGGGGGGGAGGCCGCACACTGGCCACCAATGATATTACAATAGGGGGGGGCTGCACACTGGCCACCAATGATATTCAAACTGGGGAGGGTGGGGGGTCTGCCCCCTGCTGTCTGGCAGCCCCTGATCTCTTATAGGGGGCTATGATATGCCCAATTAACCCCTTCAGGTGCAGCACCTGAGGGGTTAATTGTGCGGATCACAGCCCCCTGTAAGAGATCAGGGGCTGCCAGACAGCAGGGGGCAGTCATGTACACAGTTCTCAGTATATTCTAACTAGAAGCGTCCCCATCACTATGGGAACGCCTCTGTGTTAGAATATACTGTCGGATTTGAGTTTTCACAAAGTGAAAACTCATCTCTGAAAAAGCTTTTATGCAGACGGATCTTCGGATCCGTCTGTATAAAAAGTAACCTACGGCCACGGATCATGGACGCGGATGCCAATCTTGTGTGCATCCGTGTTCTTTCACGGACCCATTGACTTGAATGGGTCCGTGAACCGTTGTCCGTCAAAAATAGGACAGGTCATATTTATTTGACGGACAGGAAACACGGATCACGGATGCGGCTGCAAAACGGTGCATTTTCCGATTTTTCCACGGACCCATTGAAAGTCAATGGGTCCGCGAAAAAAAACGGAAAACGACACAACGGCCACGGATGCACTCAACAGTCGTGTGCATGAGGCCAAAATGACAATGAATCCACATCTTTGCATAGATTCTGGTCCTAAAATTTGGATCAGCTGAAAAACAGCCTGTTTCAGTTCAATCGTTATTTTCAATTAATTGAATGCTCAAAAAATGTTTTGTCTCACTCTCATTTCTTCTTGTTGCATGTTGTTGAAGCTCTACTTGGAACCTTGTTAAGATCCAACAATGTAAAATAAGATTTTTTGCCATTTTTCAAGTGGTCTTAAACTTTTGATCAGGACTGTATCTTCGAATGGAGAAAATCCAGGACTATTACTACTGTCCCTAGAAGTGGACATCCTGTTAAGGGTCCATTCACACGTCTGTGTGTGTTTTGCGGATCCGCAAAACACGGACACCGGCAATGTGCGTTCCGCATTTTGCAGACTGCACATCGCCGGCACTTAATAGAAAATGCCTAATCTTGTTCGCAATTGCGGACAAGAATAGGACATGTTCTATTTTTTTCCGAGAACGAAATTGTGGACCCGGAAGTGCGGGTCCGCATTTCCGGATCCAGGCAGCACATCGTGCAGCCCCATAGAAATGAATAGGTCAGCAATTCTGTTCCGCAAAATGCGGAACAGAATTGCGGATGTGTGAATGGACCCTAAAGAGTACCTTTTACCAGGATACATGTATTGAAATAGTTATATTACCTTACTGTGCGGCCCCCAGTGATGTCTTTCCGTTTTTTTGTTTTTTTTTCAAAGGACCTCCCCTTTCGTCCGCTGTGGTCCTCGTTTGTTTTGGTGCCTCATATGCTAATGAGGCGATTCGGTTCAACTAGGCCTGTGACATGAATTTGTCCTGGGCACGGTTATCTTCTCCCTGGTTGCGAGCACATCCAATCAGAGCGCCCCGCTCTTAGCAAGGGAAAAGGAGCTTAAGTTTTCGCGAGATTCGTGAGAACTTGAGCTTCTACACATCCCGAGCCGTGCGCCATCTTGAAGTCCCCGGCAGAGAGCATCGCAGCAGCAGCAGCATCCGCCGGGGACTCCTAGATGGCGCACGGCTCGGGATGTGTAAAAGCTCAATAGCGGGGCACTCTGATTGGATGCGCTTGCAGCCAGGGAGAAGATAACCGCGCCCAGGACAAAATCAAGTCCCCGTCTAGGCCTGACGAAGAGCAAGTTAGCGCGAAACGGTCGTCGTCGCCAACTTCTTCTGTGTGTATCAGCACCGTATGCTCCTACCTGAAGATTTTATATGAACGAATAAAGCATTGTTTTATCAACACTGGTGAGTGCCGCCTTTTCCACTGTTCTCCAAATGGTTATTGTACCTGATTATTGAGGCTGTGCACCACTGCTTGTGTTTTTAAAGAGACAGGTTGTTGAAGACCCGGTGTATTTGTCAGTGACGTTTGGCAGTGCCGCCTTATTCTCAGCTTTTTCTACGATTGTGACAAAAATATAATAGTTAACCCCTTAATGCAGAACGCCGTGCATGTACGGCGGGGGATGCATTGCCAGAATGCATTCCGCCGTACATGCACGGCGAGATGATCGGGCGGGCACCGGAGCGGTGCGCGCCCGATTACTGTAGGGGTCCGGCAGTCCCTGGTAGCCGGGCCCCTGCTGTATCCGCCGGCATTGCTGTTTACAGCGATGCCGGCGGATTAACCCCTTCTATGCCGTGGTCCGCGCTGACCGCGACATAGAAGTGGTTTGCGGCGGATGAAGCAGCGCATCGAGTCCCCGCGCTGCTGTGGCGGGGACTCGATGCGTGACAAGGCAGCCGATGCCGTGCAGAGGCTGCCCAATGCCCTGCACGGCATCGGGACCTGCCTTCTACGGGTGCCGAGGAGATCCAGCCTCAGGCTGGGTCTCCTAGGCAACCTGTTTGTGTACCACTCACTGTAGTACACGAACAGGCAATGGATTACAATACAGATGTATTGTAATGCATTCCAGAGGGGATCAAACCCCTAAAAGTTGAAGTCCCAGAGTGGGACAGAAATAAAGTTTAAAAAAAAAAGGAAAAAAAAAGTGTTTTGAATAAAAAAAAATTATTATAAAATCCCCCGATTTTATAATAAAAAATAGAAAAACTGCACATATTAGGTATCGCCGCGTCTGTTACGACCGGCTCTATAAATATATCCCATGATCAACCCCGTCTGATAGACACCATGAAAAATAAAAACTGTGTAAAAAAAAAAGAAGCCATTTTTGTCACCTTACATTGCAACACCAAGCAATCAAAAAGGCTAATGCCCCCAAAAATAGTACCTATCTAACCGTCACCTCATCTTGCAAAAAATTAGCCCCTACATAGGACAATCGCCCAAAAAATTAAAAAACTATGGCTCTCAGACTATGGAGACACTAAAACATGATTTTTTTGGTTTCAAAAATGCTTTTATTGTGTTAAATGTAAAGAAAAAAAAAAGTATATATATTACATATTGCCGCGTCCGTAAAAAACCCTCAGGTGAACACCGTAAAAAAATATATAATAATAAACGGTGTCAAAAAAGCCATTTTTTGTCACCTTACATCACAAAAAGTGTAATAGCAAGCGATCAAAAAGTCATACGCACCCCAAAATTGTATCAAACTGTCATCTCATCCTGCAAAAATGATACCCTACCTAAGTGAATCATCCAAAAAATAAAAAAACTATGGCTCTCAGACTATGGTGACACTAAAAAAAAAAAAAACTGTGCAAAAAAGCCATTTTGTCACTTTACATCACAAAAAGTGTAATAGCAAGCGATCAAAAAGTCATACAGTGGGGGAAATAATTATTTGACCCCTCACTGATTTTGTAAGTTTGTCCAATGACAAAGAAATGAAAAGTCTCAGAACAGTATCATTTCAATGGTAGGTTTATTGTAACAGTGGCAGATAGCACATCAAAAGGAAAATCGAAAAAATAACTTTAAATAAAAGATAGCAACTGATTTGCATTTCATTGAGTGAAATAAGTATTTGAACCCCTACCAACCATTAAGAGTTCTGGCTCCCACAGAGTGGTTAGACACTTCTACTCAATTAGTCACCCTCATTAAGGACACCTGTCTTAACTAGTCACCTGTATAAAAGACACCTGTCCACAGAATCAATCAATCAAGCAGACTCCAAACTCTCCAACATGGGAAAGACCAAAGAGCTGTCCAAGGATGTCAGAGACAAAATTGTAGACCTGCACAAGGCTGGAATGGGCTACAAAACCATTAGCAAGAAGCTGGGAGAGAAGGTGACAACTGTTGGTGCGATTGTTCGAAAATGGAAGGAGCACAAAATGACCATCAATCGACCTCGCTCTGGGGCTCCACGCAAGATCTCACCTCGTGGGGTGTCAATGGTTCTGAGAAAGGTGAAAAAGCATCCTAGAACTACACGGGAGGAGTTAGTTAATGACCTCAAATTAGCAGGGACCACAGTCACCAAGAAAACCATTGGAAACACATTACACCGCAATGGATTAAAATCCTGCAGGGCTCGCAAGGTCCCCCTGCTCAGGAAGGCACATGTGCAGGCCCGTCTGAAGTTTGCCAATGAACACCTGAATGATTCAGAGAGTGACTGGGAGAAGGTGCTGTGGTCTGATGAGACCAAAATAGAGCTCTTTGGCATTAACTCAACTCGCTGTGTTTGGAGGAAGAAAAATGCTGCCTATGACCCCCAAAACACCGTCCCCACCGTCAAGCATGGGGGTGGAAACATTTTGCTTTGGGGGTGTTTTTCTGCTAAGGGCACAGGACAACTTATTCGCATAAACGGGAAAATGGACGGAGCCATGTATCGTGAAATCCTGAGCGACAACCTCCTTCCCTCTGCCAGGAAACTGAAAATGGGTCGTGGATGGGTGTTCCAGCACGACAATGACCCAAAACATACAGCAAAGGCAACAAAGGAGTGGCTCAAGAAGAAGCACATTAAGGTCATGGAGTGGCCTAGTCAGTCTCCGGACCTTAATCCAATCGAAAACCTATGGAGGGAGCTCAAGCTCAGAGTTGCACAGAGACAGCCTCGAAACCTTAGGGATTTAGAGATGATCTGCAAAGAGGAGTGGACCAACATTCCTCCTAAAATGTGCGCAAACTTGGTCATCAATTACAAGAAACGTTTGACCTCTGTGCTTGCAAACAAGGGTTTTTCCACCAAGTATTAAGTCTTTTTTTGTTAGAGGGTTCAAATACTTATTTCACTCAATGAAATGCAAATCAGTTGCTATCTTTTATTTAAAGTTATTTTTTCGATTTTCCTTTTGATGTGCTATCTGCCACTGTTACAATAAACCTACCATTGAAATGATACTGTTCTGAGACTTTTCATTTCTTTGTCATTGGACAAACTTACAAAATCAGTGAGGGGTCAAATAATTATTTCCCCCACTGTATGCACCCAAAATCGTGCCAATCAAACCGTCATCTCATCCCACAAAAATGATACCCTACCTAAGTGAATCATCCAAAAAATAAAAAAACTATGGCTCTCAGACTATGGTAACACTAAAACATGATTTTTTTTGTTTCAAAAATATTAGTGTATAAAACTTAAATAAATAAAAAAAAGTATACATATTAGGTATCGCTGCGTCCATATCAATCTTCTCTATAAAAATATCACATGATTTAACCCCTCAGGTGAACACCGTAAAAAAAAATAAACAGCAAGTAATCAAAAAGTCATATGCACCCCAAAATTGTACCAATCAAACCGTCATCTCATACTGAAAAAATGAGCCCCTACATAAGACATTTGCCCCAAAAAAATTTAAAAAAACTATGGTGTTCAGAATATGGAGACACTAAAAAATCATTTTTTTCAAAAATGCTTTATTATGTAAAACTGAAACAAACAACCATAAAGGTCATATTTGGTATTGTCGCGTCCATAACAACCTGCTCTATAAAAATAGCTCATAAACCTGTCAGATGAACTTTATAAATAACAAAAAATAAAAACAGTGGCAAAACAGCTATTTTTTTGTGACCTTGCCTCACAAACAGTGTAATATAGAGCAACCAAAAATCATCTGTACCCTAAAATTGTACTAACAAAACTGCCAGCTTATCCCGTAGTTTCCAAAATGGGGTCCGTTTTTTGTAGTTTCTACTCTAGGGGTGCATCAGGGGGTCTTCAAATGTGACATGGCAAGTTAAAATTATCCCAGTGATATCAGCCCTCCAAAAACCATATGGCGTTCCTTTCCTTCTGCGCCCTGCCGTGTGGCCATACAGCAGTTTTTGACCACATATGGGGTGTTTCTGTAAACTACAGAATCAGGGCAATAAATATTGAGTTTAGTTTGGCTGTTGATCCTTGCTTTGTTAGCGGAAAAAAAATGATTAAAATGGAAAATCTGCCAAAAAAGTGAAATTATGAAACTTCATCTCCATTTCCCATTAATTCTTGTAGAACACCTAAAGGGTTAACAAAGTTTGTAAAATCAGTTTTGAATACCTTGAGGGGTGTACTTTCTAAAATGGGGTCACTTTTTTGGAGTTTCTACTCTAGGGGTGCATCAGGGTGGCTTATAAACATAAATCATCTACCACATAAATGGATCATCCCTTATCCCAGGAAAAATTTCCCTTTGCAACTCAATATGAACAGCAAAATTCACTGAGTGAAAAACTGGGTATAGCAGGGTATATGTGGTTGCATGGCCGACAGCCGACTACCAACCACACCCTGAGCATAAATACAAGAGGCAATATACCAGAAATAATGAATACCAATCAGTTTGGGGAAAGACTAAAGCCCAACGTACGTTTCGCAAGGTGCGCTTCTTCCAGGGGCGTGTCTTGCCATGTCCTAAACCTACCTATATATACCTCACTCAATAAATCCACACCCAACAGATCCAGATGGATCTACAGGGATGACACAGGTAATGAATCTATAGTTACCTGCTTATCTATACAGAGAGGTGATAGATGACTAACATAACTAGAATGACAGCTAAGACAGGATCCACCATTCACAATAGGTGATCTTCAAAGCTTATCTATTCTTTCCTTGTACAATGACCTCTGCCCAGGGCACAAAGCATGCCCAGAAAACTCTCCCATAGAAGTCAATGAGGTTTCCCCCTGACGATTGTGTCTATGGACCATGGGGCTGCTGTAAAGCAATTTTTTTAACGCTGTGTAAATGCTGTTAACAACAGTTCAGCCAAGATGGCCGCCCCCATAATCATGTCATTATATCCCTTATAGTTTTATTGACTTTCTTTTGCTATTTTTCAGTAACTTTTATTTGGAAATTAGTCTGAAGGGTTGCCTTGTTTGTTAATGAATTAAAAGGCTGGAGCTGCATTGAGGGCTTTGACCAGATTCAGCAGAGTCTGTCATGTGACCCCATTGACCAATGCTAAATTCTGTACTCTAAGAGGTCTGAACGAGTGTAGAACCCCAAATACATAACTAAAGTTCAGGACAGTTACATTGTAAAGCTGCTCACACAACTAGCGGTGAATCATCTGAACCTGATGGTTTCTGGTTGACCTCAGACCTCCCAAGAGGGACAGTCCCTCTTTTTGACCCAAATCCCTCTGTCCCTCTTTGCTCCTTAAATATCCCTCATTTTGATCTGAGGTATAGATTAACATTATTACATTTACAATATTGACCCAGAAAGTGTTCAACTGGTTCCTATCTGTATACACTGCGTGCAGAATTATTAGGCAAATGAGTATTTTGACCACATCATCCTCTTTATGCATGTTGTCTTACTCCAAGCTGTATAGGCTCGAAAGCCTACTACCAATTAAGCATATTAGGTGATGTGCATCTCTGTTATGAGAAGGGGTGTGGTCTAATGACATCAACACCCTATATCAGGTGTGCATAATTATTAGGCAACTTCCTTTCCTTTGGCAAAATGGGTCAAAAGAAGGACTTGACAGGCTCAGAAAAGTCAAAAATAGTGAGATATCTTGCAGAGGGATGCAGCACTCTTAAAATTGCAAAGCTTCTGAAGCGTGATCATCGAACAATCAAGCGTTTCATTCAAAATAGTCAACAGGGTCGCAAGAAGCGTGTGGAAAAACCAAGGCGCAAAATAACTGCCCATGAACTGAGAAAAGTCAAGCGTGCAGCTGCCAAGATGCCACTTGCCACCAGTTTGGCCATATGGAGAGCTGCAACATCACTGGAGTGCCCAAAAGCACAAGGTGTGCAATACTCAGAGACATGGCCAAGGTAAGAAAGGCTGAAAGACGACCACCACTGAACAAGACACACAAGCTGAAACGTCAAGACTGGGCCAAGAAATATCTCAAGACTGATTTTTCTAAGGTTTTATGGACTGATGAAATGAGAGTGAGTCTTGATGGGCCAGATGGATGGGCCCGTGGCTGGATTGGTAAAGGGCAGAGAGCTCCAGTCCGACTCAGACGCCAGCAAGGTGGAGGTGGAGTACTGGTTTGGGCTGGTATCATCAAAGATGAGCTTGTGGGGCCTTTTCGTGTTGAGGATGGAGTCAAGCTCAACTCCCAGTCCTACTGCCAGTTTCTGGAAGACACCTTCTTCAAGCAGTGGTACAGGAAGAAGTCTGCATCCTTCAAGAAAAACATGATTTTCATGCAGGACAATGCTCCATCACACGCGTCCAAGTACTCCACAGCGTGGCTGGCAAGAAAGGGTATAAAAGAAGAAAATCTAATGACATGGCCTCCTTGTTCACCTGATCTGAACCCCATTGAGAACCTGTGGTCCATCATCAAATGTGAGATTTACAAGGAGGGAAAACAGTACACCTCTCTGAACAGTGTCTGGGAGGCTGTGGTTGCTGCTGCACGCAATGTTGATGGTGAACAGATCAAAACACTGACAGAATCCATGGATGGCAGGCTTTTGAGTGTCCTTGCAAAGAAAGGTGGCTAGATTGGTCACTGATTTGTTTTTGTTTTGTTTTTGAATGTCAGAAATGTATATTTGTGAATGTTGAGATGTTATATTGGTTTCACTGGTAAAAATAAATAATTGAAATGGGTATATATTTGTTTTTTGTTACGTTGCCTAATAATTATGCTCAGTAATAGTCACCTGCACACACAGATATCCCCCTAAAATAGCTAAAACTAAAAACAAACTAAAAACTACTTCCAAAAATATTCAGCTTTGATATTAATGAGTTTTTTGGGTTCATTGAGAACATGGTTGTTGTTCAATAATAAAATTAATCCTCAAAAATACAACTTGCCTAATAATTCTGCACTCCCTGTATAAGACCCCATGTTGTATATTATTTCATTGTTTGATGCAATTTGGATTTAAAAAATTTCTACATTCAGATAATTTTTGCGCTCTTGTGCAATGTGCAAAAACCATTGAAGTGTATAAATAAGCAGGAAAAATAGATCTTTCACAAAATGAACCATAAGTTTCCCTCTTTGACCGTCCAAAAAGTGGGGAAGTATGTGACCATCTAATGCAGGGAAGGCCAACCTGAGGCTCTCCAGCTGTTGCAAAACTACAACTCCCAGCATGCCCAGACTGCCTACAGCTCTCAGCCTACAGCAGGGCATGGTGGGAATTGTAGTTTTACAACAGCTGGAGAGCCGCAGGTTGGCCAGCCCTGATCTAATGTGAACAAACGGCAGCTGGCGCTATACAGATATGTTTTGTTGATAACTATATTATATAATATATATGTCACGGTAGGAATCAGTGAAGCCCTGAATTCCAGCCACACCACTGTCCCTACCTGCTTGCATGATACCTTCTAGATGAGGGCCCACAACTTGATTACTGTCCATTCCTAGCTAGAAATTTTTTTATAAACGTAGTGACAGTGAGGGGTAAAGGCAAAGGGTACAGGAACACTGATGAGCGAAGGAGGAACCAGCAAGACTGGATCAAAACCAGGAGAGGCAAAACAGAACCAAGTCAGCGGGCAAAAATCAGGTACAATACAGTGTTGAGGTCAATACACCCTATGTGATTCATGCCCAGTTTGACTGCACAATATTTCCCCTGATGATTGTTACATGAAACATGCATGTAGGGATCAGCTGCACTAGGGCACAACAGGGCCAAGTAGCATAAGGGTAAGGTTCCGGACGGGGTCGTTCTTTTCAGGACGGGTGCTCTGTGGTTAGGACGCCAGGGACAAGGTAGTATCCCTATCCTAGGGTGAAACAGGGACTTAGAGCCCACCATCATCCATGTCTGGTTCCTACCATTTTTTTCAGCAAGATCAACATCTCCTGAATATCTGTAAAGACCGGAAGACACCTGGGTTACGGTAGGACAACCGGTTATATTCTCAGGTGCCGCCGTGTACCAATAACTCAATGTGTAATTGTGTACTATATTGATGTTTTGTTTAAATTTAGGGACATTTTTTCTATCCTTATATCAATTAAAAGTTACGTTTTAATTAAGATAACCACTCCAACCTTCTTCTGTACTAGATTATCTAATAGCCTTCTTCTATCAATACCAGGAAAGTCTACTAAACCGAACCGAACCAGAAACAATACCAAGCCAGGTCAGCACCAGGAAAGTCCACGGAGACAAATCATAATCCAAAAACAGGGTCAGAGGTAGCCAAAGTCAGGAATCCAAAGTACAGATAAACACTAGTGAGGCAAAGTAATACCAATAATATGCTGCCTACAATAGTTGTGATTTGAGATAAACAAAATGATTCTACAGAATCACTTTGGCTTGTGCAAATGAAGAAACCCTGCTGATTGGACAAATTGATTCTGCTGAATCATTTTGCTCATCTCTGCTAGTGCCTACCAGAGTATGGGATACCGGTATCGATCATGATTGGTCCACATGCATGTGAACCGAAAGTGATGTGCATACATGCAGGCCGCCAGTGCCACCTTCTGTTGGCCCGGCAACCATGTGACATCACCGCCAGCAACACAGGAATGTGCTCTCTTTTTAAGACCACAACAGGTAATTCATATTATCATATTCAATTGCTGACAACTATTAACTTAATTCATGTCCATGCAATATTTTAAAAGCAAAATGATACAAAGTTGTGCACAGCCATTGAATTACAAAAATGAACTTTTTGTAGAATCTGTTCTTTTATGTTGATAAGCCTAATGTCAATACGTCTGAAGTCCCGTATAAAACACTTTGTGACCTCAGTATTGATTGAGTTAAATTCACTGCTAATTCAGTAAAATAAACATGTTAACTATTAACTTTATTAGAGGTCACTGGTGTACTTCTCACAAGCAATATGAAAAAGGTTCCACAAATCCTGAACCCTGGAGTATTGATTTTTCCATTCTTTTAACTAAAGATAAATGATCTTCATAGTTTCTCCAGTATATTCCCTCTGGTCATCCACTGCACAGGTGATGGGTTTTACATGAAAAAGTTTGTAAATAAAAAGTTTCTACTGATCGAAACCTCAAAATATAGACATTAAAAAATGTTCTAGGCTGTGAAACAAGAGAAGTTTATATGTTTTCTGCCCCCACCTACAAAACAAATGTATGCCTATAGCATATGAATAAGATCACAATTTGATCAAAATGCGTAAGTGGATTTTATGAAGATGTTTGTACCTTTGTGGATCACGTAATGGAGTTGTATCAGTAAGCAGTTGATCACGGTTAGTGCAGGCTTTTTGCTATATACATTTGTTATATTACAATTGTTTTATACATTTACATTACTGTGCAACTTTTGTAATAGTTCAGTGATCATGGATCCATTCAGTGTTTTTGGAGGATTTTAATGTATTGCTCAAAAATTGACAAAAAATCCAGAATAATTCTAGGAGCAATGACTAATGTTTTACATTTCTCACTTCTATCGGAAGACTAAGTCTCACCAGTTAATCTTTTCTCAAAGAGCACCTTTATTATTATGTCCCATACAAGATGGCTGCATTGTCATGACAATGACAGCATTCACCTCTAATATTTTAATGGTAAGCTGACATGTGAGCGTCTCACCTGTTAGGGTAGGTTAAAGAGGCTGCTAAGCTCTTCTTTCACCCTGGTAATACAGTCACAGGATCCAGCAGCCTCCATTGCCAAGTCATTGCTCTAGCAGAGTTAGCATTGATGTTGGTCTAACAATAAAGCCAGTGTGCTAGGTGCTGAGAGGCTTAATTTATATCCTTGTGCATAAATAAAATCTGTTTAACCGCTGTCACACCTAATAACTTTCAATAACAAAACCGCAGGTGACAAGTCCTTTGTAATGAATCCCAGTCCAGCACTGTGCCAGAGCATCTCTCCACTTCCTGTGCTAGATTTCTGCTTGTGTTAGCTGGGAGTTTGGCTCCAGGCCAGCAATTGTGTTGCAAGGTCCATTATCTGTCTATAAAACTGCGACACGATTTGTTTCTGTGTCAGTAATTTTTATAGAATGTTGAGCACATTCCACCCAACCACCACTTCTACACATAGTAAGCGGACTGGCCTCACCAGTACATAAAGTATAATTGACACAGAGGTTTCATGCTGGTGCCCAATCAGATTCACAATTTCTTTCCAGACAATAGAGATTATAATGGCTATGTCTATAAATCACTGCTTAGGCTAAGTGCACATCTGCACTAGGTTTCCGGTCTTCTGCTCTGGTATAGCAACAGAACACTGCAACTGCAGGATCCAAGATATCCAGTGCCTGATGGATCCCATTCACTACAATGGAGGACGTGGGGTGTCTGGTGTGAATTTTGGCATTTTATCACAAAAAATACTACTTCATGCAGCTGTATTTCATTCTTTTTCTTTTTACTGGAATCTGTGATGGAAGCTTCTGCTAGATCCGCTGCTGCAGATGCGTACCTAGCATTATCGATGCCCTATTTACTGACACGGTAGAGTAGGATATCTATTCATTAAGTATTCATGGATCCAACTGTTTCACTCCAATATTGCCAAATATAAAATGGTTTTTAAATATAAATCTTTATATTAGAGTAATTGAGGTTTAACCATTGAAAAACCAGGGGCAGGAGACCACTCTACTAGGCTACTAGAGATGTGCCCATTTTCCACCAAGGAGAAGCTGCTTGAAACTAGACAAGCGCCCTTCATGTTCAGTTGTCCTTTCACATCTCAAAATATCTTTTTTTACTTTTCTGTCACAGTGTAATTGTGAATGCTTGTGCCAGTGACTTCCAAACTTGCTACCATTGAGGAACCTGTAGAAAATATTTCCAATCCAATCTTAATTCCATTTCTGCCTTGAGGAAGCTTGGTGTTGGTGCAGTTTGCCTTTCCAACTGTAAGGCCATTTTCAGAACTAATAGAAGTCTACGGGGATATTTACACGGTCGTTTTTTTATGGCCTGTGATTAGGGTCCTTTAAAAAATTGACATGTCCTGTTTTCGCCATTTTCACCACCAGGTGGACCTGAAATCATGCATTGAAACCAATGCAGCTGTTTTTAACAGTTTAGACAGGAGTGCATCCAGGGGCCCCGTTTTGTAGTTGGGTCCAAATTGATGGAAGGAAGGGCCAGCAATTTGATATTGTGGCACATTATACCACCCCAACCGTGCCAAATACCACAGTCCACCAAAAAATACTGCCAGCAGCACAAAATACATCCCCAAAAACTTCCACTGGCTGGCCCCCTGGGCATCGGCCCACCAGGAAATTTCCCAGTAAGGTCTATAGCCAATCCGCCCCTTAGTGCACCCTTCTTAATGGCCGTTAAAAATGGGTAAATACCTTTCAGGGGTAGATAAAAAAAATAAAAAATCACCTAATCTTCTTGAATGTGAGGGAACACTGGCTCTGCACTGGAGGGAGTGTTACCTCATGTTCAAGTGGATGAGGTGAGTATTTTTTTTCTGATCCAGCAAAATGGAAGCATTATTGGGAGCAATATTTATACTGAAGGGAACGATTTGTGGCAATATTTATACTGGAGGGCACCATTGAGGAGACATTTTATACACAAGGCGCACAGTGGGGAGGTTATATATAATGAGGTCACTATGGGAGGCATTAGAGACACTCGGGCACTGCAGGGTCCATTATAGATACTGGGAGCAATATCGTGGCTATTATTTATACTGGGGGCACTGTGGGGGTGTATAACAAATACTGAGGGCACTGCAGGGGTTGGGATGTTTTAACTGCCATGAAAAACTGATGCAAAATGGGCATTAAAAACAGACAAAAAGGCAGAAAATGGATGCAGATTGGACAGTATATCTATCTATCTATCTATCTATCTATCTATCTATCTATCTATCTATCTATCTATCTATCATACATTATTTCCTATTTTAGTCAATAGACCATATAGGATTTATGTAAATAGGGCTAATGTCTCTGAATTGCTCCCATGTTTAGAACAGGGAAAGGATACTAAAATGACTTTCACAGTATCTGTTCTAAATAATGATCTAACTGAAGTAATGATTTGTAATGGCAGTCTTCTCCAGTAGATCAAAAGTAGTATTAATATATTATTACTACCACCAATATCTCATAGTTGGTTGATTGGGAGATCCAGAAGTAAACTCTGCCCCGATCTTCCTGTCACTGCCTGATATACCTTGACCTCTGCACGCTAATAATAATACTAATAATGATCTTCTTTAGAAGTGCAGACCTGTCACGTCAAAGCACAATGTCCAATGGCCTCCTTTAGTCCTTTAGCTCTCACGCTACTTTCTTGTGATTATGGGTTTGTTTTCCGATCTTTTACTGGAGTACATGGTCCACGTCTTTCACTTGGTTTGTATTAACATTATGGACACTGTTACTAGTCAGCAATAATGAACTGTCACCATAGTCACTAGAAAAGGTGACAGTGATGAATGGAAACACTGATTCTGAGGAGCCATATCACTGAGAGCACAATAAAGTTTATTTAGGCACAAAGTAGATAATGGCTCCTCAGATGGGAGGTAGCAAACATTCCATGACAGGGTAGCCTTTCTGCTCCAGGCCTGGCTTAGCTGTCTGATAAGAAACAAACACAAACTACCTCTTTTAATATGGTACCAGGCCATGGATATTTGCATTTTTTACATAATAATCTTATAGTACCAGCTGTGCATTGTGTCTCCCTGGCCCTGTTGTCTACCTGTGGTTACAGATTAATTTCACAACTGTCTCTGAGGTAATCATTGAGAGATGTTTAACCTTGATAACATTTATAAAGCCTCTGTTCTCCATCTGTGGAAACCATGGAAAATTGTCAGTCAGTGTGACCCTCAAATAGCACAGCCGACTGTCTGCTACACTGAGTGCCCTACACCGAGGTTCTATTAGACCGGCAGCTATTTTATCATTAATGAGCGGCAAGCGACGATTTAGTTAAGAAGTTAAATTACACAAAATATAAAACACTAAGGGGGAGATTTATCAAACTGGTGTAAAGTAGAACTGGCTTAGTTGCCCATAGCAACCAATCAGATTCCACCTTTCATTTTCCAAAGGAGCTGTGAAAAATGAAAGGTGTAATCCGATTGGTTGCTATGGGCAACTAAGCCAGTTCTACTTTACACCAGTTTGATAAATCTCCCCCTAAATATTTTTTCATTGTTTGCTTGTTATCAAGATCATTTCCCGTTCACCCCAGGAGCATTTACCTTGCTAATGACTGGCAGACTTCTGATTAAATGAGGGGATGTGGTGGCGAGTAAGGATTATCTTTCGTTCAGGCAGATTTGTCTGATCCATGGAAAATGAATAATTTATTGCTCATCTTTCGATCACTGCACATAGTTACATAAGATTCACAAATTCAAACGATTATACAAGTCAAACCATAACCGCTCCATCTAAAATGCCCTTAAAGGGGATGTCCCATCAAGGACAATAGGAGCATATTGCTAGGATATGCCCCCATTGTCTGATAGGTGTGGGTCCCACCGCTGAGACCTGCACCTTTGCCGAAAACGGAGCGGGGAGAGCGGTGGCTGGAGAACCCCGGGTTTCCCGGGTTCTAGCCACCGCAAGTGCTCTCCCCATACAAGTAAATACAAGTAAATAGGAGCGCACTGCGCTTACTTGGCCACCACTCCCATTCATTTCTATGAGGACGAAGGAAATGGCCAAGCAAGCACTCGGCTATTTTCGGCAGTCCCATAGAAATGAATGGAGGGCGACTGCGCATGCGCAGTGCGCCCTCCACCACCTTTGCCCGCTCTGTTCTCTGTGTAAGTGTGGGTCCCAGAGATGCCCCCATTGTCTATGATGGGACAACCCCTTTAAATACTCTATCACAACCTATGCCTGCCTGATGCTTCCCCCTCTCTGATCAGCTGCCATATTGCTTAGCCATTGGCCAGCCTCCACTGATATAATAAATATAAGAAAAAACACCATCTTGATTTACCACCATCCCCTCACCCTAACCCCACTTTATAGGCGCAGGACCTCCAAAGAAATAAGAATAAATTATTTAGGGCGTGTGAGAGGTAAGGCTTTGTTAGGTATTCATAGGCATTACTGGACATTGTGGATTAAGCTAGAAGTGGTTCTTTTTTTTGTTTGCCAACAAATGTACCTTTAGTTTATTGCAAAAGTCAGGTTTTCAGCTCCTTTTATTTTTATTGCATGTCTAAACTATGCTGTAATTGGTGCTGGGCCATTAAAAGGTTGCCAGAAGGAGAAAGTAAACAGCCCACATACCAACAAAAGGCATTATAAAGCTGTGCGCTTTATGGAGGTTATATTATATGTGAGACCTGGCAAACACAAGTAAACCCAACACACTTTTAATCTCTGACTGGCGACGAGGATGGAGGGGACATAAAGGTTAGAGATGCAAACTTTGGGTCGGAGCCTTGAGGCTGAAGATAAACAAATGTGCCTGGTGAGAGTGACCAGGAGTAGGTCAAGCGAAGGGTGATTCAGAGGTCAGGCTGACCTGGAGAAAATGCATCACTAAGAAAACCCAGCAAATCCTCAGCGGACAGGCAGGGGGCAGTGTAGCCCTCTCATCACGCAGCACTGGCTTGGTTGACTACATAGACCATTCTATTATAGTAGTTTTCTTTAGAGAAATTCTTGTGCATTCGTAAAGTTTTTACACATAAATGATATATACAAAAATGTGAAACTTTATGTTGCACTTATAACTAGCAATAATTTACAGTTCCCTTATATAATATAATAGATCTATTTCAGTCAGTGTCGTTAATTCATTGACAGATTGTCATAAATGGAAGCTACAGTTTGCCGATGAGTCCGTAGGGTCTATTGCATGTGAAATGCACCAATGCGCTGTAGATATTATACCTATGATGATAAATTAACCACTTCACATCTGGGTCATTTACCTCCTTCCTGACCAGGCTTAATTTTGCATGTGTCATTTTATGTGGTAATAATTTGTGTCATTTTATGTGGTAATAACTTTGGAACTCTTTTATTTATTCAAGCTATTCTGAGATTGTTTTCTCGTGACAAATTGTACTTCATGACAGTGTTAAATTTGAGTCGATATATTTCACCTTTATTTATAAAATAATCCAAAATTTACCCAAAATTTAGAAAAATTAGCAATTTTCACAATTTCAATTTCTCTGCTTTGAAAACAGAAAGTGATACCTCATAAAATATTTATTACTTAACATTCCCCATGTGTCTACTTTATGTTGGCATCATTTTAGAAATGTAATTTTATTTTTTTAGGACGGCTTAGAATTTTAGAAGCAATTCTTAAAATGTTTAAGAAAATTTCTAAAACCCACTTTTTAAGGACCAGTTCAGATCTGATTTCACTTTGTGAGGCTTACATAGTGGAAACCCCCCATAAATGACCCCATTGTAGAAACGAAACCCATCAAGTTACTCAAATCTGATTTTGGAAACTTTGTTAACCCTTTAGGTGTTCCACAAGAATTAAAGGAAAATGACATTTCAAAATTTTGCTTTTTTGGGAGATTTTTTTTTGGGAGATTTTTTAGTTTAATAAAAACAAAATCTTTAACACATCGAGGGTTAACAGCCAAACAAAACTCAATATTTATTACCCTGATTCTGCGGTTTACATAAACACCCCACATGTGGTTGTAAACTGATGTAAGGGCACACGGCAGGGCGCAGAAGAAAAGGAGTGCCATATGGTTTTTGGAAGGCAGATTTTGCTGAACTGGTTTTTAGATGCCATGTCCCATTTGAAGCCCCACTGATGCACCCTTACAGTTGAAACTCCCAAAAAGTGACCCCATTTTGGAAACTAGGGGAGAAGGGGCCAGTTTTATTGGTACTATTTTGGGGTACATATGATTTTTTTAATTTCTCTATTACAGTGGTTTTGGCACTGTTTTAATTTTTTATTTTTTACAACATTCATCTGACAGGGTGCTATTTTTGTAGAGCACTTTGTTACGGACTCAATGAAATATCAAATATGTCTACTTTCTTTGTTTGTTTCAGTTTTACATAATAAAGCATTTTTGAAAAAAAATATGTTTTTGTGTCTCCATTTTCTGAACGCCATATTTTTTTTATTTTTGACTTGTGCAGGGGCTTGTTTTTTTTTATTGGTACCATATTTGGGTACATAGGATTTTTTGATCATTCATTATTACACTATGGGGCAAGGTGACCAAAAAATTGGTTGTTTTAGCACAGTTTTTATTTTTTTATTTTTTTTACAGAGTTCACCTGAGGTGTTAGATCATGTGACACTTTTATACAGCAGATCGTTACGGATGTGGCAATACCTAATATGTATACTTTTTAAAATTTATTTCACAATAATAGCAGATTTGAAGCAAAAAAAACAACATATTTTAGTGTCTCCATTGTCTGAGAGTCATGGTTTTTTATTTTTTGACCGATTGTCTTAGGTAGGTGCTCATTTTTCGCGGGATGAGGTGACGGTTTGATTGGTACTATTTTGGGGGGCATACGCCTTTTTGCTCGCTTGGTGTTGCAATTTTTGTGATGTAATGTGACAAAAAATAGCTTTTTTGACCCTTTTTTTTTTTTTTACGGTGTTCACCTGAGGGGTTAGCTCATGTGATATTTTTATAGAGCTGGTTGTTACGGACGTGGTGATGCCTAATATGTATACTTTTTTTTATTTATTTCACTTTAACACAATAATAGAATTTTTGAAACCAAAAAATGATGTTTTAATGTCTACATGTTACATAGAAACATAGAAACATAGAATGTGTCGGCAGATAAGAACCATTTGGCCCATCCAGTCTGCCCAATATACTAAATACTATGGATAGCCCCTGGCCCTATCTTATATGAAGGATGGCCTTATGCCTATCCCATGCATGCTTAAACTCCTCCACTGTATTTGCAGCTACCACTTCTGCAGGAAGGCTATTCCATGCATCCACTACTCTCTCAGTAAAGTAATACTTCCTGATATTACTTTTAAACCTTTGCCCCTCTAATTTAAAACTATGTCCTCTTGTAGCAGTTTTTCTTCTTTTAAATATTCTCTCCTCTTTTACCTTGTTGATTCCCTTTATGTATTTAAAAGTTTCTATCATATCCCCTCTGTCTCGTCTTTCTTCCAAGCTATACATGTTAAGGTCCTTTAATCTTTCCTGGTAAGTTTTATCCTGCAATCCATGTACCAGTTTAGTAGCTCTTCTCTGAACTCTCTCCAAAGTATCAATATCCTTCTGGAGATATGGTCTCCAGTACTGAGCACAATACTCCAAATGAGGTCTCACTAGTGCTCTGTAGAGCGGCATGATCACCTCCCTCTTTCTACTGGTAATTCCTCTCCCTATACACCCAAGCATTCTGCTAGCATTTCCTGCTGCTCTATGACATTGTCTGCCTACCTTTAAGTCTTCTGAAATAATGACCCCTAAATCCCTTTCCTCAGATACTGAGGTTAGGACTGTATCACTGATTTTATATTCTGCTCTTGGGTTTTTACGTCCCAGGTGCATTATCTTGCACTTATCAACATTAAATTTTAGTTGCCATTTTTTTTGACCATTTCTCTAGTTTTCCTAAGTCCTTTTCCATTTGGTGTATCCCTCCAGGAACATCAACCCTGTTACAAATCTTTGTGTCATCAGCAAAAAGACACACCTTACCATCGAGGCCTTCTGCAATTTCGCTGATAAAGATATTAAACAATATGGGTGCCAGAACAGATCCCTGAGGTACCCCACTGGTAACAAGACCTTGGTCTGAATATACTCCATTGACTACAACCCTCTGTTGCCTGTCCCTCAGCCACTGCCTAATCCATTCAACAATATGGGAGTCCAAGCCCAAAGACTGCACTTTATTGATAAGCTTTCTATGTGGGACAGTATCGAAAGCCTTACTAAAGTCTAGATAAGCGATATCTACTGCACCTCCTCCATCTATTATTTTAGTCACCCAATCGAAAAAATCAATAAGATTAGTTTGACATGATCTCCCTGAAGTAAACCCCTGCTGTTTTTCATCTTTCAATCCATGGGATTTTAGATGTTCCACAATCCTCTCCTTAAGTATGGTTTCCATTAATTTCCCCACTATTGATGTCAGGCTTACTGGCCTATAGTTGCCCGATTCCTCCCTACTACCTTTCTTGTGAATGGGCACAACATTTGCTAATGGGCACAACATTTTCTGAGAGCAATTTTTATTTTTTGAGCGATTTTCTTATGATGGGGCTCAATTTTTGCTGGATGAGGTGATGGTTTTATTGGTACCCTTTTGTGGGACATACGTCTTTTTGATCACTTGGAGTTGCACTTTTTGTGATTTAAGGTGATTTCTACCAGACAGACAGGGTGGATCATGTGATATATTTATAGAGCCGGTCGTTAAGAACGCAGCAATACCAAATATGTCTATTTTGTTTATTTTTTACTATTTAAATTTTTTTTTTTTATTACTTTACATTTTTTTAAAACACAATATTTTTTTTTTTTTTTCTATTTTTATTTTACACATTGCGTCCCCCATAAGGTCATACAAGACCTCTGGGGGACATTTAACTTAATTTTTTTTTACTCTTGATTTCTCCTGTAACTGGGGCTGACAGTTATAGGGAAAATACAGCCCGACGGCTCCTGCACTCTCCCGGCGGTCACATGACTATCGGGCTGGGACAGGAAGCGCATAGCGCTTCCTGATCTGTATACACAGCGCTCGCAGAGCGCTGTGTATACAGCAATCTAGAAGGCAGGGACACGTGGGAACTGTCTCTGTCTTCTCTCTGGGTTGCCCTGCTGTCACTGACAGCGGGCCCCCCGCTCGGCAGTTGCACGATTAGCATGCAACTGCCATCTCTGAATGGACGTTCTGGCCCATCCACCCATAGGACGTTTATATGCTATGGGCGGATGTGAAGTGGTTAAAGATGTTTTCTCATCGTTAATGTAAAAAATGAAGATCAGACATTATATAGTTCATGACAATTACTTTATAACAAAGCTAGAACCAGCCCTGTACCTCAGATGGATCCAGAGATCTCCTCATTCATTGCTCCAATCGCTCTGCTAGATTCATTTCAAGCTGACATCTCACGGGGCATGTCGTTTCTCATGGGATGTGTCCTATAACTGTCACAGCGTCTAACAGAACATATGATTGTTGGCAGTTGAAGGTTTGAACTGAGCATGTGTGTCCACCTCAGCATGGTGGAGAGAGCGATGAGGAAAAGAACAAACAGCAGGTGGCGCTATACAGATATGGTTATACAAAAGTAGGCCCACAGAAAATGTTTAAATGGGCCCCCCAGAAACTTCTTCACAACCCCCTCCTCCTGTGCAACCCCCACTCCTGTGACTAGTCAAAATTGCTATCCCAGACAAGGCCAGGCAGCCTCTCCCTCCACTTCCTACAGTGTCTCTGTATATAATGTTATTTTATAACTAGCTGATCACCCGCCGTTGCTCGGGTATTTATTTATTGCAATTTTATATTAAATAACAGTGACTTTCACAATGGCCGCCCCTTTAACAGTGACTTTCACAGTTGCCGCCCCTTTAACAGTGACTTTCACAATGGCTGCCCCTTTAACGGTGACCGCCCCTTTAACACTGACTTTCACAGTGGCCGCCCCTTTACCGTTGAGCGCCTGTTTAACAGTGACTTTCATAGTGGCCGCCCCTTTAACGGTGTCTGCCTCTTTAACAGTGATTTTTACAGTGGCTGCTCCTTTAACGGTGACCGCCCCTTTAACAGTGACTTCGGTGACCGCCCCTTTAATAGTGACTTTTACAATGGCTGCCCCTTTAATGGTGACCACCCCTTTAGCAGTGACTTTCACAGTAGCCGCCCTTTTAACGGTGACCGCCCCTTTAACAGTGACTTTCACAGTGGCCGCCCCTTTCACAGTGGCCGCCCCTTTAACGGTTACCTCCCCTTTAACAGTGACTTTCACAGTGGCCGCCCCTTTAACAGTGACCGCCCTTTTAACAGTGACTTTCACAGTGGCCATCCCTTTAACAGTGACCGCCCCTTTAACAGTGACGTCCACGGTGCCAGCCCCTTTAACACTGAACTAAAGCAATTATTTATTCATTAGTCTGCTCCAAATGTAGAATTTCACCATAAAGTTATCTGTACACATGATGCTTGTTGGCTGAATGGTTATTACGCCAACGGTAATTGGCCCCTAATATGCATGTTTTTTTTCAATGATGGGAGGAGGCTAAACGGCTGAGGCACAATTTGGCTGCCTCTTATGTCTTGGGAAAGGGGCAGATAGTCTATGTTCAGTACCACCCTTGTTTTCCCAATGTATAGGGCTAGCCTAAGACTGACTTACAGATGTAGTAAATGGATAAGATGGGTACGATTATTGTAAGCACCACGAATCACAAGAACAGGACAGTTGTATTCCCAATCCATTTGCCAGCGGACACAGGTAGATTATGAACAGCTTCCCTAATTAAAATTAATGAGTGTTACAGGAACTGCCAAGTGAAGCCATGCCATTGAAAGATTATGCTAACCCCTGTAAGGCCAACTTCACACTGTTAGTTATTCGGTCAGTTATTTTCATCAGTTATTCTGAGCCAAAACCAGTAGTGAAGCCTACCCAGAGATCAGGTATAATGGAAAGGTCTGTATCTGTTCTGCGCTTTTGACCCGCACCCAGGGCCAGTGCAAGGATTTTTGCCGCCCTTTCTCAGCTTTTAAATGAAAAGAACTGCTATGTTTCCCTTAGGGTTAATCCAGCTTCTTGTAGCCGTCTCTTTTTGCGGAACGGAA
The DNA here is from genome assembly GCF_905171765.1 of Bufo bufo. Classification (NCBI taxonomy): domain Eukaryota; kingdom Metazoa; phylum Chordata; class Amphibia; order Anura; family Bufonidae; genus Bufo; species Bufo bufo. The sequence continues at coordinate 159,533,306 of NC_053393.1, read as the reverse complement.
TTGCGGACCCATACATTGTGCGGCCCTGATCCGGAACTGCGGACCCGGATCCGCAATTCCGATCCTGAAAAAAATAGAACATGTCCTATTCTTGTCCGCAATAGTGCCGGCAATGTGCGGTCCGCAAAGTGCGGAACACACATTGCCGCTGTCTGTGTTTTGTGGATCCGCAAAACACACATGGATGTGTGAATGGACCCTAAATGTGAGGTAAATTAGTTTCCAATGTAGTATTAATAACTAAACAATTACATAATAAACATATTGCATTGTCCACTTACCACCAGGACAGTAAGATGATCTGGTCTCTGGCTGCAGTCTGGCTCTGGGGACTCCCTTGTCACTCTCTTCCCCCCCCTCCCTCCTTTGTCACTCCCCCCCCCCCCTCCCTTGTCACTCTCATTATCCCCCCCTCCCTTGTAACTCTCATTATTTCCCCCCCCCTCCCTTGTCACTCTTTATTTCCACCCCCCTCTCTCCCTTGTCACTCACATTATTCCCCCCCTCCCTTGTCACTCACATTATTCCCCCCCCTCCCTTGTCACTCTCATTATTTCCCCCTCTCCCTTGTCACTCTCATTATCCCTCCCCCTCCCTTGTCACTCTCATTATCCCCCCTCTCCCTTGTCACTCTCATTATCCCTCCCCCTCCCTTGTCACTCTCATTATCCCCCCCCTCCCTTGTCACTCTCATTATTTCCCCCCTCCTCTCCCTTGTCACTCTCATTATCCCCCCTCCCTTGTCACTCTCATTATTTCCACCCCCCCCTCCCCTGTCACTCTCATTATTCCCCCCCTCTCCCTTGTCACTCTCATTATTCCCCCCCTCTCCCTTGTCACTCTCATTATTCCCCCCTCCCTTGTCACTCTCATTATTTCCCCCTCTCCCTTGTCACTCTCATTATCCCCCCTCTCCCTTGTCACTCTCATTATTTCCACCCTCCTCTCCCTTGTCACTCTCATTATCCCCCCCTCCCTTGTCACTCTCATTATTTCCACCCCCCCCCTCCCTTGTCACTCTCATTATTCCCCCCCATCTCCCTTGTCACTCTCATTATTCCCCCCTCCCTTGTCACTCTCATTATTTCCCCCTCTCCCTTGTCACTCTCATTATCCCCCCTCTCCCTTGTCACTCTCATTATTCCCCCCTCTCCCTTGTCACTCTCATTATCCCCCCCTCTCCCTTGTCACTCTCATTACCCCCCCCCTCTCCCTTGTCACTCTCATTATTTCCCCCCCTCTCCCTTGTCACTCTCATTATTTCCACCCCCCCTCCCTTGTCACTCTCATTATTTCCACCCCCCCCCTCCCCCCTTGTCACTCTCATTATTTCCACCCCCCCTCCCCCCTTGTCACTCTCATTATTTCCACCCCCCCCTCCCCCCTTGTCACTCTCATTATTTCCACCCCCCCTCCCCCCTTGTCACTCATTATTTCCACCCCCCCTTCCCCCTTGTCACTCATTATTTCCACCCCACCTTCCCCCCTTGTCACTCATTATTTCCACCCCCTTGCCACTCATTATTTCCACCCCCCCTCCCCCCTTGTCACTCATTATTTCCACCCCCCCCTCACCCCTTGTCACTCATTATTTCCACCCCCTCCCCCCTTGTCACAAGGGGGATCCGTCCCCCCTTGTTATGAACGGATCCAGTTGTATTATATCTGAAATGGCCATGAAGGATCCGTCTCTAAAACCATTGTAAGTCAATGGGGGACGGATCCGTTTTCTTTTGTGTGCGTCATGGGAATGCAATGAAAGGGAACAGAATGCATTCTGGTGCACTCCGTTCCCTTCAGTTTAGTTTTGTCCCCATTGACAATGAATGCGGACACAACTGAAGCGTTTTCCTCCGCTATTGAGATCCTGTGATGGATCTTAAAACCGGAAAGCACAGATGTGAAAGTAACCTAACTGACCAAATAATTGAAGTGTGAACTTGGTGTATTTTAGTGGCATAGCTAAATATAAACACACGAATGCAGCAAAGGCAGACCTGATCGCGATCCACAACTAAATAATATACATAACAGACAATTATTATGACCCCAAATAAATATTTCGTTCATGGTTAATATCAATTTTCTATAAGCTTAAGCAATGTTCTTTAAAGGGAACCCGTCACCTGGATTTTGGGAGTAGAGCTGAGACATGGGCTGCTAGATGGCCGCTAGCACATCCGCAATACCCAGTCCCCATAGCTCTGTGTGCTTTTATTGTGTAAAAAAAAAAAAAAGATTTTATAGATATGTAAATTAACCCTAGATGAGTCCTGTCTCCTCCATGCTTGAGAGATGAGTCCAGCGTTCTGACTCTGAGCCTAGCCACGCCCACTGTGAAGGAGCCCAGCACCACCCCGCATCCTCAAAATCTCCTCCTTGCTCCCCGATGTCACAAAGCTAGAGCACCGTAATCTCGCAATGCGCGAGCTAGCGCATGCGCAGTTCGTTACCTGAGGCTGATACCAGCACATGGAAGAACACTATGCCGACACTGCGCATGTGCTACCTCGCGCATCGAGAGATTCCGTGCTCTAGCTTTGTGACGTCGGGGAGCAAGGAGGAGATTTGGAGGATGCGGGATGGTGCTGGGCTCCTTCACAGTGGGCGTGGCTGGGCTCAGAGTCAGAGAACGCTGGACTCATCTCTCAAGCATGGAGGAGACAGGACTCATCTAGGGTTAATTTACATATCTCAGGGCGGTGCCGGGCTCCTTCACAGTGGACTCATCTCACGTACAGGACTCATCTCAGGGTAATTTGCATATGGATCAAATCATTTTTTTACACAATAAAAGCACACAGAGCTATGGGGACTGGATATTGCGGATGTGCTAGCGGCCATCTAGCAGCCCATGTCCTCAGCTCTATACCCAAAATCCAGGTGACAGGTTCCCTTTAAACTTTCTGTCTGTATTTTGTGGGAAATGTATCTACTCATATTACCCCCATACATAATGCAGTTAATGCTTCCATATTCCATACAGTTAAAGGGTTTTCTGAGATCTTTTTGCTACTTCTGGATAGGTCATCAGTATCTGATCCATGGGGACCCAGCCTCGATCAGCTGTTTGAGAAGGCAGTGGTGCTTGCAATAACGCTGCAGCTTTCCCTGGGCCATGTGAAGTCACGTTCATTGGTCACATGGCCTAGGGGCAGCTCATCACCATTGAAGTGAATGGGGCTGAGTACGTTACCAAGCACAGCCGCTACACAATGTAGATCTCTGTGCTTGGTGAGCAGGGAGCTACTGCGAGCGCTGGCGCCTTCTCAAACAGCTGATCAGTGGGAGTCTTGGGTGTCAGACCCCCAGCGATCAGATACTAATGAACTACCTAGAGGATAGGTCATCAGTAAAAAGATCTCAGAAAGCCCTTTCAATGTCATCATATGGTATACAGTTGGTTCCACCACGGAGTGGTCTGTTATTGCACCTATACAGTGCTTACATAATGTTTCCATACCTTGCATAGGTAATACCTCGATACTATGTACAGTTAATGCCATCTAAACATTTGCATAAAATGCCTTTGTATTCAGATCAAAGTAAGCCCTCGCTTACTATTTTAGACAGTCACATAATGCCGCAATACCTCCATATAGTGCCAAGATATTACTAATAATATGCAGTATTCAAATAATACTCCCTTTGATATACCACATAAAACTGTCATATACAGACCACGTAATACTGAAATTCAGTTCTGAATTGTCCCCAGCTCTTTGAGCTAACTGGAGAAGAGGCCTGAATCCCACTGCTGGGTTAATATTACCTTTACTTAATGAAAGGCAATATCATGCTAAGTGTGGACGGGAAGCAGTAAACAGCTACTGGCAAAGAAGCCAAACTGGACATGCCCATCAGAGCTGGTCAAGACCTGGTGCATGGTGGAGATTTTAAGGTTAAAAATTGGACACCATTATAGTCCTGAACAAAAAAAAAACACAATTATTTTTGGAAGGATTGTTTTCCTGTGACTTTACAAGGCTGATTATTATAATAGGCCAAGGTCTGATGACACTTCAGTTTTTATGAAACACGTATTTCCTTTGTGGGACACAATATAGGTTATTTACAGCACATATGACATCGACCGTTGCGTCTAAAAGACAGTTTTATCCAATTATTTGATGCCCGTTTGGTACCTATACAGAACTGACAACTGTAGCGTAGTGAACATATGCATTCAGAGAAGTATACGGGTCTAGCATTTTTTCTTTTGTAGATTAAAGTAGATTATAACCGAGTCATTCATGCATAATCTCAGCTGCCAATTGTGGTGGTGTAAATGTGTAGGAGACGTACTCGGTGGAGATACCCTTTACCCATCCAAGACTTCCATCATCCATCAACTCAAGCACAATATAATCTCAATTTACTGGTCTTCATAACAGGAACTTCTATTGTAAGGCTGTAGGAGGAAGGTAGTTGTACTAGCCAACAGCTGGGAGGAGGAGGGACTGTGACATACTTGGACCCAAAATCTTCTTGTTTATGCATTTCTCTCTCTTGCATGGGTCAAATTTTAGACTTGCAGTACTTTCTATACAATCTAATATATAAAGCTGAGTGTATGTGTGTATGTATGTGTGTCCGTACTGTCGCATTTACAATCACGAAATTTGGCACACAGGTACATCAGGTGTCCGGGAAGGTTTTAGACCAGGTCTCAGCTTTCTAGGATGTACTGTTCCTGAGATATTCCCAAAAAAATGCACTTAGTACCTTATTTCAAGAAGCCTTTGTTCCAGCAATAGGTGTTCTTATCCTCTGAAAATCCAGTTTACTTGGTATGCAAATGAGCCAGTAAGGTGCCCGGGGGGGGGGGGGGGGGTCACTCTTGGAGGAAGGAGCCCAGACACGCCCCCTGCCACAATGTGTCCACCCTCAAAAGACTTAAAACCCTGCCCCCAGGTCCCACTAAACCACACCCCTAATTTGGTTAGGCCACGCTCCTCCCGCTCCTGAGCCGACGGGGATTGAAAAAAATGAAGGTAAAAATCAACCTCTGTCAGCTGCATGGGTGGGAGGGAGGGTGACTTTCTCTCTGCAGATCACACTCAGACAGCATAGTGCTTCTGTCTTAGAGTGAGCTGTTCAAAAGGACACGCCCCCGATCCAGTAAAGGCCACTGTTAAGGGGGTGGGCCCCTGTGGAGGTCTCTGTCAACGGGGTGGTATGCCGTGAAAGTCACTGTTAAAGGGGAGGGCTGCTGTAAAGGTCAAGGGGGGGGGGTGCTGGGGAGGCCCAATTTTAAGGGACGGGGCACTGTGGGGGGGTCAGTGTTAAGGGGTGGGGGGCTGTGGAGGTCACTGTTTTGGGGGCGGGGTACTGTAGATGTCACTGTTATAGTGGATAGTGTTGATATCTTTTAATGACACACACAAACATTAAATGAAATAGATTAAATATACCCGAGCGAAGCTGGGTCCTTCAGCTAGTTATTATATAGTGTGATGTGCTGTGTCATACTGTTTGTCGCTTGCATGTATCTTAAATTGCATGTTCATCGTTGAATATTATTTTACAGTCTATACTTTTTAGGCTTTTCTTTTGCTAGGGAAATATTTATTTTGGTGTCCTTTCCCCATATGCCTATATGTCTGACATCCAGGCAGTACTCGTGGTGCTACTGTAATGGGCCTAGGCAAATAAGGGACCTAAACCCACCTGTAGGTTATCACCCCCCTGTTACCCAACAGCCACTACAAGCTACAAAGTTTTACTTATACAACGAATGAGCCCTACTTAATAGGGCAACCTAGTTGCCCAGCATGGTGCCCTTAATTTCATATAAGTGCACATGTAAAGACCCTAATTAGTATTCTGTTCCCCCTCTCCCATGGAACCACTAATATATAATATGACATTTAGAGGTATAGATCATTTTATTATCCTTCTATTCAATATCAGTAGCTCACTATGTTTGAGTAGAAATGTAACAGCCCTGCAGAGACATTAGGGTACAAGATGGAAATTGATGAAGATCATAGGGAGTTCGAGAGTCCTGAAAATTTGCCGATATGAGGTCCAGATATTTATGATGTCCACACTGGATGTATACATTGGTTTGTAGTTTAGCAATCCAAACATCAGCTTTCCTTACCCTACAGTTACACTGCTTGGTGGTGATCCTGCTGCTCTACCCTACAAAGCGAGTCTTTTGAAAAAATATCCACACACCCAGTACCAGTAGCTGTTAGTTCCTGCTTCATCCTTGATTATACAAGTTTGATAAGTTTCCTAAGATCCTAAGTTACAGCCTGTGCCTTAGTTCAGTTGAGCATTTACAATTCAGTTGGTTATTACTTTGTTAACTGGAAACAGTCAATAAGCTTGCATTCAGACACGTTCTGACCAGCTGAGCTGTGCTCCTTGAACGCAGACAGTTTAATCCATAAACCCACTTTTCTTTCGGTAAAAGCTTTGCTCTGGAGCAAAAAAATCACACGCTTGCTTTCATTGACTAATTTTCATTATGGATAACCATTCAACAGATCTCAATGATCAAGCTGCGGAGGGGAATAATAATAACCTTTTATATAGCGCCAACATATTCTGCAACGCTAAACAATCAGGGGGTTCGTGTACAAACAAAATGGTACATTGCATTGTAAACAAATAAGTCAACAATTGAAGCAAGTGGTGCGAGAGCTCATTTCACAAGAGCTTACAATCGATGAGGAGATAGGGGCAAGACAAAAGGTAAGAAGTGCTTGTTTTGTACAATGGTCCAGCCATCTTAACAAAATAGGGGAATTAGATATAAAGCTGCCTGAGCCAGCCATCTGCATTGCATGGGCTGTGGTGGATACTGTTGGATGAAGGATCAGGTTTTGAAGAATAAGGCTCAGGAAGTTGGAGGGGGGGATAAATGGAGAAGAGTTAGATTAGGGGATGTGATAGGCCACCCTATCACATCTCCTAATCTAACTCTTCTTCTATGGAGAAAAATGCTTCCCCAAACTGCCACTGATGCTCTAAGGCAGCAGTTGTCCCCTTAGCAGAGGTAAATCACAGAGATTGCACTGGAGGAAAAAGGTGTTTTTTTTGTTATCACATCGCCGAAGACGTAGTAGGAACAAGACAAGTATTATCTACCACAGTTATTTCTGTGTAAACCTGGCATGGCCTGGGTAACTCAATACCTAAATCTGTTTTCACTTCCCTTTCTTCCACCCTTTAAGTAAGCTCTAAATAAACAGCTATGTCTTTGTGTGTGTACTACTTGGCTAAAAAGGTAGATGAGAAACGTTATGGTATGATTTGCTAGTATAAAATGACTAGACAGTTTGGAGCAGTATTTAGAGCTTAAGAAGTTGCCAGGATGTCACTATGCGGCTATGTACTACTGGTGTACTACTAATCCTTTAATATTTGCATGTCCCTGATCTGAACATATTAAATCTACTTAGCATTTTATAAGACTATAATTATATCACCTCATTTGAACACACTCCAGCAAGAAAGAAAATGCAATATCGAGAAAGCATATAGAGATGAGAATCATAGTGGTGAGACAGACCCTTTAATACATATTAGAGAAATAAAGGTTGAACCTGACAATTTTAGTCTAATGTCTATGGGGGCCATCCAACTCTACCCCCAATCGGGGTAGAAAGATCTCAAAGATTATTTAAAAGAAAGAAAGATGGATTTTATTATGACTGACCCTTTATTATTGTGAGGAATAAGCCTCTGCTATAGCGGTGTGGCGTATTTCTCATTTCCCGTTGATATGGGGAGTAGGGTAAGGCCATGGGAAAGTACGGTGGGAACAGCTGTTGGTTCTCCAAGCAATTGGCTGACAGCTGTCTAAAGTGTATTGGCAGCCTTACAGTTAATTGATATTTTACACTTACCGCTCTGAAGTTGAGAGAATTGGCCTCTTGGGAACCTGGTCATGTGGCACTTCTCTTCTGATAATCCGGCTTCACCAATGTCAAGTCCTTTACCAGGTTGGGCTATTGATGGTACATCACTTCCAATGTGGACAGAGCCAGAATCATTCTTCTCCCTTCTGTATGCACAAAATCCTGAATCTACCTCATCTGCATATGTGCCAGGTAGAGGAATAGTTCTGACACCTTCCCCAGCAGAAATGATGTCTCGTCCATAGCCCAGGCCGGAAAGTTGGTAAAAGATGTGACATCAGCCAAAGTTGGATTTTCAGAAGAGGAAAATCATGTCCAGGAGGCTGATCCATGCAACTTCGGAACAGTAATAGCAACTTTGTCCAGATTCCGGAATGAGTGCTGGGTTTTGACCAGACAAATAACTCCCTGGACCCTTCTCCAGAAATCTAGTAACAATAACCTGTAATATCATTAATCTCCAGGCCCTATCAAACTCTTTTAGTGAGTTCACCATCACCACCTCCTCTGGCAGAGTTCCACTGTTCTTACAATAAAGAATATCCTTCTATGTTGATGTAGCAACCTTCTATTCTCTAGGCGTAGAGGATGTCCCCTTGTCACTGTCACAGTCCTTGGTATAAATAGATCATGGGAGAGATCTATGTACTGACCCCTGATATATTTATACATGGTTATCAGATCTCCCCTCAGTCCTCTTCTTTTCTAAACTAAATAAACTTAATTCTGATAATCTTTCTGGGTACTGTATTCCAGTTACTATTTTAGTTGTCTGTCTCTGAACCCTCTCCAGCTCTGCTATGTCTGCCTTGTTAACAGGAGCCCAGAATTGTACATAATACTTCATATGCGGTATGATTAGTGATTTGTAAAGTGGCAGAACTATGGTCACATGCATCTATGCCCCTTTTGATGCAATCCATTATCTTACTGACCTTGGCAGAAGCCTGACAGTGGCTGCTACAGTTAAGTTTGCTGTCCACTAAAATTCGTAAGTCCTTTTCCATGTCTGTGTTACCGAGTGTTTTACCATTTAGTATTTATGGCTGACTTGCATTATTACTTCATATGTATAACCGTACATTTATCAGTGTTAAACCTCATCTGCCACTTCTCTGCCTAAGCCTCGAACATAACAAGACCTATCTGTAGCAGTATACTGTCCTCTTTTGTGTGTTAATTACTATACACAGTTTAGTGTCATCTGAAAACACTGATATTTTACTGTGCAACCCCTCTACAAGATAATTAATAAATATAATGAAGAGAATAGAGTCCAATACTGATTCCTTTGGTACCCGACTAGTGACAGTGACCCAATCTGAGTATGTACTGTTAAAGAGGACCTTTCACCTGGAAAAACATTGTGAACTAAGTATGCTGACATGGAGAGCGGAGCCCGGAGATCTCACTGCACTTACTATTATCCCTGGGCGCCGCTCCGTTCTGCCGTTATGCCCTCTGGTACCTTTACTCACTAAGTTATAGTAGGCGGTGTCTGCCCTTGTCCTGTGGGTGTCTCCTTCTCCTAGGCTGTAGCGCTGGCCAATCGCAGCGCACAGCTCACAGCCTGGGAGGTTTTTTTCTCCCAGGCTGTGAGCTCTGCGCTGCGATTGGCCAGCGCTACAGCCTAGGAGAAGGAGACGCCCACAGGACAAGGGCAGACACCGCCTACTATAACTTACTGAGAGAAGATACCGGAGGGCATAACGGGAGAACGGAGCGGCGCCCAGGGATAATAGTAAGTGCAGTGAGATCCCTGGGCGCCGCTCTCCATGTCAGCATACTTAGTTCACAATGTTTTTCCAGGTGAAAGGTCCTCTTTAATAACCACCCTCTGCTTTCTATCACTGACCCAGTTACTTACCCACATATACACATTTCCCTAGTCCAAGCATTCTCATTTTATGTACAAACCTTTTATGTGGCATAATATCAAATGCTTGGGAAAAAGCAAGATATATGACATCCATTGACTCACCCTGGTCCAATCAAAAACTTATCTCCTCATAGAAACTAATTTGATTAGTTTGAGAGGACCCATCCCTCATAAACACATGGTGAAATGGTGCAGTACACTTATTTTCATTGAGATACTTCAGCATGGCATCTCTTAGAAAATTTTCAAATAGTTTACCCACAACAAATGTTAGACTTACTGACCTATAGTTTCTGGGCTCAGTTTTTTACCCCCTTTTTTTTAACATTGGCACCACATTTTCTAAGCGCCAATCCAGTGGAAAACTTCCTGTCATTATTGAGTCCTTAAATATCAGAAATAAGGGCTTGTCTATTACATTACTTAATTCTCTTAGAATATGGGAGTTTATGCCATCTGGACCAGGTGATTTTTCAATTTTAATCTTTTTAATATGTCACTGCACTTCTTCCTGGGTCAGCCAAGTCACATTTCATCTGACATTTTCCTCAGTGAATAAAGTGGAGAAAAAATATTTAATAAATTTGCTTTCTACTAAACACCCTTTACAACACCTCCCTCATCATTCTTTAATGGCCCAACACTTTCAAGTTTAAACTTTTTACCATTTACAGTTGAAACCAGAAGTTTACATACACTATATAAAAAGACACATATGCATGTTTTTCTCAATATCTGACATGAAACCAGAATAAAACTTTCCTGTTTTTGGTCAATTAGGATTACCATAATTATTATTATTTGCCAAATGCCAGAAAAATGAGAAAGAGAGAATGTTTTAAGACATTTGTATTACTTTCTGCAATGTCAAAAGTTTACATACTCTAACAGCAGCTGCTGTGCACCTCTGTTCCCCTGCTTACCACCGAGGTCCCATTCGCCGTGTTCAGTGGTGATCTGCTGCCGGTGCTTCCTATTCACCACTGCAGTCCTGGGCTCTGTCTGTGTAGGTACGGTTGTTCTGCGATCCGCTCCATAGTTTCCTCTAAGCCCTGGCCACAGCATGCTTGCTGCTTGTTCCCTGCAGCACTCCCTTAAGGGCCGGCGCAAGTCACTTCCTGTGCTTTATGGGTGAAGTCATGTGACCTCGCTGACCAATCCTAGCCCTCCTGCACATATATAAGTGGCTCAGCCCCCTTCCCAGATGCCTCAATGTCAAGGTCCTTATGTCCTGTTAAGGTTCCTGATATCTGCTTGTGTTCCTGTGTTCCTGACTGGTGCTTGTATTCCTAGACTCTGCTACCTGTTTGATCCCTGCCTGCTTGCCTTGACTCTCCTGTTGCCAACCCGGATTGTCTGACCTGTACCTGTGCCGCCTGCCCTGACCTGTTGCCTATTTGACTTTGCCTCTGTCTCATCCTGCACTGTTGCTCCTGGTTACGACTCAGCCTGCTGACAATGCCTGTACCTCTGGTACCTCGCTCAGGTACCTCCTGGTCCGCCTGGACCAGCTGCATCGTGTGCCAATCCTCCTCAAGAGGTAGCAACCTGGTGTTCCCCTCGGGAAACTCTATCCCCACAATCAGGGGTACTGTGAAGATCGAGGGGTTCACTTAGACAACACCCTTACAGGAGGTAGGACACGTGGCACAGTGGGTTCACACCCGCTGGTTCGTGACACATACACTAAGATTACTATGCCTTTAAACAATTCTGGACTGCCAATATGACGATGTCATGTGTTTGGAAGCTTCTGTTAGGTTTGTTGGCAACATCTGAGTTAATTAGAGACACACCTGTGGATGTATTTAAATGCACACCTGAAAAACACTGCTTCTTAGTGTAGCATCTCGGGAAAGTCTAAAGAAATCAGCCAAGATATCACTAAGAGAATTGTGTACTTGCACAAGTCTGGCTCAACCTTGGGTGCAATTTCAAAATACCTGAAGGTGTCTCGTTCATCTGTACAAACAATTATACACAAGTAGAAATAGGATGGGAATGTCCAGCCATCATACCGCTCAGGAAGGAGATGGGTTCTGTGTCCCAGAGATGAATGTGCTTTGGTCCGACATGTGCATATCAACCCAAGAACAAAAGCAAAAGACCTTGTGAAGATGATAACGGAAGCTGGTAAGATTTTGTCAATACCCACAGTGAAACTAGTACCTTATCAACATGGGCTGAAAGGCCACTCTGCCAGGAAGAAGTCATTACTCCAAAAGAAACATAAAAAAGCCAGAATAATGTTTGCAAATGCACACAGGAACAAAGACCTACATTTTTGGAGACATGTCCTGTGGTCTGACGAAATTAAAATTGAACTTTTTAGCCATAATGACCATCGTTATGTTTGAGGGAAAAAGGGAGAAGCTTAGAAGCCTAAGAACACCATCCCAACTGTGAAACACGGGGATGGCAGCATCATGTTGTGGGGTTGTTTTGCTGCAGGAGGGACTGGTGCACTTCACAAAATAGATGGCATCATGAGGAAAGAAGAAAATGTGGAAATACTGAACCAACATCTTAAGACATCAGCCAGAAAGTTAAAGCTTGGGCGGAAAATGGGTCTTGCAAATGGACAATGACCCAAAGCATTCTGCCAAACTGGTTACAAAGCGGCTTAAGGATAACAAAGTCAATGTTTTGGAGTGGCCATCACAAAGCCCTGATCTCAATCCTATTGAAAATTTATGGGAAAAGCTGAAAAGGCAGGTGCAAACAAGGCGACCAACAAACATGGTTCAGTTACACCAGTTTTGTCAGGAGGAATGGGCCCAAATTCTGACCAACTATTGTGAGAAGCTTGTGGGAGGATATCCAAAACGTTTGACCCAAGTCATACAGTTTAAGGGCAATGGTACCAAATATTAATGAAATGTATGTACCTAAACTTTTGACTTTGCAGAAAGTAATAAAAATGCCTTAAAACATTCTCTCTCACTCTCTCTCTCTTTCTATCTCTCATTATTCTGGCATTTGGCAAATAATAATTATGGTAATCATAATTGACCAAAAACAGGAAAGGTTTATCCAGATTTTATGTCAGATATTGAGAAAAACATGCATAAGTGTCTTTTTATATAGTGTACGTAAACCTCTGGTTTCAACTGTATATAATTGAAAAACAATTTAGGGTTAGTTTTACTCTCTTTGGAAATGAGCCTCTCTGTCTACACCTTAGCTACCTTTATCTGTCTTTTACATATTCTATTTTTTCTTTATAGTTTTTATTGCTTCTTTGCTACCTTCCTATTTTACATAGTTAATAGTTACATAGTTAATACAGTTGAAAAAATACATAAGTCCATCAAGTTCAACCAAGGGATAGGTAAGGAATCGATTCCCAGAAAGGAAGTGAGACTCAGATTTCTACACATTTTCATAAGCATTAATGTAATTTACTTACTAAGAATTCATCTAAACCCTTTTTAAAACTGTCCACTGTTCCTGTTGTGAGCACGTCCTGAGGAAGTCTATTCCACAGATTCATAGTTCTTACTGTAAAGAAGCTTTGACACTTCTGGAGACTGGACTTTTTCTTCTTTTTTTTTTTTTGCATGGGTCATTTATATATTTGTATAGTTTAATCATGTCCCCCTTTAAACGTCTATTCTCAAGACTAAATAAATGTAATTCTTTTAATCTTTCTTCATAACTAAGACCCTCCATGCCACTTATCGGTTTAGTCGCTCTCCTTTGTACTTTTTCCATTTCCAAAGCATCCTTTGTATGGACTGGTGCCCAGAACTGAACTGCATATTCCAAATGAGGATGCACCAAAGCTTTGTAAAGTGATAATATTACATCCCTGTCCCGTGAGTCCATGCCTCGCTTAATACATGACAATATCCTGGTAGCCTTAGAAACAGCTGATTGACATTGTGTGCTGTTTAATTTAATCTACGACGTACAAGGACACCCAAATCCTTCTCTACAAGTGACTGTCCCAGTGTTACATCCCCTAGAACACATGATTCACAGAGATTATTACTACCAAGATGCATAACTTTACATTTATCCAAATTAACCCTTAGAGGACCCTACGTTTTTCAATTTTTGCTTTTTCATTTTTTAACTCCCCGCCTTTCCAAAATCCTAGCTTTTTTATTTTTCCGTTCACATAGCCTTATGAGGGCTTATTTATTGCGGAAAAAGTTGTACTTTCTAATGGCACCATTTACGGTTGCATACAATGTAGTGGGAAGCGGGAAAAAATTTCCAAATGGGGTAGAATTGGGAAAAAATGCAATTCTGACCATGTTTTGTTTTGTTTTTCACCGTTCACTGTGCGGTAAAATTCATTCTATAGGTCAGTACAATTACAACGATACCACACTTGTATAATGTTTTTTGCATTTTAATACAGAATTTTTTTTTTTTAACCCTTGAGAATTAATTTTTTTATGACCATATTTTGGCCCCTATAACTTTTTTGGGAGTTATATGTACGGGGCTGTGTGAGGGCTCATTTTTTGCTGGGTGATATGTACTGTTCAGTGATACCAATTTGAGGTGTGTATGACTTTTTATAAAAAAAAATATTGGGGAGTTCTTTTTTTCCCCGTTACACAATTTACCATGCCATTAATATTGTCATATTTTAATTGTATGGGAATTTTCGCACGCGGCGATGCCCATGATGTTTATTTTTTTTATTGGTTTAGTATTTTTATTTTTATTTTAAAGAAAGGGGGGTGTTTGAACTTTTATATTTTTTTTATATTTGTAAAAAGATTTTTTAAACTTTTTTTTAAACTTTTTTAAGTCACCCAGGGTGACAATAACTGGCAATCATTATATTGCCCATTGTGTTCATTGATGGCTATATGGCCATCATTGAGCACTTAATTTTCAATATAACAATACAGTGCTGCCACCTAATGGCCTGTATTGGTGTATTCCTCTAATAGAATCCAAAGCCTGTTTGAGGCTTTGGTCTATTAGAGTATTGTAACAGGTTCCCTGATCTCTGCCAGGGAACGCTGTTACCAGAGTGGAAGCGCACGGATTCTGCTTCCGGACTGCTTTGATGCCATGGTCACATTTGACCACGGCATTTGAAGGGGAAAATGTATGCGATCAGCGGGCGCCATGTTTAACCGCCTCACGATCGAGAGACGCGAGATTTCCTGTGAACGCGCGCACACAGGCGCGCACGTTCACAGGTTTGGAAGGTAAGCGAGTGGATCTCCAGCCTGCCAGCGGCGATCGTTCGCTGGCAGGCTGGAGATGTGATTTTTTTAACCCCTAACAGGTATATTAGACGCTGTTTTGATAACAGCGTCTAATATACCTGCTACCTGGTCCTCTGGTGGTCCCTTTTGTTTGGATCGACCACCAGAGGACACAGGTAGCTCAGCAATATGTAGCACCAAACACCACTACACTACACCCCCCCGTCACTTATTAACCCCTTATTCACCCCTGATCACCCCTGATCACCCCATATAGACTCCCTGATCACCCCCCTGTCATTGATCACCCCCCTGTCATTGATCACCCCCCTGTAAGGCTGCATTCAGATGTCCGTATGTTTTTTACGGATCCACGGATACATGGATCGGATCCGCAAAACACATAAAGACGTCTGAATGGAGCCTTACAGGGGGGTGATCACCCCATATAGACTCCCTGATCACCCCCCTGTCATTGATCACCCCCCTGTAAGGCTCCATTCAGATGTCCGTATGATTTTTACGGATCCACTGATACATGGATCAGATCCGTGAAAAACATACGGACGTCTGAATGGAGCCTTACAGGGGGGTGATCAATGACGGGGGTGATCACCCCATATAGACTCCCTGATCACCCCCCTGTCATTGATCACCCCCCTGTAAGACTGCATTCAGATGTCCGTATGTTTTTTACGGATCCACGGATACATGGATCGGATCCGCAAAACACATACGGACATCTGAATGGAGCCTTACAGGGGGGTGATCAATGACAGGGGGGTGATCACCCCATATAGACTCCCTGATCACCCCCCTGTCATTGATCACCCCCCTGTAAGGCTCCATTCAGACATTTTTTTGGCCCAAGTTAGCGGAAATTATTATTTTTTTTCTTACAAAGTCTCATATTCCACTAACTTGTGTAAAAAAAAAAAATCTCACATGAACTCACCATACCCCTCACGGGGTGTCATTTTACATATACCCATGCTGGGTGAGATAAATATCTTGGTCAAATGCCAACTTTGTATTAAAAAAATGGGAAAAGTTGTCTTTTGCCAAGATATTTCTCTCACCCAGCATGGGTATATGTAAAATGACACCCCAAAACACATTGCCCAACTTCTCCTGAGTACGGCAATACCACATGTGTGACACTTTTTTGCAGCCTAGGTGGGCAAAGGGGCCCACATTCCAAAGAGCACCTTTCGGATTTCACCGGCCATTTTTTACAGATTTTGATTTCAAACTACTTTGCACACATTTGGGCCCCTAAAATGCCAGGGCAGTATAACTACCCCACAAGTGACCCCATTTTGGAAAGAAGATACCCCAAGGTATTTCGTGATGGGCATAGTGAGTTCATGGAAGTTTTTATTTTTTGTCACAAGTTAGTGGAATATGAGACTTTGTAAGAAAAAAAAAAAATCATCATTTTCCGCTAACTTGTGACAAAAAATAAAAAGTTCTATGAACTCATTATGCCCATCAGCGAATACCTTAGGGTGTCTACTTTCCGAAATGGGGTCATTTGTGGGGTGTTTGTACTGTCTGGCAATTGTAGAACCTCAGGAAACATGACAGGTGCTCAGAAAGTCAGAGCTGCTTCAAAAGCGGAAATTCACATTTTTGTACCATAGTTTGTAAACGCTATAACTTTTACCCAAACCATTTTTTTTTTTTGCCCAAATATTTTTTTTTTATCAAAGACATGTAGAACAATAAATTTAGAGAAAAATGTATATATGGATGTCGTTTTTTTTGCAAAATTTTACAACTGAAAGTGAAAAATTTCATTTTTTTGCAAAAAAATCGTTAAATTTCGATTAATAACAAAAAAAAGTAAAAATGTCAGCAGCAATGAAATACCACCAAATGAAAGCTCTATTAGTGAGAAGAAAAGGAGGTAAAATTCATTTGGGTGGTAAGTTGCATGACCGAGCAATAAACGGTGAAAGTAGTGTAGGTCAGAAGTGTAAAAAATGGCCTGGTCCTTAACCACCTCAGCCCCCAGTGCTTAAACACCCTGAAAGACCAGGCCACTTTTTACACTTCTGACCTACACTACTTTCACCGTTTATTGCTCGGTCATGCAACTTACCACCAAATGAATTTTACCTCCTTTTCTTCTCACTAATAGAGCTTTCATTTGGTGGTATTTCATTGCTGCTGACATTTTTACCTTTTTTTGTTATTAATCGAAATTTAACGATTTTTTTTGCAAAAAAATGTCATTTTTCACTTTCAGTTGTAAAATTTTGCAAAAAAAACGACATCCATATAGAAATTTTGCTCTAAATTTATAGTTCTACATGTCTTTGATAAAAAAAAAATGTTTGGGTAAAAAAAAAATGGTTTGGGTAAAAGTTATAGCGTTTACAAACTATGGTACAAAAATGTGAATTTCCGCTTTTTGAAGCAGCTCTGACTTTCTGAGCACCTGTCATGTTTCCTGAGGTTCTACAATGCCCAGACAGTACAAACCACCCACAAATGACCCCATTTCGGAAAGTACACACCCTAAGGTATTCGCTGATGGGCATAGTGAGTTCATAGAACTTTTTATTTTTTGTCACAAGTTAGCGGAAAATGATGATTTTTTTTTTTTTCTTACAAAGTCTCATATTCCACTACTTGTGACAAAAAATAAAAAGTTCTATGAACTCACTATGCCCATCAGCGAATACCTTGGGGTCTCTTCTTTCCAAAATGGGGTCACTTGTGGGGTAGTTATACTGCCCTGGCATTCTAGGGGCCCAAATGTGTGGTAAGGAGTTTGAAATCAAATTCTGTAAAAAATGACCTGTGAAATCCGAAAGGTGCTCTTTGGAATATGGGCCCCTTTGCCCACCTAGGCTGCAAAAAAGTGTCACACATCTGGTATCTCCGTACTCAGGAGAAGGTGGGGAATGTGTTTTGGGGTGTCATTTTATATATACCCATGCTGGGTGAGAGAAATATCTTGGCAAAAGACAACTTTTCCCATTTTTTTATACAAAGTTGTCATTTGACCAAGATATTTATCTCACCCAGCATGGGTATATGTAAAAAGACACCCCAAAACACATTCCTCAACTTCTCCTGAGTACGGGGATACCAGATGTGTGACACTTTTTTGCAGCCTAGGTGGGCAAAGGGGCCCATATTCCAAAGAGCACCTTTCGGATTTCACTGGTCATTTTTTACTGAATTTGATTTCAAACTCCTTACCACACATTTTGGGCCCTAGAATGCCAGGGCAGTATAACTACCCCACAAGTGACCCCATTTTGGAAAGAAGACACCCCAAGGTATTCCGTGAGGGGCATGGCGAGTTCCTAGAATTTTATATTTTTTGTCACAAGTTAGGGGAAAATGATGATTTTTTTTTTTTTTTTTCATACAAAGTCTCATATTCCACAAACTTGTGACAAAAAATAAAAACTTCCATGAACTCACTATGCCCATCAGCGAATACCTTGGGGTCTCTTCTTTCCAAAATGGGGGTCACTTGTGGGGTAGTTATACTGCCCTGCATTCTAGGGGCCCAAATGTGTGGTAAGAGTTTGAAATCAAATTCAGGTAAAAAATGACCTGTGAAATCCGAAAGGTGCTCTTTGGAATATGGGCCCCTTTGCCCACCTAGGCTGCAAAAAAGTGTCACACATCTGGTATCCCCGTACTCAGGAGAAGTTGAGGAATGTGTTTTGGGGTGTCTTTTTTACATATACCCATGCTGGGTGAGATAAATATCTTGGTCAAATGACAACTTTGTATAAAAAAATGGGAAAAGTTGTCTTTTGCCAAGATATTTCTCTACCCAGCATGGGTATATATAAAATGACACCCAAAACACATTCCCCACCTTCTCCTGAGTACGGAGATACCAGATGTGTGACACTTTTTTGCAGCCTAGGTGGGCAAAGGGGCCCATATTCCAAAGAGCACCTTTCGGATTTCACAGGTCATTTTTTACTGAATTTGATTTCAAACTCCTTACCACACATTTGGGGCCCCTAGAATGCAGGGCAGTATAACTACCCCACAAGTGACCCCATTTTGGAAAGAGAGACCCCAAGGTATTCGCTGATGGGCATAGTGAATTCATGGAAAAAAAATTTTTTTGTCACAAGTTAGTGGAATAGGAGACTTTGTATGAAAAAAAAAAAAAAAATCATCATTTTCCACTAACTTGTGACAAAAAATAAAAATTCTAGGAACTTGCCATGCCCCTCACGGAATACCTTGGGGTGTCTTCTTCCAAAATGGGGTCACTTGTGGGGTAGTTATACTGCCCTGGCATTTTCCAGGGGCCCTAATGTCTGGTAAGTAGGTAAATGACCTGTGAAATCTGAAAGGTGCTCTTTGGAATGTGGGCCCCTTTGCCCACCTAGGCTGCAAAAAAGTGTCACACATCTGGTATCTCCGTACTCAGGAGAAGGTGGGGAATGTGTTTTGGGGTGTCATTTTACATATACCCATGCTGGGTGAGAGAAATATCTTGGCAAAAGACAACTTTTCCCATTTTTTTTATACAAAGTTGGCATTTGACCAAGATATTTATCTCACCCAGCATGGGTATATGTAAAATGACACCCCAAACATATTCCCCAACTTCTGCTGAATACGGAGATACCACATGTGTGACACTTTTTTTGCAGCCTAGGTGGGCAAAGGGGCCCAAATTCCTTTTAGGGAGGGCATTTTTAGACATTTGGATACCAGACTTCTTCTCACGCTTTGGGGCCCCTAAAATGCCAGGGCCAGTATAAATACCCCACATGTGACCCCATTTTGGAAAGAAGACACCCCAAGGTATTCAATGAGGGCATGGCGAGTTCATTGAAAAAAAAAATTTTGGCACAGTTAGCGGAAATTGATTTTTTGGATTTTGTTCTCACAAAGTCTCCCTTTCCGCTAACTTGGGACAAAAATTTCAATCTTTCATGGACTCAATATGCCCCTCAGCGAATACCTTGGGGTGTCTTCTTTCCAAAATGGTGTTATTTTGTGGGGTGTTTGTACTGCCCTGGCATTTGAGGGTCTCCGCAATCATTACATGTATGCCCAGCATTAGGAGTTTCGCTAATCTCCTTATATTGAGCATACAGGTAATGAGATTTTTTTTTTCCGTTCAGCCTCTGGGCTGAAAGAAAAAAATGAACGGCACAGATTTCTTCATTCGCATCGATCAATGTGGATGAAAAAATCTCTGCCAAAAAAAGAAAAAGGAGGGGAAAGGCGTCTGCCAGGACATAGGAGCTCCGCCCAACATCCATACCCACTTCAGCTCGTATGCCTGGCAAACCAGATTTCTCCATTCACATCAATCGATGTGGATGAATAAATCATTGCCGGGATTTTTTTTTTTATATATACAAAGTGTTTGCCAAAGTATATGAAACACCGCCACCCTCCTCAGCTCATATGCCTCGGCAAACATATCTTTTACTGCTGAGGAGAAATCTCGTCTTGCAGCGCCGCATACACCGACTTCGTGTAATCTGACAGCAGCGCAATGCTTCTGTCCGAATTGCACATCAGTGCTGCAGCTGGTCGATCGGTTTGGTCCCCTGGAAGGTAAAAAAACAAAACAAAAAAGAAAAAACCAGGCCGCAAAGCAATAACTTTATTAACTTTAGAACAGAACATATTAACTTTTTTAAACTTTTTTAACTTTTTTACTTACCGGTAATTTTTTTTTGGTTTAGTTTTTTTTTACCTTAATAGAACAAACCTCTCCTTCCCCATGGGACAATGTGCAAAGCGCAAATCGCCAAAGATGTGGCGAAGTACGTTATGCACTTTATCCCAGGTAAAAAGGAGAGGTTTGCAGCAGCTGAGAGTAAAGGGCCTAATAGCCCTGTGTGCCTGTCCTGTGAGATGCAATCCCTATGCTAGGTGTACCTGTGTGTGGTACTTCCGGAAACACTCTCCATAGCATAGGGCAGGGTGGTCCGGACAGTCAGGACAGAAATAGCGGGTGTCACGCCTTATTCCACTCCTGCTACAGACACGACATCTTTTCGGGGTGACGGTTGGGTTGAGGTACCAGGAACGACACTGGGGAAATGTCGCTCGTGTAGACGGCTAACTACACTGGGGATGGGGCCACGGAACCTCCTGGGTAAAGGAGGTTCTCGATGATCTCTTCCTGGAATTTGAGGAAAGATCGTGTTCTCCCAGCCTTACTGTAGAGAACAAAACTATTGTAGAGCGCCAATTGAATTAAATATACAGACACCTTCTTATACCAGCGTCTGGTTCTGCGGGAAACTAAATACGGAGACAACATCTGGTCATTGAAGTCCACCCCTCCCATGAGCGCATTATAGTCGTGGACACAGAGGGGCTTTTCAATGACACGGGTTGCTCGCTCAATTTGGATTGTCGTGTCTGCGTGAATGGAGGAGAGCATGTAAACGTCACGCTTGTCTCTCCATTTCACCGCGAGCAGTTCTTCGTTACACAAGGCAGCCCTCTCCCCCCTTGCAAGACGGGTGGTTACAAGCCGTTGGGGGAAGCCCACGCGACTAGTTCGCGCGGTGCCACAGGCGCAAATCCGTTCTAGAAACAAATGCCTAAAGAGGGCCACACTTGTGTAAAAATTGTCCACATAAAGATGGTACCCCCTTGCCGAATAAGGGTGACACCAAGTCCCAGACTGTCTTCCCACTGCTCCCCAGGTAGTCAGGGCAACCGACCGGCTCCAGGGTCTGATCTTTTTCCCTCATAGACACGAAATTTGTGGGTATAGCCTGTGGCCCTTTCACAGAGCTTATACAATTTGACCCCATACCGGGCACGCTTGCTTGGGATGTACTGTTTGAAGCCAAGGCGCCGGTAAAATGTATTAGGGACTCGTCTACGCAGATGTTTTGCTCGGGGGTATACAAATCTGCAAATTTCTGTTTGAAATGGTCTATGAGGGGCCGAATTTTGTGGAGCCGGTCAAAAGCTGGGTGGCCTCTGGGACGGGAGGTGGTGTTGTCGCTAAAATGCAGGAAACGGAGGATGGCCTCAAATCATGCCCTGGACATAGCAGCAGAGAACATGGCATGTGATGAATCGGGGTGCGTTGACCAATATGACCGCAATTCATGCTTTTTTGTCAGGCCCATGTTGAGGAGAAGGCCCAAAAAATTTTAATTTCGGAAACTTGGACTGGTTTCCACCGGAAAGGCTGGGCATAAAAGCTTCCCGGGTTGGCGGATATAAATTGTGTGGCATACTGGTTGGTCTCTGCCACGACTAAGTCCAAAGAGCGCCGCAGTCAAGAACAGCTCAAAAAATCCCAGGGCCGAACCGATTTGAGCCGTCTCAACCCGAACTCCAGACTGGGCGGTAGAAAGGGGGAACTACAGGTGCGGCTGAAGTTGGTGACTGCCAATCAGGGTTTGCCAGCACCTCAGGGATTCTAGGGGCTCTACGGGCCTGTCTGCGCGGTGGCTGCGACGGGGTAACTAGTGCACGTGCCACCGTACCAGCTTCAACTGTCCTTCTGGTGCTCGCCACGTCACCATGTTGTACGGCAGTGCTGGTACTAGGTCCAGGGAGGGTTGCGCTGCTGGTGTATGCCTCACCACGTGATCCGGCAGCGACAGCCCCACTCTGCTGCTCTTGAAGCGGATCCTGCATAACCTGTGGTCTAGCGACACGGGGCCGGGACTTTGGGTCAGAGAGCCACTGCTTTCCACAGGTTCATATCTGACCGCTAGATTCATCAGATGAGGGTTCCCACTCCTCATCCGACTGGGTCAGAATCCTGTAGGCCTCTTCAGAAGAATACCCCTGTTTGACATTTTGGACTACTAAATTTAGGGGTATTCCCTGAGACTACCCAAGAAAAAAAGCAAACCTGTCTTACAAAGGGGAGGCTAGCGAAGTACCGGAGGCCGCTGCGGTTGATAAAAAATATCAAAACTGATTTTTTTATCGCCGCAGTGCGTGTAAAATGAATGTGCAGTGATCAAAAAATATATATTTTTGTCACTGCGGTGGGGCGGGCGTGGGTGAACGCACGTGTGGGCGACCGATCAGGCCTGATCGGGCAAACACTGCGTTTTGGGTGGAGGGCGAACTAAGTGACACTAATACTATTATAGATCTGACCGTGATCAGTTTTGATCACTTACAGATACTATAAAAGTACAAATGCTGATTAGCGATACGCTATTCAGCGAATAAAAGTGACTGCGGTGCGGTGGGGTGGGCGCTAACTGACGCTAACTACCTAACCAAGGGGCCTAAACTATCCCTAAAACCTAACAGCCAATACTAGTGAAAGGAAAAAAAGTGATCAGTGTAAACTGTCACTTTTTTTTCCTTTCACTGGTGATTGACAGGGGCGATCAAAGGGGTGATCAAAGGGTTAATTGGGGTGCAGGGGGGTGATCAGGGGCTACAGTGAAGTGTTTGGTGTACTCACAGTGATGTCTGCTTTCTCTGCTGGATCCAACCGACGAAAAGGACCAGCAGAGGAGCAGAGAAGCCATATAACAGATCATATTTACTAATATGATCTGTTATATGGCTTGTGATTGGATTTTTTAAAAATCGCCAGCCTGCCAGCCAATGATCGTTGCTGGCAGGCTGGTGACGAACTTGTTCTTTAACTTTTGCCGGCCCGCGATGCGCATGCGCGGGCCGGCTTGGAGCGAAATCTCGCGTCTCGCGAGATGACGCGTATATGCGTGACTGTGCGCAGCGCTGCCACCTCCGGAACGCGAATCTGCGTACAGCGGTCCGGAGGTGGTTAAGCTAGGGGGGCTGAGGTGGTTAAAGACCAAACTGAGGGGGTTAAACCTCATTTGCCAAGTTGATGCCCAATTACTTAGAGTGTGCAAGCCAGCTTGTATTTTTGGATATCTTCCTTAGACTGCATAGTACTGCATTGCTTGATGTCATCTGCAAAAATAGAAATGGTGCTATTAATCCCATCCTCAATATCATTAATAAATAAATTTAATAATAGAGGGCCCAGCACTAAACCTTGGGGTACACCACTTATAACCTGGGACCATTCTGAATTTGGTAATTTAAATGCTTTCTTTTTGTCATTTATTTTCCCTTTATATTTCTATTTATCCACACATTTTTCTAGCTTCCTTTTATTCACATTAGTGGCATCCTAAACTCTGAGAGGTATATACCTCTCTTAATGAGAGTTTAGGATGCCACTAAAGATATCCCATTTTGTTTCTGTATTTTTATTTTTGAGGACATTGTCCCAGTCACTGAGACTAATCGCCTTTCTAAGCTGGTTAAATTTAGGCATTTCGGAAATTCATAGTTTTTGTGCCTTGCTGAAAAAACGCTATTTTTAATGACAATTGGAAGTTTATTCTATTATGGTCACTATTTTCACTGTGTCCAACAACCTGCACATCTGTTGTAGTGTCAGATCTATTGGTTAATACTAAGTCCAGTATGGCCGCCCCTCTAGTCGGATCCTGAACCAGTTCGTAAGGTAATGTCTTTAGTTATTGCAAGAACCTGTTTCCTTTATGAGATATACAGGTTCTGTTTCCCAGTCTATATCTGACCTCATTATGATCTGCCACCTCATCTATTCCCTTAATAGTAGATTTTCTGTGGACTCTGTAATATTAGGGTGGCGTATAATAAACCCGTATCAGTATTTTATTTTGGTTTTCCCAGCATGTATCTCTACCCACAGTGACTCCACATGTTCATGTCCCTCACTTATATCTTCTTGAACTGTGGGCTCTAGACATAACTGTAAAAAAAAGGCAGACCCCTCCCCCTCTCCAGTTTTTACAGTCCTTTCCAAACAGACTGTAAGCCTGTAAGTTAACTTCCCAGTCATAGATATTCTCAAGCTATGTCTTAGTTATTCCCACTATGTCATAGTCCTCCTCTTACATTACTAATTCCAGTTCACCAATTTTATTGGTCATGCTTCTGGCATTAGTATACATACAATTAAGAAGTTTGTGGATATTTTTTACCCTACACCTTTCCTCATGAACTGTTCTAGTCCCACCCTGCATTCTACTCCCAGGTCTATTACTTTGCCAAAGGTCACAATCTACACTATATTCCACTCCTATAAAGTAATTGCCCTCACCTCCAGTCCCTAGTTTAAAAACTCCTCCAATTTTCTAGCTATTGTTTCCGCCAAAACAGCTGCCCCTTCCCCATTAGGGTGCAGCCCATCCCTACGATAGAGCCTGTAGCTGACAGAGAAGACGGCCCAGTTCTCCAGGAACCTAAACTCCTCCTTCCTACACCAGATGTTTACTTCCCTAATTTCCCACTGCCTTTCTGGTGTGGCTCGTGGTACAAGTAGTGTTTCAGAAAATATTACCTTTGGAGGTCCTTGCCCTCAGTTTGCAATCTAATTCTCTGAAATAATTTTTAAGGACCCTCCACCTACCTTTACCTTTGTCATTGGTGCCAATGTGCAAATGACTTCTGAGTCTTCACCAGCCCCTCCCAGTAATCTATCCACAATATGTCAAACTCGAGCGCCCGGAAGACAACACACCATTCAACGATCCTGGTCTTTGTGACAGATCGCCCTGTCTGTACCCCTGAGGACTGAATCTCCCACTTCCAGCACCTGTCTGGCCTGCCTTGCACTCCTGGTCCCCTCCTTGCTGGAGCTGACATTCTCCTGACTGGCAGAGAAAGTATCTTGCTGCAGCAGTGCCATCCCTGAACTGACATCCCCCTCATCTGTCAAATTTGCAGACTTGTTGGGTTATGTCAGATCAGTGCTAGCCTCCTCTTCATTCTGTGCTGCCTTCTAATGGTTACCCAGCTAGCTACCGCACTTTCCTGCTCCACCATACATCTAAACACACATACACATTAGTGTTGAGCGCGAATATTCGAATTTCGAATTTTTTTCTCGAATATCGCAATTTCGAGATTTCGCGAATATTTAGAATATAGTTCCAAATATTCGCGAAATCGAATATTCGTATTTTTTTTTCGAAAAAAAAAAAAATAATCGTACGATTAATTTAATCTTATAATTTTTTTTTTTTCCTATATAAGGCAACGTTCCTATAACTATGGCTAGGCTAATAATATGTGTATTTTACGAAATTTCTTAATATTGCTCTAACTTCGTCTTTTAGAATATTCGTAATATTCTAAAAGACGGAGTTAGAGCAATATTAAGAAATTTCGTAAAATACACATATTAGCCTAGCCATAGTCATAGGAACGTTGCCTTATTCAGGAAAAAAAAAATCGTACGATTAAAATAATCGTACGATTTTTTAAATAAATTTTTTTCCTGTATAAGGCAACGTTCCTATGACTATGGCTAGGCTAATAATATGTGTATTTACGAAATTTCTTATATTGCTCTAACTTCGTCTTTTAGAATATTCGTAATATTCTAAAAGACGGAGTTAGAGCAATATTACGAATATTCTAAAAGACAAAGTTAGAGCAATATTAAGAAATTTCGTAAAATACACATATTAGCCTAGGCATAGTCATAGGAACATTGCCTTATACAGAAAAAAAAATAAAAATAAATCGTACGATTATTTTAATCGCATATTATTCGCGAAAAATATAATAATTACGAATATTCGATTTCGACTAAAATAATACGAATATTCATTCGAATATTCGCGAAATATTGCGTAATCGAATATGGCACCTCCCGCTCATCACTAACACACATACACATATGATGCAAATACATATACAAGCACAAAAATATGCACATACAGATACACTAAAGTTAGGGATATTTGGCTTTCGGGTGAAATTTTTGGAAAACGTAAAAAGTTCACGCTGCAGTGATATGATATCATTAAAGTAGGGTATTTAAGTAAAAGCATGCAATGGCGATTTCCTCCTCTCAAACAATTTATTGAAACAAAAGCCAACAACAGTGGTGTGTATACCACCACAAAAAGTTTCATTGTCTCAATAACTTGTCATGTGGCCTTTAATTACAACTTGACAATGACATCTCATGCTGTTCAGAAGTCAACTTATTGTCTGCTGAGGCATGGCATCCCACTCTTCTTGAAGGGCGGCCCTCAGGTCATTGAGGTTCTGAGGTACAGAGTTGCGAGCCCCTACATGGCGACTCACTAGAGAAAGTGCAGGCCACTCCATTAGAGGTACCCCATTCTCCAGCAGCCGTTCGCTAATGATGCGACCTCGATGAGCTGGCGCATTGTCATCCATGAAGATGAAATTAGGTCTGTGTTGTTCATGCAGAGACACAATGACTGGATTAATGATGTTATTCAAGTAGTATGGGCCATTCACAAAGCATAGTGCATTCTGTAATGACTAGACACACCTTCCCACACTACGTAACACCTCCACCACCACCACCACCACCACCAAAGGCTTGTCTGGTGACAGTGGCTAATGCATAGTGTTCTTCTTGTCGTTGGATGACATCATTTCTGCTCAGTGTGAATCGACTGTCATCAGTGAACAGCACTAAGGCCTACTGGTCAAAGATGCTCCCTGGACCATGCAAGACGATGATGCCTGTGGTCAGATACCCTTGCAGGTCGTCTAGCACACAGACTACGCTGATGGTAAACGGTTTCAACTGGTCTGACGTGACACTTGGGTGCCTCTCACCTACCTTAAAGGGTTTCTACCACTTCGTTTCACATATTTAGCTGTCAGACACAAGCGATCCGCTAGTGTCTGCTCTAACAAACCATCCTAATATAATAGGTTTTGGGGCAGCCGTTTCGCTAAAAAAAGAACTTATATCGATATGGTAATGAGCCTCTAGGTGCTATGGGGGCGTCATTAGCACCTAGAGGCTCGGTCTACCTTCACAAACTGCCGCCGCCCAGCGCGTCCCTCCAGCCCGCCCATCTCCTCCGGAATGCGATCCTCCCTGTGAGCGTATGTATTCGGCGCATGCGCAGTGAATGTCTGACCGCTTCCCTGCACAGACAGTGGAGATGTCTAAGCAGGGAAGCGGTCAGACATTCACTGCGCATGCGCCGAATACATACGCTCACAGGGAGGATCGCATTCCGGAGGAGATGGGCGGGCTGGAGGGACGCGCTGGGCGGCGGCAGTTTGTGAAGGTAGACCGAGCCTCTAGGTTTTAATGACTCCCTCATAGCACCTAGAGGCTCATTAGCATATCGATATAAGTTCTTTTTTTAGCGAAACGGCTGCCCCAAAACCTATTATATTAGGATGGTTTGTTAGAGCAGACACTAGCGGATCGCTAGTGTCTGACAGCTAAATATGTCTTCAGTGTGGGATGTCCACCTATATGTCTTTCTGTGAGTCTTCCAGTTTCTGTAACTCTGTTGCAACCTGCTGATGACACTCTGTGACACTCTAAGCTCAGTGGCCACTTCTGTCGGGGAACATCCTGCTTGAAGCCATATATTTACATACATACACATGCAAAGATATACAGTACAGTATACAAACATAAAAACACAATCACATTATACATGCATACATACATACTAACAAAATCACATGAGCACACACTTTCAATAAAAACAAATATGCACATGCATGGTCAAGTTCAAATACAGTATATTATTGTATACTGTATCATTTGATATGGATTATTTTACAAATATGGGAAAAATAGTACTAGCCGATTTGGTTGTCTTATATACCTTGGGGATCAGCTGTTATAGTTGTGGGAAGCCTGTGGCGCTTCCACAGTTACAAAGCCAGCAGCGCTGCTCATGCACAGTTCATATAGTGAGGCCAATGCCTGCACTATGTACTGTGATCCTCAGGACCAGGAAGAGAGCAGAGAAGCACCAGTGCTCTCCACATCTGTCGGTGATGTTGCAGGGAGTTAGCAGTGAAGGGGGGAGAAACTGGGCTCAGAAGAGGCAGGCTTGGGCTCATTGATTAGGTGGGCTTGAGCTCTTTGGAAGGCTGGAAAAGCCCTGCTGATCACTTTGTGGCACATTTGCATATAGAACAAACTGCATTTTCTTGCGATCACAAATACACAGAAGGATATTAAGGTATGTTTTAAACAATGTTTAAGTGCACAACAGCACCTTAGCATTATATAGGTGAAACAGTATAGAAGATGTGTCTGATTGATTGGATGTAAATGCTGGGGACCCCACCAATCCTGAGAATGTGGGCTCATGTTCCCCTTGTTTTAAATTGAGTAGCGGACATATAGGGGCGGATTGAGAACTCAAAGTAGCCCTGGAAAAAAAGGTAGAAGTGGCCTCGTGTTCTAGGCGGAGCCAAACCTGTAGAAGGTGTTGTCAAACCAAGTAGACGTGGTATGAAAACCCCCTAACTGTATATTTAACGAAGCATGTGGATTCTGAGAAAAGTTTCCATTTTGCCTGCAAATGTTCTCTGCACTTCTTTTCAGAGACATGGGTTGCCTACAACAGGTAGAAAACCACTTAGAGAACTTGTACATGCGATTGTCTGATCGCTAGGCCTATAGACTGTATTAGAATAAAAATGAAGAAGAATGGAAAATAATTGGCCAAGAAAAATGCTTAGGGGTTATCCAACATTATATCAGACCTCACAGAGTGGCCAACCCGCGATGGTGATTGTACTTGCCTGATCCCCGCCGCTGGGTTTGGTCTCTGTCACTGGCCTGTCATCACTTCATCTCCCTGTTGTACTGATATCAACATCCTGTTGATGGGAGGATACGTGACTGATGCAGCCAATTATAAAGTATATAAAAATTAAAATAAAAACAAACAATAAAAAAATAAACATTATGGGCATCGCGGCTTGTGAAAACGCCTGTACTAATAAAATGTAAAAATATTATCCCATATGGTGAGAGGCATAATGGAAAAAAAAATCTAAATAGCTGATCAGCTTTTTTTTTTATCACTGCACCCCCCCCCCCCCCCAAAAAAAATGGAATAAAAAATTATCAAAAAGTCATAAACTCCAAAATGGTTGTTAATCAAACTACAGATCACCCCGCAAAAAAATGAGCCCTCATACAGGTCCGTAGACATAAGTGTAAATAGGTTCTGGGGGTTCAGAATATGGCAATGAAAATTCTATTTTTTTTTTTCAGAATTAAAACACAAGAAAAACTATATAAATGTGGTATTGCCGTAATTGTACAGACAATGAAAAGCACAAGTCAGTCTTATTGCATAATGAACACAGTAAAAACAAATCCCATAAAACTGTGGCAGAATTATTTTGCAATTTCACCCCATTTGGATTTATTTTTTCCAGCTTCCTACTACATTGCATGCAATATTAAATGGTGCCATTAAAAAGTACAACTTGTTCTGGAAAAAACAAGTCCTCATACAACTCTGGGAACGGAAAAAATAAAAAACTTAATGCTCCGGGAAAAGCGGGGAATAAAAAATGAAAATGCAAAAAAGAAAATCACCATGTCAGGAAGGGGTAAGCATTTTTCTTCGCCACTTTTCCATCAATTTCCACTTTTAATTTCTGGCTTTGTTACTTATCTTTTTATTTTAATTATAGTTTTCATTTTGTTTATTTATTTTATTGCACAACTGGCTTCCAGAATATAAGCATTTGACATTGAGTTTGGACCCATTCACAACAGCATAATCTGTTTTGCGGTCCGCAAATTGCGGATCCGCAAAACTCGGATACTGGCTGTGTACGTTGCACACTTTGCGTCCTGCACATGCCGTCCAATGTTAGAAATGCACGGACAAGAATAGGACACATTCTATTTTTTTGCGGGGCTGCAGAACGGACATACGGATGCGGATGTGCTGCCCACAACTTTTGCGGTCCCAATAAATTTAATTGATCTGTATCCGATCCGCAAAAAATACAGATTGGATGCAGACCAAAAATACGGTCAAGGAATAGGGCCTTATACTTTTATCCTTTTTTTTTTATTCTCATAAACCATATTTTATTTTCACTTTAATAAAAAAAAGAATTTTATTCTTTTTTACCCACCCCTCCTTTTCCCATCTATCTGTCAGATGGCATGGCAAACTGCCGGCCCAGACTAGCCTGTCAGTCACTTATCTACATCATGATAATAAGAGTATGGGGCTTGTGGCGTGCTGCAGTGTCACATTGCAAGCCGCCTGCCCTGCTGCACTGGCATTATGATAAGAATAGGGATGAGAGAGCACAGCAGGGCTGACTACTTTCGATGTCTGTGTGATTTAGCCGACATTGCGCATGCCGCAGCCCCATAATATTATTATCATGCACTGTATGGAAATATTAGGCACACTAGGGGCAGCGGGGCCAGTGGCTTGCGATGTGATATCTCCTGCGCCTGAGCCCCATAGTCAGTGACAGTCTGTAGGCTAGCGCAACAGTGCCGGCATTGTGTACGCCACATACGTCCCCCTCTCCCCGCATCACCATACCTCTCCACGTACTCAGCCCCAAAAGTTTCTGGCAGGCAGCAGCGCAGCAGGTGGGATCGTTCTCAGCCAGCGCAGCAAGGATGTGTATTGGTGCTGGCTGCTTGTGTTTAAACAGTAGCTGGGCTCCACCGGCCCACTGCACATGAAAAGTAGTCGGTCCACCAGGAATTTCCCCGGTAGAATACTTTGCCAATCCGCCCCTGTGGACATACATGCTAGCTGCCTCTCCATTCAGCTGCTTGGGGCGGCCTGAGATAACAGAGCGCTTGTACTTGGCTAACCCTAGCAGTCACATAGAGGTGAATGGAGCAGCCGACACACATGCATCTTTGCCTCTCAATTCAAATGGGGGAACATGGGCTCCCATTCTTGTGATTGGTGAGAGCCCAGGCAGTCGGATCCCGATCAGACACGTAAGCCCTACAGATAGGATAGGTCATCAGTATCTGATCATGGGGATCTGACACCCAGGACCCCTGTCGATCAACTGTTTGAGAAGGAATAGGCGCTCCTGTGAGGCCTTCTCTGTGCTCATCAAGCAGAGCGCCATAGATTGTGTAGCGGCTGTGATTGGTATTGTGCTTAGCATAGGCCACATGACCGATGAAATTGTCATCACTGGCCTAGGAAAAGCTGAGAGAAGCCAGCGGTACTACTGCAAGCGCTGCTGCCTTCTCAAACAGCTGATCAGTGTTGGGGGTCCCGAGTGTTGGACCCCACAGATCAGATACTGATGACCTATCCAGAGTTAGTAAAAAGATCTCAGAAAACCCCTTTAACTGTATAGTATATGGAAGCATTAACTGCATATTGTATGGGAGAGATGCTGTATTGGGTTATTAATTGGCACATAATGGCAATAATGGTGACATCAGGGGGTAATTGGAGTGGATAAATTTCCCACAAAATACAAACATCCAGAGGATAGATTATCAACATTAAAATCTCCAAAATAAAACTTAAAATCCCCATAAACAGTGACATATTGGTGACACAGGACCTGGGTTCATCACGGTGAGCATATATAATACATAATCATGTCTCATAAATTATTATTCAAACCTTGGAACATTCAGGCAGGTTTTTTCCACACCATATTAATGGAAGTTACAACTTGTGGTCACCTTGGTATGAACTTTCAGTGCAGAATGTGCACTTAACATCTGTACTGAATATGCAGCGCACAAAGTATAAATTAACCAAATCTAAACATTTGGTTTTGGCTGGATTATGTAACAGCAGCTCCCTGTTTTAAGTTCTTGCATATTCTAATACTGGAAAATGTATAAAATTTACATTACAACAAAACATATATGGAGAAGCAGATTTCTGTGCCTTGTTGAAGGGAGTATAGGAGCCTCTATGAAGCACAAAGATAATGTGGAGACCTGTTTAGGGGAGCCTAATAACTGAAATGTGTTTTTAACTGTTTCAGACAAAAATGTGGAAGAAATCCCAGGAAGGAACAAGTCCTTAACTATTTTAAGAAATCCTATCTCTAAATAGCACTTTTCTTCTTTACTATGTCATCACTTGTCAGAGGCAGTCTTTAAACACACCATCAGTGACTGTAAAACCAGTCATGTGTACGTATCTGTCCCTAATCAAAAGTTTTCTCGGTAGTATTACTTAATGGATGAAATATTTCTATTAAAAAACAGTCAGTAGTGCTGTTTGGTACAAGCAGGAGAGAAAACAGGAAATGCAACTATCTAGAAGAACATCTCCAATAGATTCTACTAGGAAGTTTTTGGTGATAGACATCCTGTGGGATATTTGTTGGGTGGTCATCTTGTGATCTGTCAACATATACATTACTGTATTTTGTGTTCATTGCCTGTGTCTCACCCTTCTTCCTGCTTCAGAAGACACATACTCCCTAAAATTACATCTCTAAATTTAACATCTTCTCTGTAATGGAGTCCTTACCACAAGACATCCAGGAAGTGTCTCAAGATCAACAAGACAGCGGAAAGCAGAATTTTCAAACTGATAGAGACCAAATGTACACTAACCAATGTTCCCACAAAACCTTACTAGGTGAAAGCTTTTCCTATTTTAGATCTGAGGGCAATGGATCTGCTTTATTTTTACCTAAGAGTAATCTATACTCTTGTATATAATATATTAATAATTTCCTCTTATCATTGTACTGTATAAATATAACTAGCATTTCACACATCTTTGCATAAATCAATAGTATAAGCGACCATAGAAACTTGTAGTATGTCTTATCAGTGAGAAATGCCTTGTTCTCATGTTATTAGCTGTTTACCACTCCCCATCCTTGCTAATTAGTTTCCACTTTGAAAAAGGTCTTAGGCCCCTTTCACCGAGCGAGTATTCCGCGCGGATGCGATGCGGGAGGTGAACGCATTGCACCCGCACTGAATACTGACCCATTCATTTCTACGGGGCTGTGCACACGAAGCGGTGATTTTCACGCATCACTTGTGCGTTGCGTGAAAATCGTAGCATGCTCCTCTTTGTGCGTTTTTCACGCAACGCAGAGGCCCCTAGTAGTGAATGCGGTTTGCGTGAAAATCGCAAGCATCCGCAAGCAAGTGCGGATGCGGTGCGATTTTCACGCACGGTTGCTAGGAGACGATCGGGATGGAGACCCGATCATTATTATTTTCCCTACTTATAACATGGTTATAAGGGATAAAACAGCGCTGGAGGGGTTTAAAAATAAATAAATAATAATTTAACTCACCTTAATCCACTTGCTCGCGTAGCCCGGCATCTCCTTGTGTCTCCTTTGTTGAAGGACCTATGGTGAGCATTAAATACAGTTACAGGACCTTTGATGACGTCACTCACGGTCATCACATGGGTACGTCCACATGATCTTTTACCATGGTGATTCACCATGGTAAAAGATCATGTGACGTACCATGTGATGACCGGAGTGACGTCATCAAAGGTCCTTTACCCAGGTCCTAAAGAAAAAGATACAGAAGCAGATGCCGGCTGCGCTATCAAGTGGACTAAGGTGAGTTAAACATTTTTGTTATTTTTTTTTAACCCCTCCAGCGATGTTTTACTATGCATTCTGTATTCAGAATGCTATTATTTTCCCTTATAACCATGTTATAAGGGAAAATAATACTATCTACAGAACATTGATCCCAAGCCCGAACTTCTGTGAAGAAGTTCGGGTTTGGGTACCAAACATGCGCGATTTTTCTCATGCGCGTGCAAAACGCATTACAATGTTTTGCACACGCGCGGAAAAATCGTGGGTGTTCCCGCAACGCACCCGCACATTTTCCCGCAACGCCCGTGTGAAAGAGGCCTTAAAGGAGTTGTCTCATCTCGCAGTTGCTAAAGCAAGGTGAGCATTCCAGCGGTCGCTGTTTCAGTAGCTCCCATTGTGGTGCATGAGAGCTACAGAAACAACGTAGCACTGCATGCTATGCTGTTTCCCTAACACTTTTCTGGTAATATATTTTCTTTTTTTGGGCAGAATTAGAGATGCTGCATTGTTCATTACTATAAAGGTGATATTAAGTCTTATCTGAATGATAATGTGATGATAGAGAACAATGAAATGTTCTTTTGTTTTTCTTGAAATCTTGGTGTTTAAGCTCTTATAGTTCATGTCTAGTATCCAGTAGTTCATGTCTAGTATCCAGCTCACGGACTGCACTAGAATGTTTTTACTTAAAACAAGAATCAAAATGCCAAGAATGTGAACTATGGTAACAATGTCATTAACTTACAGGGAGTGCAGAATTATTAGGCAAGTTGTATTTTTGAGGATTAATTTTATTATTGAACAACAACCATGTTCTCAATGAACCCAAAAAACTCATTAATATCAAAGCTGAATATTTTTGGAAGTAGTTTTTAGTTTGTTTTTAGTTTTAGCTATTTTAGGGGGATATCTGTGTGTGCAGGTGACTATTACTGTGCATAATTATTAGGCAACTTAACAAAAAACAAATATATACCCATTTCAATTATTTATTTTTACCAGTGAAACCAATATAACATCTCAACATTCACAAATATACATTTCTGACATTCAAAAACAAAACAAAAACAAATCAGTGACCAATATAGCCACCTTTCTTTGCAAGGACACTCAAAAGCCTGCCATCCATGGATTCTGTCAGTGTTTTGATCTGTTCACCATCAACATTGCGTGCAGCAGCAACCACAGCCTCCCAGACACTGTTCAGAGAGGTGTACTGTTTTCCCTCCTTGTAAATCTCACATTTGATGATGGACCACAGGTTCTCAATGGGGTTCAGATCAGGTGAACAAGGGGGCCATGTCATTAGATTTTCTTCTTTTATACCCTTTCTTGCAGGCCACGCTGTGGAGTACTTGGACGCGTGTGATGGAGCATTGTCCTGCATGAAAATCATGTTTTTCTTGAAGGATGCAGACTTCTTCCTGTACCACTGCTTGAAGAAGGTGTCTTCCAGAAACTGCAGTAGGACTGGGGAGTTGAGCTTGACTCCATCCTCAACCCGAAAAGGCCCCACAAGCTCATCTTTGATGATACCAGCCCAAACCAGTACTCCACCTCCACCTTGCTGGCGTCTGAGTCGGACTGGAGCTCTCTGCCCATTACCAATCCAGCCACGGGCCCATCCATCTGGCCCATCAAGACTCACTCTCATTTCATCAGTCCATAAAACCTTAGAAAAATCAGTCTTGAGATATTTCTTGGCCCAGTCTTGACGTTTCAGCTTGTGTGTCTTGTTCAGTGGTGGTCGTCTTTCAGCCTTTCTTACCTTGGCCATGTCTCTGAGTATTGCACACCTTGTGCTTTTGGGCACTCCAGTGATGTTGCAGCTCTGAAATATGGCCAAACTGGTGGCAAGTGGCATCTTGGCAGCTGCACGCTTGACTTTTCTCAGTTCATGGGCAGTTATTTTGCGCCTTGGTTTTTTCCACACGCTTCTTGCGACCCTGTTGACTATTTTGAATGAAACGCTTGATTGTTCGATGATCACGCTTCAGAAGCTTTGCAATTTTAAGAGTGCTGCATCCCTCTGCAAGATATCTCACTATTTTTGACTTTTCTGAGCCTGTCAAGTCCTTCTTTTGACCCATTTTGCCAAAGGAAAGGAAGTTGCCTAATAATTATGCACACCTGATATAGGGTGTTGATGTCATTAGACCACACCCCTTCTCATTACAGAGATGCACATCACCTAATATGCTTAATTGGTAGTAGGCTTTTGAGCATATACAGCTTGGAGTAAGACAACATGCATAAAGAGGATGATGTGGTCAAAATACTCATTTGCCTAATAATTCTGCACGCAGTGTATAAAACACGCAAGATCTAATTATATTACAGTATAACTTTGTTGTCTGAGAAGTTTGATGGTGAAATTAGGTTGGAGACATTATATCTGTTTTGACATTATCAAGTGTTAAAGGGAAACACCAGAAAAAACACATTCCCATTGAATGAACTAATTTGATTCCCTAATGAATACTCTCTGCTAGCTAGGCAGTGTCCAGGGCAAACCTTACTTGTTTTACTGAAAAGGGGCACCACATGTCGCCATGGTCTGGCCTCACATTGCATTTTCCCCAATTCTAACTTGGTGCCTTAACTTATGCAGAGGCATCTGCAAAGTATCCAGCTACAGTCCTGATCTAAAGTTTAAGACCACTTGAAAAATGGCAAAAAAATCATATTTTACATTGTTGGATCTTAACAAGGTTCCAAGTAGAGCTTCAACATGCAACAAGAAGAAATGAGAGTGAGACAAAACATTTTTTGAGCATTCAATTAATTGAAAATAAGGATTAAACTGAAACAGGCTGTTTTTCAGCTGATCCAAATTTTAGGACCACATGCCTTTAAAAGGCCAAATCTGTGCAAAGATGTGGATTCATTGTCATTGTCTGTCAGGTAGTCACACGTTGTGATGGCAAAGGGAAAAAAACTCTCCCTTTTTGAACGTGGTCGGGTTGTTGAACTGCATAAGCAGGGTCTCTCACAGCGCGCCATCGCTGCTGAGGTGGGACGCAGTAAGACAGTCATTTAGAATTTCTTAAATGATTCTGAGGGTTATGGAACAAAAAAGTCAAGTGGAAGACCCAAAAAACTTTCATCAGCACTGAGCTGGAGGATCCAATTGGCTGTCCATCAAGACACTGGACGAGCCTCGACCCAAATTAAGGCCCTTACTGGTGCTGACTGCCGCCCCATAACCATCAGACGGCATCTTCTGAGACTGAAGGGCTTCAAAAATAAAAAACTTCTTCAAAGACCTCGTCTCCTTGAACGCCACAGAAGTGCTCGTTTGGACTTTGCAAGAGAGCACCAAACATGGGACATTCAAAAGGTGGAAGAAAGTTTTATTCTCTGATGAGAAAAAATTTAACCTTGATGGTTCTGATGGTTTCCAACGTTACTGGCATGACAAGCAGATCCCACCTGAGATGTTTTCTACGCGCCACAGTGGAGGGGGCGCCATAATGGTCTGGGGTGCTTTTTCCTTCAGTGGAACAATGGAGCTCCAGGAAGTGCAGGGGCGTCAAATGGCCGCTGGCTATGTACAGATGTTGTAGAGAGCATTCCTCATGACTGAGGGCCCTCGTCTGTGTGGTAACGACTGGGTTTTTCAACAGGACAATGCTACAGTACACAATGCCCGCAGGACAAGGGACTTCTTCCAGGAGAATAACATCACTCTTTTGGCCATCCTGCGTGTTCCCCTGATCTAAATCCAATTGAGAACCTTTGGGGATGGACAGTAGATGGCCTTTGTGCGGCCGTCTTCACCACTTGGAGAAATGTTCCCACTCACTTCATGGAAACGCTTGCATCAAGCATGCCGAAACGAATTTTTGAAGTGATAAACAATAACGGCGGAGCTTCTTATTACTGAGTTCATGTTTGGAAGTTGGATTTCTGTTTTGGGGGGTTTAGTTTTTTTTTTACAGGTGTAGTTCTAAACTTTTGATCAGCTGAAAAACAGCCTGTTTCAGTTTATTCATTGTGTTCATTAAATTGAATGCTCAAAAAATGTTTTGTCTCATACCCATTTCTTCTTGTTGCATGTTTGAGCTCTACTTGGAACCTTGTTAAGATCCAGCCATGCTAAATATGATTTTTTGCCATTTTTCAAGTGGTCTTAAACTTTTGATCAGGACTGTATATATAGTTAATTTATTGGTCCGTGTTATTTAGATAGCTGTCTGCCATTATTATGTGGATATGGCACAGCAATGCAATAAGTTTGGTGTGACATCAATGGAAGGTACTGCATAATACACCTTTCAACCTAAGGCCATCTCTAGCAGTACCCAATCAATTTTTCATTGGTGACCTAACAATTGGCACCACCCCAAGGACTTTATGCTCCTCCTGGGTATATCTAGATGTGTCATTCACTGTTCAGGACTGTACAGCACTGGATTCACTGACCCACTACATTACACAGAAGAAGATGGCCTCTGAATCGGCATACATTCTGAGTCATTTTAATGATTCTGTTGGG
The DNA here is from genome assembly GCF_905171765.1 of Bufo bufo. Lineage (NCBI taxonomy): Eukaryota > Metazoa > Chordata > Amphibia > Anura > Bufonidae > Bufo > Bufo bufo. The sequence continues at coordinate 159,494,588 of NC_053393.1, read as the reverse complement.
CAGACAAGTTGGGGTGAAGGAAAAACTAAGCAGATATTGTTCACATAGGCTGTAAAGGTTGGTATGCTTCAAATGATTATTTATTAATAATGTTGCTTTTTGTCATATGATATTGATGTAGTCAGCAGGGCAGAGAACTAAAAAATTTTCATGCTAGCATACAATGTCAGAAATTGGTGAACATTTCTTTCTGTGCTTAAAGGAAATGTGTCACCAATTTTTTTTTCTGCCAGTTAAAACCAAATAGTAACACATACCCTTTTTTTTAATCTCTTTTTATTTTCTTATTACAGATTTATTTATTCCATTTCCTGAACATTATTATGAGGACGGCCATCTTGACCGAGCTGTTCTTAACAGCATTTAAAAAGCATTAAGAAATTTACTTTACGGCAGCCCCATGGTCAATAGACATAATGGACAGGAGGGAACCTCATTGACTTCTATGGAACAGTTTTCTAGGCATGCTCTGTAATCTGTGCAGAGGTCATTGTATATGGAAAGAATAGATAAGCTTGGATAATCACTTATTGTGAATCGTGGATCCTGTCTTATCTGTCATTCTAATCTTGCCTGTAATTCTATCACCTATGTGTATCGACGATAAGCAGGGAACTGCAGTAAAGTTTACACACCAAGAAGTGGTGCCCATTATTAGGCTTAGTGGCCAGTGCAAAAACTGCAGGATTTTATGTTTTTTGTTTAAATATAAATAGTGACATGGAAAATAAAAAATATCACAAAAAAATATTTAAAAATATGTTAAACAAAAAACATGATTTAAACAATAGGTCATTTTCGGACATATTTCCTTTAATAATGTTGTTATACTACCTATGTTCTCTAGTGTTTACCTGGATACCAGTTGGCAGGAGATGGAGGGATTTCTGGGGTGTAGAGTTGCACAGAGAGGGATGAGACTACAGGGAGTGCAGAATTATTAGGCAAGTTGTATTTTTGAGGATTAATTTTATTATTGAACAACAACCATGTTCTCAATGAACCCAAAAAACTCATTAATATCAAAGCTGAATATTTTTGGAAGTAGTTTTTAGTTTGTTTTTAGTTTTAGCTATTTTAGGGGGATATCTGTGTGTGCAGGTGACTATTACTGTGCATAATTATTAGGCAACTTAACAAAAAACAAATAGATACCCATTTCAATTATTTATTTTTACCAGTGAAACCAATATACCATCTCAACATTCACAAATATACATTTCTGACATTCAAAAACAAAACGAAAACAAATCAGTGACCAATATAGCCACCTTTCTTTGCAAGGACACTCAAAAGCCTGCCATCCATGGATTCTGTCAGTGTTTTGATCTGTTCACCATCAACATTGCGTGCAGCAGCAACCACAGCCTCCCAGACACTGTTCAGAGAGGTGTACTGTTTTCCCTCCTTGTAAATCTCACATTTGATGATGGACCACAGGTTCTCAATGGGGTTCAGATCAGGTGAACAAGGAGGCCATGTCATTAGATTTTCTTCTTTTATACCCTTTCTTGCCAGCCACGCTGTGGAGTACTTGGACGCGTGTGATGGAGCATTGTCCTGCATGAAAATCATGTTTTTCTTGAAGGATGCAGACTTCTTCCTGTACCACTGCTTGAAGAAGGTGTCTTCCAGAAACTGGCAGTAGGACTGGGAGTTGAGCTTGACTCCATCCTCAACCCGAAAAGGCCCCACAAGCTCATCTTTGATGATACCAGCCCAAACCAGTACTCCACCTCCACCTTGCTGGCGTCTGAGTCGGACTGGAGCTCTCTGCCCTTTACCAATCCAGCCACGGGCCCATCCATCTGGCCCATCAAGACTCACTCTCATTTCATCAGTCCATAAAACCTTAGAAAAATCAGTCTTGAGATATTTCTTGGCCCAGTCTTGACGTTTCAGCTTGTGTGTCTTGTTCAGTGGTGGTCGTCTTTCAGCCTTTCTTACCTTGGCCATGTCTCTGAGTATTGCACACCTTGTGCTTTTGGGCACTCCAGTGATGTTGCAGCTCTGAAATATGGCCAAACTGGTGGCAAGTGGCATCTTGGCAGCTGCACGCTTGACTTTTCTCAGTTCATGGGCAGTTATTTTGCGCCTTGGTTTTTCCACACGCTTCTTGCGACCCTGTTGACTATTTTGAATGAAACGCTTGATTGTTCGATGATCACGCTTCAGAATTTTAAGAGTGCTGCATCCCTCTGCAAGATATCTCACTATTTTTGACTTTTCTGAGCCTGTCAAGTCCTTCTTTTGACCCATTTTGCCAAAGGAAAGGAAGTTGCCTAATAATTATGCACACCTGATATAGGGTGTTGATGTCATTAGACCACACCCCTTCTCATTACAGAGATGCACATCACCTAATATGCTTAATTGGTAGTAGGCTTTCGAGCCTATACAGCTTGGAGTAAGACAACATGCATAAAGAGGATGATGTGGTCAAAATACTCATTTGCCTAATAATTCTGCACGCAGTGTAATATGAACTTGAGGGTGTTGGAAAAAGCTTGGCAGTAAGGCAGAGAATTTTTAACGCCAGTAGGTAGGGACAGCCACAGAAAGTGAACCATGACCTAGAACCCAGCCCACTTTCCCTACCTACTTGCAGTACAAGCCCTAGGTACCAAGACTGCAACTGGTCGACAGGCCCTGCGCTACTTACGTGCAGAGACAAACACCAAGAGACAAAACAACACTAAAACAGGGTTGTACGTAAATGGGGCAGAACCAGACAGGCTGTGCAGTACCAAACGAGAGACAGAGAGTGGTCTAAAGACAAGCCAAAATCAGAACCAGACGGACAACGCAGTACCAAATGAGAGACATAGAGTGGTCAGAAGACAAGCCGGGGTCAGAGGAATGAGCAATCCAATAAGAACAGGAACCAGGAACACAGCTAGTGAATCAGAGACTATCACTGGCACTGGTGTATGGCCAGGAAGAGGTTTAAATAGAGCACCGAGTTCTAGGATTAGAATCTGATCGGTCATGACTTGGCACTGCATTAATCAGAAACACTAGCACATAGGAATAGAGCAGCTGAGCAAATTGCCCACGGCTGATCTCCTCCAGTACATGCCTGCTGTGGGGAGAGAAAGAGCATTGCATCCTGCTGCTATTGATGCTGTCACATTCAAGGGGTTTTGGCTTAACAGCGCATCACCAAAGTTGGAGATCGTGCCGCTGGAGCCCAGACAGGTGAGTTTGTGACAGAATAGTTCCAGGACACTGTTATTAGGGTGGAGCACACTAACATGCAGTATGGAACCTTAGGTATACTCACTTCTACACTCTTAAAGGGGTTGTCTCAGTTCAAACATTGGTGGCATACCTCTGGGACCTGCACATATTGCTAGAATGGCAGTAGGTTCAGTGAAGGTGAGTAAATAGACAAGTGGCGGTGGAATCAGTGGAAGTGAGTAAATAAAAAATATTAAATCTCCCTGGAACACCCCCTTGAAGAACCTGGGAGAATGATGTCAGGCGAAGTAGAAGCAGAGGAGAGCTGTAGTGCTGTGGTGTTACCTTAGGTACACGATACCATGGCTCCAGGCCGGCCAGCGAGCTGCATGCCTAGCTGGAGATGCACCAGAACAGCTCATACTGTACCAGCTCAGGTGAATCAGAGTACCAAAACTGAATCTGAGAACAGTCTATTGTTACTTACAATCCCTGTTGTATCAACAAACTGTAACACAGTATAATGGATTGTAAATAGTGTCATTGTTGCACGTTTTTTTGCTTTTTTTTAAACTTATTTGAGCGTGTCCAAATTGTATTGGAAGGTTAGAGGTCTCATTGGTTTATGCTGGTGATCCCTTTAGTAAACCTTCCATTACATATTATATAATCATCTATGATCACTCTTTTGTGCTTGGATCTCCAGAAAGTGGTAGTTACCTACAGAGCAATCCATCGGCCAGCCTGAATAAAAGTAACAGCTGCACCCATGAATTGGAGAGAATAACAGTGGAAGAAACAAAAGACGTCTGTGACAAACGTTATGATTTATGGTTATCAGAAGCTGAGGCAATAGTCTGGTTGCATCTCATAAGCGGTGACTCCGCCCTGAGTCAATATGCCGTTCAAATAGTAGGCGACAGGAGCAGTCTTTAGCACAGCCTGGTACCGTACACCCTGCTGTGCTCACATGGGCTATAGAAAGAAGGCAGCATGATTTCTGTGTTCTGATGGCAATCTGATAACCACTTGAGTCACCTGAAGCTTTATTGTTTTACTCACCTCTGCTCTGGCCCAAACACGATAACAGTCTTTGCTTTTTATTGGCCTCTGTTTGAGTATGTGCTAGTTCCATTCTAATTACTAAAATATGAGATGTTGACATGCTTGTTGAATTGCTAACCAGTGGTACAGGAACTGTGCATTGGAAAAGAGAGCTAATAATGACTCATGTTTAACAGCCATTGCTATGTACAACGAGCTGCAAGATGGAATGTGGACACACTGAGACATTCTTATAAATCACACAAATGTTTGTGCTAAATATAAATTACCAACTTTTTTTCTTTCTTAAAAAAATTATAACAATAAAAATCTCAAACTCACATACTTGCAATATGTAACTGATTACTTTCTTGGTTTCACACGAGCAAGTTCGATGAGTTAAACTTGCAGCATGTGTCTGCGAGAGCTCCTGTCCGGACCTACGTAGCACTGATAGGATCACATAGCATAAGGGCTCATGCACACGACCGTATGTACTTTGCGGTCTGCAAAAACGGATCCGCCAAAAAATTCGGATGACGTCCGTAATAGAACTGTCCTATCCTTGTCCGTAATGTGGACAATAATAGGACAAGTTCTACTCTTTTGCGGAACGGACATATACGGAAATGGAATGCACACGATTTAACTTCCTTTTTTTTGCGGACCCATTGAAATGAATGGTTCCGCATATGGTCCGCCAAAAAAACCGGAACGGACACAGAAAGAAAATATATTCGTGTGCATGAGCACTAATGCTGACATAATGCACATTTCCTTCCGAAACAGCACTATACCTGTCCCTGGATTGTGTGTAGTATTGCAGCTCAGCTCCATTTAAGCGAATGGGGCTAAGTTGCAATGCTACACACAACCTACACACATGCAGACATGTTTTTTAATCCTGGACATCAAATAGAAAAGGCAAAGTGTACAATTAACCAAACCTATTATTAACTGACATAAAATTGATTAGAATAAATTGTACATATGTTAATACTAGAGATGAGTGAATCAGTTTGTAGCAAACTGGGCTCATTAGGAACTGTGTAAAATTCGGTCAGTTGAACGAACCCGAACCTTTTCAGGTTAGTTTCAGACGAATCCAGTAAAATGACTGAGTGCCATTTTACTGCACATGTCGGCGGGGGAAAGTACTAGGGAGGAAGAAAAAGGATGCTCACATGACCCTGAGACGAAAGTGAGGGGGCTTACCCTGATTTGCTCTCAGACTGACAGATAGCCTGGATGAACAAATCAGTGCTACAGCAGGCAGAGAGGTACCCTAGCAGAACGAGCAGAAAGTCATTCTGTGTTGCGCTGTGAATGAGGGTTGATGGGTCTTGCAGTGTTTGACAGAGAAGCAATCTTAGGGACAGTCAAAAGTCACAATCAAGCTTCTACTCTACTGCCAGGGATATTGAAAGAAAAAACTAGAATTGCAAAGAAGAAGAATTATGTGTGTAGAATAGGGACAGGAAGGAAAAGCTGTCAATCAGGGAGTGGGAAGTGAGGAGCTGAGGATAGTTGTGCCTTTTAGCTCAACTGCAGCTGCTGCAAAACCTCAAAAGCAGCTACCTGCCAGGACATTTTTTTTTTTTTTTTCAATTTTAATAGAAATAAAAAAAAATTTGGGGGGGGGGGGGGGGGGTGTGTGATAGATGTAGCATTTGAAATTTCAGTGAAACACCTGCAATACTAGTGTGAACTCCATGTCAGGACATCTCCACATAGTTGAATACTTGTGTCTTACAATATGCGGGGTAGTGGAGGATAACATCTGTGAGTGATAACGTGACACAGTAGGCAAAAATCTGTGTTGTTTCATCTCACACAGCTCAAATAAAAAAAATTTAGGTTTAAGTTTTGAAAAGCAGCATATACATGTACATGCCTTACAATATGCAAGGTAGTGGAGGGTAATATCTGTGAGACTTTTTGGGGTTTAATCTGATGAAGGGGCCAGTGTGGCCCAGAAACATGTCATTTCCAAGAATAAAGAAAAATAATAAAGCAATCATAACCTCTTCTTCAGCCACCAATACGGACAGAGCTTTTTCCTTCTGACTTTGGAACTTCTGTGAGTAGTGATGTTACATACTAGGTCAAAATCTGTGCGTGTGCATCTACACACAGTTTAAATGTAATTATTATTTTTTGGATGAAGTTTTGAAAACCAGCATACATGTGTCTTACAATATGCAGGGTAGTGGAGGATAACATCTGTGAGTGGTGACGTGACATACTAGGCAAAAGTCTGTGTCGTTCCTTCTCCACACAGTTGAAATAAAAAAAAATAATGTTGTCGAAGTTTTGAAAACCAGCAAATACATGTCTTACGACATGCAGCAAATAATGGCCAGAGGGTAGAGAGAGGCGCTCACAGGGTGAGTATGTTCGATAAGTGGATGATCCACAATAAAAATGAGTTTGCTCACCTATTTGGGTTGCACCTATTTGGGTGCAACCACAATGAAGGTTAAATGTAGATTGTTCACAGTTGGTGCAGCCCGGGTTTGTCCAAACACCTTGGGCAGGAGCCACCCCACCACTCAGGTGAGACAGTAAGGATAAAAGGACGCTTTACTTTTTTAGTCGAACGTATGGTCAGGAGTACCCTGAAACGCATTGTCTACCAATAAATCTGAAAATTACGAAATACCCAGTAGTAAAAGTGAGCCTCCTACTGTCCATACTGAAAAAGTCAAGCGTCTTTTCATCCTTACAACATGCAGGGCATCGGAGGCTAACATCTGTGAGTGTTGATATGACATAATAGGCAAAAATCCATTTTGTTTCATCTCCACACAACTTCAAATAAAAAAAAATTTGGATGAAGTTTTTAAAACCAGCATATTTGTCTCTCTTACAATATGCAGGGTAGCAGTGGCTAATATCTGTGCGTGGTGACGTGACATACTAGGCAAAAATACATGTTGTTTCATCTCCACACAGTTCAAATAAAAAAAAATTTGGTTGAAGTTTTGAAAACCAGGATATACGTGTCTTACAATATGCATGGTAACATCTGTGAGTGGTGCCGTGACATACTAGGCCAAAATCTGTGTGTGTGCATCTCCACAGAGTTCAAATGAAAGATTTTTTGTATGATGTTTTGAAAACCAGCATATACGTATCTTTTAATTCATAGTTTCTGAAAAATCCATGTTGTTTTATCTCCATGCAACTTCAAGTTGAATTTTTTGGGTTGAAGTTTTTAAAACCAGCATATACCATGTCTTACAATATGTAGGGTAGCTGTGAGTGGTGACATGACATAGTAGGCAAAAATCTGTGTTGTTTTGTCTACATACAACTTCAAATTTAGTTTTTTGTTGTTGAAGTTTTGAAAACCAGCATACGTGTGTCTTACAATCCGCAGGGTAGCAGGTGGTTAACATCAGTGAGAGGTAATGTGAAAAAGTAGGCCGAAATCCGTGTTGGTGTATGTCTAGGCACTTCAAGTGTTGGTGTGGTGGCAGGGTGGGGGGAAATAAATGCATAGTAGTTTGTCCACTTGTGTTTTACACTGGAGAAATTATTTTTCTGAACCTGCATATTTTAACGGGCAAAAGACATTGGGCCAGATTTATCGTTAGCTCAAGTCAGAATAATGGAGTGAAAAAGTCGCAAAAAAATGCGCAAACGCTAAAACGGCGCATAAATTTGCAACTTTTTTCTGCTCTGCACTATGCTCGCCAGTTTTCTGAAAGTGGGCGTGTTTTCTTATGTAAATGAATCTTTAGACAGATTTACTATTGGGACTATTTAAAAAGTCGCAAAAAAATGCGCAATTTCACTCCAGTGAGGACCATGCTTATCTTATGAGACTTTTTAATAGAACATGCGACTTTTTCGTAAAAACGTGCGACTTTTTCGTAAAGATGTGCGACTTTTGTAAAGCTGCTCACTGATGGATAAACTGCTACCGTCAAACCACATTTATTACAGTCTTAAAGGGCCGATCATAAATCTGACTTATGTGAAAGTGGAGTTAGCTGTCAGAGTAATGATGAATCTGGCCCATTGGGCGCAAATCTGTTAGTGAGGCCGATACTGCAGTATTTTCAATGTCAACTTTCGGTAGCAGTTTCCTCAGTATGTTTGTGGAAAGGGAAGGACATCATATTGTGCCTCCCTGTCTTTAAGTCATATTGTGTGTGACTGTGTACATTTAGGGCCAACAATGGAAGGGTTTGAAACGAAAGACCCAAAGTTAGAATGTGGGAAGTAGCAGCACCAGCTATCCGGTCAAAAGTAGTAAGCTGCAGTTTTTCCTGGCTTTGGAAAGGCGGAACATTATGGTTGAGGAGAAATAGGATGAGATTGTGGATTAGATGGCTCAGTCCTCCTCTTAGTCACAGCAGGGTAACATGGAGGTCACTTCGAAGTCCGACATCGTGCTGTGGAGCCAGGGGTCACAGCATTCTTCCTGCTCCTTCTCCTTGCAGCCCCATAGAAGGCAGTGCAGTCCCCTCAGCAGGGCTCCAGATGGCGACCAAAATGGTCGCCAATGCGACTTAGAATTTAAAAATGGCGACAAGACTTTTTAGTCTTGTCTCCATTTGTGACTAGATCCGCCGCCGCAGCTTTGCAGTTGAATACAGCGGCGGGCACCGGAGATGATAGTTCTCTGCCCCGCCGCCGATGTTCTTCTCAACAGCGCAGTGGAGAAGGAGTCTCTCCCTCCCCCTGTGCTGCTGCCGCCGCCAATAAGGAGAGAGACTGGAGGAAGAGGGGAGGGGCTGTGGCCACTGCGCCACCAAAGATAACTGACCTGTTAATACAAATACAGGAGGCGGGTGCCGGAATCAAATAGCTGGCACCCGACCTCTATGACAGGGAGCTGCGATCAGCGGCAGTTAACCCTTCAGGTGCGATACCTGAGGGGTTAAGTGCAGCGGATCGCAGCTCCCTGTCATAGAGGTCGGGTGCTGGCTATTTGATTCCGGCACCCGCCTCCTGTATTTGTATTAACAGGTCAGTTATCCTCATTGGTGGCACAGTGCACCCCCCCAACACCCCAGTATAATAAACAATGGTGGCGCAGTGCACCCCCCAACACCCCAGTATAATAAATATTGGTGGCACAGTGCGCCCCCCCCGAACACCCCAGTATAATAAACATTGGTGGCTTAGTGCGCCCTCCCCCAACACCCCAGTATAATAAACATTGGTGGCGCAGTGCCAATGAGGGTTAAAAAAATAAATGAAAATTAACTCACCTCCTCCAATTGATCGCGTAGCTGCCGGTCTCCTGTTCTTTCTTCAGGACCTGTCAAAAGACCTGTGGTGACGTCACTGAGCTAATCACATGGTCCATTACCATAATGATGTACCATGTGATGTACCATGTGATGAGCACAGTGATGTCACCACAGGTCCTTTGACAGGTCCTGAAGAAAGAACAGGAGACCGGCAGCTAGGCGATCAATTGGAGGAGGTGAGTTAATTTTTATTTATTTTTTTAACCCTCATTGACACTGCGCCACCAATGTTTATTATACTGGGGTGTTGGGGGAGGGCGCACTAAGCCACCAATGTTTTTTATTTTTTAACCTTCAATTGACCTTCTACTAAGCATTCTGTATTAAAGAATGCTATTATTTTCCCTTATAACCATGTTATAAGGGAAAATAACACAGTGAATAGATTTTCATCCTAGCAACCGTGCGTGAAAATCGCACCGCATCCGCACTTGCTTGCAGATGCTTGCGATTTTCACGCAGCCCCATTAACTTCTATGGGGCCTGCGTTGCGTGAAAAATAGAGCATGCTGCGATTTTCATGCAACGCACAAGTGATGCGTGAAAATCACCGCTCATGTGCACAGCCCCATAGAAGTGAATGGGTCCGGATTCAGTGTGGGTGCAATGCGTTCAGCTCACGCATTGCACCCATGCAGAAATCTCAGCCATGTGAAAGGGGCCTAAGGGTGAATAGGACAAGGGTTCCAGCCCCTAAGGGGGCTAATAGTAAGTAAAAAAAAAAAAAAAAAACACTAAGGCCCCTTTCACACGGGCGAGATTTCCGCACGGGTGCAATGCGTGAGGTGAACGCATTGCACCCGCACTGAATCCGGATTCATTCATTTCTATGGGGCTGTGCACAGGAGCGGTGATTTTCAAGCATCACTTGTGCGTTGCGTGAAAATCGCAGCATGCTCCTCTTTGTGCGTTTTTCACGTAACGCAGGCCCCATAGAAATAAATGGGGTTGCGTGAAAATCGCAAGCATCCGCAAGCAAGTGCAGATGCAGTGCGATTTTCACGCACGGTTGCTAGGTGACGATCGGGATGGGGACCCGATTATTATTATTTCCCGTTATAACAGGGTTATAAGGGATAATAATAGCATTCTTAATACAGAATGCATAGTACAATGGGGCTGGAGGGGTTAAAAAATTAATAAATAATAATTTAACTCACCTTAATCCACTTGTTCGCGCAGCCGGCATCTCTTCTGTCTTCTTTTGTGAGGAATAGGACCTTTGATGACGTCACTGCGTTCATCACATGGTCCGTCACATGATCCATCATGGGGAAAAATGCCGGATCCGGCATTCAGGCAAGTCTTCAGTTTTTTTTGCCGAAGATAAAACCGTAGCATGCTACGGTTTTATCTTTTGCCTGATCAGTCAAAAAGACTGAACTGGAGACATCCTGATGCATCCTGAACGGATTACTCTCCATTCAGAATGCATGGGGATATACCTGATCAGTTCTTTTCCGGTATAGAGCCCCTGTGACGGAACTCTATGCCGGAAATGAAAAACGCTAGTGTGAAAGTACCCTAAAATATTAAGTTTAAATCCCCCCTTTCCCAATTTTACATATAAAATATATAAACAATAAATAAATAAACATATTACATAGTGCTGCGTCCGAAAAGTCCAAACTATTAAATTATCAAAAAATATCTCCTATGCGGTGAGCGCCGTAACAGAAATAAATAAATAAAAACCATGCGATTCGCCATTTTTTAGTCACCTTATCACCCCAAAAAATAGGATAGGACTGTTCTATTATGGGCCGAACGTTTCATAAAATGCGAAATGCACGCAGCTTTTTTGGGTGTTTTTTTTTTTTTTGCCGTGGTATTGAGTATCGCAATACTTTTTTATGGTGACGAAAGCAAATCAAAATTTTGGTATCGAAACAACCCTATGCCGATCTGTGTCACAATACCAAAATTTTGATTCGGTTTCGATTTGGCGACTAAAAATTTAATTTGGCTCCTAAATTTTGCAGTTCAGGAGCCAAGGGAGTGCAGAATTATTAGGCAAGTTGTATTTTTGAGGATTAATTTTATTATTGAACAACAACCATGCTCTCAATGAACCCAAAAAACTCATTAATATCAAAGCTGAATATTTTTGGAAGTAGTTTTTAGTTTGTTTTTAGTTTTAGCTTTTTTAGGGGGATATCTGTGTGTGCAGGTGACTATTACTGTGCATAATTATTAGGCAACTTAACAAAAAACAAATATATACCCATTTCAATTATTTATTTTTACCAGTGAAACCAATATAACATCTCAACATTCACAAATATACATTTCTGACATTCAAAAACAAAACAAAAACAAATCAGTGACCAATATAGCCACCTTTCTTTGCAAGGACACTCAAAAGCCTGCCATCCATGGATTCTGTCAGTGTTTTGATCTGTTCACCATCAACATTGCGTGCAGCAGCAACCACAGCCTCCCAGACACTGTTCAGAGAGGTGTACTGTTTTCCCTCCTTGTAAATCTCACATTTGATGATGGACCACAGGTTCTCAATGGGGTTCAGATCAGGTGAACAAGGAGGCCATGTCATTAGATTTTCTTCTTTTATACCCTTTCTTGCCAGCCACGCTGTGGAGTACTTGGACGCGTGTGATGGAGCATTGTCCTGCATGAAAATCATGTTTTTCTTGAAGGATGCAGACTTCTTCCTGTACCACTGCTTGAAGAAGGTGTCTTCCAGAAACTGGCAGTAGGACTGGGAGATGAGCTTGACTCCATCCTCAACCCGAAAAGGCCCCACAAGCTCATCTTTGATGATACCAGCCCAAACCAGTACTCCACCTCCACCTTGCTGGCGTCTGAGTCGGACTGGAGCGCTCTGCCCTTTACCAATCCAGCCACGGGCCCATCCATCTGGCCCATCAAGACTCACTTTCATTTCATCAGTCCATAAAACCTTAGAAAAATCAGTCTTGAGATATTTCTTGGCCCAGTCTTGACGTTTCAGCTTGTGTGTCTTGTTCAGTGGTGGTCGTCTTTCAGCCTTTCTTACCTTGGCCATGTCACTGAGTATTGCACACCTTGTGCTTTTGGGCACTCCAGTGATGTTGCAACTCTGAAATATGGCCAAACTGGTGGCAAGTGGCATCTTGGCAGCTGCACGCTTGACTTTTCTCAGTTCATGGGCAGTTATTTTGCGCCTTGGTTTTTCCACACGCTTCTTGCGACCCTGTTGACTATTTTGAATGAAACGCTTGATTGTTCGATGATCACGCTTCAGAAGCTTTGCAATTTTAAGAGTGCTGCATCCCTCTGCAAGATATCTCACTATTTTTGACTTTTCTGAGCCTGTCAAGTCCTTCTTTTGACCCATTTTGCCAAAGGAAAGGAAGTTGCCTAATAATTATGCACACCTAATATAGGGTGTTGATGTCATTAGACCACACCCCTTCTCATTACAGAGATGCACATCACCTAATATGCTTAATTGGTAGTAGGCTTTCGAGCCTATACAGCTTGGAGTAAGACAACATGCATAAAGAGGATGATGTGGTCAAAATACTCATTTGCCTAATAATTCTGCACGCAGTGTAGGTATTTTTTTTAGTCTGGAGCACTGCTCAGTCTTCACTGCCCCTTACTAGTGGGGTGCCTTCCTTTTTCCTAAGAAGTGACAAGAAAATCCCACTATGACCTATGGGAGATAGTCAAGAGAGTCTCCCTGTTGATGACTTGTGTAAGAGCAGTCAACACTTGTACTGCCTAAGGAGGAGGTCCAGGAGGAGGCTGCAGACCCCATGCATAGCTATGTTGGTGTTGGTAGCAGCTATAGGGGCAGCTGGGGCAGGGGGAGGGCGGTCAAAGAACTCACCATGATATCTCTGATAAAAGCGGCAGGGAGGGAGAGGAGTCTGATGACAATTGTGGGCTGGATGGGACCTGAGAGCTGGATCATGGTGCTGAGGAAGAGGAAACATCAGAGGAGGGTGATGGCGACAGCGGCAGCAATAAAGAGCAATAAAGAGATGACCTACTTCCCAAAGAACAGTCAGGACCATGTCTGCTTCAGGATATGGTGATGCCGTTGACACTGGGTGGATTAGGCCCAAAACATGTCAGAGCTAAGTCAAGCTTGGCTGTCTCTAGCTCTTCACCAGTATCTTCTGTCTGGCAGTTTCTCTCCACACTGCTGGAAGACAGAAGCATTGCCCTGTGCAAGCTCTGCAAGAAAAAAACTAAGATGTGGCCAAACACAAATGTAGGCACCACAGCTCTATTGAACCACATGAAGAGGCATCACCCCAACCCATGGGCAAGCAAAGGTGGCAGTGAGCTACTGCAACAGGAGTTGCCTCCTTCTCCTGGTCCCCCTTGCGCCAGCCAGTACTAAGGTGTCTTTCACATAGTCATCATCCCTTTCTGCCTCTCCCACTCCTCCTCTGCTCCATCGTCAGCCATCGATACCAGAATGCGTGACCAAGGAACAACTGTACACACCCATTAATCCGCTGGTGCACAATCTTAATTCTCACCTGGTGGTGCAGTCGCTGCCATACGATTTAGTTGAGTCTGCTGCCTTTATGGAGCTGATGGCTTGCACTCAGCCTTGCTGGAAGATACCTAGCGGCCATTATTTCTCTCAAAAAGCCATCCCTGCCTTGTACTGTCATGTAGCGGAGAATGCTCCCTGTGACTCTCACTGTACGGCAAGGTACATGCCACAGTGGACATCTGGAGCAGCTCTTACAAACAAGGACAGAACATGTCTTTCAAGTCCCACTGGGCCAATGTTTTTTGTGGCAGCAGCAAGGCTGCACTCTGGCAACGAGGCCAGGTCCTTTTGACCCCTCACAAATGTGCCTGCCTCGCTCTCCCACCAGGATCTTATCCTTCTCCACCTCCTCCTCCATGGACACTCTTCCCTCCTCAACAGCAGCAGGTCACAGAGTCACTCCGCTCCCCCTCCTTCCTATCACACGGGTCAAGTCAAGTATTGCCACGTGGTGTTGGAGCTGATCAACCTGGGCAAAAGTAGCCATTGTTGCTGACCATCTTGCCCAGTTGGAATCAGCGGGATGACAGCCAGCGGGATGTTTGCTGCTTGATGTAAAAAATAAAGTATGTGGAGTTAAGCACACCATTTTTTAACTATAGCAATGGAAAAAAATGCTGTGTAATTTTCACCCTTTTTAGCATCTTTTTTCACCCATCTGCAGTTTTGCTCTCTTCACTTTCTGTGGTCGTCTCATGTGACCATCAGGGACTCACAGGAGTGCACTGCAGTCAGCTCTTGCTAATGCTGGCCCCACAGTTGCAAAAGCTCTGTTGATCTAGAGCAGGCATCTTAAAACTGCGGCCCTCCAGCTGTTTCAAAACTACAACTGCCAGCATGCCCGAACAGCCTACAGGTATCAGCCTACAGCAGGGCATTGTGGGAGTTGTAGTTTTACAACAGCTGGAGGGCCGCAGTTTGAGGATGCCTGATCTAGAGGAAGGAAAAAAATGCCCAGAAGGCAGAAGCCAATTGCCCTATACTAACCACTTCACATCCAGGCCATTTTCCCTTTCCTCACAGAGCCATTTTTTGCAAATCTGACATGTGTCACTTTATGTGGTAATAACTTTAAAAAGCTTTTACTTATCCTGGCCATTCTGAGAATGTTTTATAGTCACATATTGTACTTCATGACAGTGGTAAAATTAAGTCAAAAAATTTCATTTTTAATTATAAAAAATACAAAATTTCCCAAAAATTTTCCAAATTTCAATTTATTCCTCCAAAAATAGTTACTTTACATTCCCCATATGTCTACTTCATGTTTGGATCATTTTGTGAATGTCATTTTATTTTTTGGGGACGTCGGAAGGCTTAAAAGTTTAGAAGCAAATCTTGACATTTTTCAGAAAACACACTTTTCATGGACCAGTTCAGGTCTGAAGTCACTTTGTGAGGCTTACATAATAGAAACCACCCCAAAATGACCCCATTTTAGAAACTACACCCATCAAGGTATTCAAAACTGATTTTACAAACTTTGTTAATCCTTTAGGTGTTCCACAAGAATTTATGGAAAATTGAGATGAAATTTCAGAATTTCACTTTTTTGGCAAATTTTCCATTTTAATAAATTTTTACAGTAACAAAGCAAGGGTTAACAGCCAAACAAAACTCAAAATTTATTGCCCTGATTCTGTAGTTTACAGAAAAAACCATATGTGGTCGTAAACTGCTGTACGGGCACATGGCAGGGTGCAAAAGGAAAGGAGCGCCTTGTGGTTTTTGGAAGGCAGATTTTGCTGGACTGGTTTTCTGACACCAAGTCACATTTGAAGACCCCCTGATGCACCCCTAGAGTAGAAACTCCAAAAAAATGATCCCATTTTGTAACCTACGGGATAAGGTGGCAGTTTTATTGGTACTATTTTAGGGTACATATGATTTTTGGTAGCTCTATATTACACTTTTTGTGATGCAAGGTAACAAAAAATTGCTGTCTTGGCACCATTTACATTTTTTGTTATTTACAATGTTTATCTGACAGGTTAGATTATGTGCTATTTTTATAGAGCAGGTTGTTATGGATGAAACAATACCAAATATGACTACTTATTGTTTGTTTCAGTTTTACATAATAAAGCATTTTTGAAAAAAAAAAAATTTTTTTCTCTCTCCACATTCTGAAAGCCATAGTTTTGTTTTTTGTTTTTTGGGCGATTGTCTTATGTAGGGGCTAATTTTTTTGACGGTTTGATTGATACTATTTTAGGATGCATTTGACTTTTTGATCGCTTAGTATTAAATTTTTTGTGATGTAAGTTGACAAAAAATGGCTTTTTTGACACACTTTTTATTTTTTGTTTTTTACGGTGTTCATCTGAGGGGTTAGGTAATGTAATATTTTTATACAGCAGGTTCTTACGGACGCAGCGATACCTAATATCTATACTTTTTTTTATTTAAGTGTTACACAATAATATCATTTATTATTATTAAAAAGTGTCTCCATAGTCTGAGAGCCATATTTTTTTATATTTTCTGGGCGATTGTCTTAGGTAGGGTATAAGTTTTGCGGGATGAGATGATGGTTTGATTGGTACTATTTTGGGGTGCATATGACTTTTTGATCACTTGCTATTGTAAAGTGACAAAAAAATTGCTTTTTTGACACAATTTTTTATTTTTATTTTTTTGCGGTGTTCATCTGAGAGGTTAGGTCTTGTGATGTTTTTTATAGAGCAGGTTCTTACGGATGCAGCGATACCTAATATGTAAACTTTTTAATTTACTTACGTTTTACACAATAACAGCATTTTTTAAACAAAAAAAATGATATTTTAGTGTCTCCATATTCTGAGAGCCATAGTTTTTTAGCACAGTTTTTATTTTATTTTTTGACGGTGTTCACCTGAGGGGTTAGGTCATGTGATATTTTTATAGAGCCGGTCGTTACGGACGTGGCAATACCTAATATGTATACTTTCTTTTATTTATTTAAGTTTTACATAATAATATCATTTTTAAAACAAAAAAAAAATCATGTTTTAGTGTCTCAATATTCTGAGAGTAATAGCTTTTTTTTATTTTTTGGGCGATTGTCTTAGGTAGGATCTAATTTTTTGTGGGATGAGATGAATGTTTAGCACTATTTTGGGGTGCATATGACTTTTTGATCGCTTGCTATTACACTTTTTGTGATGTAAGGTGACAAAAAATGGCTTTTTTTGTGGCACTGTTTCTATTTTATTTTTTTACGGCGTTCATCTGAGGGGTTGGGTCATGTGATATTTTTATAGACGGTTGTTACGGACGCGGCAATACCTAATATGTCTATATTTATTTTAGTTTAACACAATAATAGCATTTTTGAAACAAAAATGATGTTTTAATGTCTCCATGTTCTGAGAGCTATAGTTTATTTTTTATTTTTGAGCGATTTTCTTATATAGGGGCTCATTTTTTGTGGGATGAGGAGACTGCTTTACTGGTACCATTTTGTGAGACATACGCCTTTTTGATCACTTCGTGTTGCACTTTTTGTGATGTAAGGTGACAAAAATGGCTTTTTTTTTTACAGTTTTTTTTTTTTTTGTGTTTATCAAACAGGGTGGATCATTCATGTGATATATTTATAGAGCCGGCCGTCATGGATGCGCCAATACCAAATATGTATTTTTTTATAATTTTTTCCTATTTTTAATATTTTTTTTAATTACTTAAGGGCTCTTTCACACTTGCGTTGTTCTGTTCCGGCATAGAGTTCCGTCGTCGGGGCTCTATGCCGGAAGAATCCTGATCAGGATTATCCCCATGCATTCTGAATGGAGAGAAATCCGTTCAAGATGCATCAGGATGTCTTCAGTTCCGGAACGGAACGTTTTTTGGCCGGAGAAAATACAGCAGCATGCTGCGCTTTTTGCTCCGGTCAAAAATCCTGAACACTTGCCGCAAGGCCGGATCCGGAATTAATGCCCATTGAAAGGCATTAATCGGGATCCGGCCTTAAGCTAAACGTCGTTTCGGCGCATTACCGGATCCGACGTTTAGCTTTTTCTGAATGGTTACCATGGCTGCCAGGACGCTAAAGTCCTGTTTGCCATGGTAAAGTGTAGTGGGGAGCGGGGGAGCGGGGGAGCAGTATACTTACCGTCCGTGCGGCTCCCGGGGTGCTTCAGAGTGACGTCAGGGCGCCCCACGCGCATGGATGACGTGCTCGCATGGAACACGTCATCCATGCGCATTGGGGGCCCTGACGTCATTCTGGAGCGCCCCGGGAGCCGCACGGGCGGTAAGTATACTGCTTCCCCGCTCCCCACTACTACTATGGCAACCAGGACTTTAATAGCGTCCTGGGTGCCATAGTAACACTGAACGCATTTTGAAGACGGATCCGTCTTCAAATGCTTTCAGTTCACTTGCGGTGTTACGGATCCGGCGGGCACTTCCGGCAAATGGAGTACACGACGGATCCGGACAACGCAAGTGTGAAAGAGGCCTTATTTGGGAATTTTTTACATGTGAAACTTTTTTTTTATAAAACACTTTATTTATTTATTAATTTTTTTTTATTTTTTTTTTATTTTTTTATTTTACACTTTGTGTCCCCCATAAAATCATACAAGACCTCTGGGGGACATTTGACTTCATATATATATATATATATATATATTTTTTTTTTATTTTTTATTTTTTTTTCACTATTGATTTCTCCTGTAACTAGGCTAACATAGTAGCCCCAGTTACAGGGGAAATACATCCCCCAGCCTCAGTGCAGGGCTGATCGAGGTCTGTAAAAGACCCGACAGCTCCTGCACTCTCACGGCCCCGGCTGTCACATAACCACCAGGTCGGGACAGGAAGCGCATAGCACTACCTGATCTGTATACACAGCGCTCGGTGAGCGCTGTGTATGCAGCGATCTAGAAGGCAGGGACACCTGGGAACTGTCCCAGCCTTCTCTCTGGGTTGCCCTGATGTCACTGACAGCGGGCAACCCTCTCGGCAGTTGCACGATTAGCATGCAACTGCGATCTCTGAATCGACGTTCCAGAACGTCCATTCAGAGTTAAACATCCACCCATAGGACGTTTATATCCTATGGTTGAATGTGAAGTGGTTAAGGGAGAAAAATTCCTTCCCCACTCCAAATATGTCAACCAGAATAAATCCCTGGATCAACGTCCCATCTCAGAAATGTAGAACCCATATTCTGCAATATTTTTACCCTAAATAAAGTCCTCCAGTACTCTCATGAATTTTTACAATGAGTCAACCATCACAACATCTTGTAGTAGAGTAGAGTGTACCACTGCTCTTACCGTAAAGAATCAAGCTGTGTGATGCCATTTTTATATGAGTGCCTAAAATGGAAAGTCATGGCCATTTCTGGGAATGTCTTTATGCTTTAAAACACTTTTTGTATTGGCCAACATTATCATTAGAGATGAGAGAATTTTTCAAAAATTCGATTCGGCCGGCTCGCTTAATTTTTCGGAACAATTAGCTTTGATCCGAATTTATTCACGGCTATTTACGGGCTGCAGAGAGCCTTTATAGGGGTGTAGAACACTGTGCCTTGCAGTAACACGCATAGGGAGTCTGCTGTGGTAGTGAAACAATACTGTGAGTCAGTATGACAAGCACATGACAGGTGTCGCTCTTAGAATCACTGCACACTTCACTTATTAGGGCAGTCACGGGGCCAAAACTGACCAATTAACTCAAGTATCAACTCAGTCTTACAGGTAGATGTTAGCGTCAAGAAGAAGCGCGCTCCTTTTACACCGTCGTCAGCTGATTCCACATAGTGGAATGTGTATGTCTACAGAACCTGTTCTATTAAACGCTTATACAGGGAGTGCAGAATTATTAGGCAAATGAGTATTTTGACCATATCATCCTCTTTATGCATATTGTCTTACTCCAAGCTGTATAGGCTCGAAAGCCTACTACCAATTAAGCATATTAGGTGATGTGCATCTCTGTAATGAGAAGGGGTGTGGTCTAATGACATCAACACCCTATATTAGGTGTGCATAATTATTAGGCAACTTCCTTTCCTTTGGCAAAATGGGTCAAAAGAAGGACTTGACAGGCTCAGAAAAGTCAAAAATAGTGAGATATCTTGCAGAGGGTTGCAGCACTCTTAAAATTGCAAAGCTTCTGAAGCGTGATCATCGAACAATCAAGCGTTTCATTCAAAATAGTCAACAGGGTCGCAAGAAGCGTGTGGAAAAACCAAGGCGCAAAATAACTGCCCATGAACTGAGAAAAGTCAAGCATGCAGCTGCCAAGATGCCACTTGCCACCAGTTTGGCCATATTTCAGAGCTGCAACATCACTGGAGTGCCCAAAAGCACAAGGTGTGCAATACTCAGAGACATGGCCAAGGTAAGAAAGGCTGAAAGACGACCACCACTGAACAAGACACACAAGCTGAAACGTCAAGACTGGGCCAAGAAATATCTCAAGACTGATTTTTCTAAGGTTTTATGGACTGATGAAATGAGAGTGAGTCTTGATGGGCCAGATGGATGGGCCCGTGGCTGGATTGGTAAAGGGCAGAGAGCTCCAGTCCGACTCAGACGCCAGCAAGGTGGAGGTGGAGTACTGGTTTGGGCTGTTATCATCAAAGATGAGCTTGTGGGGCCTTTTCGGGTTGAGGATGGAGTCAAGCTCATCTCCCAGTCCTACTGCCAGTTTCTGGAAGACACCTTCTTCAAGCAGTGGTACAGGAAGAAGTCTGCATCCTTCAAGAAAAACATGGTTTTCATGCAGGACAATGCTCCATCACACACGTCCAAGTACTCCACAGCGTGGCTGGCAAGAAATGGTATAAAATAAGAAAATCTAATGACATGGCCTCCTTGTTCACCTGATCTGAACCCTATTGAGAACCTGTGGTCCATCATCAAATGTGAGATTTACAAGGAGGGAAAACAGTACACCTCTCTGAACAGTATCTGGGAGGCTGTGGTTGCTGCTGCACGCAATGTTGATGGTGAACAGATCAAAACACTGACGTCCATGAATGGCAGGCTTTTGAGTGTCCTTGCAAAGAAAGGTGGCTATATTGGTCACTGATTTGTTTTTGTTTTTTGAATGTCAGAAATGTATATTTGTGAATGTTGAGATGTTATATTGGTTTCACTGGTAAAAATAAATAATTGAAATGGGTATATATTTGTTTTTTGTTAAGTTGCCTAATAATTATGCACAGTAATAGTCACCTGCACACACAGATATCCCCCTAAAATAGCTAAAACTAAAAACAAACTAAAAACTACTTCCAAAAATATTCAGCTTTGATATTAATGAGTTTTTTGGGTTCATTGAGAACATGGTTGTTGTTCAATAATAAAATTAATCCTCAAAAATACAACTTGCCTAATAATTCTGCACTCCCTGTACAAGTAGAGCCCCCCGACAGAGTGGAGTGGGTATCAGCAGTAAGTTTGTGCTGATGTCACTGATTATTTTGCCCTTCCTCTGATCCGTCAGAACAATAACCCCCAAAAAACAAATCCTGTCTGTGGAGCATCTGCCTTCTCTCGATCAGCATTTGGTCAGTAATCAATCAGTATTGCTAAAGCCAAAAAAAACACGAGTGAATCTAAAACAGAGATGACACGTGAGCTGAATATTTGCATGTCTTCTGTGTTTTCTACCCACTCCTGCTTTTGACTACCAAATCATAAGCCAATTCTGATGGGACCATACAGGCCTTAAAGCTGCTACACAGACAGGATCCGTTGTGCATCTCATTTTTCCTTCCTTCTGACAGATCAGAAGAAGTGTCAAATACAGTCAGATCCATAAATATTGGGACATCGACACAATCGTAACATTTTTGGCTCTATAGAGAAAAAGAGGTTTTGTCCAGCTTGTGGTTGTGGCAATCCAAAAGGCTTCTTTATTGAATATTCAGTATAAAATCCAGGTACAGAAAGCAGAGTCTACATGTTTCGGGCACAATGCAATCTTAGCCCTTACTCATTTTTGGCTCTATACACCACCACAATGGATTTGAAATGAAACAAACAAGATGTGCTTTAACTGCAGACTGTCAGCTTTAATTTGAGGGTATTTACATCCAAATCAGGTGAACGGTGTAGGAATTACAACAGTTTGCATATGTGCCTCCCACTTGTTAAGGGACCAAAAGTAATGGGACAATTGGCTTCTCAGCTGTTCCATGGCCAAGGTGTGCGTTATTCCCTCATTATCCCTATTACAATGAGCAGATAAAAGGTCCAGAGTTCATTTCAAGTGTGCTATTTGCATTTGGAATCTATTTCTGTCAACTCTCAAGATGAGATCCAAAGAGCTGTCACTATCAGTGAAGCAAGCCATCATTAGGCTGAAAAAACAAAACAAACCCATCAGAGAGATAGCAAAAACATTAGGCGTGGCCAAAACAACTGTTTGTAACATTCTTAAAAAGAAGGAACGCACCGATGAGCTCAGCAACACCAAAAGACCCGGAAGACCACAGAAAACAACTGTGTTGGATGACTGAAGAATTCTTTCCCTGATGAAGAAAACACCCTTCACAACAGTTGGCCAGATCAAGAACACTCTCCAGGAGGTAGGTGCATGTGTGACAAAGTCAACAATCAAGAGAAGACTTCACCAGAGTGAATACAGAGGGTTCACCACAAGATGTAAACCATTGGTGAGCCTCAAAAACAGGAAGGCCAGATTAGAGTTTGCCAAACGACATCTAAAAAAGCCTTCACAGTTCTGGAACAACATCCTATGGACAGATGAGACCAAAATCAACTTGTACCAGAGTGATGGGAAGAGAAGAGTATGGAGATGGAAAGGAACTGCTCATGCTCCTAAGCATACCACCTCATCAGTGAAGCATGGTGGTGGTAGTGTCATGGCATGGGCATGTATGGCTGCCAATAGAACTAGTTCTCTTGTATTTATTGATGATGTGACTGCTGACAAAAGCAGCAGTGTGACTGCTGACAAAAGCATGAATTCTGAAGTGTTTTGGGCAATATTATCTGCTCATATTCAGCCAAATGATTCAGAACTCTGACGGCGCTTCACAGTGCAGCTGGACAATTAGTTTTTTAAGGGAAAGAAGTGGAATGTTATGCAATGGCCAAGTCAATCATCTGACCTGAATCCGATGTGCATGGATTTCATTTGCTGAACACAAAACTGAAGGGAAAATGCCCCAAGAACAAGCAGGAACTGAAGACAGTTGCAGTAGAGGCCTGGCAGAGCATCACCATGGATGAAACCCAGCGTCTGGTTATGTCTATGCGTTCCAGACTTCAGGCTGTAATTGACTGCAAAGAATTTGCAACCAAGTATTAAAATGTGAAAGTTTGATTTATGATTATTATGTCCCATTACTTTTGGTCCCTTAACAAGTGGGAGGCCCATATGCAAACTGTTGTAATTCCTACACCGTTCACCTGATTTGGATGTAAATACCCTCAAATTAAAGCTGACAGTCTGCAGTTAAAGCACATCGTGTTTGTTTCATTTCAAATCCATTGTGGTGGTGTATAGAGCCAAAAATGAGTAAGGGCTAAGATTGCATTGTGCCCGAAACATGTAGACTCTGCTTTCTGTACCTGGATTTTATACTGAATATTCAATAAAGAAGCCTTTTGGATTACCACAACCACAAGCTGGACAAAACCTCTTTTTCTCTATAGAGCCAAAAATGTTACGATTGTGTCGATGTCCCAATATTTATGGACCTGACTGTATTTGACACTTCTTATGATCTGTCAGAAGGAAGGATAAATGAGACGCACAACGGATCCTGTCTGTGTAGCAGCTTTAAGGCCATTGTGGTGGTGTATAGAGGCAAAAATGTTAGAATTGTGTCGATGTCCCAATATTTATGGACCTGACTGTAGATGATGATGATGTCAACCAGGCCGGAAGCCAAAATAGTGAACCAGTCATGAAGTGGGGAAGGTGGGAACAGCATGAGAAGTCCACAGAGTGGACCTATGACATAGTGGTGAGGTGGAAGCAGCATGAGGAGACCACAGAGTGGCCCAATGACAGGGTCTGGAGGTGGAAGCAGTATGAGGAGGCCTGTGGCAGGCGCAGCACTATGAAGTGCCTTTTGCGCTGTGGCATTAGAAGAATTTTGATATCTGACTCTTAGTCTAACCAGACTGTCTGTTACTCTGTAATTACTCTAGCGCCGTTCTATGGAAACAGTAGGTTTAAAGAGCACACCAAATGCTTGAAATAACTTCTTTTTAACTTCAACTTTTCTTCATATCTAACACTGCCTTCTCCACAGCAGATAGTCCATGTACATAACACGTGTTGAAAAGATATCACAAAATGGTAGTTCAACTGTTCAATCTTGTCATTCAACATAAAATGGTGGATATATTTCTCTCTTGAGTATCTGTACTCTCACTTTAAGTTATTTAAGCACTTTATGATCTCTCTGAGAGGTATATCTGAGGTTAACCAATAGTTCACTTGCTCATAGTTGGTTTGCAGTTTGCTCTATACAATTGCTTATAATCTGGTATGAGCAGTTCGCATTTGTATGCAATTTTTTGATTCTTTGCAATTTGGATTGCAATATGGAATTAGAATTTGGATTGTGAACTTTGTAGTTTGCAATTGTATGGTATTTGCAATTGGTGGAACTGTAGGTAAACACACATATAACTCGTTCAGTATACAGTTCTAATCACTAAATTAACAGTAGGAACATTATATAACAGTTTTAAATACCTATTTTGGCCAGAGTCTGGAGGTGGCAGCAGCATGAGTAGGCCACAGAGTGGCACAACGACAGGTCCTGGAGGTGGCAGCAGCAGCATCAGGAGAAGACCATAGAGCGGCACAATTGCAGAGTCTGGAGGTGGCAGCAGAATCAGGAGGCCACAGAGTTGCACAATGACAAGAGTGTGGAGGTGGCAGCAGCAGCATGAGGAAGCCACAGAATAGCACAATGACAGAGTGTCGATCGACCAAGATACTTTTGGGAGAACCTGCCTGGCATGAACAGGCCTCTAGTAGCTACAGACAATGACAAGCCAAAGCATCAAGATAGCTTTGAGCCCGGAAGAGTCGCAAAGTTCATCAAGATATGTCACTAAAGATTTTGCTGCATATAACCGCAGCGCTGACCGCAGAATAAATTTTGTTTTTCGACTAAAATACTTCAATAAAGATTTTAACGCATATAATTGAGCACAGAGATGGAGAGGGTGTTCGGATCCCCCCCACTATACGGATGTCTCAGAAATGAACCGCTGCTCCCGACAACAGCTCCTGGGAAGGTCAGCGTCCCGGATGATTTTACAAAGTATGTAGAAGACACACGGGGCCCCCACACTGCAGATTTATCATGCAGACATCATGGAGATTTTACCGCATATAACTACAGCACTGAACGCTGAATAAAAAAAAATTTCACCTAAATACATCAATAAAGATTTTAACGCATATTACTACAGCGCAGAACGCTGAATAAGATTTGTTTTTCCACCGAAATATATCACAAAAGATTTTACCACATATAACTGCAGCGCTGAACGCTGAATAAAATATTTTTTTTCCACCAAAATATGTCCCAAAGGTTTTAACACATATAACTGGGACCGAAATACGTCAATTAAGATTTTACCACATATAACGGAGCACGGAGATGGTGTTCTGATTTCCCCTCCCCATTATACGGACGTCTCAGAAATTAACCGCTGCTCCCGACAGCAGCTCCTGGGAAGGTCAGGGAGCGTCCTGGTCATCCGGCATCTATTCGCTCCGCTGAAAGATGATTTTGAAAGTGTGTAGAAGCCACACGGGGCCCCCATGCTGCAAATTTATCATGGAGACATCCTAGAGATTTTACCGCATATAACCGCAGCGCTGACCGCCGAATACATTTAATTTTTCAACCAAAATACTTCACTAAAGATTTTACCACATATAACCGCTGCACTGACTGACTGCTACCACCGCTACTTCCGTGAACCCCTGCACCACTACTTCCCGGATAGGTAGGCTGCTGTGAAGAAAGTGCTCTACCCTGGGCACGTTTGGCTCCCGACCTCCCACTGCTGCCACCCTCCTGACTGCCAGCCATGCTTTCAACACATATGACCGCCACCGACGTGAACTGAGAATGTATTTTTCTGTTTGTACTGGAATTGGCCACTAAACACTTTCAACACATATAACCGCCACCTATGTGAACTGAGAATATATTTTTCTGTTTGTACTGAAATAGGCCACTAAACACTTTCAACACATATGACCGCCGCCGACGTGAACTGAGGCTCTGTCTGTGTGGTCTCAGCTGGGCAAGGCTGAGGGACCACAAGGCTGGGAGATAGCCTGGAGTTGAGGGACGCAGCGACGCCTGGGAGGGTCGCAGGGCCATAGTCAGGCAGACTACTGAGCCCCAATCCCCCACAAGAAATACTGAACTGGAGACAGTGGGCGTACTGTGCTCTGTACAGCCAGGAGGCTGTGGGACATTGGCTGACAAAGCCGCATGTGTTCACAGGGTGTGAACTGTGACTTTAGGTGAGTCAGGATATTATATGTTTAGTTAGAGCCCAGCCGGGCAGGTGTTTATTTTGTACCTTTTATGTTTGGATTGCTGAGGAGCCAAATAAAGTGATGTTTGGACCAGAAACTTGGTGTCTGGCGACGATATTTGTGTGAATCACCCCCGGAGAAGAGCTAAACCCCTACAATATATATATATATATATATATATATATAGTATATTATTTTTCTTTTTATGAAATACGCCCCTATATGCTTTCACCAGAAATAACTGCAACAGTGCAGTGCGTATCTATTTTCCTTGTTGTACTAAAAAATACGCCACTATACACTTTCAACAAAAATAACTGCAGAAGTGAACTGAGAATATATTTTTCTTGTTGTACTGAAATAGGCCACTGTGCGCTTTCACCAGAAATAACTGCTGAAGTGACCTGAGAATATATTTTTCTTGTTGGACTGAAATAGGCCACTATACGCTTTGACCAGAAAACAATTAAAGAGTGAAGTGCGTATATGTTTTTCTTGTAGTACAGAACTACGCCCTATACGTTTTCACCAGAAAGAACTGCAACAGTGCAGTGCGTATATATTTTTCTTTTTTTTAATGAAATACGCCCCTATACGCTTTCACCAGAAATAACTGCAACAGTGCAGTGCGTATCTATTTTTCTTGTTGTACTGAAATATGCCCCTATACGCTTTCAACAGAATTAACTGCAGAAGGGAAATATGTATATATTTTTCTTGTCGTACTGAATAAAATACTAAGATATAAGCCACTAAAGGTTTTTCAACATAACACTTGCAGCCCAATAACAAAAAGCTGGAATGACAGAGCTGTCTAATGACTATTTGGATCCCCAAACAATCGTTCCCTGCACTTGTAAATCACTTTCCTATCAATGTCCCTAGCACCTTCTGACGTCTCTCCCTGCACTAAGATGCTGTGAAATGATTCCTCCTATCCTTTCCCTGCACTTATAAAAAGTATTTTCTGTCTTTTTTTTCCCACAATCGTTTTTCCACTTGCTGTCCCTGCACTCTGAACGCTGGAAAATGGCAGAATCTAAAATGGCTGCCGTATTTATAGAGCTGTGACATCACAGGGCTGGCTGACTGCTGATTGGCTGCATGCAGGTATGTCAATCTGGGTGATCCCGCCTTCCCAGAGTTCCTTGCCCTATGTCCTCAGTCCTCACACGTGTAGCTGCCATTTTAGGAAAACTGCGATTTGTTACCACGAAGCTCGAGGAAATTCGCATTCGTTGCGAATTGAATTTTTCCTGAAATTCGAATTGAATTCTAATTAGTCATCTTCGATTCGCTTGGCTCTAATTATCATAAATATACCATATCACATTTTGTCATAATGTTTTGTAAGTCAAGAATACTTTTATTTAGTGTAGGCAATAGCATAGGGGTTTACACTGTTGTTCACCTGATGTAACCTTTTTTTCAAGTACTGTAAAAGTCAATGGGGGCATAAGCTAAATACCTTGTCATGTCTTCTTGTTTATTTACGTAAAACAAGTTAATTTCACCAAGGTTGTTCCTCTTTTCTGTAGTTCAGTTGTCAGCTTTATAGACTAGGATGGAATGAGCAGAACCATCTCATAACTAGAGGGTGAGTGGTTTAATAATAGGCCTTTTGTACTGCTGGAGGCCAAGATAAGGCAGGATCACAACAATTTTGCACAATATATTTAGTTTTGTAGTACCCATACCATTCCCCTGGTCTCTGTGAAAGTGTGAGCATCTAGTATAGTTCCTCCCCACCCCACCCCCACCCCCCGGGGAAGAACTTTGTTTTTCTTTTACAGACTTTTTGGACAATAAACTAATGAAATACACACTGCAGCATTCCATTAATTAAGGAAAAGCATAAACTTTTTTTTGTGTCAAGCACATTTGGAACCTATATGTTTTCTACACATTTCTGTCATACTTCTGGCACCCAATATTTATTTTTCCAACCAAAATCTCACATGGACATAAGTATTTAGACCCTTTGCCATGACACTTGAAATTTAGCGCTGGTGGGGCTCCCATTTCTCTTAATCTTCTTTGAGATTTTTCTACACCTTGTCTGGAGTCTACCTGAGGTAACTTCAGTTGATTGGACAAGATTTGGAAATACATGGCCCTGTCTATATAAGGTCTGACAGCTGACAATGCATATTAGAGCAAAAACAAAGCCATGAGGAGGGAAGAACTGCTTGAAGACCTCAATATAGGTTTATGTGGAGGTACAGATCTGGAAAAAGATACAAAAAATGTCTTCTGCACTGGGAGTTCCAAAGAGCATAGTGTCCACTATTATTCTTACATAGAAGAAGTTTGGTACAACCAGAACTCTTCCTAGAGCTGGCTGCCTCACTGAACCAAGTAATCAGGGATGAAGGGCACTGGAAAGAGTGGTGACCAAGAGCCCAATAATCACTCTGGCTGAGTTCCAAAGATCCTGTGTGCAGATGGCAAGAAAGAAATACACATGAAAGCCCACCTGGAGTTTGCAAAAAAATATTTTAAAGGACTCCCAGACTGAGGAATAAGATCCTCTGGTCTGATTAAACTAATATTTTTGGCCTCAATTCTAAGTCATGTGTGAAGGAAACCAGGCACTGCTCATCACCTGCCCAATACATCGCCTTCCAACAAGACCATGACCCTAAGCGACAACACAGGAGTGGCTTTAGGTCCCTTTACAAGGGACAATTCAGCAGGTGAAGCGCAAGCGCCTGCTCATCAATGAAGGAGAATGTTGCATTTATATGCAGCGATCTCCTACATAGTATGGGGAGGAATGATTACTATAACGATCAATCATCCCCATTTATAATCATTGTTTGCTGGCAGCAGAGGCTGTTTAGAAAGCACAATCTGTTGTCGGCAAATGATAACTTAGGTGTATGCATTTTGCTGGTTCATCGGGTAATCATTGGCACCTTTTCACCACCAGATAATCGCTAATGAGCGCTCCTGTGAATGGTCTTTAGTGATTATCTGCCAGATTCTCAGCCTTTAAGGACAACTCTGTGAGTGTCCTTTAGTGGCCGAGCCAGAGCCCTGATTTGAACCCAATCAAACATTTCTAGAGAGACCTGAATATGACTGTCCACTGATGGTCCCCATCCAACCTGACAGAACTGAGAGGATCTGCAGAGAAGAATGGCAGAAAATCTCCAGGTGCGCAAATCTTGTGGCATTATCATAACCAAGAAGATTGGAAGCTGTAATTGCAGCCAAACGTGCTTCAACCTAGTCCTAAGTACAGGGTCTGAATAGTCTTTGTATACCCAGTCATGTGACTTAGTAGCAAATTGGCCCAATGACTTTCAACATCTGATGTGTGTTCTATGATCTGCTGTGAATAAAATATGGGTCTATGAGATTTGCAGATCATTGCATTCTGTTTTTATTTACATTTATTTTAATTTTTGGAATTGGGGTTGTACAGTCCTGATCAACAGTTTAAGACCACTTGAAAAATAGCAAAAAATCATATTTAGCATGGCTGGATCTTAACAAGGTTCCAAGTAGAGCTTCAACATGCAACAAGAAGAAATGGGAGTGAGACAAAACATTTTTTGAGCATTCAATTAATTGAAAATAACGATTAAACTGAAACAGGCTGTTTTTCAGCTGATCCAAATTTTAGGACCACATGCCTTTAAAAGTCCAAATCTGTGCAAAGATGTAGATTCATTGTCATTTTCTGTCAGGTAGTCACACGTTGTGATGGCAAAGGCAAAAAAACTCTCCCTTTTTAAACGTGGTCGGGTTGTTGAACTGCATAAGCAGGGTCTCTCACAGTGCGCCATCGCTGCTGAGGTGGGACGCAGTTAGACAGTCATTTGGAATTTCTTAAATGATCCTAAGGGTTATGGAACAAAAAAGTCAAGTGGAAGACCCAAAAAAATTTCATCAGCACTGAGCCGGAGGATCCAATTGGCTGTCCGTCAAGACACTGGACGATCCTCGACCCAAATTAAGGCCCTTACTGGTGCTGACTGCAGCAACATAACCATCAGACGGCATCTGAGACTGAAGGGCTTCAAAAACAAAAAACGTCTTCAAAGACCTCGTCTCCTTGAAAGCCACAGAACTGCTCGTTTGGACTTTGCAAGAGAGCACCAAACATGGGACATTCAAAGGTGGAAGAAAGTTTTATTCTCTGATGAGAAAAAATTTAACCTTGATGGTCCTGATGGTTTCCAACGTTACTGGCATGACCAGCAGATCCCACCTGAGATGTTTTCTACGCGCCACAGTGGAGGGGCGCCATAATGGTCTGGGGTGCTTTTTCCTTCAGTGGAACAATGGAGCTTCAGGAAGTGCAGGGGCGTCAAACGGCCGCTGGCTATGTCCAGATGTTGCAGAGAGCATTCCTCATGACTGAGGGCCCTCGTCTGTGTGGTAACGACTGGGTTTTTCAACAGGACAACGCTACAGTACACAATGCCCACATGACAAGGGACTTCTTCCAGGAGAATAACATCACTCTTTTTGCCCATCCTGCGTGTTCCCCTGATCTAAATCCAATTGAGAACCTTTGGGGATGGATGGCAAGCGAGGTTTACAAGTGGACAAGTGGACAAGAGTTCCAGACAGTAGATGGCCTTCGTGCGGCCGTCTTCACCACTTGGAGAAATGTTCCCACTCACCTCATGGAAACGCTTGCATCAAAGCATGCCGAAACAAATTTTTGAAGTGATAAACAATAACGGCGGAGCTACTGAGTTCATGTTTGGAAGTTGGATTTCTGTTTTGGGGGGGTTTAGTTTTCTTTTGGAGGTGTGGTCCTAAACTTTTGATCAGCTGATAAACAGCCTGTTTCAGTTTATTCGTTGTTTTCATTTAATTGAATGCTCAAAAAAATGTTTTGTCTCACTCCCATTTCTTCTTGTTGCATGTTGAAGCTCTACTTAGAACCTTGTTAAGATCCAGCCATGCTAAATATGATTGTTTGCCACTGTGTGTGTCATGGTGGGAGCACAAATGTATACTTGATTTGGCACCTTCTTATTGTCTAGGGGCAGTATATATAAATTATTTCAATCAGGAAGCACTATGTATAGATTATGTATTCATGCTAGGTGTGCACTACATTCACTTCAGAGCACCATTCATGAGATAAAAGCAGATGCCAGAGGTGGTACCTGCACTTATCAGACATTTATAGCATATCCTATACGTATGCCATAAATGTGGCAAATAGAAATACCTATTTTAGGGCACTTTCACACTTGCGGCAGAGGATTCCGGCAGGCAGTTCTGTCGCCAGCAATCTGGACGCAAACTGATGGCATTTGTCAGACGGATCCGGATGCGGATCCGTCTGATAAATGCATTGAAACACCGGATCCATCTCTCTGGTGTCACCCGGAACAAAGGATCCAGTATTTTTTTTTACAAATTTAAAGGTCTGCGCATGCGCGAACCGGAAGAACGGATCTGTCAATGCGGCAATTTTAATGCCGGATCCGGCACTAATACATTTCAATGGAAATTAATGCCGGATCCGGCATTCCGGCAAGTATTCAGGATTTTTAGCCGGAGAGAAAAATACAGCATGCTGCTGGCCCAAAAACGTAAGAGGGGCTGAACTGATGCTTCCTGATTGCATACTGAATGGAATGCTCTCTATTCAGAATGCATTAGGATAAAACTGATCATTTTTTTCCCGGTATTAAGCTCCTGTGACGGAACTCAATACCGGAAAAGAAAAACGCTAGTGTGAAAGTACCCTTAGCTGTGCATTCTTTTTTTTCTATAAAATGAAGTTACATTTTAATACCCTATAATGGTTGCAGAGGCGAGAGGGATGCCAAACAGACTTTTTGCACGGTGCCATGTAACCTGAAGCCAGCTCTATTCTTACGGTAGTGTAGGTACTGCTCTTATTTTTCCCCATTTATATGCAACAATGTCTGCTCCCAAGGTCATCAAGCACAGTCACCACTGAAGTAGCAGAAACATTTCTTTCATGGTTTGCGGCTTGCGTTGCTTAATTTTTTTTAACTTTTTATTTGCTCATCAAACCTTGGACATAAACAATCTTTAACTGGAAAAAGTAATGGGAACTACCCAAGGTCACACATCTGCTGCTTTACACACTTTGTTATCAGTAATGTCACAATCATCAAGGACCTTCTATTCATTAAAAAGTTAAGGCACTGGAGGATGAAATATGCTGCTTTTTCAGTTTTTCCCTTGCAATTATAATATACACTTAAAGTGAAACTGTATTTTGAAGCAGTCTTTACTTTTGTAACTGTCAGTTAAAGGGAATGTATCACCTTTAGATGTTTTTTTTTTTTTTTACTAATCAAAATCTCATACTGGTACATATTCTTTTTTCTAATAATTTTTTACTGTATTTTCTTATAGTCGTTTTTTTACTCTATTTCCTGAACATGATTATAGGAGCAGCCATCTTGCCTGAGCTGCTGTTAACAATCTTTTGATATATGCTTTACAGCAGCCACATGGACATTGGGTAAAACATCTCCCAAAATTCATAGACATATGGTTAACATAACAATTTCATTTAAACAATAGGCCACTTTTTGACACTTAAAGGAAGGACACCATGTAGGGTAGGTATCCTGCAACAAAAACATACTTTTAATAAATCTTTACTTTAAAGGTTTGTTCTTTGACTTAGGCTACTTTCACATCAGCGTTTTAGTTTTCCGGTATTGAGATCCGTCATAGGTAGAGTTGAGCGGACACCTGGATGTTCGGGTTTGGCAGGTTCGGCCAAACTTGAAAAAAAAATTCGGGTTTGGGACCTGAACTTGACCCCGAACCCCATTGAAGTCAATGGGGACCCGAACTTTTGAGCACTAAAATGGCTGTAAAAATGTCATGGAAAGAGCTAGAGGGCTGCAAAAGGCAGAAAAATATGCTTAAGAGCATGGCAAATGCTCTGCAAACAAATGTGGATAGGGAAATGAATAAAAAAAACATAAAAGACCTTAAAAAAAAAAAATTAGGAATGATGTAGGAGGAAGAGGTTGAGGAGGCGGTGAATGGGTGGATGTGGCCGTGTAGGCTCACGTGGCGGTCTAGGTGGAAGCGGCGGCGAAGGAGGAATAGGTAGCCAACACAGATGTCTGTTATTTTGCATTTTTACATAGGGGTATCCCAAAATATTGGGACATATAAAAAATAAAAAAAGGAATAAGTGCACTTGAGTACAAGGATGGATGGTTGAGGCTGTTAGAACTGTCTATTCTGCACAAGGTACAGACAAGTCTTGTGGGATCCAGGCCTGGTTCATTTCAATAAACGTGAGCTTGTCCACATTGGCTGTGGACAGGCGGCTGCGTCTGTCTGTAATGACGCCTCCTGCCGTGCTCAATACACGTTCAGAGAGTACACTGGCTGCAGGGCAGGCCAGCACCTCCAAGGCATACAGGGCAAGCTCTGGCCATGTGGACAATTTGGAGACCCAGAAGTTGAATGGGGCAGAACAATCAGTCAGTACGTGTAGGCGTGTGCACAGGTACTGTTCCACCATGTTGTTCAAATGCTGCCTCCTGCTAACACACTGCATATCAGCAGTTGGGGCCGGTTGTTGGGGCGAGGTGACAAAGCTTTTCCACATGTCGGCCATGCTAACCCTGCCTTCTGAGGTGCTGGTGCTGAGACAGCTGCGTTGGCGACCTCTTCCTCCTCCCCTGCCTTGGCCTTGTGCTTCCACTTGTCCCCCGGCATCAGTCGGAAATGCTCTCAGAAGCGCGTCTACCAGCGTGTGCCTGTAGTAACGCATCTTCCAATCACGCATCTTCCAATCACGCACCAGTGAGGGAATTAAGGACGGCACATTGTAATTGTAACGGGGATCCAGCAGGGTGGCCACCCAGTAGTCAGCACACGTTAAAATGTGGGCAACTCTGCAGTCTTTGCGCAGGCACTGCAGCATGTAGTCGCTCATGTGTGCCAGGCTGCCAAGAGGTAAGGACAAGCTGTCCTCTGTGGTAGGCGTATCGTCTGCGTCCTCCCTATCGCCCCAGTTACGCACCAGTGATGGGCCCGAGCTGCATTGGATGCCACCCCGCTGTGAACATGCTTCATCCCCATCCTCCTCATCCTCCTCGTCCTCCAGTAGTGGGCCCTGGCTGGCCAAATTTGTACCTGGCCTCTGCTGTTGCACAAATCCTCTTTCTGAGCCACTTCTAAAAGACTGGCCTGAAAGTGTTAGAGATGACCCTCCTCCTCCTCGTCCTGGGCCACATCCTCTTCCATCATCGCCCTGAGTGTTTTCTCAAGGAGACATAGAAGTGGTATTGTAACGCTGATAACGGCGTCATCGCCACTGGCCATGTTGGTGGAGTACTCGAAACAGCACAACAGGGCACACAGGTCTCGCATGGAGGCCCAGTCATTGGTGGTGAAGTGGTGCTGTTCCGCAGTGCGACTCACCCGTGCGTGCTGCAGCTGAAACTCCACTATGGCCTGCTGCTGCTCGCACAGTCTCTCTAGCATGTGCAAGGTGGAGTTCCACCTGGTGGGCACGTAGCATATGAGGCGGTGAGCGGGAAGGCCGAAGTTACGCTGTAGAGCAGACAGCCGAGCGGTGGCAGGATGAGAACATCGGAAGCGCGCACAGACGGCCCTCACTTTACGCAGCAGCTCTGACATGTCGGGTAGTTATGAATACATTTCTGCACCACCAAATTCAGCACATGCGCCAGGCAAGGGATGTGCGTCAAACCGGCTAGTCCCAGAGCTGCAACGAGATTTCGCCCATTATCGCACACCACCAGGCCGGGCTTGAGGCTCACTGGCATCAACCACTCGTCGGTCTGTTGTTCTATACCCCGCCACAACTCCTGCGCGGTGTGGGGCCTGTCCCCCAAACACATCAGTTTCAGAACGGCCTGCTGACGTTTACCCCTGGCTGTGTTGAAGTTGGTGGTGAAGGTCTGTCGCTGACCGGATGAGGAGGTGGTAGAAGAGGAGGAGGAAGCCGAGTAGGAAGAGGAGGCAACAGGAAGCAAAGAATGATGAAGGACGTGAGCCAAACAGCTCTCCGTCTGGGGCCCAGCCGACACTACTTTTACCCAGTGTGCAGTTAGGGAGATATAGCGTCCCTGGCCGTGCTTACTGGTCCACGTATCTGTGGTTAGGTGGACCTTGCCACAGATGGCGTTGCACAGTGCACACTTGATTTTATCCGATACTTGGTTGTGCAGGGAGGGCACGACTCTCCTGGAGAAGTAGTGGCGGCTGGGAACGACGTACTGTGGGACAGAAAGCGACATAAGCTGTTTGAAGCTGTCCGTCTCCACCAGCCTGAATGACAGCATTTCAAAGGCCAGTAGTTTAGAAATGCTGGCATTCAGGGCCAGGGATCAAGGGTTGCTAGGTGGGAATTTACGCTTTCTCTTAAAGGTTTGTGAGATGGAGAGCTGAATGCTTCCGTGTGACATGGTGGAGATGCTTGGTGACGGAGGTGGTGTTGTTGGTGGCACATCCTCTGTTTGCTGGGCGGCAGGTGCCAATGTTCCTCCAGAGGCGGAGGAAGAGGCCGAGGCAGCAGCAGAAGAGGGAGCAGGAGGGGCCTGAGCCCTTTCTTGGTTTTGAAGGTGCTTACTCCACTGCAGCCTGTGTCTCGCATGTAGATGCAGGTTGTGCTAAGGTTCAGAACGTTAATGCCTCGCTTCAGGCTTTGATGGCACAGCGTGGAAACCACGCACGTCTTGTCGTCAGCACATTGTGTGAAGAAGTGCCATGCCAGGGAACTCCTTGAAGTTGCCTTTGGTGTGCTCAGTCCCTGGTGACGGTGGCCAGTAGCAGGCAAACTGTTTTGGCGATGGCTGCTCTGCTTTTGCACCCTGCTCCCGCTTTTGCTACGCTGTTGGCTCGGTCTCACCACTGCCTCTTCCTCCGAAGTCAGTGTTACAACCTTCATTCCATGTGGGGTCTAGGACCTCATTGTCCCCTGCATCGTCTTCCACCCAGTCTTCCTCCCTGACCTCCTTTTCGGTCTGCACACTGCAGAAAGACGCAGCAGTTGGCACCTGTGTTTCGTCATAATCAGAGACGTGCTGAGGTGGTATTCCCATGTCCTCATCAGGAAACATAAGTGGTTGTGCATCAGTGCATTCTATGTCTTCCACTTCTGGGGAAGGGCTAGGTGGATGCCCTTGGGAAACCCTGCCAGCAGAGTCTTCAATCAGCATAAGAGACTGCTGCATGACTTGAGGCTCAGACAGGTTCCCCGATATGCACGGGGGTGATGTGACAGACTGATGGGCATGGGTTTCAGGCGCCACCTGTGTGCTTTCTGCAGAAGACTGGGTGGGAGATAATGTTAACGTGCTGGATCCACTGTCGGCCACCCAATTGACTAGCGCCTGTACTTGCTCAGGCCTTACCATCCTTAGAACGGCATTAGGCCCGACCAAATATCGCTGTAGATTCTGGCGGCTACTGGGACCTGAGGTAGTAGTTTCAGTAGGACGTGTAGCTGTGGCAAAACGGCCACGTCCTCTCCCTGCACCAGAAGCTCCACCAACACCACCACCACGACCGTGTCCCTTATTAGATGTTTGTCTCATAGTTAGCGTTCACAAAGCAAAGTCTGATATGGGTGGGGCTCACAGTCTTGCTTTGTTCACATTGCACTGGCTGTCCTGCTAGGCATTTGTGTGCAGGCTGGGCTGTGAGCTGGATTACATCACCCCCAGACCCTGTTCACACCACAGTTAGCGTAGTGGTAGGACCCTTTGCCATGCTGAGTGAC
The DNA here is from genome assembly GCF_905171765.1 of Bufo bufo. Taxonomy (NCBI): domain Eukaryota; kingdom Metazoa; phylum Chordata; class Amphibia; order Anura; family Bufonidae; genus Bufo; species Bufo bufo. Next base: position 159,457,357 of record NC_053393.1, on the reverse strand, counting down.
CGTGACGTGGTGCATGAAGGGCTCCGATATTTTCCTGACAGGAATATATTGGCGAAAGTCTCAGCTTTTAATATCTGCTTGTATGACCAGCTAGTATAGTCAGTGGCATATCCTTTTGGTGCATTTTTCTCAGTGATTTATATAATTGTATTTTCATCCGCACAATGCTCTGGCCTGTGCAGGATGCTTTTGTGGTGCATGTGGACCTCGCTGGCGTCCTCCTTTGTACGCATTAATTGCTCGGGATGGTCGTTTGCTGCGGTCCACATGCGGTGGGACTGCTCCCCCAATGAGAAACACGCTACAGTGTTTGGGGTTTGAGCAGCTCCTCCATATCTGCCACGATATTTCTGTGGTTCACATGCGATGGGACTGCTCGCCCAATGAGAAACACGCTACAGTGTTTGGGGTTTGAGCAGTTCCGCCATATTGGCCACTGCAATTCTACAGTCATTTTGTTTTAAATGTCTTGAATGTGCCTTCATCTGGCAATTGAACATTCCTTTGCACTTGGAATCCTCCATCACATGGTCTGATATGGGTGGGGCTCACAGTCTTGCTTTGTTCACATTGCACTGGCTGTCCTGCTAGGGTTTTTTCACCCCAGTAAGCACAAAGCCGTATTTCTGGCCTAAATGTGACAGTCACTTATGCACGTCTAATCCCAGATGTGCAGTATATATCAGAGGGTTTTTTCACCCCAGTAACCAAAAAGCCGTATTTCTGGCCTAAATGTGACAGTCACTTATGCACGTCTAATCCCAGATGTGCAGTATATCAGAGGGTTTTTGCACCCCAGTAAGCACAAAGCCATATTTCTGGCCTAAATGTGACAGTCACTTATGCACGTCTAATCCCAGATATGCAGTATATCAGAGGGTTTTTTCACCCTAGTAACCAAAAAGCCGTATTTCTGGTTTAAATGTGACAGTCACGTATGCACGTCTAATCCCAGATGTGCCGTATATTAGAAGGTTTTTTCACCCCAGTAAGCACAAAGCCGTATTTCTGGCCTAAATGTGACAGTCACTTATGCACGTCTAATCCCAGATGTGCAGTATATCAGAGGGTTTTTTCACCCCAGTAACCAAAAAGCCGTATTTCTGGCCTAAATGTGACAGTCACTCATGTACGTCTAATCCCAGATGTGTAGTATATTAGAGGGTTTTTTCACCCCAGTAACCAAAAAGATGTATTTCTGGCCTAAATGTGACACTCACTTATGCACGTCTAATCCCAGATGTGCAGTATATTAGAGGGTTTTTTCACCCCAGCAAAAAGCTGTATTTCTGGACTTTCAGACATGCAGATATCCTGTGCTAGTGCACTATCGTTGCATAAAATGGCTGCCGACTATGTATTGATATTGACAAACTGAAGTAAAAAAAGTTTGTTTTCAGCAGTAGTTGGCTCAGGGCAGGCTTAAAAAACACCCACAAAACACATTTGCTGTAGATCGCCGAGTAAAAAAAGCAGTTCTTGATAAGATTTCTCCCTGATCTCTCCCTCACAGCAGCTGCAGCCTCTCCCTACACTAATCCAAGCAGATGTGCAGTATATTAGAAGGTTTTTTCACCCCAGTAAGCACAAAGCCGTATTTCTGGCCTAAATGTGACAGTCACTTATGCACGTCTAATCCCAGATGTGCAGTATATCAGAGGGTTTTTTCACCCCAGTAAGCACAAAGCCATATTTCTGGCCTAAATGTGACAGTCACTTATGCACGTCTAATCCCAGATGTGCAGTATATTAGAGGGTTTTTTCACCCCAGTAACCAAAAAGATGTATTTCTGGCCTAAATGTGACATTTACTTATGCACGTCTAATCCTAGATGTGCACTATATGAAAAAAGGTGTTTTTTTTAACCCCAGTAAGCAAAAAGCTGTATTTCTGGACTTGCAGACATGCAGATATCCTGTGCTGGTGCACTATCGTTGCATAAAATGGCTGCCGATTATGTATTGATATTGACAAACTGAAGTAAAAAAAAGTTCATTTTCAGCAGTAGTTGGCTCAGGGCAGGCTTAAAAAAATTGTGCACTGCACCCACAAAACACATTTGCTGTAGATCACTGAGTAAAAAAAGCAGTTCTTGATAAGATTTCTCCCTGATCTCTCCCTCACAGCAGCTGCAGCCTCTCCCTACACTAATCCGAGCAGAGTGACGGGCGGCGCTACGTGACTCCTGCTTAAATAAAGGCTGGGTCACATGCTGCAGTTGGCCAATTACAGCCATGCCAATAGTAGGCATGGCTGTGATGGCCTTTCGGGGCAAGTAGTATGACGCTTGTTGATTGGCTGCTGTGCAGCCTTTCAAAAAGAGTTCGCTCAACTCTAGTCATAGGGGCTCAATATCGGGGAAAAAAAATGCTTCAGTTTTGTCCCCTAGATTGTCAATGGGGACAAAACTGAACTGAACAGAACGGAATGCTCCGAAATGCATTCCGTTCCGTTTAGTTACGTTCCCATACCGGAGAGCAAACCACAACATGTTGTAGTTTGCTTTCCGTCCTGGGATGCGGAGCAAGACTGATCCGGCATGACCCCCAATGCAAGTCAAGGGGGACGGATTCGTTTTCTCTGACACAATCTGACACAAAAGAAAACGGATCCGTCCTTCATTGACTTTCAATGGAGTTCATGATGGATCCGTCTTGGCAATGTTAAAGATAATACAACCGGATCCATTCATAACAGATGCAGATGGTTGTATTATCAGTAACTGAACACTGCCGGTTCCAGCAAATGTGAAAGTAGCCTTAGATATTGATTAGCTATCCTCAAGGGTTCAACACATGGCACCACCACTGGTAAGATGTTTCGGGAAGTCGCCGGCTTTGGAGACTATACAGTGGATCAGTGGCGGATTATAATAGGGACGTTCGGGTCGGCATCCCTGGGCCCGGCATCGCGGGGGGGCCCAACGTCGACCCAAACGCCCACATACTGCGGCGGGACACACAAGCACATACTTCCCTGCCCCGCCGCCTATCACTGCCATAGGCTTCAAGCCTAGTAGGCCTGAGGCCTATGTGATGGTAAAAGTCCGGCGCGGTGTGTGTGGTGACGTCATCGCGCGGCATGCGTGACGACATCATTGCGCGCCTATATATCGGTGCGCGCAGGGCTTTGATGTACGTGTGCCTGCATCACCATTCTGGACACAGGTAAGTATTAGCTTTTTTTTATTTTTATTTTTTTATTTGTGCGCCAACTTTGGGGGGCAGAGGAGGACATATTACTACAGGGACAGTGGGGGCAAATGTTTCCATGGGGGCAAATTACTTAATTGGGGGCAGTGTGGGGGCAAATTATTTAATGAAGGGGCAGTGTGGTGGCAAATTACTTAATGGTGGGCAGTGTCGGGGCAAATTACTTAATGGATGGCAGTGTCAGGGCAAATTACTTAATGGGGGCAGTGTGGGGGGTTATTACTTGATGGGGACAGTGTGGGGGCAAATTACTTTGTGGGGGCAAACTACTACATGGGGAACAGTGTGTGGGGGGAATTACTATATGGGGAAAGTGTGTAGCAAATTACTATATGGGGCAGTGTGGGGGAAATTACTATATGGGGCAGTGTGGGGGAAATTACTATATGGGGGCCATGTGGGGGTAATTACTATATGGGGCCGTGTGGGGGTAATTACTATATGGTGGCAGTGTGGGGGAAATTACTATATGGGGTAGTGTTGGGGAAATTACTATATGGGGGTAGTGTTGGGGAAATTACTATATGGGGGTAGTGTTGGGGAAATTACTATATGGGGGTAGTGTGGGGGCATTGCTATAAGAGGACATTATTTTTGGGGACACTATACAGGCATTATTACCTGGAGCACAATATAGGGTGTTATTATTACTGGGGGCACTCTAAGGGACATTATAATTGCTGTAGACACTATAAGGACCTTTGGGGTAATTTATCAAACTGGTGTAAAGTAGAAATGGGTTAGATACCCATAGGAACAGATGCCACCTTTCATTTTTGACAGCTCCTTTGGAAAATGAAAGGTGGAATCTGATTGGTTGCTATGGGCACCTAAGCCAGTTCTACTTTACACCAGATTGATAAATGACCCCAATTATGAGAAATCTAACGTGTCTGTGTAACAAACTCTGTGGAGACGAGATGCGGCTGAAAGAATTTGTCATGGCGGTCTGGGTCAACCGGAGGAGAAGAGGAAAGAGAAGATCTACATGACAGCGGATGTCACTGGATGTAACAGGTATGTGGTGCTGTATTCTCCTATATGTAGTGCTGGCTCACTACTGTGACCTATGTCTCATCTTCTTCTCCAAGTTTTTTTTTTATCATAATCATATGTGTTTTAAATTTGGCAATTAAAATTTTAATTTGTCACCTGCAGTCCTATGTAACAACCCAGATAGCAGTGATAACTTTCTGTGTACAGATAATGTAGTAGATGTTCCATGCAGTCCTATGTAACACCCCACATAACACAATAGTTCACTGTGTTATGTGGGGTGTTACATAGGACTGCAGGTAACATCTATTACATCTGTACTCAGAGAGTTATGAGATGGTGCAGGTCAGACTCCTGGTACCCCCGCCAATCAGCTGTTTGAGGAGACCGCGATGTCCCAGTGAGCGTCGCAGCCTCTTTGCTCCTTACCAAGCACAGCTTACCAAGCTTCATACAGAAGAAAATCTAAAACTAAAATGGAGGGGGGGGGGGGGGGGGACCCGAGCTGGGTAGAAAGCCCCGGGCCTATCATGCGCTTATTCTGCCCTTGCATTGGATAGAGTAGGACACACAAAGAGCTGGTTGGTGGAGGTGCTGGGCGTGTGCCTAATCGGTTTTAGAGATGGGAACAATAAGGCAGGAGGAAACAGGGACTATCAATCAAACAACATGGGGGTGCTGGGCGGCATTACTTGTGGAGTGACGGTGCACCAAACAGTGCTGTTCCATCCATGGCGCACCTAAAACCTCTTTTGCAGACAAATTTAAAGAACAATTTCATATAATTACCAGACAGCAGTTTTACAGTAAAGGTATGGTTATATTCCAGGGCACTTACTGTAGCTGGCCAGCTAAGGCTACTTTCACACTGGCATTTTGGCTTTCCGTTTGTGAAATCCGTTCAGGTCTCTCACAAGCGGTCCAAAACTGATCAGTTTTGCCCTGATGCAGGGATGCCCAACCTTTGGATCTCCAGCTGTTGCAAAACTACAACTCCCAGAATGCCCGGACAGCTTACAGCTATCAGCCTACAGCAGGGCATTTTGGGAGTTGTAGTTTTGCAACAGCTGGAGGGCTGCAGGTTGAGCATGCCTGCCCTAATGCATTCTGAATGGAAAAGGATCCGCTCAGAATGCATCAGTTTGCCTCCGTTCTGATGAAACTGAGCCAAACGTATCCGTTCTGACACACAATATAAGTCAATGGGGACGGATCCATTTTCTATGACACAATCTGGCACCATAGAAAATGAATCCGTCCTCCATTGACTTTCAATGGTGTTCAAGATGGATCCATCTTGGCTATGTTAAAGATAATATAAACAAATCCGTTCTGAATGGATGCAGACGTTTGTATTATCTGAACGGATCCGTTTGTGCAGATCCATGACGGATCCGCACCAAACGCAAGTGTGAAAGTAGCCTAAGACCTGTGCTAGGTTGCTAATATAGCTTATATGTTTATATAGCTAAACATGCCAATAACCTTAATACAGTTCCTATGTTTGTGTTTTAAAGACAAAAGCAGAGTTATGTACAGTGACTTCATGTTTGAATGTAATATAACTGTTGTATATTGTGTTCACAGAAGCAGAAAAGATAATATGCCTTTAAGATTCATTATATGGATGTGAGGTAAGCTCAATGACACAGCAGAAACAACAGGAAGCATAGAGTTAAACTGTTGTTGCTGGGCAGGAGTCTTGACCAATCACAGCCTGACCAATCACAGCCAGCCTCACACACAGCCTGTGTGGGAAATTCCCCTAGCAGGAGCTGCTAGAATCATTACACCAGAGGAGAGAAGCTGATAAGACATTCACTCCACTAAGAGCTGCGTTTTATGGAAGCAGAGAGGCCAAAATAGGTATTTAAAGCAGTTACATAATGTTCCTACTGGTAATATAGTGATTAGAACTGTATACTGAACCAGTTATATGTGTGTTTACTTACAGTTCCACCAATTGCAAACTTCAAAGTTCACAATCCAAATTCAAATTCCATATTGCAATCCAAATTGCATACAACCATACCAGATCATACTCAACTAATTTGCAAATAGTTACTGCTAACTGCATACTGCAAATTGCAATCAAATTCAGCAAGTGAACTATTAGTTAGCTCAGATATACCTCTCAGAGAGATCATAAAATGCTTAAATAACTTAAAGTGAGAGTACAGATACTGAGAAATATATCCACCATTTTATGTTGAATGACAAGATTGAACAGTTAAACCACCATTTTATGCATACCGCCATTTTATGATACTTTATTCAACACGTGTTTTGTACATGGACTATCAGCTGCTGAGGCGGCAGTGTTTTATGAAGAAAAGTTGAAGTTAAAAAGGAAGTTATTTCAAGCATTTGGTGTGCTCTTTAAACCTACTGTTTCAATAGAAAGGCTCTAGAGGAATTACAGAGTAATAGACAGTCTGGTTAGACTAAAAGTCAGAGATAACGAAATTCTTCTAATGCCACAGCGCAAAAGGCACTTCATAGTGCTGCGCCTGCCACACTTACTCTACATGGTAGTATGCTTAATTAGAAAGTGATTTTTCAGCTAACAGACTCCCTTTAAGAATTTGCATTAGGCCTGTAGTGAAGTGGGGGCACTTGGTTTCCCAGTCCTGCAGACTTATTATCAGGATCAGAGTTGTAGAGGGAGTGGTTTTGATATTGATATTATATGAAAGAATAGATTTTAATGTGGCGCACTAGGATAATTGTAAATAGGGACGTCATATTTGGAAACTATTTTACTGTTTGCATAAAGAACTAAACTATATAAAGTTAAAGTGAATCTCTATGCTATCTGTGTTGATTATTTTAATTATTATATCTATAAAGCACCTAGGGGGTTCCCTTATCCTCATACAGAGCTCTAAACACCCTGCATAGTCAAAAAAGTCTAAATTCTGGCTGCCTGTTGCCGCTACTAGCTGGAGGTTAGAATCTGACTGCACACTCCTGTATTACTGAGTTCATTGTATCGCAGTATGCGGTAAGCTGCTAGGCTTTTTCTACTGGTGGCTGCAGGCAGCCATAACTTCCTAATTTAAAAGACATCTGTCAGCAGGTTTGTCCCTATGACACTGGCTGACCTGTTACATGTCCGGTTGACAGCTGAAGGCACCTGTGTTGGTCTCATTTTCATATGAGCCCGCATTGCGGAGAAAAATGATGTTTTAATACACTGACGAGCCAAAGGGTAACAATGTTTTGAACTTTTGACTTTCAGGCTCCATATCTCACCATCCACTACAGCTTCCAACGTGAGACTACTATCATTTTATTGACAATCATCTTGGCGATCTCATACATAAATTGGACTTGCGGGAAAAAAACTGTGAGGTAGAAGCTAGTTTGCCTCATCTTAGGGGAAAAAATTCCTTCCCGTTTTGATCTGTTAATGGATTCATCATGGATCCATCCGAAATTAAATCTAGTGAAAGGATAAAGATGTAGCATATATGAACTGTCTAATTTGATTGGGGCTTGCAGAAATCCTTGCACTCGGTACCAAACAATCCTAATCACATGAATGGAACTGATTTTTAGTCGCAGTAAACTCTGCCACAAATCTGCCATAGTTACTAATAGCACCCATTACGCTGTCTCACTTCTCAACACTTCAGCAACATTTTCCTGTGTCCTCTTGGTGGGTGCACTGTTCTGATTTAAAGGGGTTGTCCAACTGTTTTATACTGATGACCTATCCTCAGGATCTGATATGGTGGGGGTCTGACTTCCGGCATCCCTGCCTTTCAGCTATTAGAGGAGGCTGCGGCACTCCAGTGAGCGCCAAAGCCTCCTTAAAAGTCACCAAGAACAGCGCCGTACATTGTATAGTGGCTGTGCTTGGTATTGCAGTTTAGCCCTATTCCCTTGTATGGGACTGAGCTGTGCCTAGGCCACATGACCGATGAATGTGGCCTCACTGGCCTATGGTAAGCTGTATGGAGGCTGTGGAAGTCACTGTAGCACTGCTAGGAGTTGGATGCCCACCGATTAGATATTGATGTCCTATCCTGAGCATAGGTCATCAGTATAAAACACTCCAGACAACCACTTTAAGCCACCTTGTTCCTGGAGTCTGGTTTCATGCTCCTATAGTCTCGTTCCTAGTCTCTGTTCCTTGCTGTTCTCCTGGTTCCAACTTCTGGCAATGGTACTTGGAACGCATATAAGCAGCAACACTCATGGTACTGGAAGGTCATTGTTGTGGTCAGCCTGACCGTATATAGTTTTTTCTCAATCCACATTGTTTCCTGATATATATGCACAGTATACTGTATATCAGTAAACAGTGTGTATTGCAAAAAATATATCTTAGTTGAGTATGACATTCACATTTATATCACGATTTAATATATTTATGTAAAATAAGGATTCAGAAATAGTCTGGGACTAAATAAAAGTGTTGTATTGTTTGTATAGGAAACAATGATTTAAATACAATGCTTGTAAAATACATTCCAGTAATACATTGGTGCTTAGCGGGAACTCCATTCTTCTTGACAGCTGTTCTCTCAATTATTTGGTTGTGATTATATTTAAATATGTTTATGCTGTTAATTTGTAGCTGCCAAACATGCCGTTACATATCACACTACATCATCTATTTCATTTGCTTTGAGCTTCAAGCCAAGTTCCTGCAAATGTCATTAACAGCATTAATGGAGACAAATTCCATATAGACTATTAGGAAAACTATTTTAAGGATGTAGATAACATATACAGATAACACCTGGATTATTATGGAAGTAATGACTGATCCTAAATTATAGGAAAAGTATTCCAAAATATGGAACCCTACTCAAGTTAGTATAATAAGGTTTGTAATTGCATTATATAGGCTTCCTTAAGGTACTTCCTATGTGAATTTGTCCGCTTTCACACAAGCGTAATTGCAATCCATATATAGCGTGGATTTTATGTACAGGAATCCGCTGCTAATGTTAATGAATAAGGTTATTCACATGGACGTATAATTTCCGTTGGCATTTGAAATCCGCAGCATGTTCAAGTTTTCTGCGGATTTGTTTCTAAGTAAGCCCATTACAGTCCATGGGAGTGTATCAAAAATGCAGGGAGGAAGAAATCCGTATATAAATGTGCTTGTGCTTGTGTGAAAGCGGCGTATACTGTATGTGTTTTCCTTTTTCTGTTACAGTTGAGATGATGAGGGCACATTTGACCATACTCAGTTGGCTAGATGAGGCGTCTAAGTTATCTATGTTCTTCATCATTAACCCATTCACAGAGATATGTCCTTTCATGCTGAGATCTACATTTCACAACCTTTGGAATAATCACCAGTTGGTTGACTTTGCTGGGATGGAGAACAAGCTGACACCAGTTGGACATTATATGACTGGCAGAAAATAATCATAATAATGAAAAAAAGATCACTAATTGTGCATGAGCTTCTTGAGTAGCATACATAACATTAGTAGTTTATATTAAAACAGCTTAAGAACTTTAACAACAGTTATGTCAGTATCTCGCTAACATCAAATGCTTCTGGTAGGGAATAATAAATTACAATGACCTGTAGAAACTTGACTAATTTCAGGTTTAGTGTGCATGTAAGGGCAATATCATCACCAAGACAACTTCTGTCCATATTCTCTATCATAGAGGGGACCTCTTGCTCAGAACCCCCTCTATGAGCCACAACAGAGATACTATCAAGCAGTAGTTGGCGCTGTGGCATACTCAGGCTGTCCATATATTAAATGGTGGTCATTCATCAAATAGTCACCATGCAATGTTAAGAAACCTAGCTCTAGCACTGTCTCTTCCCACTGGCACAACTGGCTGACTAGATAATCTTAAAGTACAGATGGACAGCCAATCAGGAAATCTGACTGGCCAGCCAATCAGTGACACCAGTTGGCGACTGATTAGAAACGTTAAGCCATCTGGCCAATCAGAGCACTAGATGCTCAACTTGAAGTCTTTATATCAGTGCCAGTTATTACTTTACAAAATATGATTTTGGATTACTGTTTTTTTTAGTTTTTTGCTTGATGTGGTTTATCCATGACCATTCCTTTGGATTATCCTTTAGCTTACTATCTGTTGTAAGCTATTGTCTCCTGTCTACCTGCTGTTGTTGGCCTCATTTTGCACCTAACCATGCTTCTGGCTCATCCTCTGGTTTGATATATTCTGCTGTATTTTGGTAATGAACCTAGGATCCGATTTTGCATTGTCACGAACCAGCGGGTGTGAACCCACTGTGCCACATGACCAACCTCCTCTAAGGGCACTGTCTAAGGGAACCCTTCATTCATTACATACCCCAGATGGTGGGGATAGACTTTCCCAAGGGGAACACCAGGTCGCTACCTCTTGAGGTAGATTGGCACACGAAGAAGCTGGTCCAGGCGGACCAGTGGGTACCAGAGCAAGGTACCAGAGGTACAGGTGTAGTCAACAGGCCGTGTCGTAACCAGGAGCTACAATGCAGGACCAAAGGATGAGACAGAGACAAAGTCAAACATGCAATGGGTCAGGACAAGCGCCTCAGGTACAGGTTAGGCAATCCGGGTCAGCAACAGGAGAGATGAGAGAGGACAAATAAGGATCAAACAGGAAACAGTCCAGAATACAATCACGGGTCAGGAATGCAGGAACATAAGCACAAACAACAGCAACGTTTGCACGACACAAGGACCTTTGATGCTCAGGCACCTGGGAAGAGGGCTGGACCACTTATATATATGCAGGATTACTGGGTTTGGTCACACAGGTCACACATGCTAAACCTTGAAATCATAGGAAGTCACGTGCGCTGGCCCTTAACGAGGTGCTAGAGGGAGCCGGCTGGAAGGCATAGAGCAGATTCCAGGACGGACGACACCTGAAAGGACAGAGCCCAGGACTGCAACAGTGAATAGGAAGATACCGGCAGCAGTTCACCAAAGCAAAGTTAGAGGTCGGTGGAGTGTCCTTAACCACCTCCGGACCGCTGTACGCACAGACGCGTCCTGGAGGTGGTTGTTTAATTCCTCCTGGACGCGCCGGCGCGTCCTCTCGCGAGACGCGAGATTTCGCTCCAAGCCGGCCCGCGCATGCGCATCGCGGGCCGGCAAAAGTTAAAGAACAAGTTCGTCACCAGCCTGCCAGCAATGATCATTGGCTGGCAGGCTGGCGATTTTTAAAAAATCCAATCACAAGCCATATAACAGATCATATTAGTAAATATGATCTGTTATATGGCTTCTCTGCTCCTCTGCTGGTCCTTTTCGTCGGTTGGATCCAGCAGAGAAGCAGACATCACTGTGAGTACACACCAAACACTGCCCTTAGCCCCTGATCACCATCCATCACCCCCATCATCCAAATTAACCCCTTGATCGCCCCCTGTCAATCACTTAGTGAAAGACAAAAAGTGATCAGTGTAAACTGACACTTTTTTTTTTCACTAGTATTGGCTGTTAGGTTTTAGGGATAGTTTAGGCCCCTTGGTTAGGTAGTTAGCATCAGTTAGCGCCCACCCCACCGCACCGCAGTCACTTTTATTCGCTGTTTAGCGTATCGCTAATCAGCATTTGTACTTTTATAGTATCTGTAAGTGATCAAAACTGATCACGGTCAGATCTATAATAGTATTAGTGTCACTTTAGTTTCCCCTCCACCCAAAACGCAGTGTTTGCCTGATCAGGCCTGATCGGTCGCCCACACGTGCGTTCACCCACGCCCGCCCCACCGCAGTGACAAAAAATTATTTTTTTTTGATCACTGCACATTCACTTTACACGCTCTGCGGCGATAAAAAAATCAGTTTTGATATTTTTTATCAACCGCAGCGGCCTCCGGTACTTCGCTAGCCTCCCCTTTGTAAGACAGGCTTGCTTTTTTTCTTGGGTAGTCTCAGGGAATACCCCTAAATTTAGTAGTCCAAATGTCAAACAGGGGGTATTCTTCTGAAGAGGCCTACAGGATTCTGACCCAGTCGGATGAGGAGTGGGAACCCTCATCTGACGAATCTAGCGGGTCAGAATATGAACCTGTAGAAAGCAGTGGCTCTCTGACCCAAAGTTCGGACGAGGAGGTTGAGGTCCCTGGCAGCACCAGGCGTACCCGGCCCCGTGTCGCTAGACCACAGGTTATGCAGGATCCGCTTCAAGAGCAGCAGAGTGGGGCTGTCGCTGCCGGATCACGTGGTGAGGCATACACCAGCAGCGCAGCCCTTCCTGGACCTAGTACCAGCACTGCCGTACAACCTGGTGAAGTAGCGAGCACCAGAAGGGCAGTTGAAGCTGGTACGGTGGCACGTGCACTAGTTACCCCGTCGCAGCCACCGCACAGACAGGCCCGTAGAGCCCCTAGAATCCCTGAGGTGCTGGCAAACCCTGATTGGCAGTCACCAACTTCAGCCGCACCAGTAGTTCCCCCTTTCACCGCCCAGTCTGGAGTTCGGGTTGAGACGGCTCAGATCAGTACGGCCCTGGGATTTTTTGAGCTGTTCTTGACTGCGGAGCTCTTGGACTTAGTCGTGGCAGAGACCAACCAATATGCCACACAATTTATAACCGCAAACCCGGGAAGCTTTTATGCCCAGCCTTTCCGGTGGAAACCAGTCCAAGTTTCCGAACTTAAAATTTTTCTGGGCCTTCTCCTCAACATGGGCCTGACAAAAAAGCATGAATTGCGGTCATATTGGTCAACGCACCCAATTCATCACATGCCCATGTTCTCTGCTACTATGTCCAGGACACGATTTGAGGCCATCCTGCGTTTCCTGCACTTTAGCGACAACACCACCTCCCGTCCCAGAGGCCACCCAGCTTTTGACCGGCTCCACAAAATTCGGCCCCTCATAGACCATTTCAACCAGAAATTTGCAGATTTGTATACCCCTGAGCAAAACATCTGCGTAGACGAGTCCCTAATACATTTTACCGGGCGCCTTGGCTTCAAACAATACATCCCAAGCAAGCGTGCCCAGTATGGGGTCAAATTGTATAAGCTCTGTGAAAGGGCCACAGGCTATACCCACAAATTTCGGATCTATGAGGGAAAAGATCAGACCCTGGAGCCGGTCGGTTGCCCTGACTACCTGGGGAGCAGTGGGAAGACAGTCTGGGACTTGGTGTCACCCTTATTCGGCAAGGGGTACCATCTTTATGTGGACAATTTTTACACAAGTGTGGCCCTCTTTAGGCATTTGTTTCTAGAACGGATTTGCGCCTGTGGCACCGCGCGAACTAGTCGCGTGGGCTTCCCCCAACGGCTTGTAACCACCCGTCTTGCAAGGGGGGAGAGGGCTGCCTTGTGTAACGAAGAACTGCTCGCGGTGAAATGGAGAGACAAGCGTGACGTTTACATGCTCTCCTCCATTCACGCAGACACGACAATACAAATTCAAAGGGCAACCCGTGTCATTGAAAAGCCCCTCTCAGTCCACGACTATAATTTGCTCATGGGAGGGGTGGACTTCAATGACCAGATGTTGGCTCCCTATTTAGTTTCCCGCAGAACCAGACGCTGGTATAAGAAGGTGTCTGTATATTTAATTCAATTGGCGCTCTACAATAGTTTTGTTCTCTACAGTAAGGCTGGGAGAACACGATCCTTCCTCAAATTCCAGGAAGAGATCATCGAGAACCTCCTTTACCCAGGAGGTTCCGTGGCCCCATCCACCAGTGTAGTTAGCCGTCTACACGAGCGACATTTCCCCAGTGTCGTTGCTGGTACCTCAACCCAACCGCCACCCCGAAAAAAATGTCGTGTCTGTAGCAGGAGTGGAATAAGGCGTGACACCCGCTATTTCTGTCCTGACTGTCCGGACCACCCTGCCCTATGCTTAGGAGAGTGTTTCCGGAAGTACCACACACAGGTACACCTAGCATAGGGATCACATCTCACCAGGACAGGCACACAGGGCTATTAGGGCCCTTTCTCTCACAGCTGCTGCAAACCTCTCCTTTCACCTGGGATAAAGTGCATAACGTACTTCGCCACATCTTTGGGCGATTTGCGCTTTGCACATTGTCCCATGGGGAAGGAGAGGTTTGTTCTATAAAGGTAAAAAAAACAAAACAAAAAAAAAATTACCGGTAAGTAAAAAAGTTAAAAAAGTTTAAAAAAGTTAATATGTTCTGTTCTAAAGTTAATAAAGTTATTGCTTTGCGGCCTGGTTTTTTCTTTTTTGTTTTGTTTTTTTTTACCTTCCAGGTGGACCAACCGATCGACCAGCTGCAGCACTGATGTGCATTCGGACAGAAGCATTGCGCTGCTGTCAGATTACACGCAAGTCGGTGTATGCGGCGCTGCAAGACGAGATTTCTCCTCTGCAGTAAAAGATATGTTTGCCGAGGCATATGAGCTGAGGAGGTGGCGGTGTTCATATACTTTGGCAAACACTTTGTATATATAAAAAAAAAAATCCCGGCAATGATTTATTCATCCACATCGATTGATGTGAATGGAGAAATCTGGTTTGCCAGGGCATACGAGCTGAAGTGGGTATGGATGTTGGGCGGAGCTCCTATGTCCTGGCAGACGCCTTTCCCCTCCTTTTTCTTTTTTTGGCAGAAATTTTTTCATCCACATTGATCGATGCGAATGAAGAAATCTGTGCCGTTCATTTTTTTCTTTCAGCCCAGAGGCTGAACGGAAAAAAAAAATCTCATTACCTGTATGCTCAATATAAGGAGAATAGCAGAAACTCCTAATGCTGGGCATACATGTAATGATTGCGGAGACCCTCAAATGCCAGGGCAGTACAAACACCCCACAAATAACACCATTTTGGAAAGAAGACACCCCAAGGTATTCGCTGAGGGGCATATTGAGTCCATGAAAGATTGAAATTTTTGTCCCAAGTTAGCGGAAAGGGAGACTTTGTGAGAACAAAATCAAAAAAATCAATTTCCGCTAACTTGTGCCAAAAATTTTTTTTTTCAATGAACTCGCCATGCCCCTCATTGAATACCTTGGGGTGTCTTCTTTCCAAAATGGGGTCACATGTGGGGTATTTATACTGCCCTGGCATTTTAGGGGCCCCAAAGCGTGAGAAGAAGTCTGGTATCCAAATGTCTAAAAATGCCCTCCTAAAAGGAATTTGGGCCCCTTTGCCCACCTAGGCTGCAAAAAAGTGTCACACATCTGGTATCTCCGTACTCAGGAGAAGTTGAGGAATGTGTTTTGGGGTGTCTTTTTACATATACCCATGCTGGGTGAGATAAATATCTTGGTCAAATGCCAACTTTGTATAAAAAAATGGGAAAAGTTGTCTTTTGCCAAGATATTTCTCTCACCCAGCATGGGTATATGTAAAATGACACCACAAAACACATTCCCCACCTTCTCCTGAGTACGGAGATACCAGATGTGTGACACTTTTTTGCAGCCTAGGTGGGCAAAGGGGCCCACATTCCAAAGAGCACCTTTCGGATTTCACAGGTCATTTACCTACTTACCACACATTAGGGCCCCTGTAAAATGCCAGGGCAGTATAACTACCCCACAAGTGACCCCATTTTGGAAAGAAGACACCCCAAGGTATTCCGTGAGGGGCATGGCAAGTTCCTAGAATTTTTAATTTTTAGTCACAAGTTAGTGGAAAATGATGATTTTTTTTTTTTTTCATACAAAGTCTCATATTCCACTAACTTGTGACAAAAAATAAAAACTTCCATGAACTCACTATGCCCATCAGCGAATACCTTGGGGTCTCTTCTTTCCAAAATGGGGTCACTTGTGGGGTAGTTATACTGCCCTGGCATTCTAGGGGCCCAAATGTGTGGTAAGGAGTTTGAAATCAAATTCAGTAAAAAATGACCTGTGAAATCCGAAAGGTGCTCTTTGTAATATGGGCCCCTTTGCCCACCTAGGCTGCAAAAAAGTGTCACACATCTGGTATCTCCGTACTCAGGAGAAGGTGGGGAATGTGTTTTGGGGTGTCATTTTATATATACCCATGCTGGGTGAGAGAAATATCTTGGCAAAAGACAACTTTTCCCATTTTTTTATACAAAGTTGGCATTTGACCAAGATATTTATCTCACCCAGCATGGGTATATGTAAAAAGACACCCCAAAACACATTCCTCAACTTCTTCTGAGTACGGAGATACCAGATGTGTGACACTTTTTTGCAGCCTAGGTGGGCAAAGGGGCCCATATTCCAAAGAGCACCTTTCGGATTTCACAGGTCATTTTTTACAGAATTTGATTTCAAACTCCTTACCACACATTTGGGCCCCTAGAATGCCAGGGCAGTATAACTACCCCACAAGTGACCCCATTTTGGAAAGAAGAGACCCCAAGGTATTCGCTGATGGGCATAGTGAGTTCATGGAAGTTTTTATTTTTTGTCACAAGTTAGTGGAATATGAGACTTTGTATGAAAAAAAATCAAAAAAAAAAAATCATCATTTTCCACTAACTTGTGACAAAAAATAAAAACTTCCATGAACTCACTATGCCCATCAGCGAATACCTTGGGGTCTCTTCTTTCCAAAATGGGGTCACTTGTGGGGTAGTTATACTGCCCTGGCATTCTAGGGGCCCAAATGTGTGGTAAGGAGTTTGAAATCAAATTCAGTAAAAAATGACCTGTGAAATCCGAAAGGTGCTCTTTGTAATATGGGCCCCTTTGCCCACCTAGGCTGCAAAAAAGTGTCACACATCTGGTATCTCCGTACTCAAGAGAAGGTGGGGAATGTGTTTTGGGGTGTCATTTTATATATACCCATGCTGGGTGAGAGAAATATCTTGGCAAAAGACAACTTTTCCCATTTTTTTATACAAAGTTGGCATTTGACCAAGATATTTATCTCACCCAGCATGGGTATATGTAAAAAGACACCCCAAAACACATTCCTCAACTTCTTCTGAGTACGGAGATACCAGATGTGTGACACTTTTTTGCAGCCTAGGTGGGCAAAGGGGCCCATATTCCAAAGAGCACCTTTCGGATTTCACAGGTCATTTTTTACTGAATTTGATTTCAAACTCCTTACCACACATTTGGGCCCCTAGAATGCCAGGGCAGTATAACTACCCCACAAGTGACCCCATTTTGGAAAGAAGAGACCCCAAGGTATTCGCTGATGGGCATAGTGAGTTCATGGAAGTTTTTATTTTTTGTCACAAGTTAGTGGAATAAGAAACCTTGTATGAAAAAAAATCAAAAAAAAAAAATCATCATTTTCCACTAACTTGTGACAAAAAATAAAAAATTCTAGGAACTCGCCATGCCCCTCACGGAATACCTTGGGGTTTCTTCTTTCCAAAATGGGGTCACTTGTGGGGTAGTTATACTGCCCTGGCATTCTAGGGGCCCAAATGTGTGGTAAGGAGTTTGAAATCAAATTCTGTAAAAAATGACCTGTGAAATCCGAAAGGTGCTCTTTGGAATATGGGCCCCTTTGCCCACCTAGGCTGCAAAAAAGTGTCACACATCTGGTATCTCCGTACTCAGGAGAAGGTGGGGAATGTGTTTTGGGGTGTCATTTTACATATACCCATGCTGGGTGAGAGAAATATCTTGGCAAAAGACAACTTTTCCCATTTTTTTATACAAAGTTGGCATTTGACCAAGATATTTATCTCACCCAGCATGGATATATGTAAAAAGACACCCCAAAACACATTCCTCAACTTCTCCTGAGTACGGAGATACCAGATGTGTGACACTTTTTTGCAGCCTAGGTGGGCAAAGGGGCCCACATTCCAAAGAGCACCTTTCGGATTTCACAGGTCATTTTTTACAGAATTAGATTTCAAACTCCTTACCACACATTTGGGCCCCTAGAATGCCAGGGCAGTATAACTACCCCACAAGTGACCCCATTTTGGAAAGAAGAGACCCCAAGGTATTCGCTGATGGGCATAGTGAGTTCATGGAAGTTTTTATTTTTTGTCACAAGTTAGTGGAATATGAGACTTTGTATGGAAAAAAAAAAAAAAAAATCATCATTTTCCACTAACTTGTGACAAAAAATAAAAAATTCTAGGAACTCGCCATGCCCCTCACGGAATACCTTGGGGTGTCTTCTTTCCAAAATGGGGTCACTTGTGGGGTAGTTATACTGCCCTGGCATTCTAGGGGCCCAAATGTGTGGTAAGGAGTTTGAAATCAAATTCAGTAAAAAATGACCTGTGAAATCCGAAAGGTGCTCTTTGGAATATGGGCCCCTTTGCCCACCTAGGCTGCAAAAAAGTGTCACACATCTGGTATCTCTGTATTCAGGAGAAGTTGAGGAATGTGTTTTGGGGTGTCTTTTTACATATACCCATGCTGGGTGAGATAAATATCTTGGTCAAATGCCAACTTTGTATAAAAAAATGGGAAAAGTTGTCTTTTGCCAAGATATTTCTCTCACCCAGCATGGGTATATATAAAATGACACCCCAAAACACATTCCCCACCTTCTCCTGAGTACGGAGATACCAGATGTGTGACACTTTTTT
The DNA here is from genome assembly GCF_905171765.1 of Bufo bufo. Lineage (NCBI taxonomy): Eukaryota > Metazoa > Chordata > Amphibia > Anura > Bufonidae > Bufo > Bufo bufo. Next base: position 159,438,713 of record NC_053393.1, on the reverse strand, counting down.
GCAGCCTAGGTGGGCAAAGGGGCCCATATTCCAAAGAGCACCTTTCGGATTTCACAGGTCATTTTTTACAGAATTTGATTTCAAACTCCTTACCACACATTTGGGCCCCTAGAATGCCAGGGTAGTATAACTACCCCACAAGTGACCCCATTTTGGAAAGAAGAGACCCCAAGGTATTCGCTGATGGGCATAGTGAGTTCATAGAAGTTTTTATTTTTTGTCACAAGTTAGTGGAATATGAGACTTTGTAAGAAAAAAAAAAAAAAAATCATCATTTTCCGCTAACTTGTGACAAAAAATAAAAAGTTCTATGAACTCACTATGCCCATCAGCGAATACCTTAGGGTGTGTACTTTCCGAAATGGGGTCATTTGTGGGGTGTTTGTACTGTCTGGGCATTGTAGAACCTCAGGAAACATGACAGGTGCTCAGAAAGTCAGAGCTGCTTCAAAAAGCGGAAATTCACATTTTTGTACCATAGTTTGTAAACGCTATAACTTTTACCCAAACCATTTTTTTTTTTACCCAAACATTTTTTTTTTATCAAAGACATGTAGAACAATAAATTTAGAGCAAAATTTATATATGGATGTCGTTTTTTTTCCAAAATTTTACAACTGAAAGTGAAAAATGTCATTTTTTTGCAAAAAAAACGTTAAATTTCGATTAATAACAAAAAAAGTAAAAATGTCAGCAGCAAAGAAATACCACCAAATGAAAGCTCTATTAGTGAGAAGAAAAGGAGGTAAAGTTCATTTGGGTGCTAAGTTGCATGACCGAGCAATAAACGGTGAAAGTAGTGTAGGTCAGAAGTGTAAAAAGTGGCCTGGTCTTTCAGGGTGTTTAAGCACTGGGGGCTGAGGTGGTTAAAAATTATTTTAGGGATTTAGGTCAAAAGCTTAGGGCAAGGACCTCAAAGGTAGTGTTTTCCGAAATACTACCTGTACCACGAGCCACACAAGAAAGGCAGCAGGAGATTAGGGAGGTTAACAAGTAGCTCAAGAACTGGTGTAGGATGGAGGGGTTTGGGTTCCTGGAGAACTGGGCCGACTTCTCTGTCGGCTACAGGCTCTATCGTAGGGATGGGCTGCACCTCAATGGGGAAGGGGCAGCTGTGTTGGGGAAGAAGATGGCTAGGAGGTTGGAGGAGTGTTTAAACTAGGGATTGGGGGAGGGTAATTACACTATAGGAGGGGAAGATAGTGCAGCTAGAGACCAGGGGCAAGGTAATGGGACTGGGGGAGAAATGGAAGGAGGGACTACTACAGTTCAGAAGGAAAGGTGTAGGGTAAAAAATATACATAAACCTCTTAATTGTATGTATACTAATGCCAGAAGCCTGACTAATAAAACTCGGGAACTGGAATTAGTGATGTGTGAGGAGGACTATGACATAGTGGGAATAACGGAAACATGGCTGGATGATAGCTATGACTGGGCAGTTAATGTACAAGGTTACAGTCTGTTTAGAAAGGATCGCCAAAACCGGAGAGGGGGAGGGGTCTGCCTTTATGTAAAGTCCTGTCTAAAGCCCACAGTCCGAGAAGATATAAGTAAGGGACATGAACATGTGGAGTCACTATGGGTAGAAATACATGGAGGCAAAAACAATAATAAAATACTAATAGGAGTTTATTATAAACCACAGAAAATCTACTACTAAATGAGATAGACGAGGCGGCAGATCATAATGAGGTCATTATTATGGGGGACTTCAACTACCGTATTTTTCGCCCTATAAGACGCACCGGCCCATAAGACGCACCTAGGTTTTTGAGGTGGAAAATAAGAAAAAATATATTTTGAACCAATAGGTGTGCTTTTGGTGGGTTTTGAACTGTTATGGGGGATCTGTGGGTGACGCACTGTTATGGGGGATCTGTGGGTGACGCACTGTTATGGGGGATCTGTGGGTGACGCACTGTTATGGGGGATCTGTGGGTGACGCACTGTTATGGGGGATCTGTGGGTGACGCACTGTTATGGGGGATCTGTGGGTGACGCACTGTTATGGGGGATCTGTGGGTGACGCACTGTTATGGGGGATCTGTGGGTGACGCACTGTTATGGGGGATCTGTGGGTGACACACTGTTATGGGGGATCTGTGGGGGACACTTATGGGGGATCTGTGGGTGACACTTATGGGGGATCTGTGGGTGACACTTATGGGGGATCTGTGGGTGACACTTATGGGGGATCTGTGGGTGACACTTATGGGGGATCTGTGGGTGACACTTATGGGGGATCTGTGGGTGACACTTATGGGGGATCTGTGGGTGACACTTAAGGGGGATCTGTGGGTGACACACTGTTATAGGGGATCTGTGGGGGACACTTATGGGGGATCTGTGGGGGACACTTATGGGGGATCTGTGGGGGACACTTATGGGGGATCTGTGGGGGACACTTATGGGGGATCTGTGGGGGACACTTATGGGGGATCTGTGGGGGACACTTATGGGGGATCTGTGGGGGACACTTATGGGGGATCTGTGGGGGACACTTATGGGGGATCTGTGGGTGACACTTATAGGGGATCTGTGGGTGACACTTAAGAGGGATCTGTGGGTGACACTTAAGGGGGATCTGTGTATGACAGTTATGGGGGGGATCTGTAGATGACACATATATAGCATCTTATGCTATGTGTCATTCATAAATCCCCTCCATAACAGTGTCCCTGTAGTGAATGACCCTCAATACAGGGGGTGGGGGTCGCATCTGCTTTTATAATGACAGCGGGGCCCGTGCAGTGACTGTATTCTACTACACGGGCCCTGCTCACTGTATAATAGTATCTGTAATAGTTAATTATGTATATACCGGTAATCGCATAATCAGCGCTACTTACAATTACAAGCGCTCGGTAGGTAGCAGAGAGGAGGGAGGAGGCAGGCCGGGAGGACAGGCGCTGGCAGCGTGAGTCACTACGTCATGCTCCCACGCTGCTTGCTTCATTCATAAAGTGGGCGGCGCAGGCGCGTGACGTAGTGAGTGACGCGCCGCCCGCCCGTCCTCCTGGCCTGCCTCCTCCCTCCTCTCTGCTACCTACCGAGCGCTTGTAGTTGTAAGTAGCACTGATTATGCGATTTTCGGTATATACATAATTAACTATTACAGATACGATTATACAGTGAGCGGGGCCCGTGTAGTAGAATACAGTCACTGCACGGGCCCCGCTGTCATTATAATAGCAGATGCCGGCCCCCAGCCCCTCCTCCCTCACAGCTGATACACCCGCCGAGCGGGTGTATCATTGAAAATTCGGCAAAATCATCAGCATTCGCCCCAAAAGACTCACTGCTATTTCCCCCCCACTTTTGGGGCGGAAAAAGTGTGTCTTATTGGGCGAAAAATACGGTACCCAGATATAGACTGGGAAACTGAAACCTGTACATCTCATAAAGGAAACAGGTTCTTGGCAATAACCAAAGACAATTACCTTTCCCAACTGGTTCAGGACCCGACTAGAGGGACGGCCATACAGGACTAAGTATTAACCAATAGACCTGACAGAACAACAGACGTGCAGGTTGGGGGACACCTGGGAAATAGTGACCATAAAGTAATAACCTTCCAATTGTCATTCAAAAGAATGTTTCTTCAGGGAGGAACAAATATACCAAACTTCAAAAAAGCTAAATTTAACTAAGAGAGGCCATAGGCCTAACTAACTGGGACGAAGTCCTCAAAAATAAAAATACAGCCACAAAATGGGATATTTTTAAAAGCATCCTAAAATCTAATTGCGAGAGGTACATACCTTATGGTATGAGGAACAAGAAAAAAACAATATGGATAAATAGAAATGTAAAGAAAGCAATAAATGACAAAAAGAAAGCATTTTAGGCTCCATTCACACGTCCGCAATTTCGTTCTGCCTTTTGCGGAACGGAATTGTGGACCCATTCATTTCTATGGGGCAGCACGATCTGCTGCCCGGACATGGAATTGCGGACCCGCACTTCCGGGTCCGCAATTCCTTTCCCGAAAAAAAAGAACATGTCCTATTCTTATCTGCAATTGCGGACAAGAACAGGCATATTCTATTAGTGCCAGCAATGTGCGGTCCACAAAATGCGGAACGCACATTGCCGCTGTCTGTGTTTTGCGGATCCGCAAAACACGTTGCAGATGTGTGAATGGAGTCTAAATCACTAAAACAGGAGGGTAGCGAGGAAGCACTGAAAAACTATAAGGAAAAAAAATAAAAGATGTAAAAAACTAATAAAAGCAGCTAAACTAGACACCGAGAGATTAATTGCCAAAGAAAGCAAAACTAACCCTAAAATGTTCTTCAATTATATAAATGGTAAAAAGTATAAATCTGAAGGTGTCGGCCCTTTACACAGTAATGAGGGGGGAGTTGCAGAGAGCGATGAGGAGAAAGCAAAGCTATAAAATATTTTTTTCGCCACTGTAATTACTAATAAAAATAAACTGTCAGATGATATGCAGAATGTAAAAGTAAATTCCCCATTAAAAGTGCCCTGTCTGACCCAGGAAGAAGTACAGCAGCGTCTTAAAAAGATTAAAATAGACAAATCGCCAGGACCATATGGCATACACCCCAATATCCTGAGAATTAAGTAATGTCATAGCCAGACCCTTATTTCTGATATTTAAGGACTCTATACTGAAAGGGAGTGTTCCACAGGATTGGTGCGCAGCAAATATGGTGCCAATATTCAAAAAGGGTCCAAAAACAGAGCCCGGAAACTATAGGCTGGTAAGTTTAACATCTGTTGTGGGTAAACTGTTTGAAGGTTTTCTAAGAAATGCTATCTTGGGGTACCTCAATGAAAATAAGCAAATAACGCCATATCAGCATGGCTTCATGAGGGATCGGTCATGTCAAACTAACTTAATCAGTTTCTTTGACGGGGTAAGTTCTACACTTGACAGCGAGTCAATGGATGTCGTATATCTGAACTTCTCCAAAGCATTTGACACTGTACCACATAAAAGGTTAATATATAGAATGAGAATGCTCGGACTGGGAGAAAACGTCTGTATGTGGGTAAGTAACTGGCTCAATGATAGAAAACAGAGTTATTAATGGTACATACTCAGATTGGGTCACTGTCCCTAATGGAGTACCTCAGGGGTCAGTATTGGACCCTTTTCTCTTCAATATATTTATTAATGATCTTGTAGAAGGTTTGCACAGTAAAATATCAATTTTTGCAGATGACACTAAACTGTGTAAAGTAATTAACACTGAAGAGGACAATATACTGCTACAGATGGATCTGGATAGATTAGAGGCTTGGGCAGAGAAGTGGCAGATGAGGTTTAACACTGACAAATGTAAGATTATGCACATGGGAAGGAATAATGCAAGTCAACAGTACATATTAAATGGTTAAATACTGGGTAACAGTGACATGGAAAAGGACCTAGGAATTTTGGTGAACAGCAAGCTAAGCTGTAGAAACCAGTGTCAGGTAGCTGCTGCCAAGGCCAATAAGATAATGGGTTGCATCAAAAGGGGCATAGATGCCTGTGATGAGAACATAGTCCTACCACTTTACAAATCACTAGTCAGACCACCCATGGAGTACTTTGTACAGTTCTGGGCTCCTGTGAACAAAGCAGACATAGCAGAGCTGGAGAGGGTTCAGAGGAGGGCAACTAAAGTAATACCTGAAACAAATAAAAAGAGAGCTCATAGTACCAAAAATATATGCATTTTATTAGAGCATATTAAAAAATGACAAAAAATGAATAAAGCTAGTACATAAGATGCCGTTAAGCAAGATGATGAGAGTGGAGAACAGAAAAGAGCGCCACCCTGGGAGGAAAGACACATGGATACAAAGATGAAAAAATGTGGTGTATAATAGTATATAGCATGGGGAAAGAAGGTACTGGGTACAGTGCCCAACCCATGAAATAAATGGATGAGAGATAAAACCATGAAGTGCCAGGTAAAGCAAGGTCAACACATGCACCCCCAATGGCATAAAAATGCAAGCACATAAAAGATAGAAGTATGTTGCATAGAAAGACCGAGTGTAGGTAAACAACAGGATCATATAGCCAGAGGGGGGCAGCAGGAGACCAGAGCTCACCTGAACAGGGTACTGGAATGGGTGGACTACAGTACCCTGAAAGATTATCAAAATTGGGGTTATTCACTTTAGAAAAAAGACTGAGGGAAGATCTAATAACTATGTATAAATATGTCATGGGTCAGTATAGAGATCTATCCCATCATCTATTTAACCCCAGAACTGTGACTGTAAAGCGGGGACATCCTCTGCGTCTGGAGAAAAGAAGGTTTGTACACAAACATAGAAGAGGATTCTTTACGGTAAGAGCAGTAAGACTATGGAATTCTCTGCCTGAGGAGGTGGTGATGGTGAGTTCACTAAAAGAGTTCAAGAGGGGCCTGGATGGATTTCTGGAGTGTAATAATATTACAGGCTATAGCTACTAGTGATGGGTCGTTGATCCAGGGAGTTATTCTGATTGCCTGATTGGAGTCGGAAAGGAATTTTTTTCCCCTTAAGTGAGGAAAATTGGCTTCTACCTCACAGGGTTTTTGCATTCCTCTGGATCAACTTGCAGGATAACAGGCTGTACTGGATGGACAGATGTCTTTTTTCAACCTTATAAACTATGTTACTATGTTACTATATTACTTGCCCCAAAATGCAACCGGATGTGGACAATGACAGAGGCAGCCAGGGAGGACAGTGCTCTCTCTCCTCAGGACCAAAACCTTTCCAATCCACAAGATAGTAAGGCTTCTTGCCACAGACACATGGAAGGAGTTGGGAATCCACAGCTAGAGAGAGGCAGATGTACTGTAGATTATAGGTGACTTCATTGATATTCTTCAATACTTCTAAAGGTCCCAGGAACCTAGGGACGAATTTAAAACTAGGGACTTTCAAGTGAATATTTTTAGAGGAGAGCCATACCTTATCTCCTGAGGAGAATAGAGGAGGTCTCTCATCTTTTCATGTGAGTCATGGCCTTGATAATGCAGTCTTTGGTCTGATGCTATATCTTCAAGAAATCTCTAAAAGAGGAATCTACAGCAGGAACCTCAGAGGACGTCGGAACAGGACAAGGGATATGAGGATGGTGTTTATAAATGACAAAGAACAGGGAGGACCTAGTAGAATCACAAGAATGTTTGTCATAGGAAAACTCATCCCAAGGTAGCAATTGTACCCAGTTGTTGTGTTGGGCAGAGACAAAGTGCCTTTATAGTTCTCTAATATCTGATTGACCCACTCTACCTGCCCGTTAGTCTGGGGGTGATATCCTAAAGAAAAGTCTAATTCAATCTTAAGCAGCCAGCACAAAGCCCTCAAGAGCTTAGAGGTAAACTGGACTCCACGATCAGAAACAATGGTTGAGGAAGTCCATGCATGGAGTATGTGCTCCCTTTGTCCGTATAAAGGGACAAAGGGAGCCATCTTGGACAACCGGTCCACAACCATCCAGATAGCTGTACATCTGGCAGAGGATGGCTGGTCAGTAACAAAGTCGATGGCAATATGTTGCCAGGGGGCATCAGGAATAGGAAGAGGTAACAACAGCGCAGGTATCTTGGTCCTGGAGACTTTATTCTGAGCACAGACGGTGCAGGCAGACATGTAATCACTCACATCTTTTGGAAGTTTAGGACACCAGTAGTGGAGTGATGAAAGTGCTAACGTCTTGTGACCGACCAGTTTGGTGTCGTGCCCCCAAGCTATTATATGTCTCCTCTTTGCAGGTGGCACGAATGTCTTCCCAGGAGAAATGTTTTTGACCAGGACAGGAGCCGCAGTGATCAAGCGACCGGGATCGACAATGTATTGAGGTTCATCTTGATGGTCGGAGAAATTAAATGATTGAGACAGAGAATCCGCCTTGATGTTGGCTGGGCGAAAGTGAAGCTCGAAATTGAAATGGGAAAAGAAGAATGCCCATCTGGTTTGGCGTGGATTCAGACATTGGACCGTCTGTTGATATATATGGTGTAATACCCCCCGATGTATTTTTACAACTATATATTATCTAGTGCTTGATCATGTGGCCGGGGTGTATGGTCACATGATCTAAGCGCATCATTGCGGCTTGACTTCGTGTACGCCGAGTCAGCGGTGACCATCTTGGTAAATGGCGGCGGCTCCACAGGTGGTCTCGTGGGATTATGAGTGGTTCCGTGTGTGCTCCAATGAGCGCACGGAATACCCCCCACGTGATCGCTAACATAACAGGATGTGGGAGGTTTCATTCAGTCCCGCGAACGCTGAAGGACATAATGTGGGATATAGTACAAAGGTGATTTTGGTTATTGATAATTACTTATCTATATAATCATGACTACCACCCCCTTTTTCCTCACTTTCCCCCAACAGGTGAAACGCGTTGGGTAAGGGACATCGGGGTGGATATTGAGCACGTATTGTAATGACTTTATGTGGATCCTTTCATATTCTTGGGCGGTTTTTGTATGCATTTGCACTTTACACAGATGTACTAGTTTGTCTCATGAGTGGCTGGCTTTATAGGGGATTTGTTGTTACATACCCCTTTGACTATATACATTATCATATGTTATATGCCTTTGATTTACATGTCAGATATAAAATGAAAGGTATTCATTTTCTGTTGGACTCTTTGTTTTTTATTTTATTTTATTCCCTAAGTTTGTATAGGATTATATTTTGCACTGGCACTTTATATGTACTATATATGGACATTGCACCCCCCCCCGTATCTAGTACCATTTGTATTTGGCCAATTTCCTTCCAGTTGTCCCTTCTCTTTTGTACGATGCAGATTTTAATGTGTCTCTTTTAACATAATTATGAAGTAATACATTTTTCATGTGATGCTAATAAAGATTCAACTTTTTAGTAACTAATGCTTGATGATTATTAGGGCATGCACATTTCTCTAGTAGGCGTTGCTTCTGTTGATATGTAAGGTTTTGTGGTCGGCGAAGATTACCACTAGACGTTAGGCCCTTTCCAACAGATACCACCATTCCTCCAAGGCAAGTTTTATGGACAGAAGTTCTTTATTTAGTAGTTCCTCTCAGCAGGGGAGAAGAGCTTGGAAAAAACCCCACAGGTAAACATCTTGCGCTTGGAACCTTTTTGTAATGAAACAAAACCAGCTCCTTTGGAGGAAGTCTACTTCTAAAAAGAATTGTCTGGAGACATCTGGATGGTGCAGAACAGGAGCTGAGGCAAAGGACTTCTTCAATTGGACGAAAGCGGCTTTCCACTCGTCACCCTTAGGTATGCGGATCAAATTGTATGCCCTGCACAGGTCCAGTTTTGTAAAGACCTTAGCTCCCCGAATCCTGTCAAAAAGTTTAGAAATCAACAGTAGAGGGTAACGGTTCTTGACTGACTTTATTCAGCCCTGAATAATCGATACAGAGCCTTAAGGAACCATCCTTTTTCTGAACAAAGAAGAAACCGGCACCGGTTTGCGATGGCTCTTGAGGTTCTCCTTGATATTGTCTGACAAAGCTTGGGTCTCAGTAAGTGGGTAGACTTGACCATGATGGGGAGTGACACCGGGCAGAAAATCTATTGGACAGTCACAGGATTGGTGAGGAGGAAGAGTCTTGGTCTCCTCCTTACTGAAGACATCCGCAAAACTGGCATAGTGCAGGAGAAACCCAGACAGTTCTTCAGGTACTGGAGGTGAGAAAATAGGTCAGACCACCGCTAAGCAGGTGGACTGACAGTAGGATCCCCAATGTAGGATCTGACCAGGGTGCCAGTCCATTACTGTGATGTGCTGATCCAGCCAAGGGAGACCAAGGATAACAGGATTCACAGAAGCTGGCAGCACATAGAAGTTGATCATCTCTGAATGTAGAAACCCTATTTGCAATTTAAGGGACAAAGTTATATAAAGAACGAGTTCTAAAAGTGGCAACCCATTTACAGAAGCCACTGAAAGCAGTTTTTCAAGACGGATGGTTGGAAGCCAGTACTGTTGGACTAAAGCTTGCTGAATGAAGTTACCAGCTCACCCAGAGTCCAAGAAAGCAGACACATATAATGTAACTCCCTCATAAGAGGAAGCCACCGGACGGAACTGGTAGTTTTGAAGAGTACCTCTCCTTGTTCAGGACCACTTCTCCAACTGATCCTAGACATTGGCGTTTTCAAGCCAGGTTCAGGAGGAAAAAAAAACATTTGAAGCTGCCTTTGGAGGTAATCACTTGACACTCGGGTCTATTTCTTTGACATTTGGAGATGCCTTTGGAGATAATCACTTGCTACTAAGATGCCTTTGGAGATAATCACTTGCTACTAAGGTCTATTATGGATTTTCGACCTGGGGATCCAGGGTCAGACTAGCCCACCAGAGTACTAGAGGAGTCTCTGGTGGACCCAGTAGTCTCCAATACCATAGTGGGCCCTAAAGATTCAGGAGAAAAAAACATTTGGAGCTGTCTTTAGAGCTTATCACTTGCCACTAGGCTATATTTCTCTGACTCAAAACCTTTCAGACTTTATTGAAGATATATGGGTTGGACCCTGATAATAATTTCCTCTGGTGGGCCCAATGAGCCCCAGTCTAACTTTGTGGGAATGTTCAGCAGTGAAGTCCAGAAGGGTGTAAATTTGGTAATCCCTTAGACCAGGGCCGGTTCTAGGTGAAATGGGGCCCTGGGGCGAAAAACAATAAAGGGCCCCCCCCCCATGACACTTGATGACTTTTACAGAAGAAACTGTATATTTTGGGGCACAGTGTAGCGGTATACTGTATATTGTGGGGCACAGTGTAGGCTATATGTGTATAACATAAACATAATTCATATGAAAACTTACAGTTACTTGGCTTGGCCCTTGGGGATCTCGGACGCCACTTCCACACTTTGGCCGGGGGCTCCGGCGGAGCTGATGTTGCCTTTTATCCTAATGAGAAAGATTTCATAATAAGAATTTGGAGAAGGGGCAGAGGAATAGCAGAGCAGGGAGAGGATGGTGCTGCTACTAGGGGGTCATACCATGGGGGAGTAATAAAGCCCACCATAATGCCCCCCCCAGTAGAAATAATTCTCCTTATAATGTGACAGTGCAAAAAATACCCCCTTGTAATGCCCCCAGTTGAGCTAATGTCCCCATAGTGCTCCCATAATGTGCCAGTATAAAATACCCCTATATAGTGACCCCAGTAAATGCCCCCATAGTGCTCCTCTCCCCCCTAGTGCCCCCCATAATGTACCAGTATAAAATTCTCGATATATAGTGCGCCAGTAGATGCCCTCAGTGTCCCTCATAATTTGTAAGCATAAAATACCCCTTCTGAGTGCCCCCGTAGATGACCCCATAGTAGTCCTCTCCCCCCTTCCCCATAGTACCCACCACAATGTGTCCCAGTATAAAATGCCCCTATACAGAGCCCCATATAAAATAACCGTTCTTTGTGGCCTCAGTAGATGCCCCTATAGTGCCACCAATAATGTGCCAGTAAGAAGTGCCCCCATAGATGTCCCCCAATAATGTGCCAGTAAAATGTGCCCTCATAGATGCCCCCCAATCATGTGCCAGTAGCCTGAGCCCCCCATCAACATGTGCCAGTAGCCATAGGCGCCCCCCCATCAACATGTGCCAGTAGCCATAGGCGCCCCCCCATCATGTGCCAGTAGCCATAGGCGGCCCCCCCATCATGTGCCAGTAGCCATAGGCGGCCCCCCTATCATGTGCCAGTAGCCATAGGGCCCCCCTATCATGTGCCAGTAGCCTGAGCCCCCCATCAACATGTGCCAATAGCCATAGGCGCCCCCCCTATCATGTGCCAGTAGCGATAGGCGGCCCCCCTATCATGTGCCAGTAGCCATAGGGCCCCCCTATCATGTGCCAGTAGCCTGAGCCCCCCCATCAACATGTGCCAGTAGCCATAGGCGCCCCCCCCCTATCATGTGCCAGTAGCCATAGGCGGCCCCCCCTATCATGTGCCAGTAGCCATAGGTGGCCCCCCTATCATGTGCCACTAGCCATAGGGCCCCCCTATCATGTGCCACTAGACATAGGGCCCCCCCTATCATGTGCCACTAGCCATAGGGCCCCCCCCCCTATCATTTGCCAGTAGCCACCAGTATTGTACAGAAAAAAAAACACTTATACTTACCTCCTTGGCAGCGATGCGATGCAGGCCTTTTCCGGCCTGTGTCCCGCGCTGTGTACAACTCAGGGCTCAGGCTACTGAGGAAGGGAAAGGGACACACCTCTCCCTCCCCTGCCGCACAGCCATCTGTATCGCTGTCCTGAGGATGGCAATACAGATGACAGGAGATGTGCGCTTCCATTGCCCCCCTTGCCTCTATGGAAGCGCCGGCCCTGCCTTAGACTTTCTGCAGTCTAGCCAGCTCCAAGCAGCTGTGGACATAGCAGGTTTTCAAATCTTTACAGTAATACTACATTTCACATTGTAAAACCAACTTTGTTGTTTTACTTCTTCTGTCTCAGGTGGCATATAGTGCTTCATTAACCAATAGCCATCCAACCTTATCTCCATGAAACAGGTTTCCATTTAATTTCTCTCCATAGTAAATGTGTAATTTGAATAAAGTTGCAAAACTAAGAACACAGAAGGGGCCTTTATACTGTTTTGACAATGATTCTTTTAGGGTACAGTTAAAGCATATCACTGGTGTGAACTAATCCACATAGATACTATTAAACTAATTGATCTGCCCTCTTCGTTCTGATTTCTTTTCAACATTTGCTGCCTTTTATAAGGTAATATAGATCATTGATCAATTCTGTCTTAGCCTACTGTTTGGGCAAAGAGAAGTTGGCTGCTCCCTCGGAAACTACATTTCCTCTTACTCTTGAACCTTGTTAGCATTTTTGCTTCAAGGACTGTTTGCTTGGTTTTATTGTTGGTTCGCTTTTGTCTGGGCTATTTTCATGTACATGACATTTGAGAGATTCTTGTGCTTTGATTAATAATCATGTTATGTCAACACAGACCTACCGGACATCATGCTAAGCAGTCATAAGTCTCTCCTTTCATATTGTTGGTTTCCTTAAACTATATTCTGGGACATATGAACAAAGATATACATTGATCAGCCATAACACATAAAAAGTTATCCGGAGAATATTTTTTTTTAGAAAAGGGGTAGAATGGGATAAAAAATAATAAAATAAGCAATAATCCCCTCACTGACCTCACACCCTGGCCATTGTGTTACTTACCAGGTGCCCAACTGATTTATACTTTACAATGCTTCTCCACACACAAGAATTGCTTGCTCAGCCAATCATTGGTCCCTGGGGTGACCCACCTCAGTCAGTGATTGGCTAAGCAGGCATTTCTTGCTGGTCTAGAGACATCAGGAAATATAGGCAGGTAGGGAACCAGGTAAGCTTTATATAAGCCATTGGGGAAGGAGATCAGTGAGTATTCGTAAACTCATTCTTCCCCATTTTTAAGATTTTTTTTAAAATTGATATTAACCCCCATATAAATTAATTAAGTAATGAAGTAACATTGATTATCTAGTTACAGAGGAGTGGGATATATTAGGTGGGAAGTGAACAGTCAGTTCTGGAAGCCCCTGGAGTGCAATGGTTAGTACCTTCCAAAAGTGGTCCAAGGGAAGGCAACCAGGGAAGCTGCCATATTATCACTGATGTGTGGGGAATAAAGGCACAGTGGCATGTAGGTGTATGGCACTTGACCACTGCAGCCCCAAGAAGAGTGATTGACTGCACCGATAATGTGCCATATGCCGCGGTTTTGTAAACGAGCAGCAGAAGGAGGGCTGGACTAACAGTGCAGAGAATGGCAACGGAGAATGGGGTGAGTATGATATGATTTTTTGAATTTTAGGTGATAGGGGGGCATGCCTGAGATGTTGAATTAATATATTTGAAATGTGAGGTACTTAGGTATAGTAGTAAATTAAAGGGGTTGTCTGAGGTTAGAATAAAAAAGGAATCAACGATTTTTTCCAGAAACAGCACCACTGTTGTCCATAGGCTGCTTCTGACATTGCAGCTCAAATTTTCTTAATCCTGGACAACCCCAACAGTAGTACCAGTAGTAGTAGTAGTAGTAATAATAATAAAAATATGATAGTACTTTCCTCAAAAGTAGACTAATACAAATATTAATATACTGTAAATAACACTATTAATAATAACAACAATCGCAAGAATCTGGACCTACTTTAAAGTCATGTGTATGCAATATGTAATCAAATATATTATTAGCAAAACTAATACAAGTTCAGCACCATCAGATAAGTGATTTAACGGCCTTTAAAACATCAATTTGAATTGAAGCCAGAATTAGCAGATTGTAAAAATACCATAAAGATTGAGCCGTTACGCTTCTATTGTTTGCTCAGTGCTGATCTTATGTGGATGAACGTCTGTAACATTCTTGAAAGTTGTGCTCCTTGCAGTGTCTTTTAGAGGTTAGTGTCAGTGATTGGATGGCACCAGGAAACTTCAATATTGTCTCATCTGTCTCCTGATATTTTGTTTTCTGCTTAGCAGAAGCGTCTTTCCTGGAAGAGAGCTCACAGACATGCATTATTCTGCATTTATTTATCAAGCACTACACTACTGGTTACACCTTGTGTCACTGTTATAACTGTTCTTGTGCAATTCTCTACTATTGTATAGTAATTCAGACAATTTAAATATTATAGGGAGTCTGTCAGCAGATAAAACCAGTAACACCGCTGGGTACACATTGAAACATACCTATGTTGCCATTCATAGCAGTAACATAACTGAGAAAATGAACTTTAATTCTGTCCCTCGAGGTGCAGGAAAGTTTCTGCAGGACATGACTAAGCCAGGGGAGTGTGCTGGTATTTTTTCAATAATCCCTCTACAACTGCTCCCCTTTCATCTTTACTGACGCATCCAGAGTTCCTGTACGTTATTCTTTGTGCCGCTGAATAACCCTTCAGTCAAAATAAAAGGGGAGGGGTTGGAGAGGGATAGTTAATGAAAAGCCAGAATACTTCCCTGGCTTCTCAATGCCTAGCGGACACTTGCCCGCATGGCATAAGATAGAATTATCATCCTTTGTGGCACTGAATGCTAAACCCGTCAGTGAAATTGAATGGAGAGATTGGGGAAGGATTATTAGCCTAATGGCGACCAGGCGCCGTGCATGTATGGCAACTGGTGCTGGACTTTAATTTGGAGCGCCATATATGTACAGTGTTGGATTACAACTCCTACTCTGGTAATCTAGCAGGAGAAGATCAGGTTCCTTCCTACCAGAGACAGCTGGAGACTCCTAGGAGAAGATAGACTGCTTCTACCTTCTCATTGAGCGTTATGCAGTGCACAGAGGAAGCTGCTATCAAGTGATTGTTGGTTGTAATGTGCAGCGCTGCTGGGTCAGACCCAGTTCTGCATGTGCAAAACACCGCCACGGGGGATTTTTCCCCTATAACTGGATTATTCATTTTGTTATCAGTTTGCATATTTAAAGAATAAAGAGCTGTAGGTTTATTTTTTAGCACATTTTTTAAGGGTTTTTCCAAGACTTAAATACTAACGACCTATACTCTGGATAGGTCATCAGTATGTAATCGGTGGGGTCCGACATCCGGAACCCCTGCTCATCAGCTGTTTGAGAAGGCACCGGTGATTGCACAGCTTTCCCTACGCCAAGTGACGAAACTTTCAATGGTCACGTGGCCTAGGCACAGCTCAACCCCATATAAGTGAATGAGGCTGAGCTGCGATACCAAGCACAGCCACTATACAACAATGTACGTCGCTGTGTTCGGTGAACAAATGCCGCGGGGCTCACAGGAGGGCCGATGTCTTCTCAAACCGGGTGTCAGGCCACCACCGTCAGATACTGATGATCTATCCAGAGGATAGGTCTTTGGTATTTAAATGTCTGAAAACCCTTTTAAGTTAATACATTTACAAAACAAAAACTAAAGCCTGATCTGCATAATTCATGTTTACACGCAGGTTTCCTGACCTGTGTGCTAGCGCTGCGCTGGGAATATGGCCGGTGATGGAGAATTACGTCTGTCACCGTCCTCCATTCAGGGAAAGTAGGGCATGCGCAGTCCATCCACAGTGTAACTGAATGGAACCCTCCATAATATAAACTGGCCCCTTAATTACTTTCTTTTTTTGTTGTTGATTTTTTATATATATATATATATATATATATATATATACATTTATATATATATATATATATATATATATATACTTCTTCGCCTAACTGGAATGATGAGGTTAAACAGACCTGACTGGAGGCAATACAAATGACAAAGGTTGCTTTTACACCTGGCTTGGGAGTTTAATCATCTACTTTTGCCAAACATTACAAACATTATAAACCTTCAGGGTGGGATGGAAATGATGGTACAGCTGCTGACGCCATGTGATTGGCCAGGGCACCATTATCTACAGACAAAGAAACCTTTGTGCAAACAGAAGTGGGGTTACTCTGCTGATCAGCAATAAAAGGTCATGTTTTTCATGCTTTTTTTTTTTCAGTTACTCATATTCATAATATTAGTCGTGCTTTCAGTATTTCTTTTCCATAGGAGAAAGAGTGTGGAGGAAAGTGGTGGCACTTGCGGAACATACCTGAGTTCATGAACCACTTGTTTTTTTATTGGATTGGATTGGAAATCAAAGTTAAATATAGCTTGCTTTGTGAGACTGATTTCCTTTGCAGGTGTTATTACATATGACTAGGAGCTATTTCCTGTATGTATAGATAAGGCTTGTCACTGCTTTGCTGTGTGCTTTATGCCACTT
The DNA here is from genome assembly GCF_905171765.1 of Bufo bufo. NCBI lineage: Eukaryota > Metazoa > Chordata > Amphibia > Anura > Bufonidae > Bufo > Bufo bufo. Next base: position 159,421,967 of record NC_053393.1, on the reverse strand, counting down.
TATGACTATTTTTTTCGGAATACCTAATTCCTGCCAATTGTGCAACAAAACACTGAACTGAAGTGACACATAAAAGAGAGTCTGACCTCGATATTCATCTCACTTGGTCCTGTCAAATAGGAGAGGGAGGGGCTGATAACAGGAAGCAGGAGGAGCAAGGGTGCACAGAGTGGTTTGGACCCACCCTCAGTGCACTTAACTGCTCATATGCAGATGGCTTAAAAGTAGCAGTTTTTCTTCAGAACTACGCAATGGATCACTAAGCAAACGGTATCATTACTTTCAGCTGAGCTTAACCCTACAAGGCATTGTACCTGGATTCACAGTGACTTTTCTGGTGACAGAAGGTCTTTACGTTCTAGTCACATCTTTTTTTTTTAGGTATCTGCAGTATTAGGCACTGCATACCTGATGCCTTTTTTAGTTGGACAAGAATATTTGAATATAACATATCAAACCTTGAACACCGGTAGGTAGATGTGAATGAAACCTTAACACTGGATTCTTCCAGACACAACTGATTCCACCAACATCATCAAAGATCTCTACAATGCTGTTAGCTTAGGTCATTTGATGAGTGGTCAGGAAAATTGGTCAAAGGCAAACAAATTATGAAAAGCTTGTTATCGTAAAGGCTAAACAACAGCTTTGACATGGAAAAATGATTTTTGCATATGTTAGTCACATCACTATTTTGTTTTCCATTCTTCTGATCTGAAGAACAGAAAAAAAATGGATCATTTATTTTGAGCATCCGTTGTGCTAATTTTGCATCTGTTTTAGCCATTTCCATCTGGGATCCATTATTTTTTTTACGTGAGAAAAAGTCCTCCTGTCTAATTAACTTACCCTAAGTGGTTACCTTGAGTAAAAAAGTTACACTAAGTTTCAGGCTGTAATTTTCATTATTTAATTCATTTTCAGACCCCCTGCTGTTCAGCTTGAAACCTGCCCCTAGTTTCAGGCTTTTCTTACCTATTTCCCAGTAATACATGCTGGATCTGTTGCCTTCCTCCTTCAATCGGTCTTGTGTATGCCTTCTTCTCTATCTACAGCTGGTGTGAGCTGCCCACCCTAAATTATTTCCCTTCTCTCCACTCTATCCACTTCTATCTCTAACACCGAAAGAAGGAATGCAAAAGCTGAGAGAGATGTCAGAAACAGGAGCAGAAGGATTTCTGTGAGATGCAGCTGCAGCACCAGCTACATGAAGAACTTACACACACTCTGCAGAAGCAAAATGGGATGACATTTTTCATGAACACTCTATAGAAAGTTGATTAACTTTGAACTTAGGAGGCAACTAAACAATAAAAATAATTTCAATGGAAAGAAATACATAGCCTTTAAAAGGGTTTCCTGGGATAAATCATCCACATCTGATGGTGGGAGGGTTGAACTCCTGGCACTCCCACTGATCCGCTGTTTGAGGGAGCTGTGTCAATAGGACGAGCAAAGTGGCCTTATCACAGAATACAGAGTACATTGTATAGCTGCTCTGCTTGGCTTTGCTGCTCAATGCCATTCAGTGAATGAGACTGAGCTGCAGAAAGGCCATTGACCAAGGGATGTGAAGTCAGGGGCTGAGGGAGAGGCTGCATCACTCACCTGTGCCTCACAGCCCACAGCCCCTTGCAACATCTGATCAGCGAGAGTGCTGGGAGTTGGACCACACCTACCAGATATTGATGGCTTATCCTGAGGATATATTTAATTCCCCCAAAAAAACTTTAAATTATGTTCGTACATTACACAGTGAACTCGGGCTATTTTGGCTGTTGAAGTAAAAGCCACTTTTAGGGCAAACCTAAAAGTTTCTTCACATAAACAGTACACCTCTTTTGTGCAGTTGTTATAGTTATAGTAATTTACTATGCTGGTCAGATGGTATATTTTTTTAAAAGTCCTGTTAACAAACTGTGGTAAAAAACCCACACACTTTTTAGAACTTTTTAAAACTGCAACATACCCAATCCTTTGTGGTTTCCTTACAGCACTGGAATGTGGCCTGACCTGAAGGTGAGAAACCCAATGAATACAAAACCACAAGTGAAAAAAACACGAGAAAAGGGGAACTTAATTTGTATAGCCACAAGAAAAAGAAAGGGAAAGGAGGTAAATGATATCTTTAATATAAACTAGATTAGATATACAGGTATATCCACCAAACCCATGGATTGTGGCAGGATTGGCTAACAGGGCTTTTTCCTCTCTCCTATTCACAATGCAAGCATGTATCCAGAGGCCTGGGAGAGATGTTTAAAGAAACAGTTATCTCATGTGCATGGCCAGCTTGAGTTGAGAGGTGTAGCTGCTATTCACCAGACTTGTCCTTCTAGCACATCCCACAGTTGCTCAATCCGATTGAGATCTGGGTAATTTGGAGCACAAGTCAACACTATGAACTCTTTGTCATGTTCCTCTAACTATTCCTGAACAATTTTCTCAGTGTAGCAGGGTGCATTATCCTGTTGCTCTACAGTATATGAATGGCAAGACTCAAGGTTTCCCAGCAGGTCATTGCCCAGGGCATCACACTGCCTCTGCCTGCTTGGCTTCTTCCCATAGTCAATGGTAGACTTTATGACTAAAAAAGCAAGCAAATGTTTGGGGTGTCAAATATTTCAAATGTTGACTCCAATCCAATGTTTTTGTTCATTGTTGAGTTGCTTGGCCTTGTTTCCATGTCAAAGGTATGGCTTTTTGGATGAAATTCCTTCATGAAGACCACTGGACTGGTGAGTCTAAATTTGAAATATTTGTCTGTAGCAGAAGGCCATTTTTTTTTCTGAAGGCCTGGAGAGTGGTACAATAATGAGTGACTGCAGCCAACATAGAAGCATGTAGGGGTTCCTTGCAAGTCAGGGGTTGCATTTCAGCAAACTGAGTTGGTGATTTGGTCAGGATTACTAGTATCCTCAATGCTGAGAAAAACAGGCAAATACTTATCCAATTTGGGTCTAGTTGGCTCCAAATTTATTCCGCAGCAGGACAATAACTCCAAGCATAAAGCCATTATACAGAGCCCTGATCTCAACATCATCAAGTCTGTCTGGGATTACATGAAGAGACAGATGGATTTGAGCAAGCCTACATCCACAGAAGATCTGTGGTTAGTTCAACACTCCAACATGTCTGGAGCAACCTCCCTGTCAAGCTCCTTCGTATACAAGTGTACCTTGAAGAATTGATACTGTTTTGAACTTAAATTTGTGGTCACATCAAATATTGCATCAGTTTTTGTTTGGCCGATACCCGGCAATTATGCGGGAAACCGTCCAGATACCCACCTTGATTACAGCAGTCCTCACCTGCGATGACCTCAGGTAAAAGACAATACCCGGACTGGAAGGGTGTGGACTGGCAGATCCCACTACCAAACCTATCCACCAGTCCAAATGAAATCCAGCCCAGAACAAAATCTAAACAAAACGGTCTCAGAAAACTACGCTTAGCTGAAACCCCTGCAACTTTCAGAATTTTATTTATCTCACCCAGTTGAGGTATCTTGGTTGGATACACACACCTTCCAGCACTCATACCGTACACATCACCACAGTAATTTAAACGGCATGTTTTTTTTCCGTTTGCAGTTTTAAAAACCGCGGCCTGGAAAAAAAAAAGTAACATGTTCATTCTTGGTACAAATTCTGCATGAAATACCCATCCAAACTTCCCATTGAAACTTTTAATACATGTCAGTGAATGGCTGGGGCGGATTGGAAACTTAAAGTGGCCATGTAAAAAAACCTAAAAGTGGCCCCATGTTGTAATAAGGACTAAACTGATAGAAGACAGGGCAACATAAGTAGGCATGGCCAACACAAGTAGGCAGGGACAACAGATGTAGACAGAGCCTACAATACTTTAGTGCAGCACAAAATACTGCCACCTTTTCCACAGTATTCAACTGTATCACTGTCGTGAGGATAGTAATACAGTTATGTTCTGTTAAAGAAAATATTAATTATTAATATTTGGGATTAATATTAATATTAATAAATAAGCATAGCCATCTACTGTTGACTAGGTAAACATACACTCATACACACGATAACCATGCCCTCCCAACTTCTCTATAAGCTATCCCTACAGGGTAAAAATGGTTAAATATGATACTGGGGTAACAGGGTAGCAATACAGGGGTTAAATTATGGCAGGGATCAGAGGTTTAGAGCAATGCAGGAATATGGCAATGCAGGGTTTAAAAGGGGTAAGTGGTGGTGGCAGTGCAGGGGTTATTGGAGAGGTACAAAGCAATGCAGGGTCAGGGGTAATATGGCAATGCTGGGGTTACCAGGGGTATGTGGTGGTGACAGTGCAGGGGTAAATGCAGAATATTACAATGCAGGGGTTAACAGGGGTATGTGGTGGTGGCAGTGCAGGGGTAAATGAATATGGCAATGCAGGGGCAATGGGATACTTAGCCAATCCAATGCTCATTGTATACGGGTTTGCTCATTTTCCAGGGGATGATTCTTGCTTCTGGTAGGGGCTGCACGGCTCAACTGCCGAGTGCTCAGCCTCTGGACTATTTAAATCCAGTTGGGCGTGCTCCCAAGCAGCCAGAGCTGCAGGCATGCGAGCACGCCTGCAGGCAGTGCACAAGAACTGGCACGGTGATATGACGTCACCGCACCAGCCCACGCACCCTGGCACTTCTAGGCTGAGGATTGCTTTGATCCTCCTGCCTTTGTGAAGAGGATCTCTTTGTTCCCCTGTCCTTGTTATGCCAAATATCTCCGGCCCTGCCGGAGGTGTTTAGCAAAAGACAGAGGATCTCTTTGGTCCTGTCTTTTAATGTGCCTGCAACTGGACACATTTGTTATCCGGGCGCCATCTCCCCCTTGCAGGCAAGGATTCAGCAGCTGCGGGAGGGGGGGGGGGGGGCACCCGAAATTGGGGACATTGAATATATATATATTTATATAGTGGATATAAAAAGTCTACACACCCCTGTTAAAATGTCAGGTTTCTGTGATGTAAAAAAATGAGACAAAGATAAATCATTTCAGAACTTTTTCTACCTTTAATGTGACCTATAAACTGTACAACAATCTTTTAGGTAGAGGGAAGAAAAAATATAAAAATAAAATATGGTTGCATAAGTGTGCACAAAACTAATACTTTGTTGAAGCACCTTTTGATTTTACTACAGCACTCAGTCTTTTTGTGTATGAGTCTATCAGCATGGCACATTTTGACTTGGCAAGATTTGCCCACTCTTCTTTGCAAAAACACTCCAAATCTGTCAGATTGCGAGGGCATCTCCTGTGCACAGCCCTCTACAGATCACCACACAGATTTTCAATTGAATTCCGGTCTGGGCTCTGGCTGGGCCATTCCAAAACTTTAATCTTCTTCTGGTGAAGCCATTCCTTTGTTGATTTGGATGTATGCTTTAGGTTGTTGTCATGCTGAAAGATGAAGTTCCTCTTCATGTTCAGCTTTCTAGCAGAAGTCTGAAGGTTTTGTGCCAATATAGACTGGAATTTGGAACTGTTCATAATTCCCTCTAGCTTAACTAAGGCCCCAGTTCCAGCTGAAGAAAAACAGCCCCAAAGCATGATACTGCCACCACTATGCTTCACTGTGGGTATGGTGTTCATTTGGTGATGTTTTTGCACCAAACATATCTTTTGGAATTATGGCCAAAAAGTTCAACCTTGGTTTTATCAGACCATAACACCTTTTGGGAGACTTCAGATGTGTTTTTGCAAAATGTAGCCTGGCTTGGATGTTTTTCTTCTATCTTTTCATCAATTTTGGAGGGACATCCAGTTCTTGGTAATGTCACTGTTGTGCCATATTTTCTCCACTTGATGATGACTGTCTTCACTGTGTTCCACGGTATATCTAATGCCTTGGAAATTCTTTTGTACCCTTCTCCTGACTGATACCTTTTAACAATGAGATCCCTCTGATGCTTTGGAAGCTCTCTGTGGACCATGGCTTTTGCTGTGGGATGCGACTAAGAAAATTTCAGGAAAGACCAACTAGAGCAGCTGAACTTTATTTGGGGTTAATCAGAGGCACTTTAAATGATGGCAGGTGTATGCTGACTCCTATTTAACATGATTTTGAATGTGATTGCTTAATTCTGAACACAGCTACATTCCCAGTAATAAGGGTGTGCACACTTATGCAACCACATTATTTTAGTTTTTTTTTGTTTTCTTCCCTCCACCTAAAAGATTTCTGTTTGTTTTTGAATTGAGTGGTACAGTTTATAGGTCACATTAAAGGTGGAAAAAGTTCTGAAATGACTTATCTTTGTCTCATTTTTTTACATCACAGAAACCTGACATTTTAACAGGGATGTGTAGACCTTTTTATATCCACTGTATATACATATATACACTGCTCAAAAAAATAAAGGGAACACAAAAATAACACATCCTAGATCTGAATTAATTAAATATTCTTCTGAAATACTTTGTTCTTTACATAGTTGAATGTGCTGACAACAAAATCACACAAAAATTTAAAAATGGAAATCAAATTTTTTAACCCATGGAGGTCTGGATTTGGAGTCACACTCAAAATTTAAGTGGAAAAACACACTACAGGCTGATCAAACTTTGATGTAATGTCCTTAAAGCAAGTCAAAATGAGGCTCATTAGTGTGTGTGGCCTCCACGTGCCTGTATGACCTCCCTACAACGCCTGTGCATGCTCCTGATGAAGTGGCGGACGGTCTCCTGAGGGATCTCCTCCCAGACCTGGACTAAAGCATCTGCCAACTCCTGAACAGTCTGTGGTGCAACGTGACGTTGGTGGATAGAGCGAGACATGATGTCCCAGATGTGCTCAATTGGATTCAGGTCTGGGGAACGGGCGGGCCAGTCCATAGCATCAATGCCTTCGTCTTGCAGGAACTGCTGACACACTCCAGCCACATGAGGTCTAGCATTGTCTTGCATTAGGAGGAACCCAGGGCCAACCGCACCAGCATATGGTCTCACAAGGGGTCTGAGGATCTCATCTCGGTACCTAATGGCAGTCAGGCTACCTCTGGCGAGCACATGGAGGGCTGTGCGGCCCTCCAAAGAAATGCCACCCCACACCATTACTGACCCAATGCCAAACTGGTCATGCTGGAGGATGTTGCAGACAGCAGAACGTTCTCCACGGCGTCTCCAGACTCTGTCACGTCTGTCACATGTGCTCAGTGTGAACCTGCTTTCATCTGTGAAGAGCACAGGGCGCCAGTGGCGAATTTGCCAAGTTTGGTGTTCTCTGACAAATGCCAAACGTCCTGCACGGTGTTGGGCTGTAAGCACAACCCCCACCTGTGGACGTCGGGCCCTCATATCACCCTCATGGAGTCTGTTTCTGACCATTTGAGCAGACACATGCACATTTGTGGCCTGCTGGAGGTCATTTTGCAGGGCTCTGGCAGTGCTCCTCCTGTTCCTCCTTGCACAAAGGCGGAGGTAGCGGTCCTGCTGCTGGGTTGTTGCCCTCCTACGGCCTCCTCCACGTCTCCTGAAGTACTGGCCTGTCTCCTGGTAGCGCCTCCATGCTCTGGACACTACGCTGACAGACACAGCAAACCTTCTTGCCACAGCTCGCATTGATGTGCCATCCTGGATAAGCTGCACTACCTGAGCCACTTGTGTGGGTTGTAGACTCCGTCTCATGCTACCACTAGAGTGAAAGCACCGCCAGCATTCAAAAGTGACCAAAACATCAGCCAGGAAGCATAGGAACTGAGAAGTGGTCTGTGGTCACCACCTGCAGAACCACTCCTTTATTGGGGGTGTCTTGCTAATTGCCTATAATTTCCACCTGTTGTCTATCCCATTTGCACAACAGCATGTGAAATTGATTGTCACTCAGTGTTGCTTCCTAAGTGGACAGTTTGATTTCACAGAAGTGTGATTGACTTGGAGTTACATTGTGTTGTTTAAGTGTTCCCTTTATTTTTTTGAGCAGTGTATAAATTACAGGGGTAGATATATATATATATAGTACAGACCAAAAGTTTGGACACACCTTCTCATTCAAAGAGTTTTCTTTATTTTCATGACTATGAAAATTATAGATTCACACTGAAGGCATCAAAACTATGAATTAACACATGTGGAATTATATACATAACAAACAAATGTGAATCAACTGAAAATATGTCATATTCTAGGTTCTTCAAAGTAGCCACCTTTTGCTTTGATTACTGCTTTGCACACTCTTGGTATTCTCTTGATGAGCTTCAAGAGGTAGTCCCCTGAAATGGTTTTCACTTCACAGGTGTGCCCTTTCTGGTCTAATAAGTGGGATTTCTTGCCTTATAAATGAGGTTGGGACCATCAGTTGCGCTGAGGAGAAGTCAGGTGGATACACAGCTGATAGTCCTACTGAATAGACTGTTAGAATTTGTATTATGGCAAGAAAAAAGCAGCTAAGTAAAGAAAAACGAGTGGCCATCATTACTTTAAGAAATGAAGGTCAGTCAGAATTAGGAAAACTTTGAAAGTGAGGGCTATTTGACCATGAAGGAGAGTGATGGGGTGCTGCGCCAGATGACCTGGCCTCCACAGTCACCGGACCTGAACCCAATCGAGATGGTTTGGGGTGAGCTGGACCGCAGAGTGAAGGCAAAAGGGCCAACAAGTGCTAAGCATCTCTGGGAACTCCTTCAAGACTGTTGGAAGACCATTTCAGGGGACTACCTCTTAAAGCTCATCAAGAGAATGCCAAGAGTGTGCAAAGCAGTAATCAAAGCAAAAGGTGGCTACTTTGAAGAACCTAGAATATGACATATTTTCAGTTGTTTCACACTTGTTTGTTATGTATATAATTTCACATGTGTTAATTCATAGTTTTGATGCCTTCATAGTCATGAAAATAAAGAAAACTCTTTGAATGAGAAGGTGTGTCCAAACTTTTGGTCTGTACTGTATATATATATATATATATATATATATATATATCGTGTTTCCCCGAAAATAAGACCTACCTCTAGTTTTGCCTATCGCTGTAATATAAGGCATCCCCCGAAAATAAGGCCTCCCCGATAATAAAGCATCCCTCAAAAATAAGGCATAAGGCCTCCCCGATTATAAAGCATCGGCCGAACATACCGTAATGCCTCCCTGATTATAAAGCATCCGCCGAACATAATGACTCCCCGATTATAAAGCATCGGCCGGACATAATGCCTCCCCGATTATAAAGCAAGCCACCCCAGAATGTAAGGAGCTCACTGATTGGCCGCAGCCACCGCCAGGACAAGCTGCCGCCTTCTTCCGCCCGCTGCTGGCTCTGCCCTGATGGAGTCTTACAACTTGGCTGGCACGGACACACAGGGGACGGGGTGACAGGTAGGGGGGGGAATATCTGATGGAAGGTGGGGGATGTCTGGTGAAGATGGGGGGGAGACTAAAAACGGTAATTAAAATGACACAGGGTGATCAGAGGGGGGAATCAAAATGACACAGGGTGATCAGGGTGGGGAGGGGGATCATTTAAAATGACACAGGGGGATCAGAGGGGGGAATCAAAATGACACAGGGGTATCAGGGTGGGGAGGGTGATCATTTAAAATGACACAGGGGGATCAGAGGGGGGAATCAAAATGACACAGCAGGATCAGAAGGGGGTACTAAAATGCTATAGTAATCCCCCCCCTCTGATTCTCCTGTACCATTTTGATTCCCCCTTCTGATCCCCCTGTGTCATTTTAAGTGATCCCCCTCCCCACCCTGATACCCCTGTGTCATTTTGATTCCCTTCTCTGATCACCCTGTGCCATTTTAAGTGATCCCCCTCCCCACCCTGATTTCCTTTTTTTTTTGTTCAACAATAAATGTGTACCGCATTTTTCTTCATGGAAAAATAAGACATCCCCTGAAAATAAGACCTAGCGAATCTTTGGGAGCAAAAATGAATATAAGATACTGTCTTATTTTCGGGGAAACAGGGTATATATATTTGAATATAAAGATAACTTGGGGTATATAAGCATACATAGATATATATAAATTACACACATATACAGTCAGGTCCATAAATATTGGGACATCGACACAATTCGAACATTTTTGGTTCTATACACCACCACAATGAATTTGAAATGAAACGAACAAGATGCGCTTTAACTGCAGACTGTCAGCTTTAATTTGAGGCTATTTACATCCAAATCAGGTGAACGGAATTACAACAGTTTGCATATGTGCCTCCCACTTGTTAAGGGACCAAAAGTAATGGGACAATTGGCTTCTTCCCTCATTATCCCAATTACAATGAGCAGATAAAAGGTCCAGAGTTCATTTCAAGTGTGTTATTTGCATTTGGAATCTGTTGCTGTCAACTCTCAAAATGAGATCCAAAGAGCTGTCACTATCAGTGAAGCAAGCCATCATTAGGCTGAAAAAACAAAACAAACCCTTTAGAGAGATAGCAAAAACATTAGGCGTGGCCAAAACAGCTGTTTGGAACATTCTTAAAAAGAAGGAACACATCAGTGAGGTCAGCAACACCAAAAGACCCGGAAGACCACGGAAAACAACTGTGGTGGATGACCGAAGAATTCTTTCCCTGGTGAAAAAAACGCCCTTCACAACAGTTGTCCAGATCAAGAACACTCTCCAAGAGGTAGGTGTATGTGTGTCAAAGTCGACAATCAAGAGAAGACTTCACCAGAGTGAGTACAGAGGGTTCACCACAAGATGTAAACCATTGGTGAGCCTCAAAAACAGGAAGGCCAGATTAGAGTTTGCCAATCGACATCTAGAAAAGCCTTCACAGTTCTGGAACAACATCCTATGGACAGATGAGACCAAGATCAATTTGTACCAGAGTGATGGGAAGAGAAGAGTATGGAGAAGGAAAGGAACTGCTCATGATCCTAAGCATACCACCTCATCAGTGAAGCATGGTGGTGGTAGTGTCATGGTGGCGTGGGCATGTATGGCTGCCAATGGAACTGGTTCTCTTGTATTTCTTGATGATGTGACTGCTGACAAAAGCAGCAGGATGAATTCTGAAGTGTTTCGGGCAATATTATCTGCTCATATTCAGCCAAATGCTTCAGAACTCATTGGACGGCGCTTCACAGTGCAGATGGACAATGACCCAAAGCATACTGCAAAAGCAACCAAAGAGTTTTTTAAGGGAAAGAAGTGGAATGTTATGCAATGGCCAAGTCAATCACATGACCTGAATCCGATTGAGCATGCATTTCACTTGCTGAAGACAAAACTGAAGGGAAAATGCCCCAAGAACAAGCAGGAACTGAAGACAGTAGAGGTCTGGCAGAGCATCACCAGGGATGAAACCCAGCGTCTGGTGATGTCTATGTGTTCCAGACTTCAGGCTGTAATTGACTGCAAAGCATTTGCAACCAAGTATTAAAAAGTGAAAGTTTGATTTATGATTATTATTATTGTGTCCCATTACTTTTGGTCCCTTAACAAGTGGGAGGCACATATGCAAACTGTTGTAATTCCTACACCGTTCACCTGATTTGGATGTAAATACCCTCAAATTAAAGCTGACAGTCTGCAGTTAAAGCACATTTCAAATCCACTGTGGTGGTGTATAGAGCCAAAAATGTTAGAATTGTGTCGATGTCCCAATATTTATGGACCTGACTGTATACTGTATATCTCTACGTATATATACACGCAGATCCAAGGACTGGGGACACTAATGGGCCCATACAAGTATACATAGACATGTATATAGTTTACAGGGGCATATATACATATCTATATATGTATATGATAAACTGGGGGCACATTGGCCCCACTGGCCATTCAGGGGTATATGTATTTCCATTAACCGAACTTAACTGTATTACTATCCTCAGAACGGTGATACAGTTGAATACTGTGGAGATGGTAGCAGTATTTTGTGCTGCACTAAAGTATTGCAGGCTCTGTCTACTTCTATTGTCCCATCTCATATCCTAGTGATATGCCCCCAATGTCTGAGATAGGATAACCCCTTTAAGTAATTTGGTAATGCATCTCCCATTCTGGGCTGTGGTCACATGACCATGTCCATACAGCTCTTTTCTTATTTTCTGTGATGTTATGTCCATGGGCTTGTCAAAGCAGCAACAGAGGCAGTGATAGGGGAGTGTAACTAGCTGGGTAGGAAGAGCTATAAAATAGCTTGGCGTTGTTAGGGGCGGAGCTGGAGCTGTGGCAGAGAAAGGAGAAGTGCATCATGGGTTTGGTTGGATGCAGCAACAGGAAGTGCTATATACAGGATGGAAACAAACCAGAGGGATTTGTTTACATGGTGAAAACGGGTTAGCAGATGTACATAATTAGGGATGAGCGAATCGACTTCGGATGTTCGCATAAAGCTTCGTTCCAATACTGTACGGAGCAGGAGCTCCGTACAGTATTAGAATGTATTGGCTCTGATGAGACGAAGTTATTGCTTCGCAAAGTCTCACGAGACTTCGGGTAATAACTTCATAAATTAATTTGTACTGTAAAAAAACATTTTCCCAAACTCGGGTTCGGTTCCAAGGTACCACTAGTACAAATTACAGTATAAATTAATTTATGAAGTTATTACCCGAAGCCTCGTGAGACTTCGCGAAGCAATAATTTTGGCTCATCGGAGCCAATACATTCTAATATTGTCCTGCTCCGTACAGTATTGGAACAAAGCTTTATGCGAATCGACTTCGGATGTTTCATCCGAAGTCGATTCGCTCATCCCTATACAAAATGTAAGCACCTAATTGTGGACAACCCCTTTAAGTGAATTACACCAAAGTAGTCCCAAGAATCTGATCATATACTGTGCTGCACACCATAACCACTGTGTGAGTGCCACCCAGAGACATGGTGTATACATCCAAGCATACATGTACCATGGACTCTGAACTTAATTTCTGGCACATGGTTAGGTTGGCTAGGGAGAAACGATTTGGGGAAGACCCATATAATCCATATGACCTTGTAGGAATCATTTTGACTCCTTGAAATAAATACAACACCCTAAAGCAAAAGGAAATGACCCCAACAAAGTAGACACCGCTGCATTTTAGTGAAGCGAGGAAGGGATTCATAGACCATAATAACATATTGTGCTCAGCTGCCTGGTCCTATGGAAATAAACATCGCAACACCTTTTTGTGCGTTCTTTCCACCTGAGCAGACCTTAGTGGTGATAATGCACGCTGATCCCTTACTGACCCTTGTCCGGTTAAACCCCAAAAAATTCTTCAGATTAGGAGCAGCCAAAAGCAAACAATAAGTTAAAGTGTTCTTAGTGTAGTGAGAGGTCTAATTAACACTGCACATGTAGTAAACATCTAACCCTGCTAACCTGGACTGTAAAATAGTAAAGGAGCTGACATATGCAAACACATTCTCCTCTGTCTACATGACAGTCTGTCCCTCTACATGGCTGCAAACAAGCTTGTTTCTAGGGAGATTTAGCTTTGCTTTACAAGGCATAAAACCATGCACCTTATAAAATTTGAGGTCTGTGCTGCTAGTCTCCAAGAGATGTGTCAGGTGTACAGGTCCCATGTGTGATAACTGCTTCTCTGGAACTTAGCATTTTCTAATTGCAACCGCTTTTTCGACATCCTCCTAAGGCTATTTTCACACTAGCGTTAATATTTTCCGGTATTGAGATCCGTCATAGGGTCTCAATACCGGAAAAAAAACGCTTCCGTTTTGTCCCCATTCATTGTCAATGGGGACAAAATGTAACTGAACAGAACGGAATGCTCCAAAATGAGTTCCGTTCCGTTCTCATATCGGAGAGCAAACCGTAGCATACTGCTGTTTGCTTTCCGACCTGGGATGCGGAGAAAGACGGATCTGTCATGACCCACAATGCAAGTCGTTTTCTCTGACACAATCTGACACAATAGAAAACGCATCCGTCCCCCATTGACTTTCAGTGGAGTTCATGACGGATCCGTCTTGGCTATTTTAAAGATAATACGACCGTATCAGTTCATAACGGATGCAGATGGTTGTATTATCAGTAACGGAAGCGTTTTTGCTGAACCCTGCCGGATCCAGCAAAAACGCTAGTGTGAAAGTAGCCTATGGGCTCATTTACACAACCATATCCGCTTTTTTTGAATACAGGATACAGGCCGATTTTGCGTATTGGAACGTCCTTCTCCATGATAGAAATGCCTATTCTTGTCCACAGATACGGACAAGAATAGGACATTTTTTTTTGGGGGGGGGGGCCCACGGAACAGAAGTACGGATGCGGATGTACACGATTCAACTAATTTGAACCTGTCAATTCTCATACACAATACTTTCTAAATTGTTGAATTGTATACAGTAGCACATTGTCATATGGCTGGCATGGAGGCCACCTAGGGCTTGAGGCTATCCTGAGGCCTCCTGATCGAAAAGGCAGCTGCGCTCCAATGAGTGCTGTGGCCACTTCCTAGGCCAAGACATCTATCAGTCACAGGGGTCTGGGCCTGGGCGACAATACCAAGCACAGCCAGTATACAATGGAGGTCACAAGGCTTGCAGGCAGTGCCATCAAACAACTGATCATCATGGGTGTCGGGGGTCCCCCCACCAATCAGATACTGATGTCCTATCATGAGGATAGGCCATCAATATATTAATCCTGGTAAATCCCTTTAAGCTAGGACTTGTGAATACCTAAATGTTCCAGTATGTAATTATCCATTACTAGGTGCGTTATACTAGAATTTGTAGTACTTCAATTGTTCCCATTTAATAATTAATTTTAGGTTATGTTGGGTCTTATAAGTGGTTCAGTGTTTAACATCTTCCTGACATGGGGATTTTCCATTTTTGTATTTTTATTTTCACTCCCTGCCTTCCCAGCGCCATAACTTTTTTTATTTTTCTGTTCACATAGCTGTATGAGGGCTTCTTTTTTGTGTGGGACAAGTTGTGCTTTATAATGGCACCATTTAATATTGCACATGATTTAGTGGGAAACTGAGAAAAAATTCCAAATCTGGTGAAAAAATGCAATTCCACCAGTTTTAAGGGTTTTGTTTTTACGGAGCTCACTATGTGGTAAAACGCACCTGTTCCCTTCATGCTCTGGGTCAGTACGATTACAACAATAGCACATTTATATAGTTTTTCTTGTGTTTTAACACTGAAAAAAATGAAATCACTGGAATGTTTTTTTTTCTTTTCATCGCCATATTCTGACCCCACAACTTTTTTAAAGGTACATCTATGGAGCAGTGTGAGGGCTCATTTTTTGCAGGCACCCGATAGCTATGGCCCTCGCTCCGCGGCAGGCGCCATCTTTTTTTATAACAATGTAATGCATCACTCCTCACCTCTATTCTAATACAGCACTTCAATTTCCCGGCTACCAAATTAGCATGTGGGCAGAGGATGATGAGGGACAGCAATTTATTCGTACAGGCAGAACAAGCGCTTGCTCTTTAAACATAATTAATCTCGCTAGGGCAGAAAGGTGGTGCTGACAGCTTGGCATAGCCATAGTGGGGCCCCCAGGACTGTGTTCTACTTAATGTGTCACTGACCGCATACCTTATTGAAGCATGTAAATGTACATGGTGGAGTCCTCACTGGCACTATATCATGATGAACTCAACACTGACACTACACATAATACATGATGGAGATATCACTGACACTACACATAATATGCAATAAAGTCATCACTGACACTACACATAATATGCAATAAAGTCATCACTGATGCTACACATAATATATGATGGAATCATCACTGACACTACACATAATATATGATGGAGATATCACTGACACTACACATAATATGCAATAAAGTCATCACTGATGCTACACATAATATATGATGGAATCATCACTGACACTACACATAATATATGATGGAGATATCACTGACACTACACATAATACATGATGGAGATATCACTGACACTACACATAATATGCAATAAAGTCATCACTGACACTACACATAATATGCAATAAAGTCATCACTGATGCTACACATAATATATGATGGAGATATCACTGACACTACACATAATATATGATGGAGATATCACTGACACTACACATAATATATGATGGAGTCATCACTGACGCTACACATAATATATGATGGAGATATCACTGACACTACACATAATATATGATGGAGTCATCACTGATATTACACATAATATATGATGAAGTCATCACTGACACTACACATAATATATGATGAAGTCATCACTGACACTACACATTAATATATGATGGAATCATCACTGACACTACACATAATATATGATGAACTCATCACTGACACCACACATGATATATGATAGAATCATCACTGATACTACACATAATATATGATGGAGTCATCACTGACACTACACATAATATATGATGAAGTCATCACTGACACTACACATAATATATGATGGAATCATCACTGATGCTACACATAATATATGATGGAGTCATCACTGACACTACACATAATATGCAATAAAGTCATCACTGATGCTACACATAATATATGATGGAGTCATCACTGACACTACACATAATATATGATGGAGTCATCACTGATGCTACACATAATATATGATGGAGTCATCACTGACACTACACATAATATGCAATAAAGTCATCACTGATGCTACACATAATATATGATGGAGTCATCACTGACACTACACATAATATATGATGGAGTCATCACTGACGCTACACATAATATATGATGGAGATATCACTGACACTACACATAATATATGATGGAGTCATCACTGATATTACACATAATATATGATGGAGTCATCACTGACGCTACACATAATAGATGATGGAATCGTCACTGATGCTACACATAATATATGATGAAGTCATCACTGACACCACACATTAATATATGATGGAATCATCACTGACACTACACATAATATATGATGAACTCATCACTGACACCACACATGATATATGATAGAATCATCACTGACGCTACACATAATATATGATGGAGTCATCACTGACACTACACATAATATATAATTGAATCTTCACTGACGCTACACATAATAAATGATGGAATCATCACTGACACTACACATAATATATGATGGAATCATCACTGACACCACACATAATATATGATGGAATCATCACTGACACTACACATAATATATGATGGAATCATCACTGACACTACACATAATATATGATGGAATCATCACTGACACTACACATAATATATGATGAAGTCATCACTGACACTACACATAATATATGATGGAGTCATCACTGACACCACACATTAATATATGATGGAATCATCACTGATACTACACATAATATATGATGGAGTCATCACTGACACTACACATAATATATGATGAAGTCATCACTGACACTACACATAATATATGATGGAATCATCACTGATGCTACACATAATATATGATGAAGTCATCACTGACACTACGCCAGGAAAAATAGCTTTTTTTGATAGTTGCTGTACTGTTTATTAGAAAATTTAGACAAGAAAAATACGAAAACAATTCAACACAAACCATTCAAACACAATTTGAGTCTTCCAAAAAAAAAAATTTTTGGTCATCCAATCCATGATAAACTGACTATACAGAAAACATGAAAGTTCACATACAGTTCCAAGAAGAAGGCAGTGACCTCTGCAAAGACACGAAGATACTTATATAACACACACACCAACTAACATACACATGCACCTCGCCTAGCCCTTATGGCTCTATAACAGTAGATGTCTACATTTGGATCTAGGGATCCCAAATTTGCAGGAACTGATCCAGTATTCCTCTAGCTAAAAAAGGTTAGCTAATGCAACAGTAAATCTGTATTTATCAAGTTTACCCATTGAGAGAGACAGGGTCTTGATACGTAGAAGGAGTTAGACCCTTGACTAGAATTAACAAGCTAGAGGAACATACCTCAGAGAATCCTAACCTCAGGTCCAGAAAACTATGAATCTCTTGGCAATATCTCTGCGTATCAGGACATAAACACACGTTATGTAACAAAGTGCCTTGTTGGGCATCACACGTAGTGCGCACAGGGCTCGAAAGTTGACGCATTCAATATAATCCAGTTGACATGAGGCAAACCCTATGTAACCACTTGGTCTGTATCCTGGTCCCTGGCAAGTATCACTGTGGACTTCCAGGTAGAAGTTAGTTCTCTCAGCTGCGAATCTGCCAGATCTGGCATGTCCTCTTTCCACTTGATCCATGATCACACTATAAAAGGAGAAAACTGGTTTCCGAAGATTAACCCTATACGCCACAGTTTCCACTGGTCCATATTCCACAGTAATAATACCCCTCCCAACTGCATCACGCATGCATGACGCAACAACCATTTGCTTTTAGGATATGAAAGACTTGGAGATTAGGGGGTCATTCTGACATTATATATTTATGGCTATTCGTAATCTTAAAACCTGTCCTGTTTCTCAAAGACATAACATTACCTATCTCTGATCCATATAATGACCTTAAATTCCCTCACGTAACAGAACGATTCTGTAGGACAGACAGCTTTGTGGGATATAGCATTCCTCTATGAAAGAGTAAATAGAGGTGTGTATGAGAATGAAAGGAAGCATAAAATTTTCTGAAAGTTGCTTGAAACAAACACCTTTTATAGCGTCACTATTTTTTTTATCTATATCACATGGAATATAACAATAGGACATCTCTGCAATAATACAAAGGTGATCTAAGGTGATCCCCTATGCAGGATCCAATAGGACAATTGTTATGGATGTTCTGCAAATAGAACAAGTCATAAAAACATCACAACAACCTCTCTTATCATTTACATCTCATGTGGGTGGAAATTAATGAATTTCAATGTCCATCAAGTGTTTGGCCACTCATAATAAATTCTCAAGGCCTCATGCACACAGCTCTTTTATGGCTCTGTTTTGTTATTACAGAGCAGCCCTCAGTTCTGACTCATATTAAAGGGGTTGTCCACAATTTTTTTTTAAATGTCCCTCCCCTCCCTATGGGTGATCTGTGAAGAGAAGTATACTTACCTGCTCCCCACTGCTCCATTCAGGCTCATTCTCCCAGACTGTCTTCACTGGACTTTAGATGCCTTCATGTACACTTCCTATATGGATGTGGTCAAGTGTGCTGATGCAGCCAATGACTGACTTCATCACTGATGTGTCCCCAAGCGGCAGGTGACCAACAGTGATGTGCAGAAAGTTCATCTGAAAGCCAGGCTACTTTCACACTGGCATTTTGGCTTTCCGTTTGTGAGATCCGTTCAGGGCTCTCACAAGCGGTCCAAAACTGATCAGTTTTTCCCTAATGCATTCTGAATGGAAAAAGATCCGCTCAGAATGCATCAGTCTGCCTCCGATCAGTCTCCATTCCGCTCTGGAGGCGGACACCAAAACTCTGCCTGCAGCGTATTGCTGTCCGCCTGACGAAGCGGAGCCAAACGGATCCGTCCTGACACACAATGTAAGTCAATGGGGACAAATCTGTTTTCTCTGACACAATCTGGCACAATAGAAAACAGATCTGTCCCCCATTGACTTTCGATGGTGTTCAAGACGAATCTGTCATGGCTATAGAAGACATAATGCAAACTGATCCATTCATGACCGACGCATGCGGTTGTATTATGGTAAAGGAAGTGTTTTTGCAAATCCATGACGGATCAGCAAAAAACACTAATGTGAAAGTAGCTTAACACGTACAACATCTCTCCTGATCCCATCATACACATCACACGTACAAGCGAATAAAATTAAACCCCACATGGCTTATAAGTAGTGTAAAAAGTTTATTAAAATGACAAAAAGAGAACCTTTAAATACAAATCTGAGGGGTCAGCTGTAGCCTTTAAAAAGTATAAAGAACAATAAATTATGTAAGGGGTAATAAAATCTGAATGAAATACAGGTACAGTAAGACCAACTCCAAAACTTTCTTCACATACATAAATGCAAAAAAAACAAACACATGTAGGGCCCCTAAAGGGGGTGTTGGTCACGGGGGATCAAGAAAAGGCAGAGCTCCTAAATGTTTTTTTAGCTCTGTATATACAGGTGAAACTCGAAAAATTTGAATATTGTGCAAAAGTTCATTTATTTCAGTAATGCAGCTTAAAATTAGAATTTTGTGAAAAGGTTCAATATTCTAGGCTCAAAGTGTCCCACTCTAGTCAGCTAATTAATCCATATCCTCTGAGCAAAGGGGACCCGAGATTGAGACTTTGGGGTTTCATAAGCTGTAAGCCATAATCATCCAAATTATACCAGATAAAGGCTGGAAATATCTCGCTTTGCATGTAATGAGTCCATCTCATATGTTAGCGTCACCTTTTAAGTTGCATTACTGAAATAAATGAACTTTACACGATATTCAAATTTTCCGAGTTTCACCTGTACAAAAGAAGAGAGGGCATCTCATGAGGGTGGTCTAAATACAGTATATGTCCAGCTTTAGATGTCCATGTGCGTAGTATTTTTTATTTATTTTTATGTAACAACCACTTTTGCAAAAATCTGAATCGATAGGTTAGGCTATGATGTGCCCTTGTGTAAACCAGTGTCTAATTGTAAAGGAAATTTGCTGTGCAAATCCGCACGATAGATTGACACACTGCAGATTTTCAATCCGCACCACAGGCCAATTTGTGCTGTGGATTAGATGAGTGTGGATGAGAGTTCTTTACAAAAATCCATCGACTCCGCAGTGTTTTAGTCACATGTGGATTTGCTGTCTGTTATTTTTATTCTGAAATCCTTAGATTATAAACTCTTTTTACACAGACTGATAATGAGTAGCAAAAATGTATCTCTTGCTCTGATAATTTGCTTTAAAGGGGTTATGCCACGATTGATGTAAAAAATGAAAATCAGACATCATATAGTACATTTCAGTAGATAACAGGTCGGCTCTACCTTTTCAGAGTTTGCGGTGCACGTGTCAGTGGAATGGCGTCCAAACAAACAATGTAGTAAGAAGACCGGCACTTCGCAGGATTTTCAATCAGGAATGCGATTTATTGGTCACATATTATTCCATAGTGACGCGTTTCAGCATTGATATGCTTTCATCAGACTACAAATAAACATCTCACTTACAGACTTTAAATAGGCAAATGAAATACAGGGGAACTGACGTCATCAGTGAAGCTCCTCCCACTCATTGACGATAATAACCATGTCATCGAAATTTTATCGAAATTTTTGTAATAGGACATAATCCAACATGTTAAATAATCTAGCGGGATTGATTATTTAACATGTTGGATTATATCCTATTACAAAAATTTCTATAGAATTTCGATGACATGGTTATTATCGTCAATGAGTGGGAGGAGCTTCACTGATGACGTCAGTTCCCCTGTATTTGATTTGCCTATTTAAAGTCTGTAAGTGAGATGTTTATTTGTAGTCTGATGAAAGCATATCAACGCTGAAACGCGTCACTATGGAATAATAATATGTGACCAATAAATCGCATTCCTGATTGAAAATCCTGCGAAGTGCCGGTCTTCTTACTACATCATATAGTACATGACAATACCTTTCTAATAAACCTAAAACCAGCCCTGTACCTCACATGGATCCAGAGATCTCTATATTCACTGCTCCATTTGCTCTGCTAGATTACCGTATTTTTCGCCCCATAAGACGCAGCAAAAGTGGGGTGAAAATGCCCCTGCATCTTATGGGGCGAATGCTTCAATTTTACATCGCAGTCTGCGATGCTGCAGCATCTCAGACTGCGATGTATGAGCCGGGAGAGAGGAGGGGCTGGAGTCCGGAACTAGGGGCGGGGCCCGGTGCAGTCACTGTACTCTTACACCGGGCCCCGCAGCTCACCGCAGTATTTATAAACATTAATCCTTATCCTGTTAATAAGTTTAACTAACGCTGCGCTCTCCCCTGTTCCCCTTTATCCCCTGTATCCGTACAGCACTTACGAACAAGCTTCCATACCAGGCAGAGCGGACGGCAGCAGTAATGTCACTCACTGACATCGAGCTCCTCCCACTTTATGAATGAAGCAGGCGGAGCAGGTGCGCGACGTCAGTGAGTGATGTTACTGCTGCCGTCCGCTCTGCCTGGTATGGAAGCTTGTTCGTAAGTGCAGTACTGATACAGGGGATACTGGGGAACAGAGGAGAGCGCAGCTTTAGTTAAACATATTAACAGGATAAGGATTAATGTTTATAAATACTGCGGTGAGCGGCGGGGCCCAGTGTATTGGGGGACACTGTTATGAGGGGGATCTGTGGATGACATAGCAGTGCCATCCACAGATCCCCCACCCCATAACAATGACATCCACAGATCCCCCACCCCATAACAATGACATCCACAGATCCCCCACCCCATAGCAGTACCATCCACAGATCCCCCATAACAGTGCCATCCACAGATCCCCCATAACAGTGCCATCCACAGATCCCCTATAAACAGTGCCATATACAGATCCCCCATAACAGTGCCATATACAGATCCCCCATAACAGTGCCATATACAGATCCCCCATAACAGTGCCATATACAGATCCCCCATAACAGTGCTATACACAGGTCCCCCACATGACAGTGCGTCATCCACAGATTCCCCATAATAGTGTCATGCACAGACCACCATTAATTCAAAACCCACCAAAAGCACACCTTTTGGTTAAAAAATTTTTTTTTCTTATTTTCCTCCTCAAAAACCTAGGTGCGTCTTATAGGGCGAAAAATACGGGTATCTTCAGCCTGGCAGCTCAGCGGGGGTGTCCTTTCTTGTGCAGCTTTCTCCCTTCTAACAGAACATATGGCTGGTGGTAGTTGAAGATCTAAACTGAGCATGTTTGACCAGCTTAGTGAGACGGACAAATAATAAGGAAAAGAACAAGCAGGAGGTGGCGCTATAGAGATACATTCTATTGAATAGCTCACTGGCTGTACTAAACTGTTAATTACATGCAATTACAAAAGTATTCAGTTCCGGGTGCTGGTATGAAAAATGTAGAAGATATTTTGTGACACAACCCCTTTAATGTATCAGTTGTAGTAAAATGTATCAGTTGGGAATGAAGATATTGTTTTGCTTACATCTCACAGTTTTGTAGTTTTCTTCAAATACTTGGCCAGTGACTCGTTAAAGGGAACCTGTCAGCACCAAAATGGACCATAAACCGCCATCAGTACCTTAAAGCTGTTGACATCAGGTTTCTAATGCTGTTCTTGTGTAAGATGTCCGAGGTGCAAGATCTCTGTTAAACAACTTTTATTCCCCCTCAGGTCGTATGCAAATAAGGTTCTTGAAGTCAAGCTCACCACGCCACCTTCCCGCCCATTCGCATTTGATTGATGGCCTTTTGAATTCTTTCAAGAGCGATTCCATCCTGAGATTTTGCTCATGTGCCGTATGATCCCATTGCCTGCGCCTATGACCGACGCTGATGCAGGGTAATGTTCTCTGAAGCGCTCACCCACGTGAGTCTGCGCCTGCACATTGACTCGCTGAAGCCAGGTACACTACAGAGGGGATCAATGCGCAGGCACCGGAAACGAGATCATATGGCGCATGCGCGAAATCTCAGAATGGAATCACGCCTGAAAGAATCCAAAAGGCCATCAATCAAATGCGAAGGGGCGGAAAGGAGGCGCGATGATTTTGACTACAAGTGTGAAAGCCGCTGCCCCCTTGACTTCAAGAATCTTATTTGCATAAGACCTGTGGGGAATAAAAGTTGTTTTACAGCGATCTTGCGCCTCGGACATCTTACACAAGAACATCATTGGAAACAGCTTTAAAGTACTGCTGGTGGTTTATGGTTGATTTTGGTGCTGACAGGTTCCCTTTAATGCTCCTAGATCAGGGATGTCCAACCTGCGGCCCTCCAGCTGTTGCAAACCTACTACTCCCAGCATGCCAAGACAGCCTACATCTATCAGCCTAAAGCGGGGCATGATGGGAGTTGTAGTTTTACAACAGCTGGAGGGCCGCAGGTTGAGCATCCCTGTCCTAGATGTTTTCCATATGCAGCACTAGGGTTTCATGTCTGCACATATATACAGTACATACATGATCTTTACCTCTGAGTCCGTCCCCAATCCCAGCTATATATTGAATATTTTCTTACAATACAACATTGTTCAGTCCTCCACACAACTAAGGGCAACAGTACAAAGTGGATAATAAGAGGAAACGGCCTTCTTAAGTTCAGTCTGTTGTCACTAATGTGACCTGCTCCAGCATGAATGTACAATAATACTGAAAGAAAGTGTGATGGATTTCTTACAGTCCCACTGATTAATTTCCTGTCACAGGCTTTTTATTCTTTGCTGTAGACTAATAAAAACTTCCTTGTTACCGTGTGCCTGTCACTGGTTTTCGCCTCTAAAAGCACAGTTTGTGTGTTGGAAGATCAGGTCGCCCTTTCTAGGGAGAAAGAAATGTTTTTAATATGAAATACATCAAAAGTAAAAGTAGGTGACAAATGTTTAGATTTGTTAAGAACCTGCGCTTTGATCATGGATTTTCTATTTTATTCAAGAGTTTGACAAATGTATTCTGGGGTAGCCTCAAACATCTCATGTCTGCAGAGTATTTACTCTGAGTGGAATCCATTTGATCATCCACTTGCTGTCTATAGAGTACCTGCTCTGCTGCTCACTATAATACTGTTTCTTTATGTACCAGCTGATACTTTAGTCAGAAAGCTTTATATTCTCTCAGACATACTTTTTAAATAAACCCCAGTCTCTGCTGGCTTTCCTTTAGTACTTAAAAAAAAAAAATCTAGAGAATAATCTACCATTTGGTTTCATCCTATACAGTTTGTAGAATAGAACTATCCATGTTGTTTTGTCTAACATTTACCTACAAATTCCATAAAGGGAAAATATACTGAAATACTTCTTAAAAACTGATCATGCTGCTTGGATAATTCCTTCACAGGACTGCTGTCACGGGGGGAAGTGGGGGAAACCCCCCACTGTACAATGTAAAGCAGACGGACAAGCAACTAGGCCAGAGGCTGGGATAAGGGAGCTGGTCACCTCCTATTGCATCCCTAATCCTCGCCCTAACTCCTCACCGTATGAGCGGACCTGGATGGTAGGATGGCTCATACCCAGGAAACCTAGGACCCTGAGTCGCCCTGATAGTCCCTCAAATAGAGAAAGGGGAAGAGACGACCTGTTCATCCCAGACACGGATAAACAGGAGTCTCACTGGCCTAGCTGCCAGGGAAGGGACAGACAGTGCACAGCTACTGGATCGTCAGGTAAGAGCCCCAAACAACACGCTGTAACCATGACAACTGGACCCCATTCAGATGTACTGGAACCCGTTCACCTCACAGGACACAGCACAAAACACAAACACGGAATCCAGCAAACCAGAAACTGCCTGGACCCACATGCAGATAAGATGCATGGCAGCCCCAGCAGAGCTGCACACTGACTAGTGGTGCAGCGTACTCAAGTTGTGTGTAATAGTGTTCCTGGGTGTTGTAGTGCAATAGACACTAACCTGAGACGGCTGACTCTCTGCAAAGGCAGGTGATGGTAGAAAATGTTCGTGACGCCAGTGCCAATTAAACGGTGGCACGCCGTTTGCTGATAGCAGGAATAACTGAGGAACCACGTGATGTTAAAACAAAACTCCAACTTTAGTAGTTTCCATATAGAGACATTGATGGAAGCACAGTTCCTTTGCATACAGTTGATTTTTCAATACGGTCGATGCAGGCAATACAGATTGAGCAAGGTGACTACAGAGTGTTAAACACACAGGACTTGCAGTACAGGAGCTTGCACTCTATCTCTGACTGATCCTGGAACATAGCAAATCTTCTCCAAGGCCCAATAACCTAGCTCTGGCGTATATCCTTGGTTTTAGCTTTATAAAGTACCTCCTCTGTTATCTTGAGTACCTCTTGCTTTCTTGAGCTTTGCCTCTGTCTCTCTCTCAGCTTCCTCAGACTCTAGAAGCTTCTGAACAGTGGTCTTCCTGCTTCTGCATATATATATATTCAGGAGGGGAACCTTCTCCTTGGATTTGGAACCCGGTTACAGGGACTGCAATACCCTCTCCTGGTCCGCAGGCTTCAGGCCTGGATTTGTCTCTGACATAGTCTAAGCTCCAGCTTCAGACTACAGGCTGCAGCTTTAGACAGACACTTAGACTAGACTCCCTTTCCCTTCCCTGACTGGGCCTTATATAAACTAGGGCTCTCTAGCTCCCTCTAGTGACTAGAAGCTGGAATGACACCCCTAGCAGGCCTGTACATGCAAGTGTCATAGTAACAGGGAAATACATAACATTACATTACATGACAATTTATAAAGATGACATATACTAACTTCCCCATAAATAAGGGGGGACAACAGCACACCAAGTGACACTTTTGTAGTGACGGGTATTACAGTCCCCGTACACTACATACCCCACTGCTTTAAGCTGAGTACGACCTCGTACTCCATCAGGGCTGGCCCAACTGGAATCTCTACCTGAAACAGAAAAAGAGACATGCAGGCATACATTTATGTAATTCATCTGCATTTACGTTCATATCAGGTCCAATTGGCAAAAGTGAAGTGTGGTGACAAGGGGCGTCGTTCTCTTCTCTCAGGATAGTGAATGGAACTGGGGCGCTGACCTGGCACAGCGTAGCATTATAACCAGGATAGTCCATGACAATGAATAAGTCCATAATAAAACAGCAAAATAGATAAAACAGTATAAAAGTTCTTGGAGGCTCAAAGAACAAACATGAGTCCGTACCCAGGTTATTTTCCTATTAAATCACAGAGGCTCTCGTGCGGTGGAGTCCATCTCTAGGCACATTTTCTTTTAAAAGAGCAAAAATCTCAGAGGCTCAGGTTCTTTTGAGTCTGTCTCCGGGCACGGTTCCTTAGTATGAAGTTGCACAATAAAAGGACAGCAAAGACAAGTGCTGTAATACCCCTGATCAACCTGAAAAGGGGGTGAAGGGTAAAAGGTGCAACTAAGGAACAGGCACAACTTGGCGTGGGGGTAGCAAAAGCAGGCAGGAGGTCCTGGAAACAAACTTGGCTTTGTTGGCTTTATTACTTCAGTGGTCAACACCTACCACTGAGCCGTGGATGAACTGGCAGTCACAACAAACGACCAGGAAACATAGGACTCCTGTCCTGGAAGGGCTAATACCCTCATTCATTGATGAAATAAATCAAAAGGCCTAGCAGGCTGATTTACAGAGGCATATCATAATCACTTGACCCTGCTGGCAAATATGGCCTGTAGTAGTCCTCTACAGGAGGATGGGCCCACATAACGGTGTTAGGGGGCAGCTGCAGAGTAAAGGGGCCCCTAATAGGTATTGGCCCCATGGGCCTAGGGGTAAACCCTTGGGTGGACCGTACCGGTCCCGGCACGACATTGGTGGGATGGAATGGAGCGGTTACCGCCGCCTCAAGCGGTCCGGTAGGCTCTGTGCAGCTACTCACAGCAACAGGAGGCCTTCTTTGGGGCACTGACGGAGCGGTGGCAGCAGAAGGTGGTCTACGGGTGGTGACAGGCACCCTTACCTCGTCCTTCTTTGGCGGCGTCTGGATCCTGGCGGTCGCGATCTTGCGCAGCTCCCACAACTTCTCCTCCAGCCGGACAATCTGTTCACCGATGCTCTCCGTGTCGGAGTCGCTGTCATCTGCTGGCGCCGCCGGCGCAGGTACAGTCAACGATGGCGCGGACTCGGCCTCTGCAGGTTCTGGTGATGCATCGGGTCTCCGACCCCTCCGGATGTTCTCAAAGGTATTGCGAAGTCCTTTTAAGTTGTCCATATCTTGCATGGTCTTCTCCCGACGAGGCAGCTCGGGGGAAGGATAGGGGCTCACCCATTTTTCCAACACGGTTGGCTGCCAGAAGACGTTGGGCCCAATGAAGGAGCTCCGCTCCTGGAAGGCGTGATGGGCCGGCTCTGGAGAGCGTTCCGGTTCCCGCTCGCAGCCAGAGTAGTCTTCTTCTTCTGCCTCCCAGTCCTCAGGTACTCGCTTGGGACGGGTCACGGCAGTGGCATAAGGGCCTCTCAGGCTCTCGGCAGGGGTGAACTCCACTTCCTCTCCCTCGCGGAGGCTGTGCTGATAGGAAGGGAGGTAGTCTCTCTTGACAGACCTTCTATTCACATATAGGTCTCTACCAGTCAGGTAATCTTGGATGAACCCGTAGCCACGGGTTTTGTCAAAGGACACCACCACTCCCTTTCTCCTTTCCAGGCGGGGTGGGGTGTTGGTGTGTCGTTCATGAATTGTCTTGGTCAACTCTTCATAGTAGATCTTGGTCTTGGTATTCCGCTTTATTGCGGCCTCCCGGATCTCCGCCATTAGTGAGGACCATTTGAAAGAGGGCTGAAAGAAGTCTCTCCACGAGCCATAGCAGGGCTCTGGTTCTTTCTCCCTTGGGCGGCAGGCGGGTTTCTCCGGTCCCGGAGAGTAGGCCGGTGGAGCCTCCTCTGGCTCTACACCAATATCAGTCATCTCTGGTATGTCAGGCGCGGACGCTGCAGCAACGCTCTGTTCACTTTCCAACATGCTCGATCCTTCTCTGGAGAGCGATAGGGTCGCGTCAATTAAATCAGCCAGCTCCTCCCACTGCACTGGGAGGCCGCCCCCCAGGTATTCCAGTATATGGAAGGCGGTGTCCATGCTGGCAGACATGCAAATGTCCAGATAAGCAGTGGCGCCTGACCTTGAACTCCTTCCCGCTTTTTCCTCAGAAAGGCGCCAATTTTTCCCGCTTTTTCGGGATGAAGATGACGCAGCAGCTATTTCAGCAGCTATTTCAGCAGCCTCAGCGGCCATCTTTGGGTATAAACGCTGTCTATTCACTGACAGCAAGCAGGATTGTAAAAAGTCCACAAAACCACACTCCGATGTGGCGATTTTCTTCCTCTTGGTAGCGCAACACTGCACAGCGCTTTTTAGAGGTTTTTGGTACACTTTTGGTATGATTTTCAGTTCACAAAGTCCACTTTAAATAAACAGGCAATTTGTCACTTTGGTCACAGGGCAACTGTATAAGGCACAAAGTTCACGCTTCTTGCACTAGAAAGCGTGCGTATCCTGTTCGTGACGCCAAAAGAGAGATGCAGCGTACTCAAGTTGTGTGTAATAGTGTTCCTGGGTGTTGTAGTGCAATAGACACTAACCTGAGATGGCTGACTCTCTGCAAAGGCAGGTGATGGTAGAAAATGTTCGTGACGCCAGTGCCAATTAAACGGTGGCACGCCGTTTGCTGATAGCAGGAATAACTGAGGAACCACGTGATGTTAAAACAAAACTCCAACTTTAGTAGTTTCCATATAGAGACATTGATGGAAGCACAGTTCCTTTGCATACAGTTGATTTTTCAATACGGTCGATGCAGGCAATACAGATTGAGCAAGGTGACTACAGAGTGTTAAACACACAGGACTTGCCGTACAGGAGCTTGCACTCTATCTCTGACTGATCCTGGAACATAGCAAATCTTCTCCAAGGCCCAATAACCTAGCTCTGGCTTATATCCTTGGTTTTAGCTTTATAAAGTACCTCCTCTGTTATCTTGAGTACCTCTTGCTTTCTTGAGCTTTGCCTCTGTCTCTCTCTCAGCTTCCTCAGACTCTAGAAGCTTCTGAACAGTGGTCTTCCTGCTTCTGCATATATATATATTCAGGAGGGGAACCTTCTCCTTGGATTTGGAACCCGGTTACAGGGACTGCAATACCCTCTCCTGGTCCGCAGGCTTCAGGCCTGGACTTGTCTCTGACATAGTCTAAGCTCCAGCTTCAGACTACAGGCTGCAGCTTTAGACAGACACTTAGACTAGACTCCCTTTCCCTTCCCTGACTGGGCCTTATATAAACTAGGGCTCTCTAGCTCCCTCTAGTGACTAGAAGCTGGAATGACACCCCTAGCAGGCCTGTACATGCAAGTGTCATAGTAACAGGGAAATACATAACATTACATTACATGACAATTTATAAAGATGACATATACCAACTTCCCCATAAATAAGGGGGGACAACAGCACACCAAGTGACACATTTGTAGTGACGGGTATTACAGTCCCCGTACACTACAGTGGTTCTCCCTCCGGGGAACCATGAGACCCCCTTCCGGAGGCACGGACAAACAAGGGGATGTATAGCAACCATGCCGGGCATTGCACCAAACATACCAGACATAGAACACCAAACTAGACATAACAAATCCACAAAACAAACCCACACCAAACATAACAACAGGTAAGGAAGGGAACAAGGAGGAGAACATAGGAAGACATTGCTAAAGACCTTGATGTTCCACAAGGAGGCCCCTCACGGACAGGTAAAACATCCAGAGAGGACCAAAGCTCCTTCTCCTACAAAGGCAGACAAACAACCGACCTCACGCTCACAACTCCAACATAAGAAGAGTCATGAGGCCACACCCAGATCAACCTCGCACACACCTTAACCCTGTGCACACCAAAATGGGAAGGAACACCTGTCACGGCGGGTAGGATACAAGATACAATAAACACACAGAAAACCTCAAAACAAGTGTCTAGGCCAGAAGCTGGGGATAAAGGTCACCTCCTGACAATTCCCTACCAGCTCTCCCTGGACTTCTGTGCCCACGTTCAGACCCTAAAGGTGGGAATCAATGTGCCCCCGTGCCTAAGGCTGAAGATTCCCTAAAGCCCCTAAGATGGTGAAAAGGGGGAAAGAGGCAGCCTGCTTCCTCAGGTCCTGGAGGAGGCAGGTGTCTCTCAAACAGCCTAGACAGAACACAAAAAGGAAACCAAAACCAACTTATCTTGTAGCAGAGCAGAAACAGCAAATCCACCTTTCCACAGAGCAAGATAGAAGCTATAACCCGCACAGGACACTGGGAAGGGGCATAATTTAAACTCACACAAACGACCCCACCCAGTGTACCTGAAGGGAGGCGGATACAGCTCAACTCCAAACCCAAAACAAACAAAAAACTACACACATGCTGCTAACCGGGCAGACCTCCGCACATAACCTGTGCAGGGCATGACAACACCAGACTAAAAGGGGAAGAGACCACACATGCTAAAACAACACGTTGCCACTGGAAACAAGCATGCACGGCACAAGTGTCACGGTCTACTACCACCAGGCGATGACACAGCCGTGACACCTGCCTTGGCTTCGTCTTTTAGAGTACTCATCTGTATCTAGGATTCCTATTGTCCTATCTAATCTCACCACAGGTATGGCTAAGCCTACCAGATACTCTTAGGCTGAGTTCACACTTCACTTATTTGATCAGTTATTTCCATTAGGTATTGTGAGCCAAAACTAAGTGCGGGTCAAAAACAAAGAACAGGTGCAGATCTTTCCATTACACCTTATCTATGTGTAGGCTTCACTACTGGTTTTGGCTTACAAATTGATGGAAATAACTAATCAAATAACCGAAGTGTGAACTCAGCCTTAGGCCTCATGCACACGACTGTTCTGTTTTTTTGCGGTCCGCAAACCGCGGATCCGCAAAAAAACAGAAGCCGCCCGTGTGCCTTCCGCAATTTGTGGAACGGAACGGGCGGCCTATTGTAGAAATGCCTATTCTTGTCCGCAAAACAAACAAGAATAGGACATGTTATATTTTTTTTGCGGGGCTACGGAACGGAGCAACGGATGTGGACAGCACACGGAGTGCTGTCCGCATCTTTTGCAGCCCCATTGAAGTGAATGGGTCAGCATCCGAGCCGCAAAAACTATGGCTCGGATGCAGACCAAAACAACGGTCGCGTGCATAAGGCCTTAATATAATTTCTAAGAATCAAGAAAACACCAGAAATTGACTTTAGTTTATATACTGTGCCAATAGATTAAACTACTCTTCATGGTTTATAAGGGCCAAAGCCAATTTACCCAATAAGACAAATGTAATTCTGAACTCAGCATTTAGCATTTAAATGCAAATTTGTCCCCATCCTAGTGATAACTATTTACTGGTTACCTCTTTGTTGTTTCGGCTATATATGTCTTTCAAAAATTGTGTCTGACAAAAAAAAAATATTGCTTTGAAAACTTGCATTTGCAACTTACTGAGTAAAAGCCCCTCATACACATTAGTCTATTGCCAGTCAAACCAACTGTTTTTGGCAGAACCAGACCACAATATAATGTGTATTGGAAGCTCCCGACTCTTCCAGGTCAGTTGATGTTTAGGCGAGAGAAGGATTGGGTATGCTGAATTTCAGTGCCCCATTGTCTTTTTCTCCCAGGTGATAAACCTCCACCAGAGGTGTCTGGCAGTGACTTTCTCTTCTCTCTTTTATTTATAGCTTTTGAAGGTGTATGGGCACCTTAAAAGGGTTCTTCACCACTGGGAGTCTTTCGGGCAGACCACCAAAGTTGCTGGACATGCAGAGGGAATCATACTTTCCTGAACCCACTGCTAGGTTCCAGCTCTTTCTCACCCCCTGCACTTTTGCAGCTCTCGGGTCTGTCCACATCAACATCTGGTTTGATGTGGGTCATGCGCTGCAGGGAGAAACAGAGCGAGCGCTCCATTTCTATGGACACGCTCACGTTACCAGGGGATGTGGCTGGACAGAACATCACGGGGTGTACAACCTGGCATTGTGTCTGACACGGCGCAGCCATAGAGCATCCCCAGACCCCTATGCTGAAGCCTGGACAGATGCGCTGGTGACACCCTCACAGTATTTACTGAGTATATTGAGCATTTAGACCCCACTGGTATTTTGCTAAAAGGAATGCACAACAGATGATGCACAGTGAAAATTGCAATTCTTCCACAGATATGGCATTTCAGTGCCAAATATGTTGTTTCCAGGCCCACTTCAGCCATAAGGTGAGATAAGCATCTCACCTGAGGCAGCAGCCAACCTGCCTCTGAAGAGGGTAGAAGTTTACAGTAGAGCACGGGAGCCTGAAGCCCATTTGGAGGTAGAATGGCGCAGGAGGTTGCAATAACATCAGCACGCCACACATGACCTAGAGCAGAAGGCCGCAGCGAAGAGCTGATCTGGGTCTGGTAAAACCCAGCAGCTCATCTGGACTCCCGCAGCTGGCATTTGCATGATTGCTGGGGCTGCACAGCGCTTCCTGATCTCTATACACAGCATTAATTCAAGCACTATAGGGGGCACTATAGGGCATAATAACTACGGTCATAGTCCTTCCATAACAATTGGACATGTGAGATTTTCACATCACTTCTATTATCCTTGCTGGATATCTTGTGCTTGACTTATGCCTCATTAATCTTATATATTTTTTGTGTATTTTTATGCTCTTTACAGATATCTTGCATTTGCAACAGAGGTTATTTATGTAATTTCAGAGTTATTACACTTATTTTCACACTGTCGCACTTTGTCTCACATGGTCCTTATCAGGGGTAAATGTTGTGGAAGGAAGGGGGTGTAGATATAGTTTTTATACACTTTGCATGAAACATTGTTTTTAATGTTTTTTTGTGATAATGTTGTGCATATGAATAACATTTCGGATTTAATCATGCGATTCTTGGTGTGCGCCATTCTATCTTTGCATGTGCTTTTCTCTATGATTTCATAATAGCTATTGGGGGTCGCTTTGAGTAAAATTATTTCTACTATTGGGCATTATTACTACTGTGGGTTCTAGGGGGCGTTATTATTGGGCATAATATGGAAGGCACTACTACTAATGGGTGTACTCTAGGGAAGCATTGTTATATTAGGGGCACTCTGGGAAAAAATTATAACTATTGATAGGGGTTTCAGCTTTGCTATTATTATGGAGGGGGGGCTATCTATATAGCACTAAAATTTCTGCAGTATTATACTTGGGGGCCCTGGGGAGCACAGCGGTCAAAATATTGGGGGTAGAAGGTGGATAGGGGCAGCAAGGGGGGGTGGAAAAGTCAAGAAACTAAGATGTCTGTGTAGCAAACGACATGCCTGAGAGAAGTCATCATGGTGGTCTGGTCCAAATGAAAAAGATGAGTAAATAGAACATGTATAATCACAGGAGACGTCACTGGATGTAATAGGTAGTGATGAGCGGCAGGGGTCATATTCGAATTCGCGATATTTCACGAATATTTTGTAGAATATTAGTCGAAAATTCGCAAATTCGAAAATTCACGATTTTTTTTCTCGAAAAATCGGAAAGGTAATGATTGTGTAATATGCGAATTTTCGGAATTTGAATTTTCAGATTCGAATTTTTTATTGCGAATTTTTCAATTTACAACTATTAGACAAAGATTATAGCACTATATTAGCTAAATAGCTCTATTAGATTTTTTTCGAATATTCTCTATATTGCTATAACTTAGTTTTTTTGAATATTCGTAATATTCTAAAACAAGAGTATATAGCAATATAGCGAATATAAAAAAACAACTAATATAGAGCAAAATTCGCAAACAATACTACTCCTAAAGTCAAGTGTATTGCAGCCTTCTTATTGGCCCACAAGCTAGAAGCAGTGAGGGATCATGTGTACTGATAAAAAAAAAAAGAAAAAAATTCGAATATTCAAAATTACGAATATATATAACTATATTCGAAATTTTAGCGAATTTTCGAAGTACCTATATTCGCGATAAAAATTCGAATATTCGTGATCAACACTAGTAATAGGTATGTGGCACTGTCCATCCAAACATGTCTTCAGTGGACATAACTACTGTGTGGGTGCACAAAGGGGACTGGGCATGGGCTGAGTTAGAGATGTGGCTTACTGCTGCTGATAATGTTGCTTCTTGGCGTTTTTAAAAGTAGACAGGTATGGGTTTTATTTATGTGTGTGTCATATGTATAGCGTATGTATAGTGTATACAGTGTACGGTATGTGTATTTATACATGTCAGGGCCATATAATAGAAATATCAGTAATGCAGAAGTGCCAGTAATCATGGCGCTCATCATTAACAATGGCAAAAAACTGTGTTTTTAGTGTTGCACTGCAGGTAATATACGGGAGGCAGACAGAGATCAGCTAGTGACTGTTTTGTGTCCTCTGACGCTTCTACAGGCTGATACCCATGTGTTTGTCTCCCTTGTATTACCTGCAGTTAAGCACTAGGATTTCGGCTGTTGTAAATGATGAGTGATGTGGACTATTACTTTTAATGGTTATTTGTGTGTATATCATATATTTATGATGAAAGTGTTGTGTTGTGACGCCACACATCTGGCATTCCTTGTTGAGTAGGGAACCTGTTGTTAAAAAATGTAATCCCACCCCTGGTCAACACAAATCCTGCTGATGTACCAATTGCTTCTGATTGACAACATTTGTGGCCAACTGAAAACTATTCTCACATGTTACCTTGAAAATGCTTAATAACAATTGATAACCTTTAAGGATAGTAGCCAAGGTTTACTTATCATGCATGCAAATATAATATGTACTGTGCTATATACTGTATGTTTATTTTGTACAATGTATTGTATATTATAAAACTATGCGCTAGGGCAGTGGTCGGCAAACCGCGGCTCGCGAGCCACAAGCGGCTCTTTAGCTCCTTGAATGCGGCTCTTACAGGTGCGGGCTCCCACATAGCCGAAAGACCAACCCCTCCTGCTGATTTGTGAAGCACGCACTACAGTCTTCTTGCCTGTGGAACTCATTTGCGTTCCGCAAAGCTGGAGAGGGCGTGTACATCTCATATCACATGCCCATATTTCCTCCCACTATTAGCGCACGCGCATCATCACACAGGAAGCCGGAGTAAATCGCCTTCACTTGGGTGTACACACCTCCTTCCAAACGTCAGAACGTGCTGCGTCACAACAGGAAGTGACGAGGGTAGGGAAATATAACGGAACACTGCCGCAGGCGCTTGCTGTGCTACGAACGTGACGCCATAGTAGGCATAGTCAAGTGTGCTACCTCCTACAGGTGACTCTCATTAATTATTTGGCATCATCATTTACATGGCATGTAAACTATTTAAACAGAAAAAGTAATAAAATAGGCGTGCACACCTTGCACTGGCTCTGCAGACAAGTTTAATAAAAGCAAAAAATGATAAAGATAAAATGAAATAATAATCAAGATCAAAATAACAGAAAGTACATATAAAAATATGTAAAAACACACTCTAATAGTCCTCACTGGTACTGTTGACGCAATAAATATATAGAAAACATGAGACATAGAAATCATTTATGTCATGCCCAAAGTCCGATGTCAACATAAAAAGTGCAGACTTCAAAGGCAATGCAGTGATGTATTATAATTCACCAATGGACAATGCAATGATCAAACTGTAGAAAGGTGAGATATTGCAGTTTAGTTAATAAGCCCCACAAAAATAGGGTGCCGCCTGAGGCAATTTCAATATAGTGTTGATAGTCTTTTTATGTTTTCACCAGAAGTTTAGATCACCCTGATGGATTTCTGCGCATACTATGCTAGTTGTCTTCATATTGATTATCATCAGCGGACACTTATTGAAACTAAAAAAAATGTACCTTCCTATATATTTTAGATTCAAAAAATTTGGCTCTTAAAAAAAATTTCAATCGCGGTTTTGTTGATATTTGGCTCAGTTGACTAAAAAGGTTTGCCCACCACTGCGCTAGGGGCAGACTCTATTGGAAGGTAACCTAGCTGATCAGTATATAAAGGAGAACCCCCCCGAAAAAAATGCAACCTTTCTGTGTCTTTGAGCCAGATGCCAACTAGTGCTTCCAGATAAGGGAGGCATTCCTAATGAATACCAACCAGATGAGCTCACAATGTAGGAAGGTGGAGGAGTATTTCAAGGATGTTGCTGAGATGTTCTATAACATAAACTCATTTATAGTAATTTAGCCTTTGTGGTTATCACTATCTGGAACATTTTATCCTGCTTTATTCTCAGAAACAGACTTCACTGTAGTCATTTATGTGTCTCTATGTGTAAGCAATTATATACACTGCGTGCAGAATTATTAGGCAAATGAGTATTTTGACCACATCATCCTCTTTATGCATGTTGTCTTACTCCAAGCTGTATAGGCTCGAAAGCCTACTACCAATTAGGCATATTAGGTGATGTGCATCTCTGTAATGAGAAGGGGTGTGGTCTAATGACATCAACACCCTATATCAGGTGTGCATAATTATTAGGCAACTTCCTTTCCTTTGGCAAAATGGGTCAAAAGAAGGACTTGACAGGCTCAGAAAAGTCAAAAATAGTGAGATATCTTGCAGAGGGATGCAGCACTCTTAAAATTGCAAAGCTTCTGAAGCGTGATCATCGAACAATCAAGCGTTTCATTCAAAATAGTCAACAGGGTCGCAAGAAGCGTGTGGAAAAACCAAGGCGCAAAATAACTGCCCATGAACTGAGAAAAGTCAAGCGTGCAGCTGCCAAGATGCCACTTGCCACCAGTTTGGCCATATTTCAGAGCTGCAACATCACTGGAGTGCCCAAAAGCACAAGGTGTGCAATACTCAGAGACATGGCCAAGGTAAGAAAGGCTGAAAGACGACCACCACTGAACAAGACACACAAGCTGAAACGTCAAGACTGGGCCAAGAAATATCTCAAGACTGATTTTTCTAAGGTTTTATGGACTGATGAAATGAGAGTGAGTCTTGATGGGCCAGATGGATGGGCCCGTGGCTGGATTGGTAAAGGGCAGAGAGCTCCAGTCCGACTCAGACGCCAGCAAGGTGGAGGTGGAGTACTGGTTTGGGCTGGTATCATCAAAGATGAGCTTGTGGGGCCTTTTCGGGTTGAGGATGGAGTCAAGCTCAACTCCCAGTCCTACTGCCAGTTTCTGGAAGACACCTTCTTCAAGCAGTGGTACAGGAAGAAGTCTGCATCCTTCAAGAAAAACATGATTTTCATGCAGGACAATGCTCCATCACACGCGTCCAAGTACTCCACAGCGTGGCTGGCAAGAAAGGGTATAAAAGAAGAAAATCTAATGACATGGCCTCCTTGTTCACCTGATCTGAACCCCATTGAGAACCTGTGGTCCATCATCAAATGTGAGATTTACAAGGAGGGAAAACAGTACACCTCTCTGAACAGTGTCTGGGAGGCTGTGGTTGCTGCTGCACGCAATGTTGATGGTGAACAGATCAAAACACTGACAGAATCCATGGATGGCAGGCTTTTGAGTGTCCTTGCAAAGAAAGGTGGCTATATTGGTCACTGATTTGTTTTTGTTTTGTTTTTGAATGTCAGAAATGTATATTTGTGAATGTTGAGATG
The DNA here is from genome assembly GCF_905171765.1 of Bufo bufo. NCBI lineage: Eukaryota > Metazoa > Chordata > Amphibia > Anura > Bufonidae > Bufo > Bufo bufo. Next base: position 159,383,817 of record NC_053393.1, on the reverse strand, counting down.
TTATATTGGTTTCACTGGTAAAAATAAATAATTGAAATGGGTATATATTTGTTTTTTGTTAAGTTGCCTAATAATTATGCACAGTAATAGTCACCTGCACACACAGATATCCCCCTAAAATAGCTAAAACTAAAAACAAACTAAAAACTACTTCCAAAAATATTCAGCTTTGATATTAATGAGTTTTTTGGGTTCATTGAGAACATGGTTGTTGTTCAATAATAAAATTAATCCTCAAAAATACAACTTGCCTAATAATTCTGCACTCCCTGTATATGGAAAAGACTGTATTATTTAATGTATAACATAACTAAATGAAACAGTTCAGAATTATTTGGACATAGTATTGCACTATTGGTGGTACTGTTCCATACTGCAGTTTGCCCTGCAAGGCATCATTATATGGACACAATATAGGGATATTACACAGACATAGCATTGGACTGTTCTATTGACACTATAATGGTTTGATATTGGTAGTTTTAGATTAGTTTAATACTAACGTTTAACCATCCAGAGGCTGTTGCGGCAGAGGAACAGCCTGTCGGAGTTCATTGTATCTGGCATTGCCGGAAACTGCCTCTCCCCACAGGAGCCCGTTGACTATAAACGGGACTTGGCGGGGATCTGGCTTTTGTCCTTCATGAGTGCCAAGATTCAGCTAGACAAAAACCGGTCCGGCAAAATCCCGACGCTCATGCCGGAAACAGGATGGATTCCCGCCGGGACCCATTATAGTCAATAGGGGCCGGTGGCGCTCCGGCCATTTCCAGTTATGCTGGATACAATGAACTCTGGCAGGCTGCGAAGTTTTTTTTAACACTAGTGTGAAACTATCCTTATATGGACACTATATGGGATGTTTTCTGGGTGCTACAAGGCAATGTTAATTGACCATAGTATGCAGGTATGTGTGGGCACTGTATGTTGGTTTTATGTGATCCTATCTGATGTCCTGCCAATTGAAATCTTACCTTAAAGAACACCTTTCACTAGAATAAAAAATCTAAACTAAGTATACAGACATGGAGAGCGGCGCCCAGGGATCTCCCTGCACTTATTATTATCCCTGGGCGCCGCTCCGTTCTCCCGGTATAGGCTCCGGTAGCTTCATATGTTCGGCTCCACCCAGTTGAACCTGCCGGCGTCTCCTTCTCCCAGGCTGTAGCGCTGGCCAATCGCAGCGCTCAGCTCATAGCCTGAGAGGCTTTTTTTTCTCTCAGGCTATGAGCTGAGCGCTGCGATTGGCCAGCGCTACAGCCTGGGAGAAGGAGACGCCGGCAGGTTCAACTGGGTGGAGCCGAACATATGAAGCTACCGGAGCCTATACCGGGAGAACGGAGCGGCGCCCAGGGATAATAATAAGTGCAGGGAGATCCCTGGGCACCGCTCTCCATGTCTGTATACTTAGTTTAGATTTTTTATTCTAGTGAAAGGTCCTCTTTAAATATGTTTCTTCATGGTTGGTATGATGGGTACCAATAAGATGAATAAGTAGTGCTTATTAGTACATCTAGAATTTTGTAAATAATTTTGGTAGGAGACTTTACAGAATGGTACTCTCAACAGGAGACAAGAAGGCACTCTGTCATCCAGCATAGACACTGGGGGTCATTTATCAAACTGGTGTAAAGTAGTAAAGGCTTAGTTGCCCATAGAAACCAATCAGATTCCTCCTTTCATTTTCCAAAGGAGCGGTCCAAAATGAAAGGTGGAATCGGATTGGTTGCTATGGGCAACTAAGGCAGTTCTACTTTGCACCAGTTTGATAAATGACCCCCTTTATTTCTTGGTGGAACCTGAAAATGAATGAATCCGCTAACAGAAATCTAATGTCTACGGCTAGCTTTAATCAGTATTACTAATAAATTACCCATGATGTTTATTTTTTATTTATAGAGCATTATTTGTGGTGATCTTGATGTGACTTGAATTTCTAGATCTGAGATCTGTAAAGTGGCCCCTGAATACTACAGTATATGGTATACAGCAACAAACTGTATAAAGTAGCATAAAAAGCAAAACACATTGAAAAGAGGAAGTTAGATGGATGAAAGATCATATAGACAAATATATTGATTCACAGTGGTTACTGTACCAATGTAGTTTACACAGTTCAGACTGTAAATTCTCTAGATCAAGCAGTCGCTAGCAGCAGTTTTTATAGACAGCCCAATGACTAGTATCATGGCCACATTGACATAAACCCGCCCAAACATGAGATCCCAGAACTGAAACAACACGCTGCCGCCGTTGGTTCTAGAACACTTTTAATGAATTTTCTAAGACTCTGTCTCATTCTGTCAGGCTTGTGTTGTTCCACTGAAACATATTAGTCTAGTTTCTTTTGCTATTCTATCACGTAATATAAATCCAATCATGGATCTTATAACATGGAACTCATGGTGGAAGTTTTAGCAATAATGTTAGAATTATTATAATTTAGTAGTAATAATAATGTAACAAAATTAACATATAAATACCTAATAGTAGGGCACATGTGGTGTATTTCACGAGACATTTTTTTCTATACCGTGTATATGAGATGACAGTCTTAATGGGGTATTCCTGTATTTTAATATTGCGGGACTGTCCTTAGGATAGGTCCTCAATATCTGATCAGCAGGGGTCCTGCTGTTGAGCAGTTTCAGGGTAGCTCTGGCACAGGAATTCTGGAACTTCACAACTTTGTCCATTGTGTAGTAGACGGAGTTTGTAACTGCAGAGCTGCTCCTATTTACTACAATGGGTACCAGCTTCATCCACTACATATTGGATGGAACTGTAGTTCTGATACCGAATATAGGTCATCCAGATTAAAATACTGGACAAGTCCTTTATAGTATCCATACACTCTCAATAGCTGTCAGACAACAGCTATCTCTCCGTACTCCCCCATACACATTCATACTTGGTTCAGACTAGTGTGTAAATGTTTTAATAAGGTTAAAGGTGAAAGCTCCTGCCAGACACCTCTGGTGGCATCTTTTCTCTCAGGAGAAGGTCAGGGGATCCCCATACATATTAGGCTACTTTTACACCTGCGTTAGGTGCGGATCCGTCTGGTATCTGCACAGACGGATCCGCACCTATAATGCAAACGCTTAGATCCGTTCAGAACGGACCCGTTTGCATTACCATGAACAAAAAAAAAATATATATATATATATTTTTTTTGTTCATGATAATGCAAACGGATCCGTTTTGACTTTACATTGAAAGTCAATGGGGGACGGATCCGTTTGAAAATTGAGCCATACTGTGTCAACTTCAAACGGATCCGTCCCCATTGACTTACATTGTAAGTCTGGACGGATCCGTTTGCCTCCGCACGGCCAGGCGGACACCCGAACGCTGCAAGCTGCGTTCAGGGGTCCGCCTGCTGAGCGGAGCGGAGGACAAACGGTGCCAAACTGATGCATCCTGAGTTCGGGGACGCTTGTGAGAGCCTTCAAACGGAACTCACAAGCGGAGCCCCGAACGCTAGTGTGAAAGTAGCCTTAGACTGCCAGCCAGTCCTGCCAAAGGCAGTGAATTCAGTTGACAATACACTAATGGGGACCTTAATGGGGTTGTCCAGCTTTTTATTTTTCAGATTTTTGTTTTTTAAAGCTTTCAGATATAAAAACAGGTAACAGTACAAATAAACAGCAATGAACCAAACCTCGAGAGCTGCACTAGAAGAAATGCCACATTACAATGAAGTATTCAGGACATAAAAACTTAAAGGGGTTGTCCAGGTTCAGAGATGATCCTTTTCTTCACCTAGGCAGCCCCTCTGAGATGAGCATCAGAGCATCTCATGTTTTTTTTTCTTTAGGGCTTTTTCATTAGATCCGGTGATGTACCATGTCTCTGCTACATAGTAACATAGTAACATAGTTTTTAAGGCCGAAAAAAGACATCTGTCCATCCAGTTCAGCTTCCGCCCAGCAGTGAGCCCAGTGATGTCACCAGCATTAATTGGCGGGCTTTAGCGCTGCCCTAGCCTATAAAATGGCTACATGTAAAAATATAAACAAAAAAGCCGTTGCCCTGCACGATACAGTGCAGGACTAGGGAACACATCGGAGCATGAAACACTCCGATTCTCATCTCACAGGGGCTGCCTGGGCAATGAAGGGGATATGTCCAGGTTCATCTCTGATCCCCGACAACCCCTTTAAGAGTATAATACAATAAGGATTGTAGAAGCATTCTAGAGAGAAGTCAATCACAGAGAAATTATAATCTCGATGTACCCTGGAAAAGAAAAATGAGAACCGAACAAAAAAGTAAAGGAAGAAAGCTAATGAAGGAAAAAAAAGCAGAAGTGAGACAGGGAAGGTGGTGGCAGAAAGAGGAAAGAAGTCATGGAAGGTCCAGACAGGCCTGATAAGATGAGGGGAGTCACCAAGCTTGGAAAATAATATAGGCAAGAATGTGAACACACCATGTTATAAGTGAGGGAAAGAGGTGTCTCAATAAAACCAATAAGCTTCACCATCCTCTAAGTCAGAGCAATCGCCTCATAGCATTTCTCCATCTTGAGAGGGTCTGAAGAACACCAGTGGCAGGAAATACTGTTATAGCTGCTTGCAAAAGGTGGCATGTTGAGGATCGCTTATAAGAGGATTGGGCCACGTCAAACATGAAGATCAGCACAGACTCAGAGGTACTAGAAATGGTCGTTCCCCTAATCTCCACAATGACCTTAAGAATGGCATCCCAGAAGCTATGAATCAAAGGACAGCTTCACCAGATATGGGACATGGTGCCTTCGGAGGCACCATATCTCCAACACAAGGAAGATACAGATGTGTAACATTTATGAAGAAGGGTAGAAACCCTGTTCCATCTTGACTTTACCTTATAGCAAGTTTCCTGAGCCTTCATCACTATGACCACTCTATGAGAATGATGCAATTACTTAGACCAGTGTGCAGGAGAGAATGACACACAATCAAGACCCAAATGTTCAAATGGTTTTAGACAATAATAATATTATTTATTTATATAGCGCCACCATATTCTGCAGCGCTTTACAAATTCATAGGGTTCATGTACAAAACAAAGGTAACTGGTTAATATACAACTAAAACACTAGGAGTCAGGCCCCTGCTCACAAGAGCTTACAATCTATAATTAATTGGGGGTGACACATAAGGTAATTGATTGTGGTAAGTAGGATTCGAGCCATTATTGAACTGAAAGGAGTGGTGCTGGCCGATCTGCTTCGGGTTTGGGACTACTAGAGGATCGAGTTTACGCCAGAGGAGAGGTTTACTCAGGGAATAGTAATTTTAGATAGCTAGACAAGCCTGTCTGAAAAGATGTGTTTTCAAGGCACGTTTGAAGGTTGAGAGGTTGTGAATTGACCTAATATTCCGGGGCAGAGTATTCCAGAGAGTAGGTGCAGCTTGAGAAAAGTATTGAAGACGGGACTGAGATGTACAAATTATGGAGGATATTAATCTTAGGTCACAAACAGAACGGAGAGCATGAGTAGGGTGGTAGACGGAAATGACGGAGGAGATGTATGGAGGTGCAGCACTGTGGAGAGCTTTGTGGGTGAGGGTGAGAAGTAAGAACTGTATTCTGTGGTGGATGGGCAACCAGTGAAGTGACTGGCACAAGCTAGTAGCATCAGTGTAGCGGTTGGATAGATAGATGAGCCTGGCTGCAGACATTAGAGGTTTGTCTGGCATTTAATAGAAGAGTAAAATTGCTGGAGTTGAGTATATTAAAGTGATTATCCACTATAGGGGTCTACTCATGTGTTGAAAGGAAATGTGTCATGAGAAAATGACCCATTGTTTAAATCAAGTTTTTATGTTTAACATATTTTTAAAGAATTTTTGGGTGATGTTATTTTTAATTTTCCATGCCAATATCTATATTTAAACAATGATTTCCTTGTACAATGACCACTGCACAGGTCACTGAGCATGCCCAGAAAACTCAATGAGGTCCCCTCCAGACCATTGTGTCTATGGCCCATGTGGCTGCCATAAAGCAATTCTCTTTGCTTTCTAAATGCTGTTAAGAACAAGGTGGCCACCCCATAATCATGTTCAGTAAATGGAGTAAAAAAAAAATCTGCAATCAGAAAATAAAAAGGGATTAGAAAAAATATGTTATGGATATGTGTTACTATCTGGTTTTAACTGGCAGATAAACTTTTGGTGACATGTTTCCTTTAAGTGAACTTGCGATAATACATGACAAAAATTAATAGGGCGTACTCTCATACCATCAAGGAAAGGAGCAGAGGAGAAACCCCGCGGGAAACACAAGAACATCACTGATGAGAAGTAAAGGACCTGAGGTGCAGAGGGCCATGTCACCACTGCATCACATGCCGATTGGGTGACATGCCACCACTACAGCCAGGTATTGGCTGCAGCAGCAGACATGTCCCCTGTCCATGCCTGAAGTATACAGGTGGGGATCAGAATGCGCTGAACATAGTGGTGGACTGAAGGAACTAGTGGTGAGGAGCAGGTAAGTAGGCTTCCCTCCACAGGTTTGTCTGTGGGGGGGGGGGGGGACAAAAACACATTAAAAAGCTTGACACCCCCTTTAAGAAAATAATGTGTTATGTTAGACTTTTGATGGACAAATCCATGTAAAAGTGGGAAAAAAATGTTTGTTTTGTTTTTTGTCAAATGTCTCATTACCACATACAGTAATCAGCCATGTCTTCAGCAGCCAGTTGCAAGAATAGTATATAGCCATTCACCACATGATGGCTACTGCCAGCTAAGGGAAAATGAAAGGATATTAAAATAACTATGAGTCATTCCTGTGTTCTAGTATTTGGGTTTTGAAGCCAATGTAAGCAGAGATATGTGACAAATCACCTTATCCTAATGCCGCAATCTATTATTTTAATGAAGTAGATAAGAATGCTGCTGCCTGCTTCAGGAAGTATCTATAAATGAGGGGGGGGGGGGGGCACAGACGTTTTTGGTAGATGTTTTTTCAGGTACTTCCTAAAGAAACCTTTTTACAGACCCTGACATTACAGTCCCATAGACATCAGCATGAGGGCCATGAGTAGAGCCTATGATATATCAGACTGGCCGATCTGCTGCTGTAGTAATGTACTCGTCTGTTGGAATGTCTGGCTTCCCTCTTATTTTCATTAGCTTTGTGTTCAGAGCGCTGTGTGTCAGCTCCTTTGTTACTTTGTAGTTCCCCTAGTTACAAATGTGTACAATGCGGTAACTGGATTACTGAGCAGGACACACAAATAACACTGCAATACACACACGTACACACACAATACCCATAACTCTACAAGTTCACATGCATTTTTATGCAAAATATCTCATTATACATGTAGGAGACATCCATAGTAAAATGTCCTAGTACTACTTACTGTACCCCTTTTATCTAAAATCAGCAGTGTTGAGGGCCTGTGTAATGTTACAGTGCGAATAAAGTATTCAAAAGTTAGATAAAAATTTGGAAAAGTCTTCAGACCCTTTTTTCACATTTTGCTATGTTGTGGCCATGTGCTAAAATGAAAATTAAAAAAAATCACCCCCTAAATCTGCACTCATTACCCCATGTTAGGAAAGTGAAAAGAGAATTTTAGAAATGTTTGCAAATGTATTAAAAAGGAAAAACTCAAATTTTGCATGGGCATAAGTATTCAGACCCTTTGCCACAACATTTGAAATTTAGCTCTTCATCATTTTTTAGATGTTTCTACACCTTGAGTGGAGTCCACCTGAGGTAAATCCTGTTGATGGGACATGATTTGGAGAGACACAGACCTGTTTATATAAGGTCTCACAGCTGGCAATGAATATCAGATCAAAAGTCAAACTATGAGGAGGAAAGAACTGTATGTAGAGCTCAGAGACAGGATTGTGTGGAGGCCCAGATCTGAAGAAAGGTACAAAAAAAGCCCATACGGCTCAGGTAGGTGAGTGTTAGGACCCGAGCTACTTGGGAAACCTTGGCTCGGGGCTCGGGCCTCGGGCTCAGACATGTCCTCCTGGTAGGAAATTTTTCCAAATTCTCAATTTTAACATCAGTTTGAGGGCTTAGGAAGATCGCAGAGTGCACCTGTCCTTGTTGTTATTAGATTGTTATATTGGTTATTATCACATCCACATAATTGCTATCTTATGTAGGATGTCTATTGTGGTACTTGTGGTTCGCTGCGGTCATCCTCCACTGTATGCATTTTTGCTAGGGATTGCCATTAGCAACGGGCCAAAAGTACAGGATTTGCTCCCCTGTATATATATGTACAACTGCATATGGGTTTTAGCACTTCCTGCCTGTTTAACACCACACTATCCATGTTTGGTTGTGTGAAAATCGCAGCGTGCTCTATATTCTGCGTTTTTCACGCAGCCCTGGCCCCATAGAAGTAAATGGGGCTTCAGTGGAAAACGCATTGCATCCGGAAGCAAGTGCGGATACAATGCATTTTTCACTGATGGTTTCTAAGAGATGTTGTTTGTAAAGCTTCAGTTTTTATCAAGGGACGTGAAAAACGCATCAAAACGCACTGCACCCTCGTGGACATAACTGAATAACTAAATGCAATCGCAGACAAAACTGACTGAACTTGCTGAAAATGGTGCGAGTTTCACTGAACGCATCCTGAATGCATCCTGGCACAATCTGTATAGTTAGTGTGAAAGAGGCCTTAGACCCGTGTGCAGGAGAGAATTATTTCCCCAATTCAATTTCCCATGTCTGGCAAAAGGGAGGGGGGGAAAGGCATTTTGTGGAGTTCCGGTGACGTACCAGGCTCTCCATGGGGCTGCCAGACGAGGCTTCCGCCCAGCAGTGATCCCGGTGACGTCACCGGCACTGATGGACGGGCTTTAGCCCTGCCCTAGCCTGTAAAACGGCTAGGGCAGCGCTAAAGCTGCCCCATCAGAGCCGGTGACGTCCCCGAACACACTGCTGGGCAGAAGCCTCCACCCGGCAGGGTGTTATTGTATATAAAAGAGCCCTTGCCCAGAGCATGCTAACATCAGGAGGGCTGCCTGGGTGAAATTATGGGTATGTCCGGGTTCAGCTCTGAACCAGGACAACCCCTTTAACTTGGTGTTGAGTTTTCTTTTTTAACTATACTATGCATAACATGTAGTTGAATCCTTAATTTTAAAAATTGCAGTGATGAAGATGAAGACTGCACAAAAGCTGCTGTTTGTACAACCATTTGGATTGTATGTGGTAATGAGACATTTGTCAAAAAAGGTCATTATCTAATTAATTCACTTCTACTTGGATTTTTCCACCAAAAGTCTAACAGAAATCATTATTTTCTTAAAAGGGTTGTCCAGCTTTTAACACTTTTTTGTTCTCCCCCCCCCTGCCAGACCTGTTGAGGGAAGCCTATTGACCTGCTCCCCACCACTCAGTTCTAGTTCCTTCAGTCCGCTCAGTGCACTCTGGTCCCCACCTGTATATTTCAGGTATGGATGGGGTCCTGTCTGCTGCTGCTGTAGCCAATGCCTGGCTGCGGTGGTGACATGTCATCTGTTATGGCCCTCTGCACTTCAGGTCCTTTCATGACATTGCAAATCCTATCATTATTACATATGTCAGGGGCATTAAGATCACTGGTCAACCTAAGTGATCTGACTTTGAGAAGAGCCAAATTTTCACTATTAGTCTGGGTGGGGGCATCTCCAAAATGACAGGAATCGATGGCTACCCCGTTTGACTCAATCCCACAGATTCTAGCACAAATTGCTGAAAGCATTAACGCTGGCTATAATAGAAAAGTGTCACACACAATGCATTGTAGCTTGTGTAGCCGCAGACCAGTTGGAGTGCCCTTGCTGACCCCTGGCCACTGCCGAAAGTGCTGACAATGGGCATATGAACTTCAGAACTGGAAGAAGGTGGCATGGTCTGGTGAATAATGTGGACAATCCATGGAGACTCTAGAGCATGTTAACATCATGTCTGATACATTAAAAAAAACACTTCACAACTGACAGGACTTAAAAGGGGTTGTGTCACTTCGGCAAATAGCATTTATCATGTAGAGAAAGTTAATACAAGGCACTTACTAATGTATTGTGATTGTCCATATTGCCTCGTTTACTGGCTGGATTCATTTTTCCATCGCATTATACACTGCTCGTTGGTTACGGCCGTCATTTTTTCCTACAGTATGCAAGCACGACCACTGTTGATGGATAGCAGGGTGGTCGTAACCATGGAAACGAGCAGTGTATAATAGGATGGAAAAATGAATCCAGCCAGCAAAGGAGGCAATATGGACAATCACAATGCATTAGTAAGTGCCTTGTATTAACTTTCTCTACATGATAAATGCCATTTGCTGAAGTAAGACAACCCATTTAAGGGTCCATTCACACATCCGCAAGTGTTTTGCAGTCTGCAAATTGCTGATCCGCAAAACACAGACACCGGCCATGTGCGTTCCACATTTTGCGGACCGCACATGACCGGCACTATAATAGAAATGCCTTTTCTTGTCCGTGTCTGTGGACAAGAATAGGACATGTTCTATTTTTTTGCGGAAAGGAAGTGCGGATGCGGACAGCACACTGTGTGCTGTCCGCATCTTTTGTGGCCCCATTGAAAATGAATGGGTCCGCACCTGTTCCATAAAATGCGGAACCAATGCGGACTCATTTTGCGGACGTGTGAATGGACCTTAAGGACTCGTTCACACAAATGTTTTTTGCGTTTCGTATACGGGCCTCTTTTTGCACTCCGTATACGGAACCATTCATTTCAATAGTTTCGCAAAAAAAAGGAATGCACTCCGTATGCATTGCGTTTCCGTATTTCCTTTTTTCTGTTATAGAAAATAGATAGAACCTATTATTGCCCGCAAATCACGTTCCATGAACACATACGGAACTGCATCCGTATGTCTTCCGTATCCATTCCGTTTTTTGCGGAACCATCTATTGAAAATGTTATGCCCAGCCCAATTTTATCTATGTAATTACTGTATACTGTATATGCCATACGGAAAAACGGAACAGAAACGGAAACACAACCGAAACAAAAAAAGGAGCAACGGATCTGTGAAAAATGTCCCGCAAAACACTGAAAAGGACATACGGTCGTGTGAACGAGCCCTAAGGCTGTATTACATACAGCGATGTGCAGGAGATTGTCAGAACGGAAGCATTTCTTCCAGGTAATCGCCTGCTTGTTAGTGGAGGAGACTGCTGCTATTACATGCAGAGATCTCCTCCACAGTACGTAAAGGAGCGATCGTTATGCCATCGCTCGTCCCCATACTGACTAGTTGTTTGCCAGCAGCAGATCGTGATTAGACAGCATGATTTGCTGCCGGCAAACTATGATTTTTAAACCAGTTTGAAAATCTGGATTGCCCGATAAACAAGCGTTTGCTCATTCATTGGGTAATCAGCAGCAGTATTAGGCCTTGTTCACACGTCAGTTATTTGATCAGTTATTTCCACCAGTTATTGTGAGCCAAAACCAGGCGCGGGTAAAAAAATACACAGAACAGTTGCAGATCTTTTGATTATACCTTATCTCTGTGTAGCCTCTACTCCTGGTTTTGGCTGACAAAAACTGATGGAAACAACTGATCAAATAACTGACGTGTGAACAAGGCCTTACACTGCCAGATCATTGCTAAGGGGCGTTCATTAGCAATGATCTGGCAGATTACTTAAAGAGTATCTGTCATATGAAAGGGTTGATCATGCTGAACAAAACGTTATATTTTTTTTTTCTCCATAGGTAATAGATATATTCATTTTTATATTTATGTAAATCACCTATTTTAAACCCCAAGAGACTGGCCGTAGCATTATGAGCGGACACCCCTGTGCTCTCTGTACTCTCCCCTCCCCTTTGAGTGAATGGGGTAGACATCTCGTCTAGCCATCTGTTCTCACGGCAGAGCCAACGCTCAGTGACTCAGATGCTGCTTCCTGAGCTTGCACCAAGTTGGCTCAGTGATAGTGCACCTGATGAGCTCATCAGATCTACTGCCTACACTGAGTCTTGGCGCTGCCGCGAGAACATAGGGCAAGATGAGAATTTTAGGCCTTTCACTCAAAGGAGGGAGTAGAGAGAGCATGGGGGCGTTGCACTAGCAGTGCTCCTAGCACTATTCCCAGCTTCTTGGTGCTCCAACTAGATAATTTACATAAATATAAAAATTAATATATCTCAGCAACCATTAACCTTATAGATAAAATAAATATATTGCTTTGCCCAGCATGATCAACCCTTCCAGACAATTTTCCTGGTTTAATAGGGTTGATCATGCTGACATATGCTTTTTAAAGGATCGGTTACCAAATACTACAGGACACCTTCAAAGGTCATGCCCCGATGGGTCAGATCATAACACAAAATTAGGATGGTGGTTTTAGTGTAATGGCAAAGAATAAATACAAAAGTATTGTTTTTTAAGAGAAGCAACACTTTTCATAAGGGTTTTCACAATGATGAACCTTTTTATGTTAATATCAAGTACAATTTGGAGATATCCATGTTGGCGCTCTTACTTGGACACTGCACAGTATATTCTTTTGTGCAGGTGCATTTTATAGCATGGTTTGTTAGACAGCTGTATGGAACAGTTATTTGTGCAATATATGGCACTTTCATTTGGCTGAGGTATGACAGTTGTTGGGTACCATACTGTCTGGTGCAAATAGTTAGGCATGGTCTGATATGGTCATTTGTATATTTTATGATGGTAGTATTTTTGGCATTACATGCTACAACACAAACTGGGGTGGAGAAAGCCATTGTAGTCAAAAGGCAGCCTCCAACCTAAGTCTGGCCCTGATCTCATCATCAGAAGTTCTTGGCATCCCATTAGTCTAATTATTCAAACGACAGGTCATGGAAATACAAAATGGTCTATGATCACCTGTAGCAGTGCTTTATTCACCTGGGTGTCCTTACTTTGAAATAATGAGAACCTGCCTATTAGAGATGAGCGAATTTCATATTTAGAAATTCGTTCACTCTTCGTTTACTGGTAAAAGGTGAATTGCGTTATGGATTCTGTTACCACGGACCATAACGCAATTCTATGACGGAATGCATAACGGAATGCCTTTAGAGGCATTCCGTTATTCATTCCGTCATAATAGAAGTCTATCGGCTGCATAACGGATCCGTCCCGTTTCGGCTATGGAGGGGAGTCCTCTCCTGCATAACGGAAATGGGACGGATCTGTTTTGCAGCCCATAGACTTCTATTATGACGGAATGAATAACGGAATGCCTCTAAAGGCATTCCGTTATGCATTCCGTCATAGAATTGTGTTATGGTCCGTGGTAACGGAATCCATAACGCAATTCAACTTTTACCAGTAAACAAAGAGTAAATGAATTTCATAACCTGAAATTTGCTCATCTCTACTGCCTATCCTTTTGGTTTTATAAGAAACACTCCTTAGATTTTTGTTCCAAGGGTTAGTTTCCACATTTAGGTGTTATGGTTGAGCAAAATTACATTTGAGGACTAAACTTCACAAATTCTTCCTCTTTTTATGTGAGTATTTGAACTGTTCCCAGGGCATTGTGATGTTTCTATATCATTACAAAATCGTGTTCTAAGAAAAGTCCTGGTCTGGTCACCTTATCTGAAGAGACAAATCCAACTCCAAAGGGTTACACTCACCTAGATGTTTGAGTTAAGAGGAGTGGAATGTTTGTACTGTTCCTCTGAAGATTTTTACTTCAAAGAGCAGGTCCAGGCGATTCCTCTGCTCAGTAGTCAATAGTTGTGTGGCTTGAGAACTCAGCAAAGGTTTAAATGAGGAAACCATCAAAAATGTCTCAAATACCAGACCTTTTACATCCTCTAAAGACACTGCTGTAATAGAGTACGACCAGGACTGCAACTTTAGGTGGCCATAAATTCCAATGATTAAGTAAATGACAGTTTAATACTAGTTATGCAGTGTGGCTTACTATGGAGCATAATACTTGTGTAACATTAAAGGGGGTTTCCTATAATTAGTGTAAAAAATAAAATATAATCATATAGCATAAGACATTCTCTTTCTAACAAAAGTAGAACCAGCCCTGTACCTTACATGGTTCCATAGATCTCCACATTCATTGCTCCAATGGCTCTGCTAGATTTATTTCAAGCTGGTAGCTTAGGTGGTGTGTCCTGTCTGCTGCAGCTGGTGGCAGTTGAAGGATGGAAGTGAGCATGTGAGTCACCCTCCGTGAGGTGGATAGAAAAATTAGAAAAAGAGCAAACAGCAGGTGGTGATATAGATAACTTAGTGGCAACACTAACATTTTAATCAATTATTTCATTAAGTATTCAGATCTAGGTGCTGGTTTGAGAAATGTAGAATATTTTTATGCCAGTATGATCAACCCTATTAAACTAGGCATGCAGTCTGGTAGGGTTGATCATGATGATAAACTATAACTATCTTTGGCCATGTTGCTGAGAAAAATAAATTGTATTCATATGCAAATGACCTAACTGGAACACTGAGGGACCGGCCAGAGTCCTCGGAGCACCAGTTTGTTACACCCTTTTAGTAACATAGTAACATAGTACATAAGGCCGAAAAAAGACATTTGTCCATCCAGTTCAGCCTGTCATCCTGCAGGTTGATCCAGAGGAAGGCAAAAAAAAAACTGTGAGGTAGAAGCCAATTTTCCTCACTTTAGGGGAATAAAAAATTCCTTCCCGACTCCAATCAGGCAATCAGAATAACTCCCTGGATCTCTCTAGTAGCTATAGCCTGTAATATTATTACACTCTAGAAATACATCCAGGCCCCTCTTGAATTCCTTTATTGTACTCACCATCACCACCTCCTCAGGCAGAGAGTTCCATAGTCTCACTGCTCTTACCGTAAAGAATCCTCTTCTATGTTTGTGTACAAACCTTCTTTCCTCCAGACGCAGAGGATGTCCCCTCGTCATAGTCACAGTCCTGGGGATAAATAGATGATGGGATAGATCTCTGTTCTGACCCCTGATATATTTATACATAGTAATTAGATCTCCCCTCAGTCGTCTTTTTTCTAACGTGAATAACCCTAATTTTGATAATCTTTCAGGGTACTGTAGTTGCCCCATTCCAGTTATTACTTTAGTTGCCCTCCTCTGGACCCTCTCCAGCTCTGCTATGTCTGCCTTGTTCACTGGAGCCCAGAACTGTACACAGTACTCCATGTGTGGTCTGACTAATGATTTGTAAAGTAGTAGGAATATGTTCTCATCACGGGCATCTATGCCCCTTTTGATGCAACCCATTATCTTATTGGCCTTGGCAGCAGCTGCCTGACACAGTTTTTTGCAGCTTAGTTTGCTGTTTATTAAAATTCCTAGATCCTTTTCCATGTCAGTGTTACCGAGTGTTTTACCATTTAGTATGTACGGGTGACTTGCATTATTCCTTCTCATGTGCTTTACCTTACATTTGTCAGTGTTAAACCTCATCTGCCACTTATCTGCCCAAGACTCCAATCTATCCAGATCCCTCTATAGTAGTATACTGTCCTCTTCAGTGTTAATTACTTTACACAGTTTAGTGTCATCTGCGAAAATTGATATTTTACTATGCAAGCCTTCTACGAGATCATTAATAAATATATTGAAAAGAATAGGGCCCAATACTGACCCCTGAGGTACCCCACTAGTGACAGTGACCCAATCTGAGTATGTACCGTTAAAAACCACCCTCTGTTTTCTATCATTGAGCCAGTTACTTACCCACTTACAGACGTTTTCTCCCAGTCCGAGCATTCTCATTTTATATACTAACCTTTTATGTGGTACAGTGTCAAATGCTTTGGAGAAGTCCAGATATACGACATCCATTGATTCGCCGCTGTCAAGTCTAGAACTTACCTCCTCATAGAAACTGATTAAATTAGTTTGACATGACCGATCCCTCACGAAGCCATGCTGATATGGCGTTATTTGCTTATTTCCGTTAAGATGCTCTAAGATAGCATCTCTCAGAAAACCTTCAAACAGTTTACCCACAACAGATGTTAAACTTACCGGCCTATAGTTTCCAGGCTCTGTTTTTGGACCCTTTTTGAATATTGGCACCACATTTGCCATGCGCCAATCCTGTGGGACATTCCCTGTCAGTATAGAGTCCGCAAATATCAGAAATAAGGGTCTGGCTATGACATTACTTAATTCCCTTAGGATACGGGGGTGTATGCCATCCGGTCCTGGCGATTTGTCTATTTTAATCTTTTTAAGTCGCTGTTGTACTTCTTCCTAGGTCAGACAGGACACTTTTAATGGGGAATTTATTTCAACATTCAGCATTTCATCTGACAGTTTATTTTCCTCAGTGAATACATTGGAGAAAAAAATATTTAACAGCTTTGCTTTCTCCTCGTCGCTCTCTGCGACTCCCCCCTCATTACTCTTTAAAGGGCCGACACCTTCAGATTTATACTTTTTAACATTTATATAATTGAAGAACATTTTAGGGTTAGTTTTACTCTCTTTGGCAATTAATCTCTCGGTCTCTAGTTTGGCCGATTTTATTTGTTTTTTACATGTTCTATTTTTTACCTTATAGTTTTTCAGTGTTTCCGTGCTACCCTCCTGTTTTATTGTTTTATATGCTTTCTTTTTGTCATTTATTGCTTTCTTTACAGTTCTATTTATCTACATTGGTTTCTTTTTGTTCCTTAACATTTTATTCCCATACAGTATGTACCTCTCACAATGAGATTTTAGGATGCTTTTAAAGATATCCCATTTTGTGGCTGTGTTTTTATTTGTGAGGACTTTATCCCATTTTTTTTTTTATTTTTTTTTTAACTTTTTATTTTCTTTTTCAGCATATAAAAAATAACAAAAGAACAGACAGGGAACAAAAAATATAAACAGTGATGGTTCCCAAATATGCACAAAAGTTTGTTACACAATTACAATTATCATTAATCATCAGGAGTCTATCATTAACCTTTTTTTTTTTTCCCCTTAAATCCTACATATATCATAACAAATTATAATAACAAATTATAGAGACAAGTTATACACCCCCTCCCCCCCCCCCCTTGGTTGTCTTGGTGGTTTCTTCAGAAAAAAAAAAACGAAAAGAGAAAAAATTGATTTCTTGATCTCATATCGGGGATTTCATTCTGAGATCTCAATCCTCCCTCCTGCGTTTCCTATTTTCCCTTTCCTTTCCCATTTCATTATAATAATTCTAAATTTTAAGCACATCTCACCTACTCCTTATCTCCCCCTTTCCTCATATCCATTTCCTTCACTGTTTTTTTTTTTTTTTTTTTTTTCTTTCCCTTTACTTTATCTTACAGGCATATTCATATCTCTGCACCCTATCACATAGATTCTTCCATTCTTCAATATTTGGTGGTGCGTCCGCCCCCCACTCTCTAGCCACCACAACCCACGCTAGCATCAATCCTTTGGCCCATTTCCTTTCATTTTTGCTGTCTAAACCTATTTTCCTAATATATCCGAGTACCGCTATAGAAATTTCCAGTGGCGCAGTGCACCCAGTTGATCTAATTAGCTCCTGAAATACCTGCGTCCAATACACCTGAATAAGAGGACAATACCAGATCAAGTGAATAAAATCTGCATTGTTCGCTTTGTACTTCCAGCATCTAGAATCCTTTGTTTTATACATCCTACTCAGCACCCAAGGGGTGATATAGGTTGGGTGGAGAATAAAGAACTGTATCAACCGAAAATTGCTCGATAAAGTGCTTCTTTTTATGCTTTTATAAATGCATCTCCAATCAAGACTGTTAGACTCTGCTTCTAATGTCCATTTTCTTTCACTATTAAACTTAGTCACACCCCCTAGCCCCCTTTTAATTTTTTTTATATATCTGTGAAATTGATATTTTAGTCCCATTACTGTGATAACAGAATTCTGCAAATTCTGAGTGTTCAGTGACTAAATACTCTTTATTCTCTGTTGCATCAAATGCGTGCTTTAATCGGGTATATCTATATCGTGTAAGGGTGTCTAATTCTATACTAAGCCCCAGTTCCTCTAGTGTCCTAAACTTTCCTTTCGCCTCACTCTGTGAGATATACTTTATACCATTTTTTTCCCAGAATACATAGTCATCCAACTTCTGAAATTCACCTAAGTTTATATTCCCCCATATAGGGGTAATCTTTAGTGAGTAACTTATCCCCAATAGTTTTTTAACATTAACCCATACTAAGTGCATCATATTACTAATTGGACATTTCCTACCTTTTATTTTAATAATCCCAGTTTCCAGGACACTAATAATATTGTATTGAGGACCTGCGCCCACCAAGAAATAACGCAGTCTATCGTCCTCTGTCATTAACCACTGAAGCTGGGATGCATAATAATAGGCTCTGAAGCAGGGGATGGACAATCCACCATCTTCTTCATCTAATCACAAGTACTTTTGTTTCAACCTAACCCTTTTTTTCCCCCATATGAGATCATTCATCAATCCTTCCAATACACTAAAATAGTGATCCCCTATCCACACAGGGCAGGAGGAAATAACATAAAGAATCTGCGGTAACAGGACCATCTTGATAATGGCAATTCGATCTGCCTGTCGCATCAGTAATCTTTGCCAAATACTTATTTTGTTTTTAACCCTTTTTAGCAGGGGGGAGATGTTAAGTTCTATATACTCCTGTAGCCGCGAACTGATTTTTATTTCCAGATATTCAAATGCTTCTGTGGGTTTTAATATTTTAACATTAATATCCGTTCGCATATTTTCATAGCCGATGGGGAGCAGCACGGATTTCATCCAGTTCACCCTAAAGCCGGAAATCCGGCCGAACTGATTTACTATCCCCATCAGGTATGGCACCGTTTGCGCCCCCCCTTCCAGAAAAAACAGGATGTCATCCGCGTATAAGCATATTTTGTCTGCTACACCCCTTCCCCCAAACCCCCTAATATTGTCATCTGCTCGCACCTTGCATGCCAACGGTTCGACGAATATGGCAAACAATAAGGGGGAAAGTGGGCACCCCTGCCTAGTTCCTCTTTGCAATACTATCGACTCAGATATCTCCCCATTAATTTTGATCCTCACTTTCGAGTGGTTGTATAGCAATTGCACCCATCTAATATATTTTTCCCCCAAGTTCATCTCATGCATTATTTTCCAGAGGTATGCCCACTCCACCCTGTCAAACGCTTTCTCCGCGTCCAATGACAGGATGGAGTGGGCACCCCCCCCCCCGCTCACCTGGATGTTCAGCAGGGCCCGTCGGATATTTGTTTGAACCTGACGTTTCGGGACAAACCCTGACTGGTCTATATGTATTATTTTTCCTATAACTCTTTTTAGGCGGTTTGCCAGTAGTTTAGCACATATTTTAAAATCGGTGTTGAGAAGAGAGATGGGGCGATACGAGTCTACCTTACTCTCATCTTTCCCCTTTTTTCTTATCAGGGTTATTACCGCCTCCAAAAGGGAAGCAGGAAGTTCCCCCTTGTCCATAGATTCATTAAGGACCCGCAGGAGTACAGGGAGAATCACCTCACCATATCTTCTATATATCTCAAAAGGGAGACCATCCAACCCAGGACTAGAATTACCCTTTATAGACCCAAGGGCATCCCGTAATTCCTCCAGCTCCACAGGGCCATTCAGCGAGTCCCTATCCTCCTCGGAGAGACTAGGGAGCGATACACCCTCCAGAAAGAGTCTTATATCCTCACACCCCCCTACTCCCTCCGTGGAGTAAAGGTCCTTATAGTATTTAACAAATTCTTGCTCAATTTCTTCCTGGCTGGATGTTATCCCCCCATCTCTCCTCTCAACACACTTGATTCTGCCGTCCTCCCTTTGGCTCTGTATAAGGGTGGTCAGCAGTCTCCCTGGCTTCCCTGACTCCCTGAAATATCGGGCCCCCTCAAAAAAAACTTTTTGTTGTGTCTTGTCCTCCAGATACTTATTTAGTAGCATTTTGGCCTCTTCTAGCTGAGCCGCAATTTCAATGGAATTGTTTACCAAGAGGTCCTCCTCTATTTTATTTATTTTGTCCCTCAGCTCTCTCTCCTTTTTAGCAAATTCACTTTTTAAGCCCTTAATTCTGCCAATGATAGTACCCCGTAGGTATGCCTTAAATGCATCCCATACGTACCCTATTTGTGTGGATCCCAGGTTAATTTGCCAATACTCCTCTATTTCAGCGCCAATACATTCATCTTTATTTATCAGATTTAACCAATGCGGGTTCAACCGAAACTCTCTCCTCTTTAAACTGTTTGTTGTTTTAAATGTCAAACTAATTAGAGAGTGATCAGAAATACTATTTATCTCATACCTCATTTTTGATATCTGATCTACCAGTTCAGAACTAGCTAATGCCATGTCAATTCTTGACATTATCTTACTTCTGCGACTAAAGCATGAATATATTCGCTTATCGTCATACTGATACCTCCACACATCTATTAAAAACAGTTCCTGAGATATTCTTTTAAGAAGAGTTGGTTGACTTATGTCATGTTTGTCGTTTGAAATCACTGAGTATCTGTCTAGCTTATTATTCATGACGCTGTTAAAGTCACCCATTATCAATATAGGACATTTTCCTCGGGAGTCAGCAAACTCCACCAAACGGTGAATCACACATAGGGAAAATGGCGGAGGTATATACACGAAAGCCAAAACACAAACTATACCATTCCACTGACAGTGCAGAAATACATATCTACCCCTATCATCAATCTTCTGATCCAATGGGAGGTAATCTACTTTGTAATGGATATATACGCTTACACCACATGAGTAGGTAGAAAAACATGAATGGTACTGATACTTAACCCATTTCCGCATCAATAAGGCTACTTTCACACTAGCGTTCGGAGCGGATCCGTCTGATGTTTCATCAGACGGATCCGCTCCGATAATGCAGACGTTCGCATCCGTTCAGAACGGATGCGTCTGCATTAAAACGTAGAAAATTTTCTAAGTGTGAAAGTTGTCAGAGCGGATCCGTTCAGACTTTACATTGAAAGTCAATGGGGAACGGATCCGCTTGAAGATTGAGCCATATTGTGTCATCTTCAAGCGGATCCGTCCCCATTGACTTACATTGTAAGTGTGGACGGATCCGCTCGCCTCCGCACGGCCAGGCGGACACCCGAACGCTGCAAGCAGCGTTCAGGTGTCCGCTCACTGAGCGGAGGCTGAACGCTGGCAGGCGGATGCATTCTCAGTGGATCCGCCTCCACTGAGAATGCATTGGGGCCAGACGGATGCGTTCGGGGCCGCTCGTGAGCCCCTTCAAACGGTGCGCACGAGCGGACACCCGAACGCTAGTGTGAAAGTAGCCTAAGTTTGTCTTATCCCCTGTGTTATGTGTCTCCGTTAACCCCACAATGGCCGGGAGATGTCTAGTAATAGTGTCAAAAACCATAACCCTCTTAACCTTGTCTCCCAGTCCGTGTACATTCCATGTAATAATCCTACTCATGTGTGCCTCCCACCTGCAATTTTATACATTTCATCAATACTAAACCCATCAAGACAACCATCCCAACCGTTACCCTTCCTCCTACCCTCCCTTTCCCTCCCTTATCCCCCCCCTTATCCCCCTTCTGGTCGGCGAAATGGAACATCTCCCCCACCTCTTACACTATGCCCATTCCCTCCCCCCCCCCCCCCCCCCCCCCCCCCCCCCCCCCCGCATCTCGCAGCCTATATCACGATCATATTCCCTTGGCATCCATCCACTCCACTGCTTCCCCTGGGGAGCCAAAAAAACTAACTTGCTCGCGATATATTACACGTAGCCTAGTAGCCAATGCTGAATGAACCCCGTTGCATCCTCTCCTTCCACTCCCTCAGGAAATCCCAGTAATCTAATATTGGATCTCCGGGACCTATCCTCCATTGTGGTCATTCTCTCAAGCAGGTTTTTCCTTTCCCCATCTATAACATCTACCTTTTTCTTTATTCCCTCAATATCTCTCTTCATTCCCCCTGAGGATATTTGCAGCTCTTTAACCTTTTCCCTCACTTTATTCATCTCCTCCTTAATAAGGGAAAGATCCACCTGAGCAGAGGCGATCTTGATAGTCAAATCCTCCAAGCTCTGATTAGACTGCTGTACTGCCCCCAAAATTTCGGCCAATTTCATATCCACAGAGTTTATTCTTTCCTCCATTCCTTCTCCGCTACCCAACCTCCTATCCAACCCAGCACATTCCTCTGCAACCAGAATATCACCTCCTTCTTTCTGACTTTCCTTATTCCCCCTTAATGCACTTCTGCTCTTTGGGTTAGGTGGGGATTTAAGATATTTTTCTAGGCCAGTTGCTGTACTATTTCCTTTTCCTCCACCCGGCGAGGAGGTTCCTACAGACTTTCTGTTATATGTCTTAGGTGGCATTTTGCAATAAAAACAACAGAAACAATTAAAAAAAAAAAAAAAAAAACTAGTAGAAACTGCACCACAATAAAACAGAATAAGCAGAAAGGCTGAGAGAGCGAGCGTTAAATATGCAAAGCCATTAGATTAGTCCAGATCAGTCCAAATCAGTCCAAATCAATCCTCTCAGTTTCCCTGACCAATTCAAAAAAAGGAGGATGAGGGAAGAAAAAAGAAAAAAAAAGGATCACAGAAAAATCCGTTCCATTCTATTTCAATTGAGCCGCGGCTGATACTGAATAGGGCTATACTCCTGGGGCAAGAGGAAACTCAGGGGGGGTGATATCCTGAAGCCTTTATATTATTCTCTTGCTCGGGGCAAACATTACCCCCTGGGTCCTGTCGAGGGACAAATACAGGGCTATCTCCGTGATTCTGCTTTTCTCAGCCAGCCCTACTTTCCTCCTCTTCAACCCCTTGTTAGCTATCCACAGACTCCAGGGATACACCCTCCCACAGGACCCGCTTCAATCAAAGCCACGGACCCCAGGACAAGTTCTGCACCAATCGGCACCTGCCGCTCAACGTTATACAGCAGTGTTATTCAGCAGTACTAATCCAGTACTAGTCCATTACATATCCAGTTAAGGAAAATTAAGCCAGCGTATTCCAGCAGGAAAACAGTAAAATAATGTTTAACATCATGCCGTCATCATACCGTCGTCATCTCTCTGCCAGGTAAGGAGACCCCCGATGGTCGCGTCTCACACCTCCAGTAAGGTGGGTACACCCCGATGGTCATATCTTGCACCTCCGTCCATGCAGGGACATCAAAGAGGACCTCTGCATTTACCACCCCGCTTATATCACCGCGTTAAGCTCTCATCTCCACTCTCACTCCCATTCAGGTGAGTCACGGCCACCGCCACCGCCGGTATCTCGCCCCACTCAGTGGTACAGCAGTTCAGCGGCATGGACCCCCGGCGTCCCCAGGAACCTTTCGTGGAGAGCAGCTCTCACCCGGACGCCAGCGGCATGCAATGCACGAGGAGGGGGGGGGGGGGGAGGGAGCGCGGCACGCCCACGTCTTCACGTCATGCCGCTACGGCCAACTGTGGTCAACTTTATCCCATTTAGTTAGGCCTATGGCCTCTCTTAGTTGGCTAAATTTAGCTTTTTTGAAGTTTGGTATTTTTGTTCCTCCCTGTAGAAACGCTCTTTTGAATGATAATTGGAAGGTTATTACTTTATGGTCACTATTTCCCAGGTGTCCACCAACCTGCACGTCTGTTGTTCTGTCAGGCCTATTGGTTAATACTAAGTCCAGTATGGCCGTCCCTCTAGTAGGGTCCTGAACCAGTTGGGAGAGGTAATTGTCTCTGGTTATTGCCAAGAACCTGTTTCCTTTATGAGATATACAAGTTTCAGTTTCCCAGTCTATAACTGGGTAGTTGAAGTCCCCCATAATAACCACCTCATTATGATTTGCCGCCTTGTCTATCTCATTTAGTAGTAGATTTTCTGTGGACTCTGGTATATTAGGTGGTTTATAGTAAACTCCTATTAGTAATTTAATGTTGTTTTTAGCTCCATGTATCTCTACCCACAGTGACTCCACATGTTCATGTCCCTCACTTATATCTTCCTGGAGTGTGGGCTTTAGACAGGACTTTACATAAAGGCAGACCCCTCCCCCTCTCCGGTTTTGGCGATCCTTTCTAAACAGACTGTAACCCTGTACATTAACTGCCCAGTCATAGCTATCATCCAGCCATGTCTCAGTTATTCCCACTATGTCATAGTCCTCCTCACACATCACTAATTCCAGTTCACCAGTTTTATTAGTCAGGCTTCTGGCATTAGTATACCCCTTTTCCTGGATTGACGTGGCTACACATCTCATCTAACCCTGTCTTCTTGTGTCTGTTGCTCTGCAACCACTGAGACCTGTCATCTTGTTTCTGCGTTGTATCTTCCGGTTTCGGTGCTTTCTCAGTGTTTCTCCTGCTGTGCAAGCAAGCACCGAGATCGGGAAACACAGCACAGGCATGAGATGACAGGTCTCTGCGCTTGCTCATTTGGAATCTACACATTTGGAGCGCAGCAAGAGATACACTGAGCAAGCGCTGAGACAGGAAAAAAACGTGTAGGCACAAAATGAAATGCCTCTGCACTAGGAGAGCAGCAGGCAAGAAGTCTAGACCTGTCAATCCAGGGGAATGGGGGAGGCATTGAAGCTGAAGGGGTGTAATAGACTGGTGCTCTAAGGGCTCTGGCCAGCCCGTCAGTGCTCTAGTGAGGTCAAATGCATTTTTCTCAGCAATGGGATCATGTAAAGTCATAATAAAGGTATTTTTTTAACAGCATGATTAACACTACCAGGCTTAATAGGGTTGATCATGCTGACAGATGATCTTTAAGTTATAGACATACAAATAATTCTGTCACTATGACAATCAATGACTAATAGGTATCAGGCATGATTATTTATAATAATTTTTAACATTTTAAGTAGAAAGCACGAGGCAGAGTATGAAATTTGGATATTTGTTTGTATTATAGCAAGTTATGGCTGATTTATACAGCATAATTGCCGAGCTGCATGTGGGGAACAAATGTTAATGATTATAAAGGTGCTCGTTCATCGGGTGAATTCCTCTTTCAGGCGGACACCTCAACCACCATTTCTGGACAACAGATCATGCTGTGTGAACAGCACTCGGTTGCCCCTAAACAATCTGTATGAAGATGAACGATGGCAGTAGCTATCACTTTTCCCCATACAGTGGAGGTGTAAATGCAGCTCCTCACCTCCAGTGACGAGTAGGCAGTTATCGGGAAGGAACAATCCCTTCCCAATAATTACTCGACAGCATAGTGTAAATACACCCTTAATGTTAATTAAGTAGAAATTTGCTATGCAACTGTCATGATCAGTGTGGGGGCAGGGGGGCTCCACACTGAACACAGGAGCGAAGGGGAACAGTAACTGGGCCTGGAAACTAGGGAAGAAACAGGTCACCTCCTAGACAACCCTAATCCGGGCCATAACTATCTATCAATATGAATAAATCCTGAAGGTAGAAATATTCATATGCTGTATACCTAGGCCTTTATATCCCTATTATGCCCTGGAAAAGGTTAGGACCAGAGACAACCCATTCCTCCGCAGATGGATGAATGGAAGTCTCTGTCTCGGGCCCAGATACAAACAACAGGGAATATAACAAACACAAACGCAACACTTAACTTCTGTAGAGACGGATGAGCAGGAACACCAGAGACAAACTCACACCAGCTCAGCCAAAACCCAAATGAAGCTATCTACTGCATAGTCATAAGGTTGGGGTCAGACTATAAAGGGTAGAAGTGATGACCACTGAGCAACAGCTGAGAAAAGGGAGGTGGTCATTAACCCTATCAACACTGAATCAAGAGAAATCAAGGAGGCTGTTAGATTCCCCCACGCTCAGCCAACCTCCTTGATTTCCTGACATCAGTCACCTGAGGGACCATGACAGCAACAGTGCAAGGACTTTGTCCTATTGGAGCTCCAGGAACATTCTTGCCACACATTGATCTATTGGTTACCTGGATGAATACTGTACAGTGTCCATTAATTTCTATGGGCAGGGCATATGCCAAATCAATATCCTTTTGGATTCTGAAACAAAAAACATTTAATTCTTGGCTGGAGGTTCTAGGTAATTAATGAAAACATAAATTTAGGATGGCAACATCTCAATAAAATGGATGTCTCTCTGGCTACTGGTTCATCGCAATGGACTAAGAAAGAAAGGATTTGGGGCTGCATGAGGTTGTCTTGTCATCTCCCACTGTAGCTTTTCCATGCTGGTGTTCACCACATCATAGGGAAGTTTTTCCAGAACTTATAGGATTTATGTCTGTCCACAACTTCATGTATTACCTTTAAAAATATTTCAATAAAGCTTGGAGAGGTTTTACAGAAAGCTGGAAAATTGCTTTGCTGGTCACAACATCATCATTACAGGGCAGCAACAGTAATACTTGTTTTATCATATATGCTTTCTTCATCAAAATGTTTTAATGACTCCTTTAAAGGGAGTCTGTCACCTCCATATGGCCATATACAGTGCTTACATGGCTCTGTAGCACACCTATAAAGGATTGTACCGGTACCTTTGTTCTTTTCTTTAGACTTGCACAAGCAGGAAAAACAAAGTTTAATTCATATGCAAATGAGCACTCGCAAGTGCCCAGGGGCGGCGTTCAGTGTGTAGGTGCCCAGGCTGCTCTGCGTTCTTTTCACTTTACTCCTCCCCAGCCTCTTCCTTTGTCCGCCCTCTAAGTCCGGACCTATCGATGAGGCAAGAGACTTGGAGGGTGGGCAAAGGCAGAGACTGGGGAGGAGTAAAGTGAAAAGAAGGCAGAGCAGCCTGGACACCTACACACTGAACGCCGCCCCTGGGCACTTGCGAGTGCTCATTTGCATTTAAATAAACTTTGTTTTTCCTGCTTGTGCAAGTCTAAAGAAAAGAACAAAGGTACCGTTACAATCCTGTATAGGTGTGCTACAGAGCCATGTAAGCACTGTATATGGCCATATGGAGGTGACAGACTCCCTTTAAGGTAGCAGTTACTTTTCTGATTGTAAATTTGTCACCGTGAAAATACACTGCTCAAAAAAATTAAGGGAACACAAAAATAACACATCCTAGATATGAATTAATTCAATATTCTTCTGAAATACTTTGTTCTTTACATAGTTGAATGTGCTGACACCAAAATCACACAAAAATTAAAAAATGGAAATCAAATTGTTAACCCATGGAGGTCTGGATTTGGAGTCACACTCAAAATTAAAGTGGAAAAACACACTACAGGCTGATCCAACTTTGATGTAATGTCCTTAAAACAAGTCAAAATGAGGCTTAGTAGTATGTGTGGCCTCCACGTGCCTGTATTACCTCCCTACAACGCCTGTGCATGCTCCTGATGAGGTGGCGGACGATCTCCTGAGGGATCTCCTCCCAGACCTGGACTAAAGCATCTGCCAACTCCTGGACAGTCTGTGGTGCAACGTGACGTTGGTGGATAGAGCGAGACATGATGTCCCAGATGTGCTCAATTGGATTCAGGTCTGGGGAACGGGCGGGCCAGTCCATAGCATCAATGCCTTCGTCTTGCAGGAACTGCTGACACACTCCAGCCACATGAGGTCTAGCATTGTCTTGCATTAGGAGGAACCCAGGGCCAACCGCACCAGCATATGGTCTCACAAGGGGTCTGAGGATCTCATCTCGGTACCTAATGGCAGTCAGGCTACCCCTGGGGAGCACATGGAGGGCTGTGCGGCCCTCCAAAGAAATGCCACCCCACACCATTACTGACCCAATGCCAAACCGGTCATGCTGGAGGATGTTGCAGGCAGCAGAACGTTCTCCACGGCGTCTCAAGACTCTGTCACGTCTGTCACATGTGCTCAGTGTGAACCTGCTTTCATCTGTGAAGAGCACAGGGGGCGCCAGTGGCGAATTTGCCAATCTTGGTGTTCTCTGGCAAATGCCAAACGTCCTGCACGGTGTTGGGCTGTAAGCACAACCCCCACCTGTGGACGTCGGGCCCTCATATCACCCTCATGGAGTCTGTTTCTGACCGTTTGAGCAGACACATGCACATTTGTGGCCTGCTGGAGGTCATTTTGCAGGGCTCTGGCAGTGCTCCTCCTGTTCCTCCTTGCACAAAGGCGGAGGTAGCGGTCCTGCTGCTGGGTTGTTGCCCTCCTACGGCCTCCTCCACGTCTCCTGATGTACTGGCCTGTCTCCTGGTATCGCCTCCATGCTCTGGACACTACGCTGACAGACACAGCAAACCTTCTTGCCACAGCTCGCATTGATGTGCCATCCTGGATAAGCTGCACTACCTGAGCCACTTGTGTGGGTTGTAGACTCCGTCTCATGCTACCACTAGAGTAAAAGCACCGCCAGCATTCAAAAGTGACCAAAACATCAGCCAGGAAGCATAGGAACTGAGAAGTGGTCTGTGGTCACCACCTGCAGAACCACTCCTTTATTGGGGGTGTCTTGCTAATTGCCTATAATTTCCACCTGTTGTCTATCCCATTTGCACAACAGCATGTGAAATTGATTGTCACTGAGTGTTGCTTCCTAAGTGGACAGTTTGATTTCACAGAAGTGTGATTGACTTGGAGTTACATTGTGTTGTTTAAGTGTTCCCTTTATTTTTTTGAGCAGTGTATATTGCAGTCTGTAGGCAGCATGTTATAGAGAAGGAGAAGCTGAGTAGACTGATATATAGTCTCTGATTGCAATTGCGTGTCTACTCGTGCGGTTTTCCCGAAATGCACATGCGACGCATCCGCAGCAAATCTGGGACGCCCGTGTGAAAGAGGCCTAATGGGAAAAAGATTCAGTATAAATCTCCTGTTAAGGATTGACAGCTATCTCTGTATACACAGTAATAAGGGGAGGCTGTCAGTCACTGATAGGACCGCTCACAAAGCCCAGAATGAGCAGAAATTCTAATGAACAAAATACTAATGATACTGATAACTTTATATCAATCTGCTCAACTTCTTCTGCTCTAGGAAGAAGGTACATATTTTTTTCAAATTGCTGTAATTCAACATTTTTCTTGTGACTAATGATGAGCAAAGTTCTAAAAAATTTGATTCGGCTGCTTCGCTGAATTTTACAAAAAATTTTACTTTGTGATGAATTACTTCCTCACGAAGCGCATTTCTCTGTAAAAAAAAGTGCAATGACAGGGAACGCAATTGCGCCCCCCCCCCTCCCATTGAACCCCTTAGATGCAGTGTTCGTCACTGATCGCAGCATCTGAGATTCATATCAAAGCATTTTAGTGGTTGCTAATACATTTTTTTTTTATTGTACTTACCTCATCCATTTGAGCACGATGAGGCTGCCGCAGCCATCTTGCTTGAAGATCCAGCACAACATCACCTGGGGTACGTTATGACGTTATCACATCAGCCGCTTTGATGGTGTTGTACGTCACCGCGCAGGAGATTTTTCACAAGATGGCCGCGGTGGCCTCTTCATCTCAAATGATTGAGGTGTGATATTTTAGTTTTTTGTTTTTCTGTCATTCCGTGCCAAGCACAAGGAAATTCAGCTTCACGGCAAATCACGACGAGAGGCCGCCGGAATAAAAAGTCGGACATGCAGTACTTTTATTTCGGCGGTCTCTCGCCGTGCACTGCCGTGCTGAGCCGTAGCTCCGCCCCCGTCCCCATTATAGTCAATTGGGACGGAGCGGCGGTCTGGCGGCACAGCGAAATAGCGGCAGGACAGATCCGACAGGGTGAACAGCCTGTCGGATCTGTCCTGCCGCTAGTGTGAAAATATCCTGTGACAATCTGTTATATTTAACACAGCATTTCTTCCTAATCACATTTCATTCTCTTATAAGAAGAACATGGACTTTGCATTGAAACATCCATTTGAGTCCTGTTTGCGATATTACAGAGTAGACATAACACATGTTGATAATGGCTATCTGTATTTACAGTGCGCTCTTCTAAACAGAAGAGCAGATCTATAAGAAAAGTTTTCAGCCGAGAAGAATTTCAGGGCAATGTTTATGTTCATGGATCAGTGTTATAAAATAACTGAGAAATGTTTCCATCAAATCCTCCCCAAGGAACACAAAGTATTAGTTTTGGAACGAGCTGTTTCATAAAGCTATGTATTAATTTGTCTACATGGATTGTCTGTCTGTCTTCTAATAATATTATGAAATAACATATATCTATATGTTTTACGTCCCAGTTATTCTTTCAAGACTCCTCTTTGGCTGACAGTTGCTTTCCTAAAATAGTGGAGCAATAGATGACCATTAGAGTATAATGTTTAAATGGAAAACCAAAACTACAAATAACCTTCAATTTTTCTCTAAATTATTAACTTTTCATTTTTGTATATTCCTACATTATTAGAAATCGAGGTAGGGAGAGAAGAAAAAAGAGGGTTAATCCTGTACTCCAAAAATAGGAGGTATGGGATGAACAGACAGGGCGCCAGAGGTAGAGGACACAGTGGAGTGGGGAGAATAAAAAAAAAATATATATATATATATTAAATGGTATAGTGTAGGTACTTTTGAGATCAGAGTCCAAAAAGCAGGGCAGCCTAGGTGATAAACTATCTGCAAGAAAGCAGTATAGTAAAATTGGAGAGAAGTAAAGAGAAAGAAAAATCACCAAATGGCGCCAACCGCTAATAACATGCAGTAAATGCTATGGTGTAGAGTATCCCAAAATACGGGAAAAGAAACGTTGTCAGATATATTAATAAAAAACCCCTATGGGGTCACGAGGAGCAATTGGTATAAAAGAATATAGAGTAAAAGGTGATTAACACCGAAACTCACTTCACCAGGGAGGGGTGTAATGGGATAAAGCTCAAGACACCCAATACAACCGCCTCCCTCGCCTGGTTCGTATGTAGAGTAGTAGGAAAATACGTCAGTCCACACCAAGGGTCTTCAGGTATAATCCTTTTAATAGGTGAATAAATCAGGTAGGCTCAACGCGTTTCGGGGATACACAAACCCCTTCCTCAGGAGCAGAGTCAGTAATAGATTTATACAAAGAATTAGAGAAACATACAACCATATATAGCAGAATCAAAGTGAAAAAGGAGGCGTGTTTGGCGCCAAAACAGTGGTTGGTGTCATTTCCGGAAGTGACATCAATCATAGTGCATACACAAAATAATAGTAATACAAATAATAAAGGCATGGAGCGACATATGTATTAAACAGAGAATGCCTATCTAGAGTAGTCTAACTAATTCCTGTTATGGATATGGACGGCTGAAAGAAACACTGTGGCTGAGAACGAGCTCAGCCAGAGGAACTTCCGGTGTGTGGAACGCATAACCGGAAGTGCGTTCCAGATGTCCGTCGCACGAGAAAGGCTGGTGGTAGCAGAGCAAAAGGAATATGTAAGCGCAGGGCCAATATATGAGAAGGACTGAAACACTAAGGGGCATGGGGGATAACACAAGAAGGAACAAATAAAAAATTGTATGAACCGGAAGTACGAATGCCTGGAACGCATCGGAAGCGGTGCGTTCCACCACAGGGGATCGGGCCAAACAGGGGTTCCGGTGTTTGGAACGCATCAAAGACGATGCGTTCCACCACAGGAGAACCTGCAGAAAGAAAAAAAGGGGGCGGTCAACAAGCTTGATATATTGTGTTATAGGTTCAAAAAAAGAAGCCAGAGCTTAAAAAGTAGAATGTAATAGATATCCATATATATGTATACCGAAATATCAGGATACATTAATAAATTAGTAGTGGTGACAAAAATAAAAATAAAAATGATGAGCATAGTAAAAATCAGTAAGGGGACCCTTATCAAATCAGGGTATAATGAATACAGGTAAGAGGTAAACAAAAAAAAAACAAAAAAAAAAAAACACACATATATATATATATATATATATACATAAATAATAATAATAACATATAAATATATACATATATATATAGAAACACATGTAAATATCTAAAAAAATAAAATAAAAATATATATAAGAAAAACTAAATGTAAAAGATATATATATATATAAAATACAAAAATGCATATATATAAAATAGAGAAAAACTCATAAGTGTAGAATAATAATGTACACTTATAAAAAAGAGTATGGGGAGAAAAAAAAAAAAAAACACTATAGAAATAATTGTTATATTAAAATATATATGTGTATATACATACATATGGATAAATAGATGAATATATGTATATAGAAAAACAAAACAATATAAATATTAAAAAATATATGATAGCTCTAAAATTACAATGAATGAATAAATAAATAAATGGACCGGCAGGACGAACAATTAATCAATATTTAGTGTACTCAAGACTCTCATTGAGGCCAAAGGGTGTTAACGTGTTCATACGATAGATCCATTACATCTCCTTCCTCGCCAGGTTCTGGAAAGAGGAAGGGACCCATTCAAGTGGGGTGACAGAAAGAAATTGCGGATTTCCATCATGGATCTCTGAAAAGTGTCTAGAGACACTATGTGTCAGTACCTTTCTTTTTATGTTTGACCTATGGTCATTCATACGCTCTCTGACTGTTTGGGTAGTCCGACCTATATATTTTAATTGACATGAACATTCCAGCAGGTATATAACATTTGTGGAGCTACAGCTCAAATGGTGTCTTAGGGTAAACACTTCATCTGTTCCTGGAATATTAATTGTCTTCCTACCATGTATGATCATTTTACAACATTTACATCTAGTCTTATAGCATTTAGAGATACCCGGACTAGCAGCTGGCATAGATGTTGAAGGTTCTCCAAAGATGGACGTTTTTGCATGTTTATGTTTTAGTTTGGGACAAGAAGGGGCCAATATATTTTTTAGAGTAGGTGCTCTTCTAAAGGTGAGTGAAGGGATGGGTGGGAGTATTTTACCTAGTATAGGGTCCTTTTGTAGAATGGGCCAATGTTTAACTAAAATTTCCCTAATTTTTTTGTGTTTGGTATTGTATCTGGTAACCAGATAAGATTGGGTTTCCATCCTTTCGAAGGGGCGGTCATTTATGGCAATATTCTTAGGTTTTAATGATTCATCTTGGTTAAGTGAAAGTGCCCGTTTTTCGGATCCTGCTATCAGTAGTTTAGGGTAACCTTTTTCTCTAAAGCGATTTTTCAGAAGAGTTAATTGCTTTTTTAGAATATGATCGTCAGAACAGTTCCTTCTTAAGCGCTTCATTTGACTGAAAGGAATGTTTTTTTTCCATTTCAGATAATGGCAGCTGGTGAAATCGAGGAAACTGTTTGCATCCACCTTCTTAAAAAAGGTTTTTGTGTGGATAGTCTTATTAATGGAATTGAGGTGGATGTCTAGGAATATAGCTTCTAATGGATGTTGGTCAATGCTAAAAGACAAGCCCCAATCGTTGGTATTAAGAGCATTAAAAAAAGATAAAAGTTCAACATCAGTGCCCTCCCAGATAAAAATAATGTCGTCTATGTAGCGACGATAAAATTTAATCTTAGGGTTATGTAAAAGGTTGTGTAGTTCTTCAAAACGACCCATAAGGAGATTGGCGTAAGATGGCGCGAATTTTGTCCCCATCGCGGTCCCTTTCCGTTGTATATAAAATTTCTCGTTAAAAGTAAAATAGTTATGGTGTAGAATAAAATCAATCCCTTTGCAAATGAATTCCTTTTGTTCGTTAGGTAGTAGTGGGTCTCCTTCCAAAAAATGTTTAACAGCCATTAGACCTAAATCATGTCTAATGTTGCTATATAGTGCGGTCACATCGAGGGTGACCCAAATATAATTATCATGCCACTGTATACTCTTCAGAAGGTTAATTAGGTGCGACGAGTCCCTTAGATAGGACGGCAGTAGTAGAACGTACTTTTGAAGAAAGGAATCCACATAGGCTGAGAGATTAGTGGTAAGGGAGTCAATCCCTGAAATAATTGGTCGGCCCGGCGGGTTCTTGTCGTTCTTGTGGATTTTTGGAAGAAAATAAAAAATAGCAGTGGCCGGGTGGAAAGGGATAAGGAATTGTTTTTCTTTTTTATCTATGATCCCGGAGGAATAACCTAGTTCAATTAGTGATGTAAGTGACTTTTTAAAAACATCAGTCGGGTCACTATCTAGAGTTCTGTAATACTCTGGGTCTGAAAGGATTTTGTTGGCTTCTTTGGGATAATAGTCAGTGTCCATGATTACGACTCCCCCTCCTTTGTCAGCGTTCTTAATGACAATATCATTATTGTTGCTCAAGCTTTTAAGAGCTTTTATCTCCTTGGAGGTTAAATTATGGTGTCTAGCGTCAGAGGATGCCTTATTGTTAGTAGTAAGTGATTTAAACTCATCGAGAACCATGTTGTAATAGCTCTCGAGGTGGGGACCTTTACTCTCTAGTGGGTAAAAGGTAGATTTCATACAAAGTTTGGACCGGATAGGGGTTGGCCCTAAGGGGGAGTGGGTCGCTTGTTTTTCAGGTGTCGGGATGAGAGGGTCAAGGATGGACTTTGTAGTTTCTGTATTACTCACAGTGGTATTTGTTTTGGTGAGTTCTTTAATTTTAAAATGACGTTTTAAAGTGAGGTTTCGGATGAATTTATTTAGATCCACAAAGAGTTCAAAGGGATCTGGAGGATTGGACGGGCAGAAAGACAGCCCTTTACTAAGCAATTTTGTTTCATCGGTCGACAGGACGTATCTAGAGAGGTTAAAAATACCTTTAGCAATACTAGGTTCAGGAGAAAGGGAACTACGGTCCATAGGAGCAATACCGGGAAGAGATATGCTATCGCTTTGATGGCCGATGTCTATTGGGACCATGGACGATCCTTTTATGTTTTTGGTTTTTTCTTTTCGGGTGTGTTTAGATTTGCCTCCGCGGCATCCTCTAGAACGTTTCGCCTTTTTCTGGTTTGTGATACTGGGGTGAAAAATTGGGTAATTTTGTGGTTCTGGTGGTCGGATGTCACCCTGTGGGGTGATGGACCAGTCGGTGTCAGAAATGGGGTGAGTTGTTGAACACTGCAAAATGTGAGTCTGGTTGGTGGTGTCGGGGGAAGTGAGGCAGTATCTAATGTTGTTTTCCCTAGGAAAGGGCTCTCTGATAGGTTTTTTGGGAGGGCTAAAAAAAGGTCGTCGTGGATGGTAGAAGTGGAGTGTACAGAGAAGTTAAGTGTAGAATCTGCTGGATATTCCATAAGGGGTCCTTTAGACAATTCTCCATCATTACCAGTATAAGGGGATGAAACCACTGATTCCCTGTTGGCCGATGATGGGCGGATAGGGGTCAGGGGAATATGTGGAGATGGACCTACATTACTGTCCATAGTCGGAGTATCGGTTTGTAATCTCTCTACAAGTGTGGGAGTAATGGCTGGATCAATGCTGCTAGCAATGATGGAGGGCTTCTCCTTAGAACTAAGATGGGGAATCGTCATAGGTGTAGCAGCTTTTGTGTGATCTAGAATGCGGACGGGCCTAACGGGATGAGGTTTACGCTGTGTTCTAGGAGGAACCAGTGTTTTTTTTTTTTTTTTTTTTTTCTCCCCATACTCTTTTTTATAAGTGTACATTATTATTCTACACTTATGAGTTTTTCTCTATTTTATATATATGCATTTTTGTATTTTATATATATATATATCTTTTACATTTAGTTTTTCTTATATATATTTTTATTTTATTTTTTTAGATATTTACATGTGTTTCTATATATATATGTATATATTTATATGTTATTATTATTATTTATGTATATATATATATATATATATATATATGTGTGGTTTTTTTTTTTTTTTTTTTTTTTTTTTTTGTTTACCTCTTACCTGTATTCATTATACCCTGATTTGATAAGGGTCCCCTTACTGATTTTTACTATGCTCATCATTTTTATTTTTATTTTTGTCACCACTACTAATTTATTAATGTATCCTGATATTTCGGTATACATATATATGGATATCTATTACATTCTACTTTTTAAGCTCTGGCTTCTTTTTTTGAACCTATAACACAATATATCAAGCTTGTTGACCGCCCCCTTTTTTTCTTTCTGCAGGTTCCCCTGTGGTGGAACGCATCGTCTTTGATGCGTTCCAAACACCGGAACCCCTGTTTGGCCCGATCCCCTGTGGTGGAACGCACCGCTTCCGATGCGTTCCAGGCATTCGTACTTCCGGTTCATACAATTTTTTATTTGTTCCTTCTTGTGTTATCCCCCATGCCCCTTAGTGTTTCAGTCCTTCTCATATATTGGCCCTGCGCTTACATATTCCTTTTGCTCTGCTACCACCAGCCTTTCTCGTGCGACGGACATCTGGAACGCACTTCCGGTTATGCGTTCCACACACCGGAAGTTCCTCTGGCTGAGCTCGTTCTCAGCCACAGTGTTTCTTTCAGCCGTCCATATCCATAACAGGAATTAGTTAGACTACTCTAGATAGGCATTCTCTGT
The DNA here is from genome assembly GCF_905171765.1 of Bufo bufo. Taxonomy (NCBI): domain Eukaryota; kingdom Metazoa; phylum Chordata; class Amphibia; order Anura; family Bufonidae; genus Bufo; species Bufo bufo. The sequence goes on along the minus strand of NC_053393.1, from coordinate 159,347,513 downwards.
TTAATACATATGTCGCTCCATGCCTTTATTATTTGTATTACTATTATTTTGTGTATGCACTATGATGGATGTCACTTCCGGAAATGACACCAACCACTGTTTTGGCGCCAAACACGCCTCCTTTTTCACTTTGATTCTGCTATATATGGTTGTATGTTTCTCTAATTCTTTGTATAAATCTATTACTGACTCTGCTCCTGAGGAAGGGGTTTGTGTATCCCCGAAACGCGTTGAGCCTACCTGATTTATTCACCTATTAAAAGGATTATACCTGAAGACCCTTGGTGTGGACTGACGTATTTTCCTACTACTCTACATACGAACCAGGCGAGGGAGGCGGTTGTATTGGGTGTCTTGAGCTTTATCCCATTACACCCCTCCCTGGTGAAGTGAGTTTCGGTGTTAATCACCTTTTACTCTATATTCTTTTATACCAATTGCTCCTCGTGACCCCATAGGGATTATTAGAAATAAAGGGATTGTCTGATTATGAAAACCCACTTTAAAGTAATCCATTATAGGGGACCCAGCATTACAAAGACTTCGCTGGCCACTATATAATGCAGAGTAAATACTGTTTTAGGGATTTTCTGCAGATTGCTGCTAATGGCTGGGTGTACAAGCATTCTAACACCCTTTCATTAGCTTGATTGAATTTAAAGGGGTTGTACAACTTTTCATGCACTTTTAAATTCTCTCCACTCCTTGCTGGACCTGTGAAGTCAAGCATACGCATACCTACCGACTCCCTGCAACTCGGTTCCAGCTGCTTTGGTCCACTCTCTTGCCTGCTTTCTGATTCCCACACATATACTTTTTGCACAGATGTATGTGACCCAGCCAGTCATGGTCTACAATGGTGCATGTTGACCGCTGTTCATGCTGGAAGTTTACATGTGAAGACCAAAATGCAGCAGAGAGTGGTTGACCAAGCAAGCCAGAATCGACCGGCAAGGAGCAGATATGAATGCCTGTCTCCACAAGGTGAGGGAGAATTAAAAAGTTTATAAAAAGCCAGAGAAACCCTTTAAAGTACTCCTTTGACATGATTATACTGAGCACTATTGTGAAAAAATATTATAAAAAGTATTTTTATAAAAATATACCTAGAAAATAAAATCTAGTTAATCACTGCACAAACTGTGATGAGTGTCTGTAGACATAATACAAAACTCTCCTACTAAATTAACTTACTGGTTTCATAATATGTCACTGCCTGAAACTACACATCAATAAATATAGTGTTAACTTTCTATGTATGCCATATACAACTTTCTATAAAAGGAGACGAGTTCCCCAATCTTAAGCATGAATCCTTTGAAGGGCTGGTTTTGAGCCCTCTTACACTAACAAAGGATTGGGCCAATTATTGAGAACAAATGTTCCCATGAAGTTCCCAATATTGAGGTGCCCGCTATATGCAAATACATAGCGGTTTTGTTTCATGGGAGCGGCGACCACTGCTTCTCACCTGGGGTACAGTTTTATTCCAAGCTCTAATGCTGTTCAGTCACGGCTGAAATTAGTCAGAGCAGTCTGACACAATATGATCTTGCAAAATATGGCTTTTCTCACAAGACCACCGGTGTGTGTGTATGGGTCCTTGCTGCCATCATCAATACACAGAATGGAGGAGACATTGGAAGAACCAGCCTTCATTCTGCTCTGGTCCTCAGTGGTTTCAGTCCTCTGCCTCCTCCAATGACTCCTCTCATCTGTGTAATGATGATGGCAGTTAGGATCTGTACATGCATCAGTCATCTTACAAGTCAAGCCAGGTCTCACAAGATCATGCCGTGTCTGAATGCCCTGGTGCTGACTAGAGGTGAATGGACAGCATCAGCGCTTGGAATTAAACTCTACTCCTAGAAGCAAGAGTTGCTGCCCCATGGCAAACCACTATGTATTTGCTTATAGCGCACCCCTCAACATTGGGGGCTGTATCTAAACAAAGTAGGGGCAGGTTAACTGAATATGAGTCTGAAAGAAAAATGCTCAGGGGGGCCCTGACAAAATGGTACTGTGCACAGAGTGAAGTTTAAGATCTAGGGACAGGTCTTCTTTAACCCCTTCAGGACCCTGACATTTTTTACCTTTCTGCCCAGGCCATTTTTTGCAAATCTGACATGTGTCACTTTATGTTGTGATAACTTTAAAACGCTTTTACTTATCCAGGCCATTCTTGTTTTCTCATCACATATTGTACTTCATGACAGTGGTAAAATTGAGTTAAAAAAAATATATTTTTATTTATAAAAGAAATGCCAAATTTACCAAAAATTTTGAAAAATTCGCAAATTTCCAAATTTATATTTCTCTACTTTTATAATAGATAGTAATACCTCCAAAAATAGTTATTACTTCACATTCCCCATATGTCTACTTCATGTTTGGATCATTTTGTGAATGCCATTTTATTTTTTGGGGATGTTAGAAGGCTTAGAAGTTTAGAAGCAAATCTTGAAATCTTTCTGTAAATTTCTAAAACCCACTTTTTCAGGACCAGTTCAGGTCTGAAGTCACTTTGTGAGGCTTACGTAATAGAAACCACCCAAAAATGACCCGATTTTAGATACTACACCCCTCAAGGTATACAAAACAGATTTTACAAACTTTGTTAACCCTTTAGGTGTTCGACAAGAATTAATGAAAAATAGAGATGAAATTTCTGAATTTCACTTTTTTGGCAGATTTTCCATTTTAAATGTTTTTTTCAAGTTACAAAGCAAGGGTTAACAGCCAAACAAAACTCAATATTTATGGCCCTGATTCTGTAGTTTACAGAAACACCCCATATGTGGTCATAAACTGCTGTACAGGCACACGGCATTGCGCAGAAGGAAAGGAACGCCAATACGGTTTTTGGAAGGCAGATTTTGCTGGACTGTTTTTTTGACACCATGTCCCATTTGAAGCCCCCCTGATGCAACCCTAGAGTAGAAACTCCAAAAAAGTTACCCTATTTTGGAAACTACGGGATAGGGTGGCAGTTTTTTTGGTACTATTTTAGGAAACATATGATTTTTGGTTGCTCTATATTACACTTTTTGTGAGGCAAGGTAACAAGAAATAGCTGTTTTGGCACCGTTTTTATATTTTGTTATTTGCAACATTCATCTGACAGGTTAGATCATGTGGTATTTTTATAGAGCAGGTTGTTACGGACACGACAATACCAAATATGTATACTTTTTTTATTTATGTTAGTTTTACACAATGATTTAATTTTTTAAACAAAAATCATGTTTTAGTGTCTCCATAGTCTGAGAGCCATGGTTTTTACAGTTTTTGGGAGATTATCTTAGGTAGGGTATGATTTTTGCGGGATGAGATGACGGTTTGATTGGTACTATTTTGGGGTGCATATGACTTTTAGATCGCTTGCTATTACACTTTTTGTGATGTAAGGTGACAAAAAATTGCTTTTTTTTCACAGTTTTTATTTAAATTTTTTTACGGTATTTACCTGAGGGGTTAGGTCATGTGATATTTTTATAGAGCAGGTTATTACAGACGCGACGATACCTAATATGTCTACTTTTTTATTTTATTTATGTAAGTTTTACACAATGATAAAAAAATCATGTTTTAGTGTCTCCATAGTCTAAGAGCCATAGTTTTTTCAGTTTTTGGGCGATTATCGTAGGTAGGGTATGATTTTTGCAGGATGAGATGACGGTTTGATTGGCACTATTTTGGAATGCGTATGATATTTTGATCGCTTGCTATTACACTTTTTGCGATGTAAGGTGACAAAAAATGACTTTTTTACACCGTTTTTATTTAAAAAAAATTACGGTGTTCACCTGAGGGTTTAGGTCATGTGGTATTTTTATATAGCCGGTCATTATGGACGTGGCAATACCAAATATGTATACTTTTTGTATTTATTTAAGTTTTACACAATAATATCATTTAAAAAAAAAAAAAATCATGTTTTAGTGTCCATATTCTGAGAGCCATAGTTTTTTCAGTATTTGGGCGATTATCTTAGGTAAGGTATGATTTTTGCAGGATGAGATGACGGTTTGATTGGCACTATTTTGGAGTGCGTATGACTTTTCAATCGCTTGCTATTGCACTTTTTGTGATGTAAGGTGACAAAAAATGACTTTTTTTACACCGTTTTTATTTTTTACGGTGTTCATCTGAGGGGTTAGGTCATTTTTTTTTTTTTTATGAAGCCGGTTGTTTTTACGGACGTGGCAATACCAAATATGCATACTTTTTATTTATTTATTTAAGTTTTACACAATAATATCATTTTTGAAACAAAAAAACTCATGTTTTAGTGTTTACACTAAAGAGCAATAGTTTTTCAGTTTTTGGGCAATTATGTTAGGTAGGGTAGGATTTTTGCGGGATGATATGATGGTTTGATTGGCACTATTTTGGGGTGCATATGACTTTTTGATCGCTTGCTATTACACTTTTTGTGATGTAAGGTGACAAAAAAGGCTTTGTTTACACAGTTTTTATTCAATTTATTTTTATGGTGTTCACCTGAGGGATTAGGTCATGTGATATTTTTATAGAGCAGGTTCTTACGGACGCGTCAATACCTAATATATAATTTTTTTTATTTACTTAAGTTTTACACAATAACAGCATTTTTAAAACCCCAAAAAACTATGTTTTAGTGTCTCCATATTCTGAGCCATAGTTTTTTTTATTTTTTGGGCGATTGTCTTAGGTAGAGGCTCCTTTTTTGCAGGATGAGGTGACGGTTAGATTGGTACTATTTTGGCGGGCATACGCTTTTTCAATCGCTTGGTGTTGTACTTTTAGTGATGCAAGGTGACAAAAAAATTGTTTATTTAGCACAGTTTTTTTTTTTTTTTTACGGTGTTCATCTGAGGGGTTAGGTCATGTGATATGTTTATAGAGCTGGTTAATACGGACGCGGCGATACCTAATATGTCAACTTATTTTTTCCCTATTATTTACAAAATTATTTTACTTTATTTGGGGAAAATGACGTTTCGTTTGTTTTTACTTGAAACTTTATATTTTTTGGGGGGAAACGTTATTTTTTAAACTAACCATGAAGTACATGTACGTCACGGGTCTTTAAGTCCCGGACAGAAATGACGTACATGTACATGTACATGTACATCATGGGTCCTTAAAGGGTTAAAGAAAACATGCCACCACAAAATGCAATGCATTCTGCCTGCAGCATGTTATAGAGCAGGAGGAGCTGAGCAGAATGATGTATAGTTTTATGGAAAAAAGATTCAGTAACACTTGTAATTTATACATTGAAATCTCAGCTTTTTCTGACTTCATTGTTCACGGGGGAGGAGTTATCAATGATTGACAGCATTCCCTGTATAAAGGCCCTATTACACGGACAGATTACTCTTAAGATGATCGCTAACGAACGTTGGTATGAACACTCATTAGCAATTATCTGGCAGTGTAATACTGCAGCCGATTACCATATGAACGAGCAAGCGGGTAATTGGGATCTTATAACAGGTTTTCCGGTGGCAGATCGCGCTGTGTAATAAGTGCTCTGCTGCTGGCAAACAATGAGACAGGGACGAGCGATGCATTAGCATCTGCTATCTACCCATGTAATATGACCCTAAGTGTGTATACAGAGATAGCTGTCAGTCCCTGATAGTTGTACAAGGCGGAGGTGTTATCAGTGTTTGATACCATTATGTGTGTGTATACAGAGATAGCTGTCAGTCACTGATAGCTGTACATGAGGGAGGTCTTAAAGTGTAACTGTCATTCTATTTTAAAATATAGGGGCAGTGATGCAGACCATTTTTGTAATATACGTTATTTACTGAAATTGTACATTTCTATTAGAAAAATAGCTTTAAAATGGCCAATTTTTGAGCCTTAGCAACGCTCCTCTGTCTTCTGTTTACATAACACAGTGTTGAGCAAGCGTTCATAGTTATGTAAACAGTAGACAGAGGAGCGTTGCTAATGCTCAAAATGGGCCACTTTAGAGCTATTTTTCTAATAGAAATGTACGATTTCAATAATTAAAGTATATTACAAAAATGGTCAGTATCACTGCCCCCACACATTACAAAAAAGAAAAAAAGAATTACAGTTACACTTTAAGTAAAGAAAGAGCAGAGGTTTAAATATATAAATGAAAAGTTTTACTGAATCTTTATCTCATGGTTATCCGCAGTCCTATCCTTGTAAAATGCAGGATAAAATCTATATAAAATGAAGAATGTCTGTAATGTCCCAGTTCATTCTCCCATTCTATGTGTCAGTCTATGTCTTCTTTGAACAAGATGTCTACAATTACTTCCATCTCGCTGTTAAATCTGTAACAGAACACCTGGATATCTATAAAATTCCTTATTAAAAATGCCCTTGTATGTTTCTATCACAAAGTTTAGTCACTTACCTTCCTCTTTGTGAGGTTGGCAGGCGCTCTGCCTTCTATAACAAAGTACACACATACATAATTACTTTATCTCTTATTATAAAGTAATGTGTTTGCCCATTTACTATGAGCTACAAGTGATTTCCTGAAGCTTATCTTCATATCTCACACCAGTGCTGCGTGTTTATAAGTTTAGCTATGGGGAATTCTCTGTACTCTTGGAGGAGTGCTAAGATAGGCAAAGATCTGTGATAGAGAGGAAATATCAACTTTCCAATGTACAAAAAGCATCACTTTTTTTTCATTTGTGAAAATAATGTTAACTACCATGAAATCTTGTGTCACATTTGTCACCAAATACTGGCTGTATTCATATGACTTCTTTTGCACACTTAAAGCATATTTTTTTCTTATTCTATTTGAAATTTGATTGCAATGTATCTTAACAGGGAAATGTAGCACTTTCCTCACTGTCCATCGCTGTGTAGTTTCCTGTGTTTAGGCTCCCTGTGAATTTTCGGAAGTCTCTGTAGTGCCCAAAAATACATCTAGAGAGGTACAATAAATAGAGGAAACAGAGGGAGGGCACAGGAGGGAGATGCAGCTGCAGTATCTGTCAGTGTGTGTAGGATTGCATGCTGTGACAGAAGAGAAGGTGGAGAATCAGCAACATCTGATTGGCTCCAAGCACAAAGGACAGCTCCTACATCACAATATGGAATAGTTGGCCAAATCAGCAAGAAGAGAAAAAAGAAAAAGCACACAACGTAATCGTCTGCGATAAGAATGTTCTAAATAAGTTTGAACATGCATGTATCTGGATAAATTAATTATAGGTCAGCATCATATGGAAAAGTTAGCAAAGTAAGATCAAATGTTTAACAAATGAGAGGAACTACACTTAATAATATAGTTTATAGAAGAAAGTACAGTATATAATAAACCACAATCTCAATACCATTTGCTGTGTTAAGCTAACCATTCACACCTGATAGCTCCACCATATAAATGCATATACATCAGCCTTAGGGGGTGAGTTGGGAATCCGTCCATACCCATTAGATAATCAGACGATTCCACTGACATTGGAGTATTCTGCTCCTTTATGTAAAATGTATTGTCCATTTTAGATATGTAAGGATTTTTCAGCAATTTATCACTTGACTTTGTGCCTTTTTATTAGCAAATACTAAATACAATTATACCTGAAGGTGGACATACATCCTTTGTCATTCTGATTCTAGTGTTCTACTATAGCAGATAACATATTTCCCTTACTACAGTATGAAACTAAAGGTGGATTTAGACAACCCAATTTAAAAGGCGTCCTTCCGGACAGTCAGCTACTCATTCAGTGAAGTAGAACACTGCATTTACATCCAGCGATTTCCTTCAGTATATGAGGACGAGGGATCGCTATTGCAATCCCTCATCCTCATACAGATTTATGGTTTCTGAGCAGCAGATCACTGTTTAGACCTCTCGATCTGCTGCCCAGAAACTATGATCGGTTGTGCCTGGATGTACGACACATTTACATGGTCTGATTTACAATAATCTGGACCATTATTGGCTCATGTAAATGCAGCTTAAAGTCTCTATTACACTACCCAATTTTTCAGCAGATAATTGCTAACGAGCAAATGCTTGATCATCGGGCAATCTAAATCTTTTGACATGTTAAAAAATTATTGTTGCAAGCGGCAGATCATAGCGTCTAAGAACGAACTGCTGCCAGCAAACCACTATACAGCATATGGACAAGTGATGGCATAGCGATCGCTCCTCCCCATGCTGCGGAGAAGATCGCTGCATCTAATAGCAGTGGTCTCCTCCGCTAGCGAGCAGGTGATTGCCAGGAAGGAACGCTTCTTTCCCGACAATCATCTGCCACATGGAGCTGTGTAATAAAGCCTCAACAATGGGTTACCTATCTATATAGGAGTTTTATGTCTGTGCTGACCACTGGAGAAGGACAATATTTAGTATTTAATTTTTAATGGTATAGTACGGCCAAAATGAAAAAGAAAAAAAGACAAAAATTCTTTGAAAAACAACATGGGTTTACTTCAGGGAGATCATGTCAAACAAATCTTATAGATTTTTTTGACTGGGTGAATAAAATAATAGACGGTGGAGGTGCAGTAGACATCGCATATCTAGATTTTAGTAAGGCTTTTGACACTGTCCCACATAGAAGACTTATCAATAAACTGCAGTCATTGAGCATGGACTCCCATATTGTTGAGTGGATTAGGCAGTGGCTGAGTGACAGACAACAGAGGGTTGTAGTCAATGGAGAACATTCAAAACAAGGTAATGTTACCAGTGGGGTTCCACAGGGATCTGTACTGGGACCGATTTTGTTTAATATCTTCATAAGTGATATTGCAAAAGGCCTCGCTGGTAAGGTTTGTCTTTTTGCTGATGACACAAAGATATGTAACAGGGTTGATGTTCCTGGAGGGAAACGCCAAATGTTAAAGGATTTAGGAAAACTAGAAGAATGGTCAGAACTCTGGAAACTGAAATTTAATGTGGATAAGTGCAAGATAATGCACCTGGGGCGTAAAAACCCAAGGGCAGAATATAGAATATTTGACACAGTCCTGACCTCAGTATCTGAGGAAAGGGATTTAGGAGTAATTATTTCAGAAGACTTAAAGGTGGGAAGACAATGTAATAGAGCAGCACGAAATGCCAGCAGAATGCTTGGATGTATAGGGAGAGGTATAAGCAGTAGAAAGAGTGAAGTGCTTATGCCGCTGTACAGAACACTAGTGAGACCTCACTTGGAGTATTGTGCGCAGTACTGGAGGCCATATCTCCAGAAGGATATAGATACTCTAGAGAGAGTTCAGAGAAGAGCTACTAAACTAGTACATGGATTGCAGGATAAAACTTACCAGGAAAGGTTAAAGGACCTTAATATGTATAGCTTGGAAGAAAGAAGAGACAGAGGGGATATGATAGAAACTTTTAAATACATAAAGGGAATCAACTCGGTAAAGGAGGAGAGCATATTTAAAAGAAGAAAAACTACCACAAGAGGACACAGTTTTAAATTAGAGGGGCAAAGGTTTAAAAGTAATATAAGGAAGTATTACTTTACTGAGAGAGTAGTGGATGCATGGAATAGCCTTCCTGCAGAAGTGGTAGCTGCAAATACAGTGAAGGGGTTTAAGCATGCATGGGATAGGCATAAGGCCATCCTTCATATAAGATAGGGCCGGAGGCTATCCATAGTATTCAGTATATTGGGCAGACTAGATGGGCCAAATGGTTCTTATCTGCCGACACATTCTATGTTTCTATGTTTCTATGTTTCTATGTTACCTGATGGAAGTATCTGTTTAAAGGGTAATTTATATATGGCAGTTGTTTCCCTTAAAGGGGTATTCTGAGTATTTTATTATATTTATTATGTTGCTATTTATTTTATATATTATTATATGACCCATCCTCATTATCTCATCGGCCGGGGTTCAATTCCTGGGGCCGCAACTGATCAGCTGTTTGAGGAGACTACAAAGCTCCTTGCAGCTCCCTATGAAGCACAGTGCCACTCATTGGATAGCAGCCATTCACTTGAATGGGACTGAGCTGCACCTAGGCCACATGACCGATGAGCGTTACGTCACTGGCATAGGGTAAGGTGCTCACTGGAGTGCCACAGACTCAGATCTATCCTGAGGATAGGTCATTACTATAAAACACTCGGAAAACCTCTTTAGGATGAAAGGTTATTTGCAGTATATATTACTTCACTGTCCTGCTGATTCTTCACAGTGTTGCAGTGAGACCTGCACTTATTTGTTGCCATCAGCTTGGTCTTTTCTCGCTTAGAAAACTCCAGGTGGCTGTCTACAACAGGACCTACTTTAGTTCTTACTATTTAAAAAAATGATGGCCTCTGCAAGATCTAGTGACATCATCTGACTAAGCATATTATGGCTCTCAAACTGAACATTCCAGTCAATTGAAAAGATGTAAGGTCCCAGTGTTTTCCCATCATAAATATTTGAATAGTTTCTTTCCATTTAAAGGGGTTGTCTCACTTTAGCAAAAAGCATTTATCATGTAGACTGGGTTAATATAAGCCATTTGCTAATGTATTTTTATTATCCATATTGCTTTCTTTGCTGGCTGGATTCATTTTTCCATCACATTATACACTTCTAGTTTCCGTGGTTATGACCACCCTGTAATCCAGCAGTGGTAGACGTGCTTGCGCACTATAAGAAAAAACACCAGCCTAAGCACACTCTTACAGTCCCAGGGCATTTTTCTATAGTGTGCAAGCACGGCCGCCGCTGATGGATTGCTGGGTGGTCGTAACCATGGAAACGATCAGTGTATAATATGATGGAAAAATGAAGCAATATGGATAATAACAATACATTATTAGTAAGTGCCTTGTATTAACTTTCTCTACATGATAAATGCCATTTGCTGAAGTGAGATGACCCCTTCAATGTTATCATTCTCATTTCCCCTAAAAAATGTTTCCTACAATACCTTAAAATTTCAAGCAGTACTATTGCTTTATGTCAATTTTGTCATTCTCCATCCATATTCTCACTTTCATGTTCCAACGTTCTCCATCCATATTCTCACTTTCATGTTTCGAAAGGCAACAACTTTTGTGGGATGTTGATCTGGGGATTTATTCTAAAAGACATGATTCAAGTTGGTACAGAATTTCTCCCTTAATATGAAGCAATTGGCATCTTTTTTGGGACCAACATTGTAGGATTGTAGGATTAATGAACCTCTGCCTTTATTCAGTCTTATCGACAATTTAAGTATATAATATTAATCTTTATATATCAATTGTTTAAATGGCTGTGTACCTTGGTCTATATATTATTGTCTCTTTCACCTTTTCTTACAAAGTTTCTGAAATGTTTTTCCCATCATCCTTTTTTATTTTTATTTTTACAATAAATTATATCTGTCTTTAGATCTGTGCATATATTGCTCTTTCTTCAAAAAGTGAGGTCCTACACCAAAGGTGTCAATACCCGTTAAATTAAGGTCGACTGATCACACCAATTTTTGAGGGACCGGCTGACTGTCTAATTTGTATTCAATGTTTGACCAATGTTCATTTAGCTGAAATCAGGGAAAAAAGTTTAAGCATGTCGAATTTCAACATGTCGGATCTTTTGTTCTCAAAGTACATTAACCACCGCCAGAGGAGTCTGACAATGGGCTATTCCACTCTCCTTATTGAGAACACAAGCACATTTGGCCAAACTGAACCTGCATGTAAGGTAAGGTACCTATACACATTTAAGGTACTCATACTCATTAGTTGATTTCAACCAAAATTACTGTACGTTAAAATGGTCCTTTACATTAAAATTTAAACAATGATCGCTGTAGCCAACAGATGACAGACCTCCATTGTCTGCTGAAAGAATTCATTCGTGGACAGAAGATCTTTCTAGGGAAGAATGTTCTCAGAAAGATTTGTTGTCCATCACCCGGTTTCATTGAGCATGTATGGGCAGTATGAACAACTGTAACAGCCAATAAGGACTAAAATTTGTGTGGCGGTGTCTGCGATACAATCATTCACCAAATGATGGTTTACTCAGCTGCTGTTCAACCATCATCCTACTTCAATCCAATGTGTTTGGCCACCTTCACACTAAGCAGGTCTAGTGTTTCACACGTGTTGTGGAAATCCAGTATTTACTTTATTATTTCCGGACCTTGTGCTTCAGTTTATTTCTTTTTCATTTTTATGCACACAAGTAGGGGACTTTTCCTTCCTTTAATAAGTGTCCTTTATGTGTAAACGGAACTGATAGAAGGCTCATAAATATATCCGTGGTTTTCTGCTGAATTGTTCTAGTACACTACTTATGATTACCGATAATTAATACCCAGCACATGCCATCTGCCGATCCCCATTCATACAGTGTTAGTGTGATGTGAAGTCTACAAACCTTTCCCTTGAAGACTGAAATAAATTACCAATGTCACTTGTGGAGAATGCTTTGTCCTGCAGACAAAATGTAACAAGGTCATGGAAGCTAGAAGCTTCCGTATCTAATTAAATGCTTCCTGTAAGTCTCTGCTTCTTGTTGGGCTGGAATATGAACTGTAAGAAACCCTTTGCCTTAAAACCTGCTTCCTGTTTAACAAGATTTAACAAGTCCAACCAAACATATGCAAAAAACACAAAACCCTTATTAAATACGTCCCTAACTCTGTCCCTTCTCAGTCTGCTAACATAGGTGATTCAATGAGGCAATTCCTTTTAACACAGGCCAAGGCGCAAATATTCTTTGCTTAACCTGAGTCAGTATAGAACTATACTGAATGGTTAATATTAGCTATAACCATTATAAAGTATTTATCAGGCGCGGGTAAATAAAGACGTCAGACAACCAATACAGGTTTCAGTCAAACCATGCATATAGGGGTTTTCCATGGTATGGTAAAGTGTCGTTGTTGTTCAGGTAATTTTTCAGAGTAAGGGTACTTTCACACTTGCGTTGTGAAGATCCGGCAGGCAGTTATGTCGCCGGAACTGCCTGCTGGATCCGGAAATCTGTGTGCAAACGGATAGCATTTGTAGACGGATGCGGATCCGTCTAACAAATGCATTGAAACCCCGGATCCAGTATTAATGCATTTCAATGGAAAATAATGCTGGCATTCCGGCAAATGAGAGAAGGACGCTTTTCCGGGTGTAGGCTGACGTCATCGGCGCAGGCGCACTGAGGAAGGAGCGGGTAAGCGAGCATCCTTCTCTCAGAGCACCTGAGCCGAATGAGGACCAGTACGGCGCGGGTTTTTATGGGCAGAACGGGAGGAGGAGAGCGCTCGCTGGCGCTGTCTATCAAGTGGAGGAGGGGGAGTGTTTATAGTCCGAGGATGCGGCAGCTACCAGCAAGTAACCGCCCAACTTGCTGGTAGTGAAGTAATTTGCATATTATAAAAGTAAAATTTTTAAAGAAATTAAAGCACAGAGAGAGGTAAGAGAGATATATATGGACCCAACTGACATTAGCAAATAGCTAATGTCCGAAACTGAAAATTGCTAAATGGGGGGTGACAGAAGCCCTTTAATGGAAATGTGTCACCAAAAATTTTACACATCTCCATTTTTATTCTGAATATTATTATGGAGCGGCCATCTTGCCTGAGATGTTCTTAACAGCATTTACACAGCATTAAAGAAAATTGCTTTACAGCAGCCCCATGGTCCATAAACACAATGGTCAGGGGGCAACCTCATTGACTTCTATGGGAGAGTTTTCTAGGCATGCTCTGTGACCTGTGCAGAGGTCATTGTACAAGGAAAGAATAGATAAACTCTGACCATCACCTATTGTGAATAGTGTTGATTGCGAATATTCTAATCGCAAATTTTTATTGCGAATATTGGCACTTCGAGAAATCGTGAATATCTAGAAGATTTTTTTCATCAGCACCCATGATCCCTCACTGCTTCTTGCTTGTGGGCCAATGAGAAGGCTGCAATATCTTTGACTTTAGGAGTAGTGTTGATCGCAAATTTTCGTATCGCTAATTTTCCGATTGCCGATTTTCGCAATCAAGAAAATAATGATGAATATTCGCCCATATTATAACAGAAAATAATAAAGTGAAGTATGGGTCCCCATTGACTTTAATGGGGTCCGGGGTCAAGTTCGGGTACCGAACCCGAACTTTGACCTGAAGTTCGGCCGAACCCGGCGAACCCGAACATCCGTAGGTTCGCTCATCCCTAATCATGTGTTCTTAGAAGAAAGAGGGGGAGGAAGAGGCATATCTCTCACAGAACAAAAGGATCAGGCAGTTGAAATCCAACTTGACCAATTCTTGGGGGTCCTGCACAAATCTGTGAGGCAGTGAAAGCATTGTAATTAGTGTTGATCGCGAATATTCTAATCGCGAATTTTTATTGCAAATATTGGCACTTCGAGAATTTGCGAAGATCTAGAATATAGTGCTATATCTTCGCAATCGTGAATATTCTAGATTTTTTTTCATCAGTACCAATGATCCCTCACTGCTTCTTGCTTGTGGGCCAATGAGAAGGCTGCAATATCTTTGTCTGAGCTTAACAACATCCCTATCCACCACTAGGAAAGTTGCCTACCTCTTACTATACAGGAAACTCCCCAGTAGTGTTGATTGTGAATATTCTAATCGCAAATTTTTATTGCGAATATCAGCACATCGTGAAGATCTAGAATATTAGGCCAACAATTCGGGATATATCGCGAATATGAATATTGCCTATGCTGCTTATCAATAATTGTAATCATTGGTAACCATAGAAGACCCAAACAAAAAAGCAGAGATTAGTCAAAAGTGTAATAAAATGAACCCAAGGTGGACTAAAGCTGCAACCAAAAGAAAACTTGAACCAGGAGTGGTCAGTCACCACGTCAATGACAGGACCAGTAAACTGATGGGTAGACTAGTGATATAGAGAAGAAAGCAGCCACTCAGTAGCATTCAAATGAGAAGTTATTTGGATACAACATTACAATTGCAATGTTCCGGCTCTCCCAAGCTTAGAAAATGGTCCAGATGTAAGAGTGATGGTAAGATTTTGGTTCACAAATTAATTACAATTTGCATGCAATTATGCAGGCGCTTCACAGTTCTGCCAGTGCTTTTTACTACTTTTTGCTTAGTATATTTAAATCCAGCGGTGCCTTTCCACTGATTTAAGGTTGATCTGTGATGTCATTAAAGGGGTTGTCTCATCATAGACAATGGGGGCATATCGCTAGGATCTGCTCCCATTGTCTTATAGGTGCAGGTCCCACCCCTGGGACCTGCACCTATATCAAGAACGAAGCCCCGCAAGGTGGTGGCTGGAGGACTCCGGTCCGGCCACCACCAAGCCGGCTCACCATAGAAATGAATGGGAGCGCACCGTGCAAGACCGGCTACTGCTCCCATTCACTTCTATGGCTCAACTGAAATAGGAGAGTCAGTGCTCGGCTATTATCGTCGGCCCCATAGAAAATAAATGGAGGGCGGCTGCGCATGCGCAGTGCGCCCTCTTTCACTTTTGGGTCTCCGTTCTTGATATACGTGCGGGTCACAGTGGTGAGACCCGCACCTTTAAGACAATGGGGGCATATCCTAGCAATATGCCCCCATTGTCTGTTATGCCCTTTAAGCAATGCTTGTCAGCAAAAATGCAGCTACATAAAATTGCAAAACACAAGAAAGGGACTGGCTCTAACAGAGGTTTGGTAAGGCAGTTTTATAGATAAAAAATTATATCAAACAATATAAAGTGAATAATGAAAAACAATATTGTTAAAATAGAGTAAATATATTGTAACGGATCTCCTGGCACCCCGACTTGGTACCTCCGTTGATGGATGCTCCTAGTGCTTCCCGAGGGCTCCAAGCACTCCACTTGACACCGTAACCACCACAGACCCCACAAACCGCTGCAGCTTGGTTGGGGTCTCGTCGTCCTCCACCCACGCTGGACCCAAGACCGGGCTTCAGCTTCCAGTGGGTGAACCTCTCCTAAATCCAGACAGCATGAACCAGGAACAAGCTCTTACAAGAGCTTATACTCAGGGGAGTATTGTGATATAGCAATCCCCAAGAGTGTAGTTATTCCATCCCCCAAACATGAGCCAATACTTCATGAAGGGGTAAAGCAGGACTGTTTAATGAGCACAAAGGCATTTCTTATATACAGTTTTCCCCACAAGGTTACCACCCACGTGGACCTTGTAGAGCACAAGGACACAAAGTCACAACAGCCAATCAACACTGTATTGTACAGTTAGACACTCCCAGCAAATGTACACAAACCCCCCTCTGCCTGTGATACAATTAACAAAATACAATGGGCATTGTCTGTGACGCAATTAACAAAATACAATGGGCATTGTCTGTGACGCAATCAACAAATACAATGGGCATTGCCTGTGACACAATTAACTAAATACAATGGGCTCTGCCTGTGATACAATTACCAAACACAATTAACTTAATCACTCACAGGCAGAAAACACACATTTTCCCAACCACAGAAAACACCCTAAAAACACCACATATCCCCATTATACATCCATTGATAGCTCTGATCTGGGCGAACAACATATCCAAAAATCACCCAGATCCGAGCAGAGGTTCCCAAATTCCATGGAAGTCAAATTTGACCAACCGCAAGCATGGCTTGCCTGCCCAAAACAGTTCCACAGATTTAGGCTGTGCGGCTAGTCTATCTTCTCCTTCAAAGTTATGTGGGGATTCGCTCTGGTAGGCAGATTAGCGTACGCAGTACAGTGGCAAAAACAAACAGTGCAGTCTTTATTCACACAAACAAAAATGACAGTTCGTCGTCTTGGTGTTCATTCACACCATGGCAAGTCCACAGAAAAAAATACATTCACCTTGTCAGCGGTTTTGGCAGTAGCAGTCCCCCAACAGGCTTTAGGGCCTGCTTCCCAGCAACGCGACTCTCAGCCCTTTAGTACGGCACACAACATGTAGATCTAAAAAAACAGAGACTCTACAGCTTCCCTGTCAGATGGAGGATAATCCACACCCAGCTGAGACTGCTGGCTGGGTTTTATATCCCTAACCAAAACCTGGCCTGGAACGTGGGGAACAGCTACCCACCCTGCACTTTGACTGCTCCCAGTAAGAGCCGGCCCGGATCAGCTTTACAGCCACACTAAATAACCAATAGTGTCAGTCAGCGCTAGCTGCCGCTGACACTTAAAATTACAGTCTCTTACCTCACCGAGGCCAGGAACCTCGGTGATACATATCTTCCGTCAATGACGGACCCTTGCGCTTCCTACAGTTAGTATATGGGCCATAATCCCGAGGCAAGAGGCTGGCAAACAAGCCCCTCCAGAACCCAGTGGTGAGGTTATTTTCGCCACATATACAGTACAGACCAAAAGTTTGGACACACCTTCTCATTCAAAGAGTTTTCTTTATTTTCATGACTATGAAAATTGTAGATTCACACTGAAGGCATCAAAACTATGAATTAACACATGTGGAATTATATACATAACAAACAAGTGTGAAACAACTGAAAATATGTCATATTCTAGGTTCTTCAAAGTAGCCACCTTTTGCTTTGATTACTGCTTTGCACACTCTTGGCATTCTCTTGATGAGCTTCAAGAGGTAGTCCCCTGAAATGGTTTTCATTTCACAGGTGTGCCCTGTCAGGTTTAATAAGTGGGATTTCTTGCCTTATAACTGGGGTTGGGACCATCAGTGGCGTTGAGGAGAAGTCAGGTGGATACACAGCTGATAGTCCTACTGAATAGACTGTTAGAATTTGTATTATGGCAAGAAAAAAGAAGCTAAGTAAAGAAAAACGAGTGGCCATCATTACTTTAAGAAATGAAGGTCAGTCAGTCACCCGAAAAATTGGGAAAACTTTGAAAGTAAGGGCTATTTGACCATGAAGGAGAGTGATGGGGTGCTGCGCCAGATGACCTGGCCTCCACAGTCCCCGGACCTGAACCCAATGGAGATGGTTTGGGGTGAGCTGGACCGCAGAGTGAAGGCAAAAGGGCCAACAAGTGCTAAGCATCTCTGGGAACCCCTTCAAGACTGTTGGAAGACCATTTCAGGGGACTACCTCTTGAAGCTCATCAAGAGAATGCCAAGAGTGTGCAAAGCAGTAATCAAAGCAAAATGTGGCTACTTTGAAAAACCTAGAATATGACATATTTTCAGTTGCTTCACACTTCTTTGTTATGTATATAATTCCACATGTGTTAATTCATAGTTTTGATGCCTTCATAGTCATGAAAATAAAGAAAACTCTTTGAATGAGAAGGTGTGTCCAAACTTTTGGTCTGTACTGTATGTCCTGACCAGCCTGTCTGCCCCATAGGCTGATTTTAATTAGTGTAAGTATAAGGCTGTAGCCTGCTCTCCCTGCACTCACTGGAAGCCTTTTGGCACCAGGAGAGGTACAGGGTGGACTCTCATTGCATTTATTGGGGGCTATCTGGCAGTAGGAGAGGTGTGGAGTGGGCTTAGTATGCATGTTGGCACCAAAAATGAAAGAAATTAAGGTGGGCCCAGCATGCATATGGAACTACACTACCTAAATTTTATGGTAGCCATCATGGCAGGTAGAATTTAGTGTTAGGTTTCCGTCTTACAGAGATCGCCTTGACGTGTGGCAGACGGACCCAAATAATTTTGTACAAAATGTATTTGCCAAGAATCTCAAATTTATTTAAGCATTAGAATACTTTTTTGTACTTTATTTGGTTTGCAGAGTGCTGTTGCATTCACAGTTTTTCATGCAGCAATCTCCTCCACAGTATGGAGAGGAGCGATCTCTAATGCTATCACTTGTCCCCATACTGACTAGCTGTTTTCCAGCAGCAGATCGTGATTAGCCAGCACAATCTGCTGCTGGCAAACAATGATTTTTAAGTGTGTTTAAAAATCTGGATTGCCCGATAAACGAGCGATCAGCGGCGGAAGTACACTGCCAGGTCATCACTAACAAGCATTACTATGAAATTAGAAGTATTCCCTGAACTACACCTCCAGTGGAAGCCTCCAATATATGCCACAGTATAGGCATACAGTGGTATACGTTGACCAGTGCCTTCCATAAAAAAAAAAATTGAATCTACTGCGGTTTTTACTGTGTCCTTTTATATAGTGGTCTATCATTTCTTATACAGTACAAAAGGTAAAAAGCTATGAGGACACATACTTACCCAGTGTTTGCCAAAGGAACACTTTTTTTTTATATGCTGGATGCATGGGAGCCTCTAGAGAAATTCAGTGTGTGTGCCAGGAGCATTCTTTGCCAGTGTATCCTAAGTGTATGATGAAAAAAACTGGATGTGAACAGAGAATGATTTTGAGAGTCAGATATTGCATTGATTTTCTGTCTGTAATATTCCGATAATTCCAAGAACTTGAATCGCAATTATGGAAAATAGGAAGAAGACTGTTATGTTATTTTTACAAAGTAAAATTTGCCATAAAACCAGTTTTTTTTATTTTTTATGGGCGTGTCAAAGCAGATAATGTGAATGTAGGCTTATTCTACTGAATTACAAATTATCATAATGGAGATTTATGGACTGATTTACTACAGACGTAATTTGTTTCAGCATAACGATAAAAGTTTATTTTGGCTTACCTCCACCATTCACATATTTACTGACGTACCCAAACAAGCACTTGAGTGTTATGATGCAGAACGTTTTTACAAAACCATGACCTCTTTTAATATTACTTATCAAAACTATTTACCCAATGCTTGTGTGGTTGATGGCAGAACACTATCAAATTCTGACATGTCCAAGTCAAGGTACATGAAATCAATTAAAGAGGTGGTGTGGGATCCTAAAATGTCATTTTATTGTGTAAACCTCATCAAGTCTCCTACACAGCATAATAGTGTATTAGTCAACTTTTCTTAGGTTTTCACTTCAATCTCCATGTTCCCACTGCACTTAATTGTTTACAGCCTGAACTTCTGGGTTGTGGACGTAGATGAGCTGCAGCTACAACACTACTACACCCTTCCATGGGCTGAAAAGTCTGCCCAGTACACCCTCCATCATTCCCTTGCTGCTTCGTCCTAATGTTTCCTCCCACCAGTGGCGGATCCAGAGCCTGGTCTCGGGAGGGGCACTTCCCTGGGCAATAGGAGATTATTGGGCCCCTGTGTCCCTGCCCACCCTTAAGCCACACCCACACACAGCCCCACCCATATATCGCACCCATACCTCTTACATCCAGTGACGTCTTCTTTGATGTAGATGTTCTCTTTTTCATCTTCTCCATGCAGACCAGACCACCATGATGATTTATTTCAGCCATCTCTCATCTCTGCAGAGTTTGACAGACAGACAGACATCTTAGTTTCCTACTTTTCCTCCCACCTTCTCAACATCCCATCATGCACCCCCAATACTGAGACGCTGTGCCCCCCAAAACTATACTGTAGAAACAGATAAACCCCCTGAAAATACTAGTTACACACAGATAGAGCCCCCTTCAATAATTATTGGAACACAATGCTCTAAAAAATAACTGCACCCCACTCCGGACTGCTGGAGATTATGTGGACACAGGGGGTCCCTCCTCCATATCCTATGGTCCTGCCGCAAGGTTTCCCATCTATGGAGTAGTGTGCAGCACCTACTGGCCACCCTTATGCCTACACTCCCCCCCCCCCCCATCGCCCGAACTGGCACTTCTGTTCATCGGAATAGACACCATAGACAGTAACTGTAGGACTGTATTGGCTCATATACTTATGGCAACCAAATTAACGATCACCAAGCATTGGAAGGACCCTAATACCCCTCCCCTACAGGAGGTGATTTTTCTAGTAAATTCCACCTGTATGCACGAAAAAATGTCTCATACTGGCACTCTGTCCCTAAAAAAATTCCAGCCCGCATGGTCAGGTTGGATTTCCAGTCAGTAGTATGTGTGCTAACAAATTTCCGAAGATTGACCTAGAGTACCCATAGATCATAGGCCCTCCTTTTGAGGACACTATCGATTTCGAGCTGCGATTCCGGTTAGTAAGTCACCTGATAGCCTTATGTTCAGACTGTTAATTCTGTTCTATGTTCATTGTCATTTTCTTTTTTTTTTGTTTCTTTTCTTTTACCTTCTTGTTGTTTCACTTCTTCAATGAACCCCTGGCTGGGTTGAAATGCTCTTCTGCGGTGTAATAGACACTTGTATTATTACTTGAATGATAACTGATAATAATTTGGCTACTGAATAACTATTGTTTAGGCGCTATTACGCCCTGTATGTGATATTGTAACTTTACTTTTTGGAGATAATCAATAAAAACTTTGTGATTAAAAAAAAATAACTGCACCCAGCAAATAGTGTCCCTGACACTAATAGTATAACCATAATGTCCCGCAAAAAAACCTGTGCTAAGCTGATACTGTGCCAGGGCGCCCCCACAGTAATAGTGCTCCACAAAATCCCAACAATAGTAATAATTCTCTGCCAGAGTGCACTTAGTAGTAATAGTGCTCCTACAGTGCCCCCAACAGTAATTGTGTCCCAGAAGTAATAATGCTCCCATAGTCCCCCAGTTGTAATAAAGCCCCCTTATAATGTGCGCCAGTACAAAAAAATAATCCGTTGTGTGGCAGTAAAAAAAAAAAAAAAAATCCTCTTAGTGCCCCCAGTAGAGTCAATGTGCCCTCATGTGATCCAATGACCCGTACTGTGTGCCCCTACAAAAAACACTTAGTGCCCCCAGTTGAGCTAAGGTGCCCATAGTGCCCCTATAATTTGTACCAGTATAAAATACTCCTATATAGTGCCCCCAGAAGATGCCCCCATAGTGCTCCTCCCTGTCTTATATAGTGCCCCCAGAAGATGCCCCCATAGTGCTCCTCCTCCGTCCCAATAGTGCCCTTCATAATGTGGCAGTATAAAATGCCCCTAAAGACTGCCCCACATAGATGCCCCCATAATGCTTCTCTCCCCATTCCCCATAGTGGCACCAAAATGGGTGCCAGTATTAAATGCCCCTATATAATGCCCCCATAGTGCTCTCCCCACCCCCTTCTCCATAGAGCCCCCCCAATAATGTGCCAGTATATAGGGCCTCCATTAGATGCCCCCATAGTGCTCCTTCCCTCCCTTCTCTATAGTGCTCCCCCTCATAATGTGCCAGTATATAGGGCCCCCATTAGATGCCCCCATAGTACTCCTCCCCCCTTCTCTATAGGCACCCCCCCATAATGTGACAGTATATAGGGCCCCACCCCCCTTCTTGCCATACTGTACTAAAAATAATTAAAACAATAAACACTTATACTTACCTCCATGACACTGCGATGCGATGCAGGCCTCTTCGCGCCACCTGCACCGGCCTCTGATAGGCTGTAGCCTATCAGAGGAACAGGCAAGGGAGACACCTCTCCCCTGCCCTGCACCGTTCATCAGATGAATATAGAAATGAACGCTTCAACAATGGAAGCGCTCATCAATCCCTGCCACTGCCACCGCCGCCGGAATGGTCAGTCCGCCCCTGGCTCTCACTATATTCTCGGGGGGATAAATTGCCCCCCCCCCTCCCCGTGGATCCGCCAATGCCTCCCACACTGCCTTAATATGACAAGCAGTGCACTCCGCCTACCCTGCTTTTGGATTGAGAGTATCAACCAGTCCATTCTAAGATCACATGGCTTTAACATGACAACCATTTAGATGGGCATCATAGGAGGAAATGCAGACTCTACAGAGGGCGCAGTCACTTGACCACTTTCTCGATCTCCGGAGTAAGACAGAAAAAGTAGTACAAGTACATTAGTAAGTTGCAGCTCGCAGGGAAAGTGCAGAGGAAGGAAACTTAAAAATGTATGATTCTCTATGGGTTTTAGGTCAGGCAAGTCTCATGGCCAATCAAGCACAGTGATTAAATCAGGTATTGGTACATTTGGCTGTGTGGACAGGTGCCAAGTCCTACTGGAAAATGAAATCAGCATCTCCATAAAGTTTGTCAGCAGAGGGAAGCATGAAGTGCTCTAAAATTTCCTGGTAGATGGCCATTCAGACTTTGGACTTCATATAACACAGTGGACCAACACCAGCAGATGACTTAGTTCCCCAAACCCTCACTGACTGTTTAGGTAAGGCTGGGCCTTAAGCAACTTGGGTTGTGTGCCTGTCCACTCTTCCTCAAGACCCTGGGACCTTGATTTCAAAATGAAATGCAAAATTTACTTTCATCTGAGAAAGGGACTTTGGACCACTGCTTCTAACATTGTCTCTGGGCCATAATTGGCTTGATACAAGGAATGCAACAGTTGTAGCCTATGTCCTGGAAACGTCTTTGTGTGTGGTGGCTCTTGAAGCAATGACTCTAGCCGTAGTCCACTCCTTGTGAATCTCATCCAAATTCTTGAATGGCCTTTTCTTGACAACCATTTTAAGGCTGCAGTTATCCTTGTGGCTTGTGCATCTCTTTCTACCACATGTTTTCCTTCCACTCGATTTCCCATTAATATGCTTGGCTACAGCACTCTTTGAACAGACAGCTTTTGTTAGCAATGACTTTTTGTGGCTTACCCTCCTTGTGGAGAGTGTCAATGACTGTATTCTGGACAACTGTCAAGTTAGCACTCTTCCTCATGATTGTGTAGCCTACTGAACCAGACTGAGAGACCATTTAAAGGATTAGGAAACCTTTGCAGGTGTTTTGTGTTGATTAGCTGATTAGAATGGGACACCATGAATCTACAATATTGACATTTTTCACAATATTCTAATTTTCTGAGATACTGGCTTTTAGGTTTGCACCAGGGGAGTAACTACCATAGCGGCAGACCAAGCGACTGCTATGAGGCCAAGGGCAAGAGGGGTCACAGTCTTAGTTAGGATCATACCCTCTTCTACTGGAGGTGAAAACTTGGTTAGGACTCTACCCTGTAAAGGAACAACTTTTAGCAAATGAGGCAGTGGAAAAAATGGCCCAAGGGTCATTGAAAGGGGTTTAGGCGGAAACCCTTCAGTCCTGTGCGGGGGGCCTGAATTTATCCTTGCTATGGGGCCCTTACTTCTCTATGTACGCTACTGGTTTGCGCACTAGCTTTAAATCATAATCAACATTAAAAGAAATAAATGCTTAAAATAGATCACTCTGTGAGTAATGAATCTATATAATACAGTATGTGAGTTTTCCTTTTTTTTTACTGATCTACTGAAATAAATAAAAACTTTTCAATTATATTCTAATTTATTGAGATGCACCTGTAACTGAGTTGCTCACCACCCTTCCTTATCTGGCTGGACTGAGTGGTCTGACTGAGAAGTCAAGCAAGCTTGTTTACTGTGGAGAAAGTTAGGAGCCAGGACAGGGAGTAGAATACATGGAGTGATTTCAAATAATTACATCCAGAAAATCATCCACTTTTGTAAAATAAATAACTAGAATATTAACATATAGGCTGTTAACATGTGATAAAAAATAATTTGACTGAAGCGTCCCTTTAGGAGAAAAACGGCTTTTATAATATTGATAAAAACAACACAATTGGCAAGGGAAGTGTAAATTAGTGAACAGCTTCATAATAAATGCTTATTAGGTGCTATAGCACCAGTAACAGTACTGCCATTGTTGGTCTGCTTGTTAAACTCACTGTTTAGTATGGAAAGAAAAGCTGTAGTGCTGGAATAATACCACCAGCAACAAAAGCTTTGTTGTTCTGAGTAAAGCTTGCAGTCCAAGTGATGTCTTCTAATGGGCTAGTTACCGGAAGATAAGCAAGCTTACGCCACACAGGAACTGCTGACAAGTACTGTACATGTAGTGCTACACTATGCTGCGCAAGTACTTGACTCTTAGTGTGTAGTGTTGAGCGAAAATATTAAAAAAGTGTTTTTTTTTTCGTGAATATCGCACTTCGAGAATTCGCTAATATTTAGAATATAGTGCTATATGTTCAAAGGAAAGTTCAGCAGCTCTGATCTGCCCCACCTTCACCTGTGAGCACGGAAGGCCCGTGTCAGGAGTCGGGCAAACACAAATCCAAAGAGTTCAAGGATCCAGCTCCACTTCAGTAAAGGAATTCATTTATTTTTGCTTGCGGTAAAAACACATCCAATTTACAAAAAGTCTTGTCTACGCGTTTCGGGCTACCAAAGACAATTCAAGCCCTTACTCATGACATCGTAAGACATTAAAATGGCGATATTTGTAGGGCAAGTTGCACCTGTCTTCACTAATTGTGGTCACATGACTGCAAACACCCTCAAAGAACGCCACACCTTAAACAACACTTCACCATAAAAACAAAAATAAACATACAATCAATAAAGAAATCCATGAGATATATTAGCTTGAGAAAAGTTATTTAAAGGAATCATTCATGAATATGGGAGGCTACAAGGACTCTATATATATAGACTATTGCTGTAAGATTAAATCTAAGCGTTTATTTAAGCCCTCTGGTTGACGTGTATTTAGTTAAAAAATCCAGAAGGATTCTCTATTTAGTTTTTTCCTTCTGTGGTCTCCTCCTCTTTTAGGCATTATAACTCTTTCAATGCCCTGTACCACCAGATCCGATGTGTCCCCACCATGGCAGACAGCAAAGTGCAGACTAGCAGCAGATATATTGCGGCTGCCATGGTGTGGCACATCGGAAATGTGTTTGCGTACTCTGGCTTTAATGGCATTAGTAGTACATCCCACATATTGCAATTTACATTTTCCACATGTAATTAAATAAACCGCATAAGTGGTGTTGCAATTGAGATATGATTTCATATGAAAAAGTTTGCCATTTGATGTTGAAACAAAAGTAGTTGATACTGACATATGAGTGCAACAGATGCATCTATGATGTCCGCATCTGTAGCTCCTCTTAGTCGTTAACCATACAGGCTGCGATTTTTTCTTCTCCTGGAATAAACTGGGACTGACATAATTGGCAATAGTGGGCGCCCTTCTAGCTGCACATTTAACCCCATCAGCAACTATATTAATCCACTCCGTATCATAAGCTAGGATGGGAAAATGTTTTTTGATGATATAACAGATTTGTGTAAACTCCATGCTGTATTGTGTAACAAATAAATTACTGATTTTGTTTCTGTTATTTTTGTTTTTATTTTTAGTATTCTTATCTTTATTTTTATTTGTACTATGAAGCTCATCACTTTCAGGCAAATTTTCCTGTTTAGGATGAATAAGAGAACTCCTCTCAATATCCGTCACTTGCCGTATTGCATATTCCACTTGTTTTTTAGCATAGGCTCGTTTAGATAATCTTTGGGCAATATTTTCAGCTTCAATCCTGAAGCTCATTACATCTGTGCAATTCCTTCTTGCATTAATTATCTCACCCCTTGGTATGTTAGCTTCAACATGTTTAGGATGACAAGATGGTGGTAAGGGGATCTCCCCTCAGGAGCAAATCCAAAAAAGAGATCTCCTGTGTGTCATGGTGGAGACTGAAGGAAATTGTCTCCACACAGGAATCTATATAACAACCAAAGGCTCGTATGGCCGCCACATCGCCCGTTCAAACAAGGATCAGGTCGTCGATGTAACGACCATACCACCTAATGCAGTGCCAAAAA
Source organism: Bufo bufo (assembly GCF_905171765.1). Taxonomy (NCBI): domain Eukaryota; kingdom Metazoa; phylum Chordata; class Amphibia; order Anura; family Bufonidae; genus Bufo; species Bufo bufo. Next base: position 159,321,064 of record NC_053393.1, on the reverse strand, counting down.
GGATGGGTGTCGATGAGGAGAAAGCTCCTCTCCCACCATGCCATGAAAATGTTGGCTATGGAGGGAGAGAACTTGGCCCCCATCGACAGCCCCGATATCTGCAAATAAAACTTGTTGTTGAACATAAAAAAGTTACGCCTGAGGAGGAAATCCACCACCAAAAGTATATATTTTTGTATACTTGATAGTGGCCTATATAGGACCCAAATCGAGTCAATGTTGAGTGACACCACAGTGTATGTCACTCTCAGTGACAATCCCCTCCCCTCCTTCCAGAAAGAAATGAAAAATAAATTAGACTTAGGAATTAAATCAGAGTTCTTGACTGAAAAGGAATCAGAATATATATTTGTTATATCTCCTGTCATCCCGGTGTTGCATGCATTCTCAAAGACACATAAAAACATCTTTCCGCCTCCCCTCAGGCCTATTGTAGCAGGCATTGGATCTTTCTCTGAGAGAATTTCTCAGTGGGTTGATTCCATACTTCAACCGTTAATACCACATATACCTGGTTTTCTTAAAGACACAATGTCCGTTTTACAAATAATTGAGAATATGGAATGGTCAGCACACTATACATGGATTACAGCGGACGTTGTATCATTATATACCAATATCCCGCACGATCTGGCATTAAAATCTCTAGCCTGGTTCTTAAAAACCTATGGGAACATTACTAGGGGCTTAAAAGAATATATACTTTTGGTGGTGGATTTCATCCTCAGGCGTAACTTTTTTATGTTCAACAACAAGTTTTATTTGCAGATATTGGGGGTTTCGATGGGGGCCAAGTTCTCTCCCTCCATAGCCAACATTTTCATGGCATGGTGGGAGAGGAGTTTTCTCCTCATCGACACCCATCCTTTTTGGCACTGCATTAGGTGGTATGGTCGTTACATCGACGACCTGATCCTTGTTTGGACGGGCGATGTGGCGGCCATACCAGCCTTTGGTTGTTATATAGATTCCTGTGTGGAGACAATTTCCTTCAGACTCCACCATGACACACAGGAGATCTCTTTTTTGGATTTGCGCCTGAGGGGAGATCCCCTTACCACTAAAATTCATACGTCTACATATAGAAAGTCGTTGGCTGGCAATACTACTCTCCATGCTACATCTTGTCATCCTAAACATGTTGTAGCTAACATACCAAGGGGTGAGATAATTAATGCAAGAAGGAATTGCACAGATGTAATGAGCTTCAGGATTGAAGCTGAAAATATTGCCCATAGATTATCTAAACGAGCCTATGCTAAAAAAACAAGTGGAATATGCAATACGGCAAGTGACGGATATTGAGAGGAGTTCTCTTATTCATCCTAAACAGGAAAATTTGCCTGAAAGTGATGAGCTTCATAGTACAAATAAAAATAAAGATAAGAATACTAAAAATAAAAACAAAAATAACAGAAACAAAATCAGTAATTTATTTGTTACACAATACAGCATGGAGTTTACACAAATCTGTTATATCATCAAAAAACATTTTCCCATCCTAGCTTATGATAAGGAGTGGATTGATATAGTCGGTGATGGGGTTAAATGTGCAGCTAGAAGGGCGCCTACTATTGCCAATTATGTCAGTCCCAGTTTATACCAGGAGAAGAAAAAATCGCAGCCTGTATGGTTAACGACTAAGGGGAGCTACAGATGCGGACATCATAGATGCATCTGTTGCACTCATATGTCAGTATCAACTACTTTTGTTTCAACATCAAATGGCAAACTTTTTCATATGAAATCATATCTCAATTGCAACACCACTTATGCGGTTTATTTAATTACATGTGGAAAATGTAAATTGCAATATGTGGGATGTACTACTAATGCCATTAAAGCCAGAGTACGCAAACACATTTCCGATGTGCCACACCATGGCAGCCGCAATATATCTGCTGCTTTTCTGCACTTTGCTGTCTGCCATGGTGGGGACACATCGGATCTGGTGGTACAGGGCATTGAAAGGGTTATAATGCCTAAAAGAGGAGGAGACCACAGAAGGAAATTACTAAATAGAGAATCCTTCTGGATTTTTTAACTAAATACACGTCAACCAGAGGGCTTAAATAAATGCTTAGATTTAATCTTACAGCAATAGTCTATATATATAGAGTCCTTGTAGCCTCCCATATTCATGAATGATTCCTTTAAATAACTTTTCTCAAGCTAATATATCTCATGGATTTCTTTATTGATTGTATGTTTATTTTTGTTTTTATGGTGAAGTGTTGTTTAAGGTGTGGCGTTCTTTGAGGGTGTTTGCAGTCATGTGACCACAATTAGTGAAGACAGGTGCAACTTGCCCTACAAATATCGCCATTTTAATGTCTTACGATGTCATGAGTAAGGGCTTGAATTGTGTTTGGTAGCCCGAAACGCGTAGACAAGACTTTTTGTAAATTGGATGTGTTTTTACCGCAAGCAAAAATAAATGAATTCCTTTACTGAAGTGGAGCTGGATCCTTGAACTCTTTGGATTAGTGCTATATATTCGTAATGACGAATAGTAGTTTTTTTTTTTTGTTTTTTTTTAACACAGTACATTATAGCTGATCATCCCTCCCTTCTTCTAGCTTGTGGGCCCATGAGAAGCCTTTATCACAGCTTACCAACATCACTAGCAACCAATAGAAAAGTTGCCTATCCCACGCCGATATTTCGCGCACATTATGCGAATAATACATTGCCGATTTTCGCAATCAAGAATATAATCTCGAATTCGCGAATTCACGAATATATGACAAATATTCTACAAAATATTCGTGAAATATCATGAATTCGAATATTGCCCCTTCCGCTCATCACTATTAGTGTGGTGCTGCTTTGTGATTCTAGTGAGGTGTAGTGAGGATATGTGTAAAATGTCTCCAATCTGAACATCTTTATTGCTCAGATCATTAGTGTCTCTGGTTTGGCTTGTTGTATTAGTTAATTTTCATACTTTTTTTTTTCCCATGGAGCATTGCCTGAAAAAATGTCTACACACACTGTTTCAATGAGAAACAGTACTTTCTGAGTTGCTTTGATAATGGAATGCAAACCGTAGACGGAACAGAACAGAAAACAGCAGGGATTAACTTTTAATTTTTTCCCCACCCTAACAAAATATCTGAGTATTTGGCTAGCACAGACAACCTATCATATTCCAGGGGTGAACAGAACCCCTGAACATATCACAAGCATACAAAAACCAGGCAAACGGATCAAAGAAGCAAGGTAGACAATGGCAGATGGATCACCACTGGACCAAGTGCACTGGATTGACTTGGGGCCAAACTCTAAGGGTGTAGTTTAAGTGAACCTTCAATCTTTAAAGTACCCCTGATGGTGGGGATAGACTTTCCCAAGGGTTCACCAGGTCACCGACTCCTGAGATGGTCCTGGTGCACTTTACTGAAACCTGCAAGAAACAGGAACCCAAACAACCAGAAACATAGGACACAGTTCAGACATAAACCACATACTTAACAGAATACAGGACATAAGGCAAACAAATACAGATGCCTGGACCACATACTGAACGGAATACAGGACATAAGGCAAACACAGGCAAACAAAGACAGATGCCTGGACCCCATGCAGAACGGATGCATGGTGGTCACAGACAGAGCTGCTCAGACATGAGACAGGCAGATGCCTGGACCCCATGCAGAACGGATGTATGGTGGTCACAGACAGAGCTGCTTAGAAATTACACTGGAACCCATGCGGAACAGATGCATGACCTTCCCAGTCAGACAAGGCCAAAGACATAAAGACATGGTGACATCTATGAATTACCAGACAACTACACAGATCAGGAAAGAATGGCAAACGCCCAGGTCAGAAACATACACCCTGCACACGACCAAGCAGGAGACAGACCGCCTCAGGCAAACAGCTCACAGGTCTAAATAGCTGGACAAAAAGAGCACCTGACCACTTGGTAATCAAGCACACAAAGACCAGGGAGACATAACCCTACAAACCCAGAGCATAATGGTCACAGGAGGCAGTTCACACATAGCCACAGAACACCGCAGCCAGCATGCACCACACAAACAACCAGCATACATGGGAATAGTCAACCGCAGCTGATATGCAAGTACAGGCAACCATCTACATGGCAACACAGTGTAACAGTGAACCGTACTGTGATACAAGACAAGCAATACACAGATAAACAGGACACAGTTCACACACAGAAGGCCATAGTCAGCATGTACCACCCAAGCAACCAGCATCCACGGGAGACCTCCCACAGCAAGTACACAAGGGCGGAGAAAGCCAGCATGCACAGCAACACGTGACAAAGTGAACTGCCCTGTGATTCAAACATAGGGAGTATACACATTTACATGCCTACGTTCACACACAGAAAGCCAAAACCAGCATGCAGCACCCAGGCAACCAGCATACACAAGTAACAGCCCACAGCCAGTACGCAGAGCGCATGCATCCAGCCTGCACGGCAACAAGTGTCACAGTGAACTGCACTGTGACACAACCATTTCAATTACGAAGACACGGAGGGTGTAGCAGCTAAAAGTATTATATCTCACCCCCAGTAGTTTAATCACATTTATACTGCTCGGTCAGTACTACTCTGTAATGTTTTAGATGTTGATTCTGAGTGATTTGAGTAAGTGAGAGAGATATAGGGAGCAGTATCTCCTGTTTTCTTCCTGTGTACACTATGGAAGACATTATAACAACCAGTCTCCGCTCACTAGCTCAGGGAGACCTAAGAATTAGAGATAGAGCCTGCAGAGGGATAAACTGCTAAAAATATCAGCTACAAGTAATATAATGGCCAGATATAGTGTTACTTCTTGTGTACATTCATGATGGCTTATTCTGAAAAGTAATCTGAAAGTGTAGATAAGCTTTATGTTATCTATTTCATTATAAGGGAGCGAAAACAGTTATAAAACAACACGTGCTGCTCTCTAATAGTCATCTTGGAGGTTCTGGAGTGATGAATAGTCACAATGTCCTGATTGTTAGCACACCCATTCTGTCTTGTTTTCATCCCACTGGGAGTATGAATTCAGTGCCAGCTCTGCCATTGGAGAACATAGGACTTTACCCAGGACTCTGACCAGAATTATGGACTTGGGTGGTGTGTCATACATCTGAGTGTGCGAGAACATCACAGCAACTGGTGTCTGCTCCTTCTGGAGCTAAACTCAGGAAAAACTGATAATTAGAGATGGAACCTACAGAGGGAAAAAGTGATGATAAACGCATCACACATAGAAAATTATAAGCAGAAATGCCAATATTACTCAATTACACGCACAATGGTTTCACCTGAAAAGATAGGTGCGCTTCATGATATCATTATTTTTTATATTAATATAAGGCTAGTTTCACACTCCCGTTAATAGTTCTGGTGGCACCGCTTGTGCTCGAGAGCGATGCTCGAGTCTCCTCCCCGCATGTTTGTTGGGTGTCATTGGGTTCAGCTCAGTCTTAGTCAGGGAGAGCTGCAGCAGAAGGGACAGATAGTGTAGGGAGTGGGACAGGAATTTTTTTTTTTTTTTAGGCAGGGTTTACTGGTGAAAGGTTTTAGAGACCCAAAAGTCCTTTTAAGGACTATTGTTTTAACTGGCTGATATATATATTTTTAGCGCAACCTGAGCTAAATTGCGTGCAATTGTTTGGCCGCTGCTAACAGTGACACAACCTCTGCTACATCTGTTGTGTTACATTTGCGCAGTGAAATTCAGCACAATTGTTTGGCCGCTGGTGACAGCGACATTACCTGCGCTACATCTCCAGTATAACGTTAGCGCATCCGAAATATCAGTGACATTCAGTCTAATTTTTTCGCTGCAGGTGGCAGCGACATTACCTATGCTACATGTCCTGTATAGCGTTCGCCCATCCTAAATATCAGTGACATTCATTCTAATTTTTTTGCTGCTGGTGACAGCGACATTACCTGCGCTACATCTCCTGTATAACGTTTGCGCATCATAAATATCAGGGACATTCAGTCAAATTTTTTCGCTCCTGGTGGCAGTGACATTACCTGTGCTACATCTCCTGCATAACGTTTGCGCATCCTAAATATCTGTGACATTCAGTCTAATTTATTTGTGCATACACTTACAAAACCTGCGCTACTGTATGTGTGACATACTTGCAAGCATATATACCATTTAATATGCTCAAGGCGAGCAGTAAGGGATGGGGAAGTGGCCGTACTGCTGATGGTGCAGGCAGAGGCCGTGGCCCTGGGCGCGGTGAAACTGTGCCTGCTGCCAGAGCACAAGAAACACTCATCCACGATACCTAGCCTCATGTCCCAGTTTGCAGGGCAGTGCAGGACACCACTCTCGAAGTCAGACCAGTGTGACCAGGTGGTCGGTTGGATTGCAGCAGATAAGGCTTTCGGTCGGTTAAGCACCTCCCTGTCTTCCACAAAGTCCAGTCCAGTAGCCAAGAGTCTGGTCAACAGAATCCTCACCCTGATCCTCCTTCCTCGCACCATGGAGAGTCTTGCCAAACAAGTGATCCCACACTCGGATATTCCGAGGAGCTCTTTTCATCGCCATTCCTTGATTTGGGCCTCTCGCCAAGCCCGCTTAAAGAGGGACATGAGGAGATCTTGTGCCCTGATTCCCAAACTCTTGAGCATCCACAGTCAGAAGAAGATGACGGTGGGAAACGGCAATTAGTGTTTCATGAGGTGGATGATGATGATGAGACACAGTTGCCAATAAGTCAACGGCAATTAGTGTCTCAAGAGGCTGATGATGAGGATGAGACACAGTTGTCATTAAGTGAGTTTCTTGTTAGATCAACAAGTCAGGAGGATGACCAAAGTGAGGAAGTAGAAGAGGAGATGGTGGAAGAGGAAATCACTGACCCAACCTGTAAAGGTGGCAAGCCGAGCAAGGACAGCAGTACAGAGGGGGAGGGATCCGCAGCAGCGCAACAGGCTGGAAGAGGCAGTGGGGTGGAAAAAGGGAGAAGGTGGGCCACACCAAACAGGCACGCAACTGTTCCCCGGAGCACCCCTTTGCGGCAACCTCCCTTGCCAAGGGGAAGGTGTTCCGCAGTCTGGCGCTTTATTGAGGAAAGTGCGAACAATAAAAGAATTGTCATTTGCAACCTGTGCCATACCAAAATGAGCGGGGGTGTGAACACTAGCAACCTCACCACCACCAGCATGATCCGCCACATGGCATCAAAGCACCCTAATAGGTGGGCCAAATACCTGGGTCCACAATCAGTGTCTGCGGGTCACACCACTGCCTCCTCTTCCCCTGTGTTACGTGCTGGCCAATCCCCTGTCCAAGGCCCGGATGCCTCCCGAACCTGCACCTGGACCTTTGCAAGCACCATCAGCTAGCACATCCACTTCTGTGTCCCAGCGCAGCGTACAGATGTCCATACCCCAGGCCTTTGAACGAAAGAAAAAATACCCAGCCACCCAGCTTTCCAAATTGCTGGCCCTGGAAATGTTGCCATTTAGGGTTGTGGACACTGAAGATTTCCGCAGCCTGATGGCGGCCGCCATCCTTCGTTACTCAGTCCCCAGCCGCCACTATTTTTCCCGGTGTGGCATCCCCGCCTTAGACCAGCATGTGTCCCGTAACATCACCCGTGCCCTGAACAACGCAGTTATTGGGAAGGTCCACTTAACGACTGACATATTGACAGAAGTAAACGTATAAAAGACTCTCTTTACTCGCAAAATCTAACTTGTGGGACATCCATAAATAATAAATGTGCAGTTTCTGGCACTAGATGAAGAGGTATGGTGGCTGGTTGTGTGGCCATTAAATGGCACTAGCAAGTATTTGTGGATATACAGTACAGACCAAAAGTTTGGACACACCTTCTCATTCAAAGAGTTTTCTTTATTTACATGACTATGAAGGCATCAAAACTATGAATTAACACATGTGGAATTATATACATAACAAACAAGTGTGAAACAACTGAAAATATGTCATATTCTAGGTTCTTCAAAGTAGCCACCTTTTGCTTTGATTACTGCTTTGCACACTCTTGGCATTCTCTTGATGAGCTTCAAGAGGTAGTCCCCTGAAATGGTCTTCCAACAGTCTTGAAGGAGTTCCCAGAGATGCTTAGCACTTGTTGGCCCTTTTGCCTTCACTCTGCGGTCCAGCTCACCCCAAACCATCTCGATTGGGTTCAGGTCCGGTGACTGTGGAGGCCTGGTCATCTGGCGCAGCACCCCATCACTCTCCTTCATGGTCAAATAGCCCTTACTTTCAAAGTTTTCCCAATTTTTCGGCTGACTGACTGACCTTCATTTCTCAAAGTAATGATTGGCACTCGTTTTTCTTTACTTAGCTGCTTTTTTCTTGCCATATTACAAATTCTAACAGTCTATTCAGTAGGACTATCAGCTGTGTATCCACCTGACTTCTCCTCAACGCAACTGATGGTCCCAACCCCATTTATAAGGCAAGAAATACCACTTATTAAACCTGACAGGGCACACCTGTGAAGTGAAAATCATTTAAGGGGACTACCTCTTGAAGCTCATCAAGAGAATGCCAAGAGTGTGCAAAGCAGTAATCAAAGCAAAAGGTGGCTACTTTGAAGAACCTAGAATATGACATATTTTCAGTTGTTTCACACTTGTTTGTTATGTATATAATTACACGTGTTAATTCATAGTTTTGATGCCTTCAGTGTGAATCTACAATTTTCATAGTCATGAAAATAAAGAAAACTCTTTGAATGAGAAAGTGTTTCCAAACTTTTGGTCTGTACTGTAGGTGTCTACTATGAAACACAAGCTTGGTGTGCGAGTGGCCTGGATGTTAGGTGACGGGTGTCTGACCCTCACTGGCAGCAGGGTCTGTAAAACTGTCATGTCACTGGTCACTTTGCTGTCTTGGCACACTGATGCTTTTTTGAAGCAGTGTTCTAGGTTCTGTCTATCTTCCTGTGATGGTCTCACAGAAGAACTGGATACGGTCCCTTGGAGAAGGAGCTCAGACATGTGCCTCCTATCTCACCACTCTGTTCTCTGAAACTCCACCTCCTGGCAGGAAGCAGGACCAGCTCACTCCTACCAAGAGGTGAGGAACAGGGTGGTTAGCCCTGTTCCTGCCAACTATTGCCAACCTAAATGGAATAAATTACATAATATAACAACAAATAATACATAAAAACAATTGCAGATATCCCCTGGAGAACAGATGCTAAAGACTGGGAAAAAAGTGTTAGACCCCTTTCACACGAGCGTGTTTTCTGTGCGGGTGCAATGCGTGACGTGAAAGCATTGCACCCGCACTGAACCATGACCCATTCATTTCAATGGGTCTGTGTACATGAGCGTTTTTTTCACGCATCACTTCTGCGTTGCGTGAAAATCGCAGCATGTTCTATATTCTGCGTTTTTCACGCAACACTTCTATGGGGCTATGAAGGGTTTAAAAGATAGGAAGTTCAGTTTCTGAAGTGTGTGGCTCTAGGCAGTGCATGGGAGAGGACATTAGCACACTTTCTGCCTTTGCAGATTTTTTCAACATGCGGAAGGCACCAAAAGCCATTGATGTTGAGAGGATGATTACTCTTGTGGAGGAGAGGCCCTGTTTTTGGGACATCAGGTCGGGGGAGTACCACGACTGGTACAAAAAAGACGCAACATGGTTAGAAATAGCCCAGGATCTTTTTTCGCCAATATGGAAGAAAAATCAAGGCCACAGTCGCCAGATGTTGGGTAAGTGGCCAATCTATACATGTTTGATCCTAGCTGTCCTCCCTACCATAGCACATGGCATAAACTGTCCTCCCTAGCATAGCACATGGCATAAGCTGTCCCCTGTAAGATTGTATTGTTTGGTAAAGGTTTGTTTGTTGTATTTTTTGTAAAAGTAGATGAAGTAAAGAATCACTGGCGGAGCTGCCAGGACCAGTTCCGCAAAGAAATACAGCAGCAAGGCCACAGTGGGTCCGGGGCAAGTAAGAAAAAGCTGTATCTTTTCCGGGACCAACTTATGTTCCTCCATCCATTAATAGATCTGCGTCTGTAAGTTCATTATAAACAATGACGACTACAGGTCTATCAATACACACTATGTTGACTATGTGACTATGTGGCTAATGTAATTTGTACCAATGTGTAAATTAGAAATGTCATAGTTGACGATAGCAACCAATCCGATTCCTGCTTGTATTTGCATAAGTAGTTGAAAAACATTACAAGTGGAATAGGATTATTTGTAAAGGCCAGCTATGCCACTTCTAATTTCCCTAATGTAGTTATATGAGCACATATGTAATATGTATCTTCTTTAAACAGGACCTTTCACCACTCCTGACATGGCTTTTTTAATAGCTTCATGTATTCCCCATGTAATAACAATTCAGGAGCATCTATTCTTACTCTTTGTAGTGGCATTCCTATATTATTCCTGCCAGAAGTTATAATTGATTTGCTATTAGCCTTCAATGAGGGTACAGAGGGGTGGTAACAAGTTTGGGGTGTGTACCTGCACAGACACACTCTATCCAATCAGTGCTGTCACGTTTAGATATGCATGTACACACCCCCAACTTTTTACCACCCCTCTGTACCCTTATTGACGGCTAATAGCAATTAAATTATCACTTCTAGCAGGGATAATAAAGGAACGCCACTACATAGAGTTATAATAATCAATGCTCCTGAATTGTTACTACATGGGGAATGTATGAAATAATTAAAGAAGACATGTCAGAAGTGGTGAAAGGTCCTCTTTAATGTAGTACTATGTGCTAAATCTATTTTGATGTAATATGTGACTTGACTATTTTTAATTTACAATTTTTTTATTGTGAAGAACAGAGGACAACCTTGAGAAGGAAGCTGACGAGTCCGCTCCCCAGCACTCAAGTACATGTGAGGAGGAGACTTCCTCTGGGCCACCTACAGATAGTGCTGTGAGACCCTCCACCTCAGCAGCCACGCAACCCGCTGCCTCGGGAGCTGATTCCCCCCCTCCCCCTTTGCCCATAGCCAGCCAGGCAAGAGGACGCCCCATGCCTCCTGCCGAGACTCTAGTCAATAGCCAGGTCCTAGACTACTTGGCTAGAGCCCGGCAGAAGGACCACTTCGACCATTTTGCCCGAAGTCTGGCGCATCATTTGAGGAGTGTGCCGCCAGAACGAATGCTGAGAACTAAAGTGTCTCTCGGCATAATTGTGGATGCTGCCACTCCTCCAAATGATTCGTCAGACATTTTTATGACCCTGGAAAATTGGTGCACCTATGGGCACATGTCTTGCCCCCGCCAAATTCCCCAGGTTCCACACGGGCCGCCACAATATCATAGTAGTAGGGAACATCATGGGCCAGCCTGACCCCTCCTCCTCACAAGCTGGTCCCTCTCAGCATTCTGTCCCCCCTTCCCAAACATCCTACCATGGGCCGCAGTTTCAAGATCCACCAGTTTCTCCAAGCCGTTTTTTTATTTTCCTTTATATTATTTGTGTAAAAAAAAACATTCCTACTGTGTGTACTCTGTGGCGAAATGAACAGAGTTTTTTTTCATCCATTTTATTGTTTGATGTCTTTATTATACACATTAAATAATTATATTTATGTAGCACAAACACATGGAACACATTAATAATTGTACACGTTTACTATTAATTAATATAACCTAAATACACATAACTATAAAAACATGATTTATAAATCATTTACAGACATAAATATTAATTTAGTTAAAAACAATATAAACCAATTGAAAAACTTTATTCAACATTTTGTTTTTTATAATACATATCTTCCAAAAAAAAACAACACAATGTAATGTCCATTACGCACACGATACTATAGACAATACACATGGAGTTTAGTGACATGACACATGTCATGATAGTTGTTAGTAATTTATAATGAAGCCAACTACTACTTTATTAATTATGATGGTGATACTGGCATACATTTAATAGTGCTTACATTTAAGCTTTATAGTAATGAGGTATTGGAACATATTTCACATACCGTTTAAAAAAATAAAAAATTTGTCCTGCAAAATAAAAAACAATAACTCAACAAACAAACCAGCCACACAACCAATTTTCCACCCAAAAAAAGGAGATTTCCTTAAAAATAATGTATGCTGGGGGTTTTGATATCTGTTGGCAGTAAAGGGTGAATCAAGAGAATGGTTCAGTTTTTTTCCAAGTGTGTTAAAAACGCATGCAATCTGCATATCACCTGCATGGAAAAAAAACGCAATAACGCAATGCAATCGCATACAAAACAGACAGCACTTGCAAGCAAAATCGTGCGAGTTTCCCTGAACCCACCCGCAACGCATCTGAACCAAATCCGTCACGCTCATGTGAAAGAGGACTTACGGTACGGCCACACAGTCAGCTTTCCTGATGCTATTTTGGAAGTTGAAATCGGGAGTGAATTCAAAAAAAGAGGAGATGTCGTATTTGTAAAAATAAGTGGAATAACTGAACAGAAGAAGAACTGTATGGTAGGTTCAGATCTATCTCATGGCAAAAACCGCTACAATGTGCTGCGGGTTCTGCCATGGGATCTGCTCTAGGTTTAGCTCCATTGAATGCAGCTAAACCACAAGAAGGCCCTCACTGCGTCTTTGTGAAGAGTCCTTGGAGAAACTGTACAAAGAGTGGACCTATACATTCGTGTTGCAGTCTTGAAAGCACAGATTTCTGTGCAGAGCTCTGCGCATTTCTGCACCAAATCTGCACCACAAACCGCATGTGTGACTTGCAGCTTTTGCTGGGGATTTTTTTTTTTTAAACTCGTTTTATTAAAAGAGAATGACACAAGTATGGCATACATGTTGCAATGTGATGGCCCACGCAGGGGCGCCTCAAAAATACCAAGAAAACAGTGATACATTAAGACATTGGCATTTATCAGGACTCTAGCATGTAAAAGGACATGATCTTAACCCTGACGGCATACATTATTCACAGACTAGACAAATCACACACATAAATGCTCCAACATTAACATCAGTGATAACAGTACTGTAAAGTATCTAAATATTGGTTCAAAGATCAATGTGACCCGTCAGCCGTCGAGTGCAGACGCGGTGTATGTAAGGTGAGAGGAGAGGCACACCAGTCGCCCCAGACTTTATCAAATTTTTGTGGACAGCCCCTATGCTTATACACGATGTTCTCCATGGAGACTGCATGATTCACAAGAGTGAGCCATTGTCCCTTCGAGGGGGGGGGGGGAATCTCCCATCCATCTTATGGCAATTGCCTTTCTAGCTAGAAATAGTGTTTCCGCTAAGAAGATTCTGTGGTAGTGTGACCACGACTCTTCATCAATGACTCCCAGAATGCACATCTTGGGGCACAACGGCAGTGTCACAGGAACCATAGTTGCGAGGACCTCCAGAACTGAAATCCAGAACTGACGGATGAACTCACAATCCCACATCATATGCCAAAAATTGGCTCCAACGGCATCGCATCTATGGCACCTGGAGTGGTTAATCCTGCCCATCTTTTAAAGTCTGGTGGGCGTGAGATAACTACAATGAAGGATAAAAAGCTGGATCATCCTATTATTTATAGAGGGTGATACCTTAGTCGGAGCCATTAATGCCTCCTCCCAATCCTCAGAAGACAAAGAGGGTATTAGCTTGCTGGGGATTTAATGCAATTTTGCCTCAGATCTCACCCTTGCTCGCATGCTAAGGTTTTCAAACTCCATACGCCAAGTCAATTTCTGCCTGGAAGAAAAAAACTAAGTGTACATGAGAAAATACTTTTCCTATACTATATTACGCTGCAGTTTGTCCGCATCACAATCCACATGGAAAAACTGTGCATAGATTGATAGATTGTAGATTGATCTTAAATCTACCATTTAACCCTGACACTTTTTTGTTAAAGGGAACCTGTCACCGGGATTTTGTGTATAGAGCTGAGGACATGGGCTGCTAGATGGCCGCTAGCACATCCGCAATACCCAGTCCCCATAGCTCTGTGTGCTTTTATTGTGTATAATTTTTTTTTTATATATACATATGCAAATGAACCTGAGATGAGTCCTGTATGTGCGATGAGTCAGGGACAGGACTCATCTCAGGTTAATTTGCATATGTATCAAATCGGGTTTTTTACACAATAAAAGCACACAGAGCTATGGGGACTGGGTATTGCGGAGGTGCTAGCGGCCATCTAGCAACCCATGTCCTCAGCTCTATACACAAAATCCCGGTGACAGGTTCCCTTTAAGACTTGATATCAATAGGTACTCAGTCCCCCAAAGGACTGTTCTCTGTCATATTTTAACAGATTCTCTCCAATGTATAGCGCAAATTTGGAAATCCTCATCAACTTCTCACGTCTTAAATAATAAGGAAGGTAAATGTCAATTGTAGCTTTGAAAAAATGATTGCCAGAAGCAACAATACACTTAATAAATACAGAAAATATTGGACACCATGGTCTACATCGAGGTACTTCACATTCCTTTGCATAAGGGACATAAATAGGTTCTCTCTTGTTATCTATCTTTTTGTTTATTTCATCTCTATCCTCATCTTCCAGTTTCTTTTTTCTTCTACACTATACATACAGTATACAATACCTTTTTAGCCACACGAAGCAGGCTCCAAGCACCAAATAGAAGGTTTCTTCATTGAAGCACAATAAAGAATAGGATGATGCTTTACATAAAATAAGGAATGTTATCTGAATAATTTTATTATTTTGGAACTTATATTCTCTTTTGATTACCTGATTATAATGGTATTCTGCCTGACACTGTAACAAATCAAACTGTAATGTACTTTCTTTAACCGTTTGAAATGAAAAACTCAATAAAAACTGTGCGTAATCCTCAACGTGTACAGGTAGCCTTAGGGTACGGCCACACAGTCAGGATTCTGGATGCAGTTTCAGAAGCCAAAACCAGGAGTGAATTCAAATAAGAGGAGAAGTTGTATCTGTCCCTTATACGTTCTCTCCTTTTATGATCCATTTCTGAATTTGGCTTCCAAAACTGCGTCAGGAAACCTGACTGTGTGGCCATATGTAACGCCCCTGAGTGGCGTTTCCACTTCTGCACCCAGGTATTGTATTTATTGGTTAACCTCATGTCATTATATGTATTTATTCCAAGTCCTATTTCTTGTTACTGCTATGTTATCATGTAATCTACCTGGTTCACCAGTAGGTGGCAGCAAGCATGGCAGTGCTATATTTACAGAGAATGGAACCCTTTTTCCCATTCTAACGCCCCCTGCTGTGGTGTGGTGGGCGTGTCCCACTTGCTGCAGGAAGGGTGGAGTTCTAGTAAGAGTCAGTTCGAGTTTACCCCTTGCCAAGGGAGGGTGTGCAGCAGGTGCACGTCCCTGCTGGACCTGCCCAGCCAAGCAAATCAAGTGAGCTAGAGCACCCTAAGCTCTGCTGGATATAGAGGCCACGGCTTGGAGCCTCAGGAGCCAGGAGGAAAAGTTCCCTGGACTAAGCTAGAGTCAGACTACAAAGAGAGAAGTTGCAGCATACAGCTAAAACAAAGTTATTCAGTCAGCCTGTCAGCACAGCAGGCCAGAGGGCAACCGATGTACCAGAGTTGAGTTGGTTTGCCTGCGAGAGTTGATGCTAAAGCCTGCTGGAAACCAAGACAAAGTCTGTAAATCTTTTTGAGAAACGTTTATTGAAAATAAAGCTACTTTTCAACTTCATCACAATGTCTGGACTCAATTTATTCTTCATCCCAAAATTCAACTACCCCCTTTTTCTGCTTCAGAGCCAACGTCTGAGGTTGCAGAGTATCCATGTAGGAGCACCGTGACATGTGCACAAAACATTAAGGGACATTATAGGCCACCCTATACCACTCGGCCATTCCTACACCTGGGTACCAACACCATTTCTTAAAGGGACTCTGGCAACTGGCATCACAAAACACTTATGTCATCTTAAAGGGACCCCTTGTTGACACCGCCTCTGTTGCACGTACCTTTAGCATATTTTTGTAGACTACTACAAAGCAAAATTTGCTAGCAGTTCTAGGTTTACAGACAGCTATGCAGTCTGGTAATTTGCTGTTATCAATATACTGACACATGTCTGGTGGGATTAGAAGAGATGGACATTACTGAACAGAAAGCAATACTGCTGACCTTGGTGACTCTCTAGTGATATGGACATGGCTAATTGGGGTGGTGGGACACACCTCAGACAGCAGTATAATAAATAACTCCACAAGTCCTCCAGATACCAGAGTGTGTATTACAAGGAAGTCATGCAGATGACCACAAGGGTGATGACATGGGAAATGCAGACTGGGATAATTCTCTTGTGGGACAATGCACCTTATCCTCCCTCCAATGTCTCACTTGTTTGACATTCTCTGAGTGATTAATTTAATATTTTTAGTGACTTAGTGATAAAGGTGCTCCATGATCTTCAGCTTGAAGCGTTACCTGCACTTTGAAAAACCTTTCATATGCCATTGGCCCTTGCAAATTCACTAATATGTACGCCTGGAAACAGGCGTAAATAATGTCAGAAAGTAGATTTCACTCTAAGCGCATGCACTGCAGGAGGACGCACCTAATTTATGCCTGGTCCTGAATCAGGGAGAGTTCACATCACTATTATTTTTCCATTCTTCTGATCCATCGAAAAAAAAAAAAAAAGCATCCTGTAAAAAAAACGGCGAATACGCCTCTTTGATAGCCTCTACGCTGCCAGAGGAAGCGCCTAAGGGAGAGTTTATATCACCGTTATTTTTGCGTTCTACCGATCCGTCAGAAGCACAGGAAAAAACGGATTTTAAAAAAAATAAATAAAGATCCTGTGCATAAATTATGCACATTTGGCATCCATTTGAGCCATTTCCGACTGAGATCCGTTTTTTTTAGACGGAAAAAAAACTACTGCATCCAGTACTTTTTTCCCCTTCTAAAAAACGGACCTCAGATGGAAATGGCTCAAACGGATGCTAAATGCGCATAATTTATGCACAGGATCTTTTTTTTTTTTTTTACAGAATCCATTTTTATCTGTGCTTCTGATGGATCGGTAGAACGGAAAAATAGCAGTGATATGAACTCTCCCTTAGGCGCTTCCTCTGGCAGTGTAGAGGCTATCAAAGAGGCGTATTCGCCAGTCTTTAATAAATAACCCACATAGATTTCTTTTATATTGAAAAAAGACAACGTTCTATGTGAGAGCTTCTTTCTCCTCATTTTAGCAATCGATGGGGGTTTTATGAGTTGATAGAAGAAGAGGGTCTCCTGTTGAGACAAACATCTTAACCCAGAGTTAGAAAGTGTAACATTGGAGAATACAGCACATGCGCGTAGCCCATCGATAGTAACTGTGCAATGCTTTATTTGCTTGCTACAGGGAAAATGAACACTTGCTCTCAGGTTCCAAACCCTGAATTATCCCATCTGCTGTAGAGGAGGAGGTTCTAGAACTTTACTAAACCACTTTTATGTGGTCAGAATTTTCCCTAGTGTGTTTAGTGAGTGGGTCCAAGACACCGAATAGGCACAATTATTTCCATGAGGCTTCCTTCACACACAAAATTGTTGTGATGTTATTTTACTGTAAAAAGCTGTAAAAACGGCTTGTGTTTTTTCTATACCACATGCGCTTTTGATGTATTTTTTCAAAAACAAATGTGGGGATGACATTTTTTGTCAGCCATTTTATCTCATTAGAGAAGAGAATAAAAAACACCTGAAAAAGTAATATTGCTTTAACATGTCTTTGTATAAAAAACAAAAAAACACCAGAGACACAAGAACCGCCTACCTGCAAAAACACCACTACGAAAAAAACACTTCTATGTCCTGAATTTCATTATTCCCTTAGGCTTTGAGCTAACATCTGAAGCTGGCAAATTATTTTTTTTTAGCAGAAACCCCACTAAAAATGACATGCAAAAAATGTCACAAAAGCTGCTAAGATGCTAAAAAATTACCCTAGGGTGGTTCACACATAAGTTTTTAGTTGAGTTTTTGTGCACTTTTGTGGTTTTTGGTGTGCTTTTTGCTATAATAAGCCAGCTCCAGATGGGTCTTTGGGAATTTTGAAAAGCGTGCCATTTTTTAGAATCAGGTGGCTTTTTGGGGGTTTCTGGCATTTTTTTAAACCCAGAGTGTTGAAGCTTTTACAGTTTTTTCTGCCTTTTTGACATTGCCTTCTCTAAAGGGAAAAAACCCCCAGAAAAATGTGGTTCACACAGTTGTTTAGAAATGGAATGCCACAAAAAAAAAAAGCCAAAATAACCTACATGCGCTATGGATAATAGCCTGAGCTGTGTGCAGGGGCGTAGCTATAGGGGGTGCAGAGGTAGCAGTCGCTACAGGGCCCAGGAGCCTGAGGGGGCCCAAAGACCCTTGTGCCATATAAGAGGACACTGGAATTATAGAAAGTACATGCTGGTGAAGTTACACCTCTGGCTGAAGGGAAGGGGTTAGGTCAAAAATTTGGATTGAGGGGGGGGGGCGTTTAAATTTTTGCAACAGGTGGCATAAAGGCTATGTGTTTCCCTGTCCCTTGCCACAAAGCACTGAGGGAAGGGGGGCCCAAGCTGAACTCTTGCACCAGGGCCCATAAGCCTTTAGCTACCCCCCTGGCTGTGTGTATGGCATTTTTTACTGAGCAAGAAACACCAGAACAAATTTGTGTGGGTCTAATGTTTTTTCCTGTAGGTCCCACTTCCGTTTTTGCCTTCAAGTACTTGCAGACCCACTCCTGGGTTCACAAGTATTAAGTATGGAGCTCTGGTGTATGGGATGAAGTAAACACTGACGAGGCTGCAGCACTGGCATGACCACCACGGCCCCTTCAAACAACTGATGTCCAAGGATGCCAAGAGTTGGTCCCCCACCATCTGAAATTGATGGCCTAAGACGAGGTCTTTAATATCATGATTAGTTGAAGTAAATGACATGCTGTATTCTTAAAGATTGCAAAATTCATTTGAAAAAGACCATAATAAGAGGTCTTAGAACTGACTATGTCTTTGTCACCATTAGTCCATATTAATATAGTGCTTAAAGGCCCCCATACACATTAGAGTATTGTCAGCTGAATCCATTTTTTTTGGATGGGCCGGCCAACAATATAACGTGTAAGGGGAGCTCTTTGCTCTCCCCCAGGGAAGAGAAGGATTGAGTGCATTGAATTTCAGTGCCCGGTTCTTTTGTCCTCTTGGGAGGTGTCTGGCAGCGGCTTTCTCCTCTCTCTTTATTAAAAAATATAACACCCTCAGCTGAACAGTATAGGGAAGTTAGGAGAGACAGCTGTCAGGTGAACTAATGTTTGTTCAACAGATACTGAATGTGTATGGGCAGCTTAAAGGGGTATTCCCATCTCAGACATTGACCCCTTTATATCTCTAGAACAGGCCCCCCCCCCAAAGTGAAGGAGAGTGCGCCGTGCAAGCGTGGCCACCTACATTCACTGCTGTGGGAGTTCCGAAAATAGCTAAGCACTGGATTAGCTATTTCCAGAAGTCCTTTTGTGGTGACTGGAGAGGTAGCCGTGCACGCATTGTGCACTCTTTATTTGCTACCATAGTTCTTCCGAAAATAGCGCTATTTTCGGAACTCCAATAATAGTGAATGGAGAGCATTTCATTGGGCCCCATTCTAGAGAAAGGACTAGGGCCCAGAGGAGTGACCCGCACCTGTCTGACATTGATGGCATAGCTCAGCAATATTCCATCAATGTCTGAGATCGGCCAACCCCTTTAGGGTTTTGATAGTTGATATCATTATATATCAACCTGAGGAAGCGAGACGGCGAAACGCGCGTCGAAGAGCTAGCGGCCACTCCACCAACCACTGCAAAGGTATGATGTGCCTTATTATGTCATTATTTATTATTTGTTACTGAAGGTGGCGCTAGATATTAGATATTTCTACTAATGTTAAAATGGAATATGTACTTATTGTCTAAAAATACTATGTGATTTTATCGGCATTATTTAGTAAACAGTACTTTTATGGGAAATCAGTTTACTCTATTCTTTTGTGGTGTATAGATATGAATTCTTGAGTATCCCAGTCACCACAGTTTAAGTTAATTTAGGAACATAGGAAGACAGGCACTCTATATGAGGTCACCAGCAGATATCAATAAAGGACAAGGGATAGTGTCTATATGATAAAAACTATATTTATTTGGGTAGTAATAGAAACGTTATCATTATAGGTCACTCCCAATGTACAGGGAGAGGAGTGGGTGGTGTAAAATAGAAAAATGGATAAATGAATAAAGAAAAATAATGTGAAAAAGTGATGATAAAACACCCTGTATAGGGCTATAAGTCCAGAACCATGGTATGTAGAACTTTAAATATTAGACAAATATGGTCAATAGTCTGAGATGGATTCAGTTGATTAAAATAAGTAAAAAGTTAGTACAAAGATCTAAATTGTGACAGGTTTAAAAGGATATATCAGCGGCATTCCAGATCCGATGTATGTGTATACACAGCTATGCGAAAGTTATTTTCAGCGAACCAGTGCCTGGTGGCGTCCCACCTAAAATCCGTTTTTGTTTCCGTGTGTCTTCCTTTATTTTTGGAGGATCACCAGACATGAAGGAAAGTAAAAAAAAGTCTAAGTCAAGTTTGCCATGCAAATGATAAGAAAAAAACGGACGCGGACGTGCGGACGCGGATGAAAATCTTGTGTGACTTGAATGGGTCCGCGAACCGTTTTCCGTGAAAAAAATAGGACAGGTTATATTTTTTTGACGGACTGGAACTACGGATCACGGACGCGGATGACAAACGGTGCATTAGCCGAATTTTCAACGAACCCATTGAAAGTCAAAAATCGCAAAAAACGGAACAACGGACACGGAATAAAACAACGGTCATGTGCATGAGGCCTAATATTAACTTTTAAGAAAAAGCCCTAAATCTTCATCAATCATGCTTGCCTGGTCGCTGTTGATCTGGTCCTACGCATGGCTTCCGTTCCTCCATCTTCTGGCCTATGAGTGTTTTCTTCCAACTGGAGCACGTACATGGCCACGCGCACTACTACAGCCAATGACTGGCTTTAGCAGTGATGTGTCCCCAAGTGAGGTAAGTATGAATGTTTTGAAAGTCGGTGCGGACTGGGGATGTAATGACCGACGTCACGCACAGGGAGGAAAACAGGGAAAGCCCTGCCCAAGGGAGAGGGAAAGGTGGTGACCCCTAACTCACCTTGCGGCTGGCACCTGACTGCCCTGACGTCCCTAGACGGGTTCCTCACCCGTGCGGCGATCACGTGCCTAAACCCTGGCTTTCCCTAATATGAGCCCTGGATAGTGAACAGGCCGGTGGGATCGCTAGTCCACACCACTATCACTAAGAGGGAAACACCAGGGAGAGGACAGACAAAACATACAAACACATACACCCAGGTGGGCGACCACAATAAACCAAAAAGGTCCAACAGGGATCTGGAGGGTAGCGTACAGGACCAACTACCAGCGAACGCAGCAACACAGCTCCAGAAGGTCAGAATAGATGTCCAGGCAGGAAGCTCTATCTCTGGCAACCAGAGAAGTGTGAGAGAGAAATATAAGGAGGTCTGGGAGTGCTGGACAAGGAACAGCTGAGGAGAAGGAGCTACGGATCCCTGAGTGAGCCAAAAGGGTTTGCTAAGCAAACCCAGAAAGCTACCATAAGGAAAACAGCCCTATCTTAAATAGAGCGTGCAGCCAACCGCTGCGACTTCCTGACCCCGGGTATAACGGAGTCAGGCGTGGTCCTCGACACCCTCGTGACAGGGGGGTCTTCCCTTAAAAGTTAATATTTCTTGTAAGCCTCTTTAATTAAGGTCATTAGCATTTTCTTTCAGCTTTGTCAACAATGTGATGTCTATAACACCTAGCCAATGATCTTTGGACTCTTCCCATTAGGGTAAGCAAGGATCCAACAGATTGTTTTCCAGGATACTCAAAACTTTTGTTTTCTCAGGATAAACTGAGGATTAAGTTACTAAACTCTGATTTGTACATTCCCCAACATTGAAATTGCAACACCAAAAAGGAAAAGCTGTGGAATTATGGAACTCACAGGATCGATAGAAATGTAGATTATATGCAAATGAAAACGAAATATTTAAAACATTTCAATTTATTCAGTATGGAGTATGAGCGCAACATGCAAAAATACACACACTGACACACCTTGGCATACTATAATGAGATTATTAATGGTTTTCTAAGGAATGTTATTACACTCTGAATGCACTTGGGCATGCAAATCATCAAGATCCACTTCTGGCACCTCCCTTTGCAATTAACGACCATTGACACCCCTGATGTGCTCGCGGTGGGAGACAATTCTGGAGATGCCATGCAGACTACTCACAGTAGAACAAGCAACATACAGCCTCTTGTTGTCCCGTTGAAAAATGGCTCCTGGAACACTTCTCCACTGGAAAAAATGACCGTACCGCTAGTTCCACAACCAAATCAATATAACGCTGTTAGTGTACCTTAAAATTAAGCCTAGAAGGGTCCGGCTATCATATATTATGCCACCCCACACCATAATCCTGGTAGTGGGACCAGTAGGAACACCTCCATACACATTCAATGGTTGTCTAGATGAATGAATGGTGTGTGGGTCACTTCATTATGCGATCACTTCACTGGCATGGAGGGAAGGGGTGCATGCTGTAGAAGGTGGACCAGAATTTCCACCACAGGAGAAACAACAGGGGCCCTACCAGATAAGAAAATGTACATAGAAAGCCTTACAATATTTTTATTGCATGTGTATTACAATAATACTTAATTGAAAATGCCCTGTTCATTGCATAGTGATACTTTTGGCGGCATAACCTTTTTTATTATTACCATTATTATTAGAGAATTATCAACCAGAACTAATATCTGCCAACAGTTGAGTTTTGTCAAGTGCTTTCATCTTGACTCCTAAACATTCTTTTGAAATTCAGATTTGCCTTTTTGGTTATTTTGTGCCCAAAATCAGGTTGCTATATTCTTATTTTCATTAATTGCCCTGCCTTTAGGAAACGATTGGAGGTACCTATAATGGGCAAAAGTGCAGATACACAATGTGTCATACATTTGATAGCAGTGTCTATGGCCACCTTAAACGTATACTGCCCTAGATGTTGAAAGAAGTGGCATGAAGATCTGGCACTGCTTCAGATGTCACGTTGGGACTTCTACTTTGAATAAATGGTTGTTCATTTGTCCATAAAAGTATACAACCCAACAAGGCTCAGGGATGTTCTAGGCACAATGGGGAAAGAGCTCTTTTTAGTTACACAGCGACTGGCTAAGTGATATGCTAGTCTGCATTATCGGGTTGTGAGGGCTATATTACCTAATACTGCATATAAACGTTGGTGAATACAATCATCACTACTGAAGCGAGTTTCACCACTGCTTTTCTAAGAAGAAGAGAATAAATTCCAAAAATCAGCCTGGATGGACACAAATAGGTTGTGTTGGCAAAAGCTGTGGCAATACTTATACACGACATTCATGCTAAACAAGGGTAAAATAAACGACATTTACAAACCAAGTAACTGATATATCTGCATGTGAGATGTGAGAGTCTATAAGTATATTGGCTGTTATCATGGTAAAACAAAAAGTAGTAAAGGAATAGCAATAGAATTTTGCTTCACACCAAATCACTGACTCCCTCCCCCCTGACTACACCACTGAAGGGTTAATTGATAATGTGACTACCACGCTCTGATAACTGGGAAGAATGGGATCATAGCAAGAAATAGCAGGGTTGTCAATCCGATTATTTCTTTTTCTGCAGACAGCTAATATTTTACGAACAAATTAGAAAAGCACAATAAATCCTAAAGATCCTAATCCTAAGTGATATGTGTGTCTATAGCTCAGGATACTGATATGAACATCCGCTACACAAACTACTCCAGCTTTAAAAAATCACAAACGCAACAACACTGGAAAAAAGTTCGCGATTTTTAGGGGGTGGTTGTGCCCCAGGTCTTGTATTTCTTCACATGCTGTCCACCAAGAATAAACTAAAAATATACTAGAAGTATTACTTACCTAACTTGACTTATTTAAAGGGGTTTTATATTAATGACTTATCCCCGGCATCCCTACCGATCAGCTGCTTGAAGAGGTGGCGCTCCAAAACGCCTTCCTCCAGAATCCCTAACCGCCCACAGCGTCTCATCCCTCTCCTCCCCCTCCCTGACGGCCGAGCGATGTCTCGCGCAGACGCAGTACCCACTGAGGGCTGCGCCAGTGCGATTTGCTGGAGACTGAGGGCAGGAGCTTCATCGTCGTCACTGGGCATGCGCCGAGCCCAGTGACGTCCGATGCTCGCGCGAGACTTCGCTCGGCCGTCAGGGAGGGGGAGGAGAGGGATGAGACGCTGTGGGCGGTTAGGAATTCTGGAGGAAGGCGTTTTGGGCACTGTAAGAGGGGCGTTACTGGGCACACAAAGGGGAACATAACGCCCCTCTGGGCACCTTCAGGGTTTTATAAAAGTCGGATTACAATAAAAAAAACAGCACAGCCGATTCAAGGTAAGCTGTGGAGCATGACTGGTTTCAAATCTGAATTTGTGTTATACGAGGTGACAGAATCCCTTTAAGCCTATATTTCAATTAAGATATATTTGGAAAAGTATAAAAAATGGACACACAGACAGACATCTTCACGTATCACTGACCACCTTTTTGCAGATTTGAGCACGCACATGAATGAGGCTTAAATGCTTCTTTTTTATAGGGCTATTTATGAAACACAAAAATGTGCCAAACTTTAAGAAACTGTTGGAAATGGGGTTTTCTGGAACTTAGATATTGATAACATATCCTCCGGCACCCCCACCAATCAGCAGTTTTAGGCAGCTGCTAGCTCCAGGAACTAGACAGTAGACGGAGCTGGAAGCAGAAGATCCATCCACAGGCTTATTTATGAAGCACAAAAATGTATCAAACTTTATGAAACTGTTGGAAATGTGTAACCGAACGGGGTTTTATGGAACTTAGATATTTGTGACATATCCTCCGCCATCGCCACCAATCAGCTGTTTCAGCCAGCTGCCAGCTCCAGGAATTAGAAAGTAGACAGAGCTGGAAGCAGAAGATCCATCCAGTGGATAGTGGCCATGCCAGGTTACTGCAGCTCAGTGGAGTCTTTTGTCCACTGCACAGTTACTGGTGATGAGTGCTGACGACTGCCCAAAACAGCTGATCGGTGGGGTTGTTGGCTGTCAGAATCCCACCAATCTGAGAATAACTCATCAACATCCAAATCCTGGAAAACCCCTTTAAGCCTCTTGCACACGAATGCTGTGCATTTGTTCCGTGCATTGGGGACCGCAAATTGCGGTCCCTAATGCACGGGCACCGTCCGTGCGGGGCGGCCGGCATGGATCGAGACCCATTTAACTTGAATGGGTCTGTGATCCGTCCGCAACGCAAAAAAATAGAACAAGTTAAAAAAAAATTGCGATGCGGAGGCACGGACAGAAACACCAAGGAAGCACTCCGTAGTCCTTCCGTGGGGTTCTGATCCGTGCTTCCGTTCCGCATCTCCGTGATTGCGGACCCATTCAAGGGAATGGGTCCACATCCGTGATGCGGAGTGCACACGGGCCGGTGCCCGTGTATTGCGGACCCACCGCATGCGGGCCGCAATACGGCCACGGGCACACAACGTTCGTGTGCAAGAGGCCTTAACAAGAGACCGTCTATTGGGCAATGCTTTACCTATGCTGGCAAAAGTTGCAAGATTTAGGCTTGTTTCATGGTCCCCTATCTTTTACCCCTATTTGGGATGGTGCACTTTTTCTAGAAATTCTGAAGATTTAAGATGATCACTTGTAGGTAAAGTTTTGATTATATAGAGTAAGTCATTTTTTTTCAAAGAGGGTAACATAAAATAATTTGTTCCAGGGAAGAGTTTGAGAACAAGGAAATTTTTGTACAGATCTACTGTAGTAAAAACCACTGAAAATGATGCAAATACATTTATGGTGCACAATTTTGAATCATTTAACAATTGTATTCTCTTACTGTGAGGGGTTAAGGTTATACTACACATATTTATTTGGTTTTTAGGAATTTAGGTAACAGAATTGGCTTTTGTGGTAAAGTTAAATAGGAACAGGTCTTAGGGCCTAAATCTCAACTACAGTGGAGGTCAGTAATAAAATCTCTGAAGCTCAAGTCTTCCAACAGTTCAGTTTTTTACATAAATAAAAGACATGCACTTCAGGAAATCTTAATAAAATGTTCCTTGTTAAGAAATGTAGATGTAAAAGATGTGGGGACATTATACATATGTTTTGGGCTCGTGCCTTACTAGTGGATTACTAAAATAAATTGCTAAATTGTCTGGATAATGCATATAAAATATTCCAATGAGTCTTTGAATTAGCGTATAAATGTTTATAAGAGATATTTGTGCTAATTAAACAATAAGGATAATAATAATAGCTATAATAAAAAAATATATACATGCATAAAAAAACACGACACTGATACTTCAATTTTTTCCCTGGAAAAAAGTTGCATATTTTTACTGAAAGCCCGGGTTCCGCAGCCCTACTTAAATGGTGAATTGTGTCATTTCTACAACACCTGTGATGCCTGCAAGTTGACAATATGAACATGACATGAGGACTATGTATAAGGCTACTTTCACACTACAGTTTCTATTTTCCGGTATTGAGATCCGTCATAGGGTCTCAAAACCGGAAAAAAACGCTTCCGGTTTGTCCACATTCATTGACAATGGGGACAAAACTGAACTGAACAGAACGGAGTGCTCCAAAATGCATTCTGTTCCGTTTAGTTGGTTCCCATACTGGAGAGCAAACCGCAACATGTTGTAGTTTGCCTTCCGTCCTGGGATGCGGAGCAAGATGGATCTGTCATGACCCCCAATGCAAGTCAATGGGGACAGATCCGTTCTCTCTGCCACAATAGAAAACTGATCCGTCCTTCACTGACTTTCAATGGAGTTCATGCCGGATCCGTCTTGGCTATGTTAAAGATAATACAACCGGATCCGTTTATAACGGATGCAGATGGTTGTATTATCAAGAACGGAAGCGTTTTTGCTGAACCCTGCCGGATCCAGTAAAAACACTAGTGTGAAAGTAGCCTAAGAACTGTGTATAAGGACTTACTTACAGTATTTTTTTTATTTATTTTTTTGCTCTGTGCTAAATGCTAATAAATAAACTGATCAGTTGAACAAACTAAACAGATGCATCAGTTTGACATACGGTAGTTTGATTCCCATTTGAATGAATACAATATGTGAAATTACCAATCGTGATAATTGGAAAATATAGTAAACTTTGTATGACAATTCTAGAACTGGTTTGATTTTTTTTTTTTTTTGGGGGGGGGGGGGGGTTGCATTTTTTACCAACTGAGGGGCACATATATGGTGGGGGATCCATTTCCCTTGCCTGTAAAATAGCCTTCTATATGTTTATAGCAGACCCATATGTTTTTTGCTACCCAGCAGGACAATAGCTGTACAGTCCTGCCTAAGAACTTTATGACACAATGTTTCCTCAGGCAGGACTGCTAGCATTGGGACACTTTTTTGGGGGAAAAATCATGAAACTCTATCAGTTTGTATTACTTTTTCAATATTATTATGTAATCACATTTCCAAAAGACACCACATTTGATTTTGGCATCCTAGCAGACCTGCTCAAAAAAATAATGTACACGAATATCAATTATCAGCCAGAAGAACTGCATGAACTCCACCAAAGGATTGTTTGCCCAATCTATACTCCGGTCACCTGAAATTCACAAAATGAAGGTCTATATAAAAAAAAAAGCATGCTTTTCCTATTTTTTATTTTTTTTTACTGTTATGAAAGTTGTTCTCCATCTTGTTCACATATTTACTCCATTCCTTTGCTGTAGAACTCTAAATACCAAACCTCTAAGGTTAGATTCCTCTACTATATATCAGTTGTGTCCAGCCATTTATTTTATGCCTAAGCCTTCCCTAACTGAATACATTTTTATGAGCTGGATAGAAAAGGGGTAGCACAGGGAGTCATTCTGCATTGCTACTGATGCCCTGGATGCCAGAAAGTATCTCAATGGGATCAATTCTGTTATCAGTTTGCATTTGCCATTTCACTACCAATAGATAACAGACCTCTGGATAAATAGGAACAAGCCCTAAAAGGGGGGCCAACTGGGGCTCGGGAGCATGGGAGCTGTGTTCTATACCGGACCATTGTACACCCCTAAATAGCTCACAAGCAATGGACAAATACAGCTCCTGTAGTTTTTATTTTCATTTTACGCTGTATTAAAACCATCTAAATGAATGATATCATTTATCATTATATAAGATTATTATTATTATTGTTGTTGTTATTATTATTATTATTGTTATTAATATTATTGTTGTTGTTATTATTATTATTGTTGTTATTATTGTTGTTGTTATTATTATTAAAATAATAGCCATATTATATTTTATCCAAGCAATAATAATACACAAAAGAGGTATAAATAATTGTCTATTATGAACTATGTAGTTATTATTACACCTCTGATTTGTGATATCCAGCCTAAGACATGTTAGCATTGTTGCTGCTATTATACATTGTATTAGCAGCAGCAATAGTAGTAATAATAGTAGTAGTAGTAGTGGTGGCCTTTAAAAGGATATCTATCTTCTCCAGGCTGACAATCACCCTACATTAGATGTCCTATCACATGGCAGTATGTGCTCATCAGCCAGGGAACCATGTATTGCTGGGATGGTAACCACAGCATGGCATGTCACTATCTACATCACAGTAACAAGGTCTGCCTAACTGTTACACTGCCACCATTACAGCCAAGCTACTTTTATTACATACATGTTACATACAGCTCATTTATTACCTATGCCTCTGTTACCAGATAGCAAAGTCATTGCTCATTCTGCATACAATCCCAGTGAAAAATGATAAAAAAATAAAAAAAAAAGGAGCAGGAGGAAAAAGAAGAAAAATGTGTGGAGGAGGGGGAGACAGTGTGTGGAGTCAGCTCTTATCAGCCTGGCCGCAGTGTATAAAGTACATGGAGTTACATAAACACAGCATGGAGGGAATGCCATGTACCCCAGTCTCCTGACAGCTCTCCTCATCTCTGCCATTAGTAGCCTCAATCATTTCATACGACTGATGTCATTGGACCGATTTGCACACAGGCAAAACTAGACCTAGATCATATGCAAAAATATATGTGTACCTCCAATAGCCCAGGGCATGTGTGGGCATTACCATTTAGTCAGGTGCATAGTACTACAAATAATAATAATAATAATAATAATAATAATAATAATAATAATAATCTTTATGCAGCTCCAATATATTCAGCAGCGCTTTATAAATCACATTGTGCCAGTGCCTACAAAATCAGACAATAGGAGTGAAGGCCCTGCTCCCAAGAGCTTGCAATCTATGGGGAAATAACCATTCTTTTATTGCCTCAGTATCTGAATGATGATGATGGGATAATAATAATAATAATAATAATAATATATTTCCCATAGGTAAGGATTACATGGATCATTTACCCCTGCTACTGGCTATGCTCATCCATCCCTTAGTGAATAGAGGACACAACACATGATACAAAGAAATCGGACATATATTTATACCTTCTTCTGAATAGTTAAATAATTGTGAGTCCACTGTAGCAATAGGGAACATGTTGAGGGCAGTAGTCCTGTGTGGAGAGGTTTGGCCAGTGTAGCTGATAGATGTGTGTGTGTATTGTGGCATGTGTCAGATGATGGGCAGTGGGGGAGGGGTGCCAGACCTGTATATGGGGGGGTCTGTGATCACAGATAAAGTCCCAGTCCCATCAGGTAGAGACTCCAGCGCCAGGGTGACAATTGCATTAGTCAGGGCTCCTGCTGAGCTCTGGAGAGGGGCAGGCTGGTGACATTGCAGTGACATTTGCCTTTAAACCTGGTATATGGTAATTTCTGGTAAACAGACTGCTAATCAGCCCTGACTGTCCGTGTATGGATGGAGGTGTCTGCAGATAACAGGGGGGTCAGCAGCCAGTCAGACCCTATAGAGCAGGATTTATCACCGGCCTGGAGACACCCAGACGACAGCAACGGGACAATAGTATTTACTTCACATCGTAGCAGATTCCTGACTGTACCGCAAATGAATCAGCCTCAATAATGTAATAATAACTGTATAGATCTGCACACAAAATATGTGTAATATAATAATTATTATTGTTATTATTAATATTATTAAATATGTGTGTGTGTATAATAATAATTACATATATGTGTGTGTATAATAATTACATATGTGTGTGTGTATAATAATAATTATTATTATATGTGTTTCTGTGTGTATATATATTTATTTATTCTTTTAATAGTAAATTCTGAATGACTGAAGCGGCCGTAACTGTAACTTATGGATCTAAATTAAAACTGGAGTAAAATATCCTCCCCTCATTATTCTTGTCACCCGATGCCTGACTATTTCTATCACAATGTATCCTTTTATTATTATTGTTAGTATGATCATTGTTTTTCCCCTGTGCCCCTGTCTGACAAGGTTACAATTACTTCGCCCACGTCTACTACTATCAGCCCGGCATAGATTGTAAGCTCATGTGGACAAGACTATCCTTCCCAATATAACCAGTTTACAATCTTTGCCCTGTTTAACTATGGATGGTGTGTATCATTACTAAAGCACTTGAAATCTGAAAGAATTACAGTTTATTTAAACTACTACTACTACGAAAATAAAAATAAAAAAAGTAATAATAATAATAATAATAATAATAGTAAAACTAATAATCATCATTATAATGATAACATTATTATTATTATTATTATTATTATTAATAATTATTATTATTATAACAGTTTTTTGCATTGTCTTTACCCCATTCTGTGAAATTTTGCAAAGTTGTACAGAAGATATGTCCACAAAGATCATCTAATCTCTGTAATAAAATGGTATTCTAATATTACAGGTTGTGTACATTTCATTGTTTCTTAGTAGAAGGGCCAAGTGTTTTATAAGACGTTATTTCAGCTCCATGAACACAGGAGATCCTGCTCTGCTGATCTCTCAGAAAAGCTCAATAATAAAGGTAAAACCTGCAGCTTGTAGTCTTGTATGGGCAGTGCCTGCTGGAATAACCCTGTCCAATAAATAGGGGGAAGCAAAGGGGTTAAAGCGCCCAGAGCTTCTGCCATATGCCAGATTACCGATTCTCTATGATGTGACAGGTAGTGTACTCTTCCAAAAGCACAGACAGCACTATTACTATTATTAGTAGCAGTAGTAATAGAAGTAGTATTAGTAGTAATAGAAGTAGTCCTATCATTACCATTACTATTAGTAGTCGTATTATTACTAGTATTAGTAGCAATAGAAGTAGTAGTATTATTACTATTATCATTAGTATTATTACTATTATTAATAGTAGTAGTAATAGAAGTATTAGTAGAAGTAGTAGTAGTTTTAGTACTATTTTAATTATTATTATTAGTAGTACTATTAGTACTATTACTATTCTCCTCTATATCACTGTATTTAAAATGTTAGGGCTGAAAGAAGCCTGCCTTGTCTGCCTCACCTTCTATGAGGCTTGTAGTTTTAGGTTACTTCTAGAAATGACAACTGCAGTAATCCAATTGTTTAGCAGTCGGTGTCACAATGCCATTAGTGTATTATTCCCCATGTGAGTGAATTAGCTGCCTATCTCCAGTCTAGATACAAATGGCTAATTCCATGTGGACAGTCTGCAAATCAACAATACAAGTGATTAATGAAATTATAGGATCGGCCATCGACTAGACACATCCACATATCATATATATATATAGAGAGAGAGAGAGAGAGAATTTGAATTCAGAAATTATTATGGACAAACGAATCATACTGTAATCCGTATATGCAAATGAGAGGTTTACCTATTTGTGTATTGTCCTTCCCATTGTACTAATTTTATAGCATATAAAAATATCACACTGACTCTCCGATTTCATATCTCTCCTGTCACCTTGGTAACCATGAAACAAACCATATTAGTAATCAATTAATAGGGGTATCACAATAGCATTATGGACATTTGTGGATTAAATTGCTGCTTTCCTTCAACTTTTCTTTTTATTTCACAGAATGACAACTGTTTATTCATTTATTTTATTCATTTAAGTTTTTATTTTGTTTATTCATTTTTTTTATTTATATATTTTATTTAGTCATTCCTTTATTTTATTCAATCATTTTTATTTTCTTTTATGGAATTATGTTATTTATTTATTTTATTTTTGTTTTATTGATTTATTTTCCTTTGCTGCCTCAACAAACCCTGAATCCACATGAAATGAGCTTCACAATAATTAGATCGAACCTTCAAAAATACAAAAGGTACAATACACATAAACAAGACAAATGCCAAACATCAAAAGATCAAAAAGTGTCAGCGATATTTGCATTAATCCCATAGGAAGAAATGTAAAGCAATTTACGGTGAGATACTACACATGAATTACAAATACAGCAGACATGAACGATGACATTTATATTAGAAGGTGTGTACAGAGGTGTGCTGTATACTGCATATACCTGCCTGTGATCTTGTGCTCCTTATACTCACCCCTCATTTATGTATCATCGTAATATCAGCCTGTGATTTATGTAGAGACCATGTCCTAACAGACCTATCCTCCTGTGCTAGTGACAGATCTACTATGATAACCTCAGTCACTTTATATGCAACCACTTTCCTGGTGTGCATGGTATCAGTGTCCACATGAGAGATAACTAGTAGCTCCTCCAGGTGTCAGGGGAGCAGCAGTCTATAATGGTGACCTCCCTGTGACTTACCTGTACACAGTCACTGGGAGGAGCTCATATTCCACTGCACACCACTTGTAATAGGAACCATTTTTCCCCAAATTTTCCTCTAAAAATAAGTTTGCAGTTCTGGTGGTATAGAATTTATGAATGTCTGCAGCTATAGTAGTGTGCCACATGTGTATTTGTAGGTATATAAATATTTAGAACAGCAGTAAGTGGGCAGTAAAGCTATTATAATAGCTTTGATCATTAGTCATTAATGTGTTTGAGGAGAGGCTGGTGTTTGTGTAGCCCCTTGTTGGTTTAGATACACACAGTGTCCAGCAGTCAGTCTGCATGTGGCATGTGAAGAGCTCAGACTGGCACCCTGGGGAGAGCAGTGTTTGCTCAGAGCTGCAGGAGTCCAGCCCTGAGTGGCTGCAGTGCTCAGGCAGATCTGGGAGAGGCGCCTCCTCCTCACATTGGAGCTCAGATAGCTCTATCCAGACACATCTCCTCTGTCACACTGAAGCTCTGGCTGCACTCACAAGACCCATGGACACAGCTCTGCTTTAGGTTTGCCGTTTTCCTTGCATTGTCTCCTGCGGGGTGGATATTTACGTTGAGGACTACAGGTTATTACAATGAGAGAGGTGCCAATGACTCAGGCGTCCTGGTTTGTCTATATAGATGCATGGGATCTGGGTTCTGGTTGGTGTAAAGACCAGGTGACTGCTGTGTTGGAGGTTAGGGGTTAAAGTATAGTGAGATAAAGCTGCCTGTGACTTGCACACTTATCTCACTTCCTTCTTCTGCTTGTTCCTTTCTCTCAGGTGAGACCTCACCTCACACCAGAGCCCTAACCCATGGGTGATCTAGGAGAGCTGCCCTCTCATTGAGACTCATACTGTTGACAGTGGAGAGCTGCCATCCGTAAGGTGTGTTGGAACATGTAACCAAATGTAAACGTTGGGAGGCCCTAAGTAAATGGTGCTGACTGGCACGGACCTTCTCCTGAAGATTGGCTTTCCCTGCCTCCCTCCTCCCATAGGACTGAGTCAGTGTGTGGATGAAAGCTGAGCACCCAGCTTCTCTCCTACACAAGGGGAGAAGAGCCAAGCTGTCTACAGGGACTACATATGGTAAAGACTGTGGTGGGAAGATGTGGTGGCCCCTGGATGGGTTCTAGGTTATTGTAGAATTGACAATGATCATTCAGGACTTCGCGTGTTAACATAATCATTTCACTTCCAGAAGTTCCTCATTGTTCATGGTTAATGAGTCTTATCCTGTTATTTAACCCTTCTTTTGCATAGTACACGTCTGACTTTTGTCTAGAAGCAGCCTGATTAATTTAATTAAAGGGATTTAATTGTCCTTTTTTTCTTTTTTTGTTCTCTAACCTTGTGCTTATGTTTCCCTTTTTATATATCCTCCTTACGGGCTGTGCTTAAAGGACTCCAGGTTCCAAGTCCCCATTTCTTACCAGATTCCGACCTGGATGGACCTTCCTGAGGACACCTGGTCCGATGTCAAGAGACTCAGTGTGGGGAGCTCTTTCTATCCCATCAAAGTCGAAGGAACTGACAGCTCGTCTT
This sequence comes from Bufo bufo, assembly GCF_905171765.1. Lineage (NCBI taxonomy): Eukaryota > Metazoa > Chordata > Amphibia > Anura > Bufonidae > Bufo > Bufo bufo. Next base: position 159,286,681 of record NC_053393.1, on the reverse strand, counting down.
CATCTCCATCTTCCAGCTCTCAAGCTGGAGAACTGAGTTCCAACAAACCCCACCACCAGCCTCACACGGAAAGGAACCAACCTGTACAGGAGGGCAGGTCGTCCACCTCTGCCCACCACTTTGGGGTCACTCATCTTTCCAGCTTGCCCGGTCCGGAAGATATTATACTTTTTAGGGATTTAGATCACATCAACAAACTGATCCTACCCAACAGAGACTCCAGGTTTAGCGTTTTGCCTGAACCACAAGGGGATATGTACCAAACTTTGGCCATCACTGCGGCTCAGGGACCGGTCAGCTACGATGGATCTCCAGGAAGTTTCATGCACTCCGCTGCCAGTTCTCCAGTTTATGTGCCCACCACCAGAGTTGGACCCATGCTTACAAGCATCTCCTATATTCAAGGGAGCGGACACTCCCAGGCCTCCCACTCTGTGAACAGTCACCCAGTGTGGTCCCAGGCAGCCTCGGAGAACTCATCATACAGCAGCAACAGTCCACACACGTCCAGCAGATACCACTACTCTCCTAGTCCTCCCATGGCCAATGGAAGCAATAGGGACTCTGGCTACAACAATGCTATCAACGTGAATGGCAGAGATCAATACGCACCTCTTGCTAGATCGCTCAGTGGATCTTACCCTAACCCCTACACATCTTACATGACACCACCTCTGACTACAGCCTGGCCTGCTGGACCTTTTGACAACTCCATGCTCCACAGTCTTCAAGGCAGAACAACACCTCTCCAGATGAGAGGACATCCTGGAGGTAAGGCCACATTGCCCTTCTACTAAAATATTTTGCTCCTATGATCATATCATGAACCTTATCTTCAAATATAATCAGTGTGGCTAAACAGACTATGGCTGTCTAATGTTGATTTGTATAGAGCATTTGCAACATGGCCTGTTAAAGTGTTTTATGTTAATAGTTAAGCCAGTTGCATAATGGGCACCTAGCTGCTTAGGCAAATTATACTGCACAATGGTCAAAGGAAATTGCCCAATGTTATAACTGTAAAAAGGGGAGGATGCAAAGTTTTAGAGATGAAAGTGAACTGAGATGTGTTGTAGGGGATTACCAGTGGATTCCATGACCTGCACATATATTTTATCAGCTGCAGTACAAAGTTATTATTTTTAATAATAAATTTCAATTCATTTAAATGTTATTGAACTGCAAATTGCAAAACAGTAGGTTGGTTCCTGTAGGTTCTTGACAGCCCTGAAATCACATGTTGCCTACAAAAGTATTAAATATATTGAAAATAGAGTGAAATGTGTACCCAGGGTTGTAAAGTAAGTGGAGCCAGGAGCAATATAAACTTCCAGTGACAGTCAGGGCATTCTTCATCTGCTCTGTTATCATGTGGTGTTGTCTAATCAGACTGATAAGACCACTCTGCTAGAAGATCCTATAGAATAACAGAAGGGATAAAGACTTGCATCACCACCTAGTGATGTTACTTCTCCAGGACCTGGGTATGCTGCTTCTCCAATGTGCCATGTGTCACATGGCTGAGTGCACTCAGTTCCAGCTGTCACCTGTTAACAGACCATGGTATCACTGTGGAATAGTAAAAGACATACAAAGTTGTAATAGGTAATATTCATCTTAACAACACAATCACTATTTAAAAATAATTGTTCATATTACTATTCTTCTAATTGCCATTAGAAGTAATATTACTGGTAGTATTGGAAAAACCATGCCACATTAGGAAAGCCCAGACTTTGCTTTGCTCTGGGCAGCAATTTATCTAAAAGCGAAATAGTAACTCAATTTAACTAGGTGAAAGTCTAAAACCAGCATAGACAATTTATTATCCCCCTCTTACCCAGTAATACGTTTGGCCGAACTGAACCTGCATGTTATTTCAATGGGGCAAAAGAAAGAAGCGGCATCGCAGACACCGCTTATCTCAAAGGAGAAAATTAAATTGTACAAGTTAAAAAAAAAAAAAAAACTCTCCCCCTTTCCCATCAACAGTAGTCACCAGTGACCTGTCCACTAAGGCCACAAAATCATTTATCGAGCAAGGTTGAATTCGATGGACCTGTGCCTTTTTTCAGCCTATGTAACTATATAGTTATTATACCACCTGAATCTGTGGATTCCACCAGAGATCGGCTGTCTATGGCCACCTTTGGACAAGAGAATTATTTTGCATTACAGATAACTGACCAATATCTGTCAATTTAAAATGGTTTGTATAAAACTGATCTTGCATCTGTGAAGTGTCTGTTTCTCATTCCTCCAGGTCATGGTATATCAGTAGTAATAAGTCAGAAAAACTCAACTTGCTGTATTTTCTTTTCTTGAAGACTTTTCGCCAGTTATCCCACTGGCTTTCTTCTCAGTTAAAGTAATATCAGATCCATAATACTTGTCTGACAACCATAATGATTATATTGTAGCGTGCAATACAAATTGCACTGTAGTGTGTAATAGAAAGATCTTATTTTAGGAAATCGTAATGGGTGAGAGTGGTAGCTGTGCGTGTGTACATGGACCGCTCAGGCCAATTTCATGATTGGTCAGAAATCTGTAGGTTAATACCTTACTCCATTATATAGCGCTACTATATTCCGCAGACATTAGCATCACGCTGTCCCCAATAGGGCTCACAATCTAAGGTCCCTATCAGTATGTCTTTGGAGTGTGAGAAGAAACCCGCGCAAACACGGGGAGATCATACAAACTCCCTGCAGATGTTGTCCTTGGTCAGAATTGAACCTAGGACCCCAGCGCTGCAAGGTATCAGATAACCACTGAACCACCGTGCTCTCCGGTGGTTGATTGTTACAGGTAACATCTAAGTACGGCCAAGAAATGCAAAGTGAAAATAACGCCATTGATTCCTAACATATGTCATAGGGTAACAATGTCATACAACAATTTTCCTCTATTTCTTAGAGGGCAAATTGTTCCTAATATGTTGACATTCATTCCCCCCAGCATGACAGTAGTATACCAAATGCATGCAAATACAGCAAACTTCACCTGTGCCATAGACTATACCATAGTGAATGATGCAACAGATTTCTGACGTGGCATGCAGACATTTTGCTGAATCAAGGGGACTGCCATATAAAAAAAAAGAGTGGAGCACAAATGTCACTGTGATATATTCAGCCCCTTCAATGTACATAACAAAAGGTTCTTGATGGGATATATTTTTTACTGAAACGCATTAGTTGGCTGATTTATGACTGTTCCCTGAAAGGCAATGTTTAGGGAAACAAGGACTGGGCATGTTGGATTTCAAAGCGTCTGGAAGTGGCTTGTCTTCCTTTTCCCTATTGAAATAAACCTGCATTCTAGTCTCAATCAAGTGTGTCGTTTATAGGGAGGTCAATGGAGATAGCCGTCTCATGCCTATGGCTGGATGACTGTACATATGTCTTTGTGTTCCGGCCTGTGAATTCGCGAGGTAACTAATACACCTCTAAGTGCATTGTTTATGTGCCCAACAGTAAATGATTATTTTAAAAACACTAATTTAGCATTTTTATATCAATTCGAAAGATTCCAGTTGATTCTATAGTTATAGGTTATTATCAGGCTCGGACTGGCCCACAGGGGTACAGGTGAATCCCCTGGTGGGCCCCTGAGCTAGGTGAGCCCCTAGTCTCCCACCCCCCCTGCACAAGTGGCACATAACACATTAGATTTACTGCACTACATACGTATATTAAATGTACAGCACCTCCACCGGTCTATGTTCATATAAAAAGCCTGTTCAATTATTTATTATATTTGAATGTATCCATACGGAGGGCCCCCAAAATACATTTTACAGGTGGGCCCTAGGTACCCCAGTCTGACACTGGTTATTATGATATATCCTATTTATTCTTAAAGGGCAAAATGCCGCCTTCCCTTTGCAATTCTCATAAGACATACTGCAATAAAGTGCTAGTGCAGACATGTCCTAACCGTCGCATAAAATAGTCCAGCATCTCGGAATCCATAAATCAGGGCTTTATTAAAAAAAAATCTATACATAACATGTGACTGGAAAAAGATCTAAACAAAGCCTACACGGTTCGGACAACTTCCGCGGCCTTACTCATGGCATTGCCTTTAAGGACACAGAAGTTGTCCGAAACGCGTAAGAATTGTTTGGATCTTTTTGCAACCATGTGTCATGTATGAATTTTCTTGAATAAAGCCCCGTTTTATTGATAATAATAATAATAAAAAAATATATATTTCTATAACGCCACCATATTCCGCAGCGCTTTACAAATTCATAGGGTTCATGTACAAAACAAAAGTAACTGGCTAATATGCGACTGAAACACTAGGAGTCAGGGCCCTGCCCGCAAGAGCTTACAATCTATAAATTGTATTGTGTACCTTTTGATTCAGAGATGCTGGACTATTTTATACTTTAGTTTTCCACGTTTACAAGTGGAGTCAGAAAACATGTGGCCCCTTCATAAAACCATATTTTTGTAACACGTTTGTAGATTAAGGGGGCTTCACAATAAAGGTTTCCATCCATTGCCATGTACTTTAATGGAGGGTGACTACACATGAACAGCCAGCCTGTGCTAGGAAATGGGACCTGGCGCCTTGGTTAGCAAAGTTGGCAAATTCTGGATTCACGCACATCGTTTGGTAGCTTTTTTGTTATAATTTTTAACAACATTTTTGGTCTGTGGCTTTTTTGCCACCTGTCCTGGGGACAGTATTATTTTCTTCAATTATCCCCATGGGAGCATTTCACAAAAAATAAAAAAATATAAAATCACATAAAATGCTTGAAAAAAAAAAAACACACGCTATGAAAAATGCAATTTTTTGCCAAGCATTTGCAAAATACTGAAAGTAAATATAATGTAAAAAAAAAAAAAGGCCTAAAGTCTATATAATCCTCTGGACTGATATTTAACCACATATCTGTTCCACTGAACGGTAGGGGAAGTATCCAGTATTACAGTGACTTTAGGCATGTAGAAGCATTTGCTGCAGTATTTTTTAGGGTTTAGGATTTTCAACAAATCTTAATTTCAACTCCTAAAAAAGAGCCTACAAAAAAAAACTATTATTTAAAAAATGTAACAGAACACAATAAAAATGCCAGAAAAAAATGTGCTAGAAAATGCAGGTGTTTTTTTAAGCCCTTAACCCAGTCTTAAAGGCATATTTTTTCAGAGCCGTTTGGCTATATAATAAATATATAACTGTAATATAACAGTTTTCCCAACTGTGTAGCATTTTCTTTCCAGTTCAGTAAAATATGTTGGCAATGTAAAAAAAACTTTTTTTATCCCAGTTGTCATGATTCCATCCAGGGTCATATAGTATCACCACTAATTATATCTGTGTATGTATATTTTATAGTAAAAAACTGAATTAAGGTATATTCACACACTGCAGATTTGTTCCAAAGAATCCTACAATGTAATCCTTTTTAAATATGTGATGGGTAGTGGTGATCGCGAATATTCTAATCGTGAATTTTTATCATGAATATTGGCACTTTGGGAATTCGCGAATATCTAGAATATATCTTCGTAATCACGAATATTCTAGAATTTTTTTTTCATCAGTGCCCATGATCCCTGCTTCTTGCTTGTGGGCCAATTTTAAGGCTGCAATATCTTTGACTTTAGGAGTAGTGTTGATTGCTAATTTTTATCGCTAATTTTCCGATTGCCGATTTTCACAATCAAGAAAATAATGACTGGAGATCATGAATTCTCAAATTTGTGAATATATGACGAATAATCGCCCAAATATTCGCAAAATATTGCAAATTCGAATATTGCCCCTGCCGCTCATCACTAGTGAAGGGTTAGTTTTTGCAGCGTGCACCTGGATTTCTTAAAGCCCGGTTTAGATGTAGAGGTTTCTGCGGTCACAAGTCAGTTCTGTCACCTGTGAACTTACCCTCATATGCGTACATAGTCCATAGACATAACCATGGCAATTGGATTAAATACACCAATATCTTACATGGCTTGCTACATAAAACAGCTTTATATAATAGCGGGGCTTATTTCTTAGCAGCTTAAAATAAATGTTTTACAAGCTTTATCAACAGATGGGTCACAAGGCTCTTTTTCTATTGTCTTTGTATGCAGAGCATTAATCAATCTGACTGAATCACCCATGTAGGTATGAACACTGGGAATTATCCTTCCATTCAGTAGAGCTGGAGAAGTCACCAGGTTGTCTGAGGATACCCTTGACTGTATGATTATAACACTCCGCCATCACAATAAGAATGATGAATGATATATGATATCTTATCTATGAAGGGATATGTGTGTGTGTGTGTATATACATATATATATATATATATATATATATATATAGTCCAGAGAATGAACGGCACTCCAATAGATCATGGACAAATAACTCCTTTATTCACCCGTGCGGTGCAACGTTTCGGCTCAATACCAGAGCCTTGGGCTTGAAAAAGGCTCTTGTATTGAGCCAAAACGTTGCACCGCATGGGTGAATAAAGGAGTTATTTGTCCATGATCTATTGGAGTGCCGTTCATTCTCTGGACTACTATTGGGGTAAGAAGCCTAATCCCTCAAGGACGTGCACCCAGATTTATCCAAATTGCCATTGCCGCCATTTTTCATTGATTATATATATATATATATATATATATAAAACAAATCTCTATAAACACACACCTATTGATACCTTCTATATGATTTCAAAATTCTTTGGACAGTCTACCAAGAGGGATTGGATAGGTTGGCTTTATGTTCTCTGAACCTTTGTTTCACCTTGCACTAGTAATCATTGTGAAGAACTTACCTCCCTCATTCCAAAAAATGATATCCCCATTTGGCCTAGGTGTCTGGGCATGCCTATGGGGACGTGGAAATGATAGCTGACTCATCATATAACAAGGGCCCTGTACTAGAGGTTGCCACCTACTGGTAGCTTTTATATACCCCAATGTTAAAGTAAAAAATAATATATTTCTACTGTGTTAGCCAGTAAATATAAGATGAAAACAGATTGAGATTCTTCAATGTTTGAGATTTTCTTTTTATCCAAGTGCAAGAAAGAGAATTTAATTCCCTAAAGGACTCAGACTTCTAATCACCTTCAATACTCGCTATTAGGGATGATCCAAGATCCGAGTCTCTTTACTCCAAAACTCATTTTAATGCTTTATAGAGATCCGTCTCCGTATAGCATTAAATTGTATGCGAGGCGAAGTCAGTTTCATCAAAGTCTCGCGGGACTTCTGTGAATAACTTTGGGATTTTTGAACTTGGAAACCATTTTAAAACTTGGTTCTGAAGTCGTCTTCAGTACCGAGGTACCAGTTGGTGCCGAAGCCGCCTTCGGATACCTGTTTCAAAATAGTTTTCAAGTTTAATAAAATGAAATATTGAAGATATTCAACTTACAAGACTTCGATGATAACTCATACATTTTATGGCACACAAATGTTTTTTTTTCTTTTTACGTTTCTTTTTTTGCGTTTCGTATACGGACCTTATACAGAACCATTCATATCAATGGATCCGCAAAAAAATTAAGGTACTCTGTATGCCTTCCATTTCCGTATTTTTCTGTTTTTCAGTTCCGTTCAAAGATAGAACATGTCCTATTATTGTCCGCATAACGGACAAGGATAGTACTGTTCTATCAGGGGCCAGCTGTTCCGTTCCGCAAAAAACGGAATGCACACTGAAAAAGCCGTACGGTCGATTGCAAGAGGCTTAATTCTCTACGGAGACTGATCCCCATATAGTATTATTTATTTATTTCATGCACTTATATAGCGCTACTATATTCCGCAGCACTTTACAGACATTAGCACCCAACTGTCCCCAGTGGGGCTCACAATCTAAGGTCCCTATCAGTATGTAGGTCTTTGGAGTGTGGGAGGAAACCGGAGTACCCGGAGGAAACCCACACAAACACATACAAACTCCATGCAGTTGTTGTCCTTGATCAGATTTGAACTTAGGACCCCAGCGCTGCAAGGCACCAGTCCTAACCACTGAGCCACCCCAAACAGAGAAAAGGGACTTTGGATCTTGGCTTCGCTCATCCCCATTCGCTATGCACAGAGCCTGTACTACAGGACATCACTTGCCTCATCTACCTCATTATTCCTATGTACTTTGGTTTATAAATGTGTGAATCTTCAGATACTATTTTAAGAGACTCCCAAGTGCCAAGTAGCCTCCAAAGATTGCAATGTAGTCATCTTTTCAGTCATTAAAAGGGATCGACCAGTGAGGAATCTCAGTCTTTTTTCATCTTCTACCCTCCTGTACTTTTGGGACTTCACCACAATGTGCTAGGAAGGAGGGTGCCCAGTGATAGAGTCTACAGGATGAAGGAGCACACTGCAGAGTCTAGTGCCACTTCCAGAGATTTATTAATGTGGAGCACACTGACAGCATGTTTATCATAAAATTCCTCCGAGATTCTCCTTACAGTCAGGCAGGATCAAGGGAGCAGACAATTTAAAAGAAAACATTTTCCTTCTGTTACAGATTAGAGATTAAGATCACAGGAAATCTTGTATTCCCTTTAGTTCAGATAATATTATTTTAAATAACTCACCTGTAGTTCTCAAGCACTGGACATACAGCCCTCATCTACACAGCTCAGTCACACCATGATATCCCATTTCATTTCATTTTATTTTTTATTGCATTTAACATAATAGTTTCTAATAAAATAATAACTACAGATTATAAAATTCATATTTTGCTTTACTAATAAGTGTATTGCTCTTAAAATGTTCTGTGTGATTTATATCACAATATTGTGTTTTGAGCATGATTATTTGGAATAGTATAATATAACAAATACTTATAGTTAAAATGAATAATAATAAATAAATAAATAATAATGACATACTGGTAATTTATTACTAATATGAGGTAGATGAATAGAGGTAGATAGCATTAGATAGATGAATAGATAGATGTTTAAGTATGAATTACATGAATTTTGAAGAATAAACTATGGAGAACGGTGTGAAGTCATATTTTGGATTATGTTTCATTGAACAATGAATATAACTTTTTCTTTACTGCTCAAAAGGTCAACTTCTTGTAGCTCCTCGGAGGTTAATTAACCCCAACTGGTTCTATGTTATTACTTGGTCTTTGCATTGTGCAACACAGCAGGGATTCACCCAGACCGCGGCAGTTAACTGGTTAATCCCAGTGTCCTTGGAGTCTGCCATGTTCTAGATAGTAAAAGCTCAAACGAAGTTGTATTATTTGATGAAAAACAAAAACTATTTCCTTCCCCCCTTAGGATATAGTAAATGGCTGGAATCATAAGAGCGAACCTATATGATCTAAATCCTCAGGATACTGTGTTACCAGAATATAATGTCCCATAATAACAGAAATAACCAGAGAGAAGTAAAAAAATAGAAAGAAACCAGGAAAGGAAAGATAGAAAGAAAGAAAAAGAGAAAGGAAAGAGAAGAGAGATATAAAGAAAAACAAATAAAGATTGAAAGAAAGAACTAAGAATAAGAACCCTAATTGTAGGACCCTGTAGAGCGGTTTCTTCCTATGGTTTATGTTGTACTGATCCCGCCTAATAGAAGGGGATAAATATTATTTCACAGAATTATTAGACATGTTTTATGCGGGAAATACTGTAACATCCCAATGTATGTCCTGAATGTCACCAGGACTAGAAGGACGCTCCTAGAGTGAATTGTAGATCGGTTTCTTCACTGATTGCGGCTGTTTTCTGTGGTGTGAACTGTGCCATCTGCCTGCCTGCTGATGGCTGTGAGGAGCGCTGTGCATACTGACGTCTTCCCTCCCCGCAGACGTGCTGGACGAGCTGCCGGAAAGCCGCGAGTGTGTGAACTGCGGCTCAGTGCAGACCCCGCTGTGGAGACGGGACGGGACCGGCCACTACCTGTGTAATGCCTGCGGCCTGTACAGCAAGATGAACGGCCTGAGCCGGCCCCTCATCAAACCGCAGAAGAGAGTGGTAAGTCCTCATACTGTGCTGCCATATCTGTGTCAGGGGGCACTTACTGTACTGCCATATCTATGTCAGGGGGCACTTACTGTACTGTCATATCTATGTCAGGGGGCACTTACTGTACTGTCATATTTATACCAGGGGGCACTTACTGTGCTGCCATATTTATACCAGGGGGCACTTACTGTGCTGCCATATCTATATCAAGGGGCACTTACTATACTGCCATATCTATACCAGGCGGCACTTACTATACTGCCATATCTATGCCAGAGGGTACTTACTGTACTGCCATATCTATACCAGAGGGCACTTACTATACTGTCATATCTATATCAAGGTGCACTTACTGTACTGCCTTATCTATGCCAGAGGGCACTTACTGTACTGCCATATCTATACCAGAGGGCACTTACTATACTGTCATATCTATATCAAGGTGCACTTACTGTACTGCCTTATCTATGCCAGAGGGCACTTACTGTACCGCCATATCTATACCAGGCGGCACTTACTATACTGCCATATGGCCCATATCTATGCCAGAGGGTACTTACTGTACTGCCATATCTATACCAGAGGGCACTTACTATACTGTCATATCTATATCAAGGTGCACTTACTGTACTGCCTTATCTATGCCAGAGGGCACTTACTGTACCGCCATATCTATACCAGGCGGCACTTACTATACTGCCATATGGCCCATATCTATGCCAGAGGGTACTTACTGTACTGCCATATCTATACCAGAGGGCACTTACTATACTGTCATATCTATATCAAGGTGCACTTACTGTACTGCCTTATCTATGCCAGAGGGCACTTACTGTACCGTCATATCGATGCCAGAGGGCACTTACTGTACTGCCTTATCTATATCAAGGTGCACTTACTGTACTGTCATATCTAATATCAGCCATGCACTTCCCATATTCCTGCCTCCTCTTCTCTATGAAGGATACAGGTATGCTCTTTCATGCAGGTTTATATATTCTGTCCTTTTTGCTTATATTTTTCTGATAGGCGGCAGTCATTTTTCTGGGACCCTTTTCATTTTGCGCTCATTATATACATTGGATAAACAGCAGTTACACAGAGATAGAAATGACTGTATTTCTGATACAAAGTATCTCCTTAGGGCTCATGCACACAACTGTGTTTTTTGTCTGCATTTTTTGCAGGTTGGATGCGGACCCATTGACTTTAATGGGGCTGCAAAAGATGTGGACAACAGTCCATGTGCTGTCCTCATCCGTATGTCCGTTCCATGGCCCAACAAAAAATAGAACATGTCCTATTCTTGTCTGCATTACGGACAAGGATAGGACCCTTCTATAGAGGGCAGGACGTTCTGTTTATGCAAAATGCGGAACGCACACGGTCGGTATCCATGTTTTGTGGGTCCACAATTTGCAGACTGCTAAACAGGCTACGGTGGGGTGCATGAGCCCCTAGGGTACGACCACACCAGCAGGGAACGAAAAAAAAAATTAATATCTGTCCCTTAGGATACATGCACACGACTGTATGTGTTTTGCGGTCCGCACAGATGACGTTCCGTATTTTTTTTGCGGATCCATTGTAATAATGCCTATCCTTGTCCGCAAACTAGAAAAAAATAGGACATGCACTATTTTATTTGCGGAGCAACGGAACGGACATACTCATGCGGACAGCACACGGTGTGCTGTCCGCGTTTTTTGCGGACCCATTGAAATGAATGGGTCCGCATCCTATCCGCAAAAAAAACGGATCGGACACGGAAACAAAATATGGTCGTGTGCATGAGGCCTTATACTTTTTCTATTTTATGCTTCCAAAACTGCGTGAGGAATCCTTACGGTGTGGTCCTACCTCCGTTGTCATGTATCAGTAGCCATTGTGCTTTGTCCCGCTAATGGGAATATTGTCTCCAGGTCATCGTGCCCCACAGTGTATGAACAGTGGCCGGTCGCCTCCTCTCCTGACAGCTGGACTAGACCTGTCCCTGTGTTCGGATGAGGATGAATACTGGAGGGCGCGCTATTGTGAAATATTTGGGGCTGAGCTTAAACTTTTAGAATATGGGATTCAGTTCAGAGATGAGCAAATCCATCTGGGATTCGTGCTAACAATCCGACAAGACTGCAGAAGGAAATAGGATTCCGATTGTTCAATCAATCATCTGTGTAAGGGTGCAGCCATACCTTCAGTTTTGGAAGCCAGATACAGGATTGAATAAAAAAATAGAAGTTGTATCGGTCCTTTAAACTTTCTCTCCTTTTATGATCTACTCCTAATTTTGGCTTCTAAAACGGCAGCGGGATTCAGGAAACCTGAGCGTGTGAACGCAGCCTAACACATTTGCTTTAAGGGCTCATGCACACGACCGTTGTTGTTTTGCGGTCCGTTTTTTACAGATCCGTTGTTCCGTATCTGAGGTTTTTTTTCTCTCTGCTTTTAGTCCTCTTCTGTTCCGTTATTCCACAAAAGATATCCGTATGGTTTCCGTATGCGATCCGTTTTTTTGCGGATTGGAAACGGAAACAGTAACTTATTGATCACCAAACACATGAGCAATATTGGCTGGGCATAGCAGTTCTACAGTATGGATGACATTCGGATGTGTTCCGCGTGCGTTCCGTATTTTTTGCGGACCCGTTGACTTGAATGGGGCCTTGGACCGAGATTTGCGGACAATAATAGGACATGCACTACCTTTTTGCGGAACAGAAATACAGAAACGGAATGCACACTGAGTACCTTCCGTTGTTTTTGCGGACCCATTGAAGTAAAGCGGAAAGAAAATACGTTCGTGTGCATGAGCCCTTATTGTAAGACTGTAGAATCTGCAACGTGTTCCTGTCTTAGTGTACATATATCAGTCGCGTCCGGCCAGTTAAAGTCGCGTCCGGCCAGTTATTTTTTTGCAGAGCCGGACATGATATGTGTAAGTACACTTAGTGCACAGAAAAACGTAAGATGCAGCATTTTTCTGTCTGGAGCTATTTGCCATCTGGCATCATAACTGATGTTCTGGATGTATGTGAACATCTCCTAGAAAACTACAGGTGAAACTCGAAAAATTAGAATATCGCGCAAAGTTCATTTATTTCAGTAATGCAACTTAAAAGGTGAAACTAACATATGAGATGGACTCATTACATGCAAAGCAAGACATTTCAAGCCTTTATTTGGTATAATTTGGATGATTATGGCTTACAGCTTATGAAACCCCAAAGTCACAATCTCGGGTCCCCTTTGCTCAGAGGATATGGATTAGTTAGCTGACTAGAGTGTGACACTTTGAGCCTAGAATAATAAACCTTTTCACAAAATTCTAATTTTAAGCTGTATTACCGTAATGCAATTCCTTTTAATTTCCATAAGGGTCCATTCACACGTCCGTTTTTTCTTTCCTGATCTGTTCCGTTTTTTGCAGAACAGATCTGGACCAGATCTGGACCCATTCATTTTCAATGGGTCCTGGAAAAAATCGGACAGCACAATGTGTGCTGTCCGTTTCCGTTGTTCCGTTCCGCATGTCCGTTTAAATATAAAACATGTCCTATTCTTTTCCGCAAAATTCGGATCCTGGTACAATACAAAGTCAATGGATCCGCAAAAAACGGAAGACATTCGGATGTCATTACGTATGTCATCCGTTTTATGCGGATTCCGTTCCTGGAAATTGCATTTAAATTATTATTTTTTTTTTTTTCAAAGAAATCCAAACAACTTTATTTGCTTATTGAAATTTATACATGTTTCCATTTTTTGTGGATCCGCAAAAAACGGATGACATGCGGAAACATTTTCAGGAACAACGGATCCGCAAAAAACGGACCGAAAATCGGGATATAGAAAAATACTGACGTGTGAATGTAGCCTTACTGAAATAAATGGAGTTTTGCAAGATATTTTAATTTTTCGAGTTTCACCTGTATGGAATTGACCCTATTTTCAGTACCACGCCAGAGGGCACTTACAATGTTTCACAGAGTTCCCAGAGTCAGACCATTTTATTCTGGTAGTCAGTGGTTATGTGAATAATGGAAACTATGAAGCAATGGCGTTTCCATCACATGATAGACACCTATGACACCAGAAGGAACCCTTCGGCATTGTATGCTGAATGCATGCAAAAATGAAGCATGAGGCTGCATTCCCACATACTGTAGATATTTTGTGGCAGTTTTTTTGTGTGTTTTTTTTTTTAATCTGCATTTTTTCTTGCAAAAACACCAGCTCCACATGTTAGGCTGAGTTCACACTTCAGTTATTTGGACATTTATATCCATCAGATATTGTGAGCCAAAACCAGGTGGGGGTCAAAAACACAAAATACTTACAAATCTTCTTCCCCTATACAGGCCTCACTACTATACAGGTTTTGGCTCACAATAACTGAAGTGTGAACTTGGCCTTAGTTGACTGTGGAAAATATGAAAGGCAGGAGACACAAGCTTTTTTTTTTTTTTTTTGCTACTGCTATGTTATTTATTTATTTTTTTCAAATGTGTGGCTTTTTTGTGTCTATGGCATTTTTTTTCATGCATCATCTTGAAGCAATGATGTTTTTTTCAGGCGTTTCTCTATATGGAAAATAATGTGTGAAAAAAAACTCATATTTCGAAAAATTGTTAAAAAACACAGCAAAAACGCATGCGGTATGGAAAAAACATAAGGGGTTTCTATGGATGTTTTTTTTTTTTGTGGTCAAATAAGGTCAGAGTAAATTTGTGTGTGAAAGAAGCCTACACACAGGCATTGTCTGGCCATTAAAAAATGCCCTAGAAAACACTTGAATTGTGTTTTCCACACTGCCTGAGCTTTTTTTTTTTTTTTTCAAACAAATGTGTGAACTGCATGTCTTTCAAAATGCCAGAGGCACAAACAACGTCACCAACTACAAAAACAATGGCACTAGCAAAGAAATGCTTGTGTGTCCTTCATAGACATTCAGCTAACATCTAGAGGGGGTGTTTTTATCAGAAAAAAAAATGCAAGTGAAAAAAAGCCAAAAATGCTGAAAAATTCCACAAAATACCCCTGTTTCAACCGAGCCTTAAGATGTACATTATGTACTTTTTTATTCTGATTAGGTCTATAAAGCCATCATTTTTAGATGGCATTATAAAAGTTCTGCCACCTCTGGGAGTATCTTAGTCCTGTGCTCCTGCCGACATCTGTATAACGTGCAATCGTTAAAGAGGCTCTTAAAGCAAGTGCCGCAGGGTGCTCCATACTGCTCCGGTCCTTTGTGCTGCCTCCATCTTCTGTTGCCCACTTGTGGCCACATCACTGCTGAAGCCATTCATTGGCTGGAGCGGCGCAGGTGACCATGCCCATGCACTGCTGGAGGTAAACAGTGCGGGCACCAGAAGATGGAGGCAGCGAGAAGAACTAGAACAGTATGAATCTTCTATTTCAGGGGGCAGGCTGCGGGCGCTTGCTTAAAAATCTATGTTATCGGAAAACCTCTTTAAAGGGGTTATATGAGTTAAATACTTGGCAAAAGTCTCCAAATGTCCTAAAATAAAAAAAATCTGCTTATACCTACCTGTCACTCTCTCAATATTTGTGGTGCCACAGCTCTGGTCCTTGTCACCTGTGCTTGTGTACAAGGCTTCAGCGGTGACATAGCTGTATATGACATTATATATGATCAGCCAGTCACTGGCCTCAGAGGTACATGGCACAAGACCGCTGAGGACAGTGGTTGGTTGCAGCGGTCATGTGCCATATACGGGTACCTCAGTGCTGCAGCCTTGCACATGACCGGTGGTGCTGCAGGGGGAGTAACAGTTGAGTATAGGCTCAATTTTTTGTTTTATAACCTTTAATTGCTTTTAATTAACTCGGAGAACCCCTTTATGATTCACAGAGTATGTGCAATATTGAGCAAAGTGTAAAATATGTGGTGATATCAGCAATGTCTGTTTGATCAGAGGTGATCTCAGATGTCGGCCTGCATTTTCATGAACCAAAACTGACATATAAAGACAGCCATGTTCACCTTTGGCATACTCCTCTGCCAGAGATACAGCGGGCAATCCCCATGGAGGAATGTTGTCAAATACAGGTCAAATGGAGCAGCACATAGTGGAGGCTGAACCAACACCCAAAGTACTTCAAGGGGTGGATATTAGTTTTAGGATCAATGTCTTGACATGATGAGTTGACTGGAAAAGACAACTGACAACGATTAGAGTTTTCATCTCTTTATGTAGACAAGCAGTTACAACCAATCAGAATCTGTGCCCTCAGTCACAACAGGATATGGAAATATAAAAAAAAATTTTTTGTGTTTGTTCCAATTAAATTCTACAATCTCCATTTATAATCTGATATTGTACAAAAAAAAAAAGACATTGAAATAAATGATAGAGAAACGCATTTTAGCCATACAGACAGCTTGCATGTGTGCATGCCCATTTACCAGAATGCTACCATTACGCTAGCTGAATTGGGGGCAAATTGTATTGTGTGTATCCGTTTCACGACATGCAGCTAAATGATGAAATGTACAAGCTAAAAGTAGCATGAATTGTATCATTAGTAACATTTGTTTCTAACTTGTTCACATACCTTTAATAATAATTTTATTTATTGTAAAAAAAAACATTTCCTTTATTATTATTTTATGTATTAATTCTGAAGCAACAAGAAACATAAACTAAATTAAGGACAGCCTAGCACAGAAGGAGAGAGGACGGCACCTGCGGGGCTTGCAATCTATAAGGGGAGGGGGACAGATGGTTACTGGGGTTTTTTAACTTTTCGGAAGACTTGGGTTTTCTGGTTGTTAGTGAAGGGTTCGGTGGTGGAAGACATGTTAGACGTGTGGGGCAGCCACAGTTCAGGGCATGCATGAAAAAAACCCTGGAGACAATCATGTGATGTAAGAAATAAACAAGAAGGCGCTCTGTGAGGACCAGAGATTACATGGGGGAGATGTACGCAGGGGACATACAATTCGTAGAATTCTGAATAGGAGAGTATAAAAGAAAACACTGTCCATATCTCCTGCAGCCACAGTTCCACAGAATGGTGCTTTGGGGCAGATCTGTGACACAAAATATTGAAGTTATCACATACAGTGGTCCCTCAAGTTAGGCTACTTTCACACTGGTGTTTTGGCTTTCCGTTTGTGAGATCTGTTCAGGGCTCTCACAAGCGGTCCAAAACTGATCAGTTTTGCCCCAATACATTCTGAATGGAAAAGGATCCGCTCAGAATTCATCAGTTTGCCTCCGATCAGTCTCCATTCCGCTCTGGAGGCGGACACCAAAACACTGCTTGCAGCGTTTTGCTGTCCGCCTGACGAAGCGGAGCCAAACGGAATCGTCCTGACACACAATGTAAGTCAATGGGGACGGATCTGTTTTCGCTGACACAACAGAAAACGGATCCGTCCCCCATTGACCTTCAATGGTGTTCATGACAGATCCGTCATGGCTATAGAAGACGTAATACAACCGAATACGTTCATGACGGATGCATGCGGTTGTATTACTGTAACAGAAGCGTTTTTGCAGATCCATGACGTATCCGCAAAAAACGCTAAAGTGAAAGTAGCCTTACAATATTAATTGGTTCTAGGACGACCATTGTAAGTTGAGTAATCGATTCCAAAGCCCCAAAATGTCACACAAGATAATAGAAAATGAAGATTTAAGAAAAATAAGACAGATAAAACAAGCCCTTACATATAACAGTCAGTAATAGCTGCTAACCAGCAACTAATCCATCTATTTTACCAGAGAAGTGGCCTTGATTGGTTGGGTCTGAGTCTGAGGCATTGTATGTGGAGCCAACTTAAGATGGGTCAGGAAACACCATTGTATGTTGAAAATATTGTATCCTGAGGCAATTGTATCTTGAGGGACCACTGTATATGTATCATAAAGGGGCTATATTAAGCCCCCTAGAGTAGCTTAAAAAAAAAAGGGAGTGACCTGTTTCTCCAGTTTTCGGTAACACTGGTCTGGAATTCATCATGCTGTTTGTTGGCAAGCAGCAGCAAGTTATGTTCCTGAATAAGTCACGTGACCGCTGCAGCCAATCATTGTCAACAGCAGAGGACAGTAATTGGCTGCAGTGGTAATGTGCCAAATCCTGTGATGTGTACAGCGATGTGCCAGAACACAGTACGTGACCACTGCAGTCAATCTCCTCAGCTCTAGACTGCCGAGGACATTGATTGGCTGCAGTGGTGATGTGCCAAATCCTGTGATGTGTACAGCGATGTGCCAGAACACAGTACGTGACCACTGCAGTCAATCTCCTCAGCTCTAGACTGCCGAGGACAGTGATTGGCTGCAGTGGTGATGTGCCAAATCCTGTGATGTGTGCAGCGATGTGCCAGAACACAGTACGTGACCACTGCAGTCAATCTCCTCAGCTCTAGACTGCCGAGGACAGTGATTGGCTGCAGCGGTCATGTGACTTATCCAGTCACATCACCACTGCTGTTTATCGACAAACAGAGCAAGGAGTACCGGACCAGCGCCTCAGAGAACTGCACTGGAGAAACAGATGAGTATCACTTTAATTTTAAGCTATTTTCTGGGTTGTCTGAGATTTTGAATTACGGTATCTCAGACAACCCCTTTAACCCTAGGATAGGCCAATCAATCAATGTCTGATCAGTGGAGGACCAACCTGCGAGACGCCGTCTTTTAGTATAATGAAAGCTTCAGATCCCTTTGGACAGATCTGTACCAATCAAACACCGATGACCTATCTATACTAAGATAAGCTATCAGTGACAAAGTCCCAGAAAATCCCTTGGTCTATTAGTCGTATTCATGAGGACAAATGCCACGCTGCCTATGTATATGATATGATCCCATTATTCAACGAGTAAGCAGTGGATGGTAATTAAATAACTCCATAGTAGAGCATATGAAGAGAAAATGATGAATTGTTCATGTTATTTCCCAATTGTTTTTAATATGTCCCTTTGTACCTTTGCCATCGTTATTACACCCGTTTGCTTTTATGTCTGCGAGAGAGTCATTGTCCATTGTACACACTGGCACTAATAAAGCTGTGTTTAGTTTTGTTATATGGCTGCTTTTAATATGAGACTGCTCTACCTTGGCTTCAAAGTGCGGGATATAGAGTCATAAAGGGCTTATTTGCAACGTGGACCTTGCTGCCAAAAGTTCATTTGTAGTTTGAGAACAGATTAAGAAGTGATCATGCATTGTCCATATGGCATTTATTATTCTTTGCTTCATAACAAGCTGTCTACTTTTTGTAAAATGCAACATAGTTATTAATGTGTAACACACTTCCTATAGTAATGTTCTAGCAGCAAACAAGAGGTCGGTTGCTACTTACATTGCTATTCCTTTATGACACCTAAGGCCAGCAGTCACCATCTATGATCTTTAGACTAGGTGCCCCTTCAGTTATATCCAGTGATCCATATTAGTTTCCTACTAGGGTGGTGCAGAAAATACCAGAGGCAAACTGAAGCTAGAACTGATCTCGTAGTTTTCTATGGGATTGTTCATGAATCTGGTACATTACCTGTGATCGTGGTCGGAGACAACTGATATATGTACACCCAGCCTAAGGCTAGGTTCACATCTCTGGTTTGGTATTCTAGTGGTCTGTTCCAGCAAAGGAGCAGACTACCGGAATTACCATATCTGCCATAGTTGGAAAATACCGGCCACCGCCAGATCCCTATTTACTATAAAGGGATCCAGCAGGTATCTGGTGGGTTTCCAGTATCAATGCCAACTTTCTTTCAGAAAGTATTTTTTCTAGAATTTATGCCAGTTCCCTGCCAAATCCCATTATATTGAATGAGGGTGTGGTGGTGCCCACAGGTGTCCAACTGTGCCACATACGGTAATTTCGGTAGTCTGCTCCTCTACCAAACAAAGATGTGAACCTAGCCTAACACTGGTAAGGTTTATAAGCCTGGACTACAGATTACCAAAAATAAGGGGTCAAAGGACTAAATGTTGTATTATCAGGAGGTCTGTCTGGAGATCTTCTCATTATAAAGAGGTGCATTGGCCCTGTGATCACCCGTGGTGCCATTATTTGCTTTCTTTCTTGGTAACCTATTGCATAAGATCAATCCTTGTTTGTTCTTTATTGCATTACAAGGACCTTTATCTCTGTTTTTTTAAAACAACCATTAATTTTACAGACAGCGATAACATATCTTAATACATTATTACTCACAGGTCCATTGATCTTTATACTGCTGTTAATTAGATTTATGGGAAATATTTAAGACCCTGGCAGCAAATGTTATAGTCCAATGATTGTCTCTTTAATCAGTTGAAATCTGACATTTACGGAAGTTCTTTTATTTCTTACCTGTTTATGCAGCCTTCTTCAAGGAGGATTGGGCTGTCTTGTGCCAACTGTCACACATCAACTACGACATTATGGCGCAGGAATACAGAGGGTGAGCCTGTATGCAATGCCTGTGGCCTGTACATGAAGTTACATGGGGTATGTTTTACTTTTTCTTGCTACATTTCTTTTGCTATAAGTCCTAATTTTCAATATATATCATATTATAGCTGTTGGAGCCTGTTAAAGGGTTTTTTGAACATTTTTTTTAACTGATGATCACCCGTCGATCAGCTATTTGAGAAGGCCGCAGCACTGGCAGTAGCATCGGGGCCTTCTCCAGCTTTTCCTAGACCAGTGATGTCACGTTCAGCAGTCACATGGCCTAGGCACAGCTCAGCCCCTATTGAAGTGAATGGGGCTGACCTGCAATACCAAGCACAACCAGTATACAATGTACTATGCTATGCTTGGTGAGCTGAGAGAAGGCAGTGGCCCGACTGTGAGCGGTGCCTTCTCAAACAGCTGATTGGCAGGGGTCCTGGGTGTTGGAGCCTCACCAATCCGATACTGATGACCTATTCTAAGGAGAGATCATCAGTATAAAAGTTTCAGAAAACCCCTTTTACTCCCAATTTTTTTGAAAGATATTAGTGATCACTTGTTCAACAGAATTTTTTCAATATTGTCAATTATGGGATTCTTCTACATTTACTAGGTATTGCACATGGACACTTGGGGTCTGTGCTTCATGTTCTGTAGGAAGTCATTAAAAATCTAAGCAGTGCCTCCCTCCTATATTTAATATCTACCTCTGTATATAAGCAACTATTGATGCAAATACGCTCTGTATAAATGTAGAGATTTAAGACATATAAGCAATGTTGCCCCCCTGGAGTAGAAGTCCAAATGATCCATAACAAATACCATGTTAAAAATTAGGGCACATTTAATATAATCTTTTTATAGTGATTTTTATGGAAAAATAGAGCCCTTCCAGGGTGTAAGCTTTGCAAAGGTGAATTGACAGGTTACAAGTCCATTTGTGGAAAACAGGACATTTTATATATTTAGGAAGCGGAATGTATTGTAGATTTATATTCCCTTTTATATATTTAGGAAGAATAATCTTGTATTCCTGTTCTTGCAGGTTCCTCGACCACTGGCTATGAAGAAAGAAGGGATCCAAACTAGAAAGCGAAAGCCAAAGAATCTAAATAAGTCAAAGTCCTCTTCTAGTAATGGTAGGTTGTACGTGTGTGTGTATATATATATATATATATATATATGTTTGAAAATGAAGACATTGAATCCATCTTCCAATAAAAGCAGTGTCATGAGTAAGGGTCTTTAATCCATGATCTGAAATGCGTAGACGTTGTTTGTGCTTATCTTGGATTTTACTGCTAGGAGGAATAAAGGTCATCGCTTTTATTGGAAGTTGGATTCAATCTCTTCATTTTCAAGTTGCCTTGTATGCCCTATTCTAGGCATTTCCATGCTTCCTAAATGAAGCAGGGGAGCGCTGCTGAGCTTTTTTTTTTAGACTATATATATATATATATATATATATATATATATATATATATAATTTTTTATATATATATACTGTATATATAATTTTTTTTCCGTTTATTGAATTTTTTCGTTTATATATATATAATGAATGGAATTTAAAAAAAGTTCACAAATAATTACATAAAGTGTGTTATTGAAGTGAAATATCTTACATTGTTGTCAGAGAGTAATGCCCCAGTAGACGTCTGCTTTCCTCTGCATGGTAAAACATAAACTGTGAATTTAGTTTATGACCTCTTGTGGGGAATATTTTATGTAAAGAAATACAAAATATGTAAAAACAATTTGCAGAAAAAATTAAATGCAAATACAACGAAGAGAAAAAAAAACGAACCAAAATAATACTGAAACCAACATTGATCCAGCAAAACATTACATATCACGTCAAAGCAAACTAATGAAATTAGGGAACCTTTTGAAACATTTTTTAAAATAATTTACTCCTGCTAAATTGTTGAAGCTTGCAGTTCCATTCCTTTGTTAAAGAACTGTGACATCCTATGCTTCAGTTTGCATAATGATGCTGCTGCCACCAGAGAAAGATCTCGGTCTTCACTTTGTATTGTTATGGATGGTTTGCAGATGCCTTCATATCCTCCAGCTGAGCCCTCTAGTGCTAAACCTATGCAAATAGAAGGATAGGGTATCGGGGCAGAATAGCTGGAGAAAATAAATACATACAAAAATGTCAGAAACCATGTAAATCATATCTATTATTCTGCACTCAAGTTCAAAGCTATTGGCCACATTTTCTCTGAAAGGGGCTTTCTGGTATTTTCATATTGATGGCATATCCTCAGGATAGGTTCTCAAGATGATCGGTGGGGGTCCTACTCCCGGTAACCCTACCGATCAGCTGTTCAAAGAGGCCGTAGAGCTCACGTTAATCAGTCACATGGCAGGTGCTACTCAGTCCCATTGAAGTGAATGGCGCTCAGCTGCGATATCAAGCACAGCTGCTATCAAATGGACGTCGCTGTTCTTGGTAAGCGGGAAGGATGCAGCAACACTCACTAGAGGATTCAGCAGGGGTGCCGGGAGTCAGACCCCTTTCATTCTCATATTGATGACCTATCCTGAGGGTAGGCAATCAATATCAAAATCCTGGAAAACCCTTTTAAGCCATGTACAGTGGCGACAAAATAAAAAAAAAATGAATTTCCTGTAGCTCCTGTGATATATCTATAAACCACCACGTACATCAAAATCTTATTATAGCGTATATGTCATTTCTAGGTACTGGTAACCACCAAATCCCTATGACTCCGACTTCCACAACGTCATCCACAAACTCTGACGACTGTGTAAAGAACGGTTCTCCTAACAATCAGAGCACAGCTTCTGGGGTAAGTGTCATACGATAACATAAGAATACAACACAACGTCTTATCTTTCCCACTATCTTATCTTGAGGAAGTTATCTCGGCAAACATTTAGCTTTCAATGTCTGATAGCATGTATGCAAGAAAATCATAAGTCATAACCAAGCCAATATAAAAAGTAGGATTCTGTTTCAATTTGGTTAAGTTGTATCTAAAAGATAAGTGCCTAATTGCTAGTCATACACACAATGACTTTTTATTTCTATATTTTATTTTAAAACAGTCATGGTTTTTGTGACCTTTGACACAATCCTTTTCATTGGTTTTTACTTCTTTTAAAATTGTTTTATCATGGAGGAAACCCTATTCCAAATGTAACATTTATTACTGCTCCTGTCTTCTGAGGAACCCCTAAGCAGGTTCCAGGGCTAGCTGAATTCCAACCTTAAAGGGAACTAACGGTCCAGTCCCCTACTGAGTAGATGAATGCTCTATGTTTATAATCAATTAAAACAGACCGGATTCAAGAATCTGAACCTCTTTAAGAAATCTTTACTACAGTATAACCAATGAGAACTAAGAAAAACATTTCATTGCAAGTTTAGGGTGCATTCACACAACCACATGTATTTTGCGGTCTGCAAAAATATGGATGACATCCATGTGACGTTCATGTTGCATCAGTTTTTTTTTGTCTGTGGATCCATTTTAACAATGCCTATTGACAAGAATAGGACATGTTCTATATTTTTTGTGGGACTACAGACATATGGATGTAGACAGCACACTGTGCGCTGTCAGTATCTTTTGCGGACTCATTGATATGAATGGGACTGCATCCAATCAGCAAAAAATGTGGATCGGATGCGGACCAAAAATACGGGACCTTAGATAGATATGATTCTTATATGAGGTCATCAGCAAACCGAATCACGTACTAGGAAGCAAATATTTTGAGATGAACCGCCATAACACTATAAGGGTATGATGCAGTGGATTCTCCTTTTTTTTTTTTTATCCCCCTCTGATTTTGGTTTCCAAAACTTCAGAAATTCTGACTATGTGGATGCAACCTGGGGCACCCTGGTCCTGTGGGATCCAGAATGTTGTATAAGGAATCTCACAAGTAGACAATGAGAGAAACAGAAAAATGATTCATCATTACATTTACAACGTGCATATTGGCTAGTTATATTAAGTGTGATGCTTCCATGTTTTATTCCATTCTGTAACGCTTTTTATTCATACATATAGAGACTCTCAGGATTATGGACATATACAAATAACAGAGCTCAGTAAAAGTAAAGGAATGCTAAAAGAATTCAGTGTTTAGGGCACTAAATGGATTTATTGCAAAACAGTTCCAAGTACTGAAGGACTCTGGCTTAGATCTATTCACTAGAAAGTTGTGTCAGCAATTTTATCTTCATACCACAGATATTTTATCTACACGCCCAAACCATATTCACTATGACGCTTCGCTGTGTATCAAAGGCAAAAATATAGATTTTTGCTGTATGTTGATCCATATTAAAACAGCAGGAGATCATCATCACAATAATTAAAAGAATTCATTGAATTATTTACATTAAAACCTAGATGGTTACATTATCAAGATTATTGATAATTCTTTCTGTCTCTCGAGGTGGAAAATAAAATGCACCAACCCTCCTAAAGGGCACACTAAGGCCACTTTCACACAGTCAGTGTTTGATCCATGATTTCCATCAAAGGTTGTGAGCCAAAACCAGGAATGGAGGCTACACAGAGATAAGGTATAATGGAAATATTTGCTCCTGTTTTTAGTTTTTTACCTGTACCTGGTTTTGGTTCACAATCACTGCTGGAAATCACTTATCACACACTGACCATTGACTGTGTGCCTATAGTCTCAGTATTATAGTAACGCATAGTAGAGTAAAGCAGGGTATATAGGCACCTGAATAGCGTCACTGTGCCAAAAATTGGTGCACTTTATTTTGAACATTTTGTACCAAAGGAAGCCGACCAGTAGGTGGCATAAAGTTAGACAAAAATGTCTTGCCATGCACCAACTTTATTCACGTTGTTCCAGCAGGCTGTTCGAGCAGAGAACAGCCTACCGGAGCTATCTGTGTCTGGCATTGGCAGATGTTACGGGAATGCCGCCGACCCTATTGACTATAATGTGTCCTTCTTTTGATGCAACCCATAATTTTATTGGCCTTGGCAGCAGCTGCCTGATACTAGTTGCTAGAAACCGGGGGCGCTATACTTGTATAACGTGGGATTATTTAACGGTTACCCGGCTGTCAGTGTTAGTTTATTACCACTTCTGTATATTCCTTCAGTTGGTGCATAGTGCTTAATGAGCTCTAAGCAATGATTAGATGAGTCGGCTAAGCCGCTTCCTTTACTGTACCCAGTGATCATGTTATTGCTGGATGTCTCAGGCACAGCAGAGCTGCTGGGTCTTAGCAGACCCTGATCAGCTCTGCCTGTGTCAAATGCTCCCACAGGGAGGGCTGTTTTCTCTGTAACCAGGGCTCCTTTGGATGACCTTATCTCTGGGTAGGCTTCACTACAGGTTTTGGCTCACAATAACTGATGGAAATAACTGATCAAATAACTGGTGTGACCTCAGCGTTAGGGCTCATGCACACGATCATATGTATTTAGCAGTCCGCAAAAAACAGATCTGCAAAAAATACGGATTACGTCCATGTGCATTCCATATTTTGCGGGACAGAACAGCTGGACCCTAATAGAACAATTCTATCCTTGTCCGTAATGCGGACAATAATAGGGCATGTTCTATTTTTTTTGCAGAACGGAAATACAGACATACGGAAACTGAATGGACATGTAGTAAGTTCAGTTTTTTTTGCGGTTCCATTGAAATAAATGGTTCTGCATACGGTCTTAAAAAAAACCCCGGAATGAACATGGAAAGAAAATACGTTCGTGTGCATGAGCCCTTAAACGAGAAAAAAAAATGCCCACAACGACTAAAACAGTCACCATTATCACCCTATTCATGTGAAAATATATTATGTAGCAAAACGACCAACAGAATTTATTTTGTTTGATACATCAGACACCCGCGGCTAATGTCCACAACTGGTGGTAATGCTAGTAGTGGACTTTTAAACCTTCAGATGCTGTGGTCAAACGTGACCACAACATCTGGACACACTAAAACCTAGAAGTGTGCACTTCCAGGTTGCTATGGCTCCCCCCGGCGTGGTTTAGGGGAAGCCGGAGTGTGTGTGCGGCAGCCCCTGTCCTCCTGTGTGACAGGAGGTTACAGCACATTAGTTCCTATGGAGCCCCTGTCTGTTGCAGGGCTCCATAGGAACATAGTATAATTCCCATAGAAATAATGCATTAGAATCTATGAAAGAAGCAATCTAATGTTTGCTTTTTAGAAAAAAAATGTGTAAAAATAAATAAATGTTTTTTTTTTTATATAAAAATTTTATTCACCCCCCTTTCCCCAAAATAAAAAAATAAATAAAAAAAACGCCTGTACTATTAAATATTTATCCCATACAGAAAATGGCAAAACGTCAATATGGCTGATTTGCAGTTTTTTGATTGCTTCTCCTCCCACAAAAAAATTAAATGAAAAGTGATCAAAAAGTAGTACACCATAGTGCTAGGGGGCTCGAGCCAAACACCTCGGGATGCACAATGGAAGTCAATGAGAGAACCCGAGCATTAAACCAGGCACCCCCTGCTCTGAAGAGGGGAGGGTGTATGGTTCATACGAAAAGTTCCTAAATTGATGGAAACACCACTGAAATGGTTCGGGAACAGCATGGGGTGGATGTCTGGCTGCATCTTGGACTCCCAGGTCGCTGCTGGGAACGATGTTGTCCGAGTAGTACGCCACTTTTACAGGCTGGTGATGGATCATGTGATGGACCATGTGATGAGCGCAGTGACGTCACCAAAGGCCCTTTTCTCCCAGGTCCTCAAAGAATAAGAAAGAAGACAAGCCAGGCTGCGCCGAAAAAGGGGATGAGGTAAGTTTAATTATTATTTTTTTTTTTAACCCCTCTATCCCTAATTTACTTAGCATTCTGTATGAAGAATGCTATTATTTTCCCTTATAACCATGTTATAAGGAAAAATAGTAAAGATCAGGTCCCCATCCCGATTGTCACCTAGCAAACATGCGTGAAAATCGCGCCTCATCCGCAGCCCCCCGTTCACTTCTATGGGGCCTGCATTGCGTGAAAAACGCACAATATAGAGCATGCTGCCATTTTCACCGAACGCACAAGTGATGCGTGAAAATCACAGCTCATGTGCACAGCCCCATAGTAATAAATGGGTCCGGATTCAGTGCGGGTGCAATGCGTTCACCCCACGCATTGCACCCGCGTGGAAAACTCGCCCGTATGAAAGAGGCCTTAGGAAACATTCTTTCCTGTATATTTACTTGTATATAAAGTGCAAGTGCTGCCAAAAATTACAAGGAAGAGGCACTCCGATACAACCTGTATATCACATAAAGGAGGGCCTCATTCACATTGTGGTACAATTGTTCAGGTAGTGGGACTCCTACACTCATAAAGCCTATGCACTAAGTGAAAGGGCTGCCAAAAATTACAAGGAACCAACGTTTCATTACACCCTTTATTACACATAAAGGAGGGCATCATACACCATTAAAAAATTATGATTGATGGCCTGCTGGTGAGCTGACAATCTAAAAAATTATATGCGAGGGCCTGCAGGTGAGCTGACCCTGTAAAAGATTTTAGGTGCGGGCCTGCTGATGAGCTGACCCTGTAAAACATTATATGCAAGAGCCTGCAGGTGAGCTGACCTTGTAAAAGATTGTAGGTGAGGGCCTGCTGGTGAACTGACCCTCTAAAAAATTATATGCGTGGGCCTGCACCTGAGCTGACCCTATAAAAGATTTTAGGTGCGGGCCTGCTGGTGAGCTGACCCTGTAAAACATTATATGAGGGCATGCAGGTAAGCTGACCCTGTAAAAGATTGTAGGTGAGGGGCTGCTGGTGAGCTGACCCTGTAATAGATTATATGCGAGGGCCTGCAGCTGAGCTGACTCTCTAAAAAATTATATACGAGGGCCTGCAGGTGAGCTGACCCTGTAAAATTTTATATGCGAGGGCATTATATGCAATGAATAAGCATGTTGATATGATGGAAGAGGAGGAGGAGGATGAGAAAAGGAACATTCAACCATATACCCTTGTTTGTGGTGGAAGGGGTGCATGGGAATACAGTGTATTCAGTACATTATAAACAACACATTTAAAGTGCCTTTATGTTCAGCCGCTTTCCTCTGGTGGAGTCGAGAAGTCGTGGTCAATCAATCCTTGTTCATTTTTATAAGAGTTAACCTGTCAGCATTTTCAATTGACAGGCGGATATGCTTATCTGTTATAATGCCACCAGCAGCACTAGATACCCACTCAGACAAAACGCTGGCAGCAGGGCAGGCCAGCACCTCCAAGGCGTAGAGCGCCAGTTCGTGCCACGTGTCCAGCTTGGATACCCAGTAGTTGTAAGGCACTGAGGGATCATTTAGGATGCTGTGTACTCCCTTCCCCATCTTCCAAAATGTTTCCCTCCTTGTCACAGTAGGCCGTGGATCAGGGTGAGGGTGCTGGTGGGGTGTCATGAAACTGTCCTAGGCTTTAAAGTGTGTTGCCCTGCCTCTGTTGGAACTGCTGTGTGTTCTCCTGGTCTCCCCTCCTAAGTTTCCCAAGGAACTACGGACTCTGCCGCCAGCGTTGTCAGATGGAAATTTTTTGGAGCAATTTTTCAACAAGGTCCTTCTGGTATTACACCGGTTTGCTCGTCCTCTCCACCAGAAGAATGAGAGATGAGAAGTTCTCTTTGTAGCGGGGGTCGATAAGGGTGAACAACTAGTAATCCGTATTGTTAAAATGCGTATAACGCGCGGGTCGCTGGAAAGGCAGCCTAACATGAAGTCAGCCATGTATGCCAGAGTACCAACAGGCAAGACTTCGTTGTCCTCCTCAGGAGGATGACTCTCAATCTCCTCATCACTTTCCTCCTCTTCTGCCTACCCACGCAGAACAGATGGAATTAAACTTCCATTTGTACTACCATCTGTAGCGGAGGCAACCGTCTCCTGCTTCTCCTCCTCCTCTTAATCGTCCAATTCGCGCTGAGAAGACGAACTGAGGGTGGTCTGGCTATCACCCTGCATATCGTCCTCCCCCATTACCACCTCTTCCACATGCAAAGTGTTGTCCTTAAAGAGGACCTTTCACCGATTATTACAATGTGAACTAAGTATACAGACATGGAGAGCGGCGCCCGGGGATCTCACTGCACTTACTATTATCCCTGGGCGCCGCTCCGTTCTCCCGCTATGCCCTCCGGTATCTTCGGTCACTAAGTTATTGTAGGCGGAGTCTGCCCTTGTTCTGCTGTAGCGCTGGCCAATCGCATTGCAGAGCTCACAGCCTGGGAGAAAAGAACCTCCCAGGCTGTGAGCTCTGCGCTGCGATTGGCCAGCGCTACAGCAGAACAAGGGCAGACTCCGCCTACAATAACTTAGTGACCGAAGATACCGGAGGGCATAGCGGGAGAACGGAGGGCATTGCAGAGCTCACAGCCTGGGAGAAAAGAACCTCCCAGGCTGTGAGCTCTGCGCTGCGATTGGCCAGCGCTACAGCAGAACAAGGGCTGACTCCGCCTACCATAACTTAGTGACTGAAATCTCCAAATCTCGCCTACCATAACTTAGTGACCGAAGATACCGGAGGGCATAGCGGGAGAACGGAGCGGCGCCCAGGGATAATAGTAAGTGCAGTGAGATCCCCGGGCGCCGCTCTCCATGTCTGTATACTTAGTTCACATTGTCATAATCGGTGAAAGGTCCTCTTTAATTGTGAGCAGCGAGCGTTTGAGTAGACACAGAAGTGGGATGGTTACGCTGATAATAGCATTATCGCCGCTCACCATCTGTGTTGATTCTTCAAAGTTTCTTAAAACCTCACAGAGGTCAGACATCCATGCCCACTCCTCACTTGTGAATAGCGGAAGCTGACTGGAAAGGCGATGACCATGTTGCAGCTGGTATTCCACTACTGCCCTCTGCTGCTCACAAAGCATGGCCAACATGTGGAACGTGGAGTTCCAGAGCATGCTCACGTCGCACAACAGCCGGTGAGCTGGCAATTTCCAGCGCTGCTGCAGCGTTGACAAACCGACTGAAGCTGTCGATGACTTGCGGAAAAAATGCACACACGCGGTGCACCTTCACCAGTAGCTCAGGCAAATTGGGGTAGGTCTTGAGAAACCGCTGAAGTTTAAGATGTGGGCTAGGCATAGGATGTGTGTGAGCTTGCCGAGCTCCAAAGCGGCCACCAAATTACGGTCATTATCAGACACATCCATCCGTGGTCCTAGGTTGAGTGGCGAGAGCCACAGCTTAGTCTGGTCTCTTATCCCCTGCCACAGCTCTGTGGCGGTGTGCTGTTTGTCACCTAAGCAGATCAGCTTCAGCACGGCATGTTGATGCTTCCCCACTGCAGTGCTACCGACTGATGGCTGAGTGGTGGCGCACGCGGATTATTTAGAGGTGGAAGTGGAGAAGGAGGCGGAGGAGGAGAATTGGGGGGTTGGAGCCGCGGAAACCCTGTGGCAGCGGAAACCCTGATGGAATTAGGGCCCGCAATCCTTGGTGTCGGTAGCACCTGTGCCATCCCAGGGTACGACTCGTTCCCCCGGCCTCCACAATGTTCACCCAGTGTGCGGTCAGGGAAATGTAGCATCCCTGGCCGAATGAACTTGTCCATGTATCCGTGGTTAAGTGGACCTTCCCTGTAACTGCGTTGGTCAGGGCACGTGTGATGTTACGGGACACATGTTGGTGTAAGGTGGGCATGGCACACCTTGAAAAATAGTGGCGGTTGGGGACTGCGACATCAGGCCACGGAAGGCCTCAGTGTCCACAAGCCTAAATGGCAACATTTCCAGGGCCAGTAATTTTGAAAGTTGTGCATTTAGTACTATGGCCTGTGGGTGGGTGGATGGGGATTTGCGCTTGCGTTCAAATTCCTAGGGTAAGGACATTTGTACGCTCCGTTGGGACACGGAAGTGGATGTGGTCGCTGATGGTGCTTGCGAAGGTCCAGGTGCAGGGCGGGATGCATCCGGGCCTGCGCCTTTGACAGAGGACTGGCCAGCACGTAACACAGGGGAAGAGGAGGCAGTGGTGTGACCCGCAGACACAGACTGTGGACCCAGGCGTTCGGCCCACTTATTACAGTGTTTAGATGCCATGTGGCGGATCATGCTGGTGGTGGTGAGGTTGCTAGTGTTCACGCCCCGACTCATTTTGGTATGGCACAGGTTGCAAAGTACTATTCTTTTGTCGTCCGCACTTTCCTCAAAAAAGCGCCATACTACAGAACACCTACCCCTTGGCAAGGGAGATTTCTGCAAGGGGGTGCTCCGTGGAACAGTTGCGGGCCTGTTTGGTGTGGACCGCGCCTTCTCCCTTTTGCCACCCCACTGCCTCTTCCAGCCTGTTGCGGTGCAGCAGATCCCTCCCCCTCTGTACTGCTGTCATCGCTCGGCTTTCCACCTTCCCAGGTTGGGTCAGTGACTTCATCGTCCACCACCTTCTCTTCCACTTCCTCACTCTGCTCATCCTCGTGACTTGTTGACCTATCCACAACCTCAGTGATTGACAACTGTGTCTCATCCTCTTCATCACCCTCTTGACAGTAATTGACTTATTGGCAACTGTGTCTCATCATCATCATCCACCTCATTAAACACTAATTGCTGTTCCCCACCGTCATCTTCTTGTGACTGGAGATGCTCAAGAGTTTGGGAATCAGGGCACAAGATCTGTCCCTCTTCAAGCGTGCTTGGCGAGAGGGCCAAATCAAGGAATGGCGCAGAAAATAGCTCCTCAGAATATCCGAGTGTGGAATCACTTGTTTTCCCAGGACTCTCCATGGTGGGAGGAAGGAGGATCAGGGTCAGGATTGTGTTGACCAGACTACCGAGACTGGACTTGGTGGAAGACAGGGTGGTGCTTAAGCGACTGGAAGCATTATCTGCTGCAATCCAACCGACCACCTGGTTGCACTGGTTTGACTTCAAAAGTGGTGTTTGCGCCGTCCTGCAAACTGGGACATGAAGCTAGGTATCGTGGATTATTGTTTTTCTTGTGCTCTGGCAGCAGGCAAAGTTTAAACGCGCCCAGGGCCACGGCCTCTACGTGCACCATCAGCATCACGGCCACTTCCCCGTCTCTTACTGCTCGCCTTCTTCATATTAAATGTTATATATGCTTGAAAGTATGTCACACGTACAGTAGCGTAGGATTTGGAAGTGTATGCGCAAATTTTTTTAAAAAGGTATTTGGGATGTGGAAACGTCACACAGGAGATATGCCACAGATAATGTCAATGCTGTCACCAGCGACTAATAACAAATTACAGGGAATGTCACAGGTATTTGGGATGAGGAAACGTTATACAGGAGAGGTACTACCGGTAATCTCACTGTCCAAAGCGTCTACGTAAAAAGTACACTATATGTCACAGATACATTTTTTAAGTGCACACTTTACACTGGAGATGTGGCATTTGTAATGTCACTGTCAGAAGCGGACACCGTCTATTGAAAAAGTTCACTGGATGTCACAGATATTTTTGGGATGTGCACACTTTACACTGGAGATGTGGCGCAGCTAATGGCACTGTCAGAAGCGGACACCGTCTACGGAAAAAGTACACTGGATGTCACAGAGATTTTTGGGATGTGCACACTTTACATAGGAGATGTGGCGCAGCTAATGTCACTGTCCGCAGCAAACACCAGTTACGGGAAAAGTACACTAGATGTCACAGATTCTTTTTGGATGCGCACACTTTACACTGGAGATGTGGCACAGCTAATGCCGCTGTCTGCAGCGGCCTAACTATTGTATGCTATTTAGCACAGGATGCGCTAAAAATAGATATTGCTGCCACACACAACAGTCCTTTGAAGGACTTTTGATTCTGTAAAGTTTTAGCTATTTAGCACAGGTTGCGCTAAGGATATAGATTGCTGCTGCCACACACAATAATCCGGAAAAGGACTTTTGGGTCCCTGAAGTTTTAAAAATATTAGGTAAAAATATTCTTAAATCACTCCCTACACTGTCTGTCCCTTCCTCAGCACAGCACTCCCTGACTAATAATGAGCCGAACATGCGTCATCGGGTGCTATATAGCACAGGATGACGCGTTCCGGCCAGCCAATCACTGTAATGGCAGCAGCCAACATGGCTACGACATTACAGTGAGGGCAGTACCTACCTGCACGTCTATTGGCTGCGTAGCAGCCAAGAAACTTGCGGGGCGGAGACTTGAGCATTGCGCTCGCGCACATGCGGTATTCGGCCGAATACCGCCATGTGCCAAACATCGAAAGGCTCGAGCCAAACTGGTGTTCAGCCGAGCATGCTCGATCATCACTAGTACACACCCCAAATTGGTAAAGTACAGATCACCCCACGAAAAATGAGCCCCACACAGCTCCATAAACATAACAAAAAAAAAGTCTGAATATGGAGACGAAACTAATTATTTTTTTTTCAAGGTTTTCTTTTTTTTTTTCTAGTATAAAAACCCAAGAAAAACTATGCATATGTGGTATTTCCGTAATCAAACCTACTTGGAGAATGAAAGTAACTGGTCAGTTTTACTGTAAAGAGAATGCTGTAAAAGAA
This sequence comes from Bufo bufo, assembly GCF_905171765.1. Lineage (NCBI taxonomy): Eukaryota > Metazoa > Chordata > Amphibia > Anura > Bufonidae > Bufo > Bufo bufo. The sequence goes on along the minus strand of NC_053393.1, from coordinate 159,252,780 downwards.
AAACCCATGCGTTTTTTTTCCCTATCTCACCTCCTTTGGGATTTTTTTTCAGCTTCGTGCTATATTGTATGTAATATTAAATGGTGGAATTGGAAATTGCAATTTGTCCCCCAAACAACAAGCCCTCATATGGCTATGTGAACGGAAAAATAAAAAAAGTTATGGCACTAGAAAGGCAGGGAGTAAAAAACGTAAATGCAAAAATGAAAAAAAAAAAACAACTCCAGGGCTGAAAGAATAAAGAGCTATAGTTTGACTTTTAGATTTAGTATACATTTTACTGCAAATAAAGCTAAAAAAAACTCCGAAAACTAAATAAAATTTTTGGTAGTCACACAATAAAAAAGTAAGGGCCGTTAAACCACCACATGTGCTAAATCATGAAAAAGCATTTTCAGGCCTGGTCATTAGGGAACAACCGCAAGGAATGGCCGCACTGTGGTAGAATTCCATCTTGTTAACCAATGAAGACCGTGCTGTTTAGTTGGTCTGCATTGTTAATGGCTGCGTGGTATTGAAGGTGCAGCGGGTCCATTAACAATGCAGACTGACAAAACAGTGCACTCATTGGTTTTAACAAGAGCCAGCTGCATCCCGTACGGGCACTTGATACTCAACCTCAGCCATGACTGCGACGTGTGGTTGTACCCTAAAAGGATTAATTTAGTGCTGTAATGCATTATAGGCATCTGAATATCTTTATATGAAGATTATATATCATCCCCAACATGACTGAGTCGTTTGGTTGTACCCTAAAAGGATTAATTCAGTGCTGTAATGCATTATAGGCATCTGAATATCTTTATATGAAGATTATATATCATCCCCAACATGACTGAGTCGTTTGGTTGTACCCTAAAAGGATTAATTCAGTGCTGTAATGCATTATAGGCATCTGAATATCTTTATATGAAGTTTTTCCTTTAAGATTACTATATGACACTTACTAACATAGCCTATGTTGAAATTCTGCACCATTTTCTAAATTTTATAATGTATGCCCCCTTGTTTACACAGTCTTTTGTGCTGCCCACTCAGAGGTCCTGTCCATAAAATGGCCGTTGATGGTGGGTCATGTGACCAGGCAGATCACCTCTATGTGATGCTTCCTCCAGTCCAATACACTGCACCTGCCATGTTGGAAGTTTAATGCAGGTGCACTGTGTTTGAATGAAGGAGACATCACATGTTGGTGATTTGTCTGGTCACATGACCCACCATCAGCAGCCATTTTATGGACAGGACCTCTGTATGGACGGCACAGAAGGAGGATTTCTTGTGAAATATAGAAAATGGTGCAGAATTTTAACAAAGGCTATATTAGTAAGTGCCGTATAATCATCTCACATATACATTGGTTAATAGTAACTAGAAAGTGGCCAACCCCTTTAAGTAACTATTTTACCTTTTGAACTTGGGTGGGGGAATACAGTTAATCAATGACCTATAAATGGCACTATGTGACTTCATATCATTGGCCGATGGCTGCAATTCCATAGTTAGTAGATCCTTCTTTCAAATCTTGATGCCATAATTTACAGTGACAACTTAAGTATAGCCGCATTGAATTCCTAGCAGAGAGCGCCTGATATGTCTGGCTCTGTGAACTCCTCAGAGAAAAAAGAAAACACGTCTATCTTGAAGTTCTGAGTTTGGAATCCTTTGCTTGAAGTATCAGATATTGTTGAGCAACTTAACAACTATATTTCTAGAGGAACATAAATAGAAATAAATGTAGATAATAGGTCATATTCTAACTCGCACATATATTTACCCCTCACAATACGTTATTTGATGCAATATAACCTTAGGGAAATCCTGTGTGTCAGTCTAGGCGGTCATATTGTGGTCTAAATAACGGAGGATGTATTGTGTCTATTTCAAACAAACCTTTTAAAAAAAAAGAAAGAAAAGAGAAAACTGTTGATTGTTGGCACAATGGGGCAGATTTATTAATCTGGGCATGCCATACAAACAGGGTGCAGGCACATATCCTGTTGATGAATGTGGCATAGGCTAGAAAGAATATCAGATTGGGCCTGGCACTGTTTTATAGCGAAGTGATAAATCTGTCCCTATGTGTAAATATATGGCAGATGTTTGCGCACCATATTTTATGACATATTTGCACCATTATAATCCAGTGTCTTTATAAAGTAATTAACAATTTTTTTTTTCTGTAGACTATAATCAATGATTTTCAGTCCACAACCTATTTTTTCCCCACTTTTTTGCAACCTTCAAAGTAAATAATTTTATTACTATGACTGTTTTTATTATAAAATGTATATATTCTTATGAAATAGCAGCAAACAGTTTTTGCATTCACCCAGGAAGAAACTTGTTCCTACGTTGTTACCACTATTTTACAAAATGAATATGATATAGACTTTAGGATCTGTTGAGTCATTCAGCTGTTTATAAGACAGAAAGCTGCTTAAGGCTACTTTCACACCTGCGTTTAGGTCGGATCCGTCTGGTATGTGCCCAGACGGATCCGCACCTATAATGCAAACGCTTAGATCCATTCAGAACGGATCCGTTTGCATTACCATGAACAAAAAAAAAAAAAAAATTTTTTTTTTTTGTTCATGATAATGCAAACGGATCCGTTTTGACTTTACATTGAAAGTCAATGGGAGACGGATCAGTTTGAAAATTGAGCCATACTGTGTCAACTTCAAACGGGTCCGTCCCCATTGACTTACATTGTAAGTCTGGACGGATCCGTTTGCCTCCGCACGGCCAGGCGGACACCTGAACGCTGCAAGCTGCGTTCAGGTGTCCGCCTGCTGAGCGGAACGGAGGACAAACGGAGCCAGACTGATGCATTCTGAGCGGATCCGCATCCATTCAGAATGCATTAGGGCTGGACGGATCCGTTCGGGGCCGCTTGTGAGCCCCTTCAAACGGAACTCACAAGCGGAGCCCCGAACGCTAGTGTGAAAGTAGCCTAACTCATTGACTTAAGAAATCACATTAGAAATGCAAATACTTACATCTGTTTAGATTGTAGGTATCTTTTTCTATTTTCACTTTTCTACACATTTTACCCTTATATTATCATAGTTGACAGCATAGATAAAACATCTATACCACACACAGCCTGTGAATGTCGTGTCTTAACCAAGTTAACATATTTACTGCTTACTGTCTTACCACCGATTTTTAATTTGTGTCCTTTTTATGTTCTTTTTGAAGGTTGGGTCATTGTTAATGTCTTCTCAGCAAAGTGGGAGCACAAGCCCAGCTAACAATGCACTAAAGTACACAGGGCAAGATGGGCTGTACTCAGCTGTCAGTTTGGGATCCCCCTCTGAAGTTGGCGGTTCTGTCCGACAAGATTCTTGGTGTGCCCTGGCCTTGGCTTGATAACTGTTGGAATGTTTTTTTGCTTCAGTAAACCTCCTCCTTGTACTTTTTAAAGCCAAGTCTGCAGATTTCCATGAAGACTACTTTATAATCCTTAGTGCCTTGGTTTATGTGGAGATTTATGGAGAACATTGTAAAACATCTATGCAAGAGGATTGAGACCAATATCTTTCGAGATCATGTTCTAAGAAGCCACTATTGAATGAACTTCCTAAACTGGATGATGCATTTACTCCTCATTAGAAGAAGGCCTTTATACTCCATCACACATGCTGCCTTGTGAAAAGACACTTGACCATGTTTTACTTTACAGGCTTCCAGTTGGTGAATCTCACTTTATTCCCTCATTTATCTTAAATGGCTAAATCCACTATTTCAACTTTTCTAATCATCTCAAGAAGTTTTTGCTTCTGTCACTCCTGTCCTACTCTATCCAGTAGAAGGAGATCACATTCTATTTTCTACAATTCAAGCCTGATTCTCCTTGTAGCAACATTAAACACAGCTTTACTTGACTTTGGCAGATTGTTGAAACCAGATATCATTCACTGGTTGCCAAACTAGGCTAGCTATGAGAATGCCAAATGGTCTTGAGGATAAATAGCTGCATATCCTCCTGGTTGTTGGGTTGTCTATTGTGTATGCACACATACAAAACTGAACCACAATAAAAAAATGTATTCATGTGTTTAGGGCTGATGAGAGTCGTGTGAGCAGGAATGGTGTTGGGTCGGTTTTCCATCAGATTTGGCTTCTCCCAAATGTAGATTATACATTTTTTTTAGAGAGGAAAGTAGCTTTCATAAATATAATGAAGAAAGTAGTACATGTGTTAATTACACTCTTACTTAAGACTTATACCCCACTAAACTCAACATCTGCCAACATTTGCACCAAGATTGCCACCAATCATGTGGGTCATCCTTATTTACTTTCTTCATCATTTGTCACAATTCATCTCCTCTTTATTTTCTCACGAAGAACCAAAACAAATGTTTCAACCACCCCTTATGTGTAAAGTCAAAGTTATAGTAACTATCTCATAGTAGCAGCTATTAAGGACAATATATACTATTTCTTGAGACATGACGATATCACATCAGTTCTGTTAGTATCGCAACACCAACGTCAATTAGGTTCAGGTCTATGACAAGGAGACTAAGTTACCATTCTGTACATTGTCACAGCAGATGAGAATGGCTTCCTCGATAGTGGACAATACAAAACATTAAGAAGGGTTCTGGAGGAGAGTTTACCTTGTTTCCTTTTCTAGGGCCTGTTCTCATTTATGATTACAAAGATGGAAAGAAGAGCGGATCTTCCTAACCAAGCCTAAGGGATATCAAGCACCAAGATCTAGGGTTCTTCAGTGTACCAATTACCAAAAACAACATTCGGGTGGAGGGTTTATCATTATTTGAGGTTTATGTATGTGACTGGATTGTTCAGTCCCTATGTGCATACAGGGTAGCAAATGATACTTTTTCTTCCACAATACAATATTTTTGTAAAGAGAAAAGTGCAATTGCCATTGCAGCAATCAGTGTTAAATCATTTACGTCAGATTTAACAACTTTTTGTATGGAATGTATACATTTTAACTTAATGGTACTTTAATAATTTAATAATAATGTTAAGCTGGCATTTTTATAACTTTCCCCCAATTTTGACAGGCGCCCCCTACTCCCCCAATCCCATTTCCTCAACAAGATTTAAATGAACATTTTGTGTTTATTTTTTTTAATTGTAATTTTCTTTCAAGAACAAATATTCTCAGGAAAATGGTCTTTATTATTGAACTTTATAGAGAATGCAAATAACCCCACTACCTATTTGCTGTTGAATGTGTGCAAAGTGCAACACATGTTAAATTTTAAATGTTTATGTGTTAAATATGTACATAAGTTAAAGAACCACACTTGTGTGACTGGCACATTGCTAAGTTGGTTTTATGTTATTTTTTCGCCTTTTTTATGGGATGTTGTTTGAAACGTTGCCATAATAGAGCTTTAAAAATAATAAAAAAGCCTATTGTTTTTATCATTCTTTGTGCTTTTCTTGAATCCTTGAACTATGCTACTGTCATGCAATGAAAGCTTGCACAGCTGGAAAAACCCTTTCCCATTCCAACCTGTAGTTTATCTGCTACAGTAAACCACAGGAAAACCACAACAAAAATGACAAGTGTGAATACAGGACTCATGCACAATAACAGAGTCATGTATGGGGTCATGTAAGCACTCATTGTGCTGCTGTATAATGGTCTGGATAGCACCATCTTATGGAATTGTTTCATTTCCCTAATTTAAAAAAATCACCAATGAGCAGAATGTGCAGAAGAATAGATAAAACTGCAGCTTTTAAAATTTGCAGCATGCTGTCAAACCTACAGTACCGTATATAGTTTTTTTCACTGCATGGGGAAAAACTAGCTTTCTAAGGCATTATACTGGACTTTGGAATTAATTTTTGCAATGGAAATTGCTCCAAAAATCCAGAACAAATATTGCATGTATGTGAACATGGCCTGGGTTTCATGCACTCAACCATAAGTATTTTTCTATTGGATTTTCTATCGCTCAATCCTGATAATCCTTGTACCAGTGCCAGAGATCACCTGATGAACAAGCAAAACCCTTGCTCAATGGGTGAAATCATAATTTATGCAGACACCTAAATTATTGTTTCTGGGCACCAGATCCTACTGTGTAAACAGAGATCTGCTGCCCATAAACCATGAATCTGTATGAGGACGAGTAATTGTATATAATGGAGGTGATTGCTGCATGTAAATGCAGAATAGTCCCATACGATAATTGCCTACACAGTTGGCACATCTTTAACCAATAATCATTCAGATTATCAGATTATCGAGAATGACTGTTCATGAAAACGCCCGTTCCCGATAATCTGGCCATCTAATTGTGCCGCCGATCACCGATGAATGAGCAAAATGCTTGTTCATCGGGTGATCCTGTCGTTCGTGCAGGCACCACCAATCATCATTTCTGGCCAGCAGATTGTGCTGTCTAAACAGCGATCTGCCCAGAAACCATGATTCTGTATGAGGACGAGGGATTGCTATAGTGACCCCTCGTCCTCATACTGTGAAGGAGATCACTGCATATAAATGCTGCTTTCTCCTTCACCGAGCGAGCAGCCGACTGTCAGAGGAATGCTTCCTTCCCGACAATCGGCTGTTACATCAGGACCTGTAAACCTGCCTTTAGTCAAGACCTAAAGTTTTTTTTAGGAGCATTTTCCAAACAATTGGAAGGGCTATGTGCATTTGTACAAGAAATTCTATGCAAATATGAGAAGGTCCAATTATCTCCCAGAGTTGAACAAAATTTGGTCCAAAATGTTCAGCTCAACCCCAATAAAAAAAAAGGGAACTGAACGAGTTCTGTGGCATCAGGTCCCAAAAAAGTGTAATTCACCGAAAAGGAAATCAAAATTACAACATATCACTGTAAAAAAGGAAATTCGTGAAGGAGGTAGATAGCATAGGTCATCAACATCAGATCGGCGGGGGTCTGAAACCGATCAGCTCTACGAAGAGAAGAAAATGCGCCATGCGTGAGTGCTGTCTCCTGTCTCTCTTCCTGCTCGCTGTAGACATAGCAGGGCGAGTAGGAAGAGAGATCTGATATTGATGACCTATCCTGAGGATAGGTCATCAATATTAAAAGCATGGAAAACCCCTTTAAGAGAGTCCTACAGTACATCACTATGGACTGAAAAGGCTGACATGCAAGGCAGAAGTTGCTACTTCAAGACTGGCAAAAAAGCCTGAATTTTTATTTATCAAAAAAGCCTTTTGGGAATGTGTTCTCTGGTCATGTTGATCAGCTATGTATGGAGGAAGCAAAATGAGGTTTTTAACAATTGTGTTTTTTAACAGTCTTCAATGGTGACATTGTGAAGCATGGGGTTGGCAGCATCATGTTGTGGAGGATCTGTGGGAAGGGGGTGGGGGGGTTGGGTTTGCTGGAAAAGGGATTGGTGCATTTCAGAAAATAGAGGGCATCATAAAGAAGCAGTATTATTAATACTGAAGCAAAACACAAAGTTAAAACATTGTTGCTACAAGTAGCACAAAGATTCTAGGCATACCTCCAAAGTAATGACAGAATTAGTAGAGTGGCCAGTATCAGAATCCAAAAAGAAATTTGTGGATTGAAATGAAAAACAAACAAACTGCCAGATCAATTAGATTCACAAATCTGACAGACACCAGTTCTGTCCGAAGGAATGGCAAAAAAATCCAGAAAAGTATTGCGAGGAGCTTTTAGAAGATGCCCCAAGTGTTAGATTCAAGTTAAAGGGGTTATCCAGGAATTAAGAAAATGAAAATACTTAAATATTACTTTATGATAAAAATATCCCGAAATACTTCATTAGTTATAATGGCTCCTTTTGTCCAGGGAGCAATTATTAAGAGAAATAAAATGGCCGCTGTCCTATTAGTACACACAAAACCTGTCCTAATCACACAGCAGGACAAGTTACTTCACAGCACTGAGATAAAGAACTGCCTCATCCTCCTCTCTACTCTGCCTGTCAGGGATTATGATCCTGAATACAGGTGAATCTCTGTGGGAATGGAGATGATGAAGAATAGGTGAGAGGAGGGTGGGGATGTGGCTAATGAGCAGCAGCACTTGTATGCAGTCTCACATTACCACAGTCTGTCTATCCGCTCTGTATTAAATTTCCCAAAGATTCGGCTAAAGTTCTAATCCGCTTTATTCAGGATCATAATCCCTGACAAGCAGAGCAGAGAGGAGGATGAGGCAGCTCTTTACCTCAGTGTTCTGAAGTAACTTGTCCTACTGTGTGATTATTAGGATAGGTTTTGTGTATACTAATAGGATGGCAGCCATTTTGTTTCCCCTGATCAATGCTCCCCAGACAAAACAAGCCATTGCTCCCCAGACAAAACTGCTACAAGAGGGCATAGTTTTAAATTAGAGGGGCAAAGGTTTAAAAGTACAAACCGGATTCCAAAAAAGTTGGGACACTATACAAATCGTGAATAAAAACTGAATGCAATGATGTGGAGGTGCCAACTTCTAATATTTTATTCAGAATAGAACATAAATCACGGAACAAAAGTTTAAACTGAGAAAATGTACCATTTTAAGGGAAAAATATGTTGAATCAGAATTTCATGGTGTCAACAAATCCCCAAAAAGTTGGGACAAGGCCATTTTCACCACTGTGTGGCATCTCCCCTTCTTATTACAACACTCAACAGACGTCTGAGGACCGAGGAGACCAGTTTCTCAAGTTTAGAAATAGGAATGCTCTCCCATTCTTGTCTAATACAGGCCTCTAACTGTTCAATCGTCTTGGGCCTTCTTTGTTGCACCTTCCTCTTTATGATGCGCCAAATGTTCTCTATAGGTGAAAGATCTGGACTGCAGACTGGCCATTTCAGTACCCGGATCCTTCTCCTACGCAGCCATGATGTTGTGATTGATGCAGAATGTGGTCTGACATTATCTTGTTGAAAAATGCAGGGTCTTCCCTGAAAGAGATGACGTCTGGATGGGAGCATATGTTGTTCTAGAACCTGAATATATTTTTCTGCATTGATGGTGCCTTTCCAGACATGCAAGCTGCCCATGCCACACGCACTCATGCAACCCCATACCATCAGAGATGCAGGCTTCTGAACTGAGCGTTGATAACAACTTGGGTTGTCCTTGTCCTCTTTGGTCCGGATGACATGGCGTCTCAGATTTCCAAAAAGAACTTTGAATTGTGACTCGTCTGACCACAGAACAGTCTTCCATTTTGCCACACTCCATTTTAAATGATCCCTGGCCCAGTGAAAACGCCGGAGCTTGTGGATCTTGCTTAGAAATGGCTTCTTCTTTGCACTGTAGAGTTTCAGCTGGCAACGGCGCATGGCACGGTGGATTGTGTTCACTGACAATGGTTTCTGGAAGTATTCCTGAACCCATTCTGTGATTTCCTTTACAGTAGCATTCCTGTTTGTGGTGCAGTGTCGTTTAAGGGCCCGGAGATCATGGGCATCCAGTATGGTTTTACGGCCTCGACCCTTACGCAGAGATTGTTCCAGATTCTCTGAATCTTCGGATGATGTTATGCACAGTTGATGATGATAGATGCAAAGTCTTTGCAATTTTTCGCTGGGTAACACCTTTCTGATATTGCTCCACTATCTTTCTGCGCAACATTGTGGGAATTGGTGATCCTCTACCCATCTTGGCTTCTGAGAGACACTGCCACTCTGAGAAGCTCTTTTTATACCCAATCATGTTGCCAATTGACCTAATTAGTGTTAATTGGTCTTCCAGCTCTTCGTTATGCTCAAATTTACTTTTTCCAGCCTCTTATTGCTACTTGTCCCAACTTTTTTTGGATTTGTTGACACCGTGAAAATTGGAATCAACGTATTTTTCCTTTAAAATGATACATTTACTCGGATTAAACCTTTGATCTGTCATCTACGTTCTATTACAAATAAAATATTGACATTTGCCATCTCCACATCATTGCATTCAGTTTTTATTCACAATTTGTTTAGTGTTCCAACTTTTTTGGAATCCGGTTTGTAATATCAGGAAGTATTCCTTTACTAAGAGAGTAGTGGATGCATATAATAGCCTTCCTGCAGAAGTGGTAGCTGCAAATACAGTGAAGGAGTTTAAGACTGCATGGTGTAGGCATAAGGCCATCCTTCATATAAGATAGGGCCAGGGGCTATTCATAGTATTCAGTATATTGGACAGACTAGATGGGCCAAATGGTTCTTATCTGCCGACACATTCTATGTTTTTGGTTTTGCTCCCATTTTGCATGAGCTGAACTCAAAGATCTAAAACATTTTCTACATACACAAAAGACCCATTACTCTCAAATATTGTTCACAAATCTGTCTAAATCTGTGTTAGTGGACACTTCTCCTTTGCCAAGATAATCCATCCCACCTCACAGGTGTGGCTTATCAAGGTGCTGATTAGACAGCATGAATATTGCACAGGTGTGCCTTAGACTGCCCACAATAAAAGGCCCAAGTCATGTGAAATGATGGAGTACAAAAAATTAACATCTATTGTGATAAAACTATAATTGGGGTGGTGGAGCAAGAGATTTAATTTCTTTAATTAGTTATGCAGAATTTTAAATACGCAGGTAGGGTAAAAACATATTCTTGTGAATAAAGATCTAGTGACAAAATCTTTCCCAGAGATAATGGGTCTCTCCAGGGTTTAGTTAGACATTTATGTATTTTAGGAACATAATAAAAAATTACTAGTTATGGCTCAGAAATTGTAAGAAAATTATTTTATATTTTTGTTTAGTAACTGGTGAGAAGAAGCAAAGGAAATGAATTTATTACATTCACTCATTATTTGGTAAAGAGGGTTAGAGAATAAACGTGAATAGTACTCCATCTCAAATAATATCCGATATGCTTCTTCGATATATGAGCTCAGGTGCAAGACTACCACTCCACCCCCTTTATCAGAGGAGCGGATAACAATATGGTTATTGGACTGCAGGGACACCAAAGCTGATTGCTCAGCCCAAGAATGAACCTGAGGTAACAAATAGAGTATCATCCAGAAAGCAGAAATCATCCAAAACTAATTGGAAGGATTCCACAAAATGTCCTCTATGGGATAAATGCTGGTATCACTAGAACTAGGCAAGGACGTCTCACTGGAAGCTGATTTCAATTTCTTCTTGGCAAGTATAGAAAAATGACTTTTTGAGGTGAGTTTTCTACCATTGTTCTATTAAGAGCAAAAGGATGAATCACAGCGGCTCTTGTCATTTTACACTTGTACATCATAAAGATGTCTCTTGTGTATGACTTTTTATCATTGAACAAATCCTTGTAACTGCCATGAATCCGTTCACCTTTCATGTTCACATTTGATCAATAGGAAATCCTTTTGGATTTATAAACTTCATACTTTGACCCCACATGGATTAAATGAAATGACTGAGCATGTTAAAAGGGACTAGTCGGTTATTATTGTATATTGTGTATGCTTTTCCTTATATATTTTTTTTTTATCTATCTATCTATCTATCTATCTATCTATCTATCTATCTATCTATCTAATTAATTGTTTAAATACATTTATTATGTTACTTACTATTAATATATATATTAGGGATCTGCCCCAATAGTAGCCTTCAGATAAGAACACAGCAGCAGCTTTTTAGCAGTGAAAGCAAAGCAACAGTTGTCTTTTATTCTTGACAAAACAAGGCAGTAAACGGCAGCGACCGGCTTGCTCCAGCCGGCCTTAAAGAAACAATAAAGTCCCGTATCTATAGAATCACACGGGTATGCTTTTGCACAGTACTGTAACCCCACGGGGTGTATGTGGACCTTGCTTTGTCCTCAGTCTTTCAGGCACTGCAACTCCAGCTCAGACTCTGATCCCACACAGCACTCCACAGAGCTTCACTGTCATAGAGGTAATCACTCCCACCTGACACTGCTGGCTCTTTTTTTTGTAGGCCAGTCAAGACCCGGCCTGGAACGTGGGGAGTAGTCGCCCACCCAGCACTATGACTACTCCCAGTAAGAGCGGTCCCGGATCAGCTATTCACAGTTATACTAAATAAACAAAATGTCAACCACCTATTGCCGCTGACACCTGAAATACTGGCTCCATATGTATATATATTGCACCAGTGCTGAACCTAATTGACCCAGTGTCCCTGGTCATTGATAGGTCAACCAGCCATAGCAACACAGCCTATGGCACCGACACCATAGTGCAACCAGACTCGCCGCAGGAGCACAAACAGCTAAGTATGTGACACTATCATTAATTAATTTAGTAAATTTAGAGGTTTTATTTATTACAACTAACAGGCCTGAGCATTGTCTCCACTATTCATTGATCCTGACTAGCAAATCGTCCAATATTAAGGGCACCCCAACTACCAATACTAGGGTGTGCCCCGAGGAAAGAAAGGGTGATCCCTCCAGTCACTGCACTACCCTAGGGACTGCCAGAGTGGAGATAGCTACCGTGGTCTATGAGTACTACCATCCTCAGAGCCAAAACCACTATTCCCATCCTCCACTCACTTCTAAGCTGTTGCAAGCACTCATACTGGACACAGGCTCTTTCAATTAAATGGGTATCTTCACATGGATGATTTTTCTACATGGACCATCAGTTCATACAGAGAAAAGAGCAGAATTTTCTATATTTGTCTGTTTTCCCAACAAGACTCATTCATTCAAATGGACTCCATATCATGTGCGGCCCATTTTAAATCTCGCCTGGTGTTCACAATTCAAAACACAGACAAGCTTGCTATTGGGCATATGAAAGAGGTCTAAAAGTCTAAAATAGGCCTAAAGAGGAAAATAACAAACCTGAAAATAAAGATGATCTATGTTATTGTCTAAAACAAAATACATTAACATGAGACTCTGGTATTTCAGTTTTCATGTGAAATTTTTTTTCTGTAAGCAATGAGCTCACATATTTTGTCTTGAATTCTGCCACTTCTGTGGTGTGGTTATTAGCCACGGAGTTTCACAGGTGAAACATGTTTAAAAAAACAACGTACAACCAAAAATGAATCCAGTCTCAGAATAGAAACCTGGGGAGGTATCACCAGTATGTATTTTTATTTACTGTTACTACTCATACAGTCATAATAGTTGCCAGTATTTTTGTCTCTAAATAAAGTCATCTTCTATGATGTCTGCAGATAAACATTCTTATGCCAAGTGGTGAGAGAGGTGGTTGTTGTGTACACACAGCTACCTTTGTACCAGGTTTGAAGCACATGAAAGCAAACACTTGCCTTTTCCCAGTGGTTGGAAGCACTTTGTTTAGTTTGATATGATCAATGAGTGTTGAAGCCTCCTTAACCACATTCTTCATAGTTCCTGAAAAAGTGATCCTGAGTTCAGGTCATGGGGACACTTCTGAGCATTCATTGTATGCAGAATATGACACATAGTTAATATTAGACTGTCCTATTAGAGTATTATCTTTTTATCCATCTACCATCAAGCAATCTATAAATATGTCCTACAAAGAACCTGATGCCTGTGTTCAAAATGGTCAAGGCTACAGTGGCCACACTGGCCAGGTAATAATAATCTGAACACGTCTGTCTGAGAGCTTCACCATGCCCTCTGCATATACACTCATTGATAAAAAATATATATGTAAGTGATTACAATATTAGAACAAAAGGGGATGTTTATTGGGAAAAACTGTACAATTGAAAGGAGGCTATAGTATCCATTTGGGCCGCCTCTAGCCTGAATATAAGATAGGATATGGTTGGGCATAGAAGCATACAGGTTCAAATGGGATCCTGGGCCATTTGCCCACAAATGTTGCGGCTAAGCCAGTAGATCCTGCATGCTCATAGGTTGCTGAAGCTTGTGTTCTAGCTGGTCCCAGAAATACTTGATTGATGATAAATCCAGGGACCAGGCAGGCCAAGGAAGTGTTGCAATCTAGGATAGACATTCCTGAGGAACTCTTGGTGTGTGTGGGCGAGCATCATTCTGCTGAAAAGTGCAAGTAGGAAGCCCTGCCATGAGAGGAATTTCATGTGGTATCAGGATGTCCTGCACATATCGCTGAGCTCATAGTGTCCCTCATATCACTACTAGAGGTGACCGACTGTCATATGCATTGAGTCCCCAGATCATCACACCTGCAGTTGGGGCAGTATGTTGCTCGACAGCAAAGGAAGGATTGAGGCGCTCACCATAAGGCCTCCATACTCGAACTTGACCATTGTGGGATCCCAAACATAACCTGAATTTGCCACTAAAGACACCCTGCAAGGGGATATGGCTCTCCCAGTTGGTAAACCAGGTGTAAACCCAGAAGCAAAGCACTGTTGATCTGTGATACATGTGACTGGCTGGGTATTTCATTGGTTAAACTGCTGAAATGTCTGCACTGATTGACAGTCCATGTGCTTACTGCGGAGTATATGTGGGGTCAGGATGAGCGAGACAAAGTTGGCTCCATTTTATTTTTCTGATATAGAAAGTGATTTACAGTTTTACAGCAGCTTTTTCTGACTAATGCTATATGTAAGTGTAAGATAAGACCAATTGGTAGTGGAGGGGACAATTCAGATGTAAGTATGCAGGTGAGTCGTGGTACAAATGGCCCGCAGGCAGCCAGGGACAGCAAGTAATAGTGAACTTTAAGTGGTACGGCAGGTTAACAAGTGGCTAATTAAAAGGCTTGTGCCAATATTAAATGTTGTTTCATATAATTCAGAAAGGAAAAATTTGTTACTTCATTACAATGGGGCCCCCTGGTGTTTAACCTGTATTGTATTGTGCATGTCCACCTACTGAGCGGGATGTGCATAGATGCACATTCTCTATACCATCCTTGAAATGCTACCAGCTGTATTGACTCTTATAAGCTTTAACATTTCCAGGGAGAGAGCTGGAGCAGAAAGGTCATGCCCCCTAAAATGGCATGCCCCTTGAACTGCCAGAATGAATAAAATCTAGCAGAGCAATTTGAGAAAACTCTGGATCCATTTGAGGTACTGGGACTTGTTTGATGTAGAGATAGCAATGTACTATGTGATGACTGATTTTCACTTTTACAGCAATCATGGCATGACCCCTTTAAGGACAGTAGTCCAGCCAACAATGTGAACACAAAGCCCATATTTATTTTAATGGCAGTGCCCTGTGCCTGCCGCTGTCCCTCTATCTGGGGCGGACACAAACGTCGAATCACTCACTTATCCCTTGCCCGGGGTTGGTCATCACTTGGTCGCCCTTTGCCTTCCAGCCGAGGGTATGGCCACTGAAATTTTGTGTCCTTACACTAGACTGCAAGGCCTCTTCTTGTCTTCTGAAGTGTGCACACATGATTCCTGTCTCATAAGGGGCCAGTGCACAATTGCTCCAACCTCTGCCAGCCAATGACTGGATATGTGTGAGTACTTAAGGCGCCTTTCTCAAAGGGAAAGGTGCATGAGATATAAGTTCCTAGCTTGCTAGTTTACCAGTAATGGTGTGCTTTTGGTCTGTCTGCCTATGTAGCCAACTTCTATCTGTTTATTGACCACTAGTATTGCCTGTTCCTCTTTGCTTCACACCAGTGTCTCTGACCCCCATGGCTCAGCCGCCAACTACTTTGGGACTATTCTAAGAGGTAGCAGTCTGGTGGCTCCCCTGCAACAGAGGCCAGATCTCTATATAGGGGTTAAATAGTAAAAACCAGGAGATTGCCAGGATAACACCCTTCGGTCTATCTCAAAGTCAAATCAGTTAGAACAACGGATCCACATCCACTGTCTGTTACATTTACCAATTTGAGTGCACTTAGATATTAGCATAAATTACACCAAAATATAGTGCAATTTGAAGTCCCGTCTTTAGAAAAATTATCTGTGCCTACTCTGACAAGGGAGTTTGGCTTACTGGGAAAGGGGAGTGGCTTCCTGTGAAAAGGGTGATGTTGCCCAATATGCGGTCTTTTGTACCAAAATCGCTCCACCATTCTTGAATAAAATTCAGTCTCAAACTAAGCCAATAAATACTTGGCATAGCATTAGATACAAGTGTCTAGCCATGCACCAGTCATCGGGCCTAAGCCACTGTGAAATATTCGGGTCTTTAGCATTAGTAAATTTTCCCCAAAGTCTTCTCACATGAGAGATGCAGTTCTTAAATGTTACTCAACAGTCAAACTCATTCCAGGAAAGAACACATATGGAGTTAAGTCGTTATCAGAAAAGTGGTAAAATAACCAGAATGTAATTTAAATTTTAGATACTTCAACGTAGCCCCCTTTTGCTTTGCATACTTTTGGCATTCTCTCAATCAGCTTCTTGTGGTAGTCAACTGGAATGGTTGTCAAATAGTCTTGAAGGAGTTCCCACAGGTGATGAGCACTTTCTGGCTGCTTATCCTTCATTCTGTGGTTCAACTCATCCCAAACCATCTAAATTTGGTTAAGGTCAGGTGATTGTGGAGGCCATGTTATCTGATGCAGTACACCATCACTCTCCTTCTTGGTAAAATAGTCCTCACATAGCCTGAAGAGTGGAGGTGTGTTTGTGGCGATTGTCCTGTTAAAAAACAAATGATGGTCCAACTATTCGAAAACCACATGGGATCCCATGTCGCTCCATAATGCTATAGTGGCCCTGCCAGTTAGATGTCCCTTGAATATATACAAAATCTTAAACAACAGTCCCAAAGTTATCTAAAGGAGTTGTGTTTTATAGGCTTATTTAACTTTAAAGTGGTGTCCAACCTAAGAGCCAACCAACCCAATCCTTGGAACCAGTGCCCAATTAGAAAAAAAAACTCATCTGTCCGAAGTTCTGCCTTTTTCATGCTGTGGCCATTTTCTTGTGACGCCAGATCCGAAACTGGCTTGGTCCCATGACTGCTGCAGTCAATCAATGATCTCAGTGTGTAAGAGGGTTTGAAATCAGCCTTGTACATCTTAATAGGAAAATAGTATCCTTTATAGTAACTAGTAATATAGGTTACCTTTTGACCCTGTTGTGGTGGTAATACTACCTAGGTGAACTATAACAATGTCAGCATTGCAATAATGTTTATACATTCTATCATATCCCCAGCACTTGCACCAATGTGATGTGCCATGTTGTGATGATATTTGAGTTACCATGTACTGTGCTGTGGGATGTCAGTGAGGGAATGGTAAATGTATTTGCACTGCTGTGGGGGAAATACCCTGTAAGTACTGAGACTATGATAACATACTGACACTCTGGGAAAGTCATGTACCTTTGGTAGGATGTGATGGACATATATTACACTGGTATGAAAGTACTAAGAGAATGTGTAAAACTGAGGTTTTGCCACCATCTATTGAGCAATTCTGATCAGCTGACCTCATTAGTATCTAAGGTCCTGTGCTTGGTTTTTGCAGGACAAGTTGTATTTTTTAATGGCACTACTTATCTTACCATAGCTTTTATTCGAAAATGGGGGTAAAAAAAGTGCGGAGAAATTGGAAAGTTGCCAATTCTGACAAGGTTTTTTGGGTTTTGTTTTTACATTACTGTACATTAAAAATTAAATGACAACCTTATTCTGTTGGTCAGCATGGTTAAATAATCAGCTGTATGAAGAGAAGAATAGTAGCGATGAGCAGGAAGAGAGACAGTAGAAGCCACTCTTACACGTGTGTGTGCCTTCTCTTCATTCAGCTATCAGCGGGGGTGACGGGTGTTGGATCCCCACCAATCTTATAGTGATGACTAGAGATGAGCGAATTGAAGTTGACAAAGTGGAATTCGATCTGAATTTTAGGAAAAATTTGATTCGCACTGAATCACATTTTACTCACGCTTCGTGGTAACGAATCACATTTTTTTTCCTAAAATGGCTGCTGCACATGTTAGGACATGGAGCAAAGAACTCTGGGAACGAGGGATCACCCATAATGCCATGCATGCAGCCAGCCAGCCCTGTGATGTCACAGCCCTACAAATATCCTCAGCCATCTTGGATTCAGCCATTTTCCAGTGTACTTAGTGCAGGGAGAGACGTCAGCAGGCTCTAGGGACAGTGCTAGGAAAGACTTTAAAACTTTTTTTTTGCTGTATAGAAGTTCAGTGAAAGGATAGGGAGGAATCATTCCATAATATTAAAGCAGAACAGGGTTCAGTAGAAGAGGTTACAGCCTGGGTAATAGGAACAATCCTATTACACCTTGCTGCACTGACTGCGGATCCAAATTGCCATTATACAGCTCTGTAATTCCAGCAAACCGTTCTTGTTATTGGGGTGCAAGTGCTGTTTGATACAGCCATTTACAGGGTTTATTACAAGGAAATATTAATATTTCTTATTTGCCCTTGTGCGGTGCAGTTATATGTTCTAAAGCATTTTTTGGCTTGTATTAGTGGGGAAAAGGGCTTATTAGCTGTTGTGTGGTGAAGTGAGAAAATTACAGCTCTTTTTGGCGTGTATTAGTGGCAAAAAAATATATATTTGCCGTTCAGCGGTGCAGTTATATTTTCTAAAGCCCTTTTTGGCTTGTATTAGTGGCAAAAAATACAAACCGGATTCCAAAAAAGTTGGGACACTATATAAATCGTGAATAAAAACTGAATGCAATGATGTGGAGGTGCCAACTTCTAATATTTTATTCAGAATAGAACATAAATCACGGAACAAAAGTTTAAACTGAGAAAATGTACCATTTTAAGGGAAAAATATGTTGAATCAGAATTTCATGGTGTCAAGAAATCCCCAAAAAGTTGGGACAAGGCCATTTTCACCACTGTGTGGCATCTCCCCTTCTTATTACAACACTCAACAGACGTCTGGGGACCGAGGAGACCCGTTTCTCAAGTTTAGAAATAGGAATGCTCTCCCATTCTTGTCTAATACAGGCCTCTAACTGTTCAATCGTCTTGGGCCTTCTTTGTTGCACCTTCCTCTTTATGATGCGCCAAATGTTCTCTATAGGTGAAAGATCTGGACTGCAGACTGGCCATTTCAGTACCCGGATCCTTCTCCTACGCAGCCATGATGTTGTGATTGATGCAGAATGTGGTCTGGCATTATCTTGTTGAAAAATGCAGGGTCTTCCCTGAAAGAGATGACTTCTGGATGGGAGCATATGTTGTTCTAGAACCTGAATATATTTTTCTGCATTGATTTTGCCTTTCCAGACATGCAAGCTGCCCATGCCACACGCACTCATGCAACCCCATACCATCAGAGATGCAGGCTTCTGAACTGAGCGTTGATAACAACTTGGGTTGTCCTTGTCCTCTTTGGTCCGGATGACATGGCGTCCCAGATTTCCAAAAAGAACTTTAAATCGTGACTCGTCTGACCACAGAACAGTCTTCCATTTTGCCACACTCCATTTTAAATGATCCCTGGCCCAGTGAAAACGCCTGAGCTTGTGGATCTTGCTTAGAAATGGCTTCTTCTTTGCACTGTAGAGTTTCAGCTGGCAACGGCGGATGGCACGGTGGATTGTGTTCACTGACAATGGTTTCTGTAAGTATTCCTGAGCTCATTCTGTGATTTCCTTTACAGTAGCATTCCTGTTTGTGGTGCAGTGTCGTTTAAGGGCCCGGAGATCATGGGCATCCAGTATGGTTTTACGGCCTTGACCCTTACGCACAGAGATTGTTCCAGATTCTCTGAATCTTCGGATGATGTTATGCACAGTTGATGATGATAGATGCAAAGTCTTTGCAATTTTTCGCTGGGTAACACCTTTCTGATATTGCTCCACTATCTTTCTGCGCAACATTGTGGGAATTGGTGATCCTCTACCCATCTTGGCTTCTGAGAGACACTGCCACTCTGAGAAGCTCTTTTTATACCCAATCATGTTGCCAATTGACCTAATTAGTGTTAATTGGTCTTCCAGCTCTTCGTTATGCTCAAATTTACTTTTTCCAGCCTCTTATTGCTACTTGTCCTAACTTTTTGGGGATTTGTTGACACCGTGAAATTTTGAATCAACGTATTTTTCCTTTAAAATGATACATTTATTCGGATTAAACGTTTGATCTGTCATCTACGTTCTATTACAAATAAAATATTGACATTTACCATCTCCACATCATTGCATTCAGTTTTTATTCACAAATTGTTTAGTGTCCCAACTTTTTTGGAATCCGGTTTGTATATATTTGCCGTTCAGCGGTGCAATTATATGTTCTA
Source organism: Bufo bufo (assembly GCF_905171765.1). NCBI lineage: Eukaryota > Metazoa > Chordata > Amphibia > Anura > Bufonidae > Bufo > Bufo bufo. Next base: position 159,232,718 of record NC_053393.1, on the reverse strand, counting down.
AAGCCCTTTTTGGAGTGTATTAGTGGCAAACAAATATATATTTGCTGTTCAGTGGTGCAGTTATATGTTCTAAAGCCCTTTAGTATTTGCCGTTGTGTGGTGAAGTGAGAAAATTACAGCCCTTTTTGTCGTGTATTAGTGGCAAAAAAATATATATTTGCCGTTCAGCGTTGCAGTTATAAGTTCTAAAGCCCTTTTTGCCATGTATTAGTGGTAAAAAAATATATATTTACTATTCGGCGGTGCAGTTATATGTTCTAAAGCCTTTTGTGGCGTGTATAAGTGGAAAAAAGTAAGGGCCTATTTGCTGTTCAGCGGTGCAGTTATTTGTTCTAAAGCCCTTTTTGGCATGTATTAGTGGCACAAAAAAAGTTTTTGCCGTTGTCTGTAGAGATGAGCGAATTTTTCAAAAATTCGATTCACCGATTCGCCGAATTTTTGGGGCAAAATTTGTTTCGCTCTGAATAAATTTGCGGTAAATTATGTAAAAAAACGGCTATTTCCTGGCTGCCTTTATAGTGGTGTAGAACACTGTGCCTTGCAGATGACATGTGTCACACTTAGAATCACTGCACACTTCACTTATTTGGGCAGTCACGGGGCCAAAACTGACCAAATAACTCAAGTATTAACTCAGCCTTACAGGTCAATGTTAGCGCCAAGAAGAAACGTACTCCTTTTAAACCGTCAGCTGATTCCACATAGATGTCAGCAGAACCTGTTCTATTAAACGCTTATTCAAGTAGAGCCCCCCGACAGAGCGGAGAGGGCGTCAGTAGTAAGTTTGTGTTGACTTCACTGATTATTTTGCCCTTCCTCTGATCTATCAGAACAATAACCGAATGAACCGAATTCCATTATCCTTATATGTAAAACAGGCAGTTTTTTTGGGGGAAAATTGATGGGTGATTCTAGACCTCCTTTTGCTGTATGGACCGAATTACGTCGTCATGGGTCCAGCAGCAAACATAATGAAGACGCTGATGACAACACACCAGCAGACTTTGCCTTTAGAAAAGAAAGGAGGTCCAGCTTCCAAATAACATGGAAGCTTTTAATAATTCAGTGCGATAAAACCATAAACAATCCAGGTCTACGCATTTCGGATCTTACAATATAGATCCTTACTCATGACAAGAAAGAGATTGTGTGAACCAAGACTAAATAGAGGCCACCTGAAAACTGGCAGGTGGCCAGAATCAGTCATAGCCACACCTCCGCACAAGGTAACTGACAAAAAATATATCAAGACAAATAATAAACACTGTATAAAAACAGGTAATTTAACCAAGTATGCAGGAAAAATTAGAAAGATCAATATTGCAATATTAAATCGTGTCTGCGATTTAAACCACTCGGAATGCAGGAACCCATTAGAAAGATCCAGTATAATTCCCTGTTCAGCAGTTTCTTCCTATGGTCACCTCCTCTAACCGGTGGATTAACTCTTTCCAGGATACAGACTTGCATACCCTTCGTGTTGCCTCCATGAAACGCTGCGTAATGTGAACTGGCTGCAGAGACATTTCTGGTCAAAGCATGTGGAGTATCAGAGATGTGTCTGCAGATTCTAGTTTTTAAACTTTTGGAAGTGCAGCCGACGTATTGGAAACAACACAAGGTGCAAGTAATGCAGGGGGTTGAGCATGTCCGTCCTATCCCTCGCGGGGGGGATCGGCATCGCCTACTCCTGCAGAGGGAGGCAAGGTGGATAATTCAGACGGGCGCTATGGGCCCAGCTGGCATGAACGACAGAAATTACATGTCTGTCTTTCTGTAATTGAAATGCGCTCTATTTATTTATGCGTACTTTTACAGGCCTGTGTTTATCTCTGCTTTGGGCCTCTCCTACCTTATGCGTTGCATCAGGTCCCTCTGTCCACACAATGTAGTGTTATATGTTTGGTTGTGTCTTTTGCGCACTTCTACCCTCTGTTCACAGAGACATTGCAAGCGTTATCTTTATATTATATCTCTTCCACTTATCCAAGTCCTTGCATACAGGTCCCACGACGTGGGGGTATTAGCAAGTGAATATTGTTCGATTCTACATCCATGTTGTCATTTTGATTGCATCTGCATTGTTACTGCTGTATGTATGTTTTTATATATGTCATTTTACCTCAGGGGCGAACAGCTGTGGATGACGGCGCCGGCCGTTCCCTGTCCGCCTCTATATAAAGCGCGCCTGCGTCATTACGTATTGAGCGGCCTGAGGAAGCGCGATCTCACGCGAGAAACGGCCGTCGCCGCCTGCAACAGTGTGTCCGCCCCTGTATCCCCAATGTATCCACTTCCAAGGAAGCTTCAATAAACTTACCCATTTGTATCCTGGTGAGTGCCGCAACGCTACTATTTCTTCTCCTCGCATTGTGAACTTTTACTTGATTACTTTTTGTTGCTGAGCACCGCGTACTGGATATCCATACCGCATGCAAGCTGCTGACAGCGGTGACACCAGTGGAGGCAGTGCCGCCGTATCTTCTCTCTCCTTTGCCTGCAAGTAATGCAGTATACCACATAAGTTGTGTTGCAATTTATATACTGTTTAATGTGAAAAGGCTTATTATGAGCAGTTGAACAAACATGGTCACCAACCTGCATAAAAATACAGCAGGTGCATATTTTATGACCACACTTGAAGTTGCCAATAAATCTAAGCCAGGTAGGTTGCGTAGCGCAAGCCTCTGTGAACATAGAGGGACTTACTCTGTTCCCCAGTGTCATTGCCCTTCGTGCGATGCATTTAGTACCTCCACCAATTATATTTGACCACTGACTTTCAGTGTGCAGGACTGACATATGTTTATCTTAGTCATGATCATGACTAAGAACACGACAGTTCGAAACGCGTAGATCCGGGGAACCGGTGGGCACCAGTGTTTTTCTTCTGACTGCTGTACTTACCTGAATTTTGGTGACAATAAAGACCGGGATTATCACACTATCCATCGTGGTGCTGGAGCATTTCTTCTATTTTCCTTATCTACAACCATGACTGGCTTGAGTCCGCTCCGTGCACCGCTGTGCAGGACGTTGAGGTGAGCTGGCTGTAACCCTTTCCATGACATATGTTTAGTCACTATCTGAAAGATACGAGAAAATTCGAGACTGTAACTGGTGACAAAGACAGGAGTCGGTTTTTCAATTTTTTAAGTCCTGCACGCTGAATTTTGTTAGATGGAGCACCCACGGTTTGAAGAAAAATCTAATCAACTCGAGAAATATCTGCAATATTTTTTCTGGTTTGTTGTAATAAAGCGCTAGAATATTTCCTATCCAGTTGGCAACACTATCCAACTCCATGCGACGTGCCCGATCCGCAGAGCAATTCCATATGGTGCGAATGAATTCCCCTTTCGGAATATTTTTCACCACATGTGGCGGATGACAGGATTTTGCATAGAGGATGCAGTAAGTGTGAGTGTTCACCGTATTGTTCTTTGTATTGCCAATCAAAAGGAGATCTAAAAATGGAATGATGGAAGCATCATGATGTAAAGTGAATTTTAGACCACATGTATTGTTGTTGAGGAAGTCTCCCAGGAGAGGCACGGCCGCCACATCGCCTGACCAAATAAAGAGCAGGTCATCGATGTAGCGACCATACCACTCCCGGGAGGCCCCCCAGGGGTTCAAGCGTGAAAAAAGATGGTAATGCTCCCACCATGCCATATAGACATTGGTGAGGGAGGGGGAAAATTTCGCTCCCATAGAAACTCCAGTGAGTTGAAGAAACAGAAAAAGGTGATCAAACATAAAAAAAATTATGTTGCAGCAAAAACATAACCACTTGGCAAATAAAATCCTGAAAAGCAAGAGAAAAATCGGCATAAATGCGGAGAAACCATTGCAATGAAACAATGGCTAGCTCATGAGGGATAGCAGTGTACAGCGAGGTGACATCATCCGTGATCCAGATGTAATTCGATTTCCAATTAAACCATGGAAGGCTTGAAGAACTGCCCTCGTATCCTTTAGGAAACCAGGAATACACTGGATCAGCGGTTGTAGAATGCTGTCCACCCAAGCTGACAATCTCTCAGAAAATGAGCCGATGCCCGACACTATCGGGCGCATGGGTGGAGGAAAACCTTTTTTATGAATTTTCGGAAGGGAATGAAATATGGGAGTAATTGGATGAGGGACAAAGATAAAATCAATTTGCTTCTGATCCAAGAAACCCTGTTGAAAATCCGTAGATAATATGGAGGAAAGTTCCTGCTGACAGAGGGGTGTGGGATCGTGGGCAAGCTCTCTGTATGTATTGGTATCTTCTAGCATTGCTAGATTTTGAGATTTATAGATGAGCTTGTCCAGGATTACCACAGCTCCCCCCTTGTCAGCCCGCTTAGTGACAATGTCGGGCAACTGCTCAAACTCCTGGAGCGCAAAGTGCTCATGATGAGTTAAATTTTTAGAAGACCTGTTCACACCCGAAGAGTGAACAGAAGCCTCCAAGGCAAATAAATCCCGCTCGACTAACTCCTGAAACATATCCAATGCAGGTGTGCGTGAATGAATAGGGTAAAAATTGCGATTATGCGTGCAAAATCATATGAAGAAATACAATCAGAGCAGGGTCGAGATTGCTGCATAAAGGAAATATTAGCAAGTTCCTTGAAAGAAAAATTGGTTAGAGGCATGAGAGGTAGGGACACACTCAGTGCAGGGGATGTACAACTGGATGTCAAAACGTCCTCAGATGAAGCAGAGTCTGCAAAGTGTTTTCTGATGGTAAGATTTTGTGCGAATTTGTTGACATCCAGGATAGTTCGGTAGACATCGAAGTGGCAGGTAGGGGAAAAGGTAAGTCCTCTGGTCAAAACATTGAGTTGAGGTTGTATAAGAATTTTTGCTGATAAGTTGACAACCTGAATGTCATTCACTTTTTTCTGTAACGGGAGGGATAGCGACCCCCTTTTGGAGTGTTTGCGCCCGGCTCTGCGTTTTTTGAAGGCTTAGATGAAATAACTCTTTCTCCAGCGGTACCGCTTGCAGTGTGAACATCTCCTTCAGATGGCAAGGTGAATAATGACTCGGGTGCTAAGTCGGAAGAGTTGGGTTCAGTGGAGCTAAAGGCTACTTTCCCACTTTTGTATCTTTTTGATCGATTCGTTTTTTTTTCATGTTAGAGCGTGGGGTATCCATTCTATTGTCTGTCCAATTGTATACATTGCGACTTTTGTAGTCTTGTAAATCCCGACTAAATTTATCTTGTTTTACCAAGATTAAACTTTCTTCCAGTTTATTCAGGTTTTCTTGTAGCTTGGTATTATTATTATTTTATTATTATTTTTTATTAAAGCGCCATTCATTCCATAGCGCTGTACATATGAAAGGGGGTATACATACATAATACAGACAATTGCATTAATCATAAACAAGATGAGTTACAAACTGGTACAGAAGGAGAGAGGGCCCTACCTGTGAGGGCTTACAATCTACATGGTATGGGAGAAGGACACAGTAGGTGCAGGTGCGGGTGGTATCCATATCAATGAACACCTGTGTAGAGGAAAATGGAACTATGGAATCTTAGATAATTTTTATTTCCTCTCTCAAGAAGGATAATGTTTCCTCCTCATTGGAAATAATGAGATTCATTAGCTTCAGCTAACAATCAGATAATATATTTTGCCATTGTGACGTAAATGCTTCTGAATTGACTTTGCCTTTACCATCTATTCACAATTAAATCAAGCAGCTTCAGTAAGTTAAAAATATTAATGTTATCAGTGACTGCCGGACCCCTGCGCTGATTGGGCGGGCGCAGCTCCTGCACCCGCCCGATCAGCCCGCTGTACATGTACGGCACTGGTCCAATCAGCTTCAGTAAGTTGAAAATATTCAGGTGGTTTTATCTGCTCCATCTGCATTCGATCTCCACAGCACACAAGACATGACAGGAGAGCCTCTGCTTTGGAGTCCAAGTCCAGTTTCTTAAGATCAGGAGTTCCATCAGAATTGTGCGTAACATTCTTGCTCCCTGTGCAAAGCCATAACAAAAGGACTCTGCAGGCATACACATCAGAGGAAGCTGAAGCTGGTTGCCCCAATTTTAATTCAGGAGCAGTAAACAGCGGGAAGCAAATAGAGGTGGCTGAACTCCACTGCTCTGTATCTCTTGTGAAGTCAATGTCTCCAACTATGGCCCTCTTGCGATTTGCAGCAAATACATTATTTTCATGTAGAGTTCCAAGAATCATGTTGGAGGCATGCAGTGTATGCAAGCCTTGTAAGACCCCTCTCGTCACTCTCACGCTGTTCTACACCTGGTTTGCCTGGGCGAACTGAGTCACACCCCTCATGCACACGACAGTATTTTTTTGCGGTCCGCAAAAAGCTGTTCCGTGATCCGTTTCCGTTTTTGTTTCCGTGTGTCTTCCTTGATTTTTGGAGGATCACCAGACATGAAAAGTGAAAAAAAAATCTAAGTCAAGTTTGCCTTGCAAATGATAGGACAAAAACGGACGTGGACACGCGGACGCGGATGACAATCTTGTGTGCCTCTGTGTTTTTTCACGGACCCATTGACTTGAATGGGTCTGCGAACCGTTGTCCATGAAAAAAATAGGACAGGTCATATTTTTTTGACGGACTGGAAACACAGATCACAGACGCGGATGACAAACGGTGCATTATCCGAGTTTTCAACGGACCCATTGAAAGTCAATGGGTCCGCAGAAAATCACGGAAAACGGAACAACGGACACGGAACACAACAACGGTCGTGTGCATGAGGCCTAAAAGCTACACTAAACTAAATGCTTTTCAACATATAACATCAGTTCATACAGAACAAAGTATACAATCACCCATCAATTTTCCAAACAATTTTTTTTCCTACCTTTACACTACACTAAAGGCTTTTCAACATATAACATTGGTACAAACAGAACAAAGTCTACGATAACCTATCAATTTTCCCAACAATTTTTTTTCCCACTTTCACACTACACTAAAGGATTTTCAACATATAACATCAGTTCATACAGAACAAAGTCTACAACCACCCATCAATTTCCCCCCCAAAAAAGCCTATTTCACATAAAAAATTTCACCACTACATAATTCGGTCCACAGGGCAAAAAAGGCTTTAGAATATACTGTATAACTGCACCGCTGAAAGGCAATTAGGCCCTAATTGTTTTCCACTTTTACACTACACAAGGCTTTTCAACATATATGGGGTACCTCAGGGGTCAGTATTGGGCCCTATTCTCTTCAATATATTTATTAATGATCTTGTAGAAGGCTTGCATAGTAAAATAAAATTTTTCGCTGATGACACTAAACTGTGTAAAGTAATTAACACTGAAGAGGACAGTATACTACTACAGAGGGATCTGGATAGATTGGAGACTTGGGCAGATAAGTGGCAGATGAGGTTTAACACTGACAAATGTAAAGTTAGGCACATGGGAAGGAATAATGCAAGTCACCCGTACATACTAAATGGTAAAACACTCGGTAACACTGACATGGAAAAGGATCTAGGAATTTTAATAAACAACAAACTAAGCTGCAAAAACCAGTGTCAGGCAGCTGCTGCCAAGGCTGCAGCACGCCAGACCTGCAGGGTATTGCGAAGCGAGGTCACGGTTATGGACAATCGAATGTTGCTCACTGTATTGGAGAACCCTGGGCAGGCATGCGGCAGTGAAGGAGAGGTAGACACAGTTCCTCTGGGGCACACTCGGTATGTAGGGACCAGGCCTGATGGTGGATGAGGTGCCCTGGATGTTACAGGTATTTTGAGTGCCTGGGGCAAGGTCCCTGTTGGATTCGTGACGCCAGTGCCTGTAACGGTGGCACACCGATTTATAGTTGGAATAACTGAGGTACACAGATGGTATAGTGAACCAAACGTTGCTTTACTGAACAGTCCAACTTTGTACATACAGATGTTAACACAGTCCTTTAGATCACAGCTTTACAAGCAGGCTTTATTCCACACGATGGCAGGTAGTAATTATGCAAGATACTCAGAGGGTAATTCCACAATGCACTCAGAATCAGGTTGTACCTTTCCTCAGAAATAGCGTACACTGTCCTTTTTTAGAACTCCTGTCTGGCTTCAATCCCAAGGCCCGGATGCCTAAATGGTGGCTTATATCCTTGGTATATATATACATCTTCCTCTCGTATTAAATCCTTGCTTTTCTTTCTAAAGCATCTGCCTATCAGGGTTACTTATCTTTGCCTGTAATATACTTGCTTTACTGATGACGGGCTGTGGTTTCTCCCAGGAGGTGCCGTCCTGCAACTGGGGTGTCTTCAGAGCTAACTAAGGCTCTCTTGATCCGCAGGTAGGCTAGGATCCCTCTACTAGCCTCCTGGTAACAACTAGTAGCCTGGGCTGTCTAGCTGCATGTCAGGAGGAGGCCCTCAGCTTGTCCCTGGCTGGTGCCTTCTAACTTCTGTCTCTGCAGACTCCTGACTCTGAACTCCCCCTCCCTGTCTGGGCCTGAACATTTATACTAGGGGCTCCCTATCTCCCTCTAGTGTGTAGGATGTCTAACTACACCCTAACTAGGCCTGCTTACACATTACACAGGGGAATATTGCATATAAAAACACATTATAAAATACATAAAATGCACAATTAAATATAACATTTCTGTCCCTTGTGAGTAGGAGTAACGCGCACACCAATTGACCCTTGTGTAGTGCCCACCCCTACCTAGTGGGACACTACAAGGCCAATAGGATAATGGGTTGCATCAAAAGGGGCATAGATGCTCGTGATGAGAACATAGTCCTACCACTTTACAAATCACTAGTCAGACCACACATGGAGTACTGTGTACAGTTCTGGGCTCCTGTGAACAAGGCAGACATAGCAGAGCTGGAGAGGGTCCAGAGGAGGGCAACTAAAGTAATAACTGGAATGGGGCAGCTACAGTACCCTGAAAGATTATCAAAATTAGGGTTATTCACTTTAGAAAAAAGACGACTGAGGGGAGATCTAATTACTATGTATAAATATATCAGGGTCAGTACAGAGATCTATCCCATCATCTATTTATCCCGAGGACTGTAACTGTGACGAGGGGACATCCTCTGCGTCTGGAGGAAAGAAGGTTTGTACACAAACATAGAAGAGATTCTTTACGGTAAGAGCAGTGAGACTATGGAACTCTCTGCCTGAGGAGGTGGTGATGGTGAGTACAATAAAGGAATTCAAGAGGGGCCTAGATGTATTTCTGGAGTGTAATAATATTACAGGCTATAGCTACTAGAAAGGGGTCGTTGATCCAGGGAGTTATTCTGATTGCCTGATTGGAGTCGGGAAGGAATTTTTTTATTCCCCTAAAGTGGGGAAAATTGGCTTCTATCTCAAAGTTTTTTTTTGCCTTCCTCTGGATCAACTTGCAGGATGACAAGCCGAACTGGATGGACAAATGTATTTTTTCGGCCTTATGTACTATGTTACTATAAGTGCAACGCCAAACGGCAAGTATATTTTTTCTTTTTCCGCTAATAGACATCACAAAAGGCTTTACCACAGATAACTACACCGCTGAGCGGCAAATATATATATATATTTTTTTCGCTAATACACGTCACAAAAGGCTTTACCACAGATAACTGCACCGCTGAGCGGCAAATATATTTTACTTTTGTCACTAATACACGACAAAAAGGGCTGCAATTTTAGCACTTCACCACACAACAGCTAATAAGCCTTTTTTCCCACTAATACAAGCCAAAAAATGTTTTAGAACATATAACTGCACTGCACAAGGGCAAATAAGACATAGAAATATTTCCTTGTAATAAACCCTATTAATGGCTGTATCAAACAGCACTTGCACCCCAATAACAAGAACGGTTTGCTGGAATTACAGAGCTGTATAATGGCAATTTGGAGCCACAGTCAGTGCTGCAAGGTGTAATAGGAATGTTCCTATTACCCAGGCTGTAACCTCCCCTAATGAACCATTTTCAACATAAAAGCAGTGGAATGATTTCTCCCTATCCTTTCCCTACACCTTGAAAAATCTTTCCCTGCAATTGTAAATAGTTTTTTTTAACACAATGACATTTTTTCTAACACAGTCCCTAGTGCCTGCAGACATCTCTCCCGGCAGTAAGTACGGTGCATTCGTAAATGGCAGAATCTAAGATGGCTACCGCTATTTATAGGGCTGTGACATCACAGGGCTGGCTGACTGCTGATTGGCTGCATGCATGGCATTATGGGTGATCCCGCCTTCCCAGAGTTCCTTTCTCCATGTCCTCACACGTGCAGCAGCCATTTTAGCAAAAAATGCGATTTGTTACCACGAAGCGCGAGGAAATTCGGCTTTGGTGCGAATGGAATTTTTCCTGAAATTCGGAACGAATTCCACTTCGTCAGCTTCGGTTCGCTCATCTCTAGTTGTGTGGTAATGTGAGAAAATTACAGCACTTTTTGGCGTTTTTGTCCAGTTGCGCCCTGTTACCTAGGACGGATCGTGCAAGTAGTTAGGGACAGACTCCCCTACCCCCGTCTGTGACAATATATTTGCCGCTCAGCGTTGCAATTATATGCTCTAAAGCCCTTTTTGGCGTGTATTAGTGGCAAAAATATATATATTTGCCATTCAGCGGTGGAGTTATATGTTCTAAAGCCCTTTTTGGCATGTATTAGTGGCAAAAAATATATATTTGCCGTTCAGCGGTGCAGTTATATGTTCTAAAGCCCTTTTTTGGCACGTATTAGTGGCCAAAAAAAATATATTTGCCGTTCAGCGGTGTAGTTATATGTTCTAAAGCCCTTTTTGGCATGTATTAGTGGCAAAAAAATATATATATTTGACATTCAGCGGTGCAGTTATATGTTCTAAAGCCCTTTTTGGCGTGTATTAGTGGCAAAAAAATATCTATTATTTGCCGTTCAGCGGTGCAGTTATATGTTCTAAAGCCTTTTGTGGTGTGTAGTGTTGAGTGGACCCGTGGATGTTCGCGAACCCGATCCCCGTTGAAGTCAATGGGGACCCGAACTTTGGTGCATTAAAAAGGCAGTAAGATAGTCATAGTGAGGGCTAGAGGGCTGCAAAAGGAAGTAAAATGGGAGTAAGAGCAGGACATTTGCAATCAAATGTGGATAGGGAAATGACTTAAAATATCATAGAATAATAATAATCTTGAACTAGGAGGCGGAGGTCAAAGTGGAGTAGGAGGTTGAAGAGGCGGTGGATGTGACGTTGTAGTTGGAAGTGGCGAAGCAGGAGGAGGAGGGGCATTAACCAACACTGTTTTTGTTGTTTTTTTATTTAATTTTTTTAATTGGGAACTAGAAAAGAGAATGCAAAGAGAAACTGTGCTGGAGTCTAACAATTGCTGGGTGCGGCCGGTATACTTGTCTATTCAGCACAAGGCACGGACAAGTCCTGTGGGATCCATGCCTGGTTCATTTTAATGAATGTGAGCTTGTCCACATTGGCTGTGGACAGGCGGCTGCGCTTGTCTGTGATCACCTTCCCCCCGCCACGCTAAACACACGTTCGGACAATACACTGGCCGCAGGGCAGGCCAGCACCTCCAAGGCGTAAAGGGCAAGCTCAGGCCACGTGCCCAATTTGGAGACCCAGAAGTTGAATGGGGCAGACCCATCAGTCAGTACGTGTAGACATTTGCACACGCACTGTTCCACCTTGTTGCTGAAATGCTGCCTCCTGCTAAGACGTTCCATATCAGCTGGTGGTGCTGGTTGTTGTGGTGTGCTGACAAAGCTTTTCCACATCTCGGCCATGCTAACCCTCCCTTCTGAGGTGCTGGCGGTGCCCCATCTGCGTTGGCGACTTCTTCCTCCGCCTCCTCTGCCTTCGCCTTGTGCTTCCACTGAGCCCCCGCTCTCAGGGGGGAATGCCATCAGCAGTGCGTCTACCAGCCTGTGCTTGTACTTGCGCATGTTACGATCACGCTCCAGTGATGGAATTAAGGACGGCAAGTTGTCCTTGTAGCGGGGATCCAGCAGGATTGCCACCCAGTAATCAGCACAAGTTAGAATGTGGGCAACTCAGTGGTCATTGCGCAGGCACTGCAGCATGTAGTCGCTCATGTGTGCCAGGCTGCCCAGAGGCAACGATAAGATGTCCTCTGTGGGAGGTTTATCATCTGTGTCCTCTGTACCCCCCAACCACTGTCACCGCCAGTTCTGTGAGAAGGTCTGTTAGACGTTCTTCTCTACCTCTTGCATGAGGTTCTTTGTTTTGGTTTCACTTTGTCATCTCCTTTCCTTCTCCCAGCTGTCACCTATTTACACTAATTGTCTCCCTTTATATTCCCTCCCATACTGCCTCACTTTGCGGTTTATACTTCTTCCTGGATGAGTTGTTCACTGCTGGAAGCTGCTACTGCTGATTCCTCAGATAAGTCCTTTTCCTTTATTTGTGTTTCCTTGCTGGCTTAATTCTAGGTTACCCTGACTCCGTCTGTATTAAGTGCAGGGAGCCGGTAGTCGTGTCCCCTCACTTTTATAGGGTTTTCAGGTGTCACACAGTATAAGGTACGTGGGCATGCAATCGTCTTCCATAAAGACCTTTGCATGGGCATAGCAGTCAGGGAGAGCTTTAGGGGTTTTATAGGGCTCACCCATATGCTCCTTAGTTTGTGATCAAGCCAGTCGGATGTTTATTTAGAAGTTCCAGCTTTCTGCAACACCATCCGTGACAACCACGCTCCAGTTATGCCCATGAGCTGCTTTGGGTGCCATCCTGCTGTAAACACGGTTCCTCCTCCTCATCATCCTCCTCATCCTCCAGAACTGTGTCCTGGCTGGACAGTTGTGTACCTGGCCTCTGTTGGTGCAGGAATCCACCCTTCGAGCCACTTGTGAATGACTGGCCTGATAACCGTGGAAATGACCCCTCTTCCTCCTGTGCCACATCCTCTTCCATCATCCCCCGAAGCATCATCGCCCGAAGTGTTTTTTCAAGGAGACATAGAAGTGGGATAGTAACGCTCATAATGGCGTCATCGGCACTGGCCATGTTGGTGGAGTACTCAAAACAGCGCAACACAGCACACACGTCCCGCATGGAGGCCCCTTCGTTGGTGGTGAAGTGGTGCTGTTCCGCAGAGCGACTCACCCGTGCGTGCTGCAGCTGAAACTCCACTATCACCTGCTGCTGCTTGCACAATCTCTCCAGCATGTGCAAGGTGGAGTTCCACCTTGTGGGTACGTCGCATATGAGTGAGCGAGAAGCCAAAGTTACACTGCAGCGCAGACAGGCAAGCAGCAGGGTGAGAACGCTGAAATCGCGCAGAGACAGCCTGCACTTTCTGCAGCAGCTCTGACATATACTGTAGGGGAAATTTTTCAGGAACCTCTGCACCACCAAATTCAGCATATGCGCCAGGCAAGGGATGTGCGTCAAACCGGCTAGGCCCAGAGCTGCTAGAAGATTTCGCCCATTATCGCACACCACCAGGCCGGGCTTGAGGCTCAGTGCCACCAATCACTCATCGGTCTGCTGTTCCATGCCCGTCCACAGCTCCTGCGTGGTGTGTGGTTTTTCCCCCAAACAGATGAATTTCAAAACAGCCTGCTGTCGTTTCCCCCTGGCTGTGCTGAAGTTGGTGGTGCAGGTGTTACGCTGACCGGATGAGGAGGTGGTAGAGGAGGAAGCAGAGTAGGAGGAGGAGGCAACAGGAGGCAATGAGAAACGTCCTGCAATCCTCGGTGGCGGAAGGACATGCGCTAAACTGCTATCCACCTCAGGCCTAGCTGCCACTGTATTTACCCAGTGTGCAGTTAGGGAGATATAATGTCCCTGCCCGTGCTTACTGGTCCACGTATCGGTGGTTATGTGGACCTTGCCACAGATGACGTTGTGCAGTGCACACCTGATTTTATTTGCCACTTGGTTGTGCAGAGCAGGGATGGCTCGCCTGGAAAAGTTGTGGCGGCTGGGAACCACCGCCATAAGGTTTATAAAAGTCTCTGTTAGTGTTGATCGCGAATATTCTAATCGCGAATTTTCATAGCGAATATTGGAACTTCGAGAATTTGCGAATATCTAGAACAGGGGTACTCAACTGGCGGACCGCGGTCCAAATACAGACCGCGGCCGCCAGTTGTCCGGACCCCGGCCATCTTGCAGAGCGCTCCTCCTCTCCTGCACACTGTGCCGTGCAGGAGGAGGAGCTTACCGGCGCACTTCCGCCTGTCCCACAGCGCAGTGAGACAGGGCTCCCTCCACATGTAGCGCTCCTCCTCCTGCACACTCTGGTACGTGCAGGAGGAGGAGCTTACCGGCACACTTCTTCCTGCCCCAGGAGCGCAGTGAGAGACGGCTCCCTCCACATGCAGGCACCATCGCTTTCATCCGGCACCTGCAGGTGGAGGGAGCTTTCTCCCTCAGTGCGCTCACAGGTCCCTCCTCCCCTGAAGCAGCGGCAGCACGTAAGGGAGCTTCAAGCTCCAAAGGATACTTACGTGCTGCTGGAGAGGGGAGGGACATCACCACTGCCACCAATGATATAAATGTCACATTTGGGAAGGAAGGGGGGCGTGGAGAGGGCTACAGAGAGGCGGGAACACGTCATTGACTGCAGGAAAGGACTCCAATCAGTGTCGTGTTCCCACCTCTCCTGGGCCATCTTCTTTAAAATTAAAGGTAACCTGATTAAATAAAGTGATAAAGCCCCATCAAACCATGATAGTTTTGTTCCGCATCCAATTCCCATTATTGGGGCATTGGATGCGGACCCCTTAGTTTCAATGGAGCGGAAAAAGATGCAGACAGCACACAGTGTGCTGTCTGCATCTCTTGTGGCCCCATTGTAATTAAGGGGCCGCATCCAATCCCCCAATAATGGGAATTGGATGCGGAACAAAACTATCATATGTCTGTTCTGTGGCTTGGGTTGCCACCCGGCCAGTAGTTCACCAGCAAGGCTGGTATTTTAGTTCCCTTGCCGGTGCCGGAATTTTCCTGTAAGGACTGTTAGGGTACTTTCACACTTGCGGCAGGACGGATCCGACAGGCTGTTCACCCTGTCAGATCCGTCCTGCCACTATTTCGCCGGACTGCCACTCCCCATTGACTATAGCGGAAGTGGAGCTACGGCGCAGCATGGCAGTACACGGCGTGAGGCCGCCAGACGAAAAAGTCGGACATGTAGTACTTTTAGTCTGGCGGCCTCTCACCGTGCTGCGCCGTAGATTTGCCCCCATCCCCATTATAGTCGATGGGCACAGAGCAGCGGCACGGCGAAGTAGTGGCAAGATGGATCTGACAGGGTGAGCAGCCTGTCGGATCCGTCCTGCTGCAATTGTGAAATTACCCTTACTAATGAGCTCTTCCATCATGGAACGCCCATTAGTACAGCATTTACCTCCACCGCTACTTGTGCTAGTAAAAAAATAAATAAAATTACGGTACCTCCACCTCCATTTGCTCACGCTGTGGAGAACACTCCCTGCTGTCTAGAAGCTCAGGACAGGACCTACAAGACGTCATCACGTTGGAGCACCGGTCCTGAGCTTGCAGTCGGCAGCGAATGTGCACCGCAGCCAGGTGAATGCTAATTATTTTATTTATTTTTTTGCAAAAGCAGAGAAGGGGGGCACTAATGGGGGCATTACTCTTACTGGGGGCACTAATGGGGACATTATTCTTACTGGGGCACTAATGTGGCCATTACTAATTCTGGGACTTACCCGGGGCGCTCCACTATAACGTCAGAGCGCCCCACGTGCATGGATCACATGATCGCATGGCATCTTTATTGTTGGCGTTCAGCTCGGACCTTCACCTGACTGCAGACCAAGGTATATGGACCTTTAATAAAACTAGTTGAGTACCCCTGATCTAGAATGTAGTGCTATATCTTCGTAATCGCGAATATTCTAGATTTCTTTTCATCAGTACCCATGATCCCTCACTGCTTCTTGCTTGTGGGCCAATGAGAAGGCTGCAATATCTTTGACTTTAGGAGTAGTGTTGATCGCAAATTTTCGTATCGCAAATTTTTATCACAAATTTTCTGATTGCCGATTTTCGCAATCAAGAAAATAATGACTGGAGATCACGAATACTCGAAATCGCGAATATATGACGAATATTCACCCAAATATTCGCGAAATATCATGAATTCGAACATTGCCCCTGCTGCTCATCACTGGTATATTCGCACTTCGAGAATTCGCAAATATTTAGAATATAGTGATATATATTCGTAATTTTGAATATTCTAGATTTTTTTTTCATCAGAAACCTCCCTTCTTGCTTGTGGGCCAATGAGAAGGCTGCAATGTCTTTGTCTGAGCTTAGCAACATCCCTAGCAACCAATAGGAAAGTTGCCTACCCCTTACTATATAAGAACCTCCCCAGCAGTCATTTTCTACAGGTTTTTTTTTAAGTTCAGAGAGAGAGAGAGCAGTGTCATTGCTTTCCACACTACATTAGATAGATAGTTAGATAGCTCAGGGTACTTTCACACTAGCGTTTTTTTTCCCGGTATTGAGATCCGTACTAGGGGCTCAATACCGGAAAAAAAATGATCAGTTTTATCCTAATGCATTCTGAATGGAGAGCATTCCGTTCAGGATGCATCAGTTCAATCCCTCTTACGTTTTTTGGCCGGAGAAAATACTGCAGCATGCTGCAGTTTTCTCTCCGGCCACAATTCCTGAACACTTCCCGGAATGCTGGATCGGTCATTAATTTCCATTGAAATGCATTAATGCCGGATCCGGCCCCAAGGGTTATGGCAAAACGTATCCGTTCTTTCCGTCCGCGCATGCGCAGACCATTAAATCTATGGGGGGAAAAAATGCCGGATCCGTTTTTCCGGATGACAATCCGGCAGGCAATTTCGGAGACGGAACTGCCTGCCGGAATCCTCTGCCCCAAGTGTGAAAGTATCCTTATATATATAATACAGATAGTTAGTGGGAGATAGTCAGTGTAGGTTATATTGCAGTGTGTTAGGTAGTGTGATAGGTTCTGCTGTCCATACATACATGCAGACCTGCTAAAATGTGAAGTTTCCCATATTGCGCCAAAATATTTGCATCATTAGTGCCGATTAGCGAAATCGCGAATATATTGAGCACTCTAACTGCATATAAAGCCATTTTTAATGTTCTGCCGTGCCAACCATTTTCTCCAGTCTAGCAGCTTCGAAAATGTTGCAAAAGTGACCCACGTCTGTATTTCGCTCGCATTACTCGAATATTACATTGCCGATTTTTCGCAATCAAGAAAATAATCTCGAATTCGGGAATATATGACGAATATTCAAAATGGTATATCACCCGTGGGTGATGTGAGACAGAAAGCGCTGGAGTACACAGTCAAGACAACTAATCCTTTAAATTGGCACTATCAGTCAGTGCCAGCCTGAAAAACTGGACGGCTGGCTCTGAAAGTGAGTGCTGTGAGGGTGGATTTATATAATTGTTGGCATCTAGGCATATAATCGGTCACAGGAGCAAAAAAAAAAAAAAAAGGTATTACAAGTTTTTGTTCTGGAAGTTAGAAGCGAGACTAGTATTGGTAATAATGTTGCCGTAACTACCTTATTTTTCATCCAAAATGATCCTTTAGTTGATGATCCGATGTGGCATTCACTGTTGGTGGGTTGCCGTAGTATTCTTCTAGTGATGCTGTTCTTTTAAATCACGGCGTCCTCCTGGCTCACCTACCAGCAGCAGCGCGGCCCCGGCCGGAAGCACGCGCAGCGCGAGGGAGCTTGTGAGTCTGTTGCCCGGGAAACCGCTTGCGGTGACGTCACCGTTCAGAGTACAGGGGCCTCCGTAGGACAAAAAACTCCCTACGCATTTCGGGGCCTATCGGGCTCCTTCGTGAGGGTTAGTCTATTGATTGTACCTAGGAGGTTTAAATAGCTCCTCCGGTTCCAATGGCAACATACAAACATAGGTCTTACTATAATGGAGATGTCAGTATGTTTACATATGGTAGACGTTCTAGATGCGATTTGTTTCAGCTGGTTTATTTAACTGTTCGGTTGTTTGTTTAGGTATTTATAAATAAGATGAGATAGTGGTGGGTGAATTAAGATGAAAAAAAGAGAGGGCTGTACTATCTTGAATTTTCTGAATGTCCATTGGGCATCATAGACATATTGTTTAATTACTGTTTATTGTTTATTATTGGAATGCAAATAGTTCTATTTCTTGGTTTAGTCCTATTAGTGCCAGACTGTTGCATCTGAATATCCATTTACTTTCTGTTCTTGACATGGCTTTGATATAGTCACCTCCCCTCTTATCTTCCTTGACTCTTTCTATGCCCCCAAAAATAGATCCCGAAAATTTTCCTTGATGGAATTCTGTGTAATGGCGTGACAGTGGGTGATTCTCAGATTTTTTATTTATGTTGTTGATGTGTTCCCTTATTCTCACCCTGAGTTCTCTTTTGGTTCGTCCCACATATATTTTGTCGCCCGGGCACTTAAAGAGGACCTTTCACCGTTTCTTACCCTATGAACTAACTATACAGATATGTACAGCGGCGCCCGGGGATCTCACTGCACTTACTGTTATCCCCGGGCGCCGCTCCGTTCTCCCGCTATGCCCTCCGGTATCTCCGCTCACTAAGTTATAGTAGGCGGAGATACCAGTCCCTAAGTTATGGTAGGCGGAGTCTGCCCTAGCGCTGGCCAATCGCAGCGCAGAGCTCACAGCCTGGGAGGTTATTTTCTCCCAGGCTGTGAGCTCTGCAATGCGATTGGCCAGCGCTAGGGCAGACTCCGCCTACCATAACTTAGGGAACGGAGATACCGGAGGACATAGCAGGAGAACGGAGCGGCGCCCGGGGATAATAGTAAGTGCAGTGAGATCCTCGGGCGCCGCTCCACATGTATGTATACTTAGTTCATAGGGTAAGAATCGGTGAAAGGTCCTCTTTAATATAGTAAATGACTCCTTTGGTGTGGCAGGTAATATAATCCTTTATTATATGTTTGCCTTGTTGGGTGTCTATTTGGAGAGTGGGTTTGACATGGTACCTCAGGGTTTTGCAGTTACTACATAGTCTGCAAGGGTAAAAACCCTTTTTGGTACATATTCTGGAGTCCGCTGTGTCTTTCTTGATGGAGGGGGCCACCAAGTTAGCCAAGTTTGGGGCTTTTTTAAAAATGAATGTGGGGTTATTGGGGATTTTGTTACCAATGGTCTTATCATATTTTAAAATGTCCCAATGTTTATATATAATTCTTGTGAAGTTATTCACCCCTGCGCTGTAAGTAGTGATAATAGTGGGTGTTGGTGGTACAATTTCTCAGTGTGCGTATGTATTGACTGTAGGGAATGTTATTTAGCCATATAGGCAAATGGCAACTGTCCAGGGGAATGAATCCATTAGTATCTGTAGGTTTATGGTATGTTTTAGTGTATAATTTTCCATTCTCAATGAATATATTCAGGTCAACGAAAGTAATCTGTTTTTTGTCATAAAATGGCGTGAATTGCAAGTAAAATTCATTTTTATTTAAGTTGGTTAAAAAACTGTCAAGGGATATAGTGTCCCCTTGCCAGATAAAAACAATATCGTCAATGAACCGCTTCCAGAGGACCAGACCCGCACCGAGCTTCCCATGGGGGAAGATGGTAAGCTCCTCCCATCTGCCCATGTACAAATTTGCAAAACTCGGTGCGAATCTGGTCCCCATCGCGGTCCCCCATGTCTGGAGGTAAAAATCAGGTCCATATTTAAAATAGTTGTGGTCTAAAATAAATGTGATACACTCACCTATAAAATAATTATATATAAACATTGGGACATTTTAAAATATGATAAGACCATTGGTAACAAAATCCCCAATAACCCCACATTCATTTTTAAAAAAGCCCCAAACTTGGCGGCCCCCTCCATCAAGAAAGACACAGCGCACTCCAGAATATGTACCAAAAAGGGTTTTTACCCTTGCAGACTATGTAGTAACTGCAAAACCCTGAGGTACCATGTCAAACCCACACTCCAAATAGACACCCAACAAGGCAAACATATAATAAAGGATTATATTACCTGCCACACCAAAGGAGTTATTTACTATATTAAGTGCTCGTGCGACAAAATATATGTGGGACTAACCAAAAGAGAACTCAGGGTGAGAATAAGGGAACACATCAACAACATAAATAAAAAATCAGAGAATCACCCACTGTCACGCCATTACACAGAATTCCATCAAGGAAAATTTTCGGGATCTATTTTTGGGGGCATAGAAAGAGTCAAGGAAGATAAGAGGGGAGGTGACTATATCAAAGCCATGTCAAGAACAGAAAGTAAATGGATATTCAGATGCAACAGTCTGGCACTAATAGGACTAAACCAAGAAATAGAACTATTTGCATTCCAATAATAAACAACAAACAGTAATTAAACAATGTGTCTATGATGCCCAATGGACATTCAGAAAATTCAAGATATTACAGCCCTCTCTTTTTTTTCATCTTAATTCACCCACCACTATCTCATCTTGTTTATAAATACCTAAACAAACAACCGAACAGTTAAATAAACCATCTGAAACAAATCGCATCTAGAACGTCTACCATATGTAAACATACTGACATCTCCATTATAGTAAGACCTATGTTTGTATGTTGCCATTGGAACCGGAGGAGCTATTTAAACCTCCTAGGTACAATCAATAGACTAACCCTGACGAAGGAGCCCGATAGGCCCCGAAATGCGTAGGTAGTTTTTTGTCCTACGGAGGCCCCTGTACTCTGAACGGTGACGTCACCGCAAGCGGTTTCCCAGGCAACAGACTCACAAGCTCCCTCGCGCTGCGCGTGCTTCCGGCCGGGGCCACACTGCTGCTGGTAGGTGAGCCAGGAGGACGCCGTGATTTAAAAGAACAGCATCACTAGAAGAATACTACGGCAACCCACCAACAGTGAATGCCACATCGGATCATCAACTAAAGGATCATTTTGGATGAAAAATAAGGTAGTTACGACAACATTATTATATAAATCCACCCTCACAGCACTCACTTTCAGAGCCAGCCGTCCAGTTTTTCAGGCTGGCACTGACTGATAGTACCAATTTAAAGGATTAGTTGTCTTGACTGTGTACTCCAGCGCTTTCTGTCTCACATCACCCACGGGTGATATACCATTTTTTATATACTGACCTAAGGAGAACAATAGCTCCTTGTTAGACAGTAAGCAGTGGGATCTTCCTATAAAGGTAGATCTACACATTTAAACAATAGGAGCACAGGGGGGGCCTTTTACTTTCTCTCAACCCCGCCATATGACGAATATTCGCCCAAATATTCATGAAATATTGCAAATTCTAATATAGCCCCTGTCGCTCATCACTATTCATTGGAGGCTAGTTGGCACTAGAAGAAGCGGTAGCATACAGAGCAGGTTCGTATATATGTAGAGCCTGCCTTTCCTACATTCACTGGAGGACTGTTGGCCCCAAAAGTGGTAGCATTTAGAATAGGTTCTCATCCAAAGAGGTCACCTTGTTGTGGTAGATGGGCACAAATGATTTTGATTAATATATATTTGCTAAGACCTGACATTTATTCATATAGTGAGTATAGCATTAGTTCATATATTCTGACCTGCAGAGTACTGTTGCATTGTGTATGATAAACCCCTTGTATCACAGAGGGTTAGCATCTCAGTAAACATACTGACAACTTTAGCAGTGAACTACTGAATTAACTTTACCAGTGAACCCTATAATTAACCCTTTGGCAGTGAACAAGCAGGTCACTGCATATGTAAGGTAAACACTTCCACCAAAGGGTTAATCTCAGCTATTCCTGGTATTTTTATAGACCCTCACCCAACCCTATTTCTCAGACATCCCTATGTGGACAAATGGGAAGCTTTTTTAGGCTGTACTTTTCTCCCAGACACATGGTGCCAAATTTGGAGATAGGCACAGATAAAATCAATATAAGCTACTACTGTTTTAGTAACATACACTTGCCCTTTTACATGGACTAAACCCCTTGCTTCTGCATCTTTTCTGGTCCTGTCCCCTGATCTGTACTTATTTTTTTTAGGGGGGGGGCATCATTTTCTAGGCCAAGTATTAACTATAGAGTTACCTCTTGACCTGCTAAGGTATTCGTTTAATATCTTCTCTCTCTGATTGACTACATATACTTACAGCAGCTAAATGTTTTATAGTTAGGAGTTAGAGGTGATGATAATCCCTGCTGTCACCCCAGGACTGCAGTGGAGAAAATAAAGGCTATTCCCATAAACCTCCTCTTCCAAATAATGATCTGTTTATTCCAGCTAGGTTTTC
This sequence comes from Bufo bufo, assembly GCF_905171765.1. Taxonomy (NCBI): domain Eukaryota; kingdom Metazoa; phylum Chordata; class Amphibia; order Anura; family Bufonidae; genus Bufo; species Bufo bufo. The sequence continues at coordinate 159,210,467 of NC_053393.1, read as the reverse complement.
GAAATATGGACCTCAATCTATAACAGCAATGATAGAAACCACGGCACTCTGAAGAAATGTTTTGTAATGATTTCTCATTTATTTCATTATTATTATTTCATTGTTTTAATCCATCCGCATAATTAATTACTGGCCAACGTTTCGGTCCTACACGGACCTTGTTCGCGGCCTAGTATAAATATGGGTTGTAGCTACGTCTGCACTGTAAGCAGTTCACTGACCCAGTGATATCTATGTTTCTGTGCTAATCTATATAATCAGTGGCCACATTCCCAACGTGCCTTTATATCTTTCCTAATTCTTTCATATCTATAAGAAGCATTGCCACCTCATAAGTTACTACCTTATAAGTTACATATAACTATCCTGTCTGATATATTCTCTTTTCATTCATACTTACCTAAGTTTACTTTTGGACTTCACAGACTTCCTCTTCCAGTCTCCCAATTACCACCGTTTGAAGTGATTTGATCAGCCCATTTCCCAGTACTGTCGTGTACTATATATCATTACTGCTGCTATGTCACCATGTCTTATATCGGTTCAAATCACATTATTAATTTTGCATTGCAAAATCATGTATTCTATTGTCTCCTATAATCATGTACCCAGCTGTTCATATTATGTTTTCTTGTCCATATTTATACTAGTCCATGAACAAGGTCCGCATAGTACCGAAACGTTGGCCAGTAATTAATTATGTGGATGGATTGAAACAATGAAATAATAATAATAAAATAAATAAGAAATTACAAAAAATTTCTTCAGAGTGCCGTGGTTTCTATCATTACTGTTAGTGTCCTTTACCACTGAGCACCGCCTATCTCCAAGAGGAGTGCCCTTCAATTCTCTTGCTCAATCTATAACAAACGTATTTATTTTTGTCCAGATTATAATCCAGTATTCACGATCTTTCACATAAAATGATTGTCACGGATATAGTAGGGCAGAACCCCAAAAGACAACAAGAAGGAAGGGAAAAGACACTATGCTTCACCGCTAGGGAAGGAAAAGGGTCACCACCTATAAAATCCTGTTCCTGGCCCTAACTCCTATCCGTATGGGCACCTCTCGATGGTAGAGATGCCCATACACAGGAACCTAGAAAACCCTGGTGGCCCTCGGATGCCCTAATGGTAATGACATGGCAGAGACTACCCGCTCCTTCCCTGGTGAAGGAAACAGCGTCTCGCTGAGGCCTAGTAAACAACAAAGGTGGGGGGGAATACAAAATACAACAAACGGAACACTTAACTTCTGAGGCTGATGGATAATGGATGAACAGGACAAATGAAGCTATCCAGAGCAAGGAGTGATGGGTAAAGTCAGACTAAATAGGGGGAGGTAAAGGTCACATGATCCACACCTGAACAGGAGGTGTGGACATACAAGCAACACACAGACAAAGTGAAACCAAAACCAAAAGAGGCTGTCAGATAACTAATGTGCAGATAATCTTTCAGACCTTCTAAAACCTGCCACCGGTGTGACAGTACCCCCCCTTCTACGGGTGACCTCCGGGCACCCAGGACCGACCTTTTCAGGATGAGCTCTGTGGAATGCTCTCACCAGACGACTAGCATTAACATCGGTCGCTGGAACCCACATCCTCTCCTCTGGTCCGTACCCTCTCCAATGAACGAGATACTGGAGGTACCATGACAGGAGCGGGAGGCAAGGAGGACGGCTCAACAGGTTCAACACATTTCTTTAACAACGATTTATGAAAAACGTTATGGATTTTCAATGTCTGAGGAAGTTCAAGACGTAAGGCTACAGGGTGTTAACAATCGCAGTGATCTTATATGGACCAATAGATCTTGGTCCCAACTTCCAAGAAAGTACCTTAAGTTTAATGTTTCTTGTAGACAGCCACACAGAATCTCCCACTCTCAGGTCCGGACCACTCATATGTTTCCTGTCAGCCGCACGCTTATACCTGTTGCCCATCTTTTCCAGGTTATTTTGGATTTTCCGCCAAATAGAAGACAAAGAAGAAGAAAATCGTTCCTCCTCAGGAATGCCAAAATTATGAGCACCAGAAAATGTACCAAACTGTGGATGGGACCAATATGCCCCAAAAAACTGCGACTTATCAGTGGATTCCTGTCTACGGTTATTTATAGCAAACTCAGCTAACGACAAAAATGAAGACCACTCTTCCTGATTCTCTGAAACAAAACATCTCAAATAAGCCTCCAGATTCTGATTAGTGCGCTCCGTCTGTCCGTTCGACTGAGGATCAAAAGCCGAAGAGAAGGACAATTGTACACCCAGACAAGTACAGAACGCTCTCCAGAAAATGGAAACAAACTGAGTCCCTCTATCGGACACCACATCAGAGGGAATGCCATGTAATTTCACAATGTTGTCGACAAACACCTGCGCAAAAGTTTTAGCATTGGGTAGACTAGGTAATGCAATATAGTGTGCCATTTTACTAAAACGATCGACAACCACCAGAATCACGGTCTTTCCCGAAGAATTAGGTAAATTCGTTATAATATCCATGGACAAATGGGTCCAAGGTCTGGACGGGATGGGCAATGGAAGCAGAGATCTGGAAGGCCGAGTATGTGTCACCTTATCACGTGCACAGGTACCAAAGGCTGACACATAGTCCTCAATACACTTACGCAACCCCGGCCACCAGAATCTGCGAGAGATGAGATCGACAGTGATGTTCCTCAAACACCTTGTGACGTAATTCGGAGGGAACAAACAACTTCCCCTGAGGACAAGAGTCCGGAGCATCCTCCTGTGCTCCAACACCCTGGCCTCGAGATCAGGATAAAAAGCGGATAAAACCACCCCTTCAGATAAAATGGGATTAGGGTCATTAGACTCACCCCCCCTCAGGAAAGCTATGTGACAAAGCATCCGCCTTGACGTTCTTAACCCCAGGGCGGTAAGTGACGATGAAGTTAAATCTGGTGAAAAGCAATGACCATCTGGCCTGCCTTGGGTTCAGTCGCTTAGCCGACTCCAAGCAGGCCAGATTCTTGTGATCCGTAATTACCGTAATAGGATGAATTGCTCCTTCCAACCAATGCCGCCATTCCTCGAACACCAACTTAATGGTCAGCAATTCCCTATTCCCCACATCATAATTCTTTTCAGCAGTCGAGAGTTGTTTTGAGAAAAATGCACATGAGCGCCATTTAAAGGGTGAAGGACCCTGCGACAATATTGCTCCTACCCCTACCCCAGACGCGTCAACCTCAACAATAAATGGCTGAGACACGTCCGGTTGCACCAGAATAAGGGCCGAAGCAAAACATTCTTTCACAGCAGAAAAGGCCTGTAATGCCGCATCAGACCAGATAGAAATATCAGCACCCTTCCTAGTCATGTCTGTTAAAGGTTTAACCACCGATGAATAGTTCAAGATTTACGGTAGTAGTTGGTACACCCCAAAAACCGCATAAGCGCTTTCAGATTTTCGGGTCGATCCCAGTCCAACACGGCACGGACCTTCTCGGGATCCATATGAAAACCTGAGGATGAGAGCAAGTAACCCAGAAATTGCACTTCCTGTACAGCAAATACCCACTTTTCCATCTTAGCATACAACTTATTTTCTCTTAGGATCTGTAACACCTGTCTCACATGATCCTGATGAGTCTCCATATTAGGCGAATAAATTTGTATGTCATCAAGGTATACAACGACAAACCTCCCCACCAGATGATGAAAGATGTCATTGACAAAGTGTTGAAAAACCGCAGGAGCATTGGTTAACCCAAGGGGCATGACCAGCTTTTCAAAATGACCCTCAGGGGTATTAAATGCGGTCTTCCACTCATCCCCCTCTTTGATCCTTACCAGATTATATGCCCCCCTCAGATCCAATTTAGAGAACACCTTGGCACCGACAATCTGACTAAACAAATCCTGAATCAAAGGAAGGGGGTTAGGATCACGGACGGTAATACGATTGAGCTCACGGAAGTCCAGACATGGTCTCAGGGTACCATCCTTTTTCTTTACAAAGAAAAATCCAGCAGCCACTGGGGACTTGGATGGTCTAATATGTCGCTTTGCCAAACTCTCTATGATATACTCTTTCATAGCCTTTCTTTCGGGTTCCGAAAGATTATACAACCGAGATTTGGGCAATTTAGCTATGGGAATAAGATTGACGGGACAGTCATACTCCCGGTGCGGGGGCAACTCCTGATTACCACTCTCAGAAAACACATCAGAAAATTCAGAAATGAACGAGGGTACAGTTTTAGTGGTAACCATAGAGAACGATGCATTAAGACAGTTGGCCATGCAAAAATCACTCCAATCGAGAATCTGTCTCGTTTGCCAATCGATGTTAGGGTTATGTTTGCTTAACCATGGTAAGCCCAACACCAACGGAGCAGGCAGACCCTCCAACACATAACAGGAGATAGATTCCTGATGCAAATCACCCACTCTTAAATGAATGTCATTCACTACCTGCGACAGGCATTTTTGGGTCAGAGGTGCTGAGTCAATTGCAAAGACAGAAATACTATTCTCTAATGCATTAGTAGTCAACCCGTGAATGCGTACAAACTGTCCATCAATCAAGTTAACTCCTGCCCCACTGTCGATAAATGCTTCGATTGTCACAGTTTTGGACTCTAGCGCCACCTCGGCAGACAGGAAAAAATGGGTACTGCCAGTAAAAGACAAAAGTAGGTTTTCTTGCTCCCCACCAACACTACCAATAGTAATTTGGGGATTAAACTTTTATTTCTTTTTGTTTACACCTTGATGCTGCAAGTACGGACAAATATTCACAAAATGTCCCTTCTTGCCACAACAAAAGCTCCTTTCACATGACCCAAGCTTTTGCCAGTAGTTCCAGGAGTAGCTCCTCCTAACTGCATAGGCTCATCACAAGGCACAACCACCCGTGTCTCTCCACCATAAGTGTCAAAGGAAGCAGTACCCTTATTGGACAGTATGTCCTGAAGGTGAAGACCCCTAGATCTCTCCCTCAGGCGTCTATCAAGACGTACAGCAAGGGACATAGCTGCTTCCAATGACTCAGGATTTTCATGAAAAGCCAATGCATCCTGCAGTCTCTCAGAGAGACCCTGGCAGAATTGGCTACGGAGAGCAGAATCGTTCCACTCTGTATCCATAGCCCATCTCCTAAATTCAGAGCAATAGGTCTCCGCAGAACGTTCTCCCTGCCGCAAACCCCGTAACTTGGTCTCGGCCTGAGAGATCCGAGCCGGGTCATCATAGATAAGACCCAAGGCTCTAAAGAATTCATCTACCGACCGGAGGGACGGTGATCCGGTCGACAGAGAAAAAGCCCAAGATTGGGCGTCCTCTTTAAGCAATGAAATAATCATACCCACACGTTGACACTCATCACCAGAAGAGTATGGACGTAGCCTAAAGTATAATTTACATGACTCCCTGAACCGGATGAAATTGTCACTACCCCCGGAAAACCTGTCCGGGAGAGCTGCCTTCGGTTCAGGGCAGGCCTGGAACCCACCACCGGAACCAGCAGCCTGTGGACTCTGAATCTGCAAAACCATCGCACGAAGGTCTGCTACCTCCAAAGTCAGAATCTGCAGCTGTTCGACCAGTGCAGTCATAGCATCCATAGCTGCACCAGATCAGAACAAAAAATGGCGGTATTGGCTCTGGATAATGTCACGGATGTAGTAGGGGAGAACACCAAAAGACAACAAGAAGGAAGGGAAAAGACACTAGGCCTCACCGCTAGGGAAGGTAAAGGGTCACCACCTATAAAACCCTGTTACTGGCCCTAACTCCTATCCGTATGGGCACCTCTCGATGGTAGAGATGCCCATACACACCTAGAAAACCCTGGTGGCCCTCGGATGCCCTAATGGTAATGACTGGGCAGAGACTACCCACTCCTTCCCTGGTGAAGGAACCAGCATCTCGCTGAGGCCTAGTAAACAACAAAGGTGGGGGGGAATACAAAATACAACAAACGAAACACTTAACTTCTGAGGCTGATGGATGATGGATGAACAGGACTTCAACTAAAACCACACTGCAGCTCTTCCAAAAACCAAATGAAGCTATCCAGAGCAAGGAGTAATGGGTAAAGTCAGACTAAATAGGGGGAGGTAAAGGTCACATGATCCACATCTGAACAGGAGGTATGGACATACAAGCAACACACAGACAAAGTGAAACCAAAACCAAAAGAGGCTGTCAGATCACTAATGTGCAGATAATCTTTCAGACCTTCTAAAAGCTGTCACCGGTGTGACAATGATATGGTTTACAGCCTTTTCCAAGTCAAAATAAGAAAAGCCTTACAGGACATCTAACAGTCAAAGATAACTTAAAAAATATAAAAAAACAATACTCCCTTTTTCAAGGCTTGATCTAACAGATCTCATACTGTAAATGTCAATATTGCAGGGAACTCTAGAGAAGTATTTGCTGTTATGGTCACGTATTTTTTGGGGGAAAAAAACCCCTCAGCATTTGAGTATAATTGGGCATGTTCTGTGACATGGTCAGAAGACATCGTGTAGGGAGGAGCAAAACGAAACGGGGTGATCGGTGTCTTTCTTCTATTGCCCACTGTGTGGTCCTATGTTACGATAAAGATGTTTGATGTTTCATTGCAATCCTGCTTGAGATGTAACTGTCCCTGCCTCAGTGTACACAGCACAAGCTGAAACACATGATATCTACAAGACAGGAAGCTTTAGCGATTGTGCATGCTCAGCGACCGGCATGAAGTCTGCTACATTTCAGGATTTTGTCTAAATAGAGAAAATTTGGAAATATAATATATACAAAATAAAAAGTAACAGGAAATTTGCTAACAATAGATTCCTTTTCAACACACAAATCATCATTTAATATAGTTTATAAGGCCGAAAAGACATTTGTCCGTCCAGTTCGGCCTGTTATCCTGCAAGTTGATCCAGAGGAAGGCAAAAAAAACCTGTGAGGTACCAGCCAATTTTCCTCACTTAAGGGGGAAAAAATTCCTTCCCGACTCCAATCAGGCAATCAGAATAACTCCATGGATCAACGACCCCTCTCTAGTAGCTATAGCCTGTAATATTATTTCACTCCAGAAATACATCCAGGCCCCTCTTGAATTCTTTTATTGTACTCACCATCACCACCTCCTCAGGCAGAGAGTTCCATAGTCTCACTGCTCTTACCGTAAAGAATCCTCTTCTATGTTTGTGTAGAAACCTTCTTTCCTCCAGACGCAGAGGATGTCCCCTCGTCACAGTCACAGTCCTGGGGATAAATAGATGATGGGATAGATCTCTGTACTGACCCCTGATATATTTATACATAGTTATTAGATCTCCCCTTAGTCTGCTTTTTTTCTAAAGTGAATAACCCTAATGTTGATAATCTTTCAGGGTACTGTAGTTGCCCCATTCCAGTTATTACTTTAGTTGCCCTCTTCTGAACCCTCTCCAGCTCTGCTATGTCTGCCTTGTTCACAGGAGCCCAGAACTGTACACAGTACTCCATGTGTGGTCTGTCTAGTGATTTGAAAAGTGGTAGGATTATGTTCTCATCACGAGCATCTATGCCCCTTTTGATGCAACCCATTATCTTATTGGCGTGACGTGTGTCATTATTTTTATTTGACATCATCACTTCCATAGATATATGATAATGTTATAGAAAGCATTTTTTTTTGCTTGTCCAGCGAGTTAAAGTTGACAACAGGTCATTGTTGGAACTTTATACCCATAAGGAGCCCAACATCTGCCCATCACCTTATAGTCCATTCCTGGTACCAGCCATCTTTCTATAGTATGGTGCATGAGTTTCTCTATAAGTCATTACAGACACTGCTTTGGTGAACACCATTCCAGTGAAATAAACAATTGGACATTTAATGCCAAGAACTTGTTCAAAGTAAGCAAGCAGTAGCTGGGAATTGTGAACTTTTAAACTATAATTTGTTTTTTGTTTTTTTTCTACATGTGAACAATTGTTTTGGCTTTTTGATCCATTTAATAATTTCATGCTAAACCTTACTCCAGTGTTATCAGAAAGAATTAGACATTGTTGCTGCTCAAATCACGCTGACTGCTAGTGTCCACATCTATTATCAATGTATTTGTATTTCCAAAGTAGGGATAATCTTTCGAGACAAAGTGGAAGAAATAATGAGCTCTCTCCCGAGGGGAATAATAATTTTACATAAGGATATTTTCATTATGTCAATTGTATTTCTAGGATAAAAGCCAAGCATAACAAAATAAGACTTCTCCAAACACTTTAAAAGCTTGGGAATGTCTGACCTCATCTTGTACCAGTGAATCCTGTGAAAACTCCTGATGTAGTGCGTATTAGGTAATAGGCAAACATGCTGAGAAAAATAGCATCATTAGTAAAACAGAATACAGCTACAAACAAGCCAGAGGTCTTGCTCTTAACAATGGAAAAGACATTCTGTAATTGTTATTGGAGCCAGGTATAGTACTATCTATGTTTATAGGAAAATGGGGATGGCCATTCACCCTATTTCCTCTGCTTCCTTTAACTTTCCACTTATTAACAGCATGATCAAAAAATCAAAGACTTTACTATTATAGTCCATTCTTTATAAAGCACTAATATACTCTGCAGCACTGTACAGAGAAGTGGTGCTCACAATGTCATTTTGCTATTTTTTAGACTGGAGCCATTTGGAAGGCCTACTGTATATATGGTTTTAAATTCTATTAACACTGAGAATGTACCAAAGCAAACACAGGGAGAGTAAACTAATTTAAGAGAACAGCATTAGGCATTGTTAGCTCCTATTGTAAATTCATAGCACCAGTAATTGGTATTTTTTTCTTTAATATTTAAAGTAATGTGCAAAGATTTTATGCAGGTGTGGAAAAAATGCTGCAAAGTAAGAATGCTTTCACAAATACAAGTTTTAATTATTTAAATGTATTAAGCACTATCTTCAGTATCAAGACAGAGTCCTAGAAATTATGATATGGCCCCTACAGAGCCCCGATCTTAGCATCATTGAGTCTGTCTGAGATTACATGAAGAAAAAGAAGGATTTCAGCAAGCCTACATCCACAGACGATCTGTATTCACTTCTCCAAGATGTTTGGAACAACTTCCATGCAGAGTTACTTCAAAAACTGTGTGCAAGTGAAGAATTCAGTTTTAAAGGCAAAGGGTGCTTACACCAAATATTTATTTGATTTAGATTTCTCTTTTGTTCATTTACTTTGCATTTTGTTAATGTTAATAAAGCATTCTTACTTTGCACCATTTTCTCACACATGTAAATATAGTTCCAAAACCTTGGGGGTCATTTATTAAGCTTAACTACACCTATATTAGGCGTATTTCAGGTGCAGATTGCGGCGCAACAGGTAGTTGCTTTGCAATCTGCGACTTCTTCCCGCTCACGCCATGTCTAAATAATTGGGCATGACGTGGGTGGGGAAGGGGACGGGCCAGTTTCAGGCGTAGAAAATGGTCTAAATGTTAGACAGCAAGGAAGCTGTCTTACATTTAGAACTGGCGGAACCAGCTTCATAACTTCTATGGAACCACCGCCAGCTTAGGGGTTTATTAAGATTGGTGTCTAAAGCACCAGTCTTAATTAACGTGCCCCTTGTTTTTATTGTTAGTATCTGCATTATTTTATTATGAGATCTTATGGGCTTAATATTAAAGCAGTTGTCTGTACAGTAATTTTTTTAAGGGTCAGAATGTCAAACAAAATTAATATAAAGTGGTAATCGTGTTAACAATCCCTTGACCAACCCTGCACTTCAATGCTTCTCAGTACCCCTCTGGTCTCTACTCTACTCTTTACATATTCCTTCGTGATGAGCAGGAAATGATGTTCAGTAGTGATGGCCTTGGAGTTCGCCCAGCGGTCTTTTCGGGCCGAATCATTGCATGTTCGCGATTCGCCGAACATGCAAACATATGGAGATATTCGCGCCCGCCATATTCTTTTACATTGTGAAGAACTTTGACCCATGACACATCCATCAGGTGGTACAGGACAGCCAATTGAGACGTTTCAGCACATGGACATACCCCCTACCTTATAAATAGACCTGATCTGGCCGCCATTTTACATTCAGTGTTTTTCCAGTGTAGGGAGAGGTTGCTGTGTGGAGCAGGGACAGGCTATTAGGGACACCAAACGCTAGCTAATAGGGCCACAAAAGTCCTTTTAAGGACTGGTATAGGTGTGCTATCGATAGCTGTGATACACAGAGGGGTGCGATATACTTATAATATACTTTTATAATGAGTCAAAAACACATAGATCTACAGTATATAGTGATCATCTGAAAGTTAGGGGCATAGGGGCTAGGGGCTTACTAGGGCCATTTTTATATAGGGTAAGGTTCCGGGCGGGGTCGCTCTTATCAGGGCGGGTGGTCTGTGGTTAGGCTATCAGGGCCAGAATAGCACCCCCCTGTAGGGCAATATCAGGGACAGTTCTTTGCCCACCCTTTCCTTCAATACCACATCATCATCTAGCCCAGGGATAGATGTTTTTTACTTTCCCTCCGGGATTCATGGATGTGCCCCCGGATTGTGGTAGGACATATGGTTTCTGATTTGGTGCCGCCGAGCACTTGTTATTGCCTACCACATCTATGCTTTTTGCTTAACTTTAATAATTTAATTAATTTTTATTTTGAGGGATATCTTTTCCATTCACACGTCCACAAAATGGGTCCGCATCCGTTCCGCAATTTTGCGGAACGAGTGCAGACCCATTCATTTTCAATGGGGCCAGAATGTGCTGTCCGCATCCCCATTTGTAGATCCGCACTTCCGCATCCATGCTTCCGTTTCCACCAAAAAATTGAACATGTCCTATTCTTGTCCACAATTGCAGACAAGATTAGGCATTTTCTATTATAGCGCCGGCGATGTGCGGTCTGCAAATTGCGGAATGCACATTGCAGGTGTCCGTGTTTTGCGGATCCCCAAAACACTTACGGACGTGTGAATGGACCCTCATAGTATAACATTATTAAAGGTTACGTTTTATCTTTATGTATATTCTAATGGATTGCCTTCCTTGTACAATGTTATAATATACTTTCTATGTTAGAAAGTATATTATAGTGCATTTGTATTGTGCAGCAGTTGTGTGCGGTTCTGCTGCGATACCGCAGGTATATGGAGGGACATGCATTATTGGAACAAATAATTTCTACTGGTGTGATATACCAGTCCCCCCCCCAAAAAACAGATTGAAGCGGGGTGTTATATACCAATATACTTTCTTTATAGTGCATTTGGGTACTGTATAGTGCATTTGCGCATGTGCGTACGCGAAAATTATATTGCCGATATTTTGCATTGAAAAAAATTATGAATGGAGATCGCAAATTCGAATAATACATCTGGTATGTCACTGTCCATGTTGTGGGACTATTTGTGCACTTCTAGTAATTATTTCTTGGCTGCAAATATGAGCTGAAGGTTTTTCAGGTTCGCCTACCATTAAAATGAATGGGACCCGCCGCGAACTTGCGTTTTGCGAACATTTGATCGTGTTTGTGTGATCGCGTTCGCGAACCGTCCCGGCAGATGTTCGTCCATCACTAATGTTCAGCCAATCACTGGTTTAGGTGAGTTACCACTGCAACCAGTGATTGGATGAGTGGTCATTTCCTTCCTGTTTTGAGAGGGACCATGAAACAGAGGCCAGCTGGGATCTGAGAAGTGTTGGAACATGAGCAGCAGGGTATATTGACTTATTAATTCTTTTTTATGGCAATATGACCTTTCAAAGAATTTTTTTTTATCAAACCCTTTCAAATAAATTCTTCCACAAACTGACCAAATAAAGACAATAACAGTTGGTCTAAAACAAGGATACACAACGTTTTCTGGTTGGGCAGACTGAACCAATGACAAGGGTCAAAAATAACATTTAAGGGGGTACCACAAGACATAGACTTACATGTCTGTTACCAGATGGTTGGGGGCTGCACAAAATGGTATCAAGGGCCGCATGTGGCCCCCGGGCCGCAGGTTGTGCACCTCTGGTCTAAAAGATCTATTTTATTTTGCTTTTAACAAGCAAATTTCCCCAGACAGAAGGTGTATGTCATCCAGTGGCATAACTAGAAATGACTGGGCCCCACAGCACATTTTTGAAAAGCCCTCCCCCTCCCCCAGCAACCTCTTCACAACTCCCTCCTTCCATACAACCCCAACTCCTGTGGCTGGTCAAGATCACTCTCTTAGACTAGGCCCAGCAGCCGCTCCATTTCTTTCCTGCAGTGTGTCTGTATATAATGTAATTTTATAATACTGTTGAGGGTTCCTGACAATATAATCTTTTAGTCCTCCTCATGGGTGGGCCCCTTCTAAATTTTGTCCCCAAAGCAGCTGCTTCCCCTGCTTCCCCTATACCTATGTCCATGATGTCATCCTAAAAATTTGGTCAGATAACAGGCTGCCAGACAAAAAGACATTGCTTACTTCCTGGGGTAAAAAAAGACGAAACTCCAAATTGGTGGATCTTTTGCTCATAAACATTATTAGTGCCTGTGGTTATGATTGTGGATGTGATATATTTATTATTGTGGTATGCTACATTGAACAAATAAAAATTGCACATACTGTAATGACTAAGCAATGTATGCTGTATTATTACATTATCTTGTATGTTTGCAATAAACGCACTGAATGTTGGTAGTGAGATTTACGGATTTTAGGTCACCATACACATTCGTCTAAAGTTAATAAAAATGGACAATGTCAACTAAAATAAATGTCCGTCGTCTGAAATTGAACAACAAGCGATTGATTTAGTTGACTTATGACAGATCATCATCATCTGAAAAGTTGCCAATGTTTAATACTTTCATTGTCGTTCATGGATGAAAATGTTTTCTTGGAAAGAACATTCCCAGAAAGATCTTTATCCATTGCTCGGTTTCATTGAACATGTATCGGCAGTTTGAACAACTGTAACGGCCAAAATGGACTGAAGTGTGTATGGTCATGTCTGCTAAACGATTGTTCGCTAGATGTTTGTTCAACTGCTGTTCAACCATCACCCAACTCCTATCTAATGTGAATGGCCTCCTTGAGCTCCGAAGAAAGATATTACAAATCATAAGTGCTTGTTTAAAGGGCCTGTCACAGGGCCCAATACCAACTGAAAGGGGAATGAATGACAGTATGGTCGTTCATCCCACTCAGTTTGCATATTGCCATGTAAACCAGACCCGATCAGCTGACAAATGAGCAAACTGGCTGCCCAGACTACTTGCTGTCCTGTTTACACTAGGCGATGAACGGGAATGAGTGTTCTAGTGAATGATCCTTCAGCTAATCATCTGCATGCGTAAAGGGCGTTAATATACTGTGTCTACTTAGGATGATACTTAGATTGTGAGCCCCATTGAGGACAGCTTGCTAGTAGCGATATATAAGTGGATAAACTAAATATTGAATTCTCACTCTTTAGTTACAAAGTTTATTTTATGACAAAGTCATATTCTGTCCTAAATTCAATTAAAACATAGCTCCAGTGTGAACCATATCAAGAGTTCAATAAGGTTATGGTCTTACGTCCAGGCTAGGATAACAATGTCAAACATTCTGAACACATTTATAGATCAGAACAGTTATTTTCAGATTTCCAACATGACAAAGTAGTCATTTGATGGTTTAGATATGACAGCATGGACTTTACTTCTAGTTAGAATGAGGTTTTTTGGGACCCAGTGGGCCCTGCACACTCACCTTAATTACACATAACACATCTGTAGGAGGAGAAAGTTTGTAATATATTTACTGTTCCTAAGTTGCATTTATTGGTCTCACTGGAACCTGGTCATATGGCACTCCTGAAAATCCAGCTGTCAATGAAGTCATGTTTTTACCAGGTTTCTGTCCGCGGCTATGGATGGGTTGCCGCTTCCACTGTGGATGGGACCAGAACTATTCCTCTGCCTGCCTCATGTGTAAACTCCTGAATTCACCTCATCTGCATATGCATTAGGTCTGGACCTGTCCACAGCAGAAGTCATGTCCTGTCTATAGCCCGGTAAAGGACATTTCCTCAGAAGTAGCTGTTAATGCACCCAATTTCACTAGCTAAACAGTATGGTATATATACACAATCATATGTAGTTAAAATTAATTCAAACCACACCAACATCGTCATCATGATCATGAGTGAGTTGAACACAAAATAGTGCATGAAATGAGCAGAAGGTCAGATGTATGACAATGAACAAGTGATAGTGTTATCCTGCAAGAGGTGGGCTGTAATAGGTTGTACATCACGATGCACTTTATATTGCATAACGGTAAAAATTCCATAGATGATTATGTCGAAACATTTTTATGTAAATTATTTTTTCCCATTTGTCCTGTTACAGCTAGAAGAAATCTTAATAATCAAATCAATATGGCAGCTAGAACATGGAGATTGTTTGAGCTAAGGATTCACGTCCATGAACTTTCCTTTTATTGATCGATCATTCATTCTTTACATCCCATATCATATTGTTTGGCAAAATTATAACACAACAATGTAGCTGTCCCATCTCGTCCACTAATTAGCCTTGGCTCCAGATAGAAACTAACAATGCAGATCCTGTCTCTGGGGAGGAAGGTGGGTGTTAGTCAGCCTAGGAGAATGCAGTGATGTAGTGCCTCAGACTGCATTATTTCACATAGGGCTGTACAGAAGTGCGGCTTGACACATGACAGATTGACTGCCATGTACAGGACCTTCAGTGTTTCTTTCCAAGCAGTCTGAAAACAGTGTTGCCTTAACTGGACACCTTTTCTCCTCTTAAAAAGCTTGGGAGAAAAGGGTTAAATAAATGTTTGTGATATGATAAGGTGGATGTTTATGCAGGGAATGACAGATTGTTGGCTCCAGTTGCAGGCCCTGGAGAAACAGTACAAAGTTGGCTTTACTCTGTATAATGATGTGATTTCCTCCATAGGGTTCACTAATTCTAAGGAACAATTCACCCTGGGAATTTATTCAAATGGTTTTTTTTAATAGCGGGGACTGACAAGGAGAAGATGATTTTTCAAGGGTTGGAGCCATAGAAGTGGGAGTACAGATTCCTTGAATGTCAGTGTAATAGGCCTTCACATTACTTCTCTATGTCTCATTGTGGTCTGTAGCTCTGCCATAACACACATTTGTTAATTTATTTTTATTTTTTTACTCAGAGCATGAAATTATTTTTATAGCACTTGAGCTAAGCCATCAGGAGCAATGATCCACCAAGCTTTATTCACTGAAGTGTAATTTTTTTTCTACAATTTACTGAAGCAATGATGCTCAGGTACATACAGTAGTTGTGTATATCTGGAATAGACATGTCTATCAGTTTATAATATTGATATATGAAATTTCCTAATGATGATGATTACCCCATAATGACATTCCACTATGTACTGACGGCAGGCGGTGCAAGGCCTTAGTCTGCAGTAATGTTTGTTGGAGTTGCTGCAGTTGAGGGCAGCCTCTCTTCTTCGCTGGTGCTATTATATCACATTTATTTTCCCTTTGAACAGTTATTTAATGAAATTGGAAAGAGGTGAAAATGAGTGTAAAGGACCGTTTACATGGGCTGATGCAAGGGAACTATTGGGAATGAACCAAACTTTCCCAGTAATTGCTAGTGTTGAGCGCGAATATTCGAATTTCGAATTTTTTTCTCGAATATCGCAATTTCGAGATTTCGCGAATATTTAGAATATAGTTCCAAATATTCGCGAAATCGAATATTCGTATTTTTTTTTCGAAAAAAAATAAAAATAAAAAATAATCGTACGATTAATTTAATCTTATAATTTTTTTTTTTTCCTATATAAGGCAACGTTCCTATGACTATGGCTAGGCTAATAATATGTGTATTTTACGAAATTTCTTAATATTGCTCTAACTTCGTCTTTTAGAATATTCGTAATATTCTAAAAGACGGAGTTAGAGCAATATTACGAATATTCTAAAAGACAAAGTTAGAGCAATATTAAGAAATTTCGTAAAATACACATATTAGCTTAGGCATAGTCATAGGAACGTTGCCTTATTCAGGAAAAAAAAAATCGTACGAATAAATTAATCGTACGATTTTAATATATATTTTTTTTTTCCTGTATAAGGCAACGTTCCTATGACTATGGCTAGGCTAATAATATGTGTATTTTACGAAATTTCTTAATATTGCTCTAACTTCGTCTTTTAGAATATTCGTAATATTCTAAAAGACGGAGTTAGAGCAATATTACGAATATTCTAAAATACGAAGTTAGAGCAATATTAAGAAATTTCGTAAAATACACATATTAGCCTAGCCATAGTCATAGGAACATTGCCTTATACAGAAAAAAAAATAAAAATAAATCGTACGATTATTTTAATCGCATATTATTCGCGAAAAATAAAATAATTACGAATATTCGATTTCGACTAAAATAATACGAATATTCATTCGAATATTCGCGAAATATCGCGTAATCGAATATGGCACCTCCCGCTCATCACTAGTAATTGCCTGATCATGAACAGAAGTGATGGCTGCATTTACATGCAGCAAAATTCTAATCTGTATGGGGATGATTGCTACTGCGAACCCTCATCCCCATGCAGAATCACTGTTTGTCATCAGCAGACTCCTGCGCACACAGGACACTCTTCTGCCTTCATGTACTGCTACTTATAACGGCCTAACGCCATTCTCCACTTTGGACAATCCCTGCTTGCTAGAACGGTTCCTGAACGCTGGTTAGCACTAACAGGGCCGGCGTCATAACCCGGCATCCCCGGGCAAGTGCCGGGGCCCAATGCTCCTGGGGGGGCCCACTGAGCTGCTATGAGCACTTCCATCAATACAGATGGGAGCTCTCACTGCTGTCCTTTCACATACGCAGTACCCCCCTGGTGGGCCCTCTGAGCTGCAGAGACTCAGGACACGCCCCCTCTACACAAGACACACGCTGCCTGAGGAGACTGGAGAGAGACCGCAGGGCTGGAGCAGAGAAGTGTGGAGACAGTCTGTAAGTGAGTCTGCACTGTGACTGTCTCTTCTCTGTTGGACAGAAGGAAAGGGGGGGACACTGCTGCTTCATTCTATTTAGTTGTGTTACTGTTTTATTAAGCTGATTGTCTCCATGACACCTGCCCCCCCCCCATATCCTGTCCTATATCACCCTCATGTAGCCCCTGCTGTCTCCTTTCCTCCCTCATGTATCCAGGGCTCCTGTCCCACCCTCCTATCTCCTATTGCTGCCCTGCACAGACCTCCTGCCACTACTTGTATGAATCCCCCTCAGAGCCCCTTCAACCTACTTGCTGTGTCCACCCCTCCTGTCCATCCGGGGCCCCGGGCCCCTGTCTCACTCCTCTGCCTCTCATTAAGGTGGCATCTGAACCGCATTCACCATAAGGACCTTCTAACATCACAGGGTCATGTGACTGTGCCCCCCACCCCGTACTGTGCCCCTTTATACCCTGCATTGTGCCCTCTTACCATACTCTGTGCAGTGCCCATAGTCATTCCCTGTACTATGCCCTCTTATACCCTTTTATCCGGTCACTGTATGGTGGTTTTATCCTTGTATGGCGGTGTTATCACTATATGGCGGTGTTATCACTATATGGCGGTGTTATCACTATATGGCGGTGTTATCACTATATGGCGGTGGTATCCAATAACTGGATGGCCATAACTGTATCCCTTTCTGCCCACACCACTTTTTTTAGACCTGGCATGAGCGGGAAAAGATACAGATTGCGGTGTTAAGGACCTTTGCGCCACATCTGTGTCAGAAATACGCCTAACATAGACGTATTTCTATATAATAAATGACCCCCTAATCGTATGATTATTCGGGGGGTGGGGCTAATATCTTTATATTATATAGATTCTAGTGTATTATACTGTGCCCTGTATTTTCCAGTAGAAAATGATCCTTGGGGGCACAGTCCTCACCCCTGACCACCAGGACCAGGTAGCGCTCTGTCAGTACATGGCGGCCCCCCCTCTCCTCCATGCTGCTCCGCTGTGTACTGGGGCTTATTCTGACACTAGGGCTGGGTTCACATCACATTTTTGCCATCCATTTAATGCATACTGAAAATGTATGCATTGACAGATGCCTCAGACTGATGCCGTACAGTGGCGTCCGTTCACCATACAGTTCCATGGTAAAAAAACATATACGTTAACGTATGCATTTTTTACTTGACTCTGCAGGATACAAAAACGAGGAGTGCTGCACATGTGTATACATCAAACCGATAGGAAAAACGTAATGTGAACACACATTGGGGGGAGGGGGGCGTACTAAATTTCGCTGTGGGGCCCAGTCAGTTCTAGCTCCATCACTGCACATCTCCTTCTCTCCTCCAGGCCTGGCTCACTGCTGCAGCGGAGGAGAGAAGGAGCGCAGGGAGCTGCGGTTAGTGAATGACAGGACCACCAGCTCCCCTGCAATGATAGGTATGTGAGGGGGCCACTGGGGGGTCATTCATCACACTGTGAGGGTCCCTTACACAGTATAATGACTCCCAGTGCCCCCCATTTAGTATAATGATCCCCATTGACCCTCCATTTAGCATAATGACCACCAGATCCCCCATTAAATATAATAACCCCTCGTGCCCCCTCCATACAGTATAACCCCCAGTGTGGGGGCGACTGGGGGTCATTATTCTGAATGGAGGGTCACTGTGGGGTCATTATACTGTGAGGGCCCTTTACATAGTATAATGACCCCCAGTGTCCCCCATTTAGTATAATGATCACCAATGACCCTCCATTCAGTATAATGACCCCCAGAGCCCCCTCCATACAGTATTCCCCCCGTGTGGGGGCTACTGGGGGTCATTCAGGGCCGGCTCCAGGTTCATGTGGGGAGCTGGGAGCTGCGGTTAGTGAATGACAGGACCACCAGCTCCCCTGCAATGATAGGTATGTGAGGGGGCCACTGGGGGGTCATTCATCACACTGTGAGGGTCCCTTACACAGTATAATGACTCCCAGTGCCCCCCATTTAGTATAATGATCCCCATTGACCCTCCATTTAGCATAATGACCACCAGAGCCCCCATTAAATATAATAACCCCTCGTGCCCCCTCCATACAGTATAACCCCCAGTGTGGGGGCGACTGGGGGTCATTATTCTGAATGGAGGGCCACTGTGGGGTCATTATACTGTGAGGGCCCTTTACATAGTATAATGACCCCCAGTGTCCCCCATTTAGTAATGATCACCAATGACCCTCCATTCAGTATAAATACCCCCAGAGCCCCCTCCATACAGTATTCCCCCAGTGTGGGGGCTACTGGGGGTCATTATTCTAAATGGGGGCGACTGGGGGTTATTATTCTGAATGCAGGGCCACAGGTGGTCATTATACAGTGGGGGGGGGGGAATTGGGGGTTTATTATACTGTGTGAAGGGCCACTAGTAGTCATTATACTGTATAGGGGCCACTGGGGGTCATTATACCGTGTAGGAGCCACAGGGGGACATGTCAATGTAAAAAAATGCCTCATGGGGGCCCACTGGGATTTATCGCCCAAGGGCCCACATGAACCTGGAGCCGGCCCTGAGCACTAACCTCATCAATCTGTTAACTTTCTCCCTGAACTCTTACAATCTGGTTTCTACACGCTACAGAAATTGCCCCTACCAAATTGTCAAATGATTTTCTGATTGGCAAGTGAATTGGTGACTACTCTCTACTCATCTCATCTCTCTACAGCAGGGGCATAGCTAAAGGCTCATGGGCCCTGGTACAAGAGTTCATCTTGGGCCTCCCTTCCCTCAGTGCTTTGTGGCCAGGGAAGCACATAGCCTTCATTAAAATGGCACCCCCCTCCCATGTCAAATTATTGACCTAACCCCTTCCCTCCAGCCAGAGGTGTAACTTGAACAGCGTGCACTTTCTATAATACCAGTGTCTTCTTATCTGGCACAAGGGTCTTTGGGCCCCCGGTAGCGGCTGTTACCTCTGCCCTCCCTATAACTAGGCCCCTGCTCTACAGAATTTTACACTGTAAACCACCAACTCCTTCCCGGCATGCTTAACTCTGACTGCTCATTCAGTGCATCATTGATGCCACCCATGTGCTACTATTAAACACCGGTGACTGTCTTGAACATCATGTCCTCTCTTTATCTTAATATCTTAAACTGAACCTTTCACAAACTGAACTTCTGCTTTCTCTATTTATTACACCATTGGCACCAATGACAAAGTCAGGGGGAGATGGAAGGTCCTTAAAAATGATTTTAGGGAACTACGAGAGAAGCTCAAGTCCAGGACCTCCAAGATAGTGTTTTCAGAAATACTACCAGTGCCACGAGCATCACCAGAGAGACAGCGGGAGCTTAGGGAGTTAAATAAGTGGCTCAGAAGCTGGTGCAGGAAGGGTTTGGGTTCATGGAGAACTGGGCCGACTTCTCTGTCGGTTACAGGCTCTACAGTAGGGACGGGCTGCACCTTCATGGGGAAAAAAAATGGTTAGATGGCTGGAGGAGCTTTTAAACTAGGATCTGGGGGGGGGTGTTATACTAATAAGGG
The DNA here is from genome assembly GCF_905171765.1 of Bufo bufo. Classification (NCBI taxonomy): domain Eukaryota; kingdom Metazoa; phylum Chordata; class Amphibia; order Anura; family Bufonidae; genus Bufo; species Bufo bufo. Next base: position 159,189,933 of record NC_053393.1, on the reverse strand, counting down.
GGTAGATAGTGTAGATAGAGAGTGGGATATAGGAGGAGACAGTGAGGATTTAGTGGGGACTGGGGTTAGTGAGGAAAGTAGGGAGAAGACTGGGCAGAACTATACACTTATGAAAAATAGAACTGCTGGTAACAAGAACCTGTTACATACAAACATCAACTAAGGTAACCCAAAAATCCCAGATATTCACTTTACAGGTAATAGTAATTTAAAATGTATTTTCACAAATGCCAGAAGTCTAGCTAGAAAAATGGGGGAGCTGGAGGCTATGGTACTAGAAGAATACAATATAATTATATTCCCCCTAAACTATAAGAAGCAAACTCTGTCAGGCAGAGCAAAGATACTAAAATTTCAAAAAGGCTAATTTCCCTGTGTTGAGGGCAGCATTTCAGGGCATAGACTGGGAGCAGCTACTGTCACATAATAATACTGAAGATAAATGGGAGAGCTTTAAATCCACATTGAGTAACTGCACAAAAAAAATTATTCCTTTAGGTAACAAGTATAAACGTCTAAAATTAAGCTACTGTAAAAAGGGCAATAAAAGACAAAAAAGGGCAATTAAAAAATATAAATCTGAGGGGTCAACTGTAGCGTTTGAGGATTACAACGGGCTTAATAAAATCTGTAAAAAGGAGATAAAATTAGCAAAAATACAAAACTAATAGCAGGTGGCATAAGAGAGCTTGGGGTCCAGATGGATTACACCCAAGAGTGCTTAAAGAGCTCAGTTCAGTCATTGCTGTGGCCCTGTTTATAATTTTTAAAGATTCTCTAGGTACTGGTACAGTGCCAAGTGATTGGCGCAAGGCAAATGTGGTGCCCATATTCAAAAAAGTATCTAGGTCCTTCACAGTTAATTATAGACCAGTTAGTTTAACTTCTATTGTGGGAAAATGTTTGAAGGACTCTTAAGGGACTATATACAGGAGTATGTGACTGTAAATAATATTTTAAGTGGTAACCAACATGGGTTTACCAAGGACAGAAGTTGTCAGACTAACCTGATTTGTTTTTATGAGGAGGTGAGTAGTAGCCTGGACAGAGGGGCAGCTGTGGATGTACTGTTTCTGGATTTTGCAAAGGCTTTTGATAGTGTCGCTCATAGACGTTTAATAGGTAAAATAAGGTCTATAGGCTTGGAAAGTATAGTGTGTAATTGGATTGAAAACTGGCTGAAGGACCTTGTCCGGAGAGTTGTGGTCAATGATTCCTATTCAGAATGGTCCCGGGTTATTAGTGGTGTATCCCAAGGTTCAGTGCTGGGCCCTCTATTATTTAATTTATTTATTAATGATATCGAGGACGGGATTAATAGCACCATTTCTATTTTTCCAGATGACAATAAGCTATGTAGTACTGTACAGTCTATGGAAGATGTCCATAAACTGCAAGCTGACTTGAACACTCTGAGTGATTAGGCATGAACTTGGAAAATGAGGTTTAATGTGGATAAATGTAAAGTTATGCATTTTGGTAGTAATAATCTCTGTGCTTCATATGTCCTAGGTGATGTAACACTGGGAGAGTTACTTATAGAGAAGGATTTGGGTGTCCTTGTAGATGGTAAATTAACAGCATACAAAGTCAATCAGCTGCTTCTAAGGCCACCAGGATATTGTCATGCATTAAACAAGGCATGGACTCGTGGGGCAGGGATGTAATACTACCACTTTACAAAGCGCTGGTGCGGCCTCATCTGGAGTATGCAGTTCAGTTCTGGGCACCAGTCCATAGAAAGGACGCACTGCAGCTGGAAAAAGTACAGAGGAGAGCGACTAAATTGAAGGGGGGGGCATGAAGGGTCTTAGTTATGGAGAAAGATTAAAATAATTGAATTTATTTAGTCTTCAGAAGAGACGTCTAAGGGGGGACTTGATTAACTTAAAAAAAATATATAAATGGGCCATACAAAAAATACGGTGAAATACTGTGCAATGTAAAATGCCCTCAAAAGACAAGGGGGCACTGCCTCTGACTGGAGAAGAAAAAGTTCAGTCTCCAGAAGCGTCAAAGCTTCTTTACTATAAGAACTGTGAATCTGTGGAATAGACTTCCTCAGGACGTGGTCACAGCAGGAACAGTGGACAGTTTTAAAAGGGGTTTAGATGAATTCTTAAAAGTAAACAACATTAATGCTTATGAAAACGTGTAGAAATCTGAGTCTCACTTCCTTCTGGGATTCGCATCCCCACCTATCCCTCGGTTGAACTTGATGGACTTATGTCTTTTTTCAACTATGTAACTATGTATCTATGTAACTACTAACCTACCTAAACTGATATTTCCATGTCAGTCTGTGGTACTACTATAACTCCAAAGCAGCACGCTCTCTGTCTTGGGGTTATGTTTCTTTTCCCCTTATATTAATCTCATGCAGCCTGCATCTCAAAAACATTTATTGAATCTGACATTTTCTTACTGTGGAAAAAAAATATTATTTTTGCCCTGTTCCATTCTTGTCTCGATTATTGTAACTCATTACATTACCACCTCACTAAACTCTCCCCTCTCTAGTCTATTCAGGCTTATCTACAGTATCTGTTCAACTGCTATACCAATGCTTCCACCCTGTGCCTGCCACTTCACTGGTTGCCCATAAAGTATAGAATGCAATTTAAACTTCTTACTCCCACCCACAAAACTCTCCATCACACAGCACCCCCTGTATTTTCTCTATCATCCGTCTGCCACCGTACATGTGCTCTCCACACTGACAATGGTTCACATTTAACATCCTCCTTACCTTGAACCTATCACTCCAGTCTCCATGATTTCACTTAAGCTGTCCCAGTTCTCTGGAATACACTACTCAGGATGATCAGGTAACGTCCCAACACCCACAGTTTTAGGTGCTCCTTAAAAACACATTTCCTAATCTTCAATGCATTTGGAAAGTCTGCAGACCTTTTCACTTTTTTGACATTTTGCTTTATTGAGACCTTGATCAATGCATAGCATGGGGATGTGCAATCCATACATTATTCCCTTTTTCTCTCTTTTTTTTCCTTTTTTTTGGAACAAAAATATTTTTTGTTGTTCTGAAGGTTCTCAAGAGCATAGTGGCCTCCATAATTCTTAAATGGAAAAAGTTTGAAACAACCAGGACTCTTGCTCGAGCAGGCCTCCCCCATCAAACTAAGTAATCGGGGAGAAGTGACTTGGTAAGAGGCTAACCAAGAATCCAATGGTCACTCTGGCTGAGCGCCAAAGGTCTTTTTTGCAGATAGGAGAAACTTTTGGAATTTATCACTGCAGCACTCCACCAAGCCGGGCTTTATGTCAGAGTGGCCAGAAAAAAGCTTTTGCTCATTAAAAGATACATGAAAGTCTGCCTGGAGTTTGCAAAAAGTACCTCAGACTGTGAAAAGCATGATTCTCTGGTCTGATTAAACCATTGATTGAACTTTCCGGCCTCACTTTTAAGTGTCATGTCTGGAGGAAACCAAGAACTGCTCATCACCTGCCCAGTGCATTCCTACAGTGAAGCATGGTGGTGGCAGCATCATGCTTGGAGTGTGTTTTTCAGTGGTTGAGAGAGGGAGACTGGTCAGGGTTGAGGAAAAGCTGAGTAGTGCAAATACAGAGATATTCTTAATGGAAACCTGATCCAGAGTGCTCTGGACAGCTGAATTGTCCAAAGGTTTACCTTCCATCAAGACAATGAACCTAAGCACACAGCCAAGACAACACAGGAGTGACTTAGGGAAGACTCTGTGAATGTCCTTGAGTGGCCCAGCCAGAGCCCTGACTTGAACCCAATCAAACCTCTTTGGAGAGACCTGAAAATGGCTGTCCACCGATGGTCCCCATTCAACCTGACAGAGCATGAGAGGATTTGCAGAGAAGAATGGCAGAAAATCCAGATGTGCAAACCTTGTGGGATCATAGCCCACGGGGACCAGAGGCTGCAATTGCTGCCAAAGGTCCTTCAATTAAGTACTGAGGAAACGGTCTGAATACTTATGTGACTGCAATATTTTGGTTTTTCCTTTTCAATAAATTAGCAAAGAGTTCAAATATTTTGTTTTCACCTTCTCATTAAGGGGTACTGAGTGCAGAATGATAGGGAAATACTTTATTTTTTACTTTAGCACAAGGCCGCAACATAACAAAATGTGAAGAAAGTGAAAGGGTCTGAAGACTTTCTGAACGCATTGTATCTCTTTTCCATTCACCCCTTTCAATATTATTCATCAGACCTTGACCTTTTCACTCAATGGTATCGACCACACCCCACGCACTCAAAAGTACTACAAATTCCAGCTGCTGACTGGCTCATACAGCTTTGTCTGATTTTGTTTTTACATGATCCCGCTGATTGTTAAATGCTGCAGAATATGCTGGTGCTACATAAATAAAGATTTTTTTAAACAAAGTTAGGGGACCATGCTGCTCTACTGGAACACACAAACAGAGTGGACAAGTCGGATGCCAGAGCCTTCTTCCAATTCTCCTTCCTTATGCTGCCAACACTTCTAATATGTCCCAGTGCTGTGCACAGTTTTTCTAAATTCGATCCACCTATAATATCAGGAATCAATTGATACGCCCCTGAAGAATGAGCGACTAAACCCAGTTCAGACAGACTCTGGGAATCTGGACTTTTATATCTAATGTGCCTTGTTTTAATCAACCCTTATTAGTAGACTTTTAGCCTGAAAGTGCTTACGGTGCTTCACTATTGTGGATTCCAGGAGAGCAGTGTGATTCCCTAACTTTGTTTTACTTGTCTAATGTGAATTGAACCCACTTCACGAAGGACTAGCAGTCTCTGTATATTTTAAAAGATTAATATTTATTTTATTATGAAGCATATAAGCAAATAACAAAATATTCTGACAAAAAAAAGGAAGAGTCGCACATCCACATGCTATGCATTGATCTAATGCTTCTCAGCATAATTTCTAAATAGTAAATTAGGTACTTTGCCTACTTTTTGATCAAAATGCATAAGCCTGCTCACCACATCAAGGTGACCTCTTTTGAGTGGGTCCCTAATCTAAAATTGCGCAGCGTGACATGACGACCACTGCCACCACAACATAGCACCTGCAGACAGTGAAACCCAGCAGCCCAACATCACAAAATGTCCTTCAGCTGGAAATCCAGTTCAGCTGTGAGGAAACCTGTCAGTAACTGTTCAGTTTCCCCGCAGTGCCACCACAGGGGAAAACTAAATATTTCACATCGTCCATTCAAATAAATGGGTTATTTGTCTGATACAGGACAGGTCTTTCAGACCAAGAGACACTCTTTGTAGCTGCTTTCCACTCTAGCCAACTGACGAGGGTCCTGAACATGGGATCTCCTCTATTATCTCAGAATACACTAATCAGGCATATGGAAATAGGCTTTATAAACTCAACAACCCTATTCTAATGATGACTGGATAGGGGATGAGTTTATAAAGAATACTTATAACCCTAAATGTTTTCCAACTTCCATAGGTTGTAAATTACTGTTTTAGTGCCACAGTCTTAAAGAATACATTCATACATGGTTCATAATTAACTGTCACTATGGGAGAGATTTATCAAAACTGTTGTAAAGGAAAACTGGCTTAGTTGCTCATAGCTACCAATCAGATTGATTCCAAAGTTGATCTGAAAAATGAAAGTTGGAATCTGATTGGTTGCTATGGGCAATTAAGGGCGGGTTCGCATTCACGTTATAAATTCCATTATAGGGTTCTGTTATAACACAGTTATAATGGAATATAATGGAATTTTAGGACGGAATGCAAAACAGAAACCTTTAAGAGGCATTCCATTTTGGCGGAAAAAAACTGAACCGTTATATGTGCCTATAGACATGTATTAGGACAGAGCAAAACGGAGTGCCTCTTAAAGGCTTTTGTTTTGCATTCTAAAATTCCATTATATTCCGTTATATAACGGAATTTAAAACGTGAATGTTAACCCACCCTCAGACAGTTTTTCTTTACACCAGTTATGACAAATCTCCCCCTTTGAATGTTAATGTTACTGGTATAAGTCATTTGCTTCCTTTAGGGTCCTTACACAAGTAAATTTTGCACTGGCACCAGTAAAAAAAAACAATGAAAAACGGCATGCATCTTTTTTGGCAGTTGCTTTTTTTGCCACATTTTTTGGCACATTTATCGGGCATATGTTCGCCACTAGCGTTTTCTTCATGGTGTTTTAGCCCTGTAGAGGAGGTCAATATATATCCCAAACTACATTCCCTCACAGTCAGGACATGAATTAGCGAAATCCTTGACATGTGTTTCAATGTGATTAATCTTAGTGTCGAAAAATGTGAGAATATTTTCTCTAGGAGAATGCTGATGCCAACCAGATCCTGATACTGAACAAGTACCACAAGTAACTGCTGTAAATGACAAGGTGGTCTGAAAATAAGCACACATTACTTCTCATTAGCAGTGGCAAGCAGTCCCAGGATTTAGAGGAATTTATTTCAACTAGAGGCCTTCTGGTGTTATGTAGAATGTTTGGTGCTTTCTTCACAATATGTGTTCATTTTACAGGGTGTGTATAAGTTTAATAGCCAATATAATGACAACATATTGAAGAAAACATCTTGAGTTAGCCACAGCCACAGTTACTTGTTCGGGATTTTGATCTGTTAGACAGTGAAGAACAGCTACAAAGAGAGAGGCAGATTTCTTAATCCTGTAGATCAGGGGTAGGCAACCTTTTTGCTGCTGAGGGCCATTTGGATATTTGTAACATTGTTTGCGGGCCATACAAAATTCTCAACTTAAAAATTAGTCTGCTATATTTAGTCAAACATATAATTAGATCTGACGCCCAAGCTCCTTCAGCCTCAGATCAGACACCTCCAGCCTCAATCAGCCGCTCATCTGACCACCCAAGCCTGCATCAGCCTCATATCAGACCCCGTGTAATGAAGTCAGGTGGCACAGCGTACTGGTTGAGGGGTGCTCGGTTTGTATGGAGGTAATCCCAAAATCAGAAGAATGAAAGAAAACCGGCACTCCCAAAAATCTTTGCTGGTGATAGATTTATTGGTCACTCATATGACGCGCGAAATCTATCACCAGCAAAGAATTTTGGGAGTGCCGGTTTTCTTTCATAGAAACATAGAAACATAGAATGTGTCGGCAGATAAGAACCATTTGGCCCATCTAGTCTGCCCAATATATCTGAATCCTATGAATAGTCCCTGGCCCTATCTTATATGAAGGATAGCCTTATGCCTATCCCATGCATGCTTAAACTCCTTCACTGTATTTGCAGCTACCACTTCTGCAGGAAGGCTATTCCATGCATCCACTACTCTCTCAGTAAAGTAATACTTCCTTATATTACTTTTAAACCTTTGCCCCTCTAATTTAAAACTGTGTCCTCTTGTGGTAGTTTTTCTTCTTTTAAATATGCTCTCCTCCTTTACCGAGTTGATTCCCTTTATGTATTTAAAAGTTTCTATCATATCCCCTCTGTCTCTTCTTTCTTCCAAGCTATACATATTAAGGTCCTTTAACCTTTCCTGGTAAGTTTTATCCTGCAATCCATGTACTAGTTTAGTAGCTCTTCTCTGAACTCTCTCTAGAGTATCTATATCCTTCTGGAGATATGGCCTCCAGTACTGCGCACAATACTCCAAGTGAGGTCTCACCAGTGTTCTGTACAGCGGCATAAGCACTTCACTCTTTCTACTGCTTATACCTCTCCCTATACATCCAAGCATTCTGCTGGCATTTCGTGCTGCTCTATTACATTGTCTTCCCACCTTTAAGTCTTCTGAAATAATTACTCCTAAATCCCTTTCCTCAGATACTGAGGTCAGGACTGTGTCAAATATTCTATATTCTGCCCTTGGGTTTTTACGCCCCAGGTGCATTATCTTGCACTTATCCACATAAAATTTCAGTTGCCAGAGTTCTGACCATTCTTCTAGTTTTCCTAAATCCTTTTCCATTTGGCGTTTCCCTCCAGGAACATCAACCGTGTTACATATCTTTGTGTCATCAGCAAAAAGACAAACCTTACCATCGAGGCCTTTTGCAATATCACTTATGAAGATATTAAACAAAATTGGTCCCAGTACAGATCCCTGTGGAACCCCACTGGTAACATGACCTTGTTTTGAATGTTCTCCATTGACTACAACCCTCTGTTGTCTGTCACTCAGCCACTGCCTAATCCACTCAACAATATGGGAGTCCATGCTCAATGACTGCAGTTTATTGATAAGTCTTCTATGTGGGACAGTGTCAAAAGCCTTACTAAAATCTAGATATGCGATGTCTACTGCACCTCCACCGTCTATTATTTTAGTCACCCAGTCAAAAAAATCTATAAGATTTGTTTGACATGATCTCCCTGAAGTAAACCCATGTTGTTTTTCATCTTGCAATCCATGGGATTTTAGATGTTCCACAATCCTATCCTTTAATAGGGTTTCCATTAATTTGCCTACTATTGATGTCAGACTCACTGGTCTATAGTTGCTCGATTCCTCCCTACTACCTTTCTTGTGAATGGGCACGACATTTGCCAATTTCCAATCTTCCGGGACGACTCCTGTTACTAATGATTGGTTAAATAAATCTGTTAACGGTTTTGCCAGCTCACCACTAAGCTCTTTTAATAATTTTGGGTGTATCTCATCAGGCCCCTGTGACTTATTTGTCTTCACCTTAGACAGCAAACTTAGAACATCTTCCTCTGTAAAGATACATGAATAAAACGATTTATTAGTCATCCTTTCTAGTGGAGGTCCTTCTCCTTTTTCTTTTGTAAAAACTGAACAGGAGTATTCATTAAGGCAGTCGGCTAGCCCTTTATTCTCTTCTACATACCTTCCGTCCTTTGTTTTTAATTTAGTTATTCCTTGTTTTAATTTCCTTTTTTCATTTATATATCTGAAGAATGTCTTATCCCCTTTTTTCATAGACTGAGCTAGTTTTTCTTTTGCCTGCGCTTTAGAAGTTCTTATAACTTGCTTGGCCTCTCTCTGCCTAATCTTGTAGATTTCCTTATCTTCATTGCTCTGTTTTTTTTTATAATTACAAAATGCTAGCTTTTTATTTTTAATGATTTGAGCCACTTCTGCTGAGTACCACAGTGGTCTCTTCCTTTTTTTTGCTTTTACTGACAAGTCTAATGCAATTTTCTGTTGCCTTCAATAATGCACCTTTTAAGTAGTCCCATTTCTCCTGGACTCCATGTAATCCGTTCCAGTCTGATAAGGACTCATTTATGACTAATTTCATTTTTGAAAAGTCTGTTTTTCTAAAATCTAAAACTTTTGTTTTTGTGTGGTGGGACTCTTTCACAGTTCTTATATTAAACCACACTGACTGGTGATCACTAGATCCCAAGGTTTCGCCTACAATGACATCATATACCGAATCCCCATTTGTGAATACCAAATCCAAAATGGCCTCCCTCCGGGTTGGCTCCTCAACCACTTGTTGTAGAGATAACCCCAGTAGGGAATTTAGAATATCTGTACTCCTGGTAGAACTTGCTATTTTGGTTTTCCAGTTTATATCTGGAAGATTGAAATCTCCCATAATGATAACTTCTCCTTTCATTGTCATTTTAGCTATTTCTTCAACTAGTAGATCATCTAGTTCTTTAACTTGACCAGGTGGTCTATATATCACACCTACACGAGTTACTGCATGGTTAGCAAACTGCAACGTAACCCAAACTGACTCTATGTTGGCCTCACCAACTTGTATTAGGTTAGATTTAATGCTATCTTTCACATACAGGGCCACTCCTCCTCCTTTCTTGCCTTCTCTGTCTCTTCTGTATAAAGAGTACCCTGGTATGGTTATGTCCCAGTCATTTCTTTCATTAAACCATGTCTCCGTAACAGCCACTAAATCTACATTCTCAGATGCCATTCATTCTTCATATCAGACCCCATCAGCCCCCCAGCCACCATTAGCTTCAGATCAGCCCCCCAGCGCCCATCAGACTCAGAACAAACCACCATATGAGATCTAATCAGTCTCAGAGCGGACCTCCCCCAGCCCCATCAACCTCAGATTGGATCCCCAGATCAGATTTAATCAGTCTCAGATCGGACCGCCCCAGCCCCAATCAGCCTTAGATCGTACCCCCAGATCTCATTGGCCTCAGATCGGACCCCCATCAGACCTCAGATCAGACATTACAAAAAAAAAATTATAAATAAACTCACCTTACTTTCTCCGGACAGCGCTGCAGATCCAGAACACACCACTCTCCAAATCGCTTCTTCCAGGTCCTGCTGTATAATGTGACCTGACAGCGTACAGCGTCAGTTCACAGTGCGCGCCTACGTGCACTATGTCCTGACGCTGTATGCTCTGAAAGGGTGGCAGGGACCCGGGGCCATATAAAAGGATTCCATAGGCCGGAGGTTCCCCACCCCTGCGGTAGATTATAGTAAAAGTAGACAGACTGTCTAGACCTGCACCAAATGTACCACAGTGGCTCGTGCTGGGTGATAAATTGGTGATATTGATGTCTAACTTTATACCAACTACTAGCAGAAGGACCCGGCTTCGCACTGGTATATTTAATCTATTTCATTTAATGTTTGTGTGTGTCGTTAAAAGATATTGTCAGTATCCACTATAACAGTGACATCTACAGAGCCTCGCACCTTTACCAGTGACCTCCACAGTAGCCTTCCCCCTTAACAGTAACATCCACAGCGCCCTCCCCTTTAACAGTGACCTCCACAGCGGCCACCCCTTTATTAGTAACCTCCACAGTACCCATTCTCGTTAACAGTGATTTCCACATAAACCCGCCACCTTAACAGTGACGTCTACAGAGCTATGTACCCTTAAAATGTGACCTCCACAACACCCCGCCCCTTTAACAGTGACCTCTACAGCACCCAGCCCCTTAACACTGACTTCCATAGCGGACCGTCCCCTTTAACAGTGGCCTCCACAGCATCCCACCCCCTTATCAGTAACCTCCACAGCAGGCCACCCCTTTAATGGTGACCTCAACAGCATCCCGCCCCCTTAACAGTGACCTTGACATCAGCCCGCCCCTTTAACAGTGGCCTCCACAGCGTCCACCACTTTATTAGTGATCTCCACAGTACCCCATCTCCTTAACCCCTTCTACCCCAAGCCAGTTTTCACCCTTCTGCCCAGGCGATTTTATGCAAATCTGACATGTCTCACTTAGGTCTCTTTCACACGGGCGTCGCGTGTTAGGGCCGGACAAGATGCGGGTGCGTCACGGGAAAATGCGCGGTTTTTCCGCACGAGTGCAAAGCGTTTTAATGCGTTTTGCACACGTGTGAGAAAAATAGGCATGTTTGGTACCCAGACCCGAACCCGGACTTCTTCACAGAAGTTCGGGTTTGGGTTAGGTGTTGTGTAGATTTTATTATTTTCCCTGATAACATGGTTATCAGGGAAAATAATAGCATTCTTAATACAGAATGCTAAGTAAATTAGGAATGGAGGGGTTCAAAAAAATTTATAAATAATTAAACTCACCTCATCCACTCGTTCGCGCAGCCCGACTTGTCTTCTTTCTTCTTCTTTGAGGACCTGGGAGGAAAAGGACCTTTGGTGAGATCACTGCACGCATCACATGGTCCATCACATGGTCCATCAACATGGTGATGGATCATGTGATGAGCGCAGTGACGTCACCAAAGGTCCTTTTCCTCCCAGGTCCTCAAAGAAGAAGAAAGAAGACAAGCTGGGCTGCGCAAATAAGTGGATGAGGTGAGTTTAATTTATTTAATTTTTTTTAACCCCTCCATCCCTAATTTACTTAGCATTCTGTATTAAAAATGCTATTATTTTCCCTTATAACCATGTTATAAGGGAAAATAATAAAGATCGGGTCCCCATCCCAATCGTCTCCTAGCAACCATGCGCGAAAATCGCACCGCATCCGCACTTGCTTGCGGATGCTTGCGATTTTTTCACGCAGCCCCATTCACTTCTATGGGGCCTGCGTTGCATGAAAAACTCACAATATAGAGCTTGCTGCGATTTTCACGCAACGCACAAGTGATGCGTGAAAATCACCGCTCATGTGCACAGCCCAATTGGAGTGAATGGGTCCGGATTCAGTGCGGGTGCAATGCGTTCAACTCACGCATTGCACCTGCGCAGAATTCTCGCCCGTGTGAAAGGGGCATTAATGTGGTAATAACTTTGGAACACTTTTATTTATCCAAGCCATTCTTAGACTGTTTTCTTGTGGCACATTGTACTTCATGATAGTCATAAATTTGAGTCAATATACTTCACCTTTATTTATGAAAAAATCCCAAATTTACCAGAAATTTTGAAAAATTTGCAATTTTTAACATTTCAATTTCTCTGCTTTTAAAACAGAAAGTGATACCTCATAAAATATTTATTGCTTAACATTCCCCATATGTCCACTGCTTTATGTTGGCATCATTTTGTAAATGTCATTTTATTTATTTAGGACGTTAGAATGCTTAGAATTTTAGAAGCAATTCTTTAAAAAAAAATTCAAATTTTCAAAACCCACTTTTTAAGGACCAGTTAAGGTCTAAAGTCACTTTGTGGGGCTTACATAGTATTGTAGAAACTGCATTACTCAAGTTACTCAAAACTGATTTTACAAACTTTGTTAACTCTTTAGGTGTTCCACAAGAATTATTGGAAAATGGAGATGAAATTTATAAATTTCACTTTTTTGGCAGATATTCCATTTTAATAATTTTTTTTCTTTAACACATCAAGAGTTAACAACCAAACAAAACTCAATATTTATTACCCTGATTCTGCGGTTTACAGAAACACCCCACATGTAGTCGTAAACTGATGTAAGGGCGCACGGCAGGGCGCAGAAGAAAAGGAGTGCCATATGGTTTTTGGAAGGCAGATTTTGCTGGACTGGTTTTTAGATGCCATGTCCCATTTGAAGCCCCCCTGATGCACCCCTACAGTAGAAACTCCCAAAAAGTGACCCCATTTTGGAAACTAGGGGATAAGGTGCCAGCTTTATTGGCTCATTTCGGGGTACATATGATTTTTAATTGCTCATTACGTTTTTTGTAAGGCAAGGTATTGGCACCATTTTTTTTTTTTTTACAACATTCATCTGACAGGGTAGATCGTGTGCTATTTTTATAGAGCAGCTTGTTACGGATGCAATGATATCAAATATGTCTACTTTCTTTGTTTGTTTCAGTTTTACATAATAAAGCATTTTTGAACGCCATATATATATTTTTATTCTGCCGATCAAGACGAAGGGGCTCGTTTTTTGCAGGAAGAATTTACGTTTTTATTGGTACCATTTTTGGGTACATATGATTTTTTGATCATTTATTATTACACTTTATGGGGCAAGGTGACCAAAAAATTTGTTGTTTTGGCACAGTTTTTATAATGTGGTTGCATAAGTGTGAACACCCTCTTATAACTGGGGATATAGCTGTGTTCAGAATTAAGCAATCACATTCAAAATCATGTTAAATAGGAGTCAGCATACACCTGCCATCATTTAAAGTGCCTCTGATTAACCCCAAATAAAGTTCAGCTGCTCTAGTTGGTCTTTCCTGAGATTTTCTTAGTCACATCCCACAGCAAAAGTCATGGTCCACAGAGAGCTTCCAAAGCATCAGAGGGATCTCATTGTTAAAAGGTATCAGTCAGGAGAAGGGTACAAAAGAATTTGTCATTAGATATAAAAGGCATTAGATATACCATGGAACACAGTGAAGACAGTCATCATCAAGTGGAGAAAATATGGCACAACAGTGACCAAGAACTAGATTTCCTTCCAAAATTGATGAAAAGGCGAGAAGAAAACTGGTCTGGGAGGACACAAAGAGGCCTACAGCAACATTAAAGGAGCTGCAGGAATATCTGGCAAGTACTGGCTGTGTGGTACATGTGACAACAATCTCTTCTTCATATGTCTGGGCTATGGGGTAGAGTGGCAAGACGAATGCCTTTTCTTACAAAGAAAAACATCCAAGCCAGGCTACATTTTGTAAAAACACATCTGAAGTCTCCCATGTGGGAAAAGGTGTTATGGTCTGATGAAACCAAGGTTGAACTTTTTGGCCATAATTCCAAAAGATATATTTGGAGCAAAAACAACACTGCACATCACCAAAAGAACACCATACCCACAGTGAAGCACGGTGGTGGCAGAATCATGCTTTAGGACTGTTTTTCTTCAGCTGGAACTGGGGCCTTAGTTAAGCTAGAGAGAATTATGAACAGTTCCAAATTCCAGTCAATAAAACTTTAGGCTTCTGCTAGAAAGCTGAACATGAAGAGGAACTTCATCTTTCATCATGACAACGACCTAAGGCATACATCCAAATCAGGGCCGGACTGGGACAAAAAATAGGCCCGGGCATTTTTGACTGAGCAGCCCAATCACATGACCCCAACAGGCCCCACCCCCTTGCAGTCTAGGGGCGGAGCCAAAACCGGAAGCACAATTGAGAGGCAGGGCCAGCCACCAGTAAGATAGGAAGGCTTCAGTCAACACACAAGCTTCTTTGGGGGTCCCCAGGTGACATTAGGGGTCTTAGTACGATCCGGCCACCTAATCCAGCAGAAAATGCAAGGAATCGACTGGACACAAAGCACAGCATGCAGCGGTTTATGTCCCGCTGATTCTCTGCATTTTTCCCAGATTGTGGCTGGATCTCTGCCGTACCCCATTATAGTTAATGTTGCTGGCGGGCATTCTGTCTGCATCCAGCAGTGCCGGATCCAGTGAATTCTCAGCTGGAACAGCCTGCCAGGATCACTAACGCAGATGTGAAAGTAGCCTAATACAGCGCCCCATACCTCTTATATCCAGTGACGTCTCCTCTGATGTAGATGTTCTCTTTCTTCATCTTCTCCATTCAGACCAGACCACCGTGATAATTTATTTCAGCCATCTCACGTCTCTGCAGAGTTTGACAGACATCTTAGTTTACCTACTTTTCATCATCCTCCAATTAACATCCCATCATGCACCCCCAATACTGAGAAGCTGTGCTCCCCAAAACTATACTGCAAAAAGAACTGTGCTAAGCTGATACTGTGCCAGGGTGCCCCCAAAGTAATGGTGCTCCCAAAGTCCCAACAATAGTAATTATTTCTTTGCCAGAGTGCATTTAGTAGTAATAGTGCTCCTACAGTGCCCCCAACAGTAATTGTGTCCCACAAGTAATAATGCTCCCATAGTCCCCCAGTTGTAATAAAGCCCACCATAATGCCCCAATAGTAATAATTATCTTTATAATGTGTGACAGTAGAACCCCCCCCCTTATAATGTGCACCAGTACAAAAAATGCCCCGTTGTGTGGCAGTAAAAAAAAAAATACCTCCTCTTAGTGCCCCCAGTAAAGCCAATGTCCCCAGAGTGCCCTCATATGTTCCAATGACCCGTACTGTGTGCCACTACAAAAAACACTTAGTGCCCCCAGTTGAGCTTAGGTGCCCATAGTGACCTTATAATTTGTGCTAGTATAAAATACTCCCATATAGTCCCCCCAGAAGATGCCCCCATAGTGCTCCTTCCCCGTCCCCATAGTGCCCTCCATAATGTGGCACTATAAAATGCCCCTATAGACTGCCCCACATAGATACCCCCATAATGCTTCTTTCCTCCCTTCCCCATAGTGGCATCAAAATGGGTGCCAGGATTAAATGCCCCTATATAATGCCCTCACAGTGCTCTTGTCCCCCACTTCTCCATAGTGCCCACCTATAATGCGTGCCAGTATATAGAGCCCCCAGTAGATGCCCCCATAGTGCAGTCATACACGCACTCTCCAGATACATGGACGCAGTCATACAAGCACTCTCCACATAAATAGACGCAGTCATACACGCACTCTCCACATACATGGACGCAGTCAAGCACGCACTCTCCACATAAATGGACGCAGTCATACACGCACTCTCCACGTACATGGACGCAGTCATACATGCACTCTCCACGTACATGGACGCAGTCATACACGCACTCTCCACATACATGGACGCAGTCATACACGCACTCTCCACGTACATGGACGCAGTCATACACGCACTCTCCACGTACATTGACGCAGTCATACACACACTCTCCACATACATGGACGCAGTCATACACGCACTCTCCACATACATGGACGCACTCTCCACAAACATGGACGCAGTCATACACGCACTCTCCACATACAGTACAGACCAAAAGTTTGGACACACCTTCTCATTCAAAGAGTTTTCTTTATTTTCATGACTATGAAGGCATCAAAACTATGAATTAACACATGTGGAATTATATACATAACAAACAAGTGTGAAACAACAGAAAATATGTCATATTCTAGGTTCTTCAAAGTAGCCACCTTTTGCTTTGATTACTGCTTTGCACACTCTTGGCATTCTCTTGATGAGCTTCAAGAGGTAGTCCCCTGAAATGGTCTTCCAACAGTCTTGAAGGAGTTCCCAGAGATGCTTAGCACTTGTTGGCCCTTTTGCCTTCACTCTGCGGTCCAGCTCACCCCAAACCATCTCGATTGGCTTCAGGTCCGGTGACTGGAGGCCAGGTCATCTGGCGCAGCACTCTCCACATACATGGACGCAGTCATACACGCACTCTCTACATACATGAACGCAGTCTCCACATACATGGACGCAGTCATACACACACTCTCCACATACATGGATGCACTCTCCACATACATGGATGCAGTCATACATGCACTCACCATATACATAGATGCACTCATACACACAGTCACCACATACATGGACGCACTCATACACGCACCCTCCACATACATGGATGCACTCATACATGGGCTCACCATATAGATAGATGCACTCATACACACAGTCACCACATACATGGACGCACTCATACACGCACTCTCCACATACATGGATGCACTCATACATGCGCTCACCATATACATAGATGCACTCATACACACAGTCACCACATACATGGACGCAGTCATACACACACTCTCCACATACATGGACGCAGTCATACACGCACTCTCCACATACATGGACGCAGTCATACATGCACTCTCCACATACATGGACGCAGTCATACACGTACTCTCTACATACATGAACGCAGTCTCCACATACATGGGCGCAGTCATACACACACTCTCCACATACATGGATGCACTCTCTACATACATGGACGCAGTTATACACGCACTCTCCACATACATGGACGCACTCATACATGCGCTCACCATATACATAGATGCACTCATACACACAGTCACCACATACATGGACGCACACATATACAATACACATATATAGACACCCAGCTTTCCTGCTGTGCCTCTCCCCCATACACTAATGCCTCTGCACTTGTGCCATGCAGGATAGCAGGGAAGCTGGATGACATTTCATGATATAATTCACCCAGCTTTCCTACTGTACTGCAGGTCACATGTGCACAGTCTGGGAAAGCTGAATATAACCCCAGTTCCCCTGCCACTCACATCACTGGTGCAGTTGTGACAACCCAACTGATGTTCAGCATGGTGGGCAGGAAAGTTCAGGCTGCAGGAATCGCTTCGCGGGCAGAAAAGGGGGCGGGGCTATTATAGCTCCGCCCACATCGGGCCGTCCTGTTGCTGGTCACCACTGTCCATCATAAGAACTAAGGAGGGGAGAGGCGGAGCAATGTCACTGATGTCAGGAGGTCAGTGACAGAGTGCAAGTGCAGGAGAAGTCAGCCCGGGGTGACGAAGTACAGTGAGTGACTGCTCTCGGGCCCCGAAGCAGCTGCTTCCCTGATAGTTACGCCACTGGGAAGCGCTCATCTCCACTCCTGCCCGGCTGCTGCCTGCCACATTAATAAAATAAAAAAACTCAGGCGGCGGCCCGGCTTATTGTGTTCGGCCCGGCCCACCATGCGGCCCGGCCCACCGGGCAAATGCCCGGTCTGCCCTATGGCCAGTCCGGCCCTGATCCAAATCAACAAAGGAATAGCTTCACCAGAAGAAGATGAAAGTTTTGGAATGGCCCAGCCAGAGCCCAGACCTGAATCCAAATGAAAATCTGTGGGATGATCTGAAGAGGGCTGTGCACAGGAGATGCCCTCGCAATCTGACAGATTTGGAGTGTTTTTGCAAAGAAGAGCGGGCAAATCTTGCCAAGTCAAAATGTGCCATGCTGATTGACTCATACCCAAAAAGACTGCTGTAATAAAATCAAAAGGTGCTTCAACAAAGTATTAGTTTAAGGGTGTGCACACTTATGTAACCATATTATTTTATTTTTATATTTCTTCCCTCTACCTAAAATATTTCAGTTTGTTTTTCATTTGAGTTGTACAGTTTATAGGTCACATTAAAGGTGGAAAAAGTTCTGAAATGATTTATCTTTGTCTAATTTTTTTACATTTACAATTTTTTAACCTGACATTTTAACAGCAGTGGCGTCTTTAGCTTTCAAATTTTGGGGGGGCACACTGGGGGCCAGGACAAAAGTAGGGGGGGCAGCTATAACAACAATACATTTACACAAGTATGCATAGAAATGCTGCGATACTTTACCAAATACCTAAAACCGTAGGAAAGAAAAACCCCAATCACTTAGATTTCAACATGTCCTAGCTGCCTGGGCATGCTGGAATTACTCCAATTCCAGCATCTACCGGCTGTGTCAGAGGTAAGTCCCCTTCTCTTTGTCACATGGCATGACCCGATAGTATCGCTATTGGCGAGCACCTGAAGTACTTATACTCAGTATTAAAAAAATAACCTAAAAAATAATGAATAAAACAATAAACTCCTACTGCAATTTTTAAAGAAAACAAAGAAACACAAGATACAAATTTTAGCTTTTGTTTTTACTGCAACTCGTAGTAAACCAAATGAACAACAATTGTAGTAAGTACTTAGAGTGTATCTGTCACTTAATCTATAGTGGTATACTGGTGACACTGTGTAGTAGGGGTTAACAAGTATATGCCAGGCAAGGGTGCACTGTGTGTCAATCACCAAGTGGAGCAGGCATGGCGTCAACAGAGGCGTTGTGGCCTGAGCCTAACAGACCCTGTGCCACGCCTGACACTTTGGCATGCTATAAAGCACTTTTTTTATTGAACCAAAGCATCCAAAACTATAAAAACAAAAGGTATGCCTGGCAATGTCATATACTTGTTAACCCCTACTATATAGTGTCGTCGGTTTAACCACTATATACAGGCACTTTAACTTTCAAGTATTACTGGATTAACAGACATTATAGAATAACAATTAAATAAGGAAACAGGTATACACTACAAAATAAAGTGCAACATCACAGCAAACTACAAAAATGCAAGATTATCCTTTTACTGTAAACTGCAACAAAATGTGTCACTTAAATGCAGTCATTCACACTAATAAAGGCTTAAGCGTGAGTTTTTATGGATTGATGCAAACCTGTTAACTACAAGATCCATATCTACTTTGGATGCCAGGCTGCATTCTATTGCCAATGTGGCTAGATCTGAAAGCCTTTCTTCAGTCATTGTTGTGCGTAGGAATGATTTTATTAATTTTAGTGCAGAAAAGCTTCTTTCCCATGATGCACTGCTGACTGGCAAAACACAAGCTATTTTACACAATCTGTAAAGCTCAAGGAAAGGAACAGAGTAAGGCTCCAGAAAGTTGGTGAACTCTAGAATTGTGTCCACTTTAAGGGCATCTAATGACTTTTTTCTTTGTAGGGTTAGCGATGCCTGCTTCAGCTCAATCTCCAAGTTTTCTATGTTGCATGCATAGAGTTTGGCCATTGGTAGCAATTTCTCAAAAAGAAAAAAGGAATCCGATCGTGGATTCAAAGACTGTACACCTTCCATGATCTCCATAGAATCTTTGGAGAATCGAGATTTTAGCTCTGAAATTATTCTGTCAAGAACAACATACATGAACATTTTAATGAAATCTTCTTTTTTGAGCAGTTGTTGTCTGTGACTTACAGTTTCAAAAATGACGCTATTTCTTAAATGAAAAGGGGGCCGGCGATCTCGGTTCTTGGAAGGCAGCTCTAAAGAATCTTCAGTGGGTGATGATATTCCACACTTCATGCTCAGCCCATACACTTTCTATTGTTGCAGAATAAGCAAAAGCTTCAGGTTCAATCTCTGGATGGCAAACTTCTTCAAGCTCTTGTGTGACTGTTCGCACAAGGAGGACAGCTGATGCCAAGTCAAGATCTTTGTCTTGTAACATGCTAGAGAGAGTCTGGGTCCTTTTCAATATATTCTCAAAAAACACTAGTGCCAGAATAAAACCAAAGTCAATGAACTGGCGAATGGATTTTGCCTCAACTGCTCTCTCAGTATGGGTTCCTTCAGCTAAAATATTAAGCGTTTCCAGCAGAGGGTCAAGCGTTTTAAGTACAGCATTGCAGACCGCATGTTGGCATGTCCACCTTGTGTCACTTAGTTGCTTAAGCTGGATAGTTGGCTTGCTTGACATTTCTTGTTGCGCTTTACAAAATATTGAGTGAACTACTGAAGTACTGCAAAACCCATACAGCTTTTCTAGTTTTACAAAAAACTCAGATGTTGACTGTACATTCTTTTTAGTGTCCACGATGACCAGGTTGAGGTGGTGATTCATACAATGAATATAAAGTGCACAAGGTACCTCCTTTTTAATGCGTGCTTGCACGCCATGCAGTCGGCCACTCATTACAGACGCTCCATCATAGCCTTGTCCAACATCCTGTTAGAGATTCGGCATTAAGGCTATCTGCTGCATAAAATTTTAAAAAACGTTCATGGACTGTCTGATCATGAAAAAATCGTATTACTACAGACAGTTGTTCTGTTTTACTTAGATCTTTTCTTTCATCGGCAATGATGGAAAAGGGACTTCCTTTAATGCTCTGTGTAATACCTTCTCTAACAAGAGCAGCCATGATTGACAGCAGTTCATTCTGAATAGATGGGTGTAGATATCTTGCATTTCTTAGTCCACTATTTTTTTTTCTTACAATGCTATCTTTTTCAGCAATTAAATATAAAATTTTCCGAACATTCCCATGATTGATATTATCTGCATTATACCGATGCTCTCGTTGGGCAATTTTGGTCTTGGCTGTTAGCAGCAAAACTTGTGCTATTGTTTTTATATAATGTCTATTTTCGTTAACCTCTCTTGTATGTATCCTTCATGATCGATGTATCTTGGGTTACACTTTTTTTGAAATCCTCCCATCTGACATATGAATCTTTGTGTGATGCAGACTTCTCATGCTTTAAAATTCCCTTTCCACTTTCAAGTGCATTTTTCCAATTCGTGTACCCTATGTTGACAAATGGTACTTTTTTCACATGCCCATGGAGATACTTTGAGGTTGAAAAAAAACGGCATGGGAAATAGTACGCTGCATCCTGGGAAATAGAATACTCCAGCCATTCAAATGATTTAAACCACTGTGGTCGGAATGACCTGAAGCGCTCTCCCATTTTTTTAGAGGGATATTTTTTTAATACAGGCTGTCTTGGCCCTTCTGTGGTGCACCGGCTGATATCATCTGGTCCTTGCACCTTTGTTTTTTCACTGGTGGTAGCAGATGTTTCTTCTCTTTCTGGCAGTACGGCTTCACGGAAAACCTCTTCATAAGCACTGTGCTGGATATTGCTTTGTGAGGAGGTGCTTCCTTTTTCAATCTGGAATGAAGGTTCTTCATCATCATCATCATCATCATCTATTTTTTCAGCAGTGTCGCACTCATATTCAACTTCATCCTCAAGCTCTTCACATTCCTCAAACAAAGAAGAAGGACCAGGCTGACTTTTTTTTATTGTTGTTGCTGCTCTTCAGCCTTCTTGGCCTTAACATTAAATACTGAATAAAATGAACGGATGTCCATTTTTAACTAATGAGTTAAATCTAAGAAAAAAAAAAAAAAAAGCATGTTCTTATGGGACCCTTAACCAGAGTGAGCTCACACGAGTATATAGAAATTTTGTGCCTACTTATTTACCTCTTTTTATTCTAAAGAAATGTTTTCAACAATGGACAAATCTTGTATATACATACCGCTAAATACTACACATCTACCATGCCTATAGGAGACTCAGTCAGGTGTTTTGTTTTTAATTTACACTATTCACCTTTTAGGATGAGTAATGTTATATTTGGATAGTTCCAACAATTCTGCGGTCATACCACCTTTTTTTGGGGAAAATGGGGAGTTAGTAAATTTTTTATTTTGGGAGGGGTTAAATTATATATTTAAAACAAATAAATTTGTCCCCATAGGGAACTTGCATGAGAAATCATTCGATTGCTCATACAAATCAATGCAGTACATATGTACTGCACTGATCAAGGAGATCTGTGATCTATAAATAGCGTCCAAGCAGCTATATAGGCCTAACAAAGGCCTCTGACTGCCATAACAACAGATCTGCTGCCTGCAATCGCATCGTAGACAGTAGATCGCTACCATTGCACTACCAATAACATGAAAAAAAAAGGCATTTTAAATGCCTCTGTCAGTATTGACAGCAGCATCTAAATGGTTAATAGCCAACAGCGGAGATTGCTCTGCTTCGGGTATTAACAAAAGCACTTTGCTGTTGAAAACAGCCAGGTGCCGCTGGGTATGGAGTGGACTCAAGTCCTAAGCCCTCTCCATACTCTCTTAAGGGCCCCATGATGTGTATTTACATCATGGGTCATTAAGGGGTTAAGACAATATCTTTAACAAAAATAGAGGCACAAAGGAAATGGTGGAAAATTGTGTGCAAATATTACTCCTAAATAACTACTGTGTAAGGAATATCTTTAGTTTTATACATACCTTTGCAGTCTTCCCTTCTTTTCTGCAGGGGAGCATCAAGCTCTTATGGGCTCACCACACTGAAGCTGAGCCTCACCCACTGCCCTTTCACGATACAAGAGTTCGTGTCACAGGGTTTTATCTTGTGTTCTTAGGATCTTCAACAATGATATAAAAAAAAAGTAAATAAAAAAATATATATATACTGTACATAACAAACAAGTGTGAAACAACTGAAAATATGTCATATTCTAGGTTCTATAAAGTAGCCACCTTTTGCTTGGATTACTGCTTTGCACACTCTTGGCATTCTCTTGATGAGCTTCAATAGGTAGTCCCCTGAAATGGTCTTCCAACAGTCTTGAAGGAGTTCCCAGAGATGCTTAGCACTTGTTGGCCCTTTTGCCTTCACTCTGCGGTCCAGCTCACCCCAAACCATCTCGATTGGGTTCAGGTCCGGTGACTGTGGAGACCAGGTCATCTGGCGCAGCACCCCATCACTCTCCTTCATGGTCAAATAGCCCTTACTTTCAAAGTTTTCCCAATTTTTCGGCTGACTGACTGACCTTCCTTTCTTAAAGTAATGATGGCCACTCGTTTTTCTTTACTTAGCTGCTTTTTTCTTGCCATAATACAAATTCTAACAGTCTATTCAGTAGGACTATCAGCTGTGTATCCACCTGACTTCTCCTCAACGCAACTGATGGTCCCAACCCCATTTATAAGGCAAGAAATCCCACTTATTAAACCTGACAGGGCGCACCTGTGAAGTGAAAACCATTTCAGGGGACTACCTCTTGAAGCTCATCAAGAGAATGCCAAGAGTGTGCAAAGCAGTAATCAAAGCAAAAGGTGGCTACTTTGAAGAACCTAGAATATGACATATTTTCAGTTGTTTCCCACTTGTTTAGACATGATGTCTATCTATCTATCTCTCTCTCTCTCATAACTATCTATCTATCATCAATCATCTATCTATCTATCTATCTATCTATCTATCTAATCATCTAATACAGTGGTCCCTCAAGTTACAATATTAATTGGTTCCAGGGCGACCATTATACACTCACCTAAAGAATTATTAGGAACACCATACTAATACGGTGTTGAACCCCCTTTTGCCTTCAGAACTGCCTTAATTCTACGGGGCATTGATTCCACAAGGTGCTGCTAGCATTCTTTAGAAATGTTGGCCCATATTGATAGGATAGCATCTTGCAGTTGATGGAGATTTGAGGGATGCACATCCAGGGCACGAAGCTCCCGTTCCACCACATCCTAAAGATGCTCTATTGGGTTGAGATCTGGTGACTGTGGGGGCCATTTTAGTACAGTGAACTCATTGTCATGTTCAAGAAACATATTTGAAATGATTCGAGCTTTGTGACATGGTGCATTATCCTGCTGGAAGTAGCCATCAGAGGATGGATACATGTTCTCATTCTGTTTACGCCAAATTCGGACTCTACCATTTGAATGTCTCAACAGAAATCGAGACTCATCAGACCAGGCAACATTTTTCCAGTCTTCAACAGTCCAATTTTGGTGAGCTCGTGCAAATTGTAGCCTCTTTTTCCTATTTGTAGTGGAGATGAGTGGTACCCGGTGGGGTCTTCTGCTGTTGTAGCCCATCCGCCTCAAGGTTGTGCGTGTTGTGGCTTCACAAATGCTTTGCTGCATACCTCGGTTGTAACGAGTGGTTATTTCAGTCAACGTTGCTCTTCTATCATCTTGAATCAGTTGGCCCATTCTCCTCTGACCTCTAGCATCCTCAAGGCATTTTTGCCCACAGGACTGCCGCATACTGGATGTTTTTCCCTTTTCACACCATTCTTTGTAAACCCTAGAAATGGTTGTGCGTGAAAATCCCAGTAACTGAGTAGATTGTGAAATACTTAGACCGGCCCGTCTGGCACCAACAACCATGCCACGCTCCAAATTGCTTAAATCACCTTTCTTTCCCATTCTGACATTCAGTTTGGAGTTCAGGAGATTGTCTTGACTAGGACCACCCCCCTAAATGCATTGAAGCAACTGCTATGTGATTGGTTGACTAGATAATTGCATTAATGAGAAATAGAACAGGTGTTCCTAATAATTCTTTAGGTGAGTGTATATATACACATTTGAATAGCGTATCCCTGTTTACAGTATAAGAGCAGAGGTTCCTGTCAAAATGATAGAATAACATTAAAGTGCAGAAACTCCTAAGTGCAAAAGGTGTGCCAACTCTAGCTGGGCCTGTGGCCATCTGCACTGCAGTATAGTATAACTGTCAGTATATTATGACAGTTTGCCTGTGAGATTGTGGATGATACTTATGAGGGGGGGGATCTGTGGATGACACTTATGGAGGTGTATCTGTGGATGATAGTTATGGGGGCGATCTGTGGATGACACTTATAGGGGGATCTGCGGATGACACTTATGGAGGGGGATCTGTGCATGACACTTATAGAGGGGGATCTGTGGATGACACTTATGGAGGGGGATCTGTGGATGACACTTATGGAGGGGGATCTGTGGATGACACTTATGGAGGGGGATGTGGATGACACTTATGGAGGGGGATCTGTGGATGACACTTATGGAAGGGGATCTGTGGATGACACATACCGTTTATAGCATCTTATGCTATACAGTCAGGTCCATAAATATTGGGACATCGACACAATAGTAAAATTTTTGGCTCTATACACCACCACAATGGATTTGAAATAAAATGAACAAGATGTGCTTTAACTGCAGACTGTCAGCTTTAATTTGAGGGTGTTTACATCCAAATCAGGTGAACAGTGTAGGAATTACAACAGTTTGCATATGTGCCTCCCACTTGTTAAGGGAGCAAAAGTAATGGGACAAATGGCTTCTCAGCTGTTCCATGGCCAGGTGTGTGTTATTCCCTCATTATACTGATTACAATGAGCAGATAAAAGGTCCAGAGTTCCTTTCAAGTGTGCTATTTGCATTTGGAATCTGTTGCTGTCAACTCTCAAGATGAGATCCAAAGAGCTGTCACTATCAGTGAAGCAAGCCATCATTAGGCTCAAAAAACAAAAAAAATATCAGAGAGATAGCAAAAACATTAGGCGTGGCCAAAACAACTGTTTGAAACATTCTTAAAAAGAAGGAACGCACCGGTGAGCTCAGCAACACCAAAAGACCTGAAAGACCACGGAAAACAACTGTGGTGGATGACTGAAGAATTATTTCCCTGGTGAAGAAAACACCCTTCACAACAGTCGGCCAGATCAAGAACACTCTCCAGGAAGTAGGTGTATGTGTGTCAAAGTCAACAATCAAGAGAAGACTTCACCAGAGTGAATACAGAGGGTACACCACAAGATGTAAACCATTGGTGAGCCTCAAAAACAGAAAGGCCAGATTAGAGTTTGCTAAACGACATCTAAAAAAACCTTCACAGTTCTAGAACAACATCCTATGGACAGATGAGACCAAGATCAACTTGTACCAGAGTGATGGGAAGAGAAGAGTATGGAGAAGGAAAGGAACTGCTAATGATCCTAAGCATACCACCTCATCAGTGAAGCATGGTGGTGGTAGTGTCATGGCGTGGGCATGTATGGCTGTCAATGGAACTGGTTCTCTTATATTTATTGATGATGTGACTGCTGACAAAAGCAGCAGGATGAATTCTGAAGTGTTTAGGGTAATATTATCTGCTCATATTCAGCCAAATGCTTCAAAACTCATTG
Source organism: Bufo bufo (assembly GCF_905171765.1). Classification (NCBI taxonomy): domain Eukaryota; kingdom Metazoa; phylum Chordata; class Amphibia; order Anura; family Bufonidae; genus Bufo; species Bufo bufo. The sequence continues at coordinate 159,163,488 of NC_053393.1, read as the reverse complement.
GACAGCGCTTCACAGTGCAGATGGACAATGACCCAAAGCATACTGCAAAAGCAACCAAAGAGTTTTTTAAGGGAAAGAAGTGGAATGTTATGCAATGGCCAAGTCAATCACCTGACCTGAATCCGATTGAGCATGGATTTCACTTGCTGAAGACAAAACTGAAGGGAAAATGCCCCAAGAACAAGCAGGAACTGAAGACAGTTGCAGTAAAGGCCTGGCAGAGCATCACCAGTGATGAAACCCAGCGTCTGGTGATGTCTATGCGTTCCAGACTTCAGGCTGTAATTGACTGCAAAGGATTTGCAACCAAGTATTAAAAAGTGAAAGTTTGATTTATGATTATTATTCTGTCCCATTACTTTTGGTTCCTTAACAAGTGGGAGGCACATATGCAAACTGTTGTAATTCCTTCACCGTTCACCTGATTTGGATGTAAATACCCTCAAATTAAAGCTGACAGTCTGCAGTTAAAGCACATCTTGTTCATTTTATTTCAAATCCATTGTGGTGGTGTATAGAGACAAAAATGTTAGAATTGTGTCGATGTCCCAATATTTATGGACCTGACTGTATGTGTCATCCACAGATCCACCCCATATCAGTGTCATACCGGGATCTCCATCCCCATAAGGCCCCATTCACACGTCTGCAATTTCGTTCTGCATTTTGCGTAACGGAATTGCGGACCCAATCATTTCTATAGGGCAGCACGATGTGCTGCCTGGATACGGAAATGCGGACCCACACTTCCGGGTCCGCAATTCCGTTCCCGAAAAAAAAAATGTGGACCCGCACATTGCCGCTATTACGAACGCCTGAATGAAGCCTAACAGTGTCATCCACAGAGTGGCACAGATCCCCCCCCCATAACCGTGTCATCTACAGATCCCCCTCTCTATAACAGTGTCATCTACAGATTCCCCCCCCGTAACAGTGTCATGACATCCACAGACTCCCGATCCCCCTCCCTATAACACTATAACAGTGTCATCCACAGATCCCTCCCCCCCTATAACAGTGATCCCTCCCCACCGCTCACATTTGAACATGATTTTTCTAAACGGTAAAGTAAACACTGTAATCATCCAGGCTGCACTGACAGTAACTTTAAAGGGGTTCTGCACTTTCATTTAACTGATAATCTATCCTCTATCCCCGCCTTCTCACTGTTGACCGCTGGCCCACTGACGTCACGACTAGTATCAACTAGCCTGGGCGCGGCTAAGCTCTGTTCACTTGAATGGAGCTTAGCCGCGCCCACGCTAGTTGATACTAGTCGTAACTCGTTTCGTCAGTGGGCCGGCGGTAAACAGTAAGAAGGCCGTGGCGCTACTGGAGCGCCGCTGCCTTCTCAAACAGCTGATCGGCGGGGGTCCCGGGTATCTGACCCCCACCGATCAGAAGCTGATTATCTATCCAGAGTATAGATCATCAGTTAAATGAAAGTGCAGAACCCCTTTAACTTTTAAATCAGGAAGATTCAGAGGCAGCCAGCTCTCCTCTCAGATCTCATCTCTCTAGTTAGAAAGAGACTTAGTTAGACAGTCACTAGTCACTACTTGTACCTTATTATTAAGTTATTAACCTGCTACACCACTAGGTCAGGGTCAGGCTCAGTCTCAGACCAGTCAGGCTGACCCTCAGCTTCAGCAGCTAGCTGCAGTGCTTCGGTATCGGTACTCGGACGGTAGGGTAGGGTACGGTAGGGCCACGCCACTCCACACTGTCTGTCTCTCTAGTCTCTGGGCTAGTCCTGGCTGGCTTAGGAAACTACTTCAACTACAGGCAGTGGGCGGGCTGCGCTGAGCGCTCACGGTGACGTCACGCGCCTGGCCCAGGCTGCGCCGCCTAGGAGGAGGAGCAGGCGCGCCGCCCGCACTGCCAGTAGTTGAATGTTAGCTTGTCTCGACTAGCGGCGCGCTGATTTATGCACAGCAGCGTCAGCGGTCAGCGCACAGCACTGCCACTGACTGAGTCTGACTGGTCAGGTCCTGGGGACGCGGTGGGGAGACTCAGATGTAAAGATGTCTGGTAGGTTAGTCCGGCCCTCAGGGCCCTGCCGGCTGCATGCTTAGTGCGCAGCACAGACCAAGTGTCACACACAATGACACACTGTAGTGCACACTGCACACCAAAATGAATGGGGGACATTTTAGTTGGGGGGGCACATGGGGGGGGCATAGCTTGATGTAGGGGGGGCCGTGGCCCCCCCTGGCCCCCCCCCCGGCGACGCCACTGTTTAACAGGGGTGTGTAGACTTTTTATATCAACTGTATATACAGGTGAAACTCGAAAAATTTGAATATTGTGCAAAAGTCCATTTATTTCAGTAATGCAAATTAAAAGGAATTGCATTACTGCAGCTTAAAATTAGAATTTTGTGAAAAGGTTCAATATTCTAGGCTTAATGTGTAACACTCTAGTCAGCTAATTAATCCATATCCCCTGAGTAAAGGGTACCTCAGAATTGAGACTTTGGGGTTTCATAAGCGGTAAGCCATAATCATCCAAATTATACCAAATAAAGGCTTTAAATATCTCGCTTTGCATGTAATGAGTATATCTCATATGTTAGTTTCACCTTTTAAGTTGCATTACTGAAATAAATGAACTTTGCACGATATTCAAATTTTTAGAGTTTCACCTGTATATCAGATATGCCTTTTCTGTTTGTCAGATAGTCATATTAGAGCAGGCTCAGACTGGCTCACAGGGGTACAGGTGAATCCCCCAGTGGGCCCCTGAGCAAGGTGGGCCCCTAGTCTCCCACCCCCTGCTCAAGTGGCACATAACACAGTAAACTTATTGCATTATATACATATATTCAATCTACAACACCTCCACCAGCCTATGTTCATATAAAAAACTTAATAGATTATTAAAGAAACTCCCCAGTTTATTATTCTAGACACAATAAGAGCTGAGATGACTTCTAGCTCTAGAGGAAAGCTAGCCAGTGTCCTCTTCTCCACAGGACCTACCTTCTCAAAGTTGCTGCACGGACCCCCATATTCAATCATCTGGTAGCATCTTGCTGCTGTGTGAGAAGGTAATATTTGAATGTATCTGTATGGTGGGCCCCCAAAATAAATTTTACTGGTTTGCCCTAGGCACCCAAGTCCGACACCCAAGTCCGACAATTGTACTTTTAATTGCACCATTTTACATATTGAATACTATGTAGTGGAAAGTTGGAACAAATTCCAATTGGGGTGGTTTTTAACATTTAATGCAATTCCACCATAGCTTTATGGATTTCTTATCTGCGGTGTACAGGGCCTGCGTCATAACCCGGCATCCCCGGAAAAGTGCCGGGGCCCAATGCTCCTGGGGGGGCCCACTGAGCTGCTATGAGCACTTCCATCAATACAGATGGGAGCTCTCACTGCTGTCCTTTCACATACGCAGTACCCCTCTGGTGGGCCCTCTGAGCTGCAGAGACTCAGGACACGCCCCCTCTACACAGGACACGCCCCCTCTACACAGGACACACGCTGCCTGAGGAGACTGGAGAGAGACCGCACGGCTGGAGCAGAGAAGTGTGGAGACAGTCTGTGAGTGAGTCTGCACTGTGACTGTCTCTTCTCTGTGGGACAGAAGGAAAGGGGGGGACACTGCTGCTTCATTCTATTTAGTTGTGTTACTGTTTTATTAAGCTGATTGTCTCCATGACACCTGCCCCCCCCCCCCCCCCCCCATATCCTGTCCTATATCACCCTCATGGAGCCCCTGCTGTCTCCTTTCCTCCCTCATGTATCCAGAGCTCCTGTTCCACCCTCCTGTCTCCTATTGCTGCCCTGCACAGACCTCCTGCCACTACTTGTATGAATCCCCCTCAGAGCCCCTTCAACCTACTTGCTGTGTCCACCCCTCCTGTCCATCCAGGGCCCCGGGCCCCTGTCTCACTCCTCTGCCTCTCATTATGGTGGCATCTGAACCGCATTCACCATAAGGACCTTCTAACATCACAGGGTCATGTGACTGTGCCCCCCACCCCGTACTGTGCCCCTTTATACCCTGCATTGTGCCCTCTTACCACACTCTGTGCAGTGCCCATAGTTATTCCCTGTACTATGCCCTCTTATACCCTTTTATCCGGTCACTGTATGGCGGTGTTATCACTATATGGCGGTGTTATCACTATATGGCGGTGGTATCCAATAACTGGATGGCCATAACTGTATCCCTTTCTGCCCACACCACTTTTTTTAGACCTGGCATGAGCGGGAAAAGATACAGATTGCGGTGTTAAGGACCTTTGCGCCACATCTGTGTCAGAAATACGCCTAATATAGACGTATTTCTATATAATAAATGACCCCCTAATCGTATGATTATTCGGGGGGTGGGGCTAATATCTTTATATTATATAGATTCTAGTGTATTATACTGTGCCCTGTATTTTCCAGTAGAAAATGATCCTTGGGAAGCACAGTCCTCATCCCTGACCACCAGGACCAGGCAGCGCTCTGTCAGTACATGGAGGCCTCCCCTCTCCTCCATGCTGCTCCGCTGTGTACTGGGGCTTATTCTGACACTAGGGCTGGGTTCACATCACATTTTTGCCATCCATTTAATGCATACTGAAAATGTATGCATTGACAGATGCCTCAGACTGATGCCGTACAGTGGCGTCCGTTCACCATACAGTTCCATGGTAAAAAAACATATACGTTAACGTATGCATTTTTTACTTGACTCTGCAGGATACAAAAACGTGGAGTGCTGCACATGTGTATACATCAAACCGATAGGAAAAACGTAATGTGAACACACATTGGGGGGGAGGGGGGCGTACTAAATTTCGCTGTGGGGCCCAGTCAGTTCTAGCTCCATCACTGCACATCTCCTTCTCTCCTCCAGGCCTGGCTCACTGCTGCAGCGGGCCGGAGGAGAGAAGGAGCGCAGGGAGCTGCGGTTAGTGAATGACAGGACCACCAGCTCCCCTGCAATGATAGGTATGTGAGGGGGCCACTGGGGGGTCATTCATCACACTGTGAGGGCCCCTTACACAGTATAATGACTCCCAGTGCCCCCCATTTAGTATAATGATCCCCATTGACCCTCCATTTAGCATAATGACCACCAGATCCCCCATTAAATATAATAACCCCTCGTGCCCCCTCCATACAGTATAACCCCCAGTGTGGGGGCGACTGGGGGTCATTATTCTAAATGGAGGGTCACTGTGGGGTCATTATACTGTGAGGGCCCTTTACATAGTATAATGACCCCCAGTGTCCCCCATTTAGTATAATGATCACCAATGACCCTCCATTCAGTATAATGACCCCCAGAGCCCCCTCCATACAGTATTCCCCCCGTGTGGGGGCTACTGGGGGTCATTCAGGGCCGGCTCCAGGTTCATGTGGGGAGCTGGGAGCTGCGGTTAGTGAATGACAGGACCACCAGCTCCCCTGCAATGATAGGTATGTGAGGGGGCCACTGGGGGGTCATTCATCACACTGTGAGGGTCCCTTACACAGTATAATGACTCCCAGTGCCCCCCATTTAGCATAATGACCACCAGAGCCCCCATTAAATATAATAACCCCTCGTGCCCCCTCCATACAGTATAACCCCCAGTGTGGGGGCGACTGGGGGTCATTATTCTGAATGGAGGGCCACTGTGGGGTCATTATACTGTGAGGGCCCTTTACATAGTATAATGACCCCCAGTGTACCCCATTTAGTAATGATCACCAATGACCCTCCATTCAGTATAAATACCCACAGAGCCCCCTCCATACAGTATTCCCCCAGTGTGGGGGCTACTGGGGGTCATTATTCTAAATGGGGGCGACTGGGGGTTATTATTCTGAATGCAGGGCCACAGGTGGTCATTATACAGTGGGGGGGAATTGGGGGTTCATTATACTGTGTGAAGGGCCACTAGTAGTCATTATACTGTATAGGGGCCACTGGGGGTCATTATACCGTGTAGGAGCCACAGGGGGACATGTCAATGTAAAAAAATGCCTCATGGGGGCCCACTGGGATTTATCGCCCAAGGGCCCACATGAACCTGGAGCCGGCCCTGGCGGTGTACCTTATGCTGTAAAACTGACCTGTTACCTTTATTCCTGTTTACAGCTATAGCACATTTATATAGTTTTTCTGGTGCTTTAATACTTAAAGGGCTTCTGTCACCCCATTAAACCGTTTTTTTTTTTCTTTACTAATAATCCCTATAGTGTGATCTCATCATACATAAGCTAATTAATGATTTTCGTTCAGTAGAATTAGCTAAAAATCGATTTTTGAAATATGCAAATTACCTTGCTACCAGCAAGTAGGGTGTCTACTTGCTGGTAGCAGCCGCATCCTCCGTTCGTAATGACGCCCCCTCCGCATGCTGATTGACAGGGCCAGGGAAGGGAATCGTTCTCTGCTGGCGCTGTTAGAATTTGAAATCTCGCGCCTGCGCCGTACCTGTCTTCAATCGGCGCAGGCGCACTGAGAGGCGGCCGCTCGCTCGACCGCTCCATCCTCAATGCGCCTGCGTCGATGACGTCATCGACGCAGTCGCATTGAGGATGGAGCGGTCGAGCGAGCGGCCGCCTCTCAGTGCGCCTGCGCCGATTGAAGACAGGTACGGCGCAGGCGCGAGATTTCAAATTCTAACAGCGCCAGCAGAGAACGATTCCCTTCCCTGGCCCTGTCAATCAGCATGCGGAGGGGGCGTCATTACGAACGGAGGATGCGGCTGCTACCAGCAAGTAGACACCCTACTTGCTGGTAGCAAGGTAATTTGCATATTTCAAAAATCGATTTTTAGCAAATTCTACTGAACGAAAATCATGAATTAGCTTATGTATGATGAGATCGCACTATAGGGATTATTAGTAAAGAAAAAAAAAAAACGGTTTAATGGGGTGACAGAAGCCCTTTAAGAAAAAATATAAATCTCTGAAAAAAACAATTTTTCCTTTGCATTGCCATATTCTGACTCCAACATGTCTACGGAGTTGTGGGCTCATTTTTTACTGGGCAGTCTGTAGTCTTTATTTATACCATTTTTGTGTGTTTTTGACTTTTTGATCACTTTTTATTAAATTTTTCTAGGAGGTGAAGTGACAAAATACAACGAATCAGCCATTTTGATTTTTATTCTTGTTACAGTGTTCACAATACGGGATTCACACATTGATATTTTAATAGTATGAACATTTTGGGACATGGCTAATGGTCTTTATTGGAATTTATTTGATTTTTTTTTACCCTTTTTACCCTTCTTCCATAGAGTGTAATGATTTAACTCTGCAGTGTATGGGAGACTCATTATGTTTCTATGGAGCTCTGCCACAGGAATATGGCAGCCCTCGAACCATTCAGCTCCTGAGAGGGCGCCATGTTTAAAAACCCGACATTTGCTGTATATTTGCGGTGGGAAGTTGGGAAGGGGTTAAAAGGGTTGTCTTGGCCCAGTGGTAAAAACCTCGCTGAACACCAGAAAAAGGGCCCAATTATCTCCTATTAAAGCTGAGTGGTGGTCACCCATATGTGCTGTTGCACCATTCAACTGTATGTGAATGTAAGAGATAGCCAGGTATAAATGCACGGTCATTTCTGGTAGCTTCATAGAGTCAAGTTCATAGAGCTCTGGTGAGTGCTGCAACCTCTTTGCAGCTTACCAAGCACAGAGCTGTATATATGATAGCAACTGTGCTTGCAGGGGTGCACCCCCAATGAGGCCAGGTGAGGCAATCGCCTCAGGCAGCACCAAGTAGGGGCAAGAGAGGGGCAGCTGAAGGGCCATGGGCTAAAGGGAAGGGTTAACAAATTGGCATTGGGGATGGAGGGGCGTTATTTCAGTTTTTGCCTCAGGCAGCAGAAAGGCTAGGTGCAACCCTGTGTGCTTGGTATTGCAGTTCAGCACCATTTACTAGAATATGATGGCCCAGGAAGAGGCCACAGCACTCACAAAGTCCTGCAGCCTCTTCTTGCAGCTGATCTGAGGGGGTCTGACTCCTGCTCATCTGATATTGATGTCCTTCTTCTCCTCCTGGCCTTCGTTGCTCTGCTGGGCTCCCTTGCTGTAAACATCCGATTTGCCATTGACTTCAGCCAATCACTGGTGCATGATGCAAGGGACTGGTCTCCACCATAGCCAGTGATTGGCTGCGATTATCTCAAATCAGATGTTTTCAGTGAGGAAGCTCAGCGGAGCATCGCAGGCCGGGTGGAGACAGGGGGAGCAGGTAAGTAAGCTTCCCTTTACAGTTCTTGCACAACCCCTTGAAATATATGATTATCTATCCAAGTCTGACTATTCATGAATATATATAAAAATCTGCCACAGTGAGGAGCAGTTTTCCCCAAAACTTTACCCTTAGTGTTACCTCCCTAAAAAACGGAGCACATTAAGATTAATACACTCATTGACAAAATATAATGCACGAAGAAGGAGTTGTTGGAATTGAATGAAACTTTCTATGTGAGAATATAATGATGATTTATGTAAGTGATTACAATATTAGAGCAATAGGATACGTTTATTGAGGAAACCTTTACAACAGAAAGGAAACTCTAGCACCCTGTTGGGTCACCTCTAGCCTGGATACAAGATGAGATATGATTAGGCATACAGGTTCCATACGGTATCATGCAGCACATTTGCCCACAGATTTTTTAGCTGGGCCTGTAGATCCTGCACACTAGGATTGCCAAACCTAGTGTTTCTGCTTGTCCTATAAATGCTGGATTGGTGATAAATCCAGCGACTGGGCAGGCCAAATAAGTGTTGCAAACGGTCAGAGACATTCCTGGGAAATCTATGCTGTGTGTGGACGACAATTATCCTGCTAAAAAATGCCAGTTTGAAGCCCTGCCATGAGAGGCAACACAGGATGTCTTACACATAAGGCTGACCTTTTAGTGCCTCTTGTATCACTACTACAACTGTCATACGCAATGTTTCCCCAGATCATGACACCAGCATTTGGGCAATGTGTTGTTCCACAGCAAAGGCAAGATTCAAACATTCACCAAAAGGCCTCCATACTCAAACTCTACCATTGTCAGATGCCAAACAGAACCTGGATTGTTGCTAAAAACAATGCAGTTCCAGTCTGTAGTAGTCCAGGTTTTTTTGTTCACGACACCACTGCAAAAAAAGGCAACGGTGGCTTGCTGTCAATGGCAGGACATGAAATTGGCACCATCACACCAAATTTACTTTTTGAACTTGTGAGTGAGAACTCCTGCGCCGGCGGGCCGCGGGGGACACCCCATCAGACTGGTGTCACCCGGTGCGGCCCGTACCCACCGCACCCCCCTCGCAACACTACTGGATCTAAGTTGTAATCGCAATGCGATTAATACAGGTTATATTAATCGCATTGCGATTACAACTTAGATCTGAGTTCCTAATGGTTGTATTGCTAGAATATAACGAAGATTGAGAATATAGTGCTATATTCGTCAATTCTAGCAATACAACCATTAGGAACTCAGATCTAAGTTGTAATCGCAATGCGATTAATACAGGTTATATTAATCACATTGCGAATTTAACTTACCACACTCTGCGTCAACTATGTAATTTTTCATGGGAGTTTTGCCATGGATCCCCCTCCGGCATGCCACAGTCCAGGTGTTAGTCCCCTTGAAACAACTTTTCCATCACTATTGTGGCCAGAAAGAGTCCCTGTGGGTTTTAAAATTCGCCTGTCTACTGAAGTCTATGGCTGTTCGCCCGGTTCGCCCGTTCTTGAACATTTGCGGAAATTCGCGTTCGCCGTTTGCGAACGAAAAATTTTATGTTCGCGACATCTCTAGTCTTGAGTGAAATAAATGCAAGGAATACAATTTTCTTGCAGCTTCCTAGAGGCTCAGCAGTAGACTCAGGTGATGAAGATATAGAAAACCTACACCTAGTAGTACCTTTCACCAGGGGCGTAACTAGAAGTGCCTGGGCCCCATAGCAAATTTTTGTATGGGCCCCCTCAGCCCCCCGCCCAATTTTTGATATACTATTTTTACCCCCACCTGTCCTTTTTATTTTTGATAAAAATCTTTTTTATTTATATGCAAATTACCTTCTTAACGTGCCCAGCTGCGTCCATTATCGCCAAGCCCAGCGCCGTCCCGCTATTAATTATTCACTGCTGTCCTCGTCTTTTTTTTTTCTAAGTGTGCCGTAGTCTCGCGCATGCGCCGATGTTACTCACGTGCGGACCCGCGCGGTGCCCTGGCAGCAGCCTCAAGTAATGTAATCACGCATGCGCCAGAAAGCGGAGAAAGCTGGCGCATGCGTGATTACACTACTTGAGGCTGCTGCCAGGACACCGCATGGGCCCGGACATGAGTAACATCAGCACATGCGCAAGACTACGGCGCACTTAGAAAAAAAAAAAAGACGAGGACAGCAGTGAATAATTAACAGCGGGGCTGGGTGGTGGGCTTGGCGATAATGGGCGCGGCTGGGCACAAACGGCCGGAGGGACAACCTCTTGGGCACGTTAGGAAGGTAATTTGCATATAAATAAAAAAGATTAAACTTGACTGACACGCTGTCGGGCGCCGGGCCCCTTGTCAGCCCGGGCCCCGAAGCAGCCGCTTCCCCTGCTTCCCCGGTAGTTACACCACTGCCTTTCACAATGTGCACCATATTAATCAATGTAACACACTTTATTATCTCAAGTAATGACAGTTCTGGTACACACAAACAGGCAAAAAGGATCTGTTAAAAACTGTTTTGTTAGCTGATTTTTTGTAGTTTGTATGGCCCGATCAGAATCAGTGCTAAATCTCTCATATAAATTAATAGGAAGCATCAAAAAACAGCGTGTGTCCATGTATTTTTTTTTCATGCTTTCTGAGTGGTTTTTGGTGCGGATCTGCAACAAAAACATGAGCTGAAAAAACGTCAAAAACTGCACAAAAATTTTATAGGTGGATTTCCAAAATCCCTAAGGGATATATTCACATGGCAACTTTTGCAGTGGAACTTTGAAGTGGACACCTGTGCTAAAATTTTGCCAGTGGCCGCGTTGTTCATTTCTATTGGAGGCAGTGCTGAGGATCGAAGACCAGCAGCCTAAAGCCGTGACCATGCCAAGAAGGGACATAGGGGGTCATTTATCAAACTGATGTAAAGTAGAACCGGCTTAGTTCCTGTCCACAATGGACTAGTACAGAAATTGAGGGGATCAGCGTTTTAGACGTCAGTCTTAATAATTACTTGTTACTATAAGACATACAAAACCATCTTGTAAGGGTCTCTTAGGGATATTGGACGGGTATAGGGTCAGATATCCGGATGGGGTCGCCCCTTTCGGCGCGAGTGCTCTGTATCTTTCGGCGCGAGTGCTCTGTATAGATAGGCAGGGCATTCCTAGCCCCCTTTCCACCAATAGGGTGTTCTAGGGTCAGTTGTTCCTGATTTCCTAACTATACAAGAGTATAAGAGCCACCCGTTTGCATACCCACATCGCATCCATTGAAGTGCGTCAAGGTACTAGAAGAACTTTTAGAAACTATTCAATAGCCATTTGGGATTGTTGTCGGATTACATCTAATGAAGTACACCAGGGCGTCTTGATTGGTGAGATTATTCCATTTTTGTCTCCATTGTGTTCTATGGGCCTTGTATTGCCTCATGGTTCCGATCTAGGGGACCATATAGTATATTATTCACTTAATTTTTGTATGTCTTTTTGGTGTAGTGTATCTATTTTATTATAGTAATGAGTAAAAGTTATGTTTTATCTCCCTTTTTGCCCCTTCGGGGGTTTTGGTAGCATATATTGATTCTGGGAGATTCTAAGAGAAGTGATAATTATCTCTCTATTAGTATTCATAGTCAGTCTTAATTACCCTTATAGCATTGCATGTGACAGAACCTGTGCCACATATACACCACAAAAGTGGCATATATCTGGTCAAAAGGACCTCCTGAGCTCCTTCCTTCCAAGCTTACTTCATATCTTTCCACCATGTAAATGGAGCGATTGTTATAGGATTAAATCACAGATGTTATGGTTTATTAAAAAAAAAGAATACATTACAGCTGATTTAGAATTTCGCTTTCCTAGCAGATTTTGGCAAAAAAGGACTAAATACCATTTGTTGAGGGAAGTGTTAGATTTAAATATATATGTATATATGCCCTTATATATATGCATACCGTATTTTTCGCCCTATAAGACGCACCAGCCCATAAGACGCACCTAGGTTTTTGAGAAGGAACATAAGAAAAAAAATTTTTTTAACCAAAAGGTGTGCTTTTGGTAGGTTTTGAACTAATGGTGGTCTGTGCATGACACTACTATGGGGGATCTGTGGATGGCACTGTTATGGGAGGGGTGATCTGTGGATGGCACTGTTATGGGGGGTGATCTGTGGATGGCACTGTTATGGGGGGGATGTGTGGATGGCACTGTTATGGGGGGGTGATCTGTGGAAGGCACTGTTATGGGGGTGATCTGTGGATGGCACTGTTATGGGGGGGTGATCTATGGATGGCACTGTTATGGGGGGGTGATCTGTGGATGGCACTGTTATGGGGGGGTGATCTGTGGATGGCACTGTTATGGGGGGGTGATCTGTGGATGGCACTGTTATGGGGGGGTGATCTGTAGATGGCACTGTTATGGGGGGGGGTGATCTGTGGATGGCACTGTTATGGGGGGGTGATCTATGGATGGCACTGTTATGGGAGGGTGATCTGTGGATGGCACTGTTATGGGGGGGGGGGATCTGTGGATGGCACTGTTATGGGGGGGGGGGTGATCTGTGGATGGCACTGTTATGGGGGGTGATCTGTGGATGGCACTGTTATGGGGGGGATGTGTGGATGGCACTGTTATGGGGGGGTGATCTGTGGAAGGCACTGTTATGGGGGTGATCTGTGGATGGCACTGTTATGGGGGGGTGATCTATGGATGGCACTGTTATGGGGGGGTGATCTGTGGATGGCACTGTTATGGGGGGGTGATCTGTGGATGGCACTGTTATGGGGGGGTGATCTGTGGATGGCACTGTTATGGGGGGGTGATCTGTAGATGGCACTGTTATGGGGGGGTGATCTGTGGATGGCACTGTTATGGGGGGGTGATCTATGGATGGCACTGTTATGGGAGGGTGATCTGTGGATGGCACTGTTATGGGGGGGGGATCTGTGGATGGCACTGTTATGGGGGGGGGGGTGATCTGTGGATGGCACTGTTATGGGGGTGATCTGTAGATGGCACTGTTATAGGGGGGATCTGTGGATGGCACTGTTATGGGGGGGTGATCTGTGGATGGTACTGTTATGGGGGGTGATCTGTGGATGGCACTGTTATGGGGGGGTGATCTATGGATGGCACTGTTAGGGGGGGTGATCTGTGGATGGCACTGTTATGGGGGGGGGTGATCTGTGGATGGCACTGTTATGGGGGGGGGGGGGGGTCTGTGGATGGCACTGTTATGGGGGGGGTGATCTGTAGATGGCACTGTTATGGGGGGTGATCTGTGGATGGCACTGTTATGGGGGGTGATCTGTGGATGGCACTGCTATATATGTGTCACCCACAGATCCCCAACCCATAACAGTGCCATCCACATATCCCCCACCCCATAATAGTGGCATCCACAGATCACCCCCCATAACAGTGCCATCCACAGATCACCCCCCCCCCATAGCAGTGCCATCCACAGATCTCCCCCTCCCATAACAGTGCCATCCACATATCCCCCACCCCATAATAGTGGCATCCACAGATCACCCCCCATAACAGTGCCATCCACAGATCACCCCCCCCCCATAGCAGTGCCATCCACAGATCTCCCCCTCCCATAACAGTGCCATCCACATATCCCCCACCCCATAATAGTGGCATTCACAGATGCCCTAATATACCTGTGGGAGGGGCCGGTGGCATGCAAATGCGGCGGGACCGGTGCGGTCAAACATTTTATAATAATAGCGTTCATTGAAGTTCCGATCCCCAGCCCCATCTGTACTACTTAATAAATGTCCTGTAGCAGGCAGAGCAGGGCGGCTGGCCAGAACTCACTGATGTCACGTGACGTGCCAGCGCCACCTACTTTATGAATGAAGTAGGCGGCGCAGGCACGTAACCTCAGTGAGTTCCGGCCGGCCGCCCTGCTCTGTTTGCTACAAGACATTTAGTTAGTAGTACAAATAGGGCTGGGGATCGGAACTTCAATGAAAGCTATTATTATAAAATGTTTAGGCATTAAGGAAGTGAGTGAGCAGTGGGGCCGGAGTACAGTGACCGCACGGGCCCCAAAGCATTTGCATGACACCGGCCCCTCATCCCTCCCCCGTCCAGCTGATACAACGCAGACTGCGATGTAAAATGGCAGCATTCGCCCCATAAGACGCAGGGGCATTTCCCGCCCACTTTTGCGATATCTCCACAGGCGGGAGGATAAAAGGATCCCCCCGCCTGGGAGCGTGGGCTGGTGTGGTGACGTCATATCACCGCGCCAGCCCACGTGGACCTGACTGCAGGCGTGCGTGCAGCTAGCGCCGCGGGGTTTAAATACCCCAGCGGCACTGCGCTCGGGACACACGATCCCCGCACCCCCCAGATGCCAGGAGAGCATGTGCAGTGCTCACAAGACCGGCTCCCCCTCCAGGAAGATAGCGCAGTCCTCACTGCGCTAGATAGGATCCCTACCCCTCTCCCTGAAGACGCAGCGGTTGTGCTGCACTCAGGAGAAGACCGCCCCCCCCCCCCCAGGAGAGCGCAGGCAGCGTTGCGCTACCCCTACATCCCTCAGATGGAGAGCGCAGCCGGCGCTCAGGAGTGACCCCAGAAGCCCTACATCCACCTCTCAGAAGACCGGCAGAAGGGAAGCGCAGGCAGGCTACAAAGAGCAGAGGCAGAACCCAGAGGAGCCACAGGAAGAAGAGCACAGAATCCTGGATTGGCTGAGTATCCCTGCCCTGCCTCCTATCCCTTCATTTTACACCTGTGTTCCCCACCATTAACCCCTGTCCCTGCAGAGCATTAACCCCTGCATTGCTCTGTCCCTGCAGAGCACTTACCCCTGCATTCCTTGTGTGAAGCCCCAGCATTAACCCCTGCAGCCATAACCCCTTCATTGCTGCTGCCTTGTACCCCTACAGCAGTGTTTCAACCCCTTCACTGCTGCTCCATCCAGAAACCCTTACATTGTTAACCCTTTCTTGGGAATTGTGTATATTGTGTATTGTGTAGTGTAGTTAGGTTCGTATCGTGTTTAATAATACTGTGTATTGTAGTGCTATTATTGTATTGTGTGTGTCTATATGTATATATATTTATAACCATTGATCTATAAATATATATAAATATAGCGTATTATTAGACTTGTATAATTGTATTGTGTAATAAATACTTTATTATTCATAGTGCACTGTTTATAGTCTTTTGTTGTAGCCGCCATAGTATAGTCGTAGCGTAGTTCAGTGTAGTGTGAGGCAACAGAGGTAGTTTGTTAGCTAGACAATTAGCTAGTTAACATAGAGGTATTTCTATTTTATAGTATAAATAGGCGGAGTCATCACTAGATGACTCACGCCTATTTATGAATATTAATTATTGAGATTACCCTAAATTTCAATAATTCATATTTCCCTTAACACCATTCATGTTGGAAATCTGACAGACCCTATTAGAGGGAATGTGATCCGTGTGCTTGTCGGGCACTGGTGGTATCGGCATATGCTAAATCCAGCAATTCTGTGTTCTGTTCCTATGCTGAACAGAATACAATAATTTAAATGGTGATGTGAACCTAGCCTAATACTTGAGTGACTACGGCATAAAAAATCTTTTTTTTTTTTATCACTAAAAAGAATGTGGGTCTCGAGAAGCATACTGTACTTGACTTGTGGGCTAATTAATGTCTTTTGCCTAAGATCACAAATACATGCCAACAGGTTTCCAATTCCAATGTTATATTTCACAATGGAACACAGTGTCCTGTCCCGTCACTTTAAGTTGTCATACCACCAGACAAATGTTAGCTAGCCAGGACTGAAGAATAGTTGGCAGACTGTTTGTTTTAGTGTTAAATAACAAAAGAAAATAAATTAGATGGAAATTAGCCCTAAAATTACTATGACATGAACAACGTATTCGTTTATTTAAAAAAAAACAAACATATTTATTTGTTACTTTTTATTGAATACAGACAATAACAAATATTAAACATTACTCAGATGTCAAGAATTACAGTACCATCCCAGATATGTAATATAGAGACAGTGAACCCTCAAGATGCAATGGCCTCAGGATACAATATTTTTAACATACAATGGTCTTTTCTGACCCATTGTAGATTGAAACCAGACTCAAGATGCAATACCTCAGATCCAACCAATCAAGGCCACTTCTCTGGTAACATAGCTGTATTAGTTGCTAGTTAGCAGCAAATCCTGACTGTTATATCTAAGGGCTAGTTTTATCTGACTTATTTTTCTTAAATCATCATTTTCTCTTATCTTGAATGACATTTTTGGGCTTTGGAGCCGATTACTCAAGTTACAATGGTTTCAACATACACTCACCTAAAGAATTATTAGGAACACCTGTTCTATTTCTCATTAATGCAATTATCTAGTCAACCAATCACATGGCAGTTGCTTCAATGCATTTAGGGGGGTGGTCCTGGTCAAGACAATCTCCTGAACTCCAAACTGAATGTCAGAATGGGAAAGAAAGGTGATTTAAGCAATTTTGAGCGTGGCATGGTTGTTGGTGCCAGACGGGCCGGTCTGAGTATTTCACAATCTGCTCAGTTACTGGGATTTTCACGCACAACCATTTCTAGGGTTTACAAAGAATGGTGTGAAAAGGGAAAAACATCCAGTATGCGGCAGTTCTGTGGGCAAAAATGCCTTGTGGATGCTAGAGGTCAGAGGAGAATTGGCCGACTGATTCAAGCTGATAGAAGAGCAACGTTGACTGAAATAACCACTTGTTACAACCAAGGTATGCAGCAAAGCATTTGTGAAGCCACAACACGCACAACCTTGAGGCAGATGGGCTACAACAGCAGAAGACCCCACCGGGTACCACTCATCTCCACTACAAATAGGAAAAAGAGGCTACAATTTGCACGAGCTCACCAAAATTGGACTGTTGAAGACTGGAAAAATGTTGCCTGGTCTGATGAGTCTCGATTTCTGTTGAGACATTCAAATGGAAGAGTCCGAATTTGGCGTAAACAGAATGAGAACATGTATCCATCATGCCTTGTTACCACTGTGGTGGTGTAATGGTGTGGGGGATGTTTTCTGGGCACACTTTAGGCCCCTTAGTGCCAATTGGGCATCGTTTAAATGCCACGGGCTACCTGAGCATTGTTTCTGACCATGTCCATCCCTTTATGACCACCATGTACCCATCCTCTGATGGCTACTTCCAACAGGATAATGCACCATGTCACAAAGCTCGAATCATTTCAAATTGGTTTCTTGAACATGACAATGAGTTCACTGTACTAAAATGGCCCCCACAGTCACCAGATCTCAACCCAATAGAGCATCTTTAGGATGTGGTGGAACGGGAGCTTCGTGCCCTGGATGTGCATCCCTCAAATCTCCATCAACTGCAAGATGCTATCCTATCAATATGGGCCAACATGTCTAAAGAATGCTAGCAGCACCTTGTGGAATCAATGCCCCGTAGAATTAAGGCAGTTCTGAAGGCAAAAGGGGGTTCAACACCGTATTAGTATGGTGTTCCTAATAATTCTTTAGGTGAGTGTATAATGGTCGCCCTGGAACCAATTAATATTGTAACTTGAGGGACCACTGTATTAGATGATTAGATAGATAGATAGATAGATAGATGATTGATGATAGATAGATAGTTATGAGAGAGAGAGAGAGATAGATAGATCATGTCTACCATTGTGTCGCATCCACTCTTCTTTTAACAACAGTCTATAAATGTCTGGGAACTGTGGAGACCACAACTCAAATGTTGTCCCAGGCTTGTCTGATGTAAGATTCCAGCTGCCCAACAGCCCTGGGTCTTATTTGCCAAATTTTTTGTTTCATGATGCGCCAAATGTTTTCTATTGGTGAAAGGTCTGGCCAGTTCAGCACGGGTCACTTCTTCTGCCAAGCCATGCTGTTGTGATAGATGCAGTAAAGTATGTGGTTTAGCATTGCCTTACTGAAATACGCAAGGCCCTCCCTGAAAAAGATGTTGTCTGGATGGGAGCATGTGTTGTTTTAAAACCTCTGTATACTGTTCAGCATTGATTGATTGATAAGCTTCCCACACCATAGGTACTGATGTAGCCCCATACCATTAGAGATGCAGGCTTCTGAATTGTGCGCTAATAACAAGCTGGATGGTCCCTCTCCTCTTGAGTCTGCAGTACAAAGCATCCGTGGTCCAAAAAGAATTGCAACTTTTGATTCATCTGACCACAGAACAATGCACCTTAGAGTGACGATGACAGTGGCCAGTGGGAAAACTGCAGGATTTTATGGTTATTGTTTAAATATAGATATTGACATGGAAAATTAAAACTAAAATCACCAAAAATTCTTTAAAGTATTTTGAACATAAAAACGTGATTTAAATAATAGGTCATCTTCTGATAACACATTTCCATTAACCCCTTCCTGACACGACGTAATAGTAGGTCATGGTGGCAGGTGACTTGCCACAATTTGATGTACTATTAGGTCGTGGTGATCGGGCGGGTACCAGAGCAGTCACTGATAGCCGGGCCCCTGCTGTATCCACCGGCATTGCTGTAAAAGCGCTGACCGCAGGATAGAAGGTGTTTACAGTCAGTGAGTAATCACATCGGGTCCCCGGTCTGCGGTGATGGGGACCCGATGGGCGAGAAGGCAGCCCGATGCCTTACTGAGGCATCAGGACCAGGACCTGCCTTCTATGGAGGCCAAGGAGATCAGCCCCAGGCTGGGTCTCCTAGGCAACCTGTTAGTGTATTACTCAGTGTAATACACTAACAGGCAATGCATTACAATACAGATGAATTGTAATGCATTGCAGAGGGGATAAGACCCACAAAAGTTGAAGTCCGAGAGTGTGACAGAAATAAAGTAAAAAAAAAAAGCCCCTCTGCCCTGATTTTATAATAAAAAAAATAGTAAAATAAAAGAAAAAACACACATATTAGGTATCACCGCGTCCATAACAACCAGCTCTATAAAAATATCACAGGACGCAACAGATCACGCAACACCAAGCAATCAAAAAGGTATATGCCCCCCAAAACAGTACAAATCAAACCGTCACCCGAACCCGCAAAAAGTGAGACCCTACATAAGACAATCGGACAAAAAAAAAGCGATGACTCAGACTATGATATTTTTTTGGTTTAAAAAATGCTATTATTGTGTTAAAGTGAAATAAATAAAAAAAAGTAGACGCATTAGGTATCACTGCATCCACAATGACCTGCTCTATAAAAACATTATACAACCTATCCCCACAAGTGCAATAATGAATGATCAAAAAATCATATCTACCCAAAAATGGTACCAATAAAAACGTCAACTCTATTGCAGCTGAAATTCAGCGAATCAGCCGAATCGAACTTTTAGGAAGTTCGCTTATCTCTAATCATAATGTTATACATGTAAACAATGAAACTAGGGATTAGGGATTAATCTGAATTACATTACTTCTATACTTACTATATATGAAAAATGGAAGGTCTTTGCACACATTTTTAATCAAATATGTGTCGTGTCTATCCACCAGTGCCATGGCGGCTTCTACAGATGGGTACCTATCACTAACAGAACTGCCTCTCCTAATTTAAGCCCAAAAAATTTAGGGCAGTGCAGGAACCAGCTATATTTATACTATTCTTAAAAGCCCTGGGCAGATGGGTGAGGAGCGTTCAGTCTAAAAGGAGGTCTAGACATGTACAAGCATAAAACAAATATTCTGAATCAGAGACCAAGTAAAATGGCTACCTCGCAGCATACAGTACTTAAGTGTTTACATCTACAGCAAAGACTGCTGGTAACCAGAAAAGGGGAGGGGGGGTACCACTTTAGTTCCCTTTGGCCCCTTTTCTAATTCTAAACCATAACGAAAAACACAGACAACTGTTTCAGTTTATTGCTGGATGGTGATCGGCCACAGCTTTCTTTATTAAAAGTGGCAAACCCTAATAACCATAATCCCCGGAACAGTATGCCAGCCGCTGGACTCCCAACGGGCACGTCCGCCATCTGCCAACACTATATCTCCCCTGTACAAAAATTCCGCCAGCTGTAACTTCAGAAATTCAACCGGAATTCAGACCTCTTAAAAGTAGAAAGAAAACAAAATAAACAAGTATCCATAACTACCCATAACATCTTAAAACAAGTCATCCCCAAAGAATAACTGTAATGGGAGGGCCACTTAGCTTTCACTGTCAAGAGGAAGTGGCTGAGACAAGGAAGGAGTATATATAACCTGCAGGTATACTGCTCCGCCTCTTCAAAGTGCTGGGGAGGATCCCCATTAATTTAACCTTTACTGCTCCAGGAAAGGGGAGGGGAGTACCACTTTAGTTCCCTTTGGCCCCTTTTCTAATACTAAACCATAACAAAAAACGCAGACAACTGTTTCAGTTTATTGCTGGATGGTGATCGGCCACAGCTTTCTTTATTCAAAGCGGCAAACCCTAATAGCCATAATCCTCGGAGTGGTATGCCAGCCGCTGGACTCCCAGCGGGCACGTATGCTATCTGCCACCACCATATCTCCGCTGTACACAAATGCCGCCATGGAGGAGAACTGTTCGCCTAAACGGGACTCCGACCACTACCCAGCAAGAACATGGCCTGCTCCATACCGTCCTGAATACCCGAAAGGAAAATGTCTAAACTGAAATCTGACAGGTGAACACCATCAGGTCTCATTAAAGACCGATTATCACCCTCCAGCTGACGGTGACGGACTACTACACCTCCTCGAGAACGTACGAAACGGGAAATGCAAGCATTTACAGTCCACCTACATTTTTCCAACGCCTCTGCATCCTTGGCCCCATGCTACACCACCCGTGGAATAACCTCCAACCACACTAGCACCAGTTCCCTGAAGAAAGACGGGAAGCGCTTTATGTCAGAACGCATGAGCGTCATAAGCTCTGCAATACATAACAGGCAAAGGTTGATGCCACCCGCGTGGATCACTAGTATCAATGGTCCCGTGGAATGCAATCTTATATCAACCACCTCCATAAGTATTTGAGACCGCCTGAGTCCACGGATCCCTCTCCAAAAGACATCCACCTCCTGGAAAACCCAGGTTGCACCCACCGGGCCTACATTCCGCCCTCTGTGCAGCCCAGAACACACATGAATGGCCGACCATCCATACGACTGGGCGCCCCGCACCTGAAAGGAGAAAACAATTAGTACAGACTGAAAACCAGGAATAGTACCACAGTAACCGACAATACAATCCTAAAACACACACATTTTTATTTATTTTTTATTCAGCAGATCTGGTCGGATATACCTCGCGAAACAAGCAGACCGTAAACAGCCGATTCCCATGACTTCGTCCTTCGGCAAACCAGCCCTAGTCGCCTCCATAGCAGCGCCAATATGGAATGAGTGTGTACCAAAATCTTTTGGATCAGCTCCCACTCGTGTAAGGCAATTGCGAAAAACTGCTGTAAATTGGAACTTCGTCAGAGGAGACCCTTCCTGATGCGAAAAGAAATTGGAGCCCCCAAAAGCATTGCGTTGTATTCAGATACCAAACGAACCTGACAGGCCGGACCCGGAACTGGGTGAAGGGGAATCCATACTCCATTACCAAATTGGTCCGTCTTGGAACGAGGAACACGTATCCGCAACACATTGTTCCCCAATACTATGTCCTGGCATAACAAGCCACCCAGCCTGTGGAGGGACGTTGCTAACAACTCACCAACCCAGAGGGCAGCAACCAACCTGCACAACAGGCTGAAGGAAATGGGACGCCGGCTGTCCGGGACTACATACCCCTTATGCGATCCCCGCATAGCTTGCCGTACTATAAAGTGTTCGTCACATCAAACCACCCGCATAACTGGAAATAAAAGGCTACACCCGACAACTGGCGAAGAGCCACCGACACAGAAACGCCCATGGAGCGCAGCTTAAGCTACCACTCCACCATGGCTTGCAACCGAAGATCGTCCCGAAAGGCAACATCCCTCGAGCCCACCCCCGACAACCAGTCAGCTCAGGCCTTACCATGCGCTTGCCACGTAGCTGGAGATACCGATCAGCTGATCAGCAACATCAGCTGCTGTTCACTAGTCGCCACAGGTACTGCGGACATTCCTTGCCATCCTGCTCTGCCTCTGGAAGAAGATTCCGAAAAACCTGCCAATGGAATCGGGAAAGGGCATCAGCAATTTTGTTATCCACCCCCGGAATGTGACGAGCAACACCAAGTGTCGCAGCAGCACCAGGACCGGAAGGGAAGAGGAGGTCAAATGATTGATACAGTGGACCACCCCAAGGTTGTCTGACCAAAAGCATACATGCCGATTCGCAAATTTGTCACCCCAAATCTCCACCGCCACAATAATCGGGAACAAACTCCAATAACGTTAGATTCTTACAGAAAGCCGGTCCGCCATGACTTAGGCCAAGGAGAAGCACACCATTCGTTCCCCAGGATTGTCCCAAACCCATAGGAGCTCGCCGCATCAGACCACAGGGCCAAGGCTGAGTTCGGAACATCCTTTGAAATATAACACGTATGGCCGTTATATAAGCGCAGAAAGGTCCTCCAAATCTCTAAATCAGCTTTTATTGACTTAGTCAGCCGAATGTGATGCCGAGGGGATCTGGCACCACGGTTGGCCAGGGAGAGGCGCTGTGAAAACACATGCCCCATGGGCATAACCCCGCACGCAAAGAATAACAAACCAACAAACCCAAGAGGACATAGTTTTAAATTAGAGGGGCAAAGGTTTAAAAGTAATATTAGGAAGTATTACTTTACTGAGAGAGTAGCGGATGCATGGAATAGCCTTCCTGCAGAAGTGGTAGCTGCAAATACAGTGAAGGAGTTTAAGCATGCATGGGATAGGCATAAGGCCATCCTTCATATAAGATAGGGCCAGGGGCTATTCATAGTATTCAGTATATTTGGCAGAATAGATGGGCCAAATGGTTCTTATCTGCCGACACATTCTATGTTTCTAACAAGTATTGAAGCTGATGAAGGGTAACCTTCCTGACAGATAAGAAACCCCCAATCAGATCCAAGAGTCTGCTAAGCTTGTCACGCAGGAGCCGAAAAACCATGTCAATGGAGTCGATTTCGATACCCAAAAACGACAGCCACGTAACAGGGCCCTCATTCTTGTCTGCCAATATGGGGCCGCCAAACTGGGACATACACTCCAAAAATATGTGCAGTAGAGAACGGCAACCGTCTCCTGAACCCAGAGCCAAAAATAGGAAATCGTCCAAATAATGTATAACGGACGAGGACCCAGCCTCATTTTGCACCACCCATTCCAGAAATGAGCTAAACATTTCAAAATAGTGGCAGGAAATGGAACAGCCCATGGGAAGGCATGTGTCATAATAGAATTGGCCCTCAAATCAGCCTCCCAACAGGTGAAAACAATCAGGGTGAGTCATCATTATGTGCCTCCTTGTTATCTGTAAGGGGCCTTATTTATCAGAGACCCATATGAACCATGCTATTTAGCTTTCTTTCCCCCTCTCTAGTGTTTTCCTCCACCTTATCTTTACCAATTTTTGCGGCGGTAGCTGTTTTAACATGGCTTAAATCAGCTCTATCATTCATATTCTCCTCTGGGTACGCCTACCCTGGACTTGACACGCCTCCACTCCTCTGCACATCGCCCAGGAGGTGTGTTAGGCGATCGCAACATTCCATTCACCGGCGTGTGTGCGTTCCACTGACCGGATATCCGGCCGGCATCTACCCGGAAGTACGCATCTCTGCATGCGTTCCATGCTGGAACGCATGCATGTGTTCGGCCGCCGCACAAGTTAGGTAGTCTACATGGACCAGGTGCTAGTCATGCCCTGGTAATCTTAGGGAGAGGCATAAAAATAGGCTGACCACTAGCACACCTTGCATCAGACCCTCAGGGTAACCTTGTCACCCCTGCTGGATGGCTCCTTGATGTAAGTACTAACTTTCTGCATGTTCTCCACTACATTAATTTGGCCCACAGGAAGGTTTATTAGTTGTTTTTTTTACACTCTAGGTTCTAAATGGCATCCACCCAGTGTGATTATACAGCACTGGAGTTTTGGCACTGCTGAATTGCCAGCCATCTACCCCCTAATCAAGGTAACCTTCATTAATGGCCATACTATGCACAGGCATTGTACAATATGTATATATATATATATATATATATATATATATATATGTGTCTCCCCTTTCTCCACAGGGGCCTGTGCACTCTTTGTGTCCATCACATACTGCTCAACTGATCGTATGTACTCTGCCATCCGGCGTCTATCTATTTATTTATCTAGTCACCTTCATTTTAAGGTTGGATCTGACTCTAAAACTGTATAACGCATTGGTGCCCAACTGGGCCTGTTTGACTTTCATACTTGTTTTACCTTCAGGTATTTTTGAATATCATCATATATTCACCCCCTACCACCCCCTGATGATCCCACTTTGTGGGTGAAACGCGTCAGGGTTCTTTGTCTCCTATCACTCTATAATATACATCGAACAAATAGAGTGTTCTTGTTGTGCGTTTTTGTGTTTCGTATGTGCTTTTATCCGACTTGGTGCACCCTGTACCTCCTGGCATACCGTCATGAGGGTCGCATACAGTGGGCACCTTTTTCCTATTTTGTATGTCATTGATAGTCATCCCATGGTAGGCCACTCCTACACCAGCTTTTCACCTCCTGTCAGGGCCAGACAGGAGTTGAGGCTAGGCTCGAGGACAGGGAGTCCCCACCACCAGGGGACGTCCCTGGGCTGAGGTCTTAGACTAGGGTAGCAGTATAGGGACACCTTCCCCACCCATTAGCTAGATCCACCTAGCCTAGTGTGGTCCTACCTGGGTAACTATTTAGTTTAGTTTAGTCATTTCTCTAATAAACATTAATTATCTACTACATAGGGGTTTTTTGTTGCTGGATTAACCTATTAATTATTTACCCTCATTTATCAATTAATATCATCCTTGCTGGACTTGTAGTGAGTCTAAAAGCCAACTCAATGTCCGACTTTGCAAGTAGAGCGCCCTTACCAGCCTCCCTAACCAACGTAACCGCGTGGTCGAAGGAGACGTACGAAACCGACGCATCCTCCTGGAGGATGGCGTCATTAACCGACGAACCCTTTTGGTGTGATAGATGGTGAATTAAACAAAACTTCCCCTGTTCTTTTTTTGGGTACCACCCCCCAAGGGTACCACCCCCTGAGATTGGGAAAAGGGATGGATGGAAACGGGCCCTTAATTCTGCCTAATAAAACTTCCGTATGCAGCTTGTCTTGTAAGACCTCCGGGTGATCCTTGACCTACTTATGAATTTCTGCAAAAAAGGGAGATCTATTTTGAACAAATGGTATAAAAAAAACAAAAAAGAAACCAAAACGGAGCTGGGAGGCAGCCTGCTTATTGTGGTACTTTGCGAGCCAAGGGCCCATCTCGACTACACTCACCGGGGTCCCTGGGTTTGCCCGGGGCGGGCAGTTTAGAGGATTTGGCAAGGGCGCGGGGCACCGATTTCCGGTGTGGGGACGTCCGCAAGTCAAGCACTCGTGCTTATATTTGCACAAGCACAACCTCCCATTCGCGCGGCAGACGGTTTAACAATCTACAGCAGGCTGGTCACGATAACTGGGGTCCTGGCTAAACGCGTTTTGGGGTATTTGGTCACCCCTTCCTCAGTAGCATTTAGCCAGGACCCCAGTTATCGTGACCAGCCTGCTGTAGATTGTTAAACCGTCTGCCACGCGAATGGGAGGTTGAATTAGACAGCGCAAGACTAACCATATAAACCGGAGTCTAGCTGCACGTGGCAAACAAACCACCATTGCGGGAAAATGGGGACGAGAGACGCTCGTGAGTACTGGCCTGACAAACACAGGACCACCTAGCCGAGCATTTGTGGGACATTTACTTACACGGTAAGACCGTCCATATTCTTCCGGCAGGCTGTCACAAGGAGCACAAGAAAGTTTTCCCCAGTGGGACGCCGCTGGTGATATCATATAGCGCGACGCCGCTACCTCTGTGTGTATGTACACACTGTTCTTATTTGGCTTACAGGATACATTTTGTGACATTTTACCAGGAACATTTATTGATTTTTTCCAGGATAATTTTGAAAGTATCAATTAGGTTTGGGACTTTATATCAAATGTATCCCATTTACCTCATTGACAGTATTGTTTTATTTGTAGCTCGATTTTACATTTATCCCCATATTTTAAGGATATTTTAGGATTTGTCTTGTTGGTATTAATATTCCTGTCTTTTAGGAGCATTTATAGGACGTGTATGGGTAGCGGATATTTCATGTATTTGTATTTCACTAAATTGTATTTTAATCTATTTGTGTAGTAGTAAATTCTTTATGGTCTGATTATCTTGAGAGTGCCCAGGTTCCCCTTTGTTATACGTATCTGACCTCTTGAAGATAGGGTGAGTTCTCTTCTCTGAGAGCACCTCATTTTGGTTCTAGTGAATACTGTGCGCCACATCCATTACTGCTTTTCAGTATATACAGTCAGGTCCATAAATATTGGGACATCGACACAATAGTAAAATTTTTGGCTCTATACACCACCACAATGGATTTAAATAAAATGAACAAGATGTGCTTTAACTGCAGACTGTCAGCTTTAATTTGAGAGCGTTTACATCCAAATCAGGTGAACAGTGTAGGAATTACAACAGTTTGCATGTGTGCCTCCCACTTGTTAAGGGACTAAAAGTAATGGGACAAATGGCTTCTCAGCTGTTCCATGGCTAGGTGTGTGTTATTCCCTCATTATACTAATTACAATGAGCAGATAAAAGGTCCAGAGTTCATTTCAAGTGTGCTATTTGCATTTGGAATCTGTTGCTGTCAACTCTCAAGATGAGATCCAAAGAGCTGTCACTATCAGTGAAGCAAGCCATCATTAGGCTCAAAAAACAAAAAAAATATCACAGAGATAGCAAAAACATTAGGCGTGGCCAAAACAACAGTTTGAAACATTCTTAAAAAAAAGGAATGCACCGGTGAGCTCAGCAACACCAAAAGACCTGGAAGACCACGGAAAACAACTGTGGTGGATGACCGAAGAATTCTTTCCCTGGTGAAGAAAACACCCTTCACAACAGTCGGCCAGATCAAGAACACTCTCCAGGAAATAGGTGTATGTGTGTCAAAGTCAACAATCAAGAGAAGACTTCACCAGAGTGAATACAGAGGGTACACCACAAGATGTAAACCATTGGTGAGCCTCAAAAACAGAAAGGCCATATTAGAGTTTGCTAAACGACATCTAAAAAAGCCTTCACAGTTCTGGAACAACATCCTATGGACAGATGAGACCAAGATCAACTTGTACCAGAGTAATGGGAAGAGAAGAGTATGGAGAAGGAAAGTTACTGCTAATGATCCTAAGCATACCACCTCATCAGTGAAGCATGGTGGTGGTAGTGTCATGGTGTGGGCATGTATGGCTGACAATGGAACTGGTTCTCTTGTATTTATTGATGATGTGACTGCTGATAAAAGCAGCAGGATGAATTCTGAAGTGTTTAGGGTAATATTATCTGCTCATATTCAGCCAAATGCTTCAAAACTCATTGGACGGCACTTCACAGTGCAGATGGACAATGACCCAAAGCATACTGCAAAAGCAACCAAAGAGTTTTTTAAGGGAAAGAAGTGGAATGTTATTCAATGGCCAAGTCAATCACCTGACCTGAATCCGATTGAGCATGCATTTCACTTGCTGAAGACAAAACTGAAGGGAAAATGCCCCAAGAACAAGCAGGAACTGAAGACAGTTGCAGTAGAGGCCTGGCAGAGCATCACCAGTGATGAAACCCAGCGTCTGGTGATGTCTATGCGTTCCAGACTTCAGGCTGTAATTGACTGCAAAGGATTTGCAACCAAGTATTAAAAGGTGAAAGTTTGATTTATGATTGTTATTCTGTCCCATTACTTTTGGTTCCTTAACAAGTGGGAGGCACATATGCAAACTGTTGTAATTCCTTCACCGTTCACCTGATTTGGATGTAAATACCCTCAAATTAAAGCTGACAGTCTGCAGTTAAAGCACATCTTGTTCGTTTCATTTCAAATCCATTGTGGTGGTGTATAGAGCCAAAAATGTTAGAATTGTGTCGATGTCCCAATATTTATGGACCTGACTGTAGATCCGGATGAAGATCCCTCTCACAAATGCATTGCAATACCGGATCCGTCTTTCCGGTTGTCATCCGGAAAAACGGATCCGGTATTTATTTTTTTCACAGATTTAATGGTCTCCGCATGCGTGGACGAAAAGAACGGATCCGTCTGCTGGAACACTTGGGGCCGGATCCGGCATTTAAATGGAAATTAATGCTGGATCGGGCATTTCGGTAAGTGTTCAGGATTGTTGGCTGGAGAGAAAACTGCAGC
This sequence comes from Bufo bufo, assembly GCF_905171765.1. NCBI lineage: Eukaryota > Metazoa > Chordata > Amphibia > Anura > Bufonidae > Bufo > Bufo bufo. The sequence continues at coordinate 159,134,909 of NC_053393.1, read as the reverse complement.
ATGCTGTGGTATTTTCTCCGGCCAAAAAACGTAAGAGGGACTGAACTGATGAATCCTGATGCATACTGAACGGATAGCTCTCCATTCAGAATGCATTAGGATAAAACTGATCAGATTTTCCGGTATTGAGCCCCTAGGACGGAACTCAATACCGGAAAACAAAAACTCTAGTGTGAAAGTACCCTTAGCTTTTGTGGTTAGACGTTTTATAATCCTCCAGAAATAAGCTTAGAATAAAAGAAAGTTGCTATCCATATATTATATATGTCTAACTCATTTTATTGAAAGACATCCCCCTCAACTTCCAATTATATGTAGATATAGTACATATATTGCAGGGGAACAGATTGATTTGACATGTCACCTCTTTTTTGAAACCACCCAGCCCATGGATTCTTAGCAGACCCTTAGCCCAGGGCTCCTAACCTTAGCAATCCACTATACTCCAAGTGCATCACCATAGTAGTCACCTCAATAACAAGGATGCCTCACCTAAGTATACCCCACCACAGAGAAACTCACCTTAGTAACCTTAAGGTGCCTCAAATGTGCATTCTGACATTGGCTTTTCTTGCAGCAGAACAAAAGATCAGATATTTAGGTATGTACAATCAAACATTACAGACCACCATGAACCCTTCTGAAATAAAGTTAGGCTTGCCATCCACATTACTGACACCAAGCCCCCAACCTCTCCACAATACATGTAGATTCTGACATTGGCTTATCTTGCAGGAGAAAACAATATATGTGAAGTCCAACATGACACATCCTCCTTTCCACTAATATCCACTGTCAGAGGAAAGTCGGAAGCCTGACATGCACATTAGATTGCTGGTAGATCAACCTAAGTTCATTTAATGTCTATGGCCAACATCACGCACTAATTAAGAATGAAAAAAAATCTACAGAAATTGACTTAGAAATATAGAATTGAAAAATATATATATTTGCCCCAAAACATTAACCTCACACTAATTGAAAATGTGACTGCTACCTAACCCTTTTCCCACTGCAAATAATCAAATGTACATTAGTAAGGACATGTCAATATGGCAGTGTTAGCTATATTTAACTCACAATGAAACATAGTGAGATTGTTTCCATATGGCAACACTTGTCACCGTCCCTTGTACAGATAGTGCAGGTATTTTAAGCATTCCTAGGTCAGAAGGGCATTTAGACTGAATTAGAAAAATTGGGCTAATAAGGAAATGTGCCTGTACGACAATGAGTGTCAGTCTCATGACAGTCTGTGAGTCACAGATTTCGAGAAAAGACAGGTACAAGTTGCTTTGCAAACAGAATATACACCAATTTGCTGGTATACAATTTTTTGGTGCATGAGCATTTTTGTCCAAAATTTTTGACTTTACTCAATTTTAGATAAATAAGAACTTGAGCACTCCAAATAGTAAAGTGAAATAAATGCTTATTTTATTGTGTTCATTCACAAGACAATCAAAATTGTGATGTTTCGTTCAAACAACCATTTTCAAACACTATTGCCGAAGGAAAAAAAAACACAAAGGGGACACACATTATAAATAATAGCTTTATTAGACAATAATTAATTACAAACAATTAATACATAAATTGATAAAATATAGCAGCAATGCGACAAGCAGCTCACCTGCTGTACCTAAAAGAAACAGATCCCCACAACCTACAGAATGCTCACTTCAATGGTCAGTGAAGAGGCACTAGTAGCTGTAATATCCCAAGGTAGTTCAAAAATCGACCTAAGTATCCTATATATTGAATGCCACTATAGAGCTCATACATAGGCCCCAACTGTGGATATCTAAGTAAATAAACAAAAAAAGGATATAGTATTATATTGAAAAAATACCTTGGTAAACAGCCAATAAAGGGATCGGACCTCTGGACAGCAGGGAGCACACCCCGACGCACGTTTCGCTACCGCTTTCTCAAGGGGCCTGAAATTTCTTCAGATGTAAAGGGGCATCAAAATTCTCCAAAGATTCCAAGGATCTCTCCTGCAGGATTCTCTAACAGCTGATAGCAATGACAACAGAAACAGGACATCTGGAATACCTGGAGTGAATAACAGGCTCAGCAACACTCTTCATAGGAGCAGAGGACTGTATCTCACGCCAAATCTGAAAAAAAAAAAAAAATTACTGGAAGTAGAGTCAGCCTCTGGAACTTCAGAAGAGAAATATATAGGAAGAGGGACTTTAGTATAGCAGGACAGGGAGCCTTCAAAAGGCCTCAGGCTGCCATGGCATTAAAGGGTTTCTGTCACCCCACAAAACTCTTTTTTTTTTTTTGGATAGTTAGATTCCTTATAGGGCGATATAGGAGAATATAATAGTCTTACTTACTTTCATGCGGCCGATTCTTTATAAAACGAAGTTTTATAATATGTAAATGAGGGCTCTACCAGCAAGTAGGGCGTCTACTTGCTGGTAGCCGCAGCAGCAATCCGCCCCCTCGCCGTGTTGATTGACAGGGCCAGCCGGGATCTCCTCCTCCGGCCGGCCCTGTCAGTAATTCAAAAATCGCGCGCCTCTGGTCATTCGGCGCAGGCGCTCTGAGATGAGGAGGCTCGTCTCCTCAGTGCGCCTGCGCCGATGACGTCTTCTCTTTCGGTGATGTCATCGGCGCAGGCGCACTGAGGAGACGAGCCTCCTCATCTCAGAGCGCCTGCGCCGAATGACCAGAGGCGCGCGATTTTTGAATTACTGACAGGGCCGGCCGGAGGAGGAGATCCCGGCTGGCCCTGTCAATCAACACGGCGAGGGGGCGGATTGCTGCTGCGGCTACCAGCAAGTAGACGCCCTACTTGCTGGTAGAGCCCTCATTTACATATTATAAAACTTCGTTTTATAAAGAATCGGCCGCATGAAAGTAAGTAAGACTATTATATTCTCCTATATCGCCCTATAAGGAATCTAACTATCCCAAAAAAAAAAAAAGAGTTTTGTGGGGTGACAGAAACCCTTTAAAAAGGCTCCCTTGGTTTTGTCATGGGTTTGGGGGGCATGCATTTGAGCATTGGAAGCACTCCAGTCCCAGTCATAGATGCCATGGTTGGCATTACCATGGTATTCGAGTGGTTAAAAGTTGGTGATCAGAGTTAAATTTCTCTGATCCACTGGCTGTCCAGTGAATATCGGCTGTGTAAAGGAACAATCTTTAAAGGCACCATCTTTAATGACCAGACTTCTGATATGGTACATCTGTATGGAAAATGAAAGTAAAAATTTTAAGCTGGTATATTAAAGCCCAGTTTAAAAAAAAATGATGTTGCAACTTCAATATAGGGTACATTTTACTACTGTAAAATAAAACAACCATTAGAAAAAACACCAAAAGGATAATCTTTTGGCATGTCAAGCCCATTAGAGCATATAGGCACAATCTGTGAATATGTCAGTAAACCAAAAAAGGAGACCCTCCTTTGTAATCTTATGCAACCCCTTTAATCTAAGGTCTTTCCCTGGCTCAGTGACTTCTATATTAAGAGGGAACATTAATCCAACTGTTCTACATGTCTACATTGTCCATTTTGTTGTAAGTATTATCTCTGCATCCTTCAGTGCTGGTGGTCTTCAAAAAGTAGAACTGGAATTTGCCATATACAGACAAAATGATATTGTAGGACACATTTTATGTTCAGGTTTCCCTAAAGACCATAATGTCTTGAAAACATCTTTAGATCTTTTTTCTCATGCGAAAGAGTCCAGACCTTACATCAGAATACAATACATCAAAACAACTAACCCAGAGGGAAAGATGTAGTCTTTTTGTACACACAGGAAATATGAGGGTGATGGCTGAACTTGTGAAATGCTCATTCATGTAGGCTACTGGTCAGAAAACACATAATAATATTATTTCCTATATTTTCATATCCATAAAAAGTGTCCTGTAAACCATTTTATTTCAAAGGCTTGTAAACATGAAACCATTTCGACATGTGTTTGCCAAGAAAAGTTCAAAGAAAACTTCAGACAAGGAATATGATGAGGTCACTGTCAAGCATCCCCAAAGTCTGCGTGGGTGGAGTGAATGGGTTGGTGGACATGTGTGTGATTCATATTGATAGAATCCATCTTATAAAGCAAATGTTTCAAACTAACTGTCCAAGCAATTTTGACATTAAATAAATCTTTCCATCGCCTTTTAAACTACCATTATGTGAGTTCCTTTTGTCTGTGGAAGGATGTCTCAAGTAGTATCTTCCAAACAGCACTTAACTCCTTGACACAGGGTCATTCCTGACTTTTTCTCTATCACTTAAAGAAGTTCTGTGTTATCTGCAAGAGATGCGCCTCTGACAGAGATAGTGAGATGTTTGGCTTGTCTGCTGGCCTGTTTCACACAACTGATTCATTTTAGACCTGCTCTTCTTGTTCATTGGCACTGCTTTGATCAGCGACATGTAGGAAAAGAGGAGAAAATGAAAGAGGTTGTCTCTGATAAAGATTAGCCTGCTGCCCAGTAAATTATGCAGGTCAGCCACAAAGGACCCACGATGAGCAACAAGAAGCCTTTAAGACAGATCTACCCTAAGTGATTGTGACACTGAAGATTTATGTCACCTCTGCACGTCCTATTAATGTCTTGTAGGGCTTTCTCTGTCATATCTCAAAGTCTTTTATTATTCCCCATAAATTTCATGTCAGAATGTTTATGTACTAATGGCTGAAGTATGGGTAGAATGTTTTTTTTTCTACAAAGAAGCCTTTTTAGCATAATAAAAGGTCTGTAGTAATTGTCATCAACATTGAGCTTCAGAAGTTCTTGGATTTTTTAAATTCTTTTATTAATTTATTACTGATTTATTCTTTTAATGTCTTTATTGTGACTCTTCCATTTTTGTATTTTTAAGTATTTATTAAAAATAATTGCATTGTTAATGAAAGTCAATTCCTCATTAAATTATTTCACTAATATCAATTTATAATTACCCGATTGTCCTCATTTGGATTTTAAATACAAAAGAGGTATACAAATTAAAGATATCAGACTTTAAAATAAGAAGTAACTAGTAAAATAAGAAGTTTCAGATTTACAACTGAAGAATATCACTCTGAGACTAGTTGATCATGAGGACCTGTCTAGGACTTTCTGCATACACGTGAAACTGGAAAAATTAGAATATTGTGCAAAAGTCCATTTATTTCAGTAATGCAAATTAAAAGGAATTGCATTATTGCAGCTTAAAATTAGAATTTTGTGAAAAGGTTCAATATTCTAGGCTCAAAGTTTCACACTCTAGTCAGCTAATTAATCCATATCCCCTGAGCAAAGGATACCTCAAAATTGTGGCTTTGGGGTTTGATAAGCTATAAGCCATAATCATCCAAATTATAACAAATAAAGGCTTGAAATATCTCGCTTTGCATGTAATGAGTCTATCTCATATGTTAGTTTCATCTTTTAAGTTGCATTACTGAAATAAATGAACTTTGCCCGATATTCTAATTTTTCGAGTTTCACCTGTATATGTCCTTTTGCTGCAAAAGTTGCTCAGCACCCTAACATTGACTGTAATAATAATAATAATAATAATAATGTATAAGATAAATTACTTTGACCCATAGTTAATGAGTCATATTTAAATGCAAATTGGTGATTAGAGAAAGTTTGTAATTGTGTTAGATCACTTTAGATGCTTTAATCTGCTCAAGTAAATAGTTTTTCACCAGTGTATGGCCACAGTCTGTTCTTGCAAATTTACGCTTACAGTAGGGCAATTACCTGAAACATTCTTCTATTTTATGCACTATTTGAGACAGGAAATGGACATATTCATTTTCATAGGATAGCTGGAACAATCATCTCATCTCAATACTATTAAAAAGCTTGGGTCACTTCAGCAAATGGCATTTATCATGTAGACAAACTTATTACAAGGCACTTACTAATGTAGGCCGCACACCTGTGACAGAAATATCTCCGCACCTTATGCATGGCCATGCAAATATCACCATAATCGGAAGAATCTAAATTTCCAGGACGCCGAGTACAGAATCTGCCAAGTAGTGCTCTGTGTTGTCCAGGATACACACTACTTCCGAAATCCCGCGAGATCCGGGAACAGCGAACTTCAGGAGCTACAAGCCAGACGCCGGAACTGCTCCACACCGCCTATCCACCGCACACGTCCATAGAGGCGTCCATGAGATTTGAGTGGAAGGTAGGAACATTATACCTGCAAATTGTATGCGATGAGGCATACCATCTGAATGTGTACGGCAATTTGATTGTATTACCGGTACCCTAGGACACCGAGGCACGTGTCCGTATAGGAGCAGGAACTGTTTGACTTATTTGCTTAATTGTCATATGAACACTGGAGCAGCACATACGAGTTAGTAAACTCATGGACTATTCCAATGTGCGCACGGGACAGTGAAGCGCATCATTACTAACAACTCTTCGGTTGGTTACACTTATACCAGTTACTTTGTGATACAAGAGACTGTTACTATTCAACCATCCCTATATGTGGCATTTATTATGTATTTTATCTTTAGATTTTAGTTTGTATGGTTTTATTATACACATGAGATATATTGTGATTTAATAAATTTAAAAAAATATCTTATTTACCATCAATCTGGTCCAAGTGTTGAGTGCTCGCCCTAACTTTGATTTTAACTTACTAATGTATTGTGATTGCCCATATTGCCTCCTTTGCTGGCTGGATTCAATTTCACATCACATTATACATTGCTTGTATCCAGGGATTATGACCACCCTGCAATCCATCAGTGGTGGTCGTGCTAGCACACTGTAGAAAAAAGCAGCACCTTTTCCTATACTGTGCAAGCACGGTCACAGCTGCTGGATTGCAGGGTGGTCGTAACCATGGAAAGGAGCAGTGTATAATGTGATGGAAAAATTTATCCAGCCAACAAAGGAGGCAATATGGGCAATCACAATACATTAGTAATTGCCTTGTAATAAGTTTGTCTACATGATAAATGCAGCGGTGTCTTTGGGCTGCTAAGTCCGCCACCTGCAGGTGCTGTGTTGTGGCGGTGGTGGTCACCAAGTGGTGCCAAATCACAGTAGGGACGCACTCATAAGAGGCCACCTTGACAAGGTGAATGGGCCTATACATTGGGTCTATACTAAGTGCCTAAGTGGAGATGTTTATTAACCCCTTCAACACCAAGCCAGTTTTCACCATAAGGACCAAGCCAAATTTTGCAAGTCTGACATGTTTCACTTTATGTGGTAATACTCTGGAACGCTTTTACTTATATAAGCGATTCTGAGATTGTTTTCTCGTGACATATTGTACTTCAAGTTGGTGGTAAATTTGAGTCAATATGTTACACCTTTATTTTAAAAAAAATCCAAAACTTACAGAATTTTTTTTCAAATTCTTAAAAATTTCTTGAAAATTTTCGAAATTTGAATGTCTCTGCTTTTAAACCAGATTGTGATACCTCATAAAAATAGTTGTTACTGTACATTTCCGAGATATCTACTTCATGTTGGCATAATTTTGTAAACGTAATTTTTTTTTTTAGGATGTTAGAAGGCTTAGAATTTTAGAAACAATTCTTAAAATGTTTAAAATTTTTTCCAAAACCCACTTTTTAAGAACCAGTTCAGTTATGAAGTCACTTTGTGGGACATAATAGAAACCACCCATAAATGGCCCCATTTTAGAAACTACACCCTTCAAGTTATTAAAAACTACGAACTTTGTTAACCCTTCAGGTGTTCCAAAAGGATGAAAGGAAAATGGAGGTTAAATTTCAAAATTTCACTTTTACTTGCAGATTTTCTATTTGAATCTATTTTTCCCTGTGACATAGCAAGGTTTAACCGCCAAAGAAAACTCTGTATTTATTACCCTGATTCTGCAGTTTACAGAAACAGCCTATATGTGGTTGTAAACTGCTGTATGGGTACACGGCAGGGAGCAGACTGAAAGGAGCGCCATATCGATTTTGGAGGGCAGATTTCACTGGGATAATTTTAAGTTGCCATGTCACATTTGAAGGCCCCCTTATGCACCCCTAGAGTAGAAACTCCCAAAAAGGGACCCCATTTTGTAAACTACGGTATAAGGTGACAGTTTTGTTGGTACTATTATGGGGTACATATGATTTTTGATTGCTCGACATTACACTTTTTGTGAGGCAAGGTAACCAAAAAATGGCTGTTGTGGCACAGTTTTTATTTTTTGTTTTTTTATGGAGTTCTCCTGACAGACTAGATTATGTGTTGCTTTTATAGAGCAGGTTGATATGGATGCGACAATACCAAATATGTGTATGTGTATTTTTACATAATAAAGCATTTTTGAAAACAAAAATAATGTTTTTGTGTCTTCATTTTCTGAAAGCTGCATTTCTTTTATTTTTCTGCCGATCATCTTGTGCAGAGGCTCGTTTTTTGAAGGAAGAGCTGATATTTTTATTGGTACCATTTTTAGGCACATATGATTTTTTTGATCATTCAATATGACACTTTTTTTGGGCAAGGTGACCAAAAAATTGCTATTTTGGCACAGTTTTTATTTATTTATTTTTTAACAGCGTTCAACTGAGGGGGTAGATCATGTGATATTTTTATAGAGCAGGTTTTAACGAATGCGGCGATACCTAATATGTATGTATTTTAGTTTTACACAATAAAAGCATTTTTGAAATAAAAATCGTGTTTTAGCATCTACCTTTTCTGAAGGCCATTTATTTTTTTTATTTGGCGATTGTCTTATGTAGAGGCTTTTTTTTGAAGGAAGAGATGACGGTTTGATTGGTACTATATTGGGTTGCCATATTCGGCTTTTCCCCCACGGTACTGGGCAACACCAACCCACAACACCAACAGCCACCATGCAGCACCGACCAATGAGAACAGATCTCAAAAACTCACCTCTCCATGTGGTTTCAAAAATCTAAACAGAGACAGAGACCCTTATCCTTATGCAGTCTCCTGAAATGGGAAGAATGCTGATACCATAAAAAAAAAAAGGATAGCGATCTGTGCAAAAAATGAAATGGATCACACACCACATGCCATGCATTGATCTATTGCTGCTCAGCATCTCAGCTTTTAACCCCTTCACGCATTTTCACGTACATGAGGGAATGCGGCTTCTTGCCGCATCCTCACGTGCATGTATGCGATGTGATCGGGAGGGTGGAGGAGCTGCACCTGCCCGATCCGTAGCATGGGCCCAGCTGTTTCTGATAGCCGGGCACCTGCTGCATCCGCCGGCGGAGTAACCCTTTCACATGCCGCGGTGAGCGATGACCGCGGCACATGCAGGGTTTACAGAGGGAGGGGGCTCCCTCTGACTCCATCGGCCCCCCACGCTGCGCTGACAGGGGGCCGATGGTTGCCATGGCAGCCCTGATACCTTCCATAGGCATCAAAGCCTGCCAGCTACGGAAGCCCTGGAGATCCAGCCTGAGGGCTGGGTCTCCTAGGCAACTGTCAGCGTTTTAGGCCTCTTTCACACGGTCGTCATGTTTTCGGGCCGGATAAAATGCGGATGCGTCGCGGGAAAATGAGCGATTTTTCCACGCGAGTGCAAAACATTTTAATGCGTTTTGCACGCGCGTGAGAAAAATCGGCATGTTTGGTTTGGTGTTGTGTAGATTGTATTATTTTCCCTTAAAACATGGCTATAAGGGAATATAATAGCATTCTTAATACAGAATGCATAGTACAATAGGGCTGAGATGCTGAGCAGCAATAGATCAATGCATGGCATGTGGTGTGTGATTTCATTTTTTGCACAGATCGCTATCCTTTTTTTTTTTTTAATGGTATCAGCATTCTTCCCATTTCAGGAGACTGCATAAGGGTCTCTGTCTCTACTTAGGTTTCTGAGACCACATGGAGAGGTGAGTTTTTTGAGTTTTTTACGCTTTGGCCAAAATGTACACCAATGCCTCATCCACTATAGAGGCAGGGCAGAATGCTGGTTGCAGAGTGCCATTGCATTTGTGTCTAGTTTTTGAGATCTGTTCACATTGGTCGGTGCTGCATGGTGGCTGTTGGTGTTGTGGGTTGGTGTTGCCCAGTACCGTGGGGGAAAAGCCCGATATCCGGGTTGTTTTTTGGGCTTCTGAGTCTCAACGTGGGCTGTGTTGTAGCAGCAGTGGTCGCCATGTAGCACTGCGCCAAATTAGAGTAGGGACCCACTCATTAAAGGTCACCCTGATGTGGTGAGTGGGCCTATGCACTTTTATCAAAACATATATTAAATGCCTCAATAGAGATGTTTATAAATTGCACTGAGAAGCAATAGATTAATAATAAGCCCTGGAATGGTGAAACCAGTGGTCAAGCAGAGCAGCATGCTTGTACTGTTATATTTTATGCATTATGTCATTTTCATTTAAAAAAAAAATTGCTTAGCCAATAAAGGTGTCACTGCTATAATACTTGTCTTTTTTTAAGACAAAGGTATTTAACATCACATAGATTTTTTTGGCTTACACTGTACCACGCTATTTTAGCTATACTTCATCTTTTATGCTGGAAGCAGTCTGCACTATTTTTTCTGCCTGTGATTAGATTGTGGCAGATTTTTGAAAGTGAGGCAAAACAGACTGAATTATCTGGAGTTCTGGAGGTGGTTCTGTGTACAGTGTGGAAAAAATAATATAGCGGTACTTCTTGAAGTTCTACACTGGACACGCTGCAGAAAATCGCAAGGGACTCTGAAAGATACATAGGATCTCTCTGCAAAAGTGTGAACAGCTTCCAACATCCATTTATTTGACTTTTGCCTATAAAAGTTCTAAATATTTCCAAGTTCTAAATCTTGTTGGTTTTGAGCGATAGGCATTGTGTGTGAATTATTTTATATAGGGGTCTACCAGATTTTTCTTTTTGCCTGGTCTGCTCACCAACAATTGAAAGTGGTGCAGTATACTCTTTCTTTTCATAAATTTAGTTGTGCTGCGCATCTGGACTAATCTGCCCCCAGTTCCTGCACAGGTGTACCACTATTATGAATTTTGGCCTCCCATGCCTCACTTCTGCCAAATAACAGTACTGACCCTGTGCTGCCTGTCCTCACCTCTGCCTGATGTCCTATGAGACTAGAGGGTGTTATGTACCAATTTTCAGGGCAATTGCAGAAACTTTGGTTTGGGTAGAATTTATTCACGCTCTAACCGAACTTTTAGAAAAATGTGGCGAACCTGAAACAAACCGAATATCAAGAGGTTCGCTCATCTCTAGTGTGCCAATATTGTGTATTCTGACCTGCTGTGCCTGACCTCTGCCGGATAACCATATTGACCCACTAATGTCTGTCCTGAACTCTGCCTGGTCACCGTATCGACTCTGTGACACCTGCTCTAACCTATTGCCTATTTTACCATATTGCATGAACTTTGCCTGTCCTGACCTTGGCTTGTTCTCTGTCCCCTTCATGCCACACATTAGTGTCTTGTGAATAGAGACTACTCCTAGAGATAGCTGCTTAGTGGTCCCTGCAGTGAAGTGCAGATGCCTGTACAGGAGTGAAAGGTTGAATACCAGGGCACCACCTTGGCCATGCCCTAAGGAGTAGAACCAAGTCAAATCTATTCAGTGGTACAGTGAGTCCACACTCACTGAGTTACAGGGTCCAACCATCGGGATAGGTCATTAGTCCTTAAGACTCAGAGAACCCCTTTAAAATTTTCTTTAATGGAGGAGACCAGAGGAAAACCAGAATTAAATATTATATTGATTTCAGAGCTAACTCTTAGGTTCCTTGATAAGATTCTATAGCTATGTTATATAGAAAAAATATACATAATTAACTTTCGTTAACCAGATTTTTTGTAAAACCACATACCTGAATTACCTACATTTCACTGGAAAATCTGATTTAATGCTGAGATTTAAATAGTGTAGACAAATTTCCTACAATACAATTGGTTTAATATAGAGATTTGGCTTGTCTTTGATTTGTAATGGTTTATGCACTACATCTGATTAATAACAGTAATCAAAATCATGTGAGCTGGGGTTATAAGAATAAAGAAAAATAAACTTTCAAGTCTCATGCATTCCTTTTGTCTAGGTTATTAGTATAGTGCATCCGGCTCTGTGCCCATAGAATTAATGGAGTGCTGACAACCAAGTACAGAGCATTCTGGTGTCATATCTGGTGCAGTAATCCAGCATGTGCAGTACATAATCATATTTAGGAGTCCATATGTCGGCAAAATTCTGGAGTTAATCTGCTAGTATGTTAGACACTAAGAGAAGGATGTTGTAACATATTTGTGTGTCAAGGGCCCACGATAATTTTATGGCTAGGTACTGGGCACTGTATTTGGGGTAATTACCACAAAAGCCCTACCTGTAGTCTACACTAAGCTCTTACAGGAAAAAATTGTATTTTTATCAAATATTTAGCAAACAGCAAATTTAGGTGATTATTCTAAAATGGGATTAGAGAAGTATTCATTTTGGATGACCAAGTCCACTTGTCCCTTTTCGGTCCCCAGCTCGGAAGCAATTTACAAGACAGACTAATTCGATACTTTATGGATTTGGTTGATTGGATTGGCTCACCCTCTATTAGCATGGAATGGGTGCTCCCCCTAAAAAAGATATCCCCAATCTTTTAAAATGGTTTGATTATTAAAATGGATGGATGAGAGGGGCACACCGACAACTAGAATCACAATGCAGACCAGCCAGTATGTGAATAAGCTATTTATTAGCAACTCAATAAAATAAAATAAAATGAGGATCCTCAAAAATCAATCATTTGAAACATACACTTTATAAAACATATAAAACCAAGGTGGTAGTATCGTGAGATACAACAATGACACTGATGGATAATAATGTTAGCTGATTGTAGCAGGTTTTTCTAGGAAACGATTCAGGTACGCAGGTCTATTGCGCAATGTATCTCTTGTTACTAAAAGTTCAGACTAAGCCGATATTTGCAGGTACATGTAGAGTCTTTGTAGTGTTAAATCTTCACAGCATATAACAAAGAATCTGCTGTTAAACTGTACTGTATATGGACACACTACTCACAGTTTCAGTGTAATGAGGCGGCCGATCACTTGTGCTTGGCGTGGCGTCCCACGTGATACAGCACCGATGGTCTGATTTTGGATCCGCTTATTTATACTGATGAGTAGATCTCCAGGACAATGCAAACAATAGGTATAGGCGCCGGGGTCAAGTGTTTGTCAAGACCCAATAAGTTATTCGGCGTTGCTGTGTATCTTTTATCCAAACACAAGAAATCCTATGTTTTCTTCCTGTGCGCTTCCACACAGCGCACAGGAAGAAAACATAGGATTTCTTGTGTTTGGATAAAAGATACACAGCAACGCCGAATAACTTATTGGGTCTTGACAAACACTTGACCCCGGCGCCTATACCTATTGTTTGCATTGTCCTGGAGATCTACTCATCAGTATAAATAAGCGGATCCAAAATCAGACCATCGGTGCTGTATCACGTGGGACGCCACGCCAAGCACAAGTGATCGGCCGCCTCATTACACTGAAACTGTGAGTAGTGTGTCCATATACAGTACAGTTTAACAGCAGATTCTTTGTTATATGCTGTGAAGATTTAACACTACAAAGACTCTACATGTACCTGCAAATATCGGCTTAGTCTGAACTTTTAGTAACAAGAGATACATTGCGCAATAGACCTGCGTACCTGAATCGTTTCCTAGAAAAACCTGCTACAATCAGCTAACATTATTATCCATCAGTGTCATTGTTGTATCTCACGATACTACCACCTTGGTTTTATATGTTTTATAAAGTGTATGTTTCAAATGATTGATTTTTGAGGATCCTCATTTTATTTAATTCGATACTTTGCCTGACAACCTCACATGAAAGGCTGCAGCTGGTAAACCATGAATAACTAGTCTGTCTCAACTAATTCTGCTTAAATTGGCACCGTGTTGACAGTAGAAAAGGAGACAGCAGCAGTGAACCTGTGGTATTCCCTATGTCATGAACCTTTAAATGTAAACCAATTCATTGTACTGCAAGATACATCACAGCATACTAAATAAGCCTACTGGTATCTTCCAAAAAGGCATTACATCTATCATTTTGACTAGTATACCACAGATTCTTCATAAAGGACATGTGTCAGCAGTTTTGTACCTATGAAACTGGCAGACCTGTTGCATATGCGCTTGGCAGCTGAAGGCATCTGTGTTGGTCCCATGTTCATATTTGACTGCATTGCTGAGAAAAATAATGTTTTAATATATGCAAATGAACCTCTAGGAGCAACGGGGGTGTTGCCGTTACACCTAGCGGCTTTGGTCTCTCTCCAACTGCCGAGTCCTCTGCACATTGATTGACAGGGCCTAGCAGACATGATGATTTTTTTCAAATTTTAAAAGTGCAGGGTGCTCGGCAGTTGCAGAAAGAGCAGAGCCTCTAGGTGTAATGGCAATGCCCATGTATATACACTTTCCACTCTATCCAATGACAGAAGACCACAAGATGTCTTTTGCTAGCATCTTGAAGGGATTGTACAAGTGTTTAATACTGATAACCTATCCTCAGGATAGGTAATCAGTATCTGATTGGTGGGGGTCCAACACCCTGCACCATCCTCGCAGCTTACCAAGCACAGCACCGTCCATTGGCTAGTAGCTGTTCTCTGTATTGAATAGAATTAAGCAGTAGCGTGCTAAGGGGGGAAGGGGGACGTGGGGGGCGGTCCTGCCACGGTGCCGGCTCTCAGGGGGTGCCAGAGTTAAGAAGCAATGAGCGCTTCCATCAATACAGAGACCTGTGACCTCAGCGCCGGGTCTCGCGCTGTCACAGCTGGTGGCACAGCCCCGGAGAGGGTATGGGTAGGTGGGTACGGGTTATTTAATGTGCGCACTGCGCAGGTAGCGCAGGCCAGCCACACTGTAGGCATAAAAATAAATTGGCCCCAAGCCAGACTGGCTATTAAAAGTACTTGCGGAGCTGCGTTCCCCCCCATCCTGCCGGGCCCGGTCGCCGTCGCACTCTCTGTGACCGCGATAGTTACGCCCCTGCCTGTCACTCAGCTCCCCACGCTCCTGCCCTCCTTCAGGCCGACGGCGCACAGAATGGTCTAGCAGGAAGACTTCTCCCTGGTTTACCATTCAGCCGGCAGGCACAGATCGCTCTGCTGGCCTGTGTGGGAGCAGCCTGCAGCTCAGAAACCTGCATAAGCTCCGCCCACATAGTGCTGCAGAGCGATCTGTGCCTGCAGGGGAGAGAGGACTGTGAGCTTCAGGAATGGACAAAGTGAGTAGGTATTGTGGTTTTTTTTTTAAGGCACAATGGGCATTTCTACTCTGGAGGGGGCACAATGGGCATTTCTACTATGGAGGGGGCACAATGGGCATTGCTAATGTGAAGGGGCACAATGGGCATTTCTACTCTGGAGGGGGCACAATGGGCATTTCTATTCTGGAGGGGGCACAATGGGCATTTCTACTCTGGAGGGGACACAATGGGCATTGCTAATGTGAAAGGGGCACAATGGGCATTTCTACTATGGAGGGGGCACAATGGGCATTTCTACTCTGGAGGGGGCACAATGGGCATTTCTACTCTGGAGGGGGCACAATAGGCATTGCTAATGTGAAAGGGGCACAATGGGCATTTCTACTATGGAGGGGGCACAGTGCACGTAGGGCATTACTACTGTGAAGGGGACACAGAGGGCATTAATACTGTGAAGGGACACAATGGGAATTACTAGCACAGAGGGCATTCCTACTATTAAGGGGGCACAATGGGGATTTCTAATATGGAGGGGGCACAGAGGGCATTATTACTCTGAAGGGGGCACAATGGGCATTATCACTGTCAAGGGGGCACAATAGGCATTACTTCTATTCAGGGGGCACAATGGGCATTATTACTGTGAAGGGGTACAATGGGCATTACTACTATTAAGGGGCATTATTACTGTGAAGGGGGCACAATGGGGATTATTACTTTGAAGGTGGAACAATGGGGATTATTACTATGAAAGGGGCACAATGGGGATTATTACTATGAAGGGGGCACAATGGGGATTATTACTGTAAAGGTTGCACAATGGGGATTATTATTCTGAAGGGGGCACAAAGAGGGCATTACAACTGTGAAGGAGCACAGATAGGGCATTACTACTGTGAAAGGGGCACATAGAGGGCATAACTACTGTGAGGGGGCATAATGAAGGTATAAGTACTTTAAGGGGGCACAATGTGGGCATAACCACTGTTAGGGGGCACACATCTGTACAAAACTACTGTAAAGATTGTACAATGAGGGCAATACTTCTGTGAGGGGGTACGATTTTTTTAAAATGAGTGAAGATAGGTTATCAAATCAGTATTAAACACAACCCTTTTAAAGCTTGTTCACAGGGGTCGACGTTCAGGGCCATCATCGGGAACCAGCATTCCTACGAACACAGTCCTGTGTAAATGTGCCACCAATCACAAACCAACACTTGTTCTTTGGGTGATTACATCTTTCCTCTGGCACCTTAAATCATCATTTGCCAGCAGAGGATCACTACAATTGGGACGTACTGCCTGTAAACAGGGATGTACCGCCAGAAAACAATGAATCTCTGTGGGGACAAACGATTGCAGTGGTGATTGCTTATTCATATATAAGGAAGATGATTGCTGCATGTAACTGCAGCTCTCTCCCCGTTCTGATTAGGCAATGAACAAACAGTTGTCCCATGTAAAAGAGTCTTTAGTCAATGTCATTCCCTGTCTCTGACTCTGCTATTAATCTGATTTTCCTAAAAGTAGATTTAGGTACATGATGTAGCTATTCAATGACATTACATAATATTTTTGAACATCTTTCTCTTTATTCACACACCCAAAAAAAGCCTTAGAGAGAACCTTTTACCACTCCTGACATGCCTGTTTAATAGCTTCATGCATTCCCCATGTAATAACAACATCTACTCTTATAGCTCTATGTTGTGCCATTCCTTTATTATTCCTGCTAGAAGTTATGAATGAATTACTAGCAGTCTGCACTAAGGGTACAGAGGGGTGGAAACAGTTGGGGGTGTGTACCTACACAGACTCACTCTATCCAATCAGTGCTGCCATTTTCAGTCTGTGCAGGTACACACCCCCAACTGGTTACCACCCCTCTGTACCCTTACTGCAGACTGCTAGTAATTCATTCATAACTTCTAGCAGGAATAATAATGGAATGGCAAAACATACAGACATAAGAATAGATGTTCCAGAATTGTTATTACATGGGGAATGCGTGAAGCTATTAAAACAGGAGTGGTGAAATGTCCTCTTTAAGATATATTTTTATTGATGCAGTCAGAATCCATGTGCACTGCCATGCACAATTACTACTATTATTATAGAGAATATACTTCCCACAGTGCAAATCTCCAGAGTAATCTCTCTTTAGTTTTTGAGGAAGCAAGAAATGCTGGAAGATTTTAGATCTGAAGCCTACATAACAGTAAGTATACATTTGAACTGTGACACATGATGTGCTATAAAATAAAATAAAAAACAGAGCTGAGCGCCACATGGAGTAGTATTACAGTACAAAACACCAAAGCCTCCCCTCTGGGTTTAATAGAAAGTTTTTCACCTTATGTTTTGTCCACAACGACCACAATAACCTCAACTGTTTGTAGAGGATCTCGCTGGATGTTTAGAATGCAAGGTGCTCAAAAAGGTCACCAGAGATAGATGGACATCAAATTTCTAGCAGGGATAGGAGGGCAAAAAAAAAACTCAGGGAGCAGATAGAAGGATTCACGTGCCAAAGCAGGGATAATCCGGAAAATACTTTATTGAATCCACATATAAGGAGTTTTACAGGGAATCTGTCACCAGCATATTATCAATTTTTTTTTTTTCATGAATCCATGTGTAATAAACTACCTTATATCCAGATGTCTTGTTCTTTTTATTGCGAGTCTTGTCATTTCTTCATAAAAAGGCTTTTTGTGATATGCAAATCAAGCTGTAAGGAGCCCAGAGGGGCGTTCTTCTTTCTCCACGGTGCCCAGGAACGCCCCTCTGAAGTGCCGTGCCCGCCGAAATTTGAAAACGAATACCTCCTACAAGTTCAGCTAAATCGCCTCCCAGAGGCGCGATTGAGTGCTCAAACCCCCTCCACCCCCGGCAACGCGCTCTGCGGCAAACACCCCGAACCTCCTCTCGCCGCATCCTAAATCCCGCGCAGGCGCAGTGCCGGCGATTTCCTGCGCCTGCGCAATGATAAAAAGACTGAGGGCAACAGCGTCACTGGGACCGGCGCATGCCCAGTGACGCTGTTGAAGAATTTGCAACTTTTCTCTGCTCTGCACTATGCTCGCCAGTTTTCATAAAGTGGGTGTGTTTTCTTATGTAAATGAATCTCTAGACAGATTTACTATTGCGACTATTTAAAAAGTCGAATAGTAGAAATTCGCAATTTCACTCCAGTGAGGACCATGCTTATCTTATGAGACTTTTTAATAGAACATGCGACTTTTTCGTAAAGACGTGCGACTTTTGTAAAGCTGCTTACTGACGGATAAACTGCTTCCGTCAAACCACATTTATTACAGTCTTAAAGGGCAGATCATAAATCTGACTTGGCTAAAACTGACTTTAGCCACATGTGAAAGTGAAGTGAGCTGTCAGAGTGATGATAAATCTGGCCCATTATATGCGGATTCAATAAAGTATTTTCTGGATCATCCCTGGTTTGGAACGTAGATCCATCTATCTGCTCTTGGAGGGTTTTTTGCCCTCCTTTCCCTGCCAGTATGATACACAGTCAGTGTAAAGTAAACAAAGCAATGTATCTGCAATTCTGTATGTAAACCTAAATGTGAATATGCATCTTAAAGGGGTTGTCTCATCAAGAAACCACCTTTTAAATAAGTTTTTAAAAAATCAGTGTGTGCGCCATGATGATCAGCTGCCATAATTATGTGGGTGTTATGTCACCGGATGTGGTGGTGTAAGAAACAGCTGTTCAATGCACCAGAAACTGGACTGTATGTGTATTTAAGATTTTACTTAACAATATCAACTATGGTAAAGTGGTTTACTGAAATCCATCCAGATCTTGGAAAACCCATCATTAGCTAAGGGTACTTTCACACTAGCGTTATTCTGTTCCGGTACTGAAATCCGGTAAAGGGTCTCAATAACTGAAAAAACGCATCAGTTTTGTCCTAATGTATTCTGAATGGAAAGCAATCCGTTCAGAATGCATCAGGATGTCTTCCATTCCGTCCCTTGTACGGTATTTGACCGGAAAAAATCCCACAGCATGCTGCGGTATTTTTTCCAGCCAAAATCCCGGAACAATACCGCACTTGCCGGATCCAGCATTCATTTCCATAGAGATTTATTAATGTCGGATTCGGTACCAAGTGTTTCGGACATTGCCGCATCGCCCGATCAGGTTTTACGGTCTGCGCATGCGCAGGGACATAGGAGGAGCTATTTTTTGCTATTGATCTTTGAATTTCTTTTATACCAGATCCTTTATTTTGAATGATACCGGATGAGATGGATCCAGTATTTCACCGTATCCATCTAACAGATTCGGAAAAAAAGGCTTTCCGTTTGTACACTGCCTGCCGGAATTAAAAAACGCTAGTGTGAAAGTACCCTAATCCTCTCTGTGGTCATTTGATTACCATGGATCTGGCTCCTGGAACTCCCGATGATAATAACATGGGCTTGATGTACAAACCGGATTCCAAAAAAGTTGGGACACTAAACAAATTGTGAATAAAAACTGAATGCAATGATGTGGAGATGGCAAATGTCAATATTTTATTTGTAATAGAACGTAGATGACAGATCAAACGTTTAATCCGAGTAAATGTATCATTTTAAAGGAAAAATACGCTGATTCCAATTTTCACGGTGTCAACAAATCCCAAAAAAGTTGGGACAAGTAGCAATAAGAGGCTGGAAAAAGTAAATTTGAGCATAACGAAGAGCTGGAAGACCAATTAACACTAATTAGGTCAATTGGCAACATGATTGGGTATAAAAAGAGCTTCTCAGAGTGGCAGTGTCTCTCAGAAGCCAAGATGGGTAGAGGATCACCAATTCCCACAATGTTGCGCAGAAAGATAGTGGAGCAATATCAGAAAGGTGTTACCCAGCGAAAAATTGCAAAGACTTTGCATCTATCATCATCAACTGTGCATAACATCATCCAAAGATTCAGAGAATCTGGAACAATCTCTGTGCGTAAGGGTCAAGGCCGTAAAACCATACTGGATGCCCGTGATCTCCGGGCCCTTAAACGACACTGCACCACAAACAGGAATGCTACTGTAAAGGAAATCACAGAATGGGCTCAGGAATACTTCCAGAAACCATTGTCAGTGAACACAATCCACCGTGCCATCCACCGTTGCCAGCTGAAACTCTACAGCGCAAAGAAGAAGCCATTTCTAAGCAAGATCCACAAGCTCAGGCGTTTTCACTGGGCCAGGGATCATTTAAAATGGAGTGTGGCAAAATGGAAGACTGTTCTGTGGTCAGACAAGTCACGATTCGAAGTTCTTTTTGGAAATCTGGGACGCCATGTCATCCGGACCAAAGAGGACAAGGACAACCCAAGTTGTTATCAACGCTCAGTTCAGAATCCTGCATCTCTGATGGTATGGGGTTGCATGAGTGCGTGTGGCATGGGCAGCTTGCATGTCTGGAAAGGCACCATCAATGCAGAAAAATATATTCAGGTTCTAGAACAACATATGCTCCCATCCAGACGTCATCTCTTTCAGGGAAGACCCTGCATTTTTCAACAAGATAATGCCAGACCACATTCTGCATCAATCACAACATCATGGCTGCGTAGGAGAAGGATCCGGGTACTGAAATGGCCAGTCTGCAGTCCAGATCTTTCACCTATAGAGAACATTTGGCGCATCATAAAGAGAAAGGTGCAACAAAGAAGGCCCAAGACGATTGAACAGTTAGAGGCCTGTATTAGACAAGAATGGGAGAGCATTCCTATTTCTAAACTTGAGAAACTGGTCTCCTCGGTCCCCAGACGTCTGTTGAGTGTTGTAAGAAGAAGGGGAGATGCCACACAGTGGTGATTTGTTGACACCATGAAATTCTGATTCAACATATTTTTCCCTTAAAATGGTACATTTTCTCAATTTAAACTTTTGTTCCGTGATTTATGTTCTATTCTGAATAAAATATTAGAAGTTGGCACCTCCACATCATTGCATTCAGTTTTTATTCACGATTTCTATAGTGTCTCAACTTTTTTGGAATCCGGTTTGTACATTTTCCCCTTCCCCTATTTAATATTTGGAGGAGGCACTTAGTAGCCACCTGAACTGGCTCATAGAGCAAACAGAGGTTGCCGAGATGACTTATTTTAAGCTTCATAATATGCAGGATAATTACCACTATGCCGTAGTTAGAAATAGTCATTATGGGCATTTTACGGTTGCAGATGATCCAATAATAACACATTTTAATAGGGATCTCTTATACCGAAAACACATTAATGGTATTCATGTGCTTCCAGAAATTGTGTGATTATCACAGCTGTTTGTTTCCAGTCTGCTCAAGAGCTTACACATTTTTATTATTTGTTCACAGTTCGTACAAAAGAAAACTATGGCCCAGATGACAGACTCTTGGCAGTGGCGGAGATATTCGAGTTCCAAGCATAGCGCAGAGGCTTGAGAACATTCTGTCTGGCATGTTGTGTATTCTGAGTTGCACAATTTTCACAAAATTTACGATTTATGCTTGTCATCAAAATCTATGTAGGGTTAACCCATCGCCACTTTATTAACCTGTTCGTTCACAACATAACCGATAATCGCATAACATGAAGTTTAGCAGAAAAGACAATACACTGCCTAGCAAAAACTAATGGCATGTGCATCACACAAAAGGATACAATGACCCCCATGACCTGAGTACAGACATATGAATACAAAGTAATGATAGGGAATTAGTTCAAAACAAAAATAGACAGTATTTTCGTTGGGATAACTAAAAACCATTTGCAAAGAGAAAAGCATGGACAAAGTCAAAATGCCACTTGTCACACCTTTTATACATGTGCATCTATGCAAATAGGTATCTCCCAGAGAGAGAGAAGAGAAAATAGCGAAACAGGGGTGCACCACCAATGAGGCGAGGTGAGGCGATTGTCTCAGGCAACACCGGAGAGGGACAAGTGAGGGGCAGCGGAAAGGCCTTGGGCAATGAGTGCTTTCATTATGCCTTTAACAGTAAGGCTGGAGCGAAGGAGTTAGGTTGAGAATGTGTCATTGGAAGGGGGGGGTCATTTTAGTTTTCGCCTCAGGCAACAGAAAGGCTAGATGCCCCCCTGTAGCCAAGCCATATATACATCTTCAGACAGCTGTTTTGTGGCGCTTGCCCCTCATCATTATGGAGTAGGATACCGACTGGCCGAATGACATGCCTCAGATTCAGCTCAGGATAGGCCATCAATATTTAACTGGTGAGGGTCCGACTCCCTGCACCCTGAAGATCATCTCTTCTCCAGTAGCTCTGTCCATTGTGTAGTGGACAGAGCTGGTTACTGCAAGATTCAATACAATGGGAGCAGCTCTGTAGTAACCAGCTCCGTCCTCTAAGCAAATGATCAAGCGATGTAATTCTGGCGCCAGAGCTATGGCAGAACAGCTGATCAACAGGGATGCAAGGTGTTGGACCATAGCTGATCAGATATCGATGGCCTTTCTTGAGGATGAGCAGTAAATATAAATGTACCAGAAAACCCATTTAATTGGGAAATAGACACATTACATTTTCTTCTATTAATGCTTACAGTATGTGAGTATAGAGCAAATATGTGGAATTTAGAGGAGCTTGCAAGCAACACATACTTTTGCCATTATTCATTCGATCAGCCTCTGTCATACCGTTCGCCCCATGAATATGTATGCTGAAACAGAATCAGAGTTGGGAAAGTACAGGCTGATGAAAAAAAATATATTTTAAGGAGAACAAGGAGAATAGGAGAACAAAAAAGATAATTAACAAACTGTTAATATTTTATCAAATACGAGGGTGTGTCAAAAATTATTCGCACTCTGGTTGTAGAATTTGTTTGGATCGACTTTCAGAAAAGACAAATACACAGGGGCGGATTGGCCATAGAACCTACAGGGAAATTTCCTGGTGGGCTGATGCCCAGGGGGCCACTCAAGCCCTCTTAATGGCAGCAGGCCAGGTACACAATGATCTGATGCTCAATGGCTGCAGGTGCCCTCCTGAACTCAACTGTATTACTGTCCTCATGACGGTGATACAGTTGAATACTGTGGTGAGGGCAGCGGTATTTTGTGCTGTCCTGTGGTATTTGGTTCTGCTGGGGCGGTATTCTGGACTGCACTACAGTATTGCAGGCCACGCCTACTAAAGTTATCCCCGCCTACTTGTTTTGGCCCGTCTTCCGTCATTTTGAACTCACCTACAACAGTTTTTTTCCCCAGGCCCACTTTAATTTCCCAAACCACCCCTGCAAATACATCATTTTCTGCTTTTCAATACACTTTGTCTCTCTGTCAACAAACTTTTGTATTCCCTCATTAAAAAATGTTTTAGGCGGAGCTGTGAGTCACAAATGCACAGCTATCTTAACCGCTAATTCTACAGCCAAAGTGTGGATAGTTCCTGTAGGAAGGATGGGTGGTAGGAGTGCAACCAAAATGGAGGCAGCCACACCTCAAAATGCATGCTGCAAAAAAAAACAACACAAATGTAATCAGCACATCCTATACAATGAAGTGAATGTGCAGGTGCTGAAAATACAAAAGTAAAAGCAAACACAATGCAACAGCACCATGCAAACATAGAATATATCAACAAATGCTACATTCACTATACAAATGAAGATGGGTACTTTGGAGGTGTGTCTGTCTCCATGTTGGTCATGTATTCCTAATAAATCTATCCTCCCACAGACTGTTTTAATTCAATGCAGTATATAGCTGGAGCCTGATCTCCCTGAATTCATTTGAGGTCAGTTGGCGCAAAGAGAGGTATGATTATAGAGTAGGGTCCCATCTAAAGGGGTCACTTTGCCATAGTAGATGGACACAAATAATTGAGAGGTATCGATATAGAGTAGAGTGCTATCTGAAAGAGAACACCTTGGTGGTAGATGGGCACAAATGATTTAGCTCAAAATATATTTGCTAAGAGTGCAGAAAGCGGTTGCATAGCATTTGTTTTTTGTATTTCCAGACATGACGCCATGCACCTGCACACTTATTCCACTTTATAGGTTAGATTGGCTGAATCTGATTTCTACTAAGGCCTCCTAAATCTCCCCCAACAGCAGATGTCAGGGGAGACAAGGATTAGGCTGTTGGAATTCAACATGCCTGATACGTTTTTTTTCTCACAGACATAAGCGTTCTATCTTATCCCCATTGAAAACACATGCACGCCCTGCATTTTTTGTACTGTTTAGCAGTGTTTGCATTATTTTTTATCTAAATAAGTCCAAAATTCTATAATGATTCATTTTTCAATATGTGTTTATTGGCATCTGAGCTCTGTTTATCTGAACTCAGCGTCAAAACTATAGGTTATAAGCTCCACTTTATGGCAGCTGCTGGCAAAAATAATTGTATCCTTCATCGCTATGTCTATGCAGGGAACATGTAGCTCTCTATCACAAAAATAATGTTATAACATTAAACAGCAAGTATATCAGACCTAAAAATAACATGATACTAAAAAGTGGAAAGTCACATGTACGTAGTTCTTCTCCAGGACATTAAAGGGGTTATCCAAGACTATTAAATGCCCCCATATGCCCGGGCCCCTCACAATGAATATACTTACCTAGCTCTCCGTGGTGCTCCTGGTCCCCGCACTGCCACTGCTGCTTCTCCCCGTGCACGGATGAAAACATCCGGTGTCGGGGGGAGCAGCCAATAGCAGGCGGGGACGGGGACGAGCCTCCCTAGCAGCGGCGATGCGGGAACCAGGAGCAGCGCAGGGAGCGGTGAGCCAGGTAAGTATATTCATAGGGGACATTTAATAGTCATGGATAACCCCTTTAACCCTTTCATGACCGGGCCCAAAAAGGCCTGAATGTCTAGGCAACTTTTTGTCATTTTGTGCTCATGGTGGTTTAGTGACCGTAGCTTTTTTATTTGTTTGACTACAAAAATAATTGTTGCGATTTTCTTTTACTTGACACTTAGGACTTTTTATTAGAATGTTTTTTTAGAGTTTTTATTTTTTTAGGTTTAATTTGTTAATTTGGAGGAAAACCACTAATTATTATTAAAAAGTAATTTTTGTTTTAATTATAGCTTTTTATTTCTTACATATTAAAACTGACACAAAAATTAATTATTGCAATGGGTTCCCTATTTTGTGACAATCATTTTCATATATAACATGTATAGGTTTGAGAGAACGGGGTGACTATAGTAACTGTTTCTGTTAGCGACTGCGTTTTTAATTATTTTTCTTTACTAATTATTTTTTATTTGTATTTTTGTTATTTATTTATTTTTCACTTATATTTTAAAAAATTTTTGGCACATAATATGTCCCCCAGAAGGTCATTAACCCCTTAAGGACCGAGCTCATTTTCACCTTCAGGACCAGGCTATTTTTTGCAAATCTGACCAGTGTCCCTTTATGTGGTGATAACTTTAAAACGCTTTCACTTATCCAGGCCATTCTGAGATTGTTTTCTCGTCACATATGGTACTTTATGACACTGGTAAAATGGAGTCAAAACAATTCATTTTAATTTATAAAAAAATACCAAATTTACCAAAAATTTGCAAAAATTAGCAAATTTTTAAGTTTCAATTTCTCTAATTCTATAATACATAGTAATACCTCAAAAAAATAGTTATTACTTTACATTCCCCATATGTCTACTTTATGTTTGGATCATTTTGGGAATGATATTTAATTTTTTGCGGATGTTACAAATGTTCCAAATTTTCAAAAACCAACTTTTTAAGGACCAGTTCAGGTCTGAAGTCACTTTGTGAAGCTTACATGATAGAAACCACCCAAAATGACCCCATTCTAGAAACTACACCCCTCAAGGTATTCAAAACTGATTTTACAAACGTTGTTAACCCTTTAGGTGTTCCAAAAGATTAATGGAAAATAGAGATACATTTTCAAAATTTCACTTTTTTGGCAGATTTTTATGGCCCTGATTCTGTAGTTTACAGAAACACCCCATATGTGGTCGTAAACCGCTGTACGGGCACACGGCAGGGCGCAGAAGGAAAGGAATGCCATACGGTTTTTGGAAGGCAGATTTTTCTAGACAGTTTTTTTTTACACCATGTCCCATTTGAAGCCCCCCTGATGCACCCCTAGAGTAGAAACTCCACAAAAGTGACCCCATCTAAGAAACTACACCCCTCAAGGTATTCAAAACTGAATTTTACAAATGTCGTTAACCCTTTAGGTGTTCCACAAGAGTTATTGGCAAATAGAGATGAAATTTCAGAATTTCAATTTTTGGGCAAATTTTCTATTTTAATCCATTGTTTCCAGTAACAAAGCAAGGGTTAACAGCCAAACAAAACTCAATATTTATGGCCCTGATTCTGTAGTTTACAGAAACACCCCATATGTGGTCGTAAACTGCTGTATGGGCACACGGCAGGGCGCAGAAGGAAAGGAATGCCAAACGGTTTTTGGAAGGCAGATTTTGCTAGACTGTTTTTATTGACACCATGTCCCATTTGAAGCCCCCCTGATGCACCCCTAGAGTAGAAACTCCAAAAAAGTTACCCCATTTTAGAAACTATGGGATAGGGTGGAAGTTTTGTTGGTACTAGTTTAGGGTACATATGATTTTTGGTTGCTCTATATTACACTTTTTGTGAGGCAAGGTAACAAGAAATAGCTTTCTTGGCACCGTTTTTTTTTTGTGTTATTTACAACATTCATCTGACAGGTAAGATCATGTGGTATTTTTATAGAGCAGATTGTTACGGACGCGGCGATACCTAATAAACAATTTCTTTATTTATGTAAATTTTACACAATGATTTCATTTTTTAAACAAAAAAATCATGTTTTAGTGTCTCCATAGTCTGAGAGCCATAGTTTTTTCAGTTTTTGGGTGATTATCTTAGGTAGGGTCCCATATGTTTGCGGGATGAGATGACGGTTTGATTGGCACTATTTTGGGGTGCATATGACTTTTGATCGCTTGCTATTACACTTTTTGTGATGTAAGATGACCGAAAATTGCTTTTTTTACACCGTTTTTATTTTTATTTTTTTTACGGTGTTCATCTGAGGGGTTAGGTCATGTGATATTTTTATAGAGCCGGTCGATACGGATGCGTCAATACCTAATATGTATACAATTTTTTTATTTATGTAAGTTTTACACAATGATTTCATTTTTGAAGCCAAAAAAATCATGTTTTAGTGTTTCCATAGTCTAAGAGCCATAGTTTTTTCAGTTTTTGGGCGATTATCTTGGGTAGGGTTTGATTTTTGCGGGATGAGATGACGGTTTGATTGGCACTTTTTCGTGGTGCATATGACTTTTTAATCGCTTGCTATTACACTTTTTGTGATGTAAGGTGACCAAAAATGGTTTATTTAGCACAGTTTTTATTTTTATTTTTTACGGTGTTCATATGAGGGGTTAGGTCATGTGATATTTTTATAGAGCCGGTCTATACGGACGCGGCGATACCTAATATATATACTTTTTTTTTTATTTATGTAAGTTTTACACAATAATATCATTTTTGAAACAAAAAAAAAAATCATGTTTTAGTGTCTCCATATTCTGAGAGCCATAGTTTTTTCAGTTTTTAGGCGATTATCTTAGATAGGGTCTCATTTGTTGCGGGATGAGATGACGGTTTGATTGGCACTATTTTGGGGTGCATATGACTTTTTGATCGCTTGCTATTACACTTTTTGTGATGTAAGGTGACAAAAAATCTTTATTTAGCACAGTTTTTATTTTTAATTTTTTACGGTGTTCATCTGAGGGGTTAGGTCATGTGATATTTTTATAGAGCCGGTCGATACGGATGCAGCGATACCTAATATGTATACTTTTTTTTTATTTATGTAAGTTTTACACAATGATTTCATTTTTGAAACAACAAAAAACATGTTTTAGTGTTTCCATAGTCTAAGAGCCATAGTTTTTTCAGTTTTTGGGCGATTATCTTGGGTAGGGTTTGATTTTTGCGGGATGAGATGACGGTTGGATTGGCACTATTTTGGGGTGCATATGACTTTTTGATTGCTTGCTATTACACTTTTTGTGATGTAAGGTGACAAAAAATCGTTTATTTAGCACAGTTTTTATTTTTTATTTTTTACGGTGTTCACCTGAGGGGTTAGGTCATGTGATATTTTTATAGAGCCGGTCGATACGGACGTGGTGATAACTAATATGTATACTTTTTTTAAAATTTATGTAAGTTTTACACAATAACATAAAAAATTGATGTTTTAGTGTCTCCATATTCTGAGCCATAGTTTTTTTTATTTTTTGGGCGATTGTCTCAAGTAGGGGCTCATTTTTTGTGGGATGAGGTGACGGTTAGATTGGTACTATTTTGGTGGGCGTACGCATTTTTGATCACTTGCTGTTGTACTTTTTGTGATGTAAGGTGACAAAATAATGGTCTATTTAGCACAGTTTTTTTTTTTTTTTTTTTACGGTGTTCATCTGAGGGGTTAGGTCATGTGATATGTTTATAGTTTATAGAGCTGGTCGATACGGACGCAACGATACCTAATATGTCTATGTCTTTTCCCTATTTTTTTTTACAATTTTTTTTTTACTTTATTTTTGGAAAAGGACGCATTTTTTTTTTTTTACTTGAAACTTTTAATTTTTTTGTAAAACTTTAATTTTATTAACTTTTTTTTTTTCACTTTATTTTTTGTCCCACTATGGGACAGGGTCTGATCCCTGTTTCAATACAGCACAATACATCTGTATTGTGCTGTATTGAACTGTTAGTGTCTTACACTGTAAGACGCTAACAGTTGCCTAGGAGACCAAGCCTGGGGGCTGGGCCTCTTAGGCTTCCGTACATGACAGGCCCCAAGCCTTTAAATGGCTTGGGGCTGCCATGGCAACGATCGAGTCCCCGCCACAGCAGAGCGGGGACCCGATGCATGAGGTGAGGGAGCGCAAACCTCCCATATGCCGTGGTCAGCGCTGACCGCGGCATATGAGGCGTTATTCTACCGGCATCGGCGTTATCGCCGCTGCTGGTGGATGCAGCAGGGATCTGGCGGTCAGTAACCGCCGGATCTCTGCTGCTGACCGGGGGGACCGCACGCGGGGGGAGAAACGACTGCAGGACGAGAGCGCTCGTCCTCGAGTGCTAAGTGTTGGCGTTTGAAGATGAGCATTCTCGTCCTGGGTCGTTAAGACCTTTGGAGGACACTGACTTTTTTTTTTTACTTTTAACAGGAGCCCCAGTTACAGGGGTAAACGGCCCCTGTGGGGGCATGTCACAGGCAGAGCTGATCAGGGTCACCTTAGACCCTGCAGCTCTGCTCCTGCTCCAGACACCCCCCCTCCGCCCCGGCGGTCAAGTGACCGCCGGGACTAACAGAGAAAGCCACACTGACGCTTCCTGCTCCCTCCACGATGCACTCAGGTACCGCTCTCCTGCCGGCACAGGAGAAGACAGAATCGGTAATAAACCGCTTCTGTCTTCTCCTCAGGATCCCTGCTTTGTCTGTCAGCCGGGACCCGACTTGCTTCTGCTAGATTGCGCTGGGATTAAAGCGCTGCCAGCACGTGTGTATACGTGCTAGCTGCACGGGGCATGTGCAGATAGCACGTATATAGCCGTATGGCAGTTGGGAAGGGGTTAAACAACTATGTGCCCTATGAGGACAAATGGATGGAGATAGATGGAGGACCCACCTGGCCGAATGTTCATTTCAGCTATCTCTCCTGTGTATGTGTTTTCAAAGGGGAGAGAGATGAAAGGTTCTTGCATACACCTCTGCTGGAGCGATTATCTGACCTGGGGAACAAAGGGATCAGATATTAAAATACACCTGATCGGGAGGCCCCAATAGACATTAGACTGTCAGTCAGTCCCACTGAAAATGCGGGTTCAGCATGTATGGGCAGAGACTCTTGCAATTGTATGAAGCATTGACTTGAGTTTACACATTTTGCTTTCAGACGAGTCTCTTAACATTCATTTATAAATCTTATACCATACAGCATCATGGAACAACGTATTCGACAGATTTTCTATTATTCATTGCTTTCAGTGATTATATCCCTTTCTGGAAAATGTATTTTTTGTGAGATCCTGGGAAAGCCAATGAAAAATCCCAGCTGGCCATTATTGTGTAAATAGCTCCAAAAGAAAAGTCAAATTACCCTATTCTGCATTTTTTTTTTTAAGTATCTCTTAATTAGGATAACTACTGAACGATACATATCTAAACTAGCTGGATATTTTATTATACTGTTCTGCGTGTGTAAATAATTGGATCATCTTTATGAATCATATAGCCTGTTACCTGGAACTCCTTTCCCTTCCAATCATCATTTCTTTTCAAAGATGTTTTCCAATTTTAAATACTTAAAAGGGTTTTTCGAGATTTTAATACTGATGACTTATCCTCAAGATAGGTCATCAGTATCTGATTTTAGAGTCAGACACCCTGGACCCCCGCCAATCAGCTGTTTAAAAAGGCACCAGCAGCCTTCTCTTAGCTTACAAAGCACAGCACCGTACATTGTACAGGTTCTTCTCAGAAAATTAGCATATTGTGATAAAGTTCATTATTTTCTGTAATGTACTGATAAACATTAGACTTTCATATATTTTAGATTCATTACACACAACTGAAGTAGTTCAAGCCTTTTCTTGTTTTAATATTGATGATTTTGGCATACAGCTCATGAAAACCCCAAATTCCTATCTCAAAAAATTAGCATATCATGAAAAGGTTCTCTAAACGAGCTATTAACCTAATCATCTGAATCAACTAATTAACTCTAAACACCTGCAAAAGATTCCTGAGGCTTTTAAAAACTCCCAGCCTGGTTCATTACTCAAAACTGCAATCATGGGTAAGACTGCCGACCTGACTGCTGTCCAGAAGGCCATCATTGACACCCTCAAGCAAGAGGGTAAGACACAGAAAGAAATTTCTGAACGAATAGGCTGTTCCCAGAGTGCTGTATCAAGGCACCTCAGTGGGAAGTCTGTGGGAAGGAAAAAGTGTGGCAGAAAACGCTGCACAACGAGAAGAGGTGACCGGACCCTGAGGAAGATTGTGGAGAAGGACCGATTCCAGACCTTGGGGGACCTGCGGAAGCAGTGGACTGAGTCTGGAGTAGAAACATCCAGAGCCACCGTGTACAGGCGTGTGCAGGAAATGGGCTACAGGTGCCGCATTCCCCAGGTCAAGCCACTTTTGAACCAGAAACAGCGGCAGAAGCGCCTGACCTGGGCTACAGAGAAGCAGGACTGAACTGTTGCTCAGTGGTCCAAAGTACTTTTTTCGGATGAAAGCAAATTTTGCATGTCATTCGGAAATCAAGGTGCCAGAGTCTGGAGGAAGACTGGGGAGAGGGAAATGCCAAAATGCCTGAAGTCCAGTGTCAAGTACCCACAGTCAGTGATGGTCTGGGGTGCCATGTCAGCTGCTGGTGTTGGTCCACTGTGTTTTTTCAAGGGCAGGGTCAATGCGGCTAGCTATCAGGAGATTTTGGAGCACTTCATGCTTCCATCTGCTGAAAAGCTTTATGGAGATGAAGATTTCATTTTTCAGCACGACCTGGCACCTGCTCACAGTGCCAAAACCACTGGTAAATGGTTTACTGACCATGGTATTACTGTTCTCAATTGGCCTGCCAACTCTCCTGACCTGAACCCCATAGAGAATCTGGGGGATATTGGGAAGAGAAAGTTGAGAGACGCAAGACCCAACACTCTGGATGAGCTTAAGGCCGCTATCGAAGCATCCTGGGCCTCCATAACACCTCAGCAGTGCCACAGGCTGATTGCCTCCATGCCACGCCGCATTGAAGCAGTCATTTCTGCAAAAGGATTCCCGACCAAGTATTGAGTGCATAACTGAACTTAATTATTTGAAGGTTGACTTTTTTTGTATTAAAAACACTTTTCTTTTATTGGTCGGATGAAATATGCAAATTTTTTGAGATAGGAATTTTGGGTTTTCATGATGTCACGGAGGGTGTACAGGAAACAAGACAGTAATATAAACAATGACTCACTGGATCCACAACTAAGGAACAAAAGGGGAGACCCCTGCAAGAGACCTGCCGCTCTCCCTTATTGCTCAGCCTATGCGACCACCCCAAAGGTGGATGGGCGCATATCCACGAACCTCGACTATCTTACCCCTGAAGACCCTACAATAGTGAGGGGACACGACCACCGGCTCCCTACACAGACACGGAGGGAGTCAGGGTCACCTGGATCCAGAAAACAGAAAATCATAAATACATAAACAGAACTTATCTTGCAGACGACTGGGGACTGTGGACTGGGAACAAGGAACAGCATGCACACACACTCCAGGAAGTTGCATAAGCCGCACACTACTGCATTCTGGGGAGGAATTTAAAGGGCAGCAATCAGTCCAACAGCATGACAGCTGAGATAGACTAACGAGATGAGAAACTAAACCAAAACAAAGAAATTCAAGGAGGAGGATCTGAAAGGCTCCTGTCAGAGCTTCTTAACTGTCTGGCTGTGACAGTACCCCTCCCTCTACGAGTGGACTCCGGACACTCAGAGCCCACCTTCTCAGGATGGGACCTATGGAAAGCCCTGATGAGACGAGAGACCTTAATGTCCGTCACTGGGACCCACATCCTCTCCTCAGGACCATAACCCTCCCAATGAACGAGGTACTGGAGGGAACCGCGGACAAGACGAGAATCCACAATCCTAGAGACCTGAAATTCAAGATTTCCATCAACCACAATCGGAGGAGGAGGCAAAGGCGAGGGCACAATAGGTTGAACATAAGGTTTCAATAAGGACTTATGAAAAACATTATGGATCTTCCAAGTCTGAGGAAGATCAAGACGGTAGGCAACAGGATTGATGACAGACAGGATCTTGTAAGGCCCAATAAACCTAGGACCCAACTTCCAGGAGGGAACCTTCAATCTGATATTCTTGGTAGACAACCACACCAGATCACCAACATTCAGGTCCGGACCAGGCACACGTCTCTTATCTGCCACACGCTTATATCTCTCACTCATACTCTTTAGATTATCCTGAATCTTTTGCCAAATAGATGACAAAGACGAGGAGAATCTGTCCTCATCAGGTAAACCAGAAGACCCCTCTCCCGAGAAAGTCCCAAACTGTGGATGAAACCCATATGCACCAAAAAATGGTGACTTATCAGAGGACTCCTGACGACGGTTATTTAAAGCAAACTCAGCAAGGGACAAAAAAGAACACCAATCCTCCTGATTCTCCGCCACAAAACAGCGCAGATATGTCTCCAGATTCTGATTGACGCGCTCTGTCTGGCCATTCGACTGCGGGTGGAAAGCAGAAGAGAATGACAACCGAACCCCCAAGCGAGAACAGAAAGCCTTCCAGAATCTGGAAACAAACTGCGTGCCCCTATCAGAGACTATGTCTGAAGGAATACCATGCAATTTGACAATGTGGTCAATAAATGCCTGCGCCAGCGTCTTAGCATTGGGCAAACCAGGAAAAGGGATGAAATGCACCATTTTGCAAAAACGGTCCACCACCACCAGAATCACAGTCTTCCCCGAGGAACGAGGCAAGTCCGTTATGAAGTCCATGGACAGATGTGTCCAAGGACGGGAAGGAATGGGTAAGGGAAGGAGAGGACCTGATGGCCGTGAATGAGGGACTTTGGTACGAGCGCAAGTCTCGCAAGCTGCCACAAAACCCTCAACCGACTTACGAAGCGCAGGCCACCAGAATCTCCGAGCGATGAGATCCAGTGTGGCTCTTGCCCCCGGGTGCCCAGCAAGGACCGTATCGTGGTGTTCCTTAAAAATCTTGTGTCTCAAAGCGAGAGGCACAAACAACCTCCCAGGAGGACAAAGATCAGGAGCCTCTGACTGGGCTGCCTGCACCTCTGCCTCCAATTCAGGAAAAAGAGCAGAAACCACCACACCTTCAGCCAAAATGGGACCCGGGTCTTCAAAATTCCCACCTCCCGGAAAACAACGTGACAGGGCATCTGCCTTCACATTCTTAACCCCAGGGCGGAACGTGACAACAAAATTAAACCTTGAAAAGAACAAAGACCATCTGGCCTGTCTCGGGTTCAGACGCTTGGCTGACTCCAAGTAGGCCAGATTTTTATGGTCAGTAAACACTGTAATAGGGTGTCTGGCTCCCTCTAGCCAATGGCGCCATTCCTCAAAAGCCAATTTGATGGCCAACAATTCCCTATCTCCCACATCATAATTTCTCTCTGCGGAGGAGAGTTTCTTTGAGAAAAAGGCACACGGTTGCCATTTGGCAGGAGAGGAACCCTGAGACAAGACCGCACCCACCCCTACCTCAGAAGCATCAACCTCAACTATGAAGGGTAACGAAATATCAGGTTGTACCAGGATGGGAGCGGAATCAAAACTCTCCTTGATATTAGAAAAGGCCTTACGCGCCTCCACCGACCAGGAAGAAAAATCTACCCCCTTTCTGGTCATATCAGTGAGTGGTTTAACAACAGAGGAATAATTCAAAATAAATTTCCTGTAATAATTGGCAAAGCCCAAAAAACGCATCAGCGCCTTCTGATTCTCAGGAAGCTCCCACTCAAGCACAGCGCGGACCTTCTCGGGGTCCATGCGAAAACCAGAAGCGGAGAGAAGAAACCCCAGAAATTGAATTTCTGGAACCGCAAACACACATTTTTCCAGTTTCGCGTATAATTTATTCTCCCGCAGGATGAGCAAGACCTGACGTAAATGTTCCTTATGAGTCTTGAAATCAGGAGAAAAAATCAAAATGTCATCCAAATACACTAATACAAATTTTCCCATTAAATGATAAAAAATGCTGTTCACGAAATGATGAAAAACGGTTGGGGCATTCATCAAACCAAAAGGCATAACCAAATTCTCAAAATGGCCCTCAGGGGTATTGAAAGCCGTCTTCCATTCGTCTCCTTCTCTGACCCTGACCAGGTTGTATGCCCCTCTTAGGTCTAATTTGGAAAAGACTTTAGCTCCAACAACCTGGTTAAACAGGTCCGGGATCAGAGGAAGCGGATAAGGGTCACGAATAGTGATACTGTTCAGCTCCCTGAAATCCAGACAAGGTCTTAAAGAACCATCTTTTTTCTTAACAAAGAAAAAACCAGCGGCAACAGGTGACTTCGAGGGTCGTATGTGTCCTTTTCTCAGACTCTCAGAGATATTAGCACGAATAGCGACCCTCTCAGGTTGGGAAAGATTGTATAAACGAGATTTAGGCAGCTTGGCGCCTGGGATGAGATTAATAGGCAATCGTACTCCCTGTGCGGGGGCAAATCCTGAACTCCACTCTCAGAGAAGACATCCGAAAATTCAGAGAGGAAAGGAGGTACAGTCTTAGTAGAAACCTCAGAAACAGATGTCATGAGGCAATTCTCTCTGCAAAAGTCACTCCAACCATTTATTTGCCTCGCTTGCCAATCAATGGTGGGGTTATGTTTAGTGAGCCAGGGTAGCCCCAACACTAGAGGAGTAGGCAAACCGCTAAGGACGAAACATGACACATCCTCAACATGAGCATCACTCACAATTAAACAGATATTGTGAACTATGCCCTTTAATGATTTCTGAGAAAGTGGAGCGGAATCAATAGCAAAAACAGGAATATCCTTTCCCAAAGTGCATACCTGGAAACCATGAGTTATTGCAAATTGATTATCAATGAGATTGACAGCTGCTCCACTATCCACAAAAATCTCACAAAAAATGCATTTGCTCTCTAGCGCCACCCTAGCAGGCAGGACAAAACGGGAACTACAAGCAAACGGAAAACCTTCAATTTCCGCCTCAACCCTGCCAATAGTAACAGACGGAACATTTTTAAAAGATTTTTTCCTTTTAGTTTCTTTATTACTCCCAGAAAACTGCCTGAATCTCCTAGAGGGACAAACATTTGCCAAATGATTTATACCTCCACAACAAAAACAAACCCTCCCATGCGGGCAGAATCTTCTATCGTCAGAGGCAATCAACCCCAGCTGCATGGGCTCCTGCTCAGAAGGGGCTGACAGCGACTGAGACCCCTGCGCACAGAAAGAGACCGCTGCACTGTCCCGGGACTGAGTATGACAGGAAGGAGAGATCTCTCCTCTCTCTCTAAGACGCCTGTCAATACGAACGGCCTGAGACATAGCAGAATCCAAGGAGGTAGGTCTCTCATGAAAGGCAAATGCATCTTTCAATCTCTCTGAAAGACCATAGCAAAATTGACTTCAGAGTGCAGCATCATTCCAACCAGTATCAGCTGCCCATCTCCGAAATTCTGAGCAGTATATCTCTGCGGATTGTTTACCCTGGCATAACAGACGTAGTCTAGACTCAGCCAGAGCAATACGATCCGGATCATCATATATCTGACCCAGGGCTAAAAAGAATTCATCCACTGAACGGAGGGGCCGTGCCCCCTCCGGCAGCGAAAAGGCCCAGGATTGAGCGTTACCCCTGAGCAGTGATATAATGATCCCCACCCTCCGTTTTTCATCACCAGAGGAATGGGGAAGAAGGTGAAAATGGAGTTTGCAAGCCTCTCTAAAACGCACAAAATACTCACTACCCCCGGAGAACGTATCCGGGAGCGAGATCTTAGGCTCAGAACAAACTCCATGAACGCAAGCTGAACCGGTCACTTGAAACTGAGAAAAAGTCTTACGGAGATCAGCTACCTCCAATGAAAGACCCTGGAAGCGCTCAGCCAAAAGTGAAACCGGATCCATGCTTGAGACGGTTCTGGCGGCTTATAATGTCACGGAGGGTGTACAGGAAACAAGACAGTAATAAAAACAATGACTCACTGGATCCACAACTAAGGAACAAAAGGGGAGACCCCTGCAAGAGACCTGCCGCTCTCCCTTATTGCTCAGCCTATGCGACCACCCCAAAGGTGGATGGGCGCATATCCACAAACCTCGACTATCTTACCCCTGAAGACCCTACAATAGTGAGGGGACACGACCACCGGCTCCCTACACAGACACGGAGGGAGTCAGGGTCACCTGGATCCAGAAAACAGAAAATCATAAATACATAAACAGAACTTATCTTGCAGACGACTGGGGACTGTGGACTGGGAACAAGGAACAGCATGCACACACACTCCAGGAAGTTGTATAAGCCACACACTACTGCATTCTGGGGAGGAATTTAAAGGGCAGCAATCAGTCCAACAGCATGACAGCTGAGATAGACTAACGAGATGAGAAACTAAACCAAAACAAAGAAATTCAAGGAGGAGGATCTGAAAGGCTCCTGTCAGAGCTTCTCAACTGTCTGGCTGTGACACATGAGCTGTATGCCAAAAATCATCAATATTAAACAAGAAAAGGCTTGAACTACTTCAGTTGTGTGTAATGAATCTAAAATATATGAAAGTCTAATGTTTATCAGTACATTACAGAAAATAATGAACTTTATCACAATATGCTAATTTTCTGAGAAGAACCTGTATATTGGCTGTACTTGGTATCCTACTCAGACTCATTCACTTCTATGGGGCTGAGCTGCGCCTAGACCACGTGACAGATGAACGTGTTGTCACTCGGCCTAGGAAAAGCTGCGAGAAGGCTGTGGTGCTACTGCGAGCGCCACTTCCTTCTCAAACAGCTAATTGGCGGGGGTCCTGGGTGTCGGTCCCCCACGATCAGTTACAGGGATCAATATTTAAATCTCAGAAAACCCCTTTAACATGCTTTCATTTAAGGGGTTGTCCAGGGTGAAAATATATATTTAAAATGTCTCAGCATAGGGCAAATAAATAAAAACATGTATCTTCGACTTAATAATCGCCCACCCACCGTGATACAAGGATGCCTGGCCTCCTCCATTCTCCTCCTGCCGCAAAGATGACTAGTGTTGAGCACGAATATTCGAAAAGTGAATTTTTATCTTGAATATCGCCACTTCGAGAATTCGCTAATATTTCGAATATAGTGTTATCTATTCGTTATATTGAATATTCGTCATTTTTTCAATCTGAACACATGATTCCTCCTTGCTTCTTGCTTGTGGGCCAATGAGTCATTGGCCCACAAGCAACTTAAGCAGGGAGGAATCATGACTTCAGATGGAAAAAAATGACGAATATTCTAAAAAACGAATATATGGCACTATATTGAATATAGTGCTATAAATTTGTTTTTTAGAATAGTCGGCATTTTTTCCATCTGAAGTCATGAATAATGACTTCAGATGGAAAAAATGACGAATATTCTAAAAACAAATATATAGCACTATATTCTATAGTGCTATTTTTTTTTTTAACACACGCCGGTATTGTTCGCGTAATATTCGCATATTACACGATCATTACCTTGCCGGTTTTCGAGTAAAAAAAAAAGAATGTACAAAATATTCGCGAAATATCACAAATTCGAATATGACCCCTGCTGCTGATCACTATAGATGACATCCCAACACAGGGAAATATGACTGCTGCTGCCGATCACTGGCTGCAATAGTGATCTGCTATCCAGGCATGCTCAACCTGCGGCCCTCCAGCTGTTGCAAAACTACAACTCCCAGCATGCCTGAACAGCCTACAGCTATCAGCCTACAGCAGGGTATGGTGGGAGTTGTAGTTTTACAACAGCTGGAGGGCCGCAGGTTGAGCATCCTTATGCTATAGCCTGTTAACCTGCACTGTGAATAAGGAAAGCAATATTAAAAAATTTCCGCAGGTAGATGGAAAATAACGTGTTATCTAATTCTATGCCCAAGTAAAAATAGACGAATTGCTGGGCCTTTAAGTCCTCTCAAGCAACAGATTTTTATATCACATCTGTGCCAAAGATGACAAATTCTTTATGCATCCTTTCAGCAGATTTAAAGAGGACCTTTCACCGATTCTTACCCTATGAACTAAGTATACATACATGTGGAGCGGCGCCCGGGGATCTCACTGCACTTACTATTATCCCAGGGCGCCACTCCGTTCTCCTGCTATGTCCTCCGGTATCTCCGTTCCCTAAGTTATGGTAGGCGGAGTCTGCCCTAGCGCTGGCCAATCGCATTGCAGAGCTCACAGCCTGGGAGAAAATAACCTCCCAGGCTGTGAGCTCTGCGCTGCGATTGGCCAGTGCTAGGGCAGACTCCGCCTACCATAACTTAGGGACTGGTATCTCCGCCTACTATAACTTAGTGAGCGGAGATACCGGAGGGCATAGCGGGAGAACGGAGCGGCGCCCGGGGATAACAGTAAGTGCAGTGAGATCCCCGGGCGCCGCTGTACATATCTGTATAGTTAGTTCATGGGGTAAGAATCGGTGAAAGGTCCTCTTTAAGGCTATATTACATTGCTTGATGGTTCGACAGTGAGAGTCCTGATGGGTGATGATAACACATCCATTGGCGCTTATTTGCACCGACCTGATGCAGATGCAAATTGAATGTAGGAAGAACAATTGCTACTACTTTAATAACTAGACAATTATGATATGGATGTTATAGCTAATCCACAGATTGAACAGCAGATGCGTATAAGTGTTATGGACAATGGGTATGGAACCACTGTGTAAACCAACCAGTTTGACTTTGGGCTCGACCTAAGGGCATTATTTGCAGTCCCCTGGTATTCACCCTTTAAGCCCTATATAGGTATCTGGACGCTGCAGGGGAACAACCATGCAGTTGTCTCTTTAAATAGTCCCTGTTTGGTTGGCTGCTGACCCACAGGAATCAGAGACATTGGGACAAGGGAACAGTCAATACATACAGTCAGGAAACAGGCAAAGGTCCTGTCTGGCAGAGTTCATACAAATCCATGAAGCAACCTAAAGGTCAGGGTAGGAGGCACAGGACTGGTATGATGAATAGTGTTGATCACGTATATTTGAATCGCGAATATTAATCGCAAATATCGGCACTTAGAGAATTTGCTAATATTTTGAATATAGTGATATATCTTCGTAATTGCGAATATTCTCGATTTTTTTTAATCAGTTCCCTCACTGCTTCTTGCTTGTGGGCCAATGAGAAGGCTGCAATGTCTTTGTCTGAGCTTAGCAACATCCCTAGCAACCAATAGGAAAGCTGCCTACCCCTTACTATATAAGAACCTCCCCAGCAGCCGTTTTCCGCTATTTTTTGAAGTTCTGAGAGAGAGAGCAGTGTCATTGCTGTGCTCTGTGCTTTCCACACTACATTAGATAGATAGTTAGATAGCTTATATATATAATACAGATAGTTAGTTTAGGTTATATCCTGATATAGTGTAGCTGTTGCAGTGCAGGGTGTTAGGTAGTGTGATAGGTTCTGCTGTCCATACATACATGCAGACCTGCTAAAATGTGAATTTTCACGTATTGCGCCAAAATATTCGCATCGTTAGTGCCGATTAGCACAATCGCAAATATAAAGGAGCACTCTAACTGCATATAAAGCCATTTCTAATGTTCTGCCGTGCCAACCATTTTCTCCAGTCTCAGGAGACTTCTAGCAGCTTGAAAAAGGTAGCAAAAGGGACCCACAACTGTATTTCACGCGCATTACGCGATTATTAAATTGCCGATTTTTTGCGATCAAGAAAATAATCTCGAATTCGCGAATATATGATTAATATTCACCCAAATATTCGTGAAATATCGGGAATTGGAATATAGCCCCTGCCGCTCATCACTAATAATGAACAGGCACAGGTCAGGTATGAGGCAGATAATGGGATTAAAGCTCTTTTACAGGCTCTAGCTAGAAAGAGATAGACCCAGCAAGATCCTTACACTGGCAAGGACTTAACCAGGTATATCTAAGAGCAGTTGATTTCTCAATTGGACACAGCCATGCAGCAGCTCACAGATAGAAGATTAACCCCAGCAGTGCTGAAGAAAGAGGTACAGTGCACTCACAGGACAGTGGCCACCATGAACTGCCATTCTGACAATAAGAATTAGCACCGTTGTAATTCAGTTGAGCTAATACACACCAACCATAAGGGCATAGCCACATGTTCAGGTATGATGATGCAGTTCTTGAAGCAAAAACAAGGAGTGGATTCAAAAGAAAAGTAGTAGCTGCACTCACTACTGCAGCTGCAGCTCAGTGGTCTACAGTTGAGGACTTTGATTGGCTGCAGCAGTCATGTGCCATATATGGCAAGGAGTTGTACATGATGTTTAATTATCTAGGACAACCACTTTAATACTTCTCACCTTTCATGATCCATTCCTGATTAGGGCTTCAAAACTGCATAAGAAAAACTGAATGTGTGGCTGTACCCTAGGCATTTTGTAAATTGTGAAATCTTCTTTGTGAACTTTTCCTAGGGCATATAAGTGGGGTAAAAACAAATTCCACATTCACACACATTGCTGACTGAACGATAGCGGATATGGCTACTTACAGAAAGCAACAGACTGCATTTATCTGCATAGTAGATATTGATAACGATTTCAGGCTGAGTGTCCCTTGAAAGCTGTCGCTGACAACTATGCATTTCAGTTATGTGTGCAGACAATAATAAAATGCATAAATCACAAGCTCCAGGCTATTGATTCTAATTGATCATTTCCTGTTGTAAGTTCGCAATCAGAACTGTGTATGTATAGTAGATAACTTCTCTAGATAAGATAATGAGCGTGATAAGAAACCTGCTACTCCCATATGTCAGGCTAAACACAGCAAGATCTTTCTAAAAGTAGGTATATTTGCATAGCTGAATCCCATTATGCATTATGATTGTGGGTGCGACATGCCATTTTTCCCTTTAGGACACTTTTAAGCATTCAGAATGACATATGCACAGATAGAGTCAATAAGTGCAAAGCCATTTACTATAAATTCTATAAAAAGTTGTAAGGCTTCTTGGCCAAAGGTGTGAATAACGCAAAATGTATTACAGTGAAACCAAAAGGGACAACTGTTGATGGTGCTGCTCAAACAACCAAGGTGAGAAAGGAGTGATGTCTCCTAAAGCGTTTAAAGGGGTTTTCCGAGTGTTTTATGGTGATGGTCTATCCTCAGGATAGGTCTTCTGTATCTGATCTAAGGGTCCAACACCTGGCACCCCTGCCAATCAGCTGTCTGAAGAGGTCATGATGCCCCAGTGAGCGCCGCCACCTCCTTGCTTCTTACCAACCACTGTGTTACTAGAATGGGACTGAGCTGCGCCTAGGCCATGTGACCAATGAATTTGACATTACTGGTCCACTGATTGGTGGGGGAATGGGATTCAGACCCCCACTGATCAGATACTGATGGACTCTCATTAAGATTGGTCAAAAATTAAATTTTTTAAAGGCGTACTATGTGCAGCTGCAGCTGGGAAATATTCTGATGACCTTCTCCAGGCTGCTGCCCTGGTTGCATTCCACCCAATCCTTTCTGGTCTTCCTGTTCTGTCCAATTTGGATTCAGAATGAAAAAGCGTTTATCCAGTGTCCGACTGGGGTGCCTAGGGCCCACCAGTAAAATGTATTTTGGGGGCCCACCGTACGTACCTGCTCACACAGCAGCAAGATGCTACCAGATGATTGAATATGGGGGTCCCTGTGGCAACTTTGAGAAGGTAGGTCCTTGGAGAAAAGATGATACTGGCTGTCCTGCCTCTGTACCTAGAAGTCATCTCAGCTATAATAATAAACTAGGGAGTTTCTTTAATAATCTATCAAGTTTTTATATGAACATAGGCTGGTTGAGGAGCTGTACATAGAATATATGTATGTAGTGCAGTAAGTCTACATTGTTATGTGCCACTTGTGCAGGGGGTGGAAGACTAGGGGCCCACCAGTGGATTTCCCTGTACGCCTGTGGACCAGTGCGAGCCTGCGTTTATCTATCTATCTATCTACAGTTGAAACCAGAAGTTTGCATACACTATATAAAAAAGCACATATGCATATTTTTCTCAATATCCGACATGAAATCAGAATAGACCTTTCCTGTTTTTGGTCAATTAGGATTACCATAATTATTATTATTTGCCAAATGCCAGAATAATGAGAGAGAGAGAGAGAGAGTTTGCTTTAAGGCATTTTTATTACTTTCTGCAATGTCAAAAGTTTACATACACTAAAATTACTATTAGAGATGAGTGAATTTCTCAAAAATTCGATTCGGCCGGTTCGCCGAATTTTTCAAAAAAAATTCGGTTCGATACGAATTTATTTGTGGCGAATCGCATTAAAAACGGCTATTTCGTGGCTGCAGAGAGCCTTTATAGTGGTGCACAACACTGTGCCTTGCAGTAACACGCATAGGGAGTCTGCTGTGCTAGTGAAACAATACTGTCAGTATGATATGCAGATGACAGGCGTCGGTCTTAGAATCACTGCATACTTCACTTATTTGGGCAGTTAAGAGGCCCAAGAGGCAGTTAAGAGACCAAATAACTTAAGTGGGATCTCAGCCTTACAGGTCAATGTTAGCGCCAGGTATAAAGAATCGTGCAGAGGCCCAAGATCCTACTATAGCGTGAAAGAGCGCACTCCTTTTACACCAATTCACTGATTCCACATAGATTTCTATAGAACCTGTTCTATTAAACACTTATACAAGTAGAGCCCCCCCGACAGAGTGGAGTGGGTGTCAGCAGTAAGTTTGTGTTGATGTCACTGATTTTTTTGCCCTTCCTCTGATCCATCAGAACAATAATAGGAAGAACTTCCAAAAAACGGATCCTGTATGTGGAGAATCCGCCTTCACTCGGTCAGCATTTGGTCAGTAATCCATCAGTATTGCTAAAGTCCAAAAAAAAAAACAGGAGTGGATCCAAAACAGATGACACGTGAATGGAATATTTGCATGTCTTCTGTGTTTTGTACCCACTCCTGCTTTTGGCTACTAAATCATATGCCAATTCTGATGCAAAATAGGGACCATGTCATGCAGGCCTTACAGCTGTTATATAGACAAGATCATTGTGAGTCTCATTTTTCCTTCCTTCTGACAGATCAGAAGTGTCAAATAAATTATGATATCAGCCAGGCCGAAAGGCAAAATAGTGGCCCAGTCATAAAGTGGGGAGGGTGGGAGCAGCATGAGAAGTCCACAGAGTGGCCCTATGACACAATAATGAGGTGGGAGCAGCATGAGGAGACCACAGAGTGGCACAGTGACAGTGTGGAGGTAGCAGCAACATCAGGAGGAGGCCACAGAGTGGCATAATGATAG
The DNA here is from genome assembly GCF_905171765.1 of Bufo bufo. Classification (NCBI taxonomy): domain Eukaryota; kingdom Metazoa; phylum Chordata; class Amphibia; order Anura; family Bufonidae; genus Bufo; species Bufo bufo. Next base: position 159,090,609 of record NC_053393.1, on the reverse strand, counting down.
TGTGGAGGTGGCAGCAGCATCAGGAAGCCACAGAGTGGCACAATGACAGAGTGTGGAGGTGGTGGCGGCAGCAGCATCATGAGGAGGCCACAGAGTGGCACAATGACAGTATGGAGGCAGCAGCAGCAACAAGAGGTGTCACGGATGAAGTTGCAGATAGCTGGAACGGATAAATAAACAATCGACTGGCTTGATCCCAAACTAAGGAGCATATAGGCGAGCCCTTTAAAACCCTAAGAGCGCTCCCTGACTGCTATGCACATGCAAGGGTCTCAATGGTAGACGATTGCATGCCCACGTACCTAAGACTGTGTGACACCTGAAAACCCTATAATAGTGAGGGGACACGACCACCGGCTCCCTGCACTTAATACGGACGGAGTCAGGGTCACCTAGAATCAAGCCAGCAAGGAAACACAATAAAGGAAAAGACTTATCTGAGCAAACAGCAGCAGCAGCCTCCAGCAGTGAACACTTCATCCAGGAAGTAGTATAAACCGCAAAGTGAGGCAGTATGGGAGGGAATATAAAGGAAGACGATTAGTCTAAATAAGTGACACCTGGCAGAAGGAAAGGAGATGACAAAGTGAAACCAAAACAAAGAACGTCATACAAGAGGTAGAGAAGAACGTCTGCCAGACCTTCTCACAGAACTGGGGGTGAGAAGAGGCCACAGAGTGGCACAATGACAGATTGTAGAGGTGGCGGCAGCAGCATCAGGAGGAGGCCACAGGGTGCCACAATGACAGTGTGGAGGTGGCAGCAGCAGCATCAGGAGGCCACAGAGTGGCACAATGACAGAGTGTGGAGTTGGCGGCAGCAGCATCAGGAGGAAGCCACAGGGTGGCACAATGACAGTTTGGAGGTGGCAGCAGCAGCATCAAGAGGCCACAGAGTGGCACAATGACAGTGTGGATGTGGCAGCAGCATCAGGAGGCCACAGAGTGGCGCAATGACAGAGTGTGGAGATGGCTGCAGCAGCATCAGGAGGAGGCCACAGGGTGGCACAATGACAGAGTGTGGAGGTTGCAGCAGCATCATCAGGAGGCCACAGAGTGGCACAACTACAAAGTGTGGAGCTGGCAGAAGCATCAGGAGGAGGCCACAGAGTGGCACAATCACAGTGTGGAGGTGGCAGCAGCAGCATGAGGAGACCACAGAGTGGCACAATGATAGAGTGTGGAGGCGGCAGCAGCATCATCAGAAGGCCACAGAGTGGCACAATGACAGAGTGTGGAGGCGGCGGCAGCATCAGGAGGAGGCCACAGGGTGGCACAATGACAGAGTGTGGAGGTGGAAGCAGCAGCATCAAAAGGTCACAGAGTGGCACAATAACAGAGTGTGGAAGTGGCGGCAGCAGCATGATTTCGATTTTGAGTTGTCGCTGCGAAAGCCAGGATTCAATTTCTTGATGAAGGACATGGAGCAGTTCCTCCCCTGTGTCACTCAGTTCACCCAGGCAAACAAGGTGCAGAGCAGCGTGACACCGCCCTGCCCTGCACATGTGGTATGCTGGAGGGGCACTGTGAATTTCTCTGCAGTGGAGGCTGAGTACACGGTGAAAGATGATGAGGCAGAGGCGGACATTGTCGCAGGACCAATGGCGTGAGAACGTGGAGGCAGAAGCAGCGTCACCTGGCCAAGTTGCTGGTGTGGCTGACACATTCACCCAGTGGGTCTTAAAGGACATGTATTGCCCCTGACCGTAGTTACAGCTCCACACGTTGGCGCTGCCGTGCACTTTGGCAGGCACTGACAGGCTCACGGACTGTCCCACCTTCTGTTCTACATACGTGTGCAGGGCTGGTCCTGTCTTTTTGGCAAAGAAATGATGGCTTGGGACTCTCCACCTTGGCTCGGCACAAGCCATCAGTTCTCTGAAAGGTGCAGAGTCCACCACTTGGAAAGGGAGGGACTGCGGCACCAGCAACTTGGCCAGGAGCACATTCAGCTTCTGCGTCATTGGATGAGTGCACGCATACAGTTGTCTCTTGGCAATCACTTCAGTGATCGATTGCTGACAGAATGACTGACGAGGAGTAGGAGGAGGAGCAGAAGCATCAGGACCAGCAGATGATGGGAAGGACAGACAGCTCCCTTCGACTGAGGTGGTGGAGCCTTGACTTCCTGAAATCGGGTGCATGCCACTGGGTGATGCAGCGGTTTGCAGGCTGGACCACCACATCGGAGCCACAGTTCTCCCAGGCCACTTTATGGTCACGCTGCATATGTTGATGCAGAGCCGTGGTGCCAGCATTGGCACTCTGGCCACGCTTCACCTTCTGCCCACAGATTCTACAAATGGCCATGTTCACCTCCTCCGGCTGCTTAACAAAAAACTTCCACACCGCCGAGTAGGTGATTTTACCCCCAACACTACGCACTGACTGACTGCTACCACCGCTGCTTCCATGAACCCCTGCACCGCTACTTTCCAGGCAGGTAGGCTCCTGCGAAGCAGGTGGTCTACCCCAGGCATGTTTGGCTCCCAACCTCCCACTGCTGCCACCCTGCTGCCTCCCGGCGACGCTAGCGACTTGCTGGCTCCGCCACTGCCTTAAGGGCAAGCTGCCACCCTCTTCTCCCGATGATGATGAAGCCCCTAATTCACCCGGCTCCAAAGTGAGATCAGCTACATCATCATCATCGAGTACTGTCTGCATGTCACTGATGTCCTCCTTAACTGTCTCTGGGTCAGGAGCCTGACCACTCGCAACACCAGCTTCCATGCCACTCTCCTTATCACTACTTGCCCGTCTACTGGAGGAATATGTGGATGTCTCCTCCACATCTTGGCTGGCCAGTAGCTGCTGACTGTCCTCTAGTAGCTCGTCCTCGCTGTATAGTGGAGCTGAGCCCACAGCATATAATAGTTGTATGGCTGAGGGAACAGAAAAGGACAGAGGCAGGTTGAGGACCAACTAAGGGTTGTGTCTGACGAACCCACCGACTCTTGGCTGGGGGTGTCTGATGTCACTTGGAACGAAGTGGATGACCGAGTCAACCATTCAAGAACCGCTGGGTTGCTGGTCAAGACACAACTGCTAGATGACACCGGGATCTCAGGCCCCTCGCTGTGACTCCTGCTGCCACGTCCCCTTACTCTGCTGCGACTTGTGCCTGCGCCAGTAACATTTAGGCCTCTGCCACTCCCCTGTGCAGGGCTTGGCATTTCTCTGTCTGACATACTGTTAGATCAAATAAATAAATAAAAAGGAAATTAAAACACCCCAAAAAAGTCAGCAATTTTCTCACTTCACCACACAACGGCTAATAAACCCTTTTTTTCCCACTAATACACGCCAAAGAAGGCTTTAGAACATCTAACTGCACTGCTAAATGGCAAATAGGCCCTTACTTTTTTCCACTTATACACGCCACAAAAGGCTTTAGAACATATAACTGCACCGCTAAATGGCAAATAGGCCCTTACTTTTTTCCACTTATACATGCCACAAAAGGCTTTAGAACATATAACTGCAATGCAGAACGTCAAATAATATATATATATTTTCTAATACACGACAAAAAGGGCTGTAATTTTCTCACTTCACCACACATCGGCAAATACATTTTTTGTGCCACTAATACACGCCAAAAAGGGCTTTAGAACATATAACTGCACCGCTGAATGGCAAATAATATATATTTTTGTGCCACTAATGCACGCCAAAAAGGGCTGTAATTTTCTCACTTCACCACACAACGGTTAATAAGCCCCTTTTCCCCACTAATACAAGCCAATTGATGCGAATCGAATCAAATTTTTCCTGAAATTCGGATCGAATTCCACGTTGTCAACTTTTATTAGCTCATCTCTAATTACTATGCCTTTAAATAATTCTGGACTGCCCATATGATGATGTCATGTGTTTGGAAGCTTCTATTAGGTTTGTTGGCAACATCTGAGTTAATTAGAGACACACCTGTGGAGGTATTTAAATGCATTGCGGAAACACACTGCTTCTTTGTGTAGCATCATGGAAAAGTCTAAAGAAATCAGCCAAGATATCAGGAAGAGAATTGTGGACTTGCACAAGTCTGGCTCAACCTTGGGTGCAATTTCAAGATACCTGAAGGTGCCTCGTTCATCTGTACAAACAATTATACGGAAGTACAAACAAGATGGGAATGTCCAGCCATCATACCGCTCAGGAAGGAGACGGGTTCTGTGTCACAGAGATGAAAGTGCTTTGGTTCTACATTTGCATATCAACCCAAGAACAAAAGCAAAAGACCTTGTGAAGATGCTGGCAAAAGCTGGTAAGATTGTATCAATATCCACAGTGAAACGAGAACTGTATCAACATGGGCTGAAAGGCCACTCTGCCAGGAAGAAGCCATTACTCCAAAAGAAACAAAAAAGCCAGATTCATGTTTGCAAATGCACACAGGAACAAAGACCTACATTTTTGGAGACATGTCCTGTGGTCTGACGAAATTAAAATTGAACTTTTTGGCCATAGTGACCATTGTTACATTTGGAGGAAAAGGGGAGAAGCTTGAAAGCCTAAGAACACCATCCTAACTGTGAAACACAGGGTGGCAGCATCATGTTGTGGGGTTGTTTCGCTGCAGGAGGGACTGGTGCACTTCACAAAATAGATGGCATCATAAGGAAAGAAGATTATGTGGAAATACTGACGCAACATCTCAAGACATCTGCCAGGAAGTTAAAGCTTGGGAGGAAATGGGTCTTCCAAATGGACAATGACCCGAAGCATACTGCCAAACTGGTTACAAAGTGGCTTAAGGATAACAAATTCAATGTTTTGAAGTAGCCATCACAAAGCCCTGATCTCAATCCTATTGCAAATGTATGGGCAAAGCTGAAAAGGCAGGTGCGAGCAAGGAGACCAACAAACATGGCTGAGTTACACCAGCTTTGTCAGGAGGAATGGACCCAAATTCCAACCAACTATTGTGAGAAGCTTGTGGAAAGATATTCAAAAGGTTTGAGCCAAGTCATACAGTTTAAAGGCAATGGTACCAAATATTAAGGAGTCATGACATGTATGTAAACTTTTGACTTTGCAGAAAGTAATAAAAATGCCTTAAAACATTCTCTCTCTCTCTCTCTCTCTCTCTCTCTCTCTCTCTCTCATTATTCTTGCATTTGGCAAATAATAATAATTATGGTAATCCTAATTGACCAAAAACAGGAAAGGTTTATTCTGATTTCATGTCAGATATTGAGAAAAACATGTATATGTGTCTTTTTATACAGTGTATGTAAACTTCTGGTTTCAACTGTATCTATATATCTATCTATCTATCTATCTATCTAGCTATCTAGCTATCAACCATGTCAAGAAAAGCTAAATTAGATGACATGGACGGGACAAGCTAGTGCTCGTGTTTCTGTGTAAAGCATGTTAACTTTTATCACAAAAATAATTATGTGCCTGAGCATCACAGTTCTTTTCATGTGAGAAGTCGTCAAATGTAAATTGATAGAGTTCAAAGTGTGGTCACATGTGAAAAAAAATTCCCAGATATAGTTTTAGCATAAGAAATCATTCACCAGGAAAATGGCCATAACATAGTATTCTAATTGTTCAACTGAGGCCTCATTCACATTTCTGTTTGATGTCCATGGAAAAATCCATCCGTGTTTCATCAGTGAAGATGTCCGTGAAGGATCTGTGTTTGATCCGTCTGTCTGTTTTTTACTGTCTGTGTGTCATCTGTATTCGATGGACACTGCTCAGCTGAAAATTCATTTCTAGAGCATCTACCGGTGGTCAGTGAAAGGCGGACCAAACATGGATTCTATCCGTATCGCCATCATCACCATAGACTTCAAAGGGAGTGTTTGGCCCCCATCACGGTCCAAAGTAGTGCATGACAAATTTTAGTAAAAACTACTGATGTGTGAACATATTAGAATTAGTGGGTATGTGTGCTGTTCGTGGAAAATGTGGACAGCACATGTCAGTAAAAAATCATTATCACTATAATTATTTAAAGGCAAAAGACTAATAAAATGAATAGAAGAATGTTAAACAACTAAAAGCACTTTAACATTACTTTTGCAAACAGAAGCAGCACAAGAAGCCACTTACTAATATGTTCCTGCTGAGCAGTGCCCCCGTCTGCTCCGCATAGCACACCAGTCCTCGATATGGCCATCAGCAGTGTCCAACACCGGCTTCCATTGAATAACACAGCACACGGAGACTAATGCTTCCGTGGTGTTTCCGTGGTGTTTCCGTGGTGTGCTTCTGTGCTGTTTCTGTCCGTGCCTCAGCACCGCAAAAAAATAGAAGTTGAAGGGGACTCGATCTGGCCCGGCCGCCGCACGGATGTTGCCAGTGCATTGGGGACTGCAAATTGCAGTCCCTAATGCACGGAACGGATGCATAACGTTCATGTGCAAGAGGCCTTATCTGGTGATACTGCTGTATTCCCATTGACTATAATGGGATCCGACAGCTTTCTGGCATAAAGATCGGCTTTCGGCCAAACAAATACTACTGCATACAGTGGTATTTAACCGGCTGAAAAACGGCATCTAGAGAGCCACCAGATCCCCGTCGGATTTCACGCTGCAGTTGTGTGTTGGTGTCCAGCTATGCCAGATATGGTAACTCCAGTAGTCCATTTCTCTGCCGGAATAGGCTACCGGATCACCTTTACAACATACACTGCCTGTCCCAAAAAAAAGTCACTACCCAAAAAAAAAAAGGTCACAAACTCAAATTTTTTGTTGGACCACCTTTAGCTTTGATTACAGCATGCATTCGCTGTGGCATTGTTTGGATAAGCTTCTGCAATGTCACAATATTTATTTCCATCCAGTGTTGCATTAATTTTTCATCAAGATCTTGCATTGATGATGGTAGAGTCTGACTGCTGCGCAAAGCCTTCTCCAGATTCTCAATGGGGTTAAGGACGGGACTCTGTGGCCAATCTATGTGTCAAAATGCTGCCTGAACAACTGTTTTACAATTTGAGCCTGATGAATCCTGGCATTGTCATCTTGGAATATGCCTGTGCCATCAGGGAAGAAAAAAATCCATTGATGGAATAACCTGGTCATTCAGTATGTTCAGGTAGTCGGCTGACCTCATTCTTGGAGCACATACTGTTGCTGAACCTAGACCTGACCAACTGCAGCAACCCCAGATCATAGCACTGCCCCCACAGGCTTGTACAGTAGGCACTAGGCATGATGGGTGCATCACTTCATCTGCCTCTCTTCTTACCCTGATGCGCCCATCACTCTGGAACAGGGTAAATCTGGACTCATCAGACCACATGACCTTCTTCTGTTGCTCCAGAGTCCAATCTTTACGCTCCCTAGCAAATTGAAGCCTTTTTTTCTGGTTTGCCTCACTGATTAGTGATTTTCTTACAGCTACACAGCTGTTCAGTACCAATCCCTTGAGTTCCCTTTGCGTTGTGCGTGTGGAAAGGCTCTTACTTTCACTATTAAACATAGCCCTGAGTTCTACTGTTGTTTTTCTTCGATTTGATTTCACCAAACGCTTAAGTGATCGCCGATCACGATCATTCAGGATTTTTCCTCGAATACGATGGGTCCCCACTATCCTTTCAGTTTTCAATAATGCGTTGGACAGTTCTTAACCCAATTTTAGTAGTTTCTGCAATCTCCTTAGATGTTTTCTCTGCTTGATGCATGCCAATGATTTGACCCTTCTCAAACAGACTAACATCTTTTCCACGACCACGAAATGTGTCTTTTGACATGGTTGTTTAAGAAATGAGAAGCAACTCATTGCACCAGTTGGGGTTAAATAACTTATTGCCAGCTGAAAGATAATCGCCCATGCAGTAATTATCCAATAGGAGGCTCATAACTATTTGCTTAGTTAAATTCAGGTGGCAGTGTATATGAATGTAGCCTTAGTCTAGTTAGGGTTTAAAATGGCAGTACCATTATCAATGTACATAAAACTCATACATTGTAAATACTTGTGGTTGCGCACCTCATAAGTCATATAAACCATAGAGGAGCATGTGCATCCACATTGACTGTGAGGTTCATTCAGATCCATGGTCCTCATGCTTTCCCCTATGTCAGTATATTGTGCATCATGTTGCTGCAATCAGAGATTCCACAGAAGAGGAAGATCAAGATTTTGCAATAAGAAATAGTCACCAATACCATAAGAACCTACACTGCCGGGAACAGTATTATGTATGTGGTGGGAGTAGGAAGCTGTGAACATTTATTAAACTGGATTTTTTGACCTTCTTGACCTTGTGGATAAGCAAAACCATCCCCAACATTACACCATCTTTCTTCACTTTTTAATATTTTGTAGATACTTAATGAAGTTGTAGGAGAAATTCTTCTTTTTCCTCTTGCTGTGATGAAACAGGAAACAAATTAGAGCACAGATGGAAATGTAGTGCGGATTATTACATCTCTTCTATCAGTCTAAAGCCTCCTGCAAACAAGTGTATGTTTTATGGTCCTCAAACTGCATATCTAGAAAATACGGATACCAGCCGTGTGCATCCCACAGTTTTCTCAGCCCTCATTCTAGAAAAGCCTATTTTTGTCTGTAAAACGGACAAGGATAGGAAATGTTCTTTAATTTGCAGCACAGCCACACAGATGCCATCTGCATGCTGTCCGCATTTTTTGTGGACCCATAGAAAAGGATAGGTCCGAATGTGATACGCAAAACATGCGGATTAGACATGGACCAAAAATACGGTCGTGTGCATGAGGCCTTAGTAAAACTGCTGCAACTCAACGGTTGAACCTGAAACACCTGAAAGAAAGTGAGGTCATGTTGTTTATAGGGGCATACCAGCTGATAGAAGAACTCCAACATCCCCGGGAGAGTGCAGAAATAAATGAGCCAGTCCTTTGTGCGCCTTTCCTCTCTACCATTAGTCTTTTCTTTAACCTGCACTTGACCCTTTGCATCATTTCTACTCTATAAAGACTTCATTCCATCCAGCCATTGCCAGGGAAATGAAACAAGACAACACACTCTGTACTGAGGTCCAACCACTTCTCAAATCTTCACACCAAATGCATTAGCGTGATTGCCAAAATACAAAACCAGAAATATTGGAAGATGATTTCCAGAGTACATCAGTACATGTCAGCAGAGAAAAAACACTTTCACTGTGCATGTTTTTGTCTGTGCTAGCTAGATTACAGTCATAGAATTAGACAGTTGTCCATATGTAGGGATACAAATAGGTAGGATTACATCCATCATACATAACCTGACATCCTGAAATATATTGTGGGTCACTTAAAGGGAGTTATACTGTGATTGATGAATAAAATGAAAAAGTCAGACATCATATAGTACATGACAATGTCTGTATCTCACATGGATCCAGAGATCTCCTCATTCATTGCTCCAGCTATTGTGAAACAATTTCCTCAGGATGGTAGATCAGGGGGTGTATTCTCTCGGGGGGCACTTCCGTTCTGCTACAGCTCGCTCCCTATAACTGTCACAGCTTCTAACAGTAGACCAAGGACAACATCTGCATGGAGTTTGTATGTTCTCCCCATGTTTGTGTGGGTATCCTCCGGATACTCTACTCCCATTTCCTCCCACACTCTAAAGATATACTGATAGGGAACTTAGATTGTGAGCCCCATTGGGAACAGAGTTGTGATAATGTCTGTAAAGTATAAATATATATATTTTATATATATATATATATATATATATATATATATATATGGTGGCAGCTGAAGGATGCAACTGAGCATGAGTGACCATCTCTGTAGGTGGACGTCCACATTACTATACAGATTAACAGATTAAGCACCAGGGGTCACCATTATAAGGAATGTGGGCATTCGCTTTGGTAGTTAGGATAAGCGGGTGCAGCACAGAGGCAAAGTACAAGTTTTTGGTTCAAAACATCAGTGTTTATTAACACGTGAAAGCAAAACAAAAAGCAAGTTGCTTGGTGATCGTTCACACACATGAAGGGTTTCACCTGCGTGTTACTTCACACCCTGTTGGAAGTTCTGCCTTGTCAAGTCCACAGGCAGGCGTTAGGCGGCCTGTTCCCCCTCACAGGGGTCTAAGCCCTCCATCCCGGCTCAAGCCGCGGATCCCAACACAGCCCTCAGATCACAGCACACAGACCTCCTGAGCTCCACTGTTAGACGGAGGTAATCCTCCCCACCTGGCAGTCCTGGCTGGTTTTTATGCCTGGCAAAACCCAGCCTGGAACCTGGGAAGTAGTCACCCACCCAGCACTTTGACTACGCCCAGTAAGAGCCATCCCGGATCAGCTATTACAGCCATACTAAGTATCAAGGTGTCAAACAGCAACTGCTGCTGACACATGAAAACCGGCTCTTACTCCACCGAGGCCAGGAACCTTGGTGACACGTACCTATCATCCACGATGATTCCTTGTACCTTCTTACAGGAAGTAAAGAAAAAATGTCTGTTCTCTCATGTTTATGTGGGTTTACTCTAAGACAACAGAGGAGAGATAAAAACTTGCATTATAAAATCAATCTGAAATCAGTTATTTATATTACATTTGAATGCTTAATTAACTTTTATTATTTGTTCAAGTGTAAAGGAATACAGATCTATGTATAACAGTATTGAGAAAAGATCAGAGATGATGATAATTATCATATAATTCTAAATTCATATTTTAAATAGATTTAATAATTAATTATGGTAAAATGTATCTTAACATGAATGTTCATACATTATGAAATACAGTATACATACTCATAGGGACTGTCCCTTGATTGGTGCTACAGCGTAGCAGAGCGAGCTATACTGCTTCCGCAACTCCTGGAGATACAAACTTAGTGTATTTTGTTATGACTACACTGTTTGCGTAGCTCCTATTTACTACATTGTGAGTTACAGAAACAAAGGAGCACCATCCAACCACACGGGGCAGGTGCTAAGTCCCAATCTCGCTATTTCCCCTTTATCATTGAGGCTATTTAACCAATCAGTAGTTGTTTTCAAGTATGAAAGAAAACAAAAGAAATGCAAATATGTATCATCTTCAAATAGCAATATGTCAACCCAGTCTGATCCAAAGTCATCTAGGAATGGAGTCTGCAATGGTACTAGAAATTGTGGCTTGGAGAGACCAATGGAAGCTCAACTTGTAATGTTTCAGCTACAACTAAATTAAAAAGAGGGTATGCATATTGACCACAAATTGCATATTCCACTGCTATATCATCTGGTTTCCAACGTAATCTGTTACTACCTAAGAAGATAGTTCATGAACCCTTGTTCGCAGTCAGTCCATTACTTATGAGGATCCACCCTCACTGGCTCTGATTTTCAGGCAGAATTTTATAAGGCGTGTACTTCATGCATGAACTTTTGCTTTGCAGTTTATAACCTTTATAGAAAATGTCTGGCTATTAGTTTGCTATAAATATTGCAAAATAGAGTTCGTAGTTACTTGTATTGCACAAAAATTGTACAACATTTCCAAGAATCTGTTATTTCTCAGGTGGTTTATCTATTCCACTGAGTAATGCAAGCAAGACATTCCTGCAAGTTTTACTTACTGAATGTAAAAATCTTTTGGTGACATTTTCGTGAAATTCAGATCGATCTTTACCTGAATTTGCTGTCATATTTATATGGCAACTTTAATTAAAGGGGTTGTCCCATCACAACAACCTATCCCCTATTCCAGTGATGGCTAACCTCTGGCACTCCAGCTGTGGTAAAACTACGACACCCAGAATGCTTCATTCATTTCTGTGGAGTTCTGAGAACAAACAAGCAAGTGTGCATCTTGGGAGTTGTAGTTTTACCACGGCTGGAGTGCTGGAGGTTAGCCACAACAGCCTTATCCTGTGCCTGATGCCGAAGATAGGAGAGCGCTTGTACTCTATCTCAGGCAGGCCCATATAGTTAAATGGAGCGGCAGCATGCATGAATGTCTGCCATGCCATTCAAATGGGGGAACACAGGCCCCCATTCTGGTGATCAGCAGTAGCCCCAGTGGTTGGACCCCCGCAAATAAGACACCTATCTCCTATCCTTAACGTATGTGAGCAGTGCTGTCCAATCCAAGAGCAGGGTAGTGTGTATCAGCTGGACTCAGAAGTGGTGAAGCCATCTTGGATGGTCAAAGTGGAGTATGAGAATTAGCAGATCTACAACTGAAAAAATGAGACAGAGGTTATCATGTAAGTATATTTATTTCCCAGATAATGCTAATAATTCTTGAACCAGAAGGTCTTGTTTCTACATGGTTTTTAGTTGATTATTTGAAATTTCCATTCTTTCTTCCCCTCTGAAATGAATCCCCCTAATGCAGCCTGCATTTCCCATGATGTTTCTGGCTTTTCAAAAACAAATGCACATTCTCTTCTCTAAAGGTTCCTTTACACAGGACGATACAGCAGCAGATTGTCGGGAAGGAAACGTTCCTTCCCAACAATCGCCTGCTCGTCAGTGGTGTAGACTGCTGCATTTACAGTACATAGCGCAATCTCCTCCACAGTATGGAGAGGAGCGAACACTAATGCAATCACTTTTCCCAATACTGATTATTGTTTGCTGGCAGCAGAGAGTGTTTACACAGCATGATCTCCTGCGTAAAAATAACGATTTTTTTGTCCGCATGAATTATCTATTACCCAATGAATGATTGTTTCGCTCGTTCATTGGGTAATTGGTGGCACCCTTACACCACCGGATCATCACTAACAAGCATTCCTATAAATGCTCGTTAGTAGAGTTGAGCGAACACCTGGATGTTCGGGTTCGACGAGTTCGGCCGAACTTTCGAAAAATGTTCGGGTTCGGGATCCGAACTCGACCCGAACTTCATCCCGAACCCGAACCCCATAGAAGTCAATGGGGACCCGAACTTTTGGGCACTAAAAAGGCTGTAAAACACACCCGGAAAGGGCTAGAGGGCTGCAAAAGGCAGCAAAATGTAGTTAAATCCCCTGCAAACAAATGTAGATAGGGAAATGATGAGTTAACATAAAATAAATAAAAATTAAACAATATTAATTGGAGTGAGGTCCCATAGCACAGAATCAGGCTTCAAGTCACCCACCAATGGAGAAGGTCACTTACTATTATTTTGACCACAGCACCCAGACAAAGGAGAGAGGTCCCACAGCAGAGAACCAGGCATCATATCACCCACCACAGGAGTAGGCCACCATTTAGTTACTTTGACCCCTACACCCAGACGGAGGAGAGAGGTTACACAGCAGAGAATCAGGCATTTAGATCACCCACCACAGGAGTAGGCCCCCATTGAATCAGACCCTGGCAACCATGTCAGATGGCACAACCATCAGCTTTATATCAATCAGCACAGGAGAAGGCGACTTTGAAAGACTTTGACCCCTACACCCAGATGGAGGAGAGAGGTTTCACAGCAGAGAATCAGGCATCATATCAACCACCACAGGAGAAGCCACCATTTAGTTACTTTGACCCCTGCACCCAGGAAGAGGAGAGAGGCACCACAGCACATATTCTGGCATCATATCAGCCACCACAGGAGAAGCCACCATTGAGTTACTTTGACCCCCGCACCCAGGAAGAGGAGAGAGGCACCACAGCACATATTCTGGCATCATATCAGCCACCACAGGAGAAGCCACCATTGAGTTACTTTGACCCCCGCACCCAGGAAGAGGAGAGAGGCACCACAGCACATATTCTGGCATCATATCAGCCACCACAGGAGAAGCCACCATTTAGTTACTTTGACCCCTTCACCCAAACAGAGGAGAGAGGTTCCACATCAGAGAATCAGGCATCATATCAACCACCACAGGAGTAGGCCACAATTTAGTTTATTTGACCCCTGCACCCAGGAAGAGGAGAGAGGCCCCACAGCACATATTCTGGCATCATATCTTACACCACAGGAGAAGGCCTCTTTCAGTGATTTAGGCCTTTGGACCCAGACAGAGGAGAGAGGTCAGAGATTAGCTTCATATCCCCCAGCACAGCAGAAGACCGCTTTATTTGACTTAGGCCTCAACACCGAGACAGAAGACAGAGGTAGCATGGCAGAGGTTATGGCTTCATGTCACCCGTTAGTTTAACCGGCCACTTTCATCTGGTTAGGCCCCGGCGCCCAGACAGAGAAGAGTTTCATTCAACTGTGGGTTTCATAAAATTTGTATCAAATAAAGAAGTGGCCCGTAGCACAACAAGACATGTTTTAGGCAGTTAATAAGGACTACTCTGCACAAGGGAGGGACAGGTCCTGTGGGATCCATGCCTGGTTCATCTTTATGAAGGTCAGCTTGTCCACGTTGGCTGTGGACAGGCGGCTGCGCTTGTCAGTAATGACGCCCCCTGCCGTGCTGAATACGCGTTCAGATAAAACGCTGGCCGCCGGGCAGGAAAGCACCTCCAAGGCATAACATGCTAACTCTGGCCACGTGGACAATTTCGAAACCCAGTAGTTGAATGGGGCCGAACCATCCGTCAGGATGTGGAGGGGTGTGCAGACATACTGTTCAACCATGTTAGTGAAATGCTGCCTCCTGCTAACACGTTCCGTATCAGGTGTCGGTGCAGATAGCTGTGGCGTGGAGACAAAACTTTTCCAAATTTCTGCCATGCTAACCCTGCCCTCAGATGAGCTGGCCGTGACACAGCTGCGTTGGCGACCTCTTGCCACTCCTCTGCCTTCACCTTCCACCTGTTCCCCTGTGACATGTGGGAATGCTCTCAAGAGCGCCTCTATCAGCGTGCGCTTGTACTCGCGCATCTTACGGTCGCGCTCCAGTTCAGGAATTAAAGTGGGCACATTGTCTTTATACCGGGGATCCAGCAGGGTGGCCACCCAGTAGTCTGCACACGTTAAAACGTGGGCAACTCTGCTGTCGTTGCGCAGGCATTGGAGCATATATTCGCTCATGTGGGCCAGGCTACCCATGGGTAAGGACAAGCTGTCCTCTGTGGGAGGCGTATCGTCATCGTCCACCGTATCCCCCCAGCCACGCACCAGTGATGGGCCTGGGCTGCCACCCCGCTGTGAACTTGCGTCATCCTCGTCCCCCTCCACCTCCTCCTCCTCCTCGTCCTCCAGTACAGTGCCTTGGCTGGCGACTTGTGAACCTGTCCTCTGCTGCTTAAACAAACCTCCCTCTGAGCCACTTCGAACAGACTGGCCCGAAAGTGTTAGAAACGAGCCCTCATCCTCCTCCTCCTCCTCCACCTGGGCCACCTCCTCTAACATCATTGCCCTAAGTGTTTTCTCAAGGAGACATAGAAGTGGTATTGTAACGCTGATAACAGTGTCATCGCCACTGGCCATGTTGGTGGAGTACTCGAAACAGCGCAGCAGGGCACACAGGTCTCGCATGGAGGCCCAATCATTGGTGGTGAAGTGGTGCTGTTCGGCAGTACGACTGACGCGAGCGTGCTGCAGCTGAAACTCCACTATGGCCTGCTGCTGCTCGCACAGTCTCTCCAGCATGTGCAAGGTGGAGTTCCACCGGGTGGGCACGTCGCATATGAGGCGGTGAGCGGGAAGGCCGAAGTTCCGCTGTAGCGCAGACAGGCGAGCAGCGGCAGTATGTGAACGGCGGAAGCGCGCACAGACGGCCCGCACTTTATGCAGCAGCTCTGACATGTTGGGGTAGTGGTGAATGAACCTCTGCACCACCAAGTTCAGCACATGCGCCAGGCAAGGGATGTGCGTCAAACCGGCTAGTCCCAGAGCTGCCACGAGATTTCGCCCATTATCGCATACCACCAGGCCTGGCTTGAGGCCCATCGGCAGAAACCACTCGTCGGTCTGTTGTTCAATACCCCGCCACAACTCCTGTGCGGTGTGGGGCCTGTCCCCCAAACATATGAGTTTCAGAATGGCCTGCTGACGTTTACCCCGGGCTGTGCTGAAGTTGGTGGTGAAGGTGTGTGGCTGACCGGATGAGCTGGTGGAAGCAGTGGAGGAGGAAGCCGAGTAGGAGGAGGAGGCTACAGGAGGCAGAGAATGATGCCCTGCGATCCTAGGGGGCGGAAGGACGTGCGCCAAGGAACTGTCCGCCGGGGGCCCAGCCGCCACTACATTCATCCAGTGTGCAGTTAGTGAGATATAGCGTCCCTGGCCGTGCTTACTGGTCCACGTATCTGTGGTTAGGTGGACCTTGCCACAAATGGCGTTGCGCAGTGCACACTTGATTTTATCGGACACTTGCATGTGCAGGGAAGGCACGGCTGTCTTGGAGAAGTAGTGGCGGCTGGGAACCACATACTGCGGGACAGCCATGGCCATCAGCTGTTTGAAGCTGTCTGTGTCCACCAGCCGGAATGACAGCATTTCAAAGGCCAGCAGTTTAGAAATGCTGGCGTTCAGGCCAAGGGCTCGAGGGTGACTCGGGGGGAATTTGCGCTTCCTCTCTAAGGTTTGAGATATTGAGAGCTGAACGCTGCTGTGTGATATAGTGGAGACGCTAGTTGACGGTGGCGGTGGTGGTGGTGTCGGTGGCACATCCTCTGTTTGCTGCTCGGCAGGTGGCAACATTCCTCTCGAGGCGGAAGCCGAGGCAGCAGCGGTAGAGGGAGCAGGGGGAGCCTCAGCGAGTGCCTGGTTTTTAAGGTGTGTACCCCACTGCAGTTCATGCTTTGCATGTAGATGCCTGGTCATGCAGGTTGTGCTGAGGTTCAGAACGTTAATGCCTCGCCTCAGGCTCTGATGGCAGAGCGTGCAAGTCACTCGGGTCTTGTCGGTAGGACATTGTTTAAAGAAGTGCCATGCCAGGGAACTCTTTGAAGCTGCCTTTGTGGGGCTGGGTCCCTGTTGGCGATGTCCAGTAGCAGGCGAACTCTGGGGGCGGCGGCTCGTCTGCTTTGGCCCCCTGCTCCCTCTTTGGCTTCGCTGTTGTCTCGGTCTCACCACTACCTCTTCCTCTGAACTGTGAAAGTCATCGCCACGACCTTCAGTCCATGTGGGGTCTAAGACCTCATCGTCCTCTGCATCGTCTTCCACCCAGTCTCCCTCCCTGACCTCCTCCTGTTCAGTCTGCACACTGCAAAAAGACGCGGCAGTGGGCACCTGTGTTTCGTCATCATCAGAGAGTCGGTGACTCTGCTGTGGTGGTATTCCCATGTCCTCTTCATCTGGAGACATAAGTGGTTGTGCGTCAGTGCATGGTATGTCTTCCTCCACTGGGGAAGGGCTAGGTGGACGCCCCTGGGAAACCCTGGAAGCAGAGTCTTCAAACAGAAGAAGAGACTGCTGCATAACTTGTGGCTCAGACCGTTTCCCTGATATGCTTGGGGGTGATGTGACAGACTGATGGGCTTGGTTTTCAGGTGCCACCTGTGCGCTTTCCGCAGAAGACTGGGTGGAAGACCATGTGGTGAACGTGCTGGAAGCACTGTCGGCCACCCAATCAATTAATGCCTGTACCTGCTCAGGCCTTACCATCCTAAGAGCGTCATTGGGCCCCACGAGATATTGCGGTACATTCTGCCGGCTAGTTGAGGGAGTTCGTTCCCTACTGTGTGCGCCTGGGGCCGAACGGCCACGTCCTCTACCAGCAACAGAGGCTCCACGGACACCACCACGACCGCGTCCTCGTCCCTTAATAGTATTTTTCTTCATTGTTGCGATTCAACTCGCACCACAATGAAATATATTATTTTTTATAAAAACAAAATCCCCTCACTGGAATACTTTCAGTCTTTTGACTGTATGGATTACAGATGGAATGACTGTTATATGTGAGTACCGCTTTCTTTGACAGATTCTAGTATGGGTACATATATGTTTTCCCAACCCCAGCACATTAGTTTGCTAATTCCAGATGTATGAAACGCAGGCCTAACTGTATCTAGTATATTGAACGCCAGATAAACTAACTTGGCCTTTTTTAAATAAAAAAAAAATTCCCTCACTGGAATACTTTCAGTCTTTTGACTGTATGGATTACAGATCGAATGACTGTTATATGTGAGTACCGCTTTCTTTGACAGATTCTAGTATGGGTACATATATGTTTTCCCAACCCCAGCACATTAGTTTGCTAATTCCAGATGTATGAAACGCAGGCCTAACTGTATCTAGTATATTGAACGCCAGATAAACTAACTTGGCCTTTTTTAAATAAAAAAAATTCCCTCACTGGAATACTTTCAGTCTTTTGACTGTATGGATTACAGATGGAATGACTGTTATATGTGAGTACCGCTTTCTTTGACAGATTCTAGTATGGGTACATATATGTTTTCCCAACCCCAGCACATTAGTTTGCTAATTCCAGATGTATGAAACGCAGGCCTAACTGTATCTAGTATATTGAACGCCAGATAAACTAACTTGGCCTTTTTTAAATAAAAAAAATTCCCTCACTGGAATACTTTCAGTCTTTTGACTGTATGGATTACAGATGGAATGACTGTTATATGTGAGTACCGCTTTCTTTGACAGATTCTAGTATGGGTACATATATGTTTTCCCAACCCCAGCACATTAGTTTGCTAATTCCAGATGTATGAAACGCAGGCCTAACTGTATCTAGTATATTGAACGCCAGATAAACTAACTTGGCCTTTTTTAAATAAAAAAAATTCCCTCACTGGAATACTTTCAGTCTTTTGACTGTATGGATTACAGATGGAATGACTGTTATATGTGAGTACCGCTTTCTTTGACAGATTCTAGTATGGGTACATATATGTTTTCCCAACCCCAGCACATTAGTTTGCTAATTCCAGATGTATGAAACGCAGGCCTAACTGTATCTAGTATATTGAACGCCAGATAAACTAACTTGGCCTTTTTTAAATAAAAAAAATTCCCTCACTGGAATACTTTCAGTCTTTTGACTGTATGGATTACAGATGGAATGACTGTTATATGTGAGTACCCGCTTTCTTTGACAGATTCTAGTATGGGTGCATATATGTTTTCCCAACCCCAGCACATTAGTTTGCTAATTCCAGATGTATGAAACGCAGGCCTAACTGTATCTAGTATATTGAACGCCAGATAAACTAACTTGGCCTTTTTTAAATAAAAAAAAAATTCCCTCACTGGAATACTTTCAGTCTTTTGACTGTATGGATTACAGATGGAATGACTGTTATATGTGAGTACCGCTTTCTTTGACAGATTCTAGTATGGGTACATATATGTTTTCCCAACCCCAGCACATTAGTTTGCTAATTCCAGATGTATGAAACGCAGGCCTAACTGTATCTAGTATATTGAACGCCAGATAAACTAACTTGGCCTTTTTTAAATAAAAAAAATTCCCTCACTGGAATACTTTCAGTCTTTTGACTGTATGGATTACAGATGGAATGACTGTTATATGTGAGTACCGCTTTCTTTGACAGATTCTAGTATGGGTACATATATGTTTTCCCAACCCCAGCACATTAGTTTGCTAATTCCAGATGTATGAAACGCAGGCCTAACTGTATCTAGTATATTGAACGCCAGATAAACTAACTTGGCCTTTTTTAAATAAAAAAAATTCCCTCACTGGAATACTTTCAGTCTTTTGACTGTATGGATTACAGATGGAATGACTGTTATATGTGAGTACCGCTTTCTTTGACAGATTCTAGTATGGGTACATATATGTTTTCCCAACCCCAGCACATTAGTTTGCTAATTCCAGATGTATGAAACGCAGGCCTAACTGTATCTAGTATATTGAACGCCAGATAAACTAACTTGGCCTTTTTTAAATAAAAAAAATTCCCTCACTGGAATACTTTCAGTCTTTTGACTGTATGGATTACAGATGGAATGACTGTTATATGTGAGTACCGCTTTCTTTGACAGATTCTAGTATGGGTACATATATGTTTTCCCAACCCCAGCACATTAGTTTGCTAATTCCAGATGTATGAAACGCAGGCCTAACTGTATCTAGTATATTGAACGCCAGATAAACTAACTTGGCCTTTTTTAAATAAAAAAAATTCCCTCACTGGAATACTTTCAGTCTTTTGACTGTATGGATTACAGGTGGAATGACTGTTATATGTGAGTACCGCTTTCTTTGACAGATTCTAGTATGGGTACATATATGTTTTCCCAACCCCAGCACATTAGTTTGCTAATTCCAGATGTATGAAACGCAGGCCTAACTGTATCTAGTATATTGAACGCCAGATAAACTAACTTGGCCTTTTTTAAATAAAAAAAAAATTCCCTCACTGGAATACTTTCAGTCTTTTGACTGTATGGATTACAGATGGAATGACTGTTATATGTGAGTACCGCTTTCTTTGACAGATTCTAGTATGGGTACATATATGTTTTCCCAACCCCAGCACATTAGTTTGCTAATTCCAGATGTATGAAACGCAGGCCTAACTGTATCTAGTATATTGAACGCCAGATAAACTAACTTGGCCTTTTTTAAATAAAAAAAATTCCCTCACTGGAATACTTTCAGTCTTTTGACTGTATGGATTACAGATGGAATGACTGTTATATGTGAGTACCGCTTTCTTTGACAGATTCTAGTATGGGTACATATATGTTTTCCCAACCCCAGCACATTAGTTTGCTAATTCCAGATGTATGAAACGCAGGCCTAACTGTATCTAGTATATTGAACGCCAGATAAACTAACTTGGCCTTTTTTAAATAAAAAAAATTCCCTCACTGGAATACTTTCAGTCTTTTGACTGTATGGATTACAGATGGAATGACTGTTATATGTGAGTACCGCTTTCTTTGACAGATTCTAGTATGGGTACATATATGTTTTCCCAACCCCAGCACATTAGTTTGCTAATTCCAGATGTATGAAACGCAGGCCTAACTGTATCTAGTATATTGAACGCCAGATAAACTAACTTGGCCTTTTTTAAATAAAAAAAATTCCCTCACTGGAATACTTTCAGTCTTTTGACTGTATGGATTACAGATGGAATGACTGTTATATGTGAGTACCGCTTTCTTTGACAGATTCTAGTATGGGTACATATATGTTTTCCCAACCCCAGCACATTAGTTTGCTAATTCCAGATGTATGGAACGCAGGCCTAACTGTATCTAGTATATTGAACGCCAGATAAACTAACTTGGCCTTTTTTAAATAAAAAAAAAATTCCCTCACTGGAATACTTTATGGCTTTTCACTGTATGGATAACAGGTGGACTGGTATTAGTAGGGGTGACACAAGCACACCCAAGTCCCTGATGTAGGATTTCTATGGCACAGACCACTATTACAAGTGATTAATGGACGTTGGGAGAGATTGTGCTGCAGCACTAGTCTCAAGATGGCCGCCGCCTATCAGCCCAGTAACATGTGCCACAAAATGGTCTGCACAACCTTTAAAAAAAATAGCCTTGGACTGTGCTGCTAAATCGCTATTGGTCTGAATCCCAGGTGTAGATGTCTGACTTGTTTGGAGCTTTGGAATGCACACTGTGGCAGCTTCTGCTGCAGCACTACAAGTCGCAAAATGGCGGCCGGCGGTCAGCCCAGGTACATGTGGATGGAAAAATCACTCTGGCCACTCTAAAAATAGCCAATCCCTATCAAAAAAGCAGCTCAGCTGCAGTTGTTCAGATGAATCACAGGTGGAGGAGAGAAATTTGCTTCCAGTTATTCAATTATCCCTGCCTATTCTCGCCCTAGCATCAGCTGCGTCTATCCCTGTTCTATTCACATCGGGAGTGAGCACGTCCCGACGTGCGCACAAGCTTATAAAGAGGCTGAGTCACATGCTGCACTTGGCCAATCACAGCCTTGCCAATAGTAGGCATGGCTGCGATGGCATCTTAGGGCAAGTAGTATGATGCATGTTGATTGGCTGCTTTGCAGCCTTTCAAAATGCGCCAAAATACATGCCGAACGACGAACCCGAACCCGAACTTTTACGAAAAAGTTCGGGTTCGGGTCCGTGTCACGAACACCCCAAAATTCGGTACGGACCCGAACTATGCTCGAACTGTTCGCTCAACACTACTCGTTAGCGTTAATTTTACAGATTCTCAAACCATGTAAAGGGCCCTTTAGTCCTATCTAATTGCAGTCAATGAAACCAAGATTCTTTTTGGCCTCAATTCTAAGCATCATGTATGGAGGGAACCAGACACAGCTCATCACCTGCCCAATATCATCTCTACAGTGAAGCATGGTGGTGGCTTAAGGTTCACCTTCCAACAAGACAATGACTCTTGGCTTAGGGACAACTCTGAGTGGCCCAGCCATACCCTAATCATCTCTGGAGAGCAGAGCTGGGACAAGGCCATTTGGTGCCCAGGGCGAAGATGGCAAACTGCGCCCCCCCCCCCCCCCCCCCCCGTTTTTAAGAAAGAATCAATGTTGTTTCAAAACAAGAATATACTTAAAGCAATAGAACAAAGGACTGTGGGACTTTGAAAGTCACAGACACTATAAAGTTCCCCCCCATCATCATGTGCCAGTATAAAGTCCCCCCCATCATCATGTGCCAGTTTTGTAATAAGCCCCCCCAATGTGCCAGTAACACTATTGTAAAAAAAAACAAAAAAAAACCACTTATACTTACCTAAGTGTCAGCGATGCGATGCAGCCTCTTCCTGTGTCCCACGCTGTAATGTAAGGCTCAGGCGGCACGATGACGTCATTGCGCCGGCCTCTGATAGGCTGCCGGCCTAGTGCCTGCAGCCAGCGGCGTACATAAAAATCACTGGGCCCCATAGCAGGAATCTAAATTGGGCCCCCATTCCCCTTTTATAGCCCCTCCCTTTGTTCCATGAACTATTCTTGCTGCTGCGTTTTATAATTTATGCCATCAGGGCCGGAATGGGATTACAAAACAGCCCTGGCACACAAAAGAGGTATAATAGATGCAGATGTATATTATATACAGCAGTGTACAGTTATGTGAGGTACGCGGTATAATAGATGCAGTGTGTACAGGTATATAGTATATTCCCTAGTGTTCTGATATGTGAGGTACAGGGTATAATAGATGCAGTGTGTACAGGTATATAGTAAATACAGCAGTCTATTGACACCTCGTACCTCACATATCAGTACACTGCTGTATATACTATATATCTGTACACACTGCATCTATTATACCTCGTACCTCACATATATAGTATATACAGAAGTGTACTGATATCTGTACACACAGCATCTATTATACCTCATACCTCACATATCAGTGCACTGCGGTATATACTATATATCTGTACATATTGCATGTATAATACTGTGTAATATATGCAGTGTGTGTGCATGTATGTGTGTGTATATATATATATATATATATATACAGAGCAGTGTATTGATGTGACACATAGAAGGTATAATACTGTAGATGCAGTGTTTATAGAAATATGTGGTCAGTTATGCATTATAGTCACTGTGAGGTACATGAGGTAGTGGTAACTGTCTGAAGTAGTATACATGAGTGAGCAATGAGTAAAAACAGGGCATGGAGGGGGGGGGGGGGGGGGTAAATGATGAAAAGTGGAGGACCTCCTCTTACCTCTCCATTCCAGTCTGTATGGATCAATACAGAGCTGCTTGTGAACTTTTAATACTTGCTGTTAGGGGTTGAAGGACCTGTGATGATGTCATCACAGGTCCTGGCAGATGTACCTTTGAAACCTAGGAACTACACCATTTTTGGTGCAGTTCCTTTGCTAGATTCTGCAGGACCTGTGATGTTGAAGATGATGTCATCACAGGTCCTGGCAGATGCACTGTTCTAACCTGGGAACTACACTTTACACTGTGCAGTTCCCTTACAGGACCTGTGATGACATCATCAAAGGTCCTTTAGCTTTAGAAAGGTAAACAGGAGTAATTAGGGGGCGGGGCCTCTCCTCCACTTCGGTGCCTGCCTGCAGCCTATCAGAGGAAAGGGAAGGGACACGCCTCTCCCTCCCCTGCACCTCCGCTGGCACAGACAGTTTACAATGGAGATGAGCGCAATGGAAGCGCTCATCTCCCTGTGCCCGGCGGCGGCTGCTCACTTGGGGGGGGGGTCATTTTAGTTGGGGGGGCACATGGGGGGGCACAGCATGATGTAGGGGGGGCCGTGGCTGGCACTTCACCTGCGCCCCCCTCCTGTCCGCAAATGGTAGCGCCCAGGGCACCCGCTCCTTCGGCCCCTGCCTTGTACCGGCCCTGCTGGAGAGACCTGAAAATGGTTGTCCACTGACGGGTCCATCCAACCTGACAGAGCTTGAGAGGATCTGCAAAGAAGAATACCGAAGAAAACTGAAGGCTGTGATCATTGCCAAAGGTGCCTCAACTAAGGGGCAAGATAGTATTTCATTAGTATTTTATTTTCAATAAATTAGCAAAGATTTTGTACATCCTGTTCTCCCTTTCAATCCCCGTGTCATTATGGGGGATTGTGTGCAGAATACAGGGCCGGCGCCACCTGTAAGGCGACCTAGGCAGCCGCCTAGGGCGCAATTTAGCAGGGGGCGCAGGCCCTGTCCGGTTTAAAAAAAAAGCGTTGGTTAAGTGGCGGCCGGGCCGGTCCTGCCGCAAGTTTTTTTTAAAGTACGGCGGCGGGCGCTCCCGCGCACCGCGCGGCTGCCGCACTGCCCAGGCTGGCGCGTCTATGATTGTGCACCGCCTGGGCGCAGCCTGAAGAGAGGGACTGACAGGAGGGAAGCGCCTCTAATGTAGCGTGGCCGAGCTCTGTTCGGTCCGAGGTACAGGAGCTTTTGTTTCCTGTACCTGGCCGGGCTGACAGGAAGTGCTCACTTAGTGTGTACTTCCTTTCAGTTTGGCCGGGTACAGGAAACAAATGCTCCTGTACCGCGGACCGAACAGAGCTCGGCCACGCTACACTAGATGTGGGGGGGAATGAGAGTGACAAGGGAGGGGGGGGGAAATGAGAGTGACAAGGGGGAAGGAAATGAGAGTGACAAGGGAGTGGGGGGGAATGAGAGTGACAAGGGAGTGGGGGGGAATGAGAGTGACAAGGGAGGGGGGAAGGGAATGAGAGTGACAAGCGAGGGGGGAGGAAATGAGAGTAACAAGGGAGTAGGGGGAGAAATGAGAGTGACAAGGGAGGGGGGGAATGAGAGTGACAAGGGAGGGGGGAAATGAGAGTGACAAGGGAGGGGGGAATGAGAGTGAAAATGGAGGGGGGAAATGAGAGTGACAAGGGAGGGGGGAATGAGAGTGACAAGGGAGGGGGGGGAATGAGAGTGACAAGGGAGGGGGGAATGAGAGTGACAAGGGAGAGGGGAATGAGAGTGACAAGGGAGGGGGAGAGAGTGACAAGGGGCGGGGTGAGAAAGAGAGTGACAAGGGAGGGGGATAAGAGTGACAAGGGAGGGGGATAAGAGTGACAAGGGAGGGAGGGGGGAGAAGAGAGTGACAAGGGAGGGGGGAGAAGAAAGTCGCAAGGGAGGGGGGAGAGACTGACAAGGGAGGGAGGGGGGAGAGTGACAAAGGAGGGAGGGGGGGAAGAGAGTGACAAGGGAGGGGGGAGAGAGAGTGACAAGGGAGGGGGGAAGAGAGTGACAAGGGAGGGGGGAAGAGAGTGACAAGGGAGGGAGGGGGGAAGAGAGTGACAAGGGAGGGAGGGGGGGAGAGAGTGACAAGGAAGGGAGGGGGGAGAGAGTGACAAGGGAGGGAGGGGGGGAGAAGAGAGTGACAAGGGAGAGAGGGGGGAGAAGAGAGTGACAAGGGAGGGAGGGGGGAGAAGAGAGTGACATGGGAGGGAGGGGGAGAAGAGAGTGACAAGGGAGGGAGGGGGGAGAAGAGAGTGACAAGGGAGAGGGGGAGAAGAGAGTGACAAGGGAGGGAGGAGAAGAGAGTGACAAGGGAGGGGGGGAGAAGAGAGTGACAAGGAAGGGGGGAGAAGAGAGTGACAAGGGATGGGGGGCGAAGAGAGTGACAAGGGATGGGGGGAGAAGAGAGTGACAAGAGAGGGGGGAGAAGAGTGTGACAAGCGAGGGGGGGAGAAGAGAGTGACAAGGGAGGGGGGAGAAGAGAGTGACAAGGGATGGGGGGAGAAGAGAGTGACAAGGGATGGGGGGAGAAGAGAGTGACAAGGGATGGGGGGGAGAAGAGAGTGACAAGAGAGGGGGGGGAGAAGAGTGTGACAAGCGAGGGGGGGAGAAGAGAGTGACAAGGGAGGGAGGGGGGGGAGAAGAGAGTGACAAGGGATGGAGGGGGGGGAGAAGAGAGTGACAAGGGAGGGGGGGGGAGAAGAGAGTGACAAGGGAGGGGGGGAGAAGAGAGTGACAAGAGAGTCCCCAGAGCCAGACCAAGAGCCAGACTGCAGCCAGAGACCAGATCATCTTATTGTCCTGGAGGTAAGTAGACAATGCAATATGTTTATTATTTAATTGTTTAGCTATTAATACTACATTGGAAACTAATTTACCTCACATTAAAAGGACACTATAGTCCCAGAACCACTACAGTTTAATGTAGTGGTACTGGTGTCTATAGCCTGTTCCTGCAGAGAAAAGACACTGTGCAGTACTGGTGTTAAAGGAGCACTATAGTGCCAGGAAAACAAAATCATTTTCCTGGCACTATATAGTTGTTAGGAGCTGGGCACCCTCGTGTCCCCCTCCCACTGGGCTGAAGGGGTTAAAACCCCTTCAGCCACTTACCTTTCTCTATTGCCGGCACTGGGAACTCTTCTCCCCGATCCTCCTCTCAGCTGCGAATGCGCATGCGCACGCATTCAAAACTATGTTCCGCGTCTTCCCACTGTAATTTTCACAGTGAGAATCGCGGAAGCACAAGAAGCTTGATTAATCCTAAGGGAAACATAGCAGTTCTTTTAATTTAAATGCTGAGAAAGGGGTGGAACATATGTGATGTCATGATATGGGCAGATCATCTGATAAGGGGGGGGGGCGGCAATTTTTATCTTGCCTAGGGCGGCATACACTTCAATATTAACATTTCTTTTTTTACAGCAAATGATAGTTTGAATTCACTTGCAGGCACCGAAGAAAAGTATGCCTGACATTTGGGAGACTGCATACATATACCTTTGTCAAAAAACAAGCTTTAGGTAAAAAACTAAATTCCCAAAAGCATACAAAAAGGTGTTGTACAAGGGTCTTAGTTACTAGCAGATTGCATTACATTGCTATTGTTATGCTTTTCTAATATCTTTTTTTCAAGTAGTTCCAAAAGTGGAGCTATCCACTCACTATTAGTTAGAAACAGGCTCGGACTGGCCCACCGGGGAGCCTGGGAAATCCTCGGTGGGCCCCCAAACCAGCAAGTGAGCTTCCTTGCTTAGAAGCTGTGTGTGATAAGCTCCGCCCCTGCACACAGTAGGATGCATGCTGTCTGCGATTCATCCTAAATGAGAAGGAGGGCTCCACACCAGCGCTGATTCATGGGAACTGACAGGTTTTGTGTAATCAGCACTCCTGGTCAGAGTAAGGCTGTTTACACATGATCTGATTTTCATAAAGTCACAGCAAAAAAAAAAAGGCATTTTGCTGTGATTTTATGTAAATTAGATCATGAGGAAACAGCCTTACTCTGACCAGGACTGCTGATTTGTCTAAAACCTGTCAGTCAATAGCACTGACAGCCTCTCCTCCAATGAGGCAGCTCTGCTAGAAGGACTGCTGCCTATGTGATCAGTCTGGAGCCCAGCTGCTGTGAGGGGGAGGAGCCTGGCTCAGGACCTGGGGACACAACTAGCAACACAGAGGGCCATGAGGTGAGGAAGGAATCTACACGTATTGTAATTGGTTTCAAAAAGTGCCTGCATGTATGACAGTGTGTGTATGTAAGCGTGCTGCTTGTATGACAGTGTGTGTATGAAAGGGTGCCTGCATATATGACAGTGTGTGTATGTAAGAGTGCCTGCATGTATGACAGTGTATGTATGTAAGAGTACCTGCATGTACGGCAGTGTGTGTATGAAAGGGTGCCTGGATGTATGACAGTGTGTGTATGAAAGGGTGCCTGCATGTAGGGCAGTGTGTGTATGAAAGGATGCCTGTATGTATGACAGTGTATGTAAGAGTGCCTGCATGTATGACAGTGTGTGTATATGTAAGAGTACATGCATGTATGACAGTGTGTGTAGGAAAGGGTGCCTGCATATATGACAGTGTGTGTATGTAAGAGTGCTGCATGTATGACAGTGTGTGTGTGTAGGTAAGAGTGCCTGCATGTATGACAGTGTGTGTATGAAAAGGTGCCTGCATGTATGACAGTGTGTGTATGTAAGAGTGATGCATGTATGACAGTGTGTGTGTATGTAAGAGTGCATGCATGTATGACAGTGTGTGTATGAAAGGGTGCCTGCATATATGACAGTGTGTGTATGTAAGAGTGCTGCATGTATGACAGTGTGTGTATTTAAGAGTGCCTGCATGTATGACAGTGTGTGTATGTAAGAGTGCATGCATGTATGAAAGTGTATATGCAAGGGTGCCAGCATGTATGACAGTGTGTGTATAAAAGGGTGCCTGCATGTATGACAGTATGTGTATGTAAAAGTGCCTGCATGTTTGGTACTGGCATCCCTGGATCCGATGAAAGCTGTAATGGCACCGGACGGGGTTAAAAGCAGAGTGTGCACCTACATACAGGTTGTGCTGACCCAATCCCCCACAATTTTTCTTTGTAGTATATATTGGAGGTGTGGCGATCTCCTTGGAGTCATGCACACCTGACCAGTCAATCTGTCCTGGAGGCTGGTTTTAAAGTCAGTATAAAACTGAGTCTGCTTATATAGAACCTACCAGTAGCCATTTGGCTCCAGGAGAAGTATATGGTGGGCTCAGCGTGCATGTTGGTACTTGCATCCCTGGATCCGATGAAAGCTGTAATGGCACCGGACGGGGTTAAAAGCAGAGTGTGCTTGGCTTGCATGCTGACCTGCATTCCCTGGACTTTGTGTGGCTGTCATTGCCCATAAACAGGTAGGAACTAGTGTTAGGGACCACTCAGTAGAGGCGACCTTGACGTGGCGAGTGGCTTATTGCGCTTTGGCCAAAATGTACACCAATGCCTCATCCAGCATGGAGGCAGGGCAGAATGCTGGATGCAGAGTGCGATCACATTTGTATTTTCCGTTTGTATATGTATTTCGCCATAGTGATGTGCACCTACATACAGGTTGTGCTGACCCAATCCCCCACATTTTTTCTTTGTAGTATATATTGGAGGCGTGGCGATCTCCTTGGAGTCATGCACACCTGACCAGTCAATCTGTCCTGGAGGCTGGTTTTAAAGTCAGTATAAAACTGAGTCTGCTTATATAGAACCTACCAGTAGCCATTTGGCTCCAGGAGAAGTATATGGTGGGCTCAGCGTGCATGTTGGTACTTGCATCCCTGGATCCGATGAAAGCTGTAATGGCACCGGACGGGGTTAAAAGCAGAGTGTGCTTGGCTTGCATGCTGACCTGCATTCCCTGGACTTTGTGTGGCTGTCATTGCCCATAAACAGGTAGGAACTAGTGTTAGGGACCACTCAGTAGAGGCGACCTTGACGTGGCGAGTGGCTTATTGCGCTTTGGCCAAAATGTACACCAATGCCTCATCCAGCATGGAGGCAGGGCAGAATGCTGGATGCAGAGTGCGATCACATTTGTATTTTCCGTTTGTATATGTATTTCGCCATAGTGATGTGCACCTACATACAGGTTGTGCTGACCCAATCCCCCACATTTTTTCTTTGTAGTATATATTGGAGGCGTGGCGATCTCCTTGGAGTCATGCACACCTGACCAGTCAATCTGTCCTGGAGGCTGGTTTTAAAGTCAGTATAAAACTGAGTCTGCTTATATAGAACCTACCAGTAGCCATTTGGCTCCAGGAGAAGTATATGGTGGGCTCAGCGTGCATGTTGGTACTTGCATCCCTGGATCCGATGAAAGCTGTAATGGCACCGGACGGGGTTAAAAGCAGAGTGTGCTTGGCTTGCATGCTGACCTGCATTCCCTGGACTTTGTGTGGCTGTCATGGGCCATAAACAGGTAGGAACTAGTGTTAGGGACCACTCAGTAGAGGCGACCTTGACGTGGTGAGTGGCTTATTACGCTTTGGCCAAAATGTACACCAATGCCTCATCCAGCATGGAGGCAGGGCAGAATGCTAGATGCAGAGTGCGATCACATTTGTATTTTCCGTTTGTATATGTATTTCGCCATAGTGATGTGCACCTACATACAGGTTGTGCTGACCCAATCCCCCACATGGTTTCAAAAAGTGCCTGCATGTATGACAGTGTGTGTATGTAAGCGTGCTGCTTGTATGACAGTGTGTGTATAAAAGGGTGCCTGCATATATGACAGTGTGTGTATGTAAGAGTGCCTGCATGTATGACAGTGTATGTATGTAAGAGTACCTGCATGTATGGCAGTGTGTGTATGAAAGGGTGCCTGGATGTATGACAGTGTGTGTATGAAAGGGTGCCTGCATGTAGGACAGTGTGTGTCTGAAAGGATGCCTGTATGTATGACAGTGTATGTAAGAGTGCCTGCATGTATGACAGTGTATACAGTGGGGGAAATAATTATTTGACCCCTCACTGATTTTGTAAGTTTGTCCAATGAAAAAGAAATGAAAAGTCTCAGAACAGTATCATTTCAATGGTAGGTTTATTGTAACAGTGGCAGATAGCACATCAAAAGGAAAATCGAAAAAATAACTTTAAATAAAAGATAGCAACTGATTTGCATTTCATTGAGTGAAATAAGTATTTGAACCCTAGAAGGTGCTGTGGTCTGATGAGACCAAAATAGAGCTCTTTGGCATTAACTCAACTCGCTGTGTTTGGAGGAAGAAAAATGCTGCCTATGACCCCCAAAACACCGTCCCCACCGTCAAGCATGGGGGTGGAAACATTTTGCTTTGGGGGTGTTTTTCTGCTAAGGGCACAGGACAACTTATTCGCATAAACGGGAAAATGGACGGAGCCATGTATCGTGAAATCCTGAGCGACAACCTCCTTCCCTCTGCCAGGAAACTGAAAATGGGTCGTGGATGGGTGTTCCAGCACGACAATGACCCAAAACATACAGCAAAGGCAACAAAGGAGTGGCTCAAGAAGAAGCACATTAAGGTCATGGAGTGGCCTAGTCAGTCTCCGGACCTTAATCCAATCGAAAACCTATGGAGGGAGCTCAAGCTCAGAGTTGCACAGAGACAGCCTCGAAACCTTAGGGATTTAGAGATGATCTGCAAAGAGGAGTGGACCAACATTCCTCCTAAAATGTGCGCAAACTTGGTCATCAATTACAAGAAACGTTTGACCTCTGTGCTTGCAAACAAGGGTTTTTCCACCAAGTATTAAGTCTTTTTTTGTTAGAGGGTTCAAATACTTATTTCACTCAATGAAATGCAAATCAGTTGCTATCTTTTATTTAAAGTTATTTTTTCGATTTTCCTTTTGATGTGCTATCTGCCACTGTTACAATAAACCTACCATTGAAATGATACTGTTCTGAGACTTTTCATTTCTTTGTCATTGGACAAACTTACAAAATCAGTGAGGGGTCAAATAATTATTTCCCCCACTGTATATATGTAAGAGTACATGCATGTATGACAGTGTGTGTATGATAGGGTGCCTGCATATATGACAGTGTGTGTGTATGTAAGAGTGCCTGCATGTATGACAGTGTGTGTATGAAAAGGTGCCTGCATGTATGACAGTGTGTGTATGTAAGAGTGATGCATGTATGACAGTGTGTGTGTATGTAAGAGTGCATGCATGTATGACAGTGTGTGTATGAAAGGGTGCCTGCATATATGATAGTGTGTGTATGTAAGAGTGCTGCATGTATGACAGTGTGTGTATGTAAGAGTGCCTGCATGTATGAGTGTGTATAAAAGGGTGCCTGCATGTATGACAGTATGTGTATATAAAAGTGCCTGCATGTTTGACAGTGTGTGTATGAAAGGGTGCCTACATGTATGACAGTATGTGCATGCAAGAGTCCCTGCATGTATGACAGTGTGTGTATGTAAGAGTGCCTGCATATATGACAGTGTGTGTAAGAGTGCCTGCATGTATGACAGTGTCTGAATGTAAGAGTACATGCATGTATGACTGTGTGTATGTAAGAGTACATGCATGTGTGACAGTGTGTGTATGTAAAAGTGCCTGCATGTTTGACAGTGTATGTATGAAAGGGTGCCTGCATGTATGACAGTGTGTGTATGTAAGAGTGCTGCATGTATGACAGTGTGTGTATATGTAAGTGTCTGCATGTATGACAGTGTGTGTATGTAAGTGTCTGCATGTATGACAGTGTGTGTATGTAAAAGTACATGCATGTATGACAGTGCCGGCATGTGTAGAAGTATGTGTGTAACAGAGTTCTGTTGCTATATCTATGCACAAAGCTTGGTTCTAAGTACTGAGCTTAGTATTGTTATGGTATCTAAGTACAGCGCATGGTATTGCTATGGTATCTAAGTGCAGAGCTTGGTATTGTTATGGTATCTAAGTGCAAAGCTTAGTATTGTTATGGTATCTAAGTACTGAGCTTGGTATTGTTATGGTATCTAAGTACTGAGCTTGGTATTGTTATGGTATCTAAGTACTGAGCTTGGTATTGCTATGGTATCTAAGTGCCGAGCCTGGTATTGTTATGGTATCTAAGTGCAGAGCTTGGTATTGTTATGGTATCTAAGTACAGCGCTTGGTATTGTTATGGTATCTAAGTAAAGAGATTGGTATTATTATGGTATCTAAGTACTGAGCTTGGTATTGCTATGGTATCTAAGTACAGAGCTTGGTATTGTTATGGTATCTAAGTACAGAGCTTGGTATTGTTATGGTATCTAAGTACAGCGCTTGGTATTGCTATGGTATCTAAGTGCAGAGCTTGGTATTGTTATGGCATCTAAGTACTGAGCTTGGTATTGTTATGGTATCTAAGTACAGCGCTTGGTATTGTTATGGTATCTAAGTACAGCGCTTGGTATTGTTATGGTATCTAAGTACTGAGCTTGGTATTGTTATGGTATCTAAGTACTGAGCTTGGTATTGCTATGGTATCTAAGTGCCGAGCCTGGTATTGTTATGGTATCTAAGTGCAGAGCTTGGTATTGTTATGGTATCTAAGTACAGCGCTTGGTATTGTTATGGTATCTAAGTAAAGAGATTGGTATTATTATGGTATCTAAGTACTGAGCTTGGTATTGCTATGGTATCTAAGTACAGAGCTTGGTATTGTTATGGTATCTAAGTACAGAGCTTGGTATTGTTATGGTATCTAAGTACAGCGCTTGGTATTGCTATGGTATCTAAGTGCAGAGCTTGGTATTGTTATGGCATCTAAGTACTGAGCTTGGTATTGTTATGGTATCTAAGTACAGCGCTTGGTATTGTTATGGTATCTAAGTACAGCGCTTGGTATTGTTATGGTATCTAAGTACTGAGCTTGGTATTGTTATGGTATCTAAGTACTGAGCTTGGTATTGCTATGGTATCTAAGTGCCGAGCCTGGTATTGTTATGGTATCTAAGTGCAGAGCTTGGTATTGTTATGGTATCTAAGTACAGCGCTTGGTATTGTTATGGTATCTAAGTAAAGAGATTGGTATTATTATGGTATCTAAGTACTGAGCTTGGTATTGCTATGGTATCTAAGTACAGAGCTTGGTATTGTTATGGTATCTAAGTACAGAGCTTGGTATTGTTATGGTATCTAAGTACAGCGCTTGGTATTGCTATGGTATCTAAGTGCAGAGCTTGGTATTGTTATGGCATCTAAGTACTGAGCTTGGTATTGTTATGGTATCTAAGTACAGCGCTTGGTATTGTTATGGTATCTAAGTACAGCGCTTGGTATTGTTATGGTATCTAAGTACTGAGCTTGGTATTGTTATGGTATCTAAGTACTGAGCTTGGTATTGTTATGGTATCTAAGTACTGAGCTTGGTATTGTTATGGTATCTAATGTGGCAATGTGAACATTGAGGTGGTGTTTCCCCAGGTTCCAGTCCGGGACTTAGGGCATGCTCATGTCCAGGGATCCTATTTAATCCTGCTACTGGATCTTGGGTGTGTCTCACTCTGGAGAGTGTGCAGACAGAGGCCTGGTGAGGCTCTGTCAGTGTGGTCTCAGCTAGGCAAGGCTGAGGGGACACGAGGCTAGGCAATAGCCTGGACTTTGGGGGACTTGCACACAGAAGGCTGGAGTGGCTCTGTGTGGTCTGAGCCGGGAGGGCTGAGAGACCACTATCCCACAAGAGACACTGGTGTGGGAACAGCCTGGAGGCTGCTGGAGGTTGGGCTGGGAAAGCCGCATCTCATCACGGGTGTGAACTGTGTTACGCTTTAGGTGAGTCAGGGAAACCTATGTGTTTAGATAGGGCCCAGACGGGCAAGGTATTTTATTTTGGCTTTGTGTGTTTTTCTTTATGCCGTGTGCCACAATAAAGCACAGTTTGGCCCCTAAATCCTGGTGTCTGTGAAGAAGTGTATGATTGCAACCACCGGAAAAGAGCTAATCCCCCACACTAAGTACTGAGCTTGAAGGGGGTGCCTAAGTTCAAATTTTTGAGGCCAAACTACAGGGATGCTGTTAAAATAAAAATGGAGAAAAAACCACTTAAACTCACCATCCTGATGTCACGACTGTGACTGATCCAGACAGGTCTGGGAGGAGAAGGTCGCAGCGACTTGCTACTCGCGATAGCTTGTGAGTTTGCTCCGTGGTTCAGGGTATGTCATCTGGGTTTTGCCTTGTGAACCTTTTTGTCCTGACTGGGAGTTTGTAGGCATCCTTCTCAGGTGAGTCCTGTCTGCCACTCCCAGCTACTATATTAGTTTCAGTTTCACTTGCAGTCATTGCCAGATATAGTCCTTACTTCCAGTGCTACTCTGACCTTGGAAGGAGATCGTTTGGTGGTGTTGCTGTGGAGCTCTTGTCCGGCGTGGACTGTCGTGTTTGGGATCGCCTTCTCTGCTCGTGACTGGATAAGTCTATCTCTGCTGTTGTTTGTTTGTTGCTGTCTTCCCCTGTTGTTTTCCTAGACGTGAGTGATGGTGACTAGCGCTCCCATCGGCCTTTCCTCAGTCCAGTCTTGTTAGGGCGACTGAGGGTTTAGGCATCCTGCTCGCCGCACGGGTTCACACCCCGTCTAGGGTATCAGGGCAGACAGGTGCCAGCTTAGGGTTAGTCAGGGGTGGCCATTCTATTTCCCATCCGTAGATAAGGGTCCCCCTTCCCCTCCGTCTGGTGCGACACGACTGCTGCTGGGATAGCGGTCGTGACAGTATATCTGGCCTTTTAAAAAAAAAAAAGAAGAAAAAAAAAAAAAGTGACATTCATTTTTTTTTTTTTTTCTGCTTGCTGTTTTGCTTTGTATTTTATCTGTTCCACTATGGATCAGGTTTCGGTTTTGGCGAAACAATTACAGGGGTTATCCCTTGAAGTGGCAGGATTAAAAGCAACAGTGCTGCTGCAGCAATCCTTGGGTTCCACCGTTGCTACGGGAAACCAAGGTACTCCTGAGCCAAAAGTGGCTTTACCTGATAGGTTCTCAGGAGGGAGAGACCAATTTGTAACCTTCAGAGAAGCTTGCAAATTGTTCTTCAGGTTACGCCCCAGATCCTCCGGCGGTGAGGAACAACGGGTGGGCATTGTATTTTCTCTCCTGCAAGGAGATCCGCAGGCTTGGGCTTTCTCTCTACCATCAGACTCTCCGGCCTTACGATCAGTGGAGGAGTTTTTTGAAGCCCTGGGTCTCGTATATGATGACCCGGACAGGGTCTCACTGGCTGAGTCTAAGCTACGTAGACTTCGGCAAGAGAACCGGTCTGCTGAACTATATTGTTCCGAATTCCGTAGGTGGGCTACTGATACGTTATGGAACGACTCGGCCCTTAGGAGTCAGTTCTGCCAGGGGTTGTCTGAAAAATTAAAAGACGCGCTGGCGGTATACGAGGTCCCTGGGTCTCTGGAGGCTGCTATGTCTCTGTCCATAAGAATCGACAGACGACTCAGGGAGAGACTATTAAATTTTACGGAGGCCTCTATAGGGCAGGGATCGGTCTGTTATGGTCCAGTCGAACCAATGCAAATAGACGGGTGAATCCTCCGTCCGCAGTAGGTCAGAGGTTTGTTTTCGTTGTGGGGGGAGGGGTCATTTTGTAAAGGTTTGTCCCTCAGAACCCAAGAGACCACAAACAAAGGAGCCGCCGGAAAAACTGAAGTCCCCAGATTGTGCGGAGGAGAACAGTCTGGGCGTATTCGTTTCCTCCATACGCATGTCTCAGTTTTTGTTGTCCGCTACCGTTGAGGCGGGCAATAAAACTGAGATCTGTTCCGTCTTTTTGGACAGTGGGGCGGGGGTCAACTTGGTGGATTCACGGTTTGCTCAGGCTCTGGGTTTTACTCCGGAACCGGTATGCAGAACTATTCCTGTTTTTGCCATCGACTACTCCCCTCTTTCTCAGAAAGAGTTAACTCAGATCATCCATAATATCCATCTGCAGGTAGGGGACCTCCATAAAGAGCATATCTCTTGTTATGTCCTGGACGGTCTTCCGGCTCCTATGGTATTGGGGCTTCCCTGGCTGGTGACTTACAATCCAGTGGTGGATTGGCAGGACCGGGAGATTGTGGAGTGGAGTGAACATTGTAAGGACAACTGCTTGAGTAGTAGGTGCTCTACACTCTCTGTAACATCTTTACCTGCCTTTCTGTCAGATTTTATGGATGTGTTCTCTGAGAAGGGTTGTCAGGGGTTACCACCTCATCGTCCATATGATTGCCCGATTAATCTATTACCTGGGGCAAAACTACCTAAAACCCGGTTATACAATCTTTCCGGCCCGGAGAGGAAGGCTATGAAAGATTATATTTTGGAGAGTTTGGCTAAGGGACACATCAGACCCTCTTCTTCACCTGTGGCTGCAGGGTTCTTTTTCGTTAAAAAGAAAGATGGGGGCCTACGTCCTTGCCTGGATTTCCGGGAATTAAACCGGATAACTATCCGAGATCCCTATCCTCTCATTCCCGACCTCTTTAATCAGGTTGCTGGTGCTAAATGGTTCTCCAAAATGGATCTCAGAGGAGCCTATAACCTGGTTCGCATCAAAGAGGGGGATGAGTGGAAAACGGCTTTTAATACTCCGGAAGGGCATTATGAAAATCTGGTCATGCCATTTGGTCTTACTAATGCGCCTGCGGTATTCCAAAATTTTGTCAACGATATTTTTAGTCACCTTATCGGGAGATTTGTTGTGATATATCTTGATGACATCCTGGTCTATTCCCCGGATCTGGATACACATAAGATCCATGTGAGACAAGTGCTGCAGATATTAAGGGCCAACAAATTGTTTGCTAAGTTAGAAAAATGTGTGTTCGCCATAAAAGAACTGCCATTTCTGGGGTATGTGTTGTCAGATTCAGGTTTCCGCATGGATCCAGAGAAAGTCCGGGCGATTATAGACTGGGATCTGCCTGAGAACCTGAAGTCATTGCAACGCTTCCTGGGGTTTGCCAATTTTTATAGAAAGTTTATAAAGAACTATTCCTTGGTGGTCAAACCACTGACGGACATGACCCGAAAGGGATCCGATTTTTCCAAATGGTCACATGCAGCCAAAACTGCCTTTGCATCTCTGAAGGAGAGATTCACCTCGCCCCCTATTCTCGTACAGCCAGATGTCTCGCTTCCTTTTATTGTAGAGGTTGACGCATCAGAGGTGGGGGTGGGAGCGGTACTATCTCAGGGCCCGTCCCCTGGTGAATGGCGTCCGTGTGCTTTCTTTTCGAAGAAATTGTCTACTGCAGAAAGGAACTATGATATTGGCAACAGGGAACTTTTGGCTATTAAGTTGGCTTTTGAGGAGTGGCGTCATTTTTTGGAGGGGGCGGTTCATCCCGTCACGGTGATTACTGATCACAAAAACGTATTATATCTGGAGTCTGCTAAACGTCTCACCCCTAGACAGGCTCGGTGGTCGTTATTTTTTACTCGGTTTAATTTTGTAATAACCTATCGCCCGGGGGCAAAAAATACTAAGGCGGATGCATTGTCTCAAAGTTTTCCTGGAGGGGGTGATGTTGAGGTACCAGAGCCCATTTTGCAAAAGGGGGTGGTGGTCTCTGCATTACACTCAGGTTTGGAGGGGAGGGTGTTGGAAGCTCAGGGTGACGCCCCGGCCTCCTGCCCCTCGGGTAAACAGTTTGTGCCAGAAAATTTACGACTGGAGATACTAAAAGAACACCATAACTCCACACTGGCAGGACACCCAGGTAGTAGGGCAACCTCTGAGTTAGTGTCTCGTCGGTTCTGGTGGCCTAAATGGCGCCAGGAGGTGTTGAATTTTGTCTGCATGTGCTACCTGTGCTCATTCTAAGGTAGATCATTCTCGTCCGGCAGGGCGTCTTTTACCTCTGGCCATACCCAACAGGCCTTGGACGCACCTGTCAATGGATTTCATTACGGATCTACCAGTATCAGCGGGGAAGACTGTTATTCTTGTAGTTGTTGACAGATTCAGTAAAATGGTGCACTTTATTGCTCTTGCCGCATTGCCTAATGCTAACACACTGGCTCAGATTTTTATTGACCACATCGTGAAGCTTCACGGGGTCCCTTCCGATATTGTTTCGGATCGTGGTACCCAATTCGTTTCTAAATTTTGGAAAGCTTTTTGTTCTCGTTTAGGGGTTCATCTGTCGTTTTCTTCATCTTTCCATCCACAGTCCAACGGTCAGACTGAACGTACCAATCAAAACCTAGAGACATATTTGAGATGCTTTGTTTCCGAAAATCAGGAGGAATGGTCATCTTATTTACCGTTAGCCGAGTTTGCCATTAATAATCGTCGTCAAGAATCCACCGATAAGTCACCATTTTTTGGTGCGTATGGTTTCCATCCTCAGTTTTGTACGTTTAGTGAGGGGGGGCCGTCTGGGATTCCCGAGGAGGAACGATTTGCGTCTTCACTTTCTTCAGTGTGGCAGAGTGTGCAAGAAAGTTTGAAGAGAATTGGTGGTAGATACAAACGTGCGGCTGATAGGAAGCGCTCTGAAGGTCCGGACCTTGGGGTGAATGACTTGGTGTGGTTGTCTACCAGAAATATCAAGTTGAAGGTTCCCTCGTGGAAATTAGGTCCGAGATTTATTGGTCCTTATAGGGTAATTAAGATCATTAACCCGGTGGCTTTTCGTTTGGAGCTACCTCAGACTCTAAGGATCCATAATGTCTTCCACAGACCTCTGCTTAAGAGATATGTAGAACCTCCTGAACCATTGCCACTACCGCCTCCACCGGTGGTTGTTGATGGCAGTCTTGAGTTTCAGATAGAAAAGATTGTTGATTCACGATATGCTCGCCGCTCTCTTCAGTACCTGGTGCACTGGAAAGGTTATGGTTCCGAAGAGAGAATGTGGGTTCCAGCATCAGAGATAAAAGCGGACAGACTCATTCGGGCTTTTCATAGCTCCCATCCGGAGAGGCCTGGTCTTGAGGGTCCAGGGGCCCCTCGTAGAAAGGGGGGTACTGTCACGACTGTGACTGATCCAGACAGGTCTGGGAGGAGAAGGTCGCAGCGACTTGCTACTCGCGATAGCTTGTGAGTTTGCTCCGTGGTTCAGGGTATGTCATCTGGGTTTTGCCTTGTGAACCTTTTTGTCCTGACTGGGAGTTTGTAGGCATCCTTCTCAGGTGAGTCCTGTCTGCCACTCCCAGCTACTATATTAGTTTCAGTTTCACTTGCAGTCATTGCCAGATATAGTCCTTACTTCCAGTGCTACTCTGACCTTGGAAGGAGATCGTTTGGTGGTGTTGCTGTGGAGCTCTTGTCCGGCGTGGACTGTCGTGTTTGGGATCGCCTTCTCTGCTCGTGACTGGATAAGTCTATCTCTGCTGTTGTTTGTTTGTTGCTGTCTTCCCCTGTTGTTTTCCTAGACGTGAGTGATGGTGACTAGCGCTCCCATCGGCCTTTCCTCAGTCCAGTCTTGTTAGGGCGACTGAGGGTTTAGGCATCCTGCTCGCCGCACGGGTTCACACCCCGTCTAGGGTATCAGGGCAGACAGGTGGCAGCTTAGGGTTAGTCAGGGGTGGCCATTCTATTTCCCATCCGTAGATAAGGGTCTCCCTTCCCCTCCGTCTGGTGCAACACGACTGCTGCTGGGATAGCGGTCGTGACACCTGATCACTATTTGATCCAGCACCAATACCCTATTCTCTCCGTCAGTCTGCAGCTGGGACATAATGTATTGGCTGCCGCGGTAAAATGCCTGTGTACCGCACCTGACTGCTGTAACTAATCACTGGCCTCAGTGGTGTACAGCCCCAAAGCCAGTGATTAGCTGCAGCGGTTATGTGCGCTATTACACTACAGCCAGTGGCGTAGCGTGGGTTGCCAGCACCCGGGGCAAGCCAAATATTAATGTGAATGGCCCCCCTCTTTATTATTAATATAATGGCCCCCTCTTTATTATTAATGTGATGGCCCCTCTTTAATAACAAAGAGGGGGCCATTATATGAATAATAAAGAGGGGGGCCATCACATTAATAATAAAGAGGGGGGCCATCACATTAATAATAAAGAGGGGGCCAGTACATTAATAATAAAGAGGGGGCCATCTCATTAATAATAAAGAGGGGGACATTATATTAATAACAAAGAGGGGGGCCATCACATTAATAATAAAGAGGGGGGCCATCACATTAATAATAAAGAGGGGGGCCATCACATTAATAATAAAGAGGGGTCCAGTACATTAATAATAAAGAGGGGGCCATCACATTATAATAAAGAAGGGGACATTAAATTAATAATAAAGAGGGGGACATTATATTAATAATAAAGAGGGGGACATTATATTAATAATAATATAATGGCCGCCTCTTTGTTATTAATATAATGTCCCCCTCTTTATTATTAATACAATGTTCCCCTCTTTATTATTAATGTACTGGCCCCCTCTTTGTTATTAATATAATGTCCCCCTCTTTATTATTAATATAATGGCCCCCTCTTCGTTAATATAATGGCCCCCTCTTTGTTATTAATATAATGTCCCCCTCTTTGTTATTAATATAATGTCCCCCTCTTTATTATTAATATAATGGCCCCCTCTTTGTTATTAATATAATGTCCCCCTCTTTATTATTAATATAATGGCCCCCTCTTTGTTATTAATATAATGTCCCCCTCTTTGTTATTAATATAATGTCCCCCTCTCCACTCTTATTACTATGCCATTCAGTACTGTCGGTGGTCCCCCTCTTTCTGCTCCTCCCCCACCCCCATAGTGCCCACAGTGCCTCTCTAATTGCGGTAGGGTACATAAAAAAATATATATGAATACTTACCTCTCTCTATCACAGCTTGTGGCGTCCCGGTGCAGGTGGTCACGAACGCTTCACTGTGCCTTCTCACGCCGCGTCATCGCGTCATCTCGCGAGATCCGACGCAGGAGCTCACAGTGAGGTAATTGATTTGTGACCGAGTCCTGCGTCACTCTACTGCCTTATACGCTTCAGGCCTAGTGGCCTGAAGCCTATGAGGCATAACGGAGGGGACGTGAGCCATAGGCTCCCGTGGCCCTCATTGAAATTTCAGCTGTTTGGCGCCCCCTGTAATTTGGCGCCCGGGGCAATAGCCCCCCCCGTCCCCTCCCCAAAACCCCCCCCACCCCCTATCGCTACACCCCTGGCTACAGCTTCCTATGTAAAGGATTATTTTATGTTGATGCAAATCGGAAAACCCCCTTAAGTGTCAATATTTGTATGAAACTATAGGGTGGGCCCCTAGAGTCACTTCTACTGGTGGGCCCTTGGCACCCCAGTCCGACACTGGTTAAAAAAGTTACACGTTGGCTGTGGGTTCACTACGAGACTCAGACTACATTAACTTTAAAATAACAACAATGGGTAAGAGGCGGCAGCAAGGAAAAACTATTCATCAAGATGACTCTAAGCGAGATAATGCTGGATACGGCTCCGACTCTGCCCAACAATGTCATACATTATAATCAAGCTTCACTGCTGGTTTTGCCAAAAATGATCCAGGCATCGACTCCTCCACATGAACTGAAGAATTCTTTTCATTTTAATGTTCCTCTCGGTGTTATAAACTAGTTCACTATAGTAAAGTAGTATGTGTTTAACCCCTGAATGACCGTAGCCTTTTGCACTCCAGTGATCAAAATCCCTTTCAGGTCACAAATCAGTTTTAAGTGGTTGCCTGAGATTAGAACAAAAATTGGCCGACTTCCAGGTAAGACTTTTTCACTTGAATAGGAAAGGGCTACAATACCTGACTCAACCAAGGCAAAGAGTGGCGCTGTTTTTTTTTAGGACAAAAATATTTTTTTAGCTAATGCATCAATGCATCATAACCCATTTAACGGAATAACTTTTTCATATTTTTTTTTTTCATAAATCTTTATTATATTTTTACAAACATCTTACAAAAGTCTTCAATCTTCAACAATCTTTTAATTACCGGTACATGGTCTTGTACATACCATTTCACCACCCTTTAGCCGCTGCCTGCTCCCTCTCCAATAGGAGAATTTTTTTTTATTATTTATTCCCCCTCCTCTCTCCCTCTCATATTTAATATGAATTGCAACAGTAGATCTAATACTGCCCTCAGAATTTCTTAGTAATGTATCCAAAATTATATAAATAGAATACTAGAGAATAAGATTTTTTCTGAGGGATTTTTCTGTTTCCATAACCAGCACCACTCTTGTAA
The DNA here is from genome assembly GCF_905171765.1 of Bufo bufo. Lineage (NCBI taxonomy): Eukaryota > Metazoa > Chordata > Amphibia > Anura > Bufonidae > Bufo > Bufo bufo. The sequence goes on along the minus strand of NC_053393.1, from coordinate 159,048,038 downwards.
ACGGGCATTGTCTGGTATCGAATCTCAGCCTTAGGCCTCATGCACATGGCCGTTGTGCAGCCATGGCCGTATTGCAGCCCGCAAACCGCGGGTCGGCAATCCACAGCTGCCGGCCGTGTGCACCCCGCATCACGGAGGCGGACCCATTCACTTGAATTGGTCCGCAATTCCGGAGATGCGGAACAGAGTCACGGAACGGAACACTGGAAGCACTACGGAGTGCTTCTGTGGTGTTTGTTTCCGTTATTCCGCAGCGCAAAAAAATATGACATGTCATTTTTTTTGCAGTGCGGACTACTGACCACGGGCCCATTCAAGTTGAATGGGTCCGGCCCGCTGCACAGATGTTGCCAGTGCATTGGGGACCGCAATTGCACACGAACGTATATTTACGTCTGCATTACGGACAAGGATAGTACTGTTCTATTAGGGGCCAGCTGTTCCGTTCCGCAAAATACGGAATGCACACGGATCATCCATATTTTTTGCGGATCCAACTTTTGCGTACCGCAAAATACATATAGTCGTCTGCATGAGGCCTTAGCCTACATGCACACAAACATGGTTTGGTTCTGCATCCGAGCCGGTACGGACCCATTCACTTCAATGGGGCGGCAAAAGATGCGGACAGCACTCCGTGTGCTGTCCGCATCCGTTGCTCCGTTCCGTAGCCCCACAAAAAAATAGAACATGTCCTATCCTTGTCCGTTTTGCGGACAAGGATAGGCATTGTTACAATGAATCCGCAAAGAAACGGATGCCATACGGACGTCATCCGTTTTTTTGTGGATCCGCAATTTGCGGACCGCAAAACACATACGGTCGTGTGCATCTAGCCTTATTCAATCGAATAAGGTTGGCCTGCAATAAACGAGGAACAAAAAGGAGCATTGTTTCTGGATAAAGTACAAGCAAATCCTCTTTTGCTAATCCTATATTACTGCTTTAGGCTACATGCACATGAACGTTGTTTGTTTCCATGTCCATTCCGTTTTTTTTGCGGATAGGATGCGAATCAAATAATTTTAATGGGTCCGCTGTCCGCATCAGTATGTCTGTTCTGTAGCCCCGCAAAAAAAATAGAACATGTCCTATTCTTGTCCGTTTTAGGCATTGTTACAATGGATCCGCAAAAAAAAAAAACGGATTGCATATTTTCTTTACATTTCTATCATCATCTCCCAACCTGGAGTCCCCACAGTGTTATCCTGCTGCTCACTGTGCTCCCAATACCCCCAAATACTATCCTGAAGAAATATTAGTGCCTACATAGTAATAGTGCTCCTCATAGTCCCACCAATAGTAATTTCCTTCTAGAATGCCCTCATTAGTAATACTGCCCCCAACAGTGATAATGCTCCCCAAGAATGCCCCCATTAGTAATACTACCCCCTACAGTGCCCCCAACCGTGATCATGCTCCTCAAGAGTGCCCCCATTAGTAGAAGAGCCCTCCAATATTAATAACACCTTCACAGAGCCCCCAGTAGAAATATGGCCTCCTAGTGTTCCCCAGTGGCTATAAAGCTCTCTACAGACCACGTGCAAAATGCAGTGGTGCACACACTTTCTTCAAATACCTGCATTTACTGTCATCTGTAAAATGATCATAATCACCACCAAAATAATTTAGTGATGTACCACCAGCCTCAAAATAATCACGGACACACCCTGATCTAAAGTAAGTGAAAGACGTAAGTCACACATTGGATTTTCAGTGGGTTAATGACAGATTTACATTTTGAATCTTCAATGAATTTGAGATTTTGCTTTCTGTTTTCTTAGGATATTATGGATTAAGCAGTTAAATCTTACTCTTAAGTTATAATGAAAAGTTATACCATTTTCTAGTATACTTTCCATATTAATTTAATGGCTTAAATTCATAGAATTAAAAATGTACCTTGCTCATGAGCTATGTACTTTACCAAGATCGATTGTCATACTCTGATAGTTCTTTCTGCCTCTTAGGCTACATTCATATGAGAGTGAAAAAAATCTATTTTAACAGCCATTTTGAATCCGTTTTTAACAGCCATTAAAAATTGATAAATTTTGCGGCCAAAAATAGAACATATACTGTTTTTTGATGGGCGCTATTCACTGTCCGTAAAAAAAAAAACCCGTCCATTTGAATAGTCCAATAGACCTTAATTGGTTCTGAAATGTGAATGAGCCCTGAATCTTTACAATATAGGTTCTGCCCGGTTCTTGATTAAAATTGCGGTGATAATCAGTGTGCATGTGAATTTATGAAGTTGTTTTTAACTGCTCTGGATACATAAATCAGCAAACAGAAGATGAAATCGTGAAGATGAAATCATGCATCAGCATAGCACTCTTAGGCCCCTTTTACACAGGCGAGATTTCCGCGCGGGTGCAATGCGTGAGGTGAACGCATTGCACCCGCACAGAATCCGGACCCATTCATTTCTATGGGGCTGTGCAGATGAGCGGTGATTTTCACGCATCACTTGTGCGTTGCGTGAAAATCGCAGCATGCTCCTCTTTGTGCGTTTTCCACGCAATGCAAGCCCCATAGAAGTGAATAGGGCTGCGTGAAAATCGCGAGCATCCGCAAGCAAGTGCGGATGCGGTGCAATTTTCACGCACGGTTGCTAGGAGACGATCGGGATGGAGACCCGATCATTATTATTTTCTCTTATAACATGGTTATAAGGGAAAATAATAGCATTCTTAATACAGAATGCATAGTACAATAGCGCTGGAGGGGTTAAAAAAATATAAAAAATAATTTAACTCACCTTAATCCACTTGTTCGCGCAGCCGGCATCTCTTCTGTGCACAGGAAAAGGACCTGTGGTGACGTCACTACGCTCATCACATGGTCTGTCACATGATCCATCACCATGGTAACATATCATGTGATGGACCATGTGATGAGCGCAGTGACGTCATCAAAGGTCCTATTCCTCAAAGAAGAAGACAGAAGAGAAGTCGGGCTGCGCGAACAAGTGGATTAAGGTGAGTTAAAAATTTTTTTTATTTTTTTTTAACCCCTCCAGCCCTATTGTACTATGCATTCTGTATTAAGAATGCTATTATTTTCCCTTATAACCATGTTATAAGGGAAAATAATACAATCTACACAACACCTAACCAAAACCCAAACTTCTGTGAAGAAGTTCGGGTCTGGGTACTAAACATGCCGATTTTTCTCACGCGCGTGCAAAAATCATTACAATGTTTTGCACTCTCGCCGAAAAATCGTGCGTTTTCCCGCGACGCACCCGCATCTTATCAGGGCCAAAAACATGACGCCCGTGTGAAAGAGGCCTTAGGTGACACACAAAGTGTCCTGAACTTTCCAGAGCATGCTACTTTAGCTGGTCTACAGTATTTCTACACAAAACACTCTGCTTAAGCTACTGTATATTACCTGAGCAAATGCAAGTAAAGGGTGAGCACAGAAGTTCAGTCCTCTGGTGCTTGTGACCACGGGAGTGCCAACCCCACAAAATCCAAATATGCAAAGAAGATCACAGCATCACAGGAACATCTTGGTTCAAATAGCTTTTTATTTATGCACTTACATCCATATTACAGTGTAACATTACAGCAGACAAAACTGCCTTCCATGGCTAAAAAAAGGTTTATCATGCTTGTTTGAAAGCAATTATGAGATATCATATCATTGGATCAATATGTCCTTTTTCATTTTCTAGCTTTTCCCTGAGCCTGTTCACAGTAAATAACTAAAAAAGAAACATAAAGGAAATGCAAGTAGCCTTTTTTACATAAATTTTATTGTTTTCAAAGGACAATGCTACATCCAATGTTTACAATCAGAAATATAATATAGCAGTTTATATGAACCAGTCTAATCCACAAATGAAAAACAGAAAGTGAGGTTTAAAACAAAAAAGGAAAAAGGGAACAAACAAAACTTCATGGTAACGCATCAAGAAAACTATGAGGTCTAAATTTATGAGCTCCAATAAACAAATCCTCCTAAATATGTAAATGAATTGAAGTAATAGGACAATTCTAAAATGGTCTAGATAACAATATTAAAGAGGTTGTCCGGATTCAGAGCTGAACCCAGACATATCCCCATCTTCACCCCCATGCCCCCCTGATATGAGCATCGGAGAATTTTATGCGCAGGGCAAAGGCATTTTTAGGAGATTACTTGACGTACCGGGTTTTTACTAGGGACTTCTAGGCAGAGGATTCCGCCCAGTAGTAAGCCCGGTGACGTCACCCGCACAAATGTAAAACGGTTAGGGCAGAGCTAAAGCCCACCCATCAGAGCCAATAACTTCAAGGCAACACTGCTAGGCGGAAGCCTCTGCCTAGCAGTGTATTAAAGTAAACATGATACAGCGCAGGGCAAGGGAGAGCATTGGAGCATAAAATGCTCTGAGGCTCATATCGGGGGGGGGGGGGGGGATGAAAATGGGGATATGTCCAGGTTCAGTTCTGAGCCCAGACAACCCCTTTAACAGTGTAAAGAATAGACCTTAAAGGGGTTGTCTCACTTCAGCAAATGCAATTTATCATGTAGACAAAGGGTTTTCTGAGATTTTTTTTTAACTAATGACCTATCCTCTACCTGACCATAGTGTATGACAGTTCAGGTAGCATTTTAAGAAATACTCCGATGTGGGTAAGTCTTCAGATGTATACCAGGCAGGGCCGGCTCCAGGTTCATGTGGGCCCTTGGGCGATAAAGCCTCAGTGGGCCCCCCTGTGCTAAGGCCTCTTGCAGATGAGCGTTCCTCCCGCAGCGAGTCCGCATCGCAGCACCCGGCCTGACCTCCCAGCACTGACAGGATTCACATAGCATTATATTGATTTATGATGCTATGTAACCCTTACAGTCCTGGAATGTATTAGATGACACTAACAGCATTATGCCAGTGTTATCCAATACATTCCAGAACTTTAAGGGTTAGATCAATCAATATAATGCTATGTGACCTCCAGCAGCGCTGGGAGGTCAGGCCGGGTGCTGCGATGTGGACTCGCTGCGGGAGCAACGCTAGTCTGCAAGGGGCCTAAGGGCTCTTTCATACGAGCGTATGCTGTGCGGGTAATCCGCTGCGTGAAAGAGAGCCAAGCCCCGTCCCGGACAGCAGAGACACGGAGCATTAACATGATTGATAATGCTCCGTGCCTCTCTGTGATCTTTTTACTACAAAATCATGGTGACAACTGTATCTCACTGTGATTTTGTAGTAAAAAGGTCACAGAGAGGCAAAGAGCATTATCAATCATGTTACTGCTCCGTGTCTCTGCTGTCCGGAGCGGGGCTTGGCCGTCTTTCACACAGCGGATTACCTGCACGGTATCCGCTCGTATGAAAGAGCCCTTAGGCCTCATGCACACGGCCGTTGTGCATCCGTTGCGGTCCCCAATGCACGGGCAACGTCCGTGCAGCGGCCTGGACGGATCCGGACCCATTCAACTTAAATTGGTCCGTTAACCGTCCGCCCCCTGCAAAATAAATTGAATAAGCTCTATTTTATTGGGGTGCGTAGGCACGGCCAGAAACACCACGGAAGCACTCCATAATGCTTCCATGGGGTTCCGATCCATGCGTTCGTTCTGCATTTCTGTGATTGCGGACCCATTCAAGTGAATGGGTCCGCATCTGTGATGCGGAGTGCACATGGGCCGCTGCCCGTGTATTGGGTTGCGGACCTGCCGTATGCGGGCACACAACGGCCGTGTGCATGAGGCCTAAAACATAAACTCCTATAAGAAAATGATAATCAATAATACACTTTATATAGCAGTTTATATGAACCAGTCTAATCCACAAATGAAAAACAGAAAGTGAGGTTTAAAACAAAAAAGGAAAAAGGGAACAAACAAAACTTCATGGTAACGCATCTAGAAAACTATGAAGTCTAAATTTATGAGCTCCAATAAACAAATCCTCCTAAATATGTAAATGAATTGAAGTAATAGGTCAATTCTAAAATGGTCTAGATAACAATATTAAAGGGGTTGTCCAGATTCAGAGCTGAACCCAGACATATCCCCATCTTCACCCCCATGCCCCCCTGATATGAGCATCGGAGCATTTTATGCGCAGGGCAAAGGCATTTTTAGGAGATTACTTGACGTACCGGGTTTTTACTAGGGACTTCTAGGCAGAGGATTCCGCCCAGTAGTAAGCCCGGTGACGTCACCCGCACAAATGTAAAACAGTTAGGGCAGAGCTAAAGCCCACCCATCAGAGCCAGTGACTTCAAGGCAACACTTCAGTTCTGAGCCCAGACAACCCCTTTAACAGTGTAAAGAATAGACCTTAAAGGGGTTGTCTCACTTCAGCAAATGCAATTTATTATGTAGACAAAGGGTTTTCTGAGATTTTTTTTTTACTAATGACCTATCCTCTACCTGACCATAGTGTTCAGGTAGCATTTTAAGAAATTCTCTGATGTGGGTAAGTCTTCAGATGTATACCAGGCAGGGCCGGCTCCAGGTTCATGTGGGCCCTTGGGCAATAAAGCCTCAGTGGGCCCCCCTGTGCTAAGGCCTCTTGCAGATGAGCGTTCCTCCCACAGCGAGTCCGCATCGCAGCACCCGGCCTGACCTCCCAGCACTGACGGGATTCACATAGCATTATATTGATTTATGATGCTATGTAACCCTTACAGTCCCGGAATGTATTAGATGACACTAACAGCATTATGCCAGTGTTATCCAATACATTCCAGAACTTTAAGGGTTAGATCAATCAATATAATGCTATGTGACCTCCGGCAGCGCTGGGAGGTCAGGCCGGGTGCTGCGATGTGGACTCGCTGCGGGAGCGCGCTAGTCTGCAAGGGACCTAAGGGCTCTTTCATACGAGCGTATGCCGTGCGGGTAATCCGCTGCGTGAAAGAGAGCCAAGCCCCGTCCCGGACAGCAGAGATACGGAGCATTAGCATGATTGATAATGCTCCGTGCCTCTCTGTGATCTTTTTACTACAAAATCATGGTGACAACTGTATCTCACTGTGATTTCGTAGTAAAGAGATCACAGAGAGGCAAAGAGCATTATCAATCATGTTAATGCTCCGTGTCTCTGCTGTCCGGAGCGGGGCTTGGCCGTCTTTCACACAGCGGATTACCCGCACGGTATCCGCTCGTATGAAAGAGCCCTTAGGCCTCATGCACACGGCCGTTGTGCATCCGTTGCGGTCCCCAATGCACGGGCAACGTACGTGCAGCGGCCTGGACGGATCCGGACCCATTCAACTTGAATTGGTCCGTTAACCGTCCGCCCCCTGCAAAAAAAATTGAATAAGCTCTATTTTATTGGGGTGCGGAGGCACGGCCAGAAACACCACGGAAGCACTCCATAATGCTTCCATGGGGTTCCGATTCATGCGTTCGTTCTGCATTTCTGTGATTGCGGACCCATTCAAGTGAATGGGTCCGCATCTGTGATGCGGAGTGCACATGGGCCGGCCCGGTGCCCGTGTATTGCGTTGCGGACCTGCCGTATGCGGACCGCAATACAGCCATGGGCACACAACGGCCGTGTGCATGAGGCCTAAAACATAAACTCCTATAAGAAAATGATAATCATTAATACACTTTATTGGCAAACGTTCATAAGAGGAAAATTTCCTCTTATGAATTTTTGCCAATAAACTGTATAATTGATTTCATGCGTTCTGGTATTTTCTTATAGGAGTTTATATTGTGTTTTAGGCCGAATGCATGACCGTGAACAGTCTGTGGTATCCCGGCCTGGCATCCTTCTGAGAGCAGGAGCACACGGCATCATTAATTGCTGCTATGATGCCGTGTGCTTCATGCCGCCGCTGCACTACAGTAATACACTCGTATAGATCATACCAGTGTATTACTGAAGTGCAGCTTACAGTAAGCACCGGCACTTGCCCGGGTATGCCGGGTACTGATGCCGGCCCTGATACCAGGTATTAATGAGCCTCAGCTGGCCTGCCAGGTAATAAATAAAATAGTTCGGTAGAGCCATACCTCCCTCTGTTTTTGGGCGTTTTAGTGTATCTAGGCTTAATTTAGCGCGGGATCTGCCCCATATTAAAACTCTAGTGAGGAAGACTATTTCTCTAAAAACCGATTTAAGTATATGTACCTCTGAGTGTTGAAAGGCATACAGAGCTTTGGGGAGTATAATCATTTTAATTAAGTTAATATGTCCTGCTACTGAAATGGGCAATATTTTCCAGCTTTGGAGCTTGCTCCTTATATGGTTCATTAAAGGAGAAATATTAAGTGACCGGGCCTGAGAGTATTTTTCGTGATGTTAACTCCAAGATACTTGAATGTATCCACCACCTTTAGTCGTTCTACATGGGAGGGGCCTGTCCAATCTGCCCTGCCCAGTGGCATGTATACTGATTTCTCCCAGTTGACTCTGAGGCCCGAGAACTCCCCAAACTCGTCTATTAGAGACACTGCATTGCTAAGGGATGTGTCCGGTGATGATAAGTATAAGATCATTTCATCTGCATATAATCCTATGCAGACTTCTCTCTCTCCCATGGTTACTCCAGTTAAGTTGTTGCTACTTTTCACCCTAATTGCCAGTGTCTCAACCGCCAGGGCAAACAACAGCGGTGACAAGGGGCAGCCCTGTCTTGTTCCTCTGTAGAAAGGGAAGCTTTCTGATAATTCCCCATTTATTAATAGCCTGCTTACTGGGCTACTGTACAGGATAGTAATCCATCTAAGGAACTGTAGACCAAACCAAATTCTCTCAGGTAGTTAGTCAAATAGGCCCATTCTATTGAATCAAATGCCTTGGCTGCGTCTAGGGAGGCCAAGGCCCAATCTGCATTCAGAGAATGTCCCATCTGTGTAACTACCTGGACTCGTCTGATGTTCTCAGTAGTGGACTTCCCTGGCATAAATCCTGTTTGGTCCTGGTGAACCAATGACAGAATCACCTGATTTAAGCGGATAGCCAGAATTCTGGTCTACATTTAGCAGTGCTATGGGTCTATAGGAGCTACATTCTAAAGTATCTTTATGAGGTTTAAGTAGAAGTATGACAGTGGCTTCCATAAAAGATTTGGGGAGGCGTCCCAGCTCCAGGGCTGAGTGGAGTGTAGATAATAGTTGGGGAGCTAGTACCTCTGCATATTTGGCAAATACGTCTTTGGAGAGGCCATCTTGGCCAGGGGATTTCCCATTGTTAAGATCTAATATGGCTTGCTTTATTTACTCCAAGCTAATTGGCAAGTCCAATTGGGCTCTTTGTGTTATAGTGAGTTTGGGAAGGGATAGATGTTATTATGCTAGATCTATATAAATCTTGGTAAAAGTGTGAAGAATTGCTTCCTGCATGCAGAGTTCTTGTCCTGCAGAGTTCCTGACTGCTAAAATTGTTGAAGAGGGCGAGTCATGACGGATTAATTGAGCCAGTAGTTTAGCTGACTGGTTGCCCAGCTCAAACGCTGTCTGTTTCATAAAAAATATTGCTCAATAATTTTTAAGTCAAACTTTCGGCAGAACAATGGTTACTATCCCCTGATTTGAATAAATTCCCATTTTCCCATAAACAATCCTAATTCACACCTTGATCGCTACTAGCATTTTAATTGCCTTCTATTGCAAGGATTCCGATCCCTCCTACTTGCTGAAATTATTAACATGACTAATGAACACTGCCTATCCGAAAAAATGGTTGCCTCTACTATTAATAACTTTTCCAGATTTCTCTGTTAATTGTCTCACTTCAGCAAATGACATTAACATGAAGACAAAGTCACATGAAGATACCATACATTGTAAAGTCACTCAAGGAGTTAAGGAATTCACAACAGTGCAGTGGATGTTTGAAATAATAGAACAAAAGTCTCTTTTAATCTGTTCATATTATGACATGTAACTGAAATGTATGTTATCATTGCTATGTCTTATCTGTTAATAAAAGAGTTTAAAAAAATAAATAAATTGAGCAACCCCACCAGATACAGTATGTTTCATGTTTGCCCCACTTTTGTTGCACCTACAACAATGGTCAGATAAATTATGAAACAGTTTAGCTAGTCTTGCAGGGGTATGATACCATCCATATATGATTATTCTACAAACCGGATTCCAAAAAAATTCGGGACACTATACAAATCGTGAATAAAAACTGAATGCAATGATGTGGAGGTGCCAACTTCTAATATTTTATTCAGAATAGAACATAAATCACAGAACAAAAGTTTAAACTGAGAAAATGTACCATTTTAAGGGAAAAATATGTTGAATCAGAATTTCATGGTGTCAACAAATCCCCAAAAAGTTGGGACAAGGCCATTTTCACCACTGTGTGGCATCTCCCCTTCTTCTTACAACACTCAACAGACGTCTGGGGACCGAGGAGACCAGTTTCTCAAGTTTAGAAATAGGAATGCTCTCCCATTCTTGTCTAATACAGGCCTCTAACTGTTCAATCGTCTTGGGCCTTCTTTGTTGCACCTTCCTCTTTATGATGCGCCATAGGTGAAGGATCTGGACTGCAGACTGGCCATTTCAGTACCCGGATCCTTCTTCTACTCCTTCTCTGGCATTATCTTGTTGAAAAATGCAGGGTCTTCCCTGAAAGAGATGACGTCTGGATGGGAGCATATGTTGTTCTAGAACCTGAATATATTTTTCTGCATTGATGGTGCCTTTCCAGACATGCAAGCTGCCCATGCCACACGCACTCATGCAACCCCATACCATCAGAGATGCAGGATTCTGAACAGAGCGTTGATAACAACTTGGGTTGTCCTTGTCCTCTTTGGTCTGGATGACATGGTGTCCCAGATTTCCAAAAAGAACTTTGAATCGTGACTCGTCTGACCACAGAACAGTCTTCCATTTTGCCACACTCCATTTAAATCCCTGGCCCAGTGAAAACGCCTGAGCTTGTGGATCTTGCTTAGAAATAGCTTCTTCTTTGCACTGTAGAGTTTCAGCTGGCAACGGCGGATGGCACGGTGGATTGTGTTCACTGACAATGGTTTCTGGAGGTATTCCTGAGCCCATTCTGTGATTTCCTTTACAGTAGCATTCCTGGTTTGTGGTGCAGTGTCGTTTAAGGGCCCGGAGATCACGGGCATCCAGTATGGTTTTACGGCCTTGACCCTTACGCACAGAGATTGTTCCAGATTCTCTGAATCTTCGGATGATGTTATGCACAGTTGATTATGATAGATGCAAAGTCTTTGCAATTTTTCGCTGGGTAACACCTTTCTGATATTGCTCCACTATCTTTCTGCGCAACATTGTGGGAATTGGTGATCCTCTACCCATCTTGGCTTCTGAGAGACACTGCCACTCTGAGAAGCTCTTTTTATACCCAATCATGTTGCCAATTGACCTAATTAGTGTTAATTGGTCTTCCAGCTCTTCGTTATGCTCAAATTTACTTTTTCCAGCCTCTTATTGCTACTTGTCCCAAATTTTTTGGGATTTGTTGACACCGTGAAAATTGGAATCAACGTATTTTTCCTTTAAAATTATACATTTACTCGGATTAAACGTTTGATCTGTCATCTACAAATAAAATATTGACATTTGCAATCTCCACATCATTGCATTCAGTTTTTATTCACAATTTGTTTAGTGTCCCAACTTTTTTGGAATCCGGTTTGTAGTATTCTCCAAATTGTTGGAGTGGCTGGAGAATCTAGAGATAAGGGATAATAATTCCAGCCATTTTTCCTGTCGGATTCCCACTTTAGAGGCTTATATGGAAGGTTTGTTACAGAGTTTAATAATGTATGATAGCTAACTGATACTATCTCAAGTTGCCTTTTAAAGGTGATTTCTTGAACTTAGATAGTGATGACCTATCCTCAGGATAGCTCATCGATATCACATCTGGGGAGGTCCGACACTCGGCACTCCGACCAATCAGCTGTTTCGGTCAGCCACCGTAGCGGGTGGACAGAGCTGGAAGCAGAAGGCTCCATCCACTGTATAGTTTTCTGTCAGTGTACTGAAGCTCAGTTCCTTTTCACTTTAGAAGGGGTTGAGCTACAGTACCCTGGCATGGTCACTACACAGTGGATGGAGACTTCTGCTTCCACTCCATTCAGCTGTATAGTTTTTGCCACCAGCAGCTACCTGAAAAGGCTGATCTGTGGGGGTGCCAGGTGACGGACCCCCACTGATCTGATATTAATGACTTATCTTGAAGATAGAAAAAACCCAAGATGAAAGCACCACCAATGTACCATATAGACTCCACTATGGACGCTACATAGATACATATCCTTCAAGGGTTCTTTATTCGCAAAGGGTCCATAAAAATGTACAAAAAGTGCCAAAGAAAATGCAACGTTTCGACTACATGTGCAGTAAGCTGGATTGGGGTTATGCACACTGGCGCAGGTATAACTGATAGTTAAGAGTTTTTGTTTGTGACGCCAATTGCAATGTGCGCAGGGTACAGTCTCAGGGCCCTTTAAGGTGTTGCAACTCACGTACCAGGTGAGGAATGCCAGAGTGGGGATAATGTTTCTGTGTAGTGTCAACGGTGTCTCCTACCTGGGTACGGCTGGACTCCTGGATCCTGGCTCACTTGCAATAAATGAGTGTGGCTAGTAGGAGTCATTGAGGATTTTAGTAGAAGTAAATGAAATCCAGACTTGCAATATAATCCAACTCGTCTTTACTTAAGGCAGCTTGAATCCATATGAGATACAGCATTAGTCTCTTAGGTCCCAGCAGGTTATAGGGAATGTATGGCAGGGATCAATATCTCTTCTGCTTCTATACTATGTGCCTGGAGAATATGGCAGGAATCTGTCTTCTGCTCTATCTATCTTCTGCTTGGTATAGGATGGACTAGCTGAGGAGGAATTTGGCTTCTTCTGGTCTCTGGATAGTTACTCACAGTTCTGCTCACAGGGGATGGTTCGTCCTGGAGATCTGGAGGTGCTGCTTGCTTCCTACCAGCACTGAGGCTGAGGGCTCAGTCTGGGGCTGGTCATCTTTGGTCTCAGCCGAGACAGATCCTGGTTTGGTATCCCTATTTCTGGGAGCTCCTACTAGCACAACCTTCCCCTAGCTGGGGTGGCTGGCACACACTAAACTGAACTTCCTTTCATCCCCATGAGGCAGGACATGGGCCAGCCCACTTCTGCTCACAGAGGGGGAGCTAAACTGGAATGTACTATTCCAGTTTAGAAACACTAAACTGTTACTAAGATCCTGCTGACGTTGCTGCCACCTGCTGGTGTACATGGAAATTGTAGCAAATACATATAACAGGCTTGGATAATGCACATTATTGAGGATGTGATATTAAATTATACCAGATGACAAGATAAATACACTTAACATATTGTAGCGGGGTAAGAGTGTTTAGTAACATCACTCTGGGATGTTACATTCCCCTTTACTTTCAGTTAAGCCGTCCTCGGCTTATGCTTAGGAGGGAGAGAAAGAACCAGCTCTGGGGTACCCAATAAATACAAAGTGCTGCATGAATAACATATAATGACATACATAGACAAACATGAAACGGCTTTCCCCAGGTTCCTGCCCGCTAGAGTAAGGTGTCCAACACACAGTTTCCTTCTCTTGGTATAACCAGGTAACCTAAATACTGCACAAAGCAAAACCTTTACTGACTGACTTTGTATGTTCTGGATCCTTTAAACATCAAAGAAAGCATGGGGGTGTCTTTACTCTGTAGTCCCGCCATTGTGTAATGGAATGCCCGCAAATGAAAGGGTGGCTTTATCCTGTATTTCCTTTCCTGCACCAAAGCCTTAGAAATTTGGCTTAAAGCACGATCACTATGGTGACTGTGGGGTAGCTAAGTTATGGCTCTGGTTTGAGGGCCGTACCTTAGGCAAAAGGCTCAGAAGGGGAGGAATTTATCGTCTCCGTATACTTCTGGCAATGTCACAGGAGGAGGGTAGTATAATCCCATGGAACTCCTGGAAATAAGACACCTCAGGATGGGAACAATCCTGAACATGAAACAAGCGGGAAGGAGCAGTCTAGGACTTCTAACGATTCCCGAAGCAGCGGGGGTACCTGTGCAATTACTGGACCTGCCTGGACTTACCACTTGGTCCTACCCTGGGTACCTATGGGTATATATCACCAGGTGTAGGCCATTAGTATTCAGCGTCCGTATGAAGGCAGTCCGTATAAAGGGGAAGAGAATAAGAGCTGTCAATTTAAGGCATACAAAATTAAGTTACTACATTTTAAGTTAAGTGCAATGGTAAGTGCAAACATCACAATAAGTGCATAAAGTTCACATTGCGGCACCTAGGAGAGAATACACACAATGGGCATGTTATCTTTGAACGTTGCATAACAGGTAACTGGTACAATTAGTGCAAAAATATCAAATAGGAAATCACAAAGAGCTCAGGTATCACGTTTGAGTCTTTTCTTTGGGTGCAAGCTTTTATGTTGCAGTAAACATTTTTTAATAAAGGTAGTGCAATTTTATTAATGCAAGATTAGGCTCAACTATAGCTTGAGTCCTTTTTCCGTGAAGTGCTTGAAGTCATAGAATCCTCTGGAAACTTTTAAAAGTCAATTGTAATCCACAGGGATAAAATGTTATAAAAGCACAAGGCTATCAAGTAACCTGAGAAAGGGGGTAAAACAATGAACTTGGACATGAGGGGTTAAATGATGATGGGGGGAGTCCTTACAATGCATGACCATCAGGGTGAGGACAAACTAGGCAACCTAGAGTAAAAACGTTAGAACACACACAACGCCAACAGGTCCTCACCTGTCAGGAATAGTCCACGACGTGGCTCCCAAACGTCATATTTTAGAGGAGGGCATCCATGTCCTCCTCGCTGCTCGAGCTACTGAAGCGCATCAAGGGACGTTCCTGCCTCTGATAGCTCATTGTCGCAGCTGTAGTAGTGCGCCACTGACCTCTAGTGGTGGCTGGTTGAATTGGCTGTGCAGACAGCCTGGAAAATGCAGCTGTAACTAGCTGTAAACCAGAATCCCTGGCCGGTGCAGAGGGGCTCAGAACCTCTGGCTGAAGGGGTTCTGGCAAGCATGTAGAAGGTGCCTGAGGCTGCTTCCAAGGCAGTATATACGGCTGCACCTTAGGATTAAAAGTTAGTACTGAATTATTGACCTGGCCTACCCGCAGGGTTGGTGGCGCGGCCAGGTCAGGAATGAGTGGTGCTGGTTCTGGCTGAGGCTGCTCCCTAAATCGCAGTCTGCCATCTTGGGTTTCCTGTAGGCATCTAACTTTGCCCGCAGAGCCTGGGTCTTCCTGCCAAGTCTCTGTGGTGACTGCAGGGGTTAGTGGTTTGTCCAACAAAGTCATGCCAGCTGCAAAGGGGCCCTGTACAGAGCGCATGGGGGTATACTCCACATGATCCCCCACGTACAGGTTGTGACGGGCCTGCGGCAAGTAGTGGCGCTTTACTGAGCGACGGCCCACAAAGATTTCCGACCCAGAGTGATTGTCTTGTAAAAACCCGACTCCCCTCTCAACGGAGAACCATAGGACGGTTCCCATCCGTCTGATCAGTCTGGGGTCTCCTGGCTGGGGGTCGTCCACCACTTGTTTAACCCATTCCTCGACGGTGGATTTATATTGCCAAGCCGTCTGGGCAAAGGCAGTTATCTCCCACGGTACCTCGGAGTTCAGGCATCCCGGCTTAATGGGGGTAGAACTGGGCGGCGGTGTGGAAACACCAGCCGCCTCCGCCGCACCAGTGGGTGTCTTTGGCGGAGCAGGCTTAGGCCTGGTGGCGGTTTCAGGAGCTGGGGGACACGGTGCAGGGGCAGATGCGGACCGGGCCGGGGCCTCAGGGAGCGCGGCAGCTCCTACCTGTTGTAGCGGCCGGGCGGCCGGTTCCGGTGCCTCCTGGTGATCGTTGCGGGGTCCCTTCTCAGTCCGCGGTGCAGGCTGGTCGGATTCTTGCGCAGCAGCATCAGCGGCGTCCTCCGCGGGGACAGATGCAACGTCGGCAACCATCTGGTGTGACATGTCGCCTTCCACGCTGACGGCAATAGAGGCGGCAGGATCCACGGCCTCCTGGGACTTGACCAGGGTTTTGTCTTCTTCCGCGGGGACCGGAGTAGTGACAGCAACCTTCTCTAGTACGTCAGGAACGCTGGTCAGGGTAAGAGGCGCATACTCTTTGGCCGTGGAGGGATCCACTGCCTCCGGGCTTGTAGCAAAGACGGAGGGCCCACTTTTCTTTACTAGATGTAAGACTTGAATCTCCGGCGGGTGCTCGTCATACACTGGCTCTCCACCAATAACCATCTGGTTCCACTTAGGCTGAGGGAGCGCCATCTTCACTGCCTCCTTGATCATGAAGACTGCTAGAGATAAGGGTGGAGCCCAGAGGGAGGAGTCTTTACTCCCTTGGTTCACATTACCAAGTTCATGGTGGGCAGTCTTTAGCTTTCCCACTTCTAGGGGGGCGTATTCGACATCTTCGCGATCTTGAGAGGGCGTTACTGAGTTTTCCTGCTTCTGAGCTGCATATTCGATAATTTCACGCTCTTGAAGGGGCATTCTTGTCTCTTCCCACTGCTGGGGGGCGTATTCGATATCTTTGCGCTCTTGAAAGTCATAAAAATGCTGCGCCATGAGGGAAACATGGCTGATTAACCCTTGAAGTGCTGATGCGCACAATGCAGCGTTTTCTGGTCCTGCAATGAAAGTAATAAAGTCAATTTTCAAGGTTTTTTACACAATCTTCAGCCATTGCAATACTGTGAAACATGCAATTAGATCCGGTTTGGTTGTAGCACAATTGGATCCAGTTCTGGGATAGGCACACAATTCGATCCGATCCTGTTCCAGTGAGCCAAAATATGCAGTAAGCCGGATTGGGGTTATGCACACTGGCGCAGGTATAACTGATAGTTAAGAGTTTTTGTTCGTGACGCCAATTGCAATGTGCGCAGGATACAGTCTCAGGGCCTTTTTAAGGTGTTACAACTCACGTACCAGGTGAGGAATGCCAGAGTGGGGATAATGTCTCTGTGTAGTGTCAACGGTGTCTCCTACCTCGGTACGGCTCGACTCCTGGATCCTGGCTTACTTGCAATAAATGAGTGTTGCTAGTAGGAGTAATTGAGGATTTTAGTAGAAGTAAATGAGATCCAGACTTGCAATATCATCCAACTCGTCTTTACTTAAGGCAGCTTGAATCCATATGAGATACAGCATTAGTCTCTTAGGTCCCAGCAGGTTTTAGGGAATGTATGGCAGGGATCAATATCTCTTCTGCTTCTATACTATGTGCCTGGAGAATATGGCAGGAATCTGTCTTCTGCTCTATCTTCTGCTTGGTATAGGATGGACTAGCTGAGGAGGAATTTGGCTTCTCCTGGTCTCTGGATAGTTACTCACAGTTCTGCTCACAGGGAATGGTTCGTCCTGGAGATCTGGAGGTGCTGCTTTCTTCCTACCAGCACTGAGGCTGATGGCTCAGTCTGGGGCTGGTGATCTTTGGTCTCAGCCGAGACAGATCCTGGTTTGGGATCCCTATTTCTGGGAGCTCCTACTAGCACAACCTTCCCCTAGCTGGGGTGGCTGGCACACACTAAACTGAACTTCCTTCTCTCCCCATGAGGCAGGGCATGGGCCAGCCCACTTCTGCTCACAGAGGGGGAGCTAAACTGGAATGTACTATTCCAGTTTAGAAACACTAAACTGTTACTAAGATCCTGCTGACATTGCTGCCACCTGCTGGTGTACATGGAAATTACAGCAAATATATATAACAGGCTTGGATAATGCACATTATTGAGGATGTGATATTAAATTATACCAGATGACAAGATAAATACACTTAAGGCCTCTTTCACACTTGCGTTGTCCGGATCCGGCGTGTACTCCACTTGCCGGAATTACACGCCGGATCCGGAAAAACGCAAGTGTACTGAAAGCATTTGAAGACGGAACCGTCTTCCAAATGCGTTCAGTGTTACTATGGCACCCAGGACGCTATTAAAGTCCTGGTTGCCATAGTAGTAGTGGGGAGCGGGGGAGCAGCATACTTACCGTCCGTGCGGCTCCCCGGGCGCTCCAGAATGACGTCAGAGCGCCCCATGCGCATGGATGACGTGATCCATGTGATCACATGATCCATGCGCTTGGGGCGCCCTGACGTCACTCTGAAGCGCCCCGGGAGCCGCACAGACGGTAAGTACACTGCTCCCCCGCTCCCCGCTACACTTTACCATGGCTGCCAGGACTTTAGCGTCCCGGCAGCCATGGTAACCACTCTGAAAAAGCTAAATGTCGGCTCCGGCAATGCGCCGAAACGACGTTTAGCTTAAGGCCGGATCCGGATCAATGCCTTTCAATGGGCATTAATTCCGGATCCGGCCTTGCGGCAAGTGTTCCGGATTTTTGGCCGGAGCAAAAAGCGCAGCATGCTGCGGTATTTTCTCCAGGCAAAAAACGTTCAGTTCCGGAACTGAAGACATCCTGATGCATCCTGAACGGATTTCTCTCCATTCAGAATGCATTAGGATAATCCTGATCAGGATTCTTCCGGCATAGAGCCCCGACGACGGAACTCTATGCCGGAAGACAAGAACGCAAGTGTGAAAGAGCTCTTACATATTGTAGCGGGGTAAGAGTGTTTAGTAACATAACTCTGGGATGTTACACATGGTAGTCATCTTAAGCATCTTGGAGATAGGTCATCAATATGTATGTCCTGGAAAATGCCTTTTAAGTCTACATCTATGTAAGAGATTTGGAGCTCTCTATGAGATGTATGAAACTTCTAGCAATATAAAAATATATACAGAAATTATCCCCTTCAGAATGTTAGTTCTAAAAATGACACAATGATAAAAAGTGGCGATTAATGTAAGGTCATCTCTTTAATAGCTTCTTCATCTACAGATGATTGAGAAAAACACATTAAACTGTTGTTTTTGTTTCAGTTGAATTGCCTTAATTGGCCGTGTCATTGAAGAGCACTTTATTAAGGGTGACAGTCTGAACCAAGCCATGCCCTAGTTGGAGGTTGACTGATAGTTCATGACAGCCGGCTCCATTGCCTGTATTATAAGCCCATGTCACTTACACTTCTCTATGCCCCTTGACATCCCAAAAGAAACAGTCACTTTGCTGGTTGGACACACTGGAGACTGCTCCGACACATTGCAGATAAGAAAGACTGGCAGGCTGAAGAGTTGTCATGATGCCAAATCAACTCATAATACCAGAGTGACGTCTGCTGTTCATTTATTTTAAGATCCATGGCTATCTTTATCAGGACATGACTCTTTAGAATGTGAAAGTCCAATAAATATTGGGGAAGCAGACTTACAAATCCTGTAAACACCATAAACTTAGACCATCTAAAGATGTCCCAAATATTTCACAGTGGCTTGTGCTGTATAATAAATGTAATGCACTGTTAGATAATTTTATAGGTAACGCTACCCTTCCTATTAGCTTACTTTGTGCCAAAATTGTGGTGCACATTAGTGCATCTGAATTCATGCCTCTTTCAGTAAGACATTCCCTTTTCTTGCTAAGCCATGACCCCTTGTTGAAGAAGGGTCAAAAAGTGTCTAAAACAGATTTGGTGCATGGCATGTGCATCAGAATTCTGGCTTCATTTGATTAATTAATCTGTCCCATCGTGTTCGATTCCTAGATTAGAACAGTAACATCACCACTGCAGCTTTGTATACACAAAGTGAGAGGAGGACCGGAGCAATAGCCCAGGAGAACGAGGTGGATATAGGATGTTTCTTTATTTTATGGCATCTGCTGGCATGGGGCCCCATTTTTGGTATCTGGACAGGTCCTTTAACTTTAGCAACCAGTGTCAGTCAGTTTTAGTCAAGGCTAATAAGATCAAGGGGTTTCAGCAAAAGAGGTATAGATGTACATGATGAGAACATAGTTCTACCACTTTACAAATCACTAATGAGACCACACATGTAGTATTGTGTACTAATTCTGGGATCCTGTGCACAAGAAAGACAAAGCAGAGCTTGAGAGGGTTCAAATAAGGTAATAATTGGAATGGGTGGACTACAGTACCCAGAAGATGATCAAAATTAGGGTTATATCGTTTAGAAAAAAGGCTGAGGGGAGACTTAATAACTATGTAAAAATATATCAAAGGACAATAAAGAGATTTCACCCATGATCTACTTATACCCAGGACTGTGACAGTAATGAGGGGACATCCTCTGCATCTGGAGGAAAGAAGGTTTCTCCATCAACATTGAAGAGGATTCTTTACTGTAGGAGCAGTGAGACTATGGAGTTCTCTGCTAGAGGAGGTTGTGATAGTGATTTTACTGAAGGAGATCAAAGAGACGCTTAAAGGCGTTATCCAGCGGCCGCCACTGCATCTTCCCATCGCGCAATTTTAGGGAGGCTCATTCCTGTTGCGGCCTGCTATGGACTAACCCCCCTATCCTCCCCCTCTTCCAGTGCTGGATGTTTTGATCCGCCCGACAGGGGAGATGCAGCGGCGGCCAGGCAGGCATCAGAAGCGACCCGGGTGCCGGGGAGCAAGGCAAGTATAACCTGAGTGAGGGGCTCAGGCATTTTGGCGGGTATTATAGGAGTTGGATAACCCCTTTAATGTCTTTCTTCAGCGCAATAATATTGCAAGTTATGGTCCTGGGAGTTATTCCATATTTGGAGTTGGGAAAGAATTTTTTCCCCTAAAATGAGAAAAACTAGCTTTTGCCTCCTAAGGGATTAACATTACAGGATAACAGGCTGAACTGGATGGGCGTTTTGTCTTTATTTCAACCTTACAACCTATGTTACTGTCTTACTAAATATGTATTTTTATACATTGGAATACTATTTATTTAAGAAATACTATTTTATAAGAAAAGAAAGTATCCGTTCTTTTACCTGTGTGAGTTTTTTCTAAATTTTATTAAAATATGTATTTTTTGTCCAACTTGTCTTTTATTGATCATTTTTAATTTTATTATATAATGCAGTAGACTATCTCTAATAAGGAACTAGAGATGGAAAGGGGGCCTTTGTCTTTTTTTTACATGCTTTACCACGGCATCTAAGTGGTTAAATGGCCTGAATAATTTGGTTTGGCACTTGCCTGTGTTCTGCAAAACATCCAGTGACACCTGACCACTGTATTTGTCATATTGAAACTTGTCCACCTTTTCTTGTAACTCTAAAGCTACGTTCACATCTGTAGCAGAGGAACAGACTATGGGAGCTACTTTATCTGGCAGAGCTGGACACCAATGATGGATCCCAGTTTACTATAAAGGGATCAGATGGGGATCCGGTAGGTTTCCAACATAAATCCTGGCTTTCTGATGGTCAAATAACACTGCGTGCACCAGTGTTTGTCTGGCAAAAAGCCAGCATTTATGCTGGAAATCCTTGTCAGATCCCTTTATAGCCAATGGGAATCCAGCAGGGTGTGGCGGTGTCCGGCTATGCCGGATAGAGTAAGGCCTCTTTCACACGGGCGTTGCGGGAAAATGTGCGGGTGCGTTACGGGAACACCGCGAGTGCAGAAGTTCGGGCTTGGGATCGGTGTTCTGTAAATAGTATTATTTTCCCTTATAACATGGTTATAAGGGAAAATAATAGCATTCTGAATACAGAATGCATAGAAAAACATCGCTGGAGGGGTTAAAAAAATATATAAAATTTTTGAACTCACCTTAGTCCACTTGTTCGGCCCGGCATCTCCTTCTGGCTTCATCTGATCTCTGTGCAGCAACAGGACCTGTGGTGACGTCATTCCGGTCATCACATGGTACATCACATGATCTTTTACCATGGTGATTCACCATGGTAAAAGATCATGTGACGTACCATGTGATGACCGGAGTGACGTCACCACAGGTCCTTGACCTATAATTAATGCTCACCACAGGTCCTATTCAGTAAAGGGGACAGAAGGAGATGCCGACATCGCGATCAAGTGGATTAAGGTGAGTTAAATGATTTTTTATTTTTTTTAACCCCTCCAGCGCTGTTTTACTTTGCATTCTGTATTCAGAATGCTATTATTTTCCCTTATAACCATGTTATAAGGGAAAATAATAATGATCGGGTCTCCATCCCGATCGTCTCCTAGCAACCATGCGTGAAAATCGCACCGCATCCGCACCTGCTTGCGGATGCTTGCGATTTTCACGCAACCCCATTCATTTCTATGGGGCTTGCGTTACGTGAAAAACGCACAAAGAGGAGCATGTTGCGATTTTCATGCAACGCGCAAGTGATGCGTGAAAATCACTGCTCATGTGAACAGCCCCATAGAAATGAATGGGTCAGGATTCCGTGTGGATGCAATGCGTTCACCTCCCGCAACGCATCCGCGCGGAAAACTTGCTTGTGTGAGAGGGGCCTAACTCTGATTCCGGAATAGACTACTGAATTTACAAGGCGAAGATGTGAACAAAGCCTAAAAAATATGAATATATGCATAAAATGGATAACCCCTCAGCACCAGGCTGATCAACTACTTTTCCCTTGACATTTTGCTTGATTTCAACATAGACACTTAACTGATTCACCCAGGGTATTCCCAGTTCATTGTATGCTGTATACAGCTCACTAACCATGGTAACAAACAGCGTTTGGCATCATTCAGAAAACTACTGGAGAACATGCAAACAACACCAAATGAGTTTATCTCTAAATCCTATTACATGCCTTATGCTCACAATGTGTAACACGAGGAAAAGCTAATATGTCTCATCGCTATCAAGCCATTATGTCATTAACGGTGTTATAAAGATGGATGGTAGCATAAATAATAAACAATCTGTCCGCTGTAAGATGATATGTTGGTACTCTGTAGACAATGATGGAGATATAATATCTATTGCTACAAGGAAGAGGCATGATTATTAGTATTTCATCATGCAGAAATTAGAGCTCGATAATAACAAGACTAATATACAGCACACAGCAGAGTGTGTTAATACCCAGAAACACCAAAAAATTTAACACTGCAAAGAGTAAGCTATATATTCAGTAAAGAACATATTGGGGAACTTTTTAAAGAGGTTGGAGATTTTGAGATTGACGGCCTATACCTGTGATGGCTAACCTCCGGCACTTCAGCTGTGGTAAAACTATAGCTCCCAAGATGCACACTTGCTTGGCTGTTCTCAGAACTCCATAGAAATGAATGGAGTATGCTGGGAGTCGTAGTTTCACTATAGCTGGAGTGCCGGAGGTTAGCCATCACTGGTCTATACTCAGGACAGATCATCAGTATCTGGGTCCATCTATCGGCACCCCTGCTGGATCACCTGTTTAAAGAGGTCGTGGTGCTCTGTTGAGCACTGCAGCCTTTTCACAGCTTGCCAAACACAGCACTGTACATTCACTCAAAGGGGTAATCCCATGAATAATGTAAAAAATGAAAATAAGACATCATATAGTACATAACAATCTCTTTCTAACAAAGCTAGAACCAGCCCTGTACCTCACATGGGTCCAGAGATCTCCACATTCATTTCTCTGCTAGATTTATGTCAAGCTGACAGCTCAGGGGAGTGTCTTTTCTGCTACAACTAAGGGGGCGTGTCTCTGCTCTCCCTATCACAGCTCAGGAGGTAGTTGAAAGATGAAACTGAGCATGTGCGGCCCTCTTAATGAGCCGGTCAAAGAAATAAATTAAGTGCCACTATATACACTGTAGATACATTTTATTGAATAACTCAGTAGCTATACAAATTTTTTTAATTACATGCAATTACAAAAATATTCAGATCCAGGTGCTGGTTTGAAAACTGTAGAATATTTCTCGTAGGACAACCCCTTTAAATGGGACTGAGCTGCGCCTAGGCCATGTGACGCATAAATGTGATGTCACTGGCCTAGGAAGCAGCCACAGCACTCGCCAGAGAGCAAAAGCTGATCGGGGCTGGGTGCCTGGGAGTCGGACCCCCCAATCAGGGGGCACTACTGAGGAACTTTATAAAAATACAGGGGTCACTGCTGGGGGACAGAAAAATATAAAGGGCGCTACAGGGGGACATTATAAATAAAGAGGGCACTGCTGGGGGCATAATTCAGGGAGAAATAGAGAGTAGGCATTGAAAATACAGGGAGCACTGTTTGGGGACATTAAACATAATGGGGGCATTACGGGGGGCAATTATAAATACTGATAAATACTGGGGTAATTGAATATTGAGGGCCTTATAAATATTGGGGGCATTTACCATATGAGGGGCACTATTTGGGTATTATAATACTGAGGGCACTATAAGGGGGCATTATAACTACATTATTACTACTGGGGAACTGTGGGGGCATTATTATTAGGCGCAATATTGAGGTAATTGCTACTAATGGGGACAGTCTTGGAGGGCACTATCACTATTGGGGGAATATAGGGGGGCTACTACTAGTGAGGGCAATCTGGAATGTAATTATTACTATTGGCAGGACTTTTGGGAGCATTTGGGGACTATCTGTATGCAGTATAGTATTTGGGGGCATTGTGTAGAAAAGGAGGCACAGTATTGGGCGTAGGAGCAAGATAAAACTGTTGGGGAACAAAGAGGGTACAGATGATGTAAAAGTGAGGAATCTATGATGTTTGTGTGTCAAACTTTGCAGAGACATCGCTGAAATATTTTGTCATGGTGGTCTGGGTTGAATGGAGAAGATGAGGAAAGAGAACATCTATATCAGAATAGACATCAATGGATGTAAGAGGTATGTGGTGCTGCATGTAATGTCCAATTCAAATATGCCTCTAGCAGTAGGACTGGGGAGATGGGTTGGATTGAGAATTTGACACAAGGGTGAGGGCGCCATATTAATTTTTACATCAGACAGCTAGAATTGGTCCATACCACAATTTTCAACTGCATCTGTGGCCCAAGAAAGCACAAAGGGAACCGCTGACTGGAATAGTGATTCCTGTCTGGCTGACCTGATTAGGGCAATCCGACATAGCTTCGCTTGGGGCCCCAGAAATGCCAAGTCCACCCCTGCAAACATTCATATCTCTATCTCTAATTTTGAGATAAATAGGTATACAGTTTGTTTCAGTTTTGGGATATATCCAGCTGAGATCACTGTACAGGAAAACTAGTACCATATCAAATCTTAAGGAAACAACTATCAGGCTGATCATCAAAGTGTTTTCCATGTGAAAATGAATGTGGGATACATGAAAGCTGAGCTGATAGATCTGGAAAATATTCCCACACCAAAGCTTTCAGCGCAGATCAATTGATATCAAGCACTTGAAATAGATAAATGTAAATAGTAATCTGGTTTTCCCACAGTTTCTTGTTTTATAAAGTCCTGTTCATATTCCAATTTATAATTAAAGGGGGTTTCCCATCTTATAAACTGAGAGTATAATGCAATTACTTTATGATCGGTGGGAGTCTGATATTGGCGACCCCCAATAAACCTCCTCTGAGAATGAAGAGTATGCAGTGCTGGTGTAGTGATTGCTCCTTCACTGTTTTTCCCTTGAATAATGGTGCCCCATTGAGCAGGGAACTGCAGGCCAGTCCCATGAGAGTTCCCTTCAATATGGGGTAGCTGGGAGCGTCGCTGTGCAGGGGAAAGAAGGGGATGCAGTGCTAAACTATCGCAGGTCGGACCCCCACAATTATAATGCGGTGGCATATGCTAGCGATATACACCAATCTTTATATGGGAAAACCCTCTTTATGATGTGGGCTGATAATTGTCAAAATATTACATTTTATAAGCTGCAACATAGATTGTAATTAGAGGTGGGACGAATCCAATTTTTTTTTTATGCGAATGCGAAAAGGTTCTCGAATATATAGAATCTTTCGGATCTCGAATCCTAGGAATCCTGTACATAAGAATTGTGTGAACGGTGTAAGAAACAAAGTGATCCAAACTCAATATTCTTTTAATATGAAAAAATAGAGTCCTTACTTTTTTAACAAAGTATTCGTCAACACAGAAACAAAGTAACCTTAAAGGGATTCTGTCACCTGGATTTTAGTAACAGAGCTTTTACCTTCATCACATCAGTCTGCTCGTTTTGTATTAAAATATACTAGTATTACTACCCTAAGTGTTGTCATTTGTCTAGAAAATCGCTTTTATTAATATGGTAATTGCCTGAGTAAGGAGCCCAAGGGGCTGTCCCTTCGGCCGTTGGAGCCCAGACGCGCCCCTTCTCCTGGAGCCCAGCACTGCCCCACTACTAATTTATTCACTCCTCCTCATGCGCGAGATTATGGCTCAATCTCGAGTATGCGCCGTGAATACACATGTCAGCGCCTGGAATCGGCCTCACAGGATGCACTGTACATGTGCCAGCCGGCAATGAGGAGTGAATAAATTAGCAGTGGGGCGGTGCTGGGCTCCAGGAGAAGGGACGCGTCTGGCCTCCAACGGCCGGAGGGACAGCCCCTTGGGCTCCTTACTCAGGCAATTACCATATTAATAAAAGCGATTTTCTAGACAAATGACAACACTTAGGGTAGTAATACTAGTATATTTGCGTAGGGATTCATCGGAATTTCGTAAATTACGTCGGGATTCGAGTCCACGAATCCAGCAAAATTCGAGGGATTCTTGGTTTCGACGTCCCACCTCAAATTGTAATCATTGAAATGCATATTTGCTATTCACACAAGAATCATGATATCCATTTTTTACAAGATCTATGACAGACAAAGTGGGATCTGT
This sequence comes from Bufo bufo, assembly GCF_905171765.1. NCBI lineage: Eukaryota > Metazoa > Chordata > Amphibia > Anura > Bufonidae > Bufo > Bufo bufo. The sequence continues at coordinate 159,021,446 of NC_053393.1, read as the reverse complement.
TATGATCTCTATACTAATGATCCCATTGTCAAACTAAAGCATGGACAAAGCTTTAGTGCAGTGGTGCCCAACCATTTTTCGTCTGAGGGCCGCACTAGACTTGGTATAAATTTCACGGGCCGGAACCAGGTAGCTTTGCCAGAAATAAATGCAAACGCTATGAGGGGGCACGTGTGAGCATTACTACTGTGAAGAGGGCACATATCTGGCATAACTACTGTGAGGGGGCACATATCTGGGCATAACTACTGTGAGGAGGGCACATATCAGGGTATAACTACTGTGAGGAGGGCACATATCAGGGTATAACTACTGTGAGCTGTGAGGAGGGTACATGTCAGGGCATAACTACTGTGAGGGGGCACGAGTGAGCATTACTACTGTGAAGAGAGCACATATCTGGCATAACTACTGTGATGGGGCACATATCTGGGCATAACTACTGTGAGGGGGCACATATCAGGGCATAACTACTGTGAGGAGGGCACATATCAGGGCATAACTACTGCGAGGAGGGCACATATCAGGGCATAACTACTGTGAAGAGGGCACATATCTGGGCATAACTACTGTGAGGGGGCACATATCTGGGCATAACTACTGTGAGGGGGCACATATCTGGGCATAACTACTGTGAGGGGGCATGTGTGAGCATTACATCTGTGAAGAGGGCACATATCTTGGCATTATTACTGTGAGGGGGCATGTGATGTATACATGTGTGTAATGTATGTAGTGCAGTATGTGATGATCACACACTGCACTACATATATTACACACATGTATACATCACATACTGCGCTGTCACCTTCTTCTGCAGGTCTACCTTGATGTCTGGTCTTTAGGCTTCAGTCAGATCCTCCACCGCCATGCTTGCGCCGTGTGCCCAACACCACCAGAAGCTGGCCCCTCCTCCTTTCATCTCCCGCCAGCTTCTCATACAGCAGGGCGCTCCAGTGCCCGCCCAATCTTAACAATCAGGGGCATAGCTACAAATGACTAGGCCCCATAGCAAAAAAAATTATGGGCCCCCCCTCCCAGATCTCCCACCCCCACATACTTATTGGACCTCCCACCCCTTCCAGAGCTCCCACCCAAACACCCCTCCAGGACCTCCCACCCCAACATCCCCCTAAGTGTCGTCCACAGATCCCCCCCCTAAGTGTCGTCCACAGATCCCCCCCCTAAGTGTCGTCCACAGATCCCCCCCCTAAGTGTCGTCCACAGATCCCCCCTTCAGTGTCGTCCACAGATCCCCCCCTTCAGTGTCCTCCACAGATCCCCCCCTTCAGTGTCCTCCACAGATCCCCCCCTTCAGTGTCCTCCACAGATCCCCCCCTTCAGTGTCCTTCACAGATCCCCCCTTCAGTGTCCTCCACAGATCCCCCCTTCAGTGTCCTCCACAGATCCCCCCTTCAGTGTCCTCCACAGATCCCCCCCTTCAGTGTCCTCCACAGATCCCCCCCTTCAGTGTCCTCCACAGATCCTCCCGTTCAGTGTCCTCCACAGATCCCCCCTTCAGTGTCCTCCACAGATCCCCCCCTTCAGTGTCCTCCACAGATCCCCCCCTTCAGTGTCCTCCACAGATCCCCCCCTTCAGTGTCCTCCACAGATCCCCCCTTCAGTGTCCTCCACAGATCCCCCCCTCAGTGTCATCCACAGATATCCCCCCTCAGTGTCATCCACAGATCTCCTCCCCACCCAGAGCCGCTTCCTAGTTAATTTATTCACTGCACTTGCCTCTGTGAAATTGAAGAGAAGCGCCGTAATCTCGCACAGGCGCACTGGCAGAGGCCAGGAAGATGGTGCATGCGCACTTCGATGCCTCTGGAAGTGCGCCTGTGCGAGATTACGGCGCTTCTCTTCAATTTCACATAGGCAAGTGCAGTGAATAAATTAGCTAGGAGGCGGCGCTGGGTGGGGAGATTGCAGGCACAGGCAGCATCGCTTTGCTGCCTGTGCCGTTCGCAACGCGCCCTGCACTGATAAAGTCCGGTCACTGCGCGGGCCGCATGACACGGCTTCGCGGGCCGTAGGTTGGGCATCATTGCTTTAGTGTATGTGCTGCGCTATTCTATAATGCAAATAGTAGTGCCACATAATCATAAAAGCACTGTCCAATACCAACATATTAATCAATACCTTTCAATGCAGAAACAATACCAGCCATACAAAGTCCAAATAATTCACTATATACATGCATGCACACACTACAAACGTGCCCCCTTCCATTCATACAATTTCTACCTATATTCCCACCACTCTAATACTAATAACACACATGCCGGCTCATTACAATCCTATCTACTCACATTAGCACAATTACTATACTAGTACCATTTGAGAGTGGTAGGCCTGATATAAGAGAAGTTAGGTGGTGAGGTGAACCAAGCAAAGGCAATCAAGTCAGAGAAGCCTTTTTTGAGGGCTGTAAAGATCCTTGATCAGGTGCTACACATAACGAAGTTGGTATCCTGATCAAATCTAAATATGGAGATGTCACTAAATATAGAATATTACACCAAAAATACACATGGATTAGGTTTTTGTATCTACTTAGTGTTTAGTGCACGCCCCTTGCTCTTTAACCACCTGGTGACTTCCGCCATACATGTACAACAGATGTCTGGGCTATCATAGCTCAGTATCTAAGCAGGCACCATAGCAAAAGGGTGACTGCATATGTTGTGCCCTGGAGCAAAGAACTTTAGAGTCTGGACATGTGCTCCTATTGCTGCTATGCAAAGCCATTAACTCACTACTTTAGAGCACTTTGAAGGGTTAACTTACACTGTGATTTATGCCATTGTTTGCACTTAAACTATTTTATACTGATGAATTGCATTTTATATGACATATCCTGTTCATTTGCACTGTTATTGCACTGTATTTGCACTGAATTTGCACTAAATTGTGGAAAGGGTCATGAACAGCCAGTTCATAATAAGAGACTTTGATATTTTCAGCTTGTGCACTGAGAAGCAGGTAATTGCTGTCATAAGGGACTATATAGAGCTGAGTTTTGAAGACATAGTGAACTTTGACCATCTGGTTTAGCTCTCAGACGGTTGTTTACATCTAAAAACTGCTTAATCATTCCCATTGACTTATTCTGAGGCTGTACTTACCCAGCTTTATCCCTCCCACTAGAAGTTTCTAGATTGATTACAAAATGTATGAAAGTAGAGCAGTCAGAGACCCAAGTTGTCTTCAGATAGGGACCAGTGTTTAGTAGGAGAGACTCTGCCAGACTGCAAAAATGACCAGAAGGAGATGCTCAGATGGAGATACGTTGCCACAGACCCTGGGACACTAGCCCTTTATCCAGGGAGCCAGCCGGATGACTGAGGCACAGACTTAGGGCCAGCAACCCATTGACCATGGTACCAGACTTCTGAGAGAGGGACAGCTATCTCAGGCCTTTCCTTAGCACAGAACCTTCTGCTACCAGAGCGGAGAGTGGAAAAGCCAGACCAGTGCCTTGCCTGTATTATTTTGTACTAGTTTACTGCAAACCTTAACTCGCTGGACTAATTTCCCATTGGGGTGTATCATTCCTTACCATTCCCTACAGAGAGCAGCAACACGTGGTGACACCTCAACGGTGTCCAGGGGACCCAATAAACCTGGCAACTGCAACTTGTTAGACATTTAACCCCTCAGATGCCAAGGTGCACTGCAACCACTGCATCTGAGGGGTCATTTGGATGGGGTTCGCTCCAGTGGACAAACACCTCCCTAGGACAAGAGCCATTCTATTGGTATGGCAGACTGGGGCTTTATGAAGGCTCCTAGGCTTGCAATAGTAAACTTCTTATTGAGCTCTGCCTCAAACAGGGCCTAATAGGAACATTGCGATTTTACCAAAGACTACAAAGGTAAACCATTTCAGTCTGGTTTTCAACAATCACAAGTTCAAGTCTCCTAGGTGGACTAAAAATAAAGCAAAAAAAAAGTTTTAAAAATAGATTTAAAAAAATTAACAATCAATAATGGGAATGTGGGGTATTTATTGTATGGGATAAATATTTTTTTATTTTGATAGTTGGGCATTTTCAGATGTGGCGATACCAAGTAGGTTTATTTTTTAGTAATTTTTATTTGTAAAATTGAGAAAGGAGGTGATCCTTTCTCAATTTTACAAATAAAAATTACTAAAAAATAAACCTACTTGGTATCGCCACATCTGAAAATGCCCAACTATCAAAATAAAAAAATATTTATCCCATACAATAAATACCCCACATTCCCATTATTCTGTAGATCATGGGGGTCCAGGGGGTGGACCCTACCAATCATACAATGATGGTCTATCTTACGGCCTGGGAAAACCCCTTTTAACTCTTTTTGCCATAATGATTGTTTTGCAAGACTTCCAGTACAACAGATGTTTTTTATATGTGCACTGACTTACATAGATGGCAGACAGTGTTAGTTGTGAAAATTAGGATTTTTCGAAAGGATATTTCTTAAAAAGAAGGGCTATTACAGCTAACAAAACATAAGGTTTGATTTGAGAAGAATGCTAAGGTTTCTGATTGATGCATCCCAAAGGAATATGATAAGTACAAATAGGGGGATTTGATAAATTAAATCTTTCTGTTGCAAAATGGTGAGGTCATCCTTAATGTTACATTTCCTGTTCTTTACTTTTTCAAAGACTTTCTCACTGAGTTATCTCCATATATTCTTAACAAAACACTTTAACAATATGTAATTCCTTGGATAAAACATTTTTTTTAATAATATACTACTGCTACATACTTTAAAATGTGAAGATTATTCATAATACCTCTGCTGATCAGCAGTTTGAAGGGACCGTGGCACTCGGGCAAGCACTGTAGCATCTTCATTGTTCATATTGTATCCTTTGGTCTGGATATTGGTTCCCATAGTTTACTCTGGGGGTATGAGATGTCTGACCTTCACCAATCACATATTAATAACTTACCCTGAGGAAAGATCATCAATATCAGGAGCCTGGAAAATCCCTTTAAACAATTGTGCCAGGGATTATTTTTCACTGAGGAGTGGGTCAGGAATGATCTTCCTCCCATGAGGAAAAATTGGCTACAGTTGCCCGAGGGTGATTTGGCTGTGGTGCCTTCTAGGTGCACTTTCATCAGTGCCAATATTTTTTTGTAGAATAACAAAGTGTAGTCACTACCATGTGCTGTGAGTAGAGATGACAGAAGTTATAAAAAATTTTGATTTGGCAACTTCGTCAAAGTCCGCCAATTAATTAGATTCCTTCTGAATGAATTCATCACAAATCGGTATAAATCAGGTATACCCAGGCCATCGCAGAGCTATGCTGCGGTGAAGAACCACGTGGCCTCATTAGGGCTTCATTGTTAATGGCTGCGAGGCACCTTTAACCTCTAAGGACACAGGGCGTACAGGTACGCCCTGATGTCCTGGTACTTAAGTCCTGGTACCTGTACGCCCTGTGTATTTCCGATTACTGTGGCGGGCGGTGATTGGAACAAGGTGCCTGCTCAAATCATTTAGCAGGCACCTTGGGTCAATGCCGAGGGGGGTCCTGTGGCATAGAATGAGTTTGTGTTTGCGGGAGCGCATCGAGTCCCCGCGCTGCTGTGGCAGGGACTTGATGTCTCAGAAGGCAGCCCGATGCTGTGCAGAGGCTGCCCAATGGCTTGCACGGCATCGGGACCTGCCTTCTACGGGAGCCGAGGAGATCCAGCTTACTTACTGTAGTACACGAACAGGCAACGCATTACAATACAAATGCATTGTAATGCATTGCAGAGGGAATCAGACCCCCAAAAGTGAACATCAGAAATAAAGTAAAGAAAAAAAAGTTTAAAAAAAATGTTTTTAATAAAATTTATAAAGTATTAAAATTAATAAAGTAAAAAAAGAAAAAAAAACACCCCTTTCCCCTTATTTTATAATAAAAAACTGAAAAAAACACACATATTAGGTATCGCCACGTCCGTAATGACCGGCTCTATAAATATATCACATGATCCACCCTGTCCAATAAATACCATAAAAAATATAAAATAAAAGCGGTGTAAAAAACCCAATTTTTGTCACCTTACATCACAAAAAGTGCAACACCAAGGGATCAAAAAGGCGTATGCCCCCCAAAATAGTACCAATATAACCGTCACCTCATCCCGCAAAAAATTTGCCTCTACCTAAGCCAATCACCCAAAAAATTTAAAAACTAGGGCTCAGAATATGGAGACACTAAAACATCAGTTTTTTTGTTTCAAATATGCTGGTATTGTGTAAAACTTAAGTAAATAAAAAAAGTTTACATATTAGGTATCACTGCATCCGTAAGAACCTGCTCTATAAAAATATCACATGACCTGACCCCTCAGATGAACACCGTAAAAAAAACGGCGTAAAAAAAGCAATTTTTTGTCATCCGCACCCCAAAATAGTGCCAATTAAACCGTCATTTCATCCCAAAAAAAAATTTGCCCCTACACAAGACAGTCACCCAAAAAATAAATAAATAAATAAAACTATGGCTTTCAGAATGCTTCGTTATGTAAAACTGAAACAAATAACCAATATTTGGTATTGTCGCGTCCGTGACAACCTGCTCTATAAAAATACCACATGATCTAACCTGTCAGATGAATGTTGTAAATAACAAAAAATAAAAACAGTGCCAAAACAGCTATTTCTTGTTACCTTGCCTCACAAAAAGTGTAATATAGAGCAACCAAAAATCATATGTACCCTAAAATAATACCAACAAAACTGCCACCCTATCCCGTAGTTTCCAAAATGGGGTCACTTTTTTGGAGTTTCTACCCTAGGGGTGCATCAGGGGGGCTTCAAATGGGACATGGTGTCAAAAAACCAGTCCAGCAAAATCTGCCTTCCAAAAACCATATGTCATTCCTTTCCTTCTGCGCCCTGCCGTGTGCCCGTACAGCAGTTTACGACCACATATGGGGTGTTTCTGTAAACTACAAAATCAGGGACATAAATATTGAGTTTTCTTTGGCTGTTAACCCTTGCTTTGTAACTGGAAAAAATTGATTAAAATGAAAAATCTGCCAAAAAAGTGAAATTTAGAAATGTTATCTCTGTTTAATTCTTGTGGAACACCTAAAGGGTTAAAAAAGTTTGTAAAATCAGTTTTGAATACCTTGAGGGGTTTAGTTTGTAAAATTGGGTCATTTTCGGGTGGTTTCTATTATGTAAGCCTCACAAAGTGACTTGAGACCTTAACTGGTCCTGAAATTTCAAGATTTGCTTCTAAACTTCTAAGCTTTGTAACGTCCCCAAAAAAATAAAATGTCATTCCCAAAATGATGCAAACTTGAAGTAGACATATGGGGAATGTAAAATAATTTGCAAATGTTTCAAAATTTTTGCTAAATTTGGTATTGTTTTATCAATAAAAATGATATTTTTTTTACTCCATTTTACCAGTGTCATGAAGTACAATATGAGACGAAAAAACAATCTCAGAATGGCCTGGATAAGTAAAAGCAATTTAAAGTTATTCACACATAAAGTGACACTGGTAAGATTTGCAAAAAAATGGCCTGGTCCTTAAGGTGAAATATGGCCGTGTGCTTAAGGAGTTAATGCACCTTTAAACAGGGACTGTTGCTGGTATGGGGTTTAGCTGGTTAGGTGGCAGGACAATATGCCTATTATTGCTGTTCTGGCCTGTTTACTGCAATTCAGTAAACACTGAATATTAATCAGCTCTGGCATACCTACTTCTCCAACCCCAGCATTCTCCTGCCCTACAGGTGGGAGCCCTTCTTCTGCCATCTGCTTTTCTTCCTTTTTCACATCATTTAATATCAATGAGAATATGTCATCAGGAACATCCAACTCCTCCTTTCTCTTGCTGACTTTTTTAGGACATGGAGACTTTGAAGGATGATTTGGAAGTAGTAAAGACAGAAAAAGATGGGGATGGTTATCATTAAGACCTGGCCCCTCTAAGGGGTGCAGACTGGATGGTATTGGTTGGCACGCTGGCACCGGAATAATAAAGGCTTATTGGTATTGAATTACATTTACGGCTAATGTAGGAATAAGGAAATGTATAAATAAATAAATCTGATGCAGAATAAGTCTCCCTGCACTGTCCCTGCAGTCTCCCTGTACTCTCCTTGTCCATTATTAATCTATTAATCGTTTTCAGCTACACTGTCCCTACAGCATGAGCGCTTGCCATGTCTCTCCCTATGCTCAGCTCACAGGACAATGGCGGAGACTGCGAGGGGTGAGGGTTTTATAGAGTTGTGACATCACAGGAGATGGCTATCTACAGACTGGCTGGCTGTATGGCATTATGGGTGATCTTGCATTCCCATGCTTGTCTCCTCTATACTTTGTTTCACTTTGTAACAAATGCAGCCGCCATTTTCAGTAAACCTGATTCGTTACCATGAATCATGAGAAAATTTGGATTAGTTTAGAATCGGGCTGAATTCCACTTCGCTTCGCTCAATACTAGCTGTGAGCACCTTTAAAGGGGTTGTCCCAAGAAAAATATTCTACAATTTTCAAACCCTCACCTGATTCTGAATTATTTGGCAAATATGTAGTATAGCCACTGAGTTATTCAATAAAAGTATCTGTATAGCGCCACCTGCTGTTTGATTTTTCTTTGTCCTACTGAGATGGCCGTACATGCTCAGTTTAATCCTTCAACTGCCTCCTGAGCTATGAGAGAGAGAGCTGCAGCAGAAAGGAAACACACCTCCCAAGTTGCACCAGACAGGACATGACCCCTGAGCTGCCAGTTTGATAAAAATCGAGGAGCAATGAATGGGGATAGCTCTGTATCCACATGAGGTACAGGGCTGGTTCTAGCTGTGTTAGGGCTCATGCACACGAACATATTTTCTTTCCACTTCTGTTAATTTTTTTTTGCGGACCGTATGCGGAACCATTTACTTCAATGGGTCTGCAAAAACAACGGAAGGTACTCCGTGTGTATTCCGTTTCCGTATTTCCATTTCGCAAAAAAGTAGTGCATGTCCTATTATTTTCCGCAAATCACGGTCCGAGGCCTTATTCAAGTCAATGGGTCTGCAAAAAATAGGGAACGCACACGGGACACATCCGTATGTCAGCCATATTTCATCCGTATTTTGCGGATCCATACTGTAGAAATTCTATGCCCAGCCCATATTGCTCATGTGTTAGGTGATTTATAAGTTACTGTTTCCGTTTCCGATCCGCAAAAAACGGATCGCATACTGAAACCATACGGATATGTTTTGTTGAATAACGGAACGGAAGAGGACTTAAATCAGAGAAATAAAAACCTCACATACGGAACAACGGATCCGTGAAAAACGAACCACAAAACAACAAGAGTCGTGTGCATGAGCCCTTAGAAAGAGATTGTCATGTACCATATGATGTCTAATTTAAATTTTTTCACCAATCATGGGATAACCCCTTTAATCAAACCCATTGTTCTACTTGATCATAACCTGGCACCTAATGAAACTATGAAGGCAATGCTGAAAAGAAACATTACTTAAAGTCCAGATATCCTATTTCACAGTTTCCTTATACACATAACAAAAAGTGGCCAATTCTACATTTACATTTCAAAAAAAGGAAATCATTAAATACATGTTGAGCAACCCCTTTCAGCACACTTCTATTCTGGCTGGCTATCACCTTAAAATACTAGCTGCACATTGTACTATATGTGCGACCTTGAGGAAACTGATAAAGTAATGGGCTGCTGTTCCATACCAAATGGTTAAACATTAGCCAATACACTAATATAGCACTATTAGCAGAACAAACACCAGAATTGTATCAAAGCGAGACAATGGGAAAGAAAACTTTAGAAATTGCATTATCTCATTTTATATTCTACATGACCTTGAAATAGTCAACATTTTATACACTGCAGAGTATTCATACAAATGAGCTCCCTTATCTTTGAGGGCTAGCTATAAGAGTGTAGAACATTTCCAATCAGTCACTATTACAGGCCGACTGTATGTATTTCTGTGACCTATAAGTGCTTTACTACCGTGCAGTGTTTTATGTGGCTTTAGATGGGTCACTTTTTAACAAAATGATAGATGTACAGATTATTAAGTGCATAAAATAAATAAATAAAAATTAATTCAAATTATGTACTGTATATCATTCTAAAGTTATTACAGTAACATAGCTGTTATTATTAGAGATTAACAAATCGAGATGAACAAATCGAATTTAAACAAATCAAATTGGACCCAAATTTTGTAAAAATTTGAGTTTTATTTAAATCCAAATTTTCTGGTGACTCGAATTTTGGAGAGGGAGAGAGAAAAATAGAAGGAAAGAGAGGAGAAAAAAAAATACATATATACACTGCTCAAAAAAATTAAGGGAACACTTAAACAACACAATGTAACTCCAAGTCAATCACACTTCTGTGAAATCAAACTGTCCACTTAGGAGGCAACACTGAGTGACAATCAATTTCACATGCTGTTGTGCAAATGGGATAGACAACAGGTGGAAAGTATAGGCAATTAGCAAGACACCCCCAATAAAGGAGTGGTTCTGCAAGTGGTGACCACAGACCACTTCTCAGTTCCTATGCTTCCTGGCTGATGTTTTGGTCACTTTTGAATGCTGATGGTGCTTTCAATCTAGTGGTAGCATGAGACGGAGTCTACAATCCACACAAGTGGCTCAGATAGTGCAGCTTATCCAGGATGGTACATCAATGCGAGCTGTGGAAAGAAGGTTTGCTGTGTCTGTCAGCGTAGTGTCCAGAGCATGGAGGCGCTACCAGGAGACAGGCCAGTACATCAGGAGACGTGGAGGAGGCCGTAGGAGGGCAACAACCAGCAGCAGGACCGCTACCTTCGCCTTTGTGCAAGGAGGAACAGGAGGAGCACTGCCAGAGCCCTGCAAAATGACCTCCAGCAGGCCACAAATGTGCATGTGTCTGCTCAAACGGTCAGAAACAGACTCCATGAGGGTGATATGAGGGCCTGACGTCCACAGGTGTGGGTTGTGCTTACAGCCCAACACCGTGCAGGACGTTTGGCATTTGCCAGAGAACACCAAGATTGGCAAATTCGCTACTGGCACCCTGTGCTCTTCAAAGATGAAAGCAGGTTCACACTGAGCACATGTGACAGACATGACAGACTCTTGAGACGCCGTGGAGAACGTTCTGCTTCCTGCAACATCCTCCAGCATGACCGGTTTGGCATTGGGTCAGTAATGGTGTGGGGTGGCATTTCTTTGGAGGGCCGCACAGCCCTCCATGTGCTCGCCAGAGGTAGCCTGACTGCCATTAGGTACCGAGATGAGATCCTCAGACCCCTTGTGAGACCATATGCTGGTGCGGTTGGCCCTGGGTTCCTCCTAATGCAAGACAATGCTAGACCTCATGTGGCTGGAGTGTGTCAGCAGTTCCTGCAAGACGAAGGCATTGATGCTAGGGACTGGGCCGCCCGTTCCCCAGACCTGAATCCAATTGAGCACATCTGGGACATCATGTCTCGCTCTATCCACCAACATCACGTTGCACCACAGACTGTCCAGGAGTTGGCAGATGCTTTAGTCCAGGTCTGGGAGGAGATCCCTCAGGAGACCGTCCGCCACCTCATCAGGAGCATGCACAGGCGTTGTAGGGTCATACAGGCACGTGGAGGCCACACACACACTACTGAGCCTCATTTTGACTTGTTTTAAGGACATTACATCAAAGTTGGATCAGCCTGTAGTGTGTTTTTCCACTTTAATTTTGAGTGTGACTCCAAATCCAGACCTCCATGGGTTGAAAAATTTGATTTCCATTTTTTTATTTTTGTGTGATTTTGTTGTCAGCACATTCAACTATGTAAAGAACAAAGTATTTCAGAAGAATATTTAATTAAGGCCTCTTTCACACTTGCGTTGTCCGGATCCGGCGTGTACTCCATTTGCCGGAATTACACGCCGGATCCGGAAAAACGCAAGTGAACTGAAAGCATTTGAAGACGGATCCGTCTTCAAAATGCGTTCAGTGTTACTATGGCACCCAGGACGCTATTAAAGTCCTGGCTGCCATAGTAGTAGTGGGGAGCGGGGAAGCAGTATACTTACAGTCCGTGCGGCTCCCGGGGCGCTCCAGAATGACGTCAGAGCGCCCCATGCGCATGGATGACGTGATCCATGCGACACGTCATCCATGCGCGTGGGGCGCCCTGACGTCACTCTGGAGCGCCCGGGGAGCCGCACGGACGGTAAGTATACTGCTCCCCCGCTCCCCACTACACTTTACCATGGCTGCCAGGACTTTAGCGTCCCGGCAGTCATGGTAACCATTCAGAAAAAGCTGAACGTCGGATCCGGCAATGCGCCGAAACGACTTTTAGCTTAAGGCCGGATCCGGATTAATGCCTTTCAATGGGCATTAATTCCGGATCCGGCCTTGCGGCAAGTGTTCCGGATTTTTGACCGGAGCAAAAAGCGCAGCATGCTGCAGTATTTTCTCCGGCCTAAAAAAACGTTCCGTTCCGGAACTGAAGGCACCCTGATGCATCCTGAACGGATTTCTCTCCATTCAGAATGCATGGGGATAATCCTGATCAGGATTCTTCCGGCATAGAGCCCCAACGACGGAACTCTATGCCGGAAGAAAAGAACGCAAGTGTGAAAGAGCCCTAACTCAGATCTAGGATGTGTTATTTTTGTGTTCCCTTTATTTTTTTGAGCAGTGTATATATATTTATTTATTTTTTATTTATTTTAAAGTGAGACGAGAGAAAAAAATATGAGTCCTAGGAGACCTCACAGTGTCATGCACAAATCTTCAGGACAATGGGAGCACTTTCCATCCTGGTAGAATTGATTTGGACCCAATTTGGCAGAATCTAACCCAAATTCAATTTATTATAGCAGTAAAGTTGTTAAGGTAGTAAACTTTCTGTTTTACATCATTACCCTGCTCTATTGGTATTCTACAGCAGTGGTGGCTAGATCGCAGTGTTCGCCAGCGAACACATGCGATCTGCCATCTTAACTGAGAAGTCCGGCGAGGCACAGGTAAGTCCTTACCTGTGCCTGTGCGCGAGCCGGTCTGAAATGAAATGCGGTCTCCGGGAGCAGGCAGCTCCGAGAACAGCCTCTGGGGGCCTTTCTCGGAGCTGCCTGCTCCCGGAGACCGCATTTCATTTCAGACCGGCTCGCGCACAGGCACAGGTAAGGACTTACCTGTGCCTCGTCGGACTTGTCAGTTAAGATGGCAGATCGCATGTGTTCGCTGGCGAACACTGCGAACTGGCCATCACTGTTCTACAGTATTCATTTTAATTATTTTCAGCTCTTTTGTTGTGTACGGTCATATTCGTCAAAAATTCATGTGCTGCAATGAGGGGGAGCAATGTTTTTATGGGTAACATTGCTTGTATCATGGGAAATATCTGTAACTGTATGGCTCTTTCCCAACAAGTGTCCTGAGAGCAAAGAAAATCTTTATTTTACTTTAGTGCAATTTTCCCCAATGTGCTGTATAGCAAAAATAGGGTGGTACTGGTTTAACCAGAAATATCCACTTGTGTGTTAAAAGGGAAATTAGGGATATTAGCTGTGATGGCTTTATTGGCTAACCAGAAAAAAAATATATATATATTCGCAAGCTTTCAGAGCACAGAGGGTACTTTTTCAGGCGGGTTTACAAAAAATACAATATTGCCGCTGAGAGCGGTTACAGCTAAATTCCCGACCCAAACCTTTTGCACCTCGTCAATTAGAAAAAAGAAACTCTAGAATGAAAATTGACACACTGGTATTATACCCTCAGAACTGGTACTGTTGTGTGGCAAGGTTATGAGATATTGCCAATGTGGATGTCATATTGAAATCAGTGCCTATGGCCAAAAACTCCACTCGACTATGGAATACTACACGTGAGAAAGACAAGAGTGAGCAGAAACGGTCATGTAGCCTTAGGCCCCTTTCACACAGGCGAGTATTCCGCGTGGATGCGATGCGTGAGTTGAACGCATTGCACCCGCACTGAATACCGACCCATTCATTTCTATGGGGCTGTTCACATGAGCGGTGATTTTCACGCATCACTTGTGCGTTGCGTGAAAATCGCAGCATGCTCTATATTCTGCGTTTTTCACGCAACGCAGGCCCCATAGAAGTGAATGGGGTTGCGTGAAAATCGCAAACATCCGCAAGCAAGTGCGGATGCGGTGCGATTTTCACGCACGGTTGCTAGGAGACGATCGGGATGGAGACCCGATCATTATTATTTCCCCTGAATACAGAATGCATAGTCAAATAGCGCTGGAGGGGTTAAAAAAAATAATAATAATAATTTAACTCACCTTAATCCACTTGACCGCGGAGCCGGCATCTCTTCTGTCTCCTTTCTTCAGGACCTGGGTAAAGGACCTGTGGTGACGTCACTCCGGTCATCACATGATCCATCACATGATCTTTTACCATGGTGATGGATCATGTGATGACCGGAGTGACGTCACCACAGGTCCTTTACTCAGGTCCTGAAGAAAGGAGACAGAAGGAGAAGCCGGGCTCCGCGGTCAAGTGGATTAAGGTGAGTTAAATTATTATTTTTTTTTTTTAACCCCTCCAGCGCTGTTTTACTATGCATTCTGTATTCAGAATGCTATTATTTTCCCTTATAACCATGTTATAAGGGAAAATAATACAATCTACAGAACACCGATCCCAAGCCCGAACTTCTGTGAAGAAGTTCGGGTTTGGGTACCAAACATGCGCGATTTTTCTCACGCGAGTGCAAAACGCATTACAATGTTTTGCACTCGCGCGGAAAAATCGCGGGTGTTCCCGTAACGCACCCGCACATTTTCCTGCAACGCCCGTCTGAAAGAGGCCTTAGTCGTGCACGGACAGAGCTGTTTTCATGCTGCTTACAGCTTTTCTCTCTCACTTTCATTGTAGGCTTTGTTCAATGATACTACTATGGCTCTGCGCAGAAGACCTGTATTGAGAGGACAGGATCAGAAGAAAGCTTTCCTGACCTCACAGGACGGGATGCATCCTGTGACTATGTGCAACCTTAAAGAGCAGGAGGAGCTGAGCAGATTGATGTATAAAATATAAAGATTCAGTAGAACTATTTACTGAGTGATAGCATTCCCTGTATGATTATTAATGCAGATTTAGCTGTCAATCACTGATAGGACCTAAACAATAAAAGGAGAGATTGTAATGTATAAATGACAAGTTTTGCTGGATCTTTTCCCAAAAAACTATATATCAATCTGTTCAGCTCCTCCTGCTCTATAACATAGTGCTTTCAGATTGCATTTCATTTCATGGTGGCAGGTTTTCTTTAAAAGGGTTGTCCAAGATTAGGAAAACATAGTTGCTTTTATCTAAAGACAGTACCACAGGTGTCCACTAGAGATGTCCGGAACTATTCGCCGGCGAACAGTTCCCGGCGAACATAGCTTGTTTGCGTTCGCCACGGCAGGCGAACATATGCAATGTTCGGTCACCCCCCTATACATCATCATTGAGCAAACTTTGACCCTGTACCTCACAGTCAGCAGACACATTCCAGCCAATCAGCAGCAGACCCTCCCTCCCAGACCCTCCCACCTCCTAGCAAAAAGCAAGGACAGCATCCATCTTAGATTCATTCTGAAGCTGTAGTGTCACAAATTTGACTAAGTTGTAATCGCAATGCGATTAATACAGGTTATATTAATCGCATTGCGAATTCAACTTAGAGCTGGGTTCCTAATGGTTGTATTGCTAGGATATAACGAAGATTGAGAATATAGTGCTATATTCGTTATATTCGTCAATTCTAGCAATACAACCATTAGGAACTCAGATCTAAGTTGTAATCGCAATGCGATTAATGCAGGCTATATTAATCGCATTGTGAATTCAACTTACCACACTCTGCGTCAACTACGTAATTTTCCATGGGAGTTTTCCCATGGATCCCCCTCCGGCATGCCACAGTCCAGGTGTTAGACCCCTTGAAACAACTTTTCCATCACTATTGTGGCCAGAAAGAGTCCCTGTGGGTTTTAAAATTCGCCTGTATATTGAAGTCTATGGCGGTTCGCCCGTTCGCGAACATTCGCGGAAGTTCGCGTTCGCCGTTTGCGAACTAAAAATTTTATGTTCGCGACATCTCTAGTGTCCACAGGTTGTGTGCGGTACTGCAGCTCAGTCCCATTAACTTCAGTGGAGCTATGCTGCAATTGCAGACTTAACCAATAGACAGGTATGACACCGGCTCCTGAAATGTCTGTTTTAGTAAAAATCTCTATCCCTGATACAGTAACAAAAAATGTTCTGTTATAACTATATGTAGTGCCATTCCTCTGTTATCCCTACTATAAATGAATAAATTGCCAACTGCATGTAAGCAGCGCTGATTGGACAGTTGGACCCCCCCCCCCCCCCCCAAACTGGTAATACCCCTTTGAGAAATGATCCGTAAACTTCACAACATAGAGATATAAGAGAAGATTATCCAGAATTGTTAACTCACAGGAAAGCAATTATTTACTAAAATATCTGATGCTGTTCCCCAGGAATTTTGGGGGGTAATTTCACCAGAGTGTGACATCATTGTTGTCTAGTGATGGAAGCAGCAGTGTGCTCGGCTGGCAATTGTAAATGTGGATGTCGCCTTGTAAAAAAGAATTATACTTGCTGTTATCCTTAAAAAAACATACAGGGGAAATGTATTAAGTCCAGCTATTAAGATGATGGTCTTAGTCCCTCTGAGCTGCTGGTGGATGCGCCAAAGTTACGTGGAGTGGAGGCCTCTACATAACTTTGCCGCTTCGTTCAGCAGGCCGTGCGAAATACTAAAATCGACGCCAGCTCCCTTGCCATGCCAAAAAACTGGTGTTCTCTACCCACGGCGCGCACCATTTTCTCAGCACTCGCAGATGCAGTTGCAGATTTTGCCGCAAAAAAACATTGCAACAAAATCTGCGACATTAATACGCCAAAGAGTGGCGTATAATTCATAATAAATGTCCCCCACAATGTATACTGTATACTGTATATACAGCTCCAATTCTAAAAATTCCAAAAAGCTGTGCAAAATGTAAATAAATGTGAATAAAGTCAGAATGCAATGATATGCACATCTCATACTCATACATCTATATTTTATTCACAAAAGATCACATAACACATATCAGATGTTGAATGTGAGACATTTTACCATTTCATGAAAAAATTAACTCATTTAGAGCTTGATGGCAGGAACCCATCTCCATAAATCTTTACCGCTATCGCTGTGCAGCTATCCCTGAAAACTGTCACCCTAGAACATACCTGGCAGTGATTTTAAGGCAAGGCAACAGAAAAGGCCACCGGTATTCACCTTAGGGCTCATGCACACAAACGTATTTTATTTCCGTGTCCATTCCGTTATTTTTCACGGACCGTATGCGGAACCATTCATTTCAATGGGTCCGCAAAAAAAACGGAAGGTACTCCGTGTGCATTCCGTTTCCGTATGTCCGTATTTCCGTTCCACCAAAAAATAGAACATGTCCTATTATTGTCTTCATTATGGACAAGGATAGTACTGCTCTATGAAGGGCAAAATACAGAACGCAAAATACAGAATGCACACGGACGTCATCAGTATTTTTTTGCGGACCGCAAAATACATACGGTCATGTGCATGAGCCCTTAGAGGGATAAAATGTTGGCTTCTCAGTGAACTTTTTCTAGGGAAATTTCATTAGCATCCTGCAGGGTCTGGACTGCTATTGAAGAATGATTCCTATTATTAATATTTGTCTATTTAACCTCTTTTCTTCCAGACCTATGTCCTTGCTGACACTGAATGGAGCAGGCAAGCCAGTCTATAGGGGATCCCTTCCGTCTACATAAATACAGGCAAATGCCAGTAAGACGCAAGGCCCCGCCAATATATGTCCTCAGTTTGACAGGACCTGGTCAATGTCCCACTGCTGAGGGTCGTGGTAATTTACGTCCACTCTGTGTACTTTAACTTATCTGCACTGGAGCTGGCTGCTTTCAGTCAGGCTGTCTCCTTGCAGGCTGTGAGACTTTCCTGACTGAGGGACTAAGTGGGAACTGGCTGCTTTCCTCCTGCCAAGTTCCCTAGCCTCACCAATAACAACAAACACAAGTCAGCAGCCAGCAGGCCCATTCCAAGGCCCAGCAGACGCTGGACTAGAATCCATCTGAACACTTCATCCCTCATCCCCCAAAGTTCATGCCTCATTTGTGTCCTATTGAACGGAGGAAAGGGCTAATTGCTAATTGCTCTGGGTGGATTTTTTCATGTCACTTGGTTACATATGTAATGTCACTTACAATCCTGAGTTCTGCCAGTGCTGGCTAAATATTGGTTTGTGGCTTGCTCTCCCACAAATCCCCGGGGAAGCATTAATTCACCACTCCGCGGTACACATCGATTTGTGTAACAAAATAACTGCGACATGTAGTAATCTGCTTTCTTTCTCCCCACTTTATGTCATCATTTATTACTCTCTTTTCAACTTGCCTCTAAGTAAATCGACAATTAGACATATAAACAGTAACATCATGGGGCTGTTTTACTAAATTGTATGCGACACCGCATTGCATGTAGGTACCTGTGGTCTACAGTTCAGACCATTGCCAAAGATGGAAACATCTGCTTTGCCCCAAATTTTTATTTAGATATTTCTAAAGTACTTTTAAATGTAGTAGTAATAATAATAATAATAAGTGCAAGTAATAATTAATAATGTAAATAATAACAAAACTAAAATCATGTAATGATATCGACACTATATTATTATTAGTTGGTAAGGCTGATTAGTCAGCCTGCATTTGTGGGAGGGGCGGAGGCTCTTCATATACGAGCCACAGCCTCACTCACAGGCGTGGGTTCTCAGGTGCACAGCTGCTGCTGGGTGTCATTAGCAAACTAGCTTCTCTGGTGGTAGGAGTCTTTCTTTGAAGTATGGAGCCAGAATAGAGCTTGTTGTTTTGCTCTCTGCTACCGTAGCATGCACGCGCCATACTATGTAAGTAGGTTGGGCCGGGGCCGTCTCTCCTGGCCGGTCGGAACCGACTTTGCTAGCAAATGAGAGACTTCGCCTCAGAATCTGCTACCTCAGGTTGCTCGTTGGGGCTAAATATTTCTATTTCTTTTCAACTTTGCTTCGTGTCTATCCGTCCCCCCGCTACCATCATCCTTAGACTTCATGTATTTTCACTGCTCCATGTACTTAAAAACCCTGCTGCCCTTTTATGCTCTGCAGTTATCCTGAGCGGCATTTACACTTTCGGCTTTTATTTCATGTCTTATGCTGCAGCCGCACGTCTTTACTGTCCAGCACTTTCCTACTCTTGGTTCGTATTCACTCAGATTGGTCTCACATTTAAGCTGCGGTCACCTGTTGGCTGTTACATCTTATTCCGTACCCAGCCGACAGCCAGATCCGTATTACACGCCTGTTATTACATGTTGTGTACTCGGCTTACAGCTGCTACTGTTAATCCAGTTTTATTCTCGGGACGCACCACCCTGGTGTTCACACCTTGCTCCACTCACAACCAGAGCTGCGTTCATGCTGATATACCATGTTTGCTCTGCTCACTGTGAGAGCTGTGTTTACATGTCCGCTGTCACAATATGTTCATACTAGGCTTGTTTCAGAGCTGCATTCACTTTCACTGTTACATCATGTTTATGCTCCACTCACATTTAGAGCTTCTGTTCTACCAATTTCATTCTCGGCCACACCCAGAGGTGCATTCACACTACGCTGTCAAATCATTTTTTCACTCCACCCTCGACCAGAGTTGCATTCATCCGTCTATCGATATATCAGGTTTACTCTACTCGCACCCAGAGCTGCGTTCACACGTCCTATGCTACTACAGGTTCTTTCCATGTCTGCTGTCACATCAAGTTAATATTCCGTTCACATCCAAAGCTGCGTCCGCATGTCTGCTTTTACATCTTGTCCTATACTCCATTCCCATACTCAGAGCTGCGCCCATACCATGTTTTTTAGGTACCACTCACATCCAAAGCCCCATTTGTTGTTACATCATGTGTTGTACTCTGCTTCCACTCAAAGCTGCATTCTCCTGTTCATTGCTACGTCATGGTTTTACTCAATAATCTCACCGGGGCAGTCTGCACCCACCGCTCTGGTACCTCTCTCCCGACAAACATAACTGCGTTCTTTTCAGGCTTACGTTTCCTTTCCTCGGTGGTCTGTTACATTCCATAGGCCTACTTTCCTGTTCACCTCAGGGAGAATTTTTTATTTTTTTTTCTTGGTCTTCTTTAATCCTGGTTCATATTCGCTCAGACTGGTCTCCTTTAAAAAAAAAAAAAAAAACTCGCTTTCACTACTGCAGTCCGAGTCGTCCGCTGCTTGTACACCGCCTGTACGCGTCTCCAGGACGGGTAAGCTCCTTCCCTCAGTCCAGCCCCTCCACAGGGCTCCTCCGATCAGCGCTCATGTGTTTCCCTGCTTCCGGTAGCGGTGTTGGCGTGCGTTCCAGCGTGGAACGCATGTTGAGAACCACTGCCGGACTTGTGTGTTTTGAATTACAGGTGGTGTCCTGGTTAGGACTGTGTCATTGCTGCCCAAACTTACCGGTGCTCGCTCCTCCCGGTTCCTCTGTGCTTCCTACAGCTGCATTTTGCAGATCAGGTTCACACACACTGACATCGCTCTTGATAGTGGCTTGCAGCTAAACCAGCTCCTCTATTCCTTGTTGTGGTTGCTAGGAGCTGGTCATACAGTGCAAAATCCTCACGTTGGAGCGCATGCTGGGCTGTGTTTTACATGAATACGACTCATCTGGGTTGGAAATACACAGCTTCAGCCTAGACACTATGCACAGTCACTGCACGCTGACCATTTGCCTGCCGTCATCTGTACTGATATGTAGTGGTAGCAGGGCCGTTCTGTATGTGTATGTTCATTTATTCATATGCTATGTTTTTTCCTGTTTCCCACTGGATCGCCCAGGCTCGTACCTGCCTCTGTCTCCTGGATCGCCCAGGCTCATGCCTGCCTCTGCCTCCTGGATCGCCCAGGCTCATACCTGCCTCTGCCTCCTGGATCGCCCAGGCTCATACCTGCCTCTGCCTCTGCCTCCTGGATCGCCCAGGCTCATACCTGCCTCTGCCTCTGCCTCCTGGATCGCCCAGGCTCATACCTGCCTCTGCCTCTTGGATCGCCCAGGCTCATACCTGCCTCTGCCTCCTGGATCGCCCAGGCTCATACCTGCCTCTGCCTCCTGGATCGCCCAGGCTCATACCTGCCTCTGCCTCCTGGATCGCCCAGGCTCATACCTGCCTCTGCCTCCTGGATCGCCCAGGCTCATACCTGCCTCTGCCTCCTGGATCGCCCAGGCTCATACCTGCCTCTGCCTCCTGGATCGCCCAGGCTCATACCTGCCTCTGTCTCCTGGATCGCCCAGGCTCATACCTGCCTCTGTCTCCTGGATCGCCCAGGCTCATACCTGCCTCTGCCTCCTGGATCGCCCAGGCTCATACCTGCCTCTGCCTCCTGGATCGCCCAGGCTCATACCTGCCTCTGCCTCCTGGATCGCCCAGGCTCATACCTGCCTCTGTCTCCTGGATCGCCCAGGCCCACCTACTCTTTCACACTCGTCTCACCCATGCCTGTCCCTTCCTGGTTTACTTTTTCCTGGCACTGCCAGGTCAGTCCTTCACCGGGGTACGTGGTGCGGTATTTCTGGGTCACCCCCTTTTTTTCCAGTTGATGCCGGAAGCAGATCCCGCGGGGTCCCCTCTCCCAGCTTTTAATTCCCGGGTGATGGATTAGAGCCCCTCCTTTCTCACGCCAGGAACCTGGTACAACATTCCCTCTTCTCCAACACGGCCAGGAATTATCAAGCCGGCTATAAAATATATAAAGAATTCTCTGCCCCATGGCTTCGGGGGCCCGATGATGGCTTCGGCCCCATGGCTTTGGGGGCCCGATGATGGCTTCGGGGGCCCGATGATGGCTTCGGCCCCATGGCTTCGGGGGCCCGATGATGGCTTCGGCCCCATGGCTTCGGGGGCCCGATGATGGCTTCGGCCCCATGGCTTCGGGGGCCCGATGATGGCTTCGGCCCCATGGCTTCGGGGGCCCGATGATGGCTTCGGCCCCATGGCTTCGGGGGCCCGATGATGGCTTCGGCCCCATGGCTGTTTTCAGTCCTTCTGGGCTGATTGCCTGGTTGGTTGTCCATCTGTGCATCTGGGCTGATTTGGCCCGTATGTATCACATACATACCTGCTTCCCTAATTTCCTAATAATCCATGTTGATCGCTCACTTTATGTTTTGACCGCAAACTGGTCCGGTTCGCCCTACAGCATCATTGTCATGTCTTACGCAGATATTTCGTATTGCTTTAATTGTTCATGCTTTCGTTCAGGTCCTGCCAGAGGAGAAACAAGTAGGGTAATTCCCTCTAGCATTTCAGTCTCTGATCGTAGTCGATCATATTTTGCCAACCAGGTCCCCGCGCAAAGTCTTTGCCTTTTTACCACGACCAGGAATTCATTTTCACCGGTAGCTTCATTGGAATTGCATTCCAGGATTTGCATTCCATAGACAGAATCTTGTATATTATGGTTTCGTAGCTTCTTTCCGCACTAACCTCACACTTCCTACAACCACATTGAATCGGGTTTTGGACAAAGTTCAGCATTTCCTCATGGTAGAAGATTCAGATAGTAGGTCGGTCTTCTCGTCTCAAGCGTTAAAACAATTCTCAGGGGCACACAGTAGAACGCGCGGACCACGGCTAGCAGATAGCTGTTGTCTGGGGAACTATTCAAGGATTCTCTTCCTATCTACATAGTTCTTTTTGGTCCTCATTCCTGCATAGTCTAGGCAGTTAGGTTTTCGGTCCCACGATCTCCTGAGGCTAGGACATTGCCAGTACTCTGTAGAACCAAAACTTTACAAGGTTCATTTGGTTTTCATGATCCATTTCACAACGTATTCCCGGTCCTCCATTCCGCTTTGGGCCAGTATCTGCAATATTGAGCATCATGTCTCTGGCCTTGTCATCCACAAGATGGGTTGTAGGTCTCCTTCTGGCCTTGCCTCATACACCCCGAATTTTTCGCTCTAGATCCCTGACGCCTTGCAGTTGGCTTGGGGATTAGTTTGCACATGCCATTCGGGTTCCTTTTCTACCCTACTTGGCTTGGTTTTTGCCCACTTATAGGCCTACCCACGATCATGGCTTAGGGCACACAACAAGCCATTTAGTCAGGTTAGCTAAGACACGCCTAGCTGAGTTAGGTTGTTCCCGTTGTTTCTCTCCCTAGGGTTCTTCGGATATCTCTTGGCCGTAGCCATGACCACAAATAATATTAACAACAACAGAGTTAAATCCTCTTCATCTAAAGAACCAATGATCCAGAACAACTGTCAATCTGTTGCACTGGTGGTCCTTGCCATCTCTTCCCTGCGGGCATGACTACCAAAGTGCTCACCTGCCCTCCTGCTTTGCTTCCCAGTGGTCCATGCCCGCCAGCATCCCTCTGCTCCTTCCCGATGCTCTGTCCACTCTTTATAGGCTGAGGCCTGTTTCTCGCCTATCTTTCACTGCCCGTAGGTTTTCTAGCCTGCTAAACTCTGCCAAGGTGCACTGCATACTACCTTTTGTGTCACCCCACTTCCTCATAGATTGTAAGCTCTTGCATGCAGGGCCCTCACTCCTAGTGCTTTAGTTGTATATTAGCCATTTATGTTGTGATGTCTTTTTTTTTTTTTTTGTACATGAACACTCTGAATTTGTGTCGCTATATACCGGTAAATAAATATTATTATTTACTATTCTATCTGACTACTCATGCTTGACCTCTACCTGACTGCTGGATTTTGACCCTCTGCTGGATGACCTGACCTCTGCCTAATTCCCTGATTTATTAGCAAACCGGACGGCACTTGGTCCGTAGAAGCGCTGCAGCGGGAAGGGATAAATCCCAATAATCAAGAAGAGAGAAATCCCGGCAGACGTAGCGTGCGTCAAGGTTTATTCTTTTATTGCATCATACACGCAATGCATACAGAGTATATACAGATAGTATACACTCTGTATGTATACACTCTGTATAAACCTTGAAGCATGGTACGTCTGCCGGGATTTCTCTCTACCTAATTCACAGATATAAACCTGTGCTGCCTTGACCTTTGGCCTGTTACTGGATTTCATTTACTCTGCCTGCCCCAACCTCAGCTTTTCCCTGACTATGGTTTTGCCTGATCCCACGGTGCTGCACACCACGGTCTCTTGACTCCCGTGGGTCATGAGTCTCTGAACAGAAATTACTCCAGGAGGTAGCAGCCTGGTAGTTTCCCTGCAATGGAGTATAGATCCTTGTATAGGGGTCAGGGTGAAGACCAGGGGGGAGACTTAGACAACGCTTTTAGGAGAAGTCTCAAGTTCATGTTCATACTAATATAATAAAAGTTTTTATAAAACTAAGGAAGGTCATTGATACTAGATGTCTGTCTGCTATACTCAAACATTTTCAATGAAAACTCCAGGAAAAACATACAGTATGTGAAAGGGGTTGTCCGAGACCTAATATTAAATTTATGAGATGATGTATCATCTTCTGACCACCACCAGATTTTAAACATGACCTTTTTCTTCTATGTGTTTCACTTTTTCTCTGTGGTTTCTCTGCACATTGTGTACAGCGCTCACTTCTGCCACTATCTGAAAGCTTTACAACTTCATCCCGTATGGCGATGGGCTGGCAACTCAGCTGAATAAACACCTCCCTCTTCACCAACATCCATGAGAGCCTGTCCACCTAGGCCGGGTTCACACGAACGTGTGTGACCCGTGCCTGTGAAGCGGCCCGCAAATAGCGGGCCGCAATGCTTGTTCGCCGGCCGTAGGTCTGCCGCATCGGATCGCGGACCCATTCACTTTAATGGGTCCGCGATCCGGCCGTTCCGCGAAAAGATAGGACTTGTTCTATTTTTTAGCGGAACGGAACAACGGGACGTAACCCCAGGAGGCACTCCGTAGTGCTTCCGAGGGGTCCCGTCCCGTGTGGCCGTTCCGCGATTCCGGATTAGCGGACCCATTGAAGTGAATGGGTCTGCATCCGTGATGCGGAATTCACACGGAACTGTGGCCGTGTATTGCGGCCCGCGATTTGCGGGCCGCAATGCGGCCACGGATCACACACGTTCCTGTGAACTTAGCCTTACAATCATAGTAAGGAAGAAGAGCAGGTGCAGATGAGGGACATAGCAGCGCATGTACACTGTAGGGAATAGAGAGCTCGCAAGTGCTGTGAAATGTACTGGATGTCCCCCTGCTTGGTCAGATGGTTTGATAATGTTCTGTATGCACTGCAGCTGAGGGACAGGTAATATCTACGTGATGTCAGTGGATGTTGTAAAATTCAGTCACAGATCTCAAGAATGACGCCCATTTCAAACTGGAAGCAAATTACTTGAGGTGCAATATTAGTTTGATTGAAAGCATGCTATTGGTCTGGAACAACTCTTTAAAAAATTGAGACTAAAGTGCATAAACGTACAACAAAAATATTATCCAGCATGAGCAACTTTGATAAATTTGGCGCATCTCTACACCTTCTAGTCAAAATGTCAACTTTCTAAATCTGCTCGAATGTGTCCTATACTTGCTCTCGCAGGCCTGATGCCTAAAACAAGGAGTAATAAGCAGAGCTACTGGAAATGAGTTACCCTAAACTAAACATTTCTGTTCAACTGAAGCAAATAGAACTTCAATGGGCGAGATTTGTGATATGATCAGATAGAAACTGCAGGCGTGATTTCCTATTTAAATGCCACACCTATGTGTCTGCAACCCAAGGCTGATAAATATTACCTGGCGTTTTTAAGGGGTTCCTCTAAAATTTTCAATAAAATTATTTTGATCTGCTGTAATAGTTGACCCTGACACATTTACAAACAGGGTGTTTCTACTTTAAGTTGAATTTACTAACTGTCATAGAGAAAAATGCACCTGCAGATCTCTCTTTGATAATCTAGTTAAAACCGTGCCATGGTTTTCATGTTCCATGTATAAAATAATTTGCAGAATGATGACTTGACAGGTCCTCGTCTGACGTTCATGATTTTTTCACTTGAATGAAAAGCCATCACTTAGGCCATGTGCACATGGCCATGTCTGTACTGGTGTCCGCAAACCGCAAATGCACGAAATACGGATACCTTCCGTTTGCAATCAGCATTTTTCTCCCTCCTGTCATTAGAATTACTAATCTTGACCCCAATGCGGATGATAAAAGGGCATGTTTGACCATTTGTAGAACAGATATATGGATGTGGACAGCACATGGATGACATTCGCGTGCGGTCTGTATTTTTTGGAGGACCCATAGAAATGAATAGGTCAATGTGCTATCTGCAAAAAAATGTGGATTGGATATAGATGCGGTTGTGTGCATGAGTCCTTATTTAGCAATATTGTGATATTATAAAGTTATTTTACACAGGTACTGTATGTGGAGGTTTGTAGTCAAACCAGTGTGTATAACACAATACAAATACAATACTGTGCACTGCCCAAATAAATTGATCCACACCGTGCCAAGTACTCGTTAGGTATCTACCCAAGGCAGAGGGAGGTCATTTGTGTCTACACTATTGAATAATAAGTACTAAACAGACAAACGCAATCAGTAACAACAGCTCTATCAACAGCAACATGTTGATGGTTTCCAGCAGCCTGATATATTTTTTACCCAAAAAATCTAATAGAAATATAAACGTAATATGTATATTTTTACATATGTTGACTGTATAACTAATATCAATTAACCCCTTCCTGATACAGCCATTCCCTCTCTACCTTCCAAGAGCCATATATTTTCTTGCTTTTCCATTCACATAGCCATATGGAGGAGGCTATATCTTTTAGGAACAAGTTGTACTTTTCAGCAGCACAATTAAATTGAAAACTGGAAAAAAAATTCCTTGTCGGGTGCAATTGAAAAAACCTTCAGAAGGCCCCAGGCTGCCACAGCAACCGATGGGCATCCCTAGATATTACTGGGAATGGGGGAAGGGCACGCATGAAAGGTCTGAAGGAACACTCGCTCTCTGACCAACCTCTCAGATGCTGCAGTCACTATTGACTGTGGTGCCTAAGTGTTCATAGCTGACAGGGGCCACCGACCAGCTATGATGCAGGTTCAGATCCTGAGGCAGCACTATATTTAAACTCTTGAGATCACCATACATGTACACTGGATTTTGGGACAGGGTTTAAGATGTAGTTTCACAGTTAGTATTAAACTGTAAAGCATATGTGGCCTGAAAGCAGTTCTATAGCTACACACATCAGGACACAGACATGCCTTACTAGCCATGTCATTCTGATGGACAAATATGGGACCCACTAAATGTCAGGAGAATGCGGGGACCTTTGTTCCCTGTTCGGCACCCCATTGAGGAGATGATGTAGAGAGTTGGCTATGCATGCATGCTGCTTTTGAACTGTAGTTTATGCTACTTACAAAAGGTCCATCTGTTTCCATGTTGTCTTGATGGGTAAGAGGGAAAATATCTGAACACTCACCTATCAAAATGTCATATACAGTCCCTGACAAAAGTCTTGTCGCTTCTCAATATTGTAGAAACTCCTGCTACTAACCTGACTTTTAATTAATCAATTGGTGTTAGAAATAGCCCATATGGAAAGCTAAAGCCCTCCCAAATGATGTTTAACGCCTTAAGGACTCAGCCCTATTTCACCTTAAAGGGTTTCTATCACTTCGTATGACATAATTAGCTTTCAGACACTAGCGATCCGCTAGTGTCTGCTCTGGCCAACCATCCTAATATAACAGCTTTTGGGGCAGCCGTTTTGCTAAAAAAAGAACTTTTATAAATATGCTAATGAGCCTCTAGGTGCTATGTGGGCGTCATTAGCACCTAGAGGCTCCGTCTACCTTCATAAACAGCCACCGCCCAGCGCGTCCCTCCAGCCCGCCCATCTCCTGCTGAATGCGATCCTCCGCGTGACGCAGCGGACGAATTCTCGCGCATGCGCCGTGCGCGGCTGTATTCGGCGCATGCGCAGTGAATGTCTGACCGCTTCCCTGCTCAGACATCTCCACTGCGCCTGCGCCGATGACGTCATAGTGCTCCAAGGAACAGGCGTAGTGGAGAAATTTTGGGAATGATATTTTATTTTTTTGGGATGTTACAAGGCTTAGAAGTTTAGAAGCAAATCTTGAAATTTTTCAGAAATTTTCAAAAACCCAATTTTTAGGGACCAGTTCAGGTCTGAAGTCACTTTGCGAGGCTTACATAATAGAAACCACCCAAAAATGACCCCATTCTATAAACTACACCCCTCAAGGTATTCAAAACTGATTTTACAAACTTTGTTAATACAAAGATTTCACTTTTTTGGCAGATTTTCCATTTTAATAATTTTTTTCTAGTTACAAAGCAAGGGTTGAATGGAAAATCCCAGCAGTCGTGACTTGATGTTCATAGAATTTTATTATCATAAATCAATATGTCCCATCATCTAGGACGCGTTTCGGCTAGACTGCCTTTTTCAAAGTTTGTTGAAAAAGGCAGTCTAGCCGAAACGCGTCCTAGATGATGGGACTTATTGATTTATGATAATAAAATTCTATGAACATCAAGTCACGACTGCTGGGATTTTCCATTCAACTACACGTGGAACCGGTCCTATCCCGCGCGGCGTGCATCTCAGCGTGTGCTGGCCGACTCATCTCTACAAAGCAAGGGTTAACAGCCAAACCAAACTCAATATTTATGGCCCTGATTCTGTAGTTTACAGAAACACCCCATATGTGGTCGTAAACCGCTGTACGGTCACACGGCAGGGCACAGAAGGAAAGGAATGCCATACAGTTTTTGGAAGGCAGGTTTTGCTGGACTGTTTTTTTTTGACACCATGTCCCATTTGAAGCCCCCTGATGCACCCCTAGAGTAGAAACTCCTTAAAAGTGACCCCATCTAAGAAACTACACCCCTCAAGGTATTCAAAACTGATTTTACAAACGTCGTTAAACCTTTAGGTGTTCCACAAGAGTTTTTGGCAAATGGAGATGAAATTTCAGAATTTGAATTTTTTGGCAAATTTTCCATTTGAATCCATTTTTCCCAGTAACAAGGCAAGGGTTAACAGCCAAACAAAACTCAATATTTATGCCCTGATTCTGTAGTTTACAGAAACACCCCATATGTGGTAGTAAACAGCTGTACGGGCACATGGCAGGGCGCAGAAGGAATGCCATTCGGTTTTTGGAAGGCAGATTTTGCTGGACTGGTTTTTTTGACACCATGTCCCATTTGAAGCCCCCCTGATGCACCCCTAGAGTAGAAACTCCAAAAAAGTGGCCCCATTTTAGAAACTATGGGATAGGGTGGCAGTATTGTTGGTACTAGTTTAGGGTACATATGATTTTTGGTTGCTCTATATTACACTTTTTGTGAGGCAAGATAACAAGAAATAGCTGTTTTGGCACCGTTTTTATTTTTTGTTATTTACAACATTCATAGACCAGGTTGTCACGGATGCGGCGATACCTAATATGTATACACAATGATTTCATTTTTGAAGCAAAAAAAAATCATGTTTTAGTGTTTCCATAGTCTGAGAGGCATAATTTTTTCAGTTTTTGGGCGATCACTATTTTGGGGTGCGTGTGACTTTTTGATCGCTTGCTATTACACTTTCTGTTATGTAAGGTGACAAAAAATTGTTTATTTAGCACAGTTTTTATTTTAAATTTTTTACGGTGTTCATCTGAGGGGTTAGGTCATGTGCTATTTTTATAGATCCAGTCGACACGGACGCGGCGATACATAATATGTATACTTTTTATTTATTTATGTAAGTTTTACACAATAATATAATTTTTGAAACCAAAAAAAATCATGTTTTAGTGTCTCCATATTCTGAGAGCCATAGTTTTTTCAGTTTTTGGGCGATTATCTTAGGTAGGGTCTCATTTTTTGCGGGATGAGATGAAGGTTCGATTGGCACTATTTTGGGGTGCATATGACTTTTTGATCGCTTGCTATTACACTTTTTGTGATGTAAGGTGACAAAAAATGGTTTCTTTAGCACAGTTTTTATTTTTTACGGTGTTCATCTGAGAGGTTAGGTCATATGATATTTTTCTAGAGCCGGTCTATATGAACGCGGCGATACCAAATATGTATACTTTTTTTTATTTATGTAAGTTTTACACAATAACAGCTTTTTTAAAACCCCAAAAATTATATTTTAGTGTCTCCATATTCTGAGCCATAGTTTTTTTTATTTTTTGGGCGATTGTCTCAGGTAGGGGCACATTTTTAGTGGGATGGTGATGTTTAGATTGGTACTATTTTGGTGGGCAAATGCCTTTTTTATCGCTTGCTGTTGTACTTTTTGTGATGTAAGGTGACAAAAAAATTGTTTATTTAGCACAGTTTTTATTTTTTATTTTTTACGGTGTTCATCTGAGTGGTTAGGTCATGTGATATGTTTATAGAGCCCGTCGATACAGACGCGGCGATACCTAATATGTATACATTTTTTTTCCCCCCAATTTTTTACCAAGTTTTTTTAACTTTATTTAACAAAAATGATGTTTTTGTTTATTTTTACTTGAAACTTTGAATTTTTTGGGGGGAAAACTTTATTTTTTTTCAACTTTTTTTTTAACTTTATTTTTTGTCCCACTTTGGGACTTGAACTTTTGGGGGTATATTCCTTTACAATGCATTCCAATACTTCTGTATTGGAATGCATTGGCTGTATGAGTAATACAGTGTGTATTACTCATACAGCTTCCGGGGCCTGTGAGATCCAGGGGGCTGGATCTCACAGGCTCTTCACCGGAAGGCAGTGCAGATGCCTCAGGAAGGCATCACGCTGCCTTCCATGCCATCGGGTCCCCCCCACAGCCCCATGGGGACCCGATGGCACCACCGCCGCACCAGGTAAAAGCCGCAAACCGCAGGTCTGACGGGACCCCCCCCCCCCCCCCCCCCCCCCGCGCGCAATTAGCCGAGGTGCCTGCTCAATGATTTGAGCAGGCACCTTGTTCCGATCACTGCCCGCCGGGCGGCGGTGATCGGAACAACACATGACGTACCGGTACGTCATGTGTCCTTAAGGACTCGGGAACCATGCCGTATCGGTATGTCATGTGTCCGTAAGGGGTTAATGCACTGAAATAAATTAGTTTCACTGATAAAAGAGTTATCATTTAATCAAGACAGAAAGGTCAAATTTTGCAAGTCAAAAGTTTTGTCGCCTATACAGAAATTGAACAACTTTACTGCAAATCCAAAAATATGTCAGCAAATTAAGTAATGGTGCTATGAGATCCAAATTTAATATCTTGTATGACTTCCATGAGCTTGAAGGACAGCATCCATGCGGTTTGGCAAGGATTCATACAATTTATTGATGAAGTCATTAATGGGCTTTACCAAGCTGTGAATATTAGAATACTTTTTGTCAGTTTCGTTTTGCACAGAAACATTATTACAAAAGCTGTTGGGATTAAAATGACCCATTTTTTGTAACAAAATCTTGATTAGAAATATATTTTAGCGGCACTTCAGGTCAATTTGTACACAAGCGACAAGACTTTTGTCAGGGACTGTACTGTCAATATGCCTTAAAGGGGTTATCCCATGACTAATGTAAAAAATTAGACATCTTATATTACATGAAAACCTCATTCTAACAAAGCTAGAACCAGTCCTGTACCTCACATGGGTCCAGAGATCTCCTCATTCATTTCTCTGCTAGATTAATATCAAGCTGACTGCTCAAGGGGAGTGTCTTATCTGCTGCAACTCAGGGGGCGTGTCCATGCTCTCCCTATCACAGATCAGGAGGCGCATCCATGCGTTCCCTATCACAGATCAGGAGGCGTGTCCATGCTCTCCCTATCACAACTCAGGGGGCGTGTCCATGCTCTCCCTATCACAGCTCCGGAGGCAGTTAAAGGATGAAACTGAGCATGTGCGGCCATCTCAGTGAGCAGGACAAAGAAATAAGAAAAAAACTAACAGAAGGTGGCGCTATACAGATACATTTTATTAAATAACTCTGTGGATATGCTACATTTTTTATTACATGTAATTACAAAAGTATTCAGATACAGGCGCTGGTTTGAAAACTGTATAATATTTTTTGTTGGACAACCCCTTTAAATGTCTCAGATGGGAAAATCCCTTTAAGTTGTATCACAGCCTGTGAGAGTGGTACAATGCGACATGTGACCCTTGGACCTGAGAAGGTTATAAGGCTTGTCAGGTTCCCTCTGCTTCTTTCTTTATCTGTGACCTTAGACAAATACGTTTGCTGACTTTTCAGTGTGGTCACAAATGTTTTTTTGCGTCATTCAGATCTCAAAGCCGTTATCAGTATTGTCAGGCAGTAGCTGAGCTGATGCAATTCAGCAACCGCTATAATACCAGAATTTCACCTATCCTGCCTTGCAGCCTTCACAACCAGTAAAGCAGATATCATTTTCATGTTTTCTTAGCCTTTGTTTTGACCCATATCCAAGATAATAAAGCATATGATTATTTGCAAATTTCCAAATACTTTGAGGAATACAAGACACAGTGTACAGTCTTCAGGCTTAGTTCGGGTCAGATGGACCTAACTCACTTACAGAGGATTTGCTTAAGTTTCAAGGACACTGCTTGCAGTCTTTCTTCCCTGAGATTAAGCTGGCCGAGTGCCATTGTCAACACTAAATCTCACTTACATGCTCAAAAGATTAAATATCTGATTCAAATTTCTGGCTGCTAATTTGTTGTACTTGGCCACACGAGTCACTGTGAGCAATGAGCAGCCTTTAATTGTGGCTGTTGTTGTTTCACATGACGGAAAGGAGGGCACATTTTCGCTAGAAAATAAACCTGATTCACTAGAATAGTTTACTACCTAATTTCCTGGCAAAGGTAACTCATTTCATAGAGCACAATATCAATAGCAACTTGCATATTACAAGTGCCCATTGGTGGGAAGATGTGTCCCAATTGAAAACCCACTTACCTGTCTGCAGTGCTGTGGTTCCAGCACCACTTCTACTTTTCCTTGCACTTCTGCTCCCAGCTGGACTGGAAGTAGCTTGGGCTCATGACTCCTGCAACCAGTCATTGGCCTCAGCAGTCGCAAGGCCTTGAACAGCACATCACTAGCACGGTGCTAACAGTGACTTGCCATTCAAGCACATGTGACCACTGAGGCCAATGAATCATAGTACCAACCTCTGGTCAAGCCAGGACTGGGGCAGCAGCTCAAAAAGATAAGTGGGTTTCCATTTTTTTTTTTTATGGGGAACTCTTTCCAACCACTGAGCTTTTAACTTTTCTAGGCAAGACAACCCCTTTAAAGAGAATGTGTTGTCAAAAAATGACTTATTGTTTAAATCATGTTTTTATGTTAAAACGTACCTGTTTATTTATTTTAAAGTGAACATAATGGCTGTGCTTCTTTGCACAATCATAACTATGCGGGGGGTTGTTATTTTTTTCAGCTTAATTATTCCTCTCTTCAGTTGCACAGCTAGATGGCTGTCTCTAAGAAGCCGGAGGTGTCTTCCTTCTGTGAAATCTGTCAGCACTTTACTGGTGTGACGTCCTTTCACTTACTTCCCACTATGTTTGCACAGATAAAGAGGGCAAGATCACACTTACAGAAAGGTCAGAAGCAATATAGAAGCAGTTATTTTATCAGGCTCAGGTTTATAGCTAACTCTGGCACATCCCCACTTCCTGTGAACCATTTTCTGTGTCTCTGTTGCTAGGGACAAATCTTGCTTGACAACAGGCAGTGGACTGAAAAGTAGGGGGGAGTGAAACCCTTCGTGGCCATGACTTTACAGATTTTTTTCAGGTTGATGCAGGCATATTTTTTAAATAAAATTATTTAGAAATTTGCTATTTACACCATTCTCTATTCAATTAAATGAAATTGTACATTTTTAGTGGATATTTTAAATTTTCCATGTCAATATCTATATTAAAATAAACCCTAAAATAACTGCACTGGTCACTAAGCCTAAGAATGGACACCACTTCTTGGTCTGTACAGATCACTTTACTGTAGTTATCTACTTATCATTACAGGCAGGATTACAGACAGAAATAATCTATATATAAATAACACAGGATCCACCATTCACAATAGATGATATCACAGCTTATCTTCTCCCTCCTGACCTCTGCACAGGTCACAGAGCATGCCTAGCAAACTACTCTCCCATAGAAGTCAAAGAGTTCAGCTCCAGCCCATTATATCTATTGTACATGGTGACTGCTGTAAAGCATATCTCTAAATGCTGTTAACAACAGCTCAGGCAAGTTGGATGAACCTGGAATCATGGTCAGGAAGTAGAATTAAAAAAAAAGTGCAATCAGAGAATAATAACAGATTTAAAAAAAGGATACATGTCAGTCTCTGGTTTTAACTGTCAGAATTTTTATTTTTTTGTGACATTCCCTTTAAGCACTATGTCATATCAAAACCCCTGTCTATTGACTAGCAAAAGATTATTATTATTTTTTTAGGGTGTGTTCGCATGCAGCAGATTTGTTGCTGGAATTTCTGTGACTGTTCCATACGTCTGAATGAGGTTATTAAAAATCCAATCACATGCTGCAGGAACAACTCCATTCAGAGTTATGCAACTGATTTCCAGTCAAAGATATTGTGGTCACATGAATGTGTAAGGATGTGGGGCAAGGAACCTTGAATGTATTAAAAATAATTACTGCAACATCTCACTTTGGTCAGTAGATGGCAGCAAAGGATAAAATGATAAAACTATACATTGGTGCTGCCTATCAGAGGAATACTAATAACCTATTTAGTTTGCAAAGTTGAAAAATAGCTAATTTATGGGCTGTTTTGGACCCTTACAAGTGTGATAGCAAACTGAATATGCAGGTTTGACACTGCACTTAGCAAATTACTTATTGCATCACACTCTCCCTGTGTAAGGGGAGGAGGTTCCTCTAGAAGCAGGAAGTGAGGATACGAAGGCTGTGCTTGGTGCTGCTGGAAACCACAAGGGATCATCTCTGCTGAATCTGGAAGGGAATGGACCGGCTCATGGTGGAGACTGGCGACAGCACGAACGGCAGGTTTGCAGCGACGACCCCAGGAGTGTCGTGTCTGTAGGATCCAGTTCTGAAGTGGACCAGGAAATAAGAAAAAGCACCAAGAACCTGCTCAAGGAACTGTAAGTGCAGCTTTGCCGCGTCACATTGCACCACACTGTAGAAGTGGCATTTGGACATACAATAACGCTCCAAGTACACTTACATTGCGGTGTACGGGCTGCAAGCTAATGCATAGCCTTAAGGGACTCATACGCTGACACCTTCCTATCTCACTGGCTGCTCATAGGGTGTTATATGCTGTGAGCTGGAGTAAGGATTAAAGTTACAAGAGACAGACATCATTTCCCTGTGAAATACAAATAGTATTACGCAATACTTAGGGTGCACCCCAACGAGGAACTCATCCAGGAACATACAAGTGCAGCTAGGCTGCTTAATGGACTTTGGGGAAAATGTCACATTTACTGGTTTATTGTTAGGGTACTTTCACACTAACGCTATTCTTTTCCGGTATTTAAATCCGGTAAAGGGTCTCAATACTGGAAAAAAATGCATCAGTTTTGTCGCAATGCATTCTGAATGGAAAGCAATCCATTCAGTATGCATCAGGAAGTCTTCCGTTTCGTCCCTTGTATGGTATTTTTCCGGACAAAATCCCGGAAATGGCCACATCGCCGGATCCGGTTTTCTGGTCTGCGTATGTGCAGTTCTTTCTAGCTGTGAAAAAATTAAATAACGGATCCGTTATTCAGGATGATACCGGAAAGACGGATCCGGTATTTAAATGCAAAAGTCTAACGGATCCGGAAAAAAAAGATATCCGTTTTCATATGGATTTCTAACACTAGTGTGAAAGTAACCTTAGACAGTGTTACATTTACTGTTGGTTTATTCTCTGTGTACCAATCTGTGTCATATATTCTCAGCTTCTTGTTCACTACATTGTTCAGTAAACTCAACTGCTGGGAAAGAACCGTTGTCTGTGTCTGTGTGGCATCGTGTACCCCGGTACCTGTGGGCCCAGCCCTTGGTCTTCTTTCAAATGCACCTTAAAATGATCGCTTGCGTTACATACCTCTGTCTAAACATATGATCTGATTAGAATAGAGTACCAATAACAGATTCAGACAAAATCTAATACTTCAAAGTCTGTGCCTATAATAAGGCTATAAAAAGGAAAATTCCCAGTTTATCTAGGGTAAAGATCAAACAGAGAGGCCAGTGACCTTCTGAGTGTGATAGGTGCTAAAATGAGAGTATGGAAGTTGTCACAGAACCCAGAGTCACTCACACCCACACATATATGTGAAGTTACCGTGATTCATATGAGCTCTGCTCTGCATATATCAGTGGCGGTACTGATATGTGAAACTGCTGCTAAATCAGAATGTAACTGTGAAATATTATGCATACAATGGAGGGCAGCTGTTCCCAATATTACTTGGCTATAGTTTGAGAGAGTGACAGGATGACTTGACATGTACTGGCGGTATGCTACACGGTCAAGTACTGCATGCAAAACTGCTTGCACTTTTACAAAGAATTTCCTTAATACGTTTTTTTTTTTTTTTAATACAGATGAAATTCGTTAAAAGGGTCAGCAGTCCCTCAAGGTTCCGCATGATAGCTGATAGATAAATAATATTTTTTTTTATTTCCTCCAGCCCCCTTAACCATCAATTCCTAGCATCCTTATAAGGGCTCATGCATACAACCGTAGCCTGTTTTGTGGTCCACAAATGGCGGATCTTAATACGGATACCGGCCATGTGCGTTACGCATTTTGTGGAATAGAACATCTTGGCCTCTATAGAACAGTCTGATCCTTATCCGTAAAGTGGACAATAATAAGGGGATGTTCTAATTTTTTCAGCTATCACAGAATGGACGTATGGATGCGCAAACACACCTCTAATGCCTGTAGGTTCGGACAGACATGGACATAGAACCCGGCCCGTTTTCCCTACCTACTTGCAGTACAAGCCCTAGGTAGCAAGACCGCAACTGGTGGACAGCTCCTGAGCTACATACGTGCAGAGACATTCAAACACTAAGAGACAAAACAAGACAAAAGCATGGTTGTACATAAATGGGACAGAACCAGTCAGGCTATGCAGTACCAAATAAGAAACAGAGACTGGTCAGAAGACAAGCCAAGATCAGAACCAGACGGACAACGCAGTACCAAATGAGAGACAGAGAGTGGTCAGAAGACAAGTCGGGGTCAGAGGAATGAGCAATCCAATAAGCACAGGATCCAGAAACAAAGCTAGTCAATCAGAGACTATCACTGGCACTGGCGATGGCCAGGAAGGGGTTTAAATAGAGCACCAAGTTCCAGGATCAGAACCTGATAGGTCATTTGGCACTCCATTAGTCACAAACACTAGCACATAGGAATAGAGCAGCTGAGCAACCTGTCCATTGGTGATCTCCTCCAGTACATGCCTGCTGTGGGGAGACAGAGCATTGCATCCTGCAGCTAAGGATGCTGTTGCATCACCAGGGAGCATGGCTTAGCAGTGTGTTTCTCCCTGCGCGGCACCGTGTGCTGTCTTTTCCAACCCCACTGTAGTCAATGGAGTCTGTTCAGATCCATTCAGGTCAGTTATGTGCCTTATCCAGCACTTTTGTTTTTTTTCTGTTGTTCTGCTCCTCTTACACAGCAGAACAACGGAAAACAAGTGGTGATGTGAACCCGGGATAAAATAGCCACAGACATAACTTTGCTGTGAAACAGTCACCAGACATTTAGCTATCTTTACTGGCTCCCCATTTTAACATGCCTAAAAAACTGGGATTTTATTTCTACTGTGGAGAGAGATAAGCGTCTGCAAGACATATGTGATACACCTTATCTTGGGGGAAATTAGAGGTGGCAGAGGGCAGTCTAGTTGAGACTGTTGGTATATCCAGTTAAAATTGGCATGATATGCTGTCATAAATCTCAAATTCATTACAAGGGCTCAGCTCCCAGTTATACAGATTTGAGATATTGTCCAGATTTGCATCTTAAATTCTATTGCCAGTGAGCACAAAAACAATATTGTCAGTAGGGTCTACAAAATGACTTGTGAAATTACCCTAAGGGTTCATGCACACGAATGTATTTTTTTGTCTGCATCCAATCCGCATTTTTGTGGGTTGGATGCAGACCCATTCACTTCAAGGGGGCCGCAAAAGATGCAGAAAGCACATTGTGTGCTGTCCGCAACTATATGTCCATTCCCTGGCATCCGCAAAAATATAGAACATGTACTATTCTTGTCCACATTGTGAACAAGGATAGGACTGTTCTATTATGGGCCGGACGTTCCGTAAAATGCGAAACGCACATGGCCGGTATCCGTGTTCTGCGGATCTGCAATTTTTGGATCCGCAGAACATGGATCCGCGGTTGTGTGCATGAGCCCTAAGGGTAAGGCCACACTGTCAGGTTTCCCAATGCAGTTTTGGATGCCAAAATCAATGGTGGATGATAAAAGGAGAAAAAGTATAAAAGACAGGTACGACTTCTCTTTTTTTAATTCACTTCTGGTTTTGGCTTCCAAAACTGCATCAGGAAACCTGACGTGTAAGTAGTAAAAAATCCAAGTAGCAAGCAACTAATCCACCATGTACCTAATGAGATTGTTCTATGCTGGGCCACATGGTCCGGCTGTCACTGGAACTTGCTATCATGTCAGAACCTAGACCTCTTGTCATCATCAGGGCTAGTCTAACCCTGTCTAAGGCCTTGTCCACATTTCTGTGTCAGTGTCACGTCCGTGAAAAAAGGCGTACGCATTTCATCCGTGAAGATGTCCGTGAAGGATCCGTGGTTGGTCCGTGTGTCCGTTTTTACCATCCGTGTGTCATCCGTAATTCACTGACGTTGCTCAACTGAAAGTAAATTTCCAAAGAATGTCCTATTAGTCTTCAGTGAAAAACAGACGCAACACAGATGCCATCCGTGTTGTGTCCGTGATTTTAACGACCCACAGACTTCAATGAGTGTGCTTGGTCCGCATCACAGATCAATGTAGTGCATGTCTCCGTGATTTTGTTACTGACCCACGGTCAGTAAAAAATACTGAAATGTGAACAGACACATTTTAATCAATAGGGAAGTGTGTCCACATTTCCGTTTGTCACTGACGCATGATGTCTGTGTAACGCCCCAGAGAGGCATTACCACTTCTGCACCTCGCTACTATCTCCTATGGTTAACCTAATGTCATCCTATGTATTTATTTCCAAGTCCTTCACAATGTGCATTTCCTATTTTGCAACTGTTATGTTAATGTAATGTGCCTGGTTCACCTGCGGGTGGCAGAAAACATGGCAGAGCTACAGGTACAGAGAATGGAACTTACCATTCCATTCTAACCCCCCTCTGTGGAGGAGTGGGAGAGTCCTACTTCCTGCTGGAAGGGTGGGGATTAGTTAGAGTTAGGCCGAATGCACACGGCCGTGTTCCATGGCCGTGAGCAGTCCGTGGTATCTCGGCCTGGTTTCCTGCTGAGAGCAGGAGCGCACGGCGTCATTGGTTGCTATGACGCAGTGCGCTTCATGCCCCCGCTGCACTACAGTAATAAACTCGTATAGATCATACCAGTGTATTACTGTAGTGCAGCAGCGGCATGAAGCGCACGGCATCATAGCAACCAATGACGCCGTGCGCTCCTGCTCTCAGCAGGAATCCAGACCGGGATACCACGGACCGCTCACGGCCATGGAACACGGCCGTGTGCATTCGGCCTTAGTCTAGCTTACCCCCTGCTAGGGGAAGGAAGCAAGGGCTGGACATGTCGCTGTTTGATGTGCCCACACCAAGCCTTGCCCAAGCCAGCTAGAGCACCGTCAGCTCTGCTGGATGTGGAGTCCACAGCTTGAAGCCTCTGAAGCTAGGAGTAAAGTTCCCTGGACCAGTTTAGAGTCAGACTACAGAAAGAAGTTGCAGCCTACAGCTGAAGGTAAGTGATACAGCCAGCCTGTCAGCACAGCAGAGCCAGAGAGCAACAGATGTAGCAGAGGGGAGTTTGCCTGCCACAGTTAATGCTAACGCCTGCTGGAACCAAGATAAAGCCTGTAAACTGTTTGGAGAAATGTTTATTCGAGTAAAGTTGTTATCAACTTCATCACAAGGTCTGGACTTCATTTATTTCCTCATCCCCTTCATCCTTAACCCCCTTTTCATTGCTGTGGAGCCAACGCCTAGGGTCCAGCGTATCCATGTAGGAGCACCGTGACACGTGCATCAACATTGAGGGACATTATAGGCTACCCTACACCACTATGGCATTCTAACACCTGGGTACCATCTACCACAATATCACTAAGAAGGGGCCCTGTGCCCTTGTTGATTCACTGCAACTGGCGTCACGAAAACAAGTACTCTTTTTTTTTCTTAAAGGGCCCTGGGGGGAGGCACCCGCTGCATCTGCATTTTCTGCGGACAGCACACGTCAGTGAAAAACAGAAATGTGGACGTGGCCTAAATCTAAATAAATGGGCCTGAGCTATGTACACAATTTGCAGAGGAACTGATAACCTGTGGTTTAGAGAAAGTCTCTTTTACCAGATTGTTATATGTATTGTTATTATGTATCTGTATTCTACCTCATTTACACTATAAATATCATATTTTATCTACACTTTTAATTTTAATAATATTTTAACCAAACAACGAAACTAGGTACAATGAAATTATGAATATATATTACATATCTGCTAGCATCTGACAACACAGGTCAATACAGTGAGACTGTAGTCTGTGAACTTGTCAGAACATCTGACAACTTCCTGCTAATCCGGAATCGAAGTCAGATGTCAGATTAACAGTTACTGACGTCTGCAGTATAGTCTTCTGTGCATTCCCATGTCTGGGACATGTTAATATGGTACAGCAAGGGTGGAATCATTATATAGGAGTTATTGCATGTGCCAAGTCTTGTAAACCTCACTATAGAGAGGGCATTATTGTATATTTCTATTATTTGCACACAATTCACCTCCATCACTAAACAGGAAAGTTCATATTATTACATTATCTCATCCCTCGCTCCAAATAAACCATGCTCAGCCGCAAAGAACAGTCACCCATACTTGGCACTGGTGCGTATGGGAAAATTTAAAACAAAAACAAATGTGTTCATGCACTGGGGCTGCGTTACAAAGTACAAGACAAAATTGTATTACAGATCGAGAACGCCCCCAGCAGTTACATGCATACCTATCCGTCCTAGAATTAGGCCACAGAGTTGCGATCAATGTTAGTTCAATGCACTGCTGCAGACTGGCCATACAGAAGCCGGTGTGACCCCGATTTGACTAGAATTCTGATATTTTACACTATGATTAATAAGATCTACATTGCTTCATGTATGTTCCAATACAACAACCAGTTAATTGTTACAATCATAGGGAGAAGTTATCATGAGGGGAATATTTGAAGTCGGTTTTGCCTAAGTCTGCGTTGGAGTACTTTGTGTCAAATTTATTAAATTTCGCACATTGTTAAATTTGTCACATATCGAACACTTTTGTCTAGAAATAATACTCCAGTTTTTCTATGCTGCCCCCTACTGAAGTGAGTGTGAAACTTTTTTGGGGGATCTGGAAGTAAACTAATTACCATAGCAAACTGTGCCCACTTTCCCACCCACTTTTTGAACTGGAGCAAGTGGTGTAAAATGCAAAAAGTCTCAAAATTCTGTGGAAATAAACCCAAAAAGTTGCAAAAGACCTATTTTGTGACATTTTAAAGCCCTAATTCTGGTTGAAGGGAGTGATAAATTCTCCCCATAGTGTTTAAGCAATAATTAGTGATTTTTTACAGCTATTTCATAAAAAATTGATTCGTTACCACGAAGCGGCAAGAAATCCAAATTCGTGGCGAATCCAATTTTTCCTGAAATTCTGATCAAATTCCACTTCGTTAACTTTGATTCACTCAACACTAGCAATAATGATTTTAAAGAATTCTGTATGTTGCAATGAACAAAAGACGATGGAGTCTTCCAGTCCCAGCCCAGCCAATATAGGAGCCCAGTGCCGGGTGCTCCGTGCTGATCCTGGTCCATCCTCAGTAATTTACTCACACCTCAAATGGATGAGGTGATGAAGTTGTTTTTTTTACTGCCATTCTGATCGAATTCCACTTCATTAACTTCGATTTTCTCAACACTAGCAATAATGATTGAGAAGAATTTTGTATGTTGCAATGAACAAAAGAAGAATGAGACTTCTGGTCCCATCCCCAGCAATGTAGGAGCACAGTACAGGGTGCTCTGTGTCGATCCCAGTCCATCCTTAGTTATTTCCTCACACAGTCTCTTTTAATCACCCTTTAAGGGTGCCCATGACAATCCTAGTAGGGATTGAAGTTATATGTATCATTTTGTCATGAAGAAAGGGGCTAAAACAACAGCTTCTCAACACCAAGCTAAATAGGGGAGACTCACCAAGATGACACCGCCTTCTCCTTCTGCGTCTCAGTACTCATTGCAGGAGACACAGGCTGAATCCAAGCTATCAGAGGTGGAGGACTCCCAGCAAGTAGCAAACAATTATTAAAAGTTGTCGGTGCTGGTGGCCAAACGTATCACCCTGGACATTTCTGTAACCTTGGCACGAACGTTGGTAGCCACCTTAGAGAATCTCTAGAAGGAGGTACAGGAGCAAGGCCAGAGCATATATATATATATATATCTTCCCGACAATCTGCTAAATCATTGTCCCATGTAAAGGGACCTATACAACTCTTCGGCTGGTGTTATGTTCAAAATGATTGATGTTGGGCAGGTATATAGGGGGAGAAGATGGAGGGGGGTATTGGTCCAGACGCTGCCATCTTCTGTGCTACCATCTGCCACCACAGTATCTTTGACTACACGGGCATGTGGATTGTCTCGTGGAATGTAAAGGGATTCAGGTCCCCACAAAACTGCATAATGATCCTCAGACATTTGAAGCACCTTAAAGGGATTGTGTCACTTCAGCAAATGGCATTTATTATGTAGAGAAAGTTATTACAAGACACTTACTGATGTATTGTCATTATCCATATTACTTTCTTTGCTGGTTGAATTAATTTTTCCATCACATTACACACTGCTTGTTTCCATGGTTACAACTAGGGATGAGCGAATCGACTTCGGATGAAACATCCTAAGTCGATTTGCATAAAACTTTGTTCTAATACTGTATGGAGCAGGAGCTCCGTACAGTATTAGAATTATTGGCTCCGATGAGCCAAAGTTATTGCTTTGCGAAGTCTCGCGAGACTTCACGTAATAACTTCATAAATTTATTTGTACTGTAAAAAAACATTTCCCGAACTCGGGTTTGGTTCCAATTGGTACCTTCAGGAAATGCTTTTTTACAGTAAAAATGAATTTATGAAGTTATTACCCGAAGTCTCGCGAGACTTCGTGAACCAA
Source organism: Bufo bufo (assembly GCF_905171765.1). Taxonomy (NCBI): domain Eukaryota; kingdom Metazoa; phylum Chordata; class Amphibia; order Anura; family Bufonidae; genus Bufo; species Bufo bufo. The sequence goes on along the minus strand of NC_053393.1, from coordinate 158,977,923 downwards.
TAACTTCGGCTCATTGGAGCCAATACATTCTAATACTGTACGGAGCTCATGCTCCGTACAGTATTGAAACAAAGTTTTATGCGAATCAACTTCGGATGTTTCATCCAAAGTCGATTCGCTCATCCCTAGTTACGACCACCCTGCAATCCCGCACAGTGGCCGTGCTTGCACACTTTAGGAAAAAGTGCCGGCCTCTCTAGTGGTTGGGACCAGGCTGGTGCTTTTTTCTATAGTGTGCAAACACGACCACCACTGATGGATTGCAGGGTGGTCGTAACCCTGGAAATGTGTATAATGTAATGGAAAAATGAATTGGCAGATTGGTTCAAGCCTACTGTCATGGTATAATGAGCTCCTATGGGGCCAACCCTTATCGTACTCAGCCAGTCTGGATCACATTAAGTTGCTGCCTAAACCTGGCCATGACCCCTTGCTTCCCGGGTCATATCAGCCTATTTCGTTAATTAGTTTGGACATTAAATTAATATCCATCTCTTTTCATTAATAGGGCCCCATCAGGTGGGATTTGTCCAGAAGTAGTCGGCACTTGTTAACATCAGGAAAGTGCTGACGGTATTAGATGAGGTGCAATTGCGTCCTGGGCGCCACTCCCCGCCATCTCTACTCACTTTTGACGCGGAAAAAGCTTTTGATAACATCTCTTGAGGATGGCTGGGGGTGGTGTTGGTCCCCATGAAATTCACCAGTAGCTTCCGTTCTTTTGTTAGTAGTTTATATCAGTCCTTCCGGGGACAGGTTTGTACTGGGAACTATATATCAACTCCTTTTTCATTGGGTAAAGGTACACGCAATGGTTGACCCATGTCTTACTGTTTAATTTGGCATTAGAACCTTTGGCCCAGCAATTGTTGCAGAAAGATGAAATTACAGGTATCACCATCGGCTGGAAATTGCTCCACTTGCCGATTTTTGAAGATGACATACTTATTTTTCTAAACGATCCATCGAGAGGTCTAGGAAGGGTGTTGCAGTTGCTGGACTCTTTCAGGAGAGTTGCAGGCTTTCAGGGGAATGCTTCTAAAAGCCAACTTCTATGTGGGAGGGAAACACCACACTGAGCACAGGGAACAGGGAATCAGGCCTGATCAGGGAAGGAAGATGGACACCTCCTAGAGAAAACCCTAACCAAAATCCTGACTGACTACCAGTATGAACAGACCCCAAAGGGAGGTGAGTTCATACGCAGGAATACCTAGAGTCCTATCTAGCCCTATAGGACCCTGGTACTAATGGCAGGGACTAGACTACCTGTTCCTCCAAAAGGAAAGCTGAAGAGGAGTCTTCTTGAGGCCTAATACAAACAATAGGGAAATGCAACACACAGAACCCAAACAAAATACAAAAGGGAAAGGAAAGACTTAACTTCAAAGGGGCTATGGAAGCACCAGGAACTCAGCCAAGATCCAACCACAAACTATCCACAGGCACAGAAGCTATAAACCGCACAGCATTGTGGGAGAAGCAACTATAAATAAGTAAGGTTAAATGACCACATTAGCAACACCTGAAGGCAAGGGGTGTGGCCATTACCAGAAATAACACAGACTCCTATTGATCCACAAGGAAAATCTGTCAGATCAAACCATGTGTTGCCAGTCTCACAGATCTCCTGTCACTCACCGGGACGTCTGTATGTTTCGGTACGTCAATGAGAAAACCTTACAGCAGTGGAGATACTGCAGTCAGAAATCTCAATTTTATTAGCTAAAGGGCACATCAAATATCTGGTAATAAATGTAGGCAAGACATTGGAATCCATTTATCATCTTAATTACCCCCCTCTGGTCAGGAAGATATTTGCGGAACTTAGAAGCTGGGACACCTTACCCCTGTTATTTCTGGGCCACTGTTATTTAATAAAGAAGTTATCATTTGCACGATTATTATACCCACTGCAGACGATCCGTCTTCTGCTTACGCATAAAGACATTTCTCAACTCCAGGCAGCATTCTCTGCGTTTATATGGAGAGGGAAGCAACCCTGTATATCTATGGCTAAATCTTTTTTGAAAACACAAGGAGGCATAGGGTTTCCACATTGCCGGAGTTATAATTTGGCTTGCTTTATGCATCACATATCTGACTGAATAGGTCACAGGAATACCCACTCTACTTTTAACCCTGGTAAGTAACTTTGCGATGCCTTGGGATTTGGCAGCGCTCTTACTTCTCCCTTACTCTGAGCTTCCAGGAGACATAAAGAAATGCTTAGTAATTAAAGATACCATAGCAGCAGGGGCGGACTGAGAACCCTAAGGGCCCCCGGGCAAAATAAATCAAGGGCCCCCTTACAGGCCCCACCCATGTTCTGCTGCAAGCCCCACCCTTGTCCCGCCTCCAGCCACACCCTACATAATCTTTGATAAGATTTCAAAGTTAAAGCGACACAAAAGGCACCCAGACCACTTCAGCTCATTGATGTGGTCTGGGTACAGTGTCCCTTTTGCAAATCGAGCTGCAATGTTCTAGAGAAACTGCATTGTTTACGTTCCAGCAATAAGTCAGCCTCTAGTGAGGGCTTCCTGGATTAAAACAGACCTTTGGTCCGGTATCGGACGCTGGACGTCCTCACACTCTGCATGATGACCTCCAGGGTCAGATTTTGATGCAATGCTTTCGTATGGGGTGATCTAATCTCAGCGTCCATTAGTGAGCCTCTGTTAGAAGCAGTGTGGGCATAACTACTGTGAAGGGGGCACATATCTGGGCATAACTACTGTGAAAGGGGGGGAGGCCCTTCACAGTAGTTATTAATCCCTTTTAGCAGGCCCCCCTTCAGTGAATGGGGGACTGCTGAAAGGGGTTAATAACTACTGTGAAGGGCCTAGCCGTCTGGGCAACCCCACAGATCATCCCCCCACCCATCATGCGAGACCCGTGACCTACAGCGGCGGGTCTTGCGGGATCACGCGCTGCAGGACGGGATTGCCCACTGACTGAACTCATTCCCGCGCAGCCCACAAGTAGCGGAACAATTACAAGAGGGGTGGGGAAGAGCCAAATTAAAAAATATTTTGAACCAAAAGGTGTTATGGGGGCTCTGTGGATGGCACTGTTATGGGGGCTCTGTGGATGGCACTGTTGTGGGGGCTCTGTGGATGGCACTGTTGTGGGGGGGGATCTGTGGGTGACACATATATAGCACCTTATGCTATATACAGGGAGTGCAGAATTATTAGGCAAGTTGTATTTTTGAGGATTAATTTTATTATTGAACAACAACCATGTTCTCAATGAACCCAAAAAAACTCATTAATATCAAAGCTGAATATTTTTGGAAGTAGATTTTAGTTTGTTTTTAGTTTTAGCTATTTTAGGGGGATATCTGTGTGTGCAGGTGACTATTACTGCGCATAATTATTAGGCAACTTAACAAAAAACAAATATATACCCATTTCAATTATTTATTTTTACCAGTGAAACCAATATAACATCTCAACATTCACAAATATACATTTCTGACATTCAAAAACAAAACAAAAACAAATCAGTGACCAATATAGCCACCTTTCTTTGCAAGGACATTTCAAAAGCCTGCCATCCATGGATTCTGTCAGTGTTTTGATCTGTTCACCATCAACATTGCGTGCAGCAGCCACCACAGCCTCCCAGACACTGTTCAGAGAGGTGTACTGTTTTCCCTCCTTGTAAATCTCACATTTTATGATGGACCACAGGTTCTCAATGGGGTTCAGATCAGGTGAACAAGGAGGCCATGTCATTAGATTTTCTTCTTTTATACCCTTTCTTGCCAGCCACGCTGTGGAGTACTTGGACGCGTGTGATGGAGCATTGTCCTGCATGAAAATCATGTTTTTCTTGAAGGATGCAGACTTCTTCCTGTACCACTGCTTGAAGAAGGTGTCTTCCAGAAACTGGCAGTAGGACTGGGAGTTGAGCTTGACTCCATCCTCAACCCGAAAAGGCCCCACAAGCTCATCTTTGATGATACCAGCCCAAACCAGTACTCCACCTCCACCTTGCTGGCGTCTGAGTCGGACTGGAGCTCTCTGCCCTTTACCAATCCAGCCATGGGCCCATCCATCTGGCCCATCAAGACTCACTCTCATTTCATCAGTCCATAAAACCTTAGAAAAATCAGTCTTGAGATATTTCTTGGCCCAGTCTTGACGTTTCAGCTTGTGTGTCTTGTTCAGTGGTGGTCGTCTTTCAGCCTTTCTTACCTTGGCCATGTCTCTGAGTATTGCACACCTTGTGCTTTTGGGCACTCCATCTCTGAAATATGGCCAAACTGGTGGCAAGTGGCATCTTGGCAGCTGCACGCTTGACTTTTCTCAGTTCATGGGCAGTTATTTTGCGCCTTGGTTTTTCCACACGCTTCTTGCGACCCTGTTGACTATTTTGAATGAAACGCTTGATTGTTCAATGATCACGCTTCAGAAGCTTTGCAATTTTAAGAGTGCTGCATCCCTCTGCAAGATATCTCACTATTTTTGACTTTTCTGAGCCTGTCAAGTCCTTCTTTTGACCCATTTTGCCAAAGGAAAGGAAGTTGCCTAATAATTATGCACACCTGATATAGGGTGTTGATGTCATTAGACCACACCCCTTCTCATTACAGAGATGCACATCACCTAATATGCTTAATTGGTAGTAGGCTTTCGAGCCTATATAGCTTGGAGTAAGACAACATGCGAAAAGAGGATGATGTGGTCAAAATACTCATTTGCCTAATAATTCTGCACACAGTGTATGTGTCATCCACAGATCCCCCCCATAACAGTGTCCCTGTGAGTGAATGATCCCCAATACAGGGTCTGGGGGCCGGCATCTGGTGTTGTAATGGCAGCGGGCCCCGTAGCAGTCACTGTATTCAATTACACCGGGCCCCGCTCACTGTAATACTAATATTCATATGTGAACAACTTGAAATCCCCTGCGATCCTCTCCCTCTCTGTACTCACAAACTCAGTAGCAGGCCGGGCGGCAGCGCAACTCACTGACGTCACGCGCATGCTCCTCCCACTTTATGAATGAAGCAGGCGGAGCCAGTGGCGTTGCTAGGGCTGGTGTCACCCGGTGCGGTAGAAAATGGTGTCCCCCCCTCCCCAAGCAATAATTTTTTAGCCATATATGGGGGCTATGGTGGTGCTGCTGCCATAGGGGGCATCCGTTAGCTCAGCAGACCCCCCCTAGCAGTCAGAGCCTGGTCTCGGGAGGGGCACTTCCAGATTATTTTCTGTCCACCACCACAAAGCAATGGTGCTTATAGAACAGACTACACAGTGTAGCGGTATACTGTATATTGTGTGGCACAGTGTAGAGGTATACTGTATATTGTGTGGCACAGTGTAGCGGTATACTGTATATTGTGGGGCACAGTGTAGCGGTATACTGTATATTGTGTGGCACAGTGTAGAGGTATACTGTACATTGTGTGGCACAGTGTAGAGGTATAATGTATATTGTGGGGCACAGTGTAGCGGTATACTGTATATTGTGTGGCACAGTGTAGAGGTATACTGTATATTGTGTGGCACAGTGTAGCGGTATACTGTATATTGTGTGGCACAGTGTAGCGGTATACTGTATATTGTGTGGCACAGTGTAGCGGTATACTGTATATTGTGTGGCACAGTGTAGGCTATATGTGTATAACATAAACATATTTCATATGAAAACTTACAGTTACTTGACTTGGCCCTTGGGGATCTCGGACACCACTAACAGTTTGGCCGGGGGCTCGGCGGAGCTGATGTTGTGTTTCATCCTAATGAGAAAGATTTCATAATAAGGATTTGGAGAAGGGGCAGAGGGATAGCAGAGCAGGGTGAGGCTGGTGCTGCTACTAGGGGGTCATACCATGGGGGAGTAATAAAGCCCACCATAATGCCCCCCCCCCCTAGTAGAAATAATTCTCCTTTTAATGTGACAGTGCAAAAAATACCCCCTTGTAATGCCCCCAGTTGAGCTAATGCCCCCATAGTGCCTCCATAATGTCCCAGTATCAAGTGCCTCCCACTCCCCCCATGGCAGTAACAGTCGGGTATTAAAAAAAATAAATAAAAAAAAAATACTTATACTTACCTCCATGTTAGCGATGCGATGCAGCCTCTCCCTGTGTCCCGCCCTGTATGTCCATATATGGAGTCAGTGCTTGTATTTCAGAAAAGTTTCTGCTGGGATTCGAACCCACGACCTTCTGTATCACAGGCAAAGCACCTAACCACACGACCAAAAGTGCTGCATTGACACTGACACTGACACTGACACATATGAGACTTCTACTGTTATAGCTGGCTAAGTGTACATCTATACACATGACTGTGCCCTAACACACCCAGCACTGCTATATCTCTATATGACAGCTATCCCAGCACACTCGGCTCTGCTATATCTCTATATATGATAGCTGCCCCAGCACACCCAGCCCTGCTACATCTATACACATGACAGCTGCCCAAACACACCCAGCACTGCTATATCTCTATATGACAGCTGTCCCAGCACACTCAGCTCTGCTATATCTCTATATATGATAGCTGCCCCAGCACACCCAGCTCTGCTACATCTAATACACATGACAGCTGCACCAGCACACTCAGTTCTACTAAATCTCTATATATGACAGCTGCCCCAGCAAACCCAGCGCTGCTACATCTATACACATGACAGCTGCCCAAACACACCCAGCACTGCTATATCTCTATATGACAGCTGTCCCAGCACACTCAGCTCTGCTATATCTCTATATATGATAGCTGCCCCAGCACACTCAGCTCCGCTATATCTCTATATATGATAGCTGCCCCAGCACACCCAGCTCTGCTACAACTAATACACATGACAGCTGCACCAGCACACTCAGCTCTACTATATCTCTATATATGACAGCTGCCCCAGCACACCCAGCTCTGCTACATCTATATATCTCTAAGCATTGCTATACAGTAGATATATAGAGATATAGCAGAGCTGAGTGTGCTGGGCAGCTGTCATGTGTATAGATGTAGCAGAGCTGGGTGTGTTTGGGCAGCTGTCATGTGTATAGATGTAGCAGACTGGGTTTGCTGGGGCAGCTGTCATATATAGAGATATAGCAGAGCTGAGTGTGCTGGGACAGCTGTCATATAGAGATATAGCAGTGCTGGGTGTGTTAGGGCAGCAGTCATGTGTATAGATGTACACTTAGCCAGCTATAACAGTAGAAGTCTCATATTTTTTCAGTCAGTGTCAATGCCGCTCTTATGGTCGTGTGGTTAGGTGCTTTGCCTCTGATACAGAAGGGTGTGGGTTTGAATGCCAGCAGAAACTTTTCTGAAATACATGCTAAATTAGAATACACAAGCACTGACTCCATATATGGACATACAGGGCAGAAGAGTTGCGCTGCCGCCCTGCCTGCTACTGAGTTTGTGAGTACAGAGAGCTCAGAGGGAGAGGATCGCAGAGGATTTCAAGTTGTTCACATATGAATATTAGTATTACAGCTGCCATTACCAGGCCAACATAACATTAACACATAATGTTATTCTGCAGCGGGCACCCATCCCGGCTGGGCCCTTGGACCATGTCTGAAGTGCCCGACCGGTCAGTCCGCCCCTGCATAGCAGCATGGAAGGAGGTTAGGCACCGATTTAAGTTACCATTTCAAATCTCAAAATAGCTGCTGTTATGGTGTAACCCAGGGTTCTCTCAGGGTGACACAAACAGAATGTTTATTAAATGGAAAGAGGGAGGCATAGCCACACTGAAGGATCTGTGGTACCTGGAAGAATACCGTTGGCTCTCAAATCCCAGCATATAGTCACTTACTTTATGTTCAGATTAAAACATTTTGTATGAACCATTTATGAAACCAGTCTCAGGAATTGTTAACAAATGCATTTGATGATTATATGAAATGCGGCCAGGTTAATTACAATGCTATATGGAGGACTTATGTCACTTATGTTGGAGGCTACGTCATTGTCAGCCTTCCAGTCCTGGAGTAGGATCTTAGAAGATGCTGATTTGCCAAAAAAGATCATTGAGGGGAAGATTGGGGTCCAGAAAGCTGTCATTAATGAATAATGGTTTATTATTTAACCGATTGGTGGCATAGCTCAAATGTTCTCTTCCAGCAGCTGATTTTTATCATTGCATGTGGCAGTGCCCCATGATATCTACTTTCTGGCAAAATATTGTAACATACATTGGATTGGGATGTCACATTACCATTGCTCCCCCAGGTGCTATTGTTTTTTTCGGCTCCTGATTCTGGTCCCTTCTCTCTTATAGTGGTGATTAAATGGCCAAAGAGAAAAGGGGAGAAGGCGCTCATAGGTGGTGGTTGACAAGATATGTTGTTATTTGTTCCTAGCCAGAGTGAGTGGTTGCTACTCACCTTGGTTAGGTTGTGCTTTTGGTAGTGCAGTTCTGGTGGAGGTAAAATCGTGGGGTGATGTGGGTTGGTGCAGCCGATTAACGTCCAAGTTGACCATGGGCGGGAGCCAAGCCGCCACTTTGGTGCGAATTGTGGTGTATGGGGAGGGGGCTCGTCTGCACTGGGTTCATGCAGTGAGCGGGTGGACACAAGGCGCAATTCACAACCCAGTTGAGGATACGAAGTGTTTTTTATTTTTTGATTAGCAAAGACGACGCGTTTCGGGGTACGCAGACCCCTTTATCAAGTCTAAAAAGAACAACACAAAATTTGATGGTATAATATGTATAAAAATACAATTAAAAATGAAAATGAGTGTAAATATATATATAAAAATATAAAAATATGAATGAACGGGTCCATAAGTATAAATGGACGAATCAGTGGGTAAAATAATTTTGTTTGGTTAAAACAAAGACGAGAAAGTTGTATATGCATAAATATAAATAAATATAAGCTTGCGTATAGAGCGTATAAAATGATATGATAATAATAAGGGATAAATGAATAAATACATATATGCAAACGGATGTGAATTTCTTCAAATCTGAGCAGGTGTATGTGGTGCTGGGTAGTTCTATTTGGTCTGAGTTTCGACTAGGGATGATTAATGCATAGAAAAAGAGTTTTTTCAAAAGACAAATGTATTTCTGGATGGGTATGTGAGTATGTCAGAGATACTGTGTATGGGTCATATATTGTATAATAAGTACCTGTATCCTTGTCACCGTAGGCTAATTGGAGGTCACTCTTGTTGGAGATCCCTTATTTGGGGGGTGTACGGCGGTCCACACTGCTGTGATGGGTGATAAAGTGATGTTTAGTAGGGTGGCGTTTACATATAGAGATGGGAGGGACAGAATCAGCAAGGGGTTCCTGTATAGAAGAGGGTGGATGAGAGAATGTAATTCTACTGGTTGGGCTATGTTTCATGGTTGGTTAGATGGTTCAGGTGGGAATTGGTGGCTGGGGGATGTGGATGGGTGGCAGGTGTGGGGAGAGTCACTGTGGGTGATATAAGGCATGGATCCGGGTTTGATGCAGAATGCAGATAGGCACTGGGCAGTGAATGGTGAACAGTGATGGTATGTTTGGGATGTGGGGGGTGGCAGTGGTTGCTGGGTGGCGGTGACGTGATATATAGAGATGGAAGGGACAGGATCAGCAAGAGGTTCCTATACAGTGAAGGGTTGGTGAGAGAAAGTGATTCTACTGGTTGGGCTGTGTAGCATGGTATGTATGATGGTTCAGGTGGGAGTTGTTAGCTGGGGGGCGTGAATGGGTAGCAGGTTGGGGAGAGTGACTGTGAGTGATACAAGGCTAGGATCCGGGCTGGGTGCAGATTGCAATAGGCAATGAGCAGTGGACAATGATGTGGGGGATAGTAGTGGTTACCTTGGTGATGCGGCCGGTGAGTGTCCTCCAGTGTTAGCGCTTCTGTACGTGTAGCCAGTGGTGTGCAGAAGCGCGCTCTATCCAGGGGTTATGAGGGCGGGGGTGGGGGCGTGGCCGGGGCGTGTGTGGTAGGGGGTAGGCGGTGATCACTGTTGGTGGAGGAAGGACTGTGTTCGCTGGAGCGGGGGGCGGGGCTTGGCACGGTGGGCGGAGCGGTGGGCGTGATGGGGAGCCGGACCTGAGTGCCTGGGTATGTGTTGTGGTGGTGGGCGGGGCGGCGTTGCGGTGCAACAGCGGGCTGGAGGGGGTGTGGCTGAGGTCCATAGGAGCCGGTGGTGGGGGCGGGCGTGGAGGACATGGGAGGAGCGGGGCATGTTGCTAGGGACGCAGCCGGGTTGTTCGGACTGTGGAATGGGTGTTTGGCCTGCCGTGTGAGGGGCTGGTGGATGCCGATGTTGGGGTGTGTATATGTACTGGAGGAGGGGGGGGGAAATTCGGCTCGTGTATCGGTGGGTGGGGGTAGGAGTCTGTGTGACTGGGCGGCCAGAGGTGGGCGTGATGGGGGGGGGGGGGGGGGGGCGGTCCCATAGCTGGTGATGCTGGGCGGCCGATGCAGTGGTGACTGCTGTTGCGATGTTTTGGCAGAGGGTGGATGAATGGTGTGGGCTGGCCAATGAAGGGGGACTGGCATGGGTGGATGAGGGGGCACTGGCTTGATATGGGGGGTTCTGGAGTGGTGGGAGGGGACTTGTGTAAGGAGGATGGCTGGGGGTAGTGGTGGGTGCTGTGGGTGTGGAGGGGAGGTATAGGGGTGTGGATGTGGATGAAATGTGTGGTGTGATGAGCGTATTGGGGTATTGCCTGGAGGTGTTGGAGTAACTGGAACGGGGATGGGGACGTGGACCAATTGGTTGGTGTGGGGGGGCAGTGTGCAGGGTGGACTGGAAGTCCGGATGGAGGGTCCCGCTGGGAAGGAAGTTGGATGAGGGGCCGAGTGTCAGCGGGACGGTGGGTCCTGGGGTCAGACCGAGTGTCTTGTTGTGTTATGGAGGCGTGGGAGAGTGTGGAACTGGAGTAGAGGGGGGCGGGGTGGGACATGACAGCGTGGGTACTAAAAACACTGTGTTTCTATGCTCTCGTTTAGTCCATTGGGTTCAAGTGTGTGGAGCTTGAATATCCAAAACATCTCACGTCTTTGGAGGGTCCTGTATCTGTCTGGACAATGAGCCTCAATGTGTTCTATGGGGGTGATGGATAGTTTGGAGGGGTCCTGGTTGTGAGTAGCCAGTAAGTGTCTGGAGACGCTATGTTTTAGGTATCCCTTGGTGATGTTGGATCTATGTTTGTTGATACGTTCCCTTAGGGCCTGGATTGTCCTGCCAACGTACTGTAAACCGCAATCGCACTCCAATAAGTAAATCACGTATGATGTTGCACAGTTGATGAAATTGTTTATTTTGAAGTCTTCGCCAGTAGTTTTGCTCCTAAAGGTCTGTGTTTTGTTAGAAATGTTGGTACAGCATTTACACAGAGTGTGGCCACATCTGAAGCTGCCAACAGGGGCAGGGGTCCCACTGATAGTATTGAGTGAGGCTGTTTTTTTCTTTTTCAGTTTGCTTGGGGCCAGGATGTTTTTTAGCGACTTTGCTTTTCTGAATGTGATTTGTGGTCTCTGTGGTATGTTGGGTTTGAGGTATGGATCATTAGTTAAAATGTGCCAGTGTTTCATCAGGATCTTCCTTAGGGTTTCGTGGTTAGTGTTGTAAGTGGTGATCAGTGATGTTTTGTACGGATTTGTAGTTTCTGTTTCTTTTGGTTTGGTTTTGATCATCAGGCATTCGTCTTGGCTTAGGTTGTTTGCCCGGGAGAAAGCGTTCTCAACGATCTTACTCGGGTATCCTTTGTTCATAAATCTGTTCTGTAGGATCTTGCTTTGGGTAATGAAGTCCTCTTTGGTAGAACAGTTCATCCTTATTCGTTTAAATTGGCTGTATGGAATGTTGTTCTTCCATTTTCTGTAGTGCGCGCTCCTAAAGTCAAGATAGTTGTTTCCGTCTACTTTTTTGAAGAAGGTTTTGGTTTGGATATTTTCATTGCAGGGGAATAGGAGTAGATCCAGGTATTCGATTGAAGTGGCTGAGATGTTGGCTGTAAAGGTGAGGTTCCAGGTGTTGGTGTTGAGGTGTGTAATGAATGCTTCTGCCTCTTTATTGCTTCCTCCCCAGATTATGATGAGGTCGTCGATGTATCGTTTGTAGAAGATGATCATGTCGTTCCAGTTGTGATTATTGTAGATTAGTTGTTCTTCAAAACGTCCCATGTAGAGGTTAGCGTAACTCGGCGCGAAACGCGTCCCCATAGCGGTCCCCTTCTGCTGTTTATACAGACAGTTTCATCCTAACCCACAATGTGTTCAACTTCGAAAACTGTCTGTATAAACAGCAGAAGGGGACCGCTATGGGGACGCGTTTCGCGCCGAGTTACGCTAACCTCTACATGGGACGTTTTGAAGAACAACTAATCTACAATAATCACAACTGGAATGACATGATCATCTTCTACAAACGATACATCGACGACCTCATCATAATCTGGGGAGGAAGCAATAAAGAGGCAGAAGCATTCATTACACACCTCAACACCAACACCTGGAACCTCACCTTCACAGCCAACATCTCAGCCACTTCAATCGAATACCTGGATCTACTCCTATTCCCCTGCAATGAAAATATCCAAACCAAAACCTTCTTCAAAAAAGTAGACGGAAACAACTATCTGGACTTTAGGAGCGCGCACTACAGAAAATGGAAGAACAACATTCCATACAGCCAATTTAAACGAATAAGGAGGAACTGTTCTACCAAAGAGAACTTCATTACCCAAAGCAAGATCCTACAGAACAGATTTATGAACAAAGGATACCCGAGTAAGATCGTTGAAGACGCTTTCTCCCGGGCAAAACAACCTAAGCCAAGACGAATGCCTGATGATCAAAACCAAACCAAAAGAAACAGAAACTACAAATCCGTACAAAACATCACTGATCAGCCACATACAACACTAACCACGTAACCCTAAGGAAGATCCTGATGAAACACTGGCACATTTTAACTAATGATCCATACTCAAACCCAACATACCCCAGAGACCACAAATCACATTCAGAAAAGCAAAGTCGCTAAAAAACATCCTGGCCCCAAGCAAACTGAAAAAGAAAAAAACAGCCTCACTCAATACTATCAGTGGGGACCCCTGCCCCTGTTGGCAGCTTCAGATGTGGCCACACTCTGTGTAAATGCTGTACCAACATTTCTAACAAAACACAGACCTTTAGGAGCAAAACTACTGGCGAAGACTTCAAAATAAACAATTTCATCAACTGTGCAACATCATACGTGATTTACTTATTGGAGTGCGATTGCGGTCTACAGTACGTTGGCAGGACAATCCAGGCCCTAAGGGAACGTATCAACAAACATAGATCCAACATCACCAAGGGATACCTAAAACATAGCGTCTCCAGACACTTCCTGGCTACTCACAACCAGGACCCCTCCAAACTATCCATCACCCCCATAGAACACATTGAGGCCCATTGTCAGACAGATACAGGACCCTCCAAAGACGTGAGATGTTTTGGATTATCAAGCTCCACACACTTGAACCCAATGGACTACACGAGAGCATAGAAACACAGTGTTTTTAGTACCCACGCTGTCATGTCCCACACCGCCCCCCTCTACTCCAGTTCCACACTCTCCCACGCCTCCATAAACACAACAAGACACTCGGTCTGACCCCAGGACCCACCGTCCCGCTGACACTCGGACCCTCATCCAACTTCCTTCCCAGCGGGACCCTCCATCCGGACTTCCAGTCCACCCTGCACACTGCCCCCCACACCAACCAATTGGTCCACGTCCCCATCCCCGTTCCAGTTTACTCCAACACCTCCAGGCAATACCCCATACGCTCATCACACCACACATTTCATCCACTTCCACACCCTATACCTCCCTCCACACCCACAGCACCCACACTACCCCAGCCATCCTCCTTACACAAGTCCCTCCCACCACTCCAGAACCCCCCATATCAAGCCAGTGCCCCCTCATCCACCCATGCCAGTCCCCCTTCATTGGCAGCCCAACCATTCATCCACCCTCTGCCAAAACATCGCAACAGCAGTCACCACTGCATCGGCGCCCAGCATCACCAGCTATGGGACGCCCCCCCCCCCATCACGCCCACCTCTGGCGCCCAGTCACACAGACTCCTACCCCCACCCACCGATACACGAGCCGAATTTCCCCCCCCTCCTCCAGTACATATACACACCCCAACATCGGCTATCCACCAGCCCTCACACGGCAGGCCAAAACACCCATTCCACAGTCCGAACAACCCGGCTGCGTCCCAAGCAACATGCCCCGCTCCTCCCATGTCCTCCACGCCCGCCCCCACCACGGCTCTATGGACCTCAGCCACACCCCCTCCAGCCCGCTGTTGCACCGCAACGCCGCCCCGCCCACACCACAACACATACCAGGCACTCAGTCCGGCTCCCCATCACGCCCACCGCTCGCCCACCGTGCCAAGCCCCGCCCCCCGCTCCAGCGAACACAGTCCTTCCTCCACCAACAGTGATCACCGCCTACCCCCTACCACACACGCCCCGGCTACGCCCCCACCCCCGCCCTCATAACCCTGGATAGAGTGCGCTTCTGCACACCACTGGCTACACGTGCAGAACACCGCCGTACACCCCCCCAAATAAGGGATCTCCAACAAGAGTTGACCTCCAATTAGCCTACGGTGACAGGATACAGGTACTTATTATACAATATATGACCCATACACAGTATCTCTGACATACTCACATACCCATCCAGAAATACATTTGTCTTTTGAAAAACTCTTTTTCTATGCAATTATCATCCCTAGTCGAAAACTCAGACCAAATAGAACTACCAGCACCACATACACCTGCTCAGATTTGAAGAAATTCACATCCGTTTGCATATAGTGTATTATTATTTATCCCTTATTATTATCATATCATTTTATACGCTCTATACGCAAGCTCTATATTTATTTATATTTATGCATATACAACTTTCTCGTCTTTGTTTTATCCAAACAAAATTATTTTACCCACCTGATTCGTCCATTTATACTTATGGACCCGTTCATTCTATTTTTATATTTTTATATATATATTTACACTCATTTTCATTTTTAATTGTATTTTTATACATATTATACCATCAAATTTTGTGTTGTTGTTTTTAGACTTGATAAAGGGGTCTGCGTACCCCGAAACGCGTCGTCTTTGCTAATCAAAAAATAAAAAACACTTTGTATCCTCAACTGGGTTGTGAATTGCGCCTTGTGTCCACCCGCTCACTGCATGAACCCAGTGCAGACGAGCCCCCTCCCCATACACCTCTTATAGTGGTGGCAGCTCTTTTGGTGGTGAAACGAACTCTCCTACAGTATTGGTTATAACCACAGGTTCCCTCTGTAAATGAGGTCATTAGCCAACTAGCTATGCACCATGACAGGGTTGATGCATTAATTTACAACATATGGTTACTAAAACGGGTCCTTTCTTCTGAAAATGGAGACTGTTTATTTTAGCATCTCACACCAGGGAAGATATTGAACTTATGGTGACGCCATTTAAATTTACTGAATAGTATTTAAAAGCGGGCATTGGTGTAAGATTGTGGACTCTAAAAGTCCACTGACAAGGAATGAGGATGGCTGGTAGCATTTGGCAGCTGTGATTTATCACTACCCTTGAGAAGTATCAGTTGAAGAGATTCTAAATTGGATGGCAGACGTGATGGATAGCATTTGGACCAAGGGCATATGGAAAGGCGTATGGGCTTATAGAGGGAGGAGGAGATGTTTCTTGATTGGTTGGTCTTTATGAATGTAACTTTTCCTGAACAGGACAGGGAGAAGCGAGTCCAACATGTTATGTTTTGTAAAAGAAATATAAAAAAAAAAAAAAAAAAAAAAAAAAATACAGAAGAATGGGAATCGCCATGGAGAGGAGATTTATTCAAGGCAGTGTAAAAGAAAACAGTCTTAGTTGCCCCTAGCAACCAATCAAATTGATCCTTTCATTTTCCAAAGAAGCTCTGAAAATTCAAGGTGGACTCTGATATTTAAAATGGGTAACTAAGCCAGTTTTCCTTACCGCAATTTTGAAAATCTCCCCATGATGTTTATCTGTGTTCTCTAAGTGTATATTATAAAATGTTCAAAATGTTTAGCAACGTTGCTCAGAGTGTTTTTAAAAATATAATATATATCAGTATTCCTTCACTGATCTTCATGCTGCTCCTATTCTGCCCCCCACACTGGTCTGTGGAAACCTCATACTGGACCTCAGCAACTTGGATTATGTGTTTCTCCATTCTTCCTCCAGACCATGGGACCTTGATTCCAATGAAATGCAAAATTTACTTTCATCCGAAAACAGGACTTTGGACACTGAGCAACAGTCCAGTCCATATTCTCCTTAGCCCAGGCACGATGTTGTCTCTGGCTAATAAGTGGCTTGACACAAGGCATGCAACATAGCCAATGTCTGGATATGTCTGTGTGTGTTGGCTCTTGAAGCACTGACTCCTGCACAGTCCTCTAACTTGTGAATTTCCTCCAAATTGTTGAATGGACTTTTCTTAACAATCTTTTCAAGGCAGAGGTTATCCATGTTTGTGCGCCTTTTTCTACCCCTACACCTTTTCAACTTCACTCTGTGAACAGCCAGCTTCTTTAGCAATGACCTTTTGTGGCTTCTCCACCTTGTGGAGGGTGTCTATGTCTTCCCCATAATTGTGTAGCCTACTGAACCAGACTGAGAGACAATTTAAAGACTTAGGAAACCTTTGCAGGAGTTTTGTGTTGATTAGCTGATTACAGTGTGACACCATTTGTCTACAATTTCGAAATTTTTTACAATATTCAAATTTTCTTAGATACCGACTTTTGGGTTTTCATTAGCTGTAAGCCATAATAATCATCAACATTAAAAGAAACATTTGAAATATGTTTGTAATGTGTGTAATGAATTTATATAATATATGAGTTTCACCTTTTTAATTGAATTACTGAAAAAGTAAACTTTAAGATGATATTCTAATTTATTGGGATGTACCTATTGATAGGGAGGTAGTGAGTTTTAGATTGGGGGGCCCCAAACAGAATCTCTACCTATGCCTCTGGGACAACCACTTGATACTTCTCTATATTCACTGTTTCAATATGGTTTCCACATTGTTGTAGCTATGGGCAGTCATAAACTAAATCTGCACCACATGAAATCTCCAGACAGTATAGGGGTCAGGTGCCAAGCAAGTTTTAGCACCCAGCTTTAAAGAGGATAAATTTACAAGTTAGGAAAGATCTCATTCTACTCTGCTTCTGAAGTTTCTATCTTTTAACACAAAGATGTGCAGCGTTTCAACCTCATTCAAGGTCCTTCTCAAGTCCTTATCACCATAACATATTTTTCCACTGTAGGAAATGTGCCGTCTGTCTTTCGTTACGCTGAGGTCAGTTGTCAGGTACGTATGTAGCACCCCATAAAGACTACTGCAAAGGGTTAATTATTTAACATAGTTACTGCAATGTTTCATAAGTTAAATGTGATTTGTTATGTATATGCACTAAATAGCACAGTATGAACAACATATGATTAACAATTTGACAAACTGTGTTAGGTTGTCATGGTGATGGACAGGGGCGTACACAGCTCTCACAAGGCCCCGTAGCAAAACAAAGTATAGGCCCCCCTGCACCACCAATTTCCCAGTACGTGTGCATCAAACACTCCCAGGAAATGTGAAATGCAAAGCCTAATGCCCCAGATTTTAGATGAATTGAATTTTTTTTTATTAAGCAGTATAAATTTTAATTTGAAATATTTGTAATAAAAAAAATTGCCCTTGGCCTCACCCACTTTATCCAATTTCGGTATCGGAAAAAGTGGAACAGGTGTGTAAAAAATATGGTGCTCATTCTGACCAGCTTCACTTCACATATTAGAAAACTGTCTGCCTGCAGCTAGCACTAGGGGGAGCTCAGTGCATAGGAGTTTATACAGTGCAATGGAAGCTATAATAATGTCTTTGTGCTGAGCCCCCTAGTGGTGGCTGCATGAAAATGCAGTATTTTCACCTCAAAATGGAAGAAATAGAGATCAGATCCCCTCCTTGCCCCAGGCCCCATAGCAGTCGCCTGGTCCACCTTTATTGAAGGTACGTCACTGATGATGGACCAGATCTGCCCCCTGGCTAGTTAGAGAGAGAGTCTAGTCTTGGAGGAAAGACATGTGTGGAAGACCTCCTGCACAACTAGGGCCAAGTTCAGAGAACCCTAGTAGTCCAGAGAGAAGGAGATTAGAAGGTCTAGAACCCACAAGGCTAGGCACTGCACTCAGACAGCATGGTATTCTGCTCGTTTATGGCAGAAAGGTTTTGCTGCTGTGGAAAAAAATATTGCAAAAGCATCCCACATACTTTGAGATGGATTGGCTACTCGTCTTTCAGTTCTGCACCCCTCAGTCTGGGAACTGCAGAAGGACTTACAAGAACGTTATCGCATTCTGATGGTTCTGCTAAGAGACTGCAAGGTGTTTTTATAGAGATAAAGTACTATAACCACCATCATTGTTGCTGTCCATACTCTGCTATTGGGAGAATATTGAACTGTGATATACTATGTGCCTTTTGCAGCTACTTGTGCTACAATCCCTATCAATACAGTAAACAGAATTTATTACAACCAACAGGCCTGATTATTGTCTCCAATATCCACTGGTCCTGCCTTTCACCCAAAAAATCCATCTAACTTCAAGGATACTCCAACTGCCACGAGGCAGTAGTCCCAATAACAGGGTGTGCCCCCCCAGGGAAGAAAGGGTGCACCCTCGAGCCAGGTAAGTATATTCAATGTGAGGGGCCAGCATATGGGGGAGCATTTTATAGTCTTGGATAACCCCTTACTGTTTATTTAAACGCATCTGTAAAGGCTTCTGTGAGAACAAACTGGTGGGGGTGCCAGGAGTCGGACCCCCATGATCAGGGAAGTACAAGGTACATCCGAGACTTGGAGAAGGCAGGAGGATCTTAAAGGTATTGTCTAACCTCAGACATTGGTGGCATATCGCTATGATATGCCACCAATGTCAAATAGGAGCAAGTCCCAGAGATGGGACCTGGACCTATGTCCAGAATGCGACCCCCTCACTCAGCTATTTTCGGAACTCCCATAGAAGTTAATGAAAAGCACTCCCCACATGTACACTCTTGTTCAATTTGGGAGCCCCGTTGTAGAGAAAGGTGTGGGTCCCAGAGGTGGGACCCGCACCTATCTGACATTGGTGGCATATCCTAGATATATGCCACCAATGTCTGAGGTGACATCAGTGACGGATTAACATAGGGGCGTTTGGGTCGGCATCCCCGGGCCCAGCATCGCTGGGGGGTCCAATGCCGCCCCGAACGCCCACATACTGCAGCAGGGCACGGGAGTGCATAGTTCCCTGCCCTGCCGCCGATCAACACCATAGGCTTCAGGCCTGGTAGGCCTGAGGCCTATGTAGTAGTATAATCACAGCGCAGGCGTGCATGATGACATCATCGCACAGCTGCGCCGAGACGCAGGACAATGAGGATTGCGCGCCTGCGGTCTGCCTCACCATACCAGACAAGGTATTAGCCTTTAGGTTTTTTTTTGGTTTGTTTTTCTGTGTGTGCCAACTTTGGGGGGCAGAGGAGGACATGGGGCAGTGTGGGGGAAAATCACTTCAGGGGCGCAGTATGGGGGCAGATTATTACATGGGGGCAAATTACTTCATTGGGGGCAGATTTTTACATGGGGCAACTTACTTCATAGGGGTGCAGTGTGGTGGCAAATTACATTAAGGGGGGCAGTGTGGGGGGCAAATTACTTCATGGGGAAAATTACTTCATGGGGGCAGTGTGGGGAGAAATTACTTTATGGGGGCAGTGTGGGGAGAAATTACTTTATGGGGGCAGTGTAGGGTCAAATAATTTCATGGGAGGGCAATGTGAGGGCAAATTACTTCATGAGGGCAGTGTGGGTGAAATTACTATATGGAGCAGTGTGAGGGAAATTACTATATGGGGGCAGTGTGGCGGAAATTATTATATGGAGCAGTGTAGGGAAAATTACTATATGGGGCAGTGTGGGGGAAATTATTATATAGGGGCAGTGTGGGGGAAATTACTGTATGGGGGCAGTGTGGGGGAAATTATTATATGGGGCAGTGTGGGGGAAATTATTATATGGGGCAGTGTGGGGGAAATTATTATATGGGGCAGTGTGGGGTAAATTATTATGTGGGGCAGTGTGGGGGAAATTACTGTATGGGGGCAGTGTGGGGGCGTTGCTCATGGGGACACTATACAGGTATTATTATCTGGAGCAAAATATAGGGTGTTATTATTACTGGGGGCACTCTAGGGGACATTATAACTGCTGTAGACACTATAGGGACCTTTGGGATAATTTATCAAACTGGTATAAAGTAGAACTGGCTTAGTAGCCCACAGCAACAGATTCCACCTTTCATTTTTCACAGCTCCTTTGGAAAATGAAAGGTGGACTCTGATTGGTTGCTATGGGCAACTAAGCCAGTTCTACTTTACACCAGTTTGATAAATGACCCCAATTATGAGAAATCTAAAGTGTCTGTGTAACAAACTCTGTAGAGACGAGATGTGTTCTGGGTCAAATGGAGGAGAAGAGGAAAGAGAAGATCTACGTAACAGGAGATGTTACTGGAAGTAAGAGGTATGTGGTGCTGTATTCTCCTATATGTAGAGCTGGCTCACTACTGTGACCTGCATCTCATCTTCACCTCCAAGTCTTTTTTATCATAATTAGAGATGAGCGAATTTCCTCATGCTTCGTGGTAACGAATCACATTTTTTCCTAAAATGGCTGCTGCACATGTGAGGACATGGAGCAAGGAACTCTGGGAAGGAGGGATCATCCATAATGCCATGCATGCAGCCAATCAGCAGCCAGCCAGCCCAGTGATGTCAAAGTCCTATAAATATCCTCAGCCATCTTGGATTGTGCCATTTTCCAGTGTACTTAGTGCAGGGAGAGACATCAGCAGGCGCTAGGGACAGTGCTAGAAAAAATTTAATTGTGCTAAAAAAAACTATTCACAAGTGCAAGGAAAAATTATTCAAGTTGTAGGGAAAGGATAGGGAGGAATCATTACACAGCTTTTATGTTGAACAGGGTTGAGTAGGTGAGGTTACAGCCTGGGTAATAGGAACAATCCTATTACACTTTGCTGCACTGACTGGGCAGTGGGCACCCAAATTGCCATTATACAGCTCTTTAATTCCAGCAAACCGTTCTTGTTATTGGGGTGCAAGTGCTGTTTGATACAGCCATTAATAGGGTTTATTACAAGGAAATATTTCTTAATTGCCCTTGTGCGGTGCACTGATATATTCTAAAGCATTTTTTGGCTTGTTTTAGTGGGAATAAAAAGGCTTATTAGCCGTTGTGCAGTGAAGTGCGAAAATTACAGCCCTTTTTGTCGTGTATTAGTGGCAAAAGAAAAATATATTTTCCGTTCAGCGGTGCAGCTTTATGTTATAATTTATAACATAAAGCTGCACCGCTGAACGGAAAATATATTTTTCTTTTGCCACTAATACACGCCACAAAAGGTTTTAAAATATATAACTGCACCGCTGAACGGCAAATATATTTTTATTTTGCCACTATTACATGACACAAAAGGCTTTCGAACATATAACTTCACCGCTGAACGGGAAATATATTTTTTATTTTTCCACTTAAACACGCCACAAAAGACTTTATAACTCATAAAGCCTTTTGTGGCGTGTTTAAGTGGAAAAAGAAAAAATATATTTCCCTTTCAGCGGTGAAGTTATATGTTCGAAAGTCTTTTGTGTCATGTAATAGTGGCAAAATAAAAATATATTTGGCGTTCAGCGGTGCAGTTATATATTTTAAAGCCTTTTGTGGCGTGTATTAGTGGCAAAAGAAAAATATATTTGCCGTTCAGCGGTGCAGTTATATGTTCTAAAGTCTTTTGTGGCATGTATTAGTGGCAAAAGAAAAATATATTTGCCGTTCAGCGGTGCAGTTATATGTTCTAAAGCCTTTTGTGGCATGTATTAGTGGCAAAAGAAAAATATATTTGCCGTTAAGCAGTGCAGTTATATGTTCTAAAGCCTTTAGTTGTGTGTAATAGTGGGGGGGGGGGGGGGGGGGGGCTTATTAGCCGTTGTGTGGTGAAGTGAGAAAATTACAGACTTTTTTGGGGTGTTTTAATTTCCTTTTTATTTATTTATTTGATCTAATAGTATGTCAGACAGAGAAGTTCCAGGCCCTGCACAGGGGAGTGGCAGAGGCCTAAATGTTTCTAGGGCAGGAGATAGGTTGCAGCAGAGTAAGGGGCCGTGGCAGCAGGGGTCACTTCGAGAGGCCTGAACTCCCAGTGTCAGCTAGCGGTCGTGTCTTGAGCAGCAATCCAGCTGAATGGTTGACTCGATCTTCGACTTCGTCGCAAGTGACATCAGACACCCCCAGCCAAGAGTCAGTGGGTTCGTCAGACACAACCCTTAGTTGGCATGGCCCGGGAGCAGGCCCTGTGCCCTCACCTGTCCTCAACCTGCTTCTGTCCTTTTCTGTTCCCTCAGCCAGAGAAGTATTGTATGCTGTGGGCTCAGCTCCACTAAACAGTGAGGACGAGCTACTAGAAGACAGTCAGCAACTACTGGCAAGCCAAGATGTGGAGGAGACATCGGCCGCTTCCTCCACTAGGCGGGCAAGTAGTGATGAGGAGAGTGGTATGCTGCGAGCGGTCAGGCTTCTGACCCAGAGACGACATTGAGGAGGACATCAATGACAATAATGTACCCAATGACGATAATGTAGCTGATCGCACTTGGGAGCCAGGTGACGAAGGCACTTCATCATCATCATCGGGGCAAGAGAGTGGCAGCTTGCCTGTGAGGCAGCAGCGGAGCCAGCAAGTCGCTAGCATTGCTGGGAGTCAGCAGGCTGGCAACAGTGGGAGGTCGGGAGCCAAACATGCCCGGGGTAGACCACCCTCTTCACAGGAGCCTACCTGCTTGGGAAGTAGCGGTGCAGGGGTTCACAGAGGCAGCGGCGGTAGCAGTCAGTCAGTGCATAGCGTTGGAGGTAAAATCACCTACTTGAAAGTGTGGCAGTTTTTTGTTAAGCCGCCAGAGGAGGCGAATATGGCCATATGTAGAATCTGTGGGCAGAAGGTGAAGCGTGGCCAGGGTGTCAATGTTGGCACCACGGCCCTGCATCAACATATGCAGCATCACAATAAAGTGGCCTGGGAGAACCATGGCTCCCATGTGGTGGTCCAGCCTGCCCCAGCAACCCAGTGGCATGCACCCGATTTCAGGCAGTCAAGGCTCCACCACTTCAGCCGAAGGGAGCTGTCTGTCCTTCCCATCATGTGCTGGTCCTGATGCTCCTGCTCCTCGCCCTCCTACTCCTCATCACTCATTCCGTCATCAATCGATCACCGAAGCGATTGCCAAGAGACAACAATATGCGTGCATTCATCCAACGGCGCAGAAGCTAAACATGCTCCTGTCCAAGTTGCTGGTGCTGCAGTCTCTCCCTTTCCAAGTGGTGGACTCTGCACCTTTCAGAGAACTGATGGCTTGTGCCAAGCTGAGGTGGAGAGTCCCAAAATCACAGCCTCTGTTGTGTGCGCACGGTTGCCGTGCAGGCTGTTGCCTGCAGCAACATGTTGTTGCAGCATGTAGATGGCTCCTCCTTTCCCCTGGGTCCTTCCCTGTCTGGTGCCGGAGGGGTTAATTTTCCTGGCTGGTGTGGATTTAGGTGTGTCTTGGGTGTGGCCTCTTGGCTCTTTATATGTTGTGTTGTGAGCTTGAGGTCATTTGTACTTCAGCCTTTGTAAAAGCTGGAGTGTTGCTCCTATCCTGGATATCCCATCCCATCCGCCTCTGCCTCCTCATCCTCCACTGTGTCCTCAGCCTCCACTGCAGGGACAATTCACAGTGCCCCTCCAGCATACCACATGTGCAGGGCACGGCGGTGTCACGCCGTTCTGCACCTCGTTTGCCTGTGTGAACGGAGTCACACAGGGGAGGAACTGCTCCGTCTCATTCATCAAGAAATCGAATCCTGGCTTTCTCCGCAACAACTCAAAATCGGAACCATGGTGACCGACAACGGGAAGAACATGGTGTCGGCGATGCGTCAAGAAGGGCTGAGCCATGCGCCCTGCATGGCACACATATTCAATCTGGTTGTCAAGCGGTTCCTGAAGTCTTCTACCCATCTGCAAGGCATCCTAAAAATGGCCAGGAAACTTTGCATGCACTTCAGCCACACATACACCGCAAAGCACACCCTCCTTGAGCTGCAGCAGCAGAACGGCATCCCCCAACATGGGCTGATATACGACGTTTCCACCCGTTGGAATTCCACCCTCCATATGTTGGACCGACTATATGAACAGAGAAAGGCCATAAATGATTCCTTGATGATCCAAGCGGACCGGAGAACTCCCCTGTGTAACTTCAATGTCAGCCAGTGGCAGCTCATGCGTGACACCTGCCATTTGCTCAAGCCCTTTGAGGCGGCCACGTTATTTGTCAGTCGCCAGGACTACGGGATGAAAAATGTCATTCCACTGCTTCATGTCCTGGAACAGATGCTGGTAAATCTGTCTGGTCAGGGGACTGGAGACGTGGCACCTAGATCTCATGGCCACATGAGCCCTGTGGGGGCTGAACTGGAGGAGGATATTGGAGCACAAGCAATGTGTGTGAAATGGGTGGTTTTTACACACAGGTGACAGGAGAGGAGGAGCAGGAGCAGCCCGAGGAGCTACAGGGCAATGAGGAAGACGAGGCAGAGGACCCAGACACACCATGGCAGTATGCAGTGGAGATGGAGGCAAGGAGTCCCTCCGAGTCACTTGCACAAATGGCCCGATGTACACTCGCTTGCATAGTGTATGGAATGACTTCTGGCACTCCACCTTGTTGGATCCTCGCTACCGGTCCAAAATGGGGGCCTTTTTTACACCCGCTGAGAGGGATGTGGAATCAGCTGACGACGGTGTAAAAGGACTGCGCTTCTTCTTCGCGCTAACATCGACCTGTAAGGCTAAGTTCATACTTGAGTTATTTGGTCAGTGTTGGCCCTGTGACTGCCCAAATAAGTGAAGTTTGCAGTGATTCTAAGAGCAACGCCTGTCATCTGCATGTCATACTGACTCACAGTATTATTTCCCTACCACAGCAGACTAACTATGCGTGTTCCTGCAAGGCACAATTTTCTACACCACTATAAAGGCTCTCTGCAGCCAGTAAATAGCTGTTTTTTTTAACACGATTCGCCATAAATAAATTCAGATCGAACCAAAATTTTTTCTTTATTCGGCGAACCGGCCGAATCTAATTTTTTTTATATTTGCTCATCTCTATTTGTAACCACGGGACCTGGGCCCCTTGCAGCCATCAAGTCAACCATGAACTCCTTTGTATACCAAAGGATTCTAGAGTCAAATGTGGAATAACTTCGGGAAGAAGCAGTTTATCTCTTTATGCTGTAGTGTTTCCTAGTGTATTTCTAACCAACACTAGCACATTTTGGTACTCTATCCAAACATAGCATGGCAATGCCAACATTATCCTGTGCTCAAGGAGCAGCCCCATCTTTCAAAGTGTACAAATTTGTCATCTCAATTAGACTAGTTTTAAACTAGCACCAGAGATCCGGCAGGCTGTTCCGGCAGGGAACAGCGTGCCAGATCTCTTTATAAGTCTCTGTCCGGCCCCATTTACTATAATGGGGACTGGAGGAGATCTGGCCGCATTCCAACAAATATGCTGAGAATCAGCCAAAAGAAAAATGCTGCATGGTTTTCTTCTAGTTGGTGTCAGACAATTGCCAGGGGTCAGGCTGGACATTTCTTCTCCAGTGAGTGGTATGTAGTATTCAGTGGATCTCTGCTGATAGATGGGATCCTGAATGCGGGATCCTCTCTATGATAGCCATATGCTCTAAAGTTTGCATAAAGTTGTTATTATAAAATATATTATACTGTTGAAAAACTGTTAAAAGTGATGATTAGAGAACTCTGAAACAATCATCTTAAAGGGAACCTGTCACCAGGATTTTATAATCTATAATCACTTAGCTCATTTCAGAGCTTGTTCCTGCATCGCTCTCTGAAGAAAGAGAGGTTCACCCACTGGAGCTTTGTAGGTCCAGGGTAGGTAGGAGATGGCGAGAACCCAACCAAGCTGCGGCAGTTCGTGGGGTCTGCAGTGCTTACGGTGTCAAGTAGAGTGCTTGGAGCCCTCGGGAAGCACTAGGAGCATCCATCAACGGAGGTACCCAGTTGGGGTGCCAGGAGATCCTTACACACTTTACATGTAATTATGTATTGCTGAACTGGCAAACAGGCTTTATTAAAGGGAACCTGTCACCGGGATATTGTGTATAGAGCTGAGGCCATGGGTTGCTAGATGGCCGCTAGCACATCCACAATGTTGAGGGTAAAACAGGAACTCTTTAATGGGGCTACATGTCAGCCTTTTATGCAGGTCTTCCAGCAAGGGACACTCCCCCTAGGGACCTTGTAGAAGACTGTGACAGTTTATACATTAGCCAATCACATGCATTTACAGTATTGAAACCTTCCCAGCAATTGTACACAACCCTCCCCCCCCCCTCTGTCTGTGACGCAATCAACAAAATACAATGGCATTGTCTGTGATACAAATACCAAACACAATTAACAAAACACAATAGGCTCGGCCTGTGATACAATTACCAAACATAATGGGCTAACTTAATCACTCACAGGCAGAAAACATTTTTCCCAAAACACAGAAAACACCTCAAAACCCCACATATCCCTATAATTTATACATCCATGGATAGCTCTGATCTGGGCGAACAACATATAAAAAATCACCCAGATCCGAGCAGGGGTTCCCAAATTCCATAAAAGTCACATTTAGCCGACCGCAAGCATGGCTTTACTGCCCAAAACAGTTCCACAGATTTAGGCCCAATGCACATGGCAGTGTTCCGCGGCCGAGAGCGGTCCGTGGTATGCCGGGCTGGATTCCTGTTCAGAGCAGGAGCGCACGGCGTCATTGGTTGCTATGACGCCGTGCGCTTCATGCCGCCGCTGCTGTACACTATACATACCAATAATATACATAATATAGCAACCAATGACGCCGTGCGCATTCGGCCTTAGGCTGTGCGGCCGGTCTATCTTCTCCTTTAAAGTTAGTATATGGGCCATAATCCTGAGGCAAGAGACTGGCAAACAGGCCCCTCCAAAACCCAGTGGCGAGGTTAGTTTCGTCACAAAGTGTAACTCTGCATTTAAAGGGAACCTGTCACCTGGATTTTGGGTATAGAGCTGAGGCATGGGCTGCTAGATCGCCGCTAGCACATCCGCAATATCCAGTCCCATAGCTCTCTGTGCTTTTATTATGTAAAAAAAACAAAAACGATTTTATAGATATGTAAATTAACCTTAGATGAGTCCTGTCTCCTCCATGCTTTAGAGATGAGTCCAGTGTTCTCTGACTCTGAGCCCAGCCACACCCACTGTAAAGGAGCCCAGCACCGCTCTGAATCTTCCGAATCTCCTCCTTGCTCCCCGACGTCACAAAGCTAGAGCATCGTAATCTCGCGATGAGCGAGTTAGAGCATGCGCAGTTCTTCCCTGAGGCTGATGCCAGGACAGGGAAGGAACACTATGCCTACACTGCACATGCGCTAGCTCGCGCATCGCGACATTACGGTGTTCTAGCTTTGTGACGTCGGGGAGCAAGGAGGAGATTCGGAGTATGCGGGGGCGGTGCTGGGCTCTTTCACAGTGGGCGTGGCTGGGCTTCGGAAATGTTAGTAGCCTCATATACATATATATAAAATCATTTTTTTTTACATAATAAAAGCACAGAGAGCTATGGGGACTGGATATTGCGGCAGGGCCGTCTTTTCGAATGGGCACGCTGGGCAGTTGCCCGGGGGCCCCACTTGCCTGGGGGCCCGCCTGCCCAGTGAACCCACCAGCCAACTTCCCAACCGTCATTTAGCAGCGTTGCCGCCAGGGCCGTCTTTACCAAGGGGCAAAAGGGGCAGCTGCCCTGGGCCCAGTTGCTCCTGGGGGGGCCCAAGGCAGCTGCCTCTTGAGCCCTGCTAGCTACTGCCCCGGGTGTCAGGCTGTCGGCTACACAGGCATCATGATCGTACTGTGTTAATGATCTTAATTCTAGGACCTTAATGAGTTTTGATCTAGGACCTTAATGACATCATTACCATGTGACCAGTAACCTAGCAATTACTGGTCACATGGCTATGAAGTCATCACAGGTCCTATCAGGAGTGTTGCAGAAGTTAACTGTGGAGCTTTTCTGTGTAAAGATTACATCAGAAAAAGGTGACATGGGGTTGTTATTTTAATATACTGTAAACTACTGTATAGTGGGGTGCTGTGTACTGTGTGGGGGGCTGTATACTGTGTGGGGGCCTGTATACTGTGTGGTGGGCTGTATATTGTGTGGTGGGCTATATATTGTGTAATGGGCTGTATATTGTGTGGTGGGCTGTATACTGTGTGTGGGGGGGGGGGGGGGGGGCCTGTATACTGTGTGGTGGGCTGTATAGTGTGGGGGGCCTGTATAGTGTGGGGGGCCTGTATAGTGTGGGGGGGGGCTGTATAGTGGGGGGAGTGCTATACTGCTGTACTGTATAGTGTGGGGGGCTGTATACTGTGGGTGCGGTATAGTGTAGAGTGCTGTACTGTATAGTGTGGGGGGCTGTATCGTGTATAGTTTGGGGTGCTGTATACAGTGAGGTGCTGTATAGTGTGGGGGTCTATACTGCTCTACTATATACTGTGGGGTACTGTATAGTGTGGGGTGCTAAACTGCATACTGTGTGGTGCTGTATACTATAGGGTGCTATACTGCATACTGTGGGGTGCTGTATACTATAGGGTGCTATACTGCATACTGTGTGGTGCTGTATACTATAGGGTGCTAAACTGCATACTGTGTGGTGCTGTATACTATAGGGTGCTATACTGCATACTGTGGGGTGCTGTATACTATAGGGTGCTATACTGCATACTGTGTGGTGCTGTATACTATAGGGTGCTATACTGCATACTGTGTGGTGCTGTATACTATAGGGTGCTATACTGCATACTGTGTGGTGCTGTATACTATAGGGTGCTATACTGCATACTGTGTGGTGCTGTATACTATAGGGTGCTATACTGCATACTGTGTGGTGCTGTATACTATAGGGTGCTATACTGCATACTGTGTGGTGCTGTATACTATAGGGTGCTATACTGCATACTGTGTGGTGCTGTATACTATAGGGTGCTATACTGCATACTGTGTGGTGCTGTATACTATAGGGTGCTATACTGCATACTGTGTGGTGCTGTATACTATAGGGTGCTATACTGCATACTGTGTGGTGCTGTATACTATAGGGTGCTATACTGCATACTGTGTGGTGCTGTATACTATAGGGTGCTATACTGCATACTGTGTGGTGCTGTTTACTATAGGGTGCTATACTGCATACTGTGTGGTGCTGTATACTATAGGGTGCTATACTGCATACTGTGTGGTGCTGTATACTATAGGGTGCTATACTGCATACTGTGTGGTGCTGTATACTATAGGGTGCTATACTGCATACTGTGTGGTGCTGTATACTATAGGGTGCTATACTGCATACTGTGTGGTGCTGTATACTATAGGGTGCTATACTGCATACTGTGTGGTGCTGTATACTATAGGGTGCTATACTGCATACTGTGTGGTGCTGTATACTATAGGGTGCTATACTGCATACTGTGTGGTGCTGTATACTATAGGGTGCTATACTGCATACTGTGTGGTGCTGTATACTATAGGGTGCTATACTGCATACTGTGTGGTGCTGTATACTATAGGGTGCTATACTGCATACTTGGGGGTTTACATCCACTTTAATCATACAACTAAAAAAACGAAATAAATATAGATATATATATAAATGTACACACACTCTGGTGCTGGTGGGTAATGCTGGTGTGGGTACTGCTGGTGCTGGTGGGTATTAATGTTGGAGTGGCGTGTGTACTGCCTGGGTACTCTACATTGTGACATCACAAAAAAAAAAAATGTTTGGGTTTACATCCACTTTAAGTTATTAGTGCCCCTCAAGTTTTGACTGTAATATCTTATGTGTCCCCCTTATATAGCAATCTTAGAGTTGCCACTCGTTCGAGGAAGTGTAAAAAAGGTGAGGAAAAATAAAGTTTATTACGTGTTGGTGAAAATAACCTTTAGTGCAGAAATGAAACGTAATGTTTTGAGTGGAGCACAGAAGAGGAAAAAGGCTGCAGAGGAGAAAGAGAAAATGTGCAAACTTCCAAAACTAACATCTTGGCTCAATCCAGGTGCAACGTCAGCCAGTAGTTCTGCTCCTCCAGATGTAGCATCCACATCTACATGCACTCCAATTCCAGCAGAAATACCAATGGTATCATTACCTGATCCTACTGCTGGGGAAAATCCACAAGAGGAAATGCCCAATAAATATCGCCTTATTGATAATTTGCATTTTTATTCTAGTGCGTGATTGTGTAGACAGGGCCCCAGTGCACTGTATTGCCCGGGGGCCTATAATGCTCTTAAGATGGCACTGTATTGCGGATGTGCTAGCGGCGATCTAGCAGCCCATGTCCTCAGCTCCCAAAATCCAGGTGACAGGTTCCCTTTAAAAGGGTTTTCCCAGAAAGGACAATTATCACCTATCCTCCTCCATTGTGACCACAGTGAGGAGATTGAAAGGAACACTGGTCACACATGAGTTTCATTCAGTGTCTATAGGGCCAGCGTACTCGACTCTTTCCACTAGCCTACAAAATTGAAGTTACAAAGAATGGGGGCTTGGGACCCCTGTTCTAGTTAATAATGAGGGCCAGGCTTGGACTGACTCACAGAGGAACAGGGGAATCCCCCGGTGGGCCCATGTGCAGGGTGAGCACCGAGCCTGCCACTTCCTGCACAAGAGGCACATGGCACAGTAGACTGACCGCACTACATATAGATAGGCAATGTACAGCATCTCAACCAGCCTATGTTTGTATAAAAACTGAGTAGATTATCAAAAAAACTACACAGTTTATTATTATAGACATATCAAGTTGCTGGGTTACTTCTAGGCAGAGACAAGCCAGACAGCATCCTCCTTCATCAAGGATCCTGACTTCTCAAAGTCACCGCAGGGATACCCATAAGCAATCACCTTGTATTCTCCTGCTGCTGTGTGAGCAGATATTTTCATATAGCTTTACAGTGGGCCTCCATAACGGGGGTGTCAGCAGTGGAGCCTCCAAAAATCAGCCAGTTACCTATCCTATGACCACTGGCGTAACTATAGGGTTCGCAGCGGTCGCAGTTGCGAA
The DNA here is from genome assembly GCF_905171765.1 of Bufo bufo. NCBI lineage: Eukaryota > Metazoa > Chordata > Amphibia > Anura > Bufonidae > Bufo > Bufo bufo. The sequence continues at coordinate 158,946,571 of NC_053393.1, read as the reverse complement.
TGGGCCCCTAAGCCGCTGCAGGAGGTCAGGGGACAGCAGCGCGGTCCCTGGGAAGACAGCCTGACCGGGAGAGGAGCGGCAGAGCAGGAGAGGTAATTTTTAAAATGTATTTTATAGTTTGATCTGAGGTCTGATTGGGGGTCTGAAGGGACTGATTAGGGGCCTGATTGGGGGCTTGATTAGGGATCTGAAGTGTCTGATCGAGGGTCTGAATGGTCTGATTGGGGGTCTGAAGGGTCTGATTGGGGGTCTGATTGAGGGTCTAAAGGGTCTGACTGGGGGTCTAGAGAGATCTAATAAGGGTCTGGAGGTCTAATGGGGTCTGATTGGGGGTCTGGAGGTCTAATGGGGGTCCGATTGGGGGGTCTAAAGGTCTAATGGGAGTCTGATTAGGTGTCTGGAGGTCTAATGGGGGTCTGATTGGGGGTCTGGAGGTGTAATGGGGGTCAGATATGGGGGTTTGGAAGTCTAATGGGGTCTGGAGGTCTTCTCTGAGGTCTAATGGGGGTCTGATTGAGGGTCTAAAGGGTCTGACTGGGGATCTAGAGAGGTATAATGGGGGTTTGGAGGTCTAATGGGGGTCTGATTGGGGGTCTAGAGGTCTAAGGGGGTCTTATATGGAGGTCTGGAGGTCTAATGGGGTCTTATATGGTGGTCTGGAGGTTTAACGGGGGTCTTATCTGAGGTCTTATATTGGAGCGGGGTCTGACATGGAGGTCTAATGGAGGTCTGATATGGGGTCTGACAGAGGTCTAAAGGGGGTCTGGTCTGAGATGTGGGGGTGGTCTCATCTGGGGTTTGATATGGGGGTCTGATATGAAAGGTAAGGGGGTATTTTTTGTACTGGCACACTATCTGTGGTACCAGTAATTTCAGGGGGACTGTTTCTGCAGTATAGTATTGGGGGTGGTCAGGATGGGGTGTTCAGAAGGTGAGGATGATGGAAAAGTAGGAAAGTAAGATGTCTGTTAAACTCTGCGGAGACAAGATGCTGCTAAAAGAAATCATCATGGCAGGAGAAGATGAGGAAAGAGAATATCTACATCAGAGGAGACATCACTGGATGTAAGAGGTATGTGGGGCTGTATTACCCTGTATGTTCTGTAGCGCTGTATGTAATGTTTTCCAAGTATGTTTTTAAAGGGGTTGTCCACTTAATTTTCGTATAAACGCTGCCTTCTCTGCTCTGTTTACCTGCTCACCACTGCAATTGTAGCAGCGAGCAGGTGAACAGAGCAGAGAAAGCAGCTCTCATATGAGCGCTGCCCTCTCTTAAAACAGCTGATCGGTGGGGGTGCCGGGAGATGACCGCCGATCTGATATTGATGACCTATCTTGAGAATATGTCATCAGTAGTAAAAAGAGGACAACCCCTTTAACAGCAGGACTGGAGGGAATGGGTTAGGTTGAGAATTTGGCATGGGGGGGGGAACGTTTAAATTTTTGCCTCAGGCAGCAGAAAGGCTAGGTGCACCCCTGCTCCTTGCCATAAAGCACTGAGGGAAGGTGGGGGGGGGGAGGGGGCCCCCAAGCTGAACTCTTGCACCAGGGCCCATGAGCCTTTAGCTATGCCCCTGCCTATGACTCAATAAATAAACATCCTTTGAGGGACAACCCTTTTAACAAAACTTCACTGTTTTAATTGACATAAAAAGTTTTTAAAAACTATGCGTTTTCTCTATTCATATCCATAACTTCTTCTAAAAGTTGCACCTGAAACTTTGGTTGTCATTTTGGCCTAGACATTGAAATCAATGAGAGTATTTGCCATGTGGCATTGCACTTTGGTCATCCCCATGGTCTCTTCAGGAGAATTAAACTGGGTTCACTGTTCACCCCTGTCATCTTAAAAAGAGATGTTTCCTCAAGGGGATATCCTAATGATGTTACCGTATATGGCAGTCCCCTTATAACCTGCTGCCAAATAGCTACACCCCTTGATCTATTTTCCGAGTCTGACAGGAATGGTTTCATTGAAAGTAAAAATGACCTCAATTAAAATGAATGCATTTTGTAACTGCCAAAGAGGAAGAAAGGGCAAGAAAGAGGGAAAGAGAAGTGCATGCCTCCACCTGTTTGCAGTACAAGGGGTGTTGTAATTCATTCTGTTTACCCTAACACACCGTTCCCAGCTCGGACAAAAAATGATTTTATTATTTACAGTCTGCACTTAGCACAGTCATCAAGGTTGATTGTGGGTTTATTGTTGCTGGCCAACCTCCTTACACCAGCAGGTGCCAGGCACTCCGAGCTACACTCCCATAGAACATTGACCCTGGAGTACGTGAACAAGCCGTGATGGATTCTGTTTACTTCGACTGTGAGCCCGCTCCTCCCATCCTGTGGAAACATCCCACAGACAATAAAATGTTTGTGGTGAGCCAAGGCTCCACAGCAGGCCCCATCCCTCCTGACTCATTCATGACTTACACAGAGAAGTGCTTAACCTTTTCTCCAGCAGAAAGACATATCACAAATGATGATGTCACTAGAAATGACTTATGTATTCAAGGCACGAAGTGACCATGACCGCAAGGTAAAGTGCGTCTGTAAACTACAACTGATCTAATAATTATTTTTTTTCATTCTAGGTTGATATATGGAAGATACAGTAAATGCTATGATGATACTACACCAGCTCTATACCAACAAAAAAAAGCATATGAAGACCACAAGCAAGTTCTCATATTAATCAGACTATAAGCAGGGTTGCCAACCAAAAATCTTTAATTATCCAAAACTATTTATCCAAAACTCATGGACATTTAAAACTTTTTATGGACAAATCGGAAAACTGCAATGAACTATAAAAATTATAAGTAAAACATGTCTATAGATCAGATACTAATACTGAACACATTATCAGAGTTTACTGTAAAGCAGGCATCCTCAAACTGCGGCCCTCCAGCTGTTGTAAAACTACAACTCCCACAATGCCCTGCTGTAGGCTGATACCTGTAGACTGTTCAGGCAAGCTGGGAGTTGTAGTTTTGCAACAGCTGGAGGGTCGCAGTTTGAGGATGCCTGCTGTAAAGTCTAAAATGCTGAGAATTACAATCAAAGTGACCTGCTGAAGTACTACCAACCGCCCAAAATATTACGGACACATCTAAGGGTACTTTCACACTTGCGGCAGGACGGATTCGACATGCTATTCACCATGTCGGATCCGTCCTGCGGCTATTTAGCAGTGCCCCTGGCTGCCGCTCCGTCCCCATTGACTATAATGGGGACGGGGGCGGAGCTCCGGCGCAGCACGGCGGTGCACGGCGAAAGGCCGCCGGACTAAAATTACTGCATGTCTATATTGACTATAGTCAATTAGGATAGTTTCACACTTGCGGCAGGACGGATCCGACATGGTGAACAGCATGTCGGATCCGTCCTGCCGCAAGTGTGAAACTATCCTAATTTTTTTTTACGGATACTGAAAAAAGTCCCCTTTTTTATGGACTGTCCAGGAATTTCTGGATGGTTGGCAACCCTGACTACAAGGCCAGTGTATGCTCCTTGTGATGGCCACATTTCTTAGACCAACACTGTTCCTCTGACCCACACTCATAGCATTATCATGATTTATGATAGTCTGAGGCCCTGTCTGACCATGGTTCTACTGTACTGTACTCATGTCATTATGAGTACAGTACAGAATATGCGTGGTCAGGCAGGAACTCGCAGCATTGTAAGTTATTAAAATGATGGGAGTTCGGTGTTCGAGGATCAGCGTTCTATCCGAAAAATATAACGCTCACACAGAGCATATTTCTCCAACCGAACATGTCCATGTGAAAGAGGCCTAACAGTTTATATGTCTAAAATAATTTAATTCTGCATGTTGTATGCTTCACTGTTATCTACTATATGCCATAAGTTAAACAAGTGTGGCATATTTTTTGTTTTGATAAATTTTTTCGTAACACATGTGATTGGCTGCTATGGTCACATGATTCTGATGTCATCAATAAAGCAGGAAGTAGAGAACGCCAGAGGAGCTGCAGCCTGAACCAGAAGCAGAAGGGGAGTCATGAGTAAAGATGGCCCTGCGGTTCACCCGGCGGTTGTTTCGCGGCGAACTTTGCTCGTTCGCGATTTGCCGAACGGGCGAACATATGGCGATGTCCGCCGGTGCCATATTCTTTTATATTGTGAAGAACTGTGACCCATGACACATCCATCAGGTGGTACAGGACAGCCAATTGAGACGTTTAAGCACATGGACATATCCTGTACCTTATAAATAAACCTGATCTGGCCGCCATTTTACATTCAGTGTTTTGCCAGTGTAGGGAGAGGTTGCTGTGTGGAGCAGGACAGACTGTTAGGGACACCAAACGCTAGCTAATAGGGCCACAAAAGTCATTTTAAGGACTGGTATAGGTGTGCTATCGATAGGTGTGACCTACTGAGTGGTGTGATATACTTATAACATACTTTCTAACATAGAAAGTATATTATAGTGCATTTGGGTAGTGCAGCATTTGTTTGCGGTTTTGCTGCGTTACCACAGCTACACAGAGTGTCAAACGCCATTGGAACAAATAATTTCTACTGGTGTGAAATACCAGTTGCCCCCCAAAAAAACTGATTGAAGCAGGGGTGTAACAGTATATACCAATTATATACTTTCTATATAGTGCATTTGGGTAGAGCAGCATTGGTTTGCGGTTTTGCTGCGTAACCTCAGCTACAGATAGTGACAAATGACATTGGAACAACGTACTCCCGTGGCCTAAAATAAAAATTTTCTAGGCTCCAACAGGACACATTTCAGAAAATTTCCCTTTAAAGGGAACCTGTCACCGGGATTTTGGGTATAGAGCTGAGGACATGGGTTGCTAGATGGCCGCTAGCACATACGCAATACCCAATCCCCATAGCTCTGTGTGCTTTTATTGTGTAAAAAAAACGATTTGATACATGCAAATTACCCTGAGATGAGTCCTGTATGTGAGATGAGTTAGGGACAGGACTCATCCCAGGGTAATTTGCATATGTATCAAATCAGTTTTTTGACACAATAAAAGCACACAGAGCTATGGGGACTGGTATTGCAGATGTGCTAGCGGCCATCTAGCAACCCATGTCCTCAGCTCTATACCCAAAATCCAGGTGACAGGTTCCCTTTAAGACGCATAAAAATGTCCCCTGATTAAGATACATATTTTTGGTTGGAATTTTTGTCATTGATCCCCCTCTAGTATGTCACTGTCAATGTTGTGGGACTATTGGTGCACTTCTACTAAGTATTTGGTGGCTGCAAATACGAGCTGAAGGTTTTTCAGGTTCGCCTGCCATTAAAGTGAATAGGGCCCGCCGCGAACTTGCGGTTCACGAACATTTGATCGCATTCGCGAACCGTCCCGACCGATGTTCGTCCATCATTAGTCATGAGGTGAGCATGGGTATTTTTAATTTATGTATACCATGGTAAGCTATGGGTAAGTAGGCCAGTTTTCCACGGCTCTGGGTTTGAAAAAAATCTCCCCTTCACAATTTCAGGAAAATGCTGTACAAAAGAACGCTCCTGTGTAAAGTAGCGAACAATTCATCATATCATACAAACATGTACACAATCTAATATGTGTGGTATTTTATAAGTCAGTTTTGCTGTAGGTAGCATAGTCGTGATTTGTAACAAACCTATCCAAATGTCGCACAATTTTCGCATCTTTAAATATGTTTTGAGATGCTTCTCCAGTTTCTACACCACCCATCTATTGGCATGAGACGACACAAACATTTTGCAAGATTAAAAAAAAAAATATCACAATTCATAAATGTGTCTAAATTCTGGCCAAGCTGCAAACAATGCTCACATTTTCACAAACGGACGTGCATGACACAAATATCTCTAATTTCTGGTACAAATGGTTAATAAATATGTCTAACAGCAGATAAGTGCCATTTTAAAGGAAAAACGTGAGCCGTAGTTGTGTCTATGTGACAGTTTTCTGTTAAACATCATGAACAATCCTTCATGCAAAATTATATATAGTTCAGGTTAGATACAGATGTGGCAGAAGTCAGATTCCCAGATGTGGAGGAGAGGTTTGTCCTTTGGCAGCAGCACAACTGCATTACAATGTGTTAGCTGAAGTCTTACACAGCAAGTAATCCTACGGTATTCATTTATCATTACAATACCGTCCTACATGGGGGGACTGGGAACGTAAATTGGCCCTGGAAAAAAATTGAAAAGTGGCCCCATATTGTAGGTGGGTCCAAACTGACAGAATGCAGGGCTACACAAGTAGGCAGGGCCAGCAATAGCGTAGTGCAGCACAATATACCGTCCCAGCAGAACCAAATACCACAGTGCAGCTCAGAATACTGCCACCTGCGCCACAGTGTTCAACTGTATTACTGTCCTGAGGATGGCGATACAGTTGAATTCAGGAGGGCACCTGCAACCACAGGACAGGCTCACAGGAGAGAATTAGATCATTATATACACAGCTGTCAGAAATTTCCCTGTAGGGTCTATAGCCAGTCCACCTCTGCCGTCCTAGACAGTTCTTAAGGCCCATTTACACAAGCCTATTACAAGGCCTATGTAGTAATAGGAAAATGAGCGAGCACTCATACACTTGGCAACCAGATTGACATATGCAGAAAATATTTATTAAATCCCCATAAAATACAAGTAATAAAATTTATAAGAACAATGTAGCAATAATATACAACATTACAGTCACATATATTGTGGTAGATATGATCAACACTATATTCATATGACTCAATAGTGTCGATAAATTCAATAATATATATCTCACCAAAAAACTTCAAGTATATGCTGTTATTTGGGAGGAGGGGGTATTATCTTCCAGCGCTCTATCCCAATTTGGGAAACTGAATGTCACTGAAAATGTTGTAGGTGTATTCACTGGGAGCGCAATATGTTCATAAAGTGTCCACAGGAATCCTGATAATGTGAAAAGTCTCTTATAGCATATCCTTTTAAGCTCGATATGAGCCTTGGATTGGTGAAAACTTTAAATCGATGTTTGGCTTACCGTCTAGGCTTCTAGCGTCTGCTGTCACCCTATTGCTTCAATGGAGCTTTAAATATTTGCCGGCTTATTCAGTCGCTCCATACAGCAAGCTGGTTTAAATTTCGCGGGAGTTCCAAAGATCGCGGGAGTTGCCACTCTGTTCCGCAATTTCCTTTGGTGCAGCTTTCGACGATAAGAATAGTTAATCCTTTACTGTAGAGATTTTCTTCTGTATGGCCATACAGTATTATCGGAGGCTTTTCAATGCAGGTACATCACTTGTTTCACCATATTTTAGGCCTATTATCGGGAATGAATGATCGTAAACGCTTGTTCTCAGTATTGTCTGTTTAAATGTGCCACCGATTACCCGACAAACAAGCAAAATGCATCACATTAAATCACCCCGTGTACAGAGGGATGTGAATCCCACAGACAGTGAAACTCTATGAGGACAATCGATCATAGTAACGATCGTTCATCCCCATACAGTCCTGATGATCGCTGTATGTAAATTCAGATAACGAGCAGGCAGTGATTGGGAAAAAATGTTCATGTAAACGCTTGTTCCTAATCATTGATCACTGACATTGGCCCTTGTAAGTGGGCCCTTAAAGAGGACCTTTCACCGATTATTACACTATGAACTAACTATACAGACATGTAGAGCGACACCCGGGGATCTCACTGCACTATTATCCCTGGGCACCGCTCCGTTCTCCTGCTATGCCCTCCGGTGTCTCCATTCACTAAGTTATGGTAGGCGGAGTCTGCCCTTGTTCTTCTGTAGCGCTGGCCAATCGCATTGCAGAGATCACAGCCTGGGAGAAAATAACCTCCCAGGCTGTGAGCTCTGCGCTGCGATTGGCCAGCGCTACAGCAGAACAAGGGCCGACTCCGCCTACCATTACTTAGAGACTGGAATTTCCGCCTACTATAACTTAGTGAGCAGAGATACCAGAGGGCATAGCGGGAGAACGGAGCGGCGCCCGGGGATAATAGTAAGTGCAGTGAGATCCCCGGGCTCCGCTCTACATGTCTGTATACTTAGTTCATAGTGTAATAATCGGTGAAAGGTCCTTTTTAAATTCAGCTGTGCTATAAAATATAAGTTTGCAATGTTTTTACGATAACTGTGACTCCTATGGTGCCCATATACTGTACCTGTCAGCCAGTCTCTAGTGACTCTCCCATAGACATTGTGTATGTGTTTTCAAATGGGGAGAAAAGAGAAAACCACTGACAGACACCTCTGGCAGTGCCTTATCTCCCAGGAGAACAAAAGGATCATGCATTAAAATTCAACACTCCCCATCCTTCTCTACCCTGACATTATCGGTTGGGGAAGAGACAAGGCTCACAATACACATTAAATTATGGACCAGCCCCTCCAAAAATTGTTCCTTTGACAAACAGTAGCCTTATCAGTTTTGGGGCCTTTAGAATGGCCCTGGTGACACAGAAATAAATTTTAAAAAGAGCACGTTAGCAATTTTGTCAATGTAAAATTGCTGACAGACATAGGTAAGGGCAGGGGACAGGCGGAAATACATATCTCAGCCAATGCTTTTAATCGGTGGAGTAGTGTAAAAATGAACTGTGAATGCTGCAGGTTCTGCTCCAACAGGTGTTTCTACTGTGAGTGAAGGCTGTAGCGTCCAACCGGAAGACATGGCTCTTTATGAGCAGCTCTACAGGACTCACAGCAGAAATATGAGGCTGTAGAATAGCTTATACACTGAGCTTGAGAAACTGCAGCTGGGATCGGTGACTATAGAATTCAAATTTCATTTTTAAAGCACCTCATTCATTAACCACCTCAGCCCCTAGGGCTTAAACACCCTGAAAGACCAGGCCACTTTTTACACTTCTGACCTACACTACTTTCACCGTTTATTGCTCGGTCATGCAACTTACCACCCAAATGAATTTTACCTCCTTTTCTTCTCACTAATAGAGCTTTCATTTGGTGGTATTTCATTGCTGCTGACATTTTTACTTTTTTTGTTATTAATCGAAATTTAACGATTTTTTTGCAAAAAAATGACATTTTTCACTTTCAGTTGTAAAATTTTGCAAAAAAAACGAGATCCATATATAAATTTTGCTCTAAATTTATTGTTCTACATGTCTTTGATAAAAAAAAAATGTTTGGGTAAAAAAAAATGGTTTGGGTAAAAGTTATAGCGTTTACAAACTATGGTACAAAAATGTGAATTTCCGCTTTTTGAAGCAGCTCTGACTTTCGGAGCACCTGTCATGTTTCCTGAGGTTCTACAATGGCCAGACAGTACAAACACCCCACAAATGACCCCATTTCGGAAAGTAGACACCCTAAGGTATTCGCTGATGGGCATAGTGAGTTCATAGAACTTTTTATTTTTTGTCACAAGTTAGCGGAAAATGATGATTTATTTATTTTTTCTTACAAAGTCTCATATTCCACTAACTTGTGACAAAAAATAAAAAGTTCTATGAACTCACTATGCCCATCATGAAATACCTTGGGGTCTTTCCAAAATGGGGTCACTTGTGGGGTAGTTATACTGCCCTGGCATTCTAGGGGCCCAAATGTGTAGTAAGGAGTTTGAAATCAAACTCTGTAAAAAATGACCAGTGAAATCCGAAAGGTGCTCTTTGGAATATGGGCCCCTTTGCCCACCTAGGCTGCAAAAAAGTGTCACACATCTGGTATCTCTGTATTCAGGAGAAGTTGGGGAATGTGTTTTGGGGTGTCTTTTTACATATACCCATGCTGGGTGAGATAAATATCTTGGTCAAATGCCAACTTTGTATAAAAAAATGGGAAAAGTTGTCTTTTGCCAAGATATTTCTCTCACCCAGCATGGGTATATGTAAAATGACATGCCAAAACACATTGCCCAACTTCTCCTGAATACGGAGATACCAGATGTGTGACACTTTTTTGCAGCCTAGGTGGGCAAAGGGGCCCATATTCCAAAGAGCACCTTTCGGATTTCACTGGTCATTTTTTACAGAATTTGATTTCAAACTCCTTACCACACATTTGGGCCCCTAGAATGCCAGGGCAGTATAACTACCCCACAAGTGACCCCATTTTGGAAAGAAGAGACCCCAAGGTATTCGCTGATGGGCATAGTGAGTTCATGGAAGGTTTTATTTTTTGTCACACAAGTGTCACAAGTGTTTGCCAAAGTATATGAACACCGCCACCTCCTCAGCTCATATGCCTCGGCAAACGTATCTTTTACTGCAGAGGAGAAATCCCGTCTTGCAGCGCCGCATACACCGACTTGCGTGTAATCTGACAGCAGCGCAATGCTTCTGTCCGAATGCACATCGGTGCTGCAGCTAGTCGATCGGTTGGTCCACCTGGAAGCTAAAAAAAAAAAAAAAAAAAGAAAAAACCAGGCCGCAACGCAATAAATTTATTAACTTTTGAACAGAACATATTAAACTTTTTTTTAACTTTTTTAACTGAACGTTAACTTTTTTACTTACCGGTATTTTTTTTTTTGTTTAGTTTTTTTTTACCTTTATAGAACAAACCTCTCCTTCCCCATGGGACAATGTGCAAAGCGCAAATCGCCCAAAGATGTGGCGAAGTACGTTATGCACTTTATCCCAGGTGAAAGGAGAGGTTTGCAGCAGCTGTGAGTAAAAGGGCCCTAATAGCCCTGTGTGCCTGTCCTGTGAGATGCAATCCCTATGCTAGGTGTACCTGTGTGTGGTACTTCCGGAAACACTCACCAAAGCATAGGGCAGGGTGGTCAGGACAGTCAGGACAGAAATAGCGGGTGTCACGCCTTATTCCACTCCTGCTACAGACACGACATCTTTTTCGGGGTGACGGTTGGGTTGAGGTACCAGGAACGACACTGGGGAAATGTCGCTCGTGTAGACGGCTAACTACACTGGTGGATGGGGCCACGGAACCTCCTGGATACAGGAGGTTCTCAATGATCTCTTCCTGGAATTTGAGGAAGGATCCTGTTCTCCCAGCCTTACTGTAGAGAACAAAACTATTATACAGCGCCAATTGAATTAAATATACAGACACCTTCTTATACCAGCGTCTGGTTCTGCGGGAAACTAAATACGGAGACAACATCTGGTCATTGAAGTCCACCCCTCCCATGAGCGCATTATAGTCGTGGACACAGAGGGGCTTTTCAATGACACGGGTTGCTCGCTCAATTTGGATTGTCGTGTCTGCGTGAATGGAGGAGAGCATGTAAACGTCACGCTTGTCTCTTCATTTCACCGCGAGCAGTTCTTCGTTACACAAGGCAGCCCTCTCCCCCCTTGCAAGACGGGTGGTAACGAGCCGTTGGGGGAAGCCCACGCGACTAGTTCACGCGGTGCCACAGGCGCAAATCCGTTCTAGAAACAAATGCCTAAAGAGGGCCACACTTGTGTAAAAATTGTCCACATAAAGATGGTACCCCTTGCCGAATAAGGGTGACACCAAGTCCCAGACTGTCTTCCCACTGCTCCCCAGGTAGTCAGGGCAACCGACCGGCTCCAGGGTCTGATCTTTTCCCTCATAGATCCGAAATTTGTGGGTATAGCCTGTGGCCCTTTCACAGAGCTTATACAATTTGACCCCATACCGGGCACGCTTGCTTGGGATGTATTGTTTGAAGCCAAGGCGCCTGGTAAAATGTATTAGGGACTCGTCTACGCAGATGTTTTGCTCGGGGGTATACAAATCTGCAAATTTCTGGTTGAAATGGTCTATGAGGGGCCGAATTTTGTGGAGCCGGTCAAAAGCTGGGTGGCCTCTGGGACGGGAGGTGGTGTTGTCGCTAAAATGCAGGAAACGGAGGATGGCCTCAAATCGTGCCCTGGACATAGCAGCAGAGAACATGGGCATGTGATGAATCGGGTTCGTGGACCAATATGACCGCAATTCATGCTTTTTAGTTAGACCCATGTTGAGGAGAAGGCCCAAAAAAATTTTAAGTTCGGAAACTTGGACTGGTTTCCACCGGAAAGGCTGGGCATAATAGCTTCCCGGGTTGGCGGATATAAATTGTGTGGCATACCGGTTTGTCTCTGCCACGACTAAGTCCAAGAGCTCCGCAGTCAAGAACAGCTCAAAAAATCCCAGGGCCGAACCGATTTGAGCCGTCTCAACCCGAACTCCAGACTGGGCGGTGAAAGGGGGAACTAATGGTGCGGCTGAAGTTGGTGACTGCCAATCAGGGTTTGCCAGCACCTCAGGGATTCTAGGGGCTCTACGGGCCTGTCTGTGCGGTGGCTGCGACGGGGTAACTACTGCACGTGCCACCGTACCAGCTTCAACTGCCCTTCTGGTGCTCGCCACGTCACCATGTTGTACGGCAGTGCTGGTACTAGGTCCAGGGAGGGCTGCGCTGCTGGTGTATGCCTCACCACGTGATCCGGCAGCGACAGCCCCACTCTGCTGCTCTTGAAGCGGATCCTGCATGACCTGTGGTCTAGCGACACGGGGCCTGGTACGCCTGGTGCTATCAGGGACCTCCACCTCCTCGTCCGAACTTTGGGTCAGAGAGCCACTGCTTTCCACAATATTCTGACCCGCTAGATTCGTCAGATGAGGGTTCCCACTCCTCATCTGACTGGGTCAGAATCCTGTAGGCCTCTTCAGAAGAATACCCCCTGTTTGACATTTTGGACTACTAAATTTAGGGGTATTCCCTGAGACTACCCAAGAAAAAAAGCAAGCCTGTCTTACAAAGGGGAGGCTAGCGAAGTACCGGAGGCCGCTGCGGTTGATAAAAAATATCAAAACTGATTTTTTTATCGCCGCAGTGCGTGTAAAATGAATGCGCAGTGATCAAAAAAATATATATTTTTTGTCACTGCGGTGGGGCGGGCGTGGGTGAACGCACGTGTGGGCGACCGATCAGGCCTGATCGGGCAAACACTGCGTTTTGGGTGGAGGGCGAGCTAAGGTGACACTAATACTATTATAGATCTGACTGTGATCAGTTTTGATCACTTACAGATACTATAAAAGTACAAATGCTGATTAGCGATACGCTAAACAGCGAATAAGTGACTGCGGTGCGGTGGGCTGGGCGCTAACTCACGCTAAACTACCTAACCAAGGGGCCTAAACTATCCCTAAAACCTAACAGCCAATACTAGTGAAAAAAAAAAAGTGACAGTTTACACTGATCACTTTTTTTCCTTTCACTAGTGATTGACAGGGGCGATCAAAGGGGTGATCAAAGGGTTAATTGGGGTGCAGGGGGGTGATCTGGGGCTACAGTGAAGTGTTTGGTGTACTCACAGTTCAGTCTGCTCCTCTGCTGGATCCAACCGACGAAAAGGACCAGCAGAGGAGCGGAGAAGCCATATAACAGATCATATTTACTAATATGATCTGTTATATGACTTGTGATTGGATTTTTTGAAAATCGCCAGCCTGTCAGCCAACGATCGTTGCTGGCAGGCTGGTGATGAACTTGTTCTTTAACTTTTGCCGGCCCGCGATGCGCATGCGCGGGCCGGCTTTGAGCGAAATCTCGCGTCTCGCGAGATGACGCGTATATGCGTGACTGTGCGCAGCACTGCCACCTCCGGAACGCGAATCTGCGTTAGGCGGTCCGGAGGTGGTTAAATGGTCACTAAACTTTTCACACAACTTTGCATAGATCAATAGTACAAATGACCACGAGAAACTTTGTAATATGTCTTATCAGTGAGAAATATCTAGTGCTCATGTTATCAGTTGTTTACCTCCCCCTCCCTGGAAATTGCTTTTCACAGAAAAATGTCTTAAAGGGGTTGTCCAATGAAAAGTATTCTACAGTTGTCAAATCAGCACTTGGATCTGAATACTTTTGTATTTGCTTGTAATTAAAAATGTATTATACCCACTATGTTATTGTATGTTTATAATCAGCAGCGCCACCTGTTTTTTGTTTGATTGATTATTTCTCTGTCCAGCTCACTGAGGTGGACGCACATGCTCAGTGCCATTCTTCAACTGCCTACTGAGCTGTGATAGGGAGAGAGCTTCAGCAGAAAGGACATGCCCTCGGAGCTGCAGCAGAAATTACAACCCCTGAGCTGTCTACTTGATATAATATTAGCAAAGCAATTGTATCAATGAATGGGGAGCTCCTTGGATCCATGTGAAATACAGGACTGGTTCTTGCTTTGTTAGTTACAAAGATATTGTCATGTACTATATGATATCTGAATTTTTTACAAACATCATGGAATAAGCGCTTTAATCCCATCTAAGACAGACCAGCTCCACAGGAGGATTATATTACACGTCAATGCAAGTCTATAGAGAAGGGAAGGGGGAGGAGTGGACTGCTTTATTCACAACCATACAGGTCAGCACCTCTCTGTAATATCTTTCATGATCCTGGGGCTGGTTCTGAGTGAGCAAGAGAAGGTTAGGAAGCAGATTCTCCTCTACTATATTTGTGCAGTAGATGGCAGCAAGTCTCCATCCACCATGTTTGAGAGATCTGCATACTAAACATTCATTATTAGTGATGAGCGGCAGGGGCAATATTCGAATTCACTATATTTCGCCAATATTTGGGCGTATATTCGAGAATTCGCGAATTCATGATCTCCAGGCATTATTTTCTTGATTGCAAAAGTTTGCATTAAATTCGCCTAAAATATGTGCATAAAAATTTGCATGAACTGGTATTTTTAAAAAAATCAAATATTCGCGATTACGAATATATTTTGCGATATTCTAAATATTCGCGAATAGTGTTGAGCGAACTTCTGTTTTAAGTTCGGCGTCTAAAGTTCGGCTTCCGGTTAGCAGAGAATCCCGATATGGATTCCGAATTCCCTTGTGGTCCGTGGTACCGGAATCAATAATGGCCGATTATTGATTCCGCTACCACGGACTACAACGGAATTCGGAATCCATATTGGGATTCTCCGCTAACCGGAAGCCGAACTTTAGACGCCGAACTTAAAACAGAAGTTCGCTCAACACTATTTGCGAATTCTCGAAGTGCCGATATTCGCGATTAAAATTCGCAATTCGAATATTCGTCATCAATACTATTCATTATTCACAGAGGTGCTAAAAATGCCAAATACAAGTGATATAAGGGGCAGAAATAGTGTTCGTCCTATTGTACACGCACTGTACTATTGATTAATGCAACATTTGTTGAAAGGTTAGTTACGCTTTAAAAGGAGGGACAAAGGTATGTATGACCTCTTGTCTTCTGTCCCTACCAATTTCTGTCAGGAGTTTTGCATCATTTGTGTCATGTTTTATGTTATTTGTAAGAATTTTTTATAGTTATTTTTAAATTATCCATGTCAATATACTTTTAAAAAAACATAAAATCCTGCAGTTTTGACACTGACCACTAAGCCCTATAATAGGCACCACTTCTTGGTGTGTATCGATCATTTTACTGCAGTTATCTGCTTATCATTACAGGCAGGATAAGAATGACAGATATCACATATATAGATTAGAGATTAACAAATTTTTCCATAACATGATTTGGCCGGTTCGCTGAATAAAATAAAAAAAATTGGTTAGATCTAAATTTAATTTCAGCAAATCGCGGTAAAAAACAGCTATTTCCTAGCTGCAGAGAGCCTTTATAGTGGTGTAAAACACTGTGCCTTGCAGTAACACGCATAGGGAGTCTGCTCTTGTAGTGAAATAATACTGTGAGTCAGTATGAGATTCAGATGACAGGTGTCGCTCTTAGAATCACTGCACACTTCACTTATTTGGGCAGTCACGGGGCCAAAACTGACCAAATAACTCAAGTATGAACTCAACCTTACAGGTCGATGTTAGAGCCCAGAAGAAACCCACTTCTTTTACACCATTGTCAGCTGATTTCACATACAGTCATGTGAAAAAATTAGGACACCCTTTGAAAGCATGTGGTTTTTTGTAACATTTTTAATAAATGGTTATTTCATCTCCGTTTCAACAATACAGAGAGATTAAAGTAATCCAACTAAACAAAGAAAACTGAAGAAAAGTCTTTTCAAGATCTTCTGTAAATGTCATTCTACAAAAATGCCTATTCTAACTGAGGAAAAAGATAGGACACCCTCACATGTATTCCCTCTTAAATTGGCTCAGATCTCACACAGGTATATCACACCAGGTGCACATAATTAGTAGATCGTTACTCTGCATGTTGAATGAGGCTTGCCCTATTTAAACCTCAGACATTTAGTTTGGTGTGCTCCTGACTGTTGAAGTGAGAGTGAGCACCATGGTGAGAGCAAAAGAGCTGTCAGAGGACTTCAGAAAAAAGATTGTAGCAGCCTATGAGTCTGGGAAGGGATTTAAAAAGATCTCAAAAGATTTTGAAATCAGCCATTCCACTGTCCGGAAGATAGTCTACAAGTGGAGGGCTTTCAAAACAACTGCCAACATGCCCAGGACTGGTCGCCCCAGCAAGTTCACCCCAAGAGCAGACCGCAAGATGCTAAAAGAGGTATCCAAAAACCCTAAAGTGTCATCTCGAGAACTACAGCAGGCTCTGGCTACTGTTGATGTAGAAGTACATGCCTCTACAATCAGAAAGAGACTGTACAAGTTTAACTTGCATGGGAGGTGTGCAAGGAGGAAACCTTTGCTTTCCAAGAGAAACATCGAGGCCAGACTGACATTTGCCAGCGATAAAGTTGACAAAGACCAGGACTTCTGGAATAATGTTCTTTGGACAGATGAGTCCAAAATTGAATTATTTGGACACAACAGCAGAGGACATGTTTGGCGTAAACCAAACACAGCATTCCAAGAAAAGAACCTCATACCAACTGTGAAGCATGGAGGTGGAAGTGTCATGGTTTGGGGCTGCTTTGCTGCAGCAGGACCTGGTCAGCTCACCATCATAGAATCCACGATGAATTCTACTGTGTATCAGAAGGTGCTTGAAGAACATGTGAGACCATCAGTTAGAAAATTAAAGCTGAAGCGGAACTGGACCATGCAACATGACAATGACCCAAAACATACTAGTAAATCAACCAAAGATTGGCTGAAAAAGAAGAAATGGAGAGTCCTGGAATGGCCAAGTCAAAGTCCAGATTTGAATCCCATTGAGATGCTGTGGGGTGACTTGAAAAGGGCTGTACGTGCAAGAAACCCCTCAAACATCTCACAGCTGAAAAAGTTCTGCATTGAGGAGTGGGGTAAAATTTCCTCAGACCGATGTCGAAGACTGGTAGATGGCTACAAGAACCGTCTCACTGCAGTTATTTCAGCCAAAGGAGGTAACACTCGCTATTAGGGGCAAGGGTGTCCTATCTTTTTCCTCAGTTAGAATAGGCATTTTTGTAGAATGACATTTACAGAAGATCTTGAAAAGACTTTTCTTCAGTTTTCTTTGTTTAGTCGGATTACTTTAATCTCTCTGTATTGTTGAAACGGAGATGAAATAACCATTTATTAAAAATGTTACAAAAAACCACATGCTTTCAAAGGGTGTCCTAATTTTTTCACAAGACTGTAGATGTCTACAGAACCTGTTCTATTAAATGCTTATACAAGTAGAAGCCCCCAACAGAGTGGAGAGGGTGTCAGCAGTAAGTTTGTGTTGACATCACTGATTATTTTGCCATTCCTCTGATCAGTCAGAACAATAACCCCCAAAAAACGCATCCTGTCTGTTGAGCATCGGCCTTCACTCGATCCAAAACAGAGATGACATGTGAATGGATCCTTTGCATGTCTTCTGTGTTTTGTACCCACTGCTTTCGGCTACCAAATCACAAGCCAATTCTGATGGGACCATACAGGCCTTACAGCTGCTACACAGACAGGATCAGTTGTGCGTCTCATTTTTCCTTTCTTCTGACAGATCAATATGAGGCGATCACAGAGTGACACAATGACAGTATGGAGGTAGCAGCAGCAGCAGCAGCATCGGGAGGCCACAGAGTGGCACAGTGACAGAGTGTGGGGGTAGCAGCAGCAGCATAATCAGGAGGAGACCACAGAGTGGCACAATGACAGTGTGGAGGTGCGGAAACATTAGGAGGTCACAGAGTGGCAAGGTGACATAGTGTGGATGTTGCAGCAGCATGAGGAGGCCACAAAATGGCAAGGCGACATAGTGTGGAGGTGGCAACAGCATGAGGAGACCAAAGAGTGGCAAGGTGACATAGTGTGGAGGTGGGAGCAGCATGAGGAGACCACGTTGAAAGGTGACATAGTGTGGAGGTGGCAGCAGCATCAGAAGACCACAGAGTGGCAAGGTGACATAGTGTGGAGGTGGCAGCAGCATCAGGAGACCACAGAGTGGCAAGGTGACATAGTGTGGAGGTGGCAGCAGCATCAGGAGACCATGTGGTAAGGTGACATAGTGTGAAGGTGGCAGCAGCATCAGGAGACCACAGAGTGACCTTGGGTGGCAATACCAGTACCAGCTGAAGATGGTGTGTGAAAGAAGGAGCACTTGGCATCAGATGTGTGGCATCAGGCGGGTAGCAGCATCAGAATAGTAGCTGATGCAGGTAGCCAGAAGAAACCGGTCTCTTTTGTCAAAGTGTTGGTGTGGCACCATGGATGATCTAGTCTGATGCATCAGGCATTGGTGGGTGGAAATCTTGGCTGATCCACGCCTGATTCATCTTGACAAAGGTCAGTCTCTCCACTTTTTCGGTGGACAGGCGAGTTCTTCTTGGGGTAACTATGGCCCCCGCCGCACTAAACACCCGCTCTGATGCCAAACTACTGGCCAGTTGCGGCCACAAATCCAGTTTGGCTGCCCAGTAGTCCAGCGGATTTTCAATGACGGCTGGCAGGGTGCACTCCAAGTTTGCCACCACCTGCTGGTTCAGGTTCTGCTCTATGTCTAGCTGCTGGTGAGTAGTTTCTTCACTATGCGGGTGAAGAAAGCTGCTCATCAGCGACTCTAGTCTCAGGCTGCTGCTGATGGAGCTGGTACTGCTCCTGCCACCCCAACCCTCCCCAGCAGCCATGGCATTGGAAATTGAGCGAAGAGGGCCCCCCCCGATCAGACTTGCGAGAGGATGGATGATGGCGAAGATAGGCAGCGGCCAACTGACTACATAGGATGTCTCTATAGTATTTCAGTTTGTCCTCTCTTCTCAGCGGGTGTAAAAAAGGCCCCCATTTTGGACCGGTAGCGAGGGTCCAACAAGTTGGAGAGCCAGAAGTCATCCCTCTGCCTAATGGTGACAATTCGGCTGTCATTACGTAAGAAAGTGAGCATGCATCGGGCCATTTGTGCAAGTGACTTGGAGGGACTCCCTGCCTCCATCTCCACTGCATACTGCCACGGTGTGTCTGGGTCCTCTGCCTTGTCTTCCTCATCGCCCTGTAGCTCCTCCTCTCCTGTCACCTATGTAGAAAAACCACACATTTCATTACACATTGCTTGTGCTTCAATGCCCTCCTCCTTCTCCAGTTCAGCCCCCACAGGGTTCATGTGGCCATAAGATGTAGGCACCACATCTTCAGTCCCCTGACCAGCCAGATTTACCAGCATCTGTTCCACATAAAGCAGTGGAATAATGTTGTTCATTCCATAGTCCTGGCGACTGACAAATAAGGTGGCCTCCTCAAAGGGCCTGAGCAAACCGCAGGTGTCACGCATGAGCTGCCACTGGCTGACATCGAAGTTACACAGGGGAGTACTCCTGTCCACTTGGATCATTAAGAAATCATTTATGGCCTTTCTCTGTTCATACTGTCGGTCCAACATATGGAGGGTGGAATTCCAAAGGGTGAAAACGTTGCATAACAGCCCATGTTGGGGGATGCTGTTCTGCCGCTGCAGCTCAAGAAGGGTGTGCTTTGCGGTATACGAGTGGCTGAAGTGCATGCAAAGTTTCCTGCCCATTTTTAGGATGTCTTGCAGATGGGGTGGAAAACTTCAGGAACCGATTGACAACCAGATCAAACACGTGTGCCATGCAGGGCTCATGGCTCATCCCTCCTTGACGCAGCCTGACACCATGTTCTTCCCATTGTAGGTTACAATATTGAGTTGTCACGGAGAAAGCCAGGATTCGATTTCTTGATGAAGGACACGGAGCAGTTCCTACCCTGTGTGATTCTGTTCGCCCAGGCAAACGAGTTGCAGAACAGCATGACACCGCCGTGCCCTGCACGTGTGGTAGACTGGAGGGGCACTGTGAATTGTCCCTGCAGTGGAGGCTTAGAAAATGGTGGAGAATGAGGAGGCAGGGGCGGACATTGTCGCAGGACCAACGGTGTGAGAACGTGGAGGGGGAAGCGGCATCACCTGGCCAAGTTGTTTGTGTGGCTGTGCAGGAACAACATTTACCCAGTGGCCCGTAAAGGACATGTATTGTCCCTGACTGTAGTTACAGCTCCACACATCGTCGCTGCCGTGCACTTTGGCAGACATGGACAGGCGCAAGGACTGGCCCACCCTCTATTCTACATGTGCGTGCAGGGCTGGTGCTGCCTTTTTGGCAAAGAAATGACGGCTTGGGACTCTCCACCTCGACTCGGCATAAGTCATCAATTCTCTGAAAGATGCAGAGTCCACCACTTGGAAAGGGAGGGACTGCAGCACCAGCAACTTGGACAGGAGCACATTCAGCTTCTGCGCCGTTGGATTAATGCACGCATACTGTTGTCTCATGGCAATCGCTTCGGTGATCGATTGCTGACTGAATGACTGACGAGGAGTAGGAGGGCGAGGAGCAGGAGCATCAGGACCAGCAGATGATGGGAAGGACAGACGGCTCCCTTCGGCTGAGGTGGTGGAGCATTGACTGCCTGAAATCGGCTGTGTGACACTGGGTGATGCAGCGGTTGCTGCGGCAGGCTGGACCACCACATCGGAGCCAAGGTTCTCCCAGGAAACTTTATGGTGATGCATCATATGTTGACGCAGGGCCGTAGTGCCAACATTGATACCCTGGCCGCGCTTCACCTTCTGCCCACAGATTCTACATATGGCCATGTTCACCTCCTCTGGCGGCTTAACAAAAAACTGCCATACCGCCGAGTAGGTGATTTTACCCCCAACACTTTGCAGTGACTGACTGCTACCGTCGCTGCCTCCGCGAACCAGCGCAATGCTGCTTCCCGGGCAGGTAGGCTCCTGCGAAGCGGGTGGTCTACCCCGGGCACGTTTGGCTCCCAACCTCCCACTGCTGACTCCCGGTCACGCTAGCAATTTGCTGACTCTGCCGCTGCCTCACGGGCAAGCTGCCACCCTCTTCTCCTGATATTGATGATGAAGCCCTTCGTCACCCGGCTAACAAGTGCGATCAGCTACATCATCATCATCGAGCACTGTCTGCACGTCACTCTGGCCGCTCACAACACCAGCTCCCATACCACTCTCCTCATCACTACTTGCCTGCCTAGTGGAGGAAGCGGCAGATGTCTCCTCCACATCTTGGTTTGCCAATAGCTGCTGACTGTCTTCTAGTAGCTCGTCCTTACTGTATAGTGGAGCTGAGCCCACAGTAAACAATACTTCTCTGACTGAGGGAACAGAAAAGAACAGAGGCCGGTAGAAGACAGGTGAGGGCACAGAGCCTGCTTCCGGGCCATGCCAACAAGGGGTTGTGTCTGACGAACCCACCGACTCTTGGCTGGGGGTGTCTGATGTCACTTGCGACGAAGTCGAAGATTGAGTCAACCATTCAAGAACAGGTTGCTGGTCAAAACACAACCGCTAGCTTACACTGGGAGCTCAGGCCTCTCAAAGTGACCCCTGCTGCCACGGCCCATACTCTGCTGTGACCTCTGACTGCACTTAAAACATTTAGGCCTCTGCCACTCCCCTGTGCAGGCCCTGGCACTTCTCTGTCTGACATACTGTTAGATCAAATAAATAGGAAATTAAAACACCCCAAAAAAGTCTGTAATTTTCTCACTTCACCACACAACGGCTAATAAGTCCTTTTTTCCCACTAATACACACAAAAAAGGTCTTTAGAACATAACTGCACCACTGAATGGCAAATAGGCCCTTATTTTTTTTCTCCACTTATACACACCACAGAAGGCTTTAGAACATATAACTGCCCCGCTGAACGGCAAATATATTTCACTTTTGCCACTAATACACAGCAAAAAGAGGCTTTAGTACATACAGTCCTGATCAAAAGTTTAAGACCACTTGAAAAATGGCAAAAAATGATATTTAGCATGGCTGGATCTTAACAAGGTTCCAAGTAGAGCTTCAACCTGCAACAAGAAGAAATGGGAGTGAGACAAAACATTTTTTGAGCATTCAATTTAATGAAAACAACGAATAAACTGAAACAGACTGTTTTTCAGCTGATCAAAAGTTTAGGACCACACCTCCAAAAAAAAAACTAAACCCCCCCAAAACAGAAATCCAACTTCCAAACATGAACTCAGTAATGAGTAGCTCCTCAGTTATTGTTTATCACTTCAAAAATTTGTTTCGCCATGCTTGATGCAAGCGTTTCCATGAGGTGAGTGGGAACATTTCTCCAAGTGGTGAAGACGGCCGCACGAAGGCCATCTACTGTCTGGAACTGTTGTCTATTTTTGCAAACTTCCCTTGCCATCCATCCCCAAAGGTTCTCAATTGGATTTAGATCAGGGGAACACGCAGGATGGGCCAAAAGAGTGATGTTATTCTCCTGGAAGAAGTCCCTTGTCCTGCGGGCATTGTGTACTGTAGCGTTGTCCTGTTGAAAAACCTAGTCGTTACCACACAGACGAGGGCCCTCAGTCATGAGGAATGCTCTCTGCAACATCTGGAAATAGCCAGCGGCCGTTTGACACCCCTGCACTTCCTGAAGCTCCATTGTTCCACTGAAGGAAAAAGCACCCCAGACCATTATGGCGCCCCCTCCACTGTGGCGCGTAGAAAACATCTCAGGTGGGATCTGCTTGTCATGCCAGTAACGTTGGAAACCATCAGGACCATCAAGGTTACATTTTTTCTCATCAGAGAATAAAACTTTCTTCCACCCTTGAATGTCCCATGTTTGGTGCTCTCTTGCAAAGTCCAAACGAGCAGTTCTGTGGCGTTCAAGGAGACAAGGTCTTTGAAGGCGTTTTTTGTTTTTGAAGCCCTTCAGTCTCAGATGCCGTCTGATGGTTATGGGGCTGCAGTCAGCACCAGTAAGGGCCTTAATTTGGGTCGAGGATCGTCCAGTGTCTTGACGGACAGACAATTGGATCTTCCGGCTCAGTGCTGATGAAATTTTTTGGGGTCTTCCACTTAACTTTTTTGTTCCATAACCATCAGGATCATTTAAGAATTTAAGAAATTCCAAATGACTGTCTCACTGCGTCCCACCTCAGCAGCGATGGCGCGCTGTGAGAGACCCTGCTTATGCAGTTCAACAACCCGACCACGTATAAAAAGGGAGAGTTTTTTTTGCCTTTGCCATCACAACGTGTGACCTTGTTAAGATCCAGCCATGCTAAATATGATTTTTTGCCATTTTTCAAGTGGTCTTAAACTTTTGATCAGGACTGTATAACTGCACCGCTGAACGGCAAATAGGCTCTTATTTTTTTCCACTTATACAAGCCACAGAAGGCTTTAGAACATATAACTGCACTGCTGAACAGCAAATATATTTTACTTTTTCCACTAATACACAGCAAAAAGGGTTTTAGAACATATAACTGCACCGCTGAACGGCAAATATATTTTACTTTTGCCACTAATACACGGCAAAAGGGGCTTTAGAACATATAACTGCACCGCTGAAAGGCAAATAGACCTTTATTTTTTTCCACTTATACATGCCACAGAATGCTTTAGAACATATGACTGCACCGCTGAGCGGCAAATATATTTTACTTTTGCCACTAATACATGGCAAAAAGGGCTTTAGAACATATAACTGCACAACTGAACAGCAAATATATTTTACTTTTGCCACTAATACACGACAAAAAGGCTTTAGAACATAACTATACTGCTAAACGGCAAATATATTTTACTTTTGCCACTAATACACGGCAAAAAGGGCTTTAGAACATACAAGTGCACCGCTGAACGGCAAATATATTTTACTTTTGCCACTAGTACACGACAAAAAGACTGTAATTTTCTCACTTCACCACACAACGGCTAATAAACCCTTTTTTTCCCACTAATAAAAGCCAAAAAATGCTTTAGAACATATAACTGCACCGCACAAGGGCAATTAAGACATATAAATATTTCCTTGTAATAAACCCTGTTAATGGCTGTAATACCCCAATAACAAAAACGGTTTGCTGGAATTACATAGCTGTATAATGTCAATTTGGATCCCCAGTCAGTGCAGCAAGGTGTACTAGGATTGTTCCTATTACCCAGGCTGTAACCTCCCCTACTGAACCCTGTTCAACATAAATGCTGTGGAATGATTCCTCCCTATCTTTTCCCTACACCTTGAATAATCTTTCCCTGCACTTGTAAATTGTTTTATTTAGCACAATGAAGTTTTTTCTAGCACTGTCCCTAGCGCCTGCTGACGTTTCTCCCTGCACTAAGTACACTGGAAAATGGCAGAATCCAAGATGGCTGAGGCTTTTTATAAGACTGTGACATCACAGGGCTGGCTGGCTGCTGATTGGCTGCATGCATGGCATTATGGGTGATCCCGCCTTCCCAGAGTTCCTTGCTCCATGTCCTCACACGCGCAGCAGCCATTTTAGGAAAAAATGCGATTCGACCACGAAGCATGAGGAAATTCGTATTCGGTCCAAATTGAATTTTTCCAGAAATTCGGATCGAATTCCACTTCGTCAGCTTCGATTCGCTCATCTCTAATATAGATAATACAGCATCCACTATTCGCAATAGGTGATATCACAGCTTATCTACTCTTTCCTAACCTCTGCACAGGTAACAGAGTATGTTTAGAAAACTCTCCCATAGAATTCAATGAGGTCCCTTGCTGTCCCTTGTGTCCATGGCCCATGGTGGCTGCTGTAAAGTCTATCTCTAAATGCTGTTAACAACAGCTCATGCAAGGTGACTGCCCCCATAGTCATGTGCAGGAAATAGAATTTAAAAATCTACAATCAGAAAATAAAAACAGATGTGTGTCACTATTTGGTTTTATAGAGAGATACAATAAACACTGCGCTCCTAGTGTAATATGTTTTAGTGTAGGATGATGTGAAAGATAATGGGCTGCTCACCTTCAATGGTTGTGCAATGGGGCACAACATGATGTATAGGGCTGCCGCATGTTCCCGGATCCACACACCAAACAAAGGAGTGGATTAAATCGGTACAGCAATAGGATGATCCGGTATCATGATTAGTGTTGAGCGCAAATATTAGAATAGCTAATTTGAATCGCGAATATCGGCACTTCGTGAATTCGCGAATATTTAAAATATAGCGCTATATATTTGTAAAATCGAATATTGTTTTTTTGTTTTTTTTCACAGTACACATGATCCCTCCCTGCTTCTAGCTTGTGGGCCAATGAGAAGGCTGCGAGAGCTTAGCAATTTCCCTAGCAACCAATAGGAAAGTTGCCTACCCCTTACTATGTAAGAGAACCTCCCCACAGCCATTTTGTGCTGTTTCATTCAGTTGTGAGAGAGAGAGAGGAGTGTGATCTTTGTGCTGTTCTGAATTCCTGTGACTTCTGATACCTCATATTTATAACCCAGATAGTGTTAGATAGTGTAGGTTAGTGAGTGAATAGTGTAGCTGATAGTTTCCAGTGTAGGGTGATAGGGACATTATATAGTTAGCTCATATACAGTCAGGTCCATAAATATTGGGACATAGACACAATTCTAACATTTTTAGCTCTATACACCACCACAATGGATTTGAAATGAAACTTTAACTGCAGACTGTCAGCTTTAATTTAAGGGTATTTACATCCAAATCAGGTGAACGGTGTAGGAATTACAATAGTTTTCATATGTGCCTCCCACTTGTTAAGGAACCAAAAGTAATGGGACAGAATAATAACCATAAATCAAACTTTCACTTTTTAATACTTGGTTGCAAAACCTTTGCAGTCAATTACAGCCTGAAGTCTGGAACGCATATACATCACCAGACACTGGGTTTCATCCCTGCTGATGCTCTGCCAGACCTCTACTGCAAATGTCTTCCGTTCCTGCTTGTTCTTGGGGTATTTTCCCTTCAGTTTTGTCTTTGGCAAGTGAAATGCATGCTCAATCGGATTCAGGTCAGGTGATTGACTTGGCATTGCATAACATTCTACTTCTTTCCCTTGAAAAACTCTTTGGTTGCTTTTGCAGTATGCTTTGGGTCATTGTCCATCTGCACTGTGAAGCGCCGTCCAATGAGTTCTGAAGCATTTGGCTGAATATGATCAGATAATATTGTCCGAAACACTTCAGAATTCATCCTGCTGCTTTTGTCAACAGTCACATCATCAATAAATACAAGAGAACCAGTTCCAATGGCAGCCATACATGCCCACGCCATGACACTACCACCACCATGCTTCACTGATGAGGTGCTATGCTTAGGATCATGAGCAGTTCCTTTCCTTCTCCATACTCTTCTCTTCCCATCACTCTGGTACAAGTTGATCTTGGTCTCATCTGTCCATAGGATATTGTTCCAGAACTGTGAGGGCTTTTTTTTTATGTTGTTTCGCAAACTCTAATCTGGCCTACCTGTTTTTGAGGCTCACCAATGGTTTACATCTTGTGGTGAACCCTCTGTATTCCCTCTGGTGAAGTCTTCTCTTGATTGTTGACTTTGACACACATACACCTACCTCCTGGAGAGTGTTCTTGATCTGGCCACCTGTTGTGAAGGGTGTTTTCTTCACCAGGGAAAGAATTCTTTGGTCATCCACCACAGTTGTTTCCCGTGGTCCTCCGGGTCTTTTGGTGTTGCTGAGCTCACCAGTGCGTTCCTTCTTTTTAAGAATGTTCCAGTTGTTTTGGCCACGCCTAATGTTTGTTAATCCCTCTCCTTGGCTCTCCCTCCCAAACTTCGTTGTTTTTTAACTTCTGTATATACAGGGAGTGTAGAATTATTAGGCAAGTTGTATTTTTGAGGATTAATTTTATTATTGAACAACAACCATGTTCTCAATGAACCCAAAAAACTCATTAATATCAAAGCTGAATATTTTTGGAAGTAGTTTTTAGTTTTAGCTATTTTAGGGGGATATCTGTGTGTGCAGGTGACTATTACTGTGCATAATTATTAGGCAACTTAACAAAAAACAAATATATACCCATTTCAATTATTTATTTTTACCAGTGAAACCAATATAACATCTCAACATTCACAAATATACATTTCTGACATTCAAAAACAAAACAAAAACTAATCAGTGACCAATATAGCCACCTTTCTTTGCAAGGACACTCAAAAGCCTGCCATCCATGGATTCTGTCAGTGTTTTGATCTGTTCACCATCAACATTGCGTGCAGCAGCAACCACAGCCTCCCAGACACTGTTCAGAGAGGTGTACTGTTTTCCCTCCTTGTAAATCTCACATTTGATGATGGACCACAGGTTCTCAATAGGGTTCAGATCAGGTGAACAAGGAGGCCATGTCATTAGATTTTCTTCTTTTATACCCTTTCTTGCCAGCCACGCTGTGGAGTACTTGGACGCGTGTGATGGAGCATTGTCCTGCATGAAAATCATGTTTTTCTTGAAGGATGCAGACTTCTTCCTGTACCACTGCTTGAAGAAGGTGTCTTCCAGAAACTAGCAGTAGGACTGGGAGTTGAGCTTGACTCCATCCTCAACCCGAAAAGGCCCCACAAGCTCATCTTTGATGATACCAGCCCAAACCGGTACTCCACCTCCACCTTGCTGGCGTCTGAGTCGGACTGGAGCTCTCTGCCCTTTACCAATCCAGCCACGGGCCCATCCATCTGGCCCATCAAGACTCACTCTCATTTCATCAGTCCATAAAACCTTAGAAAAATCAGTCTTGAGATATTTCTTGGCCCAGTCTTGACGTTTCAGCTTGTGTGTCTTGTTCAGTGGTGGTCGTCTTTCAGCCTTTCTTACCTTGGCCATGTCTCTGAGTATTGCACACCTTGTGCTTTTGGGCACTCCAGTGATGTTGCAGCTCTGAAATATGGCCAAACTGGTGGCAAGTGGCATCTTGGCAGCTGCACGCTTGACTTTTCTCAGTTCATGGGCAGTTATTTTGCGCCTTGGTTTTTCCACACGCTTCTTGCGACCCTGTTGACTATTTTGAATGAAACGCTTGATTGTTCGATGATCACGCTTCAGAAGCTTTGCAATTTTAAGAGTGCTGCATCCCTCTGCAAGATATCTCACTATTTTTGACTTTTCTGAGCCTGTCAAGTCCTTCTTTTGACCCATTTTGCCAAAGGAAAGGAAGTTGCCTAATAATTATGCACACCTGATATAGGGTGTTGATGTCATTAGACCACACCCCTTCTCATTACAGAGATGCACATCACCTAATATGCTTAATTGGTAGTAGGCTTTCGAGCCTATACAGCTTGGAGTAAGACAACATGCATAAAGAGGATGATGTGGTCAAAATACTCATTTGCCTAATAATTCTGCACACAGTGTATTTCTTGATGAATTTATTCATCTATTTCTACATTTATTTATTTATGGATGAATATTTTTTATTTTTTATTTATAACTTTATTTATAGATTTCTGTATTGATGAATTTATTTAAGTATTCATTGATGAATTTATTTATGTATTTATGGATGCATTTATTAATATATTTATTTATTTATTGATGACTTTATTTATATATTTCTCTATTGTAGAATTTCTTTCCTTTTTTTTGGGCGAACAATTTTAATTTTTTTTTCCAATCTATGAGTTAATTTATATTTTTTTCATAAATTTATTAAGCCTCTTATTGATTTATTCATTCATTTAACTAATTGTTGAAATGTATATACCGTATTTTTCGCCCTATAAGACGCACCGGCCCATAAGACGCACCTAAGTTTTTTAGTAGGAAAATAAGAAAAAAATAATTTTTAACCAAAAGGTGTGCTTTTGGTGGGTTTGAACTAATGGCGGTCTGTGCATGACACTATTATGGGGGATCTGTGGATGATGCACTGATATGGGGTGGGGGATTTGTGGATGGCACTGTTATGTGGGGGATCTGTGGATGACACTGTTACGGGGGGGAGCTGTGGATGGCATTATGATGGTGGGGGGTCTGTGGATGGCATTATGATGGTGGGGGGGATCTGTGGATGGCATTATGATGGTGGGGGAATCTGTGGATGGCATTATGATGGTGGGGGGAATCTGTGGATGGCATTATGATGGTGGGGGGGGGGGGATCTGTAGATGGCATTATGATGGTGGGGGGGATCCGTGGATGGCATTATGATGGTGGGGGGATCTGTGGATGGCACTGTTATGGGGTAGTGGATCTGTGGATGACACTGCTATATGTGTCATCCACAAATCCCCCCAAAACAGTCCCATCCACAAATCCCCCCATCATAATGCCATCCACAGACCCCCCCCCCCATCATTATCCCATCCACAGATCCCTAAGGAGGGTCTGTAGTAGTAGTAGACGGGGAGAGCGGCGGGGCCGTGCAGGCACTGTACTCTGGCCCCGCCGCTCAGTATGTACTGTATACGTAGTGTTAATCATCATATCTAAACTGCGCTCCCCCTGTTCCCCATGTGTACCGTACTTACCGGTACACGTCACGCTCCAGTAGTAAGCACTAGCAGCTAGCAGGCAGGCAGGGGTGCAGGCGGCCGTAACTCACGGAGGTCACGTGCCTGCTCCGCCTACTTCATTCATAAAGTAGGTGGAGCAGGCACGTGACCTCCGTGAGTTACGGCCGCCTGCAGCCCGGCCTGCCTGCTAGCTGCTAGTGCTTACTACAGGAGCGTGACTTGTACCGGTAAGTACGGTACACATGGGGAGCAGGGGGAGCGCAGTTTAGATATGATGATTAACATTACATATATAGTACATACTGAGTGGCTGGCCAGAGTACAGTGCCTGCACGGCCCTGCCGCTCTCCCTGCCTACTACAGACCCTCCTCCCTACTCACTAATACATCGCAGTCTGCGATGCTGCAGCATCGGAGACTGCGATGTACTGTAAATTGCCAGCATTCGCCCCTTAAGACGCAGGGACACTTTCCCCCCACTTTTGGGGGGGGAAAGTGCGTCTTATAGGGCGAAAAATACGGTATACAGTACAGACCAAAAGTTTGGACACACCTTCTCATTCAAAGAGTTTTCTTTATTTTCATGACTATGAAAATTGTGGATTCACACTGAAGGCATCAAAACTATGAATTAACACATGTGGAATTATATACATAACAAACAAGTGGGAAACAACTAAAAATATGTCATATTCTAGGTTCTTCAAAGTAGCCACTTTTTGCTTTGATTACTGCTTTGCACACTCTTGGCATTCTCTTGATGAGCTTCAAGAGGTAGTCCACTGAAATGGTTTTCACTTCACAGGTGTGCCCTGTCAGGTTTAGTAAGTGGGATTTCTTGCCTTATAAATGGGGTTGGGACCATCAGTTGCGTTGAGGAGAAGTCAGGTGGATACACAGCTGATAGTCCTACTGAATAGACTGTTAGAATTTGTATTATGGCAAGAAAAAAGCAGCTAAGTAAAGAAAAACGAGTGGCTATCATTACTTTAAGAAATGAAGGTCAGTCAGTCAGCCGAAAAATTGGGAAAACTTTGAAAGTAAGGGCTATTTGACCATGAAGGAGAGTGATGGGGTGCTGCGCCAGATGACCTGGCCTCCACAGTCACCGGACCTGAACCCAATCGAGATGGTTTGGGGTGAGCTGGACCGCAGAGTGAAGGCAAAAGGGCCAACAAGTGCTAAGCATCTCTGGGAACTCCTTCAAGACTGTTGGAAGACCATTTCAGGGGACTACCTCTTGAAGCTCATCAAGAGAATGCCAAGAGTGTGCAAAGCAGTAATCAAAGCAATAGGTGGCTACTTTGAAGAACCTAGAATATGACATATTTTCAGTTGTTTCACACTTGTTTGTTATGTATATAATTCCACATGTGTTAATTCATAGTTTTGATGCCTTCATAGTCATGAAAATAAAGAAAACTCTTTGAATGAGAAGGTGTGTCCAAACTTTTGGTCTGTACTGTATATATATATATATATATATATACACTACACATTAAGCCCGTTAGAATAACGGGCAATAGAACAGTAGTGCATAAACATTAGTGTCACGGGGTAGCGTCACGGGTATAAAGATAGAGCGGAGGTGCACCCTCTGAGCTGCCACCCGGTCCCCTGTCCCTGCCTACTTGCACCACCCGCTCTAGGTGACGGGGCGCAACTGGGCGACAGTCCCTGACCTGAGTAAGTGCAAGCAGAGAGATAGAGACAGCAGGGAAGCGGACAGCCAATGAGAGGTAGCACTCGAGCGGACAGAGAGGTGGAACAAGCAAGGTACCACCAAAAACGGAATGGCGAGGCGGGTCAACTTGCTGGGGTCAGTCCAGGAGGTCACATCAGTACGAGGGAAGAGGCAAAGACAAAATCCAAAGCAAGCCGAGGTCAAAATTTGAGGGGTAGCGTCAAGGTTCAGGGAGCAGGCAGAAGAGGTGTCAGGAAGCAGATCAAGGGTCAAATCCAAAGGTAAGCTAAATAACAATAATAATACACAGCCTAAAGGACCAAAATCACAGGCAACCTGTAGCCAGCAGGTTGCCTGTATTTATAGTGGGGAGTGAGGGTCATGTGACGTGGCCAGTGTCACATGACCGACAGACAGGCAAGTCGAGCACCGAGTGATCAGCTCGGCGCTCAAGGCAGACCTAGGAGCAGGGAGCCTCCCAGCTAGCAAAGCCGCCCTGGGAACGAGGCCAAACACAGATCCTCACTCCCGAAGCTAAGCAGCAGGTCTGTGGCTGATGGGAGACGGAGTGAGCCTTTGGCACCCCGTTACACATTAGTAGGAACAGTAGATCTTAAATGTCAAGGGAACTTGACCACATTGGCTTTTTGTGCCGAATGAATTGATGAATTGTTTGAGCCCTAGTATAGTGTCACACAGCCCGGGGCAGACTTTACCAGGAAGGGGCTAACAGGCACAGGGAAGCACCTACACTGTCATCCAGCAGAGTGGAGTTTGTAGTCTGATTTGAAGGCAACATGTGTTCTGGACTTATGGAGTTACATAGAACTGTGTGCGTTCTGGAGTTACATAGCGGCCTGTGTGTGTTCCTCCTTCGATGTAATCACATTATTGCATCACATTTTTCTTTATGTAATGCGGAAGCAATGAGCAAACATGCGCTGCTGGTTAGTTCCTGGCCCCCTCCATTATGTTTTTAATCAGTACACCGGATATTTGAATGACAAAATTGCTTTTTTACAGATTTTTTTAATCTGGAATTGTAATGAATTAAGGAGATAATATGAATTCACATACTTTAAGTTAATAATCTCTTAACAGTATGGATACTTGTATATTATTAAATTTATTTTTTATGTATAGACAAAATACGAATCAAACACTTTAAATCTAATTCAATTATTAATAGTTTTCATTAAATAATCACCTGAGTTTGTATTTGTAATTGGCACTAGAGATGAGCGAACTTCTGTTTTAAGTTTGGCATCTAAAGTTCGGCTTCCGGTTAGCGGAGGATCCCGATATGGATTCCGAATTCCATTGTGGTCCGTGGTAGCGGAATCAATAATGGCCATTATTGATTCCGCTACCACGGACCACAACGGAATTCGGAATCCATATCGGGATCCTCCGCTAACCGGAAGCCGAACTTTAGACGCCGAACTTAAAACAGAAGTTCGCTCATCTCTAATTGGCACCATTCACTTTTGTCACTGCTTGAGAAAGGTCCCATTGTGTGGACTGAAACGTCGCTTTTGTTTGAATAAATGCACATTTTCTTGAGGCTGTGCCGTTTCATGAGTTTATATAAATATATATATATATATATATATATATATATATTGTAAGCATCCAAGGGGTGAGGTTATTGATGGCAAGTATGTGTCACTGAGGCTGCTGCTCTCAGTGATGTAAATCCCGGAGGTAAATGGCAACTAGTGATGTAAGATCGCTGAGTTTGTGGTAGCTGGAATTTGGATCCGGTATTTAGGAGTGACTGAAGAGTTTGGATGGGAAGGTCACTTCCATACTGCATCTTGTGCGCTACCACCTCACCCAGCTGGAAGCTAATTTAAGAGACACACTGCCAGAGTGTGTGTGTGTGTTGGTCTGGAGAGGACTTGGGAGCATTCCTCTCCACAGTGTTCCAGAGAAGAAAAGAGACAAGACTCTGCACAAAGGTGACTCCTGTATTTCTGCCTGTTAAAAAATGAACCGTTATATGCAGGGCCATCTTTAATATTGATTGGACCCTGGGCAAGAATTTACTTGGGCCCCCTGGATCCCGCCCCCCCGCACTTTGCTGTACTTGCTATACAGCAGGACACACCTGTCACGTCCAGGGCCTCCAGGTGACGTCTCCTCTCTGTCATCATCTTCTCTGTAGATCTTCTCTCTCATCATCTTCTCCACTCGGTCTGGATAACTTCTCTCAGCCGCCTCGTCTCTGCAGAGTGTGACACACAGACATCTTAGCTTCCTCACATTCTATCATTATCCCCCAACTGGAGTCCCCACAGTGTTATCCTGCTGCTTGCTGTGCCCCCCCTCCCCCCCAGGGGTGTAGCTATAGGGGGTGCAGAGGTAGCAGTCGCTACCGGGCCCAGGAGCATGAAGGGGCGCAAAGACACTTGTGCCGCATAAGAAGACACACAAAGCACTGAGGGAAGGGGGGCCCAAGCTGAACTCTTGCACCGGAGCCCATGAGCCTTTAGTTACGCCCCTGCCCCCCCCCCCCAATACCCCCAAATACTATCCTGAAGAAACATTACTGCCCCCCATAGTAATAGTGCTCCTCATAGTCCCACCAATAGTAATTCCCTTCTAGAATGCCCTCATTAGTAACACTGCCCCAACCGTGATAATGCTCCTCAACAATGCCCCCATTAGTAGAAGAGCCCTCCCATATTAATAATACCCTCACAGAGTCCCTAGTAGAAATAAGGCCCCCTATTGTTCCCCCAGTTGTAATAAAGCACCCTACAGACCCCTCAGTAGTAATAAGGCCCCCATAGTGCGCTTAGTAGAAAAAAGGCGGATCTATAAGACCCTCCTATAGAGCCCCCAGTAGTAATAAGACCACCTATAATGTCCCCTGGATCTGCAGTGCCCCCTGCAGTTATAATCCTCCCTCCACCATACAGTCCCATGTAAATAACATCACCTCCTCCCCA
Organism: Bufo bufo; assembly: GCF_905171765.1. Lineage (NCBI taxonomy): Eukaryota > Metazoa > Chordata > Amphibia > Anura > Bufonidae > Bufo > Bufo bufo. The sequence continues at coordinate 158,912,385 of NC_053393.1, read as the reverse complement.
GCCGCCTCCAACGCACAGTCCCATGTAAACATCACCCCCTAAGGCTACTTTCACACTTGCGTTTGTGAGGATCTGTCCTGTACTTGTACAGGACAGATCCGCACTGATAATACAAACAAATGCCTCCGTTCTGGACCGATTCGTTTGTATTAGATTTAAATTTCTAAGTCCCAATACGGATCCGTCCTGACTTACATTGAAAGTCAATGGGGGACGGATCCGTTTACAATTGCACCATTTTGAGTCAATGCAAAGGGATCCGTCCCCATGTACTTACATTATCAGGACGGATCCGTTTGGCTCTGCAAGGCCATGCGGACACAAAAACGCTGCTTGCAGCATTTTGGGGTCCGCCTCCAAAACGGAACGGGGGGGCTGTACGGAGTCGAACGAATGCATTCTGAATGGATCCGCATCCATTCAGAATGCATTGGGGTTAAGCTGATGCATTTGGGGCTGCTTGTGAGAGCCTTGAAATTGATCTCACAAGCGGATCCCCAAACCCAAGTGTGAACGTAGCCTAAACATTAAGTCCCATGTACATAAACATCATTCCCCCCCACCATCCACTTTCAACATACAGTCCCATGTAAATAACATCACTCCCTCCCCCAGCCACCTCAAGCACACAGTTCCATGTCAATAACATCCCTCCCTTCAGCCCTAACATACATCCTAGTTAAATAACTACAACTCCCAGCATTGCTCTGCCTCTCACTTACCTCTCCAGTCCTCATATAAAGATATCAGCATTAGGCTCCTCCTCCTCTTCACTCCGGTCCAACCCTGCACTGGTCACATGATGGTGACATCATCCAGGTCATCCTATCACAGCCTGCTTTGCTGATCACATGACCTGTGATGTCACCACAGGTCCTTCACCTCTACACCCAGTGTATTAGATTCAATTGTATTGCCGTTCTGTGTACGGCAATACAGTTGTATCTAGCAGGCAGGCAGGACATTCGGGGCATGGGACAAAACATCAAGGGCCGAGGCCCCGAATGTTTTAACCTAGCGATGCAGTCACTAATGAATGGGAATCGGGAAACAGAGCTCCCTTGGGCCCCCAGGAGCAACTGGGCCCGGGGCAGCTGCCCCTTTTGCCCTGTGGCAAAGACGGCCCTGGTTATATGACACATAAGGGCTGAAGATGTGTTTTATGTGACTGAACTTTAAAGGGGTTTTTCAAGTTATATTTATTGATGACCTATCCTCAAGATAGGTCATTAATATTAGATCGGCTAGGGTCCAACACCCGGCACACCTGCCGATCAGCTGTTTGAAGAGAAGGCGCGCGCTGTGCCAGCGCTGCCTCCTCTTCATTGTTTACCTGCTCGCTGTTGTATCTGCAGCGGTTAGCAGGTGTAATTACAGCCAAGCCATCCCATTCATTTCAATGGTACGGATCGCTCCTATACAAGTGTGTTGTGGCAAACCCGCGCGAGTAGGAATGCAATTGCAGTCAGTTTTGACTGCGATTGCGTTCCGATGTTCAGTTTTTATCGCGCGGGTGCAATTTGTTTTGCACGCGCGTGATAAAAAACCGACTGTGGTACCCAGACCCGAACTTCTTCACAGAAGTTCAGGTTTGGGTTCGGTGTTGTGTAGATGTTATTATTTTCCCTTATAACATGGTTATAAGGGAAAATAATAGCATTCTGAAAACAGAATGCTTAGTAGGTGATCAATTGAGGGTTAAAAAAAATAAAAAAAATTAACTCACCTTCTCCTCTTGTTCGCGTAGCTCCCTGTCTCTTCTTTACTTCTCAAAAGATGAACTATGGGCTAAAGGACCTTTGGTGACGTCAGATCACATGCTCCAATCACATGGTACATCACCGCGGTGATAAGGGTGTTATAAGGGAAAATAATACAGTTTATAGACTGTCACCTAGCAACCATGCGTGAAAATCGCACCTATCCGCACTTGCTTTCGGATGCTTGCGATTTTCACGCAACCCCATTCACTTCTATGGGGCCTGCGTTGCGTGAAAAACGCAGAATATAGAGCATGCTGCGATTTTCACGCAACGCATAAGTGATGCGTGAAAATCATCGCTCATCTGAACAGCCCCATAGAAATGAATGGGTCTAGATTCAGTGCGGGTGCAATGCGTTCACCTACCGCATTGCACCCGCGCGGAAATCTCGCCCGTGTGAACGCAGCCTTAGTGTCCAGTGTTGTTGTTTTCTATTACTGTAGTGTGTGTTGTCCCGTCATTTTTGGCCCTTTGTTTCTGTACATGTTATGGATACAGAATTATATTGCTGTGTGCACATATTTACCCTCCTGGTGGGGGCTGGTGACGACCTCTTCCTCCTCCTCTTCTTCCTCTTCAGGAGCTGTCGGGGGGGGGGATGCGGCTGCTGAGAGGGACTAGCCTCTTTGGCCTCCACCTCCACCATTTCGCCAACATCAGGTGGTGGGGGAGCATCTGCATGCTGGGAGGGTCCAGCATGCTCTCCGTCCTCCTCATCCAATGTCGAGACCACAACCACCACCATATCCTCTGTAGAAGGTCTGCGCGGTACAGAGGGAACTGAAACCCCTGTAATCACACAATGTTCAGAATTTAGACAAACAAGTCAGAACTCATAACAAATGCAAATTCACTCCTTAATGACCAGGCCATTTTTCACCTTTCTGCCCAGGCCATTTTGAGCAAATCTGACATGTGTTACTTTATGTGGTAGTAACTTTAAAATGCTTTTTCTTATCCAGGCCATTATGATATTGTTTTCTCGTCACATATTGTATTTCATGACAGTGGAAAAATTCAGTCACAAAATTTCATTTCTATTTTTTAAAAATACAAAATTTACAAAGAATTTGATCACTTGGTATTACGCTTTTTGTGATGTAAGGTGTCAAATAAATGGCTTTTTTGACACATCTTTTTTTTTTTTTTTTACGGTGTTCATCTGAGGGGTTAGGGCATATAATATTTTTATACTGCTGGTTATTACGGACTTGGCGATACCTAATATGTATACTTTTTTTTGGTATTTTATTATTACACAATAATAGCCTTTTTGAACCAAAATAAATCATGTTTAATGTCTCCATATTCTGAGAGCCATATTTGTTTTATTTTTTGGGAGATTGTCTTCGGTGGGAGCTAATTTTTTGCGGGATGAGGTGACATTGGTACTATTTTGGGGCTCATACGCCATTTTGATTGCTTCATGTTGCACTTTTAGTGATGTAATGTGCCAAAAAAAAGTTTTTTTGTTTTTTTTAACGGTGTTCATCGGGGTTCAACGGGGTTAGGTCACATGATATTTTTATAGAGCCGGTTGATACAGACGCGGCGATACATAATATGTCTACTTTTCTTATTTTCACTATTTTGTTTCAATTTTTCGCCCCTGGGTCTCATGGGGCGAATACTAATGAAGCACTTCCATTTTGGAAGGGCTTCATTAGTACCGGAGGACCGGGAAGGGGTGAACGATCTGTACTCACCACTTCCTGGTCCTCCGCAGGAGCAGTAAAGGTAAGTTATTTTTATTTTTTTATTTGCACTGATGGCTGATATGGGGGGGAATGATGGCTGACATGGGGGGAATGATGGCTGACATGGGGGGGCATGATGGCTGACATGGGGGGCATGATGGCTGACATGGGGGGGCATGATGGCTGACATGGGGGGATGATGGCTGACATAGGGGGGCATGATGGCTGACATGGGGGGGCATGATGGCTGACATGGGGGGCATGATGGCTGACATGGGGGGCATGATGGCTGACATGGGGGACTGATCTGAGGCATTGGAGGTCTGATTAACATTGTGGGTCTGATTGCTGGTCTGACCTGAGTTGCAATGGAAAATATTTTTTCTTATTATCCTCCTCTAAAACCTAGGTGCGTCTTATGGGCCAGTGCCTCTTAGAGGGCGAAAAATATGGTCCTCAAACCAGCGATTGTCTGAAGCAGAGAGAAGATACCAGGACCACACAGAGGAGAAGCCAGCTGCTGCAGATGGGACCAGGTCCAGGTGAGCTGCAAGGGGGGGGGGGGCAAAATGTAGCTTTACTTGTGTTGGCAAAAATCCTTGCCCCGGCCCTCACTGCCAGACCCCTGCCCCCGATCGGGTGGGTGCAGCTCCTGCACCCGCCCGATCACCTCACCATGCAGTACATTTACGTCACTGGGCTTTAAGTCAAGTCCAGATCTGACATACATGTACAGTGAGGAACAGAAGTATTTGAACACCCTGCGATTTTGAAAGTTCTCCCACTTTGAAATCATGGAGGGGTCTGAAATTCACATTGTAGGTGCATTCCCACTCTGAGAGACAGAATAAAAAATTAAAATCAGGAAATCACATTGTATGATTTTTAAAGAAATTATTTGTCTTACACTGCTGAACATAAGTATTATAAGTATTTGAACACCTGAGAAAATCAGTGTTAATATTTGGTACAGAAGCCTTTGTTTGCAATTACAGGGGTCAAACATTTTCTGTAGTTCTTGACCAGGTGTGCACACACTGCAACAGGGATTTTGGCCCACTCCTCCACACAGATCTCCTCTAGATCTGTCAGGTTTCGGGGCTGTCGCTGAGCAACACGGAGTTTCAGCTCCCTCTAAAGATGTTCTATTGAATTTAGGTCTGGAGACTAGCTAGGCCACTCCAGAACCTGGATATGCTTTTTACGGAGCCACTCCTTGGTTATCCTGGCTGTGTGCTTCGGGTCGTTGTCATGTTGGAAGACCCAGCCATGACCCATCTTCAATGCTCTGACTGAGGGAAGGAGGTTGTTGCTCAAAATCTCACAATAAATGGCCCCATTCATCCTCTCCTTAATACAGTGCAGTTGTCCTGTCCCCTTCGCAGAAAAGCACCCACAAAGCATGATGTTACCACCCCCATGCTTCATAGTAGGGAGGGTGTTCTTGGGAAGCAACTCATCCTTCTTTTTCCTCCAAACACAACGAGTGAAGTTTAGACAAAAAGTTCTACTTTGGTCTCATCTGACCACATGACTTTCTCCCATGCATTCTCTGGTTCATCCAGATGGTCATTGGCAAACATCAGACGGGCCTGGACATGTGATGACTTGATCAGGAGAACCTTCCGTGCAATACATGATTTGAAACCATGACTGCGTAGTGTTTTACCGACAGTGACCTTTGAAACTGTGGTCCCAGCTCTCTTCATGTCATTGACCAGCTCCTCCCTTGTAGTTCTGGGCTGATTCCTCACCTTTCTTATCATCAGTGATACCCCATGAGGTGAGATCTTGCATGGAGCCCCAGTCCGAGGGAAACTGTCGTCTTTAGCCTCTTCCATTTTCTAACAATTGCTCCAACAGCTGATCTATTTTCACCAAGCTGCTTGGCAATTGCCCCGTAGCCCTTTCCAGCCTTGTAGAGGTCCACAATTTTGTCTCTGGTGTCTTTTGACAGATCTTTTGTCTTGCCCATTGTAGTAGTTGGCGTATGACTGACTGTGGGGTGGACAAGTGTCTTTAAAGAGCTCAGACAGGTGCTACTAAGTTAGATTAATGAGTGGAGTAAAGGGGGACTTTTTAAAGGCACAGTAAAAGGTCTTTGAGAGCCAGAACTCTTGCTGTTTCTCAGGTGTTCAATTACTTATGTTCAGCAGTGCAAGACAAATAAATTCTTTAAAAATCATACAATGTGATTTCCTGATTTTTTTTATTTAATCTGTCTCTCAGAGTGGGAATGCACCTACAATGTGAATTTCAGACCCCTCCATGATTTCTAAGTGGGAGAACTTGCAAAATCGCAGGGTGTTCAAATACTTCTGTTCCTCACTGTACGTCATCGGGCATTAAGGAGTTAAGTGGGGGATGTATCTATGTAATGATGTACATGGCCTTTTACTGGAATACAGATTGATGATTGCAGTATATGTAAGGTATATACACACACATATACTGTGTATATATATATATATATATATATATATATACACTGCTCAAAAAAATAAAGGGAACACTTAAACAACACAATGTAACTCCAAGTCAATCACACTTCTGTGAAATCAAACTTTTTACTTAGGAAGCAACACTGAGTGACAATCAATTTAACATGCTGTTGTGCAAATGGGATAGACAACAGGTGGAAATTATAGGCAATTAGCAAGACACCCCCAATAAAGGAGTGGTTCTGGAGTGGTAACCACAGACCACTTCTCAGTTCCTATGCTTCCTGGCTGATGTTTTGTCACTTTTGAATGCTGGCAGTGCTTTCACTCTAGTGGTAGCATGAGACGGAGTCTACAACCCACACAAGTGGCTCAGGTAGTGCAGCTTATCCAGGATGGCACATCAATGCGAGCTGTGGCAAGAAGGTTTGCTGTGTCTGTCAGCGTAGTGTCCAGAGCATGGAGGCGATACCAGGAGACAGGCCAGTACATCAGAAGACGTGGAGGAGGCCGTAGGAGGGCAACAACCCAGCAGCAGGACCGCTACCTCCGCCTTTGTGCAAGGAGGAACAGGAGGAACACTGCCAGAGCCCTGCAAAATGACCTCCAGCAGGCCACAAATGTGCATGTGTCTGCTCAAACGGTCAGAAACAGACTCCATGAGGGTGATATGAGGGCCCGACGTCCACAGGTGGGGGTTGTGCTTACAGCCCAACACCGTGCAGGACGTTTGGCATTTGCCAGAGAACACCAAACTTGGCAAATTCGCCACTGGCGCCCTGTGCTCTTCACAGATGAAAGCAGGTTCACACTGAGCACATGTGACAGATGTGACAGAGTCTGGAGACGCGGTGGAGAACGTTCTGCTGCCTGCAACATCCTCCAGCATGACCGGTTTGGCATTGGGTCAGTATTGGTGTGGGGTGGCATTTCTTTGGAGGGCCGCACAGCCCTCCATGTGCTCGCCAGAGGTAGCTTGACTGCCATTAGGTACCGAGATGAGATCCTCAGACCCCTTGTGAGACCATATGCTGGTGCGGTTGGCCCTGGGTTCCTCCTAATGCAAGACAATGCTAGACCTCATGTGGCTGGAGTGTGTCAGCAGTTCCTGCAAGACGAAGGCATTGATGCTATGGACTGGCCCGCCCGTTCCCCAGACCTGAATCCAATTGAGCACATCTGGGACATCATGTCTCGCTCTATCCACCAACGTCACGTTGCACCACAGACTGTCCAGGAGTTGGCAGATGCTTTAGTCCAGGTCTGGGAGGAGATCCCTCAGGAGACCATCCACCACCTCATCAGAAGCATGCACAGGCGTTGTAGGGAGGTCATACAGGCACATGGAGGCCACACACACTACTGAGCCTCATTTTGACTTGTTTTAAGGACATTACATCAAAGTTGGATCAGCCTGTAGTGTGTTTTTCCGCATTAATTGTGAGTGTGACTCCAAATCCAGACCTCAATGGGTTAAAAATTTGATTTCCATTTTTTAATTTTTGTGTGATTTTGTTGTCAGCTCATTCAACTATGTAAAGAACAAAGTATTTCATAAGAATTTTTAATTAACTCAGATCTAGGATGTGTTATTTTTGTGTTCCCTTTATTTTTTTGAGCAGTGTATATATATATGGCGAGGTAGAGATGTATGATGTAACCGGCTGATTTGCTACATGACACACCAGTTAATAAGTAATCATTTGTAAAGGGATGAAATACTTATTTTCATAACTGTATATATACATTATAGAGTGTTGGCGAGAGATACAAAAGTAATGTAAGCATTGCACCTGGGCATTTTCTGTCACAGATCTCTCTGATCCGCTCGGAATTCCTCCTCTTCAAATCCGACCATTTTTTTAAGGGTAATTGCCCTTAAACTTCTTCTTGAGCTCGGAAAGGACCTCCCACACAATAGCCTGCTTCTCTGTGTGGACCCGGGTCATAGCCCTGCTCCAACATGCGCTGCAGGATAAAGACACAAGCATATAATCCCAATTTTTTTAATACAAGTATTGTAAATAATGTCCTCAGAAAAACATCAAAAAGTATTTTGTCTTCGAAGGGGAAATATTCGATTTAATGTTACTGTTATAAGATCGGATTGTATTGTGATTGTATGTGTGTGGGGTCTGAGCAATTAAATATTGGCTAGCTGAGCAGAGATGTACCTGTCTAGTGAAGGGACGGAACGGTATGGGGTGTACAGCTGGTTCGCCTCCCCGTGGTGCACCCTGGGTAACTCTAAATGAACCAGCAAATACTGTCAGTAAGACAAAGACAGCTTCTCCAGATTCCTGACCAACAGGACACAAACTCTAATCTATATCTAATCTGTGTTTGTGTGTGTGGGAGAAGGGAAGGGGGTATATAGTGTGTGGCAGGAAAATGGATGTGCAGTGTGCATGTGAGAGATATTTCTATGCTGTCCATATGTACATGCTACAGACTATAGTGCTGTGATGTTACAAAAAATACTTAATTAGTGTACCAATCAGTAATATCTACTTAGACCTGATAAAAAGTGAAGTGATATGTATCGCGAAAAAAACATTCGGCTCATAAGTGCCGATTTTCGCAATCACGAATATTTTATAACACTCTATCTGCATATAAAGCGATTGGTCTGACATGCATGTGAAATGCAATCAAATACACTGGTGTAATGTGAAATTACTTACAGTGATCAAGAGTTCTTCCTCAATGTCTCGAAAATTGCTTCGGACCATCTTTTCCAATCGCCTCAAACTTCGGGTAGTTCGAAAACGGTTGCTAGGCAACGCCCTTTTTTGCTCATTAGGCGAATTTTACATTGCGATTTTAGTAATGAAAAAAAAAGTAAACAAAAGTTGGCGAATTTGCGAATTCGCGAATATATGACAAATATTCGCGAAATATCGCAAAATCAAATATTGCCCCTGCCGCTCAACACTAATCATGATTGCACTGGTCGGAAATACTCATCAGCAGGGAGCTAGCTCCAAAAATTGTCTTTATTTGGACTACACATTACGGGGCGGAATGCGCTCTTCATCAGGTCCAGTCATACTGTTATGACTGGATCCAATTAAGGGATAATTCCACCGCCGTAATGTGTAGTCCGAATAAAGACCATTTTTGGAGCCAACTCCCTGCTGATGAGTATTTCCTGGCAGCTTAGTCATAATACCGGATCATCCTATTGCTATAACTATTTGTTTTAAAAATGACCCCTTTAAACCCTTCAGGACCTCCGTCGTACATGTACGGCAGTAGTCCAGTCTTTGAACATGGCGTCGGACGTGCAGCGGGCGCCATATCCGCCGGTTTCTGCTATTTTAAATAGCAGAGACCCACAGCACATGTATGCGATCAGTCATAAGGCTGATCGCATATGTTTTCTCTTTCAAATGCTGTGGTCAAATGTGACCATCAGAGCAGTCTGGAAGCGGAAGCCGCGCGCTTCCACTCTGGTAACAGCTTTCCTGGGCTGAGATCAGGGAACCTGTTACATTGCGCTAATAGACCGAAGCCTCAAGCAGGCTTCAGAGTCTATTAGATGAATATACCAATGCAGGCCACTAGGTGGCAGCACTGTATTGTTATATTGAAAATTAAGTGTTCAATGATGGCTATATAGCCATCAACGAACACAATGGCCAATCTAATGATTGCCAGTTATAGTCACCCAAGTTGATTAATAAAAAAATAAAAAAATAAACATCATGGTCATTGCCGTGCGTGAAAATGCCCATACGATTAAAATCTAACAATATTAATGGCATACGGCAAATGGCATAATAGGAAAAAAAATTTCCATTTTTTGGCACTGCAACTCCCCAATATTTTTTTTTATAAAAAGTGATTAAAAAAAGTGACACACATTTCAAATCGGCATCACTGAAAAGTACAAATCGCCCCACAAAGAATGAGCCCTCACACAGCCCCGTACACATACACAAAAGTTATAGGGGTCAGAATATTGTGATAAATGTTTTTTTTTTTTCCTTAACGGTTGAAATTTATTTTTTCAGTATTAAAACGCAAGAAAAATTATATAAATGTGGTATTGATGTAACCGTAGTGACCTGGAGAATGAAGATAATAGGTCAATTTTACCGCATATTGTATGGTGTAAAAAATAAATAAATAAAAACCTTTGTCAGAATTGCGTTTTTTCCCAATTCTACCTCATTTGGAATTTTTTTTGTTTCCCACTACATGGCATGCAACCGTAAATGGCGCCATTAGAATGTACAACTTATCCCGAAAAAAATAAGCCTTTATAAGGCTGTGTGAACGGTAAAATAAAAAAGTTAATGGGAAGGCGGGGAGTAAAGAACGAAAACACAAAAATGGAAAATCTGAGGGTCCTCTAAGGGTTAAAGGGGTTTTCCAGAGTCTAACTATTGATGACCTGTCCTCAGCATAGGTCATCATTATAGAAGTGTGGGGTCCGACATCCAGAACCCTCACAATCAGCTGTTGAATGAGAGCTGAGCTGCAGTACACCAGCAGGACCAGTACATAGTGGACAGAGCCTTATCCTTCCTCATCTGTCCAAAGTGTTGTTTCCGGCATCAACGACTGCCAAGAACAGCTGATTGGTGGGGGTGCAGGACCATACCGATCTGATAGTGATGATCTATCCTGAGCATAGGTCATCAATAGCTAGACACTGGAAAGCCTCTTTAACCTCCTAACAGTCACATTAAAATTGGAAAAACCCTCCCAAAAATTTCACTTTTCATTGAAGATTTTTAATATGTGTCTGAAGTAAATCTGGTTGGTGCACACCTCAGGGGACACAATTGCATTTTTTTACTTTTCGTGACATAATTCCTTTATTTTAGTTATTTTAACTAGGCAAATTAAAGGACTTTACAATTCACTTAATTTATCTCCAGTTGCTGCTTTCTCAGATTTCACTAACGGTCACATAACCTGTGATGTCACCCCCTCCCCCTGCTCTGATGATGTTTCGTGCACAAGCCTGAGAGAACAGATATGTGCCTGTACACGAGATGTCACTGTGCTGGCCACGCCCCCTTGCACTGCCAACTGCTGCTTATTGCTCTCTCCCTGGATTCTTGAGGAGAAACATTAACCCCTTCAGCTGCCCAGACTCAGGGCTGAAGGCTTTACTGGGTAGCTTCAGACAGTGAGGAGACAAATGCTGGGCAAAGGAGCTGACAGAGGAGTTTTGCAGAGCATTGCACAAGAACAGGTAGGGGGAAGATCCTGTGTGCATCAGCATCGTCATTGTACAGCTGGGACTTGTAGTCCTACAAATACAACATGCTGCTGCGTCTCTCAGCAGGCAGACATGTCACTCAGGGCAGCACTTGTATTCACTCCCTTTGCAGAGCAGGGGGAGAGACAGAGATTGTTGTTATTGCAGGTAAACAAAGGGCCAGAAGAGAACTAGGGAAATGAGGAAATATATATATTTATTTTTGCCTAAAACTTGCTTAGCTTAGTTATATATTGCTGCCCATCAGGTTACAGTGCTATATATTTCTTTTTCATAACTCCACAACCCCTTTAAAGACCAGTAACATTTTCCTCTTCATGTTCCAGTAGTGATAACATAACTAAATTTTTTCTTGTAAATTTTTTTATTTTATTTTGCAGGATTCATTTTTCATACATGAACCATTTTGGGGTATATATAGTGTATTAAATAACGTTTTATTATTTTATTTTTAAGGGGAAAGATGAAAAAACCGCAATCTTAACATTTTGTGAAATGTATTTATGGCGTTCACTGTGTGGCATAAATAACATAACTTTATTATGTGGATCACTAGAATGATGATAATGCCACATTTCAATATTTTTTCTTCCCTCCTGTGGCTGTGAGCTCTGCAACTGTCCCCATCTGCTCCTCCTTCAGACTGGATAGGTAGCAGCTAGAGATATGGGTTTTGTATTGTTTCCAAGCTTTCAATGCCAGAATCAAAGCATTATCTTCACTACATGGGAAGATATGGCTGTTAGAAATAGGGATGCAGTGAATGCAGCTGAAATTGAAAGTGAAAGGAGGTTTTACTGTGTTTATTCCTGACTCGATTTCTATTAGTGATATTCCCTGCTTATGTTGTGCTAATGCTGTCATTTTTGTTTTATATGAGAGCCTGGAATGTCTCTAGCTGCTACCAATCAGGAGATATGAGCAGCTAAATCAGACCCCCCTTTCTGTCCAAAACAGTTGTGTTTATGTGAAATATAGAATATGGTGCAGATTTTCAACAAAGGCTATATTAGTAAGTACCATATAACGATCTTACAAACACATTGGTCAACAATAACCAGAAAGTGGCCAACTCCTTTAAAGAGGACCTTTCACCGATTCTTACCCTATGAACTAACTATACAGATATGTAGAGCGGCGCCCGGGGATCTCACTGCACTTACTATTATCCCCGGGCGCCGCTCCATTCTCCTGCTATGCCCTCCGGTATCTCCGCTCACTAAGTTATAGTAGGCAGAGATACCAGTCCCTAAGTTATGGTAGGCGGAGTCTGCCCTAGCGCTGGCCAATCGCAGCACAGAGCTCACAGCCTGGGAGGTTATTTTCTCCCAGGCTGTGAGCTCTGCAATGCGATTGGCCAGCGCTAGGGCAGACTCCGCCTACCATAACTTAGGGAACGGAGATACCGGAGGGCATAGCAGGAGAACGGAGCGGCGCCCGGGGATAATAGTAAGTGTAGTGAGATCCCCGGGCGCCGCTCCACATGTCTGTATACTTAGTTCATAGGGTAAGAATCGGTGAAAGGTCCTCTTTAAGCTGCTCTGTCTAACAACACAGACACAGCTTCACATAGTACTGTCCTTCGTGGCCATTCATTAAAAATACTATATATTATGGGTATTATTATTATTATATAAATATGCCTTAACACAAGTACCAAGAGAAAAATATAGCGGGTCATTTATTAAACAGAAATATGCCTAAATTAGGTGTATTTCTGGAGCAGATTGCAGCGCAAAGGTCCTTTGCGCTGCAATCTGTGACTTCTCACTGCTCACACCAGGTCTAACAAAGGGGGCGTAGTGTACGCAGGGAAGGGGATGGGTTGGCAGGCCTGTCTCATTTACCATTTTTTACGCCTGTTTTAGGAAGCTGTCTTACATTTAAAAGTGGTGGTGGATCCACCAAAGTTATGTAGAGGTCTGCATCTCTTTATAATTCCGGCGGATCCACAGCCAGCGCAGGGCTTTATTAAGACCAGCGTCTAAAATGCAGGTCTTAATAAATTACTCCCATCATTTTTAGCCTCTTAACATTGTAGGGTTGGACCAATGGGGGTGTCAGTCACTAATGTTTTGCTATTGGATCTGGAGGGTTAGACTAGTTTAATACTAGCATTAGTGAGATTCAGTGGGCTGTTCCAGGAGAGAACAGCCTGTAGCGTCTCGCTGGATCCTGCATTGCCAGAAACTACATGATTGCCATCCGGCCCCATTAACTATAATAGGGACCAACAGAGATCCGGCTGCAAATATCGCAACCTGGCAAATATGCAAATAATTGGTCTTACTAAAACCGCTGCGCTGGTGTGAAACTAGCCTTTACAGTGTGGTCACCATTCCCAATAAAACATATTGGTTCTGTTTACAGGTGTAAAAATGGGTTGTGATTTTAGGGGCGTGACTTAACTTGGGGTGTTATTTGACACCAATGGTTTGATTATATTTCAAGTTTTGCAGCTTTATTTTAAAGTAAAATGCAGCTAAAATTATGCAAATGCATCATATGTGAACAGGTGTAATTGAATAAGTTCTTATGGAGAACCAAAAAACCATGAAGTCCGGAGACCAATTTGCCCTGGTTTGTCATACGGAAAACGGTTGTTGATGTAGGTAGTCGGCGAGCAAAATGCCTTTTCTGACTGACAGAAACCTTTTCCATCTGTTAGAAATATATTATATATCCCTCTGTAGTGATAATTATTATCACTATTACTGTTGCTTGCAACGGGTATCACTAGACAGGGGCCAATGCGCCTCGCTCGATTATGCGTAAGAATTATTGTGGAAAAAAATTGAGAGCTCCCAGAGTTGCTTTTAGTTCTACAGATCCGGATCATCTGATTCTGCCTCCGAATTCCTGAATGCTCGGGTGGGCGATATGCAGCAGGCCACACACAGCGCTTCTTGTGAACCAGATGCTACGCAAACAAGGAAGTCAAAAAACGCAGGGCCGGGCGCAAGCACGCCAGGAACCAATCTCTACCCTTCACGCACCAGGAGACCATGAGTAAATCACAAGTAGTGAATATGTCTTCACGATCTCTGAGCCAATCACAAATAGATATTCTGTCTAGAGATCTCTCTTTTTCTCCAAGTTACCATTTCAATCTGTACCATACAATTCTTGATATCAATAGACTGGCCCGTAATCTTACTCTGAAGAAACATTTTCATCAAGCGGATTCAGCTAAATGTGATGATCTCAGGGCTGTTACACCGTATGAAAAAGATTCAACTAGTACCTATAACATTCCGGCTTTTTCTTTTGAGGAACTTTCCAACCTTTCCCACATGCAACAATGTCGTTCCCTACAGAATGAGGAAGAGGAGAATAACTTTGCACATAACTTTGTTACATCAAATCGTGACTTTTATCCAGTGCAGTCACGTTCTCCTGCACTAGATCGCTTCCAGGAACTTGTGGAGAGGGACTTGGTTGTTTTGAATGATAAAGTGTCCTCACAGGATAGCGTCCAGAAATGCGATAATTTGTCCTTTAGAGAAAATAGGGCTCTAAAAGAGCTGATGCTTTTGAAGGATGTTGTTATCAAGCAGGCGGACAAGGGTGGGGCTGTGGTGGTCCTGGATAGTTACATTTATAAAAAACAAAACCTCGCCATGCTAGAGGATAATAGTACCTATCTTGAGCTCGACCACAACCCCACCCCTACCTATCAACAGGAGATGCTGCGACTATTGACTGATAGCTTGGAGAAGGGTTTCATTAACCAGAAACAGCTGGATTATATATTTATCCAACATCCAGTGGTTCCAATTTTCCATTCCCTACCAAAAATCCATAAGGGAGGCTTCCCTCCAGCCATGAGGCCTATAGTCGCTGGCATAGGCTCTTTCACTGAGAGATTGTCCGCCTGGGTGGACAGTATCCTTCAGCCACTAGTTCAATCTATACCTGGCTATCTGCAAGATACCAGAGCGGTGCTGCAAGCAATTTATGATTTTAAATGGGAACAGCACTTCTCTTGGATCACAGCGAATGTTACATCCTTATATACGGTCATCCCTCACAATTTGGCCATGGTCTCCTTAGCTTGGTTTTTGAATGTTTACTCTGATTTTTCTCCTACTTTTCAGGATTTTGTTTGTCGGGTTGTGCTGTCTTTATGTTCTCGCAACGTTACTTCCTACAATTGACAGGAGTTTCCATGGAGTGAAATTTTCACCCTCCATAGCAAATATCTACATAGCATGGTGGGAGTGCCATTTTTTATTTTCAGCAGATAATCCTTGGAGTGGCTCCCTGAGATGGTACGGCCGCTATATCGACGACCTGCTGTTTGTGTGGTCGGGCGATTTTGCGGCCGTACCCTCTTTTGGGACCTTTCTCAATAATAATTTTTGCCGTCTAAATTCACCATATCACATGACACTACCACCATTGCCTTTCTCGATCTTTCCTTGGAGGGTGACTCTGCGACTCATCAAGTTCATTCCAGCACCTATCGCAAGGACATGTCAGGCAACACAACTCTCATGGCCACACCGTGCCATCCTCCACATGTGGTCCGTAATATTCCCAAAGGAGAATTCATTTGGGCCAAAATAAATTGTTCTAAAGATGACAAATTAAAAACGGAGATGGAGGTTGTGGCCATGAGACTTGCGGAGCGCAGGTACCCCCCCTGGACCTTAAATCGAGCAAGGGCTAATGTATTGAATAGACCCAGAGACAGACTTGTTTTTCCGGACACAGCACAACCCGACCAAGAATCATGCATGAACAGGAAATCCAATGCAGCTGCAAAAAATGTTCCTTGTTTTGTTACTAACTACAGTTTGGAATTTTTACAAATCTGTGCTATAGTTAGAAAACATCTATCTGTTCTAAACTGTGACGAGCAGTGGTCTGACATCAGCTCTGCAGGTGTCAGATGCATTGCACGTCGCACACCTACCATTGCGCAGAAAATCAGCCCAAGTCTGTTTACTGATAGTGACACCAGTAAAAAATAAAAAAAAGTGCTTGGTTGAGGCACAAGGGTACATGCAGCCACCGCATTTGTACATGTTGCAACTACATAAAAACGGGCTCTATTGTTTTTTCAACAGCCACTCATAACTCTTAATAACAAACAATATGTGAATTGCAACACGAACTATGTGGTGTATTGCATTACCTGCTCTATATGCAGTTTGCAATATGTTGGATGTACAACCAATAGTTTAAAAGTAAGAATTTGCAAACACCTTTCAGACAGCTGTTTCAGCAGCTAGTCTACATTTCGCGGTTTCTCACCAGGGTGATACCGCAGGTTTCCAAGTTCAGTCCCTAGAAAGGGTTAATCCTCCTGCAAGAGGTGGAGACTAGAAGCGAAAGCTCCTAAATAGGGAGTCCTATTGGATCTTTCGCATGGGTTCTCGAGTTCCAGCAGGATTGAATCGTAAACATGATCTAATCCTGTATTATTGATCTTTGCTCATATTACATATTTATAAAAAAAGTTTATGTTTTTTGAAATATCCAACTTTTTATGTGTATCTTTGCTTTCATACTCACCTGGCACTTGGATAGTAGGCGGAACCCAATTTGTGTGTTCGTTCCTGCTAATCTCAATCATCTGTGAGTGCCAGGAAGTTCAGCTATTTAAGTATGTAGCCATTCAGCAACAAACTTGTCATGAATAAGGATCAGTATTAGAGCATCCGAAACATGTAGACTTGCTTGCTGTGTTGGATTTTTTATTCTGTGTGATATTGGAATAAAGAACTACATCTTTTTTGGAAGCTGGACATCCCGTCTTATTTTTATATATCACTAGACAAGTGGTTGGCGTCTTTTACAGTAAAGATTGGCAATGGACAGGATAGGCTGAGTGTAAACTTTATTGATGTTTCTGTGAATGGGTGTACATGTCTCTAGCTGCTACCAATCAGGAGATAGGAGCAGCTAAATAAGACCCCCCCCCCACACACACACACACACCTTCTGCCCAGAACAGTTAAGTGCTTATGTGAAATATTAGATGCAGAGCGGTCAGGGCTCATCATCTAACTTCTTTTCTGGAAAAAAGACCCAAGCATGCTCTCTGATAGATGGAGAAGATTGATTACATGCACAGAAATCTGTTAGGCTTCATTTACATCTGCATCAGAGGCCATCCAAAATATGGAATAAAATAGTGCAGCATTCTGTGAAATGCCAGGTTTTCTAATTAATCCTATTATAATCATATATTAATTATAGTTCCATATAGTTTACCAAATTATCCGTAAAAAATGTTGGCTGTCCGTAATTTTTGGATAAATTGTTCAGAAAAAAAAAAAATTTGGGTTGGCAACACTGCTATACAGCTTCAAATATAGCCTTTTGTAGCAACGCAGTATCTCATACCTCTTTGGCTACTGAAAATTACACATAATGTAGCTGATAGACGTTAAATACCAGCACCAGCCTGCTGCTGTTCATACTGGCAAGCCTAGTGGTTTACAAGCCAGATGTCAACCCTAAGGCCTCTTTCACGGGCGTCGCTTGTGAGGGCTGGATAGGATGCGAGTGCGTCGCGGGAAAATGCACGATTTTTCAGCACGAGTGCAAAGCATTTTAATGCGTTTTGCACGCATGTGAGAAAAATCTGTATGTTTGGTACCCAGACCCAAACCCGGACTTCTTCACAGAAGTTCGGGTTTGGGTTAGGTGTTGTGTAGATTTTATTATTTTCCCTTATAACATGGTTATAAGGGAAAATAATAGCATTCTTAATACAGAATGCTTAGTAAAAACGGGATTGAGGGGTTAAAAAAATAAAATAAAAATTAAACTCACCTCATCCCCTTGTTCGCGCAGCCCGGCTCACCTTCTTTCTTCTTCTTTGATGACCTGGGAGGAAAAGGACCTTTGGTGACGTCACTGCGCTCATCACATAGTCAATCACATGGTCCATCACCATAGTGATGGACCATGTGATGAGCGCAGTGACGTCACCAAAGGTCCTTTTCCTCCCAGGTCATCAAAGAAGAAGAAAGAAGGCGAGCCGGGTTGCGCGAACAATGAGGTGAGTTTAACAATTATTTATTTTTTTAAACCCCTCCATCTCTAAGATACTTAGCATTCTGTATTAAGAATGCTATTATTTTCCCTTATTACCATGTTATAAGGGAAAATATTAAAGATCGGGTCCCCATCTCTATCGTCTCCTAGCAACCGTGCGGGAAAATCGCACCGCATCCACATTTGCTTGCGGATGCTTGCGATTTTCACGCAGCCCCATTCACTTCTATGGGGCCTGCATTGCGTAAAAAAAAAAACGCACAATATAGAGCTTGCTGCAATTTTCATGCAACGCACAAGTGATGCGTTAAAATCACCGCTCATGTGCACAGCCCCATAGAAATGAATGGGTCCGGATTCAGTGAGGGTGCAATGCGTTCACCTCATGCATTGCACCAGTGCGGAAAACTCGCCCGTGTGAAAGGGGCCTAAGTGTTACTAGGCCTAAAAATGGCTTACAGGCCGGCTATATAGGAAAAACCGCTAGAGGCAGGGGTTAGCCTGCCATAGGAAGGGTCTAATAGGCTGCCTGTCAATATCATATTGAGGCTATGTTCAAATGACCTCTTTATGCAGATTAATGCACACCAACAATGAGACCAACAGCTTCACATTTATTTTAATCAGAAAAAATGTCAACATGTGCACATGGTTGTGTTTTTATGCACTTCCGAAGTGGCATGTTATTTCTTTCATGCATATATTACGTGTATTTCCCATTGAAATCAATAAGAAAGGGCTAAAATAGGGTGTAATATTTAGCACATTTGTGTTTCTGTCACCAAAATGAAATGTTCTCATAGCCTGACATGTATAATACACTACAATACAGCAGTATTGCAGTGTAATAAATTAGCAGAAGCATAGGTAATCAAGTCCAATTAGTAAGATTAAAAATCAAAAACATATACACTACACAAAATTAGTGATAAAGCATCTATAACCCAACCCATAAAGAAAATGTTGTAAAAATGAACCTAAAAAGATACCAAAATTGCTGTTCTGTTCATCGTACCTCAAAAAATGAAGGAAAAAAAATATATGAACATTCCACAAGAAAAAAAAAGCCCTCATGTAGCTACATACATCTACAGAAAATAATGCCTCTCAGAATATGGCAACACAAAGACTAATTATTAAAAAAATATATATTAATGAAAAATATTAAAACAAATAAAAAATATATCTTTATGAAAAATAATAAAAACATAAAAACCTATACATATTTTTACATATTTGGTATCGCCATAATCATTCTGACCATTGTTTATGCCACATGGTGAACACAGCAATATTTATACCACAAAAAACAATGTCAGAAATGCAGTTCTTTCTGTTCCCCTCCAAAGGAATTAATAAAACTTAATAAACTATTTGTACCGTGCTCCAAAATCATGCCAGGCCTGGTCACTAAGGGGTAAAGAACATGATTATTTGTGTGTTTATGTCACTGAGTTAAGGAAATGAAAATATGAGAGACTTTTATGAATGATTACAATCTGGGCACATAGCGCTGTAGAATATGTTAAGTGCTATAAAACCGGTGGCAATTAAGTAAAAATTTTCAATGATTGACAATATGAAGCTGTTAGTTACTTTACATTATCTCACATTGTATATATTTCATTCACTAAGTAACTATTTTACTTATTAGACATCAATACCTGTCATAAAATTTTATGAGGGTAAAAATACCCAGATTTTATTGATTAACAGGATTAATTGACATTCATTCTTATCACTTTACATCTAAATTGGGTAATAAAAGAGATTGTGGGTGGATTTTATAGCAGAACATTCATCAGGATCACATGGATGTTGTTTCTTCTTTCAGAATTATTGGATTTGTCATCTAGTATTGAGCGCATGTGCACAGTGTGTGATGTGACATTGCTTCATAATATTTGAGTGACTGATGAAAGTGTGACTTCCCAGTATGAGTGATGTAAGCAATATGATTCATTCATATATGACAAAAGTGACTAGAGTGCACACAAATGCATATTTAATCACACTGATATTCAAATTCACATTGATATTAAAAGATGAAAGCTTGGCTCACTGTGTATGTAGCAGTCCATATATCCAGTTATCATGGAAAGGCCAAACAACAGAATTTGGTGTTTACGAACAGCTAAATTAAAAGACAGAGTCTAAGCTAAGGGATTGTTTGTCCTATACTCTAATCCCCCAAATTCCTATGAAAGTATATACACTGCTCAAAAAAATAAAGCGAACACTTAAACAACACAATGTAACTCCAAGTCAATCACACTTCTGTGAAATCAAACTGTCCACTTAGGAAGCAACACTGAGTGACAATCAATTTCACATGCTGTTGTGCAAATGGGATAGACAACAGGTGGAAATTATAGGCAATTAGCAAGACACCCCCAATAAAGGAGTGGTTCTACAGACCACTTCTCAGTTACTATGCTTCCTGGCTGATGTTTTGGTCACTTTTGAATGCTGGCGGTGCTTTCACTCTAGTGGTAGCGTGAGACGGAGTCTACAACCCACACAAGTGGCTCAGGTAGTGCAGCTTATCCAGGATGGCACATCAATGCGAGCTGTGGCAAGAAGGTTTGCTGTATCTGTCAGCGTAGTGTCCAGAGCATAGAGGCGCTACCAGGAGACAGGCCAGTACATCAGGAGACGTGGAGGAGGCCGTAGGAGGGCAACAACCCAGCAGCAGGACCGCTACCTCCGCCTTTGCGCAAGGAGGAACAGGAGGAGCACAACCAGAGCCCTGCAAAATAACCTCCAGCAGGCCACAAATGTGCATGTGTCTGCTCAAACGGTCAGAAACAGACTCCATGAGGGTGATATGAGGGCCCGACGTCCACAGGTGGGGGTTGTGCTTACAGCCCAACAATGTGCAGGACGTTTGGCATTTGCCAGAGATCACCAAGATTGGCAAATTCGCCACTGGCGCCCTGTGCTCTTCAGGTTCACACTGAGCACATGTGACAGACGTGACAGAGTCTTGAGATGAAAGCAGGTTCACACTGAGCACATGTGACAGACGTGACAGAGTCTTGAGACGCCGTGGAGAACGTTCTGCTGCCTGCAACATCCTCCAGCATGACCGGTTTGGCATTGGGTCAGTAATGGTGTGGGGTGGCATTTCTTTGGAGGGCCGCACAGCCCTCCATGTGCTCACCAGAGGTAGCCTGACTGCCATTAGGTACCGAGATGAGATCCTCAGACCCCTTGTGAGACCATATGCTGGTGCGGTTGGCTCTGGGTTCCTCCTAATGCAAGACAATGCTAGACCTCATGTGGCTGGAGTGTGTCAGCAGTTCCTGCAAGACAAAGGCATTGATGCTATGGACTGGCCCGCCCATTCCCCAGACCTGAATCCAATTGAGCACATCTGGGACATCATGTCTCGCTCTATCCACCAACGTCACGTTGCACCACAGACTGTCCAGGAGTTGGCAGATGCTTTAGTCCAGGTCCGGGAGGAGATCCCTCAGGAGACCGTCCGCCACCTCATCAGGAGCATGCACAGGCATTGCAGGGAGGTCATACAGGCACGTTGAGGCCACACACACTACTGAGCCTCATTTTGACTTGTTTTAGGACTTAAATCAAAGTTGGATCAGCCTGTAGTGTGTTTTTCCACTTTAATTTTGAGTGTGACTCCAAATCCAGACCTCCATGGGTTGAAAAATTTGATTTCCATTTTTTTATTTTTGTGTGATTTTGTTGTCAGCACATTCAACTATGTAAAGAACAAAGTATTTTAGAAGAATATTTAATTAATTCAGATCTAGGATGTGTTATTTTTGTGTTCCCTTTATTTTTTTGAGCAGTGTACTTTCCTAAATGGAAATCATAAGTCGTGTGTGTTCCTTGAGTAGTGTCTAATAGTAAAGGCTGATTGTTAACTGAAACATAATTTTAATGCATGATAACAGAAACAAGAGGCAGAACAGTAGTCATTCAAGACAGAGGTCAGAGCTGGCAGAGTTCAAGCAATACAAAAAAATGGGTATGGGTCAACGCAGGCAGTGAGTAATACATAAAGTCAGTAACTAACTGAGTCATATCTTCTGTATAGGTAGGTCCTACAAATGCCACTTATTAACAAAGAGGAGAGGGCCAATAAGGGTTGGACCCACTCTTAGAGAGCTCCCTAAGAGACGCTTGGTCTACCTCTAAATGCCCCTTTTTTAGAGTCTGACATATAGACAATGATGAGGTAGGAACCACTTATTCCCAAAAATTGCCTGATCATTGACCAGAGATGATACTTTGGAGAGAGTTCAGAGAAGAGCTACTAAATTAGTACATGGGTTACAGGATAAAACTTATCAGGAAAGATTAAAGGACCTTAACATGTATAGCTTGGAAGAAAGACGAGACAGAGGGGATATGATAGAAACTTAAATACATAAAGGGAATCAACAAGGTAAAAGAGGAGAGAATATTTAAAAGAAGAAAAACTGCTACAATAGGGCATAGTTTTAAATTAGAGGGGAAAAGGTTTAAAAGTAATATCAGGAAGTATTACTTTACTGAGAGAGTAGTGGATGCATGGAATAGCCTTCCTGCAGAAGTGGTAGCTGCAAATACAGTGAAGGAGTTTAAGCATGCATGGGATAGGCATAAGGCCATCCTTCATATAAGATAGGGCCAAGGGCTATTCATAGTATTCAGTATATTGGGCAGACTAGATGGGCCAAATGGTTCTGATCTGCCGACACATTCTATGTTTCTATGATAGTTGCATTTACATACAGCAATTATCTCATTTGTATGGGTATGAGTGATTGCTACTGCGATTGTTTGACTCCATACATATGAATTATTTGTGACCATTAGATTCCCATTTGCACAGAACAATCTGCCACCAGCAAACAATGGGGCATATTTACTATAGTGTCTGCGCCTCTTTTCAGGAGTAAAAAAGCCTGTTTCCGACTGTCTTAGTTTTAAGTCTCATTTATCAACAGATTTTGCGCCTGTTTAAGAGGCATCTGCACCTTGTTTATCTAATTCATATTTGGAGACTACTTTTGGAGTTATTCTTGTTTTGCACCTTATTTCCCACATATACAGTGCTGCCCATAATTATTCATACTCCTGGCAAATTTTGACTTAAAGTTACTTTTATTCAACCAGCAAGTAATTTTTGGACGGGAAATGACATAGGTGTCTCCCAAAAGATAATAAGACTATGTACAAGAGGCATTATTGTGGGGAAAAAAAACATTTCTCAGCTTTTATTTAAATTTGAGCAAAAAGTGTCCAGTCCAAAATTATTCATACCCTTCTCAATAATCAATAGAAAAGTCTTTATTGGCTATTACAGCAAACGCTTCCCATAATTGCAGACCAGCTTTTTGCATGTCTCCACAGGTATTTTTGCCCATTCATCTTTAGCAATGAACTCCAAATCTTTCAGGTTGGAGGGTCATCTTGCCATCACCCTGATCTTTAGCTCCCTCCACAGATTCTCAATTGGATTCAAGTCTGGACTCTGGCTGGGCCACTCCAAAACGTTGTTGTCTGCTAACCATTTCTTCACCACTTTTGCTGTGTGTTTTGGGTCATTGTCATGCTGAAATGTCCACTGGTGCCAAAGGCCAAGTTTCTCTGCAGACTGCCTGATGTTGTCGTTGAGAATCCTCATGTATTGCTCTTTTCTCATGGTGCCGTTTACTGTGATTAGGTTCCCTGGTCCATTGGCGGAAAAACAGCCCCAAAGCATTAGGTTCCCACCACCATGTTTGACAGTGGGGATGGTGTTCTTTGGGTTGAAGGCTTCTCCTTTTTTACGCCAAATGAAGGAAACATCGTTGTGACCAAACAATAAAATTTTTGTTTCATCTGACCATAACACAGAAGACTCACTGAGCTCCTTTGTCTTAGCCATGGCTGTCCACAAACCAACTGCAGAGAGCTGCTATTTTTCACCTGTTGAGTTGATTAAAACAGCTGTTCCCAATTAATCAGGGTAAATAGGATGCTTTTTATGGGCAGCACTGTATATATATGTTGGTGCGACTTTTTTTGTGCCTGAATTAGGCACATAAACATTCTCATTCTCAGGGCAGTACTGCCTGTCCTACTCTCGCAGGATGAGACCTTGTTGGCTCAGCCCTCACTACCCATAAGGCATATGCTCTCAGGGCCATTGTGCACACCCATTAATCTTCCCTGGTCTATGGCTGGCCACCCTTGGGTATTCAGGGCACTTTTCCCTGTGGAAGGGTATCTGAGATATAGATTCTACTTCTTTAGTTTCCTGCAACGAATACCTTCTTGTCTTGACCCTGAGCTGCCTGCCCTGACTTTCAACGAGACTTTTGGACTGCAGGTACTTTGTCTGCCCTGACCTCGGCTTGTCCCTTACTACAGTTTTAGCATAACTCATTGGTGCGCTTGACTCCTGTGTGTCAGCAGTCACCTCAACAGAGATGACTCCAAGAGATAGAGGCCTGGTGATTCCTCTGCAGTGGAATCCAGATCCCTGTATAGGGGTTAAAGGGTGAAAATCAGTAGGGCCACTTAGATAACACCCTAAGGAGTAGCTCCAAGTCAAATCTGTTCAGTAGATACAGTGGATCCACATTCGTAACAACTGGTAACAGATACATTGAGCAAAATATAGTTGCTCAGTAGTAATTTTACCAAAACGGCTGGATCAATTCAAGAAAGTGATCCATAGGGATGAGCGAACCCGAACTGTATAGTTCGGGTTCGTACCGAATTTTGGGGTGTCCGTGACACGGACCCGAACCCGAACATTTTCGTAAAAGTCCGGGTTCGGGTTCGGTGTTCGGCGCTTTCTTGGCGCTTTTTGAAAGGCTGCAAAGCAGCCAATCAACAAGCGTCATACTACTTGCCCCAAGAGGCCATCACAGCCTTGCCTACTATTGGCATGGCTGTGATTGGCCAGTGCAGCATGTGACCCAGCCTCTATATAAGCTTGGGTCACGTAGCGCTGCACGTCACTCTGCTGATTCAAGCATAGGGAGAGGTTGCTGCTGCGACGTTAGGGTGAGATTAGGCAGATTAACTCCTCCAAAAGACTTCATTCTGTGATCGATCTGCAGCTGTGGATCATTGAAGTGCTAATATCGACTTGCTCACTTTTTTGAGGCTGCCCAGTGCGTTTTTAGATCACTTTTTTCTGGGGTGATCGGCGGCCATTTTGTGGCTTGTGGTGCGCCAGCACAAGCTATCACCAAGTGTATTTAACCATCAATAGTGTGGTTATTTTTTGCTATATCCTACATCAGCTGCAGGCTGAGCCTGTGTCACCGAAGTGCATTTAACCATCAACAGTCTGGTTATTTTTTGGCCATATACTACATCAGCTGCAGGCTGAGCCTGTGTCACCGAAGTGCATTTAACCATCAACAGTCTGGTTATTTTTTGGCCATATACTACATCTGGTGCAGGCTGAGCCTGTGTCACCCAAGTGCATTTAACCATCAATAGTGTGATTATTTTTTGGCCATATACTACATCAGGGGCAAGTTGAGCCTGTCACCCAGCGCCTAAAAAATAGACCTGACATTTCTATTCAACCAAATTTGTACTGTTTTAGCTGGTCAAGTTATTTGTAGTGACCGGAAAAGCACACTTTTTGTTCTGGGTTGAAAAACTATTCCCAAATTTGCCATTCTCAAAATAACTAGTTTCTGCTATATGAGGCCTACTTGAAATCTATCCCAAAAAGGATATCTTACATTGAAGGTGCTGATAGTGTCATTCAGAAAAACTTAACACACACGCTACCGTGCAGATACAAGTCTAATTCTGTGAGGTTTAATCACAGACCTTGTTGGCTCAGCCCTCACTACCCATAAGGCATATGCTCTCAGGGCCATTGTGCACACCCATTAAAACTATTCCCAAATTTGCCATTCTCAAAATAACTAGTTTCTGCTATATGAGGCCTACTTGAAATCTATCCCAAAAAGGATATCTTACATTGAAGGTGCTGATAGTGTCATTCAGAAAAACTTAACACACACGCTACCGTGCAGATAGAAGTCTAATTCTGTGATTAAACCTATACCTGTCACACAGCGCAAAAAAAAAACAGGCCTCACATTTCTATTCAACCAAATCTGTACAGTTTTAGCTGGTCAAGTTATTTGTAGTGACCGTAAAAGCACATTTTTTGTTCTGGGTTGAAAAACTATTCCCAAATTTGCCATTCTCAAAATAACTAGTTTCTGCTATATGAGGCCAACTTGAAATCTATCCCAAAAAGGATATCTTACATTCAAGGTGCTGATAGTGTCATTCAGAAAAACTTAACACACACGCTACCATGCAGATACAAGTCTAATTCTGTGATTAAACCTATACCTGTCACACAGCGCAAAAAAAACCAGGCCTCACATTTCTATTCAACCAAATCTGTACTGTTTTAGCTGGTCAAGTTATTTGTAGTGATCGTAAAAGCACATTTTTTGTTCTGGGTTGAAAAACTATTCCCAAATTTGCCATTCTCAAAATAACTAGTTTCTGCTATATGAGGCCTACTTGAAATCTATCCCAAAAAGGATATCTTACATTGAAGGTGCTGATAGTGTCATTCAGAAAAACTTAACACACACGCTACCGTGCAGATACAAGTCTAATTCTGTGATTAAACCTATAAGTGTCATACAGCGCAAAAAAAAACAGGCCTCACATTTCTATTCAACCAAATCTGTACTGTTTTAGCTGGTCAAGTTATTTGTAGTGACCGTAAAAGCACATTTTTTGTTCTGGGTTGAAAAACTATTCCCAAATTTGCCATTCTCAAAATAACTAGTTTCTGCTATATGAGGCCTACTTGAAATCTATCCCAAAAAGGATATCTTACATTGAAGGAGCTGATAGTGTCATTCAGAAAAACTTAACACACACGCTACCGTGCAGATACAAGTCTAATTCTGTGATTAAACCTATAAGTGTCACACAGCGCAAAAAAAAACAGGCCTCACATTTCTATTCAACCAAATCTGTACGGTTTTAGCTGGTCAAGTTATTTGTAGTGACCGTAAAAGCACAGTTTTTGTTCTGGGTTGAAAAACTATTCCCAAATTTGCCATTCTCAAAATAACTAGTTTCTGCTATATGAGGCCAACTTGAAATCTATCCCAAAAAGGATATCTTACATTCAAGGTGCTGATAGTGTCATTCAGAAAAACTTAACACACACGCTACCGTGATGATACAAGTCTAATTCTGTGATTAAACCTATACCTGTCACACAGTGCAAAAAAAAACAGGCCTCACATTTCTATTCAACCAAATCTGTACTGTTTTAGCTGGCCAAGTTATTTGTAGTGACCGTAAAAGCACATTTTGTGTTCTGGGTTGAAAAACTATTCCCAAATTTGCCATTCTCAAAATAACTAGTTTCTGCTATATGAGGCCTACTTGAAATCTATCCCAAAAAGGATATCTTACATTGAAGGTGCTGATAGTGTCATTCAGAAAAACTTAACACACACGCTACCGTGCAGATACAAGTCTAATTCTGTGATTAAACCTATACCTGTCACACAGCGCAAAAAAAAACAGGCCTCACATTTCTATTCAACCAAATCTGTACTGTTTTAGCTGGTCAAGTTATTGACCGTAAAAGCACACTTTTTGTTCTGGGTTGAAAAACTATTCCCAAATTTGCCATTCTCAAAATTGTGGTGAATGGGAACAATGAGGAAAACATCTAATAAGGGACGTGGACATGGTCGTGGTGGTGTTAGTGGACCCTCTGGTGCTGGGAGAGGACGTGGCCGTTCTGCCACAGCCACACGTCCTAGTGAACCAACTACCTCAGGTCCCAGTAGCCAGCAGAATTTACAGCGATATTTGGTGGGGCCCAATGCCGTTCTAAGGATGCTAAGGCCTGAGCAGGTACAGGCATTAGTCAATTGGGTGGCCGACAGTGGATCCAGCACGTTCACATTATCTCCCACCCAGTCTTCTGCAGAAAGCGCACAGATGGCGCATGAAAACCAAGCCCATCGGTCTGTCACATCACCCCCATGCATATCAGGGAAACTGTCTGAGCCTCAAGTTATGCAGCAGTCTCTTATGCTGTTTGAAGACTCTGCTGGCAGGGTTTCCCAAGGGCATCCACCTAGCCCTTCCCCAGGGGTGGAAGAGATAGAATGCACTAACGCACAACCACTTATTTTTCCTGATGATGAGGACATGGGAATACCACCTCAGCACGTCTCTGATGATGACGAAACACAGGTGCCAACTGCTGCGTCTTTCTGCAGTGTGCAGACTGAACAGGAGGTCAGGGATCAAGACTGGGTGGAAGACGATGCAGGGGACGATGAGGTCCTAGACCCCACATGGAATGAAGGTCGTGCCACTGACTTTCACAGTTCGGAGGAAGAGGCAGTGGTGAGACCGAGCCAACAGCGTAGCAAAAGAGGGAGCAGTGGGCAAAATCAGAACACCCGTCGCCAAGAGACTCCGCCTGCTACTGACCGCCGCCATCTGGGACCGAGCACCCCAAAGGCAGCTTCAAGGAGTTCCCTGGCATGGCACTTCTTCAAACAATGTGCTGACGACAAGACCCGAGTGGTTTGCACGCTGTGCCATCAGAGCCTGAAGCGAGGCATTAACGTTCTGAACCTTAGCACAACCTGCATGACCAGGCACCTGCATGCAAAGCATGAACTGCAGTGGAGTAAACACCTTAAAAACAAGGAACTCACTCAGGCTCCCCCTGCTACCTCTTCTGCTGCTGCCGCCGCATCGGCCTCTTCTGCTGCTGCCGCCGCCTCGGCCTCTTCCTCCGCCTCTGGAGGAACGTTGGCACCTGCCGCCCAGCAAACATGGGATGTACCACCAACACCACCACCTGCGTCACCAAGCATCTCAACCATGTCACACGGCAGCGTTCAGCTCTCCATCTCACAAACATTTGAGAGAAAGCGTAAATTCCCACCTAGCCACCCTCGATCCCTGGCCCTGAATGCCAGCATTTCTAAACTACTGTCCTATGAAATGCTGTCATTTAGGCTGGTGGACACACACAGCTTCAAGCAGCTCATGTCGCTTGCTGTCCCACAGTATGTTGTTCCCAGCCGCCACTACTTCTCCAAGAGAGCCGTGCCTTCCCTGCACAACCAAGTGTCCGATAAAATCAAGTGTGCACTGCGCACTGCCATCTGTGGCAAGGTCCACCTAACCACAGATACGTGGACCAGTAAACACGGCCAGGGACGCTATATCTCCCTAACTGCACACTGGGTAAATGTAGTGGCGGCTGGGCCCCAGGCGGAGAGCTGTTTGGCGCACGTCCTTCCGCCGCCAAGGATCGCAGGGCAACATTCTTTGCCTCCTGTCTCCTCCTCCTCCTACTCAGCTTCCTCATCCTCTTCTTCCACCTGCTCATCCAGTCAGCCACACACCTTCACCACCAACTTCAGCACAGCCCGAGGTAAACGTCAGCAGGCCGTTCTGAAACTCATATGTTTGGGGGACAGGCCCCACACCGCACAGGAGTTGTGGCGGGGTATAGAACAACAGACCGACGAGTGGTTGCTGCCGGTGAGCCTCAAGCCCGGCCTGGTGGTGTGCGATAATGGGCGAAATCTCGTTGCAGCTCTGGGACTAGCCGGTTTGACGCACATCCCTTGCCTGGCGCATGTGCTGAATTTGGTGGTGCAGAAGTTCATTCGCAACTACCCCGACATGTCAGAGCTGCTGAATAAAGTGCAAGCCGTCTGTTCGCGCTTCCGGCGTTCACACCCTGCAGCTGCTCGCCTGTCTGCGCTACATCGTAACTTCGGCCTTCCCGCTCACCGCCTCATATGCGACGTGCCCACCAGGTGGAACTCCACCTTGCATATGCTGGACAGACTGTGCGAGCAGCAGCAGGCCATAGTGGAGTTTCAGCTGCAGCACGCACGGGTCAGTCGCACTGCGGATCAGACCCACTTCACCACCAATGACTGGGCCTCCATGCGAGACCTGTGTGCCCTGTTGCGCTGTTTCGAGTACTCCACCAACATGGCCAGTGGCGATGACGCCGTTATCAGCATTACAATACCACTTCTATGTCTCCTTGAGAAAACACTTAGGGCGATGATGGAAGAGGAGGTGGCCCAGGAGGAAGAGGAGGAAGAGGGGTCATTTTTAGCACTTTCAGGCCAGTCTCTTCGAAGTGACTCAGAGGGAGGTTTTTTGCAACACCAGAGGCCAGGTACAAATGTGGCCAGACAGGGCCCACTACAGGAGGATGAGGAGGAGGTGGAGGAGGATGAGGATGAAGCATGTTCACAGCGGGGTGGCACCCAAAGCAGCTCGGGCCCATCACTGGTGCGTGGCTGGGGGGAAACACAGGACGATGACGATACGCCTCCCACAGAGGACAGCTTGTCCTTACCTCTGGGCAGCCTGGCACACATGAGCGACTACATGCTGCAGTGCCTGCGCAACGACAGCAGAGTTGCCCACATTTTAACGTGTGCGGACTACTGGGTTGCCACCCTGCTGGATCCCCGGTACAAAGACAATGTGCCCACCTTACTTCCTACACTGGAGCGTGATAGGAAGATGCGCGAGTACAAGCGCACGTTGGTAGACGCGCTACTGAGAGCATTCCCAAATGTCACAGGGGAACCAGTGGAAGCCCAAGGCGAAGGCAGAGGAGGAGCAAGAGGTCGCCAACGCAGCTGTGTCACGGCCAGCTCCTCTGAGGGCAGGGTTAGCATGGCAGAGATGTGGAAAAGTTTTGTCACCACGCCACAGCTAACTGCACCACCACCTGATACAGAACGTGTTAGCAGGAGGCAACATTTCACTAACATGGTGGAACAGTACCTGTACACACCCCTCCACGTACTGACTGATGGTTCGGCCCCATTCAACTTCTGGGTCTCCAAATTGTCCACGTGGCCAGAGCTAGCCTTTTATGCCTTGGAGGTGCCGGCCAGCGTTTTGTCTGAACGTGTATTCAGCACGGCAGGGGGCGTCATTACAGACAAACGCAGCCGCCTGTCTACAGCCAATGTGGACAAGCTGACGTTCATAAAAATGAACCAGGCATGGATCCCACAGGACCTGTCCATCCCTTGTGCAGATTAGATATTAACTACCTCCCCTTAACAATATATTATTCTACTCCAGGGCACTTCCTCATTCAATACTATTTTTATTTTCATTTTACCATTATATTGCGGGGCAACCCAAAGTTGAATGAACCTCTTCTCTGTCTGGGTGCCGGGGCCTAAATGTGTGACAGTGGCCTGTTCCAGTGGTGGGTGACGTGAAGCCTGATTCTCTGCTATGACATGAAGACAGATTCTGTGCTGACATAAGGCCAGATTCTCTGTTACGGGACCTCTCTCCTCTGCCTGGGTGCCTGGGCCTAAATATGTGACAGTGGCCTGTTTCAGTGGTGGGTGACGTGAAGCCTGATTCTCTGCTATGACATGAAGACTGATTCTGCGCTGACATAAGGCCAGATTCTCTGTTACGGGACCTCTCTCCTCTGTCTGGGTGCCGGGGCCTAAATATGTGACAGTGGCCTGTTCCAGTGGTGGGTGACGTGAAGCCTGATTCTCTGCTATGACATGAAGACTGATTCTGTGCTGACATAAGGCCAGATTCTCTGTTACGGGACCTCTCTCATCTGCCTGGGTGCCTGGGCCTAAATATGTGACAGTGGCCTGTTCCAGTGGTGGGTGACGTGAAGCCTGATTCTCTGCTATGACATGAAGACAGATTCTGTGCTGACATAAGGCCAGATTCTCTGTTACGGGACCTCTCTCCTCTGCCTGGGTGCCTGGGCCTAAATATGTGACAGTGGCCTGTTCCAGTGGTGGGTGACGTGAAGCCTGATTCTCTGCTATGACATAAAGACTGATTCTGCGCTGACATAAGGCCAGATTCTCTGTTACGGGACCTCTCTCCTCTGTCTGGGTGCCGGGGCCTAAATATGTGACAGTGGCCTGTTCCAGTGGTGGGTGACGTGAAGCCTGAGGGACCGTGAACGAGGGACCTTAGCGCGAGCGCACGTCTCACAAGCAGCCACAAAACCCTCCACCGACTTACGAAGAGCCGGCCACCAAAATCTCCGAGCAATGAGATCTACCGTGGCTCTACTCCCGGGGTGACCAGCAAGAACCGTATCATGATGCTCCTTAAAGAGTTTGTGACGTAGCTCAGGAGGCACGAACAACTTCCCAGAAGGACAACGGGCAGGTGCCTCAGTCTGGGCAGCCTGGACCTCGGCCTCCAAATCGGAATATAGAGCAGAAACAACTATCCCCTCCGCCAAAATGGGACCCGGGTCCTCGGAGTTTCCTCCTCCCGGAAAACAGCGAGAGAGAGCATCAGCCTTCACATTTTTTATCCCAGGTCGGAATGTAACAACAAAATTGAATCTGGAGAAGAACAGAGACCATCTGGCCTGTCTCGGATTCATACGCCTGGCCGACTCCAAGTATGCCAGATTCTTATGGTCGGTAAAAACGGTGATAGGGTGCCTGGCCCCCTCCAACCAATGGCGCCATTCCTCGAAAGCCAACTTGATGGCCAACAACTCCCTATCTCCCACATCATAGTTTCTCTCTGCCGGGGAGAGTTTTTTAGAGAAAAAGGCACAGGGTCGCCATTTGGCAGGAGAAGGGCCCTGGGACAAAACCGCACCCACACCCACCTCGGAAGCATCCACCTCAACAATAAAAAGTAAGGAAACATCGGGATGCACCAAGACGGGAGCAGACGCAAAACTCTCCTTAATCTTAGAAAAGGCTGCAAGCGCCTCCTCCGACCAAGAGGAAAAATCCGCCCCCTTTTTTGTCATGTCAGTAAGGGGTTTGACAACAGAGGAATAATTCAAAATGAACTTTCTGTAATAGTTCGCAAAACCCAGAAAGCGCATCAATGCCTTCTGATTCTCAGGAAGCTCCCACTTAAGTACAGCACGGACCTTCTCCGGATCCATGCGAAAACCAGAAGCAGAGAGGAGAAAACCCAGAAATTGAATCTCCGATACCATAAAAAGACATTTCTCAAGCTTGGCGTACAATTTATTTTCCCGCAGAATCTGCAGAACCTGAAAAAGATGATCCTGATGGGTCTGAACATCAGGGGAAAAAATCAAAATATCATCAAGATACACCAATACAAATTTCCCCATTAAATGGTAGAAAATACTATTAACAAAATGCTGAAAGACGGCCGGAGCATTCATCAGGCCGAAAGGCATAACGAGATTCTCGAAATGCCCGTTAGGGGTATTAAAGGCCGTTTTCCATTCATCCCCCTCTCTGACCCTGACCAGGTTGTACGCGCCTCTCAAATCCAATTTGGAAAACACCTTGGCCCCAACAATTTGGTTGAAGAGGTCCGGGATCAGAGGAAGGGGATAGGGATCGCGAATCGTGATACGGTTCAGCTCCCTAAAATCTAGGCAAGGTCTCAGAGAGCCATCTTTTTTTTTAACAAAAAAAAAACCCGCGGCCACAGGTGACTTTGAGGGACGAATATGCCCCTTCTCGAGACTCTCGGAGATATAAGTTCGCATTGCGATTCTTTCCGGTTGTGAGAGATTGTAGAGGCGTGCTTTTGGCAGCTTGGCGCCGGGAATGAGGTTAATGGGACAGTCAAACTCCCGGTGAGGAGGTAGCTCCTGAACACCGCTCTCGGAAAACACGTCCGAGAAATCAGAGAGAAATGATGGCACAGTTTTAGTAGACACCTCTGCAAAAGTCGCTGTGAGACAATTCTCTCTACAAAAGTCACTCCACTCATTTATTTGCCTTCCTTGCCAATCAATAGTGGGGTTATGTCAGGGTAACCCCAAAACTAGAGGAGAAGGCAATCCGTTAAGGACAAAACAAGATATATCCTCCACATGAGTGTCACCTACAGCTAGCCGGATATTGTGAACAATGCCCTTCAGAGATCTCTGTGAGAGTGGAGCAGAGTCAATAGCAAAAACAGGTATATCCTTTTCTAATGTGCAAACCTGAAAACCATGCATGGCTACAAATTGAGTGTCAATAAGATTGACGGCCGCTCCACTATCGACAAAAATCTCACAAGAAATGACTTTGCTCTCTAGCGCCACCCTGGCAGACAGGAGAAAACGGGAACTGCAGGTCAGAGGAAAAGCATCAATTCCTACATCAACTTTGCCCAAAGTAGCAGATGAAGCAGAATTTGATGATTTACCTTTTGAGGTTTTTCTCTTATTATCTCTCTTAGTACAGTTCAAGAATCTCCTAGACTGACAAACATTTGCCAAATGACCTATTCCCCCACAACAAAAACACACCATACTCTGAGGACTAAATCCTCTTTTATCAGGGGCAAGTCGACCTAGCTGCATGGGCTCCTCCTCAGAGGGGAGCGAGATAGGATGAGGCCCCTGCACACTGAATGAGTCCGCACCACTGCCCCTAGACTGACAATGGCTGGACAGAGAGGTCTCGTTTCTTTCTCTGGGAGGAAGTAAACCAAAAGTAAACCAAATGTTCTTGACCCCTGGGCGAAAGGTAACCACAAAATTGAACCTGGTAAAAAACAGTGACATCTGGCCTGCCTAGGGTTCAGACGCTTGACAGATTGCAGGTAAGCCAAATTCTTATGGTCTGTATATACCGTAACGGGGTGAGACGCCCCCTCCAACCAGTGACGCCATTCCTCAAAGGCCAACTTGATAGCCAACAACTCTCTATCTCCAACAGTAAACAGAGCAGTGAGAACTCCTCCCAGCTCTAGTAGTGACATGATCACAGGGGTGGAGAAACAGAGCTGTGAGAACGTCCCAAAGCTCTGGTAGTGACAAGTGGTGGGTGACGTGAAGCCTGATTCTCTGCTATGACATGAAGACTGATTCTGTGCTGACATAAGGCCAGATTCTCTGTTACGGGACCTCTCTCCTCTGCCTGGGTGCCTGGGCCTAAATATGTGACAGTGGCCTGTTCCAGTGGTGGGTGACGTGAAGCCTGATTCTCTGCTATGACATGAAGACTGATTCTGCGCTGACATAAGGCCAGATTCTCTGTTACAGGACCTCTCTCCTCTGTCTGGGTGCCGGGGCCTAAATATGTGACAGTGGCCTGTTCCAGTGGTGGGTGACGTGAAGCCTGATTCTCTGCTATGACATGAAGACAGATTCTGTGCTGACATAAGGCCAGATTCTCTGTTACGGGACCTCTCTCCTCTGTCTGGGTGCCGGGGCCTAAATATGTGACAGTGGCCTGTTCCAGTGGTGGGTGACGTGAAGCCTGATTCTCTGCTATGACATGAAGACAGATTCTGTGCTGACATGAAGCCAGATTCTCTGCTATGGCATGAAGAGACTGATTCTCTGCTGACATGAAGCCAGATTCTTTGCTATGGCATGAAGAGACTGATTCTCTGCTGACGTGAAGCCAGATTCTCTGCTATGGGACCTCTGTCCAATTGATATTGGTTAATTTTTATTTTTTTAATTTTTATTTTAATTCATTTCCCTATCCACATTTGTTTGCAGGGGATTTACCTACATGTTGCTGCCTTTTGCAGCCCTCTAGCTCTTTCCTGGGCTGTTTTACAGCCTTTTTAGTGCCGAAAAGTTCGGGTCCCCATTGATTTCAATGGGGTTCGGGTTCGGGACGAAGTTCGGGTCGGGTTCGGATCCCGAACCCGAACATTTACGGGAAGTTCGGCCGAACTTCTCGAACCCGAACATCCAGGTGTTCGCTCAACTCTAGTGATCCAGTGTTTTTCTTAGGGTCTCTGGTTTATGGTGCCGTCAGATAGGGCAGCATAACACTTGAAAAATTCCCTTTGAGCTGCCCAAATGAATAGATGAAAATTTATAGCATTTTAAGATACAATATATCTTACATTTTAACTTCCATTGTACCCGATGCATTTGGGTACAGATATACAGACTGCTCTGTATGTGCCCTCTTTAAAGGTGATTGACAGATGGCAGGTGGAAGGAAATGTGAAATGTAATGAAGCAGGAAGCAGGTGCTTAGCATATATGGTATCCTGCACTTTCTCCTGCTGTCACCGATTCAATGGAGCAATAAACTATTCCATGTATTGCAGTACTAAAAAAGGAAAACCCTAAAGGAGATTGGATGGAAATAATCATAAGCAAATCTTATAACAGGTAGTTTTGCAATATGTCAGCACTACTACCCCATTTTGAGAGGTTTAGTTACTGCTAAGAGGATTTAATATAAGTAAATATAACTTTAGAAAAGCATAAGTGTTCCTGCATACACTTGGCTAACTTCAGGTAGATCTTGCTTTTGGGCGCAGTAATTTAAAGCTAAACTACTAGTTAGAAAAAAAGTTATATCTGCTTCTTCCCTTGCTGGATAATGGACAGCATCATAGTTCCAATAGGTTTTGTCAACCCCATTGCTCTTTGCATGGAGCTGTTTCACAGCCCCTCCTCTCTGCTCCCAATGTCAGATATAAGGGTCTCCTGGTTGGATACTACAGCTGTCACTCAGAGCAGGGGACGTGGGTTGTTGAGCAGTGACATGAAAACAATAAAATCTGAAAACCACTTATTATTTTCTTTGCACGTCACACATACTTGCTACTTTGTGTTGGTCTATCACATAAAATCCCAATAAAATACATTTAAGTTTCTGGGTGTAATGTGAAAGAATGCGGAAAACTTCAAAGGGTATGAATACTTTTTCAAGGCACTGTATATTACTAAAGCAGGCAGTGAAGAACCACTAAAAATACTATAAGGAAAATAATGTAGAATACAGATAAAGTTGGAGATAGAGAGACTATTTGCCAAACAGAGTTCTTTATTATATAAACTAGACATTATGCCGGTTACAATAACGGGCGCTAGAATTGGCCGGCGTGCAGAGAAATCATCACACCGCGTTCATGGACGGCGAGGGAGATGTTGAGCGGCTGTTGCTCAGGGTGTGGTCGGTGTGGGCAATGCGGAGGGCATGTGGGCAACGGCGTTGATGGGCTGGAGCGATTGCTCTGCGTGCCGGCCAATTCTAGCTCCCGTTATTGTAACGGGCATATTGTAGGGATAAACAGCTAACATAAATATCCATGTGGCCTGAGGTTCGCCGTGTTTTTATTGGCCGCCAGAACGCTCATGCGGGCGGTCCGGGCAGCCGGCACAATTGTGGGCGGTACCTGGGGCTTTTGGGGCGGCTTTGATGTTACCGCGCTGTTGCTGTGGGTGGTTCAGGAGGCCTGAGGTGCGCTGTGTTTGTATTGGCCGGCGGCGCACTGATGTGGGAGGTCCGGACGGCTGTGTGGTGCCTGCGATTCTATTGGCCGGTGAGGATAGTAAAAAGGTTAAAACTGATCGTGCTGGCCCTTTAAAAGGTAATGAGGGTTGTGGCGAAACCTCGCCACTGGGTTTTGGAGGGGCCTGGCTACTAGCCTCTTGCCCCAGGATTATGGGCCCTCTCATCAGCCAGGCCTCATTTGTTCACAAAGGACTTGGACTAACTTGAACTCCTGGTCTAATTTGTGCCATTTTGGGATGTTAAATGTCTGTGTATTGAAAAGGGTGGGACATTGTATACGTTGAGTAGGGAGGTCTGTTTCATTGTCTCTCTGTGTGTATTGGCGATGTCCTTTGTCCTGAGAGATAATTGAATTACTTCTCGGTTGACTCCAGGACAGAGGATATTGTGTATTCGCCTGCCTGTGATGATTGCATCAACCCAGTGTGAGGTAATTCTATCACGGGCAGAGGGGAGGATTTTGTGTGGGAGTGTCTGAGTGTATTGTACGTGGTTATTGGCTGTTTTTACAAAACCCTGTGGGTGGTAACCTTGTTGGAAGATGTGTATAAAATGCTTGTGTGTTAAAATAAAGAGAGTTCCTGTTTTTATACCTTCATGAAGTTTTGGCTCATGTTTGGGGAATGGGATAACTACACTCTTGGGGATTGCTATATCACAATACTCCTCTGAGTATAAGCTCGTGTAAGAGCTTGTTCCTGGTTCCTGTCTCTGCATTTAGGAGAGGTTCACCCACTGGAGCCTTGTCGTAGGTCCAGGGTGGGTAGGAGACGGCGAGACCTCCACCAAGCTTCGGCGGTTTGTGGCGTCTGCAGTGCTGACGGTGTCAAGTGGAGTGCGTGGAGTCCTCTGGAAGCACTAGGAGCATCTATCAACGGAGGTACCCGGTCGGGGTGCTAGGCGTTCCGTTACAAGGGTAGACAATGATGAGGAGAAAGCATATTTATTAAACATTTTTTACTCCACTCTATTCACAGAGGAAAAGGACAGGTGAAATGCTTTGAAAATTACCTGTCTGGCCAAGGAAGAATTGCAGCGCCATCTTAAAAAGATTAAAATAAACAAATCACATAGTTCAGATGGCATACACCCCTGTATCATAAGGGAATTAAGTATAGTAATAGATCAGTATTTCTAATTGTAACGGATCTCCTGGCACCCCGACCGGGTACCTCCATTGATGTTTGCTCCTAGTGCTTCCCGAGAACTCCAAGCACTCCGCTCGACACCGTAACCACCACAGGAACCAGGAACAGCTCTTACAAAAGCTAGTAGTGATAGCCAGGGGAGTATAGCAAATCTTCAGCGTATAGCAATCCCCAGTGTCGATCAGTTACCCAAACACCAGCCTCAACATGATGAAGGGTAAAACAGGAACTCTTTATTGAACACACAAGCATTGACTTATATACACATTTTCCAACAAGGGTACCACCCCCGTGGACCTGGTTGGGAACTGAGGACATAACATAGCAGCCAATCCTTTACAGTTTTACAGTTTAAACAGAAAAACTATACATTCAACAAACACAATGGCATTGTCTGTGACGCAATTAACAAACACAATGGCATTGCCTGTGACGCACTCAATAACAGAATAGGCATTGTCTTTGACGCAATCAACAAAATACAATTACCAAAACACAATGGGCTCTGCCTGTGATACAATTACCAAACATAATGGGCTAACTTAATCACTCACAGGCAGAAAACACACATTTTTCCCCAACACACAGAAACCACCTCAAAACCCCACATATCCCCATAATTTATACATTCATGGATAGCTCTGATCTGGGTAAACAACATATCCAAAAATCACCAAGATCCGAGCAGGGGTTCTCGAATTCCATGGAAGTCACATTTGGCCGACGGCAAGCATAGCTTTCCTGCCCAAAACAGTTCCACAAATTTAGGCTGTGCGGCCGGTCTGTCTTCTCCTTCAAAGTTAGTATATGGGCCATAATCCTGACGCAAGAGGCTGGCAAACAGGCCCCTCCAAAATCCAGTGGCGAGGTTAGTTTCGCCGCACTAATATTTAAGGACTCTATAATGACAGAGTCTGTTCAACATGATTGGTGCTTAGCAAATGGTGGTGCCAATATTCAAAAAGGGGTCAAAGAGGGATCCTAGAAACTATGGGCCTATAAGTTTAACCTCATGTTGGTAAAGTTTTTGGAGGTTTTCTAATAGATTCTTATTTGGAGTATCTGAATAAGTGGATAACTCCATATCGGCACAGGTTTATGAGGGATCAGTCCTATCAAACTAATCTGATAAGTTTATATGAGGAGGTTAATGCTAGACTGAACCAGGGTGAGTTGTATGCATCTTTATTTTTTCTAAAGCATTCAATACTATGCCACATAAAAGATTAATACACTGAGCCCTATGCCATTTAATGTATTTATAAATGCAATCTGGGCTATGATTAGGAATGAGCGTTCTTAAAGGGGTTCTTCGGGGAATTAAGAAAATCAAAATATTTAAAGGGACACTGACAGGGCCAAAAAGCATATTAAGGTGTATATATATGACCGTACACGTCTTATAAAGTGTATAAGAATCATGTAAGTATCCCACCTGTCCACCTTATAACTACAGTAATGTGAAGTTTTATAACCTGCTGGAATCGGGTTCAATCTGCCCAAGGGGCGGTGTTTCACCTCAGCTTGCGCCCAGCCAGCCTCGCCACAACTGCCGTTTGAAGCGCCGCCCAGCTCATCAATATTCACTTCGCTGGGCGGCTACTAGTGTCCCCGGCCATCTTCAGCGCATGCACCCGGCACCCTCACTGGCCGGGATCGCATCGCGCCTGCGCACAGTCTCATTCTCAGAGATTATGGTAGATATGATGTGTCCCCGTGCCTGGGCTGAAACTCCCTAAATTCCCTGAGATGGTGAAGAGGGGAAATAGGAGCAGCCTGCTCGCACAGAACCTGGATGGGAGAGATGACACAAAACAACCAAACTAAAACCACACTTATCTTTCTGAGCTGGAACAGACAACCTTCCTTCCTAGCTTCCAAGATCACAGTGATTCCTATTATCCGCTCAGAGCACTGGGATGGTGTGCTATTTAAACTAATGACCCCACCCAGTGCACCTGATGAGAGGCGGATCCAGCACGGCTCCAAAACAAACACTAAACTCGTGCTGCTATCCTGGCCGACCTCCACACATCGTCAGAGCGGGGCATGACAGTACCCTTCTACGGGTGACCTCCGGACACCCTGGACCAACCTTATCCGGATGGGACCTATGAAAAGCCCTCACCAGACGGCTGGCGTTGACATCAGCGCCGGAACCCACATCCTCTCCTCAGGGCCGTATCCCCTCCAGTGCACCAGGTACTGAAGGGAACCCCGAAGAACTCTAGAGTCGAGAATCCTGGAGATCTCAAACTCCTAGTTTCCCTCGACTAGAACAGGAGGAGGAGGAGGCAATGGCGATGGTTCCACCGGTTTCACGTATTTTTTTAGTAAAGACCTGTGGAACACATCATGGATCCTCCAAGTCTGCGGAAGATCCAGCCGAAACGCTACAGGACTAATCACCGCAGAAATTTTATACGGACCATTAAATCTTGGACCCAGTTTCCAAGATGGCACTCTCAATTTGATATTCTTAGTGGACAACCACACCAGATCACCCACACACAGGTCCGGACCAGTCACACGTCTCTTGTCAGCCATTCGTTTATACCTCTCATCCATCTTCTCCAAATTCCCTTGAATCCTCCGCCAGATGGAGGATAAGGCAGAAGAGAATCTCTCCTCCTCCCAGAGGAACTAGTCCCAGAAAAGGTACCAAACTGAGGATGGAAACCGTATGCGCCAAAAAATGGCGACTTACCCGTGGACTCCTGCCTACGGTTATTCAACGCAAATTCTGCTAAGGACAAGAATGAGGACCAGTCCTCCTGATTCTCAGCCACAAAACATCTCAAGTAGGTCTCCAGGTTTTGATTAGTACGCTCCATCTGACCATTCGACTGCGGATGAAAAGCTGAAGAGAATGAAAGTTGAATGCCAAGCCGAGAGCAGAACGCCCTCCAAAACCTGGAGACAAACTGCGTGCCCTTATCAGAGACCACATCCGAAGGAATACCATGCAATTTCACAATATTATCCACAAAAATCTGCGCAAGAGTCTTAGCGTTAGGCAGACTAGTTAGTGGTATAAAGTGAGCCATTTTACTGAAACGGTCAACTACCACCAAAATCACTGTTCTCCCGGAGGAACTCGGCAGATCCGTAATAAAGTCCATAGACAAATGCGTCCAAGGACGAGACGGAATAGACAATGGAAGAAGTGAACCAGCCGGTCGAGTATGAGCAACCTTTGACCGAGCGCAGGTTTCACAAGCTGCCACGTAATTCTCAATGCTCTTACGTAACCCTGGCCACCAGAACCTCCGGGATACTAGATCACAGGTGGACTTACCACCAGGATGTCCAGCGAGGACAGTATTGTGATGTTCCTTGAACACCTTGTATCGCAGGCCCTCAGGAACAAACAACCTACCTGGGGACAAGAACCAGGAGCCCCCTCCTGGGCTCCCAACACCTCCATCTCCAATTCGGCACAGGATCCTCTGAATCACCTCCCCCAGGAAAGTTGCGAGACAAGGCATCTGCCTTGATGTTCTTGACCCCTGGGCGAAAGGTAACCACAAAATTGAACCTGGTAAAAAACAGTGACATCTGGCCTGCCTAGGGTTCAGACGCTTGACAGATTGCAGGTAAGCCAAATTCTTATGGTCTGTATATACCGTAACGGGGTGAGACGCCCCCTCCAACCAGTGACGCCATTCCTCAAAGGCCAACTTGATAGCCAACAACTCTCTATCTCCAACATCATAATTCCTCTCGGCGACCAAGAGCTTCTTGGAGAAAAAGGCACACGGGACCCACTTGCCAGGAGATGAACCCTGTGACAGCACCGCTCCAACCCCCACCTCTGATGCATCGACCTCCACTACGAATGGCTGAGACACATCCGGCTGCACCAGAATGGGAGCAGACGCAAAACGCTCCTTAATAGCCGAAAAGGCCTGCAATGCCTCATCCGACCAGACAGAGACGTCGGCGCCCTTCTTGGTCATATCAGTGAGAGGTTTTACTATGGTAGAATAATTCAAAATAAATTTTCTATAATAATTCGTAAACCCCAAGAACCACATCAAAGCTTTCTGATTCTCTGGTCGGTCCCACTCCAGAACCGCCCGGACCTTTTCGGGGTCCATACGAAAACCAGAATCAGAAAGCAGGTATCCCAAGAACGAAAGCTCTTGCACAGCAAACAAACATTTCTCCAATTTGGCATATAATCTATTCTCCCGAAGGATCGTCAAAACCTGTCTCACATGATCCTGATGGGTCTTCAGATCAGGAGAATAAATTAAAATGCCATCCAGGTAAACTACTACGAACCTCCCCACCAAATGATGAAAAATGTCATTGACGAATCGCTGAAATACTGCTGGCGCGTTCGTCAACCCAAAAGGCATAACCAGGTTCTCAAAATGACCCTTGTGCGTATTGAAGGCCGTTTTCCACTCATCCCCCTCCTTGATTCTGATCAGATTGTAGGCACCTCTCAAATCCAACTTGGAGAAC
The DNA here is from genome assembly GCF_905171765.1 of Bufo bufo. Taxonomy (NCBI): domain Eukaryota; kingdom Metazoa; phylum Chordata; class Amphibia; order Anura; family Bufonidae; genus Bufo; species Bufo bufo. The sequence continues at coordinate 158,869,381 of NC_053393.1, read as the reverse complement.
ACCTTGGCTCCAACAATCTGATCAAAAAGATCAGAGATCAAAGGCAGGGGATATGGATCCCGGACTGTAATACGGTTCAATTCCCGGAAATCCAAACATGGTCTCAGTGATCCATCCTTTTTCTTCACAAAGAACAAACCTACTGCCACTGGAGACTTAGATGGTCTAATATGACCCTTTGCCAAACTCTCGGCGCATGACCTCTCTTTCGGGTTGAGAGAGGTTGTAAAGCCGAGACTTTGGCAACTTAGCCCCCGGAATGAGATTAACTGGACAATCATAGTCTCGATGAGGGGGCAATTCCTGAGCCCCACCCTCCGAAAAGACATCCGCAAAATCCGAGAGATACTGAAATAAAGCCGTAATTGACACACCAGAGATAGATGTGCCAAGACAATTATCCAAACAAAACTCACTCCAACCAATGATTTGTCTCGCTTGCCAGTCTATAATTGGGTTATGTCTAGTCAACCATGGCAACCCCAAAACTATAGGAGCTGGCAAATCCTTCATGACAAAACAAGAAATAATTTCAACATGTGAATCACCCACCTTTAAGTGAATACCATGAACAATGTGAGTAAGGCTCCTTTGAGAAAGAGGGGAAGAATCAATTGCAAAAACACGAATCTCGTTCTCTAAAGTGCAAGTACTTAGTCCTAGGTTTTGAAGGAAAAGAAAGTCAATTAGGTTTACCCCAGCATCACAATCAAGGAATACTTCAACAAAAACATTTTTTTACTCTAGCGCCACCATAGCTGGAAGGAGAAAACGGGAACTGCAGGGAGCTTGCATACCTGCCTGCTCCACCACACCATTCATACTACCAAGTGTCAGGGAAGTTTTTTTTTTTTTCTTTTCCACCTGTGGTTTAACATAAGGACAAGCAAAAATAAAATGACCCCTCTTTCCACAATAGTAACATAGTTTGTGCACTTTCCTAAAGTCTCTACTATCAGAATGGCAAGAAACCTGACCCAACTGCATGGGTTCCTCCGCTACCCCAGAGTTACCTGTAACATCACCCGGGGAGGCAGTAGAGACTAAACCACTCACAGAAGGGGTATCTTGTGCGGAGGGAGCCCTATATCTCTCTCTGATACGTCTATCTAGCCGTACTGCTAAAGACATGGCGTTCTCCAAGAGTCTGGGTATTCATGAAAAGCAAGGGCATCCTTTAATCTTTCAGATAACCCCTGACAAAACTGACTACGTAACGCGGGATCATTCCACTCTGATTCAGTAGCCCACCTCCTAAACTCAACACCGTAAGCCTCTGCAGTATGTTCCCCCTGAAACAAATTACGTAATCTCGACTCTGCCATAGAGACCCGATCTGGGTCATCGTAGATTAATCCCAGAGCCTTAAAAAATTCCTCCACTGACCGGAGGGCCCGAGAACCAGGTGGCAGAGAAAAAGCCCAGGATTGCGCGTCCCCTTTAAGCAGAGAAATAACTATACCTATCCTCTGACTCTGATCACCTGACGACGATGGACGCAGCCGAAAGTACAATTTGCAGGATTCTCTAAAATGGATAAAGTCATCCGTACCTCCTGAAAATCGATCAGGAAGAGCCACTTTAGGCTCCACACAAATTTGACCTGCACCAGCTGCCAGAGCATTCTGACACCGTGTGACCGAACCACGTAGCTCCAGAACCTCTAGGGATAGCCCCTGCAAGCGGTCAACCAGTGCTTCAATTGACGCCATCAAAAAACCGCTGAGTAATGGCAGTCACAGTAGGGCGGATTATAATGTCACGGCGGACGTGCACTCAGACTCACAAATAAACCACCAACCAGGCTCTGGGCGAGAGACAGGGGAAGGGTCACCTCCTAGCTAATCCCTGACCTCTTTCCCTGCACTGCTCAGCCCACATGCAGACCTTGGTGGTAGATATGATGTGTCCCCGTGCCTGGGCTGAAACTCCCTAAATTCCCTGAGATGGTGAAGAGGGGAAATAGGAGCAGCCTGCTCGCACAGAACCTGGATGGGAGAGATGACACAAAACAACCAAACTAAAACCACACTTATCTTTCTGAGCTGGAACAGACAACCTTCCTTCCTAGCTTCCAAGACCACAGTGATTCCTATAATCCGCTCAGAGCACTGGGATGGTGTGCTATTTAAACTAATGACCCCACCCAGTGCACCTGATGAGAGGCGGATCCAGCATGGCTCCAAAACAAACACTAAACTCGTGCTGCTATCCTGGCCGACCTCCGCACATCGTCAGAGCGGCGCATGACAGAACCCCTTTAAGGCTGTATTACACTGGCCGTTTTTTTTGGCCGATAATCACTAACGAACGTTCGCATGAACACTCTTTAGCAATCATCTTGCAGTGTAATACAAACGCTCATTCATCAGGCAATTCTGATAGTTAAGCATGCTTGCCGGCGAGAGATCGTGCTGTCTAATAGTGCTCTGCCGCCGGCATACCACTAGACAGTATGGGACGAGCGATGGCATAGCGATTACTCCTCCCCAAGCTGCGGAGGAGATCACTGCATGTAATAGCAGCGGTCTCCTCCGCTAGCAAGCAATTGCCAGGAGGGAACGCTTCCCTCCCGACAATCGCTTGCTCAATCGGCCTGTGTAATACAGGTTTTAGGAATGCTCGTTCCATATAACTGCCATGTGCAAAGTGCTGTTGATCTCCGGATGATATAGCAAACTGTCACGAGGGTATCAAGAGCCACGTCTGACTCCGTTATACCCGGGGTCAGGAAGTCGCAGCGGGTGGCTGCGCGCTCTATATCTAAAGATCATGGTGTTTCTTAGTTATTGTTTTCTGTGTTTGCCTTGCTATCCTTTTTGTCTCTCTCAGGGATCCGTAGCTTCTCCTCCTCAGCTGTTTCGTGTCTGCCACTCCCTACCTCCTTATATTCTCCCCTCACACTTCTCTAGTTGCCAGTTATAGAGCTTCCTGCCTGGACATCTATACTGACCCACTGGAGTGGTTAATCCTGGTTGTTGTTCCTGTGTGCTACCCTCCGGATCCCTGTTTGGCTTATTGTTGTCTCCTGTTGTCGCCCACCTGGGAATATATGTTGAGTCTGTGTTGTCTGTCCTCCCCTTGGTGTTTTCCCTTAGAGTTAGTGGTGCGGACTAGTGTTCCCATCGCCCTGTTCACTACTTAGGGCTCAGCTCAGGGAAAGCCAGGGCTTTAGGCACGTGATCGGCGTACGGGTGAGGAACCCGTCTAGGGACGTCAGGGCAGCCAGGTGCCAGCCGCCAGGTGAGTCAGGGGTCACCATCTTCCCTCTCACTTGGGCAGGGCCTTCCTCGTTCCCTCCCTCTGTGTCACGTATGTGATAGCCACGCCGACCGTGATATTATAACTAGCCTTTACTTTTTGAGAAAAAATAAATAAATAAATAATTTTTTTTAATTTTTTGTTTGTTGTTTTTTTTTCTCTCTCTACTTAGAATCCAATATGGATCCTATTGATGCCTTGGCAGAACAGCTTCAACAGCAGCAAGTGCAGCAGACCGCACCCCCAGCGGTTGCTATGGGTAACCAGGTTGTCACTGAACCCAAGGTTGCTCTTCCCGACAGATTTTCTGGGGGAAAGGACAAATTTGCAACGTTCCGTGAGGCCTGCAAATTATATTTTAAGTTGCGCCCTTACTCCTCAGGTCATGAAGAACAGCGGGTTGGGATTGTCATTTCCCTGCTTCAGGGGGATCCGCAATCCTGGGCGTTCTCGTTACCCCCTGGTTCTCAGGCTCTTCGGTCAGTGGAGGGATTTTTTGGGGCTTTGGGTCTCATATATGATGACCCTGACCGAGTCGCCCTGGCTGAGTCGAAGTTACGGAGACTCCTACAGGGAGATCGGTCAGCAGAGGAATATTGCTCAGAGTTCCGTAGGTGGGCTACGGATACTCAGTGGAACGACCCGTCTCTCAGGAGTCAGTTCTGCTCTGGGTTATCTGAAAGGGTTAAGGATGCACTGGCGCTGTATGAGACCCCCCTTTCCCTTGATGCTGTTATGTCCCTCTCTATCAGAATAGATAGACGTCTTAGGGAGAGATCGAAAATTCCGGAGCAATTGGTTACCTCTCCCAAGCAACAGTCAGCCTGTACTGACTTAGATGAGCCTATGCAGCTAGGCGGAACTTCTCGTCAGGTCCGTCCTCCCGAGATTCGCCGTAGGGGGGGGCTTGTTTTTTCTGTGGGGGGAGGGGTCATTTCATTAATGTCTGTCCCTCCTTTCTCAAAAACAAAAGACCGTCGGAAAACTACTAACCCCGGGCTGTGCGGAGGATGTCAGCCGGGGGGTATACGTTTCCTCCATACGAACATCTCAATTTGTGTTACCAGCGGTCATTGTTTTTGGTGTTAAGACGGAGTCTATTTCTGTTTTTCTAGACAGTGGAGCAGGGGTAAACTTGATTGATGCCCATTTTGCCCGCACTATGGGTTTGTCTCTCTGTACGCTGCAGAGACCTATTCCCGTATTCGCTATAGATTCTGCTCCTCTGTCTCAGAGAAACCTCACCCACATTGTTCGTAATTTACACCTTCGGGTAGGGGACCACCATAATGAGTGTCTTTCATGTTACGTTCTGGAGGGCCTTCCCTCTCCGGTGGTATTGGGTCTTCCCTGGTTGGTAGCGCACAATCCAGTGGTGGATTGGCAGGCCAGGGAGATATTGGAGTGGAGTGAGCATTGCAGAGAGAATTGCTTAAATAACAATTGCTTAATCGCCTCCATAGCTTCCCTACCTACATTTATTTCGGACTTTGAGGACGTTTTTTCTGAAAAGGGTTGTCAGAAACTACCACCTCATCGTCCTTATGATTGCCCGGTTAACCTGATTCCCGGGGCAAAATTACCCAAGTCCAGGTTGTATAATCTTTCGGGTCCCGAGAGACAAGCCATGAAAGATTATATCTCCGAGAGTCTGGCTAAGGGACACATCAGACCCTCTTCTTCACCCGTGGCTGCAGGGTTTTTCTTTGTTAAAAAGAAAGATGGGGGCCTGCGTCCTTGCTTAGATTTCCGTGAGTTAAACCAGATAACCATCCGTGACCCATACCCTCTTCCTCTCATTCCTGACCTTTTTAATCAGATTGCGGATGCTAAGTGGTTCTCCAAACTTGATCTTAGGGGGGCCTACAATCTGATTCGTATCAGAGAAGGGGATGAGTGGAAGACAGCTTTTAACACCCCTGAGGGGCATTATGAAAATCTTGTTATGCCTTTCGGTCTGACCAATGCCCCTGCTGTCTTCCAACATTTCGTTAATGATATTTTTAGTCATCTCATCGGCAGGTTTGTAGTCATATACCTAGATGATATCTTAATTTATTCGGCTGATCTGAAAACACATGAGGTGCATGTCAGGCAAGTACTGCAGGTCCTACGGACGAATAAGTTATATGCGAAAATTGAAAAATGTGTCTTCGCTGTTCAGGAATTACAGTTCCTGGGATATCTATTATCTGCTTCAGGTTTCCGCATGGATCCTGGGAAGGTCCAGGCAATTTTAGATTGGGATCTTCCTGAGAACCTTAAAGCCCTACAACGGTTTTTGGGTTTCGCTAATTTCTATAGAAAGTTCATTAAAAATTATTCAGTGATCGTTAAACCCCTTACCGACATGACTAGGAAGGGGACGGATTTTTCCAAATGGTCTGACGCCGCTAAAGATGCATTTTCCTCTCTAAAGGAGAGGTTTACCTCGGCACCTGTTCTAATTCAACCTGATGTCTCCCAGCCTTTTATTGTCGAGGTAGATGCGTCAGAGGTGGGAGTGGGAGCTGTATTGTCTCAGGGTCCGTCTCCTGGCAAATGGCGTCCTTGCGCTTTCTTTTCCAAAAAATTATCTTCTGCAGAGAAGAATTATGATATTGGAAATAGGGAACTGTTGGCGATTAAACTGGCGCTTGAAGAGTGGCGTCACTTCTTAGAGGGAGCAATCCACCCTGTCACGGTGATTACGGATCACAAGAACCTTCTGTACCTAGAATCGGCTAAACGTCTCACCCCTAGACAAGCTAGGTGGTCGCTATTCTTTACCAGATTTAACTTTGTAATCACCTATCGTCCTGGGGCAAAAAATACCAAGGCAGACGCATTATCTCGTAGTTTCCCTGGAGGGGGTAATGTTTGTGATCCGGTACCTATTTTACAAAGAGGAGTGGTTGTCTCTGCTGTACACTCTGTTCTAGAGGGAAAGGTGTTAGAGGCTCAGGGGGACGCCCCGGCCTCTTGCCCCTCAGAGAAATTGTTTGTACCGTTAAACCTGCGTCTTGAATTATTAAAAGAACATCATAATTCGGCACTTGCTGGACACCCGGGTAGTAAAGCAACCTTGGAGCTTTTATCTCGTCGTTTTTGGTGGCCAAGGTTGCGTCAGGATGTAATGGATTTCGTGTCTACTTGTTCTACTTGTGCACGCGCGAAAGTCTCTCATACACGTCCAGCAGGGTCTTTATTGCCACTTTTCATTCCCAATAGGCCATGGACACATCTGTCTATGGATTTCATCACTGACTTACCGTTGTCGGCGGGTAAAACAGTTATCTTGGTAGTAGTAGACAGGTTTAGCAAAATGGTACACTTTATTGCGCTACCCGCACTTCCTAATGCTAAAACTCTCGCTCAGGTGTTTATCAGTGAAATCGTGAAGCTTCACGGGGTCCCTTCCGATGTGGTTTCGGATCGGGGAACCCAGTTTATTTCTAAGTTTTGGAAAGCTTTTTGTTCTCGTTTGGGGGTTCACTTGTCCTTTTCCTCAGCTTTCCATCCTCAGTCGAATGGACAGACTGAGCGTACCAACCAAAACCTAGAAACATATTTAAGGTGTTTTGTGTCTGAAAACCAAGAGTTGTGGTCATCATACTTACCGTTAGCTGAGTTTGCCATAAATAATCATTATCAGGAGTCCACTGGCAAGTCACCATTCCTTGGTGCATACGGTTTTCATCCCCAATTTTGTACTTTCAAAGAGGGGGGGTCTTCTGGGGTTCCCGAAGAGGAAAGGTTTTCTTCATCTCTTTCATCGGTATGGCAGAAGGTGCAAGTTAACTTGAAAAAGATGAGTGGTAAATATAAATGCATGGCCGATAAGAAACGGTCGCCAGGTCCGGACCTAGGAGTGAATGACTATGTGTGGTTGTCTACTAGGAATATTAAGTTGAAGGTTCCTTCTTGGAAACTGGGTCCTAGGTTCATTGGTCCCTATAAAATAGTAGCCGTCATTAACCCTGTGGCTTTTCGCCTGGAGCTACCTCAGACTTTTAAGATCCATAACGTCTTCCATAAATCGTTACTCAAGAAGTATGTTCCACCTCTAGAACCATCGCCGCTGCCACCTCCTCCTGTTATTGTGGATGGTAATCTGGAGTTTCAAATAGCCAGAATTGTTGATTCTCGTCGGGTCCGCCGCTCTCTTCAGTATCTTGTGCATTGGAGGGGTTACGGTCCCGAGGAAAGAATGTGGGTTCCAGCGTCAGAGGTAAACGCCAACAGGTTAATTCAGACTTTCCATGCCTCTCATCCGGAGAGACCTGGTCCTGAGTGTCCGGAGGCCCCTCGTGAAAGGGGGGGTACTGTCACGAGGGTATCAAGAGCCACGTCTGACTCCGTTATACCCGGGGTCAGGAAGTCGCAGCGGGTGGCTGCGCGCTCTATATCTAAAGATCATGGTGTTTCTTAGTTATTGTTTTCTGTGTTTGCCTTGCTATCCTTTTTGTCTCTCTCAGGGATCCGTAGCTTCTCCTCCTCAGCTGTTTCGTGTCTGCCACTCCCTACCTCATTATATTCTCCCCTCACACTTCTCTAGTTGCCAGTTATAGAGCTTCCTGCCTGGACATCTATACTGACCCACTGGAGTGGTTAATCCTGGTTGTTGTTTCTGTGTGCTACCCTCCGGATCCCTGTTTGGCTTATTGTTGTCTCCTGTTGTCGCCCACCTGGGAATATATGTTGAGTCTGTGTTGTCTGTCCTCCCCTTGGTGTTTTCCCTTAGAGTTAGTGGTGCGGACTAGTGTTCCCATCGCCCTGTTCACTACTTAGGGCTCAGCTCAGGGAAAGCCAGGGCTTTAGGCACGTGATCGGCGTACGGGTGAGGAACCCGTCTAGGGACGTCAGGGCAGCCAGGTGCCAGCCGCCAGGTGAGTCAGGGGTCACCATCTTCCCTCTCACTTGGGCAGGGCCTTCCTCGTTCCCTCCCTCTGTGTCACGTATGTGATAGCCACGCCGACCGTGATACAAACGTTCTTTCATTGGCTGAAAGAATCACTGGTGCAAACACCTAAATAATTGTTCTGGGCAGCAATCAGCTGCCCAGAAACACTGATTCTCTATCGGGGACGAGTGATCACTGTAGCAAACCCTCAACCCCATACAGTGGAGGTGATTACAGCATGTAACTGCAGCTCTCACCTCCTCTGACATGCAGGCAGTTATTGGGAACAAACGGATTGTTCACAAAAATTTTGCCTGCTGTGTCGGGCCATGTGAAGGGGCCTTTACAAACTACTGTATTGTACTGTGTTACTATGACAGACTCCTTTTAAGATTATGTTTTACTTGTAATTTTTTTTTTTACATACAATAGACAACTAAAGCTTGTTGATCCCTATATTTCTTAGCTCTTGGCAGTTACCCTGGTTATGCTGCCGAATACAAACTACCACTGGTCTTATACTACATGTTATTGTACATGTACTCATTGTATAGTACCAGGCACAAGCAGGTCTGACCACAAAATTCATAACACATATTTTCAGTTTCTCCAGGCCAAGGAAATAAATCTGCATGGCCAGATGTTTGGAATCTATCTATTAGCGTGCTTTCTTAAAGGGAATGCCTCATCCATGGAATTCTAGTTTCATAAATTAGATGAAAGAAATACTGAGGCAGATTTACTAAACCTGTATAAGATATAGACAATGTAAACTTAGACTAGACAGTTTAAAATTGTACCAGATTTATCACGGTGGCTGATGCTAGATGTTAAATGTAGCGCACTTTTAGACTGTCTAGTCAAAGTTTAAACCATCTATTAGTTGATTTAACTGTGCAAGAATTTTGCAGCATATATCTGGCGCAAATTTGGAGCATGGTGTTGCATGTTAGGCCATGCCCTTCTCCTGTGAAATCCTTTATGTGCAAAGCCACGCTCCAAGTGATTTTGCCTGTTTTTTGTTTTTTTTGCAGAGTAGGCATTTGTGCCAAATTTATAACGTATTTGCTCCATTTTTTGTGACATGCCTCCAGATTTATCATTGTGGCTTTTTGTAAAAAGTTCCAAGTGTACTCCAGCCCCTGGTGGCATACAAACTGACAGCACCTTAGTAATAAATATGGTTACACTTTAGACTGAAAAATCCATAAGTATTTTAGTAACATAGTAACATAGTTTATAAGACTGAAAAAAGACATCTGTCCATCCAGTTCGGCCTGTTATCCTGCAAGTTGATCCATAGGAAGGAAAAAAAAAACTGAGGTAGCAGCTAATTTTCCCCACTTAAGGGGGAAAAAATTCCTTCCCGGTTCCAATCAGGCAATCAGAATAACTCCCTGGATCAACGACCCCTTTCTAGTAGCTATAGTCTGTAATATTATTACACTCCAGAAATACATCCAGGCCCCTCTTGAACTCTTTTAGTGAACTCACCATCACCACCTCCTTAGGCAGAGAGTTCCATAGTCTCACTGCTCTTACCGTAATGAATCCTCTTCTGTGTTTGTGTACAAACCTTCTTTCCTCCAGACACAGAGGCTGTCCCCTCGTCACAGTCCTGGGGATAAATAGGTGATGGGAGAGATCTCTGTACTGACCCCTGATATATTTATACATAGTTATTATATCTCCCCTCAGTCGTCTTTTTTCTAAAGTGAATAGCCCTAATTTTGATAATCTTTCAGGATACTGTAGTCCCCCCATTCCAGTTATTACTTTAGTTGCCCTCCTCTGAACCCTATCCAGCTCAGCTATGTCTGCCTTGTTCACAGGAGCCCAGAACTGTACACAGTACTCCATGTGTGGTCTGACTAGTGATTTGTAAAGTGGCAGGACTATGTTCTCATCACAGGCATCTATGCCCCTTTTGATGCAACCCATTATCTTATTGACCTTGGCAGCAGCTGCCTGACACTGGTTTTTGCAGCTTAGTTTGCTGTTCACTAAAATTCCTAGGTTCTTTTCCATGTCAGTGTTACCCAGTGCTTTACCATTTAGTAAACCCAGCGGCGCTGGCAGTAGCGCCGCGGCTATCTCGCTGTTTACCGCAGGCCCAGTGACGTCACGACTAGTATCACTGGCCTGGGCGGAACAAAGTTCTGTTGTGTCCCCGAACCTTCACATCTGTTCTGTCAGGTCTATTGGTTAATACTAAGTCCAGTATGGCCGTCCTTTTAGTCGGGTCCTGAACCAGTTGTGTAAGGTAATTGTCTTTGGTTATTGCCAAGAACCTGTTTCCTTTAAAAGTGTACAGGTTTCAGTTTTCCAGTCTATATCTGGGTAGTTGAAGTCCCCCATAATAACCACCTCATTATGATTTGCCGCCTCGTCTATCTCGTTTAGTAGTAGATTTTCTGTGGACTCTGGTATATTAGGTGGTTTATAATAAACTCCTATTAGTATTTTATTATTGTTTTTGCCTCCATGTATTTCTACCCACAGTGACTCCACATGTTCATGTCCCTCACTTATATCTTCTCGGACTGTGGGCTTTAGACAAGACTTTACATAAAGGCAGACCCCTCCCCCTCTCCGGTTTTTGCAATCTTTTCTAAACAGACTGTAACCCTGTATGTTAACCACCCAGTCATAGCTATCATCCAGCCATGTCTCAGTTATTCCCACTATGTCATAGTCCTCCTCACACATCACTAATTCCAGTTCACCAGTTTTATTAGTCAGGCTTCTGGCATTAGTATACATACAATTAAGAGGTTTATGTATATTGTTTACCCTACACTTGCCTTCTGAACTGTTCTAGTCCCTCCTTTCATTCCTCCCCCAGTCCCACTACCTTGCCCCCGTTCTCTATATATCTTCCCATCCTATAATGTAATTACCCTCCCCAGTCCCTAGTTTAAACACTCCTCCAACCTTCTAACCATCTTTTCCCCCAACACAGCTGCCCCTTCCCCATTGAGGTGCAGCCCATCCCTACGATAGAGCCTGTAGCTGACAGAGAAGTCGGCCCAGTTCTCCAGGAACCCAAACCCCTCCTTCCTACACCAGTTCTTGAGCCACTTGTTAACCTCCATAATCTCCCGCTGCCTTTCTTGTGTGGCTCATGGTACAGGTAGTATTTCGGAAAACACTACCTTTGAGGTCCTTGCCCTAAGCTTGTGACCTAAATTCCTAAAATCATTTTTAAGGACGTTCCACCTACCTCTAACTTTGTAATTGGTTTCGATATGGACCATGACCGCTGGATCTTCTCCAGCCCCTCCCAGTAATCTGTCAACCCGATCCACGATATGCCGCACTCGAGTGCCAGGAAGACACTGTTCGACGATCCCGGTCTTTTTGACAGATTTCCCTATCTGTACCCCTAATAATCGAGTCTCCCACTACCAGCACCTGTCTGTTCTGCCCTGCACCCCTAGTCTCCTGCTTACTGGAGCTGACATTCCCCTGACTGGAAGAGGAAGGGTCCGGCTGCAGCAGTGCTCTCCCTGAACTGACATCCCCCTCATCTACCAACCTTGCAAACTTGTTGGGGTGTGTCAAATCAGGGCTAGCCTCCCTGGCACTCTTTCCTCTACCCCGCTTTCTAACTGTTATCCAGCTAGCTACCTCACTTTCCTGAGCCTCCTCACTACCACCCTCTTCCACATCTATCCCATAGAGTGCTAGCTCAGTAAGCAGCAAACTCTTTTCCAAATTGTCAACGCTTCTCAGTGTTGAAACTCACCTGGTTAGATACTTGATGTGCGATTCCAAATGGGCAATTTGCTCACATTTTGAACAAAGATATGCACCCTCAAACAGCTGTTCCAGGACTGCATACATTAGATAAGATGTGCACTGGACCGCGCTATCAATAATGGAACACATACTAAATGGGGATTACGCAAGAAAAGAGAAAAAATACAATATAGTGCAGTGATAAGAATCTAACTTGCTGTAGTCCCCTCCTAAAGTCCCTGAATCTCAAGTCACGTAATCTAAAGTCACACACTTAATACAAACACACACTTGAACTCAAACACGCGAAAGCTCACAAACTCATCTTGTTTGACTGCTTGTATAAGTGCAGCTCACAAACCAGACTGCTTTTTTTCCTCTGGATTTTGTGCAACATTTTGAAATAGTCACATATTAACACACTGCCCATGGTGTCAAGCATGCATAATATACGGTGTATCTGGTGCACGCCATATGCAGCAGAATTCTGGCATGTGTTAGTAAGTCTGCCTTAACGTCTTTATTTTTATTTTTTTTATGTTGTGGCTATGTATCTCAGCTATGTATTTCACTGCCCTCAATTATGAAAGAGTTGACCAGATTTGGTCACTTAGTGAGTTATCGGGGTTGCACCATGGTCCTGTGCAGCGGTACATGCCTACATTGGGCACGTGATCCAAGCCTGGGGTTAGAACCCACAGTGCATGCATGAGTCTGAGTCTCTCTCCACAGCACTAGTAAGATAGCCTTTTTAAGTAACTGTTATGTGAATCTTTCCAAAACAGGGGCACTATATATGTCTCTTCCTAGGAGCAACGTAACAGCGAGGAACAGAACTTCCCCTTTAAATGGATAAACTGTTCTATAAAATATTCAGGGATCAATATGCCTTCTTTTCTGTAACAGCTCTGTTCAAACCTTTTCTTGGTCTGGTCATACCAGGGTCCTAAAGATGGATGTTCTCCCATGGTTTCTTTATATTTTTCAGGCTTTACCCATTAGACCCCGGCCATATTCTTTAGACAATTGCAGTCAGCTTTCAGTAAGTTTATTTGGGTAAATAGATGGGGCAGGAAAAGTTTTTGGATATTGTTCTGTCCTCAGGTCTTAAGAGGTGTGGGGCTACCTAACCCTAAGCTATACAATACTGCATCAATTCTCCTTCAACTTTGACAGGCATTTTCATGGGAAAATGAAACAGTGGGTGGGTATTGAGATGGACTTGGTTCACCCTTAACTAAATAGTTTGCCATGGTCGTCAGTAGAGATGAGTGAATTTCATGTTATGAAATTCGTTCATGCTTCGTTTTTGTGGTAAAAGCAGAAATGTGTTATGGATTCCGTTACCACGGACCATAACGCAATTCTATGACTGAATGCATATCGGAATGCCTTTAGAGGCATTCCGTTATTCCTTCCGTCATAATAGAAGTCTATGGCCTGCATAACAGATCCGTCCCGTTTCCGTTATGCGGGAGAGGACTCCCCTGCATAACAGAAACGGGACAGATTCGTTATGCAGGCCATAGACTTCTATTATGACTTTAGATGCATTCCGTTATGCATTCTGTCATAGAATTGCGTTATGGTCCGTGGTAACGGAATCCATTGCGCAATTCTGCTTTTACCACTAAACGAAGCGTGAACGAGTTTCGAAATATGAAATTCGCTCATCTCTAGTCATCAGCTTCCAACAGGACATTTGGAACATCTCATTCCCTTTTCCCATCGAGTCTCCTGGATATCTGGGATAGGTTGTTGGCTAAGCAGTTTGTATCTAAGAACAATGGTCCCTTGGCTTTTTGGAATATTTATCTTCTTCAGAGACAGGCTTGCATGCTCAACTGCACAGCTATTGGGTAATTCTAGAGAGCTTTCCACCTTTCTTACTTTTTAGGATTTATTGAATAAATCAGAAGTGACATATCTGTTTTATGTAGATGACATGATTTTCCACTGTCTACTGATGTTTTCTATTGCTTGTCTGTTCACTTGGTCTGTAGGACCTATGACAACTCTGTGTGTCATTGGTCTTCTGTTGTTTATTCTGATATATTCTTTGCATTATAATTTTTAGAAAACTAATAAAAATGGATTAAATATAATTGATGAAGTTATTTTTAATTGAAGGACCACACTTCCTTCCTGTATTGTCCGCAAGATTTATTATTAAGTATTGGTGGGAACACCAGACAAGACCCCAAACAAGACCACAAATTAAGTAATTAAGATTCCAGACCAGAACTCTTTCAGACCACAAACTAGACCTCTAAAATTAATTGACATCCCAGACCAGACCCCTAAAATTAATCAGACCACAGAATAAGGCCTCCTGCACATGACCGTATCTGTTTTTGTGGTCCGCAAATTACGGATACCAGCCAAGAGCCTGCCCCCAATTTTTTTTCTCCTTCAGAAATGTCCTATCCTTGTCCTCAAAACAGACAAGAATAGGACATGTTCTATTTTTTTGCAGGGTCGTTGAACATCTGTGTGCTGTCGACATCTTTTGCAGCCCCATTGAGATGAATGGGTCCGCATCCGATCCGCAAAAAACACAGACTGGAAACAAAAACTACAGCCGTGTGCATGAGCCCTAATTCTGACCCCAGACCAGACACCTAAAATTAATTTAGACCCCAGAAACCTAAAATTCATTCCAATCTCAGACCCTTAAGATTAATCAAACCTCAGATTAATTCAAGCCTTAGGACAGACATTTAATTTAATTTTGAGGCTATATGCAGTGGATTATAATATGGACATTTTGGGCTGTCACCCATAGCCAGAAGCCTCCAAAAGTGTCCAAAGATGTGATTTGATTGTATTATTTGTCATGAATGATGACAAAAACTGAAAATGCTTTGTGTAATGATCCCTGACACACAGATTTGATGCTCATTGCGGTTTTATCAGTTGTTGTTTTTTTTAAGTCATAGCAAAGCCTGCAACAAAACTGTTTTGTGCAATGATCCACAGGACCTGCAGAAGGACCTTTACTGATTAGGGCCACATCACTGTGAGTGCAGTTACTGTCAAAAACACACACAGATAAGGTCACACAACCATATCCTTGCACGTCCTGAAGCAAAAGGGGAGAGCAGCAAGGAGGCAGAGGAGGTCAGTGTGAGCTGTTATATGTAAATGTATGTGGTCTGGTTTGAATTTATTTAATGGGGTCTTCATTTTTTTAAGGGGTTTGCTCAGGGTCTGTATCTTTTCTGGAGACTATTTTTTTCTGGGTCTCGTCTGGAGTCTGAATTTAGGGGTTTGGTAAAGGGTCTGAATTTATTTGTGCAGCTATAGAGGCTGGAGATGGCTGCAGAAATGAGGAACCAAAGATGTCTAGGCATCAAACTCTGCAGTCATCACAGAGGTCAGCAGTCTGGGTTATATATATTTTTTTTACTAAACTTTACTTAGGTTTTTCTAAGAATTTTCTCAGCATGAATTCTTCTACTTGAGATATTTCCATGCAACTAAACCGCCCGTGTATTTTATCTTCAAACATCAAAATTGTGCATTGTGTCTGGTTACCCAATTTGCTTTTATCGTCCAATTTTGTTCTGTGCTGTTTGAATGCTGAAGACCCTCCCCTGCTGACCTAACAAAGATTTTTTCCTATGATTTAGTCTAAATTACTACCACCACATCTGTCCCTTTGTCACCAGTGTCATCACTAGAGAACCACTAGGTGGTGTCCTGGGGAAAAGATTCTGTTTTCCACCCCCATCTTAAAGAGTCACTGTATATTCACACAATTTCATTTCATTCAATAGACAATGGTGTAACTAGCAAATTTCTAAATCACTTCATTTAAAAAATATGCCTGCATTCACCTGAAAAAAAAGCCATAAAGTCATGGCCACTCACTTCCAAGTTGCAGTCCACTGCCTGTTGCCAGGAAATATCTTTCCCTAGTAACAGAAGACAGCTCACAGGAAGTGGGGGCGTGTCAGAGGTAGCTGAGATCCCGATAAAAGAACTGCTTCTACATTGCTTTTGAATTCACAGCAGCATCCAGCATTTCTGTAAGCTCTGGAGCTGAAAACAAACATAGTGAGAAGTAAAGGGAGACACACTCTGGCTTCTGAGAGAAATTCATCTAGCTGTGCAGCTGAAACGGAATAATATGGCTAAAAACGCATTAGGGAAGCCCAAGAAAGACCTGTTCATTTACAGTTATGATTGTACAAATAAGCACAGCCATTATGCAAACTTTTTTTTTTTTAAAGCTCAGGTACGCTTTAGGCTTAACTCTGTTTGCTACACCATCTGATTCCACTATGGGAGGCACCCACTATGACACAGAAACCTTAAGGATAAAAGGTTTTCACCATCAGCTGGGTTTAGATTAACTACCTGGCACCTATGGCACCTCCACGTGTCCAAGCGGTTTTAAACAGTTGTCTTTTACAGACTCCATTCCCCCTTTAGCCATAGCCTCAAATGACACAGAGAGGTCACGCCTTTGCTTGCAACACTGTAGAGTCTGTACATAGTATCATTATTTGCCCTGGCAAGGCTCTCAGCAGCAAGTGATAAACTTACTTTTGACACATTCGTTACTGATATGAACTGATATACAATATGAAAATGCAGTTGTCACTTTACTTAACTTAACTTAACTTCTATTGAAAATTAGGTCAGTATTAGGATACATTCACACCGTTTTTGGTAAACACATTCAGCATATGTGCTGGGTAAGCTCCTGGTGAATACGCTAAACTCCTAGGCCACCAATCCTCTATATCAGACAAAGGCTACCTCCATCTTTAGATCTGGGGAGCTAATATCACAATGCACTGCGCTCGTTGGACAACACAGATGCTCCGGCTGACCCCACATTCTCTCCAAATATGAGAGGGATCAAGGCAACAGGCAGACTCAGAAGGAGAACATAGAGACCAGGGGAGAGAACAATACAGGAATTGGCAGTATAAGTGACCGGTCACCCTCATCTCCCTTTACAAGACTGGTGACATCCCGAGCACCCCTTTGAGTTGAAGAAACTAGCTGATTGCTGCGGCAACCACACATACACCCAGAGTCGGACTGGGGTGCCTAGGGCCCATCAGTAAAATTTATTTTGAGGGCCCACTGTAAACGGATATGCAGGGGTGGGATTAAAATTTTCAACAACAGGTTCCCTACTCAACGGCGAACACTCGGCGTCACAGTAACAACACATGTTTACAAATACATACACCATATACAGTATATGCAACACACATACACATAAATACACCATATACAGTCAGGTCCATAAATATTGGGACATCGACCCAATTCTAACATTTTTGGCTCTATACACCACCACAATGGATTTGAAATGAAACAAACAAGATGTGCTTTAACTGCAAACTGTCAGCTTTAATTTGAGGGTATTTACACCCAAATCAGGTGAACGGTGTAAGAATTACAACAGTTTGCATATGTGCCTCCCACTTGTTAAGGAACCAAAAGTAATGGGACAGAATAATAATCATAAATCAAACTTTCACTTTTTAATACTTGGTTCAAAATCCTTTGCAGTCAATTACAGCCTGAAGTCTGGAACGCGTAGACATCAAGAGACGCTGAGTTTCATCCCTGGTGATGCTCTGCCAGGCCTCTACTGCAACTGTCTTCAGTTCCTGTTTGTTCTTGGGGCATTTTCCCTTCAGTTTTGTCTTCAGCAAGTGAAATGCATGCTTAATCGGATTCAGGTCATGTGATTGACTTGGCCATTGCATAACATTCCACTTTTTTCCCTTAAAAAACTCTTTGGTTGCTTTTGCAGTATGCTTTGGGTCATTGTCCATCTGCACTGTGAAGCGCCGTCCAATGAGTTCTGAAGCATTTAGCTGAATATGAGCAGATAATATTGCCCGAAACACTTCAGAATTCATCCTGCTGCTTTTGTCTGCAGTCACATCATCAATAAATACAAGAGAACCAGTTCCATTGGCAGCCATACATGTCCACGCCATGACACTACCACCACCATGCTTCACTGATGAGGTGGTATGCTTAGGATCATGAGCAGTTCCTTTCCTTCTCCATACTCTTCTCTTCCCATCACTCTGGTACAAGTTGATCTTGGTCTCATCTGTCCATAGGATGTTGTTCCAGGACTGTGAAGGCTTTTTTAGATGTCGTTTGGCAAACTTTAATCTGGCCTTCCTGTTTTTGAGGCTCACCAATGGTTTACATCTTGTGGTGAACCCTCTGTATTCACTCTGGTGAAGTCTTCTCTTGATTGTTGACTTTGACACACATACATCTACCTCTTGGAGAGTGTTCTTGATCTGGCCAACTGTTGTGAAGGGTGTTTTCTTCACCAGGGAAAGAATTCTTTGGTCATCCACCACAGTTGTTTTCCGTGGTCTACCGGGTCTTTTGGTGTTGCTGAGCTCACCGATGCGTTCCTTCTTTTTAAGAATGTTCCAAACAGTTGTTTTGGCCATGCCTAATATTTTTGCTATCTCTCTGATGGGTTTGTTTTGTTTTTTTCAGCCTAATGATGGCTTGCTTCACTGATAGTGACAGCTCTTTGGATCTCATCTTGAGAGTTGACAGCAACAGATTCCAAATGCAAATAGCACACTTGAAATGAACTCTGGACCTTTTATCTGCTCATTGTAATTGGGATAATGAGAGAATAACACACACCTGGCCATGGAACAGCTTAGAAACCAATTGTCCCATTATTTTTGGTTCCTTAACAAGTGGGAGGTACATATGCAAACTGTTGTAATTCCTACACCGTTCTCCTGATTTGGATGTAAATACCCTCAAATTAAAGCTGACAGTCTGCAGTTAAAGCACATCTTGTTCGTTTCATTTCAAATTCATTGTGGTGGTGTATAGAGCCAAAAATGTTAGAATTGTGTCGATGTCCCAATATTTATGGACCTGACTGTACATGGTACACATACATAAATACACTATATATATATATATATAAACTACACACACATACCACTCAACTAAGGAGCTAAACTCTCAGCGGTGCGCGAAACAATGCAAGTGTACATCTCCAGCTGCCCTGCCGCTGCCAGAGCACCAGATCGGGACTCAGTCGGTAACATGGTTCTCCGATCCAGTTGTAATTTTAACAATCGGATCTGATGAACTGGGGGAAACTGGCTGAATCCCATGCCTGCCTAAATGCAAACATTACCTGCTCACGCAGCGGCAGACATCAACAAGACACTCAAAACTTTTGATTATTGGGTCCTGGCATTGACTTTGAGAGGGCAGGCCACTGGGGAAAGAGAACACTAGCTGGCCTGCCTCTGTACCTAGAAGTCTTTTCAGCCACCTGATGCATCTATAATAATAATAATAAAAAAAAAAAAACTAGGTAGTCTCTTAAATAATCCACCCAGTCAATCTACTGTGACATGTGCAAGGTGTGGGGACTAGGGGCCCACCCTTGCTCTGGGACCCATTGGGGGATTCACCTGTTCCCCTGTGGCCCACAGTCCAAGCATGCATACACCTATAGATGTACTGGTCCAGCTGTCCAGCAATCATCTGTACCTTCAGCTGACAGATGTACTACATGTGTCTGGCTGCCCAGGCGTCCACCAGCATTTAATACTAAGAGTGCCCCATGCCCTGGTATGTTATGGGGATGAAGATTTGGTTTGGTTGCAGATCAGAAGCACCTATCAAATCCTACAACAACAGTACAATGACAATCAACTCTATTATCTACTCTACAATCTACTCAGCTAATATATCATAAAAAAAACACATATAGTTTCTGTAGAATCATGAATATTTCATTAAAATAGGAAAAGGCAGTGACCTAGCACTGAAATAGCAATTACGAAGAAAGCTAATGACAAGGACAAGTGGACTTTGGATTACAAGACTGCTGATTCACTCCTGTTCAATGTGTGAGCTCACCACTAATGCTGGGGTTTTTGCAAATGGATAATTTTTTTTTCAAACCATTTTTCCGACAAGCCATTATAATAGTGCTCTTTTTTCACTGGATGACCAATGTTTGTCTACAAGTTAAGTCAAACGTTGAGAGTCAACAAGCACAAAAGCTAAACTTTTAAAGAATAGGGGGACATGCACACAAAAGATTTTCACCACGCATGGGTGCCGTTCGTATTTGTAAGTGCCAGAAGAACTCCTACTTATAGTGTACCTAAACTTTCACATAACTTGTTTAAACATGATTCCAAATGCCCTAAAAATCATTTTTATAATGAATGTAATCAGATTTACCCTCATCCTCTAAAAATAGGCTCCAACTGGACTATAGCGTTTTTCCTTCTCTAAGTGTGTGCTTTTTAATGTTGCCATGCAAGAGCCGTACATGTACAGTATATGGTGTATGGATTCCAGTCACCTTAAAGTATGTGGTGTAGCTGGCCAGCTAAGACCTGTCCTATGTTGCTAGTATAGCTTATGTGAGTATACAGCTAGACCTGCCAATAGCCTTAATACAGTTCCTATGTTTATGTGTTAAAGACAAAAGCAGAGTTTTTTACAGTGACATCATGTTTTGGATGTCATATAACTGTTATAGTTTGTGTTCACAGAAGCAGAAAAAGATAATATGCCTTTAAGATTCATTTTGTAGTGTAAGGTAAGCTTAGTGACACAGCAGAAACAACAGAAAGCATAGTGTTAATCTGTTGTTACTGGGCAGAAGTCTAGACCAATCACAGCCAGCTTCTCACACAGCAAGAGTTTTCACAAATCACAGCCAGCATCAAACACAGCCTGTCTGGTAATTCCCCCAGCTCCTGCTGCTAGAATCATTATTCACCAGAGACAGGAGCTGAAGAGACATTCACTCCACTGAGAGCTGTGTTTTTATGGGAACAAGAGGCCAAAATAGGTATTTAGAACAGTTATATAATGTTCATACTGTTAATATAGTGATTAGAACTGTATACGGAAACAGTGATATGTGTTTACTTACAGTTCCACCAATTGCAACCATACAATTGCAAATACGAATTGCAAGCTACAAATTGCAAGCATACAATTGCAAGCATTCAGATTCCATATTGCAATCCAAATTGCATACAACCATACCAGATCATACTCAACCAATCTGCAAATAGTCACTGCTAACTGCATACTGCAAGTAGAACTATTAGTTAGACCTTATATATACCTCTCAGAGAGATCATAAAGTGCTTAAATAACTTAAAGTGACAGTACAGATACTGAAGAGAGAAATATATCCACCATATTATGTTGAATGACAAGTTTGAACAGTTGAACTACCATCTTAATCATACCGCCATTTTGTGATATCTTTTCAACACGTGTTATGTACAGTCGTGGCCAAAAGTTTTGAGAATGACACAAATATTAGTTTTCACAAAGTTTGCTTCTAAACTGCTTTTACATCTTTGTTTCAGTTGTTTCTGTGATGTAGTGAAATATAATTACACGCACTTCATACGTTTCAAAGGCTTTTATCGACAATTACATGACATTTATGCAAAGAGTCAGTATTTGCAGTGTTGGCCCTTCTTTTTCAGGACCTCTGCAATTCGACTGGGCATGCTCTCAATCAACTTCTGGGCCAATTCCTGACTGATAGCAACCCATTCTTTCATAATCACTTCTTGGAGTTTGTCAGAATTAGTAGGTTTTTGTTTGTCCACCCGCCTCTTGAGGATTGACCACAAGTTCTCAATGGGATTAAGATCTGGGGAGTTTCCAGGCCATGGACCCAAAATGTCAACGTTTTGGTCCCCGAGCCACTTAGTTATCACTTTTGCATTATGGCACGGTGCTCCATCGTGCTGGAAAATGCATTGTTCTTCACCAAACTGTTGTTGGATTGTTGGAAGAAGTTGCTGTTGGAGGGTGTTTTGGTACCATTCTGTGTTTTTGGGCAAAATTGTGAGTGAGCCCACTCCCTTGGATGAGAAGCAACCCCACACATGAATGGTCTCAGGATGCTTTACTGTTGGCATGACACAGGACTGATGGTAGCGCTCACCTTTTCTTCTCCGGACAAGCATTTTTCCAGATGCCCCAAACAATCGGAAAGAGGCTTCATCGGAGAATATAACTTTGCCCCAGTCCTCAGCAGTCCATTCACCATACTTTCTGCAGAAGATCAATCTGTCCCTGATGTTTTTTTTTTAAAGAAGTGGCTTCTTTGCTGGCCTTCTTGACACCAGGCCATCTTCCAAAAGTCTTCGCCTCACTGTGCGTGCAGATGCGCTCACACCCGCCTGCTGCCATTCCTGAGCAAGCTCTGCACTGGTGGCACTCCGATTCCGCAGCTGAATCCTCTTTAGGAGACGATCCTGGCGCTTGCTGGACTTTCTTGGACGCCCTGAAGCCTTCTTAACAGGAATTGAACCTCTTTCCTTGAAGTTCTTGATGATCCTATAAATTGTTGATTGAGGTGCAATCTTAGTAGCCACAATATCCTTGCCTGTGAAGCCATTTTTATGCAACGCAATGATGGCTGCACGCGTTTCTTTGCAGGTCACCATGGTTAACAATGGAAGAACAATGATTTCAAGCATCACCCTCCTTTTAACATGTCAAGTCTGCCATTTTTTATTTTTTTTTTAACTTTCAAGTTTTATTGATTTTTCAGCATAAGAAAATCAGACAGTAAATATGTCATTTGCATAAGCCAGAACAATGTTAAGATTTGCAAGTACAACTTTGACATTTATATTGTGATGTTACATAGTTAAGCCAACATAAGAATACCAGCTAATAAATGTCACTTGTATAATCCAGCAACTATCACTTAATATATGCTAAGCATATTGATGACATATACAACAGATTGTAACATAGTCAATCCAAGAACAAACTAAACGATTGAATCCAGAACTTGTGATCCATTTCTAAGATATAATTTATTCTATACTTTAGTGTACCACTATAAATGCTTACCCTACACCGTAATCCATTCACCGTCCTCCATCCACCGCTCTCTCCCGCCATGTATGTATACCACATTATCAGTCACTACAGAGCCACAGAGTGAATCTTAACTGCAAACGGGCAAGAGTTCCACAATTCCCATCTTTTGTGAGCCCTTAAGCGTTCAGAGTAAGATTCTGCATATATGTATTCATGTTGCATATACTGGTTAACTAGTGAGATCACATCCGGCACCTGAGGAGTAATGGGCAGCTTCCATGAGGTCGCAATAAGTTTCCTTGCAGCTGAGAGAATGCCCATCATAACCGGTCTATGGGAGTGAGGTAAATCTCCTATTCCGATGGATAGCACAGCTAATGGAGGGTCGAGGGGCATCTGGAAGCCCGCCACTGTCGAGATAAGGTCCAAAATCTTCCTCCAAAAAGGGAGAATAATAGGGCACGACCACCACATATGTGATAAGCTTCCCTTTTCCCCCCAATTCCTCCAACAGTTTGAACTATATTCAGGATCCATGTGTGCTATACGGGCTGGAGTCAAGTACCATCTAAGTTGTATTTTCCTATTTTGTTTGATGTGATTAATACATTTGGCAGTAGCTATCGTCCAGTGGAAAGCATACCTCCACTCCTCGACCGTCCAAGAGCTCTCAAATTCTTCTTCCCATTTCACCATAAAGTTAAGCTTTGTTTCTAGAGTAGGGTCAAGTGCATGATATGCAGTAGCTAGGCCTTTCCCCTGACCTGTCGTACTAGTAAAATATTTACCAAAAGGGGTAGTTTTATTCAATGAAATAATGGGAGGTCTCGTTCTGTGCAGCATATGCCTAACTTGTAGGTATTGATAGAAACAAGTGTTAGGTATACCATAATTTTGATGTAAGGTCTCAAATGTTTTCATAGTATCACCTTCATACAACTGATCCAAACTTGTGATACCCGCTTTCTCCCATTTATCTAAGGAGAGATCGGGGACCCCATATGTAAGCGCAACCAGTGGGATCTCAGATCTCTTACAGTAGGTGTGAAAAGCAACCCTTTCTCTATATAATGGCACCAGGTCCAAACTGCCGCTTGCATAGTCAAGAGAGGGGGTGAAGATTTAGACGCTTCCAGGGAAAGGGCGGCAAGAAAGCCTGGGAGAGAACCCAGTTTTGTGTAGGTGGATTCTAATTCATGCCATCTCTGTAGCGAGGAGGGCGCCCACCACTCTTTAGTCTGCTCAATGAGGTCCGCCTTGTAATAACGAATGAGGTCCGGGACTCCAAGGCCCCCTTCTCTCAGTTTTGGGTATAGGGCTTGTCGGTCCACTCTAGGTGTTTTGTTACCCCATATAAATTTTATAAGGTCCGACTGCAACAGTTTTAATATTTTTTGTGGAATGATAAGAGGAATACATCTAAGTTTATAGAGGATCTTAGGAAGAATCATCATTTTGACCGCATTAATTCTGGCCAGCCATGACATAAACAGCTTAGAATACTCGGCATAATCTGTTAGTAATTCTTTTCTCAGGGAGTCGAGATTGCTTCTCACCAAATTTAGTATACGAGGTGTTAATAATATGCCTAGGTAAATTATGCCATCCTCTGCCCATTGAAATGGAGCTTTCGCCAGAAGCTCCCTTTTGAGGTGTTCTTGGATCGCAAATGGGAGAATATGCTATTTTGTAACATTAAGTTTATAGAAAGAGGCTTGAGCATATTCATTTAAGACTTCCATGACGTTTGGGAGAGATATCTCTGGGATCGTAAGTGATAACAGGACATCATCCGCGTACAGTCCTATTTTGTGTGATGCATTACCCACATGTATACCCAAAATACCTGGGTCCAAGCGGATTCTTTCTGCGAGGGGTTCCATCACTAGCGCAAAAACCAATGGTGACAAAGGGCAGCCTTGTCTGGTACCGTTCGTTATATCAAAGCTTTTGGAATAAAATCCGGATGCTAATACTCGAGCTGATGGGAGGGAGTATAGATTTAAGATAGCCGATAGAATAGGTCCCTTGAACCCAAAATGATTCAACACCTCCGTCAGAAACCCCCAGTGCACCCTATCGAAAGCATTTTCAGCATCAAGCGATATAAATATTGTGGGTGCACCGGAGGTATCCGCTATTTGGAGCAGATCAATTACTCTACGAGTTCCATCTCTACATTGACGACCAGGGATGAAACCAACTTGGTCAGTGGACACTAATTTAGGAAGAAGGGGCTGTAACCTCAGGGCCAACAGTTTAGAGAATAATTTCAGGTCATTATTTAATAAAGATATGGGGCGGAAATTTGCTGGAGTATCATGAGGTTTCCCTGGTTTAGGGATTGTTGTGAGTCAAGTTTGCCATTTTAACCCAATCAGCCTGACATAATGATCTCCAGCCTTATGCTCGTCAACATTCTCACCTGAGTTAACAAGACGATTACTGAGATGATCTCAGCAGGTCCTTTAATGACAGCAATGAAATGCAGTGGAAAGGTTTTTTTGGGATTAAGTTAATTTTCATGGCAAAGAAGGACTATGCAATTCATCTGATCACTCTTCATAACATTCTGGAGTATATGCAAATTGCTATTATAAAAACTTAAGCAGCAACTTTTCCAATTTCCAATATTTATGTAATTCTCAAAACTTTTGGCCACGACTGTACATGGACTATCTGCTGCGGAGGCGGTAGTGTTATATGAAGAAAAGTTGAAGTTAATAAAGAAGTTATTTCAAGCATTTGGTGTGCTCTTTAAACCTACTCTTTCCATAGAACGGCGCTAGAGTAATTACAGAGTAATAGACAGTCTGGTTAGACTAAGAGACATGTGGAGGAAGTGCCAGTTATACAAGTGCCTTCTATAGAAATTGGCTCCACAGCCAGCTCAGTACTGGTGCAAGCACACTGCTCCACTCCCTGCCAGTGACAGCTACGCTACAGTAAAAGCTCTTCACATTAAAATTGTACAGGATAATTAGTAAAAAACGAGGTAAACTGCAAGTCTGTGAAGCAGTAGCTGACTGTGGCCCCTATTTCTCTAGAATGCATGTACATACTGTAACTGGTACCTCCACCACATGCTGCAAGGGTCCAGTCACACTGTCAGGTTTCCTAATGCAGTTTTGGAAGCAAAAATCAGGTATGAATTATAATAGGGGAGAAAGTATAAAGGACAAATACCACTTCTCCATTTTTTAAAAATCTTTTTTTTGGCTTACTAAACTGCATCCAGAATTGTGAGTGTGCAGCTGTATCCTAAGAGACTAGAATCAGTATAGGTCATCAGAATCTGATCAGTGGGGACCCGACACCAAGGACCCCCCACCGATCAGCTGTTTGAGAAGACAACACTGCTCGCAGTAGCACCGCACCCTTCTCTCTGCTCACCAAGCACTGTGCCATACATTGTATCATAGCTGTGCTTGGTATCGCAGCACAGCCCAATTCACTTCAATGTGGCTGAGCTGAGCCTAGGCCAGGTGGCCCATGAACATGTCATCACTTGGCCTTGGGAGAGCTGAGAGAAGGCCGAGGCGCTACGCCACTGGCTTCTCATACAGCTAATTTGTTGGGGTCCTGGGTGTTGGACCCCCACCGATCAAATACTGATGACCTGTCTAGAGAATCACATTTTTCTGCAGATTTGCCATGAATTTTACCCAATCCATTGGAAGGATGATATCTACAGTGAAAACCCGCAGCATCAATTAAATGATATGCTGTGAATTTAATATCCACACAGCAGGTCAATCTCCACTGTAGATTTATTGTACAGTATGTGGATGAGATTTGTCATCCACGCTACTAACGTAAAATGCTGAAGATTTTCCTCCTGCTGTTCCACAGCGGAAAACCCCTAGCGTTTATGCCATGTGTGGCTCTTGAGTGGGAAACTTTTAGCAGGTGGTTCTGAAATGTTAAGACTGTAATGTAATAAAATGACAGGTCTGGCACATTTTTAAACGTTTCGGCGCAAGTCTTTGTTATCCCTGTATCCCTAGAGAATGCATCTAATTTCCGAAAATTTATAAATTAAGCACATCATCCAGAAGTCAATGTGCCTAGATTGAAATATAATTTAGCTCTGAGCATCATTTAAAGCTAATAAACTGATGTAAATGATGGTACATGTGTTGGAGCCACTGGGTTTGCCCATACTGCTCCCTGTCACACTCCTTTTTCCGAAAGTAAAAATTTTAACACAATGGCGTTTAGAAAGTTGCAAACCTGCAGTTTGCAACCTTTTTTACGCCAGTTTCTGGCATACAGAGGCATAGTAAATGACCCCCCACCGAGTGAACAGATTGTTTTGTCACTGAGTCTTGCCAACATAACTTTTCATATGGAGACCTAGGAGGTTATTACACACTTTTTTAATTAACACATGTTAATTGATTAATAAATTGTCTTCTAATTGTGGTTGCCGCAAGAACGTAGCATTTGGATTTCTTATCTGCAGAGGTCTTGGCCTTTTGTGGTCATTTTTCTCAACAGCTTCCTAAATAGTTTATTCCTCTGAAATAATATAAGCATTACTGAAGATGGTTCCTTTACATCTATAGCACAGATTATTCAATAGCTGACATTTAGTGGAAACAGGATCTTATGAGTAAAATACAAAAACTAAACAGAATGAAGAAAGTTTATGTGTGGAACTCACCCAGGTCCATAGCAGCCTATCTAAATGTGTTACTTATTGATAGCTTGTAATCAGACTGGGTATATAAGGCAGTTTTGTTCTTGATGTACCGTATGCACCACTGCATGCTATAGAAATCTTGTGCTTTGCTGACATTGTGGCTATGAAGCTAGTGACTAGGAATGACAATGGCGTTAGATGGGATAAGTCAAAACAATGTCAAGTCATCCCATTAGTCTATCATCATTGGCAGTTACTGTCTAATACTGGAGACTATTGTTGAACCTGAACAACATCGTTCATGTATTCCAAGTCGTCAAATTATATATCTGCAGTAATAAATAAATTCTGCAGTAATATATGAGCAGCATTGCAGGTAAGGAGTAAGGAATACACAATCAGGACTGCTGTGCTGTGCTAACATTATGGAGAGGACTTGTGCACATGCATAGCAGTCCCAACAATGCATTTCAGCACAACTTGACAACGGGGGCAGTAGGAAAAAAAAAAGTAGTTATCTGTAGTACTACTCATATATTACTGCAGATAATAGTCTAAGATCATGCTTGCCTCCTGGCGAAGCCAGTGGATAGGCAAAACGCACGTCGAGTTAGTAGCGGCATCAGGTGCACCGGGCCACACATCTAATATGGGTAATTAATTCTCTCTCTATCAATATGTATTTTGCCCTACTTGACTGCTTTTTTTATGTGAACCATGTTTCATATGATGCATGTAATATTTATTTTTATTGAGTTTATATTGCAGTGATTGGTATCCCTTTTTGGGACCTATATGTATTATTCTGCATACATGGGATTCAGGTTCACAGTTGATCCATTAATATTTAGAGAGCATTTATTTTGACTTATGTTATTATTTTGACTTAACTTTGATAGTACGAGAAACTATTTTATATATTAGATCTTATCTATGTGATCTCCCATACGAGGTGTGTCCTGGGTTTGCACCTGCACTGTTTCTGTACTGCAGGGATCTGGTGGGGGACTGTTCCAAATGATCCCCATACTATTTTTCACCTTGAATATATATATATACACTGCTCAAAAAAATAAATGGAACACTTAAACAACACAATGTAACTCCAAGTCAATCACACTTCTGTGAAATCAAACTGTCCACTTAGGAAGCAACACTGAGTGACAATCAATTTCACATGCTGTTGTGCAAATGGGATAGACAACAGGTGGAAATTATAGGCAATTAGCAAGACACCCCCAATAAAGGAGTGGTTCTGCAGGTGGTGACCTGACCACTTCTTAGTTCCTTTGCTTCCTGGCTGATGTTTTGGTCACTTTTGAATGCTGCCGGTGCTTTCACTCTAGTGGTAGCATGAGACGGAGTCTACAACCCACACAAGTGGCTCAGGTAGTGCAGCTTTTCCAGGATGGCACATCAATGCGAGCTGTGGCAAGAAGGTTTGCTGTGTCTGTCAGCATAGTGTCCAGAGCATGGAGGCGCTACCAGGAGACAGGCCAGTACATCAGGAGACGTGGAGGAGGCCGTAGGAGGGCAACAACCCAGCAGCAGGACCGCTACCTCTGCCTTTGTGCAAGGAGCAACAGGAGGAGCACTGCCAGAGCCCTGCAAAATGACCTCCAGCAGGCCACAAATGTGCATGTGTCTGCTCAAACGGTCAGAAACAGACTCCATGAGGGTGATATGAGGGCCCGACGTCCACAGGTGGGGGTTGTGCTTACAGCCCAACACCGTGCAGGACGTTTGGCATTTTCCAGAGAACACCAAGATTGGCAAATTCGCCACTGGCGCCCTGTGCTCTTCACAGATGAAAGCAGGTTCACACTGAGCACATGTGACAGACGTGACAGAGTCTGGAGACGCCGTGGAGAACGTTCTGCTGCCTGCAACATCCTCCAGCATGACCGGTTTGGCATTGGGTCAGTAATGGTGTGGGGTGGCATTTCTTTGGAGGGCCGCACAGCCCTCCATGTGCTCGCCAGAGGTAGCCTGACTGCCATTAGGTACCGAGATAAGATCCTCAGACCCCTTGTGAGACCATATGCTGGTGCGGTTGGCCCTGGGTTCCTCCTAATGCAAGACAATGCTAGACCTCATGTGGCTGGAGTGTGTCAGCAGTTCCTGCAAGACGAAGGCATTGATGCTATGGACTGGCCCGCCCGTTCCCCAGACCTGAATCCAATTGAGCACATCTGGGACATCACGTCTCGCTCTATCCACCAACGTCACGTTGCACCGCAGACTGTCCAGGAGTTGGCAGATGCTTTAGTCCAGGTCTGGGAGGAGATCCCTCAGGAGACCGTCCGCCACCTCATCAGGAGCATGCACAGGCATTTTAGGGAGGTCATACAGGCACGTGGAGTCCACACACACTACTGAGCCTTATTTTGACTTGTTTTAAGGACATTACATCAAAGTTGGATCAGCCTGTAGTGTGTTTTTCCACTTTAATTTTGAGGGTGACTCCAAATCCAGACCTCCATGGCTTAAAAAATTTGATTTCCATTTTTTTTTTTTTGTGTGATTTTGTTGTCAGAACATTCAACTATGTAAAGAACAAAGTATTTCAGAAGAATATTTAATGAATTCAGATCTAGGATGTGTTATTTTTGTGTTCCCTTTATTTTTTTGAGCAGTGTATATATACATATATATATATATATATATATATATATATATATATATAGTGACAGAGTGAGAGGTTTGGTCTTGGGAAAACCGGTATTTAGAGCCAGGTGAGGTCAAACACTGGATCGGATTTTAAGTGCCGGTCTGGGATTTGGCAGCACTTGGCTGTCCTTAAAAGGGCAGCTGGGCTCAGAAGCCAGGTCTCTGTGTTGGGATCTGGGAGCCTTGTGTCTGGATGAAGGCTTGCTACCTTGGTGGAGGATGTGGGCAAGAGCAGTGAGGCTGGCGTGAACGCCAATATTTTTGGTTTCTGCATTTTTCCACCAGTGCCCCATGACAAAATGGATGCTGTTGTGAGGGCCTTCATGGAGGGTAATCTGCAGCAGCAAAAGACAAACCTGCAGCAACGTGAGGCTAATAAGCAGCAGCAGGAGACTAATCAGTTATACGTTATAGCTTGCAGACAGCAGGAGCAAGCCCGAGCATCTACGATGCCCGGAAAGCAGTCCATGCCACGATTCCTAAGATGACTCCCGCAGACAACATCGAAACTTACCTGGCCATGGACGAGAAAGTGGCCATCAGGGAAAAGCTACACCGTGACCAGTGGGCTGAGGTCTTCAATCCGTTCCTGGCATCCGATTCCCAGCGGGTGTATTTTGACTTGCCGGATGATCAAACGGCTGACTACCAGAAAGTCAAGGGTGAGATTCTGGCAAGACTGGGGGTGATTATGTTGGTCCGGGCCCAGCGGGTGCATCTGCAGTACACAACCCTGCAGGGTTGAGCGAATGTGAGGTCACAGGGTTAACAAACCGAGGGTTGCTCTTGGTACTCACAGTTTTTATATACCCTGGGCAGGCGTACAGCAGTGATGGAGAGGCTGGCACATGGATCCTCTGGGGCACTCTCTGTGTATAGGGACCATGCCGGGTGATAGATGAAGTGCCCTGGATGTTTCAGGTTTAATGTGACGGTGGCAAGATCCCTTTAAGTTCGTGACGCCAGTGCCGGTAACGGTGGCACACCAATTTATTGTAGTAATAATTGAGGAACACAAGTTGCAGTGAACCAAAACTTCCTTTTACTGAACAGTTCAACTATTTACAGTCTTTAGGCAGTTCCACATGTAAAAGGTTGTAACAGGCAGGCTTTATATAAAACGGCAGGCAATGTTCTTGCAAGATACTCAGAGGGTTAAACACTTACAGATCAGGCTGTACTTTTCCTCAGAATCCTGTCTGTCTTTCTCCCAAGGCCCGTATGCCCTATTGCTGGCTTTATCCTTGGTTAGGGAAAACGTCCTCAGGTATATGTCTCTTTGCTTTAGATATATCCTTCTGCCCTTCAGCTCTCTGTTTAGCTGGAATAAACTTGGCTCTGCTCTGTACTCTTACAGGAACTTGGTTTCTCAGGAGGCAACCTCTTCTCCTGGTGGCAAGCTAGAAGCCTGGGCTATCTAGCTGCATGTCAGAAGCTGATTCCCAGCTACCCTCTGGCTAGGGTGCACACTTGACTTCTGAAATACACTTTTTCCTCTCTGGTCTGGACCGGGCTATTTATACTAGGGGGTTCCCTAGCTCCCTCTTCTGTCTAGGAGGAGGAACTACACCCCTAACAGGCCTGGTACACAGGAGATAACATAAATAATATGACAATATACATTAAAATGCAATATAAAATACAATGACCATGTTCCACAGGAGGTGGAGAACAACGTGACCCAATTGACCCTTGAGTAGTGCCCACATTTACATAGTGGGACACTACATACCCCGTTGCTTCGAAGTTGCCCGTCCTCGGCACAACACAAGGGGCCCGCCCAGCTGGAAACTGCAACCTGAAAGACAAAAAATGCAAAGCAGGCACACACATCCACATTTGCAATAAAAATATCAGGCAGCTCCGCTGGCAAAGGAACAAGTGCGGTGAAAAGGGGCGTCGTTCTCTTCGCTCAGGATAGTACAGGGAACAGGGGCGCTGACTTGGTACAGCATATCAAGGATAACCAGGATAGTCCATAATAATAAAATAGTCCCATAAAACAGCATCTCAGAGGCCCACATGCACTGGGGTCATCTCTGGGCACAGTTCTTGAATTAAGATTGCACATAAAAGTCACAGCACAGAACTCTACCTTGCAGGGATACTTTCCCCTGGTAAGTCCTGGTAGATAAAAAGTAGTGCTGTAATGTCCCTATTCAACCTGAAAAGGGGGTTAAAAGGGTAAGGTGCAAAACAAAAACAGCAGGCACAACTTAGGTAGCACTTTAAAGCAGGCAGGATGTCCTGGTAGAAGTATGGCAGTAGAGCACTTGGTATACTCAGTGGCTTTTCAACTACCACTCGGCCGTGGGTAACTGGCAGCAGCTCTTTGGGCCAAAATGTAAGACTCCTGTCCTGAAACAGTTAAGTTCACTGTAAGGGTCCATCAGCAAAACAAACACGGCCTAGCAGGCCTACTTACAGGTATGTATCTAGTTCACACTGGTCATCAGTTGTGGTACATCCTGGCTCTGCTCTGAGTCTTGGCCTGAAACGAGGATCCATGCATGGCTGGGCCACAAAATAGTATTGGCAGGCAATTGTAGCATAAATGGGCCTGTCACTGGTATAGGCTCCGCAAGCCTGGGGGTTGACACTGTCAGAGGCTTCATGGGTCTGGGTGGCGCCGGCTTCAGGCAAAGGACCCGACTCCTTGAATAACAAAGTTTCTCAGGTACCGCAGCGGCGGGCACAGCTATGGAGGTCGCCAAGCTGGTGGGGACGGGAACTCTGACTGCAGGCTCGGGGACATTGGAGTTCATTGGGGGATCACAATCGTCCGGTGGTATCGGTGCCACTCTGGACACGACAAGTTGGCGCAGGCCATGAAGGTGGATCTCTAACCTGGCAATTTGATCCACCAGTCTCTCAGGCGCTGCTCCGCTGCAGGTATCCGGCACAGTTGCAGCAGGCTCAGGTGCGGGGTTGCAACTTTTCCCTCGCAGCAGGGTATCAAGGGCTTCCTGGAACTTTTTCACATTCTCCATCTCCCCCTGAGTCTTTTCCCTGCGGGGCAACTCAGGTGAGGGGTAGGGACTCACCCATTTTTCCAGCACTGTAGGCTGCCAGAAGACATTGGGGCCGGTGAAGGAACCACTTTCCTGGTATGTGTTGTGAGCCAGTTTCATCGGGCGCTCAGGCTCACGTTCCGGACTGGTGGGCTCCTCGGGCTCCTCCCTATCTTCTGGTCCCGGCTTGGGATGGGCTACTGCTGTGGCGTACGGACCTCTCAGGCCCTCAGCGGGGGTGAACTCCACCTCTTCTCCTTCACGGAGGTTGTGCAGATGCTCCGGCAGGTAGCTGCACTTTACAGACCTCCGGTTTACAAAGAGGTCTCGGCCTGTGGAGTGGTCTTTAATAAATCCAAACCCCCGACTCTTGTCAAATGCCACCACTACCCCCATCCTCCTTTCCAGGCGGGGTTGAGTGTTCGCGTGGCTCCCATAGACCGTTTTTGCAAGTTCCTCGAAATATATATTTTTCTCAGTGGTATTTCATATTGCCGCGGCACGGATCTCGGCCATCAACAAGGGCCATTGCGCAGAGGGCTTTATAAATCCATCACGCGAGCCAAGGCACGGCTCGGGCGGCGACTGCGGGCGGATGCAGGGTGGCCTCTCTGGTCCCGAAGTATAGGCAGGCGGCGCCACTCTCTTTTCAATCATTGTAGGCTCTGGGGTCTTACTTGCAGGTAAGGCCATTCCGGCTGGAGACTCTCCCTTCTGCAACATGCTCGATCCCTTTTCTGCACACCCCTGGCACGCAGTACTTCACACAAGACCTCCAACTGCTCCGGGAGGCCGCCCCCTAGATACTCCAACATGAAGGAGGCGGAGTCCATATTGGCAGACATGCAGATTACAGGCGGTGGCGCGAAAACACAGTCCTTCCTGCTCTTTCAGCAGAAGGCGCCAAATTCTTCCCGCCAAACAAAATACAGTGATGGCGCAGCAATAATTTCAGTCAGCTTAGGCGGCCATCTTCAAGCATAAGGCTGTCAATTCACTGACAGCAAGCGGTGACTTAAGAAGCGGCAAACAGTCCACAATATACAGTTTTCACACCACGATTTTTCACAGTTCTTTGGCCCAACAATTTTCAATAAACGGATAGGGCATTAATTACTTTATAGACAATAACGGCACACAGTTCAGATTCCACAATGGCGTAGGAATATTCGCATCCTGTTCGTGATGCCAAAATATGCAGTACGCAGCCCTGAAGGGTTGAGCGAATGTGAGGTCACAGGGGTAGTTAACAAACCGAGGGTTGCTCTTGGTACTCACAGTTTTTATATACCCTGGGCAGGTGTACAGCAGTGATGGAGAGGCTGGCACATGGATCCTCTGGGGCACTCTCTGTGTATAGGGACCAGGCGATAGGTGAGGTGCCCTGGATGTTGCAGGTTTAATGTGCCGGTGGCAAGATCCCTTTAAGTTCGTGACGCCAGTGCCGGTAACGGTGGCACACCAATTTATTGTAGTAATAATTGAGGAACACAAGTTGCAGTGAACCAAAACTTCCTTTTACTGAACAGTTCAACTATTTACAGTCTTTAGGCAGTTCCACATGTAAAAGGTTGTAACAGGCAGGCTTTATATAAAACGGCAGGCAATGTTCTTGCAAGATACTCAGAGGGTTAAACACTTACAGATCAGGCTGTACTTTTCCTCAGAATCCTGTCTGTCTTTCTCCCAAGGCCCGTATGCCCTATTGCTGGCTTTATCCTTGGTTAGGGAAAACTTCCTCAGGTATATGTCTCTTTGCTTTAGATATATCCTTCTGCCCTTCAGCTCTCTGTTTAGCTGGAATAAACTTGTCTCTGCTCTGTACTCTTACAGGAACTTGGTTTCTCAGGAGGCAACCTCTTCTCCTGGTGGCAAGCTAGAAGCCTGGGCTATCTAGCTGCATGTCAGAAGCTGATTCCCAGCTACCCTCTGGCTAGGGTGCACACTTGACTTCTGAAATACACTTTTTCCTCTCTGGTCTGGACCTGGCTATTTATACTAGGGGGTTCCCTAGCTCCCTCTACTGTCTAGGAGGAGGAACTACACCCCTTACAGGCCTGGTACACAGGAGATAACATAAATAACATGACAATATACATTAAAATGCAATATAAAATACAATGACCATGTTCCACAGCAGGTGGAGAACAACGTGACCCAATTGACCCTTGAGTAGTGCCCACATTTACATAGTGGGACACTACACATCAGTTGTGGTTGAACCCAGCTGAGCCTGCAAGACCCCAGTATTTTAACTTACTTCACCTCTTGCAAAAATGGCTACAGCCTGGCGTACTGATTCCCACTGCTATGTTGGAACGTCTGTTAGCTGATATGTTCTGGAGGGCTTTGCCATACACTCTACAGCACTGGATCGGTCAGGTGTCTCCTGACAATGCCCTTGAGATGGTGGACCTGGTGGAATGCTATGAAGCTACCAGGAATCTAAAGGAGGGTACTGTCGGGAGGGGGGTCGGCAAACCCAAGGCCCGGAGATTTGAGCCGATAAAACCCGCCCGGGATGTACCCACGGCAGACCTGGCTCCTATAGTCTGCTGGCCGTGTCAGGAGCCTGGCCATGTAAAGGCTGACTGTCCCCATCGAGTTGAGCCCATGGACACTAACTATGGCCACCGTCAGTCGCTATATGCCAGCAAGTTGTGTGCAGCAGGTACCCCAAAAACTCGAAACCACCTGTGCCAGGTGGAAGTGGAAGACACTCCAGCGGAGGCTCTGCTGGACTCAGGGAGTCTGGTGACCCTAGTAAGGGCTACCCTGGCGCGGCCCACTGAGTATACTGGACGGAAAGTCGGGGTGATGTGCATCCACGGAGACTTAAAAGACTACCCCACCGCGCTGGTGTCTCTAACTACGGTGGCCGGTAGATGGACCCACGAGGTGGCTGTCACCACAAATCTACATTATGAACTCATAATAGGGAGAGAATTTCTGGGCTGGGATGACCGCCACTTCGGTGGAAGAGGGGGAGACAACCCCACTAAGTGTGATGGTGGGAGACGTGGAGGACTTGCTGCTGGGTCCTAAATTGTCAGACCTCAATGTCTCCGGAGATAATTTTGGTACCGCCCAACATCGGGACCCAACCCTATCCCGCGCCTTCGAAAATGTGTTGATAGTAGATGGTGAAGCACAACAACCTGGGGCAGAGTCAGTGTTTCCCCGTTTTTTATAGAAACATAGAAACATAGAATGTGTCGGCAGATAAGAACCATTTGGCCCATCTAGTCTGCCCAATATACTGAATACTATGAATAGCCCCTGGCCCTATCTTATATGAAGGATGGCCTTATGCCTATCCCATGCATGCTTAAACTCCTTCACTGTATTTGCAGCTGACACTTCTGCAGGAAGGCTATTCCATGCATCCACTACTCTCTCAGTAAAGTAATACTTCCTGATATTACTTTTTGTGGTTCATCAAAATATGTTGTATCGGGTAAACCAACTACGGGGTGAGCCTATTGAACAGTTGGTGGTCCCCAAGGTTCATCGCAAGCTTGTGTTAGATCTAGCCAACCAACACGTTCTCGGGGGTCAACTAGGGCTGTAAAAAATTCAGGATCGGATTCTACAGTGGTTTAACTGGCCCAGCATATTCAAAGAAGTGGAAGAGTTTTGTAAGTCTTGCCCGACCTGTCAGATAACTAGCCCCCAGACACATTTCCGTAGTCCCCTAGTACCTCTCCCGATTATCAAAGTACCGTTTGACCGAATAGCTATGGACCTCATAGGCCCAGTACCGAAGTCCGCCAGAGGGCATCAACACATCTTAGTCATTGTAGACTACGCCACTCGGTACCCGGAGGCGGTGCCACTGCGACATACCTCGGCCAAACCCATAGCTAAGGAGTTAATGAAGATGTTTTCCCGAGTAGGACTACCTAAAGAGGTTCTGACCGACCAAGGGACCCATTTTATGTCTAAGGTGATGAGGGAACTCTGTAATTTGCTGAACATAAAACAGCTACGGGCGTCCGTTTACCATCCGCAAACGGACGGTCTGGTTGAACAGTTTAACCAAACATAAAAAAATATGTTGAAAAAGGTAGTGTCTAAAGATGGGAAGGACTGGGACCTCCTTCTGCTCTATATCATGTTTGCAGTGCGAGAGGTACCCCAGGCCTCTACTGGGTTCTCGCCCTTTGAACTGCTATATGGCAGACACACTCTCTTGGACGTGGTCAAAGAGGCGTGAGAACAACAACCCACTCCACATAAAAGTATCATTAAGTACGTTACCCAGATGCAAGATTGGATAGAGACAGTGTTGCCTCTTGTTAGGGAGCATATGGAGGCAGCTCAGCGAGCCCAGAGTCGGGTCTATAATCGACAGGCTCGGGTCCGGATCTTTAACACGGGATATCGGGTTTTTGTTCTGGTGCTGACGGTGGACAGTAAGTTCCTGGCTAGGTGGCAGGGGCCCTATGAGGTACTCGAGAAAATTGGAGATGTAAACTACAAGGTACACCAGCCAGGGTGGCAAAAGCCGGAGCAGGTTTACCATGTGAATTTGCTCAAACCGTGGAAAGATCTGGAAACCTGTACAAAAGACAGCCCACGGCTGGGTTTTCTAGGAGAAGAGGTACCGGACCCTCTGTCTGATGCAAGAGCGGCAGCCTATCCTCTAAAACAGACTCAGGAGGCCAGGGAGTTCGTTAGTCGGAACACGGATGTGTTCTCGGACCTCCCTGAATGCACTTCCATAATCCAGCATGACATTGTCACTGAGCCTCTATATCGGAGGAGGTGCAGCTAATGTTGCAGCTAGACATCATTAAGGAATCAAAAAGTGAATGGGCTAGTCCTATAGTATTGATACCCAAGCCGGACGGGACGTTGCAGTTTTGTAACGACTTTCGAAAACTTAACGAGGTTTCCAAATTCGATGCGTATCCCATGCCCTAGGTGGATGAGCTCATCGAGAGGTTAGGACAAGCCCGGTATTTTTCTGTTTTGGACCTCACGAAAGGGTACTGGCAGGTGCCCTTAACGGAGGCTGCCAAATAGAAAACTGCCTTCATCACGCCTGAGGGGCTGTATCAATATAAGGTCTTACCCTTTGGTCTGCATGTCACCCTCGCCACTTTTTCAGTGACTAATGGACATTGTGCTTCATCCACATCGTCGGTACGCTTTGGCTTACCTGGATGATATTGTCATCCACAGTACCAACTGGGAAAGTCACCTACCCAAAGTGCAGGCTATAGTGGACTCCCTTCGGAAAGCTGGCCTAACCGCTAACCCAAACAAATGTGCGGTAGGGTTAGAAGAGACTAAGTACCTGGGGTATGTCATTGGACACGGAGTCATCAAACCCCAAGTGAACAAAATCGAGGCGATACGGAATTGGCCCCGACCTGTCACCACTAGGCAGATAAAGTCATTCCTGGGAATAGTGGGCTATTACATGAGGTTTGTTCCCCACTTTGCTACTCTAGCCGTGCCCTTGACAGGACTCTTGAAGGGACACAGGTCAATGATGGTTCACTGGGAGGATCGGGCAGAAGAGGCTTTCTCCGCTTTCAAGTTGGCCCTGTGCGGGTCCCTGGTTTTGGTGACGCCCGACTTCAAAAGGGAGTTTATAGTACAGACCGATGCCTCCGAAGCGCCGATGCCCTGTCCCTGTTACACTGTCTGGCGTGTGTTCACCCACTCAGGGTTGAACAAAGGGGGGGTATGTGACACAGTGAGAGGTTTGGTCTGGGAAACAGGTATTTTCCTCCCAGCATGTGCTGCTGGGCTGATTTACAGCCAGGTGAGGTCAAATACTAGACCGGATTTTAAGTGCTGGTCCTGGTTTTGGCAGCACCTGGCTGTCCTTAAATAGGCAGTTGGGCTCAGAAGCCAGGTCTCGGTGTTGGGATCTGGGAGCCTTGTGTCTGGATGAAGGCTTGCTACCTGTTTGGCGTGAAAACAGGTTGGTGCTGCTATGGTCAAGGACCCTTTTGAGGCAGAATTGCCGCATGGTGTGAATTGCCACTAACACCACAAGGTGACTTTTTGCTTGATTATGACTGCTTGTTTTGTCACTTACCTAAAGTGTGAATAAAACTGGACAAAATGTTTGCATTATTTTGTACTGAAATTTGTAATGTATACCATATTAAAGAGGTTGTCCAGATTTTTTTTTTATAATTCCCCCTTCCCATCCAGCAGTACCTATGAAGAAATCTGTACTAACTGCTAACCACCGCTCCGTTCTAGGTCTTTGTCTCCTGTCTTCACTGGACTTCCAGTTCCCTTCCTGTAAACTTTCAGACTGACGAGGTCATATGCACCGCTGTAGCTAATGACTGGGCTCAGCAGTGATGGTACTCAAATGCCATGTGACCTAACAATGATGTTCTGCTTGGGAACATATTACTGCTGAGGCCAGTCATTGGCTGCAATGGCGCAATTGACCCCATCTGTCTGGTAGCTGACAGACAGGGGCCGAAAATCCAGTGATGACAGTCCTGGAGCCATGAAGCTCAAATGGAGTGGCGGGGACCAGATAAATATAGATTTCTTCACTGTGGAGGGGTAGAAACTAAAAAATACAATGCCTTTAAGAAATACATGATAGATATTTGATGTGGATTATTCTGTAGTACATCATGCATTGAAAATATGAACCAGAAACATATAAAATTTATATTAGAAACATAATAGTGATAGTATTATACTCATAAAAGACATAGAAGATGCCCATTAGTAGGTGGTTGCATTTGATTTAATTCAGAGTAGAATGATATGAGTACACTGCATAAACGATAAAATGCTGACTGACTGCATCCACCACTAGAGGGAGCTTGGGAGATACTGTTATACATTGAATTCAGTAATAAAAAGCATGAGTCTACCTCCTATGCATCCTCTAATGGTGGCTACAGGTGGCCCTGAGTTTATCAGGTCATGCAACTATGCATGTGAAGTTCTGTATCTGAAAATAAAACAAGCTACAATCACTGTAAAGCTATATAAACTAATTAATCCACATAGAATGTTGGACAAGGTGGACATTCAAGTTATCAAGAATTTTATAGACTGCAAATAAAGCTGTTATACGTAGCATGCCTCAGTTTGTATAACCAATAACTGACATGGGTAAAATGGAGAAAGGCCAACTGATGGATTGAACAGGAATGGTTGTTACAAAGATTGACCCTTGATCCACAGGAAAAGATATTTCCTTTAGGGTCTGATAAGCAGCACCTGCCTTCAGTGTGCCTCCTATTCCATTCACTCTTGTAGATATTCGTCATGAAACTGCTTCGATTAATATACTTGTCACGTCAGCTAAAGAGGTTATCTATATTTTGACACCTCTGGGATATAATTCATGCAGATCAAAAGCCAAGCATTTTAATGTCAGAACGTTTCAAGGTAGACAAG
Organism: Bufo bufo; assembly: GCF_905171765.1. Classification (NCBI taxonomy): domain Eukaryota; kingdom Metazoa; phylum Chordata; class Amphibia; order Anura; family Bufonidae; genus Bufo; species Bufo bufo. The sequence continues at coordinate 158,828,916 of NC_053393.1, read as the reverse complement.
TATGCCAAATGAATATGAAAAGGAGTGGAACTTCTCTCACATCTCACAGGGTAATACTTTTGCTTCATGTGCAGCTATTGTGTGTGTATGTATGTAATGCAACCAGAATACAAATAAAAGCTCACATAAAGTTGAAAAGAAATTAAAATAAAAGGACATCTCTTCTAATTGCCACCATGTTATTGTGATATAACCTGATTAGTATTTGAAGCATACCATTAAAAACAATGCCAGAAAATAAATATTATACAGTGGCACAAGAATTGTAAGTAGATCTGTCCCCCCAACACCTTCAACAACAGATATAGAAATATTACACACTCCTCAACACTGAAATTGCAACGCCGAGAAGGACAAGCCGTAAGGTTAGGCAAATCAAGGAAGTAGCAGGTATCACTAAGATCTGCAAATGATCAATTTTCAAGCGCCTAGCTCCAATCTGTGGCATGTGGGAGGGGCATGAAAAACAGATTGAAAGCAAAGATTTTTAGCCACATGAAACCTTAGAAATCAAATCAAGTCATGTGGGGTGATTGTGTGATGCCTCCTCTTTGTTGACATGCCAGTTATCACCACTTGTCACAAACTGAGAGGGACAGAATTGTTGAAATGAGAGACCTTAGTTTATCACTCCTTCGGATTGCTACATGCCTAAGCTGGTATGTCAGCAATTTTCAACATGGCCTTTCCCAATGGTTAAGAGAACAACGGCGAACTGGAATGACAGCAAAAGGTGCATGGAGGTGGGCGGACGGATCATCTGATTAGAATAATTGCTCATGGTGATCCATTCTGTACTGCAAGTAAATCTGGATATCACATCTCAAGCCTAGAGCAACAAACAGTGTCTACACAAACCATCAGAAGGTGTTTGCATGACATTGGGCTAGGATCCAGGCATCCAGCTACAGGTATTCCTCTGACCTCACCCCAATCCTCTCAAATACTATCATGGTGCACAGCAAAATGGCAATGGAGGTTGGAATGGAGGTCTATCCTCTTCAGAGATGAGTCTGTAATGGCACTGGATTTGGACCCACTGTGCCAACTAACTGGTTGGGCTAACTCTAAGGGCTTTATCCTGGCAGTCTCCTGATTTTCACCCTTTAACCCCTATACAGGGTTCTGGTCTTCACTTCAGAGAAGCCACCATGGCGCTACCTCTTGAGATAGTCCGGTTGTAGTTGGCAGCTGACCCATGGGGGTCAGAGACACAAGTGCAAGCACTGAGGGGTCAGTTAATATTCATAATCCGAGAAACAAGTCTGAGGTCAGTACAGGTGGCAATGGGCATAACAAGAAACAGACTAAAGTCAGGGCAGGTGGCTAGCAGTCAGAGTCAGTTGACTGGCTGGAGTTAGACTACACAGGTAGTCAGAGAAAATACCTTTGCTGGTAACTAGAGACTAGGAACCTAAAGCCCACTTCTGAGGGTGCCTTAAATACATAGGGATGACCAGCCATTGGCTGGGGAAGGATTTGAGTGCGCACTCACTGACTATTTAAGAGGTTGAGAGTAAGCGTGTGCGCCCTATGGAGCAGGCCTGACGGTCCTTAGAGGATTCCAGTGGCCGGTACCCCACAGCTGAGGGAAGAGGAGCGGGGCTGGACAGCAGGAACATGAGTAGCACCTGTGCCTACAGGAGGGAGCAAGGTAATGGTGGGCATGGGGTGTCAGTGCAACACCTGCTTTTGTCTTGGACACAATAATAGCCAGAGATTAGTCTGGAGACAACGTGGGCAGCACCATGAAGATGCTTTCAAAAGAGAACAACACATCGGTCCTACTCCCAGGTTAATGTGGAGTAACATAATGTACTGTGGGCGGACCCCTCTAGTCTTTATTTCAGGTTCACTAACAGCTCAGTGCTACATTGATTAGGTTTTGGAACCAGTTGTACTGCCATTTCTCCAAAGTGTCCAGGAAGAAGCTTTTTAACAGGACAACGCAAGGCCGCATGTTACTTGTGCTACTGTGAGCAGCTTATGTGGCCTAAACGTGCTAACATGGCCTGCAGCATCTCCCATCGAGCACATCTGGGACATCATTGGTCAGCAATTACAAAGGGACCTGCCAGCAGGGGATATTGTTGATTTGCATGCCCAAGTGCAATCAGCATGGCAGAACATTCCTTAGACAACCATTAATCTTCTAGCCAAGGCGTGTAAGTACTTGTATTTCTGCATGTGGCGCTAATATTTGATACAAAATAAATCAAGATGTTTTAAATATTTTGTTTCCATTTTTATACAATTTGCATAATATTAACTTGTCTGTCGATCCTGTGATTTCCTTTTCCTTCCTGGTGTTGAAATTTCAATGCTGAGGAGTGTAATAAAAACTGAAGAAATTGTAGCAGGAAGAATACAATGGGAGAAGACGACAACCCTACCAGGGCTCCCATTTGTAAGACCTTTCTTAAAGTAAAATGGTCAGAGCTTTCTGGGCTATGTTGCTCATCTCATATCCTCCATTTGCAGTACCTCAGAGGGCTATGCGGTTAATTTTGCTACGAAAAAGGTTAATGTCCATTATTAATGTTAATGCACTTTTTGCATGTGATGTTTGTAATCCAAGAGCTAAACTGGGCACACTGTTAGTTATCTTGCCCTGCTCAGTGGGAGGAAGTGGGCCCTTCTTCTCTGGGTCAGGAGCTTGGTAGAGTAGCTGTCTAAGTGAGAGGTAGCATCTGCATATTCCTGTGGAGAAGTGAGACCTGCTGTAAGGAACCTTCACCCTGCATGTGTACCAACTTCCGTCATCCTCTAAGAGAGAAAGGTACATAATTTGTAGACTTTGTGGGACGAGAGTCTGAAATGAATGCTACCAGTGTTTTTGTCTATGAACTGCCTAAACTACAGTAAAGAACACCAAATTTGTTACCCTTACACTGGCCTGGTTATTGCTTTGCACCACCATTGCACTGCCTACATCTTGATTGAGGGAGCCCTGCTTTGCACTCCTAATCCTCATAACATCAAGGGCACTGCACCTAACACCCAACAGGAGCCCAAAAAAGCTGGGTGTGTCCCGAGGGAAAAAAGTTTGCACCCTCCATTCACTGCACGGCCCAGGGAGATCCAGAGTAAGGACTGCCATCGTGAATTGTGAGTACTACCACCACCATCATAGCCACTACCACCACTTCCATCCTCTCTGCCCTGTGTCTCCCTTGCAGCTCGCTGCACATCTATGTACAGTTTTTGGGAAACTGAATGAGGATGTTTTAGGGAGGTCATGGTCCTTATCAATTATACGATTTTATAATATGTTAGTTCCAGTGTAAGAAAGAGAAGAGGGAAATAATAAGATCTATGAACTTCCATCTTGTCTTTAAAAATTTATAATATCTCTATAGCAGTCAGAGATTAGTTTTTCGGATAAAATGCTCCAAAGTCCCATGGAAAGACATAGATTTAAAAGATGCCATGCTAATGGAAATACCACTACAGGAAGCTTGGCAGCGTACTGCATACTGGTTTATTACTGAGCTTGATGAGTAACAATTAGGGATGAGCAAAGCGATCCCTAATTGTTCTCATCCCTAGATCCGAGGTCATTTCACTCAAAACTTCAGTTTAATGCTTTACAGAGATCAGTCTCCATGCAGCACTAAAATGTATGGCCTCTGATGAAATGTATGGCATCTGAAGCCAAGTTTGGATCCAAGTTTTAAAATGGTTTTTCAGTTTAAAAATCAAATACCGAAGTTATTCACCGAAGTCTTGCAAGACTTCAGGAATAACTTACTTTGCCTTGTCAGAGGCCATACATTTTAATGTTGTACAGAGACTGATCTTCATACAGCATTCACCCAATGCCTTACATAGAAACATAGAAACATAGAATGTGTCGGAAGATAAGAACCATTTGGCCCATCTAGTCTGCCCAATATACTGAATACTATGGATAGCCCCTGGCCCTATCTTATATGAAGGATGGCCTTATGCCTATCCCATGCATGCTTAAACGCCTTCACTGTATTTGCAGCTACCACTTCTGCAGGAAGGCTATTCCATGCATCCACTACTCTCTCAGTAAAGTAATACTTCCTGATATTACTTTTAAACCTTTGCCCCTCTAATTTAAAACTATGTCCTCTTGTAGCAGTTTTTCTTCTTTTAAATATTCTCTCCTCTTTTACCTTGTTGATTCCCTTTATGTATTTAAAAGTTTCTATCATATCCCCTCTGTCTCGTCTTTCTTCCAAGCTATACATGTTAAGGTCCTTTAATCTTTCCTGGTAAGTTTTATCCTGCAATCCATGTACTAGTTTAGTAGCTCTTCTCTGAACTCTCTCCAAAGTATCAATATCCTTCTGGAGATATGGTCTCCAGTACTGAGCACAATACTCCAAATGAGGTCTCACTAGTGCTCTGTAGAGCGGCATGAGCACCTCCCTCTTTCTACTGGTAATGCCTCTCCCTAAACACCCAAGCATTCTGCTAGCATTTCCTGCTGCTCTATGACATTGTCTGCCTACCTTTAAGTCTTCTGAAATAATGACCCCTAAATCCCTTTCCTCAGATACTGAGGTTAGGACTGTATCACTGATTCTATATTCTGCTCTTGGGTGCACCACGGTGCATTATCTTGCACTTATCAACATTAAATTTTAGTTGCCAGATTTTTGACCATTCCTCTAGTTTTCCTAAGTCCTTTTCCATTTGGTGTATCCCTCCAGGAACATCAACCCTGTTACAAATCTTTGTGTCATCAGCAAAAAGACACACCTTACCATCGAGGCCTTCTGCAATTTCGCTGATAAAGATATTAAACAATATGGGTCCCAGAACAGATCCCTGAGGTACCCCACTGGTAACAAGACCATGGTCAGAATATACTCCATTGACTTCAACCCTCTGTTGTCTGTCCCTCAGCCACTGCCTAATCCATTCAACAATATGGGAATCCAAGCACAAAGACTGCAATTTATTGATAAGCCTTCTATGTGGGACAGTATCAAAAGCCTTACTAAAGTCTAGATAAGCGATGTCTACTGCACCTCCGCCATCTATTATTTTAGTCACCCAATCAAAAAAATCAATAAGATTAGTATGCCTTCAGATCTAGGATCCAAAGCTCGCTTCGCTCACCCCTAGTAACAATATTCCTGCAGTAAGCCCCTAGACCCCCTCTAGTGGTGAGTTTAGACAACTAGCAAGTTATGTTTTAAATCTATGGGGGGTATTTTACTAAGACAGTTCAAAGAGCACCAGAGTAAGGCTACTTTCACACTTGTGTTTTTGCCTGATCCGGCAGGGATGAGCAAAAACACTTCTGTTACTGATAATACAACCATCTGCATCCGTTATGAACGGATCCGGTTGTATTATGTCTTCTATAGCCATGACTGATCCGTTTTCTATTGTGTCTGAGAAAACGGATCCGTCCCCATTGACTTGCATTGTGGGTCATGCTGGATCCGATGCTGCGGTTTGCTCTCCGGTATGGGAACGCAGCTAAATGGAACGGAATACATTTTGGAGCATTCCGTTCTATTCAGTTACGTTTTGTCCCCATTGACAATGAATAGGGACAAAACGGAAACGTTTTTCTCCGGTATTGAGATCCTATGATGGATCTCAATACCGGAAAATGTAAACGAAAGTGTGAAAGTAGCCTAAGGTGCAAAAAGTTTATTAAGAGACCTCTTAGTAAATTTGTAGCATCTCGTTACCTGTCCATGCAAAGCTGGGGTACATTTGTGCTTTAATTTACAGTTTCTGGCATAATTACAGTAAATCTGTCAGGCCGTAGGAGGCCTCCCGCTAAACCCTATCCACTTTTTTGTGAGCAGCATAAAACTCCCAAAACTTTTTGTGCACATCATACAAGTTTTCTGGAACAAAATCCTCAAATGTGTATGCTGAGAATGTAAAGTTCTGGATGCGGCTCAGCACACACTTGTACACCTACTGATTATTATTTTTTTCATTGTTTTCTGTGGTGTATATGTGTGTATTCATTTGAAGCATTTTTTTAGACCTTTACTATACTTTCGATGGGTCCTTTGAATGGGGTAACAGGGCCGACTCATATAGTGTAGCTGTGTAAATCCTATACTGTGGCAAAGGGCAGCTGAAAGGTGTATGGTCGTATTTTTATTCATTACCTTACTTCCAGACTACATTCTCACTGCTCTGTTTGTGGCCCTAAACTCTGCAACTACAGACGGTATCTTACCTACAGTAAATCCTATCGAAATAAGTTTAATGCAACATTTAGTATTTTTATTTTACTCACATATAACGCTGACATATTCAACAGCGCTTTACAGACATTATCATCCCTTGCTGTCCCCAATGGAGCTCACAATCTAAGTTCCCTATCAGTATGTCTTTGGAGTGTGGGAGAAAACCGTAGTACCGGGAGTAAACCCACAAACTCCATGCAGATGGTTCCTTTGTCAGATTTGAACCTAGGACCCCAAGGCACAAGTGCTAACTGCTGAACCACCGGGCTGCCCCTACCATAGACAAAGTGAGCACATCCTATAAGGCTAAATAAATGTGCTTACACCATGGCTGCAATACTACAGCAAACACAAGATACAGTAGCAATACTGTAACAATACTGTACAGAGATTGTACAGTACTGTACAGAGATTCGTCTTCGTACGGTATTAGAATGTATAGGTTCCGATGAGCCGAAGTAAGTTATTCACAAAGCCGAACAGGGCTCGGTTGAATAACTTCGGTAGTTGATTTTTAAAGTGGAAAACCACTTTAAAACTTGAAGCCGAATTCAGCTTCAGTTCAGACTAGTACCTTGGAACCGAAGCTGAGTTTGGTTTCAAGTTTTAAAGTGGTTTTCCACTTTAAGAATAAACTAACTTGCTTTGGCTCATCGGAGCCAATACATTCTAATACTGTACAGAGACGGATCTCTGTACATCATTATTCCGAAGTTTTGAACGAAGAGTCTTCGCATTAAGCATCCGAAGCTCGCTTCGCTCAACTCGAATTATGACATTTACTAATGCTTTATTTACTATATACAGTAAATGAAAACGATAGGCCCATTTATTCTGGCAAAATATTTCCAAATTGCCTCATACTAAGTTATACAGACCCTTTCACTTCTTTCACATTTTGTTATGTTGTGGCCTTATGCTAAAATTAAAAAAAATTGTGTTTTTCCCCCATTAACCTGCATTCAATACACCATAATGAGAAAGTGAAAACAGAATTTTTTAAATTTTTACAAATTTATTAAGAAGGAAAAACTAAAATTTTGCAGACCCTCTTGCTTTGACACTTGAAATTTACCTCTGGGGTAAACCCATGGGCGCAGCTAAGGGCTCATGGGCCCTGGTACAAGAGTTAAGCTAATACTGCCTGAGAAAAAACTTGAAACGGCATCCCCCCTCTCCATGCCAAATTATTGACCTAACCCCTTCCCTCCAGCCAGAGGTGTAACTTGACCAGCATGCACTTTATATAATACTGGTGTCTTCTTATGTGGCACAAGGGTCTTTGGGCCCCCTCAGGCTCCTGGGCTTAGTAGCAACTACTACCTCTGCACCCCTACAGCTATGCCCCTGGGTTCCCCCATCTTTATTAATCATCTTTGAGATGTTTCTACACCTTGAGTCTACCTGTGGTAAATTCTGTTGATTGGTCATGATTTGGAATGACAAACCCCTGTCTAGATAAGGTCTCACAGCTGACAATGCATATCAGGGCAAAAGCTAAGCCATGAGGAGGAAGAAACTGCCTGTAAAGCTCAGAGGCAGGCTTGTGTGGAGGCACAGATCTGGAGAAGGTTACAATTTTTTTTTTCTGCGCCAAAAGCACCGTGGTCTCTATAATTATAAGTGGACGTTGGGAACAACCAGGACTGTTCCTAGAGTTGGCTGCTTCACTAAATTAAGTAATCGGGGAGAAGGGCCTTGATGAGAGAGGTGACCAAGAACACAATGGACACTCTGGCTGAGCTCCAAGGATACTGTGTGCAGAGGGGAGAAACTTTCAGAAGGACAACCATCACTTTTGCACACCATCACGTCCTTGAATGGCCCAGCTAAAGCCCTGACTTGAACCAAATGAATATTTCTGGAGAAACCTGAAAATGGTTGTCCACTGACAGTCCCCATCAAACCTGACAGAGCTTGAGAGAATCTACAGAGAAAAATGACAGAAGATCCCTGAATCCAGGTGTGCAAATATTGTGCCATCAATCATACCCAAGAAGACTGAAGGCTGTAATTGTTTCCCAAGGTGCTTCAACTAAATACTGAGCAATGGGTCTGAATACTCAATGCAAGAATACATTTTTTATATTTTCAATAAATTAGCAAAGATTTCTAACATTCTGTTTTCACTTTGTCATTATGGGGTATTGAGTGCATAATAATGAGGAAAAATCAGATTTTTTTTTGTAAGTCTGCGACAAAACAAATTGTCAAAAAGTGAAAGGGTCTGAAGACTTTCTGAATGCTGAAAAATATATAATTTATATATTCAATCTTTGCAGGGTACTGTTGCATTTTATGTTTGATTTTGTATCACACTCATAAATATTTTAAATATTTTATTAGGATGATTGCCCACGCCTATATAATGTGAGTTTCATGCTGAAATATCGAGAAATAGAAAAGTAATACGTTGTATTCATGAGCATCCAGTGATGTCTAGCTGTTTAAAGATAAGATAGACAGACAGACGGATGGCTAGATCATATAAGTTTGATATATAGTATAATATATACACTAATTAAGCATGTAATATAATAAGTACAACAGTCAGTCAACAACAGTCAGTGAATATTTTACCAGTTTAACCGTTGTTCTTATTGTGTGGATTATATTACATTATATTAGATTACATATTTGCCAACATGCATTTTTCTATGGCTCATTAAAAAGTGGTCTGGCTTACTAGACATGAAACACAGAATACAATCATTATGCGAATGGCACAAATGATTTACTGGAGTCATTATTCTCCTTTCTGCTTTCAGTTTTAGATATGAAAAAGATCCTGTGTTTGAGGAATTAAAATGAATTTACACTGTACAATAGCGCCACCTATGGTTTACCACAAATGGACCATGTAGTTCTTTTTCCAAAATACTACATAGATTTTCTAAAGGCATTGTCCAGCTTTTTTAAAGTGATGGCCTATCCTCAGGAGTGACTGACTGGCAAACTTCCGACTTCATTTACTACTAGCAGGAAAGCGTTGGATCTATATCTCACCCGGAGGCTTATCATACAGTATAGGTGTGTTACTGAGGAGAGGGACAGAATTTCTGTAATCAGAAAAAGAGCTTTAGTGGCAGATTACAGGTTAGCAGAGCTAGATACAATGGTCTACATTAACTAATACTGTCTAAAGATAAGACAGTGTCAACTTAAAAGGGGATTTCCAGTAAGGGGAGTTCCACAGGATAGGGGATAAATATTAGATCGGTGGGGGTCCTACCTCTAGGACCCCCACCGATCACGAGAATGGGGGCCCCATACCCCCTGCAGCCCCCCTGAAATGAACGGAGGGCCGGTTGCACCTGAATGGAGCAGCAGTGTGCATGTGCAACCAGCCACTCAGTTTATTTCAGGGGTCTGCAGGGGGTATGGGGCCCCCATTCTTGTGATCAGTGGGGGTCCTAGAGGTAGGACCCCCACCGATCTAATATTTATCCCCTATCTTGTGGATAGGGGATAACTTGAAACAACCGGAATATCCCTTTAAGGCCTCTTTACAAAGGCTAATAATCAAGGAAAGCAGTGCTCCTAGGAACGTTCCTTCCAGATAATTGCCCTGAGCAAAGGTGCTGCTGGTCACCTGATGAACAAGCAGTCAATTATCGGGAGCAAATGGAACATTTCCGATAATTGTCTGATGTGTCAGCCCATGAAATGTAGATTTACTAATCCTATAGGTGTCATAAATTTAGCCAGGCTGTCCAGACCTGCGGCTGCACCACTTTATCACAGTGGGGCTCAGGCTGGATGATAAATGTGAAACAGAGATAGACACTTTTGTATAACTCTATACCAACCTTATTTACACCAAATTGTGTCAATCCGCACAATTTTTTAGACAGATTTTGGGTGCAGACACATTAGTAAATCAGAACCACAGTTTTAAACTGCGCCAGATCACACATAGTGTCTGATGCTGGCTGATAAATCTGGTTCATCTATAGACTGTCTAGTCTAAGTTTATACCACTGATTTGTTACCTAAGGTTACTCAAAAAAATGTACCAACATCTTAGTGCATCTTTTGGCAAACTGCACCACATTTAGACCATACCACTTTCCTGAAGCTACACCCTTTTCCTCTAAACCATCCCCATGTCAGACTCATCATAAAAAGGTTAAAAAAGTGTCTAAAACAGGACAATAAATGAGACATAAAGACTTTTTTTTTGCACAAACTGTGCCCAAATTGGCGCATTTTGATTAGTAAATCTCTCCAACCGTGTTTGTCTCCTTGCTATTAGCAAGGACAGACAGCGTTACCAGCACAGAGATTGATACAATATACATCGTAAATCGTAGATTGTGGGTGCTGAGACCCACTACATCACTGTCCTGGCTCCATCCAGGGTCACAATTAGGCCTTAGGCCTCCTGCACACGACCGTAGGTGTCCCGTTGCCGTTTTGCGGACCGCATTTGCGGATCCGCAATACACGGGCATTGTTCAGTGTGCATTCTGCATTACGGATGCAGACCCATTCACTTAAATGGGTCCGCAAATCCAGAGATGCGGAACGGAAGCACGGAACGGAACCCTACGGAAGCACTACGGAATGCTTCCATGGGGTTTCGTCCCGTACTTCCGTTACGCAAAAAGATAGAACATGTCCTAGGCCTCTTGTAGAACATCTTCTATCTTTTTATATATATATATATATATATATATATATATAGAACAAAGAAGTAGGACTGCACTCCAAGATAGTGATAAAATCAGCAAGTGGTTTATTCACCCATAATATGGCAAGTCTTGCGACGTTTCGGCTCACAAGAGCCTTCCTCAAGCATGGTAACAGTGAAAGTGAGAGCATTATAAAGGCATTTACAAAGTGTCCAACCCATAAGGGTGTGGTTACAATCAATTACAATTGCAAACATACGATGCATAGCAATACAAATAAAGTGCATGTGCATAAAGTGAGCAGTGGTATACAATTCATGACTAAGGGATGCCATCCCTACAAAGTGTATTAAAATGTATGTGATACTTCATCTAAGCTAAAATCACAATTATATAGGTGATAATATGATGAAGGTTGATCACAGAAGTCAAACCGTAGGAAGCAATGGGGCCCGCACATACCATGGCGTTCTTTGTGCGTCTCCAGGTCCTCATTGCGCATGACCACACTGACATCATCCGATGCATCACAGTGTAAAGGTCAAGCGCTCGCGCTCTGCCTGGGTCGACATGAGAGCGCCATTTTACATAAGGGAAAGACACCTAAAGGTTACGTACAGGTTATCTATTTAACTGTTGTCCACACGGAACAATCATATCTCCGACCGCTGCAGGGATCTCCTACATATATCAGTAGATCATCCCTCTACGACTGCTATTTTTTTGGCAATTGTGCTTGTAGTGGCGCTTTGGTCAGGTGTCCCGCCCATTTGGACGGGACCCCTGTCCATTTGCTGATATATGTAGGAGATCCCTGCAGCGTTCGGAGATATGATTGTTTCGTGTGGACAACAGTTAAATAGATAACCTGTACGTAACCTTTAGGTGTCTTTCCCTTATGTAAAATGGCGCTCTCATGTCGACCCAGGCAGAGCGCGAGCGCTTGACCTTTACACTGTGATGCATCGGATGATGTCAGTGTGGTCATGCGCAATGAGGACCTGGAGACGCACAAAGAACGCCATGGTATGTGCGGGCCCCATTGCTTCCTACGGTTTGACTTCTGTGATCCACCTTCATCATATTATCACCTATATAATTGTGATTTTAGCTTAGATGAAGTAACACATACATTTTAATACACTTTGTAGGGATGGCATCCCTTAGTCATGAATTGTATACCACTGCTCACTTTATGCACATGCACTTTATTTGTATTGCTATGCATCGTATGTTTGCAATTGTAATTGATTGTAACCACACCCTTATGGGTTGGACACTTTGTAAATGCCTTTATAATGCTCTCACTTTCACTGTTACCATGCTTGAGGAAGGCTCTTGTGAGCCGAAACGTCGCAAGACTTGCCATATTATGGGTGAATAAACCACTTGCTGATTTTATCACTATCTTGGAGTGCAGTCCTACTTCTTTGTTCTCTATACCATTGGGGATTGCCGTTACCCTACGTTGGACCTTGCACCCACATGCTGGCTGGTGCTCCCACTGGACTTTTTCTTCTCTATATATATATATATATATAGGAAAGAAAATCAAGGCAGCACTCCTGGTAGTTGAGTGTGGGTGCCAGCGGCGAAAAACACCTTACCAAGGTGTACAATGTAGAATGAAGAAAAACACCGCAGCACGTCCGTTTGGTGAAAAAAGTGGGACCCTTTATTCACCTGTGCGACGTTTCGGTCCGCTTACTGGGACCAGTAAGCGGACCGAAACGTCGCACAGGTGAATAAAGGGTCCCACTTTTTTCACCAAACGGACGTGCTGCGGTGTTTTTCTTTATTCTATATATATATATATATATATTATTATTTTATATATATATATATATATATATAAAATGGTTACAGTGGTTATAGCAATTGGTGGTTATAGTGGTTATAGCCCTTTCTTGGACAAGGGTGATGAGCTTCTCAACATCCATGTAGCATGACATAATTTCTCAGTGTCTCCAACAGTGTCACAAGACTCCAGAGTTGATACAGAACTCTGTACCATGTTTTCCTGAAATGCACATCCTGTTTTCTCAATTTTTTATTCAGTGTCACTTAGCAGCAGATACATGAAAAACACATAGTACACGTATGACATTAGTGTGCTGTCTGTTCTTTCAAGTTCTTATAGACTTTAATGGGCAAATCTAGTCTGCAAAAATGGCCCAGAATAGTATTTAATGAGTTTCTCACAATGGATACACAGCCCGTTGAAAAAACAGATGGGTCAATAGACCTGTATGGGTCATCCGTGTGCTGTCCACTGTTACAACAGACAGCACATGGACATGAAATACGTTCATGTGAGTTAAGGTCTTGTTACAGGGACTGATGTTTCAGGCAATCATTGGGAATGAATTAAAAGTTCACAATAATTCCATGATCGGCACTTACATGAAGCGATTGTCACGCTTTGGTGTGGGAGGGATACACCACACTGAACATAAGAGGGAAGAGGGAAAGAGGGAATCAGGCCTGAGAACTAGGGAAGGAATAAGGACACCTCCTAGTAAAACCCTAGCCAAGATCCTGACTGACTACCAGTATGAACAGACCCCAGAGGTAGGTGTGTTCATACACAGGAATACCTAGTGTCCTATCTAGCCCTATGACATGAAACACGTGTCGGGGTCTCTAGTAGGTGCCACTAGCCAGGTCTGTATTGTGTATATGTTGTGAATCATGATTTTTTATCTAGATGGGGGAGCCACGCGGTTTGATTTTGTAGTTATTTATACTTGTTTTTCCATCCCACCACTACATGTAATGCTATAATTTGATGTCCCGATGTGTTTTGTGCACTCTCCATGTGGTTGTGTTTGACTTTGCCAATTTATGCATCTTTTTGTTTGTTTTATCGATTTCAATAAAGATACATTTTTGGATATACATTTTTGTATTATATCTGTGTATATGCTGAGTGCCTGGGTTTGTCCCATCTAGGAGCTATTCATTTTCGACACTTGCGTTCTATTTGTGTTGTACAACCGTATTCCGGTTTTGTGTTTTATTGCTCATTGGTAACTCATATATTCTATTAATTCAAAATGATTTGTCTAAAACATAAAAAAGCCTATATTTAGAGAGCGGTATATTGCTAATACTGTACGCCATTACTATAATGATTATTGTTTAAAATACTATAAAAAGATTTATGAGACATGAACCACAATACACATAATACACATACAGCAAATGGATTTATGACTTATAGAATTATTTTACCCATTTTAGCTACCATTTTCCAGACAGAATTGGCTGCATAAACAATAAGAGGAAATTCAAAAATGTATTGTGTTGTCAAATATGTAATATATACAGTACATACAGAGAAACCTCTCCAAAAGACCATCTCTTTGAGAAGATCACCCTCCATCTAGACCAGATTTTTTGTGATGGATTTTCAATTTCCATATCTGCCATCTATGCTGGCCTCTTCTATAAAAGGACCACCCCTGTAAAGGAGCCTTTTTCATAGTGATTTAGGGTGGCTGTCTCAAAGAGGTTTCACTCTCTCTCTTAATGAAGGTATTTCATACTTGCGTTTGCAATTCCGGTATTGAGATCTGGCAGAGGATCTCAATACCGCAATTAAAACTGATCCATTTTGAACATCTGGAAAGTGAAAGTAGCCTTAGCCAAAACATTGCGTGTAACATATAAAATGAATACACTAAAAAAACAATGTTGTAACGAAGATGACATTTACAGTATATAACCAACATTATACTATACACTAGGGTTGTAATTTTTTCTCTCGCATCTATATTCATTAATTATGATTGTGAAATTCTTCAAGCAAATCTACAGCAAAATCTCAACTAGAGTTAGCACAGAGATAGTTAGGCTACATTCACATGACCGTTATTTTGGTCTGCATTGGAGCTGCATTTTTTGCGGCTCGGATGCGGACCCGTTCACTTCAATGGGCCGTAAAAGATGCGGGCAGCACTCCATGTGCTATCCACATCCGTTGCTTCGTTCTGTGGTCCCGCAAAAAAATACAACATGTCTTATTCTTGTCTGTTTTGCGGACAAGAATAGGCATTTCTATAATGGGCCACCCATTCCGTTCCACAAATTTGCAGACCGCAAAACATGGCACAGTCGTGTGAATATAGCCTAAATGTGAGGTTTTTCACATTCAGTTCTCTTCTTTTATTTTTTTAGAATGCGCTACTCTGTACATCTAAATTAGAAATCACTAAGCATAGGGAAAAATGTCACGAAGTTGGTGGGACCGATAGATTGGTTTAAAGGGACAATAAATGTTAGAGAAAAAAAAATTCAATCAGCAATACCTATTAAAATTGTGTTATAGCAGTGGGTGTAGAACCACTGTGTCAACAGAATAAACTTAGGGCTACTCCTAAGGGCACTATCCTGGCAGTCCCTTGGCATTAACCCTATAACTCCTGTAAAGGGATCTGGACTTTGATGAAGGGGAACCACCAGGCCACTACCTCACAGCTGACCCACAGGGGTCAGAGAAATTGGTGCAGAGGGGACAGGCAGGGATGGGCCCAGGTCAGGGCAGGCAGAGCACATGCAATACATCAATATCTGATTAGCAGAGGTCTGGCACCTCCAACACCTTTAATCAGCTGTAGTGCAGTAGCTCCGGCACCAGAAGTCAACACCAGAACTACATAGCTCCATCCACTGTATAGAGTAAAGGACAGAGCCTGCTCCCACTGAAGTGAATGGGAGCAGTACTGCAGTAACCAGCGCCCTCCACTACACAATGGATGGAGCTACCCCGAAGCAGGGTGCTGGACCCCCCTTCCCCCGTTCAGATATTGATGGCCCATCCTGAGAATAGGGTATCCTAGAATACCCTTTAAAGAGGTTAATAACTGATTCAGTCTACTGATTGAGCATGCTTTTTAGTTACTGAAGCGACTAAATGCTCCCCAGCCCCTCTCAGAGAGACAGCTCTGGTGTTCAATCTTAAGATCCAGATCACTCAGATCAGAGGCGAGGAGCTGGGCGCCATTCAATGCAGGACAATGAACATGAAGGAACCACCTCTGGAACACTTGTGGTCAAGGCGAGAGAGGGATATAAACTTTGATTTCTCAGTCAACCTTCATGACCATTACACCAGGTATGTCTACACCGTTCTCCCCACAACTCTGTAGCTCATTCTTAAGGGCTCAAACTCTCTCAGACTCATGCTTTTGTTTTAACAAACCCAAGAAAACAACTATGACCTCAATATTGTTTTTGGTTCCTTTCTTATCAGTGAAGTTAGAACTATAATGGCAACAAAGAAGTTATTTCATCATCTAAAGGCCACATATTACTACTGCCAGCCATTTGTGGGTTAGTTAGGTATTATTGTGAAGATGAATGTAGTGCCCTCTGACAGGTGACTGCTTGCAGTCTGCATGTAGTAACTATTGAGGGATAGCCTCAAAAAGAACATGTGTAGGAAGTTTCATACAAATACAGGAAGCAGAGAGACCTTTCTGAGGAAAGCTTTGGAGCGGAGCTTTGATGGTTATTTATGATAAAACCTGGGAAAGTAGCATTTATATTGTTGCTCCTGAGCTGCTGTTGCCCGTACATTTGAACTGCGGTGCATATATCATTAGTTTTCACAAAAACGCCCACTGTCCAGTTTCTTAGACTTGTGTTTTTGTTGCAGGTTAGGTGCGAGTTATTCAGCCAAGCTGTGATTGTCCTGTGATAACATAATAATATGTTCCTGTCGCGTTTCTTTCCTTCTACACAGCCAACCAAAAAACATTGAATCTTGGCAATATTTTAGTTTTTCATTGGAGTAAGTTCGCTTTTAACCCCTTCCCAGACAGTGTCATACATTTATGATGTAGAAGGGATGCAGTTTCCACTCTACACTATAAATGTACAAATTAGAAATGGTGCAGGCACTAGAGCATGGATCAGCAACGTTCAGCACTCCAGCTGTGGTGAAACTACAACTTCCAGCATGCATACTTACTTGGCTGTTCTTGGAACTCCCATAGAAATGAATGCAGCATGCTGGGAGTTGTAGTTTTACAACAGCTGGAGTGCCGGAGGTTGCTGACCCCTGCACTAGAGCTATACCTGCAACATCGGCACAGGATGACATCTGTCAGAGATAATTCTGATTCTAATTTGTTCAAAACGCCATTTGGAGAGCACCACCAAAATTAAAGGAAGACTAGGGTGCTATCCGCATGTATATAATTATCAGAAACCGAAATACAAGTACATTCCAGAGAATGGACGCACACCAATAGATAAAGATATATACAAGTTTATTGGATCAAGCTTAAAAACTATTTTAAAAAAAACTGTTTTTAAGTTTGATCCAATAAACTAGTATATATCTTTATTTATTGGTGTGCGTCCATTCTGCAGCATGTACTTGTATTTGGTTTTGTGATAATTCAGATCCTGGCATCACTACTGTGGTATCAAAGAGGTTGTACCCTTTATCAATCAATAGTTGCCCAAACAATGCAATCATGGGGTTTTAAAAAAAAAACAATATATAACACGATCATTACAACCCACACTGTAAGGGCTCTTGCACATGAACGTATTTTCTTTCTGTGTCTGTTCAGGTTTTTTTTGCAGACCATATGCAGAACCATTCATTTCAATGGGGCCACAAAAAAAATGGAAGTTACACCATGTGCATTCCGTTTCTGTATGTCTGTTCCATAAAAGAATAGAACATATCCTATTATTGTCCGCATTACGGACAAAGATAGTACTGTTATATTAGGGGCCAGCTGTTCTATTCGCAAAATACGGAATGCACACAAACGTCATCTGTATTTTTTGCAGACCGCAAAATACATATGGTCGTGTGCATGAGCCCTCATACCTACCGCTTTCCTCTCATGTTTCGGCGTTGCCGGGTTCTGGCAGCTCAGATCCACCAGCCCGCTCTCCTCCTTCCCAGCAGGCATGGCCACCGGAGTAGCTCTGTCTTTCCATGCAGGCTGTGGCCTGCTTCTTGCTGACTAGGCCTCTTTCTGCCCACAGCCAATGACTGGCTAGCCTATAGGAATTTTCCCAAGAAATAGGCTGTAGTCCACCAGTGTCCTGCAAAGGTGTGCTGTTCTACATTTATCTGCTTACATACTGACTTCTGCCTGTTTCCCAGATTTGACCCTGAGCTGCCTGATCCCAGTACTGACCCTGAACTGGCCAGACAGAGTACCAGAGGATCCTCCAGCCAGACTCTGATGCAATAGTGGGCCCCAAATGTCAAGGCCACAGTTGGGGAACACTTCAGTAGGTTCTTTCTGTGGACATTGGAGGTGCTTTATCTATACATACAAGCTCTGGCAACAAAGTTTGCAAATTCCTCATGGCGAATTTTTCGGGGGCAGCATTATACAGAGGTTTGAATATTGTTCCATAACCTTATTCATATCAGCGTTTTACAGCTGCGTTTTTGTAAACACACAACAATCTCTAATTGGAATTGTCCGGGCTTTTACTATTGATGACCTATCCTCAGGATAGGTCATCAATGTCAGATCAGCCAGGGTCCTACACCCGGCACCACCGCCGATCAGCTGTATGAGTAGATGACTCGTGCAGTGTGCATGTGCCATCTCCCTTCTCTCTTCCTGTCCGCTGCGCGTGCCATCTCCTCACACAGCTGATCGGCGTGGATGCCGGGTGTCTGACCCTGAGGATAGGTCCTCAATAGTAAAAGCTCAAACAACCTCTTTAATGTCTGTGCGGGTTTCTGTATCCCATCTCAGGAATGTCGGAGCTTGATTTAGGGCAACAAACAGTGAGACACTGTGTGTGAGGGAGTTTTTAGATAGTAAACAAATAGCACTGTCCCTATTCACCGGATCTAGTCCCCCCAATGACTTTTTTCTGTACCTAAAGATAAAGGAAATATTGAAAGGAAGGCATTTTGATGACATTAAACTTAATATGACAGCGGTGCTAAAGGCCATTCCACGAAACCAATTCCAAAATTGCTTTGAAATATGGAAGATGCGCTAGGGAATTACTTTGAGGGCAACCAAAGTGAAATTCAACAATTCCAAACCAATTTCACACCAGTTAAAATAAATCTCAATTAAAAGATAAAAAATGAATCAATAATAAACACAAACCCATCAAACACTTAGGTGGATAGGCCCAAATTTGTTAAGGGCACCTGTATCCCCTTTGTACAAAATAATAGGTCCATTTGTACGACAGAGATAACTAGTGCACATATATTACAAAAGAACGGTCTTACTGCCCCATGTAGGTCAGATGGAGGGAGAGACACATATTGCTCCAGAGTGGGTCAAGGCAGGGTGAGTAACTTTCCATAATTTCACCCTACTTGGCCTGGCATGGTAATTACATACATATAGGTGGAGCACCTGCCCTAAAATTAGCAACTCCACTCAACCGTTCATATGATCTAAGCAGGTGATGCCAACCCCACTATGTTAATGTATTAGGGGAGCACCTGCCATACACACCTCAAGACTACGTTCTTGCTCTGTCTTTTACAGCCATACACTCTGACAAATAAAGGACTTGCAGCTAGTGAGGCTGTAAAAATTGCCTGGCTATACTTACAATATTTTGCTAAATAGCTGTAGGCTGTATGGTAGCATACCTTTATCCAATCTTCCTGCATACTGTACCTTTATTCCCCTAAGGAGACTGGACCCTAAGGTCCAGTTGAAACACATAGTGTCACGGTCTCTCCTGTGACAGGGTTTAGAAGATCTAAGAGACTGGCTGCATGTGATGTGATCTGACAACCTCACTTGTTTCTGTGTTGTTGCTGGTTATGACCACACCTCTTTTCTCAGGTGTAGCTTAAGTGGTCAATCCAACTCCCTCTTTTGGCAGGGTGATGCAGAAGACTTGATAATATTTGTCGATTTTCTGAATGGTTGTATTCCATCGATAAAACTGACTATGACCAGCGATCCCACTTCAATTGTCTTTTTGGACTTAGTATTATCAGCTGATCATATGATCAAAAAAGTTGACACCTGTACCCATCGTAAGGTTACAGCTAGGAATACATTGCTTCATGCATCATCCTGCCATCCCCCACATGTGGCCAAGAATATACCCAAAGGGGAGATGTTGAGGGCACGTAGAAATTGCTCATCTTTCGATCTGTTTGAGAAGGAGGCATCTGACATTTCAACCAGGTTACAGATCAGGGGATATTCGAGAGAAAACATTCGAAAAGCCAAGGAATATGCAATTTCGGTGAACAGAGAGTCACTCATATTTACTCAAGCTAAGAATGCGAATAAAAAGAAAAGAAAAAATAGAGAAAAAAATGATAACACGCAGGTCTGCAATCGAAATTTGAGCAATCCTGCGACTTTTGTCACTAATTTTAGTGTAGAATATCCCCTTATCTGCAACATTTTACGTAGACATTTCCCGGTTATAGGTTTTGATGAGGGTTGGGGGGACATCGCGGAGGCAGGTATTAGATGCATTGCAAAAAAAGCACCAACTGTAGGACAAAAAGTTAGTCCTAGTTTGTATATGGAAAACGCAGGGTGTGAACCAGTCTGGCTGAGCACGAAAGGAAACTTCAAATGTGGAAGCAAAAAATGCATATGTTGCACATACATGTCAGTGAGTAAAGATATTGCATCTACATCGAACAATAGCATACACAAAATGCGGCAATATATCAACTGCAATACTGAATATGTAGTCTATGTCATCACATGCCGTGCTTGTATGCTGCAATATGTGGGATGTACAATCAACCAGCTAAAAATAAGAATTCGGAAGCATCTGAGCGATATCCCACATGTTGCAACACGCAATGTCTCAGCAGCCACATCACACTTTGCGGTAGTACATAAGGGCGATACCTCTGCGTTTTGTGTGCAAGGAATTGAGAGAGTCACGGCTTCAATTAGAGGAGGAGACCGTAGGCAAAAATTGTACAGTCGTGAAACATACTGGATGTTTTATTTGGGTACATGTATACCTAGAGGATTGAATAGGAAACATGACCTAACTTTACAATATAAATGAAGTATTTTCTTTTATTTTTTTTTTTTCTCTCTGAAACTGTGGATCACTTCCCACTTGATTGGGGTGTTTCTCTTAGTAATTAACAGGGCAGGAACACCTGATGCTGTTCTGGAGCATGGAAACTGACCAATCAAGTGGGAAGGGTTGTTCCTCACTGTGTATAAAAAGGAGATTTTAAGTTTGTTTAGTTGTCTTGATGAAGGGCTAAGATATAACAGCCCGAAACGCGTCACAGCATACTACTCTGCATTTGATGTCTGTTTTTAAAGAAGTGGAATAAAGAAGCCTTTTATTGTGAAGAGCTGGAATTCGTTTTCTTTTTTCATTTTGCTCCAGACTGAGTCCAGGTCTGTACATCCGTGCTCTGCTTAGTGTGAGGTGAGAGCTGCAGCAATCTCTACATTTGTCTAACTCCTCTATTTAGTCTGGTCTCACCCATCATGCTTTGCAGTTGATAGGTCCTTTCTGGTTGTGGAAGTGATGGTGTTTGGTTGTCCTCTGAGTTCCTGCTCATCCGCGTACTTCGGAGTTAAGTGTCTTTTCCCTATTTCTAGTTTGTTGTATTCCCCTATCTTTTGGTATTAGGCCTGAGGAAGTATCCTGTTCCTTTAGCTGGGAAGGAACAGGTCATCTTTTGTCCTGACACTATTTCCAGGGCCCTTAAGGGTCAGATAGGGCTCTAGGTTACAGCGTATGAACATTCCTACCATTAAGGTCTGTTCATACTGATAGTAGTCAGTGCTCGGTTTAGGGATTCACTAGGTGGTTACCTTTCCCTAGTTTCCAGGCCTAGTACCTTTTCCCTTTCCCTCCTGTGTTCAATGTGAAGTTTACCACCCACACCACGCCATGACACATAGGCACGCTTATTTTATGCAGCTATTATTTTCCCAAGTGCTTACCTAATGCATTAACATAGTGGGGTTGGTACCACCAGCTTAGGGTCACATCTAAGATATTCCATGGAAGAAGGCAGCACCGAAGTGCACAATGGGGTAGGTGCCATCCTGGAGCATGGGAGCAACATGGGTAAGATAGAATGACTGAGGCTCATTTCGATTGCATGGCCTTAGTTTCAGCATACTTTGCTTAGCAAGTTATAATATCACAAATGTCACAAATCTGAGCACTACTGCAAGTATTAGATTATTTGTGCATTGTCATTAACCAGTACAATCTTTTATAGTCTGGGCTGGCCATCTTACTTTGGTGATTTTAGCAAAAATGCTAATAGGCATTTTGTTTTACCATTTGAATATTTATTCTCCCCTTTTTTATTTAAGATTTGATGGTTTTAGAATATTTGGTGGTTTGTCTGGTGCGTTGTTTTGTAGGTCTATATAGTTATTGTATGCACTAGGTATACTTTTGGTGTACATTGAGAATATGTGATACAATATATGACTAGTGATGCACTTAATATTGAGTACATATATCTATCTTGTTGGCATTGCTGGTGCAGTATGCCAGTCCTGCAAGGTGAGCGAATGTGAGGTCACAGGGGTAGTTAATAGACCGAGGGTTGCTTTTGGTACTCACAGTATATATACCCTGGGCAGGCGTACAGCAGTGATGGAGAGGCTGGCACATGGATCCACTGTGCCCTGAGTGTTGCAGGTTTAGTGTGCCTGTGGCAAGATCCCTTATAATTCGTGACGCCAGTGCCGGAAACGGTGGCACACCGATTTGTTGTAGGAATAATTGAGGTACACACAGTTGTAGTGAACCAGAACTCCTTTTTACTGAACAGTCCAACTATATACAGTCTTCAGTTAGTTCCATATGTATAATGTTGAATACAGGCAGGCTTCATACAAATGGCAGGCAAAGTCTTTGCAAGATACTCAGAGGGAATAACACTTACAGATCAGGCTGTACTTTCCTCAGATCCTGTCTGGCTTTCACCAAGGCCCGTATGCCCTATTGCTGGCTTTATCCTTGGGTAGGGAAACCTTCCTCTGGTATATATCCTCTTGCTGTAAATATCCTTCTGCCCTTCAGCTTTCTATTTGGCTGGATAAAAGTGGCTCTGCTCTGTACTTTTCAAGGTGCTAGATATCTTCAGGAGGGAACTTCTCCTGGAAGCAAGCTAGGAGCCTGGGCTATCTAGCTGCATGTCAGAAGCGGCTCCCCAGCTATCCTCTGGCTAAGGTGCACACTTGGCTTCTGAACACTCTCCTCTCTCTGTGCTAGACCTGACTATATATACTAGGGGGTTCCCTAGCTCCCTCTACTGCCTAGGAGGAGGAACTACACCCCTAACAGGCCTGGTACACAGGAGATAATATGACAACATACATTAAAATGCAATATAAAATACCATGACCATGTTCCACAAGAGTTGGAGAACAACGTGACCCAATTGACCCTTGAGTAGTGCCCACCATTACGTAGTGGGACACTACATACCCCGCTGCTTTGAGGTTGCCCATCCTCGGCGCAACACAGGGGTCCCGCCCAGCTGGAAACTGTCACCTGAAAGACAAAAATGCAAAGCAGGCATATACAACAACCACTACATTTGCAAGGAAAATATCAGGGAGCTCCACTGGCAAAGGAACAAGTGCGGTGAAAAGGGGCGTCGTTCTCTTCACAGGATAGAACAGGGAACAGGGGCGCTGACCTGGTACAGCATATCAGGGATAACCAGGATAGTCCATAATAATAAAATACAATAGTCCCATAAAACAGCATCTCAGAGGCCCACATGCATTGGGGTTATCTCTGGGCACAGTTCTTGAAGATTGCACATAAACTCCACATTTTAGGGATACTTTCTCCTGGCAAGTCCTGGTAGATAAAAGTAGTGCTGTAATATCCCTATTCAACCTGAAAAGGGGGTTAAAATGGGTAAGGTGCAAAACAGCAGGCACAACTTGGTTTGGCACTTAAGGCAGGCAAGATGTCCTGATAAACAGTATGGCAGCAGAGCAATTGGTATTCGCAGTGGCCTTTCACTACCACTGGGCCGTGGGTAAACTGGCAGCAGCTCATTGTGCCAAAACATAGGACTCCTGTCCTGAAACAGTTAAACTCACTGTAAGGGTCCCTCAGCAATTATGGCCTAGCAGGCCTACTTACAGGTACGTATCCAGTTCATACTGGTCGTCAGACGTGGTGCATCCTGGCTCCGCTCTGAGTCGTGGCCTGTGTGGATTAATACTTGGCTGGGTCCACAAAATGGTATTAGCAGGCAACTGTAGAACAAATGGGCCTGTCAATGGTATAGGCTCCGCAAGCCTGGGCTTTAACGATGCAGGAGGCTCCATGGGTTTGGTTGTCGCTGGCTTTATGCAACGGACCCGACTCCTGGTATAGCAAAGTTTTTCGGGGCACAGTGACGGTGTCACGAGTTGGAGGTCCCAGGAGAGACCACCGCGTCGTCAAGCAATAAACGGAAATCAGGTACAGACACATAAGAGTTTATTGCACAAACAAAAACATGAAAGGCAGCACAGAGAAAACATGAGCTCTATGTACCGTCAGCACAGTGGGAGAAAACCCCCACTGCGCCACTGTCTAGTAATACTCCAGAGGGGCGTAACTAAGCAACTCCTGGTTTTCACTAGAGCCCTAGATGGTAGGGTTAGACTTAGCCGCAGGAAGATGCCAGGGTCCACTCTGGAGCGTGAACTAGACAGTGACAGCAGGAGCGAATGGACAACAGGTACCAGAAGGTACCGACGGCACATAGGCATACATAACATACAGGCAAATACAAAACAGGGCAAATAATACAAGCAGGAGTTCACGCAAGGGAGCAGGAGTGGCAATGAGCAGAGAAGGACTTGCTCCACCAGTAGTAAACTGCATGGCCTTGTCATGCCACTCTGCTGCAAAGGCTTGCTGAACACAGACATATGAATACAAAACAGGGCAACTAATAATACTAGCAGGTGTTCACGCAAGGGAGCAGGAGTGGCAATGAGCAGAGAAGGACTTGCTCCACCAGTAGTAAACTGCATGGCCTTGTCATGCCACTCTGCTGCAAAGGCTTGCTGAACACAGACATCAGAATAAACACAAAGTAACTAAAACATAACAGGCAGAACAGATAACAGACAGACGACGTTAATGAACAAGTAGGGAAACCCACAGAGCACAGACAGACAGACACGGATCCCATGAGTCAGCAGCATGGGAGGGAGAGTACAAACCAGGAGCAGGACAAGACAACACAAACCAGGAGAGCTGACACAGAACTGAGGAAACCTCAGCCTTATATACAGGTTCCATGGGTGCAGCAGAGAGACCACACCCATGGAGCAGACAGAGGATTAACTCCTAATAGGCACACAGGGGAGTTAACCCATAAAGAACCACAAATGACACACAGAAACAGAACTTCAGCGAGGAGCGCCGAACGAGCAAGGACGGAAGGTCACAGCCAGAGATAGTGGCTGTGACACTCCCACCCCTCAAAGCCCCCCCCCCCCCTCCTCCCAAACAGAAAGGGGAAGAAGTGGGGCAACAAACCAAACAGAACCAGGCAAGGGGACAGAAATCAAAGGGGTGACGAGGTACAAGGGCAGGAACACACACGACGACCGCAACCAGCCCAACCCCTGAAAACCAGCCTACACGGAGGGTCCGCAGCCAGTACGCCAGGGGAAGATAGCCAGCCAACACGGCATACACATCAAGTGAACCGCACCAAGAAGTTACCTCCCCCTCCACTCTCCCTCTGGAGAATGACATGTCTGCCAAGAACTAATTGGCCAGACATGCAGACACCCCCTTCCGGAGGATTGGGACCAGGAACAGGAACCAGACAGGAAATGAAAATCAGAATCAAAGGGGTACAGAGGTACACAAGCAGAACACATAAGACGACCGCAGCCAGCACGCAGCCCCTAGCAACCAGCCTACACGGTAAACACAGCCAGTACGCCAAGAGGAATGCAGCCAGCCTACACGGCCACAAAAGTCATGGTGAACTGCAGTTTGCTAACACCTCCCCCTCCACTCTCCCTCCGGAGAATGGCATGTCTGCCAAGAACTAATTGGTCAGACATGCTGACACCCCCTTCCGGAGGATTGGGACCAGGAACAGGAACCAGACAGGAAATGAAAATCAGAATCAAAGGGGTACAGAGGTACACAAGCAGAACACATAAGACGACCGCAGCCAGCACGCAGCCCCTAGCAACCAGCCTACACGGTAAACGCAGCCAGTAAGCCAAAAGGAATGCAGCCAGCCTACACGGCCACAAAAGTCATGGTGAACTGCAATGTGCTAACACCTCCCCCTCCACACTCCCTCCGGAGAATGGCATGTCTGCCAAGAACTGATTGGTCAGACATGCTGACACCCCCTTCCGGAGGCCAGGACCAGAAGCAGATACCTGTGCCGATAAAGGAAAACACGGCCGTAGGCAGAACTGCAAGCTCAAAAGGTTAAACCGGACGTCACCCCTGGCAACCAGCATACACGGAGAACACCACAGCCAGTACACCAAGGCAACCAAATCCGATACCTACAGGTAGCATAAAAAGAGAAATACAGAATGCACACACACCACAGATAAGCAGAAAACAGAACAAAAAAAACTCTGTGAAAGTTCACTTGTTCATTCTGTCACGAGTTGGAGGTCCCAGGAGAGACCACCGCGTCGTCAAGCAATAAATGGAAATCAGGTACAGACACATAAGAGTTTATTGCACAAACAAAAACATGAAAGGCAGCACAGAGAAAACATGAGCTCTATGTACCGTCAGCACAGTGGGAGAAAACCCCCACTGCGCCACTGTCTAGTAATACTCCAGAGGGGCGTAACTAAGCAACTCCTGGTTTTCACTAGAGCCCTAGATGGTAGGGTTAGACTTAGCCGCAGGAAGATGCCAGGGTCCACTCTGGAGCGTGAACTAGACAGTGACAGCAGGAGCGAATGGACAACAGGTACCAGAAGGTACCGACGGCACATAGGCATACATAACATACAGGCAAATACAAAACAGGGCAAATAATACAAGCAGGAGTTCACGCAAGGGAGCAGGAGTGGCAATGAGCAGAGAAGGACTTGCTCCACCAGTAGTAAACTGCATGGCCTTGTCATGCCACTCTGCTGCAAAGGCTTGCTGAACACAGACATATGAATACAAAACAGGGCAACTAATAATACTAGCAGGTGTTCACGCAAGGGAGCAGGAGTGGCAATGAGCAGAGAAGGACTTGCTCCACCAGTAGTAAACTGCATGGCCTTGTCATGCCACTCTGCTGCAAAGGCTTGCTGAACACAGACATCAGAATAAACACAAAGTAACTAAAACATAACAGGCAGAACAGATAACAGACAGACGACGTTAATGAACAAGTAGGGAAACCCACAGAGCACAGACAGACACGGATCCCATGAGTCAGCAGCATGGGAGGGAGAGTACAAACCAGGAGCAGGACAAGACAACACAAACCAGGAGAGCTGACACAGAACTGAGGAAACCTCAGCCTTATATACAGGTTCCATGGGTGCAGCAGAGAGACCACACCCATGGAGCAGACAGAGGATTAACTCCTAATAGGCACACAGGGGAGTTAACCCATAAAGAACCACAAATGACACACAGAAACAGAACTTCAGCGAGGAGCGCCGAACGAGCAAGGACGGAAGGTCACAGCCAGAGATAGTGGCTGTGACACTCCCACCCCTCAAAGCCCCCCCCCCCCCCCCCCCCCCCAAACAGAAAGGGGAAGAAGTGGGGCAACAAACCAAACAGAACCAGGCAAGGGGACAGAAATCAAAGGGGTGACGAGGTACAAGGGCAGGAACACACACGACGACCGCAACCAGCCCAACCCCTGAAAACCAGCCTACACGGAGGGTCCGCAGCCAGTACGCCAGGGGAAGATAGCCAGCCAACACGGCATACACATCAAGTGAACCGCACCAAGAAGTTACCTCCCCCTCCACTCTCCCTCTGGAGAATGACATGTCTGCCAAGAACTAATTGGCCAGACATGCAGACACCCCCTTCCGGAGGATTGGGACCAGGAACAGGAACCAGACAGGAAATGAAAATCAGAATCAAAGGGGTACAGAGGTACACAAGCAGAACACATAAGACGACCGCAGCCAGCACGCAGCCCCTAGCAACCAGCCTACACGGTAAACACAGCCAGTACGCCAAGAGGAATGCAGCCAGCCTACACGGCCACAAAAGTCATGGTGAACTGCAGTTTGCTAACACCTCCCCCTCCACTCTCCCTCCGGAGAATGGCATGTCTGCCAAGAACTAATTGGTCAGACATGCTGACACCCCCTTCCGGAGGATTGGGACCAGGAACAGGAACCAGACAGGAAATGAAAATCAGAATCAAAGGGGTACAGAGGTACACAAGCAGAACACATAAGACGACCGCAGCCAGCACGCAGCCCCTAGCAACCAGCCTACACGGTAAACGCAGCCAGTAAGCCAAAAGGAATGCAGCCAGCCTACACGGCCACAAAAGTCATGGTGAACTGCAATGTGCTAACACCTCCCCCTCCACTCTCCCTCCGGAGAATGGCATGTCTGCCAAGAACTGATTGGTCAGACATGCTGACACCCCCTTCCGGAGGCCAGGACCAGAAGCAGATACCTGTGCCGATAAAGGAAAACACGGCCGTAGGCAGAACTGCAAGCTCAAAAGGTTAAACCGGACATCACCCCTGGCAACCAGCATACACGGAGAACACCACAGCCAGTACACCAAGGCAACCAAATCCGATACCTACAGGTAGCATAAAAAGAGAAATACAGAATGCACACACACCACAGATAAGCAGAAAACAGAACAAAAAAAACTCTGTGAAAGTTCACTTGTTCATTCTGTCACGAGTTGGAGGTCCCAGGAGAGACCACCGCGTCGTCAAGCAATAAATGGAAATCAGGTACCGCCACTGTCTAGTAATACTCCAGAGGGGCGTAACTAAGCAACTCCTGGTTTTCACTAGAGCCCTAGATGGTAGGGTTAGACTTAGCCGCAGGAAGATGCCAGGGTCCACTCTGGAGCGTGAACTAGACAGTGACAGCAGGAGCGAATGGACAACAGGTACCAGAAGGTACCGACGGCACATAGGCATACATAACATACAGGCAAATACAAAACAGGGCAAATAATACAAGCAGGAGTTCACGCAAGGGAGCAGGAGTGGCAATGAGCAGAGAAGGACTTGCTCCACCAGTAGTAAACTGCATGGCCTTGTCATGCCACTCTGCTGCAAAGGCTTGCTGAACACAGACATATGAATACAAAACAGGGCAACTAATAATACTAGCAGGAGTTCACGCAAGGGAGCAGGAGTGGCAATGAGCAGAGAAGGACTTGCTCCACCAGTAGTAAACTGCATGGCCTTGTCATGCCACTCTGCTGCAAAGGCTTGCTGAACACAGACATCAGAATAAACACAAAGTAACTAAAACATAACAGGCAGAACAGATAACAGACAGACGACGTTAATGAACAAGTAGGGAAACCCACAGAGCACAGACAGACAGACAGACAGACACGGATCCCATGGGTCAGCAGCATGGGAGGGAGAGTACAAACCAGGAGCAGGACAAGACAACACACACCAGGAGAGCTGACACAGAACTGAGGAAACCTCAGCCTTATATACAGGTTCCATGGGTGCAGCAGAGAGACCACACCCATAGGCACACAGGGGAGTTAACCCATAAAGAACCACAAATGACACACAGAAACAGAACTTCAGCGAGGAGCGCCGAACTAGCAAGGACGGAAGGTCACAGCCAGAGATAGTGGCTGTGACAGACGGTGGTCGCTAAACTGGAAGCGACGGGATCTTTCGCTGCAGGTACGGGGACATCTGAGTTCTTGGACGAATGGCTATTGTCCGGTGGTGTCGGTGCCACTCTGGACGCAGCAATTTGGCGCAGGCCATCAAGATGGATTTCTAGCCTGGCGATCCGATCCTCCAGTGTCTCAGTACCGGATCCCTGCAGCGGAGCATCACCTGTCGCAGCAGGTTCAGGTGCTGGGTCACCACTCTTTCCTCGCCGCAGGGCATCAAGGGTCTCATGTAATTTCTGCATATTGTCTATCTCCGCTTGTGTCTTCTCCCTGCGGGGCAAGTCAGGTGAGGGATAGGGACTCACCCGTTTCTCTAGCACTGTGGGCTGCCAGAAGATATTGGGGCCGGTGAAAGAACCCCTCTCCTGGTAAGTATCGCGAGCAGGCGTAGGCTCAAAAGCTGTTCCAATGGCTTTTAAGTGTAAAATACAGCTCACATTCTGCTGCACTGTCTATGATCAGCCTCCTTTTATAACCCCTTAGCACCCTCATGATCTCTGGATGCTGATCGCTTGCCATGGTAGCCAGTGGTACAAAAAGGACTTTAGGATTTCATTGTAAGAGAGCCTATTAGGCCCTGCCAGGCATATTAGTGACTGACATATTACATTGCAATACAGTAGAATTATTATTTTATCTAAATGATTAAATAATTGCAGGGTCAAGTTCCCTGGTAGGACACACAAAATGTAACAAAAAAGAAATAAAGTATACAGAAAAAGTAAACTCTATATACCACCAACATGTTATTCAGCCAGTTAGTAGCTTTAGCAGGATGCTTTTATATAATCTGATACTGAATACTGTAAAGAAAAAAGTTATTGTCACGGCCTTTGGTTTGCGCTGTGACACTGTTGCCACACTTGCGGTTGCCCGCGGCAACGTGTTGCTGTAAGAGCATGCGGTGGCAGTGTCACGGCCTTCTGGATGATTGCCGTGACATGGTTGCCACGCATGCTGTTGCCGGTGGTAACGCGTGGCTTAGTTTGCTTGTGTGTGCACTTCCCCTTTATGTGGCTTTCTTCCTCTGTCTGGCGTTGGAAGGGTTAACTCTCTTCCTAGTGTTTTGTGAACACTGGGTTTATATGTTTGTGGGTGTGGCTGCTTGGGCTTATTTAGTCTCTGCTGGAAGCCTGTAGCTCAGTGTTCCTCCAGGCTTGGTGTGTGCTGGTGGTTCACTGCTCCTGGCTTTACCATCTGTCCAGTGAGGGCCACCCTTGGGGTCATAGATGTTCTATGTCATCCCGGTGCCTCCTTCCTTTCCTGTCCCTATTTGTATGGAGTGGGTTATGTTCAGGGTGTTTGGATGTCTAGCTTGGTGTTACATGTCTGGTGGTGCTTGGTGTCATGTTTACTAGACATTCCCCCATCTCATGTTATTGCAGCTATGGTGTCCTGGATTCCTGTGTGGTTTGTTGTGTGTGCTGTGTCGTTTTAATGTTGGTGTGGACACCAGCACTTGTGCACAGGTTCCAGTCAGTGTGTCTGTGGCAGGTAAGTGTGTTATTTGTTTTGCTTACCTGCCATCTCCTTAAGCTGTATGTGTTCCCCTCTCCTTGCAGCCTGGCCTCAGATAGAGTGTCACGGCGGACGTGCACAGTTTAACAGATAACTCACCAACCAGGCTCTGGACGAGAGACAGGGGAAGGGTCACCTCCTAGTTTATCCCTGACCTCTTTCCCTGCAATGCTCAGCCCACAGACAAACCTTGAAGGTAGATTTGCTGTGTCCTCCAGCCTATACTAACAGAACCCTGAACTCCCTGAGATGGTGAAGTGGGGAGAAAGGAGCAGCCTGCTCGCACAGAACCTGGATGGGATAGATGACATAAACAACCAAACAAGAAATGACACTTATCTGCTGAGAGCAGGAACAAACAGCCGACCTTCCCTCCAAACTTCCCAGACCATAATGAACAGTATAATCCGCTCAGAGCACTTAGCTGGAGACCATTTAAACTAATGACTCCACCCAGTGCACCTGATGCGAGGCAGATCCAGCACAGCATCAAAACAAATACTAGACTCGTGCTGCAATCCTGGCTGACCTCCGCACATCGTCAGGGTGGGGCATGACAGTACCCCCCCTTCTACGGGTGACCTCCGGACACCCTGGACCAACCTTATCCGGATGGGACCTATGAAAGGCCCTCACCAGATGGCTGGCATTGACATCTGACGCCGGAACCCACATCCTCTCCTCAGGACCGTATCCCCTCCAGTGAACCAGGTACTGGAGGGAACCCCGCAGAACTCTCGAGTCGAGAATCCTGGAGATCTCGAACTCCAAGTTTCCCTCGACTAGAACAGGAGGAGGAGGCAATGGCGATGGTACCACCGGTTTAACATATTTTTTTAGTAAAGACTTGTGGAAGACATTGTGGATCCTCCAAGTCTGCGGCAGATCAAGTCGAAATGCCACAGGATTGATCACAGCAGAAATCTTATACGGACCAACAAATCTTGGACCCAGTTTCCAAAATGGCACTCTCAACTTGATATTCCTAGTGGACAACCACACCAAATCACCCACACACAGGTCCGGACCAGTCACACATCTCCTGTCAGCCATTCGTTCATACCTCTCACCCATCCTCTCCAAATTCCCTTGAATCCCCCACCAGATAGAGGACAAGGCAGAAGAGAATCTCTCCTCCTCTGGCATCCCGGAGAAACCAGACCCAGAAAAGGTACTAAACTGAGGATGGAAACCGTATGCGCCAAAAAATGGCGACTTACCCGTGGACTCCTGCCTACGGTTATTCAATGCAAATTCTGCTAAGGGCAAGAATGAGGACCAGTCCTCCTGATTCTCAGCCACAAAGCACCTCAAGTAGGTCTCCAGGTTTTGATTGGTACGCTCCGTATGACCATTCGACTGTGGATGAAAAGCCGACGAGAAAGAAAGTTGAATGCCAAGTCGAGAGCAGAACGCCCTCCAAAACCTGGAGACAAACTGCGTGCCCCTATCAGAGACAACATCCGAAGGAATACCGTGCAATTTAACAATATTATCCACAAAAATCTGCGCAAGAGTCTTAGCGTTAGGCAGACTTGTTAGTGGTATAAAGTGAGCCATTTTACTGAAACGATCGACTACCACCAAAATCACTGTTCTCCCGGAGGAACTCGGTAGGTCCGTAATAAAGTCCATGGACAAATGTGTCCAAGGACGAGATGGAATAGACAATGGAAGAAGTGAACCAGGCGGTCGAGTATGAGCAACCTTAGACCGAGCGCAGGTTTCACAAGCCATCACGTAATTCTCAATACTCTTACGCAAACCTGGCCAACAGAACTTCCGGGACACCAGATCACAGGTGGACTTACCACCAGGATGTCCAGCGAGAACAGTATCGTAATGTTCCTTGAACACCTTGTATCGTAGGCCCTCAGGAACAAACAACCTCCCTGGGGGACACGAACCAGGAGCCCCCTCCTGAGCTCCCAACACCTCCATCTCCAATTCAGGGTACAGAGCGGAGACCACCACTCCATCCGCCAAAATCGGCGCTGGATCTTCTGAATCACCTCCCCCAGGGAAGCTGCGAGACAAGGCATCTGCCTTGACGTTCTTGACCCCTGGGCGAAAGGTAACCACGAAATTGAACCTGGTAAAAAACAATGACCATCTGGCTTGTCTAGGGTTCAGACGCTTGGCAGATTGCAGGTAAGCCAAATTCTTTTGGTCTGTATACACAGTAACTGGGTGAGAAGCCCCCTCTAACCAGTGATGCCATTCTTCAAAGGCCAACTTGATCGCCAACAACTCCCTATCCCCAACATCATAATTCCTCTCGGCGACCGAGAGCTTCCTGGAGAAGAAGGCACACGGGGCCCACTTGCCAGGAGAAGGACCCTGCGAAAGCACCGCCCCAACCCCCACCTCTGATGCATCAACCTCGACCACGAATGGCTGAGATACATCCGGCTGCACCAGAATGGGAGAAGACGCAAAACGCTCCTTTATAGCCGAAAAGGCCTGCAATGCCTCATCCGACCAGACAGAGACATCAGCGCCCTTCTTGGTCATATCAGTAAGAGGTTTGACTAGCGTGGAATAATTCAAAATAAATTTTCTATAATAATTCGTAAACCCCAAAAATCGCATCAAAGCTTTCTGATTCTCCGGTCGGTCCCACTCCAGAACCGCCGGGACCTTTTCGGGGTCCATACGAAAACCAGAATCAGAAAGCATGTATCCCAAAAATGGAAGCTCTTGCACCGCAAACAAACATTTCTCCAATTTGGCGTATAACTTATTCTCCCGAAGGATCGTCAAAACCTGTCTCACATGATCCTGATGGGTCTTCAGATCAGGAGAATAAATTTAAATGTCATCTAGGTAGACTACTACGAACCTCCCCACCAAATGATGAAAAATATCATTGACGAATCGCTGAAATACCGCTGGCGCATTCGTCAACCCAAAAGGCATTACCAGGTTCTCAAAATGACCCTCGTGCGTATTGAAGGCCGTTTTCCACTCATCCCCCTTCTTGATCCTGATCAGATTGTATGCTCCTCTCAAATCCAACTTGGAGAACACCTTAGCTCCAACAATCTGATCAAAAAGAGCAGAGATCAAAGGCAGGGGATATGGATCCCGGACTGTAATACGATTCAGCTCCCGGAAATCCAAACACGGTCTTAGTGATCCATCTTTCTTCTTCATGAAGAACAAACCTACAGCCACTGGAGACTTAGATGGTCTAATATGACCCTTTGCCAAACTCTCGGCGACATACTTGCGCATGACCTCTCTCTCGGGTTGAGAGAGGTTGTAGAGCCGAGACTTAGGCAACTTACCCCCCGGAATGAGATTCACAGGACAATCATACTCACGATGAGTGGGCAATTCCTGAGGACCACCTTCCGAAAACACGTCCGAAAAATCTGAGAGATACTGAGGCAAGGCCGTAACGGACACTTCAGAAATAGATGTGACAAGACAATTATCCGAACAAAACTTGCTCCAACCAATGATTTGTCTCGCCTGCCAGTCTATAATTGGGTTATATTTAGGCAACCATGGCAACCCCAAAACTATTGGAGCTGGCAAATCCTTCATGACGAAACAGGAAATAATCTCAGCATGTGAATCACCCACCCTTAAATGAATATCATGAACAACGTGAGTAAGGCTCCCTTGAGAAAGAGGGGAAGAATCAATGGCAAAAACACGAATCTCGTTCTCTAACGTGCAAATACTTAGTCCCAAACCCTCAAGAAACAGAAAGTCAATTAAATTTACCCCAGCACCACAATCAAGAAAAACATCAACAAACACATTTCTAGACTCTAGCGCCACCATAGCTGAAAGGAGAAAACGGAAACTGCAGGGAACTTGCATACCAGTCTGCTCTACCACACCATTCATACTACCAAGTGTGAGGGAGTTTTTTTTTTTCTTTTTCTTTTTTCTTTATCACTTTCCCCTGTGGTTCAACATGCGGACAAGAAAAAACAAAATGACCCCTCTTTCCACAATAGAAACATAAATTGTGCGCTTTACGAAAGTCTCTACTATCCGAATGGAAAGATATCTGACCTAACTGCATGGGTTCCTCCCCTACCCCAGAATAACAAGCAATATCACCCTGGACAGCTGGTGAAACAAAACCACATGCGGGAGGAATCCCCTGCACAGAGGGACCCATACACCTCTCTCTGATACGTCTATCCAAACGTATCGCCAAAGACATTGCGTTTTCCAAAGTATCTGGGTATTCATGAAAAGCCAGAGCATCCTTCAACCTCTCAGATAACCCTTGACAAAACTGGCTACGTAACGCGGGGTCGTTCCACCCCGACTCAGTAGCCCACCTCCTAAACTCTGTGCAGTAAACCTCAGCAGTATGTTTACCCTGTAGTAAGTTACGTAATTTTGACTCTGCCATCGAAACTCGATCTGGGTCATCGTAAATCAATCCCAGGGCTTTAAAAAATTCCTCCACCGACCGGAGAGCCAGAGAACCGGGCGGCAGGGAAAAAGCCCAGGATTGCGTGTCCCCTTTCAGCAAAGACATGACGATACCCACCCTCTGATCCTCATTACCTGATGAAAATGGGCACAATCGAAAGTACAACTTACATGATTCCTTGAAACTGAAAAAATCATCAGTACCCCCTGCAAATTTCTCCGGAAGAGCGACTTTAGGCTCCCCAACAATTTGACCTGTACCTGAAGCCAACACCCTCTGACACTGTGTGACCGTACTACGTAGATCCGCAACCTCCAGGGACAAACCCTGCATGCGGTCAACCAGTGCATCAATTGACGCCATCACATAAACACTGAGAAATGGCGGTCACAGTATGGCGGATTATAATGTCACGGCGGACGTGCACAGTTTAACAGATAACTCACTACCAGGCTCTGGACGAGAGACAGGGGAAGGGTCACCTCCTAGTTTATCCCTGACCTCTTTCCCTGCAATGCTCAGCCCACAGACAAACCTTGAAGGTAGATTTGCTGTGTCCTCCAGCCTATACTAACAGAACCCTGAACTCCCTGAGATGGTGAAGTGGTGAGAAAGAAGCAGCCTGCTCGCACAGAACCTGGATGGGATAGATGACATAAACAACCAAACAAGAAATGACACTTATCTGCTGAGAGCAGGAACAAACAGCCGACCTTCCCTCCAAACTTCCCAGACCATAATGAACAGTATAATCCGCTCAGAGCACTTAGCTGGAGACCATTTAAACTAATGACTCCACCCAGTGCACCTGATGCGAGGCGGATCCAGCACAGCATCAAAACAAATACTAGACTCGTGCTGCAATCCTGGCTGACCTCCGCACATCGTCAGAGTGGGGCATGACATAGAGACTCCTGTTCCTCCATTACTGGGATGAACAGGTCGTCTCTTCCCTGCTCCTTGGTGAGGGATTACCAGGGCGACTTAGGGTCTCTAGGCAGGGCCGATCCTAGGGTCACAGGCGCCTGGGTGCAGAAATATTTCTGGCGCCCCCACATGGGCGTGGTTATCTTACTAACTCCTCCCCTTTACAATGTTTCTATGGCAACAACTTCAGCCCCCAACTTCAGCCCCACCAATTTGCTTTGACAATAACTTAGTCAACGGCTTTGACAAGTCAAAATAAATGTCATGTGCCAGTAGCCAGAGCCCCCCCATATCATGTGCCAGTAGCCAGAGCCCCCCATATCATGTGCCAGTAGCCCCCCTTATGTGCCAGTAGCCCCCCTATGTGCCAGTAGCCCCCCTTATCATGTGCCAGTAGACCCCCTTATCATGTGCCAGTAGCCCCCTTATCATGTGCCAGTAGCCCCCCTTATCATGTGCCAGTAGCCCCCCATATCATGTGCCAGTAGCCAGAGCCCCCCCCCCTTATCATGTGCCAGTAGCCAGAGCCCCCCCCCCATATCATGTGCCAGTAGCCAGACCCCCCCCATTATCATGTGCCAGTAGCCAGAGTGCCCCCATATCATGTGCCAGTAGCCAGAGTGCCCCCCCCCCTTATCATGTGCCAGTAGCCAGAGCCCCCCCCCCTTATCATGTGCCAGTAGCCAGAGCCCCCCCATATCATGTGCCAGTAGCCAGATCCCCCCATTATCATGTGCCAGTAGCCAGAGTGCCCCCATATCATGTGCCAGTAGCCCCCCTTATGTGCCAGTAGCCCCCCTATGTGCCAGTAGCCCCCCTTATCATGTGCCAGTAGACCCCCTTATCATGTGCCAGTAGCCCCCTTATCATGTGCCAGTAGCCCCCCTTATCATGTGCCAGTAGCCCCCCATATCATGTGCCAGTAGCCAGAGCCCCCCCCTTATCATGTGCCAGTAGCCAGAGCCCCCCCCCCATATCATGTGCCAGTAGCCAGATCCCCCCCATTATCATGTGCCAGTAGCCAGAGTGCCCCCATATCATGTGCCAGTAGCCAGAGTGCCCCCCCTTATCATGTGCCAGTAGCCAGAGCCCCCCCCCCTTATCATGTGCCAGTAGCCAGAGCCCCCCCCCCCCATATCATGTGCCAGTAGCCAGATCCCCCCCATTATCATGTGCCAGTAGCCAGAGTGCCCCCATATCATGTGCCAGTAGACAGAGTGCCCCCATATCATGTGCCAGTAGCCCCCCATATCATGTGCCAGTAGCCCCCCTTATCATGTGCCAGCCCAGTAGTCCCCCCTTATCATGTGCCAGCCCAGTAGTCCCCCCTTATCATGTGCCAGCCCAGTAGTCCCCCCTTATCATGTGCGAGCCCAGTAGCCCCCCTTATCATGTGCCAGCCCAGTAGTCCCCCCTTATGTGCCAGCCCAGTAGCCCCCCTTATGTGCCAGCCCAGTAGCCCCCCTTATCATGTGCCAGCCCAGTATTGTACCTATATAAAAAAATAAAAAAAAATAATACACTTATACTTACCTCCAGCAATGCGATGCGATGCAGGCCGCCTCTTCCGTCTGTGTCCCTCGCTATACGGCTCAGGCGACGCGATGACGTCATCGCGCCGCCTGCACCGGCCTCTGATAGGCTGCCAGCACTAAGCCGGCAGCCTATCAGAGGAACAGGAGGGGACACACCTCTCCCTCCTCTGCCGCAGCACAGGCATCTGTATTGCCGTCCTGAGGACGGCAATACAGATGACTATGGAGATGAGCGCTTCCGCAATGGAGGCGCTCATCTCCTGCTCTGCCCTGCCGCCGGCCGCGGCCGCCCCCACTTGTCACCAGGGCCGCGGCCTTGCGGCACTCAGGCTTGCCGGCCCACCGGGAAATTTCCCGCTATCCCGGCAGGCCAGTCCAGCCCTGCGCTCGGCGCCTTTCGGGTGACAGCGCTGGGGTGCGGGGCACCCACTGCACCCCGTGTAGGATCGGCCCTGTCTCTAGGTATCCTGAGTATGAGTCGTCCTACCATCGGGGTCCGCTCATACGGTGAGGAGTCAGGGAGTGGATTAGGGATGTTGTAGGAGGTGACCTGCTCCCTTATTACTCCTTTTGGCCAGGCAGATTCCCTTTTACCCATTGACACCGCCCGGTGTCACCCATTGACACCGCCCGGTGTCCCCCACTCCCCGGCGTAACAGTTATGTTAAGAACTGTACGCAAATGACCTCCTACTAGTCATCTGGGCCAGGCCTATGAATAGCCATGCAGTCTGTGCTGTAACCTTGCTGATTGAAGCATGACTTTCAAAAAGACTCCTTCATCACTAGAATCTGTTCATATCTCTGTCTCTTGGTATTCCACCATCCTGTGGATGTACGGCATGAAGATGAAGCTAGAACAAGTCCCCCCAGCTTCAGCACAAATGTGTCGGAAGACAGGAGACACAGTGACCGATCACCTGGATAATGTAATGTGTGAAGGCTGAAATATAATCAGACCTCACAAAAATAGGTACATTACAGAGGATGCAAACTTTGGGGGAGATTTATCAAGACCAGTTTTCTGGGGTATGGAGATTATAAATATCCCCCATTATGTAAATGACCTGACTCACCACTAGAGTCAGGTCTGAGTTTTCTGTTTAACAGCACAGTCATGCCTAATGGTGCTCTCAATAATCCCTTTAACACTGAATTCCAAATCCTTCACTATTATTGTCTTGTTGCAAATAATCCACTAGATGGAGCAATAGTCCTTTTCACTTTGTAACAATTATGGAGAAAAAGGTAAATCAAATTATAAATTACTGTAATTTCAGAAAAGAAAAAGGGGGTCAGTCAGCACATCCCAATGCGCACGTGCGCGCTGCCATGGCTAGAAACACATAGAAAAAAAATAATACAATGAAACAGCACTCTGCAAACCAAATAAAATACAATAATGCCATAGTAATAAAAAATTGTCTGGTGCTAATGCTACGCTTATTTAGCAAATTTGAGATTCCTTGCAAATATATTTTGTACAAAATTATTTGGGCCCGTCTGCCACACGTCAAGGCAATCTCTATAAGACGGGAACCTAACACTAAATGCTACCTGTTATGTGCCATAACGGCCACCATAAAATTCAGGGAGTGCAGGTTCCACATGTAGATGGCACATTTCCGTGTCAGTGACACATCCGTGAAAAAAAAGCGTACGTGTTTCATCCGTGAAGATGTCGGTAAAGGATCTGTGGTTGGTCCGTGTGTCCGTTTTTACCATCCGTGTGTCATCTGTAATTCACTGTGTCAAATGGAGAAATTATGGCACACCAAAGAATTATTTTCAAGTGATGCTTGATAAAGGTTGTTATCCGACCAAAACGTTGGGACTATTTTCATGGCCTCTGATATCAATGCATATTCTGGATGGAAACTATGTACAAAATTATGTGAAACTGCACATTATGTATTAAAGCATCACTTGAAAAGAATTCTTTGGTGTGCCATAGATTTCTCCATTTGACACAAACTGACACTTGTCTTCTATGAGCACCCACCATTGAAGGGTGTGCAGGTCTCATCTTCTCCAAATATGTAAGGCCTCTTTCACACGAACGATACGGATTAGGTCCGGATGCGTTCAGGGTGCATTTAGTGAAACTTGCACCATTTTGCAAGCAAGTTTTGCAAAAAAACTGAAGGTTTACAAAGAACATCTTTTAGCAACCATCAGTGAAAAATATGTTCCTGACTGGAAGATATTGGCAAAGTTCTCAGCTTTTGACATTGGCTTGAGGAATTGGCTAGTATTGTCAGTTGCGTATAATTTTGGTGCATTTTTTGCAGTGATTTGTGTATGTATATATTTTTTTATCTGCACAATGTATCATTTTGTGTAAGATGTCCTTGTTGTGCATGTGGTCCGCCCCGGCATCCTCTATTGTACGCATTTTTTGCTGGGGATTGCCGTTACCTGCGGACCGCATGCGGAGGAATTGCTCCCCCGGTTATAGACGTGCTACAGTGTCTAGGTTTGGAGCATTTCCACCCGTTTAGGCCACTTTTTTCAGTGAGTTTTTATATCAAGACCAGAGCAGAAAATGAAAAATCACATTGCTTGACAAAGCGCGATTGTTGTGCGAAACGGCTGTTGCCTTTTTCTTCTGCAAATTGTGACCCGTACCCGCTATGTTTTAACCAGATTAAAGCTACGAATTGTGAAGATTCGGTGCGTGCCGCTTTTTTCTTCTACTTTCAATAAATATTTTTGTTAGGCCTCATGCACACAACCATTGTTCTGGTCCACATCGGAGCCGCAGTTTTTGCGGCTCGGGTGCGACCCATTCTCTTCAAAGGGGCCGCAAAAAATGCGGACAGCACACGGAGTGCTGTCCACATCCGTTGCTCCATTACGTAGCCCCGCAAAAATAATATAACATGTCCTATTCTTGTCCATTTTGCGGACAATAGGCATTTCTACAATGGGCCGACTGTTCCATTCCGCAAATTGCGGAAGGCACACGGGCAGCTTCCGTGTTTTGCAATTTGCAGACCGCAAAAAACGGAATGGTCGTGTGCATGAGGCCTTAGTGAGAGATCAGTCATCCTGAAAGTTTTTTTTTTGCAGGAGGTGTCAACCATCACCCTGACTTCCACCTTTATACAGCAGGAGTGCAGCTCTGAGGAATGCATTCTTAGCTTCTGCTCGTAGAGGCATGCCACTGATGCTACTAAAACAAAACCAGGAAGATATTAATGTCAAGTCTTCACATGCCGTCAGTACAGGGTGCGCTGGCAACGGTTGTCATCAG
Organism: Bufo bufo; assembly: GCF_905171765.1. Lineage (NCBI taxonomy): Eukaryota > Metazoa > Chordata > Amphibia > Anura > Bufonidae > Bufo > Bufo bufo. The sequence goes on along the minus strand of NC_053393.1, from coordinate 158,787,643 downwards.
CCTTGTGGCAATGTTTTTTGTCATATGTTTAGTGCATTACATTAAAAGCACAAAGCTTGTTAAATGGGAGGGGGGACACAAGCTATGCCGACTATCTGATGAATGCCTTTTCCCCAATCTATTGTGCTTGGCCTGTCTGCTTTCAGTAGGGGATGTGAATTATAACATATCTGAGCTTAGAAAACTATTTGATCAGCAAAAACCAAAATAAACTAGACTTGCGGGTTGCCGAATAATAAGAAAGGTATCAAATACCATTAAAAAGCTACTGTCCTCATGGAACTAGAACTGGCTGCATACCTTTGGTTCCAATGCTATTTTTCTTCTATATCTCTTGTTTTCCCATAGTCAGTGCTATTCATTTTGGCGCACGATACTATTGAACTGTCAGGTCTCTTCATCACCCAGTTTCATATGACACTAGGCGGTAGAGACCTACCGCTCACCTAATAATTCCTTAGGCTAAGATGCCGCAACTAACAGCAACGACTGTAGGTGTTTAAAAAATAATTGTGATGGGGGGAAAAATGCCAGAATCAGTAAAGAGCCAACTCTACTGGTATGAAGCCGGTTTTAGTTCTGTAAGGATGTGACAGGTCCTCATTAAAATGCATCTGCTGTGGAGAATTCCAGCTTCACATGGAATCCCCCTCTATGATATCTATTTGTCCTATGAGACAGCCCCTTTAATATGCTAGGAATGACCACCAATTATTAATAAATGAATGCACATATTTTCTTTTTCAGCAGTTTACTTAGGCTTATTGTATGCATGTTCATACAGGAATCCAGAGCCAGATGAGATGACTATGCACAGGGAAGAACTTAGAATTTTTGTCTAGGGTGGGGGCCCGGGTAGAAAAAAAGGCTGGGTGCATAGAGCGCTGTGCAAATGTTTAGGCCAAGCCCATTGTTACAAGCCCCTCCTACATATAATAGGCCACTCCCAACAAACACCATACAGCTGAAATTATATGTACTCAATACTCAGGGTCTCAACATAAAACTACTGTACTCAAACTCTTCTTCTTCCCTCCCTGTGACTGGAATCACCATCCAGTTCTGTTTCACACACTGCCCGCCACGTGGCTCCATGGCAGGAGCTGTTGCAGCTTCACTTCCTCCCTCCTAGTCCTGAAGGCACCAAGAGGAGTGGAGGAGGAGCTGCACAATATTTAAGGTGTGTAGATCCCGGTGGAGGAGCCCGGCTCTACACATCATACAGAGAGGGCAGGGCATGCACTGGCTGCACTACCTGCTCTACATTATACAATAGACAACAGCAGGCTACAGCCAGGAAGCTCCTCCCCTCTCCTCCCTCCCTAGATCCTGCTCGCACCCTGTGGTTCCCCCCACCATCCGCCACTCGCCCGTGTGCTGCTGCCCACCTCGGCCGTCTTCACCAGGCCGAAGCCCCCTTCCCTATTTGCAGCCACCACTATGCCTATGGCTGCCCAGCTCTGAATCCTCCTTCTGCAAATGGCAGGGGGAGGAGCCGGAGCATCTCCTCTCCTACATAGCACCACATACCTCTTACATCCAGTGTTGTCACCTTTGATGTAGATTTTCTCTTTCCTCATCTTCTTCATCCAGACCACCATGATGATTTTTCAGCTGTCTCTCGTCTCTGCAGAGATTGATAAACAGACATTAGTTTCCTACTTTTCCATCATCCACACATCTTCTGAACACCCCATCCTGCTACCCTAATACTATACTGCAGAAACAATCCCCCCTGAAATTACTAGTACCACAGAGATAGTGCCCCCTTCAATAATTATTGGCACACAGTGCTCTAAAAAAATAACTGAATCCAGCAAATAGTATCTTGATCACCAATAGTATAAATATAATGTCCCCCAAAAACAATTGTGTTAAGCTGATACTGTGCCAGGGTGCCCACCACATATATTAGTCCTCCCCAAAATCCTACCAATAGAAATAATTCTCTGCCAGAGCACAGTTAGTAGTAATAATGCCCTCATAGTGCCCATACTAGTAATCATTATCCCCATAGCCCCCGAGTAGTAATAAAGCTCTCCATAATGCCCCCTAGTAGTAATAATTCTCCTTATAATGTGATAGTAGAATGTACTAATATGCCCCCTTAAAATGTGTGCCAGTGCAAAAAATTCCCCCTAATTATGTGAACTAGTACAAAAATGCCTCCATTCTGTGTGCCAGTACAAAAAATACCCCTTCTTGGTGCCCGCAATTGAGCTAATGTCCCCATAGTACCCCTATAATGTATGCCAGTATAAGATACCCCTTATAGTGTCCCCAGTAAATGCCCCCATAGTGCTTCTCTTCCCCTTCCTCATAGTGTCCCATAATTTGCCAGTATAAAATGCTCCTATATAGTGCCCCGAGTAGTTGACCCCATAGTGCTCATCTTTCCCCCTTCCCCATAGTACCCCCCATAACATGTCCCAGTATAAAATGCCACTATATTGTGTCCCCAGTAGATGCCAATAGTGTCCCCCAGAATGTGGCAGTATGAAATACTCCTTCTTAGAGCTCCCAGCACATGCCCCCATAGTGCCCCCCATAATTTTCCAGTATAAAATATCCCTTCTTAGTGCCCCCAGCAGATGCCCCTATAGTTCTGCTACCCCCTTCCTCATAGTACCCACATAATGTGGCAGTATAAAATACCCCATCTTAGTACTCCCAGTAGATGCCCCCATAGTGCTCCTCTCCCCCTTTTCCATAGCGCCCCCCAAAATGTGCCAGTATAAATGCCCCTTCTTAGTGCCCCCATAGTGCTTCTGTCCTCCCTTCCCCATAGTAGGGTTGTTTCGGGTATCGAACTTTCAATACCCAATCGATACTTTTAGCACCCAATCGATACTTTTATCGATACGATACAGGGATTAGTCTTTTATCGATATTAGGCTGTGCTGCTGCACAGCCCAGTATCAGAGATTATGGATTGCCCTGCTCTCAGCAGCACAGGGAAGAAGGAAGCAGTCTCTCCCTCCCCCCTGTGCTGCTGCCTCCAATGAGAGCGCGGAGGGGCGGAGGAGGGGAGGGGCTGTGGCCACTGCGCCACCAATGATAACTAATGTTTAATACATTACAAATGCAGGCCTCGGCAGAAACACATTGCCGACACCGTGCCTCTGAAAGAGTGTTGCGACCAGCGGCAATTAACCCCTCAGGTGCCGCACCTGAGGGGTTAACTGCCGCTGATCGCAGCGCCCTGTCAGAGGTTGGGTGCCGGCAATGTGTTTCTGCCGCCGGCTGTACTTGTATATTAAATGTTAATTATCATTGGTGGCACAGTGCGTACTCCCCCCCAGTATTAAAAACATTGGTGGCAGTGGCCAAAGACCCTCACCTCCTCTCATTGGTGGCAGTGGCAGCTTCTGATCGGAGCCCCAGCAGTGTAGCCCTGGCTGCTATGGTAATCTCCCTGCTGCTGTGTGTACTATGCACAGGGCAGCAGGGAGAGTGTTAGATTCTATTCACCCTAATAGAGCGAATAGAAAAGGGATTAAAAGATCCCAGGTTCTAGCCCCTAAAGGGGAAAATAGTTATTAAATAAACTGTAAAAAATTAAAAAGTAAAAAAAAACACACCAAAATGTTAAGTATAAATCACCCCCTTTCTAAATTTTACATATAAAATATATAAACAATAAATAAAATATTACATATCGCCACATCCGAAAAGTCCAAACTATTAAATTAAAAAATATCTCCTATGCGGTGAACGCTGTAAACGGAAAAAAAAAAAGAAAAGAAAAACTGTGCGATTCGCCATTTTTTTTAGTCACCTTGTCCCCCCCAAAAAATAGTATCAGACTGTTCGATTATGGGCCGAACGTTCCATAAAATGCGGAATGCACACGGCTTTTTTGTCGTTTTATTTTTTTCGCGTGGTATCGAATGGTATCAAGTATCGCAATACTTTTTTATGGTATCGAAACCGAATCAAATTTTTGGTATTGAAACAACCCTACCCCATAGTGCCCCCCAAAATGTGCCGATATAAAATGCCCCTTTTTAGTGCTCCCAGCAGATGCCCCCAAAGTGCTCCTCTCCTCCTTCCCCATAGTGTCCCCCATAATGTGCCAGTATAAATGCCCCTTCTTAGTGCCCTCAGTAGATGCCCCCATAGTGCTCCTCTCCCCCTTCCCCATAGTGACCCTCATAATGTGCCAGTATAAAATACCCCTATATACTGCCCTCAGCAGATGCCCCTATAGTGCTCCTCTCCTCCTTCCCCATAGTGCCCCCCATAATGTGTCAGTATAAAATACCCCTATATTCTGCCCCAGTAGATGCCCCCATAGTGCTCCTCTCCCCCTTCCCCATAGTGTCCCCCATAATGTGCCAGTAAAAAATGCCCCTTCTTAGTGCCCACAGCAGATGCCCTATAGTGCTCTTCTACCCCATAGTGCTCCCCCATAATGTGCCAGCAAAAACACCCCTTCTTACTGCCCCTAGATGTCCCCATAGTTCTTATCACCTGCATTGTGCCAAAAAAAAAAAAAACCTTGCCTGCAACCTATCAGAGGAATAGGGAATGGAGACGCTTCTCCCCTACCACGCTGCTGCTTAAAATTCGTTCACGCTTCGTTTGGTGGTAAAAGCAGAATTGCGTTATGGATTCCGTTACCACGGACCAAAATGCAATTCTATGATGGAATGCCTTTAGAGGCATTCCGTTATTCATTCCATCATAATAGAAGTCTATGGGCTGCAAAACGGATCTGTCCCGTTTCCGTTATGCAGGGGAGTCCTCTCCTGCATAATGGAAACGGGACGGATCCGTTATGCAGGCCATAGACTTCTATTATGACGGAATTAATAACGGAATGCCTCTAAAGGCATACCGTTATGCATTCCGTCATAGAATTGCTTTATGGTCCGTGGTAACGGAATCCATAACACAATTCTGCTTTTACCACCAAACGAAGCGTGAACGAATTTCATAACATGAAATTCACTCATCTCTATTCAAAATTAAAAACATTATAAACTCACCAGTTTTTCTATCATTGTGCTGTGCTTGTCTGGCACTCTGTCCAGTGGCGTAACTAGAAATTACTAGGCCCCACAGCAACTATTTAAACGCCCCCCCCCCCCCCAGCAACTTCTTTGCTGACCCCTTCTCCCATGCAGCCCCCACTCCTGTGGCTAATCAAGATCGCTCTCTCAGACAAGGCCCGGCAGTCACTCTGTCAATTTCCTACACATTCTGTATATACTGTATGTCATATCACTGTGTATAATGCCATTGTAAAATACTGTTGAGGTGGGCCCCTTCTGAGTTAGGCCCCTTTCACACGGGCGAGAATTCTGCGCGGGTGCAATGCGGGAGATGAACACATTGCACCCGCACTGAATCCGGACTCATTCACTTCAATGGGGTTGTTCAGATGAGCGCTGATTTTCACGCATCTGTCACGGCCTATTGTGTACGCTGTGACACTGTTGCCACACTTGCAGTTGCCCGCGGCAACGTGTTGCTGTGAGAGCATGCGGTGGCAGTGTCTCGGCCTTCTGGGTGATCGCCGTGACATGGTTGCCACGCATGCTGTTGCCGGTGGTTACGTGGTTTAGTATGCTTGTGTGTGCACTTCCCCTTTAAGTTGTAGTCTCCCTCTGTCTGGTGCTGTAAGGGTTAACTCCCTGACTGGGTGTGGTCACTTGGCTTATATCTTCTGTGGTTTCCTGGCTGGAGTCAGTTGTACTTCAGCTGTTGTTGGTGCTGGAGCTCTGCTCCAGTCCAGGATGTTCCATCTGTCCAGTGAGGGCCACCCTTGTGGTCATCAATGTCCTCCCGGTGTCTCCTTCCCTTCCTGTCCCTATTTGTATGGAGTGGGTTATGTTCGGGGTGTTTGTATGTCTAGTTTGGTGTTACATGTCTGGTGGTGTTTGGTGTCCAACATGTTTACTAGACATTCCCCTGTCTCCTGTTTATTGCAGCTATGAGTGTTCTGGGTTCCGGTGTGGTTTGTGGTGTGTGCTGTGTTCTTTAATGTTGGTGTGGACAGCAGCACTAGTGCACGGGTTCCAGTCAGTGTGTCTGTGGCAGGTAAGTGTGTTATTGGTTTTGCTTACCTGCCATCTCATTATGCTGTATGTGTTCGCCTCTCCTTGCAGCCTGGCCTCAGATAGTGACTCCTGTTCCTCCATGACTGGGATGAACAGGTCGTCTCTTCCCTGCTCTTTGGTGAGGGATTACCAGGGCGACTTAGGGTCTCTAGGAATCCAGAGTATGAGTCGTCCTACCATCGGGGTCCGCTCATACGGTGAGGAGTCAGGGAGAGGATTAGGGACGCTGTAGGAGGTGCCCTGCTCCCTTATTACTCCTTTTGGCCAGGCTGATTCCCTTTTACCCTTTGACACCACACGGTGGGGGGTTTCCCTCACTCCCCGCCAGTGGTGTGCCCGGGGGGGGGGGGGGCGGTGCGCCCTGGGTGCGGTATTGAAATCCCGGCGCAGGAGTGCGTGATGACGTCATCGCACGCACCTGTGCCGGGACTCAGCAGCACAGTGCCGGGACTCTGCAAGCAAGCGCAGGTAAGTATTTAGCTTTTAGGGTTTCCTATATTTTTTTTTTATGTGCCAACTTTGGGGGGACATGAGGGGGCCGGGATGGACAGAGGACGTGTGGGGGCAAACTTTTATTTTATAATGTGGCGACTTTGGGGGACATGAGGGGGGTGCACACAGGAGGACGTGGGGGGAATATGGTGGTATACTGTGTGGCACAGTGGGGGGTGCAGCGTGGGGGACACTACTGTGTGGGGTGCAGCGTGGGGGACACTACTGTGTGGGGTGCAGCGTGGGGGACACTACTGTGTGGGGTGCAGCGTGGGGGACACTGCAGTGTGGGGGAAATTACTGTGTGGGGGAAATTACTGTGTGGGGGACTACTGTGGGGGACACTACTGTGGGGGGGGCAGCGTGGGGGACACTACTGTATGGGGGGACTACTGTGTGGGGGGGACTACTGTGTGGGGGGGACTACTGTGTGGGGGACACTACTGTGTGGGGGAAATTACTGTGGGGGGCAACGTGGGGGACACTACTGTGTGGGGGGCAGCGTGGGGGACACTACTGTGTGGGGGGCAGTGTGGGGGAAATTACTGTGTGGGGGACACTACTGTGTGGAGGGCAGCATGGGGGCCTTGCTATTGGGGAGGCACTGTAGAGGCCAGTCTATTATTTCTGGGGACACTATAGAGGGATTATTACCTGGAGCACAATATAGGGTGTTATTATTATTACTGGGGGCATTCTAGGGGACGTTATAGCTGCTGTAGACACTATAGGAACATTTGGGGTCATTTATCAAACTGGTGTAAAGTAGAACTGGCTTAGTTGCCCATAGCAACCAATCAGATTCCACCTTTCATTTTTGACAGCTCTTTTGGAAATCCAGTTCTACATTACACCAGTTTGATAAAGGACTCCAATTATGTCTATTAGGGTCACTATTTTTTCAGCAGTATAGTACCTGGGGCATTGGGGGGCACAATGGGCACAGGTATTGGGGGTGGCAGCAGGATGACACTGTGGGGAGACCAGGATGGAGAGGTTGATGGAAAAATTGAGAAATCTAACATGTCTGTGTTACAAACTCTGTAGAGACGAGATGCGGCTGAAAGAATTTCTCATGGCGGTCTAACAGAGGAGAAGAGGAAAGAGAAGGTCTACATGACAGGAGATGTCCCTGGATGTAAGAGGTATGTGGTCAAGTATTGGGGGGGGGGGGCCAAACACCCTGGGCACGCCACTGCTCCCCGCTGTGACAGCATCACTTGTGCGTTGCGTGAAAATCGCAGCATGTTCTATAGTCTGCATTTTTCACGCAACGCAGGCCCCATAAAAATGAATGGGTATGTGTGAAAATCGCAATCATCCGCAAGCAAGGGCAGATGCGGTGCGATTTTCACGCATGGTTGCTAGGAGATGATAGGGCTGAAAGCAACTCTGGATCCCATTAAAGTGTATTCTCTGTATTATTTTCCCTTATAACATGGTTATAAGGGGAAATAATAGCATTCCTAATGCAGAATGCTTAGTAAAATGTAGATTGAGGTGTTAAAAAAAAATATATATATTAACTTACCTGTTCCAATTGATTGCATAGCTGGCATCGTCTTCTTTCTTCTTCTTTCAGGACCAGCAAAAGGACCTTTGATGACGTAATCGTGCTCACCCCGTGGTTAATCCGGTCACGTCAGCGCAGGTCCTGCTGAATGAAGATAGAAGATTTCTATCTTCATTCAGCAGGACCTGCGCTGACGTCCTCCTACACTGTGCATTCCTAATATTGCTATGAAACGGTTATGTTCATGTACTGTGCCTGGTTCACCAGCAGGTGGCAGTGTATCTGGCAGAGAGAGAGATCTTTAGATAGAATGGAACTTACCATTACATCTCCCCCTTTTGGGCAAAAGTGGGCTAGTCCTGTTTCCTACCAAGGAAGGGGTTGCAGGGAGCTATAGTCAGTTCTAGAGTGAGTCTAGTGTTGGAAGCAGACAAGTCAAGGTGGCGCAGTGAGGGGAATGGCTGCCCCTCCTGCAGCAAGAGTCCCAAAAGGGAAGCAGCTCATAGAGTACCATGACTCCTTACAGATACAGACAGAGTATCACGAGGGGTTCAACAGCCAAAGGCACCCCACTCAAAAGGTACCGGAACAGTCATTACGTCCAGCTACCAGACAGAAGACAGAGTCTAGCACAGCAGAGAAAGATAGAGCAAGGAACCAAGAGAAACACCAAATATTGTCTGGATGCAAGTTTTTTCAAGAAAAGCTGTTGAACTCGACTGGACTCGACTTATTCTCCACCTCCTACAACTCTCCCGTTCATTGCTCCGGAGCCTAAACCTGAGGATTAACTGTATCCAGGTAGGAGCACCGTAACACACACACAGAAACTATTAAAGCCGCACCACACCACTCTTCAATTCCTATAAACCTGGGATACAGCCCATTGCAGAAGATATTTCACCAGAGACGTAGCTATATGTTAGAGCATGGAGGGGACACATCTGAGACCTCCTGAGTGGGCCCCCAACCCAGGGAATGCCACACCATGACCACTACTAATACCACTAAACAGTGATTATATAATATTACTATACTATTACTGAACAGACCACCAGACAGTGATCATAAAGTTGTAGATACCAGTTCTACACAGGCGCTCTGCAGACAGTATAAAATGATTATAGCGCAGTCAAATCTAAATTATTAAGGGTTCATTCACACAACCATATTTACGGATGAGGTCTGTATGCTGCCGTGTTGCAATCGTTTTTTTGCGGAATCATTGTAACAATGCCTAATCTTGTCCGCAAAACGGATAAGAATGGGACAAGTGCAGCTGTACTGGGGGGCAACAGCCTTTAAGGGAGGCTGCCATGATAAGTTTTGGGGAGCGAGGGGACGCAGGGGAAGTAGGTGAGGGCTAGTGAGGTGAGGAAGGGGTTAAGTGGAGGGAGGTAGTGGTTAGTGGAGGGGGAGGAGCTGGAGGTTTATAAGGGTGGCGCCAAGGGCTATCAGGCGCCATTTTTAGTTTGAACAAGCTCCCACCCACCCTCCCATTCGTTTGCGGGGTTGGGTAGGTGTTGTGTGTGGGTTGGGGGGGGGGGCACTGTTCTGGTGGTGTTCTTTCCATCTTTGGTACTGCACGGAAGGTCGATTCTGTTTGTCACGGTAGTTGGGGCGGTAGGAGGTCCTGGAAGCTGGGCTAGGACTTGGTGTTTTTGTGGATGGGAGGGCCTCAATTGGTGGGGCTGGACTCCAAGGTTTTGGTAATCGGTAGGTTTAAGGGGGATACAGCACTCGGGGGTCTCCGAGCTGGTGTGGTGCGGCTGGAGGCAAGTTGTATTTACCCAGGTGTTTTGGTGCACTTGTTTTAAAGTGAAGCTAGGGCTTTCAGGACCTCCTTCATCGGGTTCATGATGTACATGTTTTAATGTTATGTTTGTATTAATAAAAGGGTGCTGTGGCCATTTAATTCCAATATCTGCCTCAGTGTCTTTATTGGGGGGATGATGGGGTGGGGGAGGTTGGTAGTTACTGGTGAGATAGGGTGGGGAGGACCCGAGGGAACTTCCCCAATAACCTTATCATGTTCTATCTTTTTTCGTGGGACTGCGGAACAGATATATGGATGCAAACAGCACACAGTGCTGTCCAAATTTTTTGTGGATCCATTCAAATGAATGGGTCAGCATCCAATGGGCAAATAATTTGTGAGCAAGGCCTTAAGGTTGCTACTGACTCCTTGCACAGTTAGTGTCCTGGCACAGGAGACTCAGAGATGTTACATATTCTACTTAGTACCAGCATACTGTAGACAGCAAACCTAAAACAGCCTGTGACCTACAAGACAGCAGGTGGTCGGGCAGGGAGCCTAAGGAGTTCAACTGGATTGGCGATCTGCACAGCCAATCCTCCCCCGGACTAGCTACGCATCTGTATTTCACACTGTAGTGCCCATCCAAAAATGTAGACCAAGTAGTAATGCCAGTATCATTATAACATTCACATGGAACTGCCCAAACAATTCTTCCTGATAAGCAAAATTAGCCAGAAATTGTCCATGCTATATAGTATCATGTCATCACAGTGTTATTATAGTGGCTGCAGAAACTGTATGCTTCAGTGTAAAAAAAAAAATTCTAAATCCTCGAAGAAGATGTTTTAAGATGTAGGCCCAGATTTACTAATCCTAAAGATGACAATAGGTCATCAGTATGAAAATCTTGGAAACCCCTTTTAAATGGGACTTTCTCACGGCAGTACCATAAATTTTCTTGCAAATCAGCGCTGGATTTTTCCAGTTTCATATGAACACATCCTAATGGGAAAGCACCAGGTACTTGGAGCTGGCACTGCACCTTGGACATGAGCCTGTCATGTACTGGAGGATCACAAAGTGGGAATCATTGGGCTAATTTATCAAACTGATGTAAAGTAGAACTGGCTTAGTAGCCCATACCAACAAATCAGCTTCCACCTTTCATTTTCCAAAGGAGCTGTCAAAAATGAAAGGTGGAATCTGATTGGTTGCTATGGGCAACTAAGCCAGTTCTACTTTATACCAGTTTGATAAATGACCCCATAATCAGTTATAATCACTACAGAACTTCATAAACTAGGATGTGTGACCATTTCTAACACAAAGCAGCACAGTGCTAAGTCCCTGAACCTCCAGCAGCTGCTGGAGACTTGGTTAGGGCTCATACACACGTACGTATTTTCTTTCTGTGTCCGTTCAGTTTTTTTTTGCGAACCGTATGCGGAACCATTCATTTCAATGGGTCTGCAAAAAAAACAGAAGTTGCTCCGTGTGCATTCCGTTTCCGTATGTCCGTTCCAGAAAAAAATAGAACATGTCCTATTATTGTCCGCATTACGGACAAGGATAGTACTGTTCTATTAGAGACCAGCTGTTCCGTAAAATACAGAATGCACACAGACCTCATTTGTATTTTTTGCGTATCTGTTTTTTGCAGACCGTAAAATATATACGGTCATGTGCATGATACCTTACAGGAACAGCAGGCATCTTGCTAGTAGTAACTCATCCTCTCACAGAGTGAACCTCTAGTAAAGAAAGAAGTGGCGACTAGTGAGGTCTGATGTAGGTTGTCACGATACCAAAATTTAGATTCAATTTCGATACCATAAAAAAGTATTGCGATACTCGATACCATTTGATACCACGCGAAAAAAATAAAACACCAAAAAAGCCGTGTGCATTCTATATTTTATGTAACGTCCCGCTCATAATAGAACAGTCCTATACTTTTTTGGGGGAACCAAGGCGACTAAAAATGGCGAATGGCGGGGTTTTGAATTTTTTTTCTGTTACAGCGTTCACCACATAGGAAATATTTTTTATATTTTAACCCCTTAACGCCCAGTGCCGTACATGTACGGCGTACAGATTGGGCGGGTGCAGTCACTGATAGCCGGACCCCTGCTGTATGCGCCGGCATCAGTGAAATTTAAAGATTTGCTTCTAAACTTCTAAGGTTACTTTCACACCAGCGTTTTTCTTTTCCGGCATAGAGTTCCGTCACAGGGGCTCTATAACGGAAAAGAACTGATCAGGCATATTCCCATGCATTCTGAATGGAGAGCAATCCCTTCAGGATGCATCATGATGTCTTCAGTTCAGTCATTTTGACTGATCAGGCAAAAGAGAAAACCGTAGCATGCTAAAAAAAAAACTGAAGACTTGCCTGAATGCCAGATCCAGCATTTTTTCCCATAGGAATGTATTAGTGCCGGATTCAGAATACCAGAATGCCGGATCCGTCCTTCCGGTCTGCGCATGCGCAGACTGAAAAAGAGGTTGAAAAAATTAAATGCCGAATCCGTTTTGCCAAATGACACCGGAAAGACGGATCCGGCATTTCAATGCAACTTTTTTGACTGATCAGGCATTTTTAAGACTGATCATGATCCTGATCAGTCTTACTAATGCCATCAGTTGAACTGCTTGCCGGATCTCTCTGCCGCAAGTGTGAAAGTAGCCTAAGCCTTCTAACGTCCCCAAAAAATAAAATGGCATTCACTAAATCAGTGGTCGGCAAAGTGCGGCTCTTTAGACCCTTCAATGCGGCTCTTTGGTGCAGGCTCCCATGGCGAAACTAACCCATCCTGCACTACAGAGGAATCTTGCCTGTGGGACGCATTTGCGCTCCACAAAGCAAGAGAGGGCGTGTTGCTCCTGCATCGGGTCCCGAGTCCTGCCCTTGCACCTCTGTCACTGACCTGACATTAGTGACATTGCTCCGCCTCTCCCCCTCCTCAGTTCTTATGATGGACAGTGACCAGCAACAGGACGGCCCGATGTGGGCGGAGCTATAATAGACCCGCCCCCTTTTCTACCAGCGATTCCTGCACCTTCCATGCCCAACAAGCTGAACATCAGTTGGATTGCCACAACTGCACCAGTGATGTGAGTAGCAGGGGAACTACTGCGGTTATATTCAGCTTTCCCAGACTGTGACTGTGACATGTGACATGCAGTACAGTAGGAAAGCTGGGTGAATTATATCATGAAATGTCATCCAGCTTCCCTGCTATCCTGCATGGCACAAGTGCAGAGGCATTAGAGTATGGGGGAGAGGTGTAACATCCTGAAGTATGTCGCTAAAACTTCTTATCCCTGCTACAATAATGTCAGGTGTATATTTGTATTTCCATCTAGTGTAATCTAACTGTGCATTGCCATGATATGTATTTCCAGGTCTGTATTATATATTTGCTGTAATTTCAATGTACACCAGCAGGTGGCAGCAGTATGTAACAGGATCTTAGCCAGTTTAGTATTGCTAGATTGGAATAGTTCATTCCAACCTAGCTCCCCCCCTTTTTGAGGAGGAGTGGAATGTTCCCACATCCTGCCTCATGGGGAGGAAGGAAAGTTCTAGTTAGTGTGTACCAGCCCCCTCCGTGGGGAAGGCTGTGTTGGTGGGAGCTCCCAGAAACAGGGATCCCAACGTAGGATCCAAGCCTCGGCTGTGGCCCAGGATCATCTCTTCCCAGCCTGAGTAATCTACCTCAGCTGGTGGACAAAGCAAGAAAGCAGTCATCTACAGAACTATAGATCTCCAGGAAGAAGACACTATACCCTGTAAGCAGTCCTGTAAGTACAGATCCAAAGACAAAGAGAAACCAAGTACCTTCTCTGCTAGTCAGGCCCAAACTAAGCAGACTACAGACAGAGCAGAAGATAGATACCTGCCAGATCTCCTAGGTATATGTATAAGAAGCAGAATAGATATAAATTCCTGCCACATATTGCCAATACCTGCTGGGACCCATGATCTATGCTGTAACTTGTATGGATTTAAAGCTGCAAGTCACTAAGTAAAGACAAGTTGGATCCTATTACCTGTTTGGATCTCAATTATTCCTCAATTATTCCTATTATCCGCACTCAATTTATTGCATGTGAGCCAGGATTCAGGAGTCCAGCCGTACCCAGGTAGGAGACACCGTTGACATTACACAGAGACATTATCCCCCTCTGGCATTCCTCACCTGGTACGTGAGTTATTACATCTTAAAGGGCCCTGAGACTATAACCTGCGCACATTGCAATTGGCGTCACAAACTAAAAACCATTAATTTTGCGCCAGTGTGCATTAGTCACAATCCGGCTTACTGCATATTTTGGCGTCACTGTGAACAGGATCGGATTGAATTGTGTGCCATCCCTGTCCAACAGAACCGGATCCAATTCTGTGTTAAAACGGATCCCATCGCATATTTCACAGTATTGCAAGTTCTGAGAATTGTACAAAACCCTGAAAATTGACTTTAATGCCTTGTTGCTGTGCCAGAAAGTGCTAAACATGCGCTCCAGCAGTCCAAGGGTTAATTTGCCATATTCGCAAAATGGCGCTGCTTCTTCATGCCCAGAAGCGGGAAAAGACAGGAACGCCCTCTCAAGAGCGCGAAGATGCCGAATACGCCCCCTAGAAGCGGGAAAACTAAAGACTGCCCACCACGAACTTTACAATGCGAGCCAAGGGAGTGCAGACTCCTCCCTCTGGGCTCCACCCTCACCTCCTGCATGCACCATGATGGAAAAGAAGATGGCCGCCAACCTGGAAACCAAGATGGCCGCCGATGCTGAGCTTGCTCCCGCGGAGGATGCCGCTGATACAGTCGCCCAGGCTTTGGACCAGCCTGCACCGCAGACGGTGATTGTGCCCCGCGATGACCACCAGGAAGCACCGGAACCAGCCGCCTGGCCGCGACATCAGGTAGGAGCAGACCCGCTCCCTGAGGCCCAGGCCCGGTCCGTACCTGCCCCTGCACCGCTCCCTAAGGGTCCCGATACCCCAAACAGGCCTACGCCTGCTTTGCCCAGAACCAATACCGCCAGAGTGGGACGCTTGAACCCGGAGGTCCCCATGGTGATCCCTGAACTCCCTGCTGCCTCAACTCTACAAGTGGCGCAAATAAATAACTTAGTAATGACTTTCAGTCCCAGAGTACAGGGGCACGTCTTACCCATAGAGGTCCGTAAGATGTCCCTCATCACGCCTGTTGCCACTCCGCTGCCCGGAGAGAGCGCTCCTTCCCTGCCATCACCACCACTGGCAATACCGTTGCCAAAGCCACTACAGCCAGGAGTTCTCAGTCCTTCTGCCCCGGCAGGAGTTCCCGATGTACAGCAGCTCACCGCAGCTTTGACCAGCCTCACTACCCAGACAATACCAGAAATTGCCACAAGAGGTCAGTGTAGCTCCATCACAGCAGCCAGCCTAAACTATGAGATGCAGGAGCGCCCTCTTGTGCTCCTCAACAGTTCCTGCAGTGATGAAGAGGTCACCTGGCAGGATAACCTTGCCCAATGGAAAACTTACAGGTGGAGTAAATTACAGGACTTTCTAAAAAGAGCAGAAGAACAGAAAAAGATACAGAGGATGTTTAGTGATAAAGCCTCCAAGTCTTCTTCTCAGCCGCCTGCTGAAGACAGCACACCTGATATGACTCTATCAGAATCGGCACCGAATCCGGAGCCTCTTGCTATGAAAAACCAAGGGTTTGTCCTTTATTGCTGTCCAGAAAACCTGTCACCTACAAGGAAAAAGCCAAGGCTTACAGAGGATTTTCCAGAGAAAGGTGATACTGCAGTTCCAAGTTCTGCCATAAAAAGCCACCAGGAGATTGCAGATGAAGTTTCTGCTGGAGTTACAGCTGCCGAGAGCACCCAGGTTAAGAAAGAACTTTTGCATCCTCAAATATGGGATCCAGGAGGAAGATTTCCAGACTTTCCTGTGAGGAAAACTACCCATTATAGCAATTAACCACTACCTTGTTTGGATTACAAGTGACTTATGGACTTTTTTTTCCTGTCCACAGTCAAGCACCCAAAGAAAAGACTCAAATGATACCTGAGCTCTTTGTGATTTCATATTGTAATAATTTTGCACTAAGTACCAGTTTACATGTTATGTAACATTTAAGATAACATGCACATTGTGTGTATTCTCCTTCTAGGTGCCGCAATGTGATTTTATGCACTGTTTATCATGATTGCACTTAACCATTGCACTTAACAAAAATGTAGCAACTTACTTAAAGTGTGCCTTTTTTACAGCTCTTGTTCTCTCCCCCTTTATACGGACTGTCTTTATACGGACGCTGAATACTAATGGCCTACACCCGGTGATATATACCCATAGGTACCCAGGGTAGGACCAAGTGGTAAGTCCAGACAGATCCAGTTACTTCACAGGTACCCCTGCTGCTTCGGGAATCGTTAGAAGCCCTAGGCTGCTCCTTCCCGCTTGTTTTATGTTCCGGATTGTTCCCATCCGGACATCCCCATGCTTTCTTTGATGTTTGATGGCCATAATAACATACAAAGTCAGTCAGTAAAGGTTTTGCTTTGTGCAGTATTAGGTTACCTGGTTATACCAAGAGAAGGAAACTGTGTGTTGGACACCTTACTCTAGCGGGCAGGAACCTCGAGGAAACCGTTATGTGTTTTGTCTATGTAATGTCTTATATGTGAATTCATGCAGCACTTTGTATTGTATTGGGTACCCAGAGCTTATTCCTCACCTCCTCAACGTACGCCGAGGACGGCTTATCTTAAAGTAAGAGGGTATGTAACATCCTGAAGTATGTCACTAAAACTTCTTATCCCTGCTACAATAATGTCAGGTGTATATGTATATTTCCATCTAGTGTAATCTAACTGTGCATTGCCATGATATGTATTTCCAGGTCTGTATTATATATTTGCTGTAATTTCAATGTACACCAGCAGGTGGCAGCAGTATGTAACAGGATCTTAGCCAGTTTAGTATTGCTAGATTGGAATAGTTCATTCCAACCTAGCTCCCCCCTCTTTGAGGAGAAGTGGAATGTTCCCACATCCTGCCTCATGGGGAGGAAGGAAAGTTCTAGTTAGTGTGTACCAGCCCCCTCCTTGAGGAAGGCTGTGTTGGTAGGAGCTCCCAGAAACAGGGATCCCAACCTAGGATCCAAGCCTCGGCTGAGGCCCAGGATCATCTCTTCCCAGCCTGAGTAATCTACCTCAGCTGGTGGACAAAGCAAGAAAGCAGCCATCTACAGAACTATAGATCTCCAGGAAGAAGACACCATACCCTGTAAGCAGTCCTGTAAGTACAGATCCAAAGACAAAGAGAAACCAAGTACCTCCTCTGCTAGTCAGGCCCAAACTAAGCAGACTACAGACAGAGCAGAAGATAGATACCTGCCAGATCTCCTAGGCATATGTATAAGAAGCAGAATAGATATAAATTCCTGCCACATATTGCCAATACCTGCTGGGACCCATGATCTATGCTGTAACTTGTATGGATTTAAAGCTGCAAGTCACTAAGTAAAGACAAGTTGGATCCTATTACCTGTTTGGATCTCAATTATTCCTCAATTATTCCTATTATCCGCACTCAATTTATTGCATGTGAGCCAGGATTCAGGAGTCCAGCCGTACCCAGGTAGGAGACACCGTTGACATTACACAGAGACATTATCCCCCTCTGGCATTCCTCACCTGGTACGTGAGTTATTACATCTTAAAGGGCCCTGAGACTATAACCTGCGCACATTGCAATTGGCGTCACGAACTAAAAACCATTAATTTTGCGCCAGTGTGCATTAGTCACAATCCGGCTTACTGCAGAGGCACAGCAGGAAAGCTGGGTGTCTATACAGTTGCAAGAAAAAGTATGTGAACCCTTTGGAATTATATTGATTTCTGCACAAATTGGTCATAAAATGTGATCTGATCTTCATCTAAGTCACAACAATAGACAATCACAGTCTGCTTAAACTAATAACACACAAAGAATTAAATGTTACCATGTTTTTATTGAACACACCATGTAAACATTCACAGTGCAGGTGGAAAAAGTATGTGAACCCCAAGACTAATGACATCTCCAAGAGCTAATTGGAGTGAGGTGTCAGACAACTGGAGTCCAATCAATGAGATGAGATTGGAGGTGTTGGTTACAGCTGCCCTGCCCTATAAAAAACACACACCAGTTCTGGGTTTGCTTTTCACAAGAAGCATTGCCTGATGTGAATGATGTCTCACACAAAAGAGCTCTCAGAAGACCTACGATTAAGAATTGTTGACTTGCATAAAGCTGGAAAGGGTTATAAAAGTATCTCTAAAAGTCTTGCTTTTCATCAGTCCACGGTAAGACAAATTGTCTCTAAATGGAGAAAGTTCAGCACTGCTGCTACTCTCCCTAGGAGTGGCCGTCCTGTAAAGATGACTGCAAGAGCACAGCGCAGACTGCTCAATGAGGTGAAGAAGAATCCTAGAGTGTCAGCTAAAGACTTACAAAAGTCTCTGGAATATGCTAACATCCCTGTTAGCAAATCTACGATACATAAAACACTAAACAATAATGGATTTCATGGGAGGATACTACAGAGGAAGCCACTGCTGTCCAAAAAAAAAACATTGCTGCACGTTTACAGTTTGCACAAGAGCACTTGGATGTTCCACAGCAGTACTGGCAAAATATTCTGTGGACAGATGAAACCAAAGTTGAGTTGTTTGGAAGAAACACACAACACTATGTGTGGAGAAAAAGAGGCACAGCACACCAACATCAAAACCTCACCCCAACTGTGAAGTATGGTGGTGGGGGCATCATGGTTTGGGGCTGCTTTGCTGCGTCAGGGCCTAGACGGATTGCTATCATCGAAGGAAAAATGAATTCCCAAGTTTATCAAGACATTTTGCAGGAGAACTTAAGGCCATCTGTCCACCAGCTGAAGCTCAACAGAAGATGGGTGTTGCAACAGGACAATGACCCAAAGCATAGAAGTAAATCAACAACAGAATGGCTTAAACAGAAGAAAATACGCCTTCTGGAGTGGCCCAGTCAGAGTCCTGGCCTCAACGCGATTGAGATGCTGTAGAATGACCTCAATAATGCGATTCACACCAGACATCCCAAGAATATTCCTAAAGAGGAATGGTCAAGAATTACTCCTGACCGTTGTGCACGTCTGATCTGCAACTACAGGAAACATTTGGTTGAAGTTATTGCTGCCAAAGGAGGTTCAACCAGTTATTAAATCCAAGGGTTCACATACCTTTTCCACCTGCACTGTGAATGTTTACATGGTGTGTTCAATAAAAACATGGTAACATTTAATTCTTTGTGTGTTATTAGTTTAAGCAGACTGTGATTGTCTATTGTTGTGACTTAGATGAAGATCAGATCACATTTTATGACCAATTTGTGCAGAAATCCATATCAGTCCAAAGGGTTCACATACTTTTTCTTGCAACTGTATATGTGTATTGTATATGTGTGCGTCCATGTATGTGGTGACTGTGTGTATGAATGCATCCATGTATGTGGAGAGTGTGTGTATGAGTGCGTACATGTATGTGGAGAGTGCGTGTATGAGTGTGTCCATGTATATGTTGAGTGTGTGAATGAGTGTGTCCATGTATGTGGAGAGTGTGTGTATAAATGCATCTATGTATATGTTGAGTGTGTGTATGAGTGCATCTATGTATGTGGAGAATGCGTGTATGACTGCGTCCATGTATGTGGAGAGTGCGTCCATGTATGTGGAGAGTGTGTCTATCACTGCGCCCATGTATGTGGAGAGTGCGTGTATGACTGCGTCCATGTATGTGGAGACTGCGTCCATGTATGTGGAGAGTGTGTCTATCACTGCGTCCATGTATGTGGAGAGTGTGTCTATCACTGTGTTCATGTATGTGGACAGTGCGTGTATGACTGCATCCATGTATGTGGAGAGTGCGTGTATGTCTGCGTCCATGTATGTGGAGAGTGTGTGTATGACTGCGTCCATGTATGTGGAGAGTGTGTGTATGACTGCGTCCATGTATGTGGAGAGTGCGTGCATGACTGCGTCCATGTATGTGGAGAGTGCGTGTGAGAGTGCATGATTCAAACTTGGTTGTAAGAGGATTAATGAAGTCTCCATTTACCCCTATATTGGACATTTCAATTAAACACCTCTCATTTAAAACAGCGTTCCAAACAGCTATAACATCAGCTAGACGCCTGGGGGAAATTCAGGCCCTTTCCTATCTTTCAATATTTCCTGACAGGATAGTGCTAAGATTAGATCACCTTTGGAAGGAAACCCGGGTCTCGGATTTCCATAGGGAACAGGAAATCATTTTACCTTCAGAAGAACCCGACATCTTACCCGACAGAAGAACAGTTCCATCTCCTAGATGTAAGGGAGACAATTATCCAGTACCTGGCAGCCACTAAGGAATTTAGAAAAGATGACAATCTTCTGATTCAGTTTGCAGGTCACAATAAAAGGGAAGAAGGTTTCCAGGGCTTCTATAGGTCACTGGATAAAAAACATGATATCCTGCTGTTACTCCCTAATGGGTCTTACAAGTCCTTCTAATGTTAGAGTCCATTCCACCAGAGCAAGGGTCTCTTCTTGGGCGGAGAAAAATAGTGTATCTCTTGGCAAGATATGTAGGGCAGCTACTTGGTCAAGTATAAATACTTTCATAAAGCATTATTGTCTAAATATCTCTGCTTCTACAGATCTGACCTTTGGCCAGAAAGTTCTGCAAGCAGTAGCCCCCCCTCCCCTTACCGTTTAATATGTTCATTCTCATGTCTAGCTGCCATGGTGGATGAAATGGAAAACCGTAATTAGACTTACCGGTAATTCTGTTTCCTTGAATCCACCATGACGGCTCGTATATTCCCTCCCTTAATTGTTATAATATGGAGTATGAAGTAATACTCACAAAAAAAAAATTTCATGCACCCACTTGGGTAATTTGTCAACACTGATGGGTTAGAGTGGTTGGGGGCTTTTAAACTCTCTGTGGGTTCCTGCACCTACAGAAGTCAAGGGGTCAATCTCGTGTAGCCGTCATGGTGGATTCAAGGAAACAGAATTACCAGTAAGTCTAATTACGGTTTTCTGGGGTTCATCCTAGACATCTTCCCAAAAATAAACCAGTAGAATTTAATGGTAGTACATAAAAGAGATAGGTAAAATCCAAATGGTTAATTGTACAGTTAATTTGACAGCAATAATAATGTTATTAAAATTGTTATAAAATTCCATGCACAGTCCATCAAAGGATCCAAATAGCTAGGTGGGATATTGGTCATCCAGACCTACAGTAATGTAAAATGTCCACAATGTGAAAGTTGTATCAAATACGATAAATAACACCCAATTGTCCTCTAAAATCTGAATCAATATGCCAGGCAATCTCCAGTGTCAAGCGCAATCAAGCGCTGACAGT
Organism: Bufo bufo; assembly: GCF_905171765.1. NCBI lineage: Eukaryota > Metazoa > Chordata > Amphibia > Anura > Bufonidae > Bufo > Bufo bufo. Next base: position 158,766,375 of record NC_053393.1, on the reverse strand, counting down.
GAACAGAGCGGCGTACCTGAGGAGGAGTGGAATCTATTATTCAAAAAGAAATCAAGTCGCGCAAATAACACCTGCTATATAGAGGAAATCCTCATTCATTGCGGGGCCACGTATATAACAAGCGTTGGCGCAAGATTTCCTGACGACCAACAGCCCTTGAAACCGGAACTCCTAACTATACAGGAGGTATACAGTGTCGAGGGCAAGAAAAATCCACTAAAGTACTCCCGGTAAGATTGTGTCAGTTTGTCAAAGTAAGCGATCTGGATAATACAGCGGTGCGCCGCTGTTATAGACAAGTGAGTGGGACGCCGCTCTGTTCACTGTCAGCGCTCGATTGCGCTTGAGACTGGAGATTGCCTGGCATATTGATTCGGATTTTAGAGGACAATTGGCTGTTATTTATCGTATTTGATACAACTTTCACATTGTGGACATTTTACATTACTGTAGGCCTGGATGACAATATCCCACCTAGCTATTTGGATCCTTTGATGGACTGTGCATGGAATTTTATAACAATTTTAATAACATTATTATTATGTCAAATTAACTGTACAATTAACCATTTGGATTTTACCTATCTTTTTTATGTACTACCATTAAATTCTACTGGTTTCATTACTATAGAGAGTGCCCCAGTACAATTTATTTTATCTTCCCAAAAATGTGTATTGCCGGAAGAAAAGGTCAGTCATAGAAAGAATCGAAGATCTAACAAAAAATCCAGTGGGCTCTATGAGGAAGGGAATCTCTGATTTGGGGTCCCTCACATCATGCATGTGGCGGTAAGATGGGCACAATTGCACTCAAGGGTTCTCCAGTGGTAAATCGTTTCTTTTTGGGAGAAGAACAGCTCCCTAGATTCAAAGATAAGGATCTCAGACTAGACTCTCCTGAACTTGGCATGGTGGTTAGAGAGAGAGAGAACTTGGTTCAGGGAGTTCCATGGAAGTTGGAAGACCTGATATGTCTAACCACAGATGCAAGCCCCTGGGGATGGGGGGCTCATTCGGGTTCAGTTCCAAGGTACCACTTTGAACCGAATATGAGTTCGGGAAATGTTTTCTTTTTTTACAGTAAAAATTAATCTATGAAGTTATTACGCAAAGTCACGTGAGACTTTGCGAAGTAATAACTTCGGCTCATCTAAGCCAATACATTATAATACTGTACAGAGCACTTGCTCCGTACAGTATTGGACCAAAGTTTTATGCGAATCGACTTTGGATGTTTCATCCGAAGTCAATTCGCTCATCCCTAGCCATAATCATCAACATTAAAAGAAATAAATGTTTGAACTTTAAGGCAGCATTACACTGGCCGTTATTTTGTCTGATAACCGCTAAAGAGCATTCGCATAAACGCTCGTTAGCAATCTCCTTGCAGTGTAAGACTGCCACCGATTGCCGAATGAACAAGCAAATGCTCGTTCATCGGGCAATTCAGATTTTTAAGCATGCCTAAAAACCAGCGATTGCAGGCAGCAGATCGTGCTGTTTAATCTGCTGCCTGCAAACCACTATACAGCATTGGGACAAGCGATGGCATAGCGATCACTACTCCCCATATTGCTGAGGAAATCGCTGCATGTAATAGCAGCAGCCTTTTCCGCTAGTTAGCAAGCGATTGCCGGGAAGGAACACTTCGCTTGCTGATCTGTCTAATACACGCTTTAGGCACAGTAATCTAGCAATTTGCACCTTCAAAGTGGTCGTCGTGTTGTGTAAATCAAATGGTACGAACCCCAAAAAAATCCACTTTAATTCCAGGTTATAGTGTAACAAAACAGGAAAAACACCAATGGGAAGAAGTTGAAATGAAGGGAAAGTATAAAGAATAGAGATCAACTGAAACTCCAAGATGGCAATGTGCTCATATGCATCATGAAGTGTAGTGTGACATCTAGGTGAAGGAGGTACACTAGCACTGGAGTAGAATACTGTACATATATAAGGTGGGCAGTATGGAATCATGGTGGTGCGTGAAGCCAATGCTGGAGTATGGAATCAACGATAGCGCAAAGGCGATCTCACATGAAATGTATTGCCCAATTGAATGATGAGTGTAATTTACATCACCTGTAGTTTTGACATCTGAGAGCATTCAAATCTCAAACAAGCCTACTAATTGGCTAAAATAACAAATTGTGTCATACTCATCCCTTTCTTCAGCCTACTCCTGCCGCTGGAAGCAACGTGTCGGCATACGGGATGTGACAGCTGCAGCCAGCATTGGCAGCAGCAGTTATGTGCCATTCACCTGCATGTTTCTGCTTGTCAACACACAGTGGCAGCAGGACTGGACCAGCGTCGCAGAGTTTGATATGTTGTTTAGTTCATATTATTTTTTGCTTTAGCTTGTTTACCTCATATATGTTTAGCTTTAATTAATGGAACAAAGTGGTCAATAATTCTGTGCTGCTCGTTCTACAGTGCACTGTTCAGGTGACGCTCAAGCTGGGACACCATGCTCAACTGAGAAAGAAGCCTATCAGTGATGGTTCCACACATAACTGGATGGTGTTTGTTCGTGGCTCTGGACAGATGGACATCCAGCCTTTTGTGGAGAAGGTTGTCTTTATGCTGCCTGATGACTTCCCTAAACCTAGGCGAGGTGAGTGACCTTTTTTATCTCAAGGGTATGTTGTCGAATGTGACTTTCTGATGTGATGCGGTGTCCTAATTGTTCTGCAGTTGAGCCGGCCCGGAGGTCACGACACTGAGACACATACAAAATATTCTCCTCGTAATGACTTCTCCCTTTATTGCAATGAGCGGTGAATATATACACACATCTTATCACAAAAAGCAGTAAAAGTGTCATGTTTAGTGGAGACAAAAACATTCGGCCTTTAGTTACTATGTCTAGTTAGAGATAGCATGGGGGGAGTAGGGGCCCACTGTGGAATTTGTACTTTTTCCTCCAAAGGATACAAGATGGCTATTTTTTACAATCCCCTTCCAATCTAAGTACATGTGTTAGATCAATTATAAAATGAATGCCCTTATGCTTTCCCTCGCAAGTACCTGCACACGGGTATGTTTCAAAACAGAAATTCCGCATAGATTTTTGTGCATGTTTCTCTGCGTTTCCACACCAGATCCATATCAAAATCCGCATGTGTTACTTGTGGTTTTTTATGCGGATTTGCAGCAGATCTCAACCTTTGTATTGCAAAGGGTGAAATCCGCACTTAAAATCTGCAGGATCAGTTGACATGCTGTAGATTTCAATATTCACTCAGCAGGTCAATTTCCATGTGGAAAGAAAAAGGAAAGTGTACATGAGATGTGTCTAACTCGTTTTGCTGGTATTGCACGAAAAGCCATACGGGAAAAACATGCGTAATCCACAATGTGTGCAGGTAGCCTAAAGAGGAGCTGTCACCTCTCCTGACATGTCTGATTTAGTAACCACTTGCATCTCCATGTAATAACGGTCTGCATTACTGGCACGGAGACCTTACGTTCGTCTGCATGAGCCCTAAGGGTCATAAGTCAAGAAAGAATAGATCTATGAAGATTTACACACATTTCAGGATGAAACCATTTGGATTTATTGCATCTAGAATGGATGTAAACTTTAGCACAGGACCACTTTTAGATATGATCTAAGCATGTATTTGTTTTAAACATCTGGGGCAAATACCATTTAAAACACTTTTGAGCAGTGGAGTGATGTGTCAAATTTCACTGTTATTCCTGTGACATTCTGTTGCACCAACTAAGGCCTCTTTCACACGACCGTAGTGCTTCTGTGGCCGTATTGCGGGCGGCATACGGCAGTTCCGCAATACACGGGGCACCGGCCGTGTGCATTCCGCATCACGGATGCGAACCCATTCACTTAAATGGGTCCGCAAATCTGGAGATGCGAAACGGAAGCACTACAGAGTGCTTCCGTGGGGTTCCATTCCGTGCTTCCATTTCTCAAAAAAATAGAACTTGTTCTACCTTTTTGCGGAACGGACGGATCACGGACCCCATTCAAGTGAATGGGTCAGCGATCCGCATGTGGCTGCCCTTCGGTCTGTGCCCGAGCATTGCGGACCTCAATTTGCGGTCCGCAGCATGGGCACGGCCAGCACACGGTCGTGTGCAAGAGGCCTAAGTTGGTATCAGTATTTCACCTGGATATAGAGATATCCAGCCAGTGCCTTCTTTTGAAGTACTTTTACCCTTATAAATACTTTTAGTAAGAACTGTGGCAATTGGTTATAGAAGTGCTTGTGGTTTACAGAAATATCATTTGATGGTAAATGTGCGGCTGTTCTGTTGTCTTGTCACTTTTATAGCCTTGTCTTGTGCTTCATTTGGTAGTGTGCAAGAAACCTCCATAAAAAGTTGAAGAATGCGGATATTGAAATTTACGGTACTTGAAATACCAGGTAACTTGTATTTCTAGTTTTCGATTTTCATTCTCGTTGAAATATCGATGTAGGTTTGACCTGTCAATATTTTGTTGTTGTCCACGTTCTGCAGGCGGAGCCCAACAAAGTCTGTTTTACATATGATTTGTCTCTGAATCTTGAGGGAAATTCACCAGTAAATCATCTACGCTGTGAGCAATTGACTTTTAGTAATCCTACCAAAGAGTTCCACATGAAGTTACTGAAGGCTGGAGGGGTGAGCACATATAGTTAAAGACTAACTTTAATTTTTTTCATAAATCAGCAGTAAAAGATAAGATACAATATTTTATATGTTTTATTACAGGAAAAAAAAATGTTTTTTCCACTTTTCTGGATTCTTTCTTACAATAACCCCCTGTTTATTCCCTGGCTTCACTAACTTTTACATCACTGCTTAACTGCAACCCCCAAAATGCGTATTGAGGTTGGCACCATCTTGGTGTCTGGGACAAACGCATAGGTAATTCACTTTCTGTTTACCTTTTTGGTATTCCTTTGTGTGACTTTGATTTGCACACGATTTGTATACATTGTATACAGTCTTTGTGTAATTTCTGTCTGAGACATTATATGATATATTGGCTTATTGCTTGCTGCTCCCTGTGATCTCACCTCCTCTCATTTTAATCTTCTATTTACTTATATGCTGTTTGGTTCTCTTCTCGGCAGGGTTACAATTTCTGTAGAAGCAGTGAATGCTACTGCATTTTTCTCCCATTTAAGTGAATCAGAGAAAGCTTTGGATGGTATAGTGACCAAAAAGAGGCATGTCCTAAATGTATTGTTCCAGTTTTAAGTCATATATAGCATAGATTTGAGTCTGTTAAAAACTTTGTAATACATTGCACCATACTTGATTTTATACAGTTGCAAGAAAAGGTATGTGAACCCTTTGGAATGTGATCTGATCTTCATCTAAGTCACAACAATAGACAATCACAGTCTGCTTAAACTAATAACACAAAGAATTAAATGTTACCATGTTTTTATTGAACAAACCATGTAAACATTCACAGTGTAGGTGGAAAAAGTATGTGAACCCCTAGACTAATGACATCTCCAAGAGCTAATTGGAGTGAGTTGTCAGCCAACTGGAGTCCAATCAATGAGATGAGATTGGAGGTGTTGATTACAGCTGCCCTGCCCTATAAAAAACACACACCAGCTCTGGGTTTGCGTTTCACAAGAAGCATTGCCTGATGTGAATGATGCCTCGCACAAAAGAGCTCTCAGAAGACCTAAGATTAAGAATTGTTGACTTGCATAAAGCTGGAAAGGGTTATAAAAGTATCTCCAAAAGCTTTGCTGTTCATCAGTCCACTGTAAGACAAATTATCTATAAATGGAGAAAGTTCAGCACTGCTGCTACTCTCCATAGGAGTGGCCGTCCTGTAAAGATGACTGCAAGAGCACAGCGCAGATTGCTCAATGAGGTGAAGAAGAATCCTAGAGTGTCAGCTAAAGACTTACAAAAGTCTCTGGCATATGCTAACATCCCTGTTAGTGAATCTACAATACGTAAAACACTAAACAAGAATGGATTTCATGGGAGGATACCACAGAGGAAGCCACTGCTGTCCAAAAAAAACATTGCTGCATGTTTACAGTCTGCACACGAGCACCTGGATGTTCCACAGCAGTACTGGCAAAATATTCTGTGGACAGATGAAACCAAAATTGAGTTTTTGGAAGAAACACACAACACTATGTGTTTAGAAAAAGAGGCACAGCACACCAACGTCAAAACCTCATCCCAACTGTGAAGTATGGTGGTAGGGGCATCATGGTTTGGGGCTGCTTTGCTGCGTCAGGGCCTGGACGGATTGCTATAATCAAAGGAAAAATGAATTCCCAAGTTTATCAAGACATTTTGCAGGAGAACTTAAGGCCATCTGTCCACCAGCTGAAGCTCAACAGAAGATGGGTGTTGCAAGAGGACAACGACCCAAAGCATAGAAGTAAATGGTTTATACAGAAGAAAATACGCCTTCTGGAGTGGCCCAGTCAGAGTCCTGACCTCAACCCAATTGAGATGCTGTGGCATGACCTCAAGAAAGTGATTCACACCAAACATCCCAAGAATATTGCTGAACTGAAACAGTTCTGTAAAGAGGAATGGTCAAGAATTACTCCTGACCGTTGTGCACGTCTGATCTGCAACTACAGGAAACGTTTGGTTGAAGTTATTGCTGCCAAAGGAGGTTCAACCAGTTATTAAATCCAAGGGTTCACATACTTTTTCCACCTGCACTGTGAATGTTTACATGGCGTGTTCAATAAAAACATGGTAACATTTAATTCTTTGTGTGTTATTAGTTTAAGCAGACTGTGATTGTCTATTGTTGTGACTTAGGTGAAGATCAGATCAAATTTTATGACCAATTTGTGCAAAAATCCATATCATTCCAAAGGGTTCACATACTTTTTCTTGCAACTGTAGATGTGTTGTTTTAATGCTGGGAATTTTTTTTTGTTAGACCAAACGGGAAAAAACTGAGACATCTCCAAGTATTGCTCCTAGTGAAAAGTCTCCAAAAATGAATGCGATCGCACATTTGTCATCGGGGCAGTCACTCAAACAAACCCATGAACAAAACTAATGAACTGGCACACCAGGATGAATAACTTTTTAGGACTTCCCCTGATGAGTTTGAGGGTATAGCCTATTGGGGTCATTTATCAAACTGGTGTAAAGTAGAATTGGTTTAGTTGCTCATAGCAACTAATCAGATTCCACCTTTCATTTTCCAAAGGAGTTGTCCAAAATGAAAGGTGGGATCTGATTGGTTACTATGAGCAACTAAGCCAGTTCTACTTTACACCAGTTTGATTAATGACCCCATATGTGCTTGTGTAAATACCAGAGACTGTATTGTGAAAAGCTGAGCAAGTGAGCTAGGTGACGGTACATCATACACAACAGAAGGCATCTTGAACCGCTACCACAACTATCCATGAGTAACAATTCAGATTAAATGTATTGACATAAAGTATAGCACACCAAATTCTGACAAATCTGTGGCAAAATTAGATTGGGATATAAATAAATGTTGTCTTTCTCCCCTTTCAAGCTCTTTGGATGGGAGACAAATCTGGAAATTCTGCAGGCAATGCTAGCACATTTAGGCCAGACAGGGTAAATGCCATAACGAAAAAAAAAAAAAAAGAAGTCTGATTTGTCATTTTTTCTTGCTTTACTTCCAAATATTTTTATAAAAAGTCAAACACACTCCAAAATGATATGAATCAAAAGTTATGGTTTCGGGAAGGCAGGGAGTGAAAATTGAAAATGCAAAAATCGCCAGGGGCTAAAAGGATTAAAGATATTTTTACAGATGACCTATCCTCTGGATAGCTCTTCGATATCTGATCAATGGGGGTCTAACACCCAGGACTCCCACGATCAGCTGATTGAGATGGCAACAGTGTTTGCTCGCCTTCTCGCAGGCCAGTGACGTCACATACATCGGTCACATGGCCTAGGAGCAGCTCAGCTGCACTGAAGTGCATAGGACTGAGCTGCGATAACAAGCACAGCCGCTATACAATGCATGGCACTCTGTTTGGTGAGCAGAGAGAAGGCTGAAGTGCTACTGCCATCTCAGTCAGCTGATTGGCATGGGTTCCGGGTGTCAGACCCCCATCAATCAGATACTGATGACCTATCCAGAGAGAAAATAACTCGAAAAACCCTTTTAAGTTCTAAAACAAAACACAGAAATTAATCTGTAAGGTCACTTTTTTCACACAGTATAGTAATCAGTTCAAATGAATCACAGACACAATGCCAAAATACTTACCTATTTACGTGAGGCTTTGAGGTAGATTTTGGCTTCTGAAGTTAGATTTGTGGTCAGACAAGCCACCACATTGGGAGATATAATATCTCCGAGCCTATGCAAAAATAAAAATAGTGTTAATTGTAAAACTTGGCTACATCTGGAAGGGTCCGGATCTGGATTATGCAAATTCATGAAACAAACTAAACAAATAGTATCTTGTAGATCTAACTTCCCATTGAAAGTTTCATAAACTGCAGGACAAAACACATAGTTTAAAAGAGGTATGTGGATAGTGGCTCACCTTCTTGTTATCACAGACAGGTGCTCTCACTATTGTGTGGTTCACCCTAACCACAATTTGAAGATTACAAGAAAGTAAGGTATAGTGGGCACTCAATATCTGGTACTAAATACTGGGTACAACATATTTATTAGTTTAAAAATCAATCAATAAAACACCAAGTTATATATGAGACAATTGAATCACAATATAAATATCAATCAATAAAACACCATAGTATATTATAAGACAATCCAATCACAATGTAAACAATCCCTAAAAATTCCTGAAAGTTAATAAAGGATAATATATGCAGTCCTTGAAAATTGACAAAGGAGTTGATTGTTAGTGAGTTAGAATGTCATAAAATTATTCCATAAAATTTCTCAGAAAATTCCACGTTGCTTTATAAGGTGCGCTTAATAGGGTGCACTTAATAATATCCTACTTTTGTACTTCAATATTTAAAAAAAGAAAGTCACTTAAAGGTCTCAGTTGTATAGCATATTGTTTGGGTGTTAGTTCTTGCTAGGGGTTGTTATATGCAGTTCAGTAGTCAGATACTCACTGCTTGTTCTATATCTGACCATGGTGGCGTCCCACCGCAGGTCAGTGCACTCACCCCTCTTCTTTCACCTAGTGGTGTATGTTCGCCTGCAGTATTCTTCAGAGCTGTTGCTGCAATGATCGGGGACCTCCTTCCGGTTTCAGTTCGGCGTCCCACGTGTTCTCAGCGTCCCGCGTGATCGGAGCGTCGGAACGTCCCACGTGACCTGGAATTCGTTCAATTCGCTTAGTTAAAGTTCCTTATGTCTTCCGGAGGCGGTACCAACCTCCGTACATGCGATTTTTTAGCAATGTTGTTTATTAGTTTTTCGCAACAGTCTGCTGATAGTTTCAATGCTGTAAGACGTCTTCTTGATATAAGGATCTCATCCACTCCTGCTATACGCGTTTCGAGGTTGCGTACCTCTTCCTCAGCTACAGGGATCCAGCAGAGGTTAAATAGCCCAAGTAGCCACACCCACACACACAAACTAGGAAAGGAGTTAACCCTTCCAACACCAGACAAGGTAAGTGTCACTTAAAGGGGAAATGCACACATAACATAAATCCCGTGCACACCAAACAGGGAAAGTAAACACATACATGCATATGTTGCCAGATGCAACCGCATGCCTTGACAGCGAGCCGCCTAGCAACCAGCTCAGGCTGCTACACTGCCAAACCTAATTATGTTGCCAGAGGCAACCACACATGAGACAAACATACAAACTGTCCTCGCCTGCGGTAGACACCCCAAGCCCAACCCGCCCCATTGCCACCACTGCAGCAGCACTAACCTCTCCTCCAGCTGCTGCAGCCCTCTCTTTGGAGGATTTTCCCTTTCTTGAATCCCCAGGTGTCGCCCAAAGAAAAGGTAAAAGAAAGGAGAGGGACAGCCCAGCCGCTGACCACTCCAAGAAAAAGATGGTCGAGGCAGTGGAAATCTCCCTGTCTGACGAGGAAGAAATGGAGCAGCAGGTGAAAGACCCGGTAGCCACCAACGAGGCCCCCGAACAGCAAAACCTCCACACCACAGAGAGCCTCGACGAATGTGGAGGTAACAGTGGCCAGCGGGGAAACCACCGAGCTGCAAGAAGTCCCCCAGAAATCCGAAGCCCTCGACGAGATAGCAGAACAGTGCCAGCTGTTGGAGAAGTCACTCACAGACAGCGGGCAAGATGAAAAGAAACCGCCGGACGTCCGGAGTGGTAACTAAGATGTATCGTTTCCGCTAACCTTTTTCTTTCTCTTACATGATGGCAAATTTTAACCTTTTTTCCATTAATGTTAGGAGCATCAGGGACAGGTTCAGACGTCAGACAGTACTAACCTTTCTTACTTCACAGGTCGCCGACGTGTTTATGTTACAGGAGTGTACTTTGCCCCCCTTCTAGGTCATACAACCATCTGGCCAGGGAGTGGTCCCACGGCCCCTCCCACTGGTCCGGTGGTGGCGACTGTAAGTCGGCCGGGGTTGCCACCCTCAGGGGAAACGCGTTCACACTTTACTCCGTGCAGGAGCTCGTCTGCGGCAGACTACTTCTCGTAGACTGCTCCTGGGCGGGAGAGCCGGTTAGGCTCATCAACGTGTACGCCCCCTCTGACAAGGGTGAGCGACTGGAGCTCTTCCAGGCCCTCCGACTGCAACTCGCTACCACTAGGACCGTAGTGATGGCTGGGAATTTCAACTGCCCGATCGAGGAGGACGGATGCAGCTCCGGGACGTCAAGCAAGCTTGACGTCACTTCCAAACTGCTCATCGAGATAGTGACCGAAGCGTGTCTGCAGGACGTTGTGGGCTCCATGGGGAACGGCTCCATTAATTATACGTGGAGCCGACCCAATGGCTCACTCCGCTCCCCGATCGACTTTGTGTTTACCTCTCGGGCAGTCAGGCAGTGTAGGCACTATATGGTCCCTTGCTTCTTCTCCGATCACAGGGCCATTCAGGTCCAGTGCACCCTAGGCACCGGGTTTCCCCCAGGCCGCGGGTCCTGGAAACTGAACTGTGCCCTGCTGAATCGCAAAGACATGCTTGCGGAACTTAGAGAGATCTACATAGCCTGGCGGAATGACAAATGCTTGTTTCAACAGACTAGTGACTGGTTGGAGTATGTTAAAGTCCAGTTTCGTTGTTTCTTTCAGGCCAAGCAACAACATCAGGCGTGTGAGAAGAAGAGGGCCTTCAGAGCGCTGCAGCGTGAGCTGCAGTCCCTGCAAGACCTTCACCGGTGCGGCTGGAATGTTAGACAGGAGCTGGAGGAGGCCAAAAAGAGTCTGAAAAGGCACTTTGAGGAGGAATCCAAGCGAATCGTCTTCCGTTCCAAAGTGGAAAACCTGGAGAAGGGTGAGAAGTGTAACTCGTTCTTTTTCAGGAAACTCCACGTCGGCCACACGCCCCTGAATGAACTTCGAGACAAAGACGGCAACGTGCGTTCGGGGAAGGAGGAAGAAATGGGAGTTTGTCACAGACTACTACAACGACCTCTACTCCCTGAAGAACACCGACCAGACAGCCGCCGATAAATTCCTGTCAGGTATCACTAACCATCTTGATCCGACAGGTACGGAGGCCATGGATGACCCCCTGACGGTGGGGGAGGTGCTCTCTGCCCCCAGATCCTTTAGGTCCGGCAGGACCCCAGGCAGTGACGGCCTCCCAGCGGAGCTCTATGTTGCGCTGGGGGACCTGATCTGTCCGGACCTGCTGGAACTCTATGAGGAGATGGTGGTGGAGGGTAGGATGCCCCCATCATTGAGGGAAGGAATGATCACGATCCTGTATAAGCGGAAGGGGGAGAGATGTGACCTGAAAAACTGGCATCCCATCTCTCTCCTGAACGTGGACTACAAGATCCTCGCCAAGGTGCTAGCCAACCGGCTGAAGGTCGTCATCGGCAGAATCATCCGCCCGGATCAGACCTGCGGCATTCCTGGCCGCAGGATCGCAGACAGCCTCGCTCTCATGAGAAACACGGTACAATATATCAAAGACCGCCGTGTACATGCGGCCCTGGTCAGCCTGGACCAGGAGAAGGCCTTTGACCGAGTGTCTCATGAATTCATGGGCAGGGCTTTGCGCAAGCTGGGTCTAGGCAGGAGGTTCTGTTCATTTGTTGACCTGATGTATTTTGACATTTGCAGCACGGTGTTGGTGAACGGCTGGAAGACTGACCCCTTTTCGGTTCGCTCCGGGGTCAGACAAAGCTGCCATCTTTCACCTCTCCTTTTTGTTTGTGTTATAGAATCCTTCGCGGAGTCTGTCCGGCAGAATGGAGAGATCAGAGGGATCACCGCACCAGGACCTGGACACTACGAGGTCAAGTGCTCGCTGTACATGGACGACGTGACCGTCTTCTGCGCTGAGCGGCGTTCGGTGACTGCACTCGTCCAGACCTGCGAGGAGTTCGGACAAGCTTCAGGGGCCAAAGCCAACTGCGGCAAGTCAGAAGCCATGCTCTTCGGGGACTGGCAACTGGCCTCTTCTGCCCCTTCCTATTTACCATTAAATCGGGCTTCATCAAAATTCTGGGAGTCTGGTTCGGGAAGGAAGGCGCAGCCCTCAAGTCTTGGGAAGAACGCTTGGCCAAAGTCAACCAAAGAATCGGACTGTGGACCCTCAGACACCTCACGATTGAAGGCAAAGCACTCGTCCTGCGAAATGAAGTTTTGCCTGTGCTCCAATACACTGCACAGGCATGGCCCCCTCTTGCCACCGTTTCCAGGGCCATCACCAGGACAGTGTTTCGCTTCATCTGGGGATCTAAGATAGACAGAGTAAAGCGAGCCATCATGTACAAAGAGCCTCGCAAGGGCGGAAAGGGCATACCGGACCTGCCCACCTTATTGCGGATCGCCTTTGTTTGTGACAGCGTTCGCCGGACTCTGAGAACTGCCAACGGCTCTGCAGGCAAGGCTATGTCTCGCTTTTTCCTCCTGCCCCTCTGGAGGGGTCTGGGCTTGGACAAGTGGGACAGCTCCATCCCTTACAACTGGCACGCTCCCTGGTTCTACCGGGACGTCGTCAGGTTTGTGAGGGAACATCAACTGGAGAGCCTCAAGCCCAACTTGTGGAAGCCAAAAACTATCAACAAACTCATCAGAGCAAAGGATGTGGTGGAGTCAATTCCAGGGATCCATGACGACACCGCAGAGACAGTTTGGACTAATGTGTCGTCAAACAGGTTGACCAACGGGCATAAGGACTTGTCATGGATGTCCATTCAGGGCGGACTGCCAATCCGGTCATTCATGCATGCCCGCAATCTGTGCAAAACCCGGTATTGCCCCAGGTGCCCTTACATGGAGGAAACATCCTATCACCTGTTTTGGGAGTGCCACTTTGCACAGCGCCTGTTGAACGCCCTGGAACATGAACTCAAAGACTCTGTGCCCAGGAACAGCCTGCAATGCACTTCGGTGCTGTATGGACTATTTCCTGGGACTCATACTTTTGGAGCCATCCAGGAGGCCTGGCGCCTTATGAACTGTTTTAAGGACGCTATTTGGTTTGCTAGGAACTGGCTCATCCTCAGGAGGGAGAACAAGTCCGTCCTGGACTGCCGCAGACTTATCCATAGTCTGCTGCAGGATTACAACATCTTGGACGTCGACGAAGAAGAAGAGGACTAAACCCCTCTCCTTCCCCCTCTCCCCCGTTTGTATTTGTCTTCTCAATAAAGCTAAGGGCATGTGATCCCCCCTCCCTACCCCCTCCTTTCCACCTCCCTTTCCGTCATCACTGTCTAAATGCTTTGTTGGAAGGTTTTGTGATTTAATAGGTATGCTAGTGTAGCATTCATTGCAATGTATAGTGTAGGTTAGCCTGTGCGTTACATAACAATGCCATGCTCGCAAAGACGATTGTAAGTAATTTATTAAGTGCTGATTCGTTGCCTGTGCTGCATCACAGTACTAAAGTATGTATGTATGACGACTGATTGTAATAAAGATGTTTCAATAAAAATCCATATGTTGTATATGTTTCTCTTTCCTTGCAGCTTGGTCAGTTTAGACTCCTGTTCGTCCGTGTCTCGGAGGAACAGGTCGTCTTACCCTGCTCCTAGTCCAGGGATTTCCTAAGGGCTAGTAGGGACCCGAGGTTCCTGAGTATGAGCCCTCCTACCATCTGGGTTGGCTCATACAGTTAGGAGTCAGGGTCAGAGTTACGGATGCTTTAGGAGGTGACCTGCTCCCTGATTCTGTTGTCCTGGCCTAGCAGCTCCCTTATTCCTATAACATCGCGCGGTTAAGGGTTTCCCCCACTGTCAGCCGTGACAGCTTAGCCCCGCTCAGACCACTGATACTAGTCGTGACGTCACTGGGAATGCAATAAACAGCAAGAAGGTCGCGGCACTACTGCCAGCGCCGCTGCCTTCTTAAACAGCTGATCGGTAGGAAACCTAGGTGACAGACCCCCGCCGATCAGATGCTGATGATCTATCCAGAGGATAGATCATCAGGTTTAAAAAAACTGCAGAACCCCTTTAATGATTATTTCATGTAGGGACTATATTTATTTGGGGAACTATTTAAATATTATTCAATTAAAACGGCATAGGACGGCTTTCTGCTATGATGCATGCTCTCATTAACCTTATTATAACAGCTATTACTACAGGCCTTATGCCGCACCTTCTATTATTAAAGCTTTTTCCCTTATTAGTTTAACTTCTCATTGACCTTCCATTTAGATATTAAACAATTCAGTGGAGCAATCAGACAAAGGGGCTATTTGTCATTTATGTGTTGGGTCTATGCTTGAAGCCGTTTATTACAAATGTGTATAAAACCTTATGACCCTTCTTTTAGCTTACGTCCAGCTGGCACATTTTCAGGATGGTGGACAAACAAAACCTACTGAAATTTCCAAATATAAAAGGGTATTTGGTGACCTAAAGAATCGGCGTAAAAAAAATCCTTTCACTGCAAACAATAGATGGGCATGTCTGTACAAAGTAAAACACAAATTAGAAAGGAAAGAAAAAGTGAGGGAAATTCCTAAAATGTAAAATATTACTGTATCGGATCTCCTGGCACCCGACTGGATACCTCCGTTGATGGATGCTCCTAGTGCTTCCCGAGGACTCCAAGCACTCCACTCGACACTGTAACCACCACAGGAACCAGGAACAGCTCTTACAAGAGCTAGTAGTTATAGTCAGGGGAGTATAGAAAATCTTTAGCGTATAGCAATCCCCAGTGTCGATCAGTTACTCAAAAACCAGCCTCAACATGATGAAAGGTAAAACAGGAACTCTTTAATGAACACATAAGCATTGACTTATATACACATTTTCCAACAAGGGTACCACCCCTGTGGACCTGGTTGGGAACTGAGGACATAACATAGCAGCCAATCCTTTACAGTTTTACGGTTTAAACACAAAAACTATACATTCAACAAACACAATGGCATTGTCTGTGATGCAATTAACAAACACAATGGCATTGCCTGTGACGTACTCAATAACATAATAGGCATTGTCTTTGACACAATCAACAAAATACAATTTCCAAAACACAATGGGCTCTGCCTGTGATACAATTACCAAACATAATGGGCTAACTTAATCACTCACAGGCCGAAAACACAAATTTTTCCCCAAAACACAGAAAACACCTCAAAACCCCACATATCCCCAGAATTTATACATCCCTGGATAGCTCTGATCTGGGTGAACAACATATCCAAAAAATCACCCAGATCCAAGCACGGGTTCCCGAATTCCATGGAAGTCACATTTGGCCGACCGCAAGCATGGCTTTCCTGCCCAAAACAGTTCCACAGATTTAGGCTATGCGGCCGGTCTGTCTTCTCCTTCAAAGTTAGTATATGGGCCATAATCCTGAGGCAAGAGGCTGGCAAACAGGCCCCTCCAAAACCCAGTGGCGAGGTTAGTTTCGCCACAATTACTATAACTTTTAAAGTGCCATTAATTCCAGGGCAGTGCATATATCTACTGTGAGGTTTTCCCCTGGTAGACAGGATTAGCGGACGCAATATAGAGGCAACAACAAGTTCTTTGGATCAAACAGTTCAGTGTTTTATTCACACTTTAGGCAAGTGACAAAACAAGCAGTCATAATCAAGCAAAAAGTAACCTTGTGGTGTTGGTGGTAATTCACACCTTGCGGCAATTCTGCCTCAAAGAGTCCTTGACCATAGCAGCACCAACCTGTTTTCACGCCAAACAGGTAGTAAGCCTTCATCCAGACACAAGGCTCCCAGATCCCAACACAGAGACCTGGCTTCTGAGCCCAGCTGCCTATTTATAGACAGCCAGGTGCTGCCAAACCGGCACTTAAAATCCGGTCCGGCAATTGACCTCACCTGGCTGTAAATCAGCCCAGCAGCACATGCTGGGAGAAAAATACCTGTTTTCCCAGACCAAACCTCTCACTGTGTTACATACCCCCCCTTTTGTTCAATTCCGCTCCACTTTCTCAAAGATCGTTAAAGGGCATAGTTCACAATATCCGTTTGACTGTGGGTGACGCTCATGTTGAGGATATGTCATGTTTCGTCTTAAGCGGATTACCTACTCCTCTAGTGTTGGGACTACCCTGGCTCACTAAACATAACCCCACCATTGATTGGCAAGCAAGGCAAATAAATGGTTGGAGTGAGTTTTGCAGAGAGAATTGCCTCACGGCGTCTCTTTCAGAGGTTTCTACCAAGACTGTGCCATCTTTTCTCTCTGAATTTTCGGAAGTGTTTTCCGAGAGTGGTGTCCAGGAGTTGCCCCTTCACCGGGAGTACGACTGCCCTATCAATCTCATCCCAGGCGCCAAGCTGCCAAAATCACGACTATACAATTTCTCCCAACCTGAAAGAGTCGCTATGCTTAGTTATATCTTTGAGAGCCTGAGAAAGGGACACATCCAACCCTCGAAGTCACCTGTTGCCGCAGTTTTTTTTTTTTTTTGTTAAGTTGCTTCTTTGGATTTCAGGGAGCTGAACCGTATCACGATTCGTGACCCATATCCGCTTCCTCTGATCCCGGAACTGTTTAACCAGATTGTTGGGGCTAAAGTTTTTTCTAAGTTGGATTTAAGAGGGGCATACAACCTAGTCAGGGAAGGGGACGAATGGAAGACGGCCTTTAATACCCCTGAGGGTCATTTCGAGAATTTGGTTATGCCCTTTGGTTTGATGAATGCTCCGGCCGTCTTCCAACATTTTGTGAACAGCATTTTTTATCATTTAATGGGGAAATTTGTACTGGTGTATCTAGATGACATTTTTATTTTTTCTCCTGATTTCAAGACTCATCGGGACCACCTATGTCAGGTCTTGCTGATTCTGCGGGAGAATAAATTAGACGCAAAACTGGAAAAATGTGTGTTTGCAGTTCCGGAGATTCAATTTCTTGGTTTTCTTCTCTCCGCTCCTGGTTTTCGGATGGACCCTGAGAAGGTCCGCGCTGTGCTTGATTGGGAGCTTCCTAAGAATCAGAAGGCGCTGATGCGGTTATTGGGTTTTGCCAATTATTACAGAAAGTAAATTTTTAATTATTCCTCTGTTGTTAAGCCACTCACTGATATGACTAAAAGGGGGTGGATTTTTCCTCGTGGTCGGTAGATGTGCTTAAAGCCTTTTCTAGTATTAAAGAGAGTTTTGCTTCTGCTCCCATTTTGGTACAACCTGATGTCTCTCTACTTTTTATTGTTGAGGTGGATGCTTCTGAGGTGGGTGTGGGTGCGGTCTTATCTCAGGGTCCCTCTCCTGCCAAATGGCGACCGTGTGCCTTTTTCTCAAGGAAACTCTCCTCTGCAGAGAGAAATTACGATGTGGGAGATAGGGAGTTGTTGGCCATCAAATTAGCTTTTGAGGAATGGCGCCATTGGTTAGAGGGAGACAGACACCCTATTACCGTGTTTACCGACCATAAGAATCTGGCCTACTTGTAATCGGCCAAGCGTCTGAACCCGAGACAGGCCAGATGGTCTTTGTTCTTTTCTAGGTTTAATTTTGTTGTTACGTTCCGCCCTGGGATTAAAAATGTGAAGGCGGATGCCCTATCATGTTGTTTTCCGGGAGGGGGGAACTTTGAAGACCCGGGTCCCATTTTGGCTGCTCTTTATCCTGATTTGGAGGCAGAGGTTCAGGCAGCCCAGGCAGAGGCTCCTGATCTTTGTGCCTCTCGCTTTACGACACAAGGTTTTTAAGGAGCACCACGATACTGTCCTTGCTGGGCACCCGGGGAGTAAAGCCACAGTGGATCTCATTGCTCGGAGATTCTGGTGGCCGGCTCTTCGTAAGATGGTTGAGGGTTTTGTGGCAGCCTGCGAGATCTGCGCTCGTGCCAAGGTCCCTCATTCATGGCCATCGGGTTCTCTCCTCCTGTTACCCATTCTTTCCCGTCCTTGGACGCATCTGTCCATGGACTTCATTACGGACCTGCCTCGTTCCTCGGGGAGGACTGTGATTTGTGATGGTAGTGGACCGTTTTAGCAAAATGGCACATTTCATTCCCTTTCCTGGGTTACCCAATGCTAAGACGCTGGTGCAAGCGTTTGTTGATCACATTGTTAAATTGCATGGCATTCCTTCAGACATCGTTTCTGATAGGGGCACGCAATTTGTTTCCAGATTCTGGAAGGCCTTCTGTTCTTCCTTGGGGGTTCGGTTGTTGCTCTCTTCTGCTTTTCCGCCGCAGTCGAATGGTCAGACCGAACGCGTCAATCAGAATCTGGAGACATATCTGCGCTGTTTTGTGGTGGAGACTCAGGAGGATTGGTATTCTTTTTTGTCCCTTGCTGAGTTTGCTTTAAATTACCGTCGCCAGGAGTCCTCTGATAAGTCACCATTTTTTGGTGCATATGGGTTTCATCCGCAGTTTGGGACATTCTCTGGAGAGGGGTCTTCTGGTTTACCTGATGAGGAGAGATTTTCCTCGTCTTTGTCATTTATTTGGCAAAAGATTCAGGGTAATCTGAAGAGGATGAGTGAGAGATATAAACGTGTGGCGGACAAGAGACGTGTGCCTGGTCCGGACCTGAATGTGGGTGATCTGGTGTGGTTGTCTACAAAGAATATCAAACTGAAGGTTCCCTCCTGGAAGTTGGGTCCTAAGTTTATTGGGCCTTACAAGATCTTGTCCGTCATCAATCCCGTTGCCTTCCGTCTTGATCTTCCTCAGACTTGGAAGATCCATAATGTTTTTCACAAGTCTCTATTAAATCCTTATGTCCAACCCACTGTACCCTCCTCTTTGCCTCCTCCTCCGATTTTTGTTGATGGTAATATTGAATTTCAGGTCTCTAAGATTGTGGATTCTCGCATTATCCGCTGTTCTCTTCAGTACCTTGTTCATTGGGAGGGTTATGGTCCTGAGGAGAGGATGTGGGTCCCAGTGGCGGACATTAAGGCCACCCGTCTCATCAGGGCTTTCCATAGGTCTCATCCTGAGAGGGTGGGCTCTGAGTGTCGGGAGTCCACCTGTAGAGGGAGGGGTACTGTCACTGCCAGTTCTGTGAGAAGGTCTGGCAGACGTTCTTCTCTACCTCTTGTATGATGTTCTTTGTTTTGGTTTCACTTTGTCATCTCCTTTCCTTCTGCCAGGTGTCACCTATTTAGACTAATTTTCTTCCTTTATATTCCCTCCCATACTGCCTCACTTTGCGGTTTATACTACTTCCTGGATGAAGTGTTCACTGCT
Source organism: Bufo bufo (assembly GCF_905171765.1). Classification (NCBI taxonomy): domain Eukaryota; kingdom Metazoa; phylum Chordata; class Amphibia; order Anura; family Bufonidae; genus Bufo; species Bufo bufo. The sequence continues at coordinate 158,746,689 of NC_053393.1, read as the reverse complement.
GGAGGCTGCTGCTGCTGTTTGCTCAGATAAGTCTTTTACTTTATTGTGTTTTCTTGCTGGCTTGATTCTAGGTGACCCTGACTCCGTCCGTATTAAGTGCAGGGAGCCGGTGGTCGTGTCTTTCACTATTATAGGGTTTTCAGGTGTCACACAGTCTTAGGTACGTGGGCATGCAATTGTCTACCATTGAGACCCTTGCATGTGCATAGCAGTCAGGGAGAGCTCTTAGGGTTTTATAGGGCTCACCTATATGCTCCTTAGTTTGGGATCAAGCCAGTCGGTCGTTTATTTATAAGTTCCAGCTATCTGCAACTTCATCTATGACAGCAAAGGGATCAGACGATAAGCAGAGTCCAAGAACGAAGTATAAATCAGGAGCACACGAGAATATCAGGACTGGCAAACTCAAGGACCTTGACACTGAGGCATCTGGGAAGAGGGTTGAGGCACTTAAGTACCTGCAGGAGAGCCATGATTGGTCAGCGAGGTCACCTGACCTAACCCACACAGCCCAGGGAGTGATGCGCTCCACCCTCAGAGCAGTGTAACAGGAATAAGCCGAACTTATGCTGTGTCCGGGGCTGAGTGGAAGCTGGGGAGTGGAATCCTCAAAAGCAATACCAGCTACAGAAACGGAGCCTAGAACCACAGCGGTGAAATGGGAAGCACCGACCACAGGTCACCGCTGAGCGCGGCGCCCGGGACTGCGGCAATAAGACGGAGGAACATTGGCGTACAGTACCTGCTGTTACAGTAAGTCGTAGAGGCATGTCTAGCAATCAGTGATCTCTCACCAAGAGATACACTACCCAAAAGTATCCTCAGAATGCCTTTTTTATAGTGCAGTGGAGGAAGCAATTTTACTTCCTGTTGTGGCAACACCCAGTGTCTATTCAGACCACACCTGTAATCATTTACATATCTGCCCGAGACATAACTGCATGCAGAGTCTTGAAGAAATCCAACATTTATATCTGGGTGCCTTATTTTCTTTGGTAGTGAGTATAAATATGTATGCTCTTTCAATAAGAATTGAAGTGAACACATCTGACTTCAATTACTGTATACAGTATCTCAGCACAATTATAATTTTGATAATGTATAATCCCTTAATGACTGTTTGGTTGCCCTAACAGAGTGAAATCTAATCTAAAATTGTCTGTTTACTTTTTTTATTTTGTTTAGTAGAACTAAGTGCAATATATATATATATATATAGTGGTAAGGTGAACAGAAAAGTGTATGGTAAAGTCCTGGAAGGGGTGTATATCCCACCCAGCTTCCTCAACTGGGTGAGGTAAATAAAATCCAGAAGGTTAAAATGGTCTCAGCAATGTGTAGGTTGCTGAGACAGTTTTGTTAAGTTTATGGGCTGGATTTTATTGGACTGGGAGAAGGTAGGATTGGTAGAGGGACCTCCCCAGTCCACCCTATTCCGGGACAGGTTTTCCCCTAGCCTGAAGGATCCCCAGCTGAAGACAGCTGGGATCATCAAGGGGAGATAAAGCACAGTCCAGGCTGTCAGTCTAGGGAGAGTGATGCCTGGAGAAAGTCTGGGAAGCTGGCTGCCCTGCTGGCTAGAGAAGCCGAATTCTCTGTGTGAACTGTGTTCAATAGGTGAGTTAGAAACTTCACTGTTTTAGCCAGAGCCCAGACGGGCAGGTGTTTATTTTGCTTTGGTTTATGTTTTGTGGTGCTGGACCTTCACCTTCCCCAGTGAATTATAACTGGGGTTGCTTTTATTGCCGGAGTGTGATAAATAAAGCCGCATTTGGACTTTAACCCTGTGGTCTGCAAGAGAATCTGTCATCGCCGCCCTATCTGAGTGTGTAACCCCTTACAATTGGTGTCGGATGCGGGCAGGCGTCGCTGCTAGAAAAAAGGCAATAGCAGGTTGCTATGGGTGAAAGCTGCTGCAGCATTACAAAGTTCATCAGATACCATGGAGGAAATGATGAAGATATTTTTGAAGGCCAGTATGGAGGATAGAAAGAGACACGAAGAAGTCTTACGTGTCCAACAACAGGCCATGGCACAGGAACAGAAGAGGCATGAAGAGGCGTTATATGCCCAACAGCAGGCTCAGGTGGAGGCCCAGGCTCGGCAACAGGAAACAAATCATTTTCTGATGGAGCATATTGCTGCAATAAGAGAGACTGCTGTAACTCCAGCCCCACAAGTGGAGGTAAGCCCCCCAGAGACTTTGAATGTGAGGAGGGCTGTGCAGCGGGCCTTGCAAAAACTGACACTTGATGATGATATCAAGGCCAACCTAACCGTATTTGAGAGGGTGGCGGAAAGAGAAAGGCTGCCAATAGCAGAGTGGGCAGAGGTCCTCGCACCCTTTTTGTCCGGCGAACCACAAAAGGCCTACTATGACCTCAAGGAGCAGGATGTCCGGGATTATGTCAAATTAAAAATGGAGATCCTGGCTTGTTTCGGCATTACACCGGCGGTTCGTGCCCGGAGGATCCACACGTGGAGCTATACCATGGACAAGCCCGCCCGATCTCAGATGTTTGACCTCCTCCATCTTGTACTGAAGTGGCTGGAACCTGAGTCTTCTACACCGGACCAGATCGTGTAGAAAGTAGTGGTGGATCACTACTTCAGAGCCCTCCCGGCGGAGCTACAATGGTGGGTCGGACATTGAGACCCCAAAACTGCGGATCAGCTCGTGAACATGGTGGAAAGGTTCTTGGCGACTGAGGACTACCTCCGTGATGTCCCTACCGCACCAACACCTCCCCGGAATACCCGACCCGTGTCAACTGTGGGTAAGAGAGTTCAGGCTGTTGGGGGGGTGTGGAGGGGTGCAAGGGGGAATAAGGCTCTAAAGGTTGGGTGTGGGCATAAGGCTGAGTCTCCCGGGCAGTCTGGACCCAGAGAGGTCTCCACACCTAGAAGACCCGGGACGACCCAGGGCTGGAGGTGCCGTGAGTGGGGACACATTGCTGCCTATTGCCCTCTGACCTCAGAACCCATGGAGTGTGCCGGGAGCCGGAGACAGTCGCTGTATGCGGTGCCAGTGTGTGCGGCCTCCCCAGGACTAGAGACTGAGCCACAGATGTGTACCTTGGTGATAAATGACTGCTCTGTCAGGGCTCTGTTGGACTCCGGTAGTCTGGTCACCTTAGTGCATGCCAGCTTCGTGGCTGGGAATTATGTGCCGGACAAAAGAGTAAATGTGCTGTGCATCCATAGGGATGCAAAATCATACCCGGTGGCTTGCATTAAGCTGGAGACTCCGGCTGCGACTGTATCCTATGAAGTTGGGGTCGTAAAAAGACTTATGCATGACATGATTTTGGGCCGGGACTTCCCCTTGTTTTGGAAGTTGTGGGAGAAGAGAAACATTCCTGCAGAATCTGTGCCTTCTCCTTTAAATAATCATGGCTATGAGGGGCCCATTGAATCCAATGGTTTAAAGGAAGAGACCATTGAAAACGATGGTGCCGATAAGGTGCAAAATGAAGATGTCATGGTAACTGAAATGTCTGTTGAAAATGTGGGGTTATGTGACGCACCTGATAATGACACTATTCCATTGCAGGTCTTAGCAGGTGAAGATGAAGCTTCCCCAACTGGGGAAAATGTGTTGGACTTAGGGGTGTCTCAGGGTAACTTTGGTACAGAGCAATTGAGAGACCCCACTCTCATGAGATAGATGGTGTACCACAGGTACCAGAAGCTGACCAGAAATTTCCGCATTTTGCCATGAATGGAAACCTGCTGCATCGAGTTAATAAATGCAACAGTGAAATTGTGGAGCAGCTTCTGGTGCCAAAACCCTATAGACGTATGGTGCTAGATCTCACACATAACCACGTATTTGGGGGTCATTTGGGTGTTAGCAAAACACAGGAGAGGGTACTACAAAGATTTTTCTGGCCTGGAGTATACAAGGAAGTGGAAATATACTGCGAGTCCTGCCCAACCTGCCAGATAAGTGCCCCGACCTCACATTTCCGGAGTCCCTTGGTGCCTCTTCCCATCATTGAGGTACCTTTTGAAAGAATTGCCATGGACTTGGTGGGTCCCATTGTTAAGTCAGCTAGGGGGCACCAGTATATCTTGGTTGTGTTGGACTATGCCACACGATATCCGGAAGCGGTACCCTTGCGAAACATGGCGTCCAAAAATATTGTCCAGGAATTATTTTTCATGTTCTCCCGCATGGGGATCCCTAAAGAAATTCTCACAGACCAGGGTACCCCCTTTATGTCAAAGGTCATGAAAGAGTTGGGCAAGTTGTTCAAAATCACCCAGATACGTACCTCGGTGTACCACCCACAGACAGATGGGTTGGTCGAGAGGTTTAACAAGATGCTGAAACAGATGTTAAAAAAAGTGGTAGAAAAGGATGGTTGGGACTGGGACTGCCTCCTACCATACCTTATGTTCTCTGTTAGGGAGGTGCCTCAGGCTTCTACAGGGTTCTCACCATTTGAGTTACTATATGGCCATCACCCGAGGGGTTTACTCGATGTAGATAAAGAAACCTGGGAGGCTGAGTCTACTCCCTATAAGAGCGTCATTGAACATGTGGCTGACATGCAAGACAGGATAGCGACAGTGATGCCCATTGTTAAAGAACATCTGCAAAGAGCTCAGGAGGCTCAAAGCAGAATTTATAACAGGTCTGCCAAGGTATGGGACTTTAATCCTGGGGACAGGCTCCTGATTCTAGTTCCCACTGTAGAAAGTAAGTTTCTGGCAAAGTGGTGGGGTCCCTACGAGGTTGTGGAAAAAGTGGGCAAGGTGAACTATAAGGTGCACCAACCAGAAAGGAGAAGACCCTACCAGATTTACCACGTAAATCTGATCAAGCCTTGGAAAGATCGGGAGTCATTGGTGGCCGCACAGACCATGAGTAAGGAGGGGTCACCACCAATTCCTCCGGTAAAAATTTGTGAGGCATTTTCAGTACCCCAGAAATAAGAAGTAAAAGAGTTTCTACTGAAAAATAGAGGAAGGTTTTCTGACCTACCAGGCCGTACCCACCTGATAAAACATTCCGTGAGAACTGAGCCCCACAGTAAGGTGAATCTAAAGCCCTACAGGATACCAGAAGCACGCAGAAAAGCGGTATCCTCTGAGGTCAGGCGGATGCTTGAGTTAGGGGTCATTGAGGAATCTACCAGTGAGTGGTCAAGCCCTATTGTCTTAATCCCGAAGCCTAATAGGACTTGGAGATTTTGTAATGATTTCCAGAAGCTAAATGAGGTGTCAAAATTCGATGCATACCCCATGCCAAGAGTAGATTAACTAATTGAGAGGCTTGGGAAAGAAAGGTACATCACGACCCTTGGCCTTACAAAAGGGTATTGGCAGATACCATTATCAGATGATGCAAAAGAAAAGACGGCATTCTCGACTCCAGAGGGGCTATTCCAGTACACAGTGATGCCGTTCGGGTTACATGGAGCCCCTGCTACATTTCAGAGGTTGATGGACCTGATCTTGAAGCCACATCGTGACTATGCTGCCGCTTACCTTGATAATGTGGTAATTTTTTCATCTGATTGGAGAAGTCACCTCTGGAAGGTACAGGCCGTTATAGACTCCATTAGTGATGCGGGCCTAACCATAAACCCTGAGAAGTGTGCAGTGGGTTTAGAGGAAGCAAAATATCTGGGCTACATTATTGGTAAAGGTCTGGTTAAACCCCAGATCACTAAAGTAGAGGCGATACAAGACTGGCCTAGGCCCTTAACAAATAAACAAGTCAGGGCCTTCCTTGGCATGACAGGGTACTACCGCCGGTTTGTACCGAATTTTGCCTCAATTGCAGCACCATTGACTGACTTAACGAAAGGCCCTAAGTCAGTAATGGTGAAGTGCACCCCAGAGGCAAAAAAGGCCTTTCAAAGCCTAAAGTCTGCTCTCTGTCAACAACCAGTGCTCATTTCCCCGGATTTCAGAAAAGAGTTTCTGGTCCATACTGATGCATCTGAGACAGGCTTGGGAGCGGTCCTGTTACAGGTGATAAATGGGGAGGAGCACCCAGTGATGTACAGTACAGACCAAAAGTTTGGACACACCTTCTCATTCAAAGAGTTTTCTTTATTTTCATGACTATGAAAATTGTAGATTCACACTGAAGTCATCAAAACTATGAATTAACACATGTGGAATTATATACATAACATACAAGTGTGAAACAACTGAAAATATGTCATATTCTAGGTTCTTCAAAGTAGCCACCTTTTGCTTTGATTACTGCTTTGCACACTCTTGGCATTCTCTTGATGAGCTTCAAGAGGTAGTCCCCTGAAATGGTTTTCACTTCACAGGTGTGCGCTGTCAGGTTTAATAAGTGGGATTTCTTGCCTTATAAATGGGGTTGGGACCATCAGTTGCGTTGAGGAGAAGTCAGGTGGATACACAGCTGATAGTCCTACTGAATAGACTGTTAGAATTTGTATTATGGCAAGAAAAAAGCAGCTAAGTAAAGAAAAACAAGTGGCCATCATTACTTTTAGAAATGAAGGTCAAGTCAGTCAGCCAAAAAATTGGGAAAACTTTGAAAGTAAGGGCTATTTGACCATGAAGAAGAGTGATGGGGTGCTGCGCCAGATGACCTGGCCTCCACAGTCACCGGACCTGAACCCAATCGAGATGGTTTGGGGTGAGCTGGACCGCAGAGTGAAGGCAAAAAGGGCCAACAAGTGCTAAGCATCTCTGGGAACTCCTTCAAGACTGTTGGAAGACCATTTCAGGGGACTACCTCTTGAAGCTCATCAAGAGAATGCCAAAAGTGTGCAAAGCAGTAATCAAAGCAAGAAGGTGGCTACTTTGAAGAACCTAGAATATGACATATTTTCAGTTGTTTCACACTTGTTTGTTATGTATATAATTCCACATGTGTTAATTCATAGTTTTGATGCCTTCATAGTCATGAAAATAAAGAAAACTCTTTGAATGAGAAGGTGTGTCCAAACTTTTGGTCTGTACTGTACCTAAGTAGGAAGTTGACCCCAGCAGAAAAAAATTATTCCATAGTGGAACGAGAGTGTCTAGCCATTAAATGGGCTCTGGAGTCACTGAAATATTACCTGCTGGGTAGGAAATTTCAGTTGGTAACAGATCACGCTCCTTTAACTTGGATGAAACAAAACAGGGAGAAAAACGCAAGAGTGACCAGGTGGTTTCTCTCCCTGCAAAATTTTTATTTGAACCCCTTAAGGACTCAGGACGTACCGGTACGTCCTAAGTTTAAATCGCGATTCCGGCGCGGCGGGGGTTAATCGCAACAGGATGTCGCTGAAATCATTCAGCGGGCATCCTGTCACAACACCGGGGGGGGTCCCTTGACCCCCCTGTGTCGGCGATCACCGCAAACCACAGGTCAATTCAGACCTGCGGTTTGCGGCTTTTACCTGGTGCGGCCTGCAGCGGGCGGCGGTGCCATCGGGTCCCCATGCGGCTGTAGGGGGGACCCGATGGCATGGAAGGTGCCTTCCGGTGACGAGCCTGTGAGATCCAGCCTCCTGGATCTCACAGGCCGGAAGCTGTATGAGTAATACACACAGTATTACTCATAAAGCCAATGCATTCCAATACAGAAGTATTGGAATGCATTTATAAAAGGGATTAGACCCCCAAAAGTTCAAGTCCCAAAGTGGGACAAAAAATAAAGTAGAAGAAAATTTTTAAAAATAAAGTTTTCCCCCCAAAAAATTAAGTTTCAAGTAAAAATAAACAAAAACGTAATTTTCCCCAAATAAAGTAAAAAAAAATTGGTAAAAAATAGGAAAAAAAAAAGTATACATATTAGGTATCGCCGCATCCGTATCGACCGGCTCTAAAAACATATCACATGACCTAACCCCTCAGATGAACACCGTAAAAAATAAAAACTGTGCTAAATAAACCCTTTTTTTGTCACCTTACATCACAAAAAGAACAACAGCAAGCGATCAAAAAGGCGTTTGCCCACCAAAATAGTACCAATCTAACCGTCACCTCATCCCACAAAAAATTAGCCCCTACCTGAGACAATCGCCCCAAAAAATAAAAAAACTTTGGCTCAGAATATGGAGACACTAAAACATATTTTTTTTTGTTTCAAAAATGATATTATTGTATAAAACGTACATAAATAAAAAAAAGTATACATATTAGGTATCGCCGCGTCCGTATCGACCGGCTTTATAAAAATATCACATGACCAAACCCCTCAGATGAACACCGTAAAAAATAAAAAATAAAAACTGTGCTAAATAAACAATTTTTTGTCACCTTACATCACAAAAAGTGTAATAGCAAGCGATCAAAAAGTCATATGCACCCCAAAATAGTGCCAATAAAACCGTCATCTCATCCCGCAAAAATCATACCCTACCCAAAGTAATCGCCCAAAAACTGAAAAAATTATGGCTCTCAGACTATGGAAACACTAAAACATGATTTTTTTTGCTTCTAAAATGAAATCATTGTGTAAAACTTACATAAATAAAAAAAAAGTATACATACTAGGTATCGCAGCGTCCGTAATAACTTGCTCTATAAAAATATCACATGACCTAACCCTTCAGGTGAAAACCGTAAAAAAATAAAAATAAAAACGGTGTAAAAAAAGCTATTTTTTGTCACCTTACATCACAAAAAGTGTAATAGCAAGCGATCAAAAAGTCACACGCACCCCAAAATAGTGCCAATAAAACCGTCATCTCATCCCGCAAAAATAATAGCCTACTCAAGGTAATCGCCCAAAAACTGAAAAAATTATGTCTCTCAGACTATGGAAACACTAAAACATTATTATTTTTGTTTAAAAAAAGAAATCATTGTGTAAAACTTACATAAATAAAAAAAGTATACATATTAGGTATCGCTGCATCCGTGACAACCTGGTCTATAAAAATATCACATGATCTAACCTGTCAGATGAATGTTGTAAATAAAAAAAAATAAAAACGGTGCCAAAACAGCTATTTCTTGTTACCTTGCCTCACAAAAAGTGTAATATAGAGCAACCAAAAATCATATGTACCCTAAACTAATACCAACAAAACTGCCAGCCTATCCCGTAGTTTCTAAAATGGGGTCACTTTTTTGGAGTTTCTACTCTAGAGGTGCATCAGGGGGGCTTCAAATGGGACATGGTGTAAAAAAAAACAGTCCAGCAAAATCAGCCTTCCAAAAACCGTATGGCATTCCTTTCCTTCTGCGCCCTGCCGTGTGCCCGTACAGCGGTTTACGACCACATATGGGGTGTTTCTGTAAACTACAGAATCAGGGCCATAAATATTGAGTTTTGTTTGGCTGTTAACCCTTGCTTTGTTACTGGGAAAAATGGATTAAAATGGAAAATTTGCCCAAAAATTGAAATTCTGAAATTTCATCTCCATTTGCCAATAACTGTTGTGGAACACCTAAAGGGTTAACGACATTTGTAAAATCTGTTTTGAATACCTTGAGGGGTGTAGTTTCTTAGATGGGGTCACTTTTATGGAGTTTCTACTCTAGGGGTGCATCAGGGGGTCTTCAAATGGGACATGGTGTCAAATAAACCAGTCCAGCAAAACCTGCCTTCCAAAAACCGTATAGCATTCCTTTCCTTCTGCGCCCTGCCGTGTGCCCAAAAAAGTGACATTTTGAAATTGTATCTCTATTTTCCATTAATTCTTGTGGAACACCTAAAGGGTTAACGACGTTTGTAAAATCAGTTTTGAATACCTTGAGGGGTGTAGTTTCTAGAATGGGGTCATTTTTGGGTGGTTTCTATTATGTAAGCCTCGCAAAGTGACTTCAGACCTGAACTGGTCCCTAAAAATTGGGTTTTTGAAAATTTCGGAAAAATTTCAAGATTTGCTTCTAAACTTCTAAGCCTTGTAACATCCCCAAAAAATAAAATATCATTCCCAAAATGATCCAAACATGAATTAGACATATGGGGAATGTAAAGTAATAACTATTTTTGGAGGTATTACTATGTATTATTAAAGTAGAGAAATTAAAACTTGTAAATTTGCAATTTTTAAAAATTTTTTGGTAAATTTGGTCTTTTTTTATAAATAAAAATGAATTTTTTTTACTTCATTTTACCAGTGTCATGAAGTACAATATGTGACGAGAAAACAATCTCAGAATGGCCTGGATAAGTCAAAGCGTTTTAAAGTTATCAGCACTTAAAGTGACACTGGTCAGATTTGCAAAAAATGGCCAAGTCCTTAAGGTGAAATAGGGCTGAGTCCTGGTTGAACATAGGCTGGGGAAATTACAGGGGAACGCAGATGCTTTGACCAGGATACACTGCTTGTTGGCTAAAAAGTGCATGGTAAAGTCCTGGAAGGGGTGTATATCCCACCCAGCTTCCTCAACTGGGTCAGGAAAATAAAATCCAGAAGGTTAAAATGGTCTCAGCAATGTGTAGGTTGCTGAGGCAGTTTTGTTAAGTTTATGGGCTGGATTTTATTGGACTGGGAGAAGGTAGGATTGGTAGAGGGACCTCCCCAGTCCACCCCTAGCCTGAGGGATCCCCAGCTGGAGCCAGCTGGGATCGTCAAGGGGAAATACAGCACAGTCCAGTGATGCCTAGAGAAAGTCTAGGAAGCTGGCTGCCCTGCTGGCTAGAGATGCCGAATTCTCTGTGAACTGTGTTCAATAGGTGAGTTAGGAACTTCACTGTTTTAGCCAGAGCCCAGATGGGCAGGTGTTTATTTTGCTTTGGTTTATGTTTTGTGGTGCTGGACCTTCACCTTCCCCAGTGAATTATTGCCGGAGTGTGATAAATAAAGCAGCATTTGGACTTTAACCCTGTGGTCTGCAAGAGAATCTGTCATCGCCGCCCTACCTGAGTGTGTAATCCCTTACAATATATATATAATTATTCCTATTATTATTATTTAAATTTTTCAAGGGGTTATCCCGTTATCCCATGATAGTTCACCATCAGATCTGCAGGGGTCTGACACCCGGCACCCCTAACAATAAGCTGTTACGAGGAGCCACTGTGCTCACCGGAGCTCTTCCAAGCACAGCATTGGTTGGTATTGCAGCCCAGCCCCATTCAATTCAATGGGGCTGAGCTGCAACTAGGCCATGTGACTTCACATGGCCTAGGAAGAGGCCGATCTGATATTGATGACCAATTTTGAGGATCGGTCATCAATTTGTATTACCAGATAATCCCTTTAATTGTGTCCACTTTCTATTATGGTTGTTTTTACATAGGGGATATATACTGTATTTTTTTGTTCCATAAGATGCAATTTTTCCCCCAAGAAAACATGGGGGAAAATGGCAGTGCATGTTATGGAGCGAATACTAGTAAATGCTTCCATTATGGACCGAAAGTGATGAATACAGAACTCATGCTGCTGGCTACACTCGCCACTGTGAGGGCAGGAAGAGTCGCTGGACCTGCAGAGTGGCGGTGCTGTCCGGAGCTGGAGAGGTAAGTTATTTATTTTACTGTCTGATCTGAGGTTTGATGGGGGTTGATCTGAGGTCTAATATGGAATGGGGGTCTGATCCGAGGTCTAATGAGGAATACGGTGCCTGTCCTGACTTCTCATGGGGTTCTGATCTGAGATCTAATGAAGAATGGGTGTTTGATGAGGAATGTGGGTCTGATCTGGGGTCTGATGAGGATTGGGGTCTGATCTGATATCTGATGAGGATTCGGGGTCTGATCTGAGGTCTGATGAGGATTCTGGGTCTGATTTGGGGAGTCTGATGAAGATTGGGGTCGAATGAGAAATAATTTTTTTTATTTCCTTCCTCTAAATCCTAGGTGCATGTGTCTTATATAGAGCGAAAAATATGATACTGCGGTTTGATTGTCGAGGGCTGCATTGTGGGCTAGTGGTGGCGTTATTTTTTTACTTTTTTTATTTTATTTTGTCTGCATTTACTTTATTTTACAAATTGTGCCTCATAAAGTTATAGAAAACCATTACCTGTAATTTTAACATTACATTCTTTTTTTTTTTTTATAGCTGATTTCTCCTGCAAATGGGGCTGACATATTAGCCCCAGTTAGACAGGATATATAGCCCTTGGGACCTTACTCTAGAACTCATCTGTGTCTGCTAAAACCTAGCAGCTCCAGTAGATACACGGCACTATCATATGATCCCCAAAACAATAGCAAGAAACATCATCTCCCCTTACTAAACTGTCTACAACGTGCACAGTGAGTGCTGTGCATACAGTGATGGGGACAGCAGGGGCGGTAATAAACTGCTAGGGACAAAAACCTCTTCCACTCGTGTCACGAATTGATGTCAAAGATGGGCACTGAGCAGTAAGAGTTGTCACCAATGAAGCTCTTTATTTCCATAAGATGGACAGGAAGAGAGAACGCTGCAGCTTGTTCTCACAACTGACAACTATCCCCAATCTCAGAGATATCTAGAAACACACCTGTCCTCCCATGTCTGTACTATCACTAGCAGGGGGCAGGTGTTTACTACCCCAGCAGAGAGGAATGCTTTGAGGCATGGCCAAACCACTGAGATCCCTGTAAGAGTGTAGCGTTCCCAAACCTAACATTTCGTGAAGATCACAGAGGTCATCAGCATACCTTGCTGGCACCAGGGATATGTAAAGAGTCAGACCATTACTACAACCCCCAATATCTAATACAATCCCCTAGATCTAATACAGCACACACACTGACTAATAGAAGAAGCACATTGACCAGATATATACAAGGTAACTTATAGGAACATGACACAACTGTGACAACTTGTTCTGACAGTCAGACACAAAGCATCTTCAAAACCGCTCCAGTACCTGGTTAACCCTTCCAGTTTGTCCATTTGTCTCAGAATGGGACGCAGATGAGAAGGACAGTTTGATCCCTAGTCTCTTACTAAATTTTCTCCAGAATATCAAGACAAACTGGACTCCTGTATCTGAGACAATTGACTCGGGTATCCCATGTAATTTGAGAATACTGTCAACAGACAAGGTAGCTAATCTTTTAGCGTCAGAAAGTTTCTTTAACAGAATTAGGTGACACATTTTAGAGAACCTATCAATGACCACCCAGACCACTGTCTTCCCCCAAGAGGGCGGAAGGTCAGTAATGAAATCCATTGAGCTGTGGGTCCAAGGTCTCTGTGGAATGGGCAAGGGGCAAAGTAGACCCACAGGACATCTCCTGGGTACCTTGGCCCTTGCGTAAACATCACATGTCGAGACAAAGGCAAGCACATCTCATGACCAAGTAGACCACCAGTATGCTCTGGAGACAAGATGTTTAGTCCCAGATGACCTGCAAGCAGGGCTTTTTTTTTCTGGCGGAACGGCGTTCCGCCACCTATTTTCCCCCGCCCCGCCCCCCTTTAGTTACTGGGCCGTAGTTAGTGAGCCGCCGCCGGGCACAGGGAGATGAGCGCTTCCATTGCGCTCATCTCCATAGTAATCTGCCTGTGCTGCGGCAGTGCAGGAGAGGGAGAGGCGTGTCCCTTCCCCTTCCTCTGATAGGCTGCCGGCCTAGTGCCTGCAGCCTATCAGAGGCCGGCGTAGGCGGCGCGATGACGTCATCGCGCCGCCTGAGCCATACAGCGCGGGACACAGGCCGGAAGAGGCCTGCATCGCATCGCTGACACTGCGGTAAGTATAAATTTTATTTATTTTTTTACAATAGTGTTACTGGCAAATTGGGGGGCTTATTACAATACTGGCACATGATGGGGGGGCGGGGGGCTTAATGGCACATGATGGTGGGGGCTTAATACTGGCACATGATGGGGGGGGCTTAATACTGGCACATGATGGGGGGCTTAATACTGGCACATGATGGGGGGCTTAATACTGGCACATGATGGGGGGGCTTAATACTGGCACATGATGGGGGGGGCTTATTACTGGCATGTAATGGGGGGGCTTATTACTGGCACCGGCACGTAATGGGGGAGCTTATTACTGGCACCGGCACGTAATGGGGGAGCTTATTACTGGCACGTAATGGGGGGTTATTACTGGCACGTAATGGGGGGGCTTATTACTGGCACATGATGGGGGCTTATTACTGGCACATGATGGGGGGCTTATTACTGGCACATAATGGGGGGGCTCTTGTTACTGGCGCGTGATGGGGGGTACTTATTACTGGCAGTGACACGTGATTGAGGGCACTTATTACTGGCACATTATTGGTGGGCACTATAGGGGCATCTACTGAGGTCACAAAGAAGGGGTATTTTATATGGGGGGCTCTGTACAGTAGCATTTTATACTGGGACACATGGTGGGTACTATGGGGAAGGGGGAGAGGAGTACTATGGAGTCATCTATGGGGGGCACTAAGAAGGGGTATTTTATACTTGCAAATTATGGGGGACACTGAGGGCATCTACTGGGGCACGATATATGGGGCATTTTATACTGGTACATTATGGGGGGCACTAGGAGGAAGGAGGAGAGGAGCACTATGGGGGCATTTACTGGGGGCACTATATAGGGGTATTTTATACTGGCACATTATGGGGGACATTAGCTCAACTGGGGGCATAAGGGGGTATTTTTTGCATTGTCACATTATAAGGAGAATTATTTCTACTGGGGGGCATTATGGTGGGCTTTATTACTCCCCCATGGTATGACCCCCCCTAGTAGCAGCACCAGCCTCTCCCTGCTCTGTGACCCCTCAACCCCTTCTCCAAATCCTTATTATGAAATCTCTCTCATTAGGATAAAACACAACATCAGCTCTGCCGAGCCCCCGGCCAAAGTGTTGAAGTGGTGTCCGAGATCCCCAAGGGCCAAGCCAAGTAACAGTAAGTTTTCATGTGAAATATGTTTATGTTATAGACATAAAGCATACACTGTGCCACACAATATACAGTATACCGCTACACTGTGCCCCACAATGTACAGTATACCTCTACACTGTGCCACACAGTATACCTCTACACTGTGCCACACAATATACAGTATTGTGTGGCACAGTGTATCCCTCATCTCTAAAGGGGCGGTTTTAGGGGGCGGTCCTAGGGGTGGGTAGGGGCGTGGCCAGGGGTGGGGGGGTGAGTTCTAACACCTTTTCTCTGAGAAAAAAAGCCCTGCCTGCAAGTACACAGCAATGAGATTCCTCCAAAACTTTAAGACAAAGATTTGGAGGAACAAACAATTTATCAGAGGGAAGATTACTGGGAGCCATATCCTGACATCGTATTTCAAAGGCAAAATCATAATTAACGGCGGCACTGACAATACCTGGAGGAAGAATATTACCAGGTTCAGTACTGATAAAATCACAAGTACCAAAACTACATGATAAAGCATCCACTTTCACATTACCCGACTCGATAAGTAACAATAAAATTAAACCAGGTGAAGAACAAGGCCAAGTGTGCTTGTCTAGGATTCAAGCGCTTACCAGTGTCCAGATATATCAGGTTCTTGTGATACAATGATCTGGTGGTAAGATCCTTCTAAGAAATATCACCATTCCTCATAGGCCCATTTGATAGCCAGCAGTTCCTGATTGCCAATACCATAATCCCTTTCGGTGGAGGAAAATTTTCTTGAGAAAAATGCACATGGCTGAAGATTAGTTAAGGAACATGACCCTTGAGACAGTACTGCACCCACTCTACCTCAGAAGCATCCACCTCAACAATGAATGGTTTGGTGACATCAGGTTGAATAAGTATGAGTGCATGAATGAACCCTTCAGTGTTTCCAAGGAGGACAGAACATCAGGGAACCAATGGAGAAGATCCGCCCCCTTCCTGGTTAGGTCAGTCAAAGACTTTGCAATAACTGAAAAGTTTGTAATGAATTTTCTCTAATAGTTGCAAAACTGAAAAATCGTTGAAGGGCCTTAAGAGAAGTAAGCCTAGCCGAATCAACTACGGCTTGCACTTTAGCCAAGGCCATGCAGAAACTTTGGGGTGACAGGATATAACCCAGGAAGGAAACTTCTCTTACACCAAATTCACATTTACTTAGCTTAGCAAACAGTTTATGGTCCCTCAATTTTTGGAGGACCTTTCAAAAATGTATAATGTGAGAATACCAGTCAGGAGAAAAAAAACAAAGTATCTTCGAGATACACAACAACAAACTGACCCAGGAACTCTCGGAAAATATCATTTTACGAGATTTTGAAACACACCTGGGGCACAACTCAAAAGGTATTTAAAATGCCCTTCAGGGGTATTGAACGCCATTTTCCACTCATCCCCCTCCTTTATTCTAATCAAATTGTAGGCTCCTCTAAGGTGAATTTTAGTGAACCACTGAGCCCCAACAATTTGATTGAACAGATCAGAAATGAGAGGAAGGGGGTACTGGTTTCTAACTGTCGTTTTTGCTCACAAAGAATCAAGCTCCCACGGGAGATACATACGGTCGAATATGCCCTTTCTTCAGACTATCCTGAATATAATCTTTCATAGCTTACCTTTCAGGCTCAGAAATATTTAAATATTTGCCTTTGGGAAGTTTAGCACCAGGGATGGCGCAATCATACTTGCGATGAGAGGGCAAGACTTCAGAGACTTCTTTAGAAAATACATCCTGAAAGTCCTTAATAAACTCAGGTAGTGGTCCTTCCTCTAATTCAATACCAGAGAGTTGGATAGATAAACAATGATTAGAGCACTGAGTCATCAGAACTCCAATTAAAGACAGGACTATGCGCCTTTAACTAAGGTAATCCCAAGATGACATCAGCAGACAAATTTTTCATGATAAATAAAGAACACTTTTCAGAATGAGTAGACCTGATCTTTATAACCAATTCAGGGGTTTTATACTCAATTAACCCTCTGGCTAAGGCCTCTTGCATACGACCGCATGCCCTCCGAGATATACGTTCCATGAGCGGGTCATATGTCCAAGGGCGGCATTTATCGTATGCATTGGAGCACACAGCATCATAGATTACAATGATGCTGTGGACGTTGGACCGCCCACGGGGCTATTGTCCTGCACTCATATGATCTTATGAGCCCACAGCATCATTGTAATCTATGATGCTGTGTGCTCCCGTGCACGCGATCAATGCCGCCCTAGGACATATGGCCCGCATACGGTCGTGTGCAAGAGGCTTAATGGAGTAGTATCCACCCCAGGAACCAGAAGGGTTCAGGTAGTTTACATACCATGAGACCCAAGGCTGACTTAAAATTAACAAAGTTAGCTGCAGCCCCCAAATCCACAAAAGCTATACCAGAAACAGACCTTGCTTGTGAAGACAGATTAACAGGCAGTAGAACCCTATTAGATCGTAAAAGTCGGTCTTCTCTATAGGAAATCTGTCTGTCACTGAAAACCAGCTTCTACAGCTGCACAATCTCCATGCAGCTGCAAACTCAGAAAAAATGTTCAGAAACGAACTAAATTAGTTTACCTCTCTCTTTCTTTTGATATCTTTCCCTCCTCTTTTATTTCTCCATTACTGAAAAAAACATCTCTTTATCTGTCGTGTGCTGCTAACTACCGATCTTCTCTAAATGGAACGCTTAGTCATTTCTGTGCTAACTCTCTTCTCCACCCTTTATAATCTTGTATCTCTTGCCCTCTAAAGTCTCAAATAATCTCCTGACAGCTAAATGTAATAGCACATATTCTCTACGGATTCTTCTGGGTCGTGCTGTGGCGATTGACACCAACTCCTACTCAGAATACTACAAACTATTGGCCTTAAAGGCTATGGACACCTTCAACATGGAAAAATTACAATTTATACATATGTTAGTAAAACTTCCACTAAGTTTTAGTTTGCACTCATCACTCCTTCATTCCTTTTCAGACCTCCTCCCATTCAGTTTGCAACCTGCTTGTATCTTCAGACTATTCTCATGTGGGTATGTCCATGGGTGTGCCTAGCCTTCCTGGAGCCTGAGACAGTATGCTTGTCCCGTTCTGCCAGACACAATAGAGGGTAGAAAAAAAACACCTGTTTTTGTGAACAGTGGACAGTTTGTGGACAGTTGGCAGCCATGTTGCTCAGTGCATTTATGATCCAGAAAAAAGAGCAGACACTGAGAATTACACCCAGTATACAGGACAAGAGAAATGGTACTGTACAGTGTCCCTATATACAGAATAAGGCTACTCTCACACTAGCGTTTCTTTTTTCCGGTATTGAGATCCGTCATAGGGTCTCAATACCGGAAAAAAACGCTTCAGTTTTGCCCCCATTCATTGTTAATGGGGATAAAACTTAACTGAACAGAACGGAATGCTCCAAAATGCATTCTGTTCCGTTCTCATACCGGAGAGCATGCTGCAGTTTGCTTTCCGTCCAGGGATGCGGAGCATGACGAATCCGGAGTTTGGTGTGACATTATGTCCAATTTGCTTTTTTTACTCCCTTTTTTTGTTTTGTTCCAATACACACAAAGGGAATAAACATGTGTATAGCAAAGCATGTGTTACTGCAATACTTTTCTGTGAGAAATACTTCATTTTCTTAAAAAATTTCAGGGGTGCCAACATTTACGGCCATGACTGTGCATATATATATATATATATATATATATAATCTGTTCAGCACCTCCTGCTCTATAGCAGGCTGCCTGCAGACTGCACTATATTTTGTAGTGACAGGTCCTCTTTAATTTGAGTATCTCCTGCAAAACCAGACAGGAAGCACACAGGAAGAACATCCTGTATTACCTATACATAAAAACATTACATTTTTGGAACAGAGGTGAAATGCAGTTGGCATCATAACTGAAGATACATGTTCATGCTTGTTGCATAACTGGTAAGGGATTTCCAAACACAATGAATGATGAGGAAAAAAAACTAATGCAAATTGTCAGATAACATACAAAAACAAAACGCACTGACTGCTTGCCATGGAAGAATATAGAATTTCAAAAGGGATTACAGAAGAAGAATATTAAAACTTGTCTCTATTATATGCGTGTGGTTTCCACTGAACTAGTCCCTACACTTACACTTGCCATGTGAGCATGTGTTCTCAATAGGGACAGGGGAGTAAGCTGCTACCAGACACCTTTGGTGGTCACTTACCTTGCATGAGAACAAAGTATTGGGCATCTTGAAATACAACAAGCCTCACCCTTTGTTCCCTCTATATTGGGACAACCTCTCCCACCTATACACATTATATGGTCTTCTGGTCTTGCCAAAATCGTCAGGTTAAGCTGACATCTATTTAATGGTGCAATCTGCAGACAGCAGGTTATAGAGCAGAAGGACCTGAGCAGATTGATAGATTTGTGAGAAAAGATGTGATAAAACATATAATTTACCATATTTTTCACCCAATAAGATGCACTTTTCACCCAAAAGTGTGAGAACAAGTGCAGAGCTTCTTATTGTGCGAATATTAATAATCGCTTCCGTTATGGAAGTGCTCATTAGTACAGTAGGACTGGAGAGCAATGAATACAGGGCTCCTTATGCTGGCTCTGTATTAACCGATCCCTGGTCTTCTGCCTGCGCACAGCCTGAGGACGTGGGCGCACTCTGTGACCTCACACTGTGTGATGTCGAATCACAGCACAGCGCAACAGGTAGAGTGTTGGATCTCAGGAGCAGAAGAGGTGGTTTTTGATCAGAGGTGTGATTAATCCTGGGGGTCTGATCTGAGGTCTAATTAACATTGGGGGTCTGAGTTGAAGTCTAATTAATATTAGTAGTCTGATCGGAGTCTGATTAAAATATCAACAAGAATTGTAATCACTGGCGCTATTCCGCAATGCAAACTGATAGTGCTGCAGGAAACAGGAGCCCCTGATAGGACTTGTATAGTGGAGCAGTAAAGGGAGAATGGTTTCCCTGAAGAAAAGAAGCGTTAGTTCTCGAAACAAGTTGAATTTTTTCCCCATTTCAGCTCCCGTAGCTGTGCTCATGTGACGTCACCCCACTCCATACCAAAGTGCAAGCATCAAACAGGAGGAGTGCTGCCGGCAGGGGCACATTTCCATCTGAAATGAAAGAACTAAACTGACTCTGGAGGTCGGATTAACATTGGGGGTGTGATCTGAGGTGTGATGAAAAAAATTTCTTTCCTATTTTCTTTTTCTAAACCCTAGCTCCATCTAGGTGCAGGTGCGTCTTATAGGGCACAAAATATGGTATACATTTATATCTCTGCTCTTTCTGATTTCAGTTGTACACGAGGGAAGGTTATCAATGATTGACAGCATTCTCTATATATACAGAGATAGCTGTCAGTCACTGAAAACTGTACATGGAGGAAGTCTTAAGCATAGAAAATAATAAGTTTTACAGAATCTTTTTCCAGAATAGTATACATTAATCTGCTCAGCTCCTCCTGCTCTATAACACTTTCTACAGATTGCCTTAAGTTTCTCTTTAGAATAGGCAGACAAGCAAACTGACCCTTCCAAAAAGTCCAAAAAGCAGCTTCAAACATTGATGGGAATTTAAATTTGTATGGTCCCCGCATTGTATTACTATGGACCCTGTAGAGGTACTATGCTTCATATTTGGTAGAATCAAACTAAAAATTTGAATCTTTTGTGGAAGACTTTTGGACTTTTATCATGAGCTCTGTAATACTAATATTCAGTTTTCTTCTCAATTTTCCATCCTCTCCATTTTTACCCTTTTATTCAATATTCTTCTTTTAAAGTATGTGCTCATTGTGAGTTTTTGATTAATAATATAAATGTTGCTGTTATTCTTACTGATCCTTGAATTATAGACAGTGGCCCACATTAACTATTGTGGCTGCACAGGAGTGGACTGGCCATATACCCTAAAGGGAAATTTACCAGCGGACCGATGTCCAGGGGGCCGCCCGAGCTGTCCTCACGGCCGCTAGCCAAATACATAACAATCTTATGCTCCTAGCATTAATTAATGCTAGAAGCATCAGGTACTTATGCACCTTGCCAGCAACCAGGTGTCCTCCTAAATTCAACTGTGTCGCCATCCTCAGTATGGGCAGTATTTTGTGCTGCACTGTGGTATTTTGTTTTGATGGGGTAGTATTTTGTGCTGCACCACGGTATTGCTGGCACTGCCTACTTGTGTTGCTCTGCTTTCTGTTTGGACTTGCCTACAATAATTATTTTGTGCTGTCCATACAGAGGTCCTGTCCATAAGATGGCCGCTGATGGTGGGTCATGCGACCAGACAAATCACCTCCATGTGATGTCTACTCCATTCAAACACACTGCATCTGCACTAAACTCACAAGCGAACAAGTACAGATGTTATTGCAGTGTATTTGAATGGAGGAGACATCACATGTTGGTGATTTGTCTGGTCACATGACCCACCATCAGCAGCCATTTTATGGACAGGACCTCTGTGTGAACAGCACAAAAGACTTTGCAAACAAGGGGGAAAACCTTATAAAATATAGAAATGGTGCAGAAGTTCAACAAAGGCTATATTAGTAAGTGACATATAATCATCTAACAAACACATTGGTCTACAACATGCATGCTCAACCTGCGGCCCTCCAGCTGTTGCAAAA
Source organism: Bufo bufo (assembly GCF_905171765.1). Lineage (NCBI taxonomy): Eukaryota > Metazoa > Chordata > Amphibia > Anura > Bufonidae > Bufo > Bufo bufo. Next base: position 158,725,292 of record NC_053393.1, on the reverse strand, counting down.
CTACAACTCCCAGCATGCCCGAACAGCCTACAGCTATCAGCTGGAGGGCCGCAGGTTGAGCATGCCTGGTCTACAATAACCAAAAGAGTGGCCAACCCCTTTAATAGCCAATTAGGTGGAATGTCTATCATTTGAATATTTGTATAATTGTTTGACTTTGGGAAATTATGTAATATGCTGCAGCAATGAAACAATGAGCAAAAGATTAAACCCTGAAATTTGTAAGCAAAATGCAAAATGCATTTGACTAATATTTTCCCACAAAATGTATAACCCATACATCATTTAAGAGGTCTTTTGGTTTAAAAGGGATGGTAATTACTTCAGATGACAGTGCTACTTCAGATACTATGCCCTGTGGCCTAATGCTAATTATCGTGACTTGCAAGATTGCTTGAAAAGATTCTACAAATCCATTTTTTCTTTCATCGTTGAGCTTTTTAAGCAGGAGAAGAACTGCTGAAACAAGAATAATAAAATCATGTATGAATCTGTAGTATTTTAGCCAAGCTGAAGCAGACAGGGTGTGTTTGCTTAACAGCTTACTCATTCAGGACCAATTAGACAAAGTTAGAACTGGTGGAGATGCAAAAACATTCTGAACTTTACTAAAGAGTATGTTCGGGTAAACCCACTGAAACACGGATGCAGAATCCAGATTTACGATTCTTATTTTAATAAGGTATTAAAGGGATTATCTCAAGAAGACAACCCCTTTTAAAAAAGAAAGAAATTGGTCCGGCTTCTCCGACCTTTGGTGTTCGGCTGTTCTCACCAGTGGAAGCTGCATCAGACTATTCATTTCACTTGCAGCAGCTGCAGAAATGTAGTATTGCTTAGTAGCCACTCAAAGGAATGACCGACCAGGTAATTTCATGGACAGGTAGGGTCCTCCAGAGTTGCTCAAGTCCCAAGTAATGAACTACCACTTTAATTTCAGTATGGCCAAATAGGTCATATGGACAGAGTCTGTCTTCATGAGATGTTAAAGCGGATCCTAGCTTATGTCTGTCAATAACAACTTGGACTTGGCTTCCAGTTCAACATGGGTTGTCTCCTTCTTTCCAGGAACACTGATACCCTTTGAATCCTATTTACTCATTACACAAAATGGTTGAGTACAAAATGTTTATGAATCTTAAAGGGCATCTGTCAGCAGATTTGTACCTATGAAACTGGCGGACCTGTTGCATGTGCGCTTTGCACCTGGAGGCATCTGTGTTGGTCCCATGTTGCTATGTGCCTTCATTGCTGAGAAAAATTTGGTTTTAATATATGCAAATGAGCCTCTAGGAGCAATGGGGGCGAGCTGAGCCTCTAGGTTTAACTGGTACGCCCTCTTCACTTTACTGACAGGACCAGGCAGGTATAATGACATGTCAGTCAAAGTGTAGAGGATACCACAGTTGTTGAGACAGGAGAGCCTCTAGGAGTAATGGCAACACCTCCATTGCTCCTAGAGGTGCATTTGCATATATTAAAATGTCTTTTTTTTTTAGCAATGCAGGCACATATGAACATGGGACCAACACAGATACCTTCAGCTGCCAAGCGCACATGTAACAGGTCAGCCAGTGTCATAGGTACAAACCTGCTGACAGATGCCCTTTAAAGCAACGATCTACCCAAAATGTGACTATATGTGGCTTTATTTTCTCAGAAAATCATTCAGAAATATATAAACTGACGAGTAGCTTTGTCCTTACAATGTTCTATGCTGTCACGGGGTAGCATTGCAGCTGGAACTGTGCAGCACATCAAGGATCATGCTCTACCAACATTCTACCAGTGAAAATGGAGTTCAAATCCGATCAATGAGAACATCTGCAGGGAGTTTGTATGTTATCCCCTTGTTTGCGTGGGTTTCCTCCCACACTCCAAAGACATACTGATAGGAAACTTAGATTGTGAGCCCCATTGGGGACAGCGTGATGCTAATTGCTGCAAAGCACTGCTGAATATAGGAGCGCTATATAAATGCATAAAATAAATCAAACCGTAATTAAAGAGGACCTTTCACCGATTCTTACCCTATGAACTAACTATACAGATATGAAGAGCGGCGCCCGGGGATCTCACTGCACTTACTATTATCCCCGGGCGCCGCTCCGTTCTCCCGCTATGTCCTCCGGTATCTCCACTCACTAAGTTATAGTAGGCGGAGATACCAGTCCCTAAGTTATGGTAGGCGGAGTCTGCCCTAGCGCTGGCCAATCGCAGCGCAGAGCTCACAGCCTGGGAGGTTATTTTCTCCCAGGCTGTGAGCTCTGCAATGCGATTGGCCAGCGCTACAGAAGAACAAGGGCAGACTCCGCCTACCATAACTTAGGGAACGGAGATACCGGAGGGCATAGCAGGAGAACGGAGCGGCGCCCGGGGATAATAGTAAGTGCAGAGAGATCCCCGGGCGCCGCTCCACATATCTGTATACTTAGTTCATAGGGTAAGAATCGGTGAAAGGTCCTCTTTAAAGTTTCACTCTCTCCAAAGGCTGAAAATCCTGCAGAGTGTATTTTTTATAAAAGTTCCCAGGCGGATTATGACAACATAGGACCTGAGTCTCGCTTTGCTGAGCAGCCAGCAAGCAGAGATACAAGAACCTCAACTGGTAACTGGTGTTTTGTCTGTGAGGTCCGACCTGAGCTAATTGAGAAACCTTGGCGCAGTGCTTGGGCTCAGACATGTCCTCCACAGTAGGATATGTTGGCTAATATCTCAATTTTAACATCAGTTTGAGGGTTAGTAAGTCTGCAGAGTGCACCTGTCTTTGCCATTATTATACAAGAACCTCACACTTATCCTGTTTGTTAAAAGGAAAAATGTAGGATAGCGAAAGACATGGCAACTGAGATTATACAGTACATGTTCTACAAAATGCAACAGAGGATCTTTAAAGGTGTCACTCTCACTGCATTAAAAAGGATATCTACATTACTCTAAATTATATGCCTTCAGATTATGGATTTCTTCCTAACAGTTATTGTGGACCCTACCAGGGGACATGCTGTTTCTGCAACCTGTATATCTAACTGCACCTGGGCTCTACAGAACAGGAGCCCCGCTGCTGACTTAAAAATAATATACAGGGTGGGCCATTTATATGGATACACCTTAATAAAATGGGAATGGTTGGTGATATTAACTTCCTGTTGGTGGCACATTAGTATATGTGAGGGGGGAAACTTTTCAAGATGGGTGGTGACCATGGCGGCCATTTTGAATCCAACTTTTGTTTTTTCAATAAGAAGAGGGTCATGTGACACATCAAACTTATTGGGAATTTCACAAGAAAAACAATGGTGTGCTTGGTTTTAACGTAACTTTATTCTTTTATGAGTTATTTACAAGTTTCTCTTTGTTCACAGCCATTGACATGTCGCCGAGGTTAACACGTGAGGAGCGGATAGAAATTGTGTTGATGTCTGGTGAACGCAGTAACCGGGTCATTGCAGCAGATTTCAATGCAAGACACCCTACGAGACCACCCAACTCCCATGCTACAGTTAGCAAACTGCTTGCTAAGTTTTGTGAAACTGGTTCAGTGTTGGATTTGCCAAAATGTGGACGCATGAAATCTGTCTCTAATGAAGAAACTTCAGTGGCTATCCAAGCTTCATTCAGCAAGAGCCCACAGCATAGCACTCGCCGCATGTCACTGGAGAGTGCCATTAGTCGAACATCCCTTTGGCGGATATTAGCTACTCACAAATGGCACCCTTACAAACTCCAGCTACTGCAGCATCTCAACGAGGATGACCCAGATCGCCGCACTGAATTTGCAGAATGGGCAAAACAAAAATTGGAACAGGACCCTCAGTTTACGCAGAAGATTTTGTTCAGTGATGAGGCAAACTTTTATGTGAATGGTGAAGTTAACAAACAAAACCACCGCTATTGGTCTGACACTAACCCATATTGGATAGATCCCTCCAAGACTGTTGGAACAAAACAATTGATGGTATGGTGTGGTATATGGGGTACAAAGATAGTAGGGCCATTCTTCATCAATGGAAACCTCAAGGCCACTGGATATGCGAAATTGCTACATGATGATGTTTTTCCAGCAAGATGGTGCACCACCACATTGTGGGTGTCAGGTCCGAGCATTCCTAGATGAATAGTTTCCTGGAATATGGATTGGTCGTCGTGGGCCAGTTGAATGGCCCCCAAGGTCTCCCGATCTGACCCCCTTAGACTTTTATCTTTGGGGTCATCTGAAGGCAAATGTCTATGCTGTGAAGATACGAGATGTGCAGCACCTGAAACTACGGATACTGGAAGCCTGTGCTAGCATTTCTCCTGCGGTGTTGCTATCAGTGTGAAGAGTGGGAGAAGAGGGTTGCATTGACAATCCAACACAATGGGCAGCACATTGAACAAATTTTATAAGTGGTCAAAAACTTGTAAATAACTCATGAAAGAATAAAGTTACGTTAAAACCAAGCACACCATGGTTTTTCTTGTGCAATTCCTAATAAGTTTGATGTGTCACATGACCCTCTTCCTATTGAAAAAACAAAAGTTGGATTCAAAATGGCCGACTTCAAAATGGCCACCATGGTCACCACCCATCTTGAAAAGTTTCCCCCCTCACATATACTAATGTGCCACAAACAGGAAGTTAATATCACCAACCATTCCCATTTTATTAAGGTGTATCCATATAAATGGCCCACCCTGTATAACAACAAAAATAATATAAAGTAATAAATGTATATTAGATCACATTTAAGGGGTTACACGCCTTCCTATCCATATCTCACAATTACTGGTTGGATTTTTTGGAAAGCCATGAATGATGTGGTCTATGGCTCCATCATAATTTTTTTTTTTTTTAAATCAATGCACCTATATGCTGGTCTTGCATTCTGTTATTGGCATCTGCTATTATAACACAAGAGTGTTTCAGTAAGCTAGGCCGATATTTCTCAACTCCAATCCTCAGGTTGCACCTGCTCGTCATGTTTTCAGGATTTCCTTACTATTGAGCAAGTGATATAATTAGTGTCAATGTAATAGGAACAGAGGTATTCATTCTGGTGGATATTCTCAAATCAAGACCGGCAGGTGGGCCCTGAGGACTGGAGTTGAGGAACACTGAGCTAGGCGACCATGACATCCCAAACTGATGTGACATCATGAGTGTGTTTCAGCTAGGTGAACTGATGTGACATGACATGGGGATTTCATTCTGGTAAACTGCTGTGAATAGAAAAGTGTTTTGGTCAAGTAATTTGATGTGACATCACAAGAGGGTTTTAGTCAGGTAAGCTACTGTGAAATTGCAAGTGTGTTTCCGTCAGGTAAGTTGCTGTGACATCACAAGTGGGTGTTAGACAGGTAAGCTGCAGTGCATTTGGAAAGTCTTCAAACCCTTTCATTTTTTATCAAATTTTGTTAAGTTGCAGCCTTGTCACCTCTCTTACCAAGACCCCTCTCCCCAGATTACTTAGTTTGGTGGGGCAGTCAGCTCTACAAAGAGTCCTGGTTGTTTCAAACTACTTACATTTAAGAATTAAGATGACCACTGTGATCTTGGAAACTTTCAATGTAGTAGAAATGTTTGTACCCTTCTCCAGATCTGTGCCTCCACACACTCGTGTCTCTGGTCTCTACAGGCAGTTCTTTCCTCCTCATGACTTGTTTTTTGTTCTGATATGCATTGTCAGCTGTGTGACCTTATATAGACAGGGCTGTGTCTTTCCAAATAATGTCCAATCAACTGAATTTACTACAGGTGGACTACAATGAAGGTTTAGAAACATCTCAAAGATGATCAAGAGAGATGGGAGGCCTCCAGAGCTACATTTCAAGTTTCATAGCAAAGGGTCTGAATACTTATATCCACATAAAATTTTACAATTTCCTTTTTAACAAGTTTGAAAACATTTCCAAAATCCTGTTTTCACTTTCTCTTTAATAGGGATCGAGAGTGAATTTGGAAAACTTTTTTTTTTTTTCTGAAGACTTTCCGAATGCATTTTATCATGACATTACAAGTCAGTTTTAGTGTGGTGTTTTACGTAAACCACTATGACATCATCACCTTCCAGTACCTTGGACATATTCTATGATGTATGACACTGGATATGTATACAGTAGCAAATGTTGCTAATTGCCCTCAGTTAAAAAAAAAAAAGTGTGCTGCACAGTTTTTTTTCCTTTGGTTGCCCAATATATAGGAAAATGTCATTCACTGTGCTTTCATATACAGTTAAAGGAGGTATGCCAACACATACAAGGCTGATGGAGGTCAAAAGGATTCTCTTTTAGTCTCTGTCCATTGAATGGGGGCCTATTGATATCTTCAGCGTATGCCCTGGAGGCTTTACCAGTACATATGCTGAATATACAAAAAGAGATGAGAATACAGCTAGTTTTAGTCAGTTAAGCTACTTAAAGAGCATCTGTCAGCAGTTTTGTACTTATGACACTGGCTGACCTGTTACATGTGTGCTTGGCATTTGAAGGCATCTGTGTTGGTCCCTGAAAGGAATCCATGTTTTTATATGTTAAAACTAAATCTGCTTTCTGTTAAAGTTTCATTTCTCTGTTAGAAACTAACTCTGATTGCTGTTAAGTATCTTTTCTCTGTAACCCTGAATTTTATCTCTTTGGCACTACTCCCGGACAATATTCCTAATATGGAAGTTCCGTTTTTGTTTCTCTTTTACTGTCTGTAGAATAGAATGTGTTAATATGATAGGTTGAATAAACAACTTACGTTGATATGCTAATAAAGGGGGTAAAACCCCCTCTATATAACCTGTGTGCATTAAAAATAAACTTCAGAGTGTTCATTCAGTACATCATTGTTGTGTCTTTTATTCCCTACTGAGTGAAGCGCTCTCCTGACGTCAGAACAAAACTCAAACCAAGCCGATACTAGAAGTTTGGTGCCAGGGGTACCAAGTGGGACGACGTTGAGATTTCCTAACAGTCCCATGTTCATATGTGACTGCATTGCTGAGAAGATGGTTTTAATATATGCACATGAGCCTCCAGGGGTGTGGCCCTGCTTCTTCTGCAACTGCCGCACCCTTTCCACTTTAATTGACAGGGCCCGCTGACAGCTGCCCTTTAAATGGTGACATCGCAATGCTCTTTCTGTCAGGTATGCTGCTATGACATCACAAATGTGTTTCAGTCAGGTCCACTACTGTGATATCACAACTGGTTTTAGCCAGGTAATCTCAGAATCAGACATGATATTAGCAGTTGGTAATCAAGGAGCCCAAATACTGTTCTTGCACAAGGGTCCTATTGTCTTCTGCCTCTGGACCTTAACTAGATAATAAGATCTTTTTGCTTGTAATCATTTTTAATATAGCCCTATTTCCATCTGCGCCACCACATACATATGTAAAATGAATCTGTAGGATCTTTCTGTACTTGACACGGATGCTTGCCACTCCCACAGGAGTCTTCTAAATTATTTAGCTGGAGGCTACAACATTTTCTTTCCATTTGTTAGGAGTTGACGAGGGAATGAATCATTCACAGAAGTGGATGGAGCTTAGTGGTGCTGAGCCACAGCATGTTGCCCTAGCCTTTGATGCAGACTGGTTGGACTTGTTTCTGGATGACTGAGGAACCGGTTTGACTAGCTTCTCATGCCAGCAAATTCTGGTATCATTCCATGTTACACAGAATGTAAAAACCTGCCCAGCGAGTTGAATGAAAGGCATATTAGGATATCCTTTGCACATTGTATATATTCGAGGTATATCTTCGCACACATTCACACCAGCAGTAGTTGCCCCAGGATGGTCCGGGCTACATCCCACATAGAGTACCTTAGCTAAGAGTGAAGAACACCACTGATACTGATCATTCATTCAACATACTAAAAGAAGCAGGTAGGTGTATGGTTTTCTGTCTCCTTTCTTTCTTTTTTTTAAGTCACATTTTTGCATTTTTCCACTGTCAATGAATGCAGACTAGTAGAGAGCAATTACGGATGTAGATTACTAGATGTAATCCTGGGACTGAGGTTTAATGCTGTGATCTTCATGGTATTCTTATGTTGCCTTTTGAAATGACAGTTACTACAAATCATAGTTGACATGCAATATGTGATGACCTTCCGCACTTACAGTAAATTGTGTTTTATGAGGACTGACGGACGATGCAGCACAACTAGCTAGAACAGCAAATAAGACAGGTCCGCAGCTGGGTAACCTATTAACCCCAGGACTCTTGTATTATGCCTGACATGAACTACATAGAACGGAATGAAGACAGGTTTTATCATGCTTGTGTGTCCTGGAACACTCTTCAGAATATGCCTATCATGTTTCTAAGTAGTAGATTGTATAGATTTCTCGATGGTCAACTTTTGATTACTCTATAAGCTGCTGTGTGACAATGAAATCAGGCAAAGTAGAGATCTCTTATAGAAGAAGCATGTACAATACATAGTAGTGAAGACAGATCTCAAATATTGTACTGAAGTATAAATAAATGGATACACAAAAATCTTACCTTTATTACACAATCTTATGAAATGTAGTCAATAGTCCTACATCTCAGCTTTAGTTAATTTTTAATGTATATCATTTGAATATTTAAAGTCAGCCCACCCTTTGCAAGTAATTTTGCTACGGTTTTATATTTTTACCATGAAAAAAATATTACAAAATGCTAAACGTAATGAACGACAGACTAAGGGCTCATGCACACGACAGTATTTTGCGTTCCGTATACGGACCGCATTTTGATTCCGTATACGGTCTGTATTCGGAACCACTCATTTCAATGGGTCCGCAAAAGATGCGGACAGCACTCTGTGTGCTGTCCGCATCCGTTGCTCCGTTCCGTGACCCCACAAAAATTATGAGACATGTCCTATTCTTGTCCGTTTTGCGGACAAGAATAGGCATCTCTATAATGGGCCTCCTGTTCCGTTCCGCAAATTGCGGAAGGCATCTGCAATTTGCGGACCGCAAAAAACGGCACGTTCGTGTGCATGAGCCCTAAGTATATGGTACAAAAGACCAAAATGCATGTTAATGAACAAGTACTGCTTTTATGTTATCTCAAAGAACTAAATGAGATCACAATGTAATTGTACAGGTTACTCATGATGTCTTAGGCTCCATTCACACATCCACACTTTGGGTCTGGATCCGTTCCTCAATTATGTGGAACGGGTGCGGACCCATTCATTTTCAATGGGGACGGAAAAGATGTGGACAGCACCCCAAAAACATAGAACATGTCCTATTCTTGTTCGCAGCTGCAGCTGCATTTCCTTTGGGGTGCCGGCTGAGGATCCGCAATTTGCAGATCGGCAAAACACTGCGGACGTGTGAATGGACCCTTAAGCAGAATTTCTTTAAAAATGCTGAAAATCTTACTTAAAGTTGTACAAAGCGTGTTTCAATGTGCAGCAGATGGGAAAATGCATTCTACACACAAGTAAAAAAATTTAAATGATTTAAGCCTCATTCACAATTCTGTGTCCGTGCTTAAATCCGTGAAAAAGTGGTTAGTGATACCTCCGTGAAGATGTCCATAATGGATCCGTGTTCTGTCCGTGTGTCATCCGTGTTTCACTGACACTGAACAGCTGAAAATTTATTTTCAAAGCATCTCTTCCTAACGATCCGTGAAACACGGATGGCATCCGTGGTTTTCACGGACCCATAGACTATAATGGCCCGTGATGGATCCGTGAACACTGCCAAAATAAAGAATGCATCCGTGCTGAAAAAAAAATGACCCACGGACCGTGCTTAAACACGGATATGTCAATACACACATTAAAATGAATGGGGATGTATGCAGTCCGCGGAGAACACGTACAGCACAGTGACATGTGAATGAGGCTTTACACTGCATTCAGTGCATTTAATGGTATAATCAAAACGTATCTGTACCAGTTTCCACATATTGTCAGGGATGGTTGGAGGATTCGGTCACTAATTCATGTCTTTCCAGTATCTCTAGTGGGTGTACAGTCTTCAGATTATAGAAGTCATATATTCAAAGAAAAGTGTTGACACTGGCAAAAAATAACTGAAATATTAGCATTTCAAAACGTAGGGACACATTTATCATTGGAATTTGCCACTTTTTTGTGTGTGGAAGTCGCAAACTGCACATTTGTGACTATGTCAATGGCAATTGCGCAAACATTTTGCGTAAATGCAATTTCTCCTATGGCCTCGCCACTTTTCCAAAAAGGGAGCGTGGTGAGGATGGGGAGGCAGTGGCACCATGTTTATCATCCTCTACGCCAGCCCCAGTTCAGGCACACAGACTGGGACGGCCAGTTGCTGTGCCTAATTTATGAAGGGGCATGCGCTTCGTCATAAATCAGGCGCAGCCTCCAGCAGTGTGTCTGGCTATCATAGCCCGGTGTACGCTATGATAAATCTGCCCAATAGCATGCAACTGTATGCATGTGTTTCATCTTAGGTTGACATCTAAGTGTAGCATCTTTATATAATTTGCAAAATGGGTTAATAATAGTTGCAACATTGCAGTTTTTTTATTCGCATTTCCTTTAAGGCCCCTTGCAGACGAGCGAGTGTCTCGATGCGGACTCACAGCGAGGCATCCGGTCCGAACTTACAGCACTGCCGGGGTCCCATAGCATTATATTGATTTATGATGCTGTGTAACCCTTACAGTTCTGGAATGTATTAGATGACTCTGACTTAATGCTGTCACTATTATCCAATACATTTCAGAACTGTAAGGGTTACATAGCATCATAAATCAAAGGGGCCTAAGAGAAAAGGAAAATGTCAGCTCTTGGTAAAATATATAAAAACATATTCCAACAAAGCAAGCAGGAAGAGCAAAAGTTCACAGAGTTGCTTGGGCCCGCCCTCGGTGCACTTAAATGCTCATTTGCATATGGATTAAATGTACTTTCTCTATAGTGACACAATGGATCGCGAAGTGAAAGGTATCTTTACATTCAGCTGAGCTAGTCCTACAAGGTAGTGTGCCTGGTTTCACAGTGATTTTCCTGGAGACAGACTGCCTTTAAAGGGGTTGTCTCACCTCAAATATTGGTGGCATATCATTATGATATGCCTTCAATGTCAGATTGGACCCCCCCCATAGGTGGGACCTGCACCTATGTCTAGAACAGAGCGCCCAAAATGAAGGAAGGCACACTGCGCATGTGCGTCCATCCTTCATTCATTTCTATGGGAGTGCCGAAAATAGCCGTTTATTTTCGGAAGTCCCAAGAAATGAATGGAGAGCGCACTGCGCAAGGGCGGCCACTGCTCTATTCACTTCTGTGGAACTGCCGGAAATAGCCGAGCCCATGCTCAGCGCTTCACATTTGGCGCTGCGTTCTAGAGATATCTATCTGACATTGGTGGCATATACTAGCGACAAATACGATAAATTCATACTTCGTGAAAGATTTATGTTAGCCTGTTGTACTGAGGGTCCATACACCAGTCCGTAGTGCACCCGGCTGGCACCCCAATAGAAATGCCTATTCTTGTCCGCGGTCTGGAAATGTGGATGCGGAGAGCACATAGTGTGCTCTCCGCATCCATTCCGTCCCCATACAGAATGAATGGGTCCGCACCCGTTCCGCAAAATTGCGGAACGGATGTGGACCCATTTGCGGACGTGTGAATGGAGCCTAAGTGTTCTACAGCTCAAGGATCTACTGTTTTCTGCATTTACAGTCTTTAGAACGTCTGTCTAGTAACTGCATATTTGGTTGTGACCTGCTGTGACCATGGATAGGAGAGGTGCCATTTGCATAGGTTAACTATTAACCTAAATTACCAGAAGTTGCTCTTGACTATCACATGCAGCGCAGGATGTTTAAAGGACATTTTACAAAGCATTTCACCTTAATAAGTATTAATACACATATTCTGTACCATTTAATATCTGGTATGACGGGGTACATCAATGTATCACTGCCCCCCACCGTCATCCATGCAGAGGGGACTCAGGATATTGGCTGCCTCTGAGAATGAGACTGTGCGCAGGCGCGATGCGATCCCGGCCAGTGAGGGTGCCGGGCGCATGCGCTGAAGATGGCCGGGGACACTAGTAGCCGCCCAGCGAAGTGAATATTGATGAGCTGGGCGGCGCTTCAAACAGCAGTTGTGGCGAGGCTGGCTGGGCGCAAGCTGAGGTGAAACACCGCCCCTTGGGCAGATTGAACCCGATTCCAGCAGGTTATAAAACTTCACATTACTGTAGTTATAAGGTGGACAGGGGGGATACTTACATGATTCTTATACACTTTATAAGACCTGTACGGTCATATATATACCTTAATATGCTTTTTGGCCCTGTCAGTGTCCCTTTAATGTGATACATTATACATATATAGATACAGTATAAAAGATTTGCCCTCTAACTGATAGGATAAAGGAAATGCTGCACCAGTTTGATAAATCTCCGTTTGAGTATCCTGAGGATAGGTCATCAATATTAAAAGCCTAGAGAACCCCTTTAAACCAGTCAGTGCTCCTGGAGTGAAATCTATGCCAGCCCCTGGCAGGAGTAGTTTTCATTCCCCTTTTACGCCTCTTTCCAGGAGTAAATGTTAGTAAATTTGGTGGGGCAGAAGTCCTGGCCCGGACCCCTTCACTCCCAGGTAGGGAGAATGGCGTAAAAACCTCTGTGCAAAAAGATATTGTTGTCGAGGAGTTGAAAAAAATTGCAAAAGGGTTTCTGGCACACTGTCATAACTATGTCGATAAATGACCCTGAATATGTCAGATCTATTGGCTGCTGCGTTTGGACAGGGTTTTCTCCATATGCAGCCACTGCAATGTTAGCACACTAACTAAGGGTCCATTCACACATCCGTAATGTATTGCGGATCCGCAATACACCCGGCCGGCACCCCCATAGAACTATCTATTCATGTCTGCAATTGCGGACAAGAATAGGACATGCTCTATTTTTTTCCGGAGCTGCGGACCGGAAGATCGGGGGCGCGCTCCCGAAATGCGGATGCGGACAGCACACTGTGTGCTGTCCGCATCCATTCCAGCCCCATTGAGAATGAATGGGTCCGCACCCGTTCCACAATTTGCGGAACGGATGCGGACCCATTCTGCGGACATGTGAATGGACCTTAACTATACTCATTGGCTGGCTGCTATATTAGGGCTAGTTCACACAACTGTAAGCCGTCTGTGCCCGTATTGCGGACCGCAAAAGGCACTGGCTGCTTGAATTCCGTATCACGGATGCAGACCATTGACTTCAATGGGTCCGCAATCTGCAAGATATGGAGCAGCAAAATAGGATATGTCCTATCTTTTGCGGTGCGGAGGAACAGACCCAAAAGCACACAGAAGTGCCTCTGCACCGCAAAGGAGAGGACATATCCTATTCTTTGATGTATATTGCGGATCGCAGACCCATTCAAGTCAAGTCATGGACCTGGCTTCAGAAACCGCCAGCAATCAGCTGCTATCACTGGGGAGGTGGTCTCTGCAGTATTACATGCTGGCCAATCAATTATTGGCTGGCCATCACCTCTTTATTTTCAGCTCTTTATAATCCTGCTGATAGAAGGGGGACCTGAGAATGGGGGCCATTTATGACATCTGGAAAACAACGCCATTAAATACAATACATAACTGTTTCACATTATATTTGGGAGACCTGATCTATCCAATATCTTTTTTTAATAAAACAAAATATAAACAATTTCTAGGAAACATATCCCCGCCAGCTGTTCTATACTTAAATGGAATCTGTCAGCAGTTTTGACCATGCTAAACTGCTGACAGCACTAGGTAGGGGCAGTATAAATATACCTTTTGTGGTGCTTTCATTATCAGAAGTAGTGGAGATATGAACTTTTATTCTGCCAGATTCTGCTCCTGTAAGTGCCCAGGAGGCAGAGCTGTCCTGTGAAGTGCTGTCTGCATTGAGCTTCTTCATAAGCCCTCCCCACTGCTTGGAGTGACAGATGTAGCATCCCGCCAGTAGACCACCGCAGCGGTCACTCAGAGCTGAGGGGAAGGGAAGAAGCTCAATGCAGACAGCACTTCACAGAACAGCTCTGCCTCCTGGGCACTTACAGGAGCAGAAGCTGGCAGAATAAAAGTTCATATTCATGCTACTGCTGATAAGAAAAAGTTTACTTGTACTGCTCTCCCCAGCTGTACCTAATACTGTCAAAACTGCTGGCAGACTCCTTTTAAAAGGATTTTCTCACCACAGATAGTAAAGGCTCCATTAATGCAATGTCCCATCAGTTAAGATCTGACCTCTGAGCCCCACACCCCATGTTTTTTTTTTTTTTTTGCACAGCATCACATAGGAACCGTAACACAACTTATATTTAATAACTTAGTGAAAAGCTGGGACTAGCGTTGTATAGATACAGTTTATTAATCCTAAAAGTATGTCATCCCAGTAACTACACTGCAGTATACATGTATGATGCAGCTTGTATGGCCGCCTACAGTGGCGGAAATAATTATTTGACCCCTCACTGATTTTGTAAGTTTGTCCAATGACAAAGAAATGAAAAGTCTCAGAACAGTATCATTTCAATTAGGGTTGTCCCGATACCACTTTTTTAGGACCGAGTACAAGTACCGATACTTTTTTTCAAGTAGTCACCGATACCGAATACCGATACTTTTTTTAAATGTCATGTGACCGTTTTGGGGGATCTGTGGATGACGCACTGTCATGTGGGGGATCTGTGGATGGCACTGTTATGGGGGACCTGTGGATGGCACTGTTATGGGGGATCTGTGGATGGCACTGTTATGGGGATCTGTGGATGGCACTGTTATGGGGGATCTGTGGATGGCACTGTTATGGGGGATCTGTGGATGGCACTGTTATGGGGGATCTGTGGATGGCACTGTTATGGGGGATCTGTGGATGGCACTGTTATGGGGGATCTGTGGATGGCGCTGTTATGGGGATCTGTGGATGGCACTGTTATGGGGGATCTGTGGATGGCGCTGTTATGGGGATCTGTGGATGGCACTGTTATGGGGGATCTGTGGATGGCACTGTTATGGGGGATCTGTGGATGGCACTGTTATGGGGATCTGTGGATGGAACTGTTATGGGGAGGATCTGTGGATGACACTGCTATATGTCATCCACAGATCCCCCTCATAACAGTGTCCCCCAATACACCGGGCCCCGCCGCTCACCGAAGTATTTATAAACGTGAATCCTTATCCTGTTGTTAAGTTGAACTAACGCTGCCCTCTCCCATGTTCCCCTGTATCCCCCTGTATCCCCACAGCACTTACTTAAGCTTCCATAGCAGGCAGAGCGGACGGCACCAGTAACGTCACTCACTGACGTCGCGCGCCTGCTCCGCCTGCTTCACTCATAAAGTGGGCGGAGCAGGCGCTCTACGTCAGTGAGTGACGTTACTGCTGCCGTCTGCTCTGCCTGCTATGGAAGCTTAAGTAAGTGCTGTGGGGATACAGGGGAACATGGGAGAGGGCAGCGTTAGTTCAACTTAACAACAGGATAAGGATTCACGTTTATAAATACTTCGGTGAGCGGCGGGGCCCGGTGTAAGAGTACAGTGACTGCACCGGGCCCCGCCCATAGTTACGCCCATAGTATTCTATTTATGTATCGGGGCGGGGTATCGGCGGCTGAGTACCGCCGAGAAAACTCGGAATCGGTCCCGATACCGATACTAGTATCGGTATCGGGACAACCCTAATTTCAATGGTAGGTTTATTGTAACAGTGGCAGATAGCACATCAAAAGGAAAATCGAAAAAATAACTTTAAATAAAAGATAGCAACTGATTTGCATTTCATTGAGTGAAATAAGTATTTGAACCCCTACCAACCATTAAGAGTTCTGGCTCCCACAGAGTGGTTAGACACTTCTACTCAATTAGTCACCCTCATTAAGGACACCTGTCTTAACTAGTCACCTGTATAAAAGACACCTGTCCACAGAATCAATCAATCAAGCAGACTCCAAACTCTCCAACATGGGAAAGACCAAAGAGCTGTCCAAGGATGTCAGAGACAAAATTGTAGACCTGCACAAGGCTGGAATGGGCTACAAAACCATTAGCAAGAAGCTGGGAGAGAAGGTGACAACTGTTGGTGCGATTGTTCGAAAATGGAAGGAACACAAAATGACCATCAATCGACCTCGCTCTGGGGCTCCACGCAAGATCTCACCTCGTGGGGTGTCAATGGTTCTGAGAAAGGTGAAAAAGCATCCTAGAACTACACGGGAGGAGTTAGTTAATGACCTCAAATTAGCAGGGACCACAGTCACCAAGAAAACCATTGGAAACACATTACACCGCAATGGATTAAAATCCTGCAGGGCTCGCAAGGTCCCCCTGCTCAGGAAGGCACATGTGCAGGCCCGTCTGAAGTTTGCCAATGAACACCTGAATGATTCAGAGAGTGACTGGGAGAAGGTGCTGTGGTCTGATGAGACCAAAATAGAGCTCTTTGGCATTAACTCAACTCGCTGTGTTTGGAGGAAGAAAAATGCTGCCTATGACCCCCAAAACACCGTCCCCACCGTCAAGCATGGGGGTGGAAACATTTTGCTTTGGGGGTGTTTTTCTGCTAAGGGCACAGGACAACTTATTTGCATAAACGGGAAAATGGACGGAGCCATGTATCGTGAAATCCTGAGCGACAACCTCCTTCCCTCTGCCAGGAAACTGAAAATGGGTCGTGGATGGGTGTTCCAGCACGACAATGACCCAAAACATACAGCAAAGGCAACAAAGGAGTGGCTCAAGAAGAAGCACATTAAGGTCATGGAGTGGCCTAGTCAGTCTCCGGACCTTAATCCAATCGAAAACCTATGGAGGGAGCTCAAGCTCAGAGTTGCACAGAGACAGCCTCGAAACCTTAGGGATTTAGAGATGATCTGCAAAGAGGAGTGGACCAACATTCCTCCTAAAATGTGCGCAAACTTGGTCATCAATTACAAGAAACGTTTGACCTCTGTGCTTGCAAACAAAGGTTTTTCCACCAAGTATTAAGTCTTTTTTTGTTAGAGGGTTCAAATACTTATTTCACTCAATGAAATGCAAATCAGTTGCTATCTTTTATTTAAAGTTATTTTTTCGATTTTCCTTTTGATGTGCTATCTGCCACTGTTACAATAAACCTACCATTGAAATGATACTGTTCTGAGACTTTTCATTTCTTTGTCATTGGACAAACTTACAAAATCAGTGAGGGGTCAAATAATTATTTCCGCCACTGTATGTCCTTGTTTTTTCCCACACTTTTACTGTCTAGGTGTGTTTTGTGCTTTACCTGTACTCAAGATGTCGTACCAGTTTGTCCAGTAATCTTCATTATGCAGACGAGGTGCTTCCTGCAGCTGACATATAACACTGAGAACTAGCTATACCTTCAGATATTTAGGAGAAAGGAGAAGTATTTGTGGTTTCAGGAGAGCTGAAGGTCCTGAATGTCACTTTGGACAATGCCTCTCTGCAAATCCTGTTCACATTTCTATAACTCCGAATAGGGTTCAAATATTCCAAAAATGTATGTTTTCACCGGGGAGAAGGTAAGCGTGTCATTCTATCTGCTTATCTTGAAGTACAGGAGATAGTTCTCTGGTTACAGCAGAAGCCAACCATGCTGAACAGCAACTCTAACCACGCATTAAAGGGGGTTTCTGAGATTTCGAGACTGATGACCTATCCTCAGGATAGGTCATCAGTACCTGATCGGTGGGGGTCCGACACTTGGGACCCCGGGGATCAGCTGTTTGAGAAGACACCGGTGCTCCTGTGAGCGTCACGTCCTTCTCTCAGCTCGCCAAGCACAGCGCCGTACACTGTATAGCGGAAGTGAATGGGGCTGAGGGCGATACCACGACAGCTGCTATACTGTGTAAGGCACTGTGGTTGGTAAGCACCGAGAGGGCCACAGCGCTCACAGGAGAACCGGTGCCTTCTCAAACAGCTGATCGGCAGGGGTCCCGGGTGTCATAGTCCACCAATCAGATACTGATGACCTATCCGCAACTGATCCAGACCTATTCATTTTCAATGGGGCCGCAAAAGATCAGTTTCGCATCCGCACTTCTGTTCCGCAAATAAATAGAACATGTCCTATTCTTGTCCGCAGACACGGACAAGAAAAGGCAATTCTATTTAAAGTGCCGGCCATGTGCGGTCCACAAAATGCGGAACGCACATGGCCGGTGTCCATGTTTTGCAGATCAGCAATTTGCGGACCGCAAAACACTTGCGGACGTGTGAATGGACCCTTAATGTCAACAAAACCCATCAATTTCAGTGGGACCTTCTGACCAAAAAATATGTCTCTACTTTCCCCCAAAGGCAGATGCTGGGGGGAAAGAAGGATCGAGTATGTTGGGTTTCAACATGAGACGCCTGGCAGCATTCAGAACGCAGGCACCAGCGTGAATGTGTATGGGGGACTGGGAGGAACAGCTGTCAGCCAACGAGTATCTAAAGTATGGTCCAGCTTTCAAGTATTTCTTTTAACCTCCCTGACGGTATTCCCGAGCGTGACTCGGGGTTAATTTTCGCTGCCAGGAGCGGTAACCCTGAGTCACGCTCGGGGTAACATTGCAGAGTCCCTTCACCTTCTGCCGGCGATGTCCTCCGCTTGTGTTCTGCCAGATCTCTATAGCTTGCGAAAAGTCTATACCGGAAGTGACGCGGCTGCACAGGAATCAGCTGGAGGAGGGTGTGCGCAGCGCTGCGCAGGCGCACATCCACTGGCTTAGGAAGGAATCATTGCAGCACCGAGATAGTACTTCGTGCACCGCGCGTGCGCACTTAGGGTTATAAAGATTTTGCAGCGCACAAGGTTGCATCAGATCTCCCTACCAATGAGTGCGCACGAGCGCACAAATTATCAGTTGCAGTTCATCCTGATTTGATCTGATTATTTGTGCGCGCGTGCGCACTCAGGGGTAGGGAGATCTGATGCAACATTTTGCGCTGCAAAATCTCTATACCCCTAAGTGCGCATGCGCGATGCACAAAGTACTTCTATTGCGGTGCTGCAACGATTCTTTCCTAAGCCAGTGGATGTGCGCTTGCGCAGCGCACACCATCCTCCAGCTGGTTCCTGTGCGGCCGCGTCACTTCCGGTATAGACTTTTCGCAAGGTATAGAGATCTGGCAGAACACCGGCTGGCATTTGACTTCCTGGTTCCGTTCCCTGCGATCAGCAGCTGCGCATGGGAGCGGAACTGGGCAGGAAATTCAAATAAATATAAACATAAAAAGTGACAAACACACATAAAAGAGGTTATACATTGTAATCTGAGAGGATTACACTGTATAACCTCAGATCTGACATTTGATGACTATACAGTGCCCCTTGCCTGCCATTTGTGCCCATAAAATATTTATGCAAAAAATTGTACCACTTTTGGTACAAAATTCCTGACCTAATCATACCGCCAGGGAGGTTAAACAACCTACCCAGTGGGACCTGTGAAGGAAAGCATACCCACCAGTTACCAGAAGGCTGCAGAAGACTGATATGTTGTATACCCTTGCCCATAGTCATCAGTCCATGGCATCTACAGTCCGCCATATTTTTGACATTTTCAGTGACAGAAGCCCCGAACGCAGCTTCCGACGCAGACGTGAAAGGAGTGTAAGGAGCCTAGTGGCAGATTTATAGCATTAATACATTATAAATACATCGAATGCATTGGGACGTACACCAGACTTTTTAGTGTAAATGTCTGTCACTATAAGTAACAACATTTTTTTGGGGGAAAAAGATTTATTTTTCTTAGCGTTTTTCAAAAACAGACAAACTTTTGTGGCGTTTTTCTTCCTTTTTGGTGCATTTTTAAGGCAGTGGAATTTTTTTTTTTCCAAAACAGTGTGCTATAGGTGCAAAAGACCTAAGTAATCATGGCTCTAGTCACAGTAGTGTTAGGAGATCCGGCAGCCTGTCCCAGTATGAATGCCGGCTGTCAGCCAGACAAAAAGCGCTGCGGCAACCGTAGAAAGTGGACGGACCACCGCGGGATCCTATTATAGTCAATGGGAATCTGCTGGGTAACAATGACACATGAGTGAACCCTTAGAAGTGTGACAGAAAGTAAATCTGTTGGGGAACCGTGTGAGTCGGAGTTCACAGGATCCCAGGGAGGCGGGGGCGCGCACGCAGTGACGTGAGAGCGGCGGGTCTCGTGCGCGACTGCGCGTTTCCTGAGTTTGGGTTTTTGGATTTCCCGCCCGGCGCAGTCAGCTGGAGATGAAGTGCTGCAGTATTATATGTGTGAGGTACTGGCAGGGGGCTGCTGTATAATGTCGCTGCTTTATGCTTCCTTCATCTTGAGGAGAGTGTGTGCATCGACTATAGACGGTGGGGGCGGGGTGTTATTACCAGTTACTATATGTGTGACGTCATGTATCCCCTCACAGTCGTGTACAATATGACGTCACGTGACCCCTGCCCCGAGCACTCCTCTTTACACCCTTATGCACACGGGGCGTCCTCAGTTTGACATGTTTGCTCACTGTCTGTGTGCATGAGCGTTTCAAGTTCTCATAGAACACAACGTGTATGACCTACAGTGCGGATTTTCCGCTGGCAATCCTGATCGTGTGCGTTTAGCCTAAAGCTCTGTACCGTCCTGTCAGTGTCGCCGTGAGTGCCCGCTGGCTTCACTTTATGGGCATCCCTTGTGAAATGTTCTGCCAGTCACATGATGTCTTTACTGTGGGCAACGCAGATGTAAGGGCGCAAACCGAAAGTGATGGGATGTTGTGTCATTCCTTTATTCTGGGGGACAGATGGGTGTTACCAGTTGGGGGGGGGGGGGGGGTCCTGCACACTCTGGCAGCACTGATTGGATAGTGTCACTGTGTAGGGACACCCCCCCCCCCCTTCCCCAGCTGGTAACACCCATCTGTACCTATATCCATAAACCTTCAGCAAGAATAGAAGGCACAGCAGTCATGAGAATTATTACATGGGGGGGGGGGATACAAGTAGCTACTAAACAGACCTGCCAGGAGAGGTGACGGCTCCTCTTTATGGAGGAGCTTGCGGATGCGATGTGTTTTTCACTGAACCCCTATTCACTTCTATGGGGCCAGGGCTGCGTGAAAAACGTTGAATATAGAACACGCTGCGATTTTCACGCAACGCAGAAGTGATGCCTGAAAACCAACGCTCATGTACACAGACCCATTGAAATGAATGGGTCCGGATTAGTGTTAAGCGAACTTGTGTTTTAAGTTCGGCGTCTAAAGTTCGGGTTATCGAAGTATCCCGTTATGGATTCTAAATTCCGTTATGGTCCGTGGTAGCGGAATCCATAACGGGATACTTTGATAACCAGAACTGTAGACGCCGAACTTAAAACACAAGTTCGCTCAACACTAGTCAGGATTCAGTGCGGGCGCAATGGGTTCGCATCATGCATTGCCCCCGAGCGGAAAACTCGCTCGTCTGGAAGGGGCCTAAGGCTTCATGCACACGACCATGTCCGTTTTGTGGTCCACGGATCCATAAAATACAGATGCCGTCCTTGTGCCATTGACTTTGTTGAGTCCGTGGTCTGCATTTTGCATGAACACGTGGATGACTCAGTGCTTTCCTCATCCGTATGTCCGTTCAGAGTTCTATTCTCTTCTGTATTGTGGACGAGGATAGCCCTTTCTATTGATAGGAATGAGAAGAATGCGGATTGCTTATGAAAGGCGTCTGTATTTTGCGGATCCGTTGTTTGCAGACTGAAATAGGGACACGGCCGTGTGCATAAATCCTTAAAGGATTTGTCCTGTACTAGAAAAACTCGCACTGCCCATGGGTTGTGTCTCAGTGGGGCAGAGCTGCAAAACGACATACAGCCTGTGGGCAGGTGTGGTGCTCTTTTGGGGGAAAAACTGCAGTTTTTTTCTAATCCTGGACAACTCGATTTTAGGGTCCATTCACACGTCCGTTGTTTCTTTCCTGATCTGTTCCGTTTTTTGCTGAACAGATCTGGACCAGATCTGGACCCATTCATTTTCAATGGGTCCTGAAAAAAAACGGACAGCTCAATGTCTGATTTTTTTTTCAGGACCCATTGAAAATGAATGGGTCCAGATCTGGTCCAGATCTGTTCAGCAAAAAACGGAACAGATCAGGAAAGAAACAACGGACGTGTGAATGGACCCTTAAAGCGAATTATTACTGATGCTGGTGAAGTATTAATTTATCCATTGATATTGTTTTCCTTCAGTTACTTCTCCAGAAGATATGAATGTAATAATGCATCCATACGTGACGCAGCGTACGTGTATGGCAGAATCTCAGGTCTCCTCCTCCGTTTTGAGTCTTTATCGGGGTACACAACATCACTCTTCTCCAGATGGGTGTGCATCCAACTGGTAGAACCTCCACCTATTAGATGTTATATGTGCCATGAATGATCGCTGGACTATCCCTTGGCCGATTTTCTGCCATGATGTTCCTTGTGTATTCATGGACAAGCATGCAGTGGATGATATTGTATCTAATCTCCTACATGAAGATTGTGCTGTGGAAGTGCAGGAAGAATCGCCCTATGTGGTCATATGCTTAAAGGGGTTGTTCACCACTGCCATCTTTTTTACATACCGCTCCCACCCTGCTGGGCCTTTGAAGGGAATCATACTTACCTGCTCCACGCTGCTTTTTTCTGGCTCAGTTCTGTGATCATCATCCAATCCCTGCATGTAAACTTCCAGTATGGATGAGGGTTCACATGTACCGCTGCAGCTAATGACTGGCCTCAAGCAGCTTACCACCGCTGGGTCAAGGGCCACTTGGAAACGCGTCACTGCTGAGGCCAGTCATTGGCTGCAGTAGCGCAAGTTTACTTGCGGTGATCCACAGCATTGGAACCGTTAGGGAGCAGGTAAGCATGTTTCCAGATCCAACAGAATGTGGGTGTAATAAATAAAAAGAAAAGAAAAGTCTGTTGACCACCCTTTTTAGGTAAGGTGTGATTTGAAAAATGTTATTTACTAATGTATTAAAATATCCCCAGCAGGTCGCCTGCATTATTTGCAGCAGAGGACAGAGCTATGTGATTGGAACCGTGTAGAAGCAAGTGATCAACACTGTCCTAAGATGAATATTTCAGGAAGCAGTTGTGGAAGTCCAAGCTCCGCTGAGAGTCTTGCTCCTGGTGACTTATTTAAGGAACTGTGGACAAAGCTGAAAGACTGTCATGACAAAGAGCTGCAAGGTAACAACGTTATTACATTACACTTCCCTCAAAGGGGTTGTCCGAGATAATGGAAACGCCTTTAAATAAGTCCTACTCCCCAGTCATGCTCCAGTCCTCACCACCGGTGTTTGATTTCCTGGCTGCAGTGGTGACGTCCCATACACACTAGTCACCACTGCAGACAATTACTGGCCTCAGCAGTAACGTCCCATATACTGTTGAGCGTGGTGACCTGGTGTGTACGGGATCTCACAACTGTAGTCAGGTAGATAACATCGGACTGCATGATCGGAGCTAGACGTTGGAAATGGTAGAGGAGAAAAAAAATGAGACTGTTTACTGCTGCTGTCGCCCCAGTTTTTATTTATCTCGGACATCCTCTTTAATACTTTGCTGTCATTGGACAAAGACTTTATTGTTTTAATCACGTTTCTTAGAGAAATGTTGGTGATATTTTAAATTTTCTGTGTTCCTATGTATATTTAAAAATCCTGCTGTTTTCTCATGGGCCACTAGGCCTAATAATAGGCATCTCTTCTTGATCTGAACAGTCCTCTCACTGTGATTCCAGGCAGGACGGCATTGGCACCTTTTTCTATGGGTGCACAAATAAACAGACAGCAAACCGTGTGTTGTCCGCATCCGTATGTCTACTCCGCTGTCCCGCAAATAGATCCAACATGTCCTATCCGTGCCTGTTTTGCGTACAAGAATAGGCATTGTTACAATGGGGTCCGCAAAAAAATGGATGTCACACGAACGTAATCCATATGGCTCCTGTAAGGCATGTCTCGAAGTGCTGTTAAGAACAACACAGGCAAGATGGCCGTCCCCATAATCTTGTTCAGGAAATAGAATAACACAATCTAGAATATGAAAATAATAATAAAAAAGTCACTATCTGCTTTTAACTTGCAGAAAAAGTATAGGTGCATTACTGAGGCCAGTGATTGGGGCTTCTGCTGTCTGTATTGAGCTGCTTCAGCCCCCCCCCCCCATCCCTTTTGTTTTTGGTGGCTGCTGCAAGCAACTTTTCTAGGGGGTTTCAGAAGGATAAGTCATCAATATCAAAAAGGCGGAAAACCCATTTTATTTTTTTATTTTTTTCTTCAATTGGACGTCACACTGCCGTTCATGCAGCTGAAGATTTCAGAACAGTGTCAAGAAGGGACATGTCCCTTCTTGGTGTGGTTTCGACATGGAAATCCAGCTGGAACTGTGAAGGTGTGTCCATCTTAGGCCTCGTTCTCATCTGTGTTATGAGCTCCACCAGTTTGTTACGGCAGAGGAACAGACTGCTGGCGTTCATTATATTACCACCATGCACCGCCTGATCCCACTTGGGCGGGGATCTGACTGTTTTCCGGCATATATGCCGGTTTTGGCTGGACAAAAAATGCTGCATGTAATTCTTTTTTGTCCATCTGAAAGCCGGCATATATACCAGACAGAGCACAGCGCAGATGTGAACCCAGCCTTAGGCTACTTTCACATCAGCGTTTTCCTTTCCGCTATTGTGAGCCGTCATTGGAGGAAAACTCTTCAGTTTTGTCCTCATTTATTGTCAATGGAGACAAAATGGAACTGAGTATTGTAGCGGTGTTTTTGAGTGCGTCATGGGATTCTGATAAAAACGGACACACAAAAAATGGATCAGGAACCCATTGACTTACAATGGTTTTAGCGCCGGATCAGTCTTGTTCATTTGGGATATAATACAACCAGGTCCGTTCTGAACAGATGCAGACGGTTGTATTATATACTGGATGCGTTTTGCTGAACCCATGATGGATCCAACAAAAACGCAGATGTGAAAGTATTTTTAGCATATTCACATACCATTGGAATGTTTTAAGCAGGAGGAAAAATGTGTGACCTTGTTCCTCCACTGAGGCCTCATGCAGGTGCACACTTTGCCGCACTCTTGTTTTACATTTTCCCATGACTTTAACAGTATGTGTAACCTAATACTGCATGCATTGACACCTCATTACATTTCGAATACTGCCGAGCATATTTAGTTTACGGTACATCTCTACAGTTTGTTTTTCAGATGTGGTCGCCAGTTTCTTTTGGTGCAATGCTAATACTTTATATTAATCATATTATCTAAAATACCATCACTAGAGCCAACCTTGTGCTACTCCTTTCAAATAATTGCTGGTAGTTTATAAGATCTGTATTTAACCTCTTCTTGACCCAGCCAGTTTCCTTTTTCATATTTTTCCTCCATGCTTTCCAAGAGCCATAATCTTTATATTTCTCCTTCGATACAGAGGTATGAGGGTGTATTTCGCAGAATGAGTTGTACTTTTAAGGTTTACATGTACTCTGCGATTTTGGCCGCGACACGCCTCGCGCCCAAGTATTGCAGTATAGCAGGGCTGCCATAGGAATGAATGAGGTTGCAGTGTGACTCGCAAGTTTTTCTGAAGTCGTGACACGCAAATCGCAAAAAATCCAGATGTTGCAGCCAAAATCGCCATTTCGATGTACCCTGAATGGCACCATTGAATGTTCAGTTTCAGTACATATAATGTATTGAGAAATGGCAAAATTATTTGTGGGGTGGAATGGTAAAAAAACACACTTCTACCATTGCTTTTTGGGGTTTTATTTTTGAGCCCTATACTGTGCAGTAAAAATTACTTCTTTCCATGGGTCTGTCCAATTTTGTGTTAATACCACATTTATATAGTTTTTATGTTTTAGTACTTAGTACAGTCCTGATCAAAAGTTTAAGACCACTTGAAAAATGGCAAAAAATCATATTTAGCATGGCTGGATCTTAACAAGGTTCCAAGTAGAACTTCAACATGCAACAAGAAGAAATGAGAGTGAGACAAAACATTTTTTGAGCATTCAATTCATTGAAAATAACAATTAAACTGAAACAGGCTGTTTTTCAGCTGATCCAAATTTTAGGACCACATGCCTTTAAAAGGCCAAATCTGTGCAAAGATGTGGATTCATTGTCATTTTCTGTCAGGTAGTCACACGTTGTGATGACAAAGGCAAAAAAACTCTCCCTTTTTGAACGTGGTCGGGTTGTTGAACTGCATAAGCAGGGTCTCTCACAGCGCGCCATCGCTGCTCAGGTGGGACGCAGTAAGACAGTCATTTGGAATTTCTTAAATGATCCTGAGGGTTATGGAACAAAAAAGTCAAGTGGAAGACCCAAAAAAATTTCATCAGCACTGAGCCGGAGGATCCAATTGGCTGTCCGTCAAGACACTGGACGATCCTCGACCCAAATTAAGGCCCTTACTGGTGCTGACTGCAGCCCCATAACCATCAGATGGCATCTGAGACTGAAGGGCTTCAAAAACAAAAAACGTCTTCAAAGACCTCGTCTCCTTGAACGCCACAGAACTGCTCGTTTGGACTTTGCAAGAGAGCACCAAACATGGGACATTCAAAGGTGGAAGAAAGTTTTATTCTCTTAAGAGAAAAAATTTAACCTTGATGGTTTCCAACGTTACTAGCATGACAAGCAGATCCCACCTTAGATGTTTTCTACGCGCCACAGTGGAGGGGGCGCCATAATGGTCTGGGGTGCTTTTTCCTTCAGTGGAACAATGGAGCTTCAGGAAGTCCAGGGGCGTCAAACGACTGGCCCATCCTGCGTGTTCCCCTGATCTAAATCCAATTGAGAACCTTTGGGGATGGATGGCAAGGGAAGTTTACAAAAATGGACAACAGTTCCAGACAGTAGATGGCCTTCGTGCGGCCGTCTTCACCACTTGGAGAAATGTTCCCACTTGCCTCATGGAAACGCTTGCATCAAGCATGCCGAAACAAATTTTTGAAGTGATAAACAATAACCGTGGAGCTACTCATTACTGAGTTCATGTTTTGGAAGTTGGATTTCTGTTTTGGGGGGGGGTTTAGTTTTTTTTTGGATGTGTGGTCCTAAACTTTTGATCAGCTGAAAAACAGCCTGTTTCAGTTTATTCGTTGTTTCCACCTCATCACCACGACGTCCACGAGGAGATTGAACCCTGACCTCTGTAGGGGCAGGAACATAGAGAGCGTTTAAATCCCCCTCCCAGCACCAGTGTTTTCCTGTCCCTACAGAGGGCAGGGGCAGAGAGAGTCTCCCCGCAGGGAGATGAAGTTGATGCCATTCCGAAAAAACACCTCTGGTTACCTGGTGTTCCCCTGCCCTCCTGCGGTCTCTGTACTAATGCTGGGCAGGGGGTGATGTGGTAGGCCTCGCTCCGTTACTGTACGTGAGCCTGCTCCTCGGTCGCGATCTCCCGCCGGGCCTCCAGGGCTGTAGCCGGGCTGTGCGCCGTAGCGCTTCAGGTATGCGGCAGACGTCACTTCCGGTGGACGGAGGAAGTGACGTCTTTAGGATGTGTCTCCTTTAAAACATCGGCACAGCACATGGAAGTGCCGAGCAACAAGCTGTTGTGTGTGCCGACATGTCTGCGGAACCCCGCTCCCCAGGAGACCCCTCCGTGCCGCCTGCTGTAAGTTCCCCTGTGGGGAAAGCGCTTTTGCCCTGTTACTGTGTCTGCACTGTTTTCAGGTTACCTGCCATTGATCCTCCTCCACTCTTCAGGCTTGGGGATTACATACTTTTCTATTTATGTACAGTACAGACCAAAAGTTTGGACACACCTTCTCATTCAAAGAGTTTTCTTTATTTTCATGACTATGAAAATTGTAGATTCACACTGAAGGCATCAAAACTATGAATTAACACATGTGGAATTATATACATAACAAACAAATGTGAAACAACTGAAAATATGTCATATTCTAGGTTCTTCAAAGTAGCCACCTTTTGCTTTGATTACTGCTTTGCACACTCTGGGCATTCTCTTGATGAGCTTCAAGAGGTAGTCCCCTGAAATGGTTTTCACTTCACAGGTGTGCCCTGTCAGGTTTAATAAGTGGGATTTCTTGCCTTATAAATGGGGTTGGGACCATCAGTTGCGTTGAGGAGAAGTCAGGTGGATACACAGCTGATAGTCATACTGAATAGACTGTTAGCTGTTTTTTTCTTGCCATAATACAAATTCTAAGTAAAGAAAAACGAGTGGCCATCATTACTTTAAGAAATGAAGGTCAGTCAGTCAGCCGAAAAATTGGGAAAACTTTGAAAGTAAGGGCTATTTGACCATGAAGGAGAGTGATGGGGTGCTGCGCCAGATGACCTGGCTTCCACAGTCACCGGACCTGAACCCAATCGAGATGGTTTGGGGTGAGCTGGACCGCAGAGTGAAGGCAAAAGGGCCAACAAGTGCTAAGCATCTCTGGGAACTCCTTCAAGACTGTTTGAAGACCATTTCAGGGGACTACCTCTTGAAGCTCATCAAGAGAATGCCCAGAGTGTGCAAAGCAGTCATCAAAGCAAAAGGTGGCTACTTTGAAGAACCTAGAATATGACATATTTTCAGTTGTTTCACACTTGTTTGTTATGTATATAATTCCACATGTGTTAATTCATAGTTTTGATGCCTTCATAGTCATGAAAATAAAGAAAACTCTTTGAATGACAAGGCGTGTCCAAACTTTTGGTCTGTACTGTATGTGTTCAGCTAAGGAGGCTCAGAAGAAAGTCAGGAAGCCTGCTAAATGTGTATCCCGTTTTAAGCGACTTCCGGACAATTACCGCAAGAGATTATGTAAAGATTGTATCTCTAGCGTTATACGTGAAGAACAGCCTTCCTTAATTGAGGAGCTTAGATCTATGATACACGAGGAAGTTAAAACCTCCTTATCCCAGCTCTCCTCCTTACCCAGGGACCTGCCTCCATCTAAAAGACAGAGGAGGCCGTCTTTTTCTTCCTTGGATTCGGAAGAGGTTGTGGAAAACGCTTCATCCTCCAGACCCTGGGAGGATGAGGAGGCTTCCTCTGATATAGAAATCTCTGAATCAGACAGAAGATTTTGTTTCTCCTCGGACGAGATGCCAGACCTACTAAGGGCAGTCTGAGCCACTTTGGGGGTAGAAGAAGCTCCAAAAGCTCATTCTGTGCAGGACGAGATGTTCGGGAGATTTTGTGTTAAGAAGACCCTGGTCTTCCCGATCAATGAAAATGTACGCGACATGGTGCTCAATGAGTGGTCAAATCCCGAGAAGCGCGTGGGGGTGTCCAAGTCCTTCAGGAATCGTCTGTTGTTTGATCCAAATGAATGTAAAATTTTCAATGAAACACCAAAAATTGATGTACAAGTAGCAAAAGTTAATAAAAAGACTGCCTTGCCTTTTGAGGACGCCTCTTAGTTACGCGACCCCATGGACAGAAAGGCGGATAGCCTGTTAAAAAAAATCTTGGGAGGCCGCTATGTTTTACCTCAAATCTAATATTGCTGCCACCTCGGTGGCAAGGTCCATGGGGTTGTGGTTGAACGACTTGGAGTCTCATATTAGGGACAACACCCCTAGAGAAGAAATCTTAAGGTCCCTTCCCTTACTAAAATCCGCCACGGCATTCATGGCAGATGCCTCGGCAGATTCCGTCAGATTCGCTGCTAAAGACGCCGGCCTCTCCAACGCGGCCCGCCGGGCTCTGTGGATGAAATACTGGTCAGGAGATAACACCTCAAAGATGAAGTTATGCTCCATCCCGTTCTCGGGGGGGGAGTACGTCTTCGGCCCTGTATTAGACCGGATTTTAGAGAAAGCAGTGGATAAGAAAAAGGGCTTCCCGGAGGAACGACCCTATAAAAGAAAATTATCCCTTTCGTTCCCCCACCAGCCAGAATATGTCCTTTAGGGATAAAGGGAAGTCGGGGCGTTGGAGCTATCCTAAAGGGGGCAGGAGGAGAGGTACCCCTCCCTCTTCCCAGAACAAATCTTCTGACAAACAATGACGCCAAAGTAGGGGGGAGATTGAAGGATTTTCTGGCTCCTTGGGAGTCCATTACTCCGAACCCTTGGGTCCGGGACGTCATAAAATTCGGATACCAGAACGAATTTTCTCAATCTCCCCCAGACCGCTTCATTGTAACCAACCCGAGCTCTTCCAATGTACGCAAGAAGATCCTGCAGGGAATTCAGAACCTTCTAGATATGGATGTGGTAGTCCAGGTACCATCAACACAGCTAGGACAGGGGTTCTACTCAAATCTCTTCCTGGTAGAAAAGAAAGACGGTTCATTTCGCACCATCATAAATCTAAAGACCCTGAACAGGTCTATAGTATATCGGAAATTCAGGATGGAATCCCTAAAATACCTGATACCATTAGGGAGAGACGCTCTGATGTGTACAGTAGACCTACGGGATGCTTACTATCACGTCCCAATCCATCCAGACTTTCGGAAGTTTTTAAGATTCGCCATTTAAGATCACAGGGGAGTAACCCTTCACTTCCAGTTTACGGCCCTTCCCTTTGGGATATCATCTGCTCCCAGAGTCTTCACGAAACTAGTGGTCGAGATGGTGCCCTTCCTGAGACACAAGGGCCTGGTGATCGTACCATACCTAGATGACTTTCTCCTGATTGAAAACTCGGAGAGCCAGCTCAAAACAGACCTAGTAACCTTCCTGTCTCTCATTCAGGATCTAGGGTGGTTGGTAAACCAGAAGAAATCAAATTTTCTACCTTCCAGCACAATCCAGTTTCTAGGGGTCATCCTGGATTCCCGGGTTCAACATACATTTCTCCCACCAGACAAGATCAGAAACCTTCAATTAAAGATCTGACGGTTTCAGAACAGGAGGTCTTGTCCCATAAGGGAAGCCATGAGCCTTCTGGGTCTCCTCTCGTCCTGCATCCCTTCTATCCCCTGGAGTCAATCGCACTTCCGATCCCTCCAGTCGTGGTTTCTCCGAATCTGGAACAGGCAGCAGGGTTCTCTAAATCACAAGGTGCTTATTCCTCCAACAGTAAAAGCCCCCCTAGACTGGTGGACGAGCGCAAACAACCTGTCCTTAGGAGTTCCTTGAGAAAAGACTCCCTACATCCAAGTCCTAACAGACGCAAGCGAAAAAGGATGGGGAGCGAAAGTGAGAGATCATTATTTTCAGGGTTCCTGACTGCCAACAACTCGCTCTCAATCCTCCAACTTCAGAGAGCTGAAAGCGGTTTGGAAAACTTTGAAAGCAGCAGAGGACCTACTCGAGGGCCTGCATGTGAAGGTCCTTTCCGACAACACTACAACAGTAGCGTACCTCTCTCACCATGGAAAGACGAGATCAGGAAAGCTGATGTTCGTGGCAGGGAAGATCTTCAATTGGGCGGAGTCCCACGTAAGATCCATCTCTGCGATTCACCTGAAGGGAGCACTAAACGTGGAAGCAGACTAGCTCAGTCGACAGCTAATGGACCACACCGAATGGTCTCTAAACCAGGTTGTGTTTCAGATGCTAATAGACAGATGGGGCACCCTTCAAATAGACTTGTTCGCCTCAAAGAAGAACACAAAGGTACCAACGTTCTGTTCCCTGAATCCACGAGACAATCCCTGGGCGCTGGACGCACTCACGATACGGTGGGATTGGAACCTCTGTTATGCATTTCCACCCCTGCCTCTACTTCCCAAGATAATCCAGAAGCTCAACCAGGAAGATACAACCCTAATATTAATAGCCCCTTATTGGCCTAAGAGGAGCTAGTTCCCTTCCCTAAAGAACCTATCAGTAGAGAACCCGTGGCCTCTCCCATCCAGGAGGGACCTTCTTCACCAGTGGCCAATCTTACACCCAAACCCGGGTTTCCTCAAATTATCAGCTTAGATCCTGAGGTCCAGATGTTGAAATCACAAGGTCTCTCTAATTGGGTAATCTCTACCCTGAAAGCAAGTAGAAAGAAGGTCACCTTCTCGATCTATCTGAAAATTTGAAAGAGGTTTTGCTCCTGGATCGGTAACCCTGCCTCGAACTTAGAGCCTCCTAACTTTCAGAAAATCCTAGAGTTCCTCCAGCATGGTCTCGAGCTAGATCTTAGACCTTCCACCTTGAAGGTACAAGTCTCCGCCCTAGCTTGTTTCTTCGATCAAGATCTAGCCAACCACAGGTGGATTAGAAGATTTATGAAAGCAGCTTCTCGGCTCCGCCCTTCTCTAAAATCCCAGATCCCTAACTGGGACCTAAATACAGTGCTCACAGGCCTGACACTCGCCCCTTTTGAGCCCCTGTCAGATTGTTCCACTAAGCACCTATCTCTAAAAAAACGCTTTTCTTGTTGCCATCACATCCGCAAGAAGGCTAAGTGAAATTCAAGCCCTATCAATACAAGAACTATATCTCCGTATCACCGAGGATAGAATTATTCTTAGGCTAGATCCCGGTTTTCTTCCTAAAATGGTATCCGATTTCTACCGAGACCAGGAGATAATTTTACCTTCCAGTAGAGAGTCCAGTTTCCATTCACTAGATGTAAGACGCTCAGTTTTACGGTACCTTGAGGTTACAAAAGAATTCCGTAAAACCAATAGCCTCAGGTAAGAATAAGGGTCTAAAACCTTTCAAGTCTTCTCTAGCACGATGGATTAGAGATTCTATTTCTCTTTGTTATGAAATCCAGGGCCTTCCTTGCCCCTCAAACCTAAGAGCCCACTCTACCCGAGCTATGTCCTCTTCCCAGTCCGAGAGGGCCGAAGCTTCTCTAGAGGACATCTGTAAAGCTGCCACATGGTCCAGCATTCACACCTTTTATGAAACACTATAGACTAGATTTATCTAGTAGTTCAGACTTGTCTTTTGGACATAAAGTCCTTCAGGCGGCCCCCCCCCCCCCCCCCCCCTAGTTTATAATTTTTTATATCTCCTCGTGGCCGTCGTGGTGATGAGGTGGAAAGCCGGAATTAGACTTACCGGTAATTCAGTTTCCACGAAATCACCACGATGGCACATATATTCCCTACCCTAAATTTGGTCCTGAGCTTGGAGGTTATGAAGTAATATCCTCTTGACTTATTTTTTTTTTCACCACCTTTGTTTCTGTCTCTGTAATTTTGGACACGCTGGTGCTGGTGGTGGGAGGGGGGATTTAAACCCTCTCTCTGTTCCTGCCCCTACAGATGTCAGGGGTCAATCTCCTCGTGGCCGTCGTGGTGATTTCGTGGAAACTGAATTACCGGTAAGTCTAATTCCGGCTTTTCATTAAATTGAATGCTCAAAAAATGTTTTGTCTCACTCCCATTTCTTCTTGTTGCATGTTGAAGCTCTACTTGGAACTTTGTTAAGATCCAGCCATGCTAAATATGATTTTTTTGTCACAATTGGCCTTAAACATTTGATCAGGACTGTATTAGTATTTTATTGGATTTTTTATTTTTATTTTTTGTATATTTTTATGGCCTTCCGAGACAATTGAACCTGCGATGTAATAGGAGCAGCAGCGTGGCAGTCCTGAGGCCCTCACTATGCCCTGGGCTGCAATGACAATGATTGGTACCCCACAATTGCATCGCGGGGAGGCTGATCTGGCGACACAGCCGGAATGGAGCGGGCTCAGCTTCTGTAGGCCTGACGAATGCCAAAAGAGTGTCTATTTGGCATCCGTCCTATAAATTAAATATAATGTATAGGAGAGTATAGTTTTCTGCACTTTTCTATACTGATGGCATGGGGGTGTACAGTGGCACGTGTTGTGACTTTAGGTTCGGCATGATGTCATCAAAGGGGTAGATTTATCAAAACTGTCTTAAAGGGAATCTGTCACCTCCAGAAACACCTATTAAAGGGGTTGTCTCACTTCAGAAAGTGGCATTTATCACTTAGAGAAAGTTATTACAATCCACTTACTAATGTATTGTTATCCATATTGCTTCCATTGCTGGCTGGATTCCTTTTTCCATCACATTATACACTGCTCATTTCCATGGTTACAGACCACCCTGTAATCCAGTAGTGGTGGCCGTGCTTGCACACTATAGGAAAAAGCACCAGCCTATATGCCCTCCCATGGTCCCAGCCACAAGAGAGTCTGGTGCATTTTCCTATATTGTGCAAGTACGACCACTACTGATGGATTGCAGGGTGGTCTGTAACCATGGAAACGAGCAGTGCATAATGTGATAGAAAAATGAATCCAGACAGCAAAGGAAGCAATATGGATAATAACAATACATTAGTAAGTGCCTTCTATTAACTTTCTCTACATGATAAATGCCACTTACTGAAGTGAGACAACCCCTTTTAAGAACACCTAGTGCTGACTCCAGATCAGTAATTTGTATGTCGATACTAACCCCTATTCCTCGCTGTGCACCCACAAAGCGGCCATGGAATGCATAGGGAGGACTTTTCCTGGAGTCCTCTCCATCACGTGCACAGGAATCCTCTCAATGCACTCCATGGCTGGTTTGCTGGCACACAGCGGGGAATGGAGGTGCATATCAACATTCCCTTGCCGGAGGTGAAAGATCTCTTATAAAGAAGGCTGTGTTTTTGGTCGCTAGGCAACCAATCACAGCTTTCATTTTTCTAAAGCAAAATATGAAATGAAAGCTGAGCTCTGGTTGCTATGGGCAACAAAGACTGCTTTTCTTTAAGGCGGTCTGGATAAATGAGGCCCGGTGTCTCAGGTTGTTTTTCTTGTCCTTGGCCTGCATGTTTTCTTGCTTACATCCTTGTAATAGTCATCCTGCATCTTGAGTCGCGTTCTTCCTTGCCTCTAACAGTAATTATACTTTTGCTTTTGCTTTAGAGCTTCTAATGAAAATTAACAAGTTGAAGACACAAAGATGTTTGTAAGTCTGAACAGCGTGAAATGTTTTTATACGTTTGTATAACTTGTGACCCTTTTTATACTCCATCCATAGTATTTTCTTTCTTATGTACAATTTACAGGTCCAGATCCACCTCTGAACTGGGCAGTCTTGGCAGGCAACAAGACCACATGGTTTCCTGCTGGACTACAGATCCCAGCAATCTGCTGTCCTGTGGATCTATTAGCAGCTATTCATTAAGTGCAGATCATATGACTCACCAGAAGTTTCTAGTAATCAGCAGTATGTCCATCCTGTAGACTATGGGTACAAACAAAAAGTTGTGTAGACTGGCAAAAAATATTATAATGTAATAAGCCACATTTATATAAATCTAGGGATTTATAAATGGTTTCCCGTAATGAAGTCAGTCCTACTTCTGCGGATGAGTCATTTGTGACTTAATGCATACCACACAAATTCCTGCAGACTCTCGACAAGCGGCCCATTGTAGATACAATAGCTGTATATAGGCATTCTTGTTCTCACTGACCCCTGCTGAATACCTGAGGTTTAATATTTCAGCGCTGATAACCAGTGCGACAATGAACGCCTTATGTTTTTTCAAGCTTTCCCATTGAATCTAATGATCTCTGAGACTGGGTCACAAGCCACGATTGCCAACGCAGTTCTTTGCCAAATTGTCACTCGCTTTACATGCAGCAACATTCAAATGTATAAGCTGTAATATTTTTTTATTAAAATATATATGATATGCTATTCATTCTGATAAGTGATTTAAAGTATTGATGCAATCCGTCAGGGGACATAACAGGTCCTCTTTAAACATACCTTCACCTCAGGAGTGCTTAGCTGATATACCGTATATTGGTGTATTGCTTATATTTCCATTCCCCATTACAATTAACAGTATTACTATAGCAGCAGGCTGCATACTGCGGTTCATTTATTAGGTCTAGAGTAGATTCTCCCATAGCCCACCTTCCTCATAATCATTTTTCTAATAATTTTGGCAAAGTAGATGTAACAGTGGATCTGTACTTCAGTGGGCATCTTTTTATTTCCACATAAGAGTGGTATTGTACCAATATATAGGATTACCCTTAGTGTTGACTCCATATAGTAAGTTTAATAAAGTGTGTGTGTGCATTGTGTAGATTATATCGTGTCCTTTTACACGGTCCGACAATCTGGCCAACTCTCAAGGATGAGTTTTTGTGGAAACACTCGTTCCCGATAATTGTCCTGTGTATAAGGTGCCTGCGATAACCTGATGAAAAAGCAAAGACTCGTTTATTGGGAGATGGTGTCTTGGGCCAGCACCTAAAATCATAATTTTTATGCTGCAGATCAGCCTGTGTAAAAGGAGATCTGCTGCCCAGAAAAATGAACCTATATGGGACAAGCGGTCGCTGTATCAGTGGCTCGCCCCCTTACACAGGAGACGATTGCGTCATGTAAATGCAGCTGTCATGTCCTTGTTTTGTATGCTCCTGATAATTGCCGGCTAAATCAGTTTATTTTGTCAGTAGCTCTCATTTTTACTTTTCATTCAATAAGAATTATAGTATCATTTGAGAAGTAAAATACACAAGTATTTTTGTCTAAACAGGGATGCTCAGAGACTTGAAGAGTTTTACACTAAAAACCAACAGCTAAGGGAGCAGCAGAAGGCACTCCATGACACTATCAAAGTCCTTGAAGACCGGTAAGGAGTATTGTTTTTTACTAATATTTTACATTTTTTTTATTTTTCTAAAGACATGCACAGAGAGGACTTCTTTTTACAAGTTGGTTTAACCCCTTCCCGACCAGCGCCGTAATAGTACGGCGCAGTGGGACGTGACTTGCCGCCCAGCGCCGTACTATTACCGTGTGCTGATCGGGCAGGTGTGGCATTTCTTAATCTTATATGTGTAGCTTCTGTGCTGATGATATAATTATTTTTCCTCTTTGAACCAGGTTACGGGCTGGGCTTTGTGACCGGTGTGCAGTAACAGAGGAGCACATGCGGAAGAAGCAACTGGAATTTGAAAATATCAGACAACAGAACCTAAAACTTATCACAGAACTTAGTAAGAATATGATTTCCTTGTTTGGTATATTATTTTATATAGTGTAATATACACCCTAAACCCTTCAAGACCCTGCAATTTTCTGGTTAAAAATATTTCCATTCACATAGCTGTATGAGGGCTTTTGAAGCTGGAAAAAAATTGCAAATGGGGTGCAATTGGAAAAAAATGGCAATTCTGTTTTATGAGTTTTGTTTTTTCTGTTTCCTATATGGT
Organism: Bufo bufo; assembly: GCF_905171765.1. Taxonomy (NCBI): domain Eukaryota; kingdom Metazoa; phylum Chordata; class Amphibia; order Anura; family Bufonidae; genus Bufo; species Bufo bufo. Next base: position 158,688,222 of record NC_053393.1, on the reverse strand, counting down.
AAAACTGACCTGTTCCCTTCATTCTCCAGGTCAGTACGATCACAGCCATATCACATTTATATAGTTTTTTTTGTATTCTAATACCAAAAAAAATAAAATGTTTGAGGGCTTATTTTTTTGTGGGACAATTTAGTTTTTATTGATACCATTTTAGAGTGCATATGAATTTTTGATCACTTTTTATTCCATATTTTTTGGGAGGTGAAATAACAAAACTGCGGATTTGCCATTTAGATTTTTTTTTCCTGTTACTGCGTAGCTCAGAGGAGCTGTGGCAGGGCTCAGCTTCTGGGCAGGCGCCATGTTTAAAGACCCAACTTGTGCCATACCTGTACAGCAGAGATCAAAAAGGGGTTAAAGCTACAGGGTGCATTTTACAGGTTAAGGCCGAATGCACGCGGCCGAGAGCGGTCCGTGGTATGCCGGGCTGGATTCCTGTTCAGAGCAGGAGCGCACGGCGTCATTGGTTGCTATGACGCCATGCGCTTCATGCCGCCGCTGCACTACAGTAATACACTATACGAGTAATAATGTTTTTTTTTTTTTTTTGTTAAAGGCTGAGTGGCATAAAAAAGGTCATACTCTCCTCTGCCGATTTGCCTCCATCTTCAGTTCCTACTCTCAATGTTCTCGCTGTTGACACACAGGAAATGCTTCTTAGCTTCTAAGTCAACGCACAGGGAATGCCCACTGAGCCAGGCACTGGTTGCAGTGGTGACCTTCCACAGCCATTGATTTGGCATCTCCTGTCTGTCCAGTCTAACGTTATTTCATAGGGATTTACAAGAATCCACAGAACTTATACCTGCCATTTTACCAATATTCTGTAAAGCCACACCAGTGATATCCGCATGGGAGAAAAGGGCATTCAGTGCAGTACGTCACTTTCCAGGAGTAAAACAAAAAAAAAAGATAGCTTTTGAACTACGATATTATTGTAATATTTTAAATAATATACTGTCCTCATTTGTCAGATTGGAAGTGATTTTTATTGCGGTTCAGGATGCCTTCTATCCTTACCTAATGTTTATAAGCGTCCATGCAATGACTGAATAATCTAGATTGTGCTGCAACATGTTCTTTAATGTCTTGCTACAGTGGATGAGAAGAACACACTGCAGGATGAGAACAAGAGGCTTTCCGAGCAACTTAAGCACTTGCAGAAGGCGGCTCAGTGAGTATTCCGGTCAAGTGTTACACTTCAGGCATACATACAGAACCTTGCTTTCTAGAGATTGTATCAGATATAATGTTATCCAAACTCTTCAATTCAAATTTTTTATAATCTTCACTGCCAAGGGAAAATTTTCACACCTTTGACATCCACAAATGAAATTTGAATGATAAAAAAAAATCATTATTTACGCCACACCCTAAGCACTTTATTATCTTGGGGGCCTTTATGTAACTTTGCATCAAAGTGTAACATTTTGTAAGCATTGCATTAATTCTGAGGTTGGGTTCACACCTTTTATCATTCTACTGCTCTGCTCCATTAAAGAGGACCTTTCACTTGTAAAAACAATGTGAACTAAGTATGCTGACATATAGAGCGGCGCCCGGGGATCTCACTGCACTTACTATTATCCCCGGGCGCCGCTCCGTTCTCCCGTTATGCCCTCCGGTACCTTTGCTCTGTAAGTTATAGTAGGCGGTGTCTTCCCTTGTCCTGTGGGCGTCTCCTTCCCTTGTCCGCTCACAGCCTGGGAGAAAAAATAACGGGAGAACGGAGCGGCGCCCGGGGATAATAGTAAGTGCAGTGAGATCCCCGGGCGCCGCTCTATATGTCAGCATACTTAGTTCACATTGTTTTTACAAGTGAAAGGTCCTCTTTAAAGGGAACCTGTCACTGGGATTTTGTGTATAGAGCTGAGGACATGGGCTGCTAGATGGCCGCTAGCACATCCGCAATACCCAGTCCTCATAGCTCTGTGTGCTTTTATTGTGTAAAAAAAACTATTTTATACATATGCAAATTACCCTGAAATGAGTCCAGCGTGAAGGAGCCCAGCACTGCCCCGCATCCTCAGAATCTCCTCCTTGCTCCCCGACGTCAGAAAGCCAGAGCGCCATAATCTCGTCATACGCAAGCTAGCTCATTTTAGTTTTTTCACTCCGTGCCTTTCCAGGACCATAATTTTTTTTTTCTGTTCTGTTTACGGGACAAGTTGCACTTTCTAATTCCACCATTTAATATTGCATACAATATAGTGGGGAGCTGGAAAAAATGGGGAGGGGGGGGAAGAAATGCAATTCCGCAACAGTTTTATGGGTTTTGCTATTATGGTGCTCCCTATACAGTAAAACTGACCTGTTATTTTCATTCTCCAGGTCAGTACAAGTACGACGATACCACATATGTATAGACTTCTTGTGTTTTAATACTGAAAAAAAAACTTTTTTTGTAGTTATGTATACAGAGTTTTTTGAGGGCTCATTTTTTGTAGGGTGGTCTATCCTTTTTCATTGATACCATTTTGAAGTTTGTGACTTTATAGAATTATATATTTTTTTTTTCTTGTGGAAGTTCAAGCGATCAAAAAAATGGTGAATCTATTTGCTGTACAGGATAAATGTTTTTATATGTTAATAGTATGCACGTGTCGAGGCCCATGATGTTTTTTTTTTTTTTAATTTTGGAGAAAGGCGCATGATTCAAATTTTGGTATTTTAAAAATAAAATAAAATTTTTGACACTTTTTTGTAGTTCCCATAGAGAACTATAACCAGCAATCATCCGATTGCTTCTCTCATTAGCATTGGAGTCTATGAGAAATACACTGTATTCCTATTATCACCTCCATATGCCGTGGTCCCGGCATCTGAGCGTTTAAAAGTCTGTGATCGGCATTACCGCTGATCGCGGACTTTAGGGTGTCTGCTGTGTCTGTAAAGACCAGATGTGACGTACTGTCACGTCACATGTAGGGAAGGTGATAAAGGAAACCTTTTGCATGTGTTTTGTGCGGATAGGAGTGTGACACCATGAGTCTACAATATTGAACTTTTTCACAATATTCAAATTTTCTGAGTTACTGACTTTTGGGTTTTCATTGGAAGTAAGCCATTCAGGAAGCTGCTGAATTATGTATTCTAAGAAAACTGGACAAGGGTGTGACTTCTAATGAAGAGCCATCAGTGATTTTTGATTGAGATGAAATCTGGCAAGTTGACAATGTCCATTAAAGATAGTAATCCCCATGTGATGCATACTATTCTTATTATATCATTAATAGTTTAAGCATATATTAATCATCATTCAAATTTTACTTGTGTGTAACGCTTTGTCTGAAATATTCTTTAATATTTAGGTCAATGAAAAAGATGCCTGAAGAGGTTGTAGAAGGCGATGTTGATGATGGCATTATCCCTGATTCACCAGTCAATTCCTTTCCTCTAAATGTGGTCAGCAGGATGCGCAGGAAAAAGTCAAACAAACATGTGCGGTATACAGAGCACTCCCAGGATGAATCCAGTACATCAGAATGTGCAAATGGTAAGCGAGAGATCAAAAGGTATGACAAAGGATATGTCGTAAAGTACATCTGGAGATAGAACAGGAAACCTCTCAACTGAAAGCCCTAATTGACTCTCGTTGTTTGAGGGGAAAAAAATGTAAATGCAGTGTAACATTTTGCATGGGTTTGATCTATAAAGTCTATGGGTGTTTGAGTGCAACCACCCTTAAAGGGGTTGTCCAAGTTATGGAAAAAAGATATAGCACTGTAAATCCGATGGTCAGCGATATATAACTAAGCTAAGCAAGTTTTTGGCAAAAAAATATCTATTTCCTAATTTCCCTGGTTCTCTTCTGGCCCTTTGTTTACTTGCAATAAAAACAATAATCTGCCCCTTCTCCTGCACTGCTAAGGGAGTGAATAAAAGTGCTGCCCTGAGTGACATTTCTGCCTGCTGGGAGACTCGGCAGCATGTTGCATGTTGTATGTATTAGCCGTTCAATAACACTGCTAATACACACAGGATCTTCCCCCTACCTGCAATGCTCTGCAGAACTTCTCTTTCAGCTCCTGTGCCCAGCATTTGTTTCCTCACTGCCTGCAGCTACACAGTAAACACTTCAGCCCTAAACCTGTGCAGCTGAAGGGGTTAAGAATCCTGGGAGAGAGCAATAAGCAGCAGCTGACAGGGGGGCGTGGACAGAACAGTGACCTCTGGTGTACAGATCTCTCAGGCTTGTGCACCAACATTATCAGAGCAGGGAGAGAAGCTGACATCACAGGTCATGTGACCCTCGGGGAAATCTGAGAAACCAGCCACTGGAGATAAAGGGAGTTAATTGGAAAGCTGTTACATTGGCCTAGTTAGAAACAATAAAGAATAAAAAAATAACTCGGGCAACCCCTTTAAAGAGGTTTTCCAATGATTAATGTAAAAAATACAAATCCATCATCATATTGTACATGACAGTCAATTTCTAACAAACTTAGAACCAGCCCTGTATCTCGCATGGATTGAGAGATGTCCCCATTCATTGCTCTACTAAATCTATTTCAAGCTGCAGCTGGTGGCAGTTAAAAGATGAAACTGAGCATGTGCTTCCATCTTGGTGAGCAGGACATAGAAATTAGAAAAAGAGCAAACAGCAGGTGGCGCTATACAGACAGTTTGGTGAATAACTCACTAAATTTTTAATCACATGCAATTACAAAAGAATTCTGATCCAGGTGCTGGTTTGAAAAATGTAGATTATTTTTTGTGGGACAACCCCTTTAAATGGAGGGGATTGATGTTCACCAACAGAACAATAAAAAGTTCCATGGAGAACTAGATACAACTCACTCCCAAGTCTCACAAATATACTGTAATGTCCTAACAGTTTGCGTTAGATTCAACTGAGAAAGTGCACATCTCCCATGTCAACTGGTTTTATGGAGAAGCATGTGGTGGCAAGATTCCAGCAGGGCTGTGGAGTCGGGGCTATTTTGAAAAGGTTCCAACTCCAGCAAAAAATAAATAAAATCTATTTCTCGTGCACGGCATTGGGGGAAACGGCACCTTGGGTATATGTCCAACTACCACTAGGAGGCGACACTAGACATAAAAAAGTGTTGGCTCCTCCCCGTTGGGCTATACCCTCTCCACAGGCACTAGGCAGATCAGTCTTGTTCTAGTCAGGGCTGTGGAGTCGGTAGATAAATGCTCCGACTCCTCAGTTTTTGGTACTTCCGACTCCTCTGTATTTAATATGTGAATATATTTTATACATTCCTTGAAGGAAAGAAAGGCAACATACATGTCATTACCACAGAACTACTGGCTAGGAAGCTGCTGCCTTGTCCTTTGTGTGCTGATCTTCTGCTGAAGATAGGGCAGTGGGGGGATCCAGGAAGGGGAAGGGGCATTTATTGTTAAACACGATTTCCCTAGTAGAATTCCATAGTCATGTTTAAAGTTTAAGCTAACAATCTGAGTTTACAAGTTTTTATTGCCTTAGCTGAATGACAGCAGTTTTTCAAATGGTTTACAGCTTCAGTCTTGAGCTATTGACTATCCATTCCCTTCACTTATACAAGTGTCTCTAGTCCTGCAAAAAACATATTTACTTAATCAGTTATCAGTGAGAGGCTAGGTTAACCATGGGCGTTGCGTTCCCTGTAACAGCGGAACACAACACAATGGAAAGTATAGGTATTGCCGCTCCTTAACTGTGCGTTGCGTGCCATATAGTGAAGCATATGAAAAGCATGCTTCTTCATGGTCACTTAACGTGTTCGTTTTGCGGTAACATGACGCACTGCATGCATTGGCCTTCATTCTTACAGTAGAGAAGTACCGAATTTTTCGCAAAAGTGTGTGTGGGGGGGGGGGGGGGGAATAGCAGTGCGTCTTATGGGGCGAATGCTGCAACCGTCCGGTGAATAGGCTGAGAGGGAGGAGGGGCTGGGGCCGGCATCTGGTTCTGTAATGGCAGCGGGGCCCGGTGCAGTCACTGTATTCTACTACACCAGGCCCCGCTCACTGTAGTATACGGTAATCATATCTAACTTGTGGGTATTGTTAAAGTATTCCAATAATCTTAAATCTAGCGCTGTACTACTTACTGCTAACTTCTTGGCAGTCAGGAGGCCGGGTGGGCGCTCGTAGCGTAGCTCACTTCGTCACACGCATGCTCCGCCCACTTTATGAATGAAGCAGGCACTGGGCCCCGCTGCCATTACAGAAACAGATGCCGGCCCCCATTCACTACACAGGGACACTGTTATGGGGGGGGGGGGATCTGTGGATGACACATTAGATAAGATGCTATATATGTGTCATCCACAGATGCCCCATAACAGTGCAATCCACAGATGCCCCCACAATGATCCCCCATAACAGTGCCATCCACATATGCCCCCATAACAGTGCCATCCACAGATGCCCCCATAACAGTGCAATCCACAGATGCCCCCACAATGATCCCCCATAACAGTGCCATCCACATATGCCCCCATAACAGTGCCATCCACATATGCCCCCATAACAGTGCCATCCACATATGCCCCCATAACAGTGCCATCCACATATGCCCCCCATAACAGTGCCATCCACGGATGGGCCCCCATAACAGTGCCATCCACGGATGGGCCCCCATAACAGTGCCATCCACGGATGGGCCCCCCATAACAGTGCCATCCACGGATGGGCCCCCCATAACAGTGCCATCCACGGATGGGCCCCCCCATAACAGTGCCATCCACGGATGGGCCCCCCATAACAGTGCCATCCACGGATGGGCCCCCCATAACAGTGCCATCCACGGATGGGCCCCCCATAACAGTGCCATCCACGGATGGGCCCCCCATAACAGTGCCATCCACGGATGGGCCCCCCATAACAGTGCCATTTTTTTATTCCAATTTAAATCTAGTAGGAGTCGGTTCATTTTTTGCCGACTCCAGGTACCCAAAATTGACTCCGACTCCACAGCCCTGGTTCTAGTGTCCGTAGGAGGCAGACCTGACCTGACCTTTTTGTGCAGGTCATCCTGCTACTTTTTTATTTTATTTTTTCTTCAATAATTTTTTTATTTTTTCTTTCAATCGTGTTGAGTCCGCCGAGGGGGTGGTTATTGCTGCGCCTGAAGACGTCTGAGGGTGAGTATGTTCCCTTAGATTAGGGTCTCCCACCCTCCTCCCCGGGCCTGGACGCGTTCCCCCCCTCTCTTCCCTTCCCGGATACCTACATCTCTTAGCTGTATCCTGGCCCCAAAAGCCCCCTGGCCTTCCGTTTTTTTCCTCTTTGGGGGTCGCTTCTCTAGTTCTCTCCCCCACCTGGCCCCCGTTCGTCGCGGCAGCTCCCGAGCACAATCGCCGTTCATCCTCGGCCGCGCTCCACTAATTGAGGCCCTGGCTTTTTGGGCCTACTAGGCCGCAACTCCCCGTCCCCCTTTTTGAGCTTCCGGGGCTGCCCAATCCAGCTCCAGGTTCCCTGCTCTGTCTCAGAGGGGTGGTTCTTCTCTTGCTGCCGAATCCTTCTCTCACCGGGTCGCCATCTTGCTGCTTTCCTGCATGGGGCGCGCTGGGATACAGCTCCTGGGGTCTGGTAGGCAGCCTCTGGCTGAATTGCTCTGCAGGCTCCTTCCCCCCTCCCCTCTCAATTGCCTCATTCTCCTGCAGCCCTGCCACCTGATCTATAGCTGCTGCAGCACCTCTTGGGAACGTGGCATCCGGGGACAGATAGGACAGCCCTGCTGCTCTATGAGGGCCTCCTCTCCCAGCCTCCCTATTGGATCGCCACATATTTCACGTGCGTCCGTTGTCTACGGAGGTTTCCATGTGGTCGGCTTGTCGTCGTCCCCTCTCACCCTTTTGTGTAGGTCCCCCCTGAATGGGCTCCCTCCCTGTCGGACCATGGGAACCTTGCCTGGCTCGCCCAATCCCTGGCGGAGTCGCTGGAGCGCTACCTACCCAAATTGCGGTCTCCTCTCTCTCCCCCCCCCCCCCCCATAGGGTCCTCCCTGCAGATGGGCCACGCTCAGATACAGGGTCACGCAAGGGGTAGCCCACGGACCAACCTCGGGTGGTCTCAACTAGCTTCCACCCCTCCTCGGCATCCTCCGGGTCGCCCCAGGACAGGCCTGAGGCTGGTGACTAAGCCTTCTTTGTCAGTTGCCTCTGGGGACACCTCTGCACCGATTCCCTCGGAACAGAGCATCAGGCGGTCTTCCACCATGCAGAATCCCTCTGTGAGGTCAAGACAAACGTGCATGGTGGAACCTACCCTACCCAGGTTTGGTGCCCCTCTAGTGGACTTTCGGATGGCGCTCTCCTGCCTGCACAGGTAATTACCGCACAGGTAAGGCAGCCGACACCGTGCTTAGCAACTGGGACACCTACACGGTGTCTCTGGTACGTACGCCCTTGTAGACTGTACACGACAGACCTTCCTGGTTCCCCTATCCAGGGGCTATGTTCTAGGCAAGCTGATAATTCAGGCAAACGCCTCTTGTAGGATTGGTAACCCTTCTCGGCCTCTAAAGGTTCTTTTGTAGTGCCTGTACCAGAGAATACAGACCGGCTTCTATTGCAGTGGCGATTACCTCTGTCTGTTTCCAGCCGCCTTGTTACTTTCATAGGTAGAGTTCCTACACACTCCAGATGCTGTAGCCATTACTCCTGGCTGGCTCTATGGTGTTCCATGCAGCACTATTTCCCCCTACCGGGCGAGATATACAGGCCGCCTTCAATTGCCGTAGCAATTGCACCTGTCTGTTTCCAGCCACCTTGCTCCCTTCCCGGGTAGAGTACCTACACCATCTCCTGATGCTGTATCCAATATCCCTGGCAGGCTCTATTGTGTTCTGTGCGGCACTATTTCTCCCTTCCGGGCGAGATATAGAGGCCACTCTCAATTGCTGTAGCAATTGCCTCTGTTTGGTTCTAGTGGGCACCAGGCTGCCACCTTGCTTCTTTCATAGGTAGAGTACCTTCACTATCTCCAGAGGCTGTTCCCGTTGCTCCTATCTGGCCTTATGGTGTACCTTGCGGCACTATTTCTCCCTTACCGGATGACATATTGAGGCCACCTTGTATTGCCGTGGCCACTGCACCTAACTCATCATAGTGTGCACCAAACAGCCATCTTACTCCCTTCTTAGGTAGAGTTCCTGCACCATCTCTGATGCTGCAGCCGTTACACCTGTCTGGCTCTATGGTGTACTATGCGGCCCTGTTTCCCTCTTTTCAGGTGAAATAGAGGGCCTCCTTCAGTTGCCATTGCACTTACTTAATTGTGGTGTGCACCTGTCGTTCTTTGTGGTACTGTGCGGCCCTATTTTCCCCTTCCCGAGCGGAATATAGGTACCATTGCTAACGCGGCAGCCGTTGCACTTCTCTGGTCCTAGGGTGCACCATGCGGCCACATCGCTCTAATCTTAAATCTAGTACCTCTACCATCTCAAGATGCTGTACCCATTGAACCTGTCTGGTCATATCTCTACACTACACAGCCGTATTTCTACTTTACAGGTTGAGGACCTGTACCCTCCAAATGCGGTCGCATTCCCGGATGCTGTGGCTTTGTTTCCACTCTCCTTAGAGTGCAACATGCAGCCACTTTACCTCAGTTTTAGGCGTGTATTTTTAGTACCCACGTGCTGGGCCCTATGGTGCAATCTGTGGCCCATACAGTTTCTGTATTACTGGGTGCTTCCTTCCCCGGGCTCTAATCTGTGCTGCGGATGTTGGTTACTTCCCCTTTTGGTTCTTCCATACATCTGCCACTCCGTTACTGCCGTGCTCTATGGTCTCCTTTTACTTTCTCAAGGCACTGTCCACAACAGGCCATCCTGGTTCAGCATGTACATGGTAACCATATCTGGCAGGGGTGGGCCAGCCCAACCCCCATCTCCACCTTGTCAGTCTAGTGCTACTTCTGGTGTACCCAGTATATGGCTGATCTGTTCTGATCTGGTGGGTGGTCAACATACAACCACGCTCCCTACACCATGGCCAGGTGGTTGTTGGCTTTTGTGCTAGGGTTGCTATTGCCATCCCTATAAAATACTGCTGTCTGCTGCACTCCGCGTTCCCCATATTATAAAGGAGTATCCGCGTTGTTTTCTATTACAGGGCGGACCATTCCTGGTGGAGTACAGTGATCTCCACTGGATTTTCTACTTGTTGGGGTATGTAGCTTGGTGAGCACCGGCCGCTGCAGCAGTTTTTTTCGGCAATCACTGGATGTCCTCCGCCACACGGAATCCTTCTGGGGTCAGCGACATTATCCTCGCTGGACGTTCTCCCTGATGAGTCAGGGACAGAACCACTGAGTTCCACACACCTGCCTGGTAGGTGAATTTTCTGCTGATGGCTCTGGCATCGGACAGGGTTCTGTAGTTCCTTCTGGGTCCGGGTGTTCCCATATTCTCTGCTTAGTTGTACTATCTAACAGAGGGCAGTCCCCTTGAACCTTGCTATTGTCTGCGCCTGTCAGGTACTTTCTCCCTCTGGGAGTCTTCTGTATGTCGGTCGCAGCTGGTTTCTACATTTCGTGTAGTCACACCCGTTTCTTTTATAGCGACTTCGCCATTCCTTATGCATATGGGCGTCTGTTGTTTTAGTGGTACAACCCAAGCTGCTGTATTTGCCCTCCCCGGGACAATGTATGCAGATTGCTAGCCACTATTCTTAGAATGGCTAGTTGTGCACGGCCAATTCCTTCCCCTATGGTGGTTCTTTTAATTTTTTTCTTGGATATTCTGTTTTTTGTTGTCCTCTGGTGGTTCAGTTCCTGGTTCCTTGTGAGCCCATAGCGGGTACTCCTTTCTGGAGTCCCTGTCCCCGTTCATTTGACCACACAGATTCTGTATGATAATCGTTGTTTGGGAGGGGCCTGGGTTGATTGTTCCCCTTGTGGGTTCCAATAGCCTTGTGGACCTCTTGGGATTCGTGTCTATCTTCCCATCCTCCCACGTCAAGTACCTGGTGTTGAGTGGTTTAGTGCTACGGTTTGCATTTCCACCTTATGGTCTCCTTCGGGGGGGACTTCCTCCTGTTTGTAGAACCTTCCTCCTTAGACTGTTGGGAGTACTCCCCTTCTCCTCCCATGTCTCTCAGTCCAGTGTGTCCCTGCTGAGATTTCCTGGGCCTGCATCTCCCTGATACTTCATTTGCCCGGAGTTTCTCCGGTCTTGCGCTTCTCAGCGATATTTTGTTTTCAGAGGCTCATTCCTCGTCTCCTGGTTTTGGGATGCAAGTCTTATCTTTTCTCTTTTCCTGGCTTTTACTTACAACCCCCTCCCCTTCCAAGGGTTGGCGGTTTCCCTTAGCGCCTTTGGGATTTTCTCCTTTCAATAGGGCGCTTAACTTCTTCACCTGCTTAGCGGTGAGGGGAGACCTGCTCCCTTCACATGTGAGCCTTGCTATGGCTTCCCTCACTCGTTTGGCCTTCAGTGATTCCATGTTTCCTTGCTCGCCTGGCCTGTCCGGGGTTGGCCTCAGGGTGTTTGTGCTTTCGCCTGAGACAATTAGAATGTTAGGTAGCTCCAATACGCGGTGCTGTCCTACTTTCTCTCCAGCCTTCGGCTGAGCTGGGTGTTCCCCTTTGCCGCCTTCTTGCATTTGGCACGTTCTCCCAAGCATTTGTACTGGGGTGCTGGCAGTCTTCACTATGGCTTCCTTGGGGTTTCTCCCTCGTTATGAGGCTTCTTGCCTTTTCCGTGCTTTTCTCCTGTTGGGTCACATGGTTCTCCCGCACCTGTATGCCCAACCGGTGACATGGCTGTTCTTTTCCCACCCTCGGGGACTGCTTTGGGACGTCCCATGGTGCTGTGTCCCCCAATGCCATGCACGAGAAAATTTGATTTTTTTGTACTCACCGTAAAATCCTTTTCTCGTAGTAGGCATTGGGGGACACAGATCCCACCCTATGTTTTTTACTTCCGCTTCTACGGGCTGGTCTCTTGATCTTTCCCGGTACGGGAGTTGTTAGTTCCTTGCCTTTCTCCTCTCTCCTACTGCTTTTGGTACAAACTGATCTGGAGAGGGTATAGCCCAACGGGGAGGAGCCAACACTTTTTTTTATGTCTGGTGTCGCCTCCTAGTGGTAGTTGGACATATACCCATGGTGGTGTGTCCCTCAATGCCTACTACGAGAAAAGGATTTTACAGTGAGTACAAAAAATCCAATTATTGTATAGTGAAACTTTCTTAGGAAGCTTAGTTAATATTTCTGTTATATCAATCAAAGGCTCTTCTTTTATTGTCAGAGATGTTGCCCGTGTGGTCATTGCTTTGCCACCAACAGAGTAGTAGAGAGCGTGTTCTCTGCTCTCGGGGCATCCATGAAGGAGGATCTGACTAAGGCAATACATTTTTATGAGGACAAATTCATTCATTTCTTATTATTAAAAGCATAACAATCTTTTCCAGTTATTGCATATTTACTTACAAGAATTTAAAGAGAAACTGTCACTTAGTAAGCGTGTACAAAGCTGGTGACATGGCTACCTTTACTGTACTTGTCTATGGCTGCAACCTTCTAAAAAATGCTTTGTATGGTCACTGTAAAGGGTCAAAGAAGTGTGAATGAGGCACTGAAGTGCCCCTGCCTGCACGGTCTCTCGGAGCCCTGCTGAAAACCCACGCATGTGCCACTCTGGACCCGCACTTAGTGCGCACAGTCACTGACAAGTAAACTGTATGGCTCTGTCTATTGGCATGAAGGCTGAGAGAAGCGTTGGGCTGGGACACTTAAAGGGGTATGCCCATTTTTAAAAAACATTTCTGCTGGGCTCTCTCTGGCTTTCTTGCCCTGACCCAGGGACACCAGGAGGCCGTTAAGAGTTATGTAAACAGCATAGCTTCTGGGGCTATGCCATTTGCTCAACCCCCCCATTCAAGTCAATGGGAGTTACCAAATTGCGTAACTCCGCCGCTTTGGTTTTCTCCAGCCTCCCAGTGTCCCAATGGTTGAGGCCGAAGAGCCCTGCGGCCATGTTTTTCAATATGGGAATACCCTTTTAAGTGCCTTATTCACGCCTCTTTTCCCTGTTACAGTGGCAATAAAAAGCATTTTTTTACATAATTCCGGCCACTGACAAGTACAGAGGTTTATATAGTCTCACTGCTTTCATCCATATGCAGCCATGTCACCAGTTTGCTTTGTGTTTTCTAGGTGACACTTTACCTTAAGTTATTTGTTTGTTTTGTTATTTGTTCAGAAATGTTATTCCAACAAATCTGCTTTATGCTCTATCTAAGCAGCCTGATTGATATAATGTGAGAAAAAGCCTGATATTACCATTTTACTACAGGAAATATCTTATTACTGATCAATGGCCATTTCTGAATGGGTTGGAGTAGGAGCCGGAGTTGGACTCTGATAAAATAGAGGAGTCAGACCTTTGGTGTACAGACTCCACATTCCTGGCCTGGATGGGACGCTATTGACTTCTATGGGAGAGATTTCTAGGCATGCCCTTATCTGTACAGAGGTCATTGTACAAGGAAAGAATAGATAAGCTTTGACAATCACCTATTGTGAATGGTCTTATCTATACACAGAGGTGATATCATTACAGACAGCATTAGAATGACGGATACGAAGGTAACTGCAGTAAAGTGATCTGTACAGACTATAAAGTGGTGCCTATTATTAGGCTTTGTGGCCAGTGTGAAAACTGCAGGATTGTATGTTTTTTGTTGTAAAATATCATCAAAAATTCTTTAAAAATGTTAGATAACAACATGATTTAAACATTTTCATTTTCTAATGACACATTGCCTTTAAGACAAAGATCAAGGCTCTAGCCATGTTAAATCACGAGTTAGAGCCCTTAAAAAGGAGTCTTGGTCAAAGCTGCATATACTCACGGTTTTTATTCCTAACCTGATTTCTAAGTGCTGTATTGCGGATAGAGCATGAATCACTAGCAGTTACACCGCCCAAGATATGCCAGAAGAAAGCAGCTCTCCCCCCTTCAGCCAGCTGAAACGCCATGCAGTGTGTAGGAAGAGAGGGGTGCCAGTGGGGGAGTGCTGACAGGCTACACAGGGAGAGACCTAAATTGTACATGTACCCAGGGGGAGGATAACATGGATTTCTGTCCATCAATCGGAGAGCATACTTCCTCTATCACATATGGGGGTCTTTTTTATTTTTCCCAGAAAATGGGAAGACTTAGTTTTGATTAAAATAGAGATAGAGAGAGAGATATATATATATATATATAGCCGGCTTGATAATAGTCCCAGCAAGTGGACTGAAACGTCGCAAGGGTGAATAAAGATCCACATTTTTTCACCTACGGATGTGCTGCGGTGTCCTTTCTTTTTCTTTATTATACACCTTGGTAAGGTGTTTCTACCGCTGGCACCCATCTATCCATCACCAGGTAGAATCTAAGGCATTCAGTCAAGATGTACTGTATTTCCCCCCTCAGATCACAGTCCCAATGTGAATAAGAACCCCCCCCCCATGTAAATGACCCCCAAGCAGACCTCAGATCAGACCCCCAGGCTCAGAGCAAATATTAAAAAACATTTAACAATGAAATTGCCTCTCCTGCTCCGGAAACCGCCGCTTCTCACATCCACACGACACGCACAGCATGTCCTCGCACTGTCACTGCACAGCGAGCGGCCAAGGACTAGGCAGCAGTGAGTACAGAGCCTGGGGGGGAGTGAGTCTTATAGGGCGAAAAATACAGTATTTTATTAAATCGAGTGGGGGGGGGGGGGGGGGGGAATGTGGTTCATGCTGTATTAATGCTGTTAAACTGAAGAGACACAAGCTCATTGAACTTGTACAGAACAGCTTCAACACACAATGCAAATTGTCAAGTGGAAACATTTAGATGAGTGTGAATGTGATCGCTCTGCTCAATGCAAATAAAATCTAAAAATACTGAAAGCATTTGACTGTAATAAAATAAGTGAAAGTTTTGGGAGCCAAGTTAAAAGTAAACATGAAATATGGTGCAAATAGCGAAAGTTATAAGGTTACCACCGTGACGGATGAAAAACCAATTCATTAAAATATCCGGTACGTCTAATGTTTGTACTTTTATTTCACCCAGAAACGACTATATCCATCGTTCATAGGACTGATTGCTGCAGGTCCGGCTTTTATATCCCTGTGGTCAATTGTTACCGGCAGCAGAAGCTGCATCTTGCTGTACATTTCCTCTGAATGGACATGGTTGTCCTTGTGAGACAACCCCTCTAATGAACTTGTCATTGTGATTGGTATACTCTATATATAATAAACCACTGATACCAGTCATTTGTTTTTCAGGCTCTGGAGCAAGAATATTTGCATCGACACAAGTAAATACAGGAAAACGAGAGGCCATCTTGGTTGCTGACACCTGTGCATTAGAGTTATCCCCTCTTCCTAGTAAGTATTCAGCAGCATAGTATATTATAGCATACGCAATTGCAGACAAGAATAGGACATGTTCTATATTTTTCCGGAGTCACGGATCGGAAAATCGGGGGCGCGCTCCGGAGATGCGGACAGCACACTGTGTGCTGTCCGCATCCATTCCTGACCCATAGAGAATGAATAGGTCCGCACCCGTTCCGCAGAATTGCGGAATGAGTGCGGACACATTCACGGACGTGTGAATGGACCCTAACAGTGCTAGAATCAGCCCTGTACCTCACATGTATCCAGAGATCTCCCCATTCATTGCTCCAACTGCTCTGCTGGATTCTAGGCCCTTTCTACAGTAGCTCTTTCCCTGTTACTGACCGTTTCTTACAGAAGATATGGTGGTAGTTGAAGATTTAAACTGAGCGTTTGCAACCACCTCATTGAGGTGGATGCAGAAATAATTTTTATGTTAATGTTATACAGCTAGTGGGTTAGAATGGAATTTTATGTTAACTTACAGAATATTTTGAATTTGTGTTTTAACAGCAAAGCAGGAAGGGGGTGATTGCACCACTGAGAAGCCAGTCTTTAATTTAGCTGCTGTGGTAGCTGAAACCCTTGGCCTTGAAGCTCCTGTTGAAGAATCTGTAAGTCCTCAACCAAAGTGTACTTTCTGTTAGAGCAAGTTAAGTTGGCCATACGCTTTAAACCTATTACTTTCCCACCCCCACTGCATACCTGTCCACACAGCTGTACCAAAGAACATCCCCTCCAAAGTGTTTTGTTCTTGCTTATAATGTGGAATTCAGCAGAGTCATTAATACTGTTTTTTTATTCATTTATTAAAGCAATCCCAGAGTGTACTGACCAATGCAGGGGTTGTTCAAGCACTTGCTAAGCACGAAGAGCACTCTCCAAGACTCAGTGAGTCAGAGTAAGTCCTGTAAGCTGATACAATATACTAACCCAGAAATCTTCTCCTCATGTAATTCCATGTGTTTTCTCCTCTCTGCAGCTACACTGCTTATCACTTTCACAGCCAGGATCTTTGTAGTAGTTTTTGCGCAGTCTCTGTTTTCTGCTGTGTTTGGAAAATTGATATTTGGTTGATGGCTTCCACATTGTGTTCATGTGTTAACTTACATGGCTGAGAACTGCTTTGCTGTGCATCAGGTTTGAAAAGGGCCTAACGTTATAGCTCTGTGGTGTTTTTGCTGCAGCCAGATGTAACATTGCAGTGAGCAGGATTTAGGGTCCATTTACACGTCCGCAAAATGGGTCTGCATCCGTTCGACAATTTTGCGGAACAGGTGCGGAACCATTTATTTTCAATGGGGCCAGAATGTGCTGTGCGGATCCGCACTTCCGTTCTGCAGAAAAATAGAACATGTCCTATTCTTGTCCCCAATTGCGGACAAGAAAAGGCATTTTCTATGAGCGTGCCGGCGATGTGCGGTCCGCAAAATGCGGAACGTACATTGCCGGTGTCCGTGTTTTGCAGATCCGCAAAACACATATGGATGTGTGAATGGACCCTAACAGAGCAAGAAAGCAGCCATGATTTCAGGATCACACCATAATTTCTTCAACTACAGTATGACATTATTGTAATGTTTTCCCACGACCTCAACAGAGAAGGAAAATGTCCCTTCCTAATCTTAAAACATACTTCTTGTTCTGTTATCCAATATATCTGGCTTAAAGGGGTTGTGTCACTTCAGCAAATGGCATTTATTATGTAGAGAAAGTTATAACAAGCCACTTACTAATGTATTGTGATTATTCATATTGCTTCCTTTGCTGACTGGATTCGTTTTTTCCCATCCTGTTATACACCGCTCGTTTCCATGGTTACGACCACCCTTTAATCCAGCAGCGGTGGCTGTGTTTGCACACTATAGAAAAAAGCACCAGCCTATGTGAGCTCCCATAGTCCTGGCTATCAGAGAGGCCGGCACTTTTTCCTATAGTGTACAAGTACAGGGTGGCCATAACCATGGAAACGAGCAGTGTATAATGTAATGGAAAAATGAATCCAGGCAGCAAAGGAGGCAATATGGACAATCCCAATACATTAGTATACATTGGTATACTGGAAAATAAGTGTAGTATTATGTGCCAATCCAAATTAATAAATCCAAAATAATACATGCTCCATGACACCAGGTCAGTCAGAGCCTGATCTACCGCCCTGGCTAATGGGAAGGAAGTTCATGTGGAACCCTCTTCGGGCATATGGATGGGGATTTTGCAGTTCGGATAGCCTCTTTAATCAGCATAGATGTTTGGACTTGTGTAATTAAAAAAACATAAACAAAAAACACTCAAAACAGGTGCACTTTGCAGTTTTGATGCTATTTTAGTCTTACATTTTGCTGTTGCTTTCCCCCCCAAATAGATTTCTTTTTAAAAGCCATCTATTAAGCAGAACTGAATGCCAAATTGTTTTCCATTATATTGTTGCTTGTGTATTGCATGTGAGTTTGTGGATATATATATATATATATATATATATATATATATATATATATATATCTGTACATAAATGCCACTTAGACCTATTTTTGTTTTTTTCTTGGCACAGATTTGCAGACAATATGCAGAGTGATCTCCATGAACTGGAATGGGACACACAGCGGGTTTCTCCAGTGTTTGGGATGGCCACTTCCAAAATTGAAACCACTGGCAAAACAGATAGTAGCACTTCTCTCCGGCCTATTGGAGTCGGCATAAAGTCCTCCTATTCTAACAGGTCTTCTGTTCACGTACTGTCAAAGGCTGAAGAGGCTTCCCTGGTGACAGCACTGCGCCACAGGACAGAAAAAAACTCTGTAATTAGCCAATGCTTAGGTAGTAAACAGGACCGGAACCCAAGTGACTCTGTAATTAGTGGGGTGAACACAAATGACCACGTGGACCGTGAGATCTATAAGCAAACCACAAGCAGAGGTGGCAAGCGGAAAAAGGGAGAAAGTGAAGGAGAAGCAAACTGTGAAATTGCATCTGTTAATAAAGAGAATGATTTTCCCTTAAAAAATGACAATGGCATTGGAGATATTTCTCTTGACAAGCCCCTGGATCTTTCAGATAGGTTCTCAGGATTTTGCCCTCATGGCAAAGGGCAAGAAAATCCTAGAAGTAAAATGAAGCAACCTACCATACAGGAAACCTTAAAATCAGGTCCCAGGAGTAAGTCCTCTGTGGGGAGTTGTCAATCCAGGGAGGAATCCTCACATCAAACAGCAGATCATAAAAAAGCAAGAAGGGGTGACTGCACTGAGCTCCGAGCACAAGATAATAGCCCACTCTTTGAAGAGATGGAGGTATTCTCTTTTCTATGGTGTATAGCCTTAGGAACCTGTCACCACAAAAAGCAGTGCAATCTACAGACAGTATGTTATAGAGCAGGAGGCGCTGAGTAGATTGATATATGGTTTTGTGGGAAAAGATTCAGTAAAGCTTGTAATTTATACATTTATATCTCTCCTCTTTGTGTTCAGTTGTACCCGGGGAGGTGTTATCAGTGATTGCCAGCTATCTGTATAGACAGTTAATCACTGATGAGACACCCCCTATGTACAACTGAGCAGAGATATGAATGTAAAAATTACAAGTTTTACTGAATCTTTTCCCACAAAACGATACATCAATCTGCTCAGCCCCTCCTGCTCCGTAACATACTACCTGCAGATTGCACTGCATTTAGTGGTAACAAGTCCTCTCTTGACAAAGCATCTGTCACAAAAATGCTGTTTTTCCTTTTGTCTTTGGAGCAATCATTACAGTCAAGTGATAAATACGGTATATTCTGCACTGTATGACTTTCTTCCAGCAATTTACACTGCACTTTGTCTTAACAAAATGGCTACTTATGAATATTCATGAGGGGTTAAACCCTCTTTTTAAGCAGCTCATTTGTATATCCTATAACCTGACTTACTTACACATTATATGTATTTTGACCAAACCCACCAATTTCAGCAGGATCGGCCAACCATCTAATGTGTGTGTGTGTGTGTGTGTGTGGCCTCCTGGCTCTCCACTGATTTTGAGCGAGATAATGATTAGTCATGCTTGATTTAAAGGGAACCTGTCACCTGGATTTTGGGTATAGAGCTGAGGACATGGGTTGCTAGATGGCCGCTAGCACATCCGCAATACCCAGTCCCCATAGCTCTGTGTGCTTTTATTGTGTAAAAAAAAATAAAAAATGATTTGATACATATGCAAATTAACCTGAGATGAGTCCTGTATGCGAGATGAGTCAGGGACAGGACTCATCTCAGGTTAATTTGCATATGTATCAAATCAGGTTTTTTTACACAATAAAAGCACACAGAGCTATAGGGACTGCGGATGTGCTAGCGGCCATCTAGCAACCCATGTCCTCAGCTCTATACACAAAATCCTGGTGACAGTTTCCCTTTTTAAATTGCCAAATTAATTTGCTTTTGGGGAGATAAGCCGCTGCCAGAGCAGTCTGACAGTAGCTTCCTCCCCCTCTTCCTACTGAGAACACATGCATGCTCGGCCAAACACTAGTGTTTGGCCAACCATTATTTCTGTGTATGGCCTGCCAAACTTTGCTGAATCAGATTGGTCAGAATAGATATATTCTTTGTGGACATTCAGGTAAATTATAGCAGATCTACTTTAAATAATGTTTTCTATTAGACATTAGATTGTCTTGTATGGTTCTTTAATCTGTGCACGATCCCTTACAGGAAACTGGAGTCTATATTCCAAAGAGGCTAAATAGATCAATGGTCAGAGGGTGCAAACACGCATCCGTACTGCAGCCGAATCCTCACATTCTACAACCCGGAGACACGGAGAAAGGTATATCATGGCTAGATTTTCTCCTCATCTAAACCTCTGAGCCATCTGTGTGTCCTCATTGCAACCATGTGCAAAGGATTTTCATTTTTTTGCTGAGTTTTGTTGCATT
Organism: Bufo bufo; assembly: GCF_905171765.1. Lineage (NCBI taxonomy): Eukaryota > Metazoa > Chordata > Amphibia > Anura > Bufonidae > Bufo > Bufo bufo. Next base: position 158,667,953 of record NC_053393.1, on the reverse strand, counting down.
TTTCAGTGTAGATGGTATGAGCGGAAACTGTTGTCAGATCACATCCTTTTCAAGAGGATCCACTATCCTAGCTGTCTGAGGGGCTGCAAAGCTCGGACTCGCCATACTTATACAACGCTGAACATTATATAGCATACGCTAATCAGCAGATCACAGCTAAGAAGTGGGGGTCTTATTACCGCTGTCTGAAGGGGCTGCAACACTGAGACTTATACTATTCCAAGCACAGTGGTGTTGCAGCCCAATCCAATTGGCTTGAATGGGACTGAGCTGCTCAAAAGGACATGTGACTGATGGATGTGATGTCACAGGCTAAGAAAGAGGGTGCAGTGCGTGCCATAGCCCCTTCCAAAAGCTAACCGGGGAGAGGGTGCTGAAGATAGGTCATCAATATTTAAAGAGAACTTGACACTTTGAACATGGTGTCTGAGCTGCAGACTGATATATAGTTTTATGGGAAAAAGTTCAGCAGAACCTGTATTTCATTAATTTAAATTGGTGTTCGTTCTGGGCTTTGAAGTCAAGGAGACGGTCCTATCAGTGATTGACATTCTGCCCTCTGACTGTATATGTATATATAGATAGATAGAGATATAGATAGATATATATATATATATATATATAGAGATAGCTGTCAATCACTGATAGGACCGCCTCCTTGACTTCAAAGCCCAGAACGAACACTAATTTAAATAAATGAAATACAGGTTCTGCTGAATTTTTCCCCATAAAACTATATATCAGTCTGCTCAGCTCTTCCTGCTCTATAACATGCTGTCTGCAGCTTACATTGCGTTTTCTGGAAAACCACTTTCAATGCCAAGATTTATGAACAGAAATAGAAAATTTAAAATGAATAATAATAATAAAAAAAAAAGTTCTGGTTTAAGGGAATGTATCAGCACAATCTTGGTCTATTGTCTGCTGTAGTAGATGAGTAGTACTGCATACAAGGAGCCCAGATAACACACTCTCTGCTGTCAGCATTAAAGCTGTACTGCAATACATAGTGCACAGGAATCCTCGCCTTTATGTTGGCACAGCAGTTCAGACTTGACTTCAGTGCAGCTTTGAGTGCTGACGAAGGGGGAGGGGGATAGGAAAATAAAATAAAAAAGTAACTCCTTATGTGCAGAACTAGTCATGTATTACTGCAGATAATAGTCTGGAATCATGGTGACAGATTACCTTTTAAAGAAATTCATGAATAGCAAGATACAATTTTAAAATTGTATTTAATGTAGATACTACTATCTTAGGTACTAGGTATTTGTGACACCATAAGAAACCAAATGGAAGAATACATTGAAATGTAAGAATATATACGGTAGATAGGGGCCTCCCTGAGTACCTAGTGATATACCGGAGTATAAAGTCCCTACGCGTATCGCTGCCCTATGACGTGGCTTTGTCAGGCTAATACAGCTGGGACAACATTCTGTATTGAGGCTGACAACCCCTACAGATCTAACAGCGAGCATCTGCTCCAATTATATACACCGATCTATTGTAACAAACCATTCTAGAGGGGAGAGATGGATACATCTAATGTATGGTAATTGGTAGTCTTGGAGTAAGTCAATTAATGGTTCATCCAGTGAAGAATAGCTGCTTATTTCTAGCCTATTTCATTATACTAGTAATACACCATTGATATACCCAGCGCTGTTAACACAGTCAAGTTTTGATGTATAATCAGTGTCTAAAAAAACATGTCACAGAAAATGAATAGCGGCCACTGTAACAAAATAGGGGAAGTGGTGCATGGGAAAGATATAGCTTTGCTAATGGTCCGTGACCGATGCGCGTCGCACAGGTATCGTGTTATGCCGAGTATGTACTTGATATGGTTGAAAAAAGGGCTAATTCCTATCTCAGTGCTGGTTCTGTGTTCATGCTCACCTTCCGCAGTAAATGCACTCACAGATTGTCTTAGTATATTTACATGATACAGAAAACGCATTACTTCCAAGACAATACATGAAGGCTAAACAAGGTACCAAACACTACTTAGTCACTCCTCAAGTGTCAGCGACAGTCTGCAACATCAGAACGGGTCTATGTGTCCCCAAGCTGTCTCTGTTAGCACTGATTGGACAGTGTCAGGCTGTAGGGACTAGTGTTGGCACTTCGAGAATTCGCGAAGATGTGGAATATACTGCTATATCTTTGTAATTGTGAATATTCTAGATTATTTTTTTTTTTAGTCCCCTCACTGCTTCTTGCTTGTGGGCCAATGAGAAGGCTGCAATGTCTTTGTCTGAGCTTAGCAACATTCCTAGCAACGAATAGGAAGTTGCCTCCCCAGCAGTTATTTTTTGCAGTTCTGAGAGAGAGAGCAGTGACATTGCTGTGCTCTGTGCTTTGCGGAGTCATCTGGATCCTTATTTAATTACATTAGATAGTTAGTTAGCTCATATATATAATACAGATAGTTAGTGGGAGATAGTCAGTGTAGGTTATATCCTGATATAGTGTAGCTGATAGGTTCCAGTGCAGGGTGTTAGGTAGTGTGATAGGAATTTCTGTACTGTGTGTTTTCTCAATTTGTGAACTTTCAGGCCGATAGCCGATAATTTATACCGATATATTCTGGGAATTTTCATTTTTGAGAAAAAAAAAATTCCTACACAAATCTGCTGAAAATTAATATGTTTATTGTTAACGTGTATTATTTTTTTTTAAATCTTTTTCATTTATACTTAATATTTTTGTGTTTTTTTTTTTTTTTTTACTAACTTTTAGCCCCCTTAGGGACTAGAACCCTTGTCCTATTCACCCTGATAGATCTCTATCAGGGTGAATAGGATCTCACACTGTCCCTGCTGCTCTGTGCTTTGTGCACACAGCAGCATGGAGCTGAACATGGCAGCCAGGGCTTCAATAGCATCCTGGCTGCCATGGTAACCGATCGGAGCCCCAGGCTTACACAGCTGGGGCTCCGATCGGAGGAGCAGGGGAGAGGGGATCCTGTGGCCACTGCCACCAATGATTAATACTGGGTGTGGGGGCGCACTGCGCCACCAAGGTTTTTACTATTGGGATGGGGGTGGGGGGCGCACTGCGCCACCAATGATTAATACTGGGTGCCTTGGGGGGGGCGCACTGCGCCACCAATAAAGATAAGTCTCTCAATCATTCATATACAGGAGGCGGGAGCTGGCTGCAGAATCACATAGCCGGCTCCCGACCTCTATGAGTGGTAGCTGCGATCCCCGGCACCTAAGGTGTTAACTACCGCGGTCCGCAGCTATTACTCATAGAGGCCGGGAGCCGTCTATGTGATTCTGCAGCCAGCTCCCGCCTCCTGTATACAAATTAATGAAAGACTTATCTTCATTGGTGGAGCGGTGGCCACATCCCCGCCCCTTCTCTTGTCCTCCTTCCTCTCATTGGCGGCAGCAGCAGCACAGGGGGAGGGAGACACTGCTTCCTTCTCCCCTGTGCTGCTGAGGGAACACAGAGAGCGCTGAGAGCAGCTCGTTCTGTGTTCCCCATACGTTATCGGTATATCGGCAAAATAGATGCCGATAACGTTCAAAATCCTGAATATCGGCCGATAATATCGGTAAAACCGATAATCGGTCGATCCCTAGCGCGCATATTACATTGCCGATTTTCGCAATCAAGAAAATACTGACTGGAGATCACAAATTCTAAAATTTGCTAAATATCGTGAAAATGAATATTGCCCATGCTGCTCATCACTAGAAGGGACACATTCTTTTGACCTGTAGACTTTTTCTGTCAAGGCTCCCAACCGCTTTGTGAGCCACATGTAACTTTCAGTGGTGGTTAGCAGAAGAGGGCTCTATAATGCTTGTACAGGAGTCATTTTGGTCCTTAGCAGCGTCCCAGCACATCCTGCCCATCCTGGTACGAGCAGTGGGGAATAAACAGAGCCCAGACAGGCTGCACTGATACATCACTACGGTTCATCATGGGAATCCAGCACTGGCCGAAGTCAGGCTCCCACTGTAAAGGCCAGGAATGGAGATAACTCAAATCTCAGCTGCTTCACCTCTGGGAGGCGTTGGTCAATAGCGACCGTTGTATCTAGGCAGTTAGAGGGAGAGGGCTCCCTCTGTCCCTAACCACCCCAAACACAATTGTGGGGTGCCGATGGGCTGTCATGGCAGCCAGGAGACTAACATGACTGTATGCCTATTAATGACTGTGCCACAGGCATGGCCTAATAGACAGCCCGTCACTGTTGGTGATGGACTGTCATACATTGGCATATCAAGTGATGCCCCTAGTGGGCCTAAAAATCTAATAGAGGATAAAGTTTCTTTTAAAAAATGTGCCATAAAAAGTTTTTATTTAGTAAAAGTGGCTAAAAAAACATACACACCCTCATTAATGCAAACACCTGTTCCCAATAATTGCCAGTGACCAGACAAGAAACTAGCAAAATGTTTGTCTTCCATCTGAAAAAAAAAATCATTGTTAGCAGCACATCACCCTGTGTAAACTGGGTTGTGCTGCCGTCAAACTGTATTGGGACGAACGATCGTAGTAATGATCATTATACCTAATCCATACAGCAGTGATGACAGCTGACGAGCGGCAATGATCGGAATGAATGTTTAATATAAATGTTTGTTCCCAATCATTTCCCACCCTATTGGCCTGGGTGTTAGGACTCTGACCTCTTGTATGTCTAACTTTAACTTGGCTGTGGAAATCTTTTTAATGGTGATTACAATCCCTGCAACACTAATTACAGCAATGTTTTCTCATTCAGACATCGCTTCTGTAGAGAATGTTCAGTGGAGCATTGACCCCGGAGCAGACCTTTCTCAGTATAAACTGGACAACACTGTTGTAGATGACAAGGTAAGTGAAAAAACTGTAGATTAAGCAATCTATCTTATTTAGGCAATATGAATAATAGGCTTAACATATTGTCTTTAACAAGGATGGGTTCCACGTCAATCCAGAGTTTGAAGACATGGATTACACCTATGTCAGCGAAAGTATGCTGTTAAAAGCAAAACAGGAGAAAGCAGATGACAGTCCATGTAAGTCATTCCTGTCTGCAGACAACGTACTGTAGTAGCCAAAGGTATCTGACGCAAGAGCTGATGAGTTTGGTCATGTCTCATCTTGCAGATGAGGAAAATAAAGGACACGACAGTTTTGCAGAAATGTTTGACAAGACTGAATGTGATCAGTATGTGTCATTTGCCCGAGAACAAAGCCCTTCGCAGAGATTGGACTTTGAGGAAGAAGCTGATGGACCTGCTCTGTGCAAGAAAGTATCCCTAAATGGAAGAGGTCAGAGATTCCCCAGCTACGAATATGGTTATGACTGAATCTGCAGTTATTGTGAGCCTTCAGTAATGGCTAATTTAGTGTAGGTTTAAGCGCGAGGGTCATATTGCCACAGATATAGGATAAAAGTCATGCCACATATATCTTTGTGTATTGGAATGTAGAGGTACACTATGTATGTCGCCCAGTGTGTGACTGACTGCCTCTTTTTGCTCAGCAATCTAATTCTCTTCAATGCATATGGGAAAGGGTGAGTGAGCTCCCTATACACTGCAGGATCGGAGAATAAGGTTGCTTCACTGCCTTGTGTCAGAGACCAGGTATACAATAAATGCTGATCTACTCAGCTCTCAACAGCATAAAGTTAAAAAAAACAAAAACCAGACATGAAGTTACTGAAGGCAAAAAAATAAAAAAATAATTCCAGTCTGCACAGAGCCCCCCCCCCCCCTTTTTTTGTTAATGGGATTTCTAAGTTCACAAAATTGATGGCCTATCCTTAGGATAGGCCATCAGTATCAGATTGGTGGGGGTCCAACACTCAACACCCCTGACAGTCAGCTGTTTGAAGGGTCACGGATGCAGCCTCTTCATTGTGTACACTGCACACTGTCTACATACTAACAGCTGTGTAGGGTACATCTCTTCAGTACATCGCTGTGCCACTACTTATATTATAAATATGGCATTCAGCAGAAGTGCCCCCCTTCAAATAGGTTATCGGTTGGCTTGCCTAGAGTCGGACCCCATCCTCTGATGTTGATGCCCTATCCTAAGGATTGGGAACTTGGAAAATGTTAACCATTGACTACTACATAACACGGTTCATGGCCATTACCGGCAATAAATTCACAACTTGGGTCCTTTTTCTTTGAAAAATGGAAGCGGTAAACTGCAGTATTTTCTGAATATCAGCAAATTTACAGAACATAAATGTCTTACCCCAACATCATCCTGTGAAGCATTTCTTGGTGCGCATTATTTTCTTAGCTGGTTTACAATGGTGTTTCTTTAGGTCACCAAGGAAAAGGAGAAGCTTACCAGAAGCAGAAGGCATACGTAGAGCCCTATGTACAGGACGCCGAAATGTAAGTCTATAACTGTAGACATAAGCCAGGTGACACGTCTCCTTGTGAATCCTCTTTTGTAATTAGTGCAGTACTGTGTATAGTACGTCTTCCCAGCCATGGAACAGTTGATCAACAAAGCCCAACACTAATCAAATTAATTAATGTTCCCTCTTACTAAATATATTCCTTTTTCCAACCTGAGTAACCAGTTGACTGTATTTATCAATTCTGACAAGGTTGGTATCTTGTCATATATACAATGTTGCGCTATTGATTTTTTAAGCCATGCATTAGGGTACTTTCACACTAGCATTTTTTGTTTTCCAGTGTTGAGTTCCGTCACAGGAGCTCAATATCGGGAAAAAACCTAATCAGTTTTATCCTAAAGCATTCTGAATGGAGAGCATTCCGTTCAGGATGCATCAGTTCAGTCCCTCTTACATTTTTTGGACGGAGAAAATACCGCAGCATGCTGCAGTTTTCTCTCCGGCCAATAATCCGGAACACATGCCGAATCCGGCATTAAATGTTTTTCCGGTCTGCGCATGCGCAGATTTTTAAAAATGCAAAAAATAAATAAATACCGGATCCGTTTTTTCAGATGACACCGGAGAGACTGATCCGGTATTTCAATGCATTTGTCAGACGGATCCGTCTGACAAATGCCCTCCGTGTTAGGATTGCGACGGAACTGACTGCCGGAATCCTCTGCCACAATTGTGAAAGTACCCTAACGTGCTGCTTGTCAGGGTCAGTAACTATGAGATATCCACAAGTCCACGTATACAGACAAATTTTGCTTTATAAGATGTGCCTAGGTTTTAGAGGAGGAAAATCTGAAAAAATATATATTTTCCATATCACCATAATGGCCACAAGGAAATTGACCCTTGACCTCTGTAGGGGCAGGAACAAAGAAAGGTTAAAACGCTTGATCTTGGCCCTGGTGGCTTAAGCTGGAGAGAGTGCCCGGCGTATTAGTGTATTGGATAACATCACTTCCGGTGAGTCCAGGAAGTGACGTAGGAGGCGGGCGACGCGCAGTGTTCAAATGCTGGGCGGCAAAACGAGGAGCTGCGTGTGACTGATCTGAGGTCTGGTGTTCAGAGATGTCATGCCCGAAACCACAATCGCCCAGAGAGCTTGATGTTACTACTCTGCCTCCTGTAAGTTCCCTGTGGGAATTGTTAATTTTCTATGGCACTCATTTGGGGTTGGGGTTCACCCTTCATATTATTCAGGGTTCCCTCTGATTATTGCTCACAGCGGTGGTGCACCTATTTTGCAATAAGTATGTCAATCCGTCTAAATTTTTTGGTCTGTTCTCGCCTCGTAGGTATCTAAGGGTACTTTCATTCACACTAGCGTTATTCTTCTCCGGCATTGAGTTCAGTCCTAGGGGCTCAATACCGGAAAAGAAATAATCAGTTTTATCCTAATGCATTATGAATGGAAAGCAATCCGTTCAGAATGCATCAGGATGTCTTCAGTTCAGTCTTTTTGCCTTTTCAGGACGGAGATGATACCGCAGCATGCCGCGGTTTTATCTCCGTCAAAAATTCCGGAACATTTTTCCCATTTAAAATGCATTAATATCTTATCCGGCCCCGAGTGTTCCGGCAAAACAGATACGGCATTGCGGTCTGCACATGCTCAGACCTCAATAAATTTGAAAAAAATAAATGCCGGATCCGTTTTTCTGGATGACCCCGGAGAGACGGATCCGCCATTTCAATGCATTTGTCATACGGATCAGGATCCTGATCTGTCTGACAAATGCCATCAGTTTGCATACGTTTTGACGGATCCGGCAGGCAATTCCGGCGACTGAACTGCCTGCTGGAATCCTCTGCCGCAAGTGTGAAAGTAGCCTAAGGAGGCTCATAAGAAACAAAAAAAAACGGCAAAATGCATTTCATGTTTTAAAATGTTACCAGATGGATACCCCAAAAAGTTCTGCAAAGAATGCATTTCTAATATACTCCGGGAGGATCGTGTGTCTCTAAGGGACGAGGTTCGCTCCATGATCCAGGAAGAGGTCAAGGCTTTATTATGCCAGATGTTGGAATCTGACCAGGGACCCTTACCTCCAAATAGAAACATAATTCCACCCTCCTCTTATTCTGATTGCATGGGTGATAACGCTTCCTCTTCCAGGCAGTGGGAGAAGGAAGACCCTCTTTCGGAAGGAGAGATCCCAGAGGGCAGTAAGAAATTCTATTTTGCCTCTGAGGAGATGTCTGATCTCCTAAAAGCTGTAAGAGCCAGCATGGGTTTGGAGGACATTAAAAAAAACACACTCTATTCAGGATCAGATGTTTGGGGGTCTAAGGACCAAAAGAGCCAGAGTGTTCCCAATTAATGAAAACATTAGGGATATTATCTTGGCGGAATGGTGAGACCCTGAGGACACATCACAATTGAGAGACCCCATGGGGAGGAAAGCAGATGGCTTATTACGCAAATCTTGGGAAGCCTCTATGTTTAATCTCAAATCTAACACCGCTGCGACCTCAGTAGCGAGGTCTATGTATCTTTGGCTGAATGAACTAGAATCCCATTTGAGGAATAAGACACCCAGGGAGGAGATAAATTATATTCCCCTACTGAAATCTGCAACGGCCTTTTCGATACTGTCCCACATAGAAGGCTAAATTGCAGTCTTTGTGCTTGGACTCCCATATTGTTGAATGGATTAGGCAGTGGCTGAGGGACAGACAACAGAGGGTTGTAGTCAAAGGAGTATATTCTAGGGATCGACCGATTATCGGTTTGGCCGATATTATCGGCCGATATTGAGGATTTTGAACGTTATCGGCATCTATTTTGCCGATATACCGATAACGTATTGGGAACACAGAACGTGCTGCTCTCAGCGCGTTCTGTGTTCCCTCCGCAGCACAGGGGAGAAGGAAGCAGTGTCTCCTCCCCCTGTGCTGCTGCTGCCGCCAATGAGAGGAGAGAACATAAGAGGAGGGGAGGGGCTTTAGCCAGCGCACCAATTAATGAAGATAAGCCTTTCATTTATTCATATACAGGAGGCGGGAGCTGGCTGCAGAATCACATAGCCGGCTCCCGACCTCTATGAGCGATAGCTGCGATCCGCGGTAGTTAACTCCTCAGGTGCCGCGGATCGCAGCTACCGCTCATAGAGGTCGGGAGCCGGCTATGTGATTCTGCAGCCAGCTCCCGCCTCCTGTATATGAATGATTGAGAGACTTATCTTCATTGGTGGCGCAGTGCGCCCCCCCCCCCCAAGCCCCCCAGTATTAATCATTGGTGGCGCAGTGCGCCCCCCACCCCAATCCCGGCCAATAGTAAAAACATTGGTGGCGCAGTGCGCCCCCCCCCCCCCCCCCCCACCCACCCAGTATTACTCATTGGTGGCAGTGGCCACAGGATCCCCTCTCCCCTGCTCCTCCGATCGGAGCCCCAGCAGTGTAAGCCTGGGGCTCCGATCGGTTACCATGGCAGCCAGGACGCTATTGAAGCCCTGGCTGCCATAGTCCGCTCCATGCTGCTGTGTGCACAAAGCACAGAGCAGCAGGGACAGTGTGAGATCCTATTCACCCTGATAGAGATCTATTAGGGTGAATAAGACAAGGGTTCTAGTCCCTAAGGGGGCTAAAACTTAGTAAAAAAAAATCACTAAAATATTAAGTATAAATGAAAAATTTATGAAAAAAATACACATTAACAATAAACAAAAAAATACACATTAACAATAAACAAAAAAATACACATTAACAATAAACATATTATTTTTCTGCAGATTTGTGTAGGAAATTTTTTTTTTTCTCAAAAATGAAAATTCCCAGAATATCGGTATAAATTATCGGCTATCGGCCTGAAAGTTCACAAATTATCGGTATCGGCCCTAAAAAATCAATATCGGTCGATCCCTAGTATATTCAGACCATGGTCTTGTTACCAGTGGGGTACCTCAGGGATCTGTTCTGGGACCCATATTGTTTAATATCTTTATCAGCGAAATTGCAGAAGGCCTCGATGGTAAGGTGTGTCTTTTTGCTGATGACACAAAGATTTGTAACAGGGTTGATGTTCCTGGAGGGATACACCAAATGGAAAAGGATTTAGTAAAACTAGAGGAATGGTCAAAAATCTGGCAACTAAAATTGAATGTTGATAAGTGCAAGATAATGCACCTGGGGCGTAAAAACCCAAGAGCAGAATATAAAATCAGTGATACAGTCCTAACCTCAGTATCTGAGGAAAGGGATTTAGGGGTCATTATTTCAGAAGACTTAAAGGTAGGCAGACAATGTCATAGAGCAGCAGGAAATGCTAGCAGAATGCTTGGGTGTATAGGGAGAGGCATTACCAGTAGAAAGAGGGAGGTGCTCATGCCGCTCTACAGAGCACTAGTGAGACCTAATTTGGAGTATTGTGCTCAGTACTGGAGACCATATCTCCAGAAGGATATTGATACTTTTGGAGAGAGTTCAGAGAAGAGCTACTAAACTAGTACATGGATTGCAGGATAAAACTTACCAGGAAAGATTAAAGGACCTTAACATGTATAGCTTTGAAGAAAGACGAGACAGAGGGGATATGATAGAAACTTTTAAATACAGTACAGACCAAAAGTTTGGACACACCTTCTCATTCAAAGAGTTTTCTTTATTTTCATGACTATAAAGGCATCAAAACTATGAATTAATACATGTGGAATTGTATACATAACAAACAAGTGTGAAACAACTGAAAATATGTCATATTCTAGGTTCTTCAAAGTAGCCACCTTTTGCTTTGATTACTGCTTTGCATACTTTTGGCATTCTCTTGATGAGCTTCAAGAGGTAGTCCCCTGAAATGGTCTTCCAACAGTCTTGAAGGAGTTCCCAGAGATGCTTAGCACTTGTTGGCCCTTTTGCCTTCACTCTGCGGTCCAGCTCACCCCAAACCATCTCGATTGGGTTCAGGTCCGGTGGAGGCCAGGTCATCTGGCGCAGCACCCCATCACGCTCCTTCATGGTCAAATAGCCCTTACTTTCAAAGTTTTCCAAATTTTTCGGCTGACTGACTGACCTTCATTTCTTAAAGTAATGATGGCTACTCGTTTTTCTTTACTTAGCTGCTTTTTTCTTGCCATAATACAAATTCTAACAGTCTATTCAGTAGGACCATCAGCTGTGTATCCACCTGACTTCTCCTCAACGCAACTGATGGTCCCAACCCCATTTATAAGGCAAGAAATCCCACTTATTAAACCTGACAGGGCACACCTGTGAAGTGAAAACCATTTCAGGGGACTACCTCTTGAAGCTCATCAAGAGAATGCCAAGAGTGTGCAAAGCAGTAATCAAAGCAAAAGGTGGCTACTTTGAAGAACCTAGAATATGACATATTTTCAGTTGTTTCACACTTGATTGTTATGTATATAATTCCACATGTGTTAATTCATAGTTTTGATGCCTTCAGTGTGAATCTACAATTTTCATAGTCATGAAAATAAAGAAAACTCTTTGAATGAGAAGGTGTGTCCAAACTTTTGGTCTGTACTGTACATAAAGGGAATCAATAAGGTAAAAGAGGAGAGAATATTTAAAAGAAGAAATACTGCTACATGAGGACATAGTTTTAAATTAGAGGGGCAAAGGTTTAAAAGTAATATCAGGAAGTATTACTTTACTGAGAGAGTAGTGGATGCATGGAATAGCCTTCCTGCAGAAGTGGTAGCTTCAAATACAGTGAAGGAGTTTAAGCATGCATGGGATAGGCATAAGGCCATCCTTCATATAAGATGGGGCCAAGGGCTATTCATAGTATTCAGTATATTGGGCAGACTAGATGGGCAAAACTGTTCTTATCTGCCGACACATTCTATGTTTGGCCGATGCTTCCGCGGAGTCCATTAGATTTTCAGCCAAGGATGCAGGTCTTTCTAATGCGGCACGTCGTGCCCTTTGGATTAAATCCTGGTCCAGGGACAAAACTTTAAAAAAATGAAATTATGTTCTATCCCTTTTTCAGGTGAATACGTCTTCGGGCCAGTCTTAGACAAGATACTTGAAAAGGCTTCTGATAAAAAGAAGGGATTTCCTGATGATAGAACTTTACAGGAGGAAAGTACCCTTTCGGTTCCTTTCAGGGACAAGAGAGATCCTACAGAGGGAAAGGGAAGTCAGGCCGCTGGAGTTACCCCAAAGGAGGTAAAGGGAGAGGGTTTCTCCTTAACCCACAGAGTAAACCCAGAGATAAACAATGACGCCAGAGTGGGGGGAAGACTGAAGAATTTTCTATCTGCCTGGAAAAATATAACCTCAAATCCCTAAGTCCAGGAGGTAGTCAGAGCGGGCTACACAATAGAATTTTCTTCAGTAACCCCCCCCCCCCCCCCCCCCCCCAAGGAGATTTTTGATATCGAATCTGGGGGTCGAGGAAAGCTCAGGGCGGCATTTGGCAGAGTATCAAAGACCTCATAGGGCTAGGTGTTGTAATTCAGGTCACAGTCTCAGAACAGGGTCAGGGATTTTACTCCAGTCTCTTTCTGGTAAAAAGAAGAAAGAATCATTCCGTATGATTATAAACATGAAATTCCTCAACAAGTACATTACTTACAGGAAATTCAGGATGGAATCCCTGGGATCTCTAATTCCCCTAATAAAAAAAAGAATGCGTGGATGTGTACTGTGTAATGGAGATGGTCGCGTTCTTGAGACAGAAGAAGCTGAATCTGATCCCCTATCTAGACAATTTCTTACTAGTAGGAGATACGGTAGATCAATTACTAACAGATCTAGACATCTTTTTATCTACACTTAAGGAGCTGGGCTGGATCGTCAATCCTCAGAAATCCTGTCTACATCCATCAACCAGAGTATGGTTCCTGGGAGTCATCCTGGACTCGCAGTCACAGACCACCTTCCTGCCCTCAGGCAAGGTTTCAGGCTTTGGGGGGAAAATCGGGTCCTTCCAGAGGAAGAGAATCTGTTCGGTGAGAGAGGCTATGAGTTTGCTGGGAACATTGACAGCCTGTATCCCATCAGTAATGTGGAGCCCAGCTGCATTCCCGTCCCATGCAGTCCTGGATTCTGGACATCTGGGACAAACGACAAAGGTCGCTAGACCGCAAGGTTCACATTCCAGGCTACGTAAAGACCTCCTTAAAATGGTGGAAGGTGAGCAGCAATCTCTCGCAGGGAGTGACCTGGAGGAAGTCTCCGTTTGTCCAGATCAAGACCGATGCTAAAGTGCCAGGCTATGAGCTGTGCGCTGCGATTGGACAGCGCTGCAACAAGACACGCCTCATACAAGAAATCAGTCAGAGGGAGCGCAGACACCGGAGCCTATACCGGGCGAACGGAGCGGCGCCCAGACATACTAGTAAGTGCAGGGGGACCCCTGGGCGCCGCTCTGCCCACTGATCTAGTTCGTTTTTATTTTGTACAGTTGTGAAAGGTCCTCTTTAAAGGTCACACAAAACTTTAGGAAGTCCGATAGTCTTCTTGTTCAGTTCTCAGGGAAGAACAAAGGGAAGAGGTTGTCTAGATCCTTCATTGCTTGATGGATTAAGTGCACAATTTCCCATTGTTATACCACTCGGGGATTTTCTTGTCCAACTAACCTAAAAGCACATTTAACCAGAGCTATGTCCTCTTCACAGGCTGAAAGAGCAGGTGCCTCCTTGGAAGACATTTGTAGGGCAGCAACCTGGTCCAGTGTACATACCTTTTTTATAAAGCATTACTGCTGATATGTCCTTTTGGACTTGAGGTCCTTCAGGCAGTAGCCCCCCCCCTCCTTGACATTATAATTTTGGATATCTCCTTGTGGCCGTCATGGTGATATGGAAAATCGGAATTAGACTTACCGGTAATTCGGTTTCCATGAAATCACCATGACATGGGGTCATTTGTGGGGTGTTTGTACTGCCCTGGCATTTGAGGGTCTCCGCAATCATTACATGTATGGCCAGCATTAGGAGTTTCTGCTATTCTCCTTATATTGAGCATACGGGTAATGAGATTTTTTTTTTTCCGTTCAGCCTCTGGGCTGAAAGAAAAAATGAACGACACAGATTTCTTCATTCGCATTGATCAATGTGGATGAAAAAATCTCTGCCAAAAAAAAAAAGGAGGGGAAAGGCGTCTGCCAGGACAAAGGAGCTCCTCCCAACATCCAAACCCACTTAGCTCGCATGCCCTGGCAAACCCGATTTCTCCATTCACATCAATCGATGTGGATGAATAAATCATTGCCGGGATTTTTTTAAAATTTTTTCTTTATATACAAAGTGTTTGCCAAAGCATATGAACACCGCCCCTCAGCTCATATGCCTAGGCAAACGTATCTTTTACTGCAGAGGAGAAATCTCGTCTTGCAGTGCCGCATACACCGACTTTTGTGTAATCTGACAGCAGCGCAATGCTTCTGTCAGAATGCACATCAGTGCTGCAGTTGGTTCATCGGTTGGTCCACCTAGAAGGTAAAAAAAAAAGAAAAGAAAAAACCAGGCCGCAACGCAATAAATTTATTAACTTTATAATAACATTTGAACGGAACATATAAACTTTATTTAACTTTTTGAACAGAACGTTAACTTTTTTGCTTACCGGTGTTTTTTTTTACCTTTTTATAGGACAAACCTCTCCTTCCCCATGGGACAATGTGCAAAGCGCAAATCGTCCAAAGATGTGGCGAAGTACATTATGCACTTTGTCCCAGGTGAAAGGAGAGGTTTGCAGCAGCTGTGAGTGAAAGGGCCCTAATAGCCCTGTGTGCCTGTCCTGTGAAACGCAATCCCTATGCTAAGTGTACCTGTGTGTAGTACTTCCGGAAACACTCCCCTAAGCATAGGGCAGGGTGGTCAGGACAGAAATAGCGGGTGTCACGCTTTATTCCACTCCTGCTACAGACACAACATTTTTTTCGGGATGGCGGTCGGTTTGAGGTACCAGCAACGACACTGGGGAAATTTCGCTCGTGTAGACGGCTCACTACACTGGTTGATGGGGCCACGGAACCTCCTGGATACAGGAGGTTCTCGATGATCTCTTCCTGAAATTTGAGGAAGGATCGTGTTCTCCCAGCCTTACTGTAGAGAACAAAACTATTATATACAGCCAATTGAATTAAATATACAGACACCTTCTTATACCAGCGTTTGGTCCTGCGGAAAAGTAGATAGGGAGCCAACATCTGGTCATTGAAGTCCACCCCTCCCATGAGCGAATTATAGTTGTGGACACAGAGGGGCTTTTCAATGACACTGGTTGCTCGTTCAATTTGGATTGTCTTGTCTCTCCATTTCACCGTGAGCAGTTCTTGGTTACACAAGGCAGCCCTCTCCCCCCTTGCAAGACGGGTGGTAACGAGCCGTTGGGGGAAGCCCCGGCGACTAGGTCACGCGGTGCCACAAATTGTCCACATAAAGATGGTACCCCTTGCCAAATAAGGGTGACACAAAGTCCCAGACTCTCTTCCCACTGCTCCCCAGGTAGTCAGGGCAACCGACCGGCTCCAGGGTCTGATCTTTACCCTCAAAGATCCGAAATTTGTGGGTATAGCCTGTGGCCCTTTCACAGAGCTTATACAATTTGACCCCATACCGGGCGCGCTTGCTTGGCCAAGGCCTCGTCTACGCAGATGTTTTGCTCAGGGGTATACAAATCTGCAAATTTGGTGTTGAAGTGGTCTATGAGGGGCCGAATTTTGTGGAGCCGGTCAAAAGCTGGGTGGCCTCTGGGACGAGAAGTGCTGTTGTCGCTAAAGTGCAGGAAACGCAGGATGGCCTCAAATCGTGTCCTGGACATGGCAGCAGAGAACATGGGCATGTAGTGAATTGGGTTCGTGGACCAATATGACCGCAATTTATGCTTTTTGGTTAAGCCCATGTTGAGGAGAAGGCCCAGAAAAATTTTAAATTCGGAAACTTGGACGGGTTTCCACCGGAAAGACTGGGCATAATAGCTTCCCGGGTTGGCGGCTATAAATTTAGTGGCATATCGGTTTGTTTCTGCCACAACTAAGTCCAATAGCTCCGCAGTCAAGAGCAGCTCAAAAAACCCCAGTGCCGAACCGATCTGAGCTGTCTCAACCTGAACTCCAGACTGGGCGGTGAAAGGGGGAACTACTGGTGCGGCTGAAGTTGGGGGCTGCCAATCGGGGTTCACCAGCACCTCAGGGGCTCTACGGGCCTGTCTGTGCGGTGGCTGCAACGGGGGAACTAATGCACGTGCCACCGTACCAGCTTCAACTGCCCTTCTGGTGCTCACCACTTCACCATGTTCTACGACAGTGCTGGTACTAGGTCCAGGATGGGCTGCGCTGCTAGTGTATGCCTCACCACGTAATCCAACAGCGCCAGCCCCACTCTGCTGCCCTTGAAGCGGATCCTGCACAACCTGTGGTGTAGCAACACGGGGCCGGGTACGCCTGGTGGTATCAGGGACCTCAACCTCCTCGTCCGAACTTTGGGTCAGACTGCCACTGCTTTCTACAGGTTCATATTCTGGATTCGTCAGATGAGGGTTCCCATTCCTCATCCGACTGGGTCAGAATCCTGTAGGCCTCTTCAGAAGAATACCCCTTGTTTGCCATTTGGTCAACTAAATTTAGGGGGTATTCCCTAAGACTACCCAAGAAAAAAAAAGCAAGCCTGTCTTACAAATGGGAGGCTAGCAAAGTACCGGAGGCCGCTGCGATTGATAAAAAAATATCAAAACTGTTTTTTTTATCGCCGCAGTGCTTGTAAAGTGATTGTGCAGTGATCAAAAAAAAATAATTTTTTTTGTCACTGCGGCGGGGCGGGCGTGGGTGAACGCACGTGTGGGCGACCGATCAGGCCTGATCGGGCAAACACTGCGTTTTGGGTGGAGGGCGAACTAAGGTGACACTAATACTATTATAGATCTGACTGTGATCAGTTCTGATCACTTACAGATACTATAAAAGTACAAATGCTGATTAGCGATACGCTAATCAGTGAGTGCGGTGGGCTGGGCGCTAAACGATCGCTAACTACCTAACAAAGGGGCCTAAACTATCCTAAAACCTAACAGTCAATACCAGTGGGAAAAAAAAGTGACAGTTTACACTGATCACTTTTTTCCCTTTCACTAGGTGATTGACAGGGGCGATCAAGGGGTTAATTGGGGTGATGGAGGGTGATCTGGGGGCTAAGTGTAGTGTTGGGTGTACTCACTGTGATGTCTGCTCCTCTGCTGGAACCAACCGACGAAAAGGACCAGCAGAGGAGCACAGAAGCCATTTAACACATTATATTTATAAATATAATGTGTTAACTGGCTTCTGATTCGTTTTTTTGAAAATCATCAGCCTGCCAGCGACTATCATTGGCTGGCAGGCTGATGACGAACTTGTCTTTTAACTTTTGCGTCTCGCGAGATGACGCGCCGGCGCGTCCACTCGGAATAACAGGGCCGACGCAATCCTGCGTACGGTGGTCCTGTAGTGGTTAAAATGGCAACCAAAACCTGAAAGACGTGGAAGAAAGCGAAAAACTACCATTCAGATGAATAGAAGAATAGCCAAAATGGCAAGGACTCTGATAGGGATCGACCGATATTGATTTTTTAGGGCCGATACCGATAATTTGTGAATTTTCAGGCCGATAGCCGATAATTTATACCGATATTCTGGGAATTTTCATTTTTGAGAAAAAAAAATTTCCTACACAAATCTGCTGAAAATTAATATGTTTATTGTTAACGTGTATTTTTTATTTTATTTTTGTAAATCTTTTTCATTTATACTTAATATTTTTGTGTTTTTTTTTTTTTTACTAACTTTTAGCCCCCTTAGGGACTAGAACCCTTGTCCTATTCACCCTGATAGATCTCTATCAGGGTGAATAGGATCTCACACTGTCCCTGCTGCCCAGTGCTTTGTGCACACAGCAGCATGGAGCTGAACATGGCAGCCAGGGCTTCAGTAGCGTCCTGGCTGCCATGGTAACCGATCAGAGCCCCAGGATTACACTGCTGGGGCTCTGATCGGAGGAGCAGGGGAGAGGGGATCCTGTGGCCACTGCCACCAATGATTAATACTGGGTGGGGGGGCGCACTGCGCCACCAAGGTTTTTACTATTGGGATGGGGGTGGGGGGCGCACTGCGCCACCAATGATTAATACTGGGGGGGGCGCACTGCGCCACCAATGAAGATAAGTCTCTCATTCATATACAGGAGGCGGGAGCTGGCTGCAGAATCACATTGCCGGCTCCCGACCTCTATGAGCGTTAGCTGCGATCCGCGGCACCTAAGGGGTTAACTACCGCGGACCGCAGCTACAGCTCATAGAGGTCGGGAGTCGGCTATGTGATTCTGCAGCTCCCGCCTCCTGTATATGAATTAATGAAAGACTCATCTTCATTGGTGGAGCGGTGGCCACAGCCCCTCCCCTCCTCTTGTCTTCTCTCCGGTCATTGGCGGCAGCGGCAGCAGCAGCACAGGGGGGGGGGGAGACACTGCTTCCTTCTCCCCTGTGCTGCGGAGGGAACACTGAGAGCAGCGCGTTCTGTGTTCCCAATACGTTATCGGTATATCGGCAAAATAGATGCCGATAACGGTCAAAATCCTCAATATTGGCCGATAATATCGGCCAAACCGATAATCGGTCGATCCCTAGACTCGGACAACAATCAGCTCTAGGGAGATCAAAGAAGGTCTAAAGTTACCTGGAGTACTGTTCAATTAGAAGGACGCCTATTGTGAATCTTAATCCAATAGAAAACTTGTGGGGTGACATAAAAAAAATGCAGTTTCTAAGGCAAAACCAAGTAAAAACTGTGGAATGTAGTCCAATCATCCTGGGCTGGAAAACCTGTTCACAGGTGCCAGAAGTTGGTTGACTCCATACAACACGGATGTACAGCAGTTCTCAGAAACAGTGGTCATACAACTACATATTAGTTCAGTGATTTCAAAGGAAAGCAAAATCTTCAAGCATTTTTCAGTTTATATAGTGAATGTTTGAGTTTGTAAAGAATACAAACACTGCAATTTTTTGAACAGTCTAACATTCACTTCTCTTCAAAAAAATTTTAGAGGAACAACACAAATTTAATAATTTTTCTTCATGTTTTGATTTGGAATAGAATGTGTAATGTTCCCACTGCATTTGTGTGTATGGGAATAAAAGCTATTAGAAGGATTTTGCGCTTTATTCACTTTTTTAAACACACTGCTATTATTTTAAACACAACTGTAACTAGTACTTCCTCTGTGATGTCAAAAGACCTTTTGATCCTCCTGTTACATATCACTGTCTATAGACTGATATATAGTTTTATTGGAAAAGATTCAGTAAAACCTGTAATTTATTCATTTAAAGCTCTGCTTTTTCTCACTTCGATTGTACATAGAGCAGGTGATACTAGTAATTGATAGAATCCCCTATGTAAATGTGTATACAGAGATGGCTGTACACGGGGGTGGTCAGAGATTTAAATGTATAAATTACACATTTTTCTGAATCTTTTCCCACAAAACTATATAACAATCTGCTCAGCTCCTCCTGCTCTATAACCTGCTGCCTGCAGATTGCACCACATTTCTCGCCCATATTCCTTGGGGGACACAGGAAACCATGGGTATAGCTCTGCTCCCTAGGAGGCGTGACACTAAGCGAAAGCTGTAAGCCCCTCCTCCATCAGCTATACCCTTCAGCCTGGAGAAGAGACTGCCAGTTTTTGCTTAGTGTCCAAGGAGGCAAGACACCCCCTGCTTATGCAGGGTTGTTTTCCTATGATTTTTTATTTTTACGTTATTTGTTGTTTTTTAATTCGGTTTTTTTCTACCTACAGGGACAACAGAGGCGCATTAGACCCCTCTGTTTCTCCCGGGGTTGAGTTGCGCCAGTGCCGGTAATTCCGCACTGCCGCCTCCCCCACAGAAGACAAGGTGGACCAGGGCAGCCTCGCTCCCCTGCGTCCCGCCAGCTCAGGGTCGCCCGCACGCCAAGTCCCTCCCCCGGCTTCCTGCCACTGCGGTGCCAGGAGCTGAAGGGGCGACCCCCGCTGGATGGACTGAGGGCGAAGACAGCGTATGGTGAGAGTGGCTGCTCCAGCCTCCCCTTCCTCCCTCCCACCGCTGCTACCAACATGGCCACTGCTACATTGTCCAAGGGGACCTCCACTTCACCGCCTGACCTCCACTTCACCCCCCCCCCCATATCGGGACGTTACCGGGCTTAGTTGGAGGGCAGTTTATCTGGGCAAGTCCTAGAACGCTGCCTTACAGGGGACGGCTGCAGACAAGCAAGCCGTCTGTTACATCCAGGCGCGGCGGGAGCCGTTTTTCTTGGCATGAACGGCGCCATTTCATGGCCGGCACTTCAACATCCTTGGGGGTTAAAATCGTTTTGCCGCGCGCGCGCGGCTCTGCTTCGGCTTCAGCGCGGCAGAGGGGGGGCGGAGCTTCCTTACACATTCAGCTCCGTGCCGCTGCGCTCCGCTACTTCCGGGTTCATCTCTCTGCCGTGCGATCCTGAAGCCATTCAGCTCCGTGCTGCTGCCTCTCCTCCACAGCCTCCTCAGTCTGTTCCCCTTACAGCTGCCGCTTGTATCATCCGGGTCTGGTAGGACTGTTAACCCCCTCCGTGCCACAGTACTGTTGCTTGGTTCTCACTTTAAGTGCAACATCTTTCCACCATGTCAGACCCTTCTGCAGCCGCCAAGCCATGGTACCATGCCTGTACTGCTTGTAGGGAACCCTTTCCCCGGGGGCAGTCTGATCCGCACTGTACTGCATGCCGAGCTCCACCGCAGCCTCAGTCGCCCGCTGTGTCGCTCCCTGCTTCCTCTGACCCGCCTGACTGGGCTAGATCCCTGTCCCAGGCCGTGGAAAGCCTCACTCATGTCGTGGGCCGCCTAATAGACAGGCCACCTACCCCGCAGGACGCCACTCTGACTGTCGCGCCCTCCGGGTCCACTGCTTCTGCCGCTGCAGCGGGTTCACCCTCTCCTAGTAACCCCTCCCGAGCTAGGCACTCTCAGAAGCGTATTAGAGTAGAGCGAGCCTCCTCCTCTGAGGCCTCACTCTCTCCGCCACGCGTGCGCACCCAGACGGGCCTCTCCTCTCCAAAGGATTCGCTCTCTGAAGGTGAATTGGCGGTTTCAGATTTGGAAATGGACTCGGCCCTGCCGTCCAAGCTAGCCTCAGCGATGGGCCAACTCATCTCTGATATTCGTGACACCTTTAAGGTGCAGGATGACCCCCCTAGCTCGGACGCAGCTAGCGTCTCCTTTATCAGACCCAGGCAGGCCTCAAAAGTCTTTCCAATCCACTCTGATTTCTCCTCCGTGGTGTCTAAGGCTTGGGCTCGCCCGGACGCTCGTTTTGTCAACCCAAAGAAGCTGGACATTTGCTATCCTTTTCCAGCCGATGTCGTGGCCACCTGGTCTTCCCCACCCAAGGTGGACCCCCCTGTGGCTCGGCTGTCAAAGAACACGGCCATCCCTGTTCCCGACGGGTCCTCTCTTCAGTCAGCGGAGGACCGTCGCATGGAGACCCTTTCCAAGGGCATTTTTGCTGCCTCCGGTTCTGCTCTCAGACCGGTTTTTGCCTCTGCTTGGGCAGGGAAAGCAATCTCTGCTTGGGGTGCGCAGCTGGAACAGGAGTTGGACTCGGACGTCCCCATCCAGGACCTACGTTCCTTGGCCCAGCTTATTATTCGGGCCGGGAATTTTGTCTGTGAGGCCTCCCTTGATGCGGGAGCCCTTATTGCACGCTCCTCCGCCCTGGCAGTTGCCGTCAGGAGGGAGCTCTGGCTGAAGGTCTGGAAAGCGGACGCTGCCTCCAAACGTTCCTTGGCGGGGCTACCGTTTGCGGGTTCCCGCCTTTTCGGGGTCCGCTTAGACGAGCTTATTTCAGAGGCCACGGGTGGTAAAAGCACCCATCTTCCTCAACCCCAAGCCAGGGGCGCCCCCCGCGGACGCCCTGGTGCGTCTCGTTTTCGGTCCTCCCGCAGGGCCTCTGGGGCTCCCACCACAGCTGCCGCTTCGGCTCCTCCCCAGGACAAGCGTAGGAAGCCGTTTTTTCGGGTGCAGCCATCCTGGCGCAAGCCGCAGGCTGCCCGCACACCCGCAGCAAAACAGTCCTCTGCCTGAAGGCGCGCCCCCACCCACCCGGGTGGGGGGCCGGCTCCTCCTTTTCAAGGACGTCTGGATGGCTCACGTCTCCGACGTCTGGGCCCTCGAAATTGTGTCCTCCGGATACAAAATCGAATTTGCATCCTTCCCTCCGGATCGGTTCTTTCACTCCCGCCCGCCGCGGGACCCGAAAGGCGCGGCAGCGTTCTCCGCGGCCGTTCAAGCCTTACTGGACAGGGGGGTGATTACCCCCGTTCCTCCAGAGGAAAGATTCCAAGGGTTCTACTCGAACCTCTTTGTAGTTCCCAAGAAGGGAGGTTCGGTGCGGCCCATTTTGGACCTCAAAAAGCTCAACCGTTTTCTCCTCCTTCGACGGTTTCGGATGGAGTCCCTCCGCTCCGCGGTGGCTTCCCTGGAGCAGGGAGATTTCATGTCTTCCATCGATATACAGGATGCCTACCTCCATGTTCCGGTAGCCCGGTGTCACCATCGCTTCCTTCGATTCGCCGTGGGGGACCTCCACTTCCAATTTGTCGCCCTTCCCTTTGGGCTGGCAACAGCCCCCCGGGTGTTCACCAAGGTCCTGGCCCCGGTTTTAGCCTTACTCCGTTCCAGGGGTGTTTTTCTGCTACCGTACTTGGACGATATCCTCATCAAGGCTCCGTCCCTTTCTCAAGCGGTTGCCAGCGTGGATCTCACTCTAGAGACTCTGGCGAGGTTCGGTTGGGTCATCAACTTCCCCAAGTCCTCCCTTCCCCCCTCCAGACAACTCGTCTTCCTGGGAATGCTTTTAGACACGGGAGCGGCGGAGGTACGTCTTCCCTCGGAAAAACGTCTGACCCTCCGTGGGGCGGTTCGGGGTCTCCTTCTCCACCGTCGACCGTCCTTCCGCTTCTGCATGCGGGTATTGGGGCAGATGGTTGCCTGCTTCGAGGCGATCCCATTTGCGCAGTTTCACTCCCGCCCTCTCCAGCGGGCGATCCTCTCCTCCTGGGACAAATCACCGCAGTCTCTGGATCATCCCTTCCATCTTTCGCCTCCGGTGCGGTCATCTCTCCGCTGGTGGTTACAGTCCCCTCTTCTGGGAAGGTCCTTTCTGCCACTCAACTGGTTGGTGGTTACAACCGATGCCAGTCTCTCGGGCTGGGGAGGCGTGTTTCCTCCCCGATCCGTCCAGGGCATTTGGTCTCCATCGGAGTCCAAACTCTCGATCAATGTCCTGGAACTGAGAGCGGCCCTTCTGTCTCTACGACACTGGACTCATCTGCTGAAGGGTCATCCAGTTCGGGTACAATCAGACAACGCCACGGCTGTGGCGTACATAAACCACCAGGGGGGCACTCGCAGCGCTGCTGCGATGCGGGAGGTCTCCAGCATTCTCCGTTGGGCGGAAGCCCACGTCCCGGCCCTATCTGCAATTTTTATTCCAGGGGTGGACAATTGGGCGGCGGACTTCCTCAGTCGCACCACCGTCGACCCCGGCGAGTGGTCTCTTCACCTGGAGGTATTCGAGGCCATTTGCCTTCGTTGGGGCATACCGGACGTGGACCTCATGGCCTCAAAATTCAATCACAAGGTCCCCGCCTATCTGTCCAGGGCCAGGGATCCGGGAGCTTGCGGAGCCGACGCCCTCGTTCTTCCTTGGCGAGGTTTCGCGCGCCCATACATATTCCCTCCCATCCCTCTCCTGCCCAAGGTCCTTCGGAAGATCGCGGCGGAAGGCGTCTCGGTGATTCTGGTCGCTCCGGACTGGCCCCGCCGGTCTTGGTATGCCGACCTCATGCTGCTCCTGGCAGACGCGCCCTGGCCGCTGCCCGCCAGGGAAGATCTTCTCTCTCAGGGACCGATCTTCCACCCGCGTTTAGGGTCCCTACGTTTGACGGCGTGGTTGTTGAGACCACCGTCCTGACGCGTAGGGGTTTTTCTGCGGACGTCGTCCGCACCATGATCCGCGCCCGTAAGCCGTCCTCTTCTAGGATCTATTATAGGACCTGGAGGACCTTTTTGGGGTTCTGTGCCGATCTGGGGATTCCTCCGCTCCGCTTTTCTCTCCCCACCGTTTTGTCCTTCCTGCAGAGCGGACTGGCCCAAGGTCTAGGCCTTAGTTCTTTGAAGGGTCAGGTATCTGCGCTGTCCATTTTGTTTCAGCGCCCACTGGCCCCCCTTGGTCCTGTCAAGACCTTCCTTCAGGGCGTGGCTCACGCGGTTCCCCCGTATCGCCCTCCGGTACCGCCCTGGGACCTGAACCTGGTTCTCTCAGCGCTCCAGGCTTCTCCTTTCGAGCCTCTGCGGACGGTTTCCTTGCGACTTCTGTCCTGCAAGGTTATTTTCCTTGTAGCCATCACCTCTCTTCGGAGGGTGTCCGAATTGGCTGCACTCTCCTGTCTGGAACCTTTCCTAGTGTTCCACCAGGACAAGGTGGTTCTTCGTCCGGTCCTTTCCTTCCTTCCTAAGGTGGTCTCCGCCTTTCATCTGAACTAGGACATCGTTCTCCCCTCTTTGTGTCCTTCCCCTTCCCATCCGCGGGAGAGGAAGCTTCATCGCCTGGACGTTGTCAGGGCGCTCAAGATTTACCTGGAAGTAACCAGCTCTTTCAGGCATACTGACTCGCTCTTTGTGGTCCCGGAAGGGTCGCGCAGAGGGATGGCGGCATCCAAAGTTGCTATCGCCCGTTTTGTCAAGATGGCTGTTACTGAGGCTTATCTCGCCAAGGGCAGGGTTCCTCCCCTTGGTGTTACCGCTCACTCCACTAGAGCGGTCGGGGCTTCCTGGGCTCAGAGAAATCGGGCTTCTTCGGAGCAGATTTGCAAGGCGGCCACTTGGTCCTCCTTGCACACCTTCACCAAGTTCTACAGGGTGCATACTCATGCGTCGGCTGACGCTGCTTTAGGCCGTCTGGTGTTGCAGGCGGCAGTTGATTGATGCCTCTGGTGTTGGTCTAGTTTGTTCTGGTCCCTCCCTTCTGGGACTGCTCTGGAACGTCCCATGGTTTCCTGTGTCCCCCAAGGAATATGGGCGAGAAAAGGAGACTTTTGTATTACTTACCAGTAAAGTCTCTTTCTCGCTCTTCCTTGGGGGACACAGCACCCGCCCTTCATTGGGTTACAGTTGTGGTTCCGGCTTGGTTGCCCCCGTTGGGGCTCGACAGTTCTTTTTCCGGTTGGTGGTTATCTTTCACTACTTGGACACGCAACTGGCAGTCTCTTCTCCAGGCTGAAGGGTATAGCTGATGGAGGAGGGGCTTACAGCTTTCGCTTAGTGTCACGCCTCCTAGGGAGCAGAGCTATACCCATGGTTTCCTGTGTCCCCCAAGGAAGAGCGAGAAAGAGACTTTACTGGTAAGTAATACAAAAGTCTCCTTTTTTTGGTGACCGGTCCTTTTTTTACCGGTGAAACTGCAGAGAACAGGGGTTTTCTGTCATTTTAAAACTGATGGCTCATCCTCATGATAGGCCATCTATATCTGATCGGGGGGGGGGTCAGACACCCCTGTGGATCAGCTCTTCTGCAGTAGCTCTGGCGTTGGAACTATAAAGCTCTGCTCATTGTGTAGTGAACAGAGCTGATAACTGCCAATCAGGTATTGCTGGCCTATCCGGAGAGTGAGCCATCAATATTAAAATGCTGGAAAACCTCATTAAACAGGAGGTTTGGCAACCAAACCTACACATGACCCACGAAAAACATAAAGCAGGTGACCGCATACACAGCATGTATGCCTGTTTTCAGCAGGTAAAAGATTTTCTCAGTGAATAACAAAAAATTGCTTAAAACAAAAATCTCATTGCAAATACAGCCTCAGTGTGCAATGAGTGAGTGTTGTGTAATCTCATATGATTGTTTTTTTGTTTTTTTATATATAAATAGGAAAAAGTCTGTACTGGATTTCCCCCATATTGAGGTTGTGCGAAACAAGGAAGAGAGGAGGAAATTGCTGGGGCACACTTGTAAAGAATGTGAATTGGTAAGTTAATAAGACTCTGTCTTTGTTATAAATAATGTAAACTTGTAGTATATCACATTTTTATCTCAAAATATTTACATCACAATAAAAAACTGTGATGCCAATGGTAGAACAAAGACTTAAGGGGGTTGTCTGGCGATATACTTTTTTAAACATAAGGGTCAGAATGGTGATTAATAATAAAAATAAATAAAAAAGCAGTACTCTCCTTATCAGGCCTCTGCTTTCTGTTGCTTACCAGGCCCCTCCTGGTTCCAGCCTGACACACAGAAGGAAATACCAAGCGATGCCTACTTAGCCTGTCGCTGGCCTCAGCCATTTCTTGTGTGTCAGTCCCGGACCTTGAAGCTAAGACCAGCGTGGACCTAGTAAGTGTTATAATGGCAGCTGTGAAGGATTGTTCAAATGAGTAATGCTGCTTTTATTTATTTAGTTTTTTTTTAGTGCTGCAACCCTCTCTTGGCATGCCAAGCACAGTGCTATTGATTCTGCTTCTTGTCTAAAAAGTACTATCCCGCAGGGCAATCCTGTTAACTCCTCCCGTCACTCCGGCATACATTTTCAGTGCATCAAGAAGGCACTTTATACTCTGCAACGTAAATGTACCATCCAGTGATAGGGTTGAGCCTGATCAGCCAGCTGGCTCTGATCCTGGCAATTTAAGCCCTTAGATGCCATGGTCAGTAGTGACAGTGTGGCATTTGAGGGGATTGACAGGGTATTGACAACTCCATCAACTTCTTCAAGGCAATTGTTGGGCACTGATTGTTGCTATGGCAGCCAGGGTGGGCTTAACAGTGGCCCCCATGGCTGTCATTTTACTACTCCTGTTAGTGGCAGGGCCTAACAGGCTGCCTGTTAGCATTTTGTGGGATCAATAGTGATTCAGTGTCATGTGATCCTAGCAACCAATTGCTGCACCCCTCTGACATTTAAGAAATGTATAATGTTTATTATTTATCATGTTTAAAAATGTATTAATATATGAAGACAGATGTTTGGGAACATTGCTGTTTCACTACTTGCAGACACGAGGTTCTCAGACCAATTGTGTCTCTTATTACAATCTATGTATTATAGAAATATCTTTTTTTTTTTTTTTTTTCTTCTTCTTTGCTGGCAGATAGTAGCAGATCTTTAAAGGGGTTATCTAAAGTCTAACACATGCCTGGGCCCCTCATATAGATTATACTTAGTTCCCCCGCTCTCTGGCACCTGCGTCTCTCCTAATCGCCGTGATGCTAGGGAGGCTCATCCCTGTCGCAGCCTGCTATTGGCTGCTCCCCCCGTCGCTGGTTGTTTTGATGCAGGGAGATGCAGCGGCAACCGTGCGGGGATCAGAAGCGATATGGGGGTTATGTATAATCTATATGAGGGGCCTGGGCATTGGGGAACATGTCTGGGTAACCCCTTTCACTGTTAAATTAATTTACCTGTACACTTTTACCAGTACTATGCAGACCTTCCAGAAGAAGAGAGAGCCAAAAAATTGGCAGCCTGCTCCAGGCACAGATTCCGTTACATCCCACCTAGTACTCCAGAAAACTTCTGGGAGGTGGGCTTTCCTTCTACCCAGACTTGCAAAGAAAGAGGTAAGTTGTTTTTTTTTTCCTTTTTGTTAGCAAATATTAACCCACAGCACATCTGGGACCCGCTCCTATCTACATAACAGGACCCTCGAAGTGAAAAGAGAGCAGCCACACATATGTGACAACCCTTTATTCACCGCTATGGGAGTTGCAAAAGTAGCCGAGTGTTGGCTCAGCTATTTCCAGCAGTCTCATAGCAGTGAATGGAGAGGTGGCTGTGCTTACACGGTGTGCTTTCCATTCACCACTATGGAACTATTTTTGTAACTCCCATAGCAATGAATGGAGAGCATGCCACTCATGTGTGGATCCCACCTCTGAGACCCACTCTAGAAAATGGGGTCCCCTATATGACATTGATGGCAAATCCTAGTGATAACAAGCATTGGCTCTAGGCTATGAGCCACTAAGGCACAGCAATTTATAATATGGCTACATTTCATAGAAATTGACTTTTTGTGTTAGCATGGAACTCCTTTTCTTGTTCCCTTAATCTAGCAGCAGACACAATAATTATAGTGATGATCTGTTCTAAATGGCACTAAAAGCAGTTGTGTCCTTTCCAAACCCTCACAGAAGGCCTTAGGCGCACAACCTTTACTGGTCCGAGGGGCAACAATCTCAAGGGCTGCAGTAAAACTTAAAGGGCTATCACTATTTGAGACCTTTTATGGCACATAGACTGAATATACTATGAATGTGAAATAGGTGACTGGTCCACGCCCAAGACTTTCACCTATCTGGAGAATGGGGGTTCCCATTCATCTGTTTGCCCCTTAGAAAAAGAAGCGACCCTGATGCATATGGCTCTCTCCATAGGAGTAGTGGAATAGGGTTCTTCTGAACTCTAGAATGATAGAAAGGAGTAGATTAGGTGGAGAAGTGGTCATACATGTACAGGTATGCACCTCTGTTATTCTAGTTTGAGTTCCTAAAACTACCTATATAAACTGCAGTGAACATAGCCACACGTCTGCATGACCATCTCAATGCCTAATCTGATCCATTCTAGAGTGTCACCCTGGGTTCACGCCACCCCCATTCTGCTAATATATGGGGGTTCCTCAAATGGCTACACAGTTAATTATCAGTACTTGCACTTCCCTGCTCCCACATTATGTGCCATTCCTTTCATTTCTGACATGTGAGCAGACAAGCATGTCCAGATTATGGGCCACACGTATTGGCATCATGGACAGCAGGTGCAAATCTGGTTTTGAGCTAAATGATTAACTATGCTTTGCTTCCCCCCCCCTAAAGGTTACCTAAAAGAGCAGATGTCCCCTTGTCAGAGACCACGGAGAAGACAACCATACAATGCAATTTTTTCCACAAAAGGCAAGGAACAGAAGACTTAGTTAACTCACATTACTTTTTCTTTAAATGTGTAGTCTCAGACTAAAGCCGTCAAGCATGTTTTTTATACTTGGTTTTTAGCGCTTACTAGGCACAGGCAAATAAGGCAGTATATGTTTAACTGATATTTACACCTAAGTGCCTGAGTAGCTGTAAACCTATTAAAGCCTGGATACTGTACGTGCTGCAGTGCACTGGATGGTCTATGTGAAATTTAGATATAAAGCTTCACTACTGTTATGTCATCCAGTTCCTGCTAAGCACACTATTTGATGGTGCAAAAATTATATATGGTTTAAAAAGGACCTGTCACCACAAAATGCAGTGCAGACTGCAGGCAGCATGTCGTACAGCAGGAGGAGCTGAGCAGATTGATGTATAGTATTGTGGAAAATTATTCAGTAAGACTTGTAATTTATATGTTTAACCCGTTAGTGACCACTAATATGCTTTTTTTTTTACAGCAGTCACTAATGGGCCAAAGGCTAGGCCGCCGCCTTTTTACAGCAGCCTACACGAAGTGCTGCATGGGCTTACCTTTCACATGAGTCCGTCTTCAGCTGTAATGGCCTGGACTGGCAAAAGCACCGATCCGGGCCGCATAATCTCAATTGCAACTTCAGAATCAAAGGGAACTCCCCTCTGTCTCCCATCAGCACCCTGTGAATAAGATTGTGGGGTGCCGATGTCTTTGCGTGGTAGCCTGGGGCCTAATGAAGCCTCAGGCCTGCCTGCAGTGTATGCCTATCAGGCTGCTCCTCTACTGGTGCTTGACAGTATAGTACGCTGTATTGCATAAGCTTATAAGTAGTCAAAAGATCCAACAAATAATAGTAAAAGTCCAGCTCGCCTGCATCAGCAGTTTCAAGAGTGCACGGATGGGATGAGACCCAAGCATATGAACTTGAACGGAAAGAAAGGAAAATCCAGCACCTTGTTTTTCTTGCTTGACGGTGTTTATTCCACAAACCAAGTGTACAGCGGTAATGGAACCCTCAAAAATAAGCCCCAATGCGGTTGACCGCATTGGGGCTTATTTTTGAGGGTTCCATTACCGCTGTACACTTGGTTTGTGGAATAAACACCGTCAAGCAAGAAAAACAAGGTGCTGGATTTTCCTTTCTTTCCGTTCTAGTCAAAAGATCGCCTGTTAAAGTCTCCTTATGGGACTAGTAAATGGTTAAAAAAAAGTTAAATAATGTTTTATAAAATAAAAAAAATCTCAGCTAAAAAATACTTTTTTCCCCATAAAAAAAAAAGCTTTTCAATGGAAATAAATTGCAAAAATCCACATATTTGGTATTGCCTCATCTGTAACGACCCATACTACACATCACGGAGGACACCTTAAAAAAAATAAAAACTTTGGGGAAATTGCTGTTCGTGTATTAGTCACACAAAAATGGAATTAAAAGTGAGCAAAAAGTGTTGCGAATTAAAAACTACAAGTTGTCCCTCAAAAATCAAGTCCCCACACAGCTCTATAGAACAGAAAAATAAAAAGTATTGGGTCTTCGGATGTGGTGATGCAATAACCTAATGTTATTTATGCCGAAAAATGAATACTGCAAAATTTTAAAATTCTGTGGGAGTATTCCTGTTTTTCCTATTCCCCCAAAAAAGCGTTAATGTTAATTAGTAAGTTATGTCTAACCCAAAATGGTGCCATTAAAAACTACAATGTGTCCTGCAAAAGACGAGCACTCATGGCTACATCAACAGAAATATAAAGTTATAGCTCTTGGAGTGCGATGTTGGAAAAAAATTGCTTGGTCACTAAGGGCCAAAACAGGCTGATCATGAAGGGGTTAAACCACTACTCCTTGTATACATCAGTCATGTGGGTGGTCCTACTCCGTGACTGACAGCCTTCCCTGTATACTCAGTCACGCATAGTTATGGCACCACCCACATGACTGACTCATTAAAAAGGGAAGAGGTTTAGCAAATAAATTGCGGAATCTTTTCCCATAAAACTATACATCAATCTGCTCAGCTCCTCCTGCTCCGTAACATACTGCCTGTAGATTGCACTGTGTTGTTGTGGTGATGGATTTCTTTTAATGTTTGACTGAAAACAAAAAAATATAAAAAAATTCAAAAATATTTAATTATGTATATTTTTACTTTTATAAATATGGACGTTCTTTGTATTTTTGCACCTTTTGATGAGTAGGGTGCCTTGTTTGCACTGGAAGAATGAATGCATATAGTTATATAAATGATCTGAAAGTAATAAAACTGTGCCTTGTGTCTGTTTTTTTTGTTCTATTTTAATTTTTTTCTTTAAAAAACTTGAGTTTATTGAAATTTCTCCTAAATACAAAATCAGTTATTAGATACATTTAATCAACAACATTAAAGGGGTTGGCCACTTTCAGGTTACTATTGACCAATATGTTTGAGATGATTATATGTCACGTACTAATATAGTCTTTATTGAAATTCTGCACCATTTTCTATATTTTATAAGTTTGCTCCCTTGTTTACAAAGTCTTTTGTCCTGTCCATAAAATGGCCGCTGATGGACGGTCATGTGA
Source organism: Bufo bufo (assembly GCF_905171765.1). Lineage (NCBI taxonomy): Eukaryota > Metazoa > Chordata > Amphibia > Anura > Bufonidae > Bufo > Bufo bufo. The sequence continues at coordinate 158,636,083 of NC_053393.1, read as the reverse complement.
CCAGGCAAATCATCTCCATATGATTTCTCGTCCATACAAATTCACTTGCCATTCTCTTGTTCTGTTGGGAGTTTAGTGCAGGTGCACTGTGTTTGATTGGAGGAAAATCACATGGAGGTGATCTGCCTGGTCACATGACCACCATCAGCGGCCATTTTATGGACAGGACCTCTGTGTGGACAGCACAGAAGACTTTGTAAACAAGGGGATACCTCATGAAATATAGAAAATAGTGCAGAATTTCAACAAAGGCTATATTAGTAAGTGCCGTATAATCATCTCACAAACACATCAGTCACTTGTACTCAGAAAGTGGCCAACCTCTTAATATAACTACTTTTCCCCAGGTGTGGTCAGTCCAGACCTCATTCCTATTAACCATATAGCTAAGGGAGAGTTCATATCACCGCTATTTTTCCATTCTCCTGATCCATTCACATTCCAAGTGAATACAGAAAGCTTTGTCATGGTACTGAAAGACCTAAGTAACTATGCTTCAAGAATGGTAGTCTGGATACTGACACGCAAGGTTCCTCTCCACCCTCTCCTAAGATCAACCACAAGTAAACCTAGAAAACGCAGATAAACCCCATGCTTTCTTATATATGAATTCCTTTTTTTCCCTACGCCTCCACAACGGCAGTAAACATGGAAGATTATCCCGCCTTCTCAGGGACAGGAAAACAGCTTTGTGGACCAGCCCATATAAGGCCCCCTCCCTCTTACCTCTCCAGTTGTTTTCCTGTCCCTCAGAAGGTCAGGACTTGCCGGAATGGATCAGTCACGCGCCCAGCCTTTTCGGTTTGTATCCCGACTCTGGCCGGAGGGCTGAGGCAGGGGATAGGGTCGCGGAACTCTATAAAAGTTCCTCCTTCCCTGAGGTTTAAGCCCAGCGTTGCTGGCCACCCCGGGCTTTGGACCCGCGTCCAGTGCGGACCGGCCCTGTTCTGCGAGCCGGGGGAGCGTTCCTGGGCCTGGGATCGCTCCCCACTTCTTCCCCTATGCGCGCGCGCCGGCAGTTGGATTCTATGTGACGTCAGAAGGCCGGCGCGTGACGCGAGGGGGGGGCGGGGCATATGTCGTCATCAGGGGAACCAGGAAGTAAAAGAGCGCGGCTGCCGGCGTCCAGATGCAGCTCCTGCGCTCTTCTCCTGAGAAAGATGTCCCAGCAAGCTGACGATTCGCCCAGGCGGCCCACAGATACCTCCAGGCCCTCTAGCCCGGTAAGCCTCCTCCCATTACTAAAATAACAGGGTGCTTATCCTGTATGGGGGTCTCCTTGGTGGTGGTTCTTTACCCTTCTCTTTTAGAGACTAAGGATAAAACTTTCCTCTCTAACTTTGTGTCTCTCAGGGTAAAGAATCCTCAAAAAAGGATCCGCCTTTGAAGAAAAAATGCGTAATGTGCAAGAAATCGCTGTCTGGTACATACAAGAAATCATTGTGCCAAAAGTGTTGTGACAAGGTTGTGTCAGAGGAGACCCCATCCTTAATTGAAAGTCTGAAAACCATAATCAGAGAAGAAGTGGGTGCAGCTGTAGAAGCTAAGTTATCTACATTGCCTCCCAGACCATCTACCTCAGGAGCCATAGTCTCTAATATGCAGGACTCTGACCTGGATGAAGGTGAAATTTCCTCTGGGTCTGACTCTGATACTTCAGATCAAGCAGGCGGTAAACCTCTCTGTTCAGTTGAGGAGACGGATTCCCTTCTGAAAACTATTAGGGCTACAATAAACCTGGAAGAGCCCAGAGAACCCCTTTCAGTACAGGACCAATTGTTTGCTGGATTAGGGGACAGGAAAAAACGTGTTTTTCCCGTCCACCCTAACATCCGAGCGTTAATACACTCAGAATGGAAAGACCCTGAGAAAAAACAGTCCGCCTCTAAGTGGTTAAAGAGAAAATACCCTTTCGCGGAAGATGATTCTGTGGCCTGGGATAAGACCCCTAAAGTAGATGCCCCAGTAGCAAGAATCTCCAAAAAAACTGCCCTTCCATTTGAAGACCTCGGCCTTCTGAAAGATCCGATGGACAAAAGATGTGAAAGCCTCCTTAAAAAAATGTGGGAATCCTCTACGGCCACTCTAAGACCAGGGATCTCTGCAACTTATACAGCTAGAACCCTGGGCCTTTGGTTGGGACAGTTGGAGGAACATCTAGAGTCAGGCACTCCACGAGAAGACATCCTAGCTTCTATACCTATGCTAAAACAAGCCGCTAATTTTATGGCAGACGCGTCAGCAGACATAGTGAAGCTTTCAGCCAGATCTGCTGCCCTCTCTAACTCTGCTAGAAGAGCAGTATGGTTACGCTCCTGGTCTGGTGACACAGCCTCTAAAAACAAGCTGTGCACTCTGCCATGTGAGGGAGATAGGGTGTTTGGTACGGCCTTGGACGACATTCTAGAGAAAACTTCTGATAGAAAGAAGGGCTTTCCTACAGAATCAAAATTTTTTCAACAAAGACGGTCCTTTCGGTCCCAGAAACGAGGTAGGCCGGACCAAAAAAGAAAGGACACTAGACCAACCTGGCAGTCCAATAGGGGTAAAGGCAGAGGGTTCCTGTTTAACCCTGACAAATCGGCCCACACCTCTACTCAATGACGCCAAAAGCGTAGTGGGAGGAAGACTGTCCCAGTTCTATCCAGCCTGGGTAAATATCCAGGCCTCTCCATGGGTGCTGTCAGTCATAAAAAATGGGTACAGTCTAGAGTTAAAAACCTGCCCACCAGACAGATATATGGAGAACCCTCGTCCAGGGGAGATAAGCCAACTAACTATGGATCATCAGTTGAGACTTCTGCTGGAGAAAGGGGCCATCATCCCAGTCCCAAAGCAAGAACAGAAGAAAGGGTTTTACTCCCCGATCTTCTTGATAAAGAAACCAAACGGATCGTTCAGATTAATAATAAACCTGAAGATGTTAAACAAATACATCATATACAAAAGGTTCAAGATGGAAACCATAAAAACAGTCATCAGCCTGATCCCAAAAAACGGCGCCATGGTAACATTAGATTTGGAAGATGCCTACTACCATATACCCATCAAGAAGGAGGATCAGAAATTTCTCAGACTGGCAACATGGTTCAAGGGAGAGCTGTGCCACTTCCAGTTCCGGGTACTTCCGTTTGGTCTCAGCTCAGCCCCAAGGCTTTTCACGAAGGTCATAACAGAAGTATCCAAGTTCTTTCACCTAAAGGAAATTCTATTTTTTCCGTACCTAGACGATTTCCTAATAGCAGCCCCATCATCCTATCTGTTACTCCTGCAGCTCCAGACAATCCGGACCACACTTACCAACCTGGGGTGGATAATCAATACGGAAAAATCCTGTCTCATACCCTCAACCCAGATAAACTTTCTAGGAGTACTGTTGGACTCGGAGAAAATGATCTCTTTTCTTCCTCTACAGAAACAAGATGGCCTGATCACAACAGTGAGAAGATTTCAGAAACAACACTTGGTCTCTTTCAGAGAGATGATGGTCATCCTGGGTCTAATGACATCCACTATCCCTTCAGTAAAATGGGCACAGTTCCACTCAAGAACCCTCCAATCATTTCTCTTAAGAACCTGGGACAAAAAACAAACATCCTTAAACAAGAAGGTAAAAATCCCTCATGCAGTAAAAACATCCTTGAATTGGTGGGCAGATCGGAAAAATCTTTTGAAAGGAGTACCCTGGAGACCATCGGATCAGGTAGTTATTACTACAGACGCCAGCCAACAAGGGTGGGGAGCCCACATGGAAGGGAAACTAGCTCAAGGCCAGTGGGGTCTCGTTCTGCAAAAAGCCTCCTCCAACAAGAGAGAATTGTCCGCGGTTTGGGAAGCCCTGAAGACATTTGCACCCTCCCTCCTACAGAGGAATGTAAAGATCTTGTCGGACAACTCTACAACAGTGGCATACCTGAACAAACAGGGCGGCACAAGAAGCCTGTCACTAGCCCTGGTGGTGACAAAAATCTTCAGTTGGGCAGAAAAGAATATTCAGTCCCTTTCAGCAGCACATGTGAGAGGAAAAGAGAATCAGGTGGCGGACTTCCTCAGCCGGGACCAGCTAAACGCAGGAGAGTGGATGCTAAACCCTCAGGTATTCAAACAGATCTGTTCCAGGTGGGAAACGCCGAAGATCGACCTGTTCGCCAGGAGAAAAAACAGACAGGTTCCGAATTTCTACTCTCTGGCGGTAGAAGATCAACCCTTAAAGGTGGATGCGCTCTCGGTACCCTGGCCGCCAATCCTGTTATATGCATTCCCACCATTCTCCCTCATACAGCGGGTCATAGCAAAGATTTTAGAAGAAAGAGTACGAATCATCCTGATCACTCCATTTTGGCCCCGCAGATCATGGTTTCCGATCCTGAAGATTCTGGCAGGAGAAGAATTCTGGATCCTCCCTCCTCGCCCAGACCTTCTACTTCAGGGTCCGGTCTCTCATCCTCAAGTCGCCCAACTCCGTCTGACGGCCTGGAGGCTGAAAGAAACATCCTGAGGAACAAAGGTTTCTCTAGGAAAGTGATCTCCACCTTACTTCTTAGTAGGAAACCAGTCACCTCGAAAATATATCTGAGGGCCTGGAAATCCTTTCTACTCTTCGGGGAGGATAAATACGACCCATCAGGAGAACCTCAGATGTCCCTCATTCTGGACTTTCTCCAAGCAGGGTTGGATAAAGGCCTCGCAGTAAGTACTTTGAAGGTTCAGATAGCAGCCTTGAGTGTATTTATGGACTGTAAACTGGCTAACATGGAAATAATAAAAAGGTTTTTTAAGGCAGCCATCAGGATTCGCCCTAGGTTAAGATCCCTAGTGCCTCCCTGGGACTTAAGCTTGGTACTGTCCAAGCTTATGTACCCTCCATTTGAGCCTATTACAGATATACCCTTAAGAATTCTTACTCTTAAGACATCATTCCTGCTAGCCATCACTACGGCCAGAAGGGTAGGCGAAATACAAGCTTTTTCTATCCTGCCTCCATACCTTTCCGTTTCTGACGACAGGATCACACTAAAACATGCTCCTGAATTCCTCCCAAAAGTAGTCTCTAAATTCCACTGCCAACAGGAAATTATCCTTCCCTCCTTTTGTTCTCAGGCAAAGAACGAAAAAGAGAGACTTTTTCATAACCTGGACGTCAGGAGATGTGTCCTCCAATACCTGGAAGCCACTAAGGAGATTAGGAAGACTAATCAACTTCTAATTCAATACCTGGGCATGTTGAAGGGGAAAGCTGCCAGCAAAACTTCAATATCAAGATGGATCAAGTCCTGTATCTATCTAGCCTACCAGACAGAGGGTGTTCCTCCTCCACCGTTTCTCAAAGCTCACTCTACCAGGGCCCTAGCCACATCCTGGGCCGAGGGTGCTTCAGCTTCCTTAGAGGACATCTGCCGTGCAGCCACATGGTCCAATCCATGTACATTTTTTAGACATTACAAGTTAGATGTTTCTGCAAATAGGGATTTAGCCTTTGGGCGGAGAGTCCTATCTGCAGTTGTCCCACCCTAGGCTATTATCCTATGTTACTTCCTCCATGTTTACTGCCGTTGTGGAGGCGTAGGGAAAAGATTTACATTACTCTTACCGGTAATCGTTTTTTCCCTTTAGCCTCCACAACGGCAGGAGGAATTCCCCCCCCAAAAAAAAAAAAAAAAAAATCTACTATATTTAGATATACATTATTTAATACGTATTCATACTTATATATTCTATTGATGAAATATATATGTTCTTCTAAGTTAGAGCAGACTGGCTCTGATATTTGTTACTTTTGTTCTTTATTAAACCTTCCTTGCATTTATCTCTGAGTACTAGGTTACTAACTGGAGAGGTAAGAGGGAGGGGGCCTTATATGGGCTGGTCCACAAAGCTGTTTTCCTGTCCCTGAGAAGGCGGGATAATCTTCCATGTTTACTGCCGTTGTGGAGGCTAAAGGGAAAAAACGATTACCGGTAAGAGTAATGTAAGTCTTTCCTGGATAAGACATGTGAAGCCTATGACATTACTGCTCTTCATATACTGTATAATCCACTGTTTTATTGAGACCACAAGCACAAAAGGCACAACCCCATCATAAACAATCCACACAATTCGCAAATTTACAGCAGCCTCCTATCCCTGCCCCTTAAATCCACTGCCCGCTCTTTGACCTTTATTAACACAGTATGACATCAGAAAGTTTCCATGCCTAGACAATTTGGTGGTTAGGAAACAGTGGTAATAATCAAGATTAGTTGTGTAGGGCTAATTTCAAATGAGCGTGTCCAAGTGTGATTTACCATCATGGACATTTCACCTGTGACAGGATGATTTATAATGCGGTGTGTCTCTGCCCGATTTCCACTGTACTGATTTGTACTCGCATAATGCCATCATACAGTCTTATAAATCATTATGGTCACGTCACAGGAGAAGTGTTCATAATGGGAAATGTCGCCCCCGAAGGGTTGAGCTGCACACTGAGTGCTCACATACACATGTTGTGGATCCCTAAATAGCCTTCCTGCCTAAAATCTGAAGCCTGCTTCCCTACATGTTTTGCCGAGCGATTCGGCGTCTTCAGGGGAAACTCACAGGTTCTGTGTTGGGGGCGGGGTCTGGGCATTTAACCGCCTCAGGACCGCCGTACGCAGGATTGCATCCTGGCTGCGGCCCTGCTATTCTGGGTGGACGCATATACGCGTCCTCTCGCGAGACGCGAGATTTCCTGTGAACGCGCGCACACAGGCGCGCACGTTCACAGGATCGGAAGGTAAGCGAGTGGATCTCCAGCCTGCCAGCGTAATAAGTAGCACCAAACACCACTACACTACCCCCCCCCCCCCCCCGTCACTTATTAACCCCTTATTCAACCCTGATCACCCCATATAGACTCCCTGATCACCCCCCTGTCATTGATCACCCCCTTGTAAGGCTCCATTCAGACGTCCATATGATTTTTACAGATCCACTGATACATGGATCGGATCCGCAAAACACATACGGACATCTGAATGGAGCCTTATAGGGGGGTGATCAATGACAGGGGGGTGATCACCCCATATAGACTCCCTGATCACCCCCCTGTCATTGATTAACCCCCTGTAAGGCTCCATTCAGATGTCTGTATGTTTTTTACGGATACATGGATCGGATCCGCAAAACGCATACGGACATCTGAATGGAGCCTTATAGGGGGGTGATCACCCCATATAGACTCCCTGATCACCCCCCTGCCATTGATCACCCCCCTGTAAGGCTCTATTCAGACATTTTTTTGGCCCAAGTTAGCGGAAATTATTATTTTTTTTCTTACAAAGTCTCATATTCCACTAACTTGTGTCAAAAAATAAAATCTCACATGAACTCACCATACCCCTCACGGAATCCAAATGCTGGGTGAGATAAATATCTTGGTCAAATGCCAACTTTGTATAAAAAATGGGAAAAGTTGTCTTTTGCCGAGATATTTCTCTCACCCAGCATGAGTATATGTAAAAAGACACCCCAAAACACATTGCCCAACGTCTCCTGAATACGGCGATACCACATGTGTGACACTGTTTTGCAGCCTAGGTGGGCAAAGGGGCCCACATTCCAAAGAGCACCTTTCGGATTTCACGGCCATTTTCTACAGATTTTGATTTCAAACTACTTTGCACGCATTTGGGCCCCTAAAATGCCAGGGCAGTATAACTACCCCACAAGTGACCCCATTTTGGAAAGAAGACACCCCAAGGTATTTCGTGATGGGCATAGTGAGTTCATGGAAGTATTTATTTTTTGTCACAAGTTAGTGGAATATGAGACTTTGTAAGAAAAAAATAAAATTAAAAAAAATCATTTTCCGCTAACTTGTGACAAAAAAATAAAAAGTTCTATGAACTCACTATGCCCATCAGCGAATACCTTAGGGTGTCTACTTTCCGAAATGGGGTCATTTGTGGGGTTTTTCTACTGTCATGCCATTGTAGAACCTCAGGAAACATGACAGGTGCTCAGAAAGTCAGAGCTGCTTCAAAAAGCGGAAATTCACATTTTTGTACCATAGTTTGTAAACGCTATAACTTTTACCCAAACCATTTTTTTTTTACCCAAACATTTTTTTTAATCAAAGACATGTAGAACAATAATTTTTGAGAAAAATTTATATATGTATGTCGTTTTTTTTGCAAAATTTTACAACTGAAAGTGAAAAATGTCATTTTTTTGCAAAAAAAAATTGTTAAATTTCGATTAATAACAAAAAAAGTAAAAATGTCAGCAGCAATGAAATACCACCAAATGAAAGCTCTATTAGTGAGAAGAAAAGGAGGTAAAATTCATTTGGGTGGTAAGTTGCATGACGGTAAATAAATAAACGGTGAAAGTAGTGTAGTGCAGAATTGTAAAAAGTGGCCTGGTCATTAAGGGTGTTTAAGCTAGGGGGGCTGAAGTGGTTAAACACTCGGTTTCACTTTGCGATTGGTAACAGCCAATCGCTGTCCCTAGTCTACATGGGGAGAATGTTTGCGTCCACTATGACCTCCTACCTCAGGGCCGGAATCCGCTACGATCATAACTCGATACCTGTGACGTCACAGGAGGTGCGCGACGCATGCACCTTTCCAGCGCTGATGTCAGTATCCCATCGCGCCCTTCCGCGCATGCGCAATGCTCCTTATTCTCCCGATCCTGTTTGCGGGCTACAGCTCATGCTCCGGGTAATAGCTCCTCAGATGCTGTGGATGTACTGCGCATGCGTCCGGACTTGTGTTTTCATGGATCCATGTTGTTCCCTATTCTGGATGTCCCGTCCATAAAGGGGCATTCTATATGCAGGGTAGGGACATATAGAGATACCGTGGATATTTGTATTCCTTGACAGGTGTCTATTATGCCGATGTTCCATTTGATTTTTAGTAGCATCCTCAAGGGTGAGTGGGTTGGTAGCATCTATACTACTCTGTCCCTGCGTTTGATGGTGGGTTTGATAGAATCTTTAATGATAGTAATAGTAGCAGGGGCCTATGTATCCCCAGTGGCATTGCTACCGCTGATGTCATCCGGTGCGGTAGAAAATGGTGTCACCCCCCTCGGGATGAGTCACGTAGGGGACGTCCATCAAGCTCTGCCCTGCCGCCACTGACGTCCCTTCACTTCCTTCAATGAGCGTGCCGACCGACCCAAGAGGTAGGGGTTGGATTAAAATTTTTAAGAACAGGTTCCCTACTCAACGGCGGACGCGCGGCGTCACGACACATACACCATATATTTACAACACACATACACGTAAATACACCATATACATGGTACACATACATAAATACACTATATATACAGCCCCAATGAATATGGTCCAATTCTCTAAGTCTCCCCGTCCCTCCGCACTTTTTTGTACTTCATATACAGCAGCACGTACCTCTCACATCCAGGGCCCCTCAGGTGACGTCTCCTCCAATGTAGATCTTCTCTTTCATCATCTTCTCCATTTGGTCCAGACACTACTTTCAGTCGCTTCTCGTCTCTGCAGAGTGTGACACACAGACATCTTAGTGTCCTCACTTTTCTATCATCATCCCCCAACCTGGAGTCCCCACAGCGGTATCCTGCTGCTCGCTGTGCCTCGGCCCCAATACCACAAATACTATCCTGAAGAAATAATAGTGTCCCCATAGTAATAGTGCTCCTCCTTGTCCCACCAATAGTAATTCCCTTCTAGAATGCCCTCATTAGTAATACTGCCCCTTACACTGCCCCACATTAAGTAATATGCCCCCCTACACTGCCCTATATTAAGTATTATGCCCCCCACACTGCCCCATATTATGTAATTTGCCCCCACACTGCCTCACATTATGTAATTTGCCCCCCACACTGCCCCATATTATATAATTTGCCCCCCCACACTGCCTCACATTATGTAATTTGCCCCCACACTGCCCCACATTATGTAATTTGCCCCCCCCATTATGTAATTTCCCCCCGCCCCACTTTAAGTAATTTGCCCCCTACACTGCCTCACATTATGTAATTTACCCCCACACTGCCCCACATTAAGTAATTTGCCCCCTACACTGCCTCACATTATGTAATTTACCCCCACACTGCCCCACATTAAGTAATTTGCCCCCCACACTGCCTCATATTATGTATTTTGCCCCCACATTATGTTGTTTGCCCCCCCCACACTGCCCTCTATTATGTAATTTGCCCCCCACTAAGTAATTTGCCCCCACACTAAGTAATTTTGCCCTAACACTGCCCTCCATTATGTAGTTTGCCCGCCACACTGCCCCCCACTAAGTAATTTGCCCCCCACACTAAGTAAATTTGCCCCCACACAAGTTAATTTTGCCCCCACACAGCCCTTTATTATGTAGTCCCTCCCCCCCCCCCCCTCCGTACTTGTGTCACTGATCCTGTACAGTCTGTACTTGCCGGCTGCGCGAGCATGAGCTCAGTTAAGTTCAGTGTCTTCGGCGCGCAATTCCGTAAGACCCACCGCGGGAGGTCACAGGTCTCGCGGGATTGCGCACCAAAGTCACTGAACTTATGACCATGCAGCCGGCAAGTACAGGATCAGATCAGCGACACAAGTACAAGGGGGCAGGTGCAAATGGTGTTGGGAACTTGGGTCCGGCGGATGACACCCCATTAGACTGGTGTCACCCCCCCCTCACAACGCCACTGTGTATCCCCTATATAAAAATGACTAAAATTGAAACGGGACTTAACCTCGTTCAAGTACACCCTGATGTCCTGGTACTTAAGGACACAGGGCGTACCTGTACGCCCTGTGTATTTCCGATCACCGCCGCGTGGCGGGCGGTGATCGGAACTGGGTGCCTACTGAAATCATTCAGCAGGCACCCTGGGACAATGCCGAGGAGGGTCCTGTGACCCCCCTGTATCAGCGATCGCTGCAAACCGCAGGTCAATTCAGACCTGCGGTTTTCAGCGCTTTCGGAAGTTTCTGGAGTTCGGGGATCAGAAACTTCAAAATGACCTAAATTCATTTTTAACCCCCCCCCCCACAGCCCTCATTGTTATCTGCCAGCGGGCTGTGCAGGGGGGGGAGGGCACGCGATCATCCCGCCTGCCCCTTCTCATTTCCAGGATGGCCGAGCGGTTAGCAAGCAGAGTGTCAGCACATTGCTGACACTCTGCTTGAAACGGCTAACATCTCTGCTGTCATATCAGCCTTTTAACCCCTTCCATGCTGCGGCCTGTAGGGACCGCTGTATGGAAGGAATTAACAGGGAGGGAGCTCTCTCCCATCGGGGGCTGCTGTGCCATTTCAGCCCCCGTTCCCTCTGACATAAACCGCTGCTCTGTTGTGGCAGCGGGTGATGGTTACCATGGCAAACGGACGCCTTCACAGGCTTCCGGCTTTCCATGGTGCTGATCAGACTTCTGCTAAAGGCAGAAGTCTGATCAGACTAAGTGTAAAGTTAAAATACAGTACAGTACACTATACTAGTGTACTGTACTGTATTATACAAACATCAGACCCACTGAATCTTCAAGAACCAAGTGGGTCTGGGTCAAAAAAAAGTAAAAATAAAAACACACATTTGCCAATGATTAAAAATAAAATGCACTACACATATTAGGTATCGACGCGTCCGTAATAACCTGCTCTATAAAAATATCACATGACCTAACCTAAATAAAAATAAAAACTGTGTAAAAAAAGGCATTTTTTTGTCACCTTACATCACAAAAAGTGTAATAGCAAGCGATCAAAAAGTCATACGCACCCCAAAATAGTGCCAATCAAACCGTCATCTCATCCCGCAAAAAACATACCCTACTCAAGATTATCGCCCAAAAACTGAAAAATATATGGCTCTCGGACTATGGAGACACTAAAACATGATTTTTTTTAGTTTAAAAAATGAAATAATTGTGTAAAACGTACATAAATAAATAAAAAGTAGACATATTAGGTATCGCCGCGTCCGTAATAATCTGTTCTATAAAAATACCACATGATCTAACCTGTCAGATGAATGTTGTAAATAACAAAAAATAAAAACGCTGCCAAAACAGCTATTTCTTGTTACCTGTACCCTAAAATAGTACCAACAAAACTGCCACCCTGTCCGGTAGTTTCCAAAATGGGGTCACTTTTTTGGAGTTTCTACTCTAGGGGTGCATCAGAGGGGCTTCAAATGGGACATGGTGTCAAAAAACCAGTCCAGCAAAATCTGTCTTCCAAAATCCGTATGTCATTCCTTTCCTTCTGCGCCCTGCCGTGTGCCCGTACAGCAGTTTACGACCACATATGGGGTGTTTCTGTAAACTACTGAATCAGGGCCATAAATATAGGGCCAGATTTATCATTAGCTCAGGTCAGAATAATGGAGTGAAAAAGTCCCAAAAAAGTCCCAAACGCTAAAACTGCGCACAAATTTGCGACTTTTTTCTGCTCTGCACTATGCTCGCCAGTTTTCAGAAAGTGGGCGTGTCTTCTTATGTAAATGAATCTCTAGACAGATTTACTATTGGGACTATTTAAAAAAGTCGCAAAAAAGTCCCAATTTCACTCCAGTGAGGACCATGCTTATCTTATGAGACTTTTTAATAGAACATGCGACTTTTTCATAAAAACGTGCGACTTTTTCGTAAAGATGTGCGACTTTTGTAAAGCTGCTTACTGACGGATAAACTGCTACCGTCAAACCACATTTATTACAGTCTTAAAGGGCCGATCATAAATCTGACTTGGCTAAAACTGACTTTAGCCATATGTTAAAGTGGAGTGAGCTGTCAGAGGAATGATAAATCTGGCCCATAGAGTTTTGTTTGGCTGTCAACCCTTGCTTTGTAACTGGAAAAAATTGATTCAAATGGAAAATCTGCCAAAAAAGTGAAATTTTTAAATGTTATCTCTATTTTCCATTAATTCTTGTGGAACACCTAAAGGGTTAACAAAGTTAGTAAAATCAGTTTTGAATACCTTGAGGGGTGTAGTTTGTAAAATGGGGTCATGTTTGGGTGGTTTCTATTATGTAAGCCTCACAAAGTGACTTCAGACCTGAACTGGTCCTGAAAAAGTGGGTTTTAGAAATTTTCTGAAAAATTTCAAGATTTGCTTCCAAACTTCTAAGCCTTGTAACGTCCCCAAAAAATAAAATGGCATTCTCAAAATGATCCAAACATAAAGTAGACATATGGGGAATGTAAATTAATAAAATGTATAACCATTTTTGGAGGTATTACTATGTATTATAGAAGTAGAGAAATTGAAATTTGGAAATTAGCTAATTTTTCAAAATTTTTGGTCAATTTAGAATTTTTTTATAAATACATTATTTTTTTTTTTTACTCCATTTTACCACTGTCATAAAGTACAATATGTGATGAAAAAACGAACTCTGAATTGTCTGGATAAGTAAAAGTGTTTTAAAGTTATTCACACATAAAGTGACACTGGTCAGATTTGCAAAAAATGGCCTAGTCCTTAAGGTGAAAATGAGCCCGATCCATAAGGGGTTAAGGGGGGAAAAAGAAAAAATAGTCTGTTTTCAAGTTTTTTAATTCAATATGACAAATGTCATATATCACGTAAACAAAATTAATGAAAGGCACTTACTAATGTATTGTGATTGTCTATATTGCTTCCATTGCTGGCTTGATTCAATTTTCAATCACATTATACACTGCTCATATCCAGGCGTCATGACCACCCTGCCATTCATCAGTGGTGGTCGTGCTTGCACACCATAGGAAAAAGTGTCAGCCTCTCTGGTGGTTAGGACCGTGGGAATACTTACAGAAACACTTAAGAAAATATGAAAACAGACTATTTTTTCTTTTTTCATTTTCCCAAAAATAATAAATATATCAGGGGGAGAAAACAGAACTGGATAGCATATCCACAACGCTATGCTTTGATCTAATTAAACTCGCTACTCAGCGCCATATTGAAGTGTACAGCCCCCCATACTACATGCTGTACAAGAGGCATTAGTGTACGTTTTGATCAAAAAGCATAAGCCCACTCACCACGCCAAGGTCGCCTCTTTGAGTGAGAAATACTCTGACAAAGAGGCGCAGCCCAATGCGGTGACAAAGTGCCACTTCCCTAGTAAGCGGTGGGACCCAGGAGTCAAACAAAGAAATGTGTCTGCCTCTCTGGTGGATGGGACCACCATGGGAATACTTACAGAAACACTTAAGAAAATATGAAAACAGACTATTTTTTTCTTTCTTCATTTTCCCAAAAACAAAAAATAATAAAAATGACATAAAATGTCTCACTTATCACACAAAAAACGCAGACATTATCTAAATGACCAAATAGGAAAAGAAAAGTTATGGCATTTGATGACACATGTACTAAATAATTGGAAGATGTGTTTGTTAGGGAAGGGGGGGGGGGGTAAATGGTCTTGAATGGGTCAATAATTATTGTCATTTGCTTAGAGAAGATTAAAAACTAAAGAAAATGGCATTTCTCTGTAAGCAGAAGGAGCTGTTCCCTGACTATAATCTTCAAGCACATTTGGCCACAGGACAGCAGAACCATCGTTCTACCAATAGTTTTCAATGCTGATTTGTGTAGTAACATGCCTAGAGATGCGCGTCTGCCCTGTCGCCCTCATCCAAGACTCCAGAATCATAATTAGGCTTTCCTTCACCAAGATTCAGTTCACTGCATAGCCTCGTAGCTGGGGCCCAACCTTGGCACCTAACACAGGGGCCCACTCCCTGCCAGCATTCCATCCTCTTACTCAGTGTCTCACAACTGATAGGGGTTACACACTGCAGTTCGTTCTTCCTGACTAGCAAAAAAAACTGACATCAGAACGTTGTATTTGAGCCTGGAATTCCCGTTCTTCTGGAGTAGCAAGGAAACCTGGCATCAGGACATTGTATTAGGGCTTGGGACTCCCCTCTAAGAGCTGCTTTGTATGAGCATCCCTGACTCATTCAGACTTAGGCCACCCTTCTATTACAGGGACAGCCATTCATCTGAAATGAAATACCTGGCTGGATGTGGATGGTCGAGGCTTCCCCCAGCAAAATCAGCTGTTTTCTAGAGATGTTGAGAGAACATCAGCTGATGACTCTAGTGGCCACATTTTCAGTGAACAAGGAGTGAAGGAGTGACAGCTCCTTTAACTTAGGGGTTTGCTACGAGGTCTGAATTAATTTAGGGTTCTGGTCAGAGGTTAGAATACATTTTTTGGCCTGGTTTGGGTCTGAATTAATTCAGAGGTCAGGTCTGGGGTCTCAATTACATATACAGCAAGCTGTAATACACAGTGGACTCTGACTCCTTTTTCCTGCTTCCAGTACATCAACTTCAGGAACTGAATGTTGACTTGTCAACTTATATGTATAATCCACAATTAATATTGACACAATATAATGTTATTCAGTTCACCTACAGTATGTGGTTCCAATGTTATGGCTGATCGGTGTGTAATGTACTGTGCACCACAGTTGGGCAGCCATATAGCAGAGCAAGTTTTTATTGCAACTTTAATTCTGATGCCCTTTCCTTAGGTTAGGCCATCAGTGTTTGATTTCTTGGAGTCTGCCATGTCCCCTTCATAGTATACACAGGCACAATGCACAGCCTCTTTCTGCAGACCATGCGCAATTCTAATAGGCCACACATCCTTTTCATGACATGGCACTGCCCCCTCGGTGTACATTTGGGTGCCAGAGCTGCATCTGATCCCACACACAGGTTCATGGAGGACTGTAGTACGGGAAGTGCCAGAATGCTTCCGTGATGCCCAGGGGATTTGCCTACTCATGCAATAGATCTCTCCATTTTTCAGTAGCCTCCTGGATATTCTTCTTTTTTCTCTTCTTTTTGCTTTTTATCTCAAACACAGAATTTAATTAAACATATCGCAAAAAAAGGTAAATACAAAAGCAGAGAAATAAAAATTTAGAAAATTTAGAAAAAGAGTCTCTTAATGGCTTGGATAATTAACCACTTCAGCCCCCCTAGCTTAAACACCCTTAATGACCAGGCCACTTTTTACAATTCTGCACTACACTACTTTCACCGTTTATTGCTCGGTCATGCAACTTACCACCCAAATGAATTTTACCTCCTTTTCTTCTCACTAATAGAGCTTTCATTTGGTGGTATTTCATTGCTGCTGACATTTTTACTTTTTTTGTTATTAATCGAAATTTAACTATTTTTTTGCAAAAAAATGACATTTTTCACTTTCAGTTGTAAAATTTAGCAAAAAAAACGACATCCATATATAAATTTTTCTCAAAATTTATTGTTCTACATGTCTTTGCTAAAAAAAAAATGGTTTGGGTAAAAGTTATAGCGTTTACAAACTATGGTACAAAAATGTGAATTTCCGATTTTTGAAGCAGCTCTGACTTTATGAGCACCTGTCATGTTTCCTGAGGTTCTACAATGCCCAGACAGTAGAAAAACCCCACAAATGACCCCATTTCGGAAAGTAGACACCCTAAGGTATTCGCTGATGGGCATAGTGAGTTAATAGAACTTTTTATTTTTTTGTCACAAGTTAGCGGAAAATTATGATTTTTTTTATTTAATTTTTTTTTTACAAAGTCTCATATTCCACTAACTTGTGACAAAAAATAAAAACTTCCATGAACTCACTATGCCCATCACAAAATACCTTGGGGTGTCTTCTTTCCAAAATGGGGTCACTTGTGGGGTAGTTATACTGCCCTGGCATTTTAGGGGCCCAAATGCGTGCGAAGTAGTTTGAAATCAAAATCTGTAAAAAATGGCCGGTGAAATCCGAAAGGTGCTCTTTGGAATGTGGGCCCCTTTGCCCACCTAGGCTGCAAAAAAGTGTCACACATGTGGTATCACCGTATTCCATGAACTCACTATGCCCATCACAAAATACCTTGGGGTGTCTTCTTTCCAAAATGGGGTCACTTGTGGGGTAGTTATACTGCCCTGGCATTTTAGGGGCCCAAATGCGTGCGAAGTAGTTTGAAATCAAAATCTGTAAAAAATGGCCGGTGAAATCCGAAAGGTGCTCTTTGGAATGTGGGCCCCTTTGCCCACCTAGGCTGCAAAAAAGTGTCACACATGTGGTATCACCGTATTCAGGAGAAGTTGGGCAATGTGTTTTGGGGTGTCTTTTTACATATACTCATGCTGGGTGAGAGAAATATCTCGGCAAAAGACAACTTTTCCCATTTTTTATACAAAGTTGGCATTTGACCAAGATATTTATCTCACCCAGCATGGGTATATGTAAAATGACACCCCAAAACACATTACCCAACTTCTCCTGAGTACGGCAATACCAGATGTGTGACACTTTTTTGCAGCCTAGATGCGCAAAGGTAATCTATAGAAAAATGGGGAACCGCACTCCGTTTTAGGGGTGGTATCACCGGTGCCGATCAAGGGCAAATGGGCCCACATTCGCAAAGGGGCCCACATTCCTTTTATGAGGGCATTTTTAGACATTTGGATCCCAGACTTCTTCTCACGCTTTAGGGCCCCTAAAATGCCAGGGCAGTATAAATACCCCACATGTGACCCCATTTTGGAAAGAAGACACCCCAAGGTATTCAATGAGGGGCATGGCGAGTTCATAGAAATTTATTTTTTTTGGCACAAGTTAGCGGAAATTGTTTTTTTGTTTTTTTTCTCACAAAGTCTCCCTTTCCGCTAACTTGGGACAAAAATTTCAATCTTTCATGGACTCAATATGCCCCTCACGGAATACCTTGGGGTGTCTTCTTTTCGAAATGGGGTCACATGTGGGGTATTTATACTGCCCTGGCATTCTAGGGGCCCTAAAGCGTGAGAAGAAGTCTGGAATATAAATGTCTAAAAATTTTTACGCATTTGAATTCCGTGAGGGGTATGGTGAGTTCATGTGAGATTTTATTTTTTGACACAAGTTAGTGGAATATGAGACTTTGTAAGGAAAAAAAAATAATTTCCGCTAACTTGGGCCAAAAAATGTCTGAATGGAGCCTTACAGGGGGGTGATCAATGACAGGGAGGTGATCAATGACAGGGGGGTGATCAGGGAGTCTATATGGGGTGATCACCCCCCTATAAGGCTCCATTCAGATGTCCGTATGTGTTTTGCGGATCCGATCCATGTATCCGTGGATCCGTAAAAAACATACGGACATCTGAATGGAGCCTTACAGGGGGGTGATCAATGACAGGGGGGGTGATCAGGGAGTCTATATGGCGTGATGACCCCCGTCATTGATCACCCCGCTGTAAGGCTCCATTCAGATGTCCGTATGTGTTTTGCGGATCCGATACATGTATCAGTGGATCCGTAAAAATCATATGGACGTCTGAATGGAGCCTTACAAGGGGGTGATCAATGACAGGGGGGTGATCAATGACAGGGGGGTGATCAGGGAATCTATATGGGGTCATCAGGGGTGAATAAGGGGTTAATAAGTGACAGGGGGGGGTGTAGTGTAGTGGTGTTTGGTGCTACTTATTACTGAGCTGCCTGTGTCCTCTGGTGGTCGATCCAAGCAAAGGGGACCACCAGAGGACCAGGTAGCAGGTATATTACACGCTGTTATCAAAACAGCATCTAATATACCTGTTAGGGGTTAAAAAATTGCATGTCCAGCCTGCCAGCGAACGATCGCCGCTGGCAGGCTGGAGATCCACTCGCTTACCTTCCGATCCTGTGAACGCGTGCGCCTGTGTGCGTGCGTTCACAGGAAATCTCGCGTCTCGCGAGAGGACGCGTATATGCGTCCACCCAGAATAGCAGGGCCGCCGCCAGGACGCAATCCTGCGTATGGCGGTCCTAAGGCGGTTAAAGCATCCCAAAGTTACAGATTTTTAAAACTATACTCTGTCAGGAACGTGAAAAATAACAGGAACGGGATAAAATTCATCTAGTGGGATTAATAATAATGCTTATTTACGGCATAGTGAAATTAAAAAAATGGTTTTCTTTAACCATATGTACCCTGCTATAAACAACAAAGTTGCAGTATTTCAGAGGAAAAATAGCAAAAGTATGGACACTAATGGGAAATGTCATTTGCATCAGCCCTACCAGCACTTTGCTATGGGGGTAATAATTGGTCCACCTCCCAGTCGCACACATCAGTTGTGCTGCACTCAGGGCTCGGGCTGTTGTGTGCTCCTCCAGTCCCAGGCTGTAGAGAACAGAGAGCTGCTGATTGGTGGATTAGAATCTGATCAACCAATCAGCACTTCCCCTCAGAAACATGAATGATAATTGCTGTTACCAACTGTCATTCCTGGTTGCCGGCTGCAGGAGGAGGAAGATGTCTCCCAGCTCTGCTGCATCACCCCCTCCCCCCGCCTCTGTCTGCAAGAGAGAAACATCCGCGTGTCTGTAGTGAAGTCTGCGACCCCTCTTTAGATCATGGTAAGTTCTCAGTCAGACATTACTGGACCAGGGAACTGTATGGGATGATTGATGTGTATGAAGAGGTTCATCTAAACCACTGCATAAGACGAGGGGAGCTTGTTCATAGCAGCCAATAAAGTTCCAGCTTTCAGACTATTTGGAAAGTGCTTTTGGTTCATCTATTCACTGCCCCCTCTATTGTACTGGTCACTTCCCACCCTAATTTACAGATCACTGCCTTATCTTACAATTCACTTCCATATATTACTGGTCACTGTCCTAACTTACTGGTTATTACCCTACCTTACTGGTCTCTATCCGCCCTATTTTACTGCTAACTGTCCTATCTTCAATTCACTGAGATTGATGATATAGAACACCAAAGAAGATATGTTGGGAATTATGGGTTATCTCAATGTCCTGTTTTTGGGTATGGTCACGAATCAGTAAAATCCGTTTTTTGACACTACAATTGGGGTTATGGATGATATTTATTGTGAGTGACTCTCACAACTTACCCATTACTAATTATTGTATCGCCCATTATCGTATGTATCAGTGGTCCTAATAGTATGACATTTCCACTGTCCTGTCTTACTGGTCATTACCCTATCTTACTGGTTATTATTCATCCTATCTTACTGGTCTCTGTCCTATCTTACTGCTTACCATCTTCTCTATCTTCCTGGATGCTTCTCTATCTTACTGGTCAATGTTCCCCCTATTTCACTGGTCACACAAACAACAGCAACCATGATAACACCAAGGTAAGGAGAGGCGATGATTAAGGCTACTTTCACACTGGCGTTTTGGCTTTCCGTTTGTGAGATCCGTTCAGGGCTCTCACAAGCGGCCCAAAACTGATCAGTTTTGCCCTAATGCATTCTGAATGGAAAAGGATCCGATCAGTATGCCTCAGCTTGCCTTCGTTCCGTCTCCATTCCGCTTTGGTGTCCGTCTGTCGAAACTGAGCCAAACGGATCCGTTCTGACACACAATGTAAGTCAATGGGGACGGATCCGTTTTCTATGACACAATCTGGCACAATAGAAAATGGATCCGTCCTCCAATGACTTTCAATGGTGTTCAAGACGGATCCGTCCTGGTTATGTTAAAGATAATACGAACTGATGCAAACGGTTGTATTTGTATAGAGAGGACTGGCACTCGCTTTAGTTATGATTTTCAAGTAATTTTAATGGTCACATACAAGTGGTAAGTGACGCGTTTCGGCTACTATGAGCCAATGTCAAACATAATCATTACAAGCAACAAACAAGTTTAAATAGCCCGCGATGGAGCCGGAAATGACGTAGGTAACCATGGCAACGTCGTAAACAAAGGGAACAACAATACAGAAATAAGATTTTTGTAAAAGAATGTCATTAGTTGTCAGGGCACCATGCTTTATAGTGCTGTATTTTGCTGCACATTGTTATAGTGGTGTATAATGCTAGAAGCTGCAAAAAAATACGCTGGAAAAAATTTCATAAATTCACAAGGCACCATGCTTTACACTGCTGTAACATGCTAAGCATTATGTTGTAGGTACAGAATGTTACATAATAATGAATATTAAATACTTCATGCTGAATGGTAAGCTTGCGTAATACTATATTATACTTTACAGTGCTAAACACCATACTTTACAGTGCTATATTTTGCTGCATATTGTTATAATGGTGTGAAATGCTAAAAGCTACATACTGCAATGAATTCGCAGGAACAGAGGTCATAAATATACAGGACACCATGCTTTACAGTGCTGCAGCATACAAAGCATTATTGTGATGGTACAAGATATTAGATATTAAACACTATATGCTAAACGGTGAACTTACGCCCTGATCAGACACTAAATGACACAGATTTTGGAATGCATCAAGTTCTCTGTGGAAGAAAGAAAAAGGGAACATGTTTAAAGGGTAACTACAGACTATATCTTAAAGGAAACTGTTCAGATCATAGTCACGATTTAACCCCTTAGCTTCTAGGGTTTGCAGGCGATGAATCCAGTAGGCTTCTCATTTTTTAAGCATTTTAAGCCTGTCTCCTCCTCTCCAGGATAGTGATACGTGTTCTATTAACTATAGTGTTTAATATCTAATATCTTGTACCATCACAATAATGCTTTGTATGCTGCAGCACTGTAAAGCATGGTGTCCTGTATATTTATGTTCCTGCGAATTCATTGCAGTATGTAGCTTTTAGCATTTCACACCATATATAACAATATGCAGCAAAATATAGCACTGTAAAGTATGGTGTTTAGCACTGTAAAGTATAATATAGTATTACGCAAGCTTACCATTCAGCATGAAGTATTTAATATTCATTATTATGTAACATTCTGTACCTACAACATAATGCTTAGCATGTTACAGCAGTGTAAAGCATGGTGCCTTGTGAATTTATGAAATTTTTTCCAGCGTATTTTTTTGCAGCTTCTAGCATTATACACCACTATAACAATGTGCAGCAAAATACAGCACTATAAAGCATGGTGCCCTGACAACTAATGACATTCTTTTACAAAAATCTTATTTCTGTATTGTTGTTCCCTTTGTTTACGACGTTGCCATGGTTACTTACGTCATTTCCGGCTCCATCGCGGGCTATTTAAACTTGTTTGTTGCTTGTAATGATTATGTTTGACAAAGGCTCATAGTAGCCGAAACGCGTCACTTACCACTTGTATGTGACCATTAAAATTACTTGAAAATCATAACTAAAGCGAGTGCCGGTCCTCTCTATACAAGTTTAGATGTGGGGAAACCAGCACTCACTCAAATGCACGCTGCACGGGAGAGGACGTCAATCCACAGTAATATGAACAAAGGATCCCAGCAGTCGCGTCTTTGTGAATCAAATGTCTTTTATTCCATAGACCAGAGACTATATATGCTCTACAGTCACTGTAGAGCATATATAGTCTCTGGTCTATGGAATAAAAGACATTTGATTCACAAAGACGCGACTGCTGGGATCCTTTGTTCATACTCTCTATACAAGTGTCTGCGTACCTTCCCTGGACACGCGCACCGCATCGCTGACAGCGGAGTGCAGCCTGTATCTTCTTTGGAGCAAACGGTTGTATTATCTGAACGGATCCATCTGTGCAGATCCATGACGGATCCGCACCAAACGCGAGTGTGAAAGTAGCCTAATTATTATGTCCACTGCTTTTGGTAGTTCACAGCACAAGGAGAGATTTATCATTCCTGTACACCACAAAACTGATAAACAAAAGTTGCAAATTCTGTTTAAAAATGTTTGTAAGGCTACTTTCACACTAGCGTTGTTTGAATCCAGCGTTCAATTCCGACACCGGAACTGCCCACTGGATCCGGAAAAACGTGTGAAGACTGATTTCATTTGAATCCTGATCAGGATTTTGATCACAATGAAAAAAATGCATTGGAAAAAACGGATCCGCCATTTATGGACTTTAACTTTTTTTTCACATTTTTCGGGTTTAACATGCAAAAGCCGGATCCGGTTTGACTGAACACACGGCGCCGGATCCGGCGTTAATGCAAGTCAATGGGAAAAAGACCAGATCCGGCGTTCAGTCAAAGTGTTCAGGATTTTTGGCCGGAGGTAAAAATACAACATGCTACGGTATAATGAAAAGCCTGATCAGTCAAAAAGACTGAACTGAAGACATCCTGATGCATCCTGAACAGATTGCTCTCCATTCAGAATGCATTAGGATAAAACTGATCAGTTCTTTTCCGGATTTGAGCCCCTAGGACGGAACTCAGCGCCGGAAAAGAAAAACGCTAGTGTGAAAATGACGTTTTTACTGCCAGCCTCTCCATTTTTTGAAAGGGGTGGGCTTGGACATCAGCCCCAGAAGATTTACTTGATGTATGCCAGTTTTCTGCTCTAAATGATCAAAATCTATGGCAGCTGTGAGATGGCCAAGAATTCATTCAGGGCGCATAGACTGTCAGAGGATGCACTTAATTTTTAATCAGGCATGACCTTCATGATAAATCCCTCCTGCTCTTGATAAATCTCCCCTGAGATGTTTGGTGAGTGGAAAACAACTCCAAACATGTTCTGACAGTTGCAGGCTATTATGGGATTATGGGAGTTGTATTACTACAGCAGCACTTGCTGAGCCAGAGCTTTGAGACCATTGTTCTAGAAGTTGAAATAATTTCTTGCATCAATCGTTTTGGTTTTGGTTTATTTCTAGTTTATATCAAGTTTTATAGTTCTCCTCTATTGCCTCCACAATTGCCTGAAAATGATTTATATGTTGTATTCTTCCTTGCAGGTGTGCACATGTCCATTTTGTAGGAAGGATGACATCACAGCTACAGAGTTGACCGTCTGATAGCCTAGCTCGACTACCCACCTCTCCTGAAGACCCCTCAGTCGAGTGGAGGACATCATCTCTGAAAGAGGGTCCCACAGATGCATCCTAGCAGTTTGAGCACCACTCCTACAAGAAGAGTCAATGCCCTGAGTGATTTCACTGGGGAATTACTCTGGGTGGTACTTGTGTTGGGATGCACCTCTGGCTGACTATCATCATTCTATAAGATAATGATGTAGGTGTGTGCTGTCAATAACCCCATAAAGATTTGTGAATGTTTAGATGAAATGGCTACTATCAGACAACCAGGAATGGATGTCTAACATCCCATGATCTATGCAGCTTATCTGCATACTTCATGCAGTACGGGAAGTCTAAGTGGCCATTTATGGACAGGTAGGAAATATAGTTAGCTAACAAATGAGAAATGCATATATGAGTGATAATGTAATGATCAAAAGAGGAGAAAATGTGGCAGGAAAGAATTAACTCTGATTTCTTGTATTAATCATTATCAGAGTTTTGGTTCATGTCTGGTTTCTTTCCACTATCCTGCTTCTCCTCTATTGATATAACATTCAATTATTGCCTGGAAATGATTAATATGTTATATTCCTAGTTGATGGTGTGGATATGTCCATTTTGTAGGAAGGATGACATCACAGCTACAGAGTTGACCGTCTGATAGCCCAGCTCGACTGCCCACCTCTCCTGAAGACCCCTCAGCTTTTTGAGAGTTGGGTGGAGGACATCATCTCTGAAAGAGGGTCCCACAGATGCACCCTAGCAGTTTGAGCACCACTCTTACAAGAAGAGTCAATGCCCTAAAAGCGTGATTTCACCGGGGATTACTCCGGGGTGGTCCTTGTGTTGGGATGCACCTCTGGCTGGCTGTCGTCATCCTTTTAGGTAGATAATGAAGTGAGTGCTGTAAATAACCCCATAAAGAAGCGGGAATGTTCAGATGACATGGCTACTATGAGGTGGTCAGGAAGGGATATCTAACATCCCATGATGTATACAGCTTACCTAAATACTTCATGCAGTACATGCAGTTTAAGGGGCCTTTTCTAGACAGCTAGGACAGATAGTTAGCTAACAAATCAATGAGAAATGCATATATGAGTGATAATGTAATGATCAAAAGAAGAGAAATTGTGAAAGGAAAGAATTAACTCTGATTTCTTGTATCAATCATTATCAGGGTTTTGGTTCATCTCTGGTTTCTTTCCACTTTCCTACTTCTCCTCTATTGATATAACATTCAATTATTGCCTGGAAATGATTAATATGTTATATTCCTAGTTGAGGGTGGGGAAATGTCCATTTTGTAGGAAGGATGACATCACAGCTACAGAGTTGACCGTCTGATAGCCCAGCTCGACTGCCCACCTCTCCTGAAGACCCCTCAGCTTTTTGAGAGTTGGGTGGAGGACATCATCTCTGAAAGAGGGTCCCACAGATGCACCCTAGCAGTTTGAGCACCACTCTTACAAGAAGAGTCAATGCCCTAAAAGCGTGATTTCACCGGGGATTACTCCGGGGTGGTCCTTGTGTTGGGATGCACCTCTGGCTGGCTGTCGTCATCCTTTTAGGTAGATAATGATGTGTGTGTGTGTGTTGTCAACAACTCCATAAAGATGTGTGAATGTTCAGATGAAATGGCTACTATGAGGTGGTCAGGAAGGGATATCTAACATCCCATGATGTATACAGGTTACCTAAATACTTCATGCAGTACATCCAGCTTAAGGGGCCTTTTCTAGACAGCTAGGACAGATGGTTAGCTAACAAATCAATGAGGAATGCATATATAAGTTATAATGTAATGATCAAAAGAGAAAATGTGAAAGGAAAGAATTAACTCTGATTTCTTGTATCAATCATTATCAGGGTTTTGGTTCATGTCTGGTTTCTTTCCACTTTCCTGCTTCTCCTCTATTGATATAACATTTAATTATTGCCTGGAAATGATTAATATGTTATATTCCTAGTTGAGGGCGTGGATATGTCCATTTTGTAGGAAGGATGACATCACAGCTACAGAGTTGACCGTCTGATAGCCCAGCTCGACTACCCACCTCTCCTGAAGACCCCTCAGCTTTTTGAGAGTTGGGTGGAGGACATCATCTCTGAAAGAGGGTCCCACAGATGCACCCTAGCAGTTTGAGCACCACTCTTACAAGAAGAGTCAATGCCCTAAAAGCGTGATTTCACCGGGGATTACTCCGGGGTGGTCCTTGTGTTGGGATGCACCTCTGGCTGGCTGTCGTCATCCTTTTAGGTAGATAATGATGTGTGTGTGTGTGTTGTCAACAACTCCATAAAGATGTGTGAATGTTCAGATGAAATGGCTACTATGAGGTGGTCAGGAAGGGATATCTAACATCCCATGATGTATACAGGTTACCTAAATACTTCATGCAGTACATCCAGCTTAAGGGGCCTTTTCTAGACAGCTAGGACAGATGGTTAGCTAACAAATCAATGAGGAATGCATATATGAGTTATAATGTAATGATCAAAAGAGAAAATGTGAAAGGAAAGAATTAACTCTGATTTCTTGTATCAATCATTATCAGGGTTTTGGTTCATGTCTGGTTTCTTTCCACTTTCCTGCTTCTCCTCTATTGATATAACATTTAATTATTGCCTGGAAATGATTAATATGTTATATTCCTAGTTGAGGGCGTGGATATGTCCATTTTGTAGGAAGGATGACATCACAGCTACAGAGTTGACCGTCTGATAGCCCAGCTCGACTACCCACCTCTCCTGAAGACCCCTCAGCTTTTTGAGAGTTGGGTGGAGGACATCATCTCTGAAAGAGGGTCCCACAGATGCACCCTAGCAGTTTGAGCACCACTCTTACAAGAAGAGTCAATGCCCTAAAAGCGTGATTTCACCAGGGATTACTCCGGGGTGGTCCTTGTGTTGGGATGCACCTCTGGCTGGCTGTCGTCATCCTTTTAGGTAGATAATGATGTGTGTGTGTTGTCAACAACTCCATAAAGATGTGTGAATGTTCAGATGAAATGGCTACTATGAGGTGGTCAGGAAGGGATATCTAACATCCCATCATTGATGTATACAGCTTACCTAAATACTTCATGCAGTACATCCAGCTTAAGGGGCCTTTTCTAGACAGCTAGGACAGACAGTTAGCTAACAAATCAATGAGAAATGCATATATGAGTTATAATGTAATGATCAAAAGAGAAAATGTGAAAGGAAAGAATTAACTCTGATTTCTTGTATCAATCATTATCAGGGTTTTGGTTCATGTCTGGTTTCTTTCCACTTTCCTGCTTCTCTATTGATATAACATTCAATTATTGCCTGGAAATGATTAATATGTTATATTCCTAGTTGAGGGTGTGGATATGTCCATTTTGTAGGAAGGATGACATCACAGCTACAGAGTTGACCGTCTGATAGCCCAGCTCGACTACCCACCTCTCCTGAAGACCCCTCAGCTTTTTGAGAGTTGGGTGGAGGACATCACCTCTGAAAGAGGGTCCCACAGATGCACCCTAGCAGTTTGAGCACCACTCTTACAAGAAGAGTCAATGCCCTAAAAGCGTGATTTCACCGGGGATTACTCCGGGGTGGTCCTTGTGTTGGGATGCACCTCTGGCTGGCTGTCGTCATCCTTTTAGGTAGATAATGATGTGTGTGTGTGTGTTGTCAACAACTCCATAAAGATGTGTGAATGTTTAGATGAAATGGCTACTATGAGGCGGCCAGGAATGGATGTCTAACATCCCATGATCTATGCAGCTTATCTGTATACTTTATGCAGTACAGGCAGTCTAAGGGGCCTTTTCTAGATAGGTAGGGTAGATAGTTAGCTAATAAATCAATGAGAAATACATATGTGTGATAATGTAATAATCAAAATGGTGAAAAACGTTAAAGAAATAAATTATTTCTGATACCCTGCCTGCCTGTAATCTAATTTTATTCATATTAATAATATATTCTGTTGTGCTTGAGGAAATTATACATATATACGCATAAAACCTTTTTTAACAAGAAGACCTCATATCTTGAGGACCCGTCGAGCCTACCATCAACACCCCCACATTCCAAGAAGACAAGGACACATATCTCTGGAATATGACTGCTCGCATTCTAATTAGTTGTTTACCATGTTCAATACTACATGCTCTTTGCATGCTGTATGTGACTATATTGTAATCTTACAATATATTGTCATATAACTTTATTGTAATCCCCTGCGGGGACCCTTAAAATGAGTGGAGAGGCAATTCTACTTGAACTAGATGATCGCGTTAATTATCTTATGAAGAATGCCTTCATTAAAGTGGGCAATGTTAACCAGTTGTTGACTGCCCATTTATATACATCTGGGGGGGTGTTGCATTTAACTCCACAAGGACATTTCTGAGTGTCCTTGCAGAGTTAGGATACTTTCACATCTGCGCTTTCACTTTCAGCTATTGATATCCGTCATAGGATCTCAAAAGTGGGGAAAACGGTTCAGTTTTGTCCCCATTTTTTTTGTCATCTGGGACAAAACTGAACTGAAGGGAACAGAGTGCACCAAAATGCATTCCGTTCCATTTCATTGTTTTCCAATGACGCACACAAAAACGCTGCAAGCAGAGCTTTTGAGTGCGTCCTGGGATGCAGAGCAAGACGGATCCGTCATGACTCACAATTGTGACAGATTCGCTTTCTCTGACACAAAAAAAAATATTCTGTCATGGCTATTTTAGAGATAATATAATCGGATCCGTTCGTAATGGAAGGTTGTATTATCATGACGGAAGCGTTTTTTTCCTGATCCATTACGGATGCAGCAAAAATGCAGATGTGAAAGTAGCCTTAGCAGTTGCAAGGACATCATGCAGAAGCAGTATTCCCCCTTAGCTGGGGCTAATAGGTTGGCCTCTGTTACAGGAGAAATCAGCAATTAAAATAAATGTTAAAAAATAAATGTAAAAATGTATAGGAATTATAAAACACCACCAATCAGGGCCATTGCAGGGGTCCCAAAAGATCCAGGGCCCAAGCCCCAATTCATATGGCTCCAGTCGACACCCTACCGCTCGCACTAGCACTAAAGACATTTTAGGCTACTTTCACACTTGCGGTACCAGGGTCCAGCAGGCATTATAGTGATTGGGGCCGGAGCAGACTTCCGGTGGCATGGTGGGCTAGCGTTAGCACGGATCCAGCAGGCTGTTCCCCCGCTGGAACAGCCTGCCGGACCCTGCTACCGCAAGTGTGAAAGTAGCCTTAATTGCTTTACTTGCTGCATAGACACTATCAAACATACAGGACTATACAGCAGCACATACTTCTCATATCCAGAGCATCCCAGGTGACGTCTACTCTGATGTAGATGTTTTCTTTCATCTTCTCCTTATTTCAGCCATGCCTCATCTCGGCACTGTTATGGGGGGGTGATCTGTGGATGGCAGATGACAGTGCCATCCACATATCCCCCAACCCATAATAGTGGCATCCACAGATGCCCTAATATACCAGAGCTAGGCCGGTGGAATGCAAATGCGGCGGGACCGGTGCGGTCACTGTACTCCGGCCCCGCCGCTCACTCACTGCTTTATTGCCTAAACCTTTTATAATAATAACTTTAATTGAAGTTCCGATTCCCAGCCCCATCTGTACTACTTACTAAATGTCCTGTAGCAGGCAGAGCAGGGCGGATGGCCGGCCGTAACTCACTGATGTCACGTGCCTGCGCCGCCTACTTTATGAATGAAGTAGGCGGTGTAGGCACGTGACATCAGTGAGTTACGGCCGCCCGCCCTGCTCTGCCTGCTAGAGGACATTTAGTAAGTAGTACAGATGGGGCTGGGGATCGGAACTTCAATTAAAGTTATTATAAAAGGTTTAGGCAATAAAGCAGTGAGTGAGCTGCGGGGCCACCGCATTTGCGTGACACCGGCCCCTCCTCCCTCCCCCTCCAGCTGATACATTGCAGTCTGCGATGTAAAATGGCAGCATTCTCCCCATAAGACGCAGGGGCATTTTCCCCGGGAAAAAGAGCGTCTTATGGGGCGAAAAATATGGTAAATACATTTATTAAAACAATACAAAGTTTACAGTCCATTATTTTCTACTACGTATATATTTATATACATGAACTATAAATATACAGTATATATTTATTTATACATATATATATATATATATATATATATACGGGGGGCGTGGCCTAGACTGGGAGTGCAATGGCTCACTAAAAACTTGGCAACCATCAACCCCTGTAAGACCCCACTCCACAAAAGATGCCTAAGAGGGGTAAGAAAGAAGCTCCTAAGCTTCTTACAGCTTTTTTTACGACGGCGAACAATGGTGCTCGCGATCCCGCCACCGCGAGACAGGCCGCTCCCGATGGAGACGAGCCGCAACAAGAGAGGACGGAGAAAGCACAGCTCAGTCCCACAGAACAATGCGGTACCTCTTCCCCCATAAGGTCAGATCATAGTTAAGGGGAACAAAGCCCGGGATCCTCTCCTTGCTCTTCATCCATGAGGGCCCCTGCTACGGGGCATAAAAGGAGCAGCAGACGTGCCAACAGTCCGCCATATTCTCAACTAGAGTCACAGGAGTCCAGATTTGCTGTATTGCAAGACTCGCCTACCCCTGCCTCGGCCACCGCCAGCCCTATCAAACAGAAAGCACGATGGGAGACTACATTATCCTTCTCTGCTGTGACAGATAATCAGGAGGGGGCCTCTGTTGAAACGCAGGAGGATGAACTCACCTTCACTACTACTAATCAGGCTGCCACCGAGGCCTTCCCGATAAACGCCATGAGAGCGTTAAGGCAATCTATCCAAAAAGACATTACACAAGCACTCACCAACATCTCAGCCACTGTAGATGGCTTGGGAGAACGTATTGACCATATAATGTAGAATTCTCCTCGGCACACAACAAACTAGTTGATGCTCACAATACCCTATCAGGGGAAATGGAGGTCATGAAATCCAAAATGGCGGACCTAAACGACCGCAACTGCTGCAACAATGTAAAATTCTGCAGCATTCCAAAATCCGTATCACCAGACAACTTGGCCAAATTCCTCCAGAAACTGATCATCACTACACTCCTCCATGCTACATATACGGATGTACAGGTGAAACTTGAAAAATTAGAATATTTTGCAAAAGTCCATTTATTTCAGTAATGCAAATTAAAAGGAATTGCATTAATGCAGCTTAAATCACAAATGCTTAGCCTAAACATTCCATCTACAGTCAAAAGTGAAATCTCGTCTAATACTCAATTCCCCTGGGCTGAACACTCAGTCACATATGCAGCGTCCCACTAGCTTATGTGGGAACTGCAAAAGCTTGTTTCTGTCATCTGTAATTTCATGCTGCATTGTATTATCATGTGAAATCCCTTTTTACCAGTCTGTCAGGTGCACCACATGCATCTCACCACTAGATGGGGGTAGCACCACCGTATATATAGTGCAGTTCAGGCCTAGTTAGGAAGTTGAGTCAGTTGAGAGAAGAAGTAGGAGATGAAGGAGTGAGAGTGCAGCTGCTAGCTGTGTTTAATGCAAGGCAATTCAAGGGAAACAGAGTGGATATAAACACAAAGGACAACAGCCATTTATTCAGGCTTTAAGGACCTTTGGATCCAAGGTGAAGGACTTACTAGCTTCTGGCAGCCTCACCATTAAAGAGCTGGAGAAACAGAAACAGATTAAGGAGCTGTGAGGCAGTGACAGGCCTCACGGCGGCTAGGGGAGAGATATGGCAGGAGTTTCCATTTCTTCGCTGTCAATCAGCAGGTCAGAGGCCGCACTAGGTGGAACAATCAGTCTGGGATAAGAGCCCAGTCCAGACTGTTAGGAGGAGGAAGAGTCTGTGTGCAGCAGAGGCCTGGGAAGGCTCTGTACAAGTGGGCTCAGCCGAGCTGGCTGAGGGGCCACGGGGCTAGGTGTTAGCCTGAACTTTGGGGGACTCCGCGAGGTCTTGGAATCGACGGTCGCTAGGCCAGAGTCAGGAGGACTTCTGGGCCACAATCCCCCAAAAGGTACTGGACTTTGTTACAGCCTGGAAGTGCTGGATTGTTAGGCTGGGAAAAGCCGCATGTTCTTCCTGTGTGTGAACGGGGCTTTCAGTGAAGTAGGGAGTCCTCATGTTTAGTTAGAGCCCAGCTGGGCAGGTGTTTTATTTGTATTGTTTGTTTTGGTTTTGCTGAGGTGCCAAATAAAAGCAATGTTTGGCCCCTAACCCTGTGGTCGATAAAGATCATTGTGAGAATAACCCCCGAATAAGAGACGATCCTTTACATATGGTGGAGGATGCGGGCAATAACAGCAGGTTGCTAGGGGCAACGACCTGACGGAAAAGAGCAGGTGCTGCTGAATGTTGCCAAGGAATTGCTGTGTTGCTGTGCAGGGATTTAAAGGACACAGTAAAAGAAACTGACCTGTCAAAATGGCTGCCAAATGGTGGAGCGCGTGGGAAAAGTCCTATATGATGATGATCGGGGGGATCCCGCTGGGGGTTATACTAGACTCCCGCCAACAAATGTCTCAGGTCCTGCCCGAAATTCTGGACTTTGTAACAAGAGGGCCAGAGACAACAACTAAGGTGTCACTTACCTTTATAACAGACTATGGCCCTGTGCAATGGGAGCTCTTAAAATGTGAGACCCTGGAAGTGGAGTTTGTGCTTGGCAAAGACTTCCCATTATTTTGGCAGCTGTGGAGCGGAGAAAATGCTACAAATTGTGTACCTGGAGTATCTGATGAACAGCAGATATGTGCCGTTGCCAAGGACAACCGTCGGGAAGACAAAGAGATGGAGAGCGGGGCGGTTCTCAGGAGTGCATATCTTCCCTGCGACTGTGTCCGGGGTCCTAGAGAGGAAGTGCGGAGGTGCAGTAAAGCTGTTGCTAGGAGCAACCACAACCTTGATGAGTCCGCGGGAGAGAATGTCACTGCTTTACCGGAATGGTTGATTACAAGGGGTAAGATTGTTCCAGCAATTACTTGTATAGCTGACAAAGTGACAGTGAGCTCAGCTCTGGAGGGTGGGCATGTTAATGACCCGTGCCCTGGTACCTCAGAAGCCGTGAACTGGGGTGTGAGCCGGCGGCAATTGCTACCTGCCGAGTCGGGAGGTGTTGAGACACCGAAAATAGAGACTGCTAAACAAATGTGTGACATTATGGTAAAGGACAGTGCAGTCCAAGTGTTGGTGGACACCGAAAGCCAGGTGAGCCTGGTACATGCCAGCTTGGTAGCTGGGGACTATGCGAGGAAGCTGCACAATGGTTTAAGTGATATGACCATTGAAAACAATGGTGCCAAGTTTGCGGATAGGCATAATGGCAATGTGAACAAAATATATATAAAATATATAAAACAGCCTTTTGTACGTTGGCTTTTTGGTGGGTCGCGAGTTCCAATAGTGAAGTGGGCAATGTTCACATCTATAGATGCGTTTTCTTCAAGTGGACCGCGCTGCACCAGGACAGAGCTGAAAATATCCTCCCTTCCAGATCTCACAGGAATTTCCTGGACATGGGTAAGCAGTCAGTTCACTCGAATTCACCTTTTCTCCAGGAGGATCTGGAAGGGAGGATATTTTCAGCTCTGTCCTGGTGCAGCGCGGTCCACTTAAAGATAATGGCAATGTGGATACTAGTGAAAAATATATGCGGTATAAAAACGCAGATTGATGTTGAGAGTTCACAGCTGAGTAAACCCACTGTAGTGAATGTGCAGGAAACTGTGGCAATGCTGAGGGGTGTACCACACTTACCAGAGCTGGATGTGCAGTCTCCACAGGTTTCTATGATTAATAAAATGTCCTATGTGGGGATTGACTCATGGGTGCCCCTAGAGGTCAGGGTTAATAATGACACGAGCACTATAAGTGGCATATGTGCCGTGACAGTTAGCAACTCCGAGAGTGAGGCTACCATGTCAAGACCCAGCAAAACTAAAGTGGTTACTAGTAGCGACCAGATGACAGTTATATCTGACGAGACAAGAGTTCAGTCGGGTGACAGCCTAGTGACTGAAGCTCATATCCAGACAGTTGTAGATGACCTGACAGGACAATACAGCTACAAACTTGAAGATGTTTTCGCTCGTTCTGCACAGTCCCTAGATACACTAGAGATGGGGCTAGCGGTTCTCGCAGAGCAACTGCAGGAATCTCCAGAGGAGTCACAGAATGAACTGAAGGAACTAGAGTCACTAATAGAAGCGGAAATTCTCCAACTTCAAGAGGAACTTGCAGCTTCTGAGCGATCCAGACTTCATGCAGAGCAAGAAATAGATGTGCTGGCTGATGAGGTTCTAAACAGCTCCTCAGAAAATATTGGCACTTCGAGAATTCGCAAATATTTAGAATATCGCAAAATACATTCGTAATCGGGAATATTAGATTTTTTTTAAAAATACCAGTTCATGCGAATTTTTATGCAAATTTTTAAGGTGAATTTTATGCGAATTTTCACACAAGAAAATAATGCCTAGAGATCATGAATTCGCGAATTCTCAAATATATGGCGAATATTCGCCCAAATATTCGCGAATTTGAATATTGCCCCTGCCGCTCATCACTAATCCAGATGTTGTATATTGCCAACAAAGTGTTTTTTTGGTAACAGAATATGAAAGCTGTATATATTAAACTTGAATTTAACACTTGCAGATCAGGAAAATAGTGTTTTTGGCAACCAAAAAAGTGTGTTTTTAAACCTTAAAAAATGATGGCTGTATTTCTAGCCTAAATTGCACACTGACTAATCCAGATGTTGTATACTGCCCAAAAAATTGGGATTTTCAATGTCCCAAAAGCTCAGATGCAGTGCTGGTGCACTGAGTTTGCATAAAATGGCCACCGCCGCCGCCCACCTAACTGACTTATTAAATTATATATTTTGTTCGGTCAATGGGCTCAGGGCTGGAAAAAAAAATTGTGCCCTGCACCGAATAAACACGATGTTGGTAGATTGCTGAGTTAGATTCAGATTTTGAGCAAAGACTCTCTCCTATTCTCTCCCTGAAATCACCAGCAGCATCCTCTCCCTACACTAAACACAGCAGAGTGACGTGCAGCGCTATGTGACTGCAGCTTATATAGAAGCTGGGTCACATGCTACACTGGCCAATCACAGCCATGCCATTAGTAGGCATGGCTGTGAGGGCTTCTAAGGTCAGGCAGTTAACCGCTTGTTGATTGGCTGCTCTGCAGCCTTTCAAAAAGCGCCAAGAAAGCGCCGAACACCGAACCCGAACCCAAACTTTTACTGAAATGTTCGGGTTCGGGTCCGGGGTCCAAAAATCCTAAAGTCCGGTACGAACCCGAACTTTACAGTTCGGGTTCGCTCAACCCTACTCTTGAGCCGAACATACCACAAATAGCAAACAGACCTAGTGATGACTTCTGGAACCCAAACACACAAGGCAGGAAAAGGCAGACATAAGGCAAGACTTCAGGAACCAGTCTTCAGGAATAGGCTACAGGAAAAGGTTACATAAACAGGCTATAGGAACAAACTACAGGAACAGGCTTTAAAACTTCAGAAGCAAACATTGTTGCACAGGAGTCGACAGCCAGGGTCAGGCCACATACTTCAGACAGTACAGACAGGGGGATTAATCCCTACAGAACCAGACTGGAGAGACATGTCACAATAGAGATTTTCACACCCAAAGTCATTTGTGGCCAGTACGCAAACAACAGAGGCGAATGTGTACTAGTATCCCGACAAATGGCTCTAGATACTCATCCACAATGTATGGCAACCAGCCCACACAGAATACAATGGCATGCAGTGAACAGATATTGAAACAGTACTCCACCTTACAGACACTGACAGGGGTGCAGTTCATACCCACAAGTATCTGCGGCCAATACACATTGAATAGACATGGCTGTGCGCTGCCACACCGACACATGGGCCTAGATATACAACTACATTATTCGGCAACCAGCCCACATGACATACAATGGTAAAAAGTGAACAAATGGGTTGCCATCAATCACCATTTGACCCAAAAGCTGATATCCAGCATGCCAGATTGAATTGCAGAAGTCTTGAAAAAGAAGAGTCAACACTGGAAATATTAAGTTTTTGCATAAACAGATCCAAAAACCGTAAAGCAACAAACTTTGTGAAAAGCAAAATATGTTTCAGTCAAAACTTTTGCCAAAACTGTACACATGAGAAGCTACTGCCTAAGGTGTCTGTTTTTTCCCACTCTCCCCTTTCAGGATATATGGTATGCATGCTTGCTAAGTTTGCATGGTCAGAAGAGATAGATGTTGACCAAACGAGCATTCGGCAGACAACTATCTAATGTGTATGAGTGGCTCAATAATAACAGCTCATTTTGAGGGTCCTCAGTAGCTGGAGTTCTATGCAATTGACTCCAGAGCACAAGCAACCAGAAAATAGGTTGTCCAAGCTACACAAGTTATACCCGTTCAATACGTTTATGATTGGTGTCTAAGTATCGGTAGACCCTCTCATAAATAATCCTCAGTAGTCTCAAAATGTTTATAGGTTGTACTGAGTAGGCCTTATTGTATTTAAATTAAGGTTTAACTTTTAATTTCATATATATAAAATAAGTGAGACTGTGGAATCTAGTGAATTCCTGCCTAGTTAGGGAAAGAAGGATAGGTACTCTATTGATAGGGTAGGGCCTGCTGGGGAGACTGAAGGGAATATTTGCTACATGTAGAAAGTGGGTCTGGGTGGACCAGTAAACTTTCCCTGTATGCTAACCCTACTTGGCCTAGTCTGGTCAATGAAATAGCCTCACTGGCTGTAGTCGGAGCACTCGTCCTGAAAAGGACGACCCCCAGCCTCAGGAACCTCGGGCCTAGAGTAAATGTCCCTATGCTCTTACCTCCCTAATTGGTGTGATCTGTGTCCTCCTCCGACGCGTTTCACCAGGTAAGCACCTGGCTCTTCAGGGAGAGAAAAGGAAAAAATTCGGGCGCCTGGAGCAGTGGCTGTGCGCCTATTAGGATCAAGCGGCACACAGTCTTTTTAAGATTGGCTACCTGCAGCGTGGACCATGTATACATACTGCTTGCATCCTTCTCTCCCCTCCCACTGGGACCATATGTGTTTGGAGCTTTACCCCTAATTATCTCCACCATGCCTAATTCGCATATCGCGGTCTCCATCTTTGACCCCATACATGCCAGATATACCATGGGCTGATTTCTCATGGCACTGACCAACTCCACCTGGGGGCCGCTCTGCGATATGCGATACGTCATCACTATTTTAGCAGGTGGAAGATATATTTCAGCTATGCCCCCCGTTTGATGGTTTGATTGTTTGTTTGATTGATTATCAATCGGTAGCGACTCTTTGTAGTTAGTCTCCTACCCTAATGTATAGCCGTGCGCTGTTTGGCCTATATTGCTGTTATTATTTCTTTCTATGCCCGTCAATGGACTGCCAAATAAGTCCCCTCCTCGGTCCCATGCTGGGGTGGATTGCTACTTTCTTCCCCCAGCATCGGTACGTATGTTGTTGTAGGGGCTGGACTATCATATATAGCAGCCACTCCCATACTTACAGCTGGACAGCTCCTGCAGCGATCCGTCACTGTCACGCCCCCATCACATGACTAATATGGGCAGGCGTGACGCGGTGAGTTCACACTGTGATGCGGCTGCCAGCTCTACTATCTGCGCATGCGCATCCAAGGACGCGCCCGTCCGCGTCACGTGACACCTATCCAGGCACGTGAGCGGCGGCTGCGCCCACTGCGCATGCGTTCAGGACCTCCTACCTCACATTTAAACCCCTCAGCGCGCCCTTTTGCGCTGTCAGACGCCAGGCAGATGATCGGCACCTGTATCTGCTGTGCCGCATCCTATGAGGAGAAGTCACATGACCCCCATGCCTAACAGTGAGTAACCCCATTCAACATGCCATTAGACTGAGTGCCATAGTATGCAACCATTTTTAGGTATTGCGCGCCCCAGACTGATTGCACCACTGTGTATGTGTTTTTTCCATTTCATAGGATTCTGGGTTATCTAGGACTATCTAGTCCCGTCAAGTCCGCGCCACCTTGGTACTCTTGCATTCCTTCCCTCCCCTCCCCCATATCTGTCCTGATCATACAGATAGGTTGCGAGTAGGGGAGGTATACTGTACCCTTTACCCCTGTCCCCCGACGAGTTGTGGGGTTTGCCATAGGCAACTACCTATAGTTCCTTTATCATAGGACATATATAGCATCCTTTTACTCTCCAACGAAACGTGTAGGGACACAGAGTATTTATCTATACTAGTGTAGGAGATATTACACATCTATCCACATTAGCACCTATATCCCCCTCCCTCTCTTTCATTGGCTGACCCAGGCCATTGGAGCCCCATAGGGCCTTTTTTTCCTGTCCTTACAGGGCTATCTAGGGTCACTGTTTTTAGGGCTAGGTTCCGGACGGGGCCACCCCTTGCGGGGATTGGACTCCGTATTAGCAGGCACTTTAGGGCAGCTTTAGGCCAAGTAGGGCAACACCAGGGACAGTTTCTTCCCTGTGGCCCTCCTGCACTAAGTGACCATCATCCGGCACTAAGGGACGCATTCACACGTGTGAACATCTCCCCTAAGGGCACTGGACCGGCTGGTCCTCTTGCCCATCCACCGGTAAGACCTACCCTTTCTTTCTTGCCTCCCTGGCATGTTTATAGACCACGGCACAAGCCACGGTCTTCAGTATTAGTGCTATCTTGCTTGCTTACGTTTACTGGTCAAGCACTCACGTCCCGCTCCATCCCGGGACGTGCCTGTTTATTTGACCATTGGGTGTACCTGTCACACCAGGTCCCCTGTTCTTTTGTGTCTATGTTTTGTTTGTCAGGTAGGGGTCCTTTTCCCAGGTGGGATTTATAACTATCCTATTAAAAGTTAGGTTTTAAAACGTCACTACCCCTTTTTTTACATTTTTTCCACATATTGTTTCCTACATGGGCATTGAATAATGTATATGACACTCTCTGTATTGCATGTCAAGAACTCTCTGATTGTATGTGTATGGGTATTGCTGGTAGATTGGACCTCAATGGTTTTTTTTGGGAAATGTGGTAGATTTGCATCCCATACACGAACCACATCTATAAAAACCGGTTAAACCCATCCATTTTTGAATTGATGTTTTTTTTTAAGGATTTATTAATGATAGTGGGTGCTACCAGTAAGCCCAAATTAGAAGCCTTAGAGAAGGTGATTAGAGGTTTATTTGGTAAAATGTGCCCAATTGTTCTGTCTTTGACAATATGATGCCAATGTTTGTTAATTATGTATTTAATCTTTTTGTATTGAGAATTGAATGGCAATATTATTCTTACATTGTCATTTATATCAGTTTTTGGTATTTCCAATTTATCTGAAAAGAAGGTGTTCCGGTCTAATTTGCGTACTGTTTCCAGAGAAGATTCTAAAATTTGCAATGGATACTTCTTCTGTAAAAATTGATCCCTTAATAGCTTCTTCTTCAAAAGTTTCTTGTTTTGAGCAATTCCTTTTGATCCGTCTAAATTGCCCAGAAGGAATATTCACAAGCCATTGTGGCAAAGGGCAGCTATCAAATAATATATAACTGTTTTTGGATGTGGGCTTCTGATAAGTACTGCATAATATTTTTTCTTTCTCTATATTTATTTGCAGGTCCAAAAACTCAACGGAGGAAATGCTTGTGGTAGCCGTAAAGTGCAAGTTCAGTAAGTTATTGTTAATGTCTTCCAAGAAGAGATCAAGTGATACTTGATCACCTCTCCATATAAACAATACATCGTCTATATAACGGTTCCAGAGCACCAGGTCTGTCCCCAGTCTTGGGACAATGATGTCCTGTTCCCACTGTGCCATAAAAAGGTTGGCATAACTGGGGGCAAACCTGGTGCCCATGGCCGTGCCCTGCACTTGTACATAAAACTCTGTATAAAAATAATTGTGGTCCAATATGAATCGGACTGCCTCTGTTATATAGTCTATTTGCTGAATGGGTAGTTGTCCATCTTGTATCAATTGTTCTTTCATGGCTTGAATCCCCTGATCGTGATGGATTATCGTGTATAGGGACTGTACATCTAATGTGCCTATAATCCAGGTTGGATCCCATTTAATTTTTTCTATCGTTTTTACTATTTGTGTCGTATCCTTAGTGTAAGATCTGGTTTTTTTCACTACAGGTTGTAATAGTCTGTCTATGTATTGAGACAAATTCGCTGTAAGTGAGTTTATACCCGAAATAATGGGTCGTCCTGGTGGATCAGTGTGGCTTTTATGTAGTTTTGGGATACAATAAAAGACCGGTAATCTTTGTTGGGTATTCAATATGTATTTGTGCTCCTCCTTTGTTAAAATTTCTTGTTCCAGACCCTTATTACACAATTTGGTTAATTCTAGATAGTAGTCTTGTGTGGGGTCTGATTTTAATTTTTTATATGTTTGGATATCTGATAATTGTCTCTTACATTCATTATTGTACTTATCTGCTTCTAAAATAACAATAGCCCCGCCTTTATCTGCGGGGCATATTACTATATTATTATCCTTCTGTAATTGTTTGACTGCTTGTATTTCCTGTCGGGATAAATTGTTATTATTCACATTTTTTAACATCTTTATTTTCCTTATGTCGCACTCTACTGATTGTCTGAAAGTAGCCTTTTAATGACTTATTTCTTGTCTAGGGTACTTTCTAGATCTAGTTTTTAAATTTGTGTGGATATATGTCTGTTTAACTGGTTTAGTTGTTCCTGAACTAATAGGGTTTTTCATGTGGTATTTTTTTAAACATAATTTTCGGATGAATTTCTCCACTCCTATGTAGGTATCGAATTTGTTTAATTGGATCGTTGGAGCAAATTTAAGACCTTTGTTCAATAAATCGATTTGCGGTTGTGTAAGGGATATGGTGCTTAAATTTACAATAGCATTAGAAGTGTCAGTGTCTTTCTGGCTTATCTGTCGTAGTTTTTTCAGTTTTTTTCCCCTGCGTAATTTTTTCTTCCTTCGTGTGTGTATGATCTGTGTTGGTGATGTTGTGCATAATGTGGTTCCCTGTGCTGTGTAAACTCCCATTGTTGAGGATGGTGATTCCGTTCCTGACTGTTGTGTCGGTATCTCAAATTGTATTGGTGTTGGTGTTTGATTGGGGATTTCGGCTGTGTTTTTGGGTGTGGTGGAGGTGAATGTCGTCTCGGACGTGCTCTGTGGTGGGGCGGGGTTTGATCTAAAAAATGATTCTCACAAAAAATTTCAAACCTATTGGTCGTGGGTATTGTGTAATTTTTATCTACGTGTGTGTCCCTTATCTCACATGGCGCTTGCGCTTTCGATTGGTTATTGGAATTGTCTTCTGTCTCTTATCCACTTATTCAGTCAATCTATTTATTATAAAAGATCGGGATATCTTTTTCAGGGGGAGCACCCATTCCTTGTTATTAGAGGGTGAGCCAATCCAACCATCCAAGTTCATTTACCTACTATTCCCCATTTTTGGATTTGAGCTCCCCACTTATTAACAATGGACATCTGGAATCACATGGAGCAAAAACGATTGCTGATTTATTTGATAATACAAACGAAATCCATATGTCAGTGGAAAAAACAATGTCTGACACATTTAAAGAGCTGGAATTTTTGGCACAGAGGCAACTCAAACAACGTTGGGAAATTAGAATGCTAAATCAATATATAAAACAAAGAAAAATTCCCAAAGGGTTGCTTCTGTCCAAAATACCAGCTCAAGATCTATGTAGTGAAGAGTTTGAACGGGAGTGGGACTCCTTTCTGCGATCACAATCCATAGGATTAATGGAGATGATCGTAAGGAGGAGGACCCAGATGCTTGAACAAATCACACTACAAATTGAACAAATGAAAATTGAGATTGAGAAACTACCAAAAAATGATGAATTCACACTCTTACAAGAGCGACTATGTAAAAATTTGGATAAAATGGAATATGATATAATTACGTAAAAAACTATGAAAATATATAATACACAAAATTCCCCAAAGAAATCTAGAAATAAGCAAACAGAAGACAATTCCAATAACCAATCGAAAGCGCAAGTGCCATGTGAGATAAGGGACACACACGTAGATAAAAATTACACAATACCCACGACCAATAGGTTTGAAATTTTTAGTGAGAATCATTTTTTAGATCAAACCCCGCCCCATCACAGAGCACGTCCGAGACGACATTCACCTCCACCACACCCAAAAACACAGCCGAAATCCCCAATCAAACACCAACACCAATACAATTTGAGATACCGACACAACAGTCAGGAACGGAATCACCATCCACAACACCACTATCAATCACAACAATGGGAGTTTACACAGCACAGGGAACCACATTATGCACAACATCACCAACACAGATCATACACACACGAAGGAAGAAAAAATTACGCAGGGGAAAAAAACTGAAAAAACTACGACAGATAAGCCAGAAAGACACTGACACTTCTAATGCTATTGTAAATTTAAGCACTATATCCCTTACACAACCGCAAATCGATTTATTGAACAAAGGTCTTAAATTTGCTCCAACGATCCAATTAAACAAATTCGATACCTACATAGGAGTGGAGAAATTCATCCGAAAATTATGTTTAAAAAAATACCACATGAAAAACCCTATTAGTTCAGAAACAACTAAACCAGTTAAACAGACATATACCCACAAAAATTTAAAAACTAGATCTAGAAAGTACCCTAGACAAGAAATAAGTCATGAAATGGCTACTTTCAGACAATCAGTAGAGTGCGACATAAGGAAAATAAAGACGTTAAAAAATGCGAATAATAACAATTTATCTCGACAGGAAATACAAGCAGTCAAACAATTACAGAAGGATAATAATATAGTACAGTAATGTAGAAGAAGATGAAATAGCGGCACTCACCCGTGTGGAGTAAAACCAGCGACTTTATTATTCAAAAACTACATCAGGCAGGGGGCGGACAATTCAATACACACGCATTGATCAGCGGCGGCCGTTTGCGCGAAATGCGCTTCTTCTGGCTGTGCGTCAATTATCAGATATCCAAACATATAAAAAATTAAAATCAGACCCCACACAAGACTACTATCTAGAATTAACCAAATTGTGTAATAAGGGTCTGGAACAAGAAATTTTAACAAAGGAGGAGCACAAATACATATTGAATACCCAACAAAGATTACCGGTCTTTTATTGTATCCCAAAACTACATAAAAGCCACACTGATCCACCAGAACGACCCATTATTTCGGGTATAAACTCACTTACAGCGAACCACATTTTACACTAAGGATACGACACAAATAATAAAAACGATAGAAAAAATTTAATGGGATCCAACCTGGATTATAGGCACATTAGATGTACAGTCCCTATACACGATAATCCATCATGATCAGGGGATTCAAGCCATGAAAGAACAATTGATACAAGATGGACAACTACCCATTCAGCAAATAGACTATATAACAGAGGCAGTCCGATTCATATTGGACCACAATTATTTTTATTTTGATACAGAGTTTTATGTACAAGTGCAGGGCACGGCCATGGGCACCAGGTTTGCCCCCAGTTATGCCAACCTTTTTATGGCACAGTGGGAACAGGACATCATTGTCCCAAGACTGGGGACAGACCTGGTGCTCTGGAACCGTTATATAGACGATGTATTGTTTATATGGAGAGGTGATCAAGTATCACTTGATCTCTTCTTGGAAGACATTAACAATAACTTACTGAACTTGCACTTTACGGCTACCACAAGCATTTCCTCCGTTGAGTTTTTGGACCTGCAAATAAATATAGAGAAAGAAAAAATATTATGCAGTACTTATCAGAAGCCCACATCCAAAAACAGTTCTATATTATTTGATAGCTGCCATTTGCCACAATGGCTTGTGAATATTCCTTCTGGGCAATTTAGACGGATCAAAAGGAATTGCTCAAAACAAGAAACTTTTGAAGAAGAAGCTATTAATTTAAGGGATCAATTT
Organism: Bufo bufo; assembly: GCF_905171765.1. Taxonomy (NCBI): domain Eukaryota; kingdom Metazoa; phylum Chordata; class Amphibia; order Anura; family Bufonidae; genus Bufo; species Bufo bufo. Next base: position 158,592,410 of record NC_053393.1, on the reverse strand, counting down.
TTACAGAAGAAGTATCCATTGCAAATTTTAGAATCTTCTCTGGAAACAGTACGCAAATTAGACCGGAACACCTTCTTTTCAGATAAATTGGAAATACCAAAAACTGATATAAATGACAATGTAAAAATAATATTGCCATTCAATTCTCAATACAAAAAGATTAAATACATAATTAACAAACATTGGCATCATATTGTTAAAGACAGAACAATTGGGCACATTTTACCAAATAAACCTCTAATCACCTTCTCTAAGGCTCCTAATTTGGGCTTACTGGTAGCACCCACTATCATTAATAAATCCTTAAAAAAAAACATCAATTCAAAAATGGATGGGTTTAACCGGTTTTTATAGATGTGGTTCGTGTATGGGATGCAAATCTACCACATTTCCCAAAAAAACCATTGAGGTCAAATCTACCAGCAATACCCATACACATAAAATCAGAGAGTTCTTGACATGCAATACAGAGAGTGTCATATACATTATTCAATGCCCATGTAGGAAACAATATGTGGGCAGAACTAAAAGAACCTTGAAAAAACGTATTGCTGAGCACATTTCAAATATTAAAAAGGGATACGACAAACATACTTTGTCACTCCATTTTAAGATGGTACATAATCAAGACCCACAAGGAATGATTTTTGCAGCCCTAGAAAAAGTTAACATAAACTGGAGAGGAGGAGACCATATAAGTAAAATGTCCAGAACCAAATCCAGGAAAATTTTTGAGTTTGATTCTATGCTCCCTCAAGGATTAAATGCGGAAATGGAGGTTTTTGGTTTTTTGTAAATATGTTGGGATAAATTAAAATTAAAATTGATCTGCCTCCCAATTCCTTACAGATATATGTCATGAACATAACCAAATTAAATCTATATATACATTCCCATTCAAAATGAACGTATTTATACTGGTTATACCAATGTCATTCACAGTCACGACATATTCTGTAAGGAAAATTCAGAAGTAATAATTAGAAAAAAAATATATAAATATTTTATTATGTTGTTGATATCCAATCTCATTGTACTCATATATCTTACAGAATTTTATAAGATATTTTTTATGTACTTTTATATTTTTATATGTATTTATATTTATTTATTTTTTAAACAATGTTTTTTATAAATCATTTTTTATAAATTGTTTTCATAGTATATATTTATACTTAAGCCACTGCTGTATAATTGTGCACTTCATTTTGCTATGTGTGCATCTCACGCATTTGCATGGAAACTGAATCTATATAGATAAAACGCATAACAACCGCACTAGATAGAGATGCAGACAGAGCAAAATGAGATCATATTAAAAACCGCACTAAGGGATACAAGGAATGGTGATTCAACATGCACATGCAATATACATTTTACAAGTAGACTTGTATGGGTATGTTGTTTCAAATCACACCATATACAAAGTCGCACTCCATTGATTTAGGACTCTATTTATGTAAAGCATAGTTCTTTAAACAAAAGTTTATAATTATTTATCCAGCCAATGCATATGTTTTAAGAGATGTTACTATTATATATATTATTATGCACACTCTTGGTATATTTAATAGATTTTATATATGCACATACTTATATTATTATGAATTAAAGGGTAAATAATCAGGGAATCCATATCCGGATTTTCTGACATTCCCTGTGACGATGAAATAAACCTTAATGAGAGGATGGACTTAGCCCTATATAAACCCCTACACAACAGACGAGACTTGACCACTGAGGAAGGAGTCACTGCCAACTCCGAAACGCGTCTGGTGTACACAAGTCTCGAGTAAAGAAAGAAACCGCAGCCTATCATCAGCGCACCATCTTTGAATTTTTGGAAGCGCTTTTGCACAGCGGACAGGAAGAAACATAAGATCTGTTGTGTCTGGATCAAAAGACACCAAGTAACGCCGAACAGCATATTGGGTCCTGATTACCATTTGACCCCGGCTTCCAAACATATTGTTTTTCCTGCCTCGGAATCTACTCACCTGCACAAAAGAGCGGACCGGAGCTCAGACCATCGATGCTGCAACACGTGGGACGCCACGCCAAGCACGAGTGATCGGTCACTCCACCGCACCAGAACAGTGAGTAGTGTGTTCACACACAGCACGGTTTAGCAGCAGACCTATCGACACATGCTGTGAAGATAATTAACTACAAAGACCCTCTATGTATTTGCAAATACTGATTTCAGCCTGAACTTTTATCTATTAATAGAGGCATTGCGCATCAGACCCTGCGCACCTGAATTGTTTCTAAAGACCGCATATATATACAAACACATTACGATTCAGTCAATTCTAAGCTACCTTCCATCAGTGATATTGCTACATATTATAACATAAGTACCTCTATATGGTTTTATGGTTTTACTAAATGTGCATGTTTTAATGTGATTTTTTAAGGATCCTCACCTTATTTTATTGTGGTGTTAATAAATAGTTACACATATGCATTGACTGGTGTCCCATGTGATTTTCAGGTGCAGGTGTGCCCCTCTTATCCACTTATTCAGTCAGTCTATTTATTATAAAAGATCGGGGATATCTTTTTCAGGGGGAGCACCCATTCCTTGTTATTAGAGGGTGAGCCAATCCAACCATCCAAGTTCATTTTTCACTTTCAGTTGTAAATTTTTTTTAAAAAAACGACATCCATATATACATTTTTCTCAAAATTTATTGTTCTACATGTCTTTGATAAAAAAAAAATGTTTGGGTAAAAAAAAAAAATGGTTTGGGTAAAAGTTATAGCGTTTACAAACTATGGTACAAAAATGTGAATTTCCGCTTTTTGAAGCAGCTCTGACTTTCTGAGCACCTGTCATGTTTCCTGAGGTTCTACAATGCCCAGACAGTAAAAAACCCCCACAAATGACCCCATTTCGGAAAGTAGACACCCTAAGGTATTCGCTGATGGGCATAGTGAGTTCATAGAACTTTCTATTTTTTGTCACAAGTTAGCGGAAAATTATGATTTTTTTCTTTTTCTTACAAAGTCTCATATTCCACTAACTTGTGACAAAAAATAAAAACTTCCATGAACTCACTATGCCCATCACGAAATACCTTGGGGTGTCTTCTTTCCAAAATGGGGTCACTTGTGGGGTAGTTATACTGCCCTGGCATTCTAGGGGCCCTAATGTGTGGTAAGTATTTTGAAATCAAAATGTGTAAAAAATGACCTATGAAATCCTAAAGGTGTTTTTGGGGTGTCTTTTTACATATACCCATATACCCATGCTGGGTGAGAGAAATATCTTGGCAAAAGACAACTTTTCCCATTTTTTTATACAAAGTTGGCATTTGACCGAGATATTTATCTCATCCAGCATGGGTATATGTAAAATGACACCCCAAAACACATTGCCCAACTTCTCCTGAGTACGGCAATACCAGATGTGTGACACTTCTTTGCAGCCTAGATGCGCAAAGGGGCCCAAATTCCTTTTAGGAGGGCATTTTTAGACATTTGGATCCCAGACTTCTTCTCACACTTTAGGGCCCCTAAAATGCCAGGGCAGTATAAATACCCCACATGTGACCCCATTTTGGAAAGAAGACACCCCAAGGTATTTAATGAGGGGCATGGCGAGTTCATAGAATTTTTTTTTTTTGCCACAAGTTAGCGGAAATTGATTTATTTTTTTTTTCTCTCACAAAGTCTCCCTTTCCGCTAACTTGGGACAAAAATGTCAATCTTTCATGGACTCAAAATGCCCCTCAGTGAATACCTTGGGGTGTCTTCTTTCCGAAATGGGGTCATTTGTGGGGTGTTTGTACTGCCCTGGCATTTGAGGGTCTCCGCAATCATTACATGTATGGCCAGCATTAGGAGTTTCTGCTATTCTCCTTATATTGAGCATACGGGTAATGAGATATTTTTTTTCCGTTCAGCCTCTGGGCTGAAAGAAAAAATGAATGGCACAGATTTCTTCATTCGCATCGATCAATGTGGATGAAAAAATCTCTGCCAAGAAAAAAAAAGGAGGGGAAAGGCATCTGCCAGGACATAGGAGCTTCGCCCAACATCCATACCCGCTTAGCCCGTATGCCCTGGCAAACCAGATTTCTCCATTCACATCAATCGATGTGAATGAATAAATCCTTGCCGGGATTTTTTATTTTTTTTTATATATATACAAAGTGTTTGCCAAAGTATATGAACACCGCCACCTCCTCAGCTCATATGCCTCGGCAAACGTATCTTTTACTGCAGAGGAGAAATCTCGTCTTGCAGCGCCGCATACACCGACTTTTGTGTAATCTGACAGCAGCGCAATGCTTCTCTCAGAATGCACATCAGAGCTGCAGCTAGTCGATCGGTTGGTCCACCTGGAAGGTAAAAAAAACAAAACAAAAAAGAAAAAAACAGGCCGCAACGCAATAAATTTATTAACTTTATAATAAAATTTGAACGGAACATATAAACTTTATTTAACTTTTTCAACTGAACGTTAACTTTTTTGCTTACCGGTGATTTTTTATTTTTATTTTTTACCTTTATAGGACAAACCTCTCCTTCCCCATGGGAAAATGTGCAAAGTGCAAATCGCCCAAAGATGTGGCGAAGTACATTATGCACTTTATCCCAGGTTAAAGGAGAGGTTTTCAGTAGCTGTGAGTGTAAGGGCCCTAATAGCCCTGTTTGCCTGTCCTGTGAGATGCAATCCCTATGCTAAGTGTACCTGTGTGTAGTACTTCCGGAAACACTCCCCTAAGCATAGGGCAGGGTGGTCAGGGCAGTCAGGACAGAAATAGCGGGTGTCCACTCCTGCTACAGACACGACATCTTTTTCGGGGTGACGGTTGGGTTGAGGTACCAGCAACGACATTAGGGAAATGTCGCTCGTGTAGACGGCTCACTACACTGGTGGATGGGGCCACGGAACCTTCTGGATACAGGAGGTTCTCGATGATCTCTTCCTGAAATTTGAGGAAGAATCCTGTTCTCCCAGCCTTACTGTAGAGAACAAAACTATTATAGGCAGCCAATTGAATCAAATATACAGACACCTTCTTATACCAGCGTCTGGTGCATCGGGAAACTAAATAAGGAGCCAACATCTGGTCATTGAAGTCCACCCCTCCCATGAGCGCATTATAGTCATGGACTGAGAGGGGCTTTTCAATGACACGGGTTGCCCGTTCTATTTGTATTGTCGTGTCTGCGTGAATGGAGGAGAGCATGTAAACGTCACGCTTGTCTCTCCATTTCACCGCGAGCAGTTCTTGGTTACACAAGGCAGCCCTCTCCCCCCTTGCAAGACGGGTGGTAACGAGCCGTTGGGGGAAGCCCCGGCGACTAGGTCGCACGGTGCCACAGCAGCCAATCTGTTCTAGGAACAAATGCCTGAAGAGGGGCACACTTGTGTAAAAATTGTCCACATAAAGATGGTACCCCTTGCCAAATAAGGGTGACACCAAGTCCCAGACTGTCTTCCCACTGCTCCCCAGGTAGTCAGGGCAACCGACCGGCTCCAGGGTCTGATCTTTTCCCTCATAGATCCGAAATTTGGGTATAGCCTGTGGCCCTTTCACAGAGCTTATACAATTTGACCCCATACCGGGCGCGCTTGCTTGGGATGTATTGTTTGAAGCCAAGGCGCCCGGTAAAATGTATAAGGGACTCGTCTATGCAGATGTTTTGCTCAGGGGTATACAAATCTGCAAATTTCTGGTTGAAGTGGTCTATGAGGGGCCGAATTTTGTGGAGCCGGTCAAAAGCTGGGTGGCCTCTGGGACGGGAGGTGGTGTTGTTGCTAAAGTGCAGGAAACGCAGGATGGTCTCAAAACGTGTCCTGGACATAGCAGCAGAGAACATGGGCATGTGTTGAATCGGGTTCGTGGACCAATATGACCGCAATTCATGCTTTTTGGTTAGACCCATGTTGAGGAGAAGGCCCAGAAAATTTTTAATTTCGGAAACTTGGACTGGTTTCCACCGGAAAGGCTGGGCATAGTAGCTTCCCGGGTTGGCGGCTATAAATTGAGTGGCATTCCGATTTGTTTCTGCCACAACTAAGTCCAAGAGCTCCGCAGTCAAGAACAGCTCAAAAAATCCCAGTGCCGAACCGATCTGAGCTGTCTCAACCCGAACTCCAGACTGGGCGGTGAAAGGGGGAACTAATGGTGCGGCTGAAGTTGGGGACTGCCAATCAGGGTTTGCCAGCACCTCAGGGACTCTAGGGGCTCTATGGGCCTGTCTGTGCGGTGGCTGCAACGGGGTAACTATTGCACGTGCCACCGTACCAGCTTCAACTGCCCTTCTGGTGCTCGCCACTTCACCATGTTGTACGGCAGTGCTGGTACTAGGTCCAGGATGGGCTGCGCTGCTGGTGTATGCCTCACCACGTAATCCGACAGTGCCAGCCCCACTCTGCTGCCCTTGAAACGGATCCTGCGCAACCTGTGGTCTAGCAACAAGGGGCCGGGTACGCCTGGTGCTATCAGGGACCTCAACCTCCTCGTCCAAACTTTGGGTCAGACTGCCACTGCTTTCTACAGGTTCATACTCTGACCCGCTAGATTCGTCAGATGAGGGTTCCCATTCCTCCTCCGACTGGGTCAGAATCCTGTAGGCCTCTTCAGAAGAATACCCCCTGTTTGACATTTGGACTACTAAATTTAGGGGCATTCCCTGAGACTACCCAAGAAAAAAAGCAAGCCTGTCTTACAAATGGGAGGCTAGCGAAGTACAGGAGGCCGCTGCGATTGATAAAAAATATCAAAACTGATTTTTTTATCGCCGCAGCGCTTGTAAAGTGATTGTGCAGTGATCAAAAAATATATATTTTTTGTCACTGCGGTGGGGCGGGCGTGGGTGAACGCACATGTGGGCGACCGATCAGGCCTGATCGGGCAAACACTGCGTTTTGGGTGGAGGGCGAGCTAAGGTGACACTAATACTATTATACAGGGAGTGCAGAATTATTAGGCAAGTTGTATTTTTGAGGATTAATTTTATTATTGAACAACAACCATGTTCTCAATGAACCCAAAAAACTCATTAATATCAAAGCTGAATATTTTTGGAAGTAGTTTTTAGTTTGTTTTTAGTTTTAGCTATTTTAGGGGGATATCTGTGTGTGCAGGTGACTATTACTGTGCATAATTATTAGGCAACTTAACAAAAAACAAATATATACCCATTTCAATTATTTATTTTTACCAGTGAAACCAATATAACATCTCAACATTCACAAATATACATTTCTGACATTCAAAAACAAAACAAAAACAAATCAGTGACCAATATAGCCACCTTTCTTTGCAAGGACACTCAAAAGCCTGCCATCCATGGATTCTGTCAGTGTTTTGATCTGTTCACCATCAACATTGCGTGCAGCAGCAACCACAGCCTCCCAGACACTGTTCAGAGAGGTGTACTGTTTTCCCTCCTTGTAAATCTCACATTTGATGATGGACCACAGGTTCTCAATGGGGTTCAGATCAGGTGAACAAGGAGGCCATGTCATTAGATTTTCTTCTTTTATACCCTTTCTTGCCAGCCACGCTGTGGAGTACTTGGACGCGTGTGATGGAGCATTGTCCTGCATGAAAATCATGTTTTTCTTGAAGGATGCAGACTTCTTCCTGTACCACTGCTTGAAGAAGGTGTCTTCCAGAAACTGGCAGTAGGACTGGGAGTTGAGCTTGACTCCATCCTCAACCCGAAAAGGCCCCACAAGCTCATCTTTGATGATACCAGCCCAAACCAGTACTCCACCTCCACCTTGCTGGCGTCGGACTGGAGCTCTCTGCCCTTTACCAATCCAGCCACGGGCCCATCCATCTGGCCCATCAAGACTCACTCTCATTTCATCAGTCCATAAAACCTTAGAAAAATCAGTCTTGAGATATTTCTTGGCCCAGTCTTGACGTTTCAGCTTGTGTGTCTTCTTCAGTGGTGGTCGTCTTTCAGCCTTTCTTACCTTGGCCATGTCTCTGAGTATTGCACACCTTGTGCTTTTGGGTACTCCAGTGATGTTGCAGCTCTGAAATATGGCCAAACTGGTGGCAAGTGGCATCTTGGCAGCTGCACGCTTGACTTTTCTCAGTTCATGGGCAGTTATTTTGCGCCTTGGTTTTTCCACACGCTTCTTGCGACCCTGTTGACTATTTTGAATGAAACGCTTGATTGTTCGATGATCACGCTTCAGAAGCTTTGCAATTTTAAGAGTGCTGCATCCCTCTGCAAGATATCTCACTATTTTTGACTTTTCTGAGCCTGTCAAGTCCTTCTTTTGACCCATTTTGCCAAAGGAAAGGAAGTTGCCTAATAATACACCTGATATAGGGTGTTGATGTCATTAGACCACACCCCTTCTCATTACAGAGATGCACATCACCTAATATGCTTAATTGGTAGTAGGCTTTCGAGCCTATACAGCTTGGAGTAAGACAACATGCATAAAGAGGATGATGTGGTCAAAATACTCATTTGCCTAATAATTCTGCACTCCCTGTAGATCTGACTGTGATCAGTTTTGATCACTTACAGATACTATAAAAGTACAAATGCTGATTAGCGATACGCTAATCAGCGAATAAGTGACTGCGGTGCGGTGGGCTGGGCCCTAACCGACGCTAACTACCTAACCAAGGGACCTAAACTATCCTAAAACTATCAGTCAATACTAGTGGGAAAAAAAGTGACAGTTTACACTGATCACTTTTTTCCCTTTTACTAGGTGATTGACAGGGGGCGATCAAGGGGTTAATTGGGGTGATGGGGGCTAAGTGTGGTGTTGGTGCGTACTCACTGTGATGTCTGCTCCTCTGCTGGAACCAACCGACCAAAAGGACCAGCAGAGGAGCACAGAAGCTATTTAACACCTTATATTTATAAATATAAGGTGTTAGATGGCTTGTGATTCGATTTTTTAAAAATCAGCAACCTGCCAGCGACGATCATTGGCTGGCAGGTTGCTGACGAAATACTCCTTGAACTTTTGCCGGCCCGCGATGCACATGCGCGGGCCGGCTCTGACCGAAATCTCGCGTCTCGCGAGATGACGCACGGATGCGTCCAGGAGGAATGAATCGACCGCCTCTAGGACGCATCCGTGCATTAGGCGGTCGGGAGGTGGTTAACATGGGCCGGACTGGGACTTAAAAGCAGATATAAGGTTAATCCACGGCACTCCAATTCCTGTGCAAATTTTTTTATTTTATTGTGTTTACAGATTATCATTCTTAATATACAGGGCGTACATCCTTCATATACAGGGCAGTATAATATATAGGTCATAGTCTCCTTATATACATCCTCCATATACAGGGCAGTATAATACATAGGTCATAGTCTCCTTACATACATCCTCCATATACAGGGCAGTATAATACATAGGTCATAGTCTCCTTATATACATCCTCCATATACAGGGCAGTATAATACATAGGTCATAGTCTCCTTACATACACCCTCCATATACAGGGCAGTATAATACATAGGTCATAGTCTCCTTACATACATCCTCCATATACAGGGCAGTATAATACATAGGTCATAGTCTCCTTACACACATCCTCCATATACAGGGCAGTATAATACATAGGTCATAGTCTCCTTACATACATCCTCCATATACAGGGCAGTATAATACATAGGTCATAGTCTCCTTACATACATCCTCCATATACAGGGCAGTATAATACATAGGTCATAGTCTCCTTACATACATCCTCCATATACAGGGCAGTATAATACATACATCATATAGTCTCCTTACATACATCCTCCATATACAGGGCAGTATAATACATACATCATATAGTCTCCTTACATACACCCTCCATATACAGGGCAGTATAATACATAGGTCATAGTCTCCTTACACACATCCTCCATATACAGGGCAGTATAATACATAGGTCATAGTCTCCTTACATACATCCTCCATATACAGGGCAGTATAATACATAGGTCATATAGTCTCCTTACATACATCCTCCATATACAGGGCAGTATAATACATACATCATATAGTCTCCTTACATACATCCTCCATATACAGGGCAGTATAATACATACATCATATAGTCTCCTTACATACACCCTCCATATACAGGGCAGTATAATACATAGGTCATAGTCTCCTTACACACATCCTCCATATACAGGGCAGTATAATACATAGGTCATAGTCTCCTTACATACATCCTCCATATACAGGGCAGTATAATACATAGGTCATATAGTCTCCTTACATACATCCTCCATATACAGGGCAGTATAATACATAGGTCATAGTCTCCTTACATACATCCTCCATATACAGGGCAGTATAATACATAGGTCATAGTCTCCTTACATACATCCTCCATATACAGGGCAGTATAATACATACATCATATAGTCTCCTTACATACATCCTCCATATACAGGGCAGTATAATACATAGGTCATAGTCTCCTTACATACATCCTCCATATACAGGGCAGTATAATACATAGGTCATAGTCTCCTTACACACATCCTCCATATACAGGGCAGTATAATACATAGGTCATAGTCTCCTTACATACATCCTCCATATACAGGGCAGTATAATACATAGGTCATAGTCTCCTTACATACATCCTCCATATACAGGGCAGTATAATACATAGGTCATAGTCTCCTTACATTCACCCTCCATATACAGGGCAGTATAATACATAGGTCATAGTCTCCTTACATACATCCTCCATATACAGGGCAGTATAATACATAGGTCATAGTCTCCTTACATACATCCTCCATATACAGGGCAGTATAATACATAGGTCATAGTCTCCTTACATACATCCTCCATATACAGGGCAGTATAATACATACATCATATAGTCTCCTTACATACATCCTCCATATACAGGGCAGTATAATACATAGGTCATAGTCTCCTTACATACACCCTCCATATACAGGGCAGTATAATACATAGGTCATAGTCTCCTTACATACATCCTCCATATACAGGGCAGTATAATACATACATCATATAGTCTCCTTACATACATCCTCCATATACAGGGCAGTATAATACATAGGTCATAGTCTGCTTACATACATCCTCCATATACAGGGCAGTATAATACATAGGTCATAGTCTCCTTACATACACCCTCCTTATACAGGGCAGTATAATACATAGGTCATAGTCTCCTTACATACATCCTCCATATACAGGGCAGTATAATACATAGGTCATAGTCTCCTTACATACATCCTCCATATACAGGGCAGTATAATACATAGGTCATAGTCTCCTTACATACATCCTCCATATACAGGGCAGTATAATACATAGGTCATAGTCTCCTTACATACATCCTCCATATACAGGGCAGTATAATACATAGGTCATAGTCTCCTTACATACATCCTCCATATACAGGGCAGTATAATACATAGGTCATAGTCTCCTTACATACATCCTCCATATACAGGGCAGTATAATACATAGGTCATAGTCTCCTTACATACACCCTCCATATACAGGGCAGTATAATACATAGGTCATAGTCTCCTTACATACATCCTCCTTATACAGGGCAGTATAATACATAGGTCATAGTCTCCTTACATACATCCTCCATATACAGGGCAGTATAATACATAGGTCATAGTCTCCTTACATACATCCTCCAGTGGAGGACCTCCATAATATGAAGTCCATATACAGGCCTGAGGCCTTCCTACATTGACTTGGGGGTCGCACAATATATGGGAGTCCACCGCGCTGAGGCTGCAAGGACAGGTGCTGGATCACATGATGGTGATGTCATTACATGTCCTTCAGCTCTTGCTAATGGCACAGCACTTTTACTGAGTGCCAGGTGGGCATAGTGGCACATGCAGGCAACCGCTGCGGTACAGTGGTAACAAACCGGGACTGTCCCGCTAGATCCGGGATGGTTGGGACCCATGCTGATGACGAATGAGGTGCCCTTGATGTTGAAGGTTTTGAGGTGCAAGGCAGGGTCCCTTGATGCAGCTGTGGATATCGGTGCAGTGTTGCGGTGCAGGAAGCAATGATGAGGCAGTTGTGCAGAACAGTTCTTTACTGAAGAATTCAAATGCAAACATTTCAGGACAGTTCCTGCCATTCGCAGACTGGAAGTTGGGACACAAAATGCACTTTTTACAGATGATGTAGGTTATGCAGCTGCACAGTTACTTACCTCCCAACTTGTGAAAATCACAAAGCAGAACAATTCGTGCGGCACATTTTTTCCTACTAGGCCTCGCCTCTGACTCTGCACATAAGATATCTATACACCCAATCCCAACCATTCCCCTTATTGCCCCCACATAGTAATTATTCCCCTTTTGTGCCACCACACAGTAGTTATGCCCACATAGTGCCCAATCACAGTAGTTATGCCCAGAGTGTGCCCCCTCAGAAAGGTTTACAGGCCTCGCACAGCAACACAGAAAGCAGGCTGACATGGAAAGCTATAGCTGTAACTTACTGCAAAAAATGCACCAAAATGATACGCAACTGACAATACAGTACTAGCTAATTCCTCAGGCCGATGTTAAAAGCTTAGAACTTTGCCAATATCTTCCAGTCAGGAACATATCGCAGCCCCTCATGCACCACGTCACGGTGTCTCAGCACGCATGTGGTCCTACCACTAAACTGCCTGTGGTGTGTGAACAGGGTCTGAACAGTGCTAGAAACCAACTCACAGCCAGACTCTCACATGCCTCCATAGTGGTATCACCAATGCACTGTGAGGTAGAATAAAGCGGTGAGCCGCACCCACAACAGACCATGTGACACAAAAGCTACCAGGTGCAAAAGAATGTTACCAACAAAATAAAGTGGCACATTCCATACACATAAGGACAAAAAATGGGTTGAAATGCTCCAAACCCAGACACTGTAGCACGTCTATAACCGGGGGAGCAATTCCTCCGCATGCGGTCCGCAGACAACGGCAATCCCCAGGAAATAATGCGTACAATGGAGGATGCCGGGGCGGACCACATGCACCACAAGGACATCATACACAAAATGATACATTGTGCAGATGAAAAAATATACATACACAATTCACTGCAAAAATGCACCAAAATGATACGCAACTGACAATACTAGCTAATTCCTCAGGCCGATGTTAAAAGCTGAGAACTTTGCCAATATCTTCCAGTTAGGAACATATCAGAGAATATGAGAAGGCTGTGAGTTAATTGCACTGTTCAGACCCTGTTCACACACCACGGGCAGTTTAGTGGTAGGACCCCATGCGTGCTGAGACACCGTGACGTGGTGCATGAGGGGCTCCGATATGTTCCTGACTGGAAGATATTGGCAAAGTTCTAAGCTTTTAACATCGGCCTGAGGAATTAGCTAGTACTGTATTGTCAGTTGCGTATCATTTTGGTGCATTTTTTGCAGTGAATTGTGTATGTATATTTTGTGTAAGATGTCCTTGTGGTGCATGCGGTCCGCCCCGGCATCATCCATTATACGCATTATTTGCTGGGGACTGCATGCAGAGGAATTGCTCCCCGGTTATAGACACGCTACAGTGTCTGGGTTTGGAGCATTTTCACCCGTTTAGGCCACTTTTTTCAGTGAGTTTTTATAGCTGTAACTTACCCGACTGCCTGCAACATGTGCTGTGGCGCCCCCTTTACAGCTGGCACCAGGGGCGGACCCTCCCCCCCTTTCCCTTTGGCACGCCACTGCATATGTAAAATCTACTTCTTTCCAATGATGTCACTGGGCCCCGCTATTCCCTTCCCCTGGCTGCTAAAATACTCAGATGTGTTTGTCCCTCATGTTAAAATGTGGAGGCTCATGCACATGACCGTTGTTTTTGTCCACATTTTTCGGGGATCGGATGCGGACTAATTCACTTCAATGGGTCAGCAAAAGATATGGACAGCACTCCGTGTGCAGTCCGCATCCATATGTACATTCCGCGGCAAAAAAAAATATATATACAAGGATATTCTATAGATGGCCAGACATTCTGTTCCGCAAAATGTAGAAGGCACATGGCCGGTATCTGTGTTTTGTGGATCTGCAGTTTGTGGACTGCAAAAACGGCAATGGCCATGTGCATGAGCCCTTAAACTGAAAGCCAAGACGATCACTCACTCCTGTAATGTACCGGATGTTGTGCGGCACCGCTGGTACCTGCGTATCACGACGGTTCAGTGTCACAAAGACAGATTACAAGGAACGGATTAAATGCTAACCAAAATCTCAGGGAGAGGTACTATTTATTAGTTAGTCTGACCGCAGTATTACTGAGACCGCAGGCAAAAAATGGAGGCTCTGCTCATAAAAACCAATCAAACTTCAGCTTTGATTTTTCATGTTCAAGTAAGAAAATGAAAGAAGTAGTCTGGTTGCTTGTTATGGATGATTTACCCGCTGAAAATAGGACAACATTAATACAAGCATGGTTCAGGTTGAAGGGTGGAAATATCACACATAAACATACCTCCCAACCGTCGGGACAGTCCCGGATTGCGTTGGCTGTCCCGGTACGGGGGAACTATGTCCCGCTTTATGGCAGCTGTCCCTGTGTCCAAAGAAAGCATAGACAGTTGCCATAATAAAGCAGAGAGCCATCGCCGGCATCGGCTCCCTGCTTCATCATTCCTGCCGGCTCTCCACATAGTGTGGCCACTGGCTTCACCCAAGAAAGCTGGATCTCACCAACCACGCCCCCAAACTGATACACCACGCCCAACTCTGCGAAGCCACGCCCCCACCGCCGACCGTGGAAAAAAACGGGGGGAGGAGAGGGAAGAAATTTCTGTGGGAAATGTGAGCTGGGGGATGCCGGGGTGCTTCTCTCCCCCTCAGTCAGCCACAGAAAGCCATGTCTGCGGGCTCTAGTGACTGACTGGGGGTGAGAGAAGCCTCAGTCAGTTGCTGCAGCTCACGCTCAGACAGCGTAGTGCTGCTGTCTGAGCGTGAACTACTGAAAGGGTGGACATCCCTGTGTCCGTCCAGGCCCTGTGCCGGACGGAGGACAGGGAGCCAGAAAACCGGATGTCTGGCCACCCTATCTCCACACCTCTGGTCTGTGCGGGGCATGGGGCCGGCCAGCAGTCAGCCTCGGCTCCGCCTCCTTCACAGACTACAGCAGCTGATGTCCTGCTGCTGCTAGGAACAAGGTAAGTATGTGGTGTTTATTTTATTTACTTTCTGTGAGGGGCACAATGTGGGCATATTACGGTGGGGGGGGGAACAATGTGGACATATTACTGGGGGGGCACAATGTGGGCATATTACTGGGGGGTACAATGTGGGCATATTACTGTGTGGCACAATGTAGGCATATTACTGGGGGGCACAATGTGGGCATATTACTGGGGGCACAAGGTGGGCATATTACTAGGGGCACAATGTGGGCACATAACTGGGAATATTACTGGGGGCACATAACTGGGCATATTACTGGGGGCAAATAACTTTGGCGGATCCACTGCTACTTCTTAATGTAAGCCATTGCTGCTTCCTAGCTGTTTTACATTTAGACTATTTTCTAGACCTAAAACAGACGTAGAAAAATGATGAATGAGACGGTCCTGCCAGCCCTTCCCTGCCCACGCCACACCCACTTTTTTAGACCTGGCGTGACTGGGGAAAAGTCACAGATTGCAGCACAAAGGACCTTTGCACAGCAATTTGTGCCAGAAAAACACCTAATATAGGCGTATTTCTGGTTAATAAATGACCCCCTTAGTTCTTAGATCATACCTCCCAGCCCTCCTGGAACCGAGGGACAGCCATTGACATCCAGGAACTGTCCCACCAAATATAGAACGGTTGGGAGGAATGGTTTTGGTACATTTTTCTAAACTACAACCAAAGGGTGTATTTAGATGGGACATTTAGGTCGGGGTCACACTTGACTAATTTTCTTGCAGTAAATATACAGATTTGTACAGCACCAGCAATGTGGATGACAATTTCTGAATTCTCATCCACACTGTATTTTAAAAAACACACATATATAAGTACCAGGGCTTTATTGCAACACATGATGCGGCATCACTAGATCTTGTGGCAGAATAGAACTGGTCAGTCTTCTGAATCAGCACAAGTCTGTCCTCCTTCTCCCCAAGCAGTAGGGTGTCATTGTCATCATAATCAGCTGCTTCTTCTCCTGTTTTTTGCCCTCCAGTCCACTGTAAGACATCTGTAATAGAATGTGTGGCCATGAGAACACTACTCGGGACCAGCAATTAGCTTATGTGGAAGCCGAACTCCCACCTGGCCAAGTTGCTGCCGGTCGACTTAGTTGTGGTAGATGTGATGCAGTTCTGCTCCTTCTCTAAAATGTAGTTCTTCTCTATGTTATTAGCCGCAGTTTTTTGCCTTGTGTCATCAGTTTTGGCCACGTGGCACAGTTTCACGCCTTCACCGAAACCAAAACTTTTTTTAAATTACCTTTTGAGCAGTTTCCCAGTTGTATTACTGTTGGTATTTCTTCACATTTTTCATTTCTATTTAATTTATTATGAATCTTATATGTGCCTGATGAAGTCGGCTGAATGCCCACGAATATTTTTCAATGTTACTGTAAATGTTAATCTGTCCACCCTGTGTCTTTTAAAATATATTCTGTTTCTATCTCCAGCTATTGAGCTCCCTTTATAAAATAATGCATCCCCACTATATACTGCACCCATATGTGGTCCTGTATATTACACTGCACCCCCTGTATTGTCCTGTATATTACATTGCACTGCACCCCCTGTATAGTCCTGTATATTACATTGCACTGCACCCCCTGTATAGTCCTGTATATTACACTGCACCCCCTGTATAGTCCTGTTTTTATACTGCACCCCCTGTATAGTCCTGTATATTGTACTGCACCCCCTGTATAGTCCTGTATATTACACTGCACCCCCTGTATAGTCCTGTTTTTATACTGCACCCCCTGTATAGTCCTGTATATTATACTGCACCCCATGTATAGTCCTGTATATTACACTGCACCCCATGTATGGTCCTGTATATTGTACTGCACCCCATGTATAATCCTGTATATTGTACTGCACCCCATATATAGTCCTGTATATTGTACTGCACCCCATGTATAATCCTGTATATTATACTGCACCCCATATATAGTCCTGTATATTATACTGCACCCCATATATAGTCCTGTATATTGTACTGCACCCCATGTATAATCCTATATATATTATACTGCACCCCATATATAGTCCTGTATATTACACTGCACCCCATATATAGTCCTGCATATTACACTGCACCCCATGTATAATCCTGTATATTGTACTGCACCCCATGTATAGTCCTGTATATTATACTGCACCCCATATATAGTCCTGCATATTACACTGCACCCCATGTATAGTCCTGTATATTACACTGCACCCCATGAATAGTCCTGTATATTATACTGCACCTCATGTATAGTCCTGTATATTACATTGCACCCCATGTATAGTCCTGTATATTATACTGCACCTCATGTATAATCCTGTATATTACACTGTACCCCATATATGGTCCTGTATATTGTACTGCACCCCATGTATAATCCTGTATATTGTACTGCACCCCATATATAGTCCTGTATATTGTACTGCACCCCATGTATAATCCTGTATATTATACTGCACCCCATGTATAGTCCTGTATATTATACTGCACCCCATATATAGTCCTGCATATTACACTGCACCCCATGTATAGTCCTGTATATTACACTGCACCCCATGAATAGTCCTGTATATTATACTGCACCCCATGTATAGTCCTGTATATTACACTGCACCCCATGTATAATCCTGTATATTGTACTGCACCCCATGTATAGTCCTGTATATTATACTGCACCCCATGTATAGTCCTGTATATTATACTGCACCCCATGTATAGTCCTGTATATTATACTGCACCCCATGTATAGTCCTGTATATTACACTGCACCCCATGTATAGTCCTGTATATTATACTGCACCCCATGTATAGTCCTGTATATTGTACTGCACCCCATATATAGTCCTGCATATTACACTGCACCCCATGTATAGTCCTGTATATTATACTGCACCCCATGTATAGTCCTGTATATTGTACTGCACCCCATGTATGGTCCTGTATATTACACTGCAGCCCATGTATAGTCCTGTATATTATACTGCACCCCATATATAGTCCTGTATATTACGCTGCACCCCATGTATAGTCCTGTATATTACACTGCACCTCATGTGTAGTCCTGTATATTGTACTGCACCCCATATATAGTCCTGTATATTACGCTGCACCCCATGTATAGTCCTGTATATTACACTGCACCTCATGTGTAGTCCTGTATATTGTACTGCACCCCATGTATAGTCCTGTATATTGTACTGCACCCCGTATATAGTCCTGTATATTGTACTGCACCCCATATATAGTCCTGTATATTACACTGCATACCCCATGTATAGTTCTGTATATTACACTGCACCCCCTGTATAGTCATGTATATTAAACTGTACCCCATGTATAGTCCTGTATATTATACTGCACCCCATGTATAGTCTTGTATATTACACTGCACCCCATGTATAGTCCTGTATATTTTACTGCACCCCATGTATGGTCCTGTATATTGTACTGCACCCCTTTATAGTCCTGTATATAACACTGCACCCCATGTATAGTCCTGTATATTATACTGCACCCCATGTATAGTCCTGTATATTGTACTGCACCCCATATATAGTCCTGCATATTACACTGCACCCCATGTATAGTCCTGTATATTATACTGCACCCCATGTATAGTCCTGTATATTGTACTGCACCCCATGTATGGTCCTGTATATTACACTGCACCCCATGTATAGTCCTGTATATTATACTGCACCCCATATATAGTCCTGTATATTACGCTGCACCCCATGTATAGTCCTGTATATTACACTGCACCTCATGTGTAGTCCTGTATATTGTACTGCACCCCATATATAGTCCTGTATATTACGCTGCACCCCATGTATAGTCCTGTATATTACACTGCACCTCATGTGTAGTCCTGTATATTGTACTGCACCCCATGTATAGTCCTGTATATTGTACTGCACCCCATATATAGTCCTGTATATTGTACTGCACCCCATATATAGTCCTGTATATTACACTGCATACCCCATGTATAGTTCTGTATATTACACTGCACCCCCTGTATAGTCATGTATATTAAACTGTACCCCATGTATAGTCCTGTATATTATACTGCACCCCATGTATAGTCTTGTATATTACACTGCACCCCATGTATAGTCCTGTATATTTTACTGCACCCCATGTATGGTCCTGTATATTGTACTGCACCCCTGTATAGTCCTGTATATTACACTGCACCCCCTGTATAGTCCTGTATATTACACTGCACCCCCTGTATAGTCCTGTATATTACACTGCACCCCATGTATAGTCTTGCATATTAAACTGCACCCCATGTATATTCCTGTATATTACACTGCACCCCATGTATATTCCTGTATATTACACTGCACCCCATGTATAGTCCTGTATATTGTACTGCACCCCATGTATATTCCTGTATATTACACTCCACCCCATGTATATTCCTGTATATTACACTGCACCCCATGTATAGTCCTGTATATTGTACTGCACCCCATGTATGGTCCTGTATATTACACTGCAGCCCATGTATAATCCTGTATATTATACTGCACCCCATATATAGTCCTGTATATTGTATTGCACCCCATATATAGTCCTGTATATTACGCTGCATACCCCATGTATAGTTCTGTATATTACACTGCACCCCCTGTATAGTCATGTATATTAAACTGTACCCCATGTATAGTCCTGTATATTATACTGTACCCCATGTATAGTCCTGTATATTTTACTGCACCCCATGTATGGTCCTGTATATTGTACTGCACCCTGTATAGTCCTGTATATTACACTGCACCCCCTGTATAGTCCTGTATATTTCACTGCACCCCCTGTATAGTCCTGTATATTACACTGCACCCCATGTATAGTCTTGCATATTAAACTGCACCCCATGTATATTCCTGTATATTACACTGCACCCCATGTATAGTCCTGTATATTGTACTGCACCCCATATATAGTCCTGTATATTGTACTGCACCCCATATATAGTCCTGTATATTACGCTGCATACCCCATGTATAGTTCTGTATATTACACTGCACCCCATATATAGTCCTGTATATTTTACTGCACCCCATGTATGGTCCTGTATATTAAACTGTACCCCATGTATAGTCCTGTATATTATACTGCACCCCATATATAGTCCTGTATATTTTACTGCACCCCATGTATGGTCCTGTATATTGTACTGCACCCCCTGTATAGTCCTGTATATTACACTGCACCCCCTGTATAGTCCTGTTTTTATACTGCACCCCCTGTATAGTCCTGTATATTATACTGCACCCCATGTATAGTCCTGTATATTACACTGCACCCCATGTATGGTCCTGTATATTGTACTGCACCCCATGTATAATCCTGTATATTGTACTGCACCCCATATATAGTCCTGTATATTGTACTGCACCCCATGTATAATCCTGTATATTATACTGCACCCCATATATAGTCCTGTATATTATACTGCACCCCATATATAGTCCTGTATATTGTACTGCACCCCATGTATAATCCTATATATATTATACTGCACCCCATATATAGTCCTGTATATTACACTGCACCCCATATATAGTCCTGCATATTACACTGCACCCCATGTATAATCCTGTATATTGTACTGCACCCCATGTATAGTCCTGTATATTATACTGCACCCCATATATAGTCCTGCATATTACACTGCACCCCATGTATAGTCCTGTATATTACACTGCACCCCATGAATAGTCCTGTATATTATACTGCACCTCATGTATAGTCCTGTATATTACATTGCACCCCATGTATAGTCCTGTATATTATACTGCACCTCATGTATAATCCTGTATATTACACTGTACCCCATATATGGTCCTGTATATTGTACTGCACCCCATGTATAATCCTGTATATTGTACTGCACCCCATATATAGTCCTGTATATTGTACTGCACCCCATGTATAATCCTGTATATTATACTGCACCCCATGTATAGTCCTGTATATTATACTGCACCCCATATATAGTCCTGCATATTACACTGCACCCCATGTATAGTCCTGTATATTACACTGCACCCCATGAATAGTCCTGTATATTATACTGCACCTCATGTATAGTCCTGCATATTACACTGCACCCCATGTATAGTCCTGTATATTACACTGCACCCCATGTATAATCCTGTATATTGTACTGCACCCCATGTATAGTCCTGTATATTATACTGCACCCCATGTATAGTCCTGTATATTATACTGCACCCCATGTATAGTCCTGTATATTATACTGCACCCCATGTATGGTCCTGTATATTACACTGCACCCCATGTATAGTCCTGTATATTATACTGCACCCCATGTATAGTCCTGTATATTGTACTGCACCCCATATATAGTCCTGCATATTACACTGCACCCCATGTATAGTCCTGTATATTATACTGCACCCCATGTATAGTCCTGTATATTGTACTGCACCCCATGTATGGTCCTGTATATTACACTGCAGCCCATGTATAGTCCTGTATATTATACTGCACCCCATGTATAGTCCTGTATATTACGCTGCACCCCATGTATAGTCCTGTATATTACACTGCACCTCATGTGTAGTCCTGTATATTGTACTGCACCCCATATATAGTCCTGTATATTACGCTGCACCCCATATATAGTCCTGTATATTACACTGCACCTCATGTGTAGTCCTGTATATTGTACTGCACCCCATGTATAGTCCTGTATATTGTACTGCACCCCGTATATAGTCCTGTATATTGTACTGCACCCCATATATAGTCCTGTATATTACACTGCATACCCCATGTATAGTTCTGTATATTACACTGCACCCCCTGTATAGTCATGTATATTAAACTGTACCCCATGTATAGTCCTGTATATTATACTGCACCCCATGTATAGTCTTGTATATTACACTGCACCCCATGTATAGTCCTGTATATTTTACTGCACCCCATGTATGGTCCTGTATATTGTACTGCACCCCTGTATAGTCCTGTATATTACACTGCACCCCATGTATAGTCCTGTATATTATACTGCACCCCATGTATAGTCCTGTATATTGTACTGCACCCCATATATAGTCCTGCATATTACACTGCACCCCATGTATAGTCCTGTATATTATACTGCACCCCATGTATAGTCCTGTATATTGTACTGCACCCCATGTATGGTCCTGTATATTACACTGCACCCCATGTATAGTCCTGTATATTATACTGCACCCCATATATAGTCCTGTATATTACGCTGCACCCCATGTATAGTCCTGTATATTACACTGCACCTCATGTGTAGTCCTGTATATTGTACTGCACCCCATATATAGTCCTGTATATTACGCTGCACCCCATGTATAGTCCTGTATATTACACTGCACCTCATGTGTAGTCCTGTATATTGTACTGCACCCCATGTATAGTCCTGTATATTGTACTGCACCCCATATATAGTCCTGTATATTGTACTGCACCCCATATATAGTCCTGTATATTACACTGCATACCCCATGTATAGTTCTGTATATTACACTGCACCCCCTGTATAGTCATGTATATTAAACTGTACCCCATGTATAGTCCTGTATATTATACTGCACCCCATGTATAGTCTTGTATATTACACTGCACCCCATGTATAGTCCTGTATATTTTACTGCACCCCATGTATGGTCCTGTATATTGTACTGCACCCCTGTATAGTCCTGTATATTACACTGCACCCCCTGTATAGTCCTGTATATTACACTGCACCCCCTGTATAGTCCTGTATATTACACTGCACCCCATGTATAGTCTTGCATATTAAACTGCACCCCATGTATATTCCTGTATATTACACTGCACCCCATGTATATTCCTGTATATTACACTGCACCCCATGTATAGTCCTGTATATTGTACTGCACCCCATGTATATTCCTGTATATTACACTCCACCCCATGTATATTCCTGTATATTACACTGCACCCCATGTATAGTCCTGTATATTGTACTGCACCCCATGTATGGTCCTGTATATTACACTGCAGCCCATGTATAATCCTGTATATTATACTGCACCCCATATATAGTCCTGTATATTGTATTGCACCCCATATATAGTCCTGTATATTACGCTGCATACCCCATGTATAGTTCTGTATATTACACTGCACCCCCTGTATAGTCATGTATATTAAACTGTACCCCATGTATAGTCCTGTATATTATACTGTACCCCATGTATAGTCCTGTATATTTTACTGCACCCCATGTATGGTCCTGTATATTGTACTGCACCCCTGTATAGTCCTGTATATTACACTGCACCCCCTGTATAGTCCTGTATATTTCACTGCACCCCCTGTATAGTCCTGTATATTACACTGCACCCCATGTATAGTCTTGCATATTAAACTGCACCCCATGTATATTCCTGTATATTACACTGCACCCCATGTATAGTCCTGTATATTGTACTGCACCCCATATATAGTCCTGTATATTGTACTGCACCCCATATATAGTCCTGTATATTACGCTGCATACCCCATGTATAGTTCTGTATATTACACTGCACCCCATATATAGTCCTGTATATTTTACTGCACCCCATGTATGGTCCTGTATATTAAACTGTACCCCATGTATAGTCCTGTATATTATACTGCACCCCATATATAGTCCTGTATATTTTACTGCACCCCATGTATGGTCCTGTATATTGTACTGCACCCCCTGTATAGTCCTGTATATTACACTGCACCCCCTGTATAGTCCTGTTTTTATACTGCACCCCCTGTATAGTCCTGTATATTATACTGCACCCCATGTATAGTCCTGTATATTACACTGCACCCCATGTATGGTCCTGTATATTGTACTGCACCCCATGTATAATCCTGTATATTGTACTGCACCCCATATATAGTCCTGTATATTGTACTGCACCCCATGTATAATCCTGTATATTATACTGCACCCCATATATAGTCCTGTATATTATACTGCACCCCATATATAGTCCTGTATATTGTACTGCACCCCATGTATAATCCTATATATATTATACTGCACCCCATATATAGTCCTGTATATTACACTGCACCCCATATATAGTCCTGCATATTACACTGCACCCCATGTATAATCCTGTATATTGTACTGCACCCCATGTATAGTCCTGTATATTATACTGCACCCCATATATAGTCCTGCATATTACACTGCACCCCATGTATAGTCCTGTATATTACACTGCACCCCATGAATAGTCCTGTATATTATACTGCACCTCATGTATAGTCCTGTATATTACATTGCACCCCATGTATAGTCCTGTATATTATACTGCACCTCATGTATAGTCCTGTATATTACACTGTACCCCATATATGGTCCTGTATATTGTACTGCACCCCATGTATAATCCTGTATATTGTACTGCACCCCATATATAGTCCTGTATATTGTACTGCACCCCATGTATAATCCTGTATATTATACTGCACCCCATGTATAGTCCTGTATATTATACTGCACCCCATATATAGTCCTGCATATTACACTGCACCCCATGTATAGTCCTGTATATTGTACTGCACCCCATGTATAGTCCTGTATATTATACTGCACCCCATATATAGTCCTGCATATTACACTGCACCCCATGTATAATCCAGTATATTGTACTGCACCCCATGTATAGTCCTGTATATTATACTGCACCCCATATATATTCCTGCATATTACACTGCACCCCATGTATAGTCCTGTATATTACACTGCACCCCATGAATAGTCCTGTATATTATACTGCACCCCATGTATAGTCCTGTATATTACACTGCACCCCATGAATAGTCCTGTATATTATACTGCACCTCATGTATAGTCCTGCATATTACACTGCACCCCATGTATAGTCCTGTATATTACACTGCACCCCATGAATAGTCCTGTATATTATACTGCACCCCATGTATAGTCCTGTATATTACACTGCACCCCATGAATAGTCCTGTATATTATACTGCACCTCATGTATAGTCCTGCATATTACACTGCACCCCATGTATAGTCCTGTATATTACACTGCACCCCATGTATAATCCTGTATATTGTACTGCACCCCATGTATAGTCCTGTATATTATACTGCACCCCATGTATAGTCCTGTATATTATACTGCACCCCATGTATAGTCCTGTATATTATACGGCACCCCATGTATAGTCCTGTATATTACACTGCACCCCATGTATAGTCCTGTATATTATACTGCACCCCATGTATAGTCCTGTATATTGTACTGCACCCCATATATAGTCCTGCATATTACACTGCACCCCATGTATAGTCCTGTATATTATACTGCACCCCATGTATAGTCCTGTATATTGTACTGCACCCCATGTATGGTCCTGTATATTACACTGCAGCCCATGTATAGTCCTGTATATTATACTGCACCCCATATATAGTCCTGTATATTACGCTGCACCCCATGTATAGTCCTGTATATTACACTGCACCTCATGTGTAGTCCTGTATATTGTACTGCACCCCATATATAGTCCTGTATATTACGCTGCACCCCATGTATAGTCCTGTATATTACACTGCACCTCATGTGTAGTCCTGTATATTGTACTGCACCCCATGTATAGTCCTGTATATTGTACTGCACCCCATATATAGTCCTGTATATTGTACTGCACCCCATATATAGTCCTGTATATTACACTGCATACCCCATGTATAGTTCTGTATATTACACTGCACCCCCTGTATAGTCATGTATATTAAACTGTACCCCATGTATAGTCCTGTATATTATACTGCACCCCATGTATAGTCTTGTATATTACACTGCACCCCATGTATAGTCCTGTATATTGTACTGCACCCCTGTATAGTCCTGTATATTACACTGCACCCCCTGTATAGTCCTGTATATTACACTGCACCCCCTGTATAGTCCTGTATATTACACTGCACCCCATGTATAGTCTTGCATATTAAACTGCACCCCATGTATATTCCTGTATATTACACTGCACCCCATGTATATTCCTGTATATTACACTGCACCCCATGTATAGTCCTGTATATTGTACTGCACCCCATGTATATTCCTGTATATTACACTCCACCCCATGTATATTCCTGTATATTACACTGCACCCCATGTATAGTCCTGTATATTGTACTGCACCCCATGTATGGTCCTGTATATTACACTGCAGCCCATGTATAATCCTGTATATTATACTGCACCCCATATATAGTCCTGTATATTGTATTGCACCCCATATATAGTCCTGTATATTACACTGCATACCCCATGTATAGTTCTGTATATTACACTGCACCCCCTGTATAGTCATGTATATTAAACTGTACCCCATGTATAGTCCTGTATATTATACTGTACCCCATGTATAGTCCTGTATATTTTACTGCACCCCATGTATGGTCCTGTATATTGTACTGCACCCCTGTATAGTCCTGTATATTACACTGCACCCCCTGTATAGTCCTGTATATTACACTGCACCCCCTGTATAGTCCTGTATATTACACTGCACCCCATGTATAGTCTTGCATATTAAACTGCACCCCATGTATATTCCTGTATATTACACTGCACCCCATGTATAGTCCTGTATATTGTACTGCACCCCATATATAGTCCTGTATATTGTACTGCACCCCATATATAGTCCTGTATATTACGCTGCATACCCCATGTATAGTTCTGTATATTACACTGCACCCCCTGTATAGTCATGTATATTAAACTGTACCCCATGTATAGTCCTGTATATTATACTGCACCCCATATATAGTCCTGTATATTTTACTGCACCCCATGTATGGTCCTGTATATTGTACTGCACCCCTGTATAGTCCTGTATATTACACTGCACCCCCTGTATAGTCTTGCATATTAAACTGCACCCCATGTATATTCCTGTATATTACACTGCACCCCATGTATATTCCTGTATATTACACTGCACCCCATGTATAGTCCTGTATATTGTACTGCACCCCATGTATGGTCCTGTATATTACACTGCACCCCATGTATATTCCTGTATATTATACTGCAGCCCATGTATAGTCCTGTTTATTATACTGCACCCCATGTATAGTCCTGTATATTACACTGCACCCATGTATTGTCCTGTATATTACACTGCACCCCATGTATATAATACTGCATCCAGTGTAGAGTCCTGTTTATTGTAGTGCACCTTATGTATAGTTCTGTGTATTATAAAATAATCCAGTGTAAAGTATCAGAAATATCTTTAAAATGTTCTCATACACAAGGTATCACTCCCATCATCTCATACACTAGGTATCACTTCCATAATCTCATATGCAATTTATTACTT
The DNA here is from genome assembly GCF_905171765.1 of Bufo bufo. Lineage (NCBI taxonomy): Eukaryota > Metazoa > Chordata > Amphibia > Anura > Bufonidae > Bufo > Bufo bufo. The sequence goes on along the minus strand of NC_053393.1, from coordinate 158,564,839 downwards.
CCATCATCTCTATCTCATACATAATATATTACTCTCATCATCTCACACATTAGGTCAGTGTGACAGTAAAACTGTCCTTGTTGCCCGTAGCAACCAATCACAGCCCTGCTTTCATTTTTCCAAAGCAATTTTAGAAAAGAAAACTGAAAGGTTGAGGGATTTAGATGACGATGAGGCAGAGGTGGTGACATGGGCAAATAGGAATACTGTCCTTGTTGCCCATAGCAACTAATCACAGAGCAGCATTTTCCAAGAGCAGAATACAAAATAAAAGCTGTTCTGTGATTGGCTGCTACAGGAACCAAAGTTCTACTTTTAAATAATTTCATTAATCTGCCCCATAATTCCCACCACTCACCCCAAAATCTATAGGAAGAGAATGAACAGACATGAAGAAAATTACAGACAAGAACATGTATGTAGATGCGGTGATATTACAAAAATTGACCCTAGAACACTGCTAGGGGCCAAGTGTGAGCCCATTACATTCAAAATGGCCGCTATCCTGCTAAGGCACTTCTTGTGATGTCATCATTAGAATGCCACCGTCATGCTTGTCTCTCCCCCCCCCCCCCCGTGCCCCCCTTGCTATGCCGTGACCCTTTTACTTGTGATGTCATAAAGGGGAATCATGACATAACAATCAGGGGGTGTGGTCTAATCCCATAAATCAGGGTCGCGCCCTGACATCAGTGTCAGTTTCTCTAGCTGGCTGTCACCATGGGGAAGTCTAGGAAGAGGAGGAGGTTGACTGTACCTGTGGTGAACGCTGTAGAGAGCATGGATATCGGCCCACGGCAGTATCCAGATGATGAAGACATGGAGTCTGTCCACGAGGATGAGAAGATGGATGTTGGCCCTCGCCAATATCCTGACGATATAGAGATGAAAGACCTTCAGGGGGCCACCACCACCATCAGGGCCTCAATCCCCCGGAAGAGAAAGCGGCCAACGTGTATCATCTGCCGCCGGCTATAAGATCTCCCGCTAGGCCCCTTTAATAACATCTGCCCCTCAGCCAAATACCATCTGCTGCTTGGTTCCCATTTAACATCTGCTGCCTGGGGCCATTTACCATCTGCGGCTTGGGGCCACTTACCATCTGCAGCTTGGGCCCACTTACCATCTGCGGCTTGGGCCCACTTACCATCTACCCCTTTCGGCCCACTTACCATCTATTACTTTGGGCCCATTTACCATCTACCCCTTGGTACTTATTTAACATCTACCCCTTTGGGCCCATTTACCATCTACCCCTTTGGGCCCATTTACCATCTATAGATGGTTTTTACCATCCAAACCCTCTGAAATTCCCTTGAAGATGAGCAGTGCACGACCAGGTCCGGTAAGTTTGGCCGCTTCACTTCGTCTTCTCCTTGTGTATTTGTAAACAGTTTTTCTTATGTGGATATTTGCTTTTTTAGGACCCGACTACAAAACATGAGGAACTGTCCCTGAAATTCTGCCAGAGGTGCGACCCCCGACCTCCTCTCTACAAGTTATCGGACCTGAATCCAGCCAATCCTGAAGATGGAGCCACTGCCTGCTTAAAGAGCCAGAGCCGCAAAAAATGCACTGAAAACCCAAAATGTTTCATAATAAATATAGTTGTTTTTTTTTAAACAAAAAAAATTGTGTTTTATTTCTCTTATCAAATTTCACAAATTATACATAGCCCTTATTTTTTAGGCGTAGAGCTTGGAGCCTGAAGAGGTGAGTTACCAATTTTCAAAAGTATATTAGTTAGTCACACATTTTTGCATAAAATCCATGTGTACCAAAGTTTGTGACTTTTAGTATGCCAGAAAACTAGTGCAAGTCTCAAAATAAAAAATCCTCTGCAGGTAATACTTTATCCACTAGTAATGTATTTCCCTTAACAGTATGTTCCTCAAGTGTTAGCCCATTACATTCAAGATGGCCGCTGTCATGCTGAGGCACTGCTTGTGATGTCATCATTAGAATCCTGGCATGGTCACACTTTTTGTGATGTTATCATTAGAATCCTGGCACGATAACACTTCTTGTTTCCATGGAAACAGTAATTGTGAAGTCATCGGCCACAGAGTCTGAGTGTGTCATAATCAGTGGCCTGACTGAAGGGCATATCTAGGGGTTCAGCATCTGTCACCTGAGTTGCCCCCAATCCATGTAATGCCACACCATGCCTAGTAGTAATACAGCTAAATAGTGACTGAATATTACCACCGTACTGGTACTAAACAAACCACTGTAGGAGATCAGTATTACCCCCATACATTAATAACATAGTGACATAGTGTGTGAGGCTGAAAAAATACATCTGTCCATCCAGTTTATGCTGTTATCCTGTAAGTTGATCCAGAGGAAGGCAAAAAAAAACATGAGGTAGAAGCCGAACAGGCAATCAGAATAACTCCCTGGATCAACGACCCCTCTCTAGTAGCTATAGCCTGTAATATTATTACGCTCCAGAAATACATCCAGGCCCCTCTTGAATTCCTTTATTGTACTCACCATCACCACCTCCTCAGGCAGAGAGTTCTATAGTCTCACTGCTCTTACCGTAAAGAATCCTCTTCTATGTTTGTGTACAAACCTTCTTTCCTCCAGACGCAGAGGATGTCCCCTCGTCACAGTCACAGTCCTGGGGATACATAGATGATGGGATAGATTTCTATACTGACCCCTGATATATTTATACATAGTTATTAGATCTCCCCTTAGTCGTCTTTTTTTTTTAAAAGTGAATAACCCTAATCTTTCTGGGTACTGTGGTCCACCCATTCCAGTTATTACTTTAGTTGCCTCCTCAGAACCCTCTCAATCTCTGCTATGTCTGCCTTGTTCACAGGAGCCCAGAACTGTACACAGTCCTCCGTGTGTGGTCTGACTAGTGATTTGTAAAGTGGTGGGACTATGTTCTTATCACGGGTATCTATGCCCCTTTTGATGCAACCCATTATCTTATTGGCCTTGGCAGCAGCTGCCTGACACTGGTTTCTACAGCTTAGTTTGCTGTTCACTAAAAATCCTAAGTAATTTTCAGTGTTACCAAGTGTATTATCATTTAATATGTACGGGTGACTTGCATTATTCCTTCCCATTTGCATAACCTTAGATTTGTCAGTGTTAAACCTCATCTGCCACTTCTCTGCCCAAGCCTCCAATCCACCCAGATCCCTCTGTAGCTGTATACTGTCCTCTTCCATGTTAATTACTTTATACAGTTTTAGTATCATCTGCAAAAATTGCTATTTTACTGTGCAAGTTGTCTACAAGATCATTAATAAATATTAGAGGTGGGACGAATCCAATTTTTTTCAAATCCGAATCCGAAAAGGTTCTCGAATATATTGAATCTTTCGAATCTCGAATCCTACGAATCCTGTACATAATTGTGTGAACGGTGTAAGAAACAAAGTCAGACTGTGTCAGTTTGTCTGAACCTCCACCTCCACCTCCCAGTCACGGTCGCACCCTATATAACCGTGATCGTTACGCCCCTGCACCTATCACTACAGAACATACAGGGTAATACAGCGCCACATACCTCTTACATCCAGTGACGTCTCCTTTGATGTAGATGTTCTCTTTCCTTATCTTCTCCTTTCAGACCTTCAGACCAGACCACCATTTTTCAGCCATTTTTCGTCTCTGCAGTTTGACAAAAAAAAAATCTTAGTTTACTACTTTTCCATCATCCTCCCATCTTCTGGACAAATCATCCTAACACCCCCAATACTGTTCCGCTGTGCTCCCCAATACTATACTGCAGAAACAGATAATACCCCTGATAATACTAGTACCACACAGAGCCCCCCATATAAAATACCCCTTCTTTGTGGCCTCAGTAGATGCCCCCATAGTGCCCCCCAATAATGTGCCAATAAGAAGTGGCCCCACAGTGCCACCCAATAATGTGCCAGTAAGTGTCCCCATAGATGCCCCCCTAATCATGTGCCAGTATCAAATGCCTCTCACCTCCCCCCATGTGCCAGTATCAAGTGCGGAGTGCCTCTCTCCTCCCCCCCATGTGCCGGTATCATAGTGCCATCTCCCCCCAATGTGCCAGTATCATAGTTCCATCTCCCCCATAATGTGCCAGTATTATAGTGCCACCTCCAGTGGCGTACAAACAGGGGTCGCACTTGCGACCGGGCCCGGCACCCCAGGGGGCCCGGCCGCCTGTGGACCCGCCCTTCAGTAGTGCTGTGCCTGTATAACCCGGGCGGCCGGCCCGGGGCCCGCCCCCCAGTGTTGCTTTTCCTTGCTGCCAGCCCTACCCTCCCTTGAGTCTCCTCCCCCTGAGTCTCCTCCCCGGCCGGCAGTGCGGCGTGCCGGACATGACGTTGAGATGCAGGGACATATATGAGCAAAACTTCGTGGCACTCTGCCGTCCGTTTGCCGCTGGAAGTCGGGTTCCCACCCCGTTTCAACAAGAATATAAAAAAACTGCAGCAATTACGTAGCAAAAAAGGAATCTTTTAATAGACATTTGCGGCTGTGTACAATTCGTGACGTTTCGGCCATACATTGGCCTTCATCAGACTTCTGCCGCTTTGGGGTAAATATCCAGGATATAGGCATCTGGGTAAATGTGCAATCGCACTGTCTGGGATGCAGGGACAGGGAGAAGGCGCCGGAAAAGAAAGGGAGAGGGAGAGCGCTGCGCAAAGAAGCCGGTCCGGCTTTCAGAGTGAGTGAGGTCTGATGGGGGCTGAGAGTTGGGCAATGTAAGTAAAGTTATGACTGGTGACTTGTGCTATGAAGTAATGGGGTTTTTTCTGTTGTCTTGAGGTGCAGTTCTTTTGTGTAGGCACTTCTATTGAGCTTCTAGTATATGCTTGGATGTAGCAGAGCTGGTTTTGTCATGCATTTCTTTTGCCTTCATATGGTAAAATACTTCATTGGCCTATCAATGGCTTTATAACTAACTCTGCTATATTTCTGTAGCCTACAACCTCTGACTGCCCAGTTGGGCTGAAACTACTACACCCAACATGTTCTGGCAGTAATAGTAAATAGATATTGGTGCAATTCTGAGCTACTAGTCTATATAATACATATGTAGCCTACATATTTATTATATAGACTAGTAGCTCAGAATTGCACCAATATCCATTTACTATTACTGCCAGAACATGTTGGGTGTAGTAGTTTCAGCCCAACTGGGCAGTCAGAGGTTGTAGGCTACAGAAATATAGCAGAGTTAGTTATAAAGCCATTGATAGGCCAATGAAGTATTTTACCATATGAAGGCAAAAGAAATACATGACAAAACCAGCACTGCTACATAATGTACCCGAGCTGGTTTTACGTGGGAATACCGTGGGTTATACCGAATATCATCCTCTTGTATATAGTAATATACAGTATATACAGGGAGTGCAGAATTATTAGGCAAGTTGTATTTTTGAGGATTAATTTTATTATTGAACAACAACCATGTTCTCAATGAACCCAAAAAAACTCATTATTATCAAAGCTGAATATTTTTGGAAGTAGTTTTTAGTTTGTTTTTAGTTTTAGCTATTTTAGGGGGATATCTGTGTGTGCAGGTGACTATTACTGTGCATAATTATTAGGCAACTTAACAAAAAACAAATATATACCCATTTCAATTATTTATTTTTACCAGTGAAACCAATATAACATCTCAACATTCACAAATATACATTTCTGACATTCAAAAACAAAACAAAAACAAATCAGTGACCAATATAGCCACCTTTCTTTGCAAGGACACTCAAAAGCCTGCCATCCATGGATTCTGTCAGTGTTTTGATCTGTTCACCATCAACATTGCGTGCAGCAGCAACCACAGCCTCCCAGACACTGTTCAGAGAGGTGTACTGTTTTCCCTCCTTGTAAATCTCACATTTGATGATGGACCACAGGTTCTCAATGGGGTTCAGATCAGGTAAACAAGGAGGCCATGTCATTAGATTTTCTTCTTTTATACCCTTTCTTGCCAGCCACGCTGTGGAGTACTTGGACGCGTGTGATGGAGCATTGTCCTGCATGAAAATCATGTTTTTCTTGAAGGATGCAGACTTCTTCCTGTACCACTGCTTGAAGAAGGTGTCTTCCAGAAACTGGCAGTAGGACTGGGAGTTGAGCTTGACTCCATCCTCAACCCGAAAAGGCCCCACAAGCTCATCTTTGATGATACCAGCCCAAACCAGTACTCCACCTCCACCTTGCTGGCGTCTGAGTCGGACTGGAGCTCTCTGCCCTTTACCAATCCAGCCACGGGCCCATCCATCTGGCCCATCAAGACTCACTCTCATTTCATCAGTCCATAAAACCTTAGAAAAATCAGTCTTGAGATATTTCTTGGCCCAGTCTTGACGTTTCAGCTTGTGTGTCTTGTTCAGTGGTGGTCGTCTTTCAGCCTTTCTTACCTTGGCCATGTCTCTGAGTATTGCACACCTTGTGCTTTTGGGCACTCCAGTGATGTTGCAGCTCTGAAATATGGCCAAACTGGTGGCAAGTGGCATCTTGGCAGCTGCACGCTTGACTTTTCTCAGTTCATGGGCAGTTATTTTGCGCCTTGGTTTTTCCACACGCTTCTTGCGACCCTGTTGACTATTTTGAATGAAACGCTTGATTGTTCGATGATCACGCTTCAGAAGCTTTGCAATTTTAAGAGTGCTGCATCCCTCTGCAAGATATCTCACTATTTTAGACTTTTCTGAGCCTGTCAAGTCCTTCTTTTGACCCATTTTGCCAAAGGAAAGGAAGTTGCCTAATAATTATGCACACCTAATATAGGGTGTTGATGTCATTAGACCACACCCCTTCTCATTACAGAGATGCACATCACCTAATATGCTTAATTGGTAGTAGGCTTTCGAGCCTATACAGCTTGGAGTAAGTCAACATGCATAAAGAGGATGATGTGGTCAAAATACTCATTTGCCTAATAATTCTGCACGCAGTGTAATATATATATATATATATATATATATATATATATACACACACATATACATACATACATACACTCGTGGCGGCGGGTTGGGGGGGCGTCGACGGGGAGGGGGCCCCATGGATCAGTTTCGCACCAGGGCCCCATGGATTGTGTGTTACGCCACTGGCCACCTCCCCCCATAATGTGCCAGTATCATAGTGCCATCTCCCCCCATAATGTGCCAGTATTATAGTGCCACCTCCCCCCATAATGTGCCAGTATCATAGTGCCATCTCCCCCATAATGTGCCAGTATTATAGTGCCACCTCCCCCCATAATGTGCCAGTATCATAGTGCCATCTCCCCCATAATGTGGCAGTATCATAGTGCCATCTCCCCTCATAATGTGCCAGTATCATAGTGTCTCCCCCCCCCCAATGTGCCAGTAGTATCAGTGCCATCTCCCCCCATAATGTGCCAGTATCATAGTGCCTCCCCCCCCCAATGTGCTAGTAGTATCAGTGTCATCTCCCCACATAATGTGCCAGTATCATAGTGCCTCCCCCCCCAATGTGCCAGTAGTATCATAGTGCTTCTCACCTCTCCCCCTCGCCAATGTGCCAGTAACAGATAAAAAAAAAAAAAAATTACTTACCTCCGCTGCGATGCAGGCCTCTTCTGGCCTGTGTCCCGCGCTGTACGGCTCAGGCGGCGCGATGACGTCATCGCGCAGCTTGCACCGTCCTCTGATAGGCTGCGGGCCTTGTGCTGGCACCCTTTCAGAGGAACAGGGAAAGGAAACGCCTCTCCCTCCCCTATCGCAGCAGCGAAGCGCTCATCTTCTAGAGTGCCCTGTCGCCGCCACCACCAGTCTGGGCACCACCGGGATTCGTATCCGGTAAATTACGTCGGGATTCGAGTGCACGAATCCCACGAATCCAGCAAGATTCGAGGGATTCGTGGATTCGACGAATCCCCCGTCCCATCTCTAATAAATATATTGAAGAGAATATGGCCCAATACTGACCCCTGAAGTACCCCACTAGCGACATTGACCCAATCTGAGTGTGTACCACTAATAACCACCCTCTGTTTTCTATCCCCGAGCCAATTACTTACCCACATACAGACATTTTCTCCCAGTCCAAGCATTCTCATTTTATGTATTAACCTTTTATGTGGTACAGTGTCAAAGTTTATATGACATCCTTTAAACCTGCCACGGTCAAGTCTTTGTAGGAGTAGTTCAGCTGATTGTAATGACACCTTTCACTTAGCAATCTGTTTCTTAATTCTGGAGAAAAAGTACCAGTACTTTTAATCCATATACAAATAAGGGGAGTTCACATCAGCGTTCGCAATTCCATTATTGCTTTCCATTATAACCAGTGGCGTCTCTAGCTTTCAAATTTTGGGGGGGCACACTGGGGGCCAGGACAAAAGTAGGGGGGGGGGGGGGCAGCTATAACAATGATACATTTACACAAGTACGCTTAGAAATGCTGCAATACTTTACCCAATACCTAAAACTGCAACAGGGAAGAAAAGTCATGCTGTCTGTGGATGACACTTTTATAGAGAGGGGGATCTGTGGATGACACTGCTATGGGGGGATCTGTGGATGCCACATACCGTATATAGCATCTTATGCTATATGTGTCATCCACAGATCCACCCCATGACAGTGTCATCCCCATTTCCCCCTCCATAACAGTGTCATCCACAGATCTCCCTCCCTATAACAGTGTCATCCACAGATCTCTCTCCCCGCCTCTCACAGGAGTGTACATATATAAAATAAACATATTTCACATGAACACTTACAGTTACTTGGCTTGGCCCTTGGGGATCTCAGACGCCACTTCAACACTTGGCTGGGGGGCTCGGCGGAGCTGATGTTGTGTTTTATCCTAATGAGAAAGATTTCATAATAAGGATTTGGAGAAGGGGCAGAGGGATAGTAGAGCAGAGAGAGACTGGTGCTGCTACTAGGGGGTCATACCATGGGGGAGTAATAAAACCCACCATAATGCCCCCCAGTAGAAATAATTCTCCTTATAATGTGCAAAACATACCCCCTTATGCCCCCAGTTGAGCTAATGTCCCCCATAATGTGCCAGTATAAAATACCCCTATATAGTGCCCCAGTAAATGCCTCCATAGTGCTCCTCTCCCCCCTTCCTGCTAGTGCCCCCCATAATGTACCAGTATAAAATGCCCCATATATCGTGCCCCAGTAGATGCCCTCAGTGTCCCCCATAATTTGCAAGTATAAAATACCCCTTCTTAGTGCCCCCCGTAGATGACTCCATAGTACTCCTCTCTCCCCTTCTCCATAGTACCCACCATAATGTGTCCCAGTATAAAATGCTACTGTACAGAGCCCCCCATATAAAACACCCCTTCTTTGTGGCCTCAGTAGATGCCCCTATAGTGCCCACCAATAATGTGCCAGTAATAAGTGCCCTCAATAACGTGCCACTGCCAGTAACAAGAGCCCCCCAATGTGCCAGTAATAATCCCCCATCATGTGCCAGTAACAAGAGCCCCCATCACGTGCCAGTAATAAGCCCCCCATCACGTGCCAGTAATAAGCCCCCATTATGTGCCAGTAATAAGCCCCCCATCACGTGCCAGTAAGAAGCCCCCATCACGTGCCAGTAATAAGCCCCCATCACGTGCCAGTAATAAGCCCCCCCATTACGTGCCAGTAATAAGCCCCCCCATTACGTGCCAGTAATAAGCCCCCCATTACGTGCCAGTAATAAGCCCCCCATTACGTGCCAGTAATAAGCCCCCCATCATGTGCCAGTATTAAGCCCCCCATGTTCCAGTATTAAGCCCCCCCATCATGTGCCAGTATTAAGTCCCCCATCATCATGTGCCAGTATTAAGTCCCCCCATCATCATGTGCCAGTATTAAGTCCCCCCCATCATGTGCCAGTATTAAGTCCCCCCCATCATGTGCCAGTATTAAGTCCCCCCATCATCATGTGCCAGTATTAAGTCCCCCCCATCATCATGTGCCAGTATTAAGTCCCCCATCATCATATGCCAGTTTTAAGTCCCCCCCCCATCGTAATAAGCCCCCCAATGTGCCAGTAACACTATTGTAAAAAAAAAAAAAAAAACACTTATACTTACCTCAGTGTCAGCGATGCGATGCAGACTCTTCCTGTGTCCCGCGCTGTAAGGCTCAGGCGGCGCGATGACGTCATCGCCCCGCCTGCGCCAGCCTCTGATAGGCTGCCGGCCTAGTGCCTGCAGCCTATCAGAGGAAGGGGAAGGGACACGCCTCTCCCTCCCCTGCACCTCCGCTGGCACAGGCAGATTACAATGGAGATGAGCGCAATGGAAGCGCTCATCTCCCTGTGCCCGGCGGCGGCTAACTTGGGGGGGGGCATTTTAGTTGGGGGGGCACATGGGGGGGCACAGCATGATGTAGGGGGGGCCGTGGCCCCCTCTGGCCCCCCCCTGGCGACGCCACTGATTATAACAGGAAAAAAAACTGAATTTTAAGACGGAATTCAAAACAGAAACCTTTAGAGGCATTCTGTTTTGATCCGTCATAATAGAGGTCTGTGGGTAAACATAACGGATACGTCTGGTTTCCGTTATCCAGGATGGAAAAGAAAGTCCTGCCGACAGGACTTTTTTTTCCATCATACTTAGGCTACATGCACACAAACGTTGTTTGTTTCCGTGTCCGTTATTTTTTTTTTTTGGATAGGATGCGGACCGATTCATTTCAATGTGCTGTCTGAATCAGTATGTCCGTTCCGTAGCCCCGCCAAAAAAATAGAACATGTCCTATTCTTGTCCATTTTAGGCATTGTTACAATGGATCCGCAAAAAAAAATGGATGGCATACGGATGTCATCCGTTTTTTTTGCGGATCCGCAATTTGTGGACCGCAAAACACATACAGTCGTGTGCATGTAGTCTTAACAGAACAAAACAGAATCCTTATTTTTGCCCGTAGAAATGTATTAAGACGGAGCAAAACAGAATGCCTCTAAAGGGTTCAGTTTAGCATTCAGTCCTTAAATTCAGTTTTATTCCATTATAACCCTTGCTGATGCGAACTCACCCTTGCTCCTTCTGTTTCCTCTGCTTGCCCGTCTCTCTCCTTCTTGATTGACAGGGACAGGTTCCTGTATAGTTATCTTCTCAGGACCTGTTAATCATGAAGGGGAAGGAGGGGCTGGCAGAGGAAGCAGGTCGAGAAAGATCACTTTTTAAGATCATTCAGCCCCAGTACATTAATTCTCAAGGTGAATATGTATTCTTATACAAGCAAATACCCGTTTATATGGCTCAGCACCATGGGCTGAGGATCGAGACAGTTCTTAGGAACAACGGTTCCTACAAAGTCTCGTTTCTGATAAACGGCCCATGTAGATGTGCCGCTATTTATCTAACAAAGTATGCTCATGTAGTTGCTTGCCCCATGTACATCTTTTCCATTGTTTCTCCTGACCTGTTTCACTATGTAAACCATGGTTTGTTTCCATCCTATATGTAGAACTTCCTGTTTATGTATCCAACCAAACCCATGATGCACTACTTCCTCTGCCAAAGCTCCAGGGACACTGATAACACAGCCCAGCTAGTTTATAGCTCCTCCCACCCAGCTACTTACATAGACACTCCCCTATAACTGCCCCACCCATGGACATAACATTACAGGAAATAAGCAGGAGCTGCGTGGACATGGTCATGTGACCACAGCCCAGAATGGGAGATTAAAGGGGTTTTCCAGGATTCAAGATAATCATTTATGAAGGTCATTGTAATTTTGTAATGTATTTCTTTTACAAATTTCTTTTTACAAAATTACAATGACCTTCATAAATGATTATCTTAAAGGTTGGTGAGGTAAACTGGAAAATCCCTTTAATCTTAATCAGCCATATTTTTCTAATCGTGGAGAATCTCTTTAATAATTTGAAGTCTCGTTGAAATGTAATTGTCTGAATTCTTGATCTAGAGAACAACAAAGTACCATGAATTATACAGGGAGTGCAGAATTATTAGGCAAGTTGTATTTTTGAGGATTCATTTTATTATTGAACAACAACCATGTTCTCAATGAACCCAAAAAACTCATTAATATCAAAGCTGAATATTTTTGGAAGTAGTTTTTAGTTTGTTTTTAGTTTTAGCTATTTTAGGGGGATATCTGTGTGTGCAGGTGACTATTACTGTGCATAATTATTAGGCAACTTAACAAAAAACAAATATATACCCATTTCAATTATTTAGTTTTACCAGTGAAACCAATATAACATCTCAACATTTACAAATATACATTTCTGACATTCAAAAACAAAACAAAAACAAATCAGTGACCAATATAGCCACCTTTCTTTGCAAGGACACTCAAAAGCCTGCCATCCATGGATTCTGTCAGTGTTTTGATCTGTTCACCATCAACATTGCGTGCAGCAGCAACCACAGCCTCCCAGACACTGTTCAGAGAGGTGTACTGTTTTCCCTCCTTGTAAATCTCCCATTTGATGATGGACCACAGGTTCTCAATGGGGTTCAGATCAGGTGAACAAGGAGGCCATGTCATTAGATTTTCTTCTTTTATACCCTTTCTTGCCAGCCACGCTGTGGAGTACTTGGACGCGTGTGATGGAGCATTGTCCTGCATGAAAATCATGTTTTTCTTGAAGGATGCAGACTTCTTCCTGTACCACTGCTTGAAGAAGGTGTCTTCCAGAAACTGGCAGTAGGACTGGGAGTTGAGCTTGACTCCATCCTCAACCCGAAAAGGCCCCACAAGCTCATCTTTGATGATACCAGCCCAAACCAGTACTCCACCTCCACCTTGCTGGCGTCTGAGTCGGACTGGAGCTCTCTGCCCTTTACCAATCCAGCCACTGGCCCATCCATCTGGCCCATCAAGACTCACTCTCATTTCATCAGTCCATAAAACCTTAGAAAAATCAGTCTTGAGATATTTCTTGGCCCAGTCTTGACATTTCAGCTTGTGTGTCTTGTTCAGTGGTGGTCGTCTTTCAGCCTTTCTTACCTTGGCCATGTCTCTGAGTATTGCACACCTTGTGCTTTTGGGCACTCCAGTGATGTTGCAGCTCTGAAATATGGCCAAACTGGTGGCAAGTGGCATCTTGGCAGCTGCACGCTTGACTTTTCTCAGTTCATGGGCAGTTATTTTGCGCCTTGGTTTTTCCACACGCTTCTTGCGACCCTGTTGACTATTTTGAATGAAACGCTTGATTGTTCGATGATCACGCTTCAGAAGCTTTGCAATTTTAAGAGTGCTGCATCCCTCTGCAAGATATCTCACTATTTTTGACTTTTCTGAGCCTGTCAAGTCCTTCTTTTGACCCATTTTGCCAAAGGAAAGGAAGTTGCCTAATAATTATGCACACCTAATATAGGGTGTTGATGTCATTAGACCACACCCCTTCTCATTACAGAGATGCACATCACCTAATATGCTTAATTGGTAGTAGGCTTTCGAGCCTATACAGCTTGGAGTAAGACAACATGCATAAAGAGGATGATGTGGTCAAAATACTCATTTGCCTAATAATTCTGCACGCAGTGTAGTCTACCATGATTTATATGCTTTGGTAGGTCCATTGACTTTATAGCAACAGGAAGACCAATTTAAGCCAAGTTCTCACTTCGGTTATTTCCATCAGTTATTGTGAGCCAAAACCAGTAGTGAAGTCTACTCGGGGATAAGGTATAATGGGAAGATCTGCACCTGTTCTGTGCTTTTAACTTGTACCTAGTTTTGGCTCACTGATGGGAATAACTGACCAAATAACTTAAGTGAGAACGTGGCCTTACCCAGAAATGTGACTTTCACGAATCATGGACAAAGTAACAGGAACACTTTCTTTAGAAACCCTTGTAAATTATTTTATATGCACTATAATACTACAAGGCTAGCACGTTTTATAGAAAAATCAGTTCATGCTTTTCAGTTGAATACATCATAACAAAAGTGGGAATATCTTTTCTTTTATATTACGTTAGTGAATTCTTAAAAACTTACAAGGCCAAACAGATCAATCCCCGGGAATAGCCTCTTAGTCTCCACTGAATCTATAAAAGAAAATACTTAGTGGACACCCACATGGAGGTAAACATATGGCATGAATCATCAGAATCCAAAGGTTCACGGACAGGAAATAACTGTAAGAAGTTGTTTTATTGTTCTAGTCAAAGCCCGGAATACGTCTGAATAACCAAGGACATCTTTTCATGGTTTCCTGTCTACTACTGAAAAAGATGATTTCTGCTCATTGACCAAGGCAAACCCTGATGACATCAATTCTTCACTGCAAGGAATTGGATGACTTTTTAAGATCAATACTAGAGATGAGCAAATTTCTCAAAAATGTTATTCGACGAATTTTCCGAAAAGATTCGATTCGATCCGAATTTATTTGTGGCGAAACGCATTATAAAACAGCTATTTCCTGGCTTCAGAGAGACTATATAGTGGTGTAGAACACTGTGCCTTGCAGTAACATGCATAGGCAGTCTGCTGTGGTAGTGAAACAATGCTGTAAGTCAGTATGACACGCAGATGACAGGCGTCGCTCTTAGAATCACTGCACACTTCACTTATTTGGGCAGGTATGGGGCAAAAACTGACCAAATTACTTTTGTGTGAACTCAGGTCAATGTTAGACAGGATCCATTTTTCTTCTCATTTTCCTTCTTTCTGACAGATCAGAAGAAGGGTCAAATAAATTATGTCAACCAGGCCAAAAAGGCAAAATAGTGGCCCAGTCATGAAGTGGGGATGGTGGGAACAGCATGAGAAGTCCACAGAGTGGCCCAATGACATAGTGGTGAGGTGGAATCAACATGAGGAGACCACAGAGTGGTCCAGTGACATAGTGGTGAGGTGGCAGCAGCATGAGGAGACCACAGAGTGGACCAGAGTCAGAGTTGTGAGTTGGCAGCAGCATGAGGAGGCCACAGACTGGCAAGGTGACATAGTGTGGAGGTGGCAGCAGCAGCATAAGGGAGACTACAGAGCGGCCCAGATACAGAGTTGTGAGTTGGCAGCAGGATGAGGAGACCACAGAGTGGCAAGGTGACATAGTGTAGAGGTGGCAACAGCAGCATGAGGAGACCTGAGTGGTGAGGTGGCAGCAGCATCAGGAGACCACAGAGTGACCCAGCGACAGAGTGGGGAGGTGGGTGGCAATAACTGTACCTGCTGACAATAGTGGGTGTGAGAAGGAGCACTTGGCATCAGATGTATCGCATCAAGTTTGTGGCAGTATCAGAATAATAGCTGAGGCAGGTAGCCAAAAGAAATCTGTATTTTTTGTCAAAGTGTTGGTGTAGCACCATGGATGATCTTAAGGCCAGGGATCCCCGCCTAAACAAGAAACTAACCATCAGGGAGTTCATCCTCGAGTTTAGTTTATTCAGGGATGTCATCTGCTCTGTCCATCCTGAGAGGCGGGAGGAGTTGGACACGTACCTTTACAGAGTCACGGACTTGGGCCACAAGTACGGTGGGCAGGCGTTCTATGATTACCATCGCTCTTTTTCAGCCAAAGCCGCCGCCCTGGTCCAATTCCAACACATCACAAACTGGGCTGCCATGGACATGGAGCTTTTTTGCCGGCACTTCGCAGGGCTCAAGGCCCCGGCATGTGCCTCTTGCCAATCTATTGCCCAGTCCGCAGATTGGTGCCCCAATGCAGGTCCCTCCACGTTCCAGGGCAGATCCCTTCCCAGTAGTTCAGGGTCCCTACAACGGTCTGGCCCAACCACGGATAAGCTGGGGCGGCCCATAGTTTTCCTGGACAACAGCCAGGTGTGTAACAACTTCAACCAGAACACCTGTTACTATAACAAATGTAGGGCCCTCCACGTATGTGCAGTTTGTTTCAGGGCTCACCCCCAAATGGCTTGTCCTCAAAGGTCCTCCAGGCCATCCTGACTAACCGGGGTCAACTTGGATTTACTAGCATCCCTTCTGCAGAACCATCACAACCCGCAGTTCGTGCAATTCCTGGTCTCCGGGTTCGCTACAGGCTTTCATACAGGTCTGGTAGCTCTTCCACAATCCCCTTGAGAGGGTCCCAACCTTCAGTCAGCAACCAGGGATCCCGAGCCGGTAAGGACTCTAATTAAGTCAGAATTAGAGAAGGGGTTCCTCATCGGTCCTTTTTCCTTTGTTCCATTTGACCTCTGGAGAATAAACCCCATAGGTATTGTGTCAAAACAATTCACTAATAAAAAACGTTTAATTTATGACCTGTCTGCACCTCATGGCTCCAGCATAACCAGCTTAAACTCCTTAGTCCCCTCCGAGGAGTTTTCCATGCGCTATTCTACCATAGACGAGGCCATTCAACTCATCCTTCAGGTAGGCTGTGGAAACCAATGGTTTGCGGGCGCCTGGCCATCGGAGGTTTCATCGGCCAGAGCCGCATTGAAATCATCCCCTTGTTGGAGTTCTATCCAATCGTGGCAGCGGCCCAGGTCTGGGGTAGTCAATGGGCCAACTCTTCCTTGGCGTTCGTCACCGACAACCAGACAGTGATGGACATCATCGCCAAGGGCAGATCACAGTCACCCCAGATAATGTCTTTCGTCCGCAGGCTGGTCTGGCTCTCGCTGCAATTTAACTTTGATGTGTCATGCAGGCACATTCAGGGAATACGTAATGTGGCCGCAGACGCTTTGTCCCGTTTTAATTTCTAAACATTTTTCCAGGTCATGCCAGAGGCAGACCGAGTGGGGCTACTTCCTCCGATGTATCAAACTCTTGTGATGGATTAAAATCTTTCATTTCTTCAGCAAAGTCTTTGATGCAGAAGTCTCTGTCTGTTAACACGGCCAGGAATTACAGAACCGCTTGGAACATTTTTAACAGTTTCACGTTCCTACATCCAAGAAAGGACACTGACAAGACCACTTACATCACAGCTTTCATAGCTTACTGTCATACTGATCTCAAACTGTCCTTCAACACCATCAAGTTATACTTGCCCGGAGTCCAGCATTTCTCCATGTTGGAGGATCCAGAAAGTAGGTCGGTTTTCCTGTCCCAGGCAGTTAGGGCGACACTCAGGGGTGTTCAGAAGAGTAGCGACGGGGCCATCCCGAGCAGGCAGCCTGTGTCAGGGGAATTATTTAGGAAACTTTCCACCTCCCTAGATGGTCTTCCTTTTGGGCTCCATTCCAGCACGGTCATCAAGGCTGCCATGTACCTTCGTTTCTACGGGTTCTTAAGACCCGGCGAATTCACCAGCGTTTCGGCCAGGACCAAGGGTTTAACCAGGGGTCAGCTGGTATGGCACGACGACCATTTCTCCCTATATCTCCTCACTTCCAAAACTTCTCAGGTGGGGCCCCCAGTAGAGGTAAAGTATTATCAGTCCTCCAATGCATGGTGCCCAGTTCAAGTACTCAGGAGTTTGCTGGCAGTTCTGGGGGACTCCGCCCCGGACAGTCCTTTGCTCCCGTTCAAAGTAAGGGCCATCACGGCTTCCCAGTTCATTTCGCACATTCGTATACTGGCATCGGGTTTGGGCTCCGACCCCAAGGTAATTTCAGGGCACTCCTTCCGTATTGGAGCGGCATCCGCTGCTTCAAAACATAACCGGCCATGTTATCCGTAAAATGGGCCGCTGGCGCTCCTCATGCTTCGCACGTTACATACCAAACCCCCAGGCTGAGATATCTAAGGCTTTTCACAGTTTGGTGTTGTAATTTGGTCAGCTTCAATAAAGGTACTCTCTCCCCTACTTGGTTGTTTTTTGCCCCCCTATAGGCCTACCCGCGGCATGGCTAAGGGCACCCCTCCAACCATTTAGTTAGGAAAAGTAGACCTTTCTCTCAGTTAGGTCCCATACTTCGAGGCACCAGCTCTCTTCCGTAGCCATGACCACAAATAGATTAAGGCTGACATGTCAGCCTGCATTTGTGGGAGGGGCGCAGGCACGCATAAAACAGAGGCACGCCCTCACCACACTTGCGTGCGTTACCGGTGCCCCACCCTCCCTCCCCTTTTCTCTCCATATTCCTCAGGGTATGCCCCCTTATAGGCCTACCCGCGGCATGGCTAAGGGCACCCCTCCAGCCATTTAGTTAGGACAAGTAGACCTTTCTCTCAGTTAGGTCCCGGTACTTCGAGGCACCAGCTCTCTTCCGTAGCCATGACCACAAATGGCCATGTTAACACCGCTGAGTAGGTGATTTTACCAGCAATACTCTGCACTGACTGACTGCTACCGCCAGGCACAGGGCCTGCTCCCGGGTCATGCCAACTAAGGGTTGTGTCTGATGAACCCACCAACTCTTGGCTGGGGGTGTCTGATGTCACTTGGGACTAAGTGGATAACCGAGTCAACCATTAAAGCACCGCTGGGTTGCTGGTCAAGACACAGCCGCTAGATGACACTGGGAGCTCAAGCCTCTCGAAGTGACCCCTGCTGCCACGCCCCTTACTCTGCTGCGACCTGTGCCTGCGCTAGAAACATTTAGGACTCTGCCTCTCCCCTGTGCAGGGCCTATCACTTCTCTGTCTGACATACTGTAAGCTCAAATAAATAAATAAAAATGAAATTAATACACCCCAAAAAAAAGCTGTAATTTTGTCACTTCACCGCACAACGGCTAATAAGCCTTTTTTACCCACTAATACACCACAAAAAGGCTTTAAAACAGATAACTGAACTGCTGAACTGCTATTAAGACTTTTTTTTCCACTAATACACCCCAAAAATGGCTGTAATTTTGTCACTTCACCACACAACGGCTAACAAGCCTTTTTTATTTCCACTAATACACCCCAAAAAAGGCTTTAGAACATATAACTGCACCCCTGAATGACTAATAAAACTTTTTTCCACTAATACACCCCAAGAAAGGCTGCAATTTTGCTACTTCACAGCACAACGGCAAATAAGCCAATTTTTTTAAAACATATAACTGCACCGCTGAAGGGCTAATAAGACTTTTTTTTCCACTAATACACCACAAAAAGGCTTTAAAACAGATAACTGAACAGCTGAACTGCTAATAAGACTGATGCATGCGGTTGTATTATGGTAACAGAAGCGTTTTTGCAGATCCAAGTAGCCTAGTTGATCAAGAGACTGCAGTAATAGAGCTCTGTAAGTCACATGAAATATATCTATATCTATGGCATTGACGGCAGGCCTGGATTTATATTGATTAGAGATAAGCGAATCGAAGTTGACGAAGTGGAATTCAATCTGAATTTCAGGAAAAATTTGATTCGCACCGAATCCGAATTTCCTCATGCTTCGTGGTAACGAATCACATTTTTTCCTAAAATGGCTGCTGTACGTGTTAGGACATGGAGCAAAGAACTCTGGGAACGAGGGATCACCCACAATGCCATGCGTGCAGCCAATCAGCAGAGAGCCAGCTCCTGTGATGTCACAGTCCTATAAATAGCCTCAGCCATCTTGGATTCAGCCATTTTCCAGTGTGCTTAGTCCCTTTCCTGCCTCTTGCCTTCCCCTTCCAACAATATTCTTCCCACTTATTTACTTCATTTTTTTCTCCTTATACTTACCACAGGGAGGGTGAAGACATGCTGTTAGGGGCCATTTACATGGGTCAGTACATAGGAAAATTATCAGGAACTGTTCATTCCTGATGACTGCTAGCTTGCTTAAGCTGTATTCGCATGTACCATTCGTTCCCTCTATACGGGGATAAATGATCACTACTATGATCATTCTTCCCCATACAGAATCACTGCTTTTGTTCAGCACATCTTTTTTTACAAAGGGCAATGTGCTTTAAAAAAACGATTATATTATATGCCACATATTAGACAGATCGAGAGATCAGCATTACATTTACACAGGACAATTTTTAGGAATGAGTCTTCATGCCAACATACATTACAAATAATTGGCCTAATAATCTGCCCATATAACTGTCTATTCGGGAAGTAGAATGGCTGTGCTTTGGTTACTAAAGGTGAGGCTTTGATTACTATGCAAGAACATTGGATACCGTTTTTAGGGGGAATTCACATGTAGTGGTGAGGGGGTGTTAGAAAGCTGGACTATTACATGACCATGTGAAAACTGCATGGAAAGACATGAATTTTGGTTTAATGGTAATTAAAAAACAAATGTATTTACAAGGACTTGTATGGCCGGGTTTAAACATTCCTGGGTGGCATGCAGACAAGTCATTACAACCTGCTATTGTGGGCTCCTTAAAGGCTATGTACACCTTTGGGGGAATTTTTTTGTATTATTGCATTGTACTCATTTTGAGCTAAAAATCATTTTTTCAATTGGTCTTTATTAAAAAAAATATCAATCCCCCTTTTTCTGTACATAGCTGGCATACTCTAGTAACAGCCTCTGAATTTTCTCTCTTTTCCGTCAGTTGGGAAACTGACAGACTCCTTATCTCTGCTCTCTGACATTATAAACACTCATTATAGCTCAGTTCTTATCGTACTGGCTTAAATAAGTGTTGATGACCTCTTAGTAGTTTAGAGATAAGGTTTATTAGATGACCACACAAAGTGAAAGTACCAGTCACACAGTTAGAAAAACTGTTACCCTTTGTGACAGAACGACTCAATATGTTTAATAAAGACCAATTTAAAATATGATTTTTAGCTCAAAATAAGTAAAATGCAATCATAAGCAAAAATTGTCTCCGAAGGTGTATATAACGTTTAAGGCTCCTTTACATTGCCCGAAGATCAGGCAGATCATCGCTAACATACATTCTTAGGAATACTCATTAGCAATGATCAGCCGTTGTAAAGTTGCCGCAATTACCCAATGAATTAACAAAACACTTGTTCATTGGTTAATTGGATCTTTCATGCGATCACCTAAATCATTGTTTGCCGGCAGCAGATCGTGCCTCTAAACAGCCTCTGCTACCAGCAAACAATGATTCTGTATGGGGACGAGCGATGGTGTTAGGGATCGCTCCTCCCCATACTGTGGAGGAGATCACTGCATGTAAATGTCTCCTTCACTGACGAGCAGTTGTTGCCATTCCTTCCCGATAATCATCTGTTCAATTGAATAGTGTAAAGGGACCTTTACTTTTGGAACTGACTTCCTAAAATGAGTGAATTGCTAAATGGATTAATGAGATATACTGTATTTATTAAGTATAATTTATGATTTGGGCCCCTTAAAAATAAAATGATCCTTGGGGGTTCCACTAAGATCAACCAATATTAATTGCAGCAACTGCTGTGTAAGTGGTTCCCATGAAACATTGCAGGAAGCAGATGGAAATCAATGGGACATTTAGAGTTGGGGACCAGAGTAACCAGTCATTTCATCTTGTGATATTAATGTGCATCAATAAAACAACAGCCATCTGTATATAGCGTTTGCTTATAGTAAGAATTTGTATCTGGTGCAGTCATCCAGCGATTTAATAAAACATGATAATTTTGTCATCGTTCAGTCAAATTACCATCAGTCAGGAGACTGATAGAGAGAAGACATGAAAAGCTACTCAAAATTGAATAAATGATGATAAGCAAATGTTATCAAATCCTTTGCTTTTGAAATGGCAGCAAACAAGCAGTTTGAAAGGCTTCTTTCCTAAAGGGTTCTTTTGAAGTGGCCTCTTTTATCCTTCCATATCTTACCCTTGCTTATGTAGTATCAGCAACAAACCCATAGGGTTTAATAATTACTCACATCGTTTCTCTTGCTCATCCTTCATGGTTCCCACCATTTATATTTCCCTATTTCAGACAAAGAAAATAAGGCCAACATCATAGCAGGCCAACTGAATCAACATTAGAATTTGGCAGAGTATCCTTCATAATATTATGACAGTGCCATGAGTTGGTATTTTGTAACACATCTGTAATTGCAGTGAGCCCAGGAGAGGAGAGAGAGTAGGAGAGATAACCAGATTCCCCGGGTCCCTGGGTTTCCTCTGCCTAGGTTAGGTGCAGGTAGGTTAAATACATGGTCCCTTGGCAGTAAATGATGGTATGTTTTATTTTTTTTTACTGAAGAATCAACTTCAGGTACAGCACTGTTCTCAGCATGTATGTCCTGGCAGTTCTTTAAAAATATGCAATTTCTATAGTTCTCACTGGTTACACAGTTGCAAAGGTAGTCAATAGGCTAAGATGTTTGTTCAGAGAAATTTGCCTCACACTGCACTTTTCTCTCTAACTCTAGCATAAGCATCCAGACCAGAAACAGGGGTGCAACACTTCTCTTTCACTATGCAACCACAGGGCAGCATATGTCAGACTTAAGTCTAATACATTTTCATAGGTGGCTGTACTCAGTGAGTACTACAGTACTACTCACTATAACTCACTATGAAAGGCTTCCACTGTAGTATATACTGTAGTCAGCATATCCAGATTCTGCCTTTCTTAAGTCTATGTAGGTACCAGAAGACTTACATCTCCTGAATAGGTTTTGCTGCGGAGCCTATAATCTTCTTTTATAGTCAGTTTATCTCCACAGAGCTTCTACATGCACCTTCTCTCAACACTGGAATGCTTTTCAGTGTTTTCTTTGTCTCTTTCTTTACTTTCTCTCCATATATTTTCTCCTTTGGCTGGTTCACTAGCCAGGGCTTTCTGCATCTGCTCACTTCTCTATCTAGACACTGACTGTCAACCATTTCTCATTATGGGGATAGTGTAGTAGCTAACTAGTGATGGTTGCTAATGGCCTAATAACTCCTTCCATGCCATAAACACAACAAATGCATATATCACATAAAAGCACATTTATAACTCTAGTGCAGTATACCAGTACTGAAGTAATGGGATGCTGCATATGCACAAATGCTATATGACAGGATACAGTACAATAGAGTAAACAGTGCTCCGTAGGAACATTATTAGACATGCCAACAGTGTACTTGTGAGTTCAACTATACAGAACACCTTGGACCCTCTCCAATCTCTCAACATTGAGATTTCACATGAAAGGTTCATATGCATTGCCATACCATGTGTATACATCTTGTGAGGCAACAAACAAAGTCCTTATGGGTCCATAGTTTATATCTGTAGGCACACCCTTGTGCTACAGTACAATGTCTCTGTGGGTTGCTTTCCCTTAGAAGAAAAGCTATTGTGAAACAACTCCTAAAAATAGGGACACCGTGGCTGGTTTTATATGGCTGTGTTAATTATATACTAGATAGTAGCATTATTTACGGTATTTGTACTATATGGTGACATATATACAGTATGACAGATTACACTATGCACTGCAGCTCCTTGAAAAATAGGAAGTGTTATGAAGCGGATGTGGATATGTTGTGTCACTTGAACAAATGTGTCTTAGCTACTCATAAGAGCATTATCTAAGTGACCCCCCTCCCGGTCTTTACCATTTAACCATGTACAGGGATTTGGACTCTTCTTTATGGAAACCACAAGGCCACTACCTCTTGGAGTAATCTCTGTTTAAGTGACGGCTGACCACAGGGGTCAAGCTACACTGGTGCAGACCACCAAGAGATCAGGCGAAACTATAATCAGGAATGGGCCAAAGTCAGGGAGCACCCCAGCAGCACTACTCTGATGGCCAGGCCTCCTGGGTATGTGAAAGAGAAGCAGGTGGGTCCAAGCCACCAGGAATACAGGAGCGCTGGAGTGGGAAAGAGATATGGTGGCCATGTCGAATGGAAGAAGAGTAACAGCGGTGGACAGAGACCACTGACATAATAAGAAGGCTCAGTACAGATAAGTAAAAATCTAAAGCCATGAGCAGTGAATGGACAGTCATGTTTCAGGTTTCAAGATCCCTTAATTATCATGGTAATGCCTGTAACTTATTAAATTGTATGTTGAACTTTCCTATTCTAAATAAAGATTATTACTATTAATATTATTATTATTTTCCTATTACCAACATTTGGCCAATGCATAATTTTACCCATGAACCCCTTCACATTCTTGACAAAATACCTTGTGTACTTCTGGTAACCTGTACCCATCATGATTTGAGAATAATCTCACTGGCCTTTTCAAAATAATTATTGGATATGTCTTTCCAAGATTTTTGTTTTGTTTCATAATGTTGCTATAGTGGCAGAAATATAAGTTTTACTCTCTTTCTTATCACAATCTCTGTCCTTTGGCCAAAAACATTTTGACATCTGTTATTTTCATTCATCCGGTAAGATCCACAATATGGAAGATGCCAAGCTATTCTCCTGACCTTGAAATCTTATTCTTTGGACTAGTGAAAACCCACAGTAATTAACATGGCTTTATTATCAAGGAGGATGGTAAGATGAAATACACCACAATGTGGAGGTGGTGAAAGAAAAGGACTTTGAATCACAAGGTGTTTTTTTTGCCACCTACACAATATGCCCGCTTGAAGAGTCACACAAATGTAAATCTATCTCAATGTAACCCATGTCAGTCATTGTCAGGAGTAATAATAGGAGAGAATTTTACAACGGTTCTATTGGCCTGGAATATATGAGGAAGTCCGGAGGTTCTCAGTCCTGTCCAGTGAGTCAGGTGACTAGCCCCCAACCTCAGTATTGCAGTCCACTGGTGCCTATGCCCATTATAGAGGTGCCCTTCGAAAGGATCGCCATGGATCTGGTAGGCCCCATTATTAAATCAGCCCGAGGTCACCAACACATCCTGGTAGTGTTAGACTATGCCACGCGGTATACAGAGGCGGTCCCATTGCGCCATACGTCGGCCAAGGTAATAGCTAAAGAGCTCATGAGTATGGTCGCCCGGGTGGGGATACTAAAGGAGATTCTGACGGACCAGGGGACACCATTTATGTCCAAAATAACAAAGGAATTGTGTAAACTATTAAATATTAAACACCTGCACATGTCCGTCTACCATCCCCAAACCGATGGGTTAGTAGAACGGTTTAATAAGACCCTGAAGTCCATGCTAAAAAGAGTCGTGGCTAAGGACGGGAGAGATTGGGACTTACTGTTGCCCTATGTTTTGTTTGCGGTATGGGAAGTGCCCCAGTCGTCCACGGGGTTCTCGCCCTTCAAGTTGTCATATGGGCAACATCCCCGTGGGCTACTGGATATCGCTAAGGAGGCATGGGAGCAACAGCCTACACCTCATAAAAGTGTGATAGAGCACATAGGAAAAATGCAGGACCGAATAGGAGTCGCGTTGCCGATCGTCCGTGAGCACATGGAAGCGGCAGAACTGGCCCAGAGTCGGGTATATAACTGATCCGACCGGGTAAGGACATTTAACCCGGGTGACCGAGTTCTTGTACTCATGCCCACGGTCGAGAGTAAATTCTTGGCCTGGTGGCAAGGACCCTATGAAGTTAAGGAGAAAGTAGGCCCAGTTGATTACGGGATATATCAACCAGGACGGCGGAAGCCCAAACAGGTATATCATGTGAATCTACTAAAACCTTGGAGAGGCAGAGAGAATTTGTTTGGAGACAGTCCGCCCTCTGTCTGGATGGCAGGGAGTGACCCGGGGTCACCAGGGGTTCCGGAGAACCCCGCTGGGGTGACGATAGGGGATGGACTGTCGCCCAAACAGGCACAAGAGGTGAGATAATTCGTTAGTCGGAATAGGGACGTATTCTCTGACCTTCCTGGACGTACCACCTTGATCGAGCATGACATTGTCACGAGCCCCGGGTGAAAGTTTGCCTAAGACCATACCGAGTACTGGAGGCTCGGCGACAGGCCATTTCGCAGGAGGTAAGATCGATGCTACGTCTAGGGATCATAGAAGAGTCAAAGAGCGAGTGGGCTAGCCCCATTGTCCTTATTCCCAAACCGGATGGTTCATTACGGTTCTGTAATGATTTTATGAAATTAAATGAGGTATCAAAATTTTACGCCTATCACATGCCTCGGGTGGACAAGTTGATAGAGCGGCTGGGAAAAGCCAGGTATTTTTTGATCCTAGATCTCACGAAAGTCTACTGGCAGGTACCTCTGACGGAGGCGGAAAAGGAGAAGATGACCTTTGTCACCCTGGAGGGGCTTTTTCAGTATCGGGTGTTGCCTTTTGGGTTGCATGGCGCTCCGGCTACATTCCAGCATCTGATGGATGTCGTCCTCAAGCCCCATCACCAGTATACCTCTGGTATCTGGATGATAGAGTCGTGTTCAGCCCGAACTGGGAGGGTCATTTTCCAAAACTTCAGGCAGTGATAGATTCTCTCAGGAAGGCAGGGTTGACCGCCAACCCCAAGAAAATGCTCGGTAGGGCTAGAGGAAGCTATTTGGGGTATGTGATTGGACGCGGAGTCATTAGGCCCCAAGTGAATAAAGTCGAAGCAATCCGGAATTGGCCTAGGCCTCGTACGTCCAAGCAAGTTCGGTCATTTTTGGCCCTGATTGGGTATTATAGGAGGTTCATTCTCCATTTTGCCACCTTGGCAGCCCCGTTAACCGGACTCTTGAAGGGTAGAAAGTCGGTGATGGTTTGCTGGGGGGAGCAGGAGGAGGAGGCATTCTCCTGTTTGAAGTCGGCCCTATGTGGGTCCCCGGTTCTGGTGACGCCCGACTTCAAGCGGGAGTTTGTAGTTCAAACAGATGCCTCGGGAGTAGGACTAGGGGCTGTGCTTTCCCAGGAGCTCAACGGGGAAGAGCACCCTGTGGTTTTCCTAAGCCGCAAGCTTACCCCAGCAGAAACCCGGTATAGCATCGTGGAGAGAGAGTGCCTCGCCATCGAGTGGGCACTCGAGTCTCGCAGATATTACCTCTTAGGGAGAAGGTTCCGTCTGGTGACCGACCACTTCCCTCTCCAGTTTATGAGTCAGGCTAAGGAGGGGAGCGCTCGGGTCACCAGGTGGTTCTTGTCCCTCCAGAACTTTAAGTTCACTGTTGAGCACAGGGCCAGCCACTTACAGGGGAACACAGATGCCCTGTCCCGGGTACACTGCTGTGCATGTGTTCACCCCCTCAGGCTTGAACAGTATGTTCAAGCCCTCAGGGGTGAACAAAGGATGGGATATGTAGTAGAGTGGGCACAGCACAAACTGAAGGATAGCCCTGGGACCTGTGGTGCTACTAGCCGAAGGGGCTCTGGCCTGAGGGAGACAAAGGCAGGTAGCCTAGAAGCCTGCAGGACCGTTGTGGTCTGTCCAGAAACAAGGTGACTCAAACCGGCTGTTTATTTGCTATGGAAGGACTTTTGTTCTATGCACTATGTGGATATGCACCTGTATGGTCTGCACATTGCCTGTTATGCCTTTGGTGTGAATAAAGTCACGGTGTATCACAAAGACTGCCTGTGATTGCCTCAATACTGCCGCCGCTACCGTAGCCTACCACGAGCACATCCCCACAATACATAGCTCGCTAGCATAGCATGGTAGCTTGCACCTGCTATTAACCCTGGAGGTGCTGGTTCATTCTTTGATTATGCAGATAGATAGATAGATAGATCAATAGAAAGAGGTAGATATAGACAGACTAACTACTTGAAGCCTTTGTAGTAACTTAGTGAAGCATGTCAGGGACAGCACCAGCAGGTCATCTCTGTGGGGTTAGAAAACAAGTAACCCCATCCCAGCATATAGACCCTATCAATATCAGGTGAGTCCATGTGTGTGGAGTACATCGCCCAGTCTGTTTGTCTGTTTGTTATGACACTAGGCTATGTTTAACTGTGGATAGGTCGGTATACACTCCATCTACAATATATTCTATATTTTATATGAGGACCTTTGTACCTGTTGGTCCACCACTGTCCTCCTTATGCCATTAGTGCTGAGGACTCACCCCAGAATTTATATAGATGGCATACATCTGATTGATGAATTTTCGATTATACATGTATTTTATTGGTGTTTAGTGGTCTATTGTATGCCGGGATGGTGTTTTTTCTGTCCCTTCTCCTCTTTTTAACGGCAATATATGTAACATTTATTATGTAACAATAAAGTATTTTTTCATAATTGGTTGTTTAGCAGCTCAAGTCTTCTTTTGTTTTTCTCATCTCTGTGGGGTGTCCGGACGAGGTGCACACAAACTGCTCCCAACAAAACAGCATGTGGGAGGAAGCAGTTGTTGCTTTACTTCTCAAGAGACTTCACAGCTCACAAGAAACTCAGGGGCCGTCACAGTTGTTAGGTAAGAGCTGATGACGGGGAAGGAGGGATGGAGCAAGGTGAAAATGAATAGCTTCATTGCCTTTGGGAAAGTTGCTGTGGCGCCCCCTTCAGGAATGCAGGGCAATGCACCTTGTTTTGCCACACTGGTTGCACAACCCTAAGGCCGGCCCTGCTTTCAGCTCCTGCAGTGCATCCTGGTCAGTAGTCACCCTTGTATTTTCACTATCTGTGGATCAGCTGAGCAGGGGGCCCAGGTCAAATCATTCAGTATGGTAGCGCTGCAGTGCAGGGATTCAATTGTACAGTCATATGGGTCCAGCAGGCAGTAGATTCGGGCCTAGGACAAAACATTCAGGGCCGAAGCCCCGAATATTTTTACTTACTGACGCCAGGGGCATTGCTACGGCTGATGTCATCCGGTGCGGTAGAAAATGGTGTCACCCCCCTCGGGATGAGTCACGTAGGGGACGTCCATCAAGCTCCGCCCTGCCGCCACTGACGTCCCTTCACTTCCTTCAATGAGCGTGCCGACCGACCCAAGAGGTAGGGGTGGGACTAAAATTTTTAAGAACAGGTTCCCTACTCAACGGCGGACGTGCGGCGTCACGACACATACACCATATATATCCAACACACATACACATAAATACACCATATACATGGTACACATACATAAATACACTATATATACAGCCCCAATGAATATGGTCCAATTCTCTAAGTCCCCCCGTCCCCCCGCATTTTTTTGTACTTCATATACAGCAGCACATACCTCTCACATCCAGGGCCTCTCAGGTGACCTCTCCTCCAATGTAGATCTTCTCTTTCATCATCTTCTCCATTTGGTCCAGACACTTCTTTCAGCCGCTTCTCGTCTCTGCAGAGTGTGACACACAGACATCTTAGTGTCCTCACTTTTCTATCATCATCCCCCAACCTGGAGTCCCCACAGTGGTTTCCTGCTGCTCGCTGTGCCTCGGCCCCAATACCACAAATACTATCCTGAAGAAATAATAGTGTCCCCATAGTAATAGTGCTCCTCCTTGTCCCATCAATAGTAATTCCCTTCTAGAATGCCCTCATTAGTAATACTGCCCCTTACACTGCCCGACATTAAGTAATATGCTCCCCTACACTGCCCCATATTAAGTATTATGCCCCCCACACTGCCCCACATTATGTAATTTGCCCCCACACTGCCTCACATTATGTAATTTGCCCCCCACACTGCCCCATATTATGTAATTTGCCCCCTCTACTGCCTCACATTATGTAATTTGCCCCCACATTATATGATTTGCCCCCCAAACTGCCCCACATTAAGTAATTTGCCCCACACACTGCCCCACATTAAGTAATTTGCCCCCCCACACTGCCCCACATTAAATAATTTGCCCCCCACACTGCCCCACATTATGTAATTTGCCCCCCATTATGTAATTTCCCCCCACCCTACCCCACATTATGTAATTTACCCCCGCCCCACAATAAGTAATTTCCCCCCTACACTGCCTCATATTATGTATTTTGCTCCCTACATTATGTTGTTTGCCCCAACACTGCCCTCCATTATGTAATTTGCCCCCCCACTAAGTAATTTGCCCCCACACTAAGTAATTTTGCCCTAACACTGCCCTCCATTATGTAGTTTGCCCGTCACACTGCCCCCACTAAGTAATTTGCCCCCCACACTAAGTAAATTTGCCCCCACACAAGTTAATTTTGCCCCCAGACTGCCCTCTATTATGTAGTCGCCCCCCCCCCCCCCGCCCGTACTTGTGTCACTGATCCTGCACAGTCTGTACTTGCCGGCTGCGCGAGCATGAGTTCAGTGTCTTCGGCGCGCAATTCCGTAAGACCCACCACGGGAGGTCACAGGTCTCGCAGGATTGCGCACCAAATTGACTGAACTCATTACCACGCAGCCGGCAAGTACAGGATCAGATCAGCGACACAAGTACAAGGGGGCGGGTGCTAGTGGTGTTGGGAACTTGGGTCCGGCAGATGACACCCCATTAGACTGGTGTCACCCCCCTCACAACGCCACTGTGTATCCCCTATATAAAAATGACTGAAATTGAAATGGGACTTAACCTCGTACAAGTACACCCTGATGTCCTGGTACTTAACCACCTCAGCCCCCAGTGCTTAAACACCCTGAAAGACCAGGCCACTTTTTACACTTCTGACCTACACTACTTTCACCGTTTATTGCTCGGTCATGCAACTTACCACCCAAATGAATTTTACCTCCTTTTCTTCTCACTAATAGAGCTTTCATTTGGTGGTATTTCATTGCTGCTGACATTTTTACTTTTTTTGTTATTAATCGAAATTTAACGATTTTTTTGCAAAAAAATGACATTTTTCACTTTCAGTTGTAAAATTTAGCAAAAAAAACGAGATCCATATATAAATTTTGCTCTAAATTTATTGTTCTACATGTCTTTGATAAAAAAAAATGTTTGGGTAAAAAAAAAATGCTTTGGGTAAAAGTTATAGCGTTTACAAACTATGGTACAAAAATGTGAATTTCCGCTTTTTGAAGCAGCTCTGACTTTCTGAGCACCTGTCATGTTTCCTGAGGTTCTACAATGGCCAGACAGTACAAACACCCCACAAATGACCCCATTTCGGAAAGTACACACCCTAAGGTATTCGCTGATGGGCATAGTGAGTTCATAGAACTTTTTATTTTTTGTCACAAGTTAGCGGAAAATTATGATTTTTTTTTTTTTTCTTACAAAGTCTCATATTCCACTAACTTGTGACAAAAAATAAAAACTTCTATGAACTCACTATGCCCATCACGAAATACCTTGGGGTCTCTTCTTTCCAAAATGGGGTCACTTGTGGGGTAGTTATACTGCCCTGGCATTCTAGGGGCCCAAATGTGTGGTAAGGAGTTTGAAATCAAATTCTGTAAAAAATGACCTGTGAAATCCGAAAGGTGCTCTTTGGAATATGGGCCCCTTTGCCTACCTAGGCTGCAAAAAAGTGTCACACATCTGGTATCTCTGTATTCAGGAGAAGTTGAGGAATGTGTTTTGGGGTGTCATTTTACATATACCCATGCTGGGTGAGATAAATATCTTGGTCAAATGCCAACTTTGTATAAAAAAATGGGAAAAGTTGTCTTTTGCCAAGATATTTCTCTCACCCAGCATGGGTATATGTAAAATGACACCCCAAAACACATTCCCCAACTTCTCCTGAGTACGGAGATACCAGATGTGTGACACTTTTTTGCAGCCTAGGTGGGCAAAGGGGCCCATATTCCAAAGAGCACCTTTTGGATTTCACAGGTCATTTTTTACAGAATTTGATTTCAAACTCCTTACCACACATTTGGGCCCCTAGAATGCCAGGGCAGTATAACTACCCCACAAGTGACCCCATTTTGGAAAGAAGACACCCCAAGGTATTACGTGAGGGGCATGGCAAGTTCCTAGAATTTTTTATTTTTTGTCACAAGTTAGTGGAAAATGATGATTTTTTTTTTTTCATACAAAGTCTCATATTCCACTAACTTGTGACAAAAAATAAAAACTTCCATGAACTCACTATGCCCATCAGCGAATACCTTGGGGTCTCTTCTTTCCAAAATGGGGTCACTTGTGGGGTAGTTATACTGCCCTGGCATTCTAGGGGCCCAAATGTGTGGTAAGGAGTTTGAAATCAAATTCTGTAAAAAATGACCTGTGAAATCCGAAAGGTGCTCTTTGGAATATGGGCCCCTTTGCCCACCTAGGCTGCAAAAAAGTGTCACACATCTGGTATCTCTGTATTCAGGAGAAGTTGAGGAATGTGTTTTGGGGTGTCTTTTTACATATACCCATGCTGGGTGAGATAAATATCTTGGTCAAATGCCAACTTTGTATAAAAAAATGGGAAAAGTTGTCTTTTGCCAAGATATTTCTCTCACCCAGCATGGGTATATGTAAAATGACACCCCAAAACACATTCCCCAACTTCTCCTGAGTACGGAGATACCAGATGTGTGACACTTTTTTGCAGCCTAGGTGGGCAAAGGGGCCCATATTCCAAAGAGCACCTTTCGGATTTCACTGGTGATTTTTTACAGAATTTGATTTCAAACTCCTTACCACACATTTGGGCCCCTAGAATGCCAGGGCAGTATAACTACCCCACAAGTGACCCCATTTTGGAAAGAAGAGACCCCAAGGTATTCGCTGATGGGCATAGTGAGTTCATGGAAGTTTTTATTTTTTGTCACAAGTTAGTGGAATATGAGACTTTGTATGAAAAAAAAAAAAAATCAGCATTTTCCACTAACTTGTGACAAAAAATAAAAATTCTAGGAACTCGCCATGCCCCTCACGGAATACCTTGGGGTGTCTTCTTTCCAAAATGGGGTCACTTGTGGGGTAGTTATACTGCCCTGGCATTTTCCAGGGGCCCTAATGTGTGGTAAGTAGGTAAATGACCTGTGAAATCCTAAAGGTGCTCTTTCGAATATGGGCCCCTTTGCCCACCTAGGCTGCAAAAAAGTGTCACACATGTGGTATCGCCGTATTCAGAAGAAGTTGGGGAATGTGTTTTGGGGTGTCATTTTACATATACCCTTGCTGGGTGAGAGAAATATCTTGGCAAAAGACAACTTTTCCAATTTTTTTATACAAAGTTGGCATTTGACCAAGATATTTCTCTCACCCAGCATGGGTATATGTAAAATGACACCCCAAAACACATTCCCCAACTTCTCCTGAGTACGGCGATACCAGATGTGTGACACTTTTTTGCAGCCTAGATGTGCAAAGGTGCCCAAATTCCTTTTAGGAGGGCATTTTTAGACATTTGGATACCAGACTTCTTCTCACGCTTTGGGGCCCCTAGAATGCCAGGGCAGTATAAATACCCCACATGTGACCCCATTTTGGAAAGAAGACACCCCAAGGTATTCAATGAGGGGCATGGCGAGTTCATAGAAATTTTTTTTTTTTGGCACAAGTTACGGAAATTGATATTTTTTATTTTTTTCTCACAAAGTCTCCCGTTCCGCTAACTTGGGACAAAAATTTCAATCTTTCATGGACTCAATATGCCCCTCACGGAATACCTGGGGGTGTCTTCTTTCCGAAATGGGGTCACATGTGGGGTATTTATACTGCCCTGGCATTCTAGGGGCCCTAAAGCGTGAGAAGAAGTCTGGAATATAAATGTCTAAAAAATTTTACGCATTTGGATTCCGTGAGGGGTATGGTGAGTTCATGTGAGATTTTATTTTTTGACACAAGTTAGTGGAATATGAAACTTTGCAAGAAAAAAAAATAATAATTCCGCTAACTTGGGCCAAAAAAATGTCTGAATGGAGCCTTACAGAGGGTGATCAATGACAGGGGGGTGATCAATGACAGGGGGAGTGATCAATGACAGGGGTGGTGATCAATGACAGGGGGGGGATCAGGGAGTCTATATGGGGTGATCACCACAGTCATTGATCACCCCCCCTGGAAGGCTCCAGGGAGACGCCTGTATGTGTTTTGCGGATCCGATCCATCTATCAGTGGATCCGTAAAAATCATGCGGACATCTGAATGGAGCTTTACAGGGGGTTGATCAATGACAGGGGTGTAATCAATGACAGGGGGGTGATCAGGGAGTCTATATGGGGTGATAACCACAGTCATTGATCACGCCCCTGTAAGGCTTCATTCAGACGTCCGTATGCGTTTTGCGGATCCGATCCATCTATCAGTGGATCCGTAAAAATCATGCGGACATCTGAATGGAGCTTTACAGGGGGTTGATCAATGACAGGGGTGTAATCAATGACAGGGGGGTGATCAGGGAGTCTATATGGGGTGATAACCACAGTCATTGATCACGCCCCTGTAAGGCTTCATTCAGAAGTCCGTATGCGTTTTGCGGATCCGATCCATCTATCAGTTGATCCGTAAAAATCATGCGGACATCTGAATGGAGCTTTACAGGGGGTTGATCAATGACAGGGGTGTAATCAATGACAGGGGGGTGATCAGGGAGTCTATATGGGGTGATAACCACAGTCATTGATCACGCCCCTGTAAGGCTTCATTCAGACGTCCGTATGCGTTTTGCGGATCCGATCCATCTATCAGTGCATCCGTAAAAATCATGCGGACATCTAAATGGAGCTTTACAGGGGGTTGATCAATGACAGGGGTGTAATCAATGACAGGGGGGTGATCAGGGAGTCTATATGGGGTGATAACCACAGTCATTGATCACGCCCCTGTAAGGCTCCAGGGAGACGCCTGTATGTGTTTTGCGGATCCGATCCATCTATCAGTGGATCCGTAAAAATCATGCGGACATCTGAATGGAGCTTTACAGGGGGTTGATCAATGACAGGGGTGTAATCAATGACAGGGGGGTGATCAGGGAGTCTATATGGGGTGATAACCACAGTCATTGATCACGCCCCTGTAAGGCTTCATTCAGACGTCCGTATGCGTTTTGCGGATCCGATCCATCTATCAGTGGATCCGTAAAAATCATGCGGACATCTGAATGCAGCTTTACAGGGGGTTGATCAATGACAGGGGTGTAATCAATGACAGGGGGGTGATCAGGGAGTCTATATGGGGTGATAACCACAGTCATTGATCACGCCCCTGTAAGGCTTCATTCAGACGTCCGTATGCGTTTTGCGGATCCGATCCATCTATCAGTGGATCCGTAAAAATCATGCGGACATCTGAATGGAGCTTTACAGGGGGTTGATCAATGACAGGGGTGTAATCAATGACAGGGGGGTGATCAGGGAGTCTATATGGGGTGATAACCACAGTCATTGATCACGCCCCTGTAAGGCTTCATTCAGACGTCCGTATGCGTTTTGCGGATCCGATCCATCTATCAGTGGATCCGTAAAAATCATGCGGACATCTGAATGGAGCTTTACAGGGGGTTGATCAATGACAGGGGTGTAATCAATGACAGGGGGGTGATCAGGGAGTCTATATGGGGTGATAACCACAGTCATTGATCACGCCCCTGTAAGGCTTCATTCAGACGTCCGTATGCGTTTTGCGGATCCGATCCATCTATCAGTGGATCCGTAAAAATCATGCGGACATCTGAATGGAGCTTTACAGGGGGTTGATCAATGACAGGGGTGTAATCAATGACAGGGGGGTGATCAGGGAGTCTATATGGGGTGATAACCACAGTCATTGATCACGCCCCTGTAAGGCTTCATTCAGACGTCCGTATGCGTTTTGCGGATCCGATCCATCTATCAGTGCATCCGTAAAAATCATGCGGACATCTGAATGGAGCTTTACAGGGGGTTGATCAATGACAGGGGTGTAATCAATGACAGGGGGGTGATCAGGGAGTCTATATGGGGTGATAACCACAGTCATTGATCACGCCCCTGTAAGGCTTCATTCAGACGTCCGTATGCGTTTTGCGGATCCGATCCATCTATCAGTGCATCCGTAAAAATCATGCGGACATCTGAATGGAGCTTTACAGGGGGGTAATCAATGACAGGGGGGTGATCAGGGAGTCTATATGGGGTGATAACCACAGTCATTGATCATGCCCCTGTAAGGCTTCATTCAGACGTCCGGATGCGTTTTGCGGATCCGATCCATCTATCAGTGCATCCGTAAAAATCATGCGGACATCTGAATGGAGCTTTACAGGGGGTTGATCAATGACAGGGGTGTAATCAATGACAGGGGGGTGATCAGGGAGTCTATATGGGGTGATAACCACAGTCATTGATCACGCCCCTGTAAGGCTTCATTCAGACGTCCGTATGCGTTTTGCGGATCCGATCCATCTATCAGTGCATCCGTAAAAATCATGCGGACATATGAATGGAGCTTTACAGGGGGGTAATCAATGACAGGGGGGTGATCAGGGAGTCTATATGGGGTGATAACCACAGTCATTGATCATGCCCCTGTAAGGCTTCATTCAGACGTCCGTATGCGTTTTGCGGATCCGATCCATCTATCTATCAGTGCATCCGTAAAAATCATGCGGACATCTGAATGGAGCTTTACAGGGGGGTAATCAATGACAGGGGGGTGATCAGGGAGTCTATATGGGGTGATAACCACAGTCATTGATCATGCCCCTGTAAGGCTTCATTCAGACGTCCGGATGCGTTTTGCGGATCCGATCCATCTATCAGTGGATCCGTAAAAATCATGCGGACGTCTGAATGGAGCTTTACAGGGGGTTGATCAATGACAGGGGGGTAATCAATGACAGGGGGGTGATCAGGGAGTCTATATGGGGTGATCAGGGGTGATCAGGGGTTAATAAGTGACGGGGGGGGTGTAGTGTAGTGTAGTGGTGCTTGGTGCTACTTTACTGAGCTACCTGTGTCCTCTGGTGGTCGATCCAAACAAAGGGGACAACCAGAGGACCAGGTAGCAGGTATATTAGACGCTGTTATCAAAACAGCGTCTAATATACCTGTTAGGGGTTAAAAAAAACACATCTCCAGCCTGCCAGCGAACGATCGCCGCTGGCAGGCTGGAGATCAACTCTCTTACCTTCCGTTCCTGTGAGCGCGCGCGCCTGTGTGCGCGCGTTCACAGGAAGTCTCGCGTCTCGCGAGATGGAGCATATATGCGTGACTGTGCGCAGCGCTGCCACCTCCGGAACGCGATCCTGCGTTAGGCGGTCCGGAGGTGGTTAAGGACACAGGGCGTACCTGTACGCCCTGTGTATTTCCGATCACCGCCGCGTGGCGGGCGGTGATCGGAACTAGGTGCCTGCTGAAATCATTCAGCAGGCACCCTGGAACAATGCCGAGGGGGGTCCTGTGACCCCCCGTGTCAGCGATCGCTGCAAACCGCAGGTCAATTCAGACCTGTGGTTTTCATCGCTTTCGGAAGTTTCTGGACTGCGGGGATCAGAAACTTCAAAATGACCTAAATTAATTTTTAACCCCCCCCCCCCCCCCCACAGCCCTCATTGTTATCTGCCGGCGGGCTGTGCAGGGGGGGAGGTGTGGGCGGTGCTGGGGGGTCGGGCATGCGATCATCCCGCCTGCCCCTTCTCATTTCCAGGATGGCCTAGCGGTTAGCAAGCAGAGTGTCAGCACAGAGTGACACTCTGCTTGAAACGGCTAACATCTCTGCTGTCATATCAGCCGTTTAACCCCTTCCATGCTGCGGCCTGTAGGGACCGCTGTATGGAAGGAATTAACAGGGAGGGAGCTCCCTCCCTCTCCCATCGGGGGCTGCTGTGCCATTTCAGCCCCCGTTCCCTCTGACATCAACCGCTGCTCTGTTGTGGCAGCGGGTGATGTTTACCATGGCAAACGGACGCCTTCACAGGCTTCCGGCTTTCGATGGTGCTGATCAGACTTCTGCTAAAGGCAGAAGTCTGATCAGACTAAGTGTAAAGTGAAAATACAGTACAGTACACTATACTAGTGTACTGTACTGTATTATACAGACATCAGACCCACTGGATCTTCAAGAACCAAGTGGGTCTGGGTCAAAAAAATGTTTAAAAAAAAGTAAAAATAAAAAAAACACATTTACCACTGATTAAAAAAAAAAAAATGCACTACACATATTAGGTATCGACGCGTCCGTAATAACCTGCTCTATAAAAATATCACATGACCTAACCTAAATAAAAATAAAAACTGTGTAAAAAAAGGCATTTTTTTGTCACCTTACATCACAAAAAGTGTAATAGCAAGCGATCAAAAAGTCATACGCACCCCAAAATAGTGCCAATCAAACCGTCATCTCATCCCGCAAAAAACATACCCTACTCAAGATTATCGCCCAAAAACTGAAAAATATATGGCTCTCGGACTATGGAGACACTAAAACATGATTTTTTTGTTTAAAAAATGAAATAATTGTGTAAAACGTACATAAATAAATAAAAAGTAGACATATTAGGTATCGCCGCATCCGTAATAATCTGTTCTATAAAAATACCACATGATCTAACCTGTCAGATGAATGTTGTAAATAACAAAAAATAAAAACGCTGCCAAAACAGCTATTTCTTGTTACCTGTACCCTAAAATAGTACCAACAAAATAGTACCAACAAAACTGCCACCCTTTCCAAAATGGGGTCACTTTTTTGGAGTTTCTACTCTAGGGGTGCATCAGGGGGGCTTCAAATGGGACATGGTGTCAAAAAACCAGTCCAGCAAAATCTGCCTTCCAAAATCCGTATGTCATTCCTTTCCTTCTGCGCCCTGCCGTGTGCCCGTACAGCAGTTTACGACCACACATGGGGTGTTTCTGTAAACTACTGAATCAGGGCCATAAATATTGAGTTTTGTTTGGCTGTTAACCCTTGCTTTGTAACTGGAAAAAATGGATTCAAATGGAAAATCTGCCAAAAAAGTGATTTTTGAAATGTTATCTCTATTTTCCATTAATTCTTGTGGAACACCTAAAGGGTTAACAAAGTTTGTAAAATCAGTTTTGAATACCTTGAGGGGTGTAGTTTGTAAAATGGGGTCATGTTTGGGTGGTTTCTATTATGTAAGCCTCACAAAGTGACTTCAGACCTGAACTGGTCCTGAAAAAGTGGGTTTTAGAAATTTTCTGAAAAATTTCAAGATTTGCTTCCAAACTTCTAAGCCTTGTAACGTCCCCAAAATAAAATGGCATTCTCAAAATGATCCAAATATAAAGTTGACATATGGGGAATGTAAATTAATAAAATGTATAACCATTTTTGGAGGTATTACTATGTATTATAGAAGTAGAGAAATTGAAATTTGGAAATTAGCAAATTTTTCCAAATTTTGGTAAATTTGGAATTTTTTTAGAAATACATTTTCTTTTTTTTACTCCATTTTACCACTGTCATAAAGTACAATATGTGATGAAAAAACAAACTCTGAATTACCTGGATAAGTAAAAGTGTTTTAAAGTTATTCACACATAAAGTGACACTGGTAAGATTTGCAAAAAATGGCCTAGTCCTTAAGGTGAAAATGAGCCTTATCCATAAGGGGTTAAAGGGGGAAAAAGAAAAAATAGTCTGTTTTCAAGTTTTTTAATTCAATATGACAAATGTCATATATCACGTAAACAAAATTAATGAAAGGCACTTACTAATGTACTGTGATTGTCTATATTGCTTCCATTGCTGGCTTGATTAAATTTTCAATCACATTATACACTGCTCATATCCAGGCGTCATGACCACCCTGCAATTCATCAGTTACTTACAGAAACACTTAAAAAAAATTAAAACAGACCATTTTTTCATTTTTAATTTTTCCAAAAACAAAAATAATAAATATATCAGGGGGAGAAAACAGACCTGGATAGCATATCCACAACGCTATGCTTTGATCTAATTAAACTCGCTACTCAGCGCCATATTGAAGTGTACAGCCCCCCATATTACAAGCTGTACAAGAGGCATTAGTGTACCTTTTGATCAAAAAGCATAAGCCCACTCACCACGCCAAGGTCGCCTCTTTGAGTGAGAACTACTCTGACATAAAGGCGCAGCACAATGCGGTGACAAAGTGGCACTTCCCTAGTAAGCGGCGGTACCCAGGAGTCAAAAAAAGAAATGTGTCAGCCTCTCTGGTGGTTAGGACCACCATGGGAATACTTACAGAAACACTTAAGAAAATATGAAAACAGACTATTTTTTTCTTTCTTCATTTTCCCAAAAACAAAAAATAATAAAAATGACATAAAATGTCTCACTTATCACACAAAAAGCGCAGACATTATCTAAATGACCAAATAGGAAAAGAAAAGTTATGGCATTTGATGACACATGTACTAAATAATTGGAAGATGTGTCTGTTAGGGAAGGGGGGGGGGGGTAAATGGTCTTGAATGGGTCAATAATTATTGTCATTTGCTTAGAGAAGATTAAAAACTAAAGAAAATGGCATTTCTCTGTAAGCAGAAGGAGCTGTTCCTTGACTATAAACTTCAAGCACATTTGGCCACAGGACAGCAGAACCATCGTTCTACCAATAGTTTTCAATGCTGATTTGTGTAGTAACATGCCTAGAGATGGGTGTCTGCCCTGTCGCCCTCATCCAAGACTCCAGAATCATAATTAGGCTTTCCTTCACCAAGATTCAGTTCACTGCATAGCCCCGTAGCTGGGGCCCAACCTTGGCACCTAACACAGGGGCCCACTCCCTGCCAGCATTCCATCCTCTTACTCAGTGTCTCACAACTGATAGGGGTTACACACTGCAGTTCTTTCTTCCTGACTAGCAAAAAAAACTGACATCAGAACGTTGTATTTGAGCCTGGAATTCCCGTTCTTCTGGAGTAGCAAGGAAACCTGGCATCAGGACATTGTATTAGGGCTTGGGACTCCCCTCTAAGAGCTGCTTTGTATGAGCATCCCTGACTCATTCAGACTTAGGCCACCCTTCTATTACAGGGACAGCCATTCATCTGAAATGAAATACCTGGCTGGATGTGGATGGTCGAGGCTTCCCCCAGCAAAATCAGCTGTTTTCTAGAGATGTTGAGAGAACATCAGCTGATGACTCTAGTGGCCACATTTTCAGTGAACAAGGAGTGAAGGAGTGACAGCTTCTTTAACTTAGGGGTTTGTTAGAAGGTCTGAATTAATTTAGGGTTCTGGTCAGAGGCTAGAATACATTTTTTGGCCTGGTTTGGGTCTGA
Organism: Bufo bufo; assembly: GCF_905171765.1. NCBI lineage: Eukaryota > Metazoa > Chordata > Amphibia > Anura > Bufonidae > Bufo > Bufo bufo. The sequence goes on along the minus strand of NC_053393.1, from coordinate 158,524,266 downwards.
ATTAATTCCGAGGTCAGGTCTGGGGTCTCAATTACATATACAGCAAGCTGTAATGCACAGTGGACTCTGACTCCTTTTTCCTGAATGTTGACTTGTCACCTTATATGTATAATCCACAATTGATATTGACACAATATAATGTTATTCAGTTCACTACAGTATGTGGTTCCAATGTTATGGCTGATTGGTGTGTAATGTTCTGTGCACCACAGTTGGGCAGCCATATAGCAGAGCAAGTTTTTATTGCAACTTTAATTCTGATGCCCTTTCCTTAGGTTAGGCCATCAGTGTTTGATTTCTTGGAGTCTGCCATGTCCCCTTCATAGTATACACAGGCACAATGCACAGCCCCTTTCTACAGACCATGCCCAATTCTAATAGGCCACACATCCTTTTCATGACATGGCACTGCCCCCTCGGTGTACATTTGGGTGCCAGAGCTGCATCTGATCCCACACACAGGTTCATGGAGGACTGTAGTACGGGAAGTGCCAGAATGCTTCCCTGATAGATCTCTCCATTTTTCAGGAGCCTCCTGGATATTCTTCTTTTTTCTTTTCTTTTTGCTTTTTATCTCAAACACAGAATTAAATTAAACATATCGCAAAAAAAGTAATAATAAAATATAAGTAAAAATACAAAAGCAGAGAAATAAAAATTTTTAAAATTTAGAAAAAGAGTCTCTTAATGGCTTGGATAATTAAAGCATACCAAAGTTACAGATTTTTAAAACTAGGCTCTGTCAGGAAGGTGAAAAATAACAGGAACGGGATAAAATTCATCTAGTGGGATTAATAATAATGCTTATTTACGGCATAGTGAAATTTAAAAAAAATGTTTTTCTTTAACCATATGTACCCTTCTATAAACAAAAAAGTAGAAGTATTTCAGGGGAAAAAGAGCAAAAGTATGGACACTAATGGGAAATGTCATTTGCATCAGCCCTACCAACACTTTGCTATGGGGGTAATAATTGGTCCACCTCCCAGTCGCACACATCAGTTGTGCTGCACTCAGGGCTCGGCCTGTTGTGTGCTCCTCCAGTCCCAGGCTGTAGAGAACAGAGAGCTGCTGATTGGTGGATTAGAATCTGATCAACCAATCAGCACTTCCCCTCAGAAACATGAATGATAATTGCTGTTACCAACTGTCATTCCTGGTTGCCGGCTGCAGGAGGAGGAAGATGTCTCCCAGCTCTGCTGCATCACCCCCTCCCCCGCCTCTGTCTGCAAGAGAGAAGCATCCGCGTGTCTGTAGTGAAGTCTGCGACCCCTCTTTAGATCATGGTAAGTTCTCAGTCAGACATTACTGGACCAGGGAACTGTATGGGATGATTGATGTGTATGAAGAGGTTCATCTAAACCACTGCATAAGACGAGTGGAGCTTGTTCATAGCAGCCAATAAAGTTCCAGCTTTCAGACTATTTGGAAAGTGCCTTTGGTTCATCTATTCACTGCCCCCTCTATTGTACTGGTCACTTCCCACCCTAATTTACAGATCACTGCCTTATCTTACACTTCACTTCCATATATTACTGGTCACTGTCCTAACTTACTGGTTATTACCCTACCTTACTGGTCTCTATCCGCCCTATTTTACTGCTAACTGTCCTATCTTCAATTCACTGAGATTGATGATATCGAACACCAAAGAAGATATGTTGGGAATTATGGGTTATCTCAATGTCCTGTTTTTGGGTATGGTCACGAATCAGTAAAATCCGTTTTTTGACACTACAATTGGGGTTATGGATGATATTTATTGTGAATGACTCTCACAACTTACTCATTATTAATTATTGTATCGCCCATTATCGTATGTATCAGTGGTCCCAATAGTCTGACATTTCCACTGTCCTGTCTTACTGGTCATTACCCAATCTTACTGGTTATTATCCATCCTATCTTACTGGTCTCTGTCCTATCTTACTGCTTACCATCTCCCCTATCTTCCTGGATGCTTCTCTCTCTTACTGGTCAATGTTCCCCCTATTTCACTGGTCACTGTCACTGGTCACACAAACAACAGCGACCATGATAACACCAAGGTAAGGAGAGGCGATGATTAAGGCTACTTTCACACTGGCGTTTTGGCTTTCCGTTTGTGAGATCCGTTCAGGGCTCTCACAAGTGGCCCAAAACTGATCAGTTTTGCCCTAATGCATTCTGAATGGAAAAGGATCCGATCAGTATGCCTCAGCTTGCCTTCGTTCCGTCTCCATTCCGCTTTGGTGTCCGTCTGACGAAACTGAGCCAAACGGATCCGTTCTGACACACAATGTAAGTCAATGGGGACGGATCCGTTTTCTATGACACAATCTGGCACAATAGAAAATGGATCCGTCCTCCAATGACTTTCAATGGTGTTCAAGACGGATCCGTCCTGGCTATGTTAAAGATAATACAAACGGATCCGTTCAGAACGGATGCAAATGGTTGTATTTGTATAGAGAGGACCGGCACTCGCTTTAGTTATGATTTTCAAGTAATTTTAATGGTCACATACAAGTGGTAAGTGACGCGTTTCGGCTACTATGAGCCTTTGTCAAACATAATCATTACAAGCAACAAACAAGTTTAAATAGCCCGCGATGGAGCCGGAAATGACGTAGGTAACCATGGCAACGTCGTAAACAAAGGGAACAACAATACAGAAATAAGATTTTTGTAAAAGAATGTCATTAGTTGTCAGGGCACCATGCTTTATAGTGCTGTATTTTGCTGCACATTGTTATAGTGGTGTATAATGCTAGAAGCTGCAAAAAAATCCGCTGGAAAAAATGTCATAAATTCACAAGGCACCATGCTTTACACTGCTGTAACATGCTAAGCATTATGTTGTAGGTACAGAATGTTACATAATAATGAATATTAAATACTTCATGCTGAATGGTAAGCTTGCGTAATACTATATTATACTTTACAGTGCTAAACACCATACTTTACAGTGCTATATTTTGCTGCATATTGTTATAATGGTGTGAAATGCTAAAAGCTACATACTGCAATGAATTCGCAGGAACAGAGGTCATAAATATACAGGACACCATGCTTTACAGTGCTGCAGCATACAAAGCATTATTGTGATGGTACAAGATATTAGATATTAAACACTATATGCTAAACGGTGAACTTACGCCCTGATCAGACACTAAATGACACAGATTTTGGAATGCATCAAGTTCTCTGTGAAAGAAAGAAAAAGGGAACATGTTTAAAGGGTAACTACAGACGATATCTTAAAGGAAACTGTTCAGATCATAGTCACGATTTAACCCCTTAGGTTCTAGGGTTTGCAGGCGATGAATCCAGTAGGCTTCTCGTTTTTTAAGCATTTTAAGCCTGTCTCCTCCTCTCCAGGGTAGTGATACGTGTTCTATTATCTATAGTGTTTAATATCTAATATCTTGTACCATCACAATAATGCTTTGTATGCTGCAGCACTGTAAAGCATGGTGTCCTGTATATTTATGTTCCTGCGAATTCATTGCAGTATGTAGCTTTTAGCATTTCACACCATATATAACAATATGCAGCAAAATATAGCACTGTAAAGTATGGTGTTTAGCACTGTAAAGTATAATATAGTATTACGCAAGCTTACCATTCAGCATGAAGTATTTAATATTCATTATTATGTAAGATTCTGTACCTACATGGTGGTGCATGATGGGCTCTGATATTTTCCTGACAGGAATATATTGGCAAAAGTCTCAGCTTGCATTTATGACTAGCCAGTATAGTCAGTGGCATATCCGTTTGGTGCATTTTTTCTGTGATTTATATGATTATATTTTCATCCGCACAATGCTCCGTTTTGTGTAGGATGCCTTTGTGGTGCATGTGGACCGCGCCGACATCTTCCACCGTATGCAATTTTTTTGCTGGGGATAGTCGTTTCCTGCGGTCCACATGCAGTGGGGCTGCTCCCCCAATGAAAAACACGCTACAGTGTTAGGGGTTGAGCAGCTCCCCCAGATTTGCCACTATATTTCTGTGTTTGTGTCTTGAACATTCTGTACCTACAACATAATGCTTAGCATGTTACAGCAGTGTAAAGCATGGTGCCTTGTGAATTTATGACATTTTTTCCAGCTGATTTTTTTGCTGCTTCTAGCATTATACACCACTATAACAATGTGCAGCAAAATACAGCACTATAAAGCATGGTGCCCTGACAACTAATGACATTCTTTTACAAAAATCTTATTTCTGTATTGTTGTGCCCTTTGTTTACGACGTTGCCATGGTTACCTACGTCATTTCCGGCTCCATCGCGGGCTATTTAAACTTGTTTGTTGCTTGTAATGATTATGCCGTACAAACAGGAAAAAGAAAAAGAACGAAGCGGCACTGCAAGAGTCAGGCAAGTGAAGCCGGTACTCTGACTGGCTCAGATAGCGGCACCGCAGCAAAACATACACTCTGTCTGTGGTGCTCAGCATTGGATAAAGGTCATGTCGATTGTGCGCATGTAGAGAGATCAGAAATAATATGCGGCACTCACCGGAATCTTCACAAGGTAATGTTCTTTATTAGTCCTTCATACAGGACAGAAAGATAGGGTACTGGGGCGGACAGGTTCCTGCAGGCGAATGGCGGTGAAAGATAGGGTACTGGGGCGGACAGGTTCCTGCAGGCGAATGGCGGCTACGGCCGTTTCGCGCTATGGATTGCGCTTCTTCTGGCCGCACTAATCGTCAGGGCGCAGCATTGCGCCATATATACGCGACGCTCCACAGCCGGCATCATGTGCAGCAGCTGTGCGCCGCCAGTAAATGACGAAAAACTATATGACAAAAGGGAACAAGACAAATCACACAGACAAATGTAAGAAACAAATATAAAAACAGACAGACACAGGTTGGATGGATCGCATTGGCACGGCAGCTATACCATATGCAGCAATCATAAATGTAGATAATAATATTATACGGTGCAGCGTTAGGAGGAAAACTGGGCAAAGGGGAGTTAATCCCTTAAAGGGACCTGAGGTTCATTTTAGAAAAGCTGGCTCACACCTGCAAACAGACTTTTGACATCCCGCTCTTAAAGGAACACGGACATGTCGTTCCTATCGTTCAGTCCTGCCGCTCCAGGTGCTTGAGTGGAAAGAATCCACCTTGCTTCCCTCTGCAGGAGCAGCCGGTGACGATCCCCTCCCCTAGGAATGGATCGGACCTGCTCCACTCCCGCAAAGGAAAGACAACGCGGACGGCCACCATGTGCGGCCCTGATATGTTCAATCAGGCGGGGACATCCTCTACCTGAACGAATGGAACTGACATGTTCCCGTATTCGCTCAAAGAGCGGGCGAATCGTTTTACCGATGTAATATCTATTACATGGACAGAAAACCACGTACACAACGTAGGGCGTCCGGCATGTTATAAAATCCCGTACCACATGCTGAACCCCTCCTATTTGTAACCACTTGCCACAATTATTTAGTGCGCAAAAGGAGCAATGCCCACATCTATGGTTGCCTGCGGGTTTTTTGCCGGTGAGCCATGTCTCCGCCTGTGGTGTGCGGAATACGCTGTTCACCAATTTATCTTTGAGAGTTGCGCACTTTCTGAACGTGACCAGTGGTCGCTGACTGGAGAGGTTGCTTAGAGCCGGGTCCCCCTTGAGGAGATCCCAGTTCTCATATATCACCCGTTTGATGATATCTGCAGCAGGGCTGTACTTGAATGCAAAAGCAAAACGGGGTCGCTCAATGCCTTTGTCCTTCTCCACCAGCAATGTGTTACGGTCCAGTGTGGCAGCTTTACGAAGGGCTGCTGAAACTATTCCCGGTGGGTAACCCCGATCCACGAGACGTTTACTGAGCTCGTCGGCTTGCCTGTGGAACCCAGAGTCGGTGTCATTAATCCTCCTCAAACGGACAAATTGTCCGTATGGGACGGCTTTTTTCACCGATGGTGGGTGGAAACTGGTCTGGTGAAGTAGCGAGTTAGTCGCCGTGGGCTTGCGGAAGCCCGTGGTATGTAATACACCATCTCTCACTGTGATACGCACATCCAGGAAGTCAAGCGATTCACCCCCAAAATTGAGGGTAAACCGCATGTTCATCCTGTTGTGCGCATTGAGATACTCCACAAATCTGTGGCATGACTCCTCGCCACCCGACCAGACCATGAAAACGTCATCCACATAGCGTAGAAATAAATGCATGAACCGTAGAAAGGGGTTACCCACCGAGAATATGTAGGTCTCCTCAAATACCGCCAGGTACAGGTTCGCAAACGTGCACGACACAGGCGTGCCCATTGCGGTACCTAGTACCTGGCGGTACCACTGACCGTCAAACTGGAACACATTGCTGGTGAGAACCAGATCCAGTGCCTCCATAATAAAGCTATTAAACAGGGCCTCTTTGTTACTCCTACTCAGTACTGTGTCAACAGCACGGAGCCCTAATTTATGGGGGATCCTAGTATATAGACTCTCGACGTCCAAGGACACCAGGCAGAACTCCCTCCGCCACTCAAAATGTTGGAGTGTTCGGAGGAAGTCCCCGGTGTCCTTGAGATACGTCGGAGTCCCCACAAGGAGTGGCCTGAGGAGCCAGTCCACATAGCCCGATAGTGGCTCCGTCACTGACCCAATCCCGGCCACTATGGGGCGACCAGGGGGCTGGGTCAGTGACTTGTGGATTTTAGGTACAAAGTACCAGACGGGGACTTTGGGGTGGGTGGGGATGAGCCGTTTGGCCATGCCCTTGGGTAAGAAACCGGCCCCTATGTACTTCTCAACAAATGCCTGAAGTCTGGCAAGAATTCCCTGTATGGGGTCTCCCTTCAATTTGAGGTAAATTGTGCCGTCTCCCAATTGCCTCCCCGCCTCCTCCCTATAGTACTCCCTGGTCATCAGAACCACATTCCCTCCCTTGTCGGCCGGCTTGATAACAATGTTATCCTGTTGTTTCAACCACAAAAGGGCTCAATACTCTTCCCCAGTAACATTCGGGGGTGCTGCTGGGTAAATCAGCGCACGTATCTCTCTTAACACCCTTTTGTGGAACAGGTCTACTGCTGAGCCGGCCGGCATGGGAGGAAGGAAGGTGGAACTGATGCCACCGGTATATTTGTAAATCTGTTTGCAGGTGTGAGCCAGCTTTTCTAAAATGAACCTCAGGTCCCTTTAAGGGATTAACTCCCCTTTGCCCAGTTTTCCTCCTAACGCTGCACCGTATAATATTATTATCTACATTTATGATTGCTGCATATGGTATAGCTGCCGTGCCAATGCGATCCATCCAACCTGTGTCTGTCTGTTTTTATATTTGTTTCTTACATTTGTCTGTGTGATTTGTCTTGTTCCCTTTTGTCATATAGTTTTTCGTCATTTACTGGCGGCGCACAGCTGCTGCACATGATGCCGGCTGTGGAGCGTCGCGTATATATGGCGCAATGCTGCGCCCTGACGATTAGTGCGGCCAGAAGAAGCGCAATCCATAGCGCGAAACGGCCGTAGCCGCCATTCGCCTGCAGGAACCTGTCCGCCCCAGTACCCTATCTTTCGCCGCCATTCGCCTGCAGGAACCTGTCCGCCCCAGTACCCTATCTTTCTGTCCTGTATGAAGGACTAATAAAGAACATTACCTTGTGAAGATTCCGGTGAGTGCCGCATATTATTTCTGATCTCTCTACATGCGCTTGTAATGATTATGTTTGACAAAGACTCATAGTAGCCAAAACGCACCACTTGTATGTGACCATTAAAATTACTTGAAAATCATAACTAAAGCGAGTGCCGGTCCTCTCTATACAAGTATCTGCGGACCTTCCCTGGACACGCGCACCGCATCGCTGACAGCGGAGTGCCGCCTGTATCGTCTTTGGAGCAAACGGTTGTATTATCTGAACGGATCCATCTGTGCAGATCCATGACGGATCCGCACCAAACGCGAGTGTGAAAGTAGCCTAATTATTATGTCCACTGCTTTTGGTAGTTCACAGCACAAGGAGAGATTTATCATTTCTGTACACCACAAAACTGATAAACAAAAGTTGCAAATTCTGTTTAAAAATGTTTGTAAGGCTACTTTCACACTAATGTTGTTTGAATCCAGCGTTCAATTCCGACACCGGAACTGCCCACTGGATCCGGAAAAACGTGTGAAGACTGATTACATTTGAATCCTGATCAGGATTTTGATCACAATGATAAAATGCATTGGAAAAAAACGGATCCGCCATTTATGGACTTTAACTTTTTTTTCACATTTTTCGGGTTTAACATGCAAAAGCCGGATCCGGTTTGACTGAACACACGGCGCCGAATCCGGCGTTAATGCAAGTCAATGGGAAAAAGACCAGATCCGGCGTTCAGTCAAAGTGTTCAGAATTTTTGGCCGGAGGTAAAAATACAACATGCTAAGGTTTTCTGAAAAGCCTGATCAGTCAAAAAGACTGAACTGAAGACATCCTGATGCATCCTGAACAGATTGCTCTCCATTCAGAATGCATTAGGATAAAACTGATCAGTTCTTTTCCGAATTTGAGCCCCTAGGACGGAACTCAGCGCCGGAAAAAAAAAACGCTAGTACTGCCAGCCTCTCCATTTTTTGAAAGGGGTGGGCTTGGACATCCGCCCCAGAAGATTTACTTGATGTATGCCAGTTTTCTGCTCTAAATGATCGAAATCTATGGCAGCTGTGAGATGGCCAAGAATTCATTCAGGGCGCATAGACTGTCAGAGGATGCACTTAATTTTTAATCAGGCATGACCTTCATGATAAATCCCTCCTGCTCTTGATAAATCTCCCCTGAGATGTTTGGTGAGTGGAAAACAACTCCAAACATGTTCTGACAGTTGCAGGCTATTATGGGATGATGGGAGTTGTATTACTACAGCAGCACTTGCTGAGCCAGAGGTTGGAGACCATTGTTCTAGAAGTTGAAATAATTTCTTGCATCAATCGTTTTGGTTTTGGTTTATTTCTAGTTTATATCAAGTTTTATAGTTCTCCTCTATTGCCTCCACAATTGCCTGAAAATGATTTATATGTTGTATTCTTCCTTGCAGGTGTGCACATGTCCATTTTGTAGGAAGGATGACATCACAGCTACAGAGTTGACCGTCTGATAGCCTAGCTCGACTACCCACCTCTCCTGAAGACCCCTCAGTCGAGTGGAGGACATCATCTCTGAAAGAGGGTCCCACAGATGCATCCTAGCAGTTTGAGCACCACTCCTACAAGAAGAGTCAATGCCCTGAGTGATTTCACTGGGGAATTACTCCGGGTGGTACTTGTGTTGGGATGCACCTCTGGCTGACTATCATCATTCTATAAGATAATGATGTAGATGTGTGCTGTCAATAACCCCATAAAGATTTGTGAATGTTTAGATGAAATGGCTACTATCAGACAACCAGGAATGGATGTCTAACATCCCATGATCTATGCAGCTTATCTGGATACTTCATGCAGTACGGGAAGTCTAAGTGGCCATTTATGGACAGGTAGGAAATATAGTTAGCTAACAAATGAGAAATGCATATATGAGTGATAATGTAATGATCAAAAGAGGAGAAAATGTGGCAGGAAAGAATTAACTCTGATTTCTTGTATTAATCATTATCAGAGTTTTGGTTCATGTCTGGTTTCTTTCTACTTTCCTGCTTCTCCTCTATTGATATAACATTCAATTATTGCCTGGAAATGATTAATATGTTATATTCCTAGTTGATGGTGTGGATATGTCCATTTTGTAGGAAGGATGACATCACAGCTACAGAGTTGACCGTCTGATAGCCCAGCTCGACTGCCCACCTCTCCTGAAGACCCCTCAGCTTTTTGAGAGTTGGGTGGAGGACATCATCTCTGAAAGAGGGTCCCACAGATGCACCCTAGCAGTTTGAGCACCACTTTTACAAGAAGAGTCAATGCCCTAAAAGCGTGATTTCACCGGGGATTACTCCGGGGTGGTCCTTGTGTTGGGATGCACCTCTGGCTGGCTGTCGTCATCCTTTTAGGTAGATAATGAAGTGAGTGCTGTAAATAACCCCATAAAGAAGCGGGAATGTTCAGATGACATGGCTACTATGAGGTGGTCAGGAAGGGATATCTAACATCCCATGATGTATACAGCTTACCTAAATACTTCATGCAGTACATGCAGTTTAAGGGGCCTTTTCTAGACAGCTAGGACAGATAGTTAGCTAACAAATCAATGAGAAATGCATATATGAGTGATAATGTAATGATCAAAAGAAGAGAAATTGTGAAAGGAAAGAATTAACTCTGATTTCTTGTATCAATCATTATCAGGGTTTTGGTTCATATCTGGTTTCTTTCCACTTTCCTGCTTCTCCTCTATTGATATAACATTCAATTATTGCCTGGAAATGATTAATATGTTATATTCCTAGTTGAGGGTGTGGATATGTCCATTTTGTAGGAAGGATGACATCACAGCTACAGAGTTGACCGTCTGATAGCCCAGCTCGACTGCCCACCTCTCCTGAAGACCCCTCAGCTTTTTGAGAGTTGGGTGGAGGACATCATCTCTGAAAGAGGGTCCCACAGATGCACCCTAGCAGTTTGAGCACCACTCTTACAAGAAGAGTCAATGCCCTAAAAGCGTGATTTCACCGGGGATTACTCCGGGGTGGTCCTTGTGTTGGGATGCACCTCTGGCTGGCTGTCGTCATCCTTTTAGGTAGATAATGAAGTGAGTGCTGTAAATAACCCCATAAAGAAGCGGGAATGTTCAGATGACATGGCTACTATGAGGTGGTCAGGAAGGGATATCTAACATCCCATGATGTATACAGCTTACCTAAATACTTCATGCAGTACATGCAGTTTAAGGGGCCTTTTCTAGACAGCTAGGACAGATAGTTAGCTAACAAATCAATGAGAAATGCATATATGAGTTATAATGTAATGATCAAAAGAAGAGAAATTGTGAAAGGAAAGAATTAACTCTGATTTCTTGTATCAATCATTATCAGGGTTTTGGTTCATGTCTGGTTTCTTTCCACTTTCCTGCTTCTCCTCTATTGATATAACATTCAATTATTGCCTGGAAATGATTAATATGTTATATTCCTAGTTGAGGGTGTGGATATGTCCATTTTGTAGGAAGGATGACATCACAGCTACAGAGTTGACCGTCTGATAGCCCAGCTCGACTGCCCACCTCTCCTGAAGACCCCTCAGCTTTTTGAGAGTTGGGTGGAGGACATCATCTCTGAAAGAGGGTCCCACAGATGCACCCTAGCAGTTTGAGCACCACTCTTACAAGAAGAGTCAATGCCCTAAAAGCGTGATTTCACCGGGGATTACTCCGGGGTGGTCCTTGTGTTGGGATGCACCTCTGGCTGGCTGTCGTCATCCTTTTGGGTAGATAATGATGTGTGTGTGTTGTCAACAACTCCATAAAGATGTGTGAATGTTCAGATGAAATGGCTACTATGAGGTGGTCAGGAAGGGATATCTAACATCCCATGATGTATACAGCTTACCTAAATACTTCATGCAGTACATCCAGCTTAAGGGGCCTTTTCTAGACAGCTAGGACAGACAGTTAGCTAACAAATCAATGAGAAATGCATATATGAGTTATAATGTAATGATCAAAAGAGAAAATGTGAAAGGAAAGAATTAACTCTGATTTCTTGTATCAATCATTATCAGGGTTTTGGTTCATGTCTGGTTTCTTTCCACTTTCCTGCTTCTCCTCTATTCATATAACATTCAATTATTGCCTGGAAATGATTAATATGTTATATTCCTAGTTGAGGGCGTGGATATGTCCATTTTGTAGGAAGGATGACATCACAGCTACAGAGTTGACCGTCTGATAGCCCAGCTCGACTACCCACCACTCCTGAAGACCCCTCAGCTTTTTGAGAGTTGGGTGGAGGACATCATCTCTGAAAGAGGGTCCCACAGATGCACCCTAGCAGTTTGAGCACCACTCTTACAAGAAGAGTCAATGCCCTAAAAGCGTGATTTCACCGGGGATTACTCCGGGGTGGTCCTTGTGTTGGGATGCACCTCTGGCTGGCTGTCGTCATCCTTTTAGGTAGATAATGATGTGTGTGTGTGTGTGTGTGTGTGTTGTCAACAACTCCATAAAGATGTGTGAATGTTCAGATGAAATGGCTACTATGAGGCGGCCAGGAATGGATGTCTAACATCCCATGATCTATGCAGCTTATCTGTATACTTCATGCAGTACAGGCAGTCTAAGGGGCCTTTTCTAGATAGGTAGGATAGATAGTTAGCTAATAAATCAATGAGAAATACATATGTGTGATAATGTAATGATCAAAATGGTGAAAAACGTTAAAGAAATAAATTATTTCTGATACCCTGCCTGCCTGTAATCTAATTTTATTCACATTAATAATATATTCTGTTGTGCTTGAGAAAATTATACATATATATGTATAAAACCTTTTTTAAAAAGAAGACCTCATATCTTGAGGACCCGTCGAGCCTGCCATCAACACCCCCACATTCCAAGAAGACAGAAGACAAGGACACAGATCTCTGGAATATGACTGCTCGCATTCTAATTAGTTGTTTACCATGTTCAATACTACATGCTCTTTGCATGCTGTATGTGACTATATTGTAATCTTACAATATATTGTCATATAACTTTATTGTAATCCCCTGCGGGGACCCTTAAAATGAGTGGAGAGGCAATTCTACTTGAACTAGATGATCGCGTTAATTATCTTATGAAGAATGCCTTCATTAAAGTGGGCAATGTTAACCAGTTGTTGACTGCCCATTTATATACATCTGGGGGGGGGGGGGTGTTGTATTTAACTCCACAAGGACATTTCTGAGTGTCCTTGCAGAGTTAGGATACTTTCACATCTGCGCTTTCACTTTCAGCTATTGATATCCATCATAGGATCTCAAAAGTGGGGAAAACGCTTCAGTTTTGTCCCCATTTTTTTGTCAACGAGGACAAAACTGAACTGAAGGGAACAGAGTGGACCAAAATGCATTCCGTTCCATTTCATTGTGTTCCAATGACGCACACAAAAACGCTGCAAGCAGAGCTTTTGAGTGCGTCCTGGGATGCAGAGCAAGACGGATCCGTCATGACTCACAATTGTGACAGATTCGCTTTCTCTGACACAAAAAAATATATTCTGTCATGGCTATTTTAGAAATAATACAATTCGTAATGGATGCAGAAGGTTGTATTATCATGACGCAAGCGTTTTTTCCTGATCCATTACGGATCCAGCAAAAATGCAGATGTGAAAGTAGCCTTAGCAGTTGCAAGGACATCATGCAGCTGCAGAAGCAGCATTCCCCCTTAGCTGGGGCTAATAGGTTGGCCTCTGTTACAGGAGAAATCAGCAATTAAAATAAATGTTAAAAAATAAATGTAAAAATGTATAAGAATTATAAAACACCACCAATCAGGGCCATTGCAGGGGTCCCAAAAGATCCAGGGCCCAAGCCCCAATTCATATGGCTCCAGTCGACACCCTACCGCTCGCACTAGCACTAAAGACATTTTAGGCTACTTTCACACTTGCGGTAGCAGGGTCCAGCAGGCATTATAGTGATTGGGGCCGGAGCAGACTTCCGGTGGCATGGTGGGCTAGCGTTAGCACGGATCCGGCAGGCTGTTTCCCCGCTGGAACAGCCTGCCGGACCCTGCTACCGCAAGTGTGAAAGTAGCCTTAATTGCTTTACTTGCTGCATAGACACTATCAAACATACAGGACTATACAGCAGCACATACTTCTCATATCCAGAGCCTCCCAGGTGACGTCTACTCTGATGTAGATGTTTTCTTTCATCTTCTCCTAGACAACTTATTTCAGCCATGCCTCATCTCTGCAGAGATTAACACATAGACATCTTAGGTTCCTAACCTTTCTATCATTCTCCCCATCCTCAAGTCCCACAAGTATTATACTGCTGCTCTCTGTGCTCCCCAATACCCCCAAATACTATCCAGAAAAAATAATAGTGCCAAAGAGATAGTTCCCCCCATAGTAATTGTGCTCCTCAAAGCCCCACCAATAATAATTCCCTTCATTAGTAATAGAGCCCCCTACAGTGCCCCTGTTATGGGACACATCAATTATTAATATTTGGAATTTAATATTCATAATTAATATTAATAAATAGGCAATTACTACTGACTCCGCCTACTTTCTATCTCTATGTCTCTGTTCCTTTACCTTTCTGAACTGCGTGTCTGTACTAAACTATAGTGGTATTCTGATTACCGTATTTTTCGCCGCTAGGTTTTTGAGGGGGAAAATAAGAAAAATAATGTTTTAACCAAAAGGTGTGCTTTTGGTGGGTTTTGAACTAATGGTGTTCTGTGCATGACACTACTATGGGGGATCTGTGGATGGCACTGTTATGAGGGGATCTGTGGGTGCCACTGTTATGGCGGGATCTGTGGATGGCACTGTTATGGGGGATCTGAGGGGGCACTGTTATGGGGGATCTGTGGATGGCACTGTTATAGGGGGGTGATCTGTGGATGGCACTGTTATGGGGGGTGATCTGTGGATGGCACTGTTATGGGGGGAGATCTGTGGATGGCACTGTTATGAGGGGAGTGATCTGTGGATGGCACTGTTATGTGGGGGTGAACTGTGGATGGCACTGTTATGGAGGGGATCTGTGGATGGCACTGTTATGGGGGGTAGATCTGTAGATGGCACTGCTATATATGTGTCACCCACAGATCCCCCACCCCATAACAGTGCCATCCACATATCCCCCACCCCATAATAGTGGCATCCACAGATGCCCTAATATACCGGAGCTAAACCTGTGGGAGGGGCCGGTGGAATGCAAATGCGGCGGGACCGGTGCGGTCACTGTACTCCGGCCCCACCACTCACTCACTGCTTTATTGCCTAAACCTTTTATAATAATAACTTTAATTGAAGTTCCGATTCCCAGCCCCATCTGTACTACTTACTAAATGTCCTGTAGCAGGCAGAGCAGGGCGGATGGCCGGCCGTAACTCACTGATGTCACGTGCCTGCGCCGCCTACTTTCTGAATGAAGTAGGTGGTGTAGGCACGTGACATCAGTAAGTTACGGCCGCCCGCCCTGCTCTGCTTGCTAGAGGACATTTAGTAAGTAGTACAGATGGGGCTGGGGATCGGAACTTCAATTAAAGTTATTATA
Source organism: Bufo bufo (assembly GCF_905171765.1). NCBI lineage: Eukaryota > Metazoa > Chordata > Amphibia > Anura > Bufonidae > Bufo > Bufo bufo. Next base: position 158,509,118 of record NC_053393.1, on the reverse strand, counting down.
AAAAGTTTAGGCAATAAAGCAGTGAGTGAGCGGCAGGGCCAGAGTACAGTGACCGCATCGGCCCCACCGCATTTGCGTGACACCGGCCCCTCCCCCCTCCAGCTGATACATCGCAGTATGCGATGGTGCAGCATCGCAGACTGCGATGTAAAATGGCAGCATTCTCCCCATAAGATGCAGGGGCATTTTCCCCGGGAAAAAGTGCGTCTTATGGGGCGAAAAATATGGTAAATACATTTATTAAAACAATACAAAGTTTACAGTCCATTATTTTCTACTACGTATATATTTATATACATGAACTATAAATATACAGTATATATTTATACATATATATATATATATATATATATATATATACGGGGGCGTGGCCTAGACTGGGAGCGCAATGGCTCACCAAAAACTTGGCAACCATCAACCCCTGTAAGACCCCACTCCACAAAAGATGCCTAAGAGGGGTAAGAAAGAAGCTCCTAAGCTTCTTACAGCTTTTTTTCCGACGGCGAACAATGGTGCTCGCGATCCCGCCACCGCGAGACAGGCCGCTCCCGATGGAGACGAGCCGCAACAAGAGAGGACGGAGAAAGCACAGCTCAGTCCCACAGAACAATGCGGTACCTCTTCTCCCATAAGGTCAGATCATAGTTAAGGGGAACAAAGCCCGGGATCCTCTCCTTGCTCTTCATCCGTGAGGGCCCCTGCTACGGGGCATAAAAGGAGCAGCAGACGTGCCAACAGTCCACCATATTCTCAGCTAGAGTCACAGGAGTCCAGATTTGCTGTATTGCAAGACTCACCTACCCCTGCCTCGGCCACCGCCAGCCCTATCAAACAGAAAGCACGATGGGAGACTACATTATCCTTCTCTGCTGTGACAGATAATCAGGAGGGGGCCTCTGTTGAAATGCAGGAGGATGAACTCACCTTCACTACTACTAATCAGGCTGCCACCGAGGCCTTCCCGATAAACGCCATGAGAGCGTTAAGGCAATCTATCCAAAAAGACATTACACAAGCACTCACCAACATCTCAGCCACTGTAGATGGCTTGGGAGAACGTATTGACCATATACTGTAGAAACAAAATTGGGGGAATTCTCCTCGGCACACAACAAACTAGTTGATGCTCACAATACCCTATCAGGGGAAATGGAGGTCATGAAATCCAAAATGGCGGACCTAAACGACCGCAACTGCTGCAACAATGTAAAATTCTGCAGCATTCCAAAATCCGTATCACCAGACAACTTGGCCAAATTCCTCCAGAAACTGATCATCACTACACTCCTCCATGCTACATATACGGATGTACAGGTGAAACTTGAAAAATTAGAATATTTTGCAAAAGTCCATTTATTTCAGTAATGCAAATTAAAAGGAATTGCATTAATGCAGCTTAAATCACAAATGCTTAGCCTAAACATTCCATCTACAGTCAAAAGTGAAATCTCGTCTAATACTCAATTCCCCTGGGCTGAACACTCAGTCACATATGCAGCGTCCCACTAGCTTATGTGGGAACTGCAAAAGCTTGTTTCTGTCATCTGTAATTTCATGCTGCATTGTATTATCATGTGAAATCCCTTTTTACCAGTCTGTCAGGTGCACCACATGCATCTCACCACTAGATGGGGGTAGCACCACCGTATATATAGTGCAGTTCAGGCCTAGTTAGGAAGTTGAGTCAGTTGAGAGAAGAAGTAGGAGATGAAGGAGTGAGAGTGCAGCTGCTAGCTGTGTTTAATGCAAGGCAATTCAAGGGAAACAGAGTGGATATAAACACAAAGGACAACAGCCATTTATTCAGGCTTTAAGGACCTTTGGATCCAAGGTGAAGGACTTACTAGCTTCTGGCAGCCTCACCATTAAAGAGCTGGAGAAACAGAAACAGATTAAGGAGCTGTGAGGCAGTGACAGGCCTCACGGCGGCTAGGGGAGAGATATGGCAGGAGTTTCCATTTCTTCGCTGTCAATCAGCAGGTCAGAGGCCGCACTAGGTGGAACAATCAGTCTGGGATAAGAGCCCAGTCCAGACTGTTAGGAGGAGGAAGAGTCTGTGTGCAGCAGAGGCCTGGGAAGGCTCTGTACAAGTGGGCTCAGCCGAGCTGGCTGAGGGGCCACGGGGCTAGGTGTTAGCCTGAACTTTGGGGGACTCCGCGAGGTCTTGGAATCGACGGTCGCTAGGCCAGAGTCAGGAGGACTTCTGGGCCACAATCCCCCAAAAGGTACTGGACTTTGTTACAGCCTGGAAGTGCTGGATTGTTAGGCTGGGAAAAGCCGCATGTTCTTCCTGTGTGTGAACGGGGCTTTCAGTGAAGTAGGGAGTCCTCATGTTTAGTTAGAGCCCAGCTGGGCAGGTGTTTTATTTGTATTGTTTGTTTTGGTTTTGCTGAGGTGCCAAATAAAAGCAATGTTTGGCCCCTTATCCTGTGGTCGATGAAGATCATTGTGAGAATAACCCCCGAATAAGAGACGATCCTTTACATATGGTGGAGGATGCGCCCAATAACAACAGCAGGTTGCTAGGGGCAACGACCTGACGGAAAATAGTAGATGCTGCTGAATGTTGCCAAGGAATTGCTGTGTTGCTGTGCAGTGATTTAAAGGGCCGGAAGCCTGCTTGTTCGCTGGAGCAGGTGCTGCTGGAAAACTGCTGGTTAATCTGGACCTTTTTTTTTCTGAGGTGAAAGCTGTGCAGGGATTTAAAGGGCACAGTAAATGAAACTGATGATTGGGGGGATCCCGCTGGGGGTTATACTAGACTCCCGCCAACAAATGTCTCAGGTCCTGCCCGAAATTCTGGACTTTGTAACAAGAGGGCCAGAGACAACAACTAAGGTGTCACTTACCTTTATAACAGACTATGGTCCTGTGCAATGGGAGCTCTTAAAATGTGAGACCCTGGAAGTGGAGTTTGTGCTTGGCAAAGACTTCCCATTATTTTGGCAGCTGTGGAGCGGAGAAAATGCTACAAATTGTGTACCTGGAGAATCTGATGAACAGCAGATATGTGCCGTTGCCAAGGGAAGACAAAGAGGTGGAGAGCGGTGCGGTTCTCAGGAGTGCATATCTTCTCTGCGACTGGGTCCTAGAGAGGAAGTGCGGAGGTGCAGTAAAGCTGTTGCTAGGAGCAACCACAACCTTGATGAGTCCGCGGGAGAGAATGTCACTGCTTTACCGGAATGGTTGATTACAAGGGGTAAGATTGTTCCAGTAATTACTTGTATAGCTGACAAAGTGACAGTGAGCTCAGCTCTGGAGGGTGGGCATGTTAATGACCCGTGCCCTGGTACCTCCGAAGCCGTGAACTGGGGTGTGAGCCGGCGGCAATTGCTACCTGCCGAGTCGGGAGGTGTTGAGACACCGGAAATAGAGACTGCTAAACAAATGTGTGACATTATGGTAAAGGATAGTGCAGTCCAAGTGTTGGTGGACACCGAAAGCCAGGTGAGCCTGGTACATGCCAGTTTGGTAGCTGGGGACTATGCGAGGAAGCTGCACAATGGTTTAAGTGATATGACCATTGAAAACAATGGTGCCAAGTTTGCGGATAGGCATAATGGCAATGTGAACAAAATATATATAAAATATATAAAACAGCCTTTTGTACGTTGCCTTTTTGGTGCGTCGAGAGTTCCAATAGTGAAGTGGGCAATGTTCACATCTATAGATGCGTTTTCTTTAAGTGGACCGCGCTGCACCAGGACAGAGCTGAAAATATCCTCCCTTCCAGATCTCACAGGAATTTCCTGGACATGGGTAAGCAGTCAGTTCACTCAAATTCACCTTTTCTCCAGGAGGATCTGGAAGGGAGGATATTTTCAGCTCTGTCCTGGTGCAGCGCGGTCCACTTAAAGATAATGGCAATGTGGATACTAGTGAAAAATATATGCGGCATAAAAATGCCGATTGATGTTGAGAGCTCACAGCTGAGTAAACCCACTGTAGTGAATGTGCAGGAAACTGTGGCAATGCTGAGGGGTGTACCACACTTACCAGAGGTGGATGAAGAGTCTCCACAGGTTTCTATGATTAATAAAATGTCCCATGTGGGGATTGACTCATGGGTGCCCCTAGAGGTCAGGGTTAATAATGACACGAGCACTATAAGTGGCGTATGTGCCGTGACAGTTAGCAACTCTGAGAGTGAGGCTACCATGTCAAGACCCAGCAAAACTAAAGTGGTTACTAGTAGCGACCAGATGACAGTTATATCTGACGAGACGAGAGTTCAGTCGGGTGACAGCCTAGTGACTGAAGCTCATATCCAGACAGTTGTTGATGACCTGACAGTACAGCTACAAACTTGAAGATGTTTTCGCTCGCTCTGCACAGTCCCTAGATACACTAGAGATGGGGCTAGCGGTTCTCGCAGAGCAACTGCAGGAATCTCCAGAGGAGTCACAGAATGAACTGAAGGAACTAGAGTCACTAATAGAAGCGGAAATTCTCCAACTTCAAGAGGAACTTGCAGCTTCTGAGCGATCCAGACTTCATGCAGAGCAAGAAATAGATGTGCTGGCTGATGAGGTTCTAAACAGCGCCTCAGAAAAATCTGCTCTCTTGGAGGAGAAAATACATTTGGAAGCCAGGATGGCTCAACTTGATCAAGAGTTGCATGATTGGATGGTAGACCTGGACCACCAGAAACAAATTGTGTCTAAATTGGAGAAGAAACAGAAGATGTTGGACAAGATCCTGGCTGAAGAGAAAACCACCTCGGCCAGATATGCCGAAGAATGTGACCAAGCGGAGACTGATGCTCGAGAGAAGGCCACCAAAGCCCTCTCCTTGGCCAGAGCTCTTGAAGAAGTACTTGAGGAGCGAGATGAATTTGAAGTCCTCAGGTGCTCCGCGAGGTCTTGGAATCGATGGTCGCTAGGCCAGAGTCAGGAGGACTTCTGGGCCACAATCCCCCAAAAGGTACTGGACTTTGTTACAGCCTGGAAGTGCTGGTTTGTTAGGCTGGGAAAAGCCGCATTTTCTTCCCGTGTGTGAACGGGGCTTTCAGTGAAGTAGGGAGTCCTCATGTTTAGTTAGAGCCCAGCTGGGCAGGTGTTTTATTTGTATTGTTTGTTTTGGTTTTGCTGAGGTGCCAAATAAAAGCAATGTTTGGCCCCTAACCCTGTGGTCGATGAAGATCATTGTGAGAATGACCCCCGAATAAGAGACGATCCCTTACAGAGCTGAATACTAAAGTACTAAACTGAACTTAACTCCTTGTCAGTACATTGCTGCCACTTGCTGGTGAACATGTAAATTATAGCAATATACATTTAACAAGGTTTACAATGCACATTTGTGAGGATATAATGTAAAGTCATATGAGATGACAAGGTTAATGCTCTTAGGAGATTGTAGCGGGGTAAAAGAGTTTAGTAACACAACTCTGGGGTGTTACACACTTCAGAATTCATCCTGCTGCTTTTGTCAGCAGTCAAATCATCAATAAATATAAGAGAACTAGTTCCATTGGCAGCCATACATGCCCACGCCATGACACTACCACCACCATGCTTCACTGATGAGGTGGTATGCTTAGGATCATGAGCAGTTCCTTTCCTTTTCCATACTCTTCTCTTCCCATCACTCTGGTACAAGTTGTATGTGTAGAAAGACCAGCACTCCATTTTGCTGAGCTGAAAACTTCTTTATTCGTCACATGGGTGACGAATAAAGAAGTTTTCAGCTCAGCAAAACGGAGTGCTGGTCTTTCTACACATATTACTAGAGGGATCCGACCTACTGACCGCGCACCCGGACCTTACCAGAGCGCAGTGCCGTCCAATTGTTTGTTTCAATATATCTGGTACAAGTTAATCTTGGTCTCATCTGTCCATAGGATGTTGTTCCAGAACTGGGAAGGCTTTTTTAGATGTTGTTTGGCAAACTCTAATCTGGCCTTCCTGTTTTTGAGGCTCACCAATGGTTTACATCTTGTGGTGAACCCTCTGTATTCACTCTGGTGAAGTCTTCTCTTGATTGTTGACTTTGACACACATACACCTACCTCCTGGAGAGTGTTCTTGATCTGGCCAACTGTTGTGAAGGGTGTTTTCTTCACCAGGGAAATAATTATTTGGTCAGCCACCACAGTTGTTTTCCGTGGTCTTCCGGGTCTTTTGATGTTGCTGAGCTCACCGGTGCGTTTCTTCTTTTTAAGAATATTCCAAACAGTTGTTTTGGCCACGCCTAATGTTTTTGCTATCTCTCTGATGTTTTTTTTTTTTTTTAGCCTAATGATGGCTTGCTTCACTGATAGTGACAGCTCTTTGGATCTCATCTTGAGAGTTGACAGCAACATATTCCAAATGCAAATAGCACACTTGAAATGAACTCTGGACCCTTTATCTGCTCATTGTAATTGAGATAACGAGGGAATAACACACACCTAGCCATGGGACAGCTGAGAAGCCAATTGTCCCATTACTTTTGGTCCCTTAACAAGTGGGAGGCACATATGCAAACTGTTGTAATTCCTACACCGTTCACCTGATTTGGATGTAAATACACTCAAATTAAAGCTGACATTCTGCAGTTAAAGCACATCTTGTTTGTTTCATTTCAAATCCATTGTGGTGGTGTATAGAGCCAAAAATGTTAGAATTGTGTTGATGTCCCAAGATTTATGGACCTGACTGTATATCTAAAAAGCCACCAAAGGGCACTCACATTTGTCTTCCAAGACCTGCACTGACACTATAGCTCTTAATTAGGGAAAAAACCTTTTACCAAGTGATACCTTGGAACTGAACCCGAGTTCCGTAAAAGATTTTTTTACAGGGGCGTGGCCTGACCGGGTATGTGAGCAGATGTGCGGCTCAGAGCTCCCGGCTAATTTTCCTGCATACATCCTCATTACCTGCTACGGTAGTGGTCACCCTGCACTACCGGCGAGTGGACGTGTTCCCCCTGACATCTATCATCTTTTTGCGGCGAGATGACCCGTCAGAGGGCCAAGGAGAAGGATGGAAAGGAGTATGGCGACGCTACTCCGGTAAAACAAAATGGCGCCACGCACGCTGCAAAGCTTTCAGATGTAGCGGCGTGGCTGGAGAAATTCGCCCGCTCGTCGGCTCCACAAGCAACCACACTGGAGACGGAGGCTATTGAAGAGGTGGACTCCCTGGGCGCATCTGGAACCAATGCTCCTGGTCTGATGTCGGAGGTGGAAAGGGAGGGTAGTGCTGCACAGGACAGTGGGATATCCCTGGAGGCAGAGCCCACCATTAAAGATGTATATGCAGCGGTGGCACAGAGTAACATGGCACTCACTTCATTAAACACTCACATGGGGGGCCTCAAAGAGGACATTCTGCTCATACGACAAGATATGAGACAAATAAAGGAGCGTGTTGGCGAAATGGAGGGCCGTGTCAGTGCTATGAAGGATCAAATGCCGCCAGTAAAAAGGGATTTGCAGCGTGTAATACATAATGTCACACTGCTCATTTCTAAATCGGATGACCTTGAAAACAGGTTACGACGCAATAATGTACGAATAATTGGGGTGCTTGAGCGTACAGAAGGAGCGGATGCTGTGTTGTTCTTTGAGAAATGGCTTGCTGACAAAATTTGGAGAGATAATCTTTCTCAGTTTTTTTGCTATTGAGTGGGCTCATAGTGTACCATTCCGCCTACCACCACCGGGGGCGCTGCCGAGGCCTATTCTGATTAAAATCTTGCATTTTAGAGATCGTGATGCCATCTTAAGAGGAGCAAGAGACAGTGCGGATCTTACTATAAATGGAAATCTTATCTCGCTGTTCCCTGACTTCTCTGCAGAAGTCCAAAAGAAGAGAGCACGCTTCCTAGACGTCAAGAAAAGATTGAGAGTTTTACAACTTCCCTACTCAATGATCTATCCTGCTAGACTGAGAGTGGTGGCGAAAGAGAAGACGCACATGTTTGATACTCCGGACGCGGCGTGCCAATGGTTGAATATGTATGAGGAAGACCTACGTGGCAACACCTGAAAATATGCCGTATCCTTAAAAGTAACTGACGGATGTCTAATTCAGTGAGGACTATGGAGCCCTATAGTCTTCCTTTATAATATATACTGTTGCTGAGTTCAGTTTGTTATATGTGGGGGGAAGTTAGGTCGGGGGTGTCCTCTCGTCTGGGGGCTCCCCCTCCATTCTTATTTTGAACGGTGTGGGGTTGTCCTGCACTGTAGCGGGTTAAAATATTTAGGGAGGCCGGTTTTATAGCCGAGTAGTTCTACTGAGATAGTTACATTGTTCATACTAGTGATCTGCTCTTACATTACAGATTCAGGTATTTTTTTTGTACCCCAGTTCCCCCGCAGTTGAGGGATATGTCTAACTTATGTTTTAGTTTATGTGTGTGGGGGGGGGGGGGGAGGGGCGGGTATGGGAGGGAAGTTGAGACAGAATGTATGCTTATTATTATGCTACACGGTGGTAAGCGGCAGCAGGCACCTACTTTTCTGGATTTGGTTTGATGATGGGTACCCTTAGGTTCATTGCCTGGAATGTGAGGAAAATGGGCCAGACTTCGAAGCGTCATGCGATCTTCCATGCTCTGCAAACATATCAGCCGGCAATTCTTTGCCTATCTGAAACGCATCTTACAGCTGACAAAACTCATCTGATACACAGAGCATGGATGGCGCATGAATTTCATTCTACCTATTCTATTCATGCGTGTGGTGTTAGTATTTTAATACATAGATCTGTTACTTTTGAAGCCAGAGACACGTGCATTGACAAGAATGGAAGATTTATATGTGTAGACTGTTCTATTTTTCATTTTAGATTGATTCTGGTGGCAGTATACATTCCCCCACCATACTCCAGTGAAGTTATGACAAAAATACCAATGTTTACAGCCAAGCTTCCAGGTGTCCCTGTACCAATGGTGGGAGACTTTAATATGCACATTTATAAGTCTTTGGACAGGTTCACTCCAAATGCTAATGTACTAGGCCCCTCACCCTCAGCATTGGCTAGATTGATATCAGATCTATGGAGGGCCAAGCATCGGGAAGACAGACAATATTCTTGCTACTATTCTTCACATAATCCCTATCTAGAATTGACCTGGTGCTTGGTTCCCTGTCCTTATTAGAATTTGTCCAATAGATCTTTTATCTTCCTTAGATTGTATTTGACCACTCTCCCATCCTGGCGCAATTAAAGTTAGGAAACTTGGGGCAAAATGCAAGACCTATTTGGCATTTGAATTCATTCTGGCTCCAGCTAGTGGATACTTGGCGGTACCATTCCTAATGCACTGGGAGAATTTTTTAGCACCAATATTGGAACTGCCACTATACCAATAATATGGGATACAATGAAGGCTTATATAAGAGGTGTTTATATTAAGGGCATTAGCGTCCACAAGACAAAATGTAGGGCTCTCTCTGTAGAGTTGTCTAATAGAGTTTTGGCCACTGAATCCAAATATATATTAAATCCAACGCAGGAAAACGCAGCTAATTGGAAGGCGGTGCAGGGGCTGTTGAAGGAACATCTAATAGAAACAGCCGTGAATAAAAGTTATTTTAGGACTCAGAGGTACTTTATGGAAGGTGAGAGTGCTGGTCATTTATTAGCCACGGTTATTAAAGCACAATCTGGTCCCTCTTGTGTAGCCTCCATTAGGGATATACATGGGAACCTCAATAGTGAGGATAAAGATATTTTGGGGGTATTCCATGCTCACTTCAAGGATGTCTATTGGTCGAAAATTACAATTGGTCCGATAGATAGAGGTATCTAATGGATATTTCCTTGCCCATTTTATCTATGGAGGATAGGGAGATGATAGATGGCGACATCCAGCTGGAGGAACTTGAGCTGACGTTGAGATCGTTTCCTAATGAAAAGCCACCTGGGGGGATGGCTTGCCGGTGGAATTTTACAAGAAACACCAGGAGCTGCTTCTTCCGCACCTGCGTAATGTTTTTATGGACTCATATCGGGCAGGTATTTTACCTAGTTCGATGAGGCGATTGTGGTAGTGCTTCCAAAACCAGGCAAGGATCCTACACAAGTGGAGTCTTATCGTCCTATTTCACTGTTAACAGCAGACGTAAAAGTATTGGCCAAGGTTCTAGCCAATAGATTATTAAATGTTATCAGTACTATTATCCATGAAGACCAATCTGGCTTCATGCCTGGAAAATCCACATCCCTAAATCTTAGACGCCTGTTTCTGAATCTCCAGTTGGATGAAGGAAGGGGGGGGGGGGGGAAGATAGTGGTATCTGTGATCTCAATCGATGCTGCCAAGGCTTTTGATAGCATCGAGTGGGATTACCTTTGGGCAGTATTGTCTAAAATGGGATTCATAAGGTTTCATAAGATGGATGCAGCTGCTGTATAACCAACCTAGATGTCGGGATTCGAACCTGTGACCAGCCACATCCCAGGCGGTAGCCCTGCTTACTAGGCTACCGTCCTCTCTGGACATTCCTCCCTGAAGCCTATTAGTTAACCTCAGTCTTGCCAAGCCTTGCTCATTACCCTTGATTCCCCACACCTGGTACTTCCCTATATAAGTCCAGCCCCTTTCACTCCAGTTTGCTGATTATTGAGCTCCTGAGCCTTGATCAAGCTTCTCCTCATCTGCTGCTCTTGTTACTATTGAAAGTCCACTGCTGACCAGGAATTGCCTACCGACTACTCTTCTGCTTGTCCCTACCTACTGAACTGCTACCACCGTTGCCATCCGGATTGTCTGACTACGCTTACTGCCGCCTGCCCTGACCCACCGCCTGCCTACCGACTACGCCTCTGCCAGACTTCCTGCACCTACTACCTGCCTGCGGTCCTTGCCACTGGGCTCCACTCCTACCTCCAGCCAGCGGTCCTCTGACTCAGGTGAGCCTGTAGGACTGTTACAGAATAATCAGCCAAAACTATGGAGTCCGCAATGGCCACTCTGCGTAAGCAGGTCTCCGAACTTCAAGAATTTGGTACTACATATCAGGAGAAATTTGCCCAGCTCCAAGGCGTAGTCCAAAGCCAACAGAGGGAGATTATTGAACTACAGAGGCAACTCCTGGACGTCCGCGGCGCGCCCGCAGACACCCGCATGCCACTCCCATCAAGATTCAGCGGCGACAGACGCCAGTATCGGGGGTTTCTAAACCAATGCCGCATCTATTTTCAGATGTACCCGGCCCCCTTCACCACCGAGAAAAAGAAGGTGCTATTCGTGGTCAATCTCCTGACGGATGAAGCATTGGAATGGGCATCACCATACGTGGAGACTAACAGTCAGCTCCTGGACAACCTAAACAACTTCATCACCTCCATGAGCCAAGTCTTCGATGACCCCAACCGCTGTGCGACAGCCGAGGCGCGACTACATGGTCTGCGGCAAGGGAGACGCTCCGTCGCCGAATACACCGCCGAGTTTCGCCGTTGGGTCACGGACACCACCTGGAACCCAGCGGCACAGAGAAGCCAATTCCGGCGAGGCCTGTCAGAATTAATAAAGGACGAACTCGCCAGAGTTGAGGCCCCGGACGATCTGGATGACTTCATTCAGTTATGCATCCGGATAGATCAAAGACTCTCCGAGAGGAAGAAAGAGACTCTGGTCCTCGGACCACAGACCCACTTACTCCTTCTCTTCCACCGCCCAGCGCGACCCCCAGTCAGTAACTGAACCTATGCAGGTCGACGCTCTACGTAGGTCTCTATCCACAGCTGAGAAGGAGAGAAGGCTGGCCGAAAACCTCTGCCTCTACTGTGGGGAGCCGGGTCATTTTGCCATCAAATGTCCTCATAAGATCCGAAAGACTATTGCCGTCACGGAGCTAAAGGAGCAACCACAAACTCCAACCCCGCCAGCAGCCCCTGAAAATAACAACACGGCGGCTCATGGATACCAATTCATCATCCCCATCCTCATCGACATTGAGGGGCGACAACTCCCCTGTTCAGCGATGTTAGACTCCGGGGCGGGAGGCAACTTCATGGACCTAACCTTCGCCCGCGAAAAGAACATTCCACGGACAATCAAGGCAGCCCCCGTTGACCTGGAAACCGTCGACGGATCCCCACTCTCCTCGGGGCCGGCCACTCACGAGACCACCGAACTACAACTTCTCATAGAACCAGATCACCGTGAAAAGATCCACTTCTCTCTGATCGCTTCCCCGAAGTTCCCAGTGATCTTGGGCATCCCATGGTTGGCCACCCACAACCCCTTGGTGGACTGGGAAACCCGCTGCATACGATTCCCATCCGAGTTCTGCATGCTAAATTGCTCCCACAAACCCGTCCTTCCACCCGAAGACACCACCATCTCTAAACTATCCGTCAAGGATCTGCTACCCCCTCAATACCGCGAGTTCCAGGATGTCTGCGACAAGAAAAACGCAGACAAGCTGCCACCACACCGACCCTACGACTGCCCTATAGAACTGTTGCCCGGGGCCGAAATACCCTTTGGCAGTATCTACTCCCTCTCAGAGCCTGAACTCAAGGCTCTGAAAGAGTACCTGGACGAGGACCTGAGGAAGGGGTTCATCCGGCCCTCCATCTCCCCCGCGGGAGCCCCCTTTTTCTTCGTAGAGAAAAAAGACTCCTCCTTGCGTCCCTGCATAGACTACAGAAAGCTTAATGACATAACCGTAAAAAACCGGTACCCGCTCCCACTGATTTCCGAACTCCTTGAGAGACTCCGGGAAGCGAAGATCTTCACCAAACTCGACCTTCGGGGGGCCTACAACCTCGTCCGAATCCGCCCTGGGGACGAATGGAAGACCGCCTTCCGGACACGTTATGGTCATTTCGAGTACCTGGTCATGCCTTTCGGACTCTGCAATGCTCCCGCCACCTTCCAGCACTTCATTAACGACGTCCTCAGGGACATGCTGGATCTGTTTGTAGTTGTTTACCTGGACGACATCTTGATCTTCTCTGAAGACCTCTAGCAGCACCGCGAACACGTCCGCAGGGTACTGCAGAGACTCAGACAGAACTCTCTCTATATCAAGCTAGAGAAATGCGAGTTTGAGCAAACCACCACTCAGTTCCTCGGATACATCATCTCCCCAGAGGGCCTAAGTATGGACCCGGGGAAGGTCCAAGCTGTGATGAACTGGCCCGTTCCGAAAAACGAGAAGGAGATACAAAGAATTATTGGCTTCGCCAACTTCTATCGGAAGTTTATCCGGAACTTCTCCAAGGTCATAGCACCAATCACCCAACTCACCAAGAAGGCAGTCCCCTTCTCCTGGACACCCGAGGCCCAGGAGGCCTTCACCAAGTTGAAACTCCTCTTCACTTCTGCCCCAATCCTAATCCACCCGAACCCCGAGCTCCCATTTACAGTCGAAGTGGATGCATCAGACTCTGCGGTGGGGGCAGTTTTGTCACAACGGACAGGGGAGAGGATGCTATTACACCCGTGCGCATATTTCTCCCGCCAGATGTCCCCCTCCGAGAAGAACTATGACATCGGGAACAAAGAACTACTGGCGATCAAGGATGCCTTCTCCGAGTGGAGACACCTGCTGGAGGGAGCCACCAACCCCATAATCGTACTAACTGACCACAAGAACCTCGAGTTCATCTGCAGCGCTAAGAGACTCTCAGCCAGACAGGCCAGATGGAGCCTATTCTTTTCCCGCTTCAACTATCTCATCACCTATCGCCCTGGATCAAAAAACGGCAAGGCTGACGCCCTCTCCAGAATGTTTTCCGAGCCCTCACAGAGTAACAAGGGCCAAAATAACATCTTACCCGAGAGAAGGGTCGTAGGGGCCATCTACTCTAAAGAACTCCTGGGCACAATCAAAGAAGGATATGAAAATGACCCCTTCCTCTCCCACCCCACAGGCAATGTCAGCCTTACGTTTAAGAACGGTCATTGGTTTCATCAGGACCTACAACTATATGTACCAGAAATCGCACGGCTCGAAGTGCTCAAACTCAACCATGACTCCAAGGTGGCCGGTCATTTTGGCACAAGAAAGACCCAGGAGCTTCTCTCCCGCTCCTTCTGGTGGCCAACATACAAGGAGGACATCAAGAGGTACATCTCCTCGTGCACGGTCTGTGCCCGCAATAAGACTCCTCGTTCCTCTCCCGTGGGTCTGTTACAACCCCTCCCGATTCCCTCCCGCCCCTGGGGCTCGATCTCCATGGACTTTGTGGTAGACCTTCCTCCTTCAAAAGGGATGAACACCATCCTGGTCGTGGTCGACCGTCTCACCAAGATGGCCCATTTCATCCCCTACAAAGGCCTACCCACAGCCAAACAGACGGCCGATCTTATTCTCAGAGAGGTCTTCAGGCTGCATGGGATCCCGGACGACGTGGTCTCCGACCGAGGCGTACAATTTGCCTCAAAGTTCTGGAAGAACTTCTGCCCGGCGCTCGGGGTTAAAGTGAACCTGTCCTCTGCTTTCCACCCTCAGTCAAACGGGCAGACGGAGAGAACTAATCAGACCCTAGAGCAATACCTACGCTGTTTCAGCTCCCACCTGCAGGATGACTGGCTGGATCATCTCCCCACGGCCGAGTTCGCCTACAACAATGCTGAGCACAGCTCAACCAAGCACAGCCCCTTCTTTGCTAACACAGGCTCGCACCCGGTGTTCATTCCCCACCTACCCGTCGCCTCCACCCTCCCAGCAGTGGCCGAACGCCTAACAACCCTACAGGAGGCACAAAAGAACATTATAGACAACCTCCAGCTTGCCCAGAGGCGCTTTAAACAGGGAGCAGACAGACGTCGCAAACCCACCCCGGGCTTCCATGTGGGAGACAAGGTGTGGCTGTCCACCAGGAACCTCAGATTGAAGGTCCCCTCCAAAAAATTTGCCCAAAGATACATGGGTCCGTTCCGGATCACCACACAAATCAACGAGGTCACTTTCCGGCTCGACCTTCCGGACTCCATTAGGGTGCACCCTGTCTTCCATTGCTCTCTCCTCAAGCCATACGTGGAGAACACCTTCACAGGCCGCCACTCTCCCCCTCCACCACCCGTGAGGGTACAGGGTGAAGAAGAATACGTTGTCGCAAAGATTCTCGACTCCAGGATCCACCGGGGAAGACTACAATACCTAATTGGGTGGGAGGGTTACCCTCCTGAGGATAACTCCTGGGAGCGAGAAGAAAATGTCCACGCCCCCAGACTGGTAAAAGAGTTCCACCAACGGCACCCCGGTAAGCCTGCCCCTGCGGTGCCCGGAGGTCACCTTGGAAGGGGGGGAGTACTGTCGGGATTCGAACCCGTGACCAGCCACATCCCAGGCGGTAGCCCTGCTTACTAGGCTACCGTCCTCTCTGGACATTCCTCTCTGAAGCCTATTAGTTAACCTCAGTCTTGCCAAGCCTTGCTCATTACCCTTGATTCCCCACACCTGGTACTTCCCTATATAAGTCCAGCCCCTTGCACTCCAGTTTGCTGATTATTGAGCTCCTGAGCCTTGATCAAGCTTCTCTTCATCTGCTGCTCTTGTTACTATTGAATGTCCACTGCTGACCAGGAATTGCCTACCGACTACTCTTCTGCTTGTCCCTACCTACTGAACTGCTACCACCGTTGCCATCCGGATTGTCTGACTACGCTTACTGCCGCCTGCCCTGACCCACCGCCTGCCTACCGACTACGCCTCTGCCAGACTTCCTGCACCTACTACCTGCCTGCGGTCCTTGCCACTGGGCTCCACTCCTACCTCCAGCCAGCGGTCCTCTGACTCAGGTGAGCCTGTAGGACTGTTACACTAGAGCTAGGATTAGAGTAGGGTTGTTTCGGGTATCGAATTTTCGATAACCAATCGATAATTTTGTCCCGGTATCAATACGATACCAGGATTTGCCTTTTATCGATACTAGGCTGTGCTAGTGCACAGCCCAGTATCAGAGAACATGGATCGCGCTGCTCTCAGCACGGCCATGTTCCCTCAGCAGCACAGGGAGAAGGAAGCAGTCGCTCGCTCCCCCCCTGTGCCGCTGCCACCAAAGGGAGCAAAGAGGAGGGGAGGGCGCACTGCGCCACCAATGATAACTAACGTTTAATACATTACAAATACAGGCGGCAGAAACACATTTCCGGCACTTGACCTCTGACAGGGCGCTGCGATCCGTGGCAATTAACCCCTCAGGTTCCACACCTGAGGTGTTAACTGCTGCTGATCGCAGCTCCCTGTCAAAGGTCGGGTGCCGGCAATGTGTTTCTGCCACCGGCTGTATTTGTATTAAACGTTACTCATCATTGGTGGTGCAGTGCGCCCCCCCCCCCAGTATTAAGATCATTGGTGGCAGTGGCCACAGAGTCCCCTCACCTCCTCTCATTAGTGGCAGTGGCAGCTTCTGATCGGAGCCCCAGCAGCAGTGTAAGCCTGAGGCTCCGATCGGTTACCATGGCAGCCAGGACACTACGGAAGCCCTGGCTGCCATGGTAATCTCCCTGCTGCTGTGTGCACTATGCACAGGGCAGCAGGGAGAGTGTGAAGTCCTATTCACCCTGATAGAGCTCTATTAGGGTGATTAGGACAAGGGATTAAAAGATCCCAGGTTCTAGCCCCTAAGGGGGAAATAGTTATTAAATAAAAAGTAAAAAAATAAAAAAAGTTAAAAAAATAAATAAAATATTAAGCATAAATCACCCCCTTTCCTAATTTTACATATAAAATATATAAACAATAAATAATTAAACATATTACATATCGCCATGTCCAAAAAGTCCGAACTATTAAAATATTTAAAAAATTGCAGTGAATGCCGTAAAATAAAAATAAAAAAACGCGCGATTCGCCATTTTTTTTAGTCACCTTGTCCCCCCAAAAAATAGGATAGGACTGTTTGATTATGGGCCGGACGTTCCATAAAATGCGGATTGCACGCAGCTTTTTTTTGCGTTTTTTTTTTTTGCGTGGTATTAAATGGTATTGAGTATCGCAATACTTTTTTATGGTATCGAAACCGAATGAAAATTTTGGTATCGAAACAACCCTAGATTAGAGTAAATGGAGGGATTTCTCCGGCACTGGCACTAGAAAGGGGGACAAGGCACTATTTGCTATAGCAATCGAACCTTTGGCTTGCCTTCTTAGAGCTACACCGATTTTCCGGGGCCTTAGAAGGGGGGATTTGGAGGCGCGTGTGTTGCTGTATGCAGATGATATGCTGCTATATGAAGGTGAACTGGTCTCCTCCATTGAGCCTATTATCTCACTCATATCTGAATTTGGCAGGCAGTCTGGTTTGCTTATTAACTGGAATAAGTCGGTGATACTCCCATTGTCCCCGGTCCCGGAGAGTCTCTGTCTTGCTTATACTAAACTCAGGGTAGTATCCTCATTCAAATATCTAGGAGTAGACATCTCCATAAATCCACATAATTACATACCTGATAACATATTGCCTTTACTAATTAAATTTAGAACCAAGGCTGCTTTATGGCATAAATTGCCCATATCCCTAGTGTGTAGGGGTAATCTGATTAAAAAGGTGCTGATGCCGCAACTCTTATATATGCTTCATAACTCTCCAGTATGGATCCCTGCACATTATTATTACAAAATACAGCAAATATTTTGGTTCCTGTTGTGGAAGGATAAGAGAAGCAGAATTAAATATGAAACTTTGCAGAGGGCCAAGGATGCGGGTGGTTTGGCTTTACCTAACCCCTTACTATATTTTGTTTCAGCTCAGCTACAACACTTTAAGGGATGGAATATGGCGGGGGGAGTGGGGAGAGGAGGTAGGCTAGTTGCATGGGCAGCGTGTTGTTATTCGCCATTAGCAGTCCTGGAGTGGGATGTAGTCCCTAAGTTTAAATCCGCTCCAATTTTGGAGCTTATGAGGAAGGTGTGGACTAAAGCTAGAGCTATTTTGGGTATCTCAGGACTGTTGAATATTTCTCCCATCTGGAATAATCCTCTTTTATCTGAATTATCTCAATTAAAGGGGTTCATGCAATGGGGAAGGAATGGGATTTGGATTATTGGCCACTTATACTCCCGGGGAATTCTAAAGCAGTTTCGGCAGCTGTGTTCTGAGTTTGGCCTACCCTCCACGCATTTCTATAAATATTTGCAGTTGAGGCATGCATTGTATGCGCAGTCCAAACTCTCCTCACTACAGTACACGACTAATCAGACGCTTGATGTTGTGGTGGCAACAGGGTCTGTAAAAGGAGCCATCTCAAAAGTTTATCTTTCATTGCATGATGTATACTTGAAGAAATTCACGATTCAGATTAAAGCACAATGGGAGAAAGATGTGGGAACAATTACTGACACCCAGTGGGAAGACACGCTTGCATTAACCCCAAATGTATCTCCTAGTGAAGCAGCTAGGCTATCGCAGCTGTTTATGTTACATAGAGTTATATAAAACCCAGACATTCCTCTTTAAAATTGGGTATAGAACTGACTCCTGTTGTCCGAAGTGTGGGGAGGCAGGGGCTGACTTACTATATATGCTGTGGAGCTGTGATAGTCTGAGAGTATACTGGCATGATATTGTACAATTAATAAATAGGGTATATAGCGCTAACTTTTCCCGTGATTCCAAAATGTGTCTGCTTGGTATCTTTGAGGCGGATAGCTTACAGCCGCTGATTATTACAGGTATTAACAGAATGCTATACCACGCACGTAAAACTTTGGCAGCAAAGTGGATCCAGCCGCTTCCTCCAACCATAGCAGAGTTCATTGCTAGGCTGAACGTAGTGATTTGATTGGAAAGAGGGGGTGTATCTTAAACTAAATTGTATTTCAAAATTTGAGAGTATTTGGGGTCTCTAGATAGATAGATAGATAGATAGATAGATAGATGCAAAGTATGTAGTCCTTGGCTGGCTCTTAATAGAGGCATAATACGCTAACATCAAAGGGGCTGCCTGGGTGAAAATATGGGTATGTCCGGGTTCAGCTCTGAACCCGGACAACCCCTTTAATTTCTAAAGTTATTACCCGAAGTCTCGCGAGACTTTGCAAAGTAATAACTTTGTCTCATCTGAGCCAATACATTCTAATACTATACGGAGCGCTCGTTCCGTACAGTATTCTAACGAAGTTTAATGCGAATTGACTTTGGATGTTTCATCTGAAGTCGATTTGCTCATCCCTACGCTTAATCATTGAATGCAGGTGTTACATTCAGTCCCATTTCCTCTGTGAGTGTTTAGCAACCACAGCAACTGAGCCATGAAGTGGAGACCACGGAGCAGGATCAGTGAGTGTTGAGGTGTAAAAGTACGACATTTTAGACAATTGTATGCTTCCAACAGTTTGGGGAACGTCCTTTTCTTTTCTAACATAACTGTGCCCCAGTGCACAAAGCAAGGTCCATAAAGGCATGGTTCAGAAGAACCTGACTGGCCTGCAGAAAGCCCTGACCACAACCCCATTTAACACTTCTGGGATGAACTAGAACGGAAATTGTGAGCCAGGCCGTCTCATCCAACATCAGCGGCAGACAGTGGCATCGCCAGGGGGGGGCCACGGCCCCCCCTACATCACGCTGTGCCCCCCCAACTAAAATGCTCCCCCCCAAGTGAGCCACCGTAGCCGGGTACAGGGAGATGAGCGCTTCCATTGCGCTCATCTCCATAGTAATCTGCCTGTGCTGCGGCGGTGCAGGGGAGGGAGAGGCGTGTCCCTTCCCCTTCCTCTGATAGGCTGCTGGCCTAGTGCCTGCAGCCTATCAGAGGCCGGCACAGGCGGCGCGATGACGTCATCGCGCCGCCTGAGCCATACAGCGCGGGACACAGGCCAGAAGAGGCCTGCATCGCATCGCTGACATGGAGGTAAGTATAAGTGTGTTTTTTTTACAATCTTGTTACTGGCACAATAAGGAGGGCCTTGTTACTGGCACAATAAGGGGGGCATTGTTACTGGCACAATAAGGGGGGACTTGTTACTGGCACAATAAGGGGGGACTCGTTACTGGCACAATAAGGGGGGACTTATTACTGGCACATGATGGGGGGCTTATTACAGGCACATGATGGGGGGCTTATTACAGGCACATGATGGGGAGCTTATTACAGGCACATGATGGGGAGCTTATTACAGGCACATGATAGGGGGCTTATTACTGGCACATGATGGGGGCTTATTACTGGCACATGATGGGGGCTTATTACTGGCACATGATGGGGGGCTTATTACTGGCACATGATGGGGGGCTCATTACTGGCACATGATGGGGGGCTCATTACTGGCACATGATGGGGGGCTCATGTTACTGGAACATTGGGGGGACTCTTATTACTGGCACGTGATGGGGGGCTGGGCTCTTATTACTGGCACGTGATGGGGGCTCTTGTTACTGGCACGTGATGGGGGGCTCTTGTTACTGGCACGTGATGGGGGGCTCTTGTTACTGGCACGTTATTGGTGGGCACTATAGTAAGTATAAGTGTGTTTTTTTTACAATCTTGTTACTGGCACAATAAGGGGGGCCTTGTTACTGGCACAATAAGGGGGGCCTTGTTACTGGCACAATAAGGGGGGACTTGTTACTGGCACAATAAGGGGGGACTCGTTACTGGCACAATAAGGGGGGACTCGTTACTGGCACAATAAGGGGGGACTTATTACTGGCACATGATGGGGGGCTTATTACAGGCACATGATGGGGGGCTTATTACAGGCACATGATGGGGAGCTTATTACAGGCACATGATGGGGAGCTTATTACAGGCACATGATAGGGGGCTTATTACTGGCACATGATGGGGGCTTATTACTGGCACATGATGGGGGGCTTATTACTGGCACATGATGGGGGCTCATTACTGGCACATGATGGGGGGCTCATTACTGGCACATGATGGGGGGCTCATTACTGGCACATGATGGGGGGCTCATTACTGGCACATGATGGGGGGCTCTTGTTACTGGAACATTGGGGGGACTCTTATTACTGGCACGTGATGGGGGGCTGGGCTCTTATTACTGGCACGTGATGGGGGCTCTTGTTACTGGCACGTGATGGGGGGCTCTTGTTACTGGCACGTGATGGGGGGCTCTTGTTACTGGCACGTTATTGGTGGGCACTATAGGGGCATCTACTGAGGCCACAAAGAAGGGGTATTTTTTATGGGGGGCTCTGTACAGTAGCATTTTATACTGGGACACATGGTGGGTACTATGGGGAAGGGGGAGAGGAGTACTATGGAGTCATCTACGGGGGGCACTAAGAAGGGGGATTTTATACTTGCAAATTATGGGGGACACTGAGGGCATCTACTGGGGCGCGATATATGGGGCATTTTATACTGGTACATTATGGGGGGCACTAGGAGGAAGGGGGGAGAGGAGCACTATGGGGGCATTTACTGGGGGCACTATATAGGGGTATTTTATACTGGCACATTATGGGGGCACTATGGGGACATTAGCTCAACTGGGGGCATTACAAGGGGGTATTTTTTGCATTGTCACATTATAAGGAGAATTATTTCTACTGGGGGGGCATTATGGTGGGCTTTATTACTCCCCCATGGTATGACCCCCTAGTAGCAGCACCAGCCTCTCTCTGCTCTTCTATCCCTCTGCTCCTTCTCCAAATCCTTATTATGAAATCTTTCTCATTAGGATAAAGCACAACATCAGCTCCACCGAGCCCCCCAGCCAAAGTGTTGAAGTGGCGTCCGAGATCCCCAAGGGCCAAGCCAAGTTACTGTAAGTTTTCTTGTGAAATATGTTTATGTTATACACATATAGCATACACTGTGCCACACAATGTACAGTATACCTCTACACTGTGCCCCACAATGTACAGTATACCTCTACACTGTGCCACACAATGTACAGTATACCTCTACACTGTGCCACACAATGTACAGTATACCGCTACACTGTGCCACACAATGTACAGTATACCTCTACACTGTGTAGTCTGTTCTATAAGCACCCTTGTACTGTGGCGGCGGACAGAAAATAATCTGGAAGTGCCCCTCCCGAGACCAGGCTCTGGATCCGCCACAGTTTAGAAATGTCAAATATACAGGGAGGGAGATCTGTGGATGACACTGTTATGGAGGGGGAAATGGGGATGACACTGTCATGGGGTGGATCTGTGGATGACACATATAGCATAAGATGCTATATACGGTATGTGGCATCCACAGATCCCCCCCATAGCAGTGTCATCCACAGATCCCCCCCATAGCAGTGTCTTCCACAGATCCCCCTCCCTATAAAAGTGTCATCCACAGGCTGCTAGGACATGTTGAAATCTGAGTGATTATTTTTTTTTTAAACCACAGACAGCAGGACTTTTCTTCCCTGTTGCGGTTTTAGGTATTGGGTAAAGTATCGCAGCATTTCTAAGCGTACTTGTGTAAATGTATCGTTGTTATAGCTGCCCCCCCTACTTTTGTCCTGGCCCCCAGTGTGCCCCCCCAAAATTTGAAAGCTAGAGACGCCACTGGCAGCAGACCTCATGAATGCTCTTCTGGATAAATGGCCAAACAGTCCCAGACACACTCCAAAATCTTGTAAAAAGCCCTTCCAGAAGAGTTGAAGCTATTTTAGCTACAAAGGGGAAGACCAACGCCATATTAATGCCTATGGATGTCATAAAAGCTTCTGTAGGTATAATGTGTAGGTGGCCCAATACTTTTGACCATATAGTGTATTTTCCAGGCAGGGAAGAGCGAACACATCTGTTAACAATTGTCCACCACTCAGAATAGTATCACAGGCCGTGGACTGTACAACTCAGGTTATGCATATACTGTATATGTCTTATGGGGAAAACCACTCTAAGGTTGGAATCACAAATGCAATTTTCATGGTATTTGAACCAAACCCATTAGTGAATTAAAAAAGAATGGGAAATGTAAAGGAAGGACGAAAACTGTTCTTTAGTCCTACTGCACACGACCGTATCTGTATTTTATCTGAATTTATAATCCGTGTGCATTCCATATTTTTTTCACTTCCTTCCTATACTCATCCACAAACTGACCGGAATAGGACATGTTCTATAATTTGCGAGATGGCCACATGGATCTGCAAAAAATGTGTATGTAGGAAAGAATGGGTCAGTGTGGTATCTTCAAAAATCATAGATAGCACACTGAAAAAGAATACGGTCGTGTGCAAAACTCCATACGTTTCCAGCCTAACAGCTGCAATCATCAGTATGTCCAGCAGATGGAGCCAAATATCTACCAAATCATCATTTGCGTCCCGCTGTTCTCTGTCTGCAAGGTCACGAAGTCTGCACTTTGTTCACTTGAGCATAATTACTTGTCAAATATCCTTGGTGAGGTAAAATTTTCCAAGGCATGTACAAAGGTCAAATGAAATCAAATCTACCTGGATATTTGAAATTGTTGGATCTTTTTCAGGTAGAAAATTCT
Organism: Bufo bufo; assembly: GCF_905171765.1. Taxonomy (NCBI): domain Eukaryota; kingdom Metazoa; phylum Chordata; class Amphibia; order Anura; family Bufonidae; genus Bufo; species Bufo bufo. The sequence continues at coordinate 158,485,796 of NC_053393.1, read as the reverse complement.
TGTCAGCTAACAAAGATACTATTTTATTTTTTATTAATACACCGATCAGCCATAACATTAAATATGTCTGCCTAATATTGTGTAACCTAGTGCTGCCAAAACAGCTTTGAACTGAAGCATGGACTTCACAACACCACTGAAGGTATCTTGTGGTATGTAGACCAAGACCAAGAATACTAGTGCCATGAAGGGGTCTACTTGGTCTGAAACTACTGTTGGTACATGTCAAAGTAACATCCACATGAATGCCAGGACCCAAGGTTTACCAACAGAAGACTGTCTAGAGCAGGGGTACTCAAGTACTTTTGGTAAAGGTCCACATACCTGAGTCTGCTGTAGGATGAAGGTCTGAGCTGCAAAACAAAAATATATATAAAAAGGGACAACAGCATTGGCGTGTAGGGCTGCTTTATTATTATTTTACAATAATCCATACCTGCAAGCCCACCTAATCTCCTTTCTGCTGACCAAACAGTAAGAATGTCCTTTCAGTGGCCCCTAACAATAATGATGCCCCTCAGACAGTATGATATCCATTTAGTGCTCCACAGAGAATGATACCCCTAAGTGCACCCTCACAGCAGGGTGATCCCTTGGTGCCCCCACACAGTATGATGCTCCTTAGTGCCCCTGACACATCGTGGTGCCTCCTTAGTACCTCCCCACAGAGTATGAATACCCTAAGTGCCCCCTCATAGTAGTAATGTCCTATCTGTGCCCCTTAACAGTTTTAATGCCCTCTTTGTGCACCCTTCATAGTAATAATCCCCATTGTACCCCCTTCACAGTAATAACGCCCATTGTGCCCTCTTAATAGTAATAATACCCACTGTGCTGCCTTAATAGTAGTAATGTCCATTGTGCCCCCTTCACAGTAATAATCCCCCTGTGCCCCCTCCATAGTTGAAATCCCCATTGTGCCCCCTTAACAGTAGTAATGCCCTCTGTGCTAGTAATGCCCATTGCGCCCCCTTCACAATAATAATGCCCTGTGTGCCCCCTTCATAGTAGTAATGCCATCTCTACACTGTGCCCCCTTCAGAGTAGTAATGCCCTCTGTGCACTGTGCCACCTCCATAGTAGAAATGCCCATTGTGCCCCCTCCATAGTAGAAATGCCATTGTGCCCCCTTCACATTACATAAAAACATAGAATGTGTCGGTAGATAACCATTTGGCCCATCTAGTCTGCCCAATATACTGAATACTATGAATAGCCCTTGGCCCCATCTTATATGAAGGATGGCCTTATGCCTATCCCATGCATGCTTAAACTCCTTCACTGTATTTGCAGCTACCACTTCTGCAGGAAGGCTATTCCATGCATCCACTACTCTCTCAGTAAAGTAATACTTCCTGATATTACTTTTAAACCTTTGCCCCTCTAATTTAAAACTGTGTCCTCTTGTAGCAGTTTTTCTTCTTTTAAATATTCTCTCCTTTTTTACTTTGTTGATTTCCTTTATGTATTTAAAAGTTTTTATCATATCCCTCTGTCTCGTCTTTCTTCCAAGCTATACATTTTAAGGTCCTTTAATCTTTCCTGGTAAGATTAGCAATGATCTCTGCGCCCCCTCCAGAGTAGAAATGCCCATTGTGCCCCCTCCAGAGTAGAAATGCCCATTGTGCCCCTTCACATTAGCAATGCCCATTATGCCCCCTTCATAGTAGAAATCCCCATTGTGCCCCTTTAATAGTAGTAATGCTTTCTGTGCTGGTAATGCCCATTGTTCCTCCTTCACAGTAGTAATACCCTCTGTGCCCCCTTCAGAGTAGTAATGCCCTCTGTGCACTGTGCCCCCTCCATAGTAGAAATGCCCATTGTGCCCCTTCACATTAGCAATGCCCTCTGTGCCCACTCCATAGTAGAAATGCCCACTGTGCCCCCTCCAGAGTAGAAATGCCCATTGTGCCCCCTCCATAGTAGAAATGCCCATGGTCCCCCCTCCATAGTAGAAATGTCAATTGTACCCCCTCCATAGTAGAAATGCTCATTGTGCCCCCTCCATAGTAGAAATGCCCATTGTGCCTGTGATGGATACCACACCTTGTGCCTGCTCGACGTCACCTACGTCGAACTCACGATACGCAGTTACCAAGGCGTGACGTTACGCCCTCCCAGAGGAGCATGTAAGGTCAGCTTGGTATAGTTAAAACAGACACCTCCTGTCCATGCAGGCACAGAGAGGCAACAAGCTGAGAAACTTTCTCAGCCCGGGCAATCTGCCACCAGTTTCTTGTTTGATATAAGGCCAGTCCACTAAAGGGATTATATAAGGTGAGAAACCAACCCGCGGTAGCTTATAACTAGGCCGAAACACGGACGTGGGGATTCGTGATCGAGATACAAGACAGCACAAGATTAAATTATATATTTAATCGCCTTAAAGGGAACCTGTCACCGGGATTTTGTGTATAGAGCTGAGGACATGGGTTGCTAGATGACCGCTAGCACATCCGCAATACCCAGTCCCCATAGCTCTGTGTGCTTTTATTGTGTCAAAAAAACGATATGATACATATGCAAATTAACCTGAGATGAGTCCTGTATGTGAGATGAGTCAGGGATCCCACAACTAAACTAAGACCATGGGCATGTTCATCGTGGCCACCGGGACACAAATATGTATCCGGTGTGTGCCTGTGATGGCCGGGTGATTCATAATTCCTTATAAATCACCGGTTCCATGCTGTCTGCTACTCACCTTGTCCCGCTCCTGAAGCTCGCAGTCCTCTCTCCCCTGCAGACACAGATCGCGCTGCAGCACTGTGTAGGCGGGGCTTATGCAAATTTCCAGGCTGCAAGCTCTGCCCACACAGGTCGGCAGCGCGATCTGTGCCTGCAGGGTGAATGGTGGAGCTGGGAGAAGTCTTCCTGCTTCACCATTCAGATCGCTGCAGGCCTGAGGGAGGGGAGGAGCACGGTGAGTGACAGGACCCAGCTCCCTGAGCTCCAGCAATGAGCGCTTCCATCAGCATTGATGGAAGCGCTCATTGTTTCTAGGCTCTGGCACCCCGTAAGAGCTGGCACCCAGGGCGGACCGTCCCCTTCCTTAGCACGCCACTGCGCAGGGGTCCGGACAGCTGGCAACCACGGTCCGGATTTGGACCGCGATCCGCCAGTCAAGTACCCCTGGTCTAGAATATCACACTGCCTCCATCGGCATGTCTTATTCTCATACTGCATCTCTACTGTAGGTAAATGACACACATCCCCGTGTAAAAGAAAATGTGGCCAGGACACGTCTTCCATTCCTCATAGGTCCAGTTCTAATGCTTGCATGCAGATGGTAAGCACTTCTGGCAAAGGACTGTTCAGCATAGGCCTTGTCTGCAGCCAAACAGCCCCATAAGCAGTAAGCTGACACCTTTCTATAGTAGCCGGCATACAGTTTTCCAGTTATTTATGCTATGTTAGCTCTTCTGTGGCTCCAGACCCGACAGGCTACTCTTCCTACATACATCATTGAGCCTTGTGAGCCCATTACCCTGTTGCCAATTCATTTGGTGTCCTTTTTCGGGCTACTTTTGATAGGTTATAGCCAGGGGCGGACTGGGAACTTAAAGTGGCCCAGGAAAAAAAAAAAATCTCCCCATGTTTAGGGTGGGTCCAAGTTGACAGAAGGCAGGACAACACACACTGGCGTTTTGAATTATGTTTGTGAGATCCTTTTCAGGGATTTCACAAACGGTTCAAACTGATCAGTTGCGCCCCAATGCATTCTGAATGGATAAGGATCCGCTCAGAATGCATCAGTTTGGCTCCGTTTCGCCTCCATTCTGCTCTGGATGCGGACACCAAAACGCTCCTTGCAGCGTTTTGGTGACTGTCTGACTATGCAGAGCCAAACGGATCCGTCCTGACTTACAATGTAAGTCAATGGGGACGGATCCGGTTTCACTGACACAATATGGTTAATTTAAAAACGGATCCGTCCCCCATTGAATTTTTAATGTAAGTCAGGACGGATCCGTTTTGAATTAGACTTTTTTTAAAAAGAATAATGCAAACGGATCCGTTCTGAACGGATACAAGCGTTTGCATTATAGGTGCGGATCCGTCTGTGCAGATACCAGACAGATCCACACCTAAACGCAGGTGTGAAAGTAGCCTAAGGTAAGCCATATCCTAGCGTAAAATACTGTCCCATCTCAACCATATACTGTCCCTGGGCTCAGCATGCATGTTGGTACTTGCATCCCTGGATCCGATGAAAGCTGTAATGGCACCGGACGGGGTTAAAAGCAGAGTGTGCCTGGCGTGCAATCTGACCTGCATTCCCTGGATTTTGTGTAGCTATCATGGCCCATAACAGGTAGGAACTAGTGTTAGGGACCACTCCATAGAGGCGACCTTGACGTGGTGAGTGGCTTATTACGCTTTGGCCAAAATGTACACCAATGCCTCATCCAGCATAGAGGCAGGGCAGAGTGCTGGTTGCAGAGTGCGATTGCATTTGTGTTTTTACTTTTATATACTGTCCCTGGTTATACCTACCAGTGATGGACGAACATCGGCCGGGACGGTTCGCGAACGCGATCAAATGTTCACGAACCGCAACCGAAATTTTTGCAAAAAAATGACATTTTTCACTTTCTGTTGTAAAATTTTTCAAATATAACTACATTTCTATATAAACTTGGCTGCTCTCAGAACTCTGTAGAAATAAATGGAGCATGCTGGGAGTCGTAGTTTCACCACAGCTGGAGTGCCAAGGTTAGCCATCACTGCCCTAAGGTATTCGCTGATGGGCATAGTGAGTTCATGGAAGTTTTTATTTTTTGTCACAAGTTAGCGGAAAATGTTTTTTTTTTTTTCTTAAAAAGTCTCATATTCCACTAACTTGTGACAAAAAATAAAATTTTACATGAACTCACCATACCCCTCACGAAATACCTTGGGGTGTCTTCTTTCCAAAATGGGGTCACATATGGGGTATTTATACTGCCCTGGCATTTTAGGGGCCCTAAAGTGTGAGAAGAAGTCTGGAATATAAATGTCTAAAAAATTTTACGCATTTGGATTCCGTGAGGGGCATGGTGAGTTCATGTGAGATTTTGTTTTTTGTCACAAGTTATTGGAATATGAGACTTTGTAAGAAAAAACAAAAAAACAAGTGATCTTTATAGCGCTGCAGCAATTTTACGGTGTTTTTGCAGTGATCATAAAAAAAAATTCTGTCACAGCGGTGGGGCGGACTGAACGCAAGGGGACGACCAGAGGACCAGGTAGCAGGTATATCAGACGCTGTTAACAAAACAGCATCTGATATACCTTTCAGGGGTTAAAAAAATCGCAACTACAGCCTGCCAGCCAATGATCGCCGCTGGCAGGCTGTAGATCAGCTCGTTTACCTTCCGATCCTGTGAACGCGCGCTCCTGTGTGCGCGCGTTCACAGGAAATTTCGCCTCTCGCGAGATGACGCGCCGATGCGTCTAGGAGGAACAAACCGACCGCCTGCAGGATGCATCCCTGCGTTAGGCGGTCGGGAGGAGGTTAATCAGGGGACATTTTTATACGTCTTAAAGGGACATTCTCTGAAATGTGCCCTGTTGTAGCCTAGAAAAAAATAATTTTAGGTCACAGGAGTACGGGCCTTAAAAATTCAGATTATGTGGCTCGAGGTACATTATGCGGTCACTGAATAACAATTTTACTGTAGCCCACTGGTTTTTTTTGGGGGGGGGAACTGGTATATCACACCAGTAGAAATTATTTGTTCCAATAGCGTTTGTCACCATCTGTAGCTGAGGTAACGCAGCAAAACTGCAAACAAATGCTGCACCACCCAAATTCTCTATATAGCGCCGGCCATGTGCGGTCCGCAAAAGACATGGTGGTGTGAATGCACCCTAAGGGAAAGATCTGCACCTGGTGTGGGCTCCAAATCAGTGACAGGTGAATGAGGCACAAGTATATAAATGACACCATCCTAGATCCAGCTCTTCCCTGAGCTCCATTTGGGAATTTGGTCCTTGAAAACCCTGCCTAGGAATAAAAGCAGTGGCATGATGACAAGACTGATAGGTGCCCCCACTGTGCCATGCTGGCCATTACAGGGGGTAGGTGGCAGAGGACAGGGCACAGGAAGTGGCAGCGCCGGCTCCCGTCACACTGAGATCCCGCCCCGCCCGCTAGTCCCGCTGCACCGCTCGCATGCTGCACTCCGCGCTGACACATGCGCCATGGCGGCTGCCAACTGCAGCAATGGGCTCCTGACAGAAGGTGCCATGCAGTCCCAAGGTGCCCACAGCCTGGAGCACGCCCGGAGGCAGCAGCTCCTCATGGACCCCCGCAGGAGACAGGCTGCTCTCTCCTTTCTCACCAACATTTCTCTGGACGGGCGCCCTCTGCAGGAGTACAGAGCAGCGCAGAGTGAGGCAGGTGCAGCACAGAACGGCGGGCAGCAGCATCCGCAGTGGACGGAGCCGGGCAGCCCGCTCCCTGTCACCCCCCTGCACGGCAGAGGCAGCTGGGCCTCTCCGCAACTTGTGCGGGGCTCGGGACAGGAGCTGGCAGAGGCGGAGGACGCCTTCAACAGTGTGCCCGTCACCTCTGTGAGCAGGGGGCGCCTCAACTCCTACACCTATGGCATCCTGCCCGCTGCCTTCACCAGGACGTCCTGCCCTGACCCGCTGCTGTCCAGCGCCATGGATATCCCCAGGGCCAGGTGAGGACTCTCCAGTGTGATGTCACTGGACACCTTGTGGGTGACGTCACTGGCGCGGCTAGCTACCGGTTATATGATTCCAGGCTGTAAATATATATTCTGAGCTTATTTATTTTTTGGGGAGTGGGGGGCTGTTAGTCCCTAACTAGTGTTAAGCGAACTTGTGTTTCAAGTTCGGCGTCGGGTTATCGAAGTATCCCGTTATGGATTCTAAAATCCGTTATGGTCTGTGGTAGCGGAATCCATAACGGGATACTTCGATAACCCGAACTTTAGACGCCGAACTTAAAACACAAGTTCGCTCAACGCTATCCCTAACTAACACCCCCCTCCATTGGGTAAAAATGTTTCATTTTCATTTTTTTTTTAGAATTTTTTTCTTTCCTATAGAGAAGTCTGTGGGGAAAACGCTTGAAAAAAATGCCATACTGAAAGAATGCTGCAATAAAAAATAAATAAAAAAATGAAAAGATTTAAAATCCCTTTAACAAAAGTTCAATGTTTGTACGGTGCCTTATCATTTTGGTTTTATACCGCATGCAGTTTTTTTTTTTATGGGGCTTTTAGAAGTTTCTTTTTCTAAATTACTTTGTGGACCACAGTGAAAAGGAGATGTAAAAAGGCCAGAAAATATGGCAAAAGCTTCAGCATGGTGTGTTTTTTTTAAAAAAAGGCCAGCAACCTAAAAAGTTAAATAATTTTATAAAAAAAAATAACAGTAAAAAAAAAATGCCTGTGTCCCGGGTTTCATAATTTCTATAGACTTTCTGCTAACATCTACATTTTCACACGGCGTCACCGATTTTGTTTGGATGCGTTGTGGGAAACTCGCGCGAGTGCGCACGCAATTTTAGTCAGTTCTGTCTGCGATTGCGTTCAGTTTTTTTTCTGCGCGAGTGCAAAGTGTTTTAATGCGTTTTGCACGTGCGTGATAAAAAACTGAATGTGGTACCCACACCCGAACCCGGACTTCTTCACTGAAGTTCGTGTTCTGTAGATTTTATTATTTTCCATTATAACATGGTTATAATGGAAAATAATAGCATTCTTAATACAGAATGTTAAGTAAAATGTCCCTTGAGGGTTAAAAAAATTACACACCTCATCCACTTGATCGCGCAGCCGTCTTCTTTCTTTCTTTCTTCTTGCAGGACCTGCGCTGACGTCATCGCGCTCACCACGTAGTGAGCGCGGTGACGTCCGCTCAGGCCCTGCTGAATGAAGATAGAAGGATCTTGGAATACCCCTTTAAGGTTTCAGCTACATGGCAACGTGTGTCATGCGATATTTCAATGGTGTTGCAGTGCGACTTGGCTCACCATGTGGTGAGCGTGGTGACGTCAGCTCAGGTCCTGCTGAATGAAGATAGAAGGATCTTGGAATACCCCTTTAAGGTTTCAGCTACATGGCAACGTGTGTCGTGCGATATTTCAATGGTGTTGCAGTGCGACTTGCAATAACTGCGACTGTTGCAAAAAAAAAAAATCCATTCAAGTCATATTATTTTGTAACTGTCGCAGTTGCATTGCGACACCATTGAATGAAATGTCACACGATATTCATGTAGTCATACGCTTTTGTTTTGTGGGACTTTTCTGTGACTTGCTGTCGCACGACACTTGTCGCCGTACCGTAAAAGGGTTCTCCACTTTGGACATTCCCTACTTGCTAGGCATGGAAAAAATTAGCAGTTGTGTGGACAGCCTCGCACGTTCCCATTGAAAACAATGGACACAGATATCATTCACGTGAATGTTCTGTGTGATATAAAAGGCTTGTCATTGGTTGTGTCACAAAAAGTAGTAGCGTCTTCGAAAGACGTCGTTTTTTTTTTTTTTTTTTTTCAATCGTGACTATGTAATTACGTTTCACTTTGTGCAGCATTGGTCTTTGGTCTTTTCACATCACGGATTCCTTTCAAGTCAGACATGACTATTATGCCACATCCGGTTTCGGGTGGATCCTAAAATAGGGTTTTCCCGTTAAAGAGGTTTTCTGAGAATCAAAACTTATACCTATCTACTGGGTGTCTGCTACCTGGGATCTGACTTCTAGGACCCCCCCCACTGCTCACGAGAACGAGGTGTCCCATGTCCCACATTTGAATGGAGTGGCAGGTTAGCTGAACATTGTACTCCTCTTCGGCAATCCCTTAGAATTTAAATGTTCATACAGGGAACGCAGGACCCTTTTCTTTTGGTCTGTGGGGTCCCAGTGGTCGGACTCCCAGCACTCAAGATAGGTGATCATTTTATTTCCGGGAAAACTTCTTTAAATGGGTTGTCCAAGATAATTAATAATCTTGGAGAAGTCCTTTAATAGCCTAAATGATTACATTTTGTTAGACTCTCGCCATTCTCTGCGTCGCTGGCCTGGCTCTGCTGCTGCATTTGGCAGACTGCAGCAGGGTCATGTCAAGATATGGGATGTGACCTCTGCAGCCAATACTGTCCTCAGCAGTCTAAAGTATCTTAGCAGGACCAGCGACGGTGCTGGAGAAAGGAGTCAGAATAAGATCATTTATATTTAAGGCTGTTAACAGGTTTGTCTGAGTCTTTGAATTACCTCCGACAACCCTATTAAGTTGGGGTTCGGACCAAGAATCCAGCATGTTGTGATCTACAAAATTGCAACTGAGCCCTTTTATGTCATATGGGGGTCTGAAAGTAAGACCTACCACTGATCAGACTTTGGTGGCATATTCATTGATTAGGGCTAGTTTTACATTAGCGCTAGACATCTCCATCAGGCTGTTCTGGCATGGAGCAGCCTGCCGGAGATGTCTGGATCCGGCATTGCTGGACACTACCTGATACCCACCGGCCCCATTAACTATAAAGGGGACCTGCGGAGATCCGGACACAACCCGGCAAATATGCTGAGAATTGGCTGGACGAAAACCGCGTCGGTCCCCATTATAATTTATGGGGCCAGACGGCAACGTGGAATGAAGAGATATTCGGCAGGGATATAAAACCGCTAGTGTGAAACTAACATAAATCCAGGATACTGGGAAAATAAGGCACGCTGGATATATTCTGAGCTGTTTGCCGTACTTGGCATGCCCAGAGTGATTTGGATGAGATCCTTCATCAGGCCATCAGCTTATTTTATGTTGTCTTGTGTGGAGCATGTTGTGTATTCTTCTATGGTAATGACAATGGTTATTGTGAAGATTCTCCTTGTACTAATTACTTGGACGTGAACTATGTCTCACTTTTCATCCTGTTCACTAGAACATGTGAGGGGAACTACTCGGTGAACCCGCCCTGCAGATGAAGCAGCTCATTACTGTGCTGTGCATTCCAAGAAACCGCAGCGCCATCTCAATTTGTTGTTGTACGGACTGGTGGTCATAAATCCTTTGCTTCCTTTAACCCTATCTGGTTGTTCCTTCAACTGTTGTAAAAAGGCAGACTTCAGCTGATATGCTGCATCGAGCAGAGGTGGACGCATGTTCACATAGGCGCCATCATTCCCTTTGTTTTGCTCCGTTATTGGAACTGATCAATGAATATAAGGGAAGTGTCAGATTCAGCATATAACTGACAGGAACGGAGCCAAACACATACCGTTGACTATAATGGGGAACATTTCGTATTTTTTTTTTTTTTTGCAAACAAAAAAGTGCTGCATACAGGACATTTTTCTTTGCTATTTTTGGCAAACTCTGGGATGGAGGCCCCAAAAAGAGCCTCCAGCGCATATGAGAACTTGCCTTAAAGCGGTTGTTCATCTCGGGGCCAACCAGCCCCGTGGAGGGAATCCTATTCAATTGTTCCCAGCCAGGAGTTCCAGCTCCTTCGCTGCCTCTGCACATTACCAGTCTCCCCGCGTCAACATCTGGTGGCTGCCGCGTCAACATCTGGTGGCCACAATGGTCAGTCTTTCCGAAAGGCCCCAAGGGTGGACAACTCGTCTTAGGGATCATGCACACAAACATATTTTTTTGTCCGCATCCGATCTGCCTTTTCTTTTTGCAGGTCCGATGCGGACCCATTCGCTTCACTGGAGCCGCAAAACATGCGGAAAGCACATCTGTGTGTTGTCCGCATCTGTATGCCCGTTCTGCGGCTTTGCAAAAAAAATAGAATATGTCCTATTCTTGTCCATTTTACGGACAGGCATAGCACAGTTCTATAGAGGGCAGGATGTTCTGTTCCGCAAAATGCAGAACACACATGGCCAGTATCCATGTTTTGCGGATACTCAGTTTGCGAACCGCAAAAACGCCAACGCCGTGTGCATGAGCCCTAAAGGCTTTCCCATGATCAGTATTTGATCAGAATTTTACATCAGTATTTGTAAGCCAAAACAAGGAGTGAAACCTGTAGAGAAATAAATAATGGAAATATTTTAACAAATCTCATCTACATGCTGCGGACGTTTTTCGACAACATTTTAAATCCACAGCACATCCGTTTATGATCAGAACCTGCACTCTTTCAGTATTTGTGGATTTTGGTCATACGCTGCTGATTTTCCACAGCAGCTCTGACCAAAATCGGCACCAAACTGTGTAGATTTTGCATTGGATTACGGGGCATAGATCCTGCGGATTTCACTCTCTGCCTTGCAAATGGTCAAATCCATGTGTCAGGATCACCGACTTAAGCCTTATGCACACGTCCGTGGAACACCGGCCTGGATTCCTGTTCAGAGCAGGAGCGCACGGCGTCATTGGTTGCTATGACGCCGTGCGCTTCGTGCCGCCGCTGCTGTACAGTAATACACTGGTATGATCTACTGTACTGTACAGCAGCGGCGGCACGAAGCGCACGGCGTCATAGCAACCAATGACGCCGTGCGCGCATGCTGTCAGCAGGAATCCAGGCCGGTATCTCACGGTCCGTGTTCCACAGACGTGTGCATGAGGCTTTACTGTAGATGCAGGATGGGAGCCTGCAGTGTCACGCTGGCCCTCCCTCTGTCAGCACTCCATCATCCAAAACGAATCAATCTCAGCTGCCACCACTCGTCAAATCAGGCTGACGGGACACCTTGCATTAAATAACACCTAAGTATTCTCTACAACTGCTAGCATTCACTGATTAATAGCATACTATAGGTAATGCTTCTACGGTCATGGAATCGTTAGAAGGCTCTTATTAAAGTGAAGCTTTAATATAAAAAAAAAGGACAGTGCATTCAAACAATGGGGTTATCATAGAAAATACCACATAAAATATAGACATATACAGATAATGTAAAATAACAGTTTGAAAAATAAAAGGGATAAATCCAGAACTTACTACGTTACGCGATGGATAAGTCCGGTTGCCTGGGGAAGCAGAAATATCGGTCAGTCTGTCCATCTAGTGATCCCCAAAGAAATGACCGTTTGCCCAAAGAAATGACCGTTGGAAAGTGGCCATGGTTAGGTATGTTACGTCACAAACTCACTCCGGTAAGAGGCTCCATAGGCATTTACCACATTGATTTAACAGGTTTCAACTGTAAAAAAAACAAACATTTATGGGAAAAACACATATTTTTTGCAGTGCATTTTTGATGCCGTTTTAAAACGTGACACAAAAGCAAGGTGTAAACCTGGCCCACCGATCTGAATAACTTGGCTCCACTAGTACTGCTTGGGATATTGTTTAGGCCGGGGAGACACTCGACATGAGAATTGTGATGTCGCTTTGCATCATCTCATCTGATTGTCTATAGGGTAACGACACGACATGGAACATACTGCGATGTGACGGTAGTGCAAAATCCAAAACAAGTTCATAGATCATAGACCACAATGCAAGACACGTGCAATTTGTCTGTCTTTTAAAGCAAATAGCTGTAAAATAGTCAAAAAGGTGCTCACATTTTTTGGGTTTCAGGTCGTTTCAGAGACTTGTTGTGCGACACATGTCACGTTGTAGCCCCCAGCCTTAGTGCTCATGCACACAGCTGTTGCCTCGCCGTGGCTGCATTGCAGCCCGCATACGGGAGTCCACAATACACTGGGCACCGGCCTTGTTCACAACGCATCACGGATGCGGATCCATTCACTTGAAAGGCTCTGCAAACCCGGAGATGCAGTGTGGAAGCACGGATCGGAACCCCACGGAAGCACTACTGCTTCCGTGATATTTCTGTCCGTGCCTCCGCAGTGAATGGGTCCGCAATCCGCATACGGCTGCCCCACGGTCGGTGCCCATGCATTGCGAAGCGCAAATTGTGGTCCGGCCAGCACACAACCATGAGCCCTTATTCTGAGAACCTAATCAAGCTTTTTTATGGTTTTCACAGTGTTATGAACATCTACTGTAAATGTAATCCTTGAGCTTTATGCCTACAAACACAGAATTCATTCATTTCACTCACTGCTTTGTTAAATAAGCTTAAACTCACATTTGCACCTTGCTGTGAACAAAGTCTAAAATGCATCGTATTAACACAATGAGGGTCACTTACTAACGCCAGTCTGGCGTCAAAAAAAGTTTCAAGACCCCTTTTTGTGGCCTTTTAACACCCCTGCAACAATATTTTGTAGCACATGGAATTTTAATTACATCCTTGCCACTGGGGAGTGGTTGGGACAGTGCAGGAAAATGTCCCCCGTAAATTCATTGGAAGCAGGTGTAAGGCTGGGTTCACACAGGTGTTGCGGGTGACGTGCGGGAACATATACGGGTGCAAAGCATTTTTGGTTCTGGTTTGGGTTAGGTGTTGTGTATATTTTTTTATTTTCCTTTATAACATGGTTATTAGGGAAAATAATAGCATTCTTAATACAGAATGCTTAGTAAAATAAGGATGGAGGGGTAAAAAAATAATAATAATAATTTAACTCTGTCTTCATCTTTGATCTGTGAGAAAAAGGACCTGTGGTGACGTCACTGCGCTCATCACATGGTCCATCACCATGGTAAAAGATCATGTGATGGACCATGTGATGAGCGCAGTGACGTCACCACAGGTCCTTTTCCTCAAAGAAGAAGAAAGAAGAGAAGCCGGGCTGCGCAAACAAGTGGATTAAGGTGAGTTTACTTATTTTTTATTTTTTAACCCCTCCATCACTATTTTACTATGCATTCTGTATGAAGAATGCTATTATTTTCCCTTATAACCAAGTTATAAGAGAAAATAATAAAGATTGGGTCCCCATCCCAATCTTCACCTAGCAACCATGCGTGAAAATCGCACCGCAGCCGCACTTGCTTGCAGATGGTTGCGATTTTCACGCAGCCCTATTCACTTCTATGGGGCCTGCGTTGCGTGAAAAACGCACAATATAGAGCATGCTGCAATTTTCACGCAACACGCACAAGTGATGCGTGAAAATCACGGCTCATGTGCACAGCCCCATAGAAGTGAATGGGTCTGGATTCAGTGCGGGTGCAATGCGTTCACCTTACGCATTGCATCCAGCGCCGAAAACTCGCCCGTGTGAAAGGAGCCTAAATGTTGGTAAAAATAAAACTCTAGTCCCTCCAGGTGCATGGACTACGGGAGGATGCGCCTAATTTATAATGAGGCTTGGGCAACCCTTGTAAATGGTCTAAAAAATTTTAGGTTTACAAACCAAATTTCCACAGGGATTTTAAGGAGGATTTCTTTGCGCACCGAATCTGCACCAAAATCCGCATGTGATACTTGCCGATTTTGCCCCAATCTCACCCTTTGGGACCGACTGTCTCCACCATTCCATGGATTTTGAAAGGGATGGCATTGTGCATGTGTAATCACCCCTTAATTCAAATTCAGGAAATGGGGTCCAAGCAATCAGACCCCAGCGACCATAGATTTATCTCTTATCCTTTGGGTGGCCACCTCACAAACAACCTCTTCAATATGATATGGGATGATGTTTGGTTCCGGCTCCTGAGAACCCTCGGCAAGCAGCTGAATTTTCTGTGGTCAAGTTTCCTGAGCTGCAGGAAAAAGGTAGTATTACATGGGGGCAATTCAGATGGAGTCCAACACTGCAGGAGCTCTTGCTTCTCCACTCTGGCTCACAGTGGTAGAGAATGGTAGATGCAGGAATAAAGGGACTGTGATGGATCCAAAGCCACACTATGGACATCACTATGAGCACCCCACTAAAAATCAATGAGGGAATGACCAGAATTACATCCATGAAAGAGGTTTGGTTAATTAAGAACAAAGAAATTAATGGTCCTTTTTCTTGGGCCGATAATTAGGCCAGTTATCGGGGAAGAGTGTTTGTAGGAACGCTGGTTCCTGATAAGTGGCTCCTGTAAAAGGTGCTGACAATCACCCAATGAAACACGTTCATCAGATGATTGGACTTTTCGGCCAGGACCTAAAATCAATGGGAAGAATTGATTATTTTCCCCCACGCCACTTTTTTTAAAGTAGATATGTCACAAACGCAGAATCCACAAGAAATGTGCTGCCAACACTTAGAAGTGGGATATTTTATGCCTCAATTACATGCTCCAGAAAAAAAAATCAGCTGACCGCCCCGCAGGATTTTACAATCGGCAGACTGTTCATTACCATTTTCCACACTGAATAGATGCAGGTTAGTTCTACTGAACTTCACTGAGCTAAATCTGCATTCTGATCTGTGGCAGAGATTGAACATGTGCAGATATATAAAACAAATTCTCTTCAACATCCACAATGTATTTGCCTAGTGCATATCCTGTGAACTTACCTTAATAAGATTTTAGGCAAGAGCAAGAATGGCATCTTAGGGCATGTTTATTATTGGCCTTATTTCACAGTTGCCCGTCTGGGAAAATAACTTAGGGGATCTAGTCTAACTCCTTAGACACAGCCACTTACAATTATCCCTCATCCACTAAATTTTATAGTAGGCGCTATGGAGATGATTTGTCACCTCCCTGTGCCTCTATTTGCCATAAAAGTAAACTCAGTGTTTGAGGGTTTAAAACGCCACTTGCTACAAAGTTTGTCACAATGTCACGAGGGTATCAAGAGCCACGTCTGACTCCGTTATACCCGGGGTCAGGAAGTCGCAGCGGGTGGCTGCGCGCTCTATATCTAAAGATCATGGTGTTTCTTAGTTATTGTTTTCTGTGTTTGCCTTGCTATCCTTTTTGTCTCTCTCAGGGATCCGTAGCTTCTCCTCCTCAGCTGTTTCGTGTCTGCCACTCCCTACCTCCTTATATTCTCCCCTCACACTTCTCTAGTTGCCAGTTATAGAGCTTCCTGCCTGGACATCTATACTGACCCACTGGAGTGGTTAATCCTGGTTGTTGTTCCTGTGTGCTACCCTCCGGATCCCTGTTTGGCTTATTGTTGTCTCCTGTTGTCGCCCACCTGGGAATATATGTTGAGTCTGTGTTGTCTGTCCTCCCCTTGGTGTTTTCCCTTAGAGTTAGTGGTGCGGACTAGTGTTCCCATCGCCCTGTTCACTACCTAGGGCTCAGCTCAGGGAAAGCCAGGGCTTTAGGCACGTGATCGGCGTACGGGTGAGGAACCCGTCTAGGGACGTCAGGGCAGCCAGGTGCCAGCCGCCAGGTGAGTCGGGGGTCACCATCTTCCCTCTCACTTGGGCAGGGCCTTCCTCGTTCCCTCCCTCTGTGTCACGTATGTGATAGCCACGCCGACCATGATACACAAGTGACATTTCTGCGATGCCCTTGTCACTCTTAGAAAAGGGACCATGGTGAGGATGGGGCACCTGGTTTGCCACATGCACCTTCATTTGCACTTGTTTTCATTCTGGCGCATGGACTGCCATAGTGTGCGCCTAAAGTAATAAATTACTTGCATTCTCTGGCAGCGCAGGAGTCTTTGATAAATCTCCACCTATGTTTTCTGGTATGTAGCGTTCTGCGGGCATCTGCCAAACCCAGCTTCATCCATCAGAATATCATATAGTGAAATGTGATTTATCACTCCAGAGAACACATTTCCTCTGCTACACTTGGCACTGGACATGGAGATCTTAGGCCTGTGGGCAGATACTGAACACGGGTACCAAAATCATGAACCTCTTGACAGACAGTTAATGTTCTGAAGTTACTTTCATTGTATTCACTGCCTGAATAAATGGTGAAAAACACATTGATTTATTAACATTGGGCTTAAGAAGGATCGAGCAAAAAAAACAATATTTTTGCCCTATCCTTTTGGTCTCCTGTGAAATAAGCCACCACCAAAAGTGTCTGGCAGCAGCTTTTTCCCGTCTTCAAACTGAATACACAAAGTTCGGCTGCCAGCTATTGAATGTGTATGGCCTTTCTTACTAGCCAAAATACCCATTCAGGCTTAGATAGTAAAGTAGAAAGAGACAGAGGGACAGACAGAACACTATTCATCTGTCACTTGTACTACCATACATCTCTAACTCAATATTCCTGTATTTTTTCACTGAACTTCCTGTCCTCTTCCTAACATCTAAACTAATGTATCTGAACCCTAATTTGTCGTATGGTGTATCCATGGGAGGGTCATTAGACAATTGTAGGGCTAAAGTGTG
Organism: Bufo bufo; assembly: GCF_905171765.1. Lineage (NCBI taxonomy): Eukaryota > Metazoa > Chordata > Amphibia > Anura > Bufonidae > Bufo > Bufo bufo. The sequence continues at coordinate 158,468,708 of NC_053393.1, read as the reverse complement.
TTAGAGTTACTGTATGTCAGCATGGCATCTGGCTCTAGTAGGTGGCTCTATGCGTTGACCATCAAGAATGAGTCTTTGAAGGACAGGCACCACACTGGCTCCAGTGGCTTCCAAAGTGGGTAACAAGCCCAGTTTTGGAGTATCAGGAACACACATCTCAGACCGGGCCCAAGTCATATTCAGCACTTGGGAGTGACTCTTATAAATGTCCCTGGTACCTATGGGGACCCGTAAACGCCTTCCTATAGGTTGAGAATGAGGAGAAGCAATGTAACTGGTCATAGGAGCTAGAGTAGGTTTATGGTAGTATAGGAGACAGTTCAGGAAAAAAAGCTAATATCTGCTCTTCAACCCTAGGCCAGATAGAGGCCTGTGCACTCTATCTGGCCCAGGGAGCAAAAACTCCACAGTTCCCACAAGATAATTAATTCTGGACTATATGGTGTGTAGCTGGTCAGATTCAGCAAGACCCAGCATGTGAGAAATGGAAGATTAGAAAACAACATCGAAGTAGCGAAATAAGAACTACTTTCCCACTGAAAATCTTTTAAGATGCCCACAATGTTTGCTGTTTCTGATGCCTCTAGTCTTTCCCACACCAATCCCTGAAATAATGGGTCTGAATGTAGGGGGAAAAGACTTATGTACTTTGGGCAAAGAATGAAAAATTGTCATTATGGGTTTGATACACATAAGTAATCGTACATAAAATATCTAATACTCCTGCAGTTAATCCTTCTTGTAAAACCCTTTTAAAGGGGTTTTCTGAGACTTTTTAACCGATGACCTATCTGATCGGTGGGAGTAACCTGTAAGCAATGTGGTCTTCTCACAGCTTTCCCTAGGCCGGTGACGTCACGTTCATCGGTCCCATGGCTTAGGCGCAGTTCACGTGAATTGTGCTGATCTGCGCTACCACGAAGGGCACTATACAATGTAGAGACACACCAGTGCCTTCTAAAACAGCTGATCAGCAGGGGTCCCAGATGTCAAACTCCCACTGATCAGATATTGATGACTTATCCAGAAGGTGGGTCATCAGTCAAAACATCTCAGAAAGCCCCTTTAAGCTTGGTCTGGTCTGGGGTACCTTAGTAGGATACATAGATATTTTTGATAAGTATTGTCATCATAAAGAAGGTGATATAACTTGTACAGGCCGCATTCAGTACTACAACCGTGCCCCCTTATCTGCTGCTCTCCTCATCGGGTCTGGATTGGATTTGAATTCTTTACTAGCCAGATGTTCTGCGTGGCTTAAGTTATCAGAAGTACTGTTATGAGTATGACTCAATCTCGCCAGGTTACTTTCCACCTTCTCCTGAAATCTATAAATTGTGGGGGACCATGACACTAAGGCCTCATGCACACGACCGTTGTTGTGTTCCGTTCCACAAAATGGGGTTCCGCTGTTCCGTTATCCGTTTCAGTTTTTGTTTCCGTGTGTCTTCCTTTATTTTTGGAGGACCACCAGACATAAAGGAATGTAAAAAAAAAAGTCTAAGACAAGTTTGCCATGCAAATGATAGGAAAAAAATGGACGCGGACGCGGATGACAATCTTGTGTGCCTCCGCGTTTTTTAGCGGTCCCATTGACTTGAATTGGTCCGCAAACCGTTGTCCGCGATAGGACAGGTTATATTTTTTGACGGACTGGAATCACGGACGCGGGTGGCAAACGGTGCATTAGCCGAGTTTTCAACGGACCCATTGAAAATCAATGGGTCCGCAGAAAATCACGAAAAACGGAGCAACGGACACGGCATGAAACAACGGTCGTGTGCATGAGGCCTCAAGGATAGAAATCAGGATTTTTGATAGGGAAAGGAGCAAGCACACCACTGTGGGTCAGGTTAGATTCACACTGCAAACATTGGAAAATCAATAAATGAGTTTGATTAGGATTCTGTCTGCACCTCTCCTACTGTATTCTACCCTGCTTTCCTGTCTGAGTCTGATTAGGAATTTAAAACCAATTATTGATGAACCAATAATAAAAGTGAATGCTAAATGAATTACCGTAGTATCCAGAATAGTTAATGAAGTGCTTGATGTCACTTTCAGAGGCAGTTCAGAACTTATAATGTTAAAAAATATATATACTGGGCACACTCACTTATGTAGACTCATATATTTTATTTGTAGTGTAAAGTACAATCAATTATTCTAAAACACATATACTACAATCAAGCAATATAAAAACACATTAGTACAATAAAACCCATAAGTATAGAATAAATAGTAGGACCAGTGGTAAATAGGGTGGAGATGGTGTATATCAGTCCATACAAAAGTTAGAAAAAATGAATAAATAGATAAAATGGAAGTATATCTCCACTGATAGCTTGAGCTAATGTGGTGGCTGGCTCCACAAGTGCTACCAGGGTCACAGTCCTGATTCGCTGGGAGAAAATGCAGCTATAGTCAAACAGAATTCACTTGAGTGGGTATGCTTGCGGCGTCCCGCTACTACTCACTGTTCAGTGCGATTCCTTCTGCAGGTAAAGTTGGAAACAAATTGTCTTTATCGGCTGCTACTGCAAAGCCTGAAAGATACTGTGTCTTTTTCTCTGTGCCTTTACGGTCCTCTGACTGCCGTTCCGTGATAACAAGAAGCCGGTCAGCACTGGGACTCAAGAATGCTTTTTCCCTCGTCGGTTTAATGTGCGACACACTCCTCGTGTGTTTGCACTTGTAGATCCCGGCGTCTCAGGGATTTGGTCAGGCACGGAGTTCACAAAGACTTCAAATTGCCGCACGGCTCTGGATAATACAAGCACGTACTCCTTGGGGTTGTTCCGGGGGGCTCCTCACCAAACGCGTTTCGGGGTACTTGCCCCTTCTTCACTGAAGAAGGGGCAAGTACCCCGAAACGCGTTTGGTGAGGAGCCCCCCGGAACAACCCCAAGGAGTACGTGCTTGTATTATCCAGAGCCGTGCGGCAATTTGAAGTCTTTGTGAACTCCGTGCCTGACCAAATCCCTGAGACGCCGGGATCTACAAGTGCAAACACACGAGGAGTGTGTCGCACATTAAACCGACGAGGGAAAAAGCATTCTTGAGTCCCAGTGCTGACCGGCTTCTTGTTATCACGGAACGGCAGTCAGAGGACCGTAAAGGCACAGAGAAAAAGACACAGTATCTTTCAGGCTTTGCAGTAGCAGCCGATAAAGACAATTTGTTTCCAACTTTACCTGCAGAAGGAATCGCACTGAACAGTGAGTAGTAGCGGGACGCCGCAAGCATACCCACTCAAGTGAATTCTGTTTGACTATAGCTGCATTTTCTCCCAGCGAATCAGGACTGTGACCCTGGTAGCACTTGTGGAGCCAGCCACCACATTAGCTCAAGCTATCAGTGGAGATATACTTCCATTTTATCTATTTATTCATTTTTTCTAACTTTTGTATGGACTGATATACACCATCTCCACCCTATTTACCACTGGTCCTACTATTTATTCTATACTTATGGGTTTTATTGTACTAATGTGTTTTTATATTGCTTGATTGTAGTATATGTGTTTTAGAATAATTGATTGTACTTTACACTACAAATAAAATATATGAGTCTACATAAGTGAGTGTGCCCAGTATATATATTTTTTAACATTATTTATTCACTTGAGAGGAAGGGCGGATCCTCTTTTACTGGCAGCACCTCGTCCTAATTTTTCCTCAGTCCTGTGCGTCTCACTAATCTGTAGTTCAGAACTTATGTTGTAAGTATTCAGAGGACTGGTGTTTTTATACGAACCTTCAGCCGTGAATGTCCCTACTCTGTGATTTTATTTCTGGTCTATCCACTTTGCTGGTACTTTAAGATGCTGTGGATTTCCTGCACCCAAATCCACAGTGGCAAACCTGCAGCATAAATGTCCCATGTCGCCATATGCTTTTGGGTGCATTAATCATTGCATTAAACTATTTTTAAGTGATTTTTTAAATTGGTCTTTAGTAAACGTTTTTAATGGTTTTTCCCTCTACAACCTTAACTTTCAGTGCATTTGCAGACCATTTCTTTCTGCTTTTTCTTTTCTTTCCATCAAGTAGCTACAGTGACAGTTCGATATGTAGCCCTTATCTCTGAACTTCTGGCAGCTCATAAACACTCATTATAGCTAATAATAATCATCTTAATTTATATAGCGCCAACATATTCCTCATTACTTTACAATTCAGGGGTTCATGTACAGTCATAAATTACATAGCAACAGACAAGTCAATAATTAGAAGAAACGGAATGAGGGCCCTGCTCTCAAGAGCTTACAATTAATGAGGAGATAGGGGGGCACAAAAGGTAAAAGTGCTTGTTTTGTGCAATGGTCCAGCCCCTTTGGGAAAATAGGGGAGTAGATATAAGGCTACTTTCACACTCGCGTTTGGTGCGGATCCGTCATGGATCTGCACAGATGGATCCGTTCAGATAATACAAACGTCTGCATCCGTTCAGAATGGATCCGTTTGTATTATCTTTAACATAGCCAAGACGGAACCGTCTTGAACACCATTGAAAGTCAATGGAGGATTGTGTGTCAGAACGGATCAGTTTGGCTCAGTTTCGTCAGACGGACACCAAAACGCTGCAAGCAGCATTTTGGTGTCCGCCTCCAAAGCGGAATGGAGACTGAACTGATACAAACTGATGCATTCTGAGCGGATCCTTTTCTATTCGGAATGCATTAGGGCAAAACTGATCCGTTTTGGACCGCTTGTGAGAGCCCTGAACGGATCTCACAAACGGAAAGCCAAAACGCCAGTGTGAAAGTAGCCTAAAGCTACATGAGCCGGTCATGAGCAGATATCTGTAGTGCTTCTCAATGCATGGGTGTGGTGGAGAGTTTGGTGGAGGATCAGGGTCAGGAACAGATAAATAAATGGGCTATATATGGAGAGGAGTTAGATCAGGGGATGTGACTGGCCACCCTAAAAAGATGTGTTTCTAGGGAGCGCCTAAAACTGTGTATATTGTGATTTAACCTAATTTTATTTGGGTAGGGCATTCCAGAGAACTGGTGCAGCTAGAAAGAAATCTTGGAGCCGGGAGTGAGAGGTTCGGATTATGGTGGATGTCAGTCGTAAGTCGTTTGTAGATCGTAGAGCATGGATAGGGTGGTAGACAGAGATGAGGGAGTTTGTAGGACTTTGTGGGTGAGAACAAGCAGATTAAATTGGATTCTATACTGTATGGGCACCCAGTGCAATCACTGGCACAGAGTGGAGGCATCAGAGTAGCGGTTAGACAGACAGATCAGCCTGGCTGCTGTGTTCAGGATAGATTGCAGAGGGGAAAGTCTGGTGAGGGGGAGCACAATTAATAGTGAGTTACAGTAATCGAGGCTGGAATGGATCAGGGCATAAGAGATTTTGTTGTTTCTGTAGTGAGAAAATTCTCGAGTTGATTAGTATGATAAGAACTGATAAGAATTTAGCTATTAGTATTTATGAGCTGTCAGATATTCAGCAATAAGGGCTGCAGATCGTGCCAGAGCTGCTCTCTGATGGATTCAGTGTAAAGCGGGAATGACCCACAGATAGTCTGAAAGTGTCGGCTGTAGAACATAATCTGTTGAAAATCTTTAATAAAGACCAATTGAAATAATTACTTTTAGCCCAAAATGAGTAATACCTGGTTCATATCTCCCTTAAGGACATCTGGCAGGTTGTTCTGACACAGACTAGCCTACCGGATCTCGCAGGATCCAGCCTTGCCAGATCCTCTACTCCAGATCCCCATTGACTGCAATTAGGTCCCTTGCATACAACAGTTTCTTGTCCATCTGGCAGCCGGCAATTGCGCTGCATCAGGCAGCCAGATCTCCTTAACCCTTAGTTCACACCTGAGCGTTTTACAGCGCGTTCCTACTCGCTGTAAAACGCACAACAAGGAGAAACCAATGCTTCCCTATGGGAATGGTTCTCACCTGGGCGTTTTACAGCGCGTACGATCGCGCTGTAAAACGCCCGACGCTCAAACAAGTACTTGAGCTTCTTTGGGGCGTTTTGTCGCTCGTTTGTGGTTATAGGACACTGCTGTCAATCAAACAAATGCGCGTCAAACGCGCGTTTACCATTGCAAAAAACGCGCGTCTCAGAAACGCTCAGGTGTGAACCCAGGGTAAAAGAGACGTTAACGAGGCCTAAATACAGTGATTGCCCCAAAAAGTGTTCATAGCCTTTAAAGTTGCTGCGCGCTTACCTACGATCTATACACCTACAGAGATTGCGTGGCCCTGTGCTTAATTGTATGTACCCGTTTCGCCTAAAGACCTAAGCTCAATAATTAGGAGAGGTGTCCACATGACTTTTCACCATGTAAAGGGGGAATATTAATCACCAATATTTATGCAAATATCGATAATTAATATTCATAAATGGGAGGAGCCACCTAGTGATAACTCCGCCCATTTATGCCTTTATATAATAATAACAATAATACCTTCGTTGTGCTTTACACTGATCACTATGCTAGCTGCATGCGCCTTACTAAACTAACTATCGCCAATAACCACACGCCACACAGATAGTTATAAACCAAACACAGTATTTATTACTAACAATACACTACGCACGCAATACTAACAATACAGCACTAAATATACAATCCTAAACTACACTACACAGCACAATACTGTCATGCTGACATAAGTGTATATACATAGACACGTGTGCAAATACATACACACATATCTATATATACACACACCCTCGCATATATCTGGGGCATACAGGGGACATATATAAGAGGGCACATATATTTACTAATATAAGGGGGCACAGCTTCCAGGGACCACATATTTCCCACAGGGGCCACCATGAGCCCCTGGGGATCACCATGGGCAGACGTGCGCAGATGCTGGGCACATCTGCGCACATCACCCCATGATGCGGTGGTTAATGTATGCATATATATACCATACATGCCCGCACGTGTTTGCAGGCATGCATGGATATATATGCATACGTCTCAACCGCTCCTCAACAATCCCCCTGTTGTCGGAATATAATACGACAATATAATGGGGGAACGGGTTGAGATATGTTTGCCCCCCTTCAACCCCATCTTTGGTGGAAGTTCAGGAAGAACTGTAGTGCACACTGATCTTTAGGTACTTAGACATCCCCAATCCAGCTTCCTCCGACCTGCCCTTCTGTCTTCTTCTTGACATCTTTAGGATACCACACACCCACAGTCTCTTGGTTAGCTGGTCTTTCTTTAACAGTCTTAGTGTCGGCCACCCCCACTTTGGAGTGACCACACCCCCACAGTCTCTCGGTAATTCTGCCGATCTTCAGGTATCTTCGCCCCCCCAATTCTGGAGTGGGTTCACCCTTACAGTCTTTAACTGGCCTTTCTTTAACAGTCTCTTGGTGTCGGCCACCCCCACTTTGGAGTGGCCACACCCCCACAGTCTCTCGGTAGTTCTGCCGATCTTCAGGTATGGCCCGCCTCCAAGGCATCTGGAGCGGGTTCACCCTCACAGTCTCAGTCCCAACTTTCTTCTATCCACTTGATGGGTGCGGTTCTCCCGTGGACAGATTAATAGGTCTTTACAAGGCAGGTCAGACTCTCAAGCGGCGATGTCACAGTACCTAAATTCTACTGCGGAGAACACCTCTGCCACACTACACCTCCAGCCCTTCCCTTAAGAACCTCACCGTTCCAGGGTTCAAGGTGGCAAATGAATGATGCCTGTCCCTATCGTGACCTAACCTTATCCCCATTCACACAAAACACATGTCACATCCCTCCCAACACCACCAAATTCCATTAAATGTGTGTACCCATAGAGACTCATGCAACCTGGCATATCTCTACACCTCCAAAGACACAGGTAGGTCGCAGACCCCTGTGTCAATGGGAAACGACTATAGGATGCAAATGTGTACAGCCAAATTATAACTCACCGCAATGCGTTGGGCGAGTTTCTATAGGCTGTCACACATTTGTACCTAGAGTGTCTATGGGTACACAATCAACCAACAAACATAATCAATATATATACAATACAATGTGCTATGGGGTTTCAGGGTAGTACATGTTATACGTTCCGAACCCTCATAGGAAACAAAGTGTCCATAAAATATTTGGCTACAGGACAAAGTTGGAGTTATGTCCTGAGCCTCCTCCTCCGGATAGTTCTGTAAAGTTCGGTCTGGTTCTGGTGTATTTGGTCAGTAAGTCCCTTGACCCTCCGATTACGATGACCAGAACCAGAAGAAGTTTCACTGGGTGAAACAAGTGAATAAGTTCTTCCACCCGAACGTCTCCCAAGTCTTCCTCCAGAGCCTTAAATAATGCTCCCGCTGGATTGTGGCACAGTCTTCTATAACACCTCTAGGCAGAGGTCGCTTTGTTGCCAAAATCCAGTGGGATCCTCTGGAGCTTTCACAACAGTGTCAGGGGGAATAGCTGGTCTCTTCTGTGGCATCTCCTGAGTTTTTCTTCCGCTCCTTATAAAATCACACCTATGGCAGAAGAAAATACCAGGCGCTCCCAGGGGAGATTCTCCCCTAACAGTGCAATTAATGTGAAAATTCCCAGCCCCAATACCTTTGACCCATGGGTAGAGAAAGGTATTGGGCTGCCCTTTATCTCACAGGACCCCTCGTTATCCCAACACTGGTGTCTGAACACCCTACCTTCAGAGGATTGAGTCCTCTGCTGCACATCCCTCTGCGCCAACAGATAAGGATGGCCACCCTACTAGGTTAGGATAACTGGAGTTCTGTGGACAAAGCACCATCTTGTTATTGATGGCACCGCATCCCTGTCCACCCATGTGTACCCAGGCTGATTTCCCCCTGTGATCCCGTCTTGTGGAGGCCCGCAGAACCAATGGCATAGTCATGCCCTGGTTCCCCAGGACCCCACAACACAAGCACTACATAAATCAGCATGGTAGAACACATCTGTAGACAAGGACTACCACCATCAACATCAAGAAAAACTTACAAACAGATAACAAAACACATAACATGGACATACACAGGGAACAAACGGTGTAACAAATAGTACAGGGGTGTCAAATGTTGCCTAGCCTAGCTTGGCCACTCTGACCTCTCAGCAGCTGGTGATGCTGCCGAGAGGTAACCCCGTTATGGCCAGGCTGACTAGACCCCACTGCACAACTTGTTACCTGGCTGATACTGTTGGACACATTGCAATTACTTGCACAAGGGCAATTCCTTGCAATGTGTCCTTTGTTCCTACACCTGAAACACGTGACTTGGTTTCCTGTCCTGTGTGTTATGTTCCCATCTGTTTCGCAGTGTCTCGCTATGTGACCTAGGCCACCACATGCAAAACATCTGATGTTTGCTCTGCATGCCCCAGGTCCATCTACACTGCATCCGTGCTCCCTTCTCCTGAATTGTTCCATCCTCAGGGACGCACTCTTCACCACAGTTGTTTTTCCCAAAGTCAGGGAAAAATCTCTGTTAGTCTGGACCGGCTTGACCTGATGATCAGACCGGTCACAGACTACTCTCCCCCCTTGTGGCCCTGCACAGGGCAACGTTTTGGGAGATTCCGACCCTGGCTTTACGGAAAAAGAAAGGGCCGGCACCAACTTGGTGATAACCTGTTGCATGCCAGACATTAGCTGGGACCTTACAGCAACCTGAGCCTTCAATTTGGCTACCGTCACGTCAGTAGAGGCAGTCCGCTCCTTGAAGGCATTGACTTCAGTATAAGACTGAGTCAACTTAGCCTCAATTTCCTCCTTCTGCCTCTGCAGCTCTACCAACTGTGACTCCATCCTAGCCACCTGCGCATCTTGCTCAACAGTAGACTGCACATTCTCTGCCAGCTGTGCCTGCAATGTCGAAACCTGGTCCGAATTACTGGCACAGCACTGGCAGTGAATGGCCGGAGGAATTGTCTCCGTTGACCGAGACACCAGCGCAACTTCCTTTGGCTTACAGATGCTAGCCTCAAACGTATGAACGAGTTTGGCCAGCATCCGAAGCCGTTTGGTGGCCTTGTTCAAAACCGTCCGTTTGTTAACACAAAGCTTGTCGTAACTACAAGCCTGTGCTAACAAATCGGACCACAGCATTTCTGCTGACTTGTATGTAGTGGGGAGGATGGGGTTAAATGTGCTGTGTTTGCTCAAGTGTTGCAGTGTGGGGAAGTCCATACTCACCGTTTGATGAGTGTCCATCTTCTTCTTGGCGCCGTACCTCGCAGCTGCTTGGAAGAAGTCCATTTTCCCGGATCGCCTCTTCCCGACCAGCCTGACTTGTACGCCGCTCCCACGAAGATGGATCTCCTTCAGTGACGTGTCTTCTTCTCCCTTGCAATCACTTGAGCGATGCAGTGACCGTGTAAAGCAAACAGCAAAATATTAATACACAGATAGACAATAGATTCTCTGCTAAAGATTTTGATCCGTGTTTGGTGCTGTGAGGTAGAGCCGCGTTACCTGTCCGAATTATCAGGTCCTAGACGCTCAGACCACTGACCGCGTCTCTCTTGCCTGATAATTGACAGTATAACCGAACTATAGCCTCAAAACCAAACACAGATTTCAAAATCTAAGCAGTGGGCCTGACTCGCCAATGTAAACTCGCCAATGTAAAGGGGGAATATTAATCACCAATATTTATGCAAATATCGATAATTAATATTCATAAATGGGAGGAGCCACCTAGTGATAACTCCGCCCATTTATGCCTTTATATAATAATAACAATAATACCTTCGTTGTGCTTTACACTGATCACTATGCTAGCTGCATGCGCCTTACTAAACTAACTATCGCCAATAACCACACGCCACACAGATAGTTATAAACCAAACACAGTATTTATTACTAACAATACACTACGCACGCAATACTAACAATACAGCACTAAATATACAATCCTAAACTACACTACACAGCACAATACTGTCATGCTGACATAAGTGTATATACATAGACACGTGTGCAAATACATACACACATATCTATATATACACACACCCTCGCATACAGTCTTGTGAAAAAATTAGGACACCCTTTGAAAGCATGTGGTTTTTTGTAACATTTTTAATAAATGGTTATTTCATCTCCGTTTCAACAATACAGAGAGATTAAAGTAATCCGACTAAACAAAGAAAACTGAAGAAAAGTCTTTTCAAGATCTTCTGTAAATGTCATTCTACAAAAATGCCTATTCTAACTGAGGAAAAAGATAGGACACCCTTGCCCCTAATAGCGAGTGTTACCTCCTTTGGCTGAAATAACTGCAGTGAGACGGTTCTTGTAGCCATCTACCAGTCTTCGACATCGGTCTGAGGAAATTTTACCCCACTCCTCAATGCAGAACTTTTTCAGCTGTGAGATGTTTGAGGGGTTTCTTGCACGTACAGCCCTTTTCAAGTCACCCCACAGCATCTCAATGGGATTCAAATCTGGACTTTGACTTGGCCATTCCAGGACTCTCCATTTCTTCTTTTTCAGCCAATCTTTGGTTGATTTACTAGTATGTTTTGGGTCATTGTCATGTTGCATGGTCCAGTTCCGCTTCAGCTTTAATTTTCTAACTGATGGTCTCACATGTTCTTCAAGCACCTTCTGATACACAGTAGAATTCATCGTGGATTCTATGATGGTGAGCTGACCAGGTCCTGCTGCAGCAAAGCAGCCCCAAACCATGACACTTCCACCTCCATGCTTCACAGTTGGTATGAGGTTCTTTTCTTGGAATGCTGTGTTTGGTTTACGCCAAACATGTCCTCTGCTGTTGTGTCCAAATAATTCAATTTTGGACTCATCTGTCCAAAGAACATTATTCCAGAAGTCCTGGTCTTTGTCAACTTTATCGCTGGCAAATGTCAGTCTGGCCTCGATGTTTCTCTTGGAAAGCAAAGGTTTCCTCCTTGCACACCTCCCATGCAAGTTAAACTTGTACAGTCTCTTTCTGATTGTAGAGGCATGTACTTCTACATCAACAGTAGCCAGAGCCTGCTGTAGTTCTCGAGATGACACTTTAGGGTTTTTGGATACCTCTTTTAGCATCTTGCGGTCTGCTCTTGGGGTGAACTTGCTGGGGCGACCAGTCCTGGGCATGTTGGCAGTTGTTTTGAAAGCCCTCCACTTGTAGACTATCTTCCGGACAGTGGAATGGCTGATTTCAAAATCTTTTGAGATCTTTTTAAATCCCTTCCCAGACTCATAGGCTGCTACAATCTTTTTTCTGAAGTCCTCTGACAGCTCTTTTGCTCTCACCATGGTGCTCACTCTCACTTCAACAGTCAGGAGCACACCAAACTAAATGTCTGAGGTTTAAATAGGGCAAGCCTCATTCAACATGCAGAGTAACGATCTACTAATTATGTGCACCTGGTGTGATATACCTGTGTGAGATCTGAGCCAATTTAAGAGGGAATACATGTGAGGGTGTCCTATCTTTTTCCTCAGTTAGAATAGGCATTTTTGTAGAATGACATTTACAGAAGATCTTGAAAAGACTTTTCTTCAGTTTTCTTTGTTTAGTTGGATTACTTTAATCTCTCTGTATTGTTGAAACGGAGATGAAATAACCATTTATTAAAAATGTTACAAAAAACCACATGCTTTCAAAGGGTGTCCTAATTTTTTCACATGACTGTATATCTGGGGCATACAGGGGACATATATAAGAGGGCACATATATTTACTAATATAAGGGGGCACAGCTTCCAGGGACCACATATTTCCCACAGGGGCCACCATGAGCCCCTGGGGATCACCATGGGCAGACGTGCGCAGATGCTGGGCACATCTGCGCACATCACCCCATGATGCGGTGGTTAATGTATGCATATATATACCATACATGCCCGCACGTGTTTGCAGGCATGCATGGATATATATGCATACGTCTCAACCGCTCCTCAACACACCATCTACTGTGTTTGCAGTGCTCATGATATAGCAGACATTCTGTTAAAAAAGTAAGTGGAGCTTAGCGCCACTTCACTCTAGCATTTGGCAGGGGCCATAGTGATCAGACCAGCACTCTTTGGCACTCTTTGGACAGTGATGTAATGTGCCATCAAGTTTGTGGTGAAGGCTTCATTAAAAAGTGGATCTAAAATTACAGTTCTTAGCCTTGTCCGTTTGTATGAAGTCAACACCTGCTGGAAATTTCTATAATCTCTTCTCCGACTTCCATAAGGTTCTTCTTTGTACATATGGGCGGTCTAAAACTAAAGGTCAGTACCTGATGCTCAGTATCCGATTGTTATGTACCCAGCCGGCGGTCATCAGCAGAGCTCTGTGGTGGCCCATCAGGAAATTTCCCTGAAGGGGTTATGTCCCGTCAGCCCCTGTTTGTAGTCCAGTTTCTTCCAACTCCCCAAAATATACTGATAGTTTAATTGAAACTAGCTACTGCTAATAATGCTTATTGTGTTTGTGTGTGAGATAGAAAACCTAATGCAGCCATGTGAACAATATGATTCTGTGTACAGTGAGGCAGAATATGTTGCTGGGACAAGACTTGAGACCTGTTTCCCTCATAGTTTGTATAGTTAAAAAAAAAACTATGTTTCCATCAAGTTCCACTAGAGGAAGGAAGCCTGTTTTTCAAATGCAGATGTTTTGCAATGTAGTACCGAGAATATCCACTAGGGCGAGCAGTTGATCCGTAAACAGGCCACATTTGGCAGTAAATTGGGGAGATCCATCCCATTATTGCACACGTGCAGTAGACATAAACAGGGGAGGGGAAGAGAGGAAGCATGTCATCTGTGATCCCGCCCCACACCCAGCAATAACAAGCAGTGCCTTGCTGCTGCTACTGCTGCTGTGTGCGCTGTTCTCTGGTGTGTATTCTCCTGCTCTGCTGCAATGAAGCAACACTGCAGCCTTCACTGAGCTCTCTAAGACACCTACCATGGCCACTGCCACCAGCAGTAAAAGCAGTATCAATGGGATGATAATTGGATCCATGCAGTCTCCAGGCTCATACAGTCTGGATCACATTAGAAGGCAGCAGCGCATGGATCCCCGCAGGAGACAGGCTGCCCTTTCCTTTCTCACCAACATCTCCCTGGATGGGCGACCTCTACAGGTTAATGGGACAGCAAGGGAGGGAACTGCATGTGCAGGAAGCAAGATTCGACAGACTTCCCAGCTTGCAGAAAAGGAATCCTTGCATAATTCATCTCTTTATACATTACCTGCAAATCATCATCAAATACTTACACAACACAGCAAGATGGGATTGACCTCACCATCAGGACCATTATCTTCTTCAGTTGGTGGGGGGCAGGAGATGATGGAACATGAGATGCAGGGGAAAAAACACCACTTATGTGAGTATGATGAGGAAGAGGAGGAAGATGCATTTTCCAGCAGTGCTCCACTACCAGCATCTACAGGTATCTCTGTACCACTATCTTGTGCGGGTAGCAGAGGCCGCCTGAACTCTCTTACCTCTGCTATTCTACCAGCTGCTTTTTGTAGGACTTCTCCTGCCCCTGGTTTCAGCTGCAGTGACCAGATACCATGTGGAAGCAGCAGTGCCTTTGAAATCCAGAGGTCACGGTAAGGAACTAGTAATGACTATAGTAAAATATTTGGTGTTCCTATTACATATATTACCTTGTGGGACATTTTCCAGAAACATTTAAATGTTGAAACCTAAACATGATTTTGATAACATTTGTCTTTCTGGTGATACAAAAAAGACACAGCCAAGACTTGGAGGTGACCCTTCTCCAGGTGCGCCGTAGTCACGCTTCTAATGTCGGTGTCGTTCTTGCCTATGCTTTCTTCAGCCATTCATGAAGCTCAGGTTGGGATGACATACAACTCGGTAACGTTAAAGGGGTTTTCCACTTTTGAAAATCCTGACTTTTAAATGGGCCTCAATAAACCCTTGTTAAATCTGGGAGGAAACCCGGCAGTAAGTGTTCGGTTTCTCTGCAGCGCCACCATGGGGCAAATTAAGCATTACATAGTGCCCATTCGAAACAATGTGTTCTCTGTGTAATGCAGGACGGGACAGGGCCTCCAGAGCAAGAAGAGTTTTTGGTTACCAGTCTCTAGTCTGGCCAAAAAATAAAAATCCTAAAATAAAGGGGATCCTGCTCTATTAACTCAATATTCTGTTGTAGGGTACATTTTGTAAACCAGGCAACACCTTTTAGCCTTTTATATTGGTGGTTGGATAAGTCATACAGGATGATGAGAACTACTATAAAACCTGCGGAGAATACAAATCAAAGCTTGATGGTGCTGAAGGACAGCCTCAGATGTATAGGGTGGGTCCATAAGTATGCAGCTGCAGTTTCCTGCCACTGGCTCATAAAATACCCTGGAAATTGGGAATGACAATTAGCCAATAAGTCACATAGCATGCTAACTTCATAAAAGAGGCCACATGTCCAAGGACTAATATATCATTATGAATGGATAATCACTAGGCCTTGTTACTTGCAGGAATAGTGGTGCAAGTCCCATCTGTGTACTGCCAAAATTGCATACTTATGCCAACTATCTCGATTTTGAATTGGCAGCCCCCATCATATATAGTGCTTAAGGCCTCATGCACATGACCGTTCCAATTTTTGCGGTCCGCAAATTGCGGATCCGCAAAACACGGAAGCAGCCCGGGTGCCTTCCGCAATTTGCGGAACGGAACAGGCGGCCCATTGTAGAAATGCCTATTCTTGTCCGCAAAACGGACAAGAATAGGACATGTCATATTTTTTGCAGGGCTACGTGACGGAGCAGTGGATGCGGACAGCACACGGAGTGCTGTCCGCATCTTTTGCAGCCCCATTGAAGTGAATGGGTCTGCACCCGAGCCGCAAAAACTGCGGCTCGGATGTGGACCAGAACAACGGTCGTGTGCATGAGGCCTTAGAAATTGAAAGACTGAGGTCATAAACATTCAGGTCACTCAATAGATGCCCCCATTGTGTCAAATAATTTCACGGCCGTGTTTTGGGTCTGCACCCGATCCACATTTATTGCAGATCGCACCCAAGGGCCCATTAATTTCTATGGTGGGTCTGCAAAAAATATGGATGTCACTAATGTGCTGTCTGCATCTGTGTGGCCGTTCCACATATTATAGAACATGTCTAATTCTTTTCCATTTTGCGAACAAGAATAGCAATTACTATAAGGAAATTGCGGCATGCATATGGATTGTAGCTGTATTTTGCAGCTCTGTGGTTTACAGACCACAAAACAGATACAGTCGTGTGCATTCGGCCTTAATGGATGTTCTAATTATTTGATACTACATTGTTACAGCAAAATTATGGTTATTTTAACAGTATATTGAATTAATTTCATAATTTAAAACTTTGGGCCTTGATCAAAGAAACATTAAAGCTGCACCCTTTTGTTACCCGCCCACACTTTCAAAACCAGGGCTGGCGGTAATGCCAATTCTCTGTTGCTTTGAATTCTCCCCTGAATTGTTCCTGTCTTATAGTACTTGGCGCCACATTGCGTTGCGGTCCCAATGTATATCATAAAATTGGCCACACCATTATACCTATACCACATAGTCTTATTCATGAACCTGTGCTAGCCTAAAAGCTGTAACCTAAGGTTAGTTATTGAAACAGAAGTGTGTATCCTCAACCACAGCAGAACATGGCTTAAAACTATATAAAAAGATTGTATCTTAAGTAAGGTTGCACCGGGTATCGAATTATCGATACCCAATTGATACTTCTGTACCGGTATCGATTCAATACCGGGATTTGCCTTTTACCAATACTAGGCGGCGCTACTGCGCAGCTTAGTATCAGAGAACAAGGAGCGTGCTGCTCTCAGCGCGCACCATTCTCCCTCAGCAGCACAGGGGAGAAGTCACACTCTCCCTCCCCCCTGTGGCGCCACTGCCAATGAGGAGAGAGAGGGGCGGAGGAGGGGAGGGACTGTGGCCACTGTGCCACCAATGATAATTAACGTTTAATACCGATACAGGAGGCGGGTGCCGGCGGCAGAATTACATAGCCGGCACCAGGCCTCTATGACAGGGAGCATGTGTGGAAGCATATCTACAAAACCAAAGTACAAACACCACACATGTAATACAAAAACATCTTTATTGTGTTACATTTTAAAGCCATACATCTAATAAATAGCAAAAAGTAATACAAAGTCAATGCAGAGAGGAGCTGAGAGATTGATACCCTCTCTCAGCACCTCTCTGCATTGACTTTTTATTACTTTTTGCTATTTATTAGATGTATGGCTTTAAATGTAACACAATAAAGATGTTTTTGTATTACATGTGTGGTGTTTTTACTTTGGTTTTGTGTTAAAATGCATGTAAATAGTTATTTCTGGAGTCTTACATGCTTTTTAAATTGCAGTTTTAAAAAAAAAATAAAAAATCCTCGAGGAGTTTTGTAGTTATATTGATAAGCAGTGGAGTACCATCACTAGAGGCAGACACGACTGCTATGGAGCCTGGTAAAAAGGGGACCCAGCGCCGACGTCCTCCATCTGTATCTGGCATGAAAACCCTGTATTTTCATGCCTCCGCCACTAGGTGGGAGCTCTTACGCTGGGTTCACACCAGAGCGTACTGAACGTACGCTCTGTATATGTGATTGTACGGGCGTTTACAATCGCGCCGCGGAGACAAGCGAACGCCCATTGTCGCGCGTTCCCGGAAGTCTATGTACGCCCCAAAGAAGCTCCTGAACTTCTTGGGGCATCGGGCGTTTTACAGCGCGATCGTACGCTGTAAAACGCCCAGGTGAGAACCATGCCGATAGGGAAGCATTGGTTTCTCCTTGTTGAGCGTTTTACAGCGCGTAGGAACGCGCTGTAAAACGCTCAGGTCTGAACCGGCTGTAAAGAGATTTTACAGCTTCTGTTGCAGTCAGTGGTAACTGCAGAAATTCCTTTGCCTTAAGCACCCCCTAGTGATGGTTTTAGGCAAGCAGTTTTATAATAAACTGTGTGAGGGAAGCAGTAGACATAAAGCTGTATGGAGGAGATTTATCAATGTATTTCTGCCAGTTGGTTGGTATAAATACATTGAGAAATAAGGCTTTCAGAACAAGCAGCATATTTCAGCTGCTTCACTTTTTCTTACATTCAGATAAAGTGGGTGAAGCAATTTTTTATTTATTTTGTTTTTCACTTTGTGCTCCACGTTGCCTGGGAGTGTTTTTTGCACATGTACTGGGAAACTTGGTGGGCCATATTAAGTTTTGCTATGGGGCCCTGTGAGGTCAGTGTATGCCATTATTGATAATCCTGTAGAGAAAAAGAGAAAAATGTCTATGAAGAATGTCATGCTGTCAGCATGCTGGTTTTTAATAAAAATGCCTCTGGCCCAGAGTGGAAACAGATCACTGCAGAGAGGCTTTGGAAAGGTAGGTAGTGAAAGCACTGGGTACACGTCCTTTCTTTCAAGAGAACGGCCAAAGAAATAGAAGCTTGTACAATAAGTAGTTGTCTAACAGCAGGCAATATGATAGAATAAAAAAAAAAAAAACGTTACCTACCTGTTAAATTCACCCTGACACTGCATCTCAGCAGTGTGGTCCTTGATGGATTGGTCATTGTTTACTTGTCCTGCACCGATGACATCACACACATCCACATGACCTATTGGTGATGCGTACGTGTATGGCATGAGACCATGGACACCGGTAATTGGCTGTAGTGCAATTAAGCAATATTGCTGCAGGGCAATTAAGTACTGGCAGAGACCCCTGGATATTTAACATGGGAGTAATGGTTTTGTTTTTATTTGATCACATTGCCTGCTGATAGGCTAGCGTATTCTTAATTTCCCATACAGCAGCTTCAATGAAACGTGTATCCCTGTGGCATTTTTAGCTCCTGCAGTACATACAGACATGCCTGCTTTTTTGTTCTTTATCTATTAGAAAGTTTTGATAGTCACATGTATTTCCGTGTGCATTTTTTGTAGCGAGGTGACAAAATAGTGGGCAAAAAATGCTGCGGATAGACAATTGTGGCAGAAACAGAGTGGTCCACATTTACTAATGTGGGTGCACCTAGACCTTGTCATGTGTTGCCTAAAAATTTCACAGATTTCTGGCACAGTTTGGAGATTTAAAGTTGTAGCGTTATAGCTCACAGAGGGGAGTGGCTTAGTGGGGAAATGGGTGGGGCCTAGAGGCAAGGGGCATAGCCTAATATGTGACAGTTGGACAACAAAATTGTCATAATTCTGTCACAGAGCAAGCCAGCCAATAGCTTGTATAAAGTTGCACAAGTGTCTAGTCATGCACCTAATTTATCATTCATTCGGTGCCCCTGAGATTAATGTGATGTATGTCTAGATATGGCCCCAATGTCTGAGATGGGCATATCCCTTTAAATAGACAGGTCAGAAGTGGTGACAGGGTCCTCTTCAAAGTGTAGCTGGCATTACAAAGAGGTTCCTTCACATGTTCAGCATGTATGTAACCTCCAAAAATGTTTTTGTTTTTATTTTTTTGTTTTCCTTGCTAGGGTCTATGAATGCATATGTTTTGCCATGCTTGCTCCGTGGGTGGGATTGTATGTTCTGAGCCAATCGGATGTCTCCTTCACTGCTGCTCCCACTTCTAGCTCAGTTTCAGTGACTGTCACAGACGTTCCCGTGATAGGTGCCAGGAGATCAGTGAGACTGGCAACACATTGTTTGATCTGACAGGTTCCTTGTGGATCAATTCGTGTCTGTGTTGTTTCTGGTATGGCCACACCCCTTACCTCAGGTGTTGCTTATGTGGTCATTTAACCTTCCCTATTTATCGTGGCTTCTCCCACCATGCTGTGCGGTTTATAGTTTGTCTTGTTGTGGATTGCTGGTGCTTCCATAGCCATTTGATGTTAAAGGGAGTCTGTCACCACCATATGACCATATACAGTGCTTACATTGTCCTATAGCACACCTATACATGAATGTAATGGTACCTTTTTGTTATTTTCTTTAAACTTTCAGAAGCTGGAAAAACAAAGTTTAATTCGTATGCAAATGAGCATTTGCAAGTGCCCAGGGGCGGCATTCACTGTGTTGGAGCCCAGGCTGTTCTGCCTTTTTTCATTGTTTCCCCGCCCCAGCCTCTGCCTATGCCCGCCCTCTTATTCCCTTGCGTCATCCTTCGGTCCGACCGAGATCCCGCGCCTGTATACAGCCTCGCTGGGCCGGAGATTTGTGGGCACAGCATCGCTTTAACTACTGCGCATGCTCCGGCAAATGCTGGTTTCAAACCGTTCAGCGGCACATGCGCAGTAGTTAAAGCGATGACGTGCCAACAATGGGCATCGCAGTGTGCATGCCCCGGCCCAGCGAGGCAGTGCGCAGGCGTGGGATCTCGGCCGAACCGAAGGATGACGCAAGGGAATAGGAGGGCAGGCAGAGGCTGGGGAGGAGTAACAATAAAATGAGGCAGAGCAGCCTGGACTGCAACACAGTGAACACTGCCCCTGGGCTCATTTGCATATGAATCAAAGTTCGTTTTTCAAGCTTCTGCAAGTGTAAAGAAAAAGACACAGGTACCATTACATTCATGTATAAGTGTGCTATAGGACAATGTAAGCACTGTATATGGCCATATGGAGGTGACAGACTCCCTTAAGTGTCTACTTCCCCTGTTGTTTATTGTTGCGCTTTTCCCTGCCATTTGTGTTTAGGCCTGAGGCAGAGTCCTGTTCATCCTACTGTTTGGAGGAACAGGTTGTCTCTTGTCCTGACATTAGTACCAGGGTCCTACAGGGTGAGTTAGGACTTTAGGTTCCTGTGTATGAACTCACCTACCTCTGGGGTCAGTTCATACTTGCAGTCATTCATGACTTTGATAAGGGTTTCTCTAGGAGGTGACCTGCTCCTCCCTAGTTTCCAGGCCTTTTCCCCTCACCCCTTTCTCTCCCACGTTCGGTATGGCTTTCCCTCCCACACCGAAGCGTGACAGTGACACAGTATGAAGCTGCAGCTGCAGCTGCATCCCCTTCCACCTTGTCTTCTACCAAGGCTAGCCTGATCTGTCCACACTGCAAAAAAATAGAACATGTTCTATTTTTTTGCGGTGTGGAGGCACGCAGAGAAACCCCACGAAAGCACTGCGTAGTGGTTCCATGACTCCGATCTGCACCAGACCTTCCGGATTGCAGACCCATTCAGTTCAATTTCATAACCGGAAAATCGCTCATCTCTAATGACTATATCATTCATACAATGCATCATCTCAGACAATGCCTCAGTTGAAAGAAGTAAATGAGCAGCATTGTCTGCAACCGTTACCGCTTTTTGAATTAAGTGTTACTTAGGCTACTTTCACACTAGCGTTCGGGGCTCCGCTTGTGAGTTCCGTTTGAAGGCTCTCACAAGCGGCCCCGAACGGATCCGTCCAGCCCCAATGCATTCTGAGTGGATGCGGATCCGCTCAGAATGCATCAGTCTGGCACTGTTTGTCCTCCGCTCAGCAGGCGGACACCTGAACGCAGCTTGCAACGTTCGGGTGTCCGCCTGGCTGTGCGGAGGCAAACGGATCCGTGCAGACTTACAATGTAAGGCTACTTTTCACACTAGCGTTCGGGGCTCCGCTTGTGAGTTCCGTTTGAAGGCTCTCACAAGCGGCCCCGAACGGATCCGTCCAGCCCTAATGCATTCTGAGTGGATGCGGATCCGCTCAGAATGCATCAGTCTGGCACCGTTTGTCCTCCGCTCCGCTCAGCAGGCGGACCCCTGAACGCAGCTTGCAGCGTTCGGGTGTCCGCCTGGCCGTGCGGAGGCAAACGGATCCGTCCAGACTTACAATGTAAGTCAATGGGGACGGATGCGTTTGAAGTTGACACAATATGGTGCAATTTTCAAACGGATCCATCCCCCATTGACTTTCAATGTAAAGTCAAAACGGATCCGTTTGCATTATCATGAACAAAAAAAAATAAAAATAATTTTTTTTTTTTTTGTTCATGGTAATGCAAACGGATCCGTTCTGAACGGATCTAAGCGTTTACATTATAGGTGCGGATCCGTCTGTGCAGATACCAGACGGATCCGCACCTAACGCAGGTGTGAAAGTAGCCTTAAGTGTTGTTCAGGTTCTAGGTAATATTTTTTCTCTCTAAATGTTTCCAAAAATAAGAAAGCGGAAATATAGTAATAGCAAGGTTCATTATGTCTTCATACAGCATAATGGTAGCATATGGAGCAAGGAGATATGAAAGCATACCCAACCTTTCAACAAACTTTGTAATAAACAGTAGTACAGTGTACGTAAGTGAGGAATAAGACTACTTCTGGTTATTATATGGCTTGTATTTGGCTGCATTTTTAGCAGTTTTCTGCTCTGCAAGTTGTCTCTAGTTTGCAGTTCTCTCAGATCTGGTGGGTGAAGACTAAAGCCTGTTTCACACTTGCGTTGTGGCATTCCGGTTTTGAGATCTGGCAGAGGGTCTCAAAACTGGGCCATAACGGATCAGTTTTGTCCCTATTCATTGTCAATGGGGAAAAAACTGATCAGGATGCATTCTGTTCTGTTTTGTTGCATTTTTTGACCGGACACAAAACTACTGCAAGCTGCGGTTTTGTGTCCAGTCTGTGAAACAGAACAAACCGGATCTGACATGAAAATCAATTGTGCAGGATCTTTTTTTTTTTGTTAGCGAATTATTTTTATACCGGATCCGGTTTGTTTAGTTTTGATTTAATACAACCGGATCCGTCTGAAACTGATGCATCAGGATGTATTAAATGGCACAGATCCATTTAATTTTGGTGTTGAGATCCTCTGCCGGATTTCAATCCTGAATTCCACAACGCAAGTGTGAAACAGACCCTACTCACATACACTGCACACAGAAAGTAGAGGACAATCTGCTTCCTAGCTTTCTCACACTCTCATAAGTAGCCCTCATGGAGGACATTACAGAGATATACAGACTTCTACTGATGTGAATTTAGCATTTGGGCATAGACAGAAACTGTCTATGTAGTCTCTCTTGCTGTGCCTGTCTAAGTTCCTGCTCATGCCTCTCCTTTCCATAGACTTACATTGATGTATAATCTGATACATCAGTGAGCTGCTCCGTCCTGGACAGGTTCAAGAGAAATTTCAAATATAAAACAGCTTATAATTCTAGAAAAAGGTATTTTACAGTGGTAAGATATATTACAAAGTTTCTTATGGCACGGCTCCATTGGAACATACGGAATGTTGCATAGACTTCAGTGGTAATTTACTGCAGTCTATGGGGCAAGCAATCTATCAATCACATGTTCAAGTCCTCTAAGGGGACTTAAAATGCCTGTACTATTAAAATTTAAATGTATTTATTCCATGCGGTGAACGGCATAATGAAAAAAAAAATTATCTATACGGCCGATTTGCCATTTTTTTCATAGCTTAACCTCCTCCCAAAAATTGAATAAAATGTGGTCAAAAAGTCATACACACTCTAAAATGGTATCATTAAAAACGACAGATTTTTTTGCAAAGTTATTTTTTTCAGTATTACAACACAAGAAAAGCTATATAAATGTGGGATCGCTGTAATCATACTAACCCGGAGAACGAAGAGAGCAGTTTTAATGCATAGGGAACGCCACAAACCCATAAAACTGAGTAAGAATTGCTTTTTTTTCCCCTTCAATTTCACCCCATTTGGGGTTAATTTCCAGCTTCCTACTACATCATATTCAAAATGAAATGGCTCTATTAGAAAGTAAAATGTGAACCGCAAAAAAATAGCCCTCATACAGCTATGTGAATGTAAAAGTAAAAAAAGTTATGGCTCCGGGAAGGCAGGGAGTAAAAAAAAGAAAATGCAAAAAAAACCCTAAATATCGCCCAGTCAGGAAAGGGTTAATGCCGACAGGACAACATTACATCAGACTGGCTGTGTAGACAAAAATCAGGTGATTGCAGATGTACTTTGTTGGCACTCCTGTTTTTATGACGCCTTTCTTACCTATTAATGCAGAGCAGTAAAACCAGTTTGTTTGGTTATTATGATGATTTCTTCAAATCTTTTTATACCATTAAAGGGAACCTGTCACCTCCCAAACCATCACAAGCCGCCAGCAGCGTGTTTCTGATAATGCCTTTCTTCCTGAAGCCAGATGCAGCAAATGTACTGAAAACATTGTTTTATCCCCTGCCTGGCGCGCTTCTCCACACATGCTTGAAGTCAAGGGGGCAGCGGCCTCCTTGCTTCAAGTCACGATAACCGCGCCCCCTTCCCTGCCCCTTCGCTGTGACTGACAGCACTTATGCAGAGAGTTCGGCTAAGCCAGCCGAACTGCCAGCTGTCAGTCATGCACGTGTGGAGAAGCGCGCCGGGCAGGGGATAAAACAATGTTTTCAGTACTTTAGCGCTTCGGCCTTCAGGAAGAAAGGCATCATCAGAAAGGCATCATCATTCATGTAGGACTGTCATGAAGATAACAAGATAACAGTGGAATAAGATGTTGTTCATCCTGTATGTGTGTGTGTATATGTGTATGTATGTATATATATATATATATATTATACACTCACCTAAAGAATTATTAGGAACACCTGTTCTATTTCTCATTAATGCAATTATCTAGCCAACCAATCACATGGCAGTTGCTTCAATGCATTTAGGGGGGTGCTCCTGGTCAAGACAATCTCCTGAACTCCAAACTGAATGTCAGAATGGGAAAGAAAGGTGATTTAAGCAATTTTGAGCGTGGCATGGTTGTTGGTGCCAGACGGGCCGGTCTGAGTATTTCACAATCTGCTCAGTTACTGGGATTTTCACGCACAACCATGTCTAGGGTTTACAAAGAATGGTGTGAAAAGGGAAAAACATCCAGTATGCGGCAGTCCTGTGGGCAAAAATGCCTTGTGGATGCTAGAGGTCAGAGGAGAATGGGCCGACTGGTTCAAGCTGATAGAAGAGCAACGTTGACTGAAATAACCACTCGTTACAACCGAGGTATGCAGCAAAGCATTTGTGAAGCCACAACACGCACAACCTTGAGGCGGATGGGCTACAACAGCAGAAGACCCCACCGGGTACCACTCATCTCCACTACAAATAGGAAAAAGAGGCTACAATTTGCACGAGCTCACCAAAATTGGACTGTTGAAGACTGGAAAAATGTTGTCTGGTCTGATGAGTCTCGATTTCTGTTGAGACATTCAAATGGTAGAGTCCAAATTTGGCGTAAACAGAATGAGAACATGTATCCATCATGCCTTGTTACCACTGTGCAGGCTGGTGGTGGTGGTGTATGGTGTGGGGGATGTTTTCTGGGCACACTTTAGGCCCCTTAGTGCCAATTGGGCATCGTTTAAATGCTACGGGCTACCTGAGCATTGTTTCTGACCATGTCCATCCCTTCATGAACGCCATGTACCCATCCTCTGATGGCTACTTCCAGCAGGATAATGCACCATGTCACAAAGCTTGAATCATTTCAAATTGGTTTCTTGAACATGACAATGAGTTCACTGTACTAAAATGGCCCCCCACAGTCACCAGATCTCAACCCAATAGAGCATCTTTGGGATGTGGTGGAACGGGAGCTTCGTGCCCTGGATGTGCATCCCTCAAATCTCCATCAACTGCAAGATGCTATCCTATCAATATGGGCCAACATTTCTAAAGAATGCTATCAGCACCTTGTGGAATCAATGCCACGTAGAATTAAGGCAGTTCTGAAGGCAAAAGGGGGTCCAACACCGTATTAGTATGGTGTTCCTAATAATTCTTTAGGTGAGTGTGTGTGTGTGTATATGTATATATGTGTGTGTGTGTGTGTGTGTGTGTATGTATGTGTGTATATATATATATATATATATATATATATATATATATATATATATAAGAGAGAGAAGTTAAAGGGACTCTGTCAGCCACTAGCACGTCCACAATATACATTTCCCATAGCTGAGTGCTTTTATTCAATCAATTTTTTTTTATAATATACAGTTGCAAGAAAAAGTATGTAAACCCTTTGGAATGATATGGATTTCTGCACAAATTGGTCATAAAATGTGATCTGATCTTCATCTAAGTCATACCAATAGACAATCACAGTCTGCTTAAACTAATAAAACACACAGAATTAAATGTTACCATGTTTTTATTGAACACACCATGTAAACATTCACAGTGCAGGTGGAAAAAGTATGTGAACCCCTAATGACATCTCCAAGAGCTAATTGGAGTGAGGTGTCAGCCAACTGGAGTCCAATCAATGAGATGAGATTGGAGGTGTTGGTTACAGCTGCCCTGTCCTATAAAAAACACACACCAGTTCTGGGTTTGCTTTTCACAAGAAGCATTGCCTGATGTGAATGATGCCTCGCACAAAAGAGCTCTCAGAAGACCTACGATTAAGAATTGTTGACTTGCATAAAGCTGGAAAGGGTTATAAAAGTATCTCCAAAAGCCTTGCTGTTCATCAGTCCATGGTAAGACAAATTGTCTATAAATGGAGAAAGTTCAGCACTGCTGCTACTCTCCCTAGGAGTGGCCATCCTGTAAAGATGACTGCAAGAGCGCAGCGCAGACTGCTCAATGAGGTGAAGAAGAATCCTAGAGTGTCAGTTAAAGACTTACAAAAGTCTCTGGCATATGCTAACATCCCTGTTAGCGAATCTACGATACGTAAAACACTAAACAAGAATGGATTTCATGGGAGGATACCTCAGAGGAAGCCACTGCTGTCCAAAAAAACATTGCTGCACGTTTACAGTTTGCACAAGAGCACCTGGATGTTCCACACCAGTACTGGCAAAATATTCTGTGGACAGATGAAACCAGAGTTGAGTTGTTTGAAAGAAACACACAACACTATGTGTGGAGAAAAAGAGGCACAGCACACCAACATCAAAACCTCATCCCAACTGTGAAGTATGGTGGTGGGGGTGTAACGTTATATTTCCCTACCTCGTGAGATTTCCCTACCTTCGTCACTTCCAGTCACATCGGACATGACGTGAGGAGGTGTGCCGCGCAGCGCAGTCGCATAACGACGGGGTAGGGAAATTTCACAGCAGAGTTAGCTGGACACCGGCCGACACTGCGTATGCGCCGGGAGCCTTACCAGCGGTTAGGGTATGGAAAAAATATGGGCCAGTGCGCAGGCGCGGTGATCGGATGGATGTTCTCAGCTGGACACCGACCGACACTGCGCATGTGCTGGGAGCCTCACCAGCGGTTAGAGAAGAGAAAAATTACGCATAAGCTGGAAGAGGTACTTACCATTTTATGCCAAAACAAAGATTTCCTATGGTGTAGAAAATGATTACATTGATTCTCAGATGACCATATTACACAATTTTGCATCCTGCTAAGCCTATAGGCAAGTGTGCTGTGAGGCTGCAGCTAGGACAACTTGGTCCAGACATTGGGTGTATTCTGAGGGTCCCACACCTAGTACCTCAAATGACTCTAGTGATCCATTGTCTTGGCTTTCCCAGAATGTCTTTTCCTAATTTAGGAAACATTTAATTGCTGGATACACCAGCAGCAGGAGTCGGGGTTGATTGCATCCCTAACTGCTGTTGGTGCCATATTCCTCAGTTTTTTTGAATACTTACCTATTTGTAGAATTACAGCTATCCTAAATCAGCTCTGTGACCTAGTAAATAGTTTTGCAACTCTTCTCAATTGTAATGGTTTATTATATCATTCATTTCTAATAACCCTTTTTACTGGTTTCCAAAGTTCCCAGTATCCAGTCTTTTGTAAGTAATGTCTTTTTAGAATTATATTTGCCCATCTATGAAAGAAAAATATTGTGGCTCAAATTAACATCAAGTCTTTTCCCTCCAAAGAGGTTGAGAGTACACAGTGACCCCTTTGATGCCTGATGGCTTTTGCATCAGTTCCATCTTTCTACGGCAACACTGTCACTGGAGATCTTATAAAGTCACTGATGTGCTTTGTTCGCTAATATTTCGTGCCATTTAGACTTGGCTGTACTTCATGAAACATGGACAAGCACTAACTAGTGGATAAATAAATAGCTTTGTGTAGTTTTAGAAAGGAGAACGCAAGGATGAAGATTAACATTTTTGGCCAAGGAATAGAACAGTAGTCTGGGGCCTTAATTTTTAGCCCATTCCCATAGTTCTGCTGAAAGTGTGAATTTGTGTTATATTGACATTGTGACAAAAATATTCAAAACTTGTCTTAATCCTTGTTTTTGTCTTTTTGTTCTTTTTTTTTTCCTTTTGTTCATTGGCATTTTGGCATATCAGTATCCAGTCGTGCATGTTCTATTCAGAAGTCACTGCCTACAAACCTGATGCAGAGTATTATGACTGTGAAGTGCACAGTTAGGCCTCATGCACACGACCGTTCTGTTTTTTCCGGTCCGCAAACTGCGGATCCGCAAAAAAACGGAAGCCGCCCGTGTGCCTTCCTCAATTTGCGGCCCATTGTAGAAATGCCTATTCTTATCCGCAAAACGGACAAGAATAGGACATGTTCTATTTTTTTTTGCGGGGCCACGGAACGGAGCAACGGATGTGGACAGCACACGGAGTGCTGTCCGCATCTTTTGTGGCCTCATTGAAGTGAATGGGTCCGCATCCAAGCCCCCAAAACGGCGGCTCGGATGCGGACCCAAACAACGGCCATGTGTATGAGGCCTTACATTAGATACATGGAATATTTGCCAAACTAAAGTCATCAGAAGGCTAAAGTGAGATATATTGTATTCCAAAAATTTCCTTTACTACATAATCTAATATTGACTGGAACAGTTCCTGCAAAACAGATAGTGTGTGTGTGTGACATCATGAGCAAGGCATGAAATGGTGGTATGTGACACAAGGTTTCAAATAACATCCCCCTTTCCTTTTCATTAGCAGTAACATGAGGTACCTCCTTAATGATGTCATGTTCTTAATAAAGCATATGTAAAAGAATGTGAGTATGAGCTTTAAAGTAATATATCTCAGAACAAAGTAAAGTAATGTTAGTATTCTCTTATCGCTCCCATTCCATTGCTTCCCAGTCAGCCGGTCTTTACTTCGGAGTCCCTCTCGACAGGTCACTACTGCTGCCAGTGATTGCCTTACCACTCATCTTCTGTATGTTCAGAGGGACTCTGAAGTAGAGACCGGTGGGTGACTGGGAAACGGTAGAATGGGAGTGTTGGGGGAGCGGTGAGGTAAGTATGACTTATGTTATTACTTTCCACCTTCTGAACATTTTTGAAGATAATTGCCTCTTTTTGCATACACATTCTGAAACAAATAAGAACAAAAAATATAGTGAGCATTTATCTTTATCAGTTTGTTTCATCCACCTTTTCCGATTATGTTATGTTTTAGCTATCTTTTCTGTTGAGTCTCTTGCACCCTTTTTCTTCTGCATAATCAATTGAATTATAAATCAAGATTTAAAAAATGTAAATGGGGGAGGGGAATCCACAGAGAGCAGCAAAAGCAGATTTATTAATCCTATGTATTATTAGACCGTGTAAACCAGTCTAAAGATCTGCCAGACTGACCTCAGTAGCTCATGCTTGTTGATAAATGTGCATCTTAAAGGGAACCTGTCATCACCTTTATGCTGCCCATACTAACAGCAGAATAAAGTAGACACAGGCGAGTTGATTTCAGCGGTCTCTCCTTTATAAGTTACAAGTAAGTGGTTGCCGAAAACCAACATCACAATCATTGCAGCCCAGGCCTTGAGAAGAGTCCCGGCCACCTGAGAAGAGTCCTGGTTATCCATGAATTCCTGCTCTCCTGCCCACCTGCTGATGACTGACATCTTCTACCTAGTTTTCTCCTTTTCTCTCTAGGAGAGAACTGTCAATCATCAGCAGATGGACGGGGAGAGCAGGAGATTATGAATAACCAGGACTCTTCTCAGGTAGACTGGACTCTTCTCAAGGCCTGGGCTGCAATGATTATGATGCTGGTTCTCAGCAACCACTTACTTTTAGCTCATGAGTGACACACTGCTGAAATCAGCATTTCTGTCCCTATGTTATACTGCCCGCAGTACAGTCAGCATAAGGCCTCTTTCACACTACTATATGGCTATTTCAGTGTTTTGCGGTGCGTTTTTCACGGATCCGTTGTTCCGTTTCTTTGTTTTCATTGTGTTTCCGTTCCATTTTTCCGTTTCGTTTTTCCGTATGGCATATACAGTATACAGTAATTACATAGAAAAAATTGGGCTGGGCATAACATTTTCAATAGATGGTTCCGCAAAAATGGAACGTATACTGAAGACATACGGATGCATTTCCGTATGTGTTTCGTTTTTTTTGCGGACCCATTGACTTGAATAGAGCCACAGAACGTGATTTGCGGGCAATAATAGGACATGTTCTATCTTTCAACGGAACGGAAAAACTGAAATACGGAAACGGAATGCATATGGAGTACATTCCGTTTTTTTTTTTTGCGGAACCATTGAAATGAATGGTTCCGTATACGGAACGCAAAAAACGGCCCGCAAAACAGAAAAAAAGAACGGTAGTGTGAAAGAGGCCTAAAGTTGATGACAGGTTCCCTTTAACATGTTGGACACATTGTCTCACTTTACACCATCTATTGGTTGATTTACTTTGTGCCACACATTTTGGCTCAGTTTTGACATACAGGGGGTCATTTATCAAATACCAGCATTTTTACAACAGTTTTTGATATCCCTGCACTGCCAGAGAATCTGCTTAATTTATGACGAGGCACTGCCCTGTCATAAATTAGGTGCATCCTCATGCAATCCGTGAACTTAACTTGAAGTCTACTCAAGCCCCTGACTAGAGTAAATTTCAGTTGTCATTTACACCAGGAAAATGCTGTAAATGTTAGTTAACTTTCCGGGGATTATGGCCCTGCTTCTGCTACACCACTCCCCAGTGAAGAAGGTGACATAAAAACGCACCATGCGTCCAAATTTTGACTCGCAGGTGTTCAAAAAGTTACAAAACTGGACCATGTTCCTTTTTTACGGCACTTGCTGGCATAATGGTCATAGTAAATAACCCCAACAGTGTCACATTTTAGGACACGTCCCCTTGTCAAGAAAACTGCACAAATTGTCTGAAACGAATATTAAATATGGTGCTGGTTTCTTGGAGCAAATTGAGCCATAATTCTGAACATTTAGCTTAGTAAATGTTACCCAATATTTCCTGATATGTCTAATGGCAACTAATGCTTTCAAATCATAACTATTATTTTGTGTTGCTTGTATAGCGGCAACATATTCTGCAGTATTGTACAGAGGTTGACATTGCTCACATCAGTCCCTGTCCCCTTTATCTCCTTAAGGCCCCTTTCACACGAGCGAGTTTTCCGCGCAGGCGCAATACGTGATGCGAACGCATTGCGCCCGCACTGAATCCGGACCCAATTATTTCAATGGGTCTGTGTACATGAGTGTTGTTTTTCACGCATCACTTCTGCGTTGTGTGAAAAACTCAGCATGTTCTATATTCAGTTTTTTTCACGCAGCCCTGGCCCCATAGAAGTGAATTGGGCTTCAGTGAAAAACGCATTGTATCTGGAAGCAAGTGCGGGTGCAATGCGTTTTTCACTGATGGTTGCGAAGAGAGGTTGTTTGTAAATCTTCAGTTTTCTATCGCGCATTTCACCCGCGCGAAAAAAACTGAACCACTGAACACAATCGCAGACAAAACTGACTGAACTTTCTTGCAAAATGGTGCGAGTTTTCCTTAACGCACCCTGAACGCATCCGGACCTAATCCGTATCGTTCGTGTTCAAGAGGCCTAAAGGGTTATCCTTATCAGGCAATTTTAGCATATTCATATGATATGCCCTAAATTTCCAATAGGTGCGGGTCCCACCATTCTGGGACCAGCACCGACCTTGAGAATGGGGCTTCATCTCACGCTGCCATGAATGGTCAGGGGGCCACATATGCATTGCCTCTATTCATTGATATTTATGGGAGTTAAGAAAATAGATGAGCAAAGGAGTGAACGGAGAGAGCTGTACATGTAGAGGCTCATTCCCAAAAGAGGATAGGTCATTAGTCAAAGTGTTTGAAAACCCCTTTAAATATGGCACAAGCTATATACACAATTTTTTGAGGATGCAATTTGCATTAGAAATTTTGGCATAGTAAATCGCTCCCATTGAGTAGTGCCAAATTATAAATTGTGATCTGTGTGTAAATACAACTACAGAATAGATAGACGTAGTATTTCTATAAGGGTACTTGCACACTAGCGTTTTTCTTTTCCGGCATGGATCAGCTAAAACTCTTCCGTTAGGATAATACTACCATCAGAATCCATTATGAACGGATCCAATTGTATTATCTTTAAAATAGCCATGACGGATCCGGCATTAAAACCATTGTGTTTCTTTTCCGGATCTGTTTTCTTTTGTGTCCGTGAAAACGTATCCGGCACCATTGACTTGCATTGTGTTTCATTCCAGATCCGTCTTGCGTCGCATTCCATGCTTACATCGGTTTTCTGTCTGGTATGGGAACGCAGCCAAACGGAACATGAGGCATTCTGGTGCATTCCGTTCAGTTTTGTCCCCATTGACAATGAATGGGGACAAAATGGAAACGCTTTCCTCCAGTATTGAGATCCTATGACGGATCTCAATATCGGAAAGGAAAAATGCAGATGGGAAAGTAGCCTAAGGGATTTAATTTTCTCAGAATGAGTTGTTTCACTCGTTTTTCTAGAATATGACTTTCGTTTTTCTGTAATGGTCTATTTATAGACATAAATGTGTTTTCTTTGTAAGTAGAGCAGAAGGCTTTGGCAGCCTGAGCATTATTTAGTTGTGAAAAATAATGGCTCTTTGTGCTTGTATAGGCAGATATGCATGCTTGTTTGACCTTCAGTCTCTTGTCTGTACACTCGCCTGCATAGGCTTCTTATGAAATTGGTTAATGGGAGTACTTTGACAGGGACAAATATGACTTGTTGCATATTTAATGTTTAATAATAGGTGTGAATGCATTAATTATGAATCTAGGATCTAACCAACATGTTTAATTACTGTACTTTGTTTGCTCTTGCTTTTTTTTCCTGGTTGCAGCATATTCACACCTGCTGCCATTTGCAAGAAAAAAAAAAAGCAACCATTTTGAACCCAGTTTTGGTTCACCACATTAGTTGCCCCTTTTACAAACAACCACCCCCCAGCTTGAGGTTCAGCATGTGCGGTGTGTATATTTCTCTAGGTTCGCTTGATACCTTCTGTACCAGTTTGTAACTCGTCTTGTTTATGATTAGTGCAATGGTCTGTATTATGTATGTATACCTCGCTATGGAATGAATGGCGCTTTAATAATAATACATATTAGACTACGTTCACAGTAGCATTATGAAATCCGTATCCAGCATAGCCGTATAATGCTGGGAACTGCCAAGTCCCCATTGACTACAATGGGATCCGACGGGGATCTGGCCTCTTTCTGGCATAAATGCCGGCTTTTGGATGGACATAAAGTCCTGCATGTACAACTTTTTGTCTGGATGAAAGCCGGCATTTATGCCAGAAATCTGCCTTATCCTCAACGGATCCCATTGTAGTCAATAGAGAGTCTGAGTTTCCCGGCCTTATCTGGCTATGCTTGGTACGTTGAACTCCGGCCGGCTGACACTTTGCCGGATTTCATAATGCTACTGTGAAAGTAGCTTTATTCACTAGTTTTATAAAAGTTCACAGCCTCTTAGAAAAATCTAACCTAGTCAGCTGGACTCCCTATGTGAGGAACAGCTGAAAGTGACACCGCAGCTTATTTCAGCCATTGTTTTACTCCTGGTTGTCTTGGTGGAGCCAAGACAATTATACTTTTATGAGATGTTGCTGGGAGACAATATACACTCATGTTTATCCTATTTTTTTAGGAAGACGCTATTTGTGTCCGTTACTCCCAAAATGCAAATTCCCAACTCCCTTACAGAAGCTCTGAAGAATGCAGAATTGTAAATGCAGCTCTGAGTAATTTCAGGAGAGGTGTAACTCTCATAGAAGTGAATGGAGGGGCCAGCCTCATTGTTTACTTCAGGGGCCTCCATGGGGTTCCCTTTCTTGTAATTGTGCCATTTACAAAACTATTCTTTTCTCATGTGGCTAACGGGCATTTGGCACCCCTTTAGGCACCAGCACTCTGTTGCAGTTGGTGTTTCTGAATCCCTTCAATAACATCCCCTCCCCCAAGATTTAAGCATAAAATTATGCAACTTGACCTGTGTCACAGGAACTCTAAAGTATAAATGTCATGTTTTTTATAACATTGAATGGAGCTAAACCGCGAGCAGGCTTTGCGAGGGATCAGCACGGTAACCACGCCAAAAACAGACCTGTACATTTTTGTCATGGTCTGGAAAACCACAAGGCCAAAATCCTTGGGCGGATGGACTGCGGTGTGTCCTCCCATTGAAAACAATGGGAAGCGGTTTCACCGCAGATTCAGCCCGGTTTTTGGAAACTAATCCACTCTGAATCTTGCATCCAAAAACGATGTCTGAACATACTCTTAGAGTAGGACAGTTTTTGTCCCATTTGCAGTGCGAGACCACCGAGTGAAAGCATCCACCAGTTTCTCAATCTGTCTGCATATCTCATAATACATTATAATAGACAATACCTATTTTAAAGGGGTTGTATCTTTTTATGAGCCATTGTGAAGAACAAGTAATATAGGGCAATTGCCTTCCATATCATGTGTTTTTTGCATATAATTTAGCTCAGATAATGTTGCCGAAATAGAGTGTGCACCTTTAGTATTGTAACAACTTGTAAAGGGTTTCTCCAGTAATTTTCCCTAATTAGTGCTCGTTACTAACCTGTGGACGAAGGATGTTTTACATAGTACTTTCCCTCTGTCTCCCCTGCGCATGCTGCAGGCTCTTCCACCCGGGTCCCGAATGGACGTGGTCGCTTAATTTTCCTGTTCAGCTGCATTATAGTCAGTGCCTATGAACTGGAAAAGAAGCGGCTACATTGGGACCTGGACGATAGATCCTGCGGCTTACGCGAATGCAGGGGAGACAGCGGAGTCATCTGAGCGAGGGAGAGAAAGTATTATGTAAAACATCTTCCCTCTACAGGTTAGTAACAAGCGCTAACTAGGGAAAATGCCCGAAGAACCCCTTTAGAAAAGACAGCATGAAATGCAAAGGAATATTTATTAGTTTTTATTTATTAGTGGCATAATGATACACATTGTTAGGGTCCATTCACATGTCCGTTGTTTCTTTCCTGATCTGTTCCGTTTTTTGCGGAACAGATCTGGACCAGATCTGTACCCATTCATTTTCAATGGGTCCTGAAAAAAAATCAGACATTGAGCTGTCTGTTTTTTTTCAGGACCCATTGAAAATGAATGGGTCCAGATCTGTTCCGCAAAAAACGGAACGGATCAGGAAAGAAACAATGGACGTGTGAATGGACCCTTAGGCTGTGTTCAGATCTGTGTTTTCTGACAAAGCATCTGTCTTAGATTCTGTAACCTTTTACAGACTAAAACGGCACTGCGTGCTGCATTATTAATTCTAGCAAAATGACAGACACCGCCACTAGTGTCCATCATGTGATAGATGTGAACAGAGAAGGGGCGGACTGGGAACTAAAAGTGGCCCCATATGGGCTGGTCAAAATGACAGAAGACAGGACAGCAGAATTAGGCGGGCCTGCAATACCATAGTGCAGCACAAAATATCACAGTGCGGCATAAAATACTGCTTCAGCAGAATCAAATACCACAGTGCTGCACAAATTACTGCTATCCATGCCACAGTATTCAACCATCCTGGGGACGGTGATACAGTTGAGTTCAGGAGGCACCTGCCGCCGTCGGCATGCTGCATAAGTAATGTATGCTCCTAGCAGTAAAAAGGTTGTCCTACAAAAAACATTCTGCAGTTTTCAACCCAGCACCTGGATCTGAATACTTTTGTAATTGCTTGTAATTTTAAATTTTTGTATAGCCACTGAGTTATTCAATAAAATGTATCTGTATAGCGTCACCTGCTGTTTGTTCTTTTTCCTATTTCTTTGACCTGCTCACTGAGAAGGCCGCACATGCTCAGTTTCATCCCTCAACTGCCTCCTGAGCTGTGATAGGAAGAGCATGGACACGCCCCCTGAGCTGCTGCAGATAAGACACTCCCCTTTTGCTATCCACTTGATATAAATCTAACAGAGCAATGAGTGGTGAGATATCTGGATCCATGTGAGGTACAGGGCTGGTTCTAGCTTTGTTAGAAAGAGGTTGTCATGTCCTATATGATGTCTGATTTTGGTTTTTTACATTAATCATAGGATAACCCCTTTAACTAATGCTGAGAGCATCAGGTCATTATGTAACCATTTGACGGCCGTGAGAAGGACTTGGGTGGCCCCCTGGGCATTGGCCCACCAGGAAATTTCCCTGTGGGTTCTATAGCCAGTCCGCCCCTGGAACAGAGCCTCTTATTGTGCTTATTTGTTGACTGGACTGCATAATTTTAAATATAACCTGCAAACCTCAGACTATAGAACAATCAACGTGAAATAAATATGCAATGTGATGGACATATGTGGGTGGGGGGACAGATAAGATGAACATCATGTTCACCACGAGGTTTGTAAGAACGGCCATGACATCTGCCTGAACAGAACCTTCTACACAGAACACGTACAAGTACATGCTGTAGTTTAAAAGATCACAGACACTTTTCCAACAAAAAGCAGAAACATAATCACCACCAAGCGTATTACAGTTTCACCCAGTCTTTGTCAAGGCAAGAACAGTAGTGCGGGTACTTTTAAGGTGCATTCATCCACATGTAGCATTAACCGTTATTTTACTAGACCAGAAAGCAGTGATTTTCAGTCTCCAAGTATGTGTAACTTGGTGTAATGATGGCATGTTTTCTATGAGTCCAATCGGTAGGGCAGATTTACCAAGTCTATAGGTGGCGTAAACTTACATAGGCATTCTAGACTTGTACCAGATTTATCATATTGGCTCAGGTCGGATAATAAATCTGGTGATTGACTATATGCTTATGTCTAGCTCTATACCAACTATCAGTTGGCTTACTTTGAGGCAGAATTTTATGCCAGAATTGTGGTACACTTTAGGCCATGTTCTCTTCACGGCAGAGCCACTTATCTTCCTGCTAAGCCCCATCAATAGGTTTTTAAAAAACTGGAGAAAGCAAAATTTCACCAATTTGTGCCACTTTTTTGTCAGATTTTAGGTACAAAAACATAAATCTGAGCCAATGGACAGGTGTGGCACTGTTTTTGGCGGAAAGCAGCCATGTATTTCTATTGTTGAACATCTCCTTTAATATTGGGTAATGCAACGAAACGGCCTTATTCCTGCCTGCTGTACGACTATATACGTTGGCGGTTGTGATTTTAAATCTGCTCGCCACAACGATAATAAAATGTGACCACGGCATCTGGGCAGTCAAAGAAGAGGAGTGTGCGATTCTGGCCACGCACTGGCTCCCCCTAGTTAGGAATGGGGGCGCCGGATGCAGTGTGCAGCAGCCTCTGTCCTCCTGAATGACAGGAGGCTGCCACACATTAGTTCCTATTGAGAGCCAGCCTGTGACAGGGCACCATAGGGACTTAGGGGGTCATTTATTTAACAGAAATATGCCTAAATTAGGCATATTTCTAGCAAAAATTGACACGCAAAGGTCCTTTGCGCCACAATCTGCAACTTCTCCCTGCTCACGACAGGTCTAAAAAAAGTGGACGGGCCAGTAGGCCTGTTTCATTCATCATTTTCTACGCTCCTTGAAACTGTGGCGGAATTATGTTTTGTTTTTGTTTTTTGTTTTTGTTTTTTATAATTCCACCTCATTTGGAATTTTTTTTCAATGTATGTAACGGTAAATGGTAACATTAGAAAGTACAACTGGTGCTGCCAAAAACAAGCCCTTGTATGGCTATGTGAGTGGAAAAATTAAAAAGTTATGGCTTTGGGAAGGCTGGGAGTAAAAACACTAAAATGAAAAAATGGAGACTTGGCGGTCATTAAGGGGTTAACTGAATGAGCAAACATAAACAAGCGCTAGAAGAATCTATCTTGGTACAGGTTAGTTATGTAATAACGCCCACAAAATACAAAAGTGATTGTGTAGTCATAAAAAGTTGTTGTGTTAAAGGGGTTGTCCAATATGTTACGGTGGCTTATAACATTATAAAAAAAGACATTTATAATTTACTTACATAATTTATTCTGCCGTTTTTTTGCACGGCCGATGCGGGTCACGTGACCCCTGACACCCATCCACCAGGCTCCGGTGGTAACGTCTTGTGTACAGGCTTCTCCCTGCCTTAAGGAGTGGCCCAGCTCTGTACACGAAACGTCAGCGCATTGTGTGCCTGCTCCCCTCTCTCTTCTCTGGCTGCCACGGCTCCTGTGAGGGATCGCGCATGCGCGATCCTTACCAGTGCCGGCAGCCGTGCCGAAAGATTCAATGGTGTGCCCGCTCTCTCCCTGCCTCTGGTGATCCACCAGTGTGCCCGTTCCCCCTGCCTCTGCGTCTGGCGATCTATACCAGTGCCGGCAGCCTCAGCAAGTTACCATTGCCCTACTCCACTGGCCATCAGAAACAAAACCACCCCCAGGAACATCACAAAGTAAATCATTGTCCGTCATATAGATATAGCTGTGATAAAGCTTAGATATAGGTGTAATATAGCTTAGATACATATAGCTGTCATATAGCTTAGATATATGTAGGTGTCATATAGCTTAGATACATATACCTGTCATATAGCTTAGATACATATACAGTGCCTTGCAAAAGTATTCACCCACCTTGACTTTTTTCGTATATTGGTGCCTCACAACCTGGAATTAACATGGATTGTTTGAGGATTTGCATCATTTAATTTACAGAACATGCTGACAACTTTGAAGATGTTTTTTTTTATTTTTATTTTTATTGTGAAGCAAACAACAAATACGACAAAATAACAGAAAAGGTCAATGTGCATAACTATTCACCCCCCTAAAGTCAATACTTTGTAGAGCCACCTTTTGCGGCAATCACAGCTCCAAGTCGCATTGGATAAGTCTCTATGAGCTTGCCACATCTTACCACTGGGATTTTTGCCCATTCTTTCTGCAAAATCATACATCTTTCCCTCAACTCTGACCAGTTTCCCAGTCTCGGCTGCTGAAAAACATCCCCACAGCATGATGCTGCCACCACCATGTCTCACTGTGGGGATGGTGTTCTTTGGGTGATGTGATGTGTTTGCACCAGACATAGCATTTTCTTTGATGGCCGAAAAGTTCAATTTTAGTCTCATCAGACCAGAGCACCTTCCTCCACACATTTTGGGAGTCTCCCACATGCCTTTTCGCAAACTCACAACGTGCCTTTTTGTTTTTAGCTGAAAGTAATTGCTTTCTTCTGGCCACTCTGCCATAAAGCCCAACTCTATGGAGCGTATGACTTATTCTCGTCCTATGTACAGATACTCCAGCCTCTGCTTTGGAACTCTGCAGCTCCTCCAGGGTTACCTTAGGTCTCGGTGCTGCCTCTCTGATTAATGCCCTCCTTGCCCGGTCTGTGAGTTTTGGTGGGCATCCGTCTCTTGGCAGGTTTGCTGTTGTGCCATGTTCTTTCCATTTGGTTATGATAGATTTGATGGTGCTCTTGGGGATCATCAAAGATTTGGATATAACCTAACCCTGACTTGTACTTCCCAACAACATTGTCCCTTGTTTGGAGAGTTCCTTGGTCTTCATGGCAGTGTTTGGTTAGTGAGGCCTCTTGCTTAGGTGTTGCAGCCTCTGGGGCCTTTCAAAAAAGGTGTGTATATGTAATGACAGATCATGTGACACTTAGATTGCACACAGGTGGACATCATTTCACTAATTATGTGACTTCTGAATGTAATTGGTTGCACCAGAGCATTTTATGGGCTTCCTAACAAAGGGGTTGAATACATACGCACATGCCAATTTTCTGTTTTCTATTTCTAAACAATAGTTTTATTTATATATTTTTTTCATTTCACTTCACCAACTTAGACTATTGTGTTCTTATCCATCATATAAAATTCAGATTAACAAAACATTGAATTTAAGGCTGTAATGTAACAAAATACAAAAAAAGTCAAGGGGGGGGTGAATTATTTTTCAAGGCACTGTAGCTGTCATATAGCTTAGATATAGATATAGTGTTACAGTAGGTGAGGGAAGGGAAACAAACCAAATACATCAAAACACCAGGCTAGGCCCCAAAGCTAGGGAACAGGAAGAGGTCACCACCTGACAATCCCTGAGCCTTTCCCTGACTGCTGACAACATGAACAAATCCTTAAGGTGGAAGTGCTCATGCGCTGGAACCTAAGCCTAGCTGAAGCTGAAACAAACCCTCAGCTAGGGAGCTGGAGATAAGACAACCGGTTCCTAGCACAAGGTGCAGAAACCAGCGTCTTCCTGAGGCCTAGCCAGAATACACAACAAAAAGGTAGAAGTATGACTTGGCTTAAGACGGACGCGGAGCAGGAGATCCACCAAACACCAGCTGAGAACTCCAGAGGCAAATATAAACGGTAAGGGCTATAGTGAGAGGCAGGTATAAATAGCACCACTAAATAGCTAATGAGCAGAACCTGTGGGGAGGTGGGATCCTGCCCAAAACCACAACAAAGAGAAACTGAACAATTTGTCAGATAGACTCATGTATAGCAAGTCTGTCAGATCTTCTTAGGCCTGTCACAGGGCAGTGCATGATATATAGCTTAGATACATATAGCTTAGATATACATGTATAGATTTGTATATAGAGATCTATATACAGTATATCTTC
This sequence comes from Bufo bufo, assembly GCF_905171765.1. NCBI lineage: Eukaryota > Metazoa > Chordata > Amphibia > Anura > Bufonidae > Bufo > Bufo bufo. The sequence continues at coordinate 158,428,016 of NC_053393.1, read as the reverse complement.
TATATATATGTATGTGGGAATATATATAGTGATCTATATCTCTATATACTTATATATCTATATACTTCATCAATATATGTATATAGAGATTTAGCTTAGTGTGCGTGTGTGTGTGTATTAGGGCTGCGCGATATGGGAATTTTGTGCGATTGCGATTAGGGCCCTAAAAATTGCGATAACGATGTGCGATGCGATATTTTAAGGGAATTGTGCTAGAGGTCTATGTGCTTGGATTTTCCCATATGAGCCGCTGACGCAGCTGGGTATGACATAGTTATGGGGGATCTGTGGATGGCGCTGGTATGTGGGGGATCTGTGGAGGTGTAGATCTGTGGAGGACGCTGTTATGCGGGAGATCTGTGGAGGACGCTGTTATGCGGGAGATCTGTGGAGGACGCTGTTATGCGGGAGATCTGTGGAGGACGCTGTTATGCGGGAGATCTGTGGAGGACGCTGTTATGCGGGAGATCTGTGGAGGACGCTGTTATGCGGGAGATCTGTGGAGGACGCTGTTATGCGGGGGATCTGTGGATGACCCTGTTATGTGGGAGATCTGTGGATGACGCTGTTATGTGGGGATCTGTGGAGGTGTAGATCTGTGGATGAACCTGTTATGGGGGATCTGTGGATGACGCTGTTATATGGGGGATCTGTGGATGACGCTGTTATGTGGGAGATCTGTGGATGGCGCTGTTATGTGGGGGATCTGTGGAGGACGCTGTTATGTGGGGGATCTGTGGAGGACGCTGTTATGTGGGGGATCTGCGGAGGACACTGTTATGGGGGATCTGCGGAGGACACTGTTATGGGGGATCTGCGGAGGACACTGTTATGGGGGACCTGCGGAGGACACTGTTATGGGGGATCTGCGGAGGACACTGTTATGGGGGATCTGCGGAGGACACTGTTATGGGGGACCTGCGGAGGACACTGTTATGGGGGACCTGCGGAGGACACTGTTATGGGGGACCTGCGGAGGACACTGTTATGGGGGACCTGCGGAGGGCACTGTTATGGGGGACCTGCGGAGGGCACTGTTATGGGGGACCTGTGCTATGACACATGGGGCCACGAGGGGGGCCAGCATAAGACACACATATAGCATCTTATGCTGGTCCCCCTCATGGCCCTATGTGTCCCTTCCTGTGTCCTAAACACACAACTCTCCTATTCATAAAATGGCCAGCCTTTGTACTTTCACTATGAATGCACTGCAGTGCAGAGAGCGAGCCGGCCGGCGCGTGACTGACGTCACTGTCACGCTCCTCCCACTTAATTCAGGAAGCAGGAGCGTGACTAAGTGACGTCAGTCACGCGCCGGCCGGCTGCCTCGCTCACTCCCCCTCGTCGCTGCTGTGCATTCATCGTGAAAGTAAGTACAGAGGCTGGACCTGTTATCAATAGGACAGAGGACTTTTTATCAATAGGGGCCCCTTCATATATAATCGCGGCATTTTCGGGTCGGCCGAATCGTGCAGCCCTAGTGTGTGTGTGTGTGTATATATATATGTATGTAGTTACTGATCTATCTCTCTATATACAGTTATGATATATCTACATATCTCTATCTATATACCTTTTTATTTAGATGTAATTACATTTGTTATTATCACAATGTTTTTTATGCAGAGTTAGGATGTGCAGAGCAGGGTGAGGGAAGGTCAGATTATTCACGCCCACAAATATTCATCAGGCAGAGCTCAGTCATTGTTGTTACACGCCCCCACAGCTTTGCTGCAGCATGTAAACAAAGCAATATTAACAGAACCATGAAAAGGTGTATGGGTTTTTCTCTTAAGAAATCAAGCTTAACTAATGTATATGTATGTCCTGATGAGTTTTATAAGGTTATTTTATTTTTTTCCATAACTCGGATAACCCCTTTAATAGCCAGCACTTAATCTGTCAGATGCTCCTGGATGTTCAGGACTTGGTTGCATAAGCGCTGCGCAGTGCTGACAGTTTATGTCGTGATACAGCAAAACATGTTGTTGTCTTTGGGCTCAGCCTGTACTTATCTGCCAGGACTATTGTCCATGCATGCGATTAATTCCCATGCAGTGCAGAGCACCCTCCTCCGCTTCTCTCCAAGCCAGCCCCACCTCTTGGCAGGTGTTAGCTCAGATAAAAGCAGCTCCAGCTCACATTGATGTGTTCTGGATTGCAGCAGACTTCCTCTGATTAGACAGTTGCTAAGTGATAGAGAGGGAGAAGTAGCCACATAGCACAATATTTGTTACTTGTATTACTTCAGGATTACCAGGAAAATGTTTTAGTTTTATCTTTTTATTACATGTGTATTGTTTGAGACTTTTTCTTTTGAAATAACAGGAAAAACTACTTTAACAATTGCATTTCTGCCTGATCCGGTAAGGATTAGCAAAAACGCATCCGTTTCTGATGATACAACCATCTGCATCCATTATGAATGGATCCAGTTGTATTATCTGTAAAATAGCAATGATGGATCCGAAACCATTGTAAGTCAATAGGTGCCGGATCCGTTTTCTATTGTCTGAGAAAACTGATCCGGTACCATTGACTTACATTGCGTGTCATGCTAGATCCGTTTTGCTCCGCATCCCATGCGGGACAGAAAAAACGCTGCTTAAAGCGGTTTTCTGTCCGGTATGGGAAAGCAACCAAATGGAACAGAATGTATTTTGGAGCATCCCGTTCTGTTCAGTTCAGTTTTGTCCCCATTGACAATGAATGGGGACAAAACGGAAGCATTTTTCTCCAGTATTGAGATCATCTGCCGGAACTCAATAAACGGAAGTGTGAAAGTAGCCTAAATGAGGTTTATTCACTCTGAATGTCAAATATTTTACAGCCAAGAAGCTTATACAGTGGCTGGCCACAATTATTACTGCAAAAAGACACCAATGCACTACTTCTCTCTCTGTGATCCATAGTTGGCTCGCCACCTCATAGTCCTATTTTAACACTGGGCATGTGTGCAGACAGATCAGTGTGCCTTGCTTATCTTCAGTGTCAGATCTGTTGGATTACCATACAGGAAATGCTGCTGTTCAGAGTCCAGGTTAAATATTGCCTTATTTGATATTAAAGGAAATATCCAAATTTTGTGTAATAAAAAAACATTACCTGCGTGTTAAAACCTCAGTGCTCCGGTGGTCCTCAGGCTTCATTTACATTCCAGCAGCAATGACTGTGGCCACTGGCTCATACAAGTGAGTACTGCATGTGGTTAAGTAGTAACATAATAAAACAAAGACTTCTGAGGACCACCTCATGATTACCGGATCATTGGTGCTGAAACAGTAAGGGATTTAATAGCTCATTTTTATTTATTTTTTTACTTACTTTTTTTGCACTCTCAAACAACTCCTTTTAAGACCTTCTTCAGCATTTGATATTCATAGTTCTAGTTTAAAACTGGGTTTACTCTTGTGAAACGTCCAGGATATGGTGCAAACACAAGGGATAGAGGGACAATAGCTGGACTGCCCTCCTAAGAAATGACATATGGGTACCAAGATCCTCGTAAAAACAGATTCTGGAATGATTAACTTCTGTAACACATTTCAGGAGACAAATTGGGCCCTTTTTAAGAAAATGGACAGAGACAACAGCAGCAAAATATTGGATTAATATATAGTCGCTAAAAGGTGCCAACGTTGAAAAAAAACAGGAGCTGGATTATTTTAGTGATGCCATTTATCAGATGATTACACAGACTCCTAGAAGAGTTGACAGTTCTCCTGAGAAGCAGTACAACACATTTTATTGTGCACAGTGCTGGGATGCTTCATCATCAACTTGGCCCCAGTATCCAAACTCACGTCCAGAGGGTAGTGCCGCAAAGAAGCAAAAGGGCAAGGCCTACCAATAGGAGAAGTTGGCAAGTATTTTTGAAATTTGAGGAAAAGACAAAAGGCATTTGAGACATATTTTGTAAAAATGCTATAGGTTTTATGAGGAAATGGTTAGAAATCCTGTTTCTGTAGTTACCACATATAAAAAGAAGAGTCACCAGCACAGAGGTGTTGGTGCTTAGCAATATTTATCCCAGTTCTGTGGCATCCAACATCCAAGCCATGAATCTGAATCCGGCCAGGACAGCATCTGGAGAATTTTATGGTACTCCTGTATGTGTTTTTGTTTTCCTCCCAGTCCTCAAAATGTCCATGTGAGTCTTTGTTGTTTGGCTACAAGAGAAATTAAACTGGCTCCTAAAAGCTTCAGCAATTTCTATATCCTTCACTATAGGGGTTATTTATTAATCTGAAATACGCCTAAGGTTACTTTCACACTTGCGTTCGGGGTTCCGCTTGTGAGTTCCGTTTGAAGGCTCTCACAAGCGGCCACGAACGGATCAGTACAGCCTCCCTCCCCCCCTGTATTTAACTCATTGGTGGCCAGTGCGGCCGCCCCCCCCTCCCTCCCCCACTAATTAAAATGACCGACCCCCCATCATTGGTGGCAGCGGAGAGTTCCGATCGGAGTCCCAGTTTAATCGCTGGGGCTCCGATCGGTTACCATGGCAGCCAAGACGCTATTGCAGTCCTGGCTGCCATGGTTACTTAGCAATAGAAGCATTATACTTACCTGCGATGTCTGTGACCGGCCGGGCGCTCCTCCTACTGGTAAGTGAAAGGTCTGTGCGGCGCATTGCCTATAGCACAGACCTGTCACTTACCAGTAGGAGGAGTGCCTGTCCGGTCACAGACATCGCAGGTAAGTATAATGCTTCTATTGCTAAGTAACCATGGCAGCCAGGACTGCAGTAGCGTCTTGGCTGCCATGGTAACCGATCGGACCCCCAGTGATTAAACTGGGACTCCGATCGGAACTCTCCGCTGCCACCAATTATGGGGGGGTCGGTCATTTTAATTAGGGGTGGAGAAAGGGGGGGGCGGCTGCACTGGCCACAAATGAGTTAAATACAGGGGAGGGAGGGGGGGCCGGCTGCACTGGCCACCAATGAGTTAAATACAGGGGAGGGAGGGGGGGCCGGCCGCACTGGCCACCAATGAGTTAAATACGAGGGAGGGGGGGACGGCCGCACTGGCCACCAATGAGTTAAATACAGGGGGGGGGGGTCTGCCCCCTGCTGCCTGGCAGCACCTGCCAGGCAGCAGGGGGCAGTCATGTACACAGTTCTTTTAGTATATTCTAACTTGAAGCGTCCCCATCACCATGGGAACGCCTCTGTGTTAGAATATACAGATCTGAAAAAAACAGTTATGCAGACGGATCCGTTCTGAACGGATGCAAGCGTTTGCATTATAGGAGCGGATCCGTCTGTACAGACACCAGGCGGATCCACTCCAAACGCAAGTGTGAAAGTAGCCTAACCGTTGCGCTGCTATCTGCGACTTTTCCCCGCTCACGCCAGGATGTGGCATTTGTGGGGAAGGGGATGGGCCGGCAGGCCCGTCTCATTTACCATTTTCTACGCCAGTTTCAGGTGGTGACTTAGGTCTGTGACAAAAGTTATAATGTGGAATTGTCTTGTGCCCACATAGCATCCCAACTCATGCATATTTTCAGACCTAGCCGAAACAGGTGAAATTCTCCATAATATGGTTACCGCTACATTGTTCACTAACCCTCCAGTCTTCAATAGTCTGCATGCTTTTTAAAAGAGGAATTTCTGATTGACTATATAGTATTCAATCCGCCCCATGTATTGCATATCCGCAAAAATGTGAAATGTAGGATTTAGCCTTTTTCCTCTAAGAGCCCCCATCATTTCTTAGTAGCAGTGTACTTCAATTTAGCACCACAAGTCTTTTTTAGATGGCACACCAGCCACTGGGCAACTTGGAGACTTAGATTCGATGGCGACCTTTTTTTTAAAACCCAATATATAATCTTCTTTTTTTTAAAAAAAATTTATGTACATTCGAGCCTACAGTCAGACATACAGAATGTTGTCAAGACATATATGTCCGATGGAGGCCTGTGCCTGCAAGTCTGCAAGTCATGCTGGCATCCATCACCCATAGTGTAGCATTGTAAAAATAAAATAAAGGAATACTACTCAATATAATATATATTTTTTTTCTGCAGTGGTCCTTTATATAGGAAACATTGTCTGTTGCACTTTACTGTACAATGCATACTTGCAATAAAGGCCAAAAGGAATAGCGTTTTGTTCTTCATCTTGATAATGGGGGGCCTATGGAAACGTTAAAGTATAACTGTCATATTTTTTATTTTTTTTGGAGTATTGGATTGTGGTGATTAATATTAGGGATCCACCGATTATCGGTTTTACCGATATTATCGGCCGATATTCAGTATTTTGACCGTTATCGGTATCCGCATCTATTTTGCCGATATTCCGATAACTTATTGGGAACCAGGATCGCGCTCTCCGTGTTCCCTCAGCAGCACAGGGGAGAAGGAAGCAGTGTCTCCCTCCCCCCTGTGCTGCTGCCGCTGCAGCCAGTGAGAGGAAGGAGGACAAGAGCAGGGGAGGGGCTGTGGCCGCTGTGCCACCAATGAAGAGAAATCTCTCATTAATTCATATACAGGAGGCGGGAGCTGGCTGCAGAATCACATAGCCGGCTCCCGACCTCTATGAGCAATAGCTGCGATCTGCGGTAGTTAACCCCTCAGGTGCCGCGGATCACAGCTACCGCTCATAGAGGTCGGGAGCCGGCTATGTGATTCTGCAGCCAGCTCCCGCCTCCTGTATATGAATTAATGAGAGATTTCTCTTCATTGGTGGCGCAGTGCGCCCCCCCCCCCAAGCCCCCCAGTATTAATCATTGGTGGCGCTGTGCGCCCCCCCAAGCCCCCAAGTATTAATCATTGGTGGCGAAGTGCGCCCCCCCCGCCCACCCCCCAGTATTAATCATTGGTGGCAGTGGCCACAGGATCCCCTCTCAGTGTAATCCTGGGGCTCCGATAGGTTACCATGGCAGCCAGGACGCTATTGAAGCCCTGGCTGCCATGGTAAGCTCCATGCTGCTGTGTGCACAAAGCACAGAGCAGCAGGGATAGTGTGAGCTCCTATTCACCCTGATAGAGATCTATCAGGGTGAATAGGACAAGGGTTCTAGTCCCTAAGGGGGCTAAAAGTTAGTAAAAAAAAATAATATAATATTAAGTATAAATGAAAGAAAGATTTCAAAAAAATAAAAATACACGTTAACAATAAACATATAAATTTTCAGCAGATTTGTGTAGGAATTAAAAAAATATATAAAAATGAAAATTACCAGAATATCGGTATAAATTATCGGCTATCGGCCTGAAAGTTCACAAATTATCGGTATCGGCCCTAAAAAATCAATATCTGTCGATCCCTAATTAATATCTCCTTGGTGGCCCTATTTCAACTTTTCACTGTGTATTCAATTACCCCTTAATTCCACATTTTTGTTCCCTGTACTGCCTACTTTTACCTGTGCTTAAAATAGGGTTTCTAGGCATGGTCCGTCTATCTGTTGAAGGATGGAGGACTCTGCGTGCAGACTGCGTGCAAGGTCAGATTACTGACAGCCAGGGACTGTAAGTAAATGATTAAAGCCAGGTCCTCCCCAGCAGCTGATAACAGTGCCTGGGCTGTGTGCTCTTCTCCCTGTCCCTGCGCTTGGCAGACGCTCCCTCACTCAGCAGAGCTGGAGAATGCAGAGTGAAAGCAGCGCACAACAGGGAAGGGAGATCTGCCATCTGCTCAGTGTATAAATGAAAGCAACATGTGGTAAGAGGACCCCTTTGTGCTGCAGGAGATTAACCCTTTAGAGGGGAGGGCTCTGGTTACTGACACTTTTGGGGGGCTATTGTTACTGGCTAGTGAGGGCAGGCGGGATTAGCCTCAGGGTGAGGGCAGTGGCGGCCATCTTAACTGAATAGTGAAATTGCAGTTTTTTGCAGACTGGTTGCTAAGGGCTGAATCTTCTTAAATATGGGGTAAGTCAGTCTAATAGTAACTGATTCTGGAATATCATGTTATTAGTAACTACATATATGAAAATTGAAATTAGGGTCTAAGTGTGACAGTTATCCTTTAAGATCATCTATTCCAGGAGCTGTTTTCAGAGTATACCATATTTTTCGCCCTGTAAGACGCACCTGCCCATAAGACGCACCTAAGTTTTAGAGTAGGAAAATTAGAAAAAAATATTTTTCATCAGACCTCAGCTCAGAGCCCCAATCAAACCCTTCAATGTTAAACAGACCTCAGCTTAGAGCCCCAATGTTATTCAGACTTCAGATCACAGCCCCAATGTGAATATGACCCCCAAGCAGACCTCAGATCAAACCCCCAATGTGAATGAAACCCAAAGCAGACCTGGGATCAGAGCCTGATGTAAATGACCACCAAGCAGACCTCAGATCAGACCCCCAGGCTGATGTCCTCACACTGTGCGCAGTCACAACACAGCGAGTGGCCAAGGACCAGAAAGTGGTGAGTACAGAGCCCGTGGAGCACTGAATTCACCACTTACAGGTCCTCCTGTACTAATGAAGCACTTATTAGTATTCGTCCTGTAAGACGCACTGACATTTTCCCCCCACTTTTGGGGGGGGAAAAACGGCGTCTTATAGGTCGAAAAATACGGTAGGTTATGTTAGGCCTCATTCACATCTTTGTTAGGAGATCTGGCAGGCTGTTCCAGCACAGCAATCCTCTACCGTATTTCACTGCCGGATCCCCATTGACTGCATTGAGGTCCGGCGGTAATCCAGGCATACAATAGTTTTTTGTCCGACTGACAGCTGGCATTTGCGCTGGATCAAAGCAGCCGGAACCCCTAAACGGAGATATGAACATAGCCTTAAATGCACGGATGGAGCACGCATTCATCCTTATGTTTTCTTTTTTCATAATGTACCATATATTGCTTGTTTAATTCCAAAATTATATTTAAAAAAGTTGCATCTCAAGTGGACCCCACTTGTGGGGTAATAGGCCCCAAGTTATATTGTAAGTAGCCCAGTTGCATGCCCTATTGTGTGACCAGAGCTATAGAGCAGTCAGGATTTATTTAAATTTTTTCAGTTTAAGCTCTTCAACTCTTTTTCCCATTTGACCTTATCTTTCCTCAAGTTACCCGAATAACTCGGGCAATGAGCCAAAAGCTGTTTGTTTTCTTCTGTGTTGACACAAAACAGAGATGTTACAAGCTTTGTGAAGTTGTTGAACTTGTTCTTTCCAAGTCATGGACCCTTATCAGGACAAGAACTAAATATAGAGTGTACACACTAATATGTATAGTTTTATTATATGTAGGAAATAAGCCATTTGTCTCCTGCTTTCTTGTGTGTTATCTCCAGGAACCAATGATAAGGAGAACATTGCTGTCCTGGCTGGATATTTGATGGAGGAGATTGTTTTTGGAAAACATTTGTGAATGTGATACAAAAAGGAAATGATTTTCCCCCATTTAAAGCTACTTACAGATTATTTGTGTTCTTTTTAGCTGACACTGTTCAGTCAGTAAAACACGGATACAGACCATGTGCGTGCCGCCATTTTCTTTTCACCTTCTGTAGAAATGCCTTATCCTTGCCCACAAAATGGACAAGTGTTTTTTTGCATGACAGCGGTAACAGGCATATAGTTTGCGGTCTGCATTTTTCTGCCGTTTCATTGAAATGAATGGATCCACATTTAAAAAAAATGCAGATTGGTTGGTGAACAAAAATACGGTCGTGTGCATGAGGCCTTAGGCCTGTTTCACACTGCCGGCAGACTGTTCTGGGAATCGGCTGGACAAAAACCACTGCGTGCAGCGTATTTGTCCAGCTGTTTCTCAGCATATTTGCTGGATCACCGTCGGATCCCATTATGGTTAATGGGGCTGAAGGCCATTCTGGCAGCATCTGGTAATGCATGCAGTACTTTTAGTCCGGCTGCCTCTCGCCATGCGCTGCCGTGCCGCCGCCCCCATTATAGTCAATAGGGACAGAGCGGCAGTCCGGGGGCACACGTGAACTAGCGGCAGGACGGATCCGACAGCTGTTCACCGGCCGGAACAGCCTGCCGGAGTCCCCTGCCGCTAATGTGAAAGTACCCTTAGGCTGTGTAGGGACATGCACTGGTCAGTTTTGGACTGAGTTATGTTATTATTAATGTTATATAATTTATTAAATGCACAGCTTGTTGCATATTTCCTTATTTTTTTTTGTAATTTTAATCATATGAATATATGTTATGTCAGTCTAAGGCCTCTATTTATCAAAAAAGCAAACATTACATGTAGCAGCACACTGCTCCAACGATATAAGCAAACATTGAAAACATGAATTATTCTGAATAGCATTACCGCTATACTTACATGAAAATATGAGGCACCTTGCGCACTTTTTTTTTTTTAAATATCAAGCGCGTGGCCCTATCTACCAACAACAAGGTGGCCTCTTTAGATGGGAACCTTCTCCAGCTATATTATGCTCTAATTATAAGTCTGGACAGATGGGCAGGAGCGCACAATCCACATGGAGGCAGCCACTCTTCCAAATGTACAATGCAAAAAACAAAGTTACACCAGCGCCTTCAAAATATATGAAATAAACATAGGTGCATGCTCAAAAATGTTCCGAAAAACAGTCCTGACTAGCAGGACTGTGGAATCTGAGTTGGAGAGGGGTCACAGAAGTTTTGCTTACTGACTCCACAGCCCTGGTAGGCACACAAACTATTAACAAGTGGAATGGCAATGCATAGATGTCAATGTATTAACAAATTTGCATAAGTAGTAACAAAGCTGAAAGCGAAGTTCTAGGAAAAGATTCTCCAGAATTATTCTATGATCAAATCACTTTTCTAATCAGAATTCTGGTAAATTTGTACAGGTTTTTACAGTTTTTTTTTACCGGGGTTGAGTAATGTTTGACTATGTAATGCACTGGCATGGCCAGTTCCCCCCAAAACAGGATGTAATTTCAACAATAGATGTGGAAACACTGTTACAGAAGGTGGCATCCATTTAAAGGGACACTAAGGCCTCTTTCAGACGGGCGTTGCAGGAAAATGTGCGGGTGCGTTACGGGAACACCCGCAATTTTTCCGCGCGAGTGCAAAACATTGTAATGCGTTTTGCACTCGCGTGAGAAAAAATCACACGTTTGGTACCCAAACCCGAACTTCTTCACAGAAGTTCAGGTTTGGGATCGGTGTTCTGTAGATTGTATTATTTTCCCTTATAACATGGTTATAAGGGAAAATAATAGCATTCTGAATACAGAATGCATAGTACTGTGACAAAAGTTATAATGTGGAATTGTCTTGTGCCCACATAGCATCCCAACTCATGCATATTTTCAGACCTAGCCGAGACAGGTGAAATTCTCCATAATATGGTTACCGCTACATTGTTCACTAACCCTCCAGTCTTCAATAGTCTGCATGCTTTTTAAAAGAGGAATTTCTGATTGACTATATAGTATTCAATCCGCCCCATGTTTTGCATATCCGCAAAAATGTGAAATGTAGGATTTAGCCTTTTTCCTCTAAGAGCCCCCATCATTTCTTAGTAGCAGTGTACTTCAATTTAGCACCACAAGTCTTTTTTAGATGGCACACCAGCCACTGGGCAACTTGGAGACTTAGATTCGATGGCGACCTTTTTTTTTAAAACCCAATATATAATCTTCTTTTTTTTAAAAAAAATTTATGTACATTCGAGCCTACAGTCAGACATACAGAATGTTGTCAAGACATATATGTCCGATGGAGGCCTGTGCCTGCAAGTCTGCAAGTCATGCTGGCATCCATCACCCATAGTGTAGCATTGTAAAAATAAAATAAAGGAATACTACTCAATATAATATATATTTTTTTTCTGCAGTGGTCCTTTATATAGGAAACATTGTCTGTTGCACTTTACTGTACAATGCATACTTGCAATAAAGGCCAAAAGGAATAGCGTTTTGTTCTTCATCTTGATAATGGGGGGCCTATGGAAACGTTAAAGTATAACTGTCATATTTTTTATTTTTTTTGGAGTATTGGATTGTGGTGATTAATATTAGGGATCGACCGATTATCGGTTTTACCGATATTATCGGCCGATATTCAGTATTTTGACCGTTATCGGTATCCGCATCTATTTTGCCGATATTCCGATAACTTATTGGGAACCAGGATCGCGCTCTCCGTGTTCCCTCAGCAGCACAGGGGAGAAGGAAGCAGTGTCTCCCTCCCCCCTGTGCTGCTGCCGCTGCAGCCAGTGAGAGGAAGGAGGACAAGAGCAGGGGAGGGGCTGTGGCCGCTGTGCCACCAATGAAGAGAAATCTCTCATTAATTCATATACAGGAGGCAGGAGCTGGCTGCAGAATCACATAGCCGGCTCCCGACCTCTATGAGCAATAGCTGCGATCTGCGGTAGTTAACCCCTCAGGTGCCGCGGATCACAGCTACCGCTCATAGAGGTCGGGAGCCGGCTATGTGATTCTGCAGCCAGCTCCCGCCTCCTGTATATGAATTAATGAGAGATTTCTCTTCATTGGTGGCGCAGTGCGCCCCCCCCCCCAAGCCCCCCAGTATTAATCATTGGTGGCGCTGTGCGCCCCCCCAAGCCCCCAAGTATTAATCATTGGTGGCGAAGTGCGCCCCCCCCCCCCCCCCCCCAGTATTAATCATTGGTGGCAGTGGCCACAGGATCCCCTCTCAGTGTAATCCTGGGGCTCCGATAGGTTACCATGGCAGCCAGGACGCTATTGAAGCCCTGGCTGCCATGGTAAGCTCCATGCTGCTGTGTGCACAAAGCACAGAGCAGCAGGGATAGTGTGAGCTCCTATTCACCCTGATAGAGATCTATCAGGGTGAATAGGACAAGGGTTCTAGTCCCTAAGGGGGCTAAAAGTTAGTAAAAAAAAAAAATATAATATTAAGTATAAATGAAAGAAAGATTTCAAAAAAATAAAAATACACGTTAACAATAAACATATAAATTTTCAGCAGATTTGTGTAGGAATTAAAAAAATATATAAAAATGAAAATTACCAGAATATCGGTATAAATTATCGGCTATCGGCCTGAAAGTTCACAAATTATCGGTATCGGCCCTAAAAAATCAATATCTGTCGATCCCTAATTAATATCTCCTTGGTGGCCCTATTTCAACTTTTCACTGTGTATTCAATTACCCCTTAATTCCACATTTTTGTTCCCTGTACTGCCTACTTTTACCTGTGCTTAAAATAGGGTTTCTAGGCATGGTCCGTCTATCTGTTGAAGGATGGAGGACTCTGCGTGCAGACTGCGTGCAAGGTCAGATTACTGAAAGCCAGGGACTGTAAGTAAATGATTAAAGCCAGGTCCTCCCCAGCAGCTGATAACAGTGCCTGGGCTGTGCGCACTTCTCCCTGTCCCTGCGCTTGGCAGACGCTCCCTCACTCAGCAGAGCTGGAGAATGCAGAGTGAAAGCAGCGCACAACAGGGAAGGGAGATCTGCCATCTGCTCAGTGTATAAATGAAAGCAACATGTGGTAAGAGGACCCCTTTGTGCTGCAGGAGATTAACCCTTTAGAGGGGAGGGCTCTGGTTACTGACACTTTTGGGGGGCTATTGTTACTGGCTAGTGAGGGCAGGCGGGATTAGCCTCAGGGTGAGGGCAGTGGCGGCCATCTTAACTGAATAGTGAAATTGCAGTTTTTTGCAGACTGGTTGCTAAGGGCTGAATCTTCTTAAATATGGGGTAAGTCAGTCTAATAGTAACTGATTCTGGAATATCATGTTATTAGTAACTACATATATGAAAATTGAAATTAGGGTCTAAGTGTGACAGTTATCCTTTAAGATCATCTATTCCAGGAGCTGTTTTCAGAGTATACCATATTTTTCGCCCTGTAAGACGCACCTGCCCATAAGACGCACCTAAGTTTTAGAGTAGGAAAATTAGAAAAAAATATTTTTCATCAGACCTCAGCTCAGAGCCCCAATCAAACCCTTCAATGTTAAACAGACCTCAGCTTAGAGCCCCAATGTTATTCAGACTTCAGATCACAGCCCCAATGTGAATATGACCCCCAAGCAGACCTCAGATCAAACCCCCAATGTGAATGAAACCCAAAGCAGACCTGGGATCAGAGCCTGATGTAAATGACCACCAAGCAGACCTCAGATCAGACCCCCAGGCTGATGTCCTCACACTGTGCGCAGTCACAACACAGCGAGTGGCCAAGGACCAGAAAGTGGTGAGTACAGAGCCCGTGGAGCACTGAATTCACCACTTACAGGTCCTCCTGTACTAATGAAGCACTTATTAGTATTCGTCCTGTAAGACGCACTGACATTTTCCCCCCACTTTTGGGGGGGAAAAACGGCGTCTTATAGGTCGAAAAATACGGTAGGTTATGTTAGGCCTCATTCACATCTTTGTTAGGAGATCTGGCAGGCTGTTCCAGCACAGCAATCCTCTACCGTATTTCACTGCCGGATCCCCATTGACTGCATTGAGGTCCGGCGGTAATCCAGGCATACAATAGTTTTTTGTCCGACTGACAGCTGGCATTTGCGCTGGATCAAAGCAGCCGGAACCCCTAAACGGAGATATGAACATAGCCTTAAATGCACGGATGGAGCACGCATTCATCCTTATGTTTTCTTTTTTCATAATGTACCATATATTGCTTGTTTAATTCCAAAATTATATTTAAAAAAGTTGCATCTCAAGTGGACCCCACTTGTGGGGTAATAGGCCCCAAGTTATATTGTAAGTAGCCCAGTTGCATGCCCTATTGTGTGACCAGAGCTATAGAGCAGTCAGGATTTATTTAAATTTTTTCAGTTTAAGCTCTTCAACTCTTTTTCCCATTTGACCTTATCTTTCCTCAAGTTACCCGAATAACTCGGGCAATGAGCCAAAAGCTGTTTGTTTTCTTCTGTGTTGACACAAAACAGAGATGTTACAAGCTTTGTGAAGTTGTTGAACTTGTTCTTTCCAAGTCATGGACCCTTATCAGGACAAGAACTAAATATAGAGTGTACACACTAATATGTATAGTTTTATTATATGTAGGAAATAAGCCATTTGTCTCCTGCTTTCTTGTGTGTTATCTCCAGGAACCAATGATAAGGAGAACATTGCTGTCCTGGCTGGATATTTGATGGAGGAGATTGTTTTTGGAAAACATTTGTGAATGTGATACAAAAAGGAAATGATTTTCCCCCATTTAAAGCTACTTACAGATTATTTGTGTTCTTTTTAGCTGACACTGTTCAGTCAGTAAAACACGGATACAGACCATGTGCGTGCCGCCATTTTCTTTTCACCTTCTGTAGAAATGCCTTATCCTTGCCCACAAAATGGACAAGTGTTTTTTTGCATGACAGCGGTAACAGGCATATAGTTTGCGGTCTGCATTTTTCTGCCGTTTCATTGAAATGAATGGATCCACATTTAAAAAAAATGCAGATTGGTTGGTGAACAAAAATACGGTCGTGTGCATGAGGCCTTAGGCCTGTTTCACACTGCCGGCAGACTGTTCTGGGAATCGGCTGGACAAAAACCACTGCGTGCAGCGTATTTGTCCAGCTGTTTCTCAGCATATTTGCTGGATCACCGTCGGATCCCATTATGGTTAATGGGGCTGAAGGCCATTCTGGCAGCATCTGGTAATGCATGCAGTACTTTTAGTCCGGCTGCCTCTCGCCATGCGCTGCCGTGCCGCCGCCCCCATTATAGTCAATAGGGACAGAGCGGCAGTCCGGGGGCACACGTGAACTAGCGGCAGGACGGATCCGACAGCTGTTCACCGGCCGGAACAGCCTGCCGGAGTCCCCTGCCGCTAATGTGAAAGTACCCTTAGGCTGTGTAGGGACATGCACTGGTCAGTTTTGGACTGAGTTATGTTATTATTAATGTTATATAATTTATTAAATGCACAGCTTGTTGCATATTTCCTTATTTTTTTTTGTAATTTTAATCATATGAATATATGTTATGTCAGTCTAAGGCCTCTATTTATCAAAAAAGCAAACATTACATGTAGCAGCACACTGCTCCAACGATATAAGCAAACATTGAAAACATGAATTATTCTGAATAGCATTACCGCTATACTTACATGAAAATATGAGGCACCTTGCGCACTTTTTTTTTTTTAAATATCAAGCGCGTGGCCCTATCTACCAACAACAAGGTGGCCTCTTTAGATGGGAACCTTCTCCAGCTATATTATGCTCTAATTATAAGTCTGGACAGATGGGCAGGAGCGCACAATCCACATGGAGGCAGCCACTCTTCCAAATGTACAATGCAAAAAACAAAGTTACACCAGCGCCTTCAAAATATATGAAATAAACATAGGTGCATGCTCAAAAATGTTCCGAAAAACAGTCCTGACTAGCAGGACTGTGGAATCTGAGTTGGAGAGGGGTCACAGAAGTTTTGCTTACTGACTCCACAGCCCTGGTAGGCACACAAACTATTAACAAGTGGAATGGCAATGCATAGATGTCAATGTATTAACAAATTTGCATAAGTAGTAACAAAGCTGAAAGCGAAGTTCTAGGAAAAGATTCTCCAGAATTATTCTATGATCAAATCACTTTTCTAATCAGAATTCTGGTAAATTTGTACAGGTTTTTACAGTTTTTTTTTACCGGGGTTGAGTAATGTTTGACTATGTAATGCACTGGCATGGCCAGTTCCCCCCAAAACAGGATCCATTCTTAGGATACACGTGGCTGATATGCTGTGGATTTTCTGATCAAATTTCCAGGTAGAAAATCAGCATCATATATTAGCATATGAGATTATAGCAAAACTCATCCACACCTTGCAGTTCATTTCACCCTTTGCAGTTCATAGGCTGGCATCCATGGCAAATTCACAAAAAAATCTGCGTGCAGATTTTGACATAAATTTTTTATAGATTTTGCTGCAGCAGGGATCTGGACTTCATTGCAGGGGAACCACCAGGCCACTACCTCTTGGAGTAGTCTCTGTTCAGTTGACCACTGACCCCACGGGGGTCGAGAGACACAGGTACAAAACATCGAGGAGTCAGGCAAGTCTGTAGTCTGGAACGAGCTGAGGTTGGGGTAGTCAGAGTCGTGAAAAACAGTCTGAGGTCAGGTAGGGCAGCACAGGGTAAATATGAGAAACAGACAGCGGTCAGGTCGGTCAGCACACAGCGGACAGCAACATAACAGGACACCATAAAAGAGACAAAGAAGTTTTCTGGACTTCCTGCTAGAAATCCTGTAGAAGTCCATTGCAATCTGCTTTTGCTTAGCCTGAAATGGCTGATTACTAGGTACAATAGACTGTATTTGACTACAAAGGAAACAGCGGTAATAGAGGCTTTAGGTTTAGGCCCCTTTCACACGTGCGAGTATTCCGCGCGGATGCGATGCGTGAGGTGAACGCATTGCACCCGCACTGAATACCGACCCATTCATTTCTATGGGGCTGTTCACATGAGCGGTGATTTTCACGCATCACTTGTGCGTTGCGTGAAAATCGCAGCATGCTCTATATTCTGCGGTTTTCACGCAACGCAGGCCCCATAGAAGTAAATGGGGTTGCGTGAAAATTCGCAAGCAAGTGCGGATGCGGTGCGATTTTCACGCACGGTTGCTAGGAGACTATCGGGATGGAGACCCGATCATTATTATTATAACATGGTTATAAGGGAAAATAATAGCATTCTGAATGCAGAATGCATAGTAAAATAGCGCTGGAGGGGTTGAAAAAAAATAATTTAACTCTCCTTAATCCACTTGCTCGCGCAGCCCGGCATCTCCTTCTGTCTCCTTTGCTGAACAGGACCTGTGGTGACGTCACTCCGGTCATCACATGATCTTTTACCATGGTGATGGATCATGTGATGACCGGAGTGACGTCACCACAGGCAGGTCCTGTTCAGCAAAGAAGACAGAAGGAGATGCCAGGCTGCGCAATCAAGTGGGCTAAGGTGAGTTACATTTATTTATTTATTTTAACCCCTCCAGCGCTATTTTACTATGCATTCTGTATTCAGAATGCTATTATTTTCCCTTATAACCATGTTATAAGGGAAAATAATACAATCTACAGAACACCGATCCCAAACCTGAACTTCTGTGAAGAAGTTCGGGTTTGGGTACCAAACGTGTGATTTTTTCTCACGCGAGTGCAAAACGCATTACAATGTTTTGCACTCGCGCGGAAAAATTGCGGGTGTTCCCGTAACGCACCCGCACATTTTCCTGCAACGCCCGTCTGAAAGAGGCCTTAGTGTCCCTTTAAATGGATGCCACCTTCTGTAACAGTGTTTCCACATCTATTGTTGAAATTACATCAGACTTTTGTGGCTTTTCACAGCTTGGCCTTGCTGTTTTGTTTAAGATGAGCTGGAGCTTTACAGTGAAAGGGTTGTCAGCGTCGCTTGAATAAAATGCAAATACTCACAGCCAATCATTTTCAGTAGTTAATTGTCCCTAGTGTACATAGTCGACTTGAAAACGTGACGACAGGACAGTACGAGCGAGTGCAAAATAAAGACTTGTACTGGAAGAACTGGCTTAGATCTGTTTCCTTTCACATGTGCAACACAAGCAAATGTGTATTCACCTTCTCATTAAACAGAGGCAAATGGAATAAGTGTGGTACTCCTACATAATAAAGGTCTTCCACGTTCATCACTGCGCTGCTGAAATATAGAGGGCGATTATCACACTGTATTATGCGGAAGCGCGTTTCTAGTCACAGTACACTATATAAACATAGGGCCTAGGCGACAAAAGATGGTTCTGGTATTACAGTAATTAAAAGTGTATTCCAGATGGAGTTTATACAGTAAATTGTGGAAAGAGGCCAGTAACGTTCAATAGTAGCATCATGTTCTAATATTAATTGCATTGAAAGAGATATGACTCTATATTTTATCATTTATTTTGTCCAATAGGTCGGCACTGCAGGTAAAATCTCGTGGTGCTCGCGTCCTAGGATCGGCATTCCATGTAATAGTAGCAATGAAGGACCGGCACTTACTTCCAGATGTTCTCAACAATTGTGTTTATTGTCACATATGTTCCTGTGACGCGTTTCGACACTCATTGTGTCTTTCTCAAACAGACTTGTCTTCAAACCTGCAGATAAAAGGGGAGCCCTGGTGGTCCTTGATAAATCTTATTATGTCTCAGAGATCATGGGACAGTTGCAGGACAAGGAAACATACCGCGTACTGCAATCAGACCCCACAGGTTACATTAAACAAATGCTATTAACCTTGGTTCAACCATACCAAGAGAATGGAACAATAGACGCCAAGTTAGGCGACTTTCTGATCAATCAGCACCCCATTATACCGGTGTTTTACACCTTACCGAAGGTGCTTAAATCTATGATTCATCCTCCCGGTCGTCCCATAGTGGCTGCTATTGATTCCATCCTCTCTCCCCTGGCGATACTCCTAGAAAAAATATTAACCCCACTCACGAGGTTATCTCCATCTTACCTGAGAGATACTCAGCACTTTTTGAATGAAGTTAAATCTATGCAACTTGACACAGAATGTATCTTAGTGAAATTTGATGTCTACAGCCTCTCTTCTTCAATTGCACACATAAAAGGGCTGGAGGTCGTGAGAAGGCTGGTCGATAGGAGTATACGTATATAAGGAGGAAGAAAAAAACTTTTCTCTCTCTCTCCTAACCATTGTGCTGGAACAGAATTATTTTTGGTTTCAGGACACCTACCAACAGCAACACGGGACCGCGATGGGTTCAAACGCCGCACCGCTATATGCAAATTGCTATACGGCACAGTTCTAACAGGATTTTATTTACTCAAATCCATTATATATTCAATATTGTATTTTTTGGCGTCGATTTATCGACGATGTGTTCTGCGTGTGGCGGTGTGACGTTCGAACCCTTGCAATTCACCGATTCTATTCCATGTGGCCAGAGTTTAGTTAACTCTGCATTTTGATAGAGATCGGATCTCCTTTCTCGACATGTGGGTAACTAGGGGTGAAGGCAATAAGGTTGACACTGATTTGTACATTAAGGATACTGACCGCAATAGTATACTTTATTATAATAGCAATCGCCCTACCAGCACAAAGCGATCGTTACCATATTCCCAATACCAGCGGGTGAGACGTATTGTGGGTGATCCTGAACAGTGTGAAATCAGATTGAATGAAATGTCTGCTAAATTCAGAGAAAGGGGATATTCCCCACATCCGTTACAGGAACAAAGGGACAGAAACATATACAGCTGAAAAACCCAAAGAGAAGCCATTTATACCCCTTATTGTTAAGTACCATCCATGGGTACATAAAATCAGAGCAGTAATAAATATACATTGGCACATTGTAAGTGAATCTTACCCTGCAATTGATGAGTTCCAGAGTCGACCGATGATATGTTACAAAAGAGCGGAGAATGTCCGCGATAAGATTGTTAAAGCGGATATAGGCAGTGACAAGAGGGACTTGAAACAAAAAGCTCTTGCGACCCCGAGACAGGGAACTTTTCCCTGCCTTGGATGTATACACTGCTCTAGCGTTATTAAGGGCTCTTTCCTCACTCGCCCACGATCTGGGGAACATATCCCCATACGTTTTTTTTTTACCTGTGACAGCAATTACGTCATATAAGTTTTGAAGTGCTCATGTGGACTTCTATATGTAGGAGAAACATCCGC
Organism: Bufo bufo; assembly: GCF_905171765.1. Lineage (NCBI taxonomy): Eukaryota > Metazoa > Chordata > Amphibia > Anura > Bufonidae > Bufo > Bufo bufo. The sequence continues at coordinate 158,407,445 of NC_053393.1, read as the reverse complement.
ACGAATGAAAGACAGGTTTAGTAAACACAAAGAACCTGCTGTTACCGGTACCGCATAATTTCCATCAACAAAGTCATAACATAGCGCAATTGCGATTTCAAATTATTGAAGGTGTAACACAGCCGAGACCAGGAGGAGACAGGAATCAGTTACTGATGAGACAAGAGGCATATTGGATCCATCAGCTCCAAACTTTGGAGCCGATGGGCTTTAAACCATGACTACGAACTCAACAGTTTTTTTGTGACTGTTTGAGAAAGACACAATGAGTGTCGAAACGCATCACAGGAACATATGTGACAATAAACACAATTGTTGAGAACATCTGGAAGTAAGTGCCAGCCCTTCATTGCTACTATTACATGGGATGCCGATCCTAGGACGCAAGCACCACGAGATTTTACCTGCAGTGCCGACCTATTGGACAAAATAAATGATAAAATATAGAGTGCCGATCCTTCATTGCTACTGTATCTTTTATAAATCACAAACTTTTGGAAAAACATTGTAAGGCTGCTTTCACATCTGTGTTCTCCTTTCCGTTCTTCTGTTCCGTTATAGATCCTGGGGATCGATTTTGTAGCGGAGACAAAAGTCCAGCAAACTTTCCCCTGAACACAAACCTAGCAGATCCCATTATAGTATGGGGTCCGTAGACTCTGTTATGTGCCAAATCTGTTCTTTCCATTCTTTTGCTCCTGTAACGGGGCAGAAGAACAGAAAGGAGAACACAGATGTGAAAGCAGCCTTAGGGCTGATAGACAGATCAGTTATTTTTGATTGGAGAAAGATTACTGCATGCAGGACTTTTTGTTCTGTCAAAAATAACTGATCTCGAACAGAAGTGACATAAACTGATCATAACTGACCGATCAAAAGAGCTGAAAGCTAAATGGTGATGTTTATGGTGATTTTTATTATGATTAATAAAAATTATTACTACTATTATCACTTCTGTGCTTGATGTTGGTTATTACCCATTAAACAATACTTTGCATTGCCTTCTGTAGACGACGACTGATCTCTCAGCGGTCTTCACTGGAAACACTTGAAGACATTGAAGAAAATGCTCCTTTGCGGAGGTATGCTTCCTAATATTTCTAATTTCATTTTTTATTTTTGGTTGTTATTTGATGCATCCCTCAAGCAGAGCAGTTGTTGAACTGAAAATTTGTCAAACATCAGGATTTATGCTGATGACATGCATGAGTACCACCTCTATAGTGTCACTTTTTACCAGTAGGCTTTGGGTCCATGCTGAGGTCTACAGTAAAGTTTTCAATTAAAAGATCAGTTCTCCACACTGTGGATTCATTGAGGTTCTGGTGGTATTCCTACCATATGCAACTTCTGTTACTACACTATTGTACGCTTTTTGCTTGAATGTGCATGTTGGCTGAAAGGTGAAAATAAGCTTATTCTCTTTATCGCCAACACCTAAGCTGCCAATCCTTTGTGCCCTGTTTTAACTGATAACACAGAAGGCTGTGAGCCTGCTGTAGATGAAGGCTGGACAATGGCTATCCTCCTGATATTCTCTCTATACACATGCATGCATGACTTGGCCAAGCTTACATTAATTCTCAGAAGGATGAGGGGAGGAAGCCATTGCCAAACTCGTCTGGAAGATGCTTATCTCCCCCAACATTTGCCATTGGGGGAGAGTTGGGAGGTCCCCCCAAACACATTAGATGCCCAGACTGGACAAATCCGGTGGGTTCCCCAGGCATGCATCTAATGTATGTGGCCACCTTAACGCTAGCCATACACAAGTCACCTGTAGTGTGAACAATCATCTGATCATCCCATACCCCTGCATGTTTGGCTCAGCCAGGCATACATGTGCAGCAAATAGGGAGAGAGGAGGCAGCGGCTTATGTCCCCCAGAGCAAAAGGATTGTGAATGTTGAAATCCAACAGCCGAACCTTATCGCTCATGGCATGGCTTAAAGGGATTCTGTCACCAGGATTTACCCTATAGAGATATTTATATGTGCCCATCAGTCTCCTTGTTTTGTATTAAATGATCCCACTCTTACTGCTCTGTGTGTCTTTTATTCTTCCAAAAAGCGATTTTAAAAGACTGTAAATTACCATGCTAAGGAGCCCAAGGGGTTGTACCACGATCCGTTGGAGCCCAGTCGCGCCCATCATTCCGGAGCCCAGCAACGCCTACCAGTTAATTTATTCACTGCACTTACCCTGACGTCATTTCTTCCAAGCGCCGTAATCTTGCGTGCGCAGGGAGCCAGCGCATGCGCAGTTGGATCGACAAAGCCTGTGCCAGTAGTCTGCACACTACTGTGTACACTGTGCCTGCGCGAGATTACGGCGCTTAGAAGGAATGACGTCGGGGCAAGTGCAGTGAATAAATTAACTGGTAGGCGGTGCTTGGCTCCGGAACGATGGGCGCGGCTGGACTCCAACGAAACGTGGGACAACCCCTTGGGCTCCTTAGCAAGGTAATTTACATATCTATAAAATCGCTTTTTGGAAGAATAAAAGACACACAGAGCAGCAAGAGTGGGATCATTTAATACAAAACAAGGAGACTGATGGGCACATATAAATATCTCTATAGGGTAAATCCTGGTGACAGAATCCCTTTAAATCTGTACTTTTGGGCGACATGCATCTAACAGGTATGCTTTAGGCTACTTTTACACTTGCGGCAGAGTGATCAGGATCAGTCTAAAAAATGCCTGATCAGTCAGAAAAATGCATTGAAATGCCGGATCCGTCTTTCCAGTGTCATCCGGAAAAACTAATCCGGCATTCATTTTTTTCACCTTTTTTTTTTCGGTCTGCGCATGGAAGGACGGATCCGGCACTAATACATTCCGATGGAAAAAAATGCATTCAGGCAAGTCTTCCGTTTTTTTGGCCGGAGATAAAACCAAAACATGCTGCGGTTTTATCTTTTACCTGATCAGTCAAAAAGACTGAACTGAAGACATCCTGATGCATCCTGAACGGATTACTCTCCATTTAGAATGCATTAGGATAAAACTGATCAGTTCTTTTCCGGTATAGAGCCCCTAGGACGGAACTCTATGCCGGAAAAGAAAAACGCAAGTGTGAAAGTACCCTTAGTCCAGTGATTGGTGTATACAGAACAAAAACCGTATTAGTCTCAATCATTTTAATGCAGTTTAATATGTATATACATGTATCTGTCATCAGCAGTATCAGCTTTGGCATATCGCATGGCAGTTATCTGGTATAATTATGCTGGTATTATGAAATGTGTTATGTATGTTGTTAATGTTAACCATAGTTCTTATCTATTCATCTTTCCATTCAGATTTAGTTTTATCTGCCTCCCGCAATCTCTGCTCTGCAGCAAGACTTCACTCTTCTGCCAGGGCCGAACCAATAGTATTTTAAAGGCATTTACTTACAACTTACTAAGGGGGGAACAGCAAAAGAGAATTCGGCTCGCCATACACATTAGAAGTTGGCTGAATAATACTCTTTTCGGCCAAAGCAAATTTTCCCAACCCCCCTATACGTATGTGTGTTTAGCTCGGTTGAGCATGCATGTGTCCTGATTTGTCCTGAACAGGGAGAGAGGAGAGTACTGCTGGTGGAAGCTGCTCATCTTCCCAAGGATCAGGGGAGACTCAGAAGGACCTAATACACATTAGATGGTTGGTCCAGCTTTAGAAGAGACGCTTTTACTTTTATGTGTTACCAAATGTGTTTGCTGTCTATTGTGTAGTCATTACAGTGAATAAAAGGAAAATTCTTGGCTGTTTGTAAAAATATTACAATGTTAAAGAATTCTAATTGTTCCCTCCTAGTTCTTGTGGCTTTGTGCAATACACTTGTACTGTCTGTGAACTGCGACTAGACTGCAGCCATTTGTCAGATTTTTTTTTTTTCCTTCCTGTCTTTGTGTGGAAATGCCATGAAAGATCTCACTTCAGGCTTTAATTGACTTATTTTTCAGATGTCGGACTCTGTCCGGTTCACCCAGACCAAAGAACTTTAAGAAGGTTCATTTTATTAAGAGCATGAGACAGCACGACACAAGGAGTGGCAGGTAACACCGCAAACACACACTTCCTCCATTTGTAATCCCAAGAACCATGGTACAGTAGTTTGTGTGTTGTTTTTCATTATTGTGCTGCATTGTTGGCTAATCTCTTCTTAAAAATGAACAAAACAGAGCCAAGGTTTCCCGTGAATAATGAGATAAATTACTAATCGTGTCTTAAAAACCAGCTATTGAATTAGGTCTGTTTAGTAGAATGATACTGAATGATTACGAACTCCATAACTCAATACTTACAAACCTACAGAGGTGAGGTATGGCCTGAGAATGCGTCTTTAAAACTTTCATTTTTTTTCTGTTGAGAAATCCAATCAAATCATTCCTTGACCGTTCAGAAACATTCATTAGGCTACTTTCACACTTGCGGCAGTGTGATCCGGCGGGCAGTTCCAACGTTGGAACTGCCCGCCGGATCCGACGATTTTGATGTGACTGAAAGCATTTGTGAGACGGATCCGCCTTGTATCTTTTTTCACATTTTTACTGGTCTGCGCATGCACAGGCCAGACTGACGGATTCGGCATTCCGGTATTTTGAATGCCGGATCCGGCACTAATACATTCCTATGGGGAAGCATTCAGGCAAGTCTTCAGTTTTTTTCGCCGGAGATAAAACGGTAGCATGCTACGGTTTTATCTTTTGCCTGATCAGTCAAAACGACTGAACTGAAGACATCCTGATGCATCCTGAACGGATTACTCTCCATTCAGAATGCATGGGGATATACCTGATCAGTTCTTTTCCGGTATAGAGCCCCTGTGACGGAACTCTATGCCGGAAAAGAAAAACGCTAGTGTGAAAGTAGCCTTACTTACCGTATATACCGGCGTATAAGACGACTTTTGAGCCCTAGAAAATATTTTCTAGAGTGGGGGGTCGTCTTATACGCCGGGTATGGCGGGCGCTGCAGTGCCGGGACGCCCGAATTATCAACAGAGCGAGCCCGGGCTATTGCCTTGTATCCCCAGCAGCTGAGAGCTGCGATGTAACCCACGGCATATGCCCCCCCTGTGCTGTACCTTGTATACCGCCCCCTGCTCTGTACCTTGTATGCCTCCCCCCTGCTCTGTACCTTGTATGCTCCTTGTACCGCCATCCTCCCGGCCGCTCGCATCTCGCTCCTACGTATGTGCGAGATTTCATGCGGCGAGCGTGGATACACGGGATCCTCATGGCCGCTCGCATCTCGCTCCTGCGCATGTGCGAGATCTCCGTGCGGCGTATCTAAGTGCGGCGCAGATGTGCATATGTGAATGTGAATATGAAGAATAACATAACAAAAACATGTTCAGGGTATAGGGGGCACATGTTTAGGGTCTGGGAGGCAGGGAGGGAGGACAAGGAAGGTGGTTTTTACATGTTTGATGACAAACAGCATGTCATACTTATTTGAATTAAAATTACCATATTGAAATCGGATCTAATGCTTTTTAAATTTTTCTTTGGTGTGTGTTGAAAAAGGGGTAGTCTTATACGGCGAGTATATCCCAAACTCTATATTTTCAGTGTAAAAGTTGGGGGTCGTCTTATACGCCCAGTCGTCTTATACGCCGGCATATACGGTAGTAATTTCTGATTTCTGCCACACAATATGGGATTACTACATACTGTTTCCATCCAATGAGGTATTTGCAGTTTCATTCTGGAGATACCTGGTGCTTTTGTGAAGGGTGCATAATTGATTGGATGACCACCAATTAAGATTGTTACCTTGGAGGCTTGGGAGGAAAGCAGGGTTTCCTAATACTCAGTAAAGGAGAGGGCCTCGATTGCAGGTTAAATTTAAACCTAACTGACCTCCAAGAATCAGCGAGTAATAAGTCAAAGGTGAATTATTACGAACTGCTGGAGGAATGGGTGTAGTATCCAGATCAGGGCTTTCCATGTGTAAGGGAGGATGAAAGTGCGTTCAAGTGGTATCCATAGGGGGTGGTCCTGTGGTTTTAGATGGGTCAAAAACATTTGGGCCAATCTGGCTGCCTGATGGTATTTTACTAAATCTGGTACTGATAGCCCCCCTGGATTTATGTCTGCACATAACTGCCTTAGCTATACGGGGACGTTTGTTAGCCCAAATAAATCTCATTAAATCCCTCTGAATCGACCTCAAGTCCCTTATCTGACAGGGATTGGTAAAGCCCTAAACATAGAGGAGTCTCGGAAGAACTACCATTCTAAAAATATTTATCTTTCCCACCCAAGATACTTGAAGGGATTGCCAATTTACTAAATCCTGACGTATTTTTTTATACATGGGTAAATAATTAATCTTATATGTTGTGTCCAGTGTCTTTGGCAACATGATTCCCAGATATGGTATATATTGGGATCTAAGTTGGAAAGGGAAGTTTTGAGAGAGCAATGTTTTAGTAGAAGTGGGGGTGTTACATAGTAGTAAATCGGATTTGGAATGGTTTATGGAAAGGCCCGAAGCTTTAGAGAAAGAATCCAATAATTTCAGCAGGGAGGGAAGGAGATGATGGGGTTGGTATGGTTAACATAAGGTCATCTGCAAAGAGGTTAAGTTTATATTCAGTTCCCCCAACTGACAAGCCTTTAATATCCGGATGGGATCTTATGTGAGCAGCTAGGGGTCATGGCTAGGGCGAAAAGAGCTGGGGACAGAGGGCAACCCTGCCTTGTACCTCTTCCAATAGGAATATGGGAGGCCCTAGTAGAAGGTAGTTTAAGTTGAGCCTCTGGTTTAGAGTATAGGGCTGGATAGCTGCTAAGAAGGGACCCTGAATTCCCATTGTCGAGAGGACCTATAGAGATATGACCATGTAACGAATCGAAAGCCTTTTCAATATCTAGGGCCAATAAGGCTAGAGGGATTTTGGATTTATTGGAGTATTGGATGATGTTAAGTATTTTTCTGATGTTATCAGGGGCTTCCCTACCGGGTATGAAACCCACTTGGTCTTTATGTATAAGACTTGGTAAGAATCTATTGAGTCTTCCAGCTAGTATAGCAGTGAAGAGTTTGTTGTCAATGTTTAATAAGGAAATCGGCCTATAATTGGAAGTGAGCAGGGGATCTTTATTGGGCTTAGGTATGACTGTAATGGAGGCTTTTAAGAATTCTTCTGGGGGGATAGATCCTTGCATCAAATAGTTACAGTAGTTAGCTACATGTGGAATAAGTAGAGGGGCGAACTTTTTATAGTATAGGGCTGAGTAGCCATCAGGGCCTGGGGCCTTTCCTAGTTTCAAGGAGTTAATAGCATATTCTACTTCTTCTGCTGATACCGGCTTATTAAGTTCTGATTGGGATTCTGGGGATAAGGCGGGGAGATGGACTGAAGACAGAAACTCATTTATTTTCGCTGTAGAGTCCCCTATGGGAGCTGAGTAGAGATGCGTATAAAATTCTTGAAATGTAGCATAGATTACATCAGGGTTAGAGGTGGTTTGACCTGATCTTGTACTAATTTTAAATACTTGATTGATCTTCTGTTTATTTTTAAGTTGGTTAGCTAATAGTTTATCAGGCTTATTGGCGAACTTATAGTAAAATGAGTTTGTCCATCTGAGGGCTTTTTCTGTGGAGTTTGTGAGTATCATGTTAAGTTGTATTTTAGCATCTTTAATTGCTTTAAGTAAATAAAGGGACGGGGATCTCTGGTGAGCCCAGACAAGTCTGTTCAGCTTGGCCTCCAGCCCAACTTGAGCTTGGTACGTTCCTTCTTTCTCCTGGAGGCCAAACTTATCAACCTGCCCTCATGAAGGCCTTGTGAGTCAGCCACAGTGTCATAGGGTTAATTTCGTGAGAGACATTGTCAGACAAGAAGTTGGAAAGTTCGTCCTTCAGTTGAGAGAATTGTGCTGTATGAGTCAGCAGTGATTCGTTCAGCCTCCAGTGAAACGGAATAGGACTGACCTGGGACCGTAAAGTCAGAGATGACCATATGGTCTGACCAGGAGGAAACTACATGTCTGGAATATGACATATGAGGAAGAAGAGACGTGGAAGATAAAATCATATCTAAGCGAGAGTACACCCTATGGGCTGGTGAATAGAAGGTATAGCTTCTCTGTGTACCGTTATGTTCCCTCCAGGTATCAGCTAGGGCCAGGGATTGAAAAACTCGTTGAATCTTTTTTGTCTGCATAGTAGGCCTAAGGTAGAGGGGGGGTGGAACGATCTAGTACAGGTTTATAGTAAAATTAAAATCTCCACACCAAACTAGTTTATGGAAAGTTAGAGTTTCTATCACCTTTCCAACTTTTTCGAAAAAGGAAATGGGGTCCTCATTAGGAGCATATGAATTAACTAAGCAAAGAGACTCATCCCTATAAGTTCCCAGTAGTATTACGTATCTCCCTTCCGGGTCTATGCAAGTTTGGGAGACGTGAAAGGGAAGGTATTTTTCAACAGTGTCACACACCCCTACATTTTGAAGTAAATGAAGAGGAGTAGAAAGTGGAATATTGTGGATTAAAGTACTTAGGGTGAGATGTGGGAGTGAAATGAGTCTCCTGAAGGCAGATGACATCGGCTTGTGTTTAATATAGGTGGAGAATGCTGTTTTTCTCTTTCGTGGGGAATTTAAACCCCTAACATTATGAGTTAAAATCTTACACATGATGTCAGTGTAAATCAGCTTGGTAATTTGGAGATGAAGCCAGATGCCACCCGCCCCAGAGCCAAACGCACCCCACCCCCCCCCCCCCCCCCCCCAGCGCCTCACAGTATGAATCTCCATGCCATTTCTCCAAGAAACATGAAACATTACTATTAAACAGCAAATTAACATATAAAAACAGTAAACAAAAAGTAGAGCTGGTAAGCCCCAAACATAAAACAATCATAAGTGGGAAAAGTGAAAAGATAGCCAGCCTGTAGTTGGCTCGCCTTACTATCTCACAATTGCCCATAAACAGGGACAACATGATAAACCACGTTATCGAACCCCTGAATCAAAAGGTTAGCCTCAAATGGCTTAGATGGAAAAGTACAACACGGAATCCTTATGAGACCGCAGAATGTGATATAAAGCCATACCACCATCATGACAGGGTAGAGTTCAAGTAATTCTTGATCTGTTCGATCCATTCGGGGTTGCAGGGACCTTGGTCCAGACTCTCGCTGGCCTTTGAGGCTTCGGCGATGAGGGTAGCTGAGCTTGAGGTTCACAGGGTATCCCTGCTCTTTGTAAGATCCAATCCCTCCGCCGGTGAATGGATCGTGTGAAGACGGGAATTCAGCTGAAACGACAGGTTAAAGGGGAACCCCCACCTGTATCTAATTTGTGCTTTCTGTAGAGACTGTGTGACTGGTCTCATCTCCCTGCGTCTCCGAAGTGTGGATGGAGCCAAGTCCGCATACAGATGAACTGAAGCTGGGAGTCCAGGTAATACAGTTAAGTCCCTTGCGGCATAAAGAATCTTGTCTCTCATCTCTGGATGGTGAAGCCTGAGTATGATATCTCTGGGTAAGTCCAGGTTACGAGGTTTCCCCAAAGCTCTGTGGACTCTATCCATTTTGAAAAGGCTGAGCTCAATCTGTGGTAAGAGGGCTGCAAACAGTGTGGAAAGGGTGGCTTGCAGATCTGTGAAGGACTCTGGCAGGCCTCTAACCCTCAGATTGCCCCTCCTGGACCTATTTTCGAGGTCTTCAAGTTTGAGCTCTAGCTCTATAAGCTGGGCATCATGGGAGATAGAGGGGACCTGTCGCCACAAAATGCAGTCCGATCTGCAGGCAGCTTGTTATAGAGCAGGATGAGCTTTTCTAGCCTAAGGGGGAACAACTCTAAGCACGGGGGGGGGGGGGGGGGGTGGTGTAATCGGTGAGCTATCTCTGTATACACTCTTAGGGTCCATTCACACGTCCGTAGAATGGGTCCGCATCCGTTCCGCAATTCTGCGGAACGAGTGCGGACCCATTCATTTTCAATGGGGACGGAAAGGATGCGGACAGTACACAAGAATAGGCATTTCTATAGGGGTGCCAGCCCGGTGTATTGCGGATCCGCAATACACTACAGACGTGTGAATGGACCCTTACACCGAGAATGCTATCAATTACTGATAACACCTCCCCCTTGTACAATGAAGTCAGAAATAAAAGAGATATAAATGTATAAATTACAAGTTTTACTCAATCTTTTCCCATAAAACTATATACAGTGGCATGCAAATTACTGTTACTGTGAACAGTTAAGCAAGTTGAAGATGAAATGATCTCCAAAAGGCATAAAGTTAAAGATGACACTTTGCCTTTGTATTTTAAGCAAAAACAATGTTTTATATTCATCTTTTACATTTTCAAAATAACGGAAAAGGGCCTGAAACAAAACTTTAGGCACCCTGCATGGTTAGTACCCAGTAGCACCCTCTTTGGCTAGTATCACTGCTAGTATCACTTTTTGTAGTCAGCCAAGAGTCTTTCAATTCTTGTTTGAGGGATTTTCATCCATTCTTCCTTGCAAAAGTCTTCCAATTCTGTGAGATTCCTGGACTGTCTTGCATGCACTGCTCTTTTGAGGTCCATCCACAGAGTTTAAATGATGTTCAGATCAGGGGACTGTGAGAGCTATGGTAAAACTTTCAGTTTGCGCCTTTTAAAGTAGTCTATTGTGAATTTTGAGATGTGTTTAGGATCATTATCCATTTGTAGAAGCCATCCTCTTTTCAACTTAAAGAGGACCTTTCATCAGAATCAAGTATGTAAACTGAATATACATACATGGAGAGCGGCGCCCAGGGATCCCCCTGCACTTACTATTATCCCCGGGCGCCGCTCCGTTCTCCGGTTATAGGCTCCGGTAAAGTCACAGTTAGGCTCCACCCATTTGAGCCTGCCGGCGTCTCTTTCTCCTATGTTGTAGCGCTGGCCAATCGCAGCGCTCAGCTCATAGCATGGCTAAGAGCTGAGCGCTGCGATTGGCCAGCGCTACAGCATAGGAGAAGGAGACCGTGGCAGGCTCAAATGGGTGGAGCCTAACTGTGACTTTACCGGAGCCTATAACCGGAGAACGGAGCGGCGCCCGGGGATAATAGTAAGTGCAGGGGGATCCCTGGGCGCCGCTCTCCATGTATGTATATTCAGTTTACATACTTGATTCTGATGAAAGGTCCTCTTTAAGCTTTTTTACAATTGTGTGTTATGATTGCTTCCAGAATTTGCTGAAATTTTATTGAATCCATTCTTCCCTCTCCCCGCGAAATGTTCCCCATGCCAGTGGCTGCAACACAGCCCCAAAGCATGATTGATCCACCCCCATGCTTAAAGGGAACCTGTCACCTCAAAATCGCATATAAAACCGCCAGCATTACCTTATAGTAGCCCCCAGTCTGTTATTAATGATGTGTTTTGATCCGGTAATCTGATGCTCCATACATGACAAAAACGATGTTTTAATCGCCATCAGCGCTATCTCGCCGGTCAGTCTGAAGTCAAGGGGGCAGCGGCTTCCTTGCTTCAAGTCAAGATAAGCCCGTCCCCTCTTCTGTGTGATTGACATCCTGCAGTGCGGCCTGGGATCGCGTTAGACTCGCGCATTCGCAGTGTGCCGATGAAACCCGGCTAACTGTGTGAGCCATGATCGCGCAGTAACAAGTGGCGCACCGCGCATGCGTGAGACTAACGCGATTACAGGCCGCACTGCAGGATGTCAATCACCAAGAAGGATGGTTAGGGGCGTGCTTATCTTGACTTAAAGCAAGGAGGCCGCTGCCCTCTTGACTTCAGACTGACCGACGAGATAGCACTGATGGCGATTAAAACATCGTTTTTGTCATGTATGGAGCATCAAATTACCGGATCAAACACATCATTAATAACAGACTGGGGGATACTATAAGGTAATGCTGGCGTTTTTATATGCGATTTTGAGAAGACAGGTTCCCTTTAATGGTTGGAGAGCTGTTCTTTTCATAAAATTATGAGCCAATTTTTCTCCAAACAACCCTTTGCTCATTGTGGCCAAAGAGTTCCATTTTAACCCCATCGGTCCACAGGACTGTCACGTAGGGGACCACCCTGTCACATAACCCAGGTGCGACTGCCAAGGTTCTACCTATTTCATGCACTCAATCTCTCATGCCCCGACACACAGGCCACAGATTGAACATAGATTACACCCCGGCACAGCCTTTCATGCACCTCAACACGCTGCCACCATCTATAATATTTAAATTAATATACTAATCAATTAGGGGCTCATAGAAAACCACACAACACCACACTCACAAGCAGGCTCAAAGTAGTACTATCCACACTAATAGCAAATACATGGCAACACAAAATCCACCCATAAACTTAAAAATGAAGGTTACGGGCCTCGTTCAGGGCACATGTCAAAACCATTAAAGATGTGCTTTAATGTACTAAAAATGTACAGCACTTAAGTTACAAAAACGAAAAGAAATAACAGATATACATAGTTGTGCAAAAACCGCTCCCTCCCATTCTTGACCCAGCCTTTTGGGAAGGCCTTCATTACGTGTGCATTCTCATTGCTCCACCTCTCTCCCTCAGCTGGCAGACATGAAATATCAATAAAACATGTCTTCTAGTTCACTCTAATGTATATTCGAGATATTTAATAACATGTTTCATCGTGCCGATTGTTTTAATACCAAATATGACTGGTGTAGGAGTCCTAGAATGTGAGATGCTCGTTATGTGGGAATGCTGGCTGTCCAGGTTGGGATGTTCAGACTCCCTTCGATGTTCACAATTATTACAGTGACTAGTATGTGAGTTGTACCAGGAAGGAGTTACAGCTTATGATATATTTTCTTCATCTTCTGGTATTCCAACTGAAAAGCTCCTGGATCCCTTGCTGTGGAAGGTGCCCCCATGTCTAAGGTGTATATGTTTCCATGGGGCTTGAGTGTACAATCCAGGAAACATCTCATTACCACTTGCAAAGGGCTAGTTTCTAGCAGTCAAGTGATAATGATTTCCTCCAAAGAGGATGCATATTCCAGATACAGGCCCAGACTGAATGGCAACGTGCAGGCAATATTTGAGAATGGTGGCATACAGTATACAGAATAACACAACATATACAGTACAGACCAAAAGTTTGGACACACCTTCTCATTTAAAGAGTTTTCTTTATTTTCATGACTATGAAAATTGTAGATTCACACTGAAGGCATCAAAACTATGAATTAACACGTGGAATTATATACATAACAAACAAGTGTGAAACAACTGAAAATATGTCATATTCTAGGTTCTTCAAAGTAGCCACCTTTTGCTTTGATTACTGCTTTGCACACTCTTGGCATTCTCTTGATGAGCTTCAAGAGGTAGTCCCCTGAAATGGTTTTCACTTCACAGGTGTGCCCTGTCAGGTTTAATAAGTGGGATTTCTTGCCTTATAAATGGGGTTGGGACCATCAGTTGTGTTGAGGAGAAGTCAGGTGGATACACAGCTGATAGTCCTACTGAATAGACTGTAAGAATTTGTATTATGGCAAGAAAAAAGCAGCTAAGTAAAGAAAAACAAGTCGCCATCATTACATTAAGAAATGAAGGTCAGTTATGTGAAAACTTTGAAAGTAAGGGCTATTTGACCATGAAGGAGAGTGATGGGGTGCTGCGCCAGATGACCTGGCCTCCACAGTCACCGGACCTGAACCCAATCGAGATGGTTTGGGGTGAGCTGGACCGCAGAGTGAAGGCAAAAGGGCCAACAAGTGCTAAGCATCTCTGGGAACTCCTTCAAGACTGTTGGAAGATCATTTCAGGGGACTACCTCTTGAAGCTCATCAAGAGAATGCCAAGAGTGTGCAAAGCAATAATCAAAGCAAAAGGTGGCTACTTTGAAGAACCTAGAATATGACATATTTTCAGTTGTTTCACACTTGTTTGTTATGTATATAATTCCACATGTGTTAATTCATAGTTTTGATGCCTTCATAGTCATGAAAATAAAGAAAACTATTTGAATGAGAAGGTGTGTCCAAACTTTTGGTCTGTACTGTATATAAAAATAATACACAGAAGTAGGTCTCTATTTCTCACAAAATGCATCAGGCTTGTTTAGATGTTATTTTACAGACTTCTGACCTGAATTTTGTGGTGAGGACACAGGAGAGGTTTTTCATCTGTTGACTCTTCCATGAAGGCCATATTTGTGCAGGTGTCGATGAACAGTAAAACCATGTACCACAACTCCAGAGTCTGCAAAATTTTCATGAAGGTCTTTTGCAGTCAAGTGGAGGGTCTTTTGCCTGTCTAGCAATCCTCCGAGCAGTTGTCTCTGAAAATGTTCTTGGTCTTACAGACCTTCTGTTGACCTTCACTGTTCTTGTAAGCTGTAATTTCTTAATTTCATTTCGAACTGAGGAATTGTCAACCTAAAAATGCTTTGCTATATTCTTATTGCCTTTTCCTGCTTTTTGGGCCTCAACCATTTTTAATAGTATTCACAAAACCATAATGACAATGGCCAATACAGTGTCAGGAAATGGGCGACCCAAACGAATCAAGAATCTAAACAAACAATTATAAAGGGTAACCTTATTAATATATACCTTTTAATAAATAATGCGGATAAAATCATGGCCCATTAGGTCAATCAAATATATAAAAAGTGACGCACGTTAGTGCCTTAACCTCTTGGGGACATAGAGCGCACAGGTACGCCCTGATGTCCCGGTACTTAAGGACACAGGGCGTACCTGTACGCCCTGTGTATTTCCGATCACCGGTGGGCAGTGATCGGAACTAGGTGCCTTCTGAAATCAATCAGCAGGCACCCTGGGTCAATGCCGAGGGGGGTCCTGTGGCCCCCCTCCCCCCGTATCGGCGATCGCTGAGGATTAACCCCTTCTATGCCGCCGACCGCGGCATAGAAGGGGTTTGTGTTTGAGTGATCACATCGAGTCCCCGCGCTGCTGTGGCGGGGACTCGATGTCTCAGAAGGCAGCCCGATGCCGTGCAGAGGCTGCCCAATGCCTTGCACGGCATCGGGACCTGCCTTCTACGGGAGCCGAGGAGATCCAGCCTCAGGCAATGTATTGTAATGCATTTCAGAGGGGAAAAGTGAACATCAGAAATAAAGTAAAGGAAAAAAAAGGTTTAAAAAAAAGTGTTTTTAATAAAATGAATAAAGTAAAAAAAAGCGCCCCTTTCCCCTTATTTTATAATAAAAAACACATATTAGGTATTTCCGCGTCCGTAATGACTGGCTCTATAAATATATCACATGATCCACCTTGTCCGATAAATACCATAAAAAAATAAAAACGGTGAGAAAAAATGCAATTTTTGTCACCTTACATCACAAAAAGTGCAACACCAAGTGATCAAAAAGGCGTATGCCCCTTAAAATAGTACCAATCTAAGCGTCACCTCATCCTGCAAAAATAAGCCCCTACTTAAGCCAATCGCCTAATGCAAAAAAATATATATGGGTCAGAATATGGAGACACTAAAACATCATTTTTTTTGTTTTAAAAATGCTGGTATTGTGTAAAACTTAATGAAATAAAAAAAGTTTACATATTAGGTTTCACCAGGTCCGTAAGAACCTGCTATATAAAAATATCACATGACCTAACCCCTCAGGTGAACACTGTAAAAAAAAAATTATAAACAGTGTAAAAAATAATAATTTTTTGTCACCCTACGTCACAAAGTGTAATAGCAAGCGATCAAAAAGTCATACGCACCACAAAATAGTACCAATCAAATCGTCATCTCATCCCGAAAAAAATGAGCCCCTACACAAGACAGTCGCCCAAAAAGTAAAAAAAACTACGGATTTCAGAATGTGGAGACACTAAAAAATCATTAAAAAAAAATAATATTTTGTTATGTAAAACTGAAAAGTTGTCATATTTGGTATTGTCGCGTCTGTGACAACCTGCTCTATAAAAATACCACATGATCTAACATGTAAGATGAATGTTGTAAATAGCAAAAAATAAAAACGGTGCCAAAACAGCTATTTCTTGTTACCTTGCCTCACAAAAAGTGTAATATAGAACAACCGAAAATCATATGTACCCTAAAATAGTACCAACAAAACTGCCACCTTATCCCGTAGTTTCCAAAATGGGGTCACTTTTTGGAGTTTCTAATCTAGGGGTGCATCAGGGGGGTTTCAAATGGGACATGGTGTCAAAAAAACAGTCCAGCAAAATCTGCCTTCCAAAAACCATATGGCGTTCCTTTCCTTCTGTGCCCTGCCGTGTGCCTGTACAGCAGTTTACGACCACATATGTGGTGTTTCTGTAAATTACAGAATTAGGGCCATAAATATTGAGTTTTGTTTGGCTGTTAACCCTTGCTTTGTAACTGGAAAAAATTGATTCAAATGGAAAATCTGCCAAAATAGTGAAATTTTGAAATGTTATCTCTATTCTCCATAAATTCTTGTGGAACACCTAAAGGGTTAACAAAGTTAGTAAAATCAGTTTTGAATACCTTGAGGGGTGTAGTTTCTAAAATGGGGTCATTTTTGGGTGGTTTCTATTATGTAAGCCCCACAAAGTGACTTCAGACCTGAACTGGTCCTTAAAAAGTATTGGAAATTTTCTGAAACTTCCAAACTTCTAAGCCTTCTAACGTCCCCAAAAAATAAAATGTCATTTTCAAAAGGATCCGAACATGAAGTAGACATATGGTAAATGTAAAGTAATAACTATTATGAGGTATCACTATCTATTATGAAAGTAGAGAAATTGAAATTTGGGTAATTTTTTTTAAAATTTTTTGTAAATTTGGAATTTTTTCTCAAATAAAGGTGAAATATATTGACTCAAATTTATGACTATCATGAAGTACAATGTGTCACGAGAAATCAATCTCAGAATGGCTTGGATAAGTAAAAGTGTTCCAAAGCTATTACCACATAAAGTGACACGTCAGATTTGCAAAAAATGGCCTGGGCAAAAAAAAGTGAAAACTGGCCCGGGGTAGAAGGGGTTAAGGACCTTCACTGAGTCAATTTTCAGGGAAAAGCATTTGTAGAAATGCTCATTGCTAATAATTGCCCTTTATAAAGGAGCCAGTGATCACCTGATGAACGAGCAAACACTTATCAGGTAATCATAATTTTTGACTAGCACCCAAAATCATTGTCTTAGGACATCAGATCATCCTGTGTAAACAGGAGTCTTCTGCCCAGAAACTATGAATCTGTATGGCAACAAGTTTTCGAAGTAGTGATTGCTTTTAGGAGATGGCATTTAGCAAGAATATCAGAAAAACTGGGCTTGTTGCTCATACAGTACCAACCATTCAGAACTTGCCTCCACTGATGATAAAAAAAACTTCACCATACTCATAGATCCTCCTATGTAGTTGTTAGCGTTGCCTGCCATGTTATAAATGCAGTGGATCTGCAGCTTCATCATTAGTCACTTTCTACACGGCTGCTAATTCACATTATACATGCTACCAGTCTTCTCTAGCTTGAATGAATGCTGATGCTTCTGTGATCACAGGACTTAAGATTCCTTTACATGGTACGATGTTAAAGCAGATTGTCAGGAAGGAAGTGTCGGGAAGGAATCTGTCAGCTCCAAAACACCAACATTTCTTTCATTATGTCCGTGAGCACTGGAGCCCTTTTAATGCATTTCATTGCTTGTTCATCAGAACACAGTGTCAGAATGCAAGTGACTATGAAGATACACATTATACACTGCTCAAAAAAATAAAGGGAACACTTAAACAACACAATGTAACTCCAAGTCAATCACACTTCTGTGAAATCAAACTGTCCACTTAGGAAGCAACACTGAGTGACAATCAATTTCACATGCTGTTGTGCAAATGGGATAGACAACAGGTGCAAATTATAGGCAATTAGCAAGACACCCCCAATAAAGAAGTAGTTCTGGAGTGGTAACCACAGACCATTTCTCAGTTCCTATGCTTCCTGGCTGATGTTTTGGTCACTTTTGAATGCTGGCGGTGCTTTCACTCTAGTGGTAGCATGAGACGGAGTCTACAACCCACACAAGTGGCTCAGGTAGTGCAGCTTATCCAGGATGGCACATCAATGCGAGCTGTGGCAAGAAGGTTTGCTGTGTCTGTCAGCGTAGTGTCCAGAGCATGGAGGCGCTACCAGGAGACAGGCCAGTACATCAGGAGACGTGGAGGAGGCCGTAGGAAGGCAACAACCCAGCAGCAGGACCGCTACCTCTGCCTTTGTGCAAGGAGGAACAGGAGGAGCACTGCCAGAGCCCTGCAAAATGACCTCCAGCAGGCCACAAATGTGTATGTGTCTGCTCAAACGGTCAGAAACAGACTCCATGAGGGTGATATGAGGGCCCGACGTCCACAGGTGGGGGTTGTGCTTACAGCCCAACACCGTGCAGGACGTTTGGCATTTGCCAGAGAACACCAAGATTGGCAAATTCGCCACTGGCGCCCTGTGCTCTTTACAGATGAAAGCAGGTTCACACTGAGCACATGTGACAGACGTGACAGAGTCTGGAGACACCGTGAGAACGTTCTGCTGCCTGCAACATCCTCCAGCATGACCGGTTTGGCATTGGGTCAGTAATGGTGTGGGGTGGCATTTCTTTGGAGGGCCGCACAGCCCTCCATGTGCTCGCCAGAGGTAGCCTGACTGCCATTAGGTACCGAGATGAGATCCTCAGACCCCTTGTGAGACCATATACTGGTGCGGTTGGCCCTGGGTTCCTCCTAATGCAAGACAATGCTAGGCCTCATGTGGCTGGAGTGTGTCAGCAGTTCCTGCAAGACGAAGGCATTGATGCTATGGACTGGCCCGCCCGTTCCCCAGACCTGAATCCAATTGAGCACATCTGGGACATCATGTCTCGCTCTATCCACCAACGTCATGTTGCACCACAGACTGTCCAGGAGTTGGCAGATGCTTTAGTCCAGGTCTGGGAGGAGATCCCTCAGGAGACCATCCGCCACCTCATCAGGAGCATGCACAGGCGTTGTAGGGAGGTCATACAGGCACGTGGAGGCCACACACACTACTGAGCCTCATTTTGACTTGTTTTAAGGACATTACATCAAAGTTGGATCAGCCTGTAGTGTGTTTTTCCACTTTAATTTTGAGTGTGACTCCAAATCCAGACCTCCATGGGTTAAAAATTTGATTTCCATTTTTTAATTTTTGTGTGATTTTGTTGTCAGCACATTCAACTATGTAAAGAACAAAGTATTTCAGAAGAATTTTTAATTAACTCGGAT
Organism: Bufo bufo; assembly: GCF_905171765.1. Classification (NCBI taxonomy): domain Eukaryota; kingdom Metazoa; phylum Chordata; class Amphibia; order Anura; family Bufonidae; genus Bufo; species Bufo bufo. The sequence goes on along the minus strand of NC_053393.1, from coordinate 158,388,243 downwards.
CTAGGATGTGTTATTTTTGTGTTCCCTTTATTTTTTTGAGCAGTGTATATTCTGACTCAGCACCACTTACACTATACACAGTTTAGGCTACTTTCACACTAGCGTTAATATTTTCTGGTATTGAGATCCGTCATAGGGTCTCAATACCGGAAAAAAACACTTCCATTTTGTCCCCATTCATTGTCAATAGGGACAAAACGTAACTGAACAGAATGGGATGCTCCAAAATGCATTCCGTTCCGTTTGGTTCCGTTCTCATACCGGAGCGCAAACCGCAGCATGCGGATACGGATTCATCTTGACCCACAATGCCAGTCTATGGGGACGGAATTTCTCTGACACAATAGAAAACGGATCTGTCCCCCATTGACTTTCAATTGAGTTCATGATGGATCCGTCTTGGGTATGTTAAAGATAATACAACCGGATCCGTTCATAACGGATGCAGATGGTTGTATTATCAGTAACAGAAGCGTTTTTGCTGAACCCTGCCGGATCCAGCAAAAACGCTAGTGTGAAAGTAGCCTTACTCTAGTTTTGGAGCTGACCGATTCCCTTTAAGCTATTTCATACAGCCCTTTGTTCTCAAAAGCAATGGCGGTCTATGATCATGTGTCTATTTTATAAGAGAAGATGATATTTACAAGCTGAATATGGTCTTTTGTCTTCTCTAATGCCACTTTTTGTACTTAGGCATAATTATGTAGTAACACTCTGAAAAGATGCTTGGGTAGCTGTAGACCAGTGCTGGATAAATTCTAGAAGTCAGGTAGTCAACATGTCTAGGAGTTTGCTGCTGGCACATGACATTTTGTGTTGCTTTCTGTTCAGGTCATTAAACAATTAATTAATGTACTATTTTTGGCTTTATTCTGCCGTGATGACTTTATGCACTGACACCTTGAGTTTATTTCCTCTGTTGCGTTGTTTATTCTACGTTACTTTGAAAACAATAAACTGATTTTGAAAAGAAAATAATAATTATTTTCTGACCTTTTAATAAGTCATCCTGGCTCCTGGATTGATCTAACTGGGTCTTACATTCCACTACAGTAATTAGTGCCCTTGCCCTAGAAATCAGTCATACTGAGGTGACATACGAGATGTGTTATGTCTATGTCATAGTCCCAGCTTCTTACGACGCTAGTCTGTTAAAGAATAAGTGAAATATGCAGGAAAAATTCACAGTTGTGATTGTCATGTATCTATTTATAATGCATATAATTTTCACAGCTTTGTATACAGTTGTACTAGTTTCTTGCCAAGTCTAGGTCTACGGTGTAATGTTTGTGTACGAGACACCGAGAAATAAACTAAATGTCCAAGGTTACATGTTCCTGACAATAGGATTCCTGCAATTTCTCACTGTTATTGTTATACGGCCCCCGAACCACAAACCTCTACCCCTTCTCCCAGTCCAGGGTTGACTGCTATGGTTTGAGCAAACATAGTATCACTGCCTCTGAACTGTCCAGCTTGCTGACTTACATGAATGTTCTCTGATTTTACAGAATCGTCCTTTTAAGTGGGAGAAGATCATTTTGTAGCATATTCTCTGTGCTGCCATATCGAGACTGCGCACATATTGGGTATGTACAAGTACAATGGACTGTTACAACTGTATTGAAAATTAATACAACAGTATGCACAAAAGTTTAATGTATCCACATTAAGAGGTAGCTCCCTTTTGCCGTAGTCTTTCTCAAGGGTGAAGTATGGTAGATTGAAAGTATTGGTGCTCTTCATGCTTATACGTGGTTTGGAGATCACCTCTGAGCTGCACTATGTGTTTTATATAGAGATCCACTGAAGATGAACCTATAGATCCTAATTTGTTACTAACTTCTTAGCCCTTATTTTTTGTCTTTAATGAAATTATAATGAAGGATAGGTAGTCAAGTTATATTCTTGGAGTTGTCCTACCAAAGCAACTTACCATATCATAATTGTCGTAATAAGTGTCCGATTACTGGGGGGTCTGACTGCTGTGGATAGATGATAAGTTACTTTGTTAGGACAGCCCTTTTAAAGGGGTTGTCTAAGATAATTAAAAACTTTGGACATGTCCCTGAATGCTGTAAGATAAAAAATCATGGTATACTGTTTTACGGGCTGGCTTTCATATAGCCCAGTTCTGTCAAGTTAGTTAGAAGGCAAGAAGTTGTTCCAAGTTACTTGTATTATTCATTCATCACAGTTTGACAGGCCAACATCTCCTTTTACAAGCCTGTGAGAATATTTTGAGGATTTACATCATCTGGTGCGTGTCTATATTGACAGACCTTCTTACAAATGGAGCATAAACTTAATTATGTAATTTAGAATCTGGAATAACACTAGTAGCAGAAAATAACCAGAAGATGATGGGAATTGTGGATCCATCCATTAAATCCATGTGGTTTATAGTGTAAATCATTTACATGAACATCAGTACTACAATATTTGTTTCTTTCAATTCTGTTTTTGACTCCATGTCTTAGGAGAGTAATGATGTATATTTTTTATTTCCCGCACCCATCACTATGCATTAGCGCTTAATAAAATTGCACTTGAAAAGACATTAGAATTAATATAATAGAAGATCCTTATTGAGGAGATAGATAAACAATACTTTCATTAGTCCAGATTTTATCTGCTGTGCCTTTTTTAGAGTTAATATTTTAGGATCTTTATGTGTTGTCACCAAAAAAGAATAACAATCCTGACTAAATAGCTTGTCTAGATTTCTTGATAAACAAACTGGCTGTGACTCACAGGTTGTCAGAGTGCAGGAAAAACATTCACAATGTAAGGTTTCCACGACAACACGGAGATGTTCAGGTCTTCTACAAGAAAATCTCACTGTTTTCCAGAATGTAAAATGCATGTCTGTGCATATAAGATTTATTATTTGGTTGATGGAGACCAACCATGAAGTCATTTAGGCAGTTTGTTATAGAGAAGATAAAGATGACATTTTAAACATTTAATCAAATGATTATTTCTCGCCCATATTCATTGGTGACACAGAAACCGTGGGGTATAGCTATGTCCTCTAGGAGGCGTTGACACTAGTAAAAGCTGTTAGCCCCTCCCCTGGCAGCTATACCCCCCCCCCCCATCCCCCCTCCAGCCTGTAGAGAGAGCTTCACTTTTTTCTAGTGTCAATAGGAGGCTCCTGAAGATTTTATTTATTTATTTTCTTCTTCTTTTTCAGGTGGGAAACGGTGGTCGTCTAGCCTCCCTGTTCTCCCGGGCGAGCACGCCAGCGTTGGTCCGCCACGCTGCCTCCTCCCCCACAAGAAGGCAAGGGGACCAGGGCAGCCTCGCTCCCCTGCATCCTGCCAGCAGAGGGGTCACCCATCCAAGTCCCTCTTCCAGCGTCCTGCCGCTTGGCAAAAATACAGCTATTTCTATAGCCGATGGATCCTCCCTCCAGTCCGCTGAAGACCGTCAGATGGAATCCTTGACGAAGTCCCTCTTTGCAGCTACAGGGTCAGCCCTTAGGCCCGTGTTCGCCTCTGCGTGGGTGGCAAAGGCGATCTCTGAGTGGGGCAGCCAGCTGGACCAGGACTAGGTATCCGAGGTCCCTGCTCAGGATCTCCGATCCTTGGCGCAGCTGATCACCCAGGCGGGGAAGTTCCTCTGCGAGGCATCTTTGGACGCTGGCACCCTCATCGCGCGCTCTTTGGTGCTTGCAGTCACCTTACGCCCCGAGCTTTGGCTGAAGGTGTGGGCAGCAGACGCGACTTCCAAGCAGTCGGACTTCCCTTCGCCGGCGCCCGTCTCTTTGGTTCTCGGCTGGACGAAATTATTTCTGAGGCCACGGGAGGCAAGAGCACCCATCTTGCACAGCCTAGAGCCAAGCGGGCCTCTCACGTGGTAGGCCTTTTTGTCAAGCCGCTCGACCTTTTGCAGCTAAGCAGTCCTCAGCCTGAAGGTGCGCCCCCGCCCAACAGGGTGGGGGGCCGCCGCCTCCTCTTCCAGGACGTCTGGCGGGCCCACGTCTCCGACGCTTGGGCACTCGAGATTGTATCCTCGGGATACGTGATCGAGTTCCTGTCTCTTCCCCCAGACAGGTTTTTTCAATACCATCTTCCACGGGACCCCGAGCGGGCGGCTGCCTTCTCCCAGGCTATTCTGTCCCTCCTGGACCGGGGAGTCATCTCTCCAGTTCGCCCAGCAGAGAGGTTCAAGGGGTTCTATTCAAACCTTTTTGTGGTCCCAAAAAGGAGGGCTCGGTGCGCCCAATCCTGGACCTCAAACTGCTGAACAAGTTCCTCCGTCTCCGGCGGTTTCGGATGGAATCCCTTCGTTCTGTAATTGCTTCTCTGGAGCAGGGGGAATTCCTTTCGGCAGTAGATATCCAGGACGCATACCTCAACGTCCCCATCCTGAGGTTTGCGATAGGAGACAGGAGACATCATTACCAGTTTGTCGCCCTCCCGTTCGGACTGGCAACTGCGCCTCGGGTCTTCACAAAAATTCTGGCCCCTCTTCTCGCCCTGGTCCGTTCCAGAGGCATCTTCCTTATGCCTTATCTGGACGACATCCTCATCAAGGATCCCTCTTTCGCTCAGGCGTCGAGCAGCGTACGGATCACGCTGGAAGCCCTTGCACATTTCGGGTGGCTGGTCAATCTGCAGAAGTCATCTCTGACTCCCTCCAGACAACTGGTCTTTCTGGGTATGCTTCTGGACACGGAAGCGGCACAGGTTCGCCTTCCTTTCGGACAAGCGACTGGCCTTGCACCGTTCGGTGAGGGTTCTTCTCGATTGCAGGATTCCGTCCATTCGCCTCTGCATGAGGACGTTGGGGAAGATGGTCGCCTGTTTCGAGGCGATTCCCTTTGCCCAGTTCCACTCTCGCACGTTCCAGTGAGCGATCTTGTCCTCTTGGGACAAATCGTCCGAGAGCCTGGACTATCCCATCCGCCTCTCTCCCCAGGTGAGGTCGTCCCTTTGTTTGTGGCTGTCGGTTCCAGTTCTGGGAAGGTTTTTCCTTCCGATATCCTGGACGGTTGTTACCACCAACGCCAGTCTGCTGGGTTGGGGAGGAGTGTTCCCTCCCAGGACAGTCCAAGGCACATGGTCTCGGTCAGAGTCCAAGCTCCCGATCAATGCCCTGGAGTTCAGGGCGATTCTTCTATCCCTCCGGCACTGGACCCACCTCCTGAAGGGTTGCCCCGTCAGTCCAGTCGGACAACGCCACTGCGATGGCGTACATCAACCACCAGGGGGGAACATGCAGCCTCACGGTGATGCAGGATGCCAAGATCTTGCGGTGGGCTGGGGCTCATGTGCCGGCAATTTCAGCAATCTACATCCTGGGTGTGGAGAACTGGACTGTGGACTTCCTCAGCAGGACGACAATAGATCCGGGCGAGTGGTCCCTCCACCCGGAGGTATTCGAGGCGATGTGTCTACGTTGGGGTCGCCCCGACGTGGACTTGATGGCCTCAAGGCTCAATTGGAAACTTCCCACCGTCCTCTCCCGAGCAAGGGATCCAGAAGCTTGCGGCGTGGACGCCCTGGTCTCACCTTGGCAGGGGTTCTCCCTCCTTTACGTGTTTCCCCCCCTTCTCCCTCCTACCCAGAGTTCTACGGAAAATCAGGATGGAGAGCATTCCGACGATCCTCGTCGCCCCGGATTGGCCCCGTCGAGCGTGGTATGCCGACCTCGTTCTCCTTCTAGGAGATGTCCCTTGGTCACTACCTCTCAGAGACGACCTTCTTTCGCAGGGACCGGTCTTCCATCAGCATTTAAGGTCTCTTCGTTTGACGGCGTGGCCACTGAAACCGCCATTCTAACGCGCAGAGGGTTTTCGGCGGATGTCATCCGCACTATGATTCAGGCCAGGAAGCCTGCGTCGTCCAGGATCTATTACAAGACCTGGAGGTCCTTCCTGGGTCAGGTGTCGGCGCTTTCTATCTTTTTCCAGCGCCCTCTGGCCCCCCTGGGGCCTGTAAGGACTTTTCTTCAGGGAGTGGCACATACGGTTCCTCCGTACCGTCCTCCTTTACCGCCTTGGGATCTGAATTTTGTCCTCTTGGCGCTCTAGGCTTTCCCCTTTGAGCCCTTGCGGGAGATTTCTCTCCGACTGCTGTCCTGGAACGTAGTTTTTCTTGTCGCTATCACTTCCATCAGACAGTTATCCGAGTTGGCGGCGCTCTCTTGCAGAGAACCCTTCCTGGTTATTCATAGGGACAAAGTGGTTCTCCGGCCCGTCCCTTCTTTTCTTCTGAAGGTGGTCACTGACTTCCATATTAACAAGGAAATTGTCCTTCCCTCACTGTGTCCATCTCCTTCACACCCTAAAGAAAAAGGAGTTACACCATTTGGACGTTGTCAGAGCTCTGAAGATCTATTTAGCAGCCTCTGGCCTCTTCCGCCGTACGGACTCCCTTTTTGTCATTCCGTAGGATCCTCGCAAGGGATTGGCGGCCTCCAAGGTGGCAATCGCACGTTGGATTCGGGCTGCAATTGCGGAGGCTTACCGCGCCCGGGGCAGTGTTCCGCCCTTAGGTGTCACGGCTCACTCCACCAGAGCGGTGGGCGCATCTTAGGCTCGGAAGAATCGCGCTTCGGCTGCACAGTTGTGTAAGGCGGCTACTTGGTCCTCCTTACACACATTCACAAAATGTTACCAGGTGCATACTTATGCATCGGCGGACGCTGCCTTGGGCCTCATGGTCTTGCAGGCGGCAGTTTCTTAGATGCCTGCAGGGACGCTTGCTTCCATGGGTCTGTGTTTTTTTTCCCTCCCTGTGGACTGCTTTTGGACGTCCCACGGTTCCTGTGTCCCCCAATGAATATGGGCGAGAAAAGGAGATTTTTGTAAAACTTACCAGTAAAATCTCTTTCTCGCTCTTCATTGCGGGACACAGCACCCAACCAGTATTGTTGTTCGACCACAGTTGTGGCAGTTGCTGGTTTGAACCCCGTTGGGTCTTTTGGCATGGTTGGTGTTCCATGATTTTTCTTTGGATGGCTTGCTTCTCCTACTGCTTGTACACAAACTGAAGCTCTCTCTCCAGGCTGGAGGGGGTATAGCTGCCAGGGTAGGCGCTAACAGCTTTATCTAGTGTCAACGCCTCCTAGAGGACATAGCTATACCCACGGTTCCTGTGTCCCCCCAATGAAGAGCGAGAAAGAGATTTTACTGGTAAGTTTTACAAAAATCTCCTTTTCTATCTTATAAACGGATGGCATCACTTTATGATCACAAGGGTCTGGTTCCCACCGATTCTGAACATGAAATAGCCACAATGCTGGTCCCCTTCACTGTTGTTTCCTGCACAACTGTGCTTCAGTCACCAACTGCACCAGGTAACTTGTGGACCATTGATTCTCATGATCAGTTACAGTGTTAGAGGTCCAATATCCTACAGCAGTGTTCCCCAACTCCTGTCCTCAGGGCCCACCTGCTAGTCAGGATTTGAGAATAACCCACAGAATGAATATCTGGGGTAAGTTCTGAGACATTAACACTAATTATATCAGTATCAATACTAAGGAAGTCCTGAAAACATGACCGTCAGGTGGGCCCTTAGGACTGAAGCTGAGGAATACTATCCTACAGTATCAATCACTTTATAAAATGTGCATACCCCTTTAAGGCCTCATTGTGTCCACCAAAGGTCAACTGAGGAAAGCAGAATGGATGGCATTATATTACAGGACTGAGCAGTGTAGTTATGAATCCAGCACTGGGGTAAGAAAGAAAACTTACTAAAGCCAGAATCCTCTGTGTGTCTGTGCCTCCATTTCCCGCCAGCAGCTCACCCCTTTTTTCCCTCCTCCCCTCTCCATAGACTTCTATGTTTAACATGTAACCTGATCCCTCGGTGAACTGATAGTCCATCTCATCCCAGAAGACCAATTTTAGCAGTGCATTGTGAGGGAATGATCCAGAGGTGGAGGAAGGGTGTTGTGAAGAAGTGGTTCTTAAATGGAGAGGCATTTTTCTCTAATTAGATATATTACAAAGTTTCCTATAATTGCTTGTATTTTTTATTTATTTATGAAAAGTTTGTTGAAAGGACAGTGACCATCTAAAGAAGTAAATACAATTGACTGTAGACATGTCTTCTGTGACTCCTGTGCTGTATGTTTTTTAACTCCTAGCATCCCCCTATTCGGCTGCTATTGATGCTATTAATTTTGGCACCATTGATACCGAGTGCCGGGGACCATCCACCAAATAAATTGCTATTGGGTGCTGAAGTTAAAAAACATTGTAGTAGATATTTTTGGCAGTTTCTTTAGGTAGAGCACTGTTTTATCCTGGGATTTAATACAACAAGAGTTGTGCAGAAGTTTTTAACCTTCCATTACTGTGACTGTAACCTTCCAGTCTCGCTCTTTTAGCAAGCAATGGTTAAAATAATTGTTGTGTTCAGCTAGTTAAATATTTAATCTATGCCCTAAATAATTCATAAATAATTGCCTGATGTTGTAACTTTAGCGCTGAGTGACTAGCCATCCTACTGTGTGTTTCACACTTAGTGTGAAAATGTGCAGAATAATATTTTTCTGTTGTATTACTGACAATGAAATCATTAGAATGAACCAGGCACACATTCCTGGGAAAGAAAGTAATATGATCTATTGCAATTTATTCAAGGTCACAATTATTCAAACATTGCTTTCTTCCTTCAAAGGCAGTGCTGGTAACACAGCTACTCCCTCACAGCAAGATTAATTCTTAAGGAATCAACATACGTTTATGTATTCAGAATGCGGTTATCGTCACATGATCTCATTCATATTTCACTGACACATATCAACTTGCTGGGAAAAAAAGCCATTTTGCCTTTCCATGATATCAGTGGAATCTAGTAAAAAAATATCACTGCTTTGAGTGAAAAGGTGACCATACACATTAGTCTAAAGTTGATCAAAATGGACGATTTCAACCAAAACTAATGTTCATAGGTTGAACTTAAAGAGGACCTGACATGCTTGTTTTAATAGCTTCTTGCATCCCCCATGTAATAACACAAATTGGTAACAGTCTGCAGTAAGGGTACAGAGGGGTGGTAACCAGTTGGGGGTGTGCTCCAGAATAGTTATTTTATGGTGATTGCTAGTATTTACAAAAACAGACCCATCAAGAGAACTGCCAGGTCCTCCTTAGAGGAGTTCTTTCGGACCTAGAAGCCATTTTTATATTTACAGGCTGAGTTCAGGGGTTAGGAAGAAAAAAAGACCCCCATCACCGACATTCCAGTTCTAACTCAGAACTCCCTTCTCCCTCACCCTCACCTCTGATCCCCGTTGGATCGGAAGTGCGATGGCACACACATTGAGTTTTTTTTTTTTTAACACCACCCAAAAGGGGTTTCCAGTCTCAGAGATCCCCATTTAAAGACTATGGCTTTAGAAATAAATTATACTCCCACTCGCAGTGATTTACACATCTATGATGACCTCAGTTGGTCCAGCCCCTCTCTTTTACCTGATCTAACATCATGTATGGAAAAAAACTGCTGAACCCAGGGTGGGACTGTTGCTGAGGAAATCATCTGATACCCAGAAAGTAATGTGCATGTATCCTAATATGTAGAATAGGACACGTGCACAATACTGGCTAGGTGTCGGTTAATTGCTTTGGGAACACACCTGATCTTAGACTGAGTGGGAGAGAGGGGCTGGACAATTCCTTTAACTAGTTAAAACTCAATTCTGTCTAAAATCGTGAACCTAAAGGGGTTTTCCGTGATTTTTATTTTGATGGTCTGTCCTCAGGATAGGCCATCACTATCACATCTCTGGCGGTCCGGCCTTTTATGAAGATAGGCCTCACTATAAAAATTGTGGAAAAACCCCCTGACAGTAGCTGTAGTGCACATTTTCTGTATGAAGTCCTAGAGCCAAATTGTAATGTAAAACCAAATCTGGGAACTGTCACATCGTTTCAGTGTGGGCGTCTTTTCAAAATCCCATCCACACGTAGCAGAAAAAATTAAGTGCTGCAGATTTCCAAATGCTTAAGTACTGATTCATACAAAAGTATTTCTGCCCATGTGCTATCCCTGTGTGCAACGGACTTCACATTGCTATTAAACTAAATCCACAGCTCCGATTTTGGACCATTATCTACAGTAATACAGGAGTAGGACTGTAGACACTATATTTTTTTTAATTTCTTACTGCTCCCCATTATGTTAGCACAGCACAGCAGTCCGGACTGTGTAGTTCAGCGCAGCTTTGAGTGCTTACAGCAGGGGAACGAGGCACAGCAGTAAAATAAAATAAAAGTAGTGATCTGGACTCCTTATCTGCAGTACTACTCATGTATTACTGTAAATAATAGTCCAAAATTGGGGTGACTGATTCCATTTAAAGTCAATGGTTCTTCTTACGTCTCTTTTTTAGCACAGGCAACAGGCACTTTTGTCCGTTTCCATCCCAGACTCATTCATTGAAGTGTATGAGTCTATAATCACTCTCTAATATAGATTATTTATCTAATATAGTTTATTTTGTAAGGCTTCATTCACATCACTGTTCAGCCTTTCCGTTCGGGCAGGAAAACAGAAAGGACGGATACGGCATATAACTGAGCCGAACGGAGCCCACGGGCCCCATAGACTATAATGGGGTCCGTTAGGTTTCCGCTCTGAAGAAGATTTTGGAGCGGAGACAAAAGTTGTGCATGCAGGACTTTTGTCTCCGCTTCAAAAATCTTCTTCTGAGCGGAAACCTAAAGGACCCCATTATAGTCTATGGGGCCTGTGGGCTCCGTTCGGCTCAGTTATGTGCCGAATCCGTCCTTTCCTTTTTTTCTGCCCCTGAAGGGGGCAGGAGAACGAAAAGGTTAAATGCTGATGTGAACGAAGCTTTAGAAACCCATTGACCTGTTAAACTTGATATAATATCGTTAGTGGACATAATCTTAAGGTGGCTTTGGTGCAGAAATTAGGTCAAAACTACCCCCTGATATGTTAGATACATGCAAGAATATAAATCTGTAATCTCAGTCCACTATAGATTTTCCTAATGATCAGGCTATGTAGAAAGCTTAAAGAGAATCTTTCACTTGGATCTTGGCCTATAATCTGCACAACAGATAAGTAGTCCAGATCACTTTTTTCCTATTACCTTACATTCCCCTGCTGTCAGTTCTCAAAGCTGGGCTGAAAAACACAGTCAGGACTGCTGTGCTATCATAATGGAGATGACTCCTTTGTGCATGCACAGGTAGTGGGAAAATAAAAAGTTGCATTCTGGACTCTTTATCTTCAGTACTACTCATGTATTACAGCAGATAATAGTCCAAGACCATGGTGACACATTCCCTTTAAACTGCTTTGGCACTGCTCTAAAATTTATGTTAGAAAAAGGAGATAGGATTCTTAGCAAAGGTCCATTCAAATCAGGAACTTCTGAACGGTGCTAACGGTGGATAAGCACTCTTTCATTTTGGAAATCAACTATGTGATCTTCTCACATGTATTGAGAAGATAATTTGACTGGATTTCACATTTGATTCTAAGCTAAACGAATGCAGCAAAAACATCATTACATCATTACTAGGCTAAAAATCTAGAATGCCTAAAACCAGTTGAACTCCACATGACCACTGAGGCCAGTTATAATTCTTGAAAAGCAAACAAGAACTGGTGGGGTCACGGGTATATTAGCGCAGGATCTGCCGGGAATTTAGAAAGTGAGCCATTATTCTTATTTTATAACTGCTGCTAGTGTTTCTTTAACTCCTTTTGAAGGTGTTGTATTTCTTGAGTTGTAATTCAGGCTAATTTACAAAAACAAGCAAGCTCAGTTATTAATGAGTTTTGCTTACCCTCCAAAATGCATTTAGTATTCGTCATCTGGGGATTTTTCATGTACACTAGATTGATATCCTTAAGGCCTCATGCACACGACCGTATGGCTTTTTCAGTGTTTTGCGGTCCGTTTTTCACGGATCCGTTGTTCCGTTTTTTGTTTTCGTTGTGTTTCCGTTTCTGTTCCGTTTTTCCGTTCCGTTTTTCCGTATGGCATATACAGTATACAGTAATTACATAGATGAAATTGGGCTGGGCATAACATTTTCAATAGATGGTTCAGCAAGGAACGGAAACGGAAGACATACGGATGCATTTCCGTATGTGTTCCGTTTTTTTTGCGGACCCATTGACTTGAATGGAGCCAAGCACCGTGATTTGCGGACAAGAATAGGACATGTTCTATCTTTTCACGGTACGGAAATACTGAAATACTGAAACGGAATGCACACAGAGACACTTCAGTATTTTTTGCTGAACCATTGAAATGAATGGTTCAGTATATGTTCCGCATACTGAACTACAAAAACGGCCAGTATACTGAACGCAAAATACTGTGGTGTGCATGAGCCCTAAGGATGATTGTAGTTTTACTTTCTGGTATTCTATAAATAAATAATAATTTGATGCTTGATAAAGGCAATATACAGTACTTGTTCACACAGTGTTTATTTCATGCATAGGGACTTGAAACTGGAAGGTACGAGGCAGCGACATTCCTCCGGTGGAATGAATACAAGGGAAATGATACTTGGCCTTGAAGGAGTTGAGCTTGGAGCTGATGGGAAGGTGAGAATGTAAACATTGCTTGCAAAACTTAGGCCTCATGCACACAGACATTGCCGTCTGCGAACCGCAGATCCGCAAAATACGGATTCCAGCTGTGTGCATCCTACACTTTCCTCAGTCCCTATTATAGGACATATTCTATAACTTGCAGAACGGCCACACGGTGCAGACAGCACTTGGATGAGATTTTTTGTAGCCACCTAGAAATAAATGGGTCAGCGTGTGATCCACAAAAAATGAGGATTGGACGTAGGCCAAAAATACAGTCATGTGCATGAGGCCTAAAACACACCATCTGCACACAGCTCCCAGGTTGGTTTGGTGTATAATTAGCCGTTCACGTATTTTTTTTCCATCTTCAATGATCCCCACCAGCTTCCTTTTATATGTGTTAATATTTCTCATTATAGGGCAAAATGTTGACTTATTCCGATCTCTATAACTTAGTATTCACTTAGTCTTCCTTCATATGAAAACTCACAATACAGAAACTGTCCATTTCTGGTGACACTCAGTGTCACAATAACAGACAGTAGTCAGGTTCCACTATTTTGGGAATGTCCATTGTAACCAGACTCAAAATGTTATTTCACAAGACACTTTTGCACAAAGGTTGAACACACATTTACGGATAGGCTACCAAGAAAATAATAAAACTGCAATAACAATTCCACCAATCTAGTATTTTAAACTGATAACTTATTTCCCTCACAGCAGCACTAAACGAAATACTAGATTACCAATATGTATGGGAGTTTAAGCTCTCTGTGCTAAATGCTACAAAAGGACAATATTTAGCATTTATTTTTTAGTCACATAGTACTGCTTATACGAAAAAGGAAAAGCAGCCAAATAGAATTGTTGTCCATCAATATTGAGTTTGAAAAAAAAGACCTGTTCTGATGGAAGTGTCCCTTTCAGGTGAACATTTGGCACTGAAATTATGGAAAATTTCACTTTATTTTTGCTTTTCCAATATGGATAGAAGCTTTTTGAATCCTATTCACCTTTATAATCTTTTAATTCCAGTAATGTGTTAAATTCATCCTGTGTCTCGCAGGACACAACACAGACACTAAATTCCTAATGCTCAACCAAAGTCATGAGAAATTATAGCACAATGTACATCGACATTTTGAATATTTATCTGCAAATTCTTATACTGAACAGTCTTGCATGTGGTGGTCTTTTATTTCCACTTTTTAGTTATTTATCTGTATTTCCACAGGACACAAAGTGCCTGTTGGTTGCAGTGTATTCTCTATTCTTAAAGGGGCTTTCTGGGACAAAATATTAATGACCTATCCATAGGGTAGGTCATCGGTATCAGATCGGTGGGGGGGCACAACACCTGGCACCATTACCAGATGTTGAGCCCCCACCGATCAGCTGTTAGCGGCAGCTGAAGGTTCCGGAAGTAAACTGCGTACTGAGCCAGAACACCACACCCCGTAGACTGCGTAATGGCAATTCTTAGGTACTGCAGCTGATACTCCTATTGAAGTGAATGCGAGTTGAGCTGTAGTATCTGAGAACAACCACTACACAGAGCTGTTGTGGTTATGGTTCTACACTGTTTATGTCCGGAACCTGCAGCTGCCGCTAATAGCTAATCAGCTGTGGTGCCATTTGTCAGACCCCAACCGACCTCATGTTGATGACCTGTCCTGTAGACCGATCATCAATATGTTAGTTGCAGAAAACCCCTTTAACAGTCGAGTTAAAGTTGACGCTAAAAGCTGATCAGTGGGAGTGCCAGGTGTCAGACCCCAACCAATGTCATCTTGATAACCTATCCTGTAGACCAGTCATCAATATGTTAGTCCTGGAAAACGCCTTTAAGGGTCCATTCACACGTCCGTAAGTGTTCTGCGGATCCGTAAAACACAGACACTGGCAATGTGCATTCCGCAATTTGCAGACCGCACATCGCCGGCACTATAATAGAAAATGCCTAATATTGTCCGCAATTGCAGACAAGAATAGGACATGTTCTATTTTTTTTGCGGAAACGGAAGCACGGATGCGAAAGTGCGGATCCGCAAATCCGGCCCTATTGAAAATGAATGGGCCTGCACCCGTTCCGCAAAATCGTTAGGGGTGCCTGGTGTTGGATCCCTACCATTCTGATATTGATGAGCTATCGTATGGTTAGGTTTCAGTATGTTAGCACTGTAAATCCCTTTTAACAATCAAGTTGGATCACTGCAAGACAATTACCTAAAGGGACGTAAATTTCCAGATCAATAAAACACTTCCGTCTGTAATCTTCTGAAAATATGTCAAGATGCAACTCTGCTTGTTTCTTAAAAAACAAAAACTTGGACATAAATGGCAAATTGTTTCAAAAAAGTGCATGCGCTAGTGTAAGGAAATGTTCAAAAATATCAGAATTTGCCTTGGGTAATATTGAGTACGTATTACTATCAGAAGACCTTGATTGATCCACATACATGACACAGATGTCTCACCATGTATGGGCCTCTCATTGTAGAATATAAAAAAAGATCTGCTCCTGATTCTTTAAATATCGTGAGTCTATCACAAAAAACATCTTATTATACTATGAGTATAACATTGGCAAAAAAGGGCAGACAACTACAGTGTTCCTAATTAATGATGACAACTGATATTTGTTTCCTCTCTCCAGACTGTATCATATACACAGTTTTTGTATCCAACCAATGCCTTGGGAGCCCGCAGAAACACAATAGACTCTACTTGCTCCTTTTCTCAGTTTCGGAATGCAAGTCATCGCAACCTGACTCTGGGAAGAGCCAACAGTATCCAGGGGAGCATTGATACAGGTGATCTGATCACATTAGAGGCATAGCTGACTCTGCTGTGTTTGTAAATGGAATTACACTTGGGGTATTGGTTTCAATGTCTTCCGTGTATTTATTACATTTGCTTGGTAGCCAGGTACATCCTAGACACTTTGCAAGAAAAATGCTTATTATCCAGTGTTTTCCGGAGTGATTCCTGTTATACTGTAGCACTGTAACATTATCCAGTTTCAGTATGATTTTATGTTTGCATAGTAAAATGGATCCAAAACGTTAATATCACTTCACTACTATTCGGACAGCCATTGATTACTCTTTGGGTCATAAGGATTTTGTTGTTGTATAGAATTTTATACATTTTTGGATTGTTACATGCTCCTGCACATTGCAGATATCGAACCTGTCTGATACTTTTAGCATAGCATTTGCACAGCATATGTAGCTATATTAACAGTACCGTAAAAGCTCACACCTTTGCTAACCGTTTTTTTTCTCACGTCAATGCATCTAAACTGAAAAACAAGGCAATTTTGCAAACAGCCTTAGTAAAAAACTGTCTATTTCACATATACGGGTTCTATACTCAGACCTGTTCCCCCATGGTAACAGTATGTACAGTTGTGTTCAAAATAATAGCAGTCAGACATCACTAACCTGATCAATCACTGTTTTTGGTAGAAATTTCTACATGGCAAATAATTTACTAGCAGATGTAGTAGAGTAATAGAAATCCAACAGACCCAACAGTCATGACATGCATGCTGCTGATTCTGTGTAATTGAATCACTAATTGAAAGGGGCATGTTCAAAATAATAGCAGTGTGGAGTTCAATTAGTGAGATCATTCATTCTTTGAAAAACAGGTGGCAATTATTGCCCTTATTTAAGGAAGGAAGGCAGCAAATGTTGTACATGCTGGTTACAGTGCATTTCTCTCTGAAATTCTGAGGAAGATGGGTCATTCCAGACATTGTTCAGAAGAACAGTGTACCTTGATTAAATAGTTGATTGGAGAGGGGAAAACATATAAAGAAGTGCAGAAAATGATAGGCTGCTCAGCTAAAATGATCTCAAATGCTTTAAAATGGCAACCAAAACCTGAAAGACGTGGAAGAAAGCAAAAAACTACCATTCAAATGGATAGAAGAATAGCAAAAATGGCAAGGAATCAGCCAACAATCAGCTCCAGGAAGATCAAAGAAGGTCCAAAGTTACCTGTGAGTACTGTTACAGTTAGAAGACGCCTATGCGAAGCCAAGCAATCTGCAAGAAGCCCCCGCAAAGTCCCACTATTGAAAAAAGACATGTGCTAAAGAGGTTACAATTTGCCAAAAAGCACATTGACCGGCCTAAAGAGACATTTTGTGGACTGATGAAAGTAAGATTGTTCTTTTCGGGTCTAGTGGCCGGAGACAGTTTGTCAGACGACCCCCAAACACTGAATTCAAGCCACAGTACACTGTGAAGACAGTGAAGCATGGTGGCGCAAGCATCATGATATGGGGATGTTTCTCATACTACGGTGTTGGGCCTATTTATCGCTACCAGGGTCATGCTGGCTTATGCTGAAGAGGAAATGCCCTTGAAATGGGTGTTCCAACAAGACAACGACCCCAAACACACCAGTAAATGTGCAACATCTTGGTTCCAGACCAACAAGATTGACGTTATGGAATGGCCGGCCCAATCCCCGGATCTTAATCCAATAGAAAACTTGTGGGGTGACATAAAAAATGCAGTTTCTGAGGCAAAACCAAGAAATAGAGAAGAACTGTGGAATGTAGTCCAATCATCCTGGGCTGGAAAACCTATTCACAGGGGCCAGAAGTTGGTTGACTCCATACAACACAGATCTACAGCCGCTCTCAGAAACAGTGGTCATACAACTAAATATTAGTTCAGTCATTCAAAGGAAAGCAAATTCTTCAAACATTTTTCAGTTTATATAGTGAATGTTTGAGTTTGTAAAGAAGTATACAAACACTTGTATTTCTTTTAACAGTCTAATATTCACTTTTCTTAAAAAAATTTAGAGGAACAACACAAATTTAATAATTTCTCTAACTGTTTTGATTTGGAATAGAATATGTAATATTCCCACTGCATTTGTGTGTATGGAAATAAAAGCTATTAGAAGGATTTTGAGCTTTATTTACTTTTTTAAAAACACTGCTATTATTTTGAACGCAAATGTAGTACGGTATCAAGTATGATGTAGTCAAAATCTTCTGCTTCTGTCCAGTTTCTTGCTAGCATACATTTGCAAAGAATGTAATCTAGAAATCTGGAGATATATGTGAGTTCATAGTAGTTCTTTATTAAGATACATTGGAGGAAAAAGGGGATGCAAAAAATATAGTAAGACTAATAAATATTAGATGTTATCTTAGACTTTATACACTTTATATTTGGCCTACGGACATCATAACTGTATGTCGACTTAAATCTACTTTATGACTTCCAGTCTTTAAATAGCCTCTGTCAGCATGATCAACCCTATTAAACATTTGTATTCATATGCGAATTAGTAAGTTTGAGTACCAGCGGGCCAGACTGAGTCCTTGGAGCCCTCCTTTTGTAACACCTCTGTGCTCTGCACACACACCCGGGGGGAGATGGATAGACTTTAAGGATGCTGAGGTCAGAAGCAGCAGATGCATCCATGCTTCTCATATCTGTGACAGTTCTGCCTTAACCTTTGCCTTTAGACTAAAAAACAGATTTTGAAATAGTTATGGAGAGTATTCTATATGATTATCAGGAAAGAACTTAAATTCATCCTAGAGCTGTGTCATAGCATGAGATCATATACACTTCTTACAGCCTAGCAAGTATAGCATTACTTGCATCAGGCCACTATGCCATACACATAAGATTTTAATTTCTATTGACTTTTATTATGGCTTAATTGAGGATTTAAACCTGAGACCCTCTACATGAAAGGAAAAACACTTACCTACAGGATATAGCACCACCATGTTGAGAAAGGTGGTTTTCTATGCTCATAAAGCTAAAATATATTACCAGTAATATGTATTAGCCTACGAAGCATAGAAAACCACTATTCTCAACATTTTTCCCCTCATTTAACCCGTAATAAAAGTTGATAGAAATTGAAATCTTGTGTGTATGGAAAAATCGCGTGATGCAATTAATACTATACTTGCAAGACTGTAAGTTGTGTATATGATATCATGCTATGACACAGCTCTAGGATGAATTTTATTTCTTTCCGGATACCTATATATAATAGTACCCATATCTAATTCAAGATTTGTTTCTCACTGTAAGGGTCCACTCACACGACCATATTCGTTTTTGCAGTCCGCAAAACATGGATACCGGCCGTGCGCATTCCCCATTTTGCGCATCAGAATGTCCTGTCCTACGATAGAAACGCCTCTTCTTGTCCACAAACGGGACAAGAATAGGACATGGTCTATCTTTTTTATTGAAATGAAAGGGGTCTGCATCCGATCCGTAAAACTGCAGAGCTGAAGGCCTAAAGGCAAAGTTTGACCTAAAGCTGAGTGTCAAAGATATGAGAAGCATGATTGCATCTGCTGCTTCTGTCCTCAGCATGCTTGATGTCTAGCCCTGTCAATCAAGGGGAGGGGGCCATGTGCAAAGTACAGGGGCATTCCAAAAGCAGTGCTCCAAGCATTCAGCCCCAGTATGCCTGGCTTATTAGGGTTGATCATGCTGACAGAGGGTTTTTAATTGTATAACTTATTCTCTCACATGGCTTACCTTTTTATGTTCCACCGTACTGTTTTTTTTATACAGGTAGTGACATAGGAGACTTTACAGAGTACGATCCAAATCTCTTGGATGATCCTCAATGGCCATGTGGCAAGCACAAACGGGTTTTAATATTCCCTTCCTATATGGTGAGTCTTGCTCCATTACTTCAATCTACCATAGTCCTCCAACCAGGAGATTTAGTTTATTCACTCATGAATGATTCATTTTCATATGGGTAGAAAGATGCGTTAAGATAAGAGTTAAATGTAGTAATAGAATAATGAGCGAGCACTCATACACTTGGCAACCAAATTGACATGTGCAGAAAATATTTATTATATCCCCATAAAATACAAGTAATAAAATTTATAAGAACAATGTAGCAATAATATACAACATTACAGTCACATATATTGTGGTAGATATGATCAACACTATATTCATATGACTCAATAGTGTCGATAAATTCAATAATATATATCACACCAAGAAACTTCAAGTATATGCCGTTATTTGGGAAAGAGGGGCTATTATCTTCTAGCGCTCTATCCCAATTTGGGAAACTGAATGTCACTGAAAATGCTGTAGGTGTATTCACTGGGAGCGCAACATGTTCATAAAGTGTCCACAGGAATCCTGATAATGTGAAAAGTCTCTTATAGCATATCCTTTTAGGGTCGATATGAGCTTTGGATTGAAGAAAACTTTAAATCGATATTTGGCTTACCGTCTAGCGTCTGCTTTCTCCCTATTGCTTCAATGGAGCTTTAAATATTTGCCGGCTTATTCAGTCGCTCCATACAGCAAGCTGGTTTAAATTTCGCGGGAGTTCCAAAGATCGCGGGAGTTGCCACTCTGTTCCGCAATTTCCTTTGGTGCAGCTTTCGACGATAAGAATAGTTAATCCTTTACTGTAGAGATTTTCTTCTGTATGGCCATACAGTATTATCGGAGGCTTTTCAATGCAGGTACATCACTTGTTTCACCATACGCGTTACGGGTAGATTCACTCTCCCTTCCTCAGTGAATCTACCCGTAACGCGTATGGTGAAACAAGTGATGTACCTGCATTGAAAAGCCTCCGATAATACTGTATGGCCATACAGAAGAAAATCTCTACAGTAAAGGATTAACTATTCTTATCGTCGAAAGCTGCACCAAAGGAAATTGCGGAACAGAGTGGCAACTCCCGCGATCTTTGGAACTCCCGCGAAATTTAAACCAGCTTGCTGTATGGAGCGACTGAATAAGCCGGCAAATATTTAAAGCTCCATTGAAGCAATAGGGAGACAACAGACGCTAGACGGTAAGCCAAATATCGATTTAAAGTTTTCTTCAATCCAAAGCTCATATCGAGCTTAAAAGGATATGCTATAAGAGACTTTTCACATTATCAGGATTCCTGTGGACACTTTATGAACATATTGCGCTCCCAGTGAATACACCTACAGCATTTTCAGTGACATTCAGTTTCCCAAATTGGGATAGAGCGCTAGAAGATAATACCCCCTCTTTCCCAAATAACGGCATATACTTGAAGTTTCTTGGTGTGATATATATTATTGAATTTATCGACACTATTGAGTCATATGAATATAGTGTTGATCATATCTACCACAATATATGTGACTGTAATGTTGTATATTATTGCTACATTGTTCTTATAAATTTTATTACTTGTATTTTATGGGGATATAATAAATATTTTCTGCACATGTCAATTTGGTTGCCAAGTGTATGAGTGCTCGCTCATTATTCTATTACTACATTTGCCTTTAAGAGAGGGTGGGGTGATTCCCTCTATATGAGCTTGCAGCACCATACCTTAACTACTTGCTAGTGAGCCACCACAACCTACCACTAAGATAAGAGTTAAACCTATTCCCTGTCAACAGGATAACGGAATAAGTGTCTCCTCTGTGGAGTTCCAACTGCTGGGAACCCACTAATCACCAAAACAGAGGTCCCGTGTCCCCCCCCCCCCCCCATGTGGCGGCAGTTGATCATGCACGTTGACACTCTGTTCATCCCTATGGGACTGCCAGAGTTCATCATGAGCTGTACTTCGGCAGTCCCATGTGAATGAATGGAATGACGGTGCACTTTTTTAACAACTGCTGCATGAGGGGATACAGGACCCTTGTTTTGGTGATCACTGGGGGTGCCAGCGATCGGATTCCTGCCAATCAGACACTTATCGCTTATCCTGTGGGTAGGGGATATGTTTAAATCTTGGGGCAACCCCTTTAAAGTGACAGTTCACTAGGTAATTTAGACAATGCAGACATGTAACCAGTAAGAGTCTGTCTTCTGGCCTCCACCCCAATTGCTAGAACAGATGCACATTACAGACCCATTGCAAAGATTAAAAAGAAAACATGGGAAAGGCACATTCAACCACTTTGGGCATTTGATATTACTTTATGCCAGTTGAACTGTAGCACTTACTAGATCAGCACTTACTGCATCAGTGGTGACCTGGAATTTTCTGCAATGGGTCTGATGGCTAGTTGAGTGTTATTTAATACCATTTATTACCCATAAGTAAATTAGTAGTTCACCTTAAAGGTCTGGCCACACATAGAAAGCAAAATGGTTTGTGTTTCTTTTTTTTTTTGTTTGCTGCACAGCTTTTGCTGGTATTAAACATCTTTAACATGTGAATAAATGTACATACATTTCAGAATTGATCTGTAAGATGATTATATGACACTTACTAATATAGCCTTTGTTGAAATTATCTTTCCTTTTTTAACTTCATAAGTTTATTGTTAGCCAATTTTTCTGTGCTGTCTACATGGAGGTCCTGTCCATAAAATGGCTGCCGATGGCAAATCACCTTCATGTGAAGTCTCCTCCGTTCAAGTATACTGCACCTGCCAGCTGTACTTGCATTGTTGGGAGTTTAGTGAAGGTGCAGTGTGTTTGAATGGAGAAAATGAGTGATGTATATGGTCACATGACCGTCCACCAGCGGACATTTTATGGGCAGGACCTCTATGTGGACAGCACAGAAGATTTGCCCAACAAGGGGCCATGGCTTATGAAATATCAGCAAAGGTTACATTAGTAAGTGCCATATAGTCACCTTACATACACATTGGTCACAAGTACTAGAAAGTGGCCAAGCATTTTTTGTCCTACAGGGTTGAAAAGGGTTTTCCAAGACTTTACAACTGATGGCCTTCTCCATGCTTACCAAGTACAGCGCTGTACATTGTATATCGGCTGTGCTTAGTATCGCGCTCATCCTCATTCACTTCTATGGGGCTGAGCTGCGCGTAGGCCACATGACCGATGTACGTGTCAACACTTGGCCTAGGAAAAGCTGAGAGAAGGCCATGGGGCTGCTGTAAGCGTTGCTGCTTTCTTGAGCAGCTGATCGGCAAGCATCCTGGGTGTTGGATCCCACCGTACAGATAGGTTAAGTCATCAGTTCTAAAGTCTCTGAAAACCCCTTCAAATTTCAACCTAGCTGCAGAGTATGCTAGTTTCAGCTTTACACTGAGTGCTGTCAAGTTGCACTCTAAATTCCTGACAGCTCATAAACACTCATTTAAGCCATATTCTTATCAGTTTGATAAGAATGTAGCTATAGCAAGTGTTCATGAACTGTCAGAAATTCAGAGATGAGGGCTATACATAGTTGTCAGAACAGCAATATCTGTAAAACAGAAATTGACAATATGTAGTTAGACTGAAACGTAACCCTATAAGTCAAAAACTGAACAAATTTTTTTAATACAGACCAACTGAAAAAATGATTTTTAGCCGAACATTATTAAAATGTTATTACAAAATTTGCCTACGAAGATGTTCATACCCTTTAATCCCTCGATGACATGCGCTGCACATGTATGGCACATGTCGTCTATTTAAAGATGGAGCCCAATCTGATTTCACCCAGTAGAGACCCGGGGCTAATGTTTTCGATCAGTGATAACTTCGAATGCAGACATTCAACCCCTCAGATGCCATGATCAATTGTGACTACAGCAACTGAGGATGCTTTCCTTTCAGAGCTGAGATTGCTATTCATTGGTTGTGATAGGCCGGAGCCTGTGCGAGGCAACCAGGCATATCACAGGTATATTCCTTTTGTAGACCTGCAGGTAGCAGTGCTCCATAGGAATATAGTGAATTTCCCATTCATTACTGTATTAAAGCACAGTAGTGTATGCGAAAAGAACATTTTTATTATATGTATAAATAACCATTTTCTCTCATTCTCGAGGACTACATTTTAATATACACTTTAGAAACTTTGAGTAATAGATTTGCTAATTTGTTTGAGCTTTGCTGGCAAAAATATATAAAAGCCCTTTAAAGGGGTTTTGCAGGGGTTTATATTGATGACCTATCCTCAGGATAGGTGATCAGATCAGCAGGGGTCCGACTCCCTGCACCCCTGCCAATCAGTTGTTTGAGGAGGGGGCGGCGCTCATGCGAGTGCTGCTTCCACTTCAAGATTACACTGCGTTGTCGCTGCAAGCGAGGCAACACACATTGTAGTCTTTATGAGGAAACAGCGCTCACATGAGTGCTGCCTCCTCTTCAAACAGGCGGGGGTGGCAGGAGGTCATCAATATAACCAGATAGGGAACACTTTGACCACAGTATTTAATTCTGCACTGGGGGAAGGAGGTCTTCCACAGTCCTCTTCTTTAACATATATAAAACTTTTGCTAAAACCTGGCAAAAAGGAGTTGCGCCCAGAGTCCTATTTCATTAATTAATATAGACGCTAAAATACTGTCAAAGATTATGGCTGATAGACTAGGAACCTTTATGCCTTCATTGATAAACCCTGTGCAGGTGGGCTTCACCCAGGGCAGAGCAGCTGTGACTAACATACGAATGGTATTGGCGGTCCTGGATAGGGTTCAGCACTGGCCCCGCCAGGGAGAAACACCAGCTCTGTTGACGCTGGATGCAGAAAAAGCATTCGATAATGTCAGATGGAACTGGCTGGGGTCAGTGATGGACAAGATGGGATTTGAAGGCCCTTTCCAAAAGCTGCTAGGACATATATTTAGACAACCCCAAGCGAGGGTCCACACCGGTGGTCATCCCTCAACCCCCTTTGAGTTGCAAAAGGATACCAGACAAGGCAGCCCCCTGTCACCCTTGCTGTTTAACATAGCTATTGAACCCTTATCCCGATATCTCCAAACATCTGGAATTTTTAAGGGTATTAACCACCTCAGGACCGCCGTACGCAGGATTGCGTCTTTGCGGCGGTCCTGTTGTTCTGGGTGGACGCGCCGGTGCGTCCTCTCGCGAGACGCGAGATTTCCTGTGAACGCGCGCACACAGGCGCGCGCGTTCACAGGATCGGAAGGTAAGCGAGTGGATCTCCAGCCTGCCAGCGGCGATCGTTCGCTGGCAGGCTGGAGATGTGATTTTTTTAACCCCTAACAGGTATATTAGACGCTGTTTTGATAACAGCGTCTAATATACCTGCTACCTGGTCCTCTGGTGGTCCCCTTTGTTTGGATCGACCACCAGAGGACACAGGCAGCTCAGTAATATGTTGCACCAAGCACCACTACACTACACTACACCCCCCCCCCCCCCCCCCCCGTCACTTATTAACCCCTTATTAGCCCTTGATCACCCCTGATCACCCCATATAGACTCCCTGATCACCCCCCTGTCATTGATTACCCCCCTGTCATTGATCACCCCCCTGTAAAGCTCCATTCAGATGTCCGCATGATTTTTACGGATCCACTGATAGACTGATCGGATCCGTAAAAATCATACGGACGTCTGAATGCAGCCTTACAGGGGAGTGATAAATGACGGAGGTGATCACCCCATATAGACTCCCTGATCACCCCCCTGTCATTGATCACCCCCCTGTAAAGCTCCATTCAGATGTCCGCATGATTTTTACGGATAGACTGATCGGATCCGTAAAAATCATACGGACGTCTGAATGCAGCCTTACAGGGGAGTGATCAATGACTGTGGTGATCACCCCATATAGACTCCCTGATCACCCCCCTGTCATTGATTACCCCTCTGTCATTGATCACCCCCCTGTAAAGCTCCATTCAGATGTCCGCATGATTTTTACGGATCCACTGATAGACTGATCGGATCCGTAAAAATCATACGGACGTCTGAATGCAGCCTTACAGGGGAGTGATCAATGACTGTGGTGATCACCCCATATAGACTCCCTGATCACCCCCCTGTCATTGATTACCCCTCTGTCATTGATCACCCCCCTGTAAAGCTCCATTCAGATGTCCGCATGATTTTTACGGATCCACTGATAGACTGATCGGATCCGTAAAAATCATACGGACGTCTGAATGCAGCCTTACAGGGGAGTGATCAATGACTGTGGTGATCACCCCATATAGACTCCCTGATCACCCCCCTGTCATTGATTACCCCTCTGTCATTGATCACCCCCCTGTAAAGCTCCATTCAGATGTCCGCATGATTTTTACGGATCCACTGATAGACTGATCGGATCCGTAAAAATCATACGGACGTCTGAATGCAGCCTTACAGGGGAGTGATCAATGACTGTGGTGATCACCCCATATAGACTCCCTGATCACCCCCCTGTCATTGATCACCCCCCCTGTCATTGATCACCCCCCTGTCATTGATCCCCCCCCCCCCCCCTCTGTAAGGCTGCATTCAGTCTTTTTTTTGGCCCAAGTTAGCGGAATTTTTTTTTTTTTCTTACAAAGTCACATATTCCACTAACTTGTGACAAAAAATAAAATCTCACATGAACTCACCATACCCCTCACGGAATCCAAATGCGTAAAATTTTTTAGACATTTATATTCCAGACTTCTTCTCACGCTTTAGGGCCCCTAGAATGCCAGGGCAGTATAAATACCCCACATGTGACCCCATTTCGGAAAGAAGACACCCCCAGGTATTCCGTGAGGGGCATATTGAGTCCATGAAAGATTGAAATTTTTGTCCCAAGTTAGCGGAACGGGAGACTTTGTGAGAAAAAAATAAAAAATATCAATTTCCGCTAACTTGTGCCAAAAAAAAAAAATTTCTATGAACTCGCCATGCCCCTCATTGAATACCTTGGGGTGTCTTCTTTCCAAAATGGGGTCACATGTGGGGTATTTATACTGCCCTGGCATTCTAGGGGCCCCAAAGCGTGAGAAGAAGTCTGGTATCCAAATGTCTAAAAATGCCCTCCTAAAAGGAATTTGGGCCCCTTTGCGCATCTAGGCTGCAAAAAAGTGTCACACATCTGGTATCGCCGTACTCAGGAGAAGTTGGGGAATGTGTTTTGGGGTGTCATTTTACATATACCCATGCTGGGTGAGATAAATATCTTGGTCAAATGCCAACTTTGTATAAAAAAATGGAAAAAGTTGTCTTTTGCCAAGATATTTCTCTCACCCAGCATGGGTATATGTAAAAAGACACCCCAAAACACATTCCCCAACGTCTCCTGAATACGGCGATACCAGATGTGTGACACTTTTTTGCAGCCTAGGTGGGCAAAGGGGCCCACATTCCAAAGAGCACCTTTCGGATTTCACTGGTCATTTACCTACTTACCACACATTAGGGCCCCTGGAAAATGCCAGGGCAGTATAACTACCCCACAAGTGACCCCATTTTGGAAAGAAGACACCCCAAGATATTCCGTGAGGGGCATGGCGAGTTCCTAGAATTTTTTATTTTTTGTCACAAGTTAGTGGAAAATGATTTTTTTTTTTTTTTCATACAAAGTCTCATATTCCACTAACTTGTGACAAAAAATAAAAACTTCCATGAACTCACTATGCCCATCAGCGAATACCCTGGGGTCTCTTCTTTCCAAAATGGGGTCACTTGTGGGGTAGTTATACTGCCCTGGCATTCTAGGGGCCCAAATGTGTGGTAAGGAGTTTGAAATCAAATTCTGTAAAAAATGACGAGTGAAATTCGAAAGGTGCTCTTTGGAATGTGGGCCCATTTGCCCATCTAGGCTGCAAAAAAGTGTCACACATCTGGTATCTCCGTACTCAGGAGAAGGTGGGGAATGTGTTTTGGGGTGTCTTTTTACATATACCCATGCTGGGTGAGAGAAATATCTTGGCAAAAGACAACTTTTCCCATTTTTTTATACAAAGTTGGCATTTGACCAAGATATTTATCTCACCCAGCATGGGTATATGTAAAAAGACACCCCAAAACACATTCCCCAACTTCTACTGAATACGGAGATACCAGATGTGTGACACTTTTTTGCAGCCTAGGTGGGCAAAGGGGCCCACATTCCAAAGAGCACCTTTCGGATTTCACTCGTCATTTTTTACAGAATTTGATTTCAAACTCCTTACCACACATTTGGGCCCCTAGAATGCCAGGGCAGTATAACTACCCCACAAGTGACCCCATTTTGGAAAGAAGAGACCCCAAGGTATTTCGTGATGGGCATAGTGAGTTCATGGAAGTTTTTATTTTTTGTCACAAGTTAGTGGAATATGAGACTTTGTAAGAAAAAAAAAAAAAAAGAAAAAAATCATCATTTTCCGCTAACTTGTGACAAAAAATAAAACGTTCTATGAACTCACTATGCCCATCAGCGAATACCTTAGGGTGTGTATTTTCCGAAATGGGGTCATTTGTGGGGTGTTTGTACTGTCTGGCCATTGTAGAACCTCAGGAAACATGACAGGTGCTCAGAAAGTCAGAGCTGCTTCAAAAAGCGGAAATTCACATTTTTGTACCATAGTTTGTAAACGCTATAACTTTTACCCAAACCATTTTTTTTTTACCCAAAATTTTTTTTTAATCAAAGACATGTAGAACAATAAATTTAGAGCAAAATTTATATATGGATGTCGTTTTTTTTGCAAAATTTTACAACTGAAAGTGAAAAATGTCATTTTTTTGCAAAAAAATCGTTAAATTTCGATTAATAACAAAAAAAGTAAAAATGTCAGCAGCAATGAAATACCACCAAATGAAAGCTCTATTAGTGAGAAGAAAAGGAGGTAAAATTCATTTGGGTGGTAAGTTGCATGACCGAGCAATAAACGGTGAAAGTAGTGTAGGTCAGAAGTGTAAAAAGTGGCCTGGTCTTTCAGGGTGTTTAAGCACTGGGGGCTGAGGTGGTTAAAGGGCTTCTGTCACCCCACTAAACAGTTTTTTTTTTTTTTCTGTGTACTTATAATCCCTATACTGCGATTTATCCATACATAATGTGATTAATCATTTTGGTTCAGTAGATTCTGCTAAAAACGTACTTTTATAATATGCAAATTACCTGTCTACCAGCAAGTAGGGCGGCTACTTGCTGGTAGCAGCCGCATCCTCCTATCATATTGACGCCCCCTCCTCATGTTGATTGACAGGGCCAGCGAACGGGATCTTTCTCTGCTGGCCCTGTTTGCATTCAAAATCTGGCGCCTGCGCCGTACCTGTCTTCAGTCGAGGAGAGGAGGACGCTCGCTCGGCCGCTCCTTCCTCAATGCGCCTGCGCTGGGTGTAGATGTGACGTCATCGGCGCAGGCGCATTGAGGATGGAGCGGCCGAGCGAGCGTCCGCCTCTCAGTGCGCCTGCGCCGATTGAATACCGTTACGGCGCAGGCGCCAGATTTTGATTGCAACCAGGGCCAGCAGAGAAAGATCCCGTTCGCTGGCCCTGTCAATCAACATGAGGAGGGGGCGTCATTATGATAGGAGGATGCGGCTGCTACCAGCAAGTAGCCGCCCTACTTGCTGGTAGACAGACAGGTAATTTACATATTATAAAAGTACGTTTTTAGCAGAATCTACTGAACCAAAATGATTAATCACATTATGTATGGATAAATCGCAGTATAGGGATTATAAGTACGCAAAAAAAAAAAAACGTCTAGTGGGGTGACAGGAGCCCTTTAAGGTGGGAAATTGGGAAGTTAGATTAGTATTATTTGCAGACGATACTATTTTATTTTTAGATAATCTAACGATGCACATACCTAAAATATTTTATGCATTGACAGAAGTTGGTTTATATTCAAGGTACAAAGTGAATTTATCCAAATGTGAATTACTAGATCTAGGTGGCAATACAGGCAGAGGTACCTTACTGCACAGGGCTCACTGTATAGTGCCCCCAAGTCACCATATTAAATACTTAGGAATAAAGATAGGCTGCTCCCCTGCTTCCTTATACAATCTGAATCTTTATTGGAAAATATATTTTCAGATTTGAAAAGGTGGGCCCAACTTCCGCTTAATTTGGTGGGGAGGTGCCACCTAGTCAACATGTCATGCTTTGTCAGACTCCTGTATCTACTACAAATGATTCCAGTACTGATAAAGCATAAAGATATAACAGCACTAAATTTACACTTTGTTTCCTTCATATGGTCAGTAGAGAGACCCAGGATATCCCTAGACAAACTTATGAAACCCAAAATGGAGGGGAGAGTAAATTTCCCTAACGTGAGGGGATATAACCTAGCTTGTATATTATGCCATATTTTAGATTGGAAAAGGAACACCAGCTACTACTCCAACTTACCATTAGAGAGGAGTATGGTACACCCATGGGATCTGATGGCCTTGGTACACTCTCGAATTCCTGACCCCCCACCAGTGGTAAAATGATCTATCCTCCTTAGGGACACCCTTATTACATGGAAAATGACACAAAAGTTATTTAATCGTTCCTATCAGTGCTCTAAACATCTACCCTTATGGGATTCACCAGATTTTCAAGAAGGAAGGATGAGCCACTTGTACCAAAGCTCGAAGGAAAAGGGAATAGATAGGGTAGGGAACTTGATCCACGATAAGGAGCCAAGGTGGTTAACATTAGAAGAACTATATAGCAAATTTGATCTCCAAGGCCCTCAACATTTTCCCTACCAGCAAATCCTGCATTATTGCAGGGCAAAACTGATAGATATCTCCAAGGAGGCCCCCTCAATTGCCTTTGATACCCTCCTTACATCTAATAACAGATGCTCCATTTCAGATTTGTACTCTTTCCTTGGTGCCAAGTTGCTCCCAGGAAACATCCACTCAATGTATAACGGTTGGGCAAAACAATTGGGTGAAAAAGAGGTGGGAAGAAAGATAGTTAGTGGGTTGACAGACTTTAGAAAACATATCATATCTGAAAACTGGAGAGAAACTCGGTTAAAAATCATGCATAGGGCAATTTATGCCTTTAACTTACCACCCTCTGCCCTCATGCCAGGCAGACAGACAATCAAAATGTTCTGAACAAAACTCCCACTTATACCATGGGCTTTGGGGCTGCCAAAACTTGAAGGCTTTTTGGGATGACACCCATTCTATAGTCAAGGGATCCTGTACACCAGCGGTGTCCATGGGTTGTAGAATGGCATTGTTCCATACATGTGGAGGTGAGTCTAACCCCACAGTAGGCAGGTCCAATCACCTGCCTCCAGTGGCACACACCATCATCATGGCAGCAAAAAATGTATTTTAGCAAACTGGTTACTTCCACAGTCCCCAAACATTAGCCAGGTATTATTGACTATAAAAAAAAGCCTTATGGTTGGAACAAATAATAGCCACAAAAGACAAAGAGAGCCAGACAAAAAAGGTTTTATAAGAAATCCTTTATTATCAGATATTGTGATGACAAAGAGAGAGAACAATTGGTTGATCCCTTCAGATATACTAAATGGTACCTATTAGGCAGACTAGATGGGCCAAATGGTTCTTTACTGCCGACACATTCTATGTTTCTATGTTACCTACTGGAAGAACTCAAGCGAACCCTAGGGAAATTAAAGAAAGGTAGCTCCTAGAAATTAGGTAAAAATTAATGATACCCTGGAAAAGGAAACTGTCTAGCTACGTACTATTTTCTCTATATTAAGGCAACAGACTCATAGGGAAATTTATGTTGTTATAAAATATATGTTGCTCCATGCGAAGCTTGATTGTTATCTAACATATTTGATTCTCTGTATGTTACTATTGTTTGGATGTGATTAACTTGTAAAACCAAATAAAATATTTTAAAAAAAAGAAATATAAACCCCCTGCACGACCCCTTTAACTGTATTTACACCTGTATACCTTAACTATTGCTTTCATGTACAGACCACTGTTCTTGAATATGTGAAACCATCTGACCTCAAGAAGGATATGAATGAAACTTTCAAGGAGAAGTTTCCTCATATTAAGCTGACTCTCAGTAAAATAAGAAGGTGTGTATGAATAATGTAAACATACTAGCCATATGGATAAAATAAACCTGTTTATTACCGTTTCCCTGTGTATATGGCAGTATATAATTAATATGTTTTGTATAGTTAAAGAGGACCTTTCATGGGTCCAAACATTATAAACTAAGTATCAGGATACGTAGGGGATAGTGCAGGGATCTAGCTGCACTTACTATTTTTTCTGGGTGCCGCTCCGTTCGCCCGCTGTGGCACCCATTGTATTCTCCTGCCTGGTATGCTAATTTTAGCATCGGAGCAATGAGGAGGAGAATTTGTCTTTCTCTGTGGGCGTCTCCTTCTCCTCTGGCTGTAGCGCTGTCCAATCACAGCGGAGAGCGTCACAGCCAGCGAGAAAAAAAAACTCACCTTCTCCCTGGCTGTGACACTCTCCGCTGCGATTGGACAGCGCTACAGCCAGGAAGAAGGAGACGCCCACAGAGAAAGACTCCTCCTCATTGCTCTGTTGCTAAAATTAGCATACAGGGCAGGAGAATACAATGGGGGCCACAGCGGGCGAATGGAGCAGCGCCCAGAAAAAATAGTAAGTGCAGTTAGATCCCTGCACTATGCTCTACAGGTTCTTCTCAAAAAATTAGCATATTGTGATAAAGTTCATTATTTTCTGTAATGTACTGATAAACATTAGACTTTCATATATTTTAGATTCATTACACACAACTGAAGTAGTTCAAGCCTTTTCTTGTTTTAATATTGATGATTTTGGCATACAGCTCATGAAAACCCAAAATTCCTATGTCAAAAAATTAGCATATTTCATCCGACCAATAAAAGAAAAGTGTTTTTAATACAAAAAAAAGTCAACCTTCAAATAATTAAAGGGACACTGACAGGCCTTCTGAGCATAGTTAGCTCTTTATATGCCCCCCTAGGTCTTATAATAAGTTCCCAATTCATATAAGTATTATCCCTGTGCGCATTATAAAACGTTAAAAATAATCTTTATAATCACCTCTCCTTTCTGCCCAAGGGGCGTTCTTTGTGGCGCATTTGTGCCCAGCCGCGTCCCAACTGCCGGGTCCTTAGACACGCCCATCTCATTAGTATTCACTTGGCGCAATGTGATCCCGGCGAGCGAGGGTGCCGGGCGCATGCGCATGATCTCCGAATGTCGGGGACTGAGAAATACCGCCCAGCGAAGTGAATACTAATGAGATGGGCGTGTCTAAGGATCCGGCAGTTGGGACGCGGCTGGGCACAAATGCTCCACAAAGAACGCCCCTTGGGCAGAAAGGAGAGGTGATTATAAAGATTATTTTTAACGTTTTATAATGCACACAGGAATAATACTTATATGAATTGGGAACTTATTATAAGACCTAGGGGGGCATATAAAGAGCTAACTATGCTCAGAAGGCCTGTCAGTGTCCCTTTAAGTTCAGTTATGCACTCAATACTTGGTCGGGAATCCTTTTGCAGAAATGACTGCTTCAATGCGGCGTGGCATGGAGGCAATCAGCCTGTGGCACTGCTGAGGTGTTATGGAGGCCCAGGATGCTTCGATAGCGGCCTTAAGCTCACCCAGAGTGTTGGGTCTTGCGTCTCTCAACTTTCTCTTCCCAATATCCCACAGATTCTCTATGGGGTTCAGGTCAGGAGAGTTGGCAGGCCAATTGAGCACAGTAATACCATGGTCAGTAAACCATTTACCAGTGGTTTTGGCACTGTGAGCAGGTGCCAGGTCGTGCTGAAAAAATTAAATCTTCATCTCCATAAAGCTTTTCAGCAGATGGAAGCATGAAGTGCTCCAAAATCTCCTGATAGCTAGCTGCATTGACCCTGCCCTTGATAAAAACACATTGGACTAACACCAGCAGCTGACATGGCACCCCAGACCATCACTGACTGTGGGTACTTGACACTGGACTTCAGGCATTTTGGCATTTCCCTCTCCCCAGTCTTCCTCCAGACTCTGGCACCTTGATTTCCGAATGACATGCAAAATTTGCTTTCATCCGAAAAAAGTACTTTGGACCACTGAGCAACAGTCCAGTGCTGCTTCTCTGTAGCCCAGGTCAGGCGCTTCTGCCGCTGTTTCTGGTTCAAAAGTGGCTTGACCTGGGGAATGCGGCACCTGTAGCCCATTTCCTGCACACGCCTGTACACGGTGGCTCTGGATGTTTCTACTCCAGACTCAGTCCACTGCTTCTGCAGGTCCCCCAAGGTCTGGAATCGGTCCTTCTCCACAATCTTCCCCAGGGTCCGGTCACCTCTCCTCGTTGTGCAGCGTTTTCTGCCACACTTTTTCCTTCCTACAGACTTCCCACAGAGGTGCCTTGATACAGCACTCTGGGAACAGCCTATTCGTTCAGAAATTTCTTTCTGTGTCTTACCCTCTTGCTTGAGGGTGTCAATGATTGCCTTCTGGACAGCAGTCAGGTCGGCAGTCTTACCCATGATTGCGGTTTTGAGTAATGAACCAGGCTGGGAGTTTTTAAAAGCCTCAGGAATCTTTTGCAGATGTTTGAGTTAATTAGTTGATTCAGATGATTAGGTTAATAGCTCGTTTGGAGAACCTTTTCATGATATGCTAATTTTTTTAGATAGGAATTTGGGGTTTTCATGAGCTGTATGCCAAAATCATCAACATTAAAACAAGAAAAGGCTTGAACTACTTCAGTTGTGTATAATGAATCTAAAATATATGAAAGTCTAATGTTTATCAGTACATTACAGAAAATAATGAACTTTATCACAATATGCAAATTTTTTGAGAAGAACCTGTATGTATCCTGATACTTAGTTTATAATGTCTGGACCCATGAAAGATCCTCTTTAAAGATTTTCAACAGTTTCAGATCCAGATTACAAGCAGGGAGCCTAGAAATAAGCAGGCAGCCTTTCACACCTTAATTTTCTACATATTTAATCTGACATTTAAACAAGCCACGTCACCTTTCTGAAAATGTTTTCTTGTCAGTTGAAGGGCGGGCAGATTGGCAGGTTTCTACCACCTTCCCAGCCAGAGAGAAAACTGCCTAATCCTGACTCCTTTTCCAAACCTATTGTTTAAATAGGCTGGGACACAGGAGGCAATAGGGGATTATAGTGGCTGCCTCCGGGAAAACTAGACTTCACTTTGTTTCACAGGTTCATTATTGAGGGTAACCATATAACATTGTTCAGATTAGCAGTATTCCACTATGACAACAAATGATAAATAAACATCATAAGAAATAGCATTGTCTCCATAGTCATACTATTTGAAAAGAATTTTAATGTGTAGATTAGAGATGTGAAAATCGATTTGTACTGTACAGATGCCAACTGTGCATATGCCGCTACACTTTTTGGTATCTCCGGCCCGGTCAATCAACGGGGAGGGAAGAGCCTTTTGAGCAGCAGAGTCAGCCCCTCTCTGCTAAAGAAGTCTGGTTTGATGAACACATTGAACTGTACGAATCGATTCACTCCTCTCTATTATGGACTCCTTTTGGAGCCAATTTGTTTAGTGGTAATTTGAACTAAACAATGTTATAATAATTAAAAAAAATGCTTTATTTGGTTTCTGTAGCTTCTATGTTTCACAGTACATGGCAGCTGCAGAATGCCATTCTGTAATAACTTCTACAAACTGCTGAATGATTTGGTCAGAAATCCGCTTAGGAGGTCATTTAATAGAAGAGGAAGTGGGAGTCGGAGAGCAAGCTGAAGACAGCCAGTGTGATGGATTTATCACAGAATGGTATTCTGCAGCTGCTGTTAACAGTAAACCTGCTGGAGTACGATGTGCTAGGATTATTAAGGCATAGGCAGGAGTTCTGTGAGGCAGGGGAACAAAATCTATGTCAGTAAGGGAGCTGGCATAGAATTCTGGCTTAAAGGTGTTCTCTGTTAATGATTTAAAGGGGCTGCCATCAACCTGTCCTAGAATTTGAACAAGACTGGTTGCCACCACTTGCAGAGCTGCCTAAGGGGTGAGATGGTGGGACCTCACTACACACTACGCTCAGGCACTGGCATAAACTACATATTGGTAGGTGTTCCCGTCAGGCTGCTTAGCCATGATGGCATATCAAAGACAGGATCACATCATTACCATCTATTGTAGAGCACTGTAGTGAGACTCCGACGCTCACTGCCATAGGCAGCTCTGCAAATGGAGGCAACCAGTCCTGCTGATATTCCAGGACAGGTTGCTGGCAACCAGCTTAAATCATTCCAGGAGAACCCCTTTAATGTGTGCCAGTTGCATTGCGTAAATTAGTACCGCCTGAGTATTCCCACCCACTTTTTGTAAAAGCGTTGAGGGAGGTGGTAAAGGGCAAAAAAGATGCAAGTGTTAGTGGAAAAAAAGGACTTGCACCACAGGTTACAACTTTTGTACGCAGTCGTACAAAGCTGATATATTCCATTCCCTCCATTGAGCACTAGATAGGAGAGACTAAAGACAGAAGCAGTGAAAACCACTCCCGTCTTCTCTCTGATGCCCCTTAGTCTTTGTCAGTGAGGGACTCTGCATTTGGTTGCCTGATCGATCGTTCAGCCAGCTAACGCTTGTGTCATAAATACAATATGGCATGGGTGTTAGAGACCTGGACCACCTGCCATAAATATACTGTGGACGGCCTCGGCCAGTTAAGATGCAGATGCTGTCATTGTATCTGTCATTCCTTCTTCTTGGGTTAGAATATTCCCAAATTAACTACTCTAACTGTAAAGAACCCTTTCCTATATTGTTGTGCTTTCATTACTTGGCTGCATAATGCCTAATCTAATATTTTTTTTATTAATTGCTTTACATTTGATACAGTTTTCTGTTTACTTGAACTGTGTTATTTACCAGAAACTAATTATTTACAGAAATTTATAGGAGCCATTCACCCTCAGACGTGTTACATGATTTTTCTTTTTAACACTGTCTATATAGCCTTAAACGAGATATTCGGAAGTTAGCCCAGGATGATTGTGGCTATGAAGAACCCACAGTGGCCATGGCATTTGTATATTTCGAAAAGCTTGCATTAAAGGGGAAGCTTAACAAGCAGAACAGAAAACTTTGTGCAGGAGCCTGTATCCTGTTAGCCGCCAAAATTGGGAGTGACCTTCGAAAACATGAAGTTAAACACCTCATTGATGTAAGTAGTTAAAAGTACGGTTAACCTAAATATATGTACCACTTAATTATTTTTTCTGTTAGTAATTATTACTACCATATGCATTTAAAGGGACATGGGAAAACTGATTGGGCCATGCATAGTGCACTTGGCATAACACATTGGTGGTGGTGGGAGGAAAAGCTGGTCCCTTACTGTGAAGGGAGAAACCCCTTTAGAGGGTAACTATATCTTCATTGATACCATGACATACTGCCAGGATGCCATCACTTACAGTACCGCCTGGGCACATGGAAAGAGGTTTTCCATATAGGACGACCCCTTTAATGGTACCTAAAATGTGCCTTATGAAGGCGTGGCATTAAATATTCAGTTCTGCAGATATTTGCAATCCATCAGCTTTGAAATATAGAGCTGTTAAAGTTGTCTTTTTTTTATTTATTTTGTCCATAGAAACTGGAAGAAAAGTTTCGTCTAAACAGACGTGAGTTAATGGCATTTGAGTTCCCTATCCTGGTTGCCTTGGAATTTGCGCTTCACCTCCCAGAGCATGAAGTTATGCCCCATTATAGACGCTTGGTCCAAAGCTCCTAGCACAGGATAAACTTCAGTCATGTCTTCCTCTGGAACAATAAATGAGCTTAGAGAGTCACCGCTGCTACAGGACATGCAAAAATACTCAAGTGCCCTTGTCGGCTACACACAGTCTGAACAGTCGTTTTATCAACAAGGCCGCTATTCACAAAGCAGCGCGGCTCAGCGGTAACGTCTTACATCTCTGAGACACAAGCGATAGAGTGAACATAGGATCGGCTTCATAAAATGGCTGCTTTCATTGTGTGTAGGTGATGGATGCACTTCTAACACCAATGGTTTCATTGGTGCAACTCTGGTATTGCTTTTTAACAAAGACTTTATTCCAAATAACTGTTAGAAGGAGATATAATATGGATGACAGACCATTTTTTGCTTTGGATCCACAAGTGGACTTTCTCATCTCTCTGCGTTCAGAGCCGACGCTCATTATGAAGAGAAGTAAACTCCATTTATGAAGAGTGTCCCACTTTTCTCTTACGTGCCAATGTAATTTGTCCCTTCTTTTTTTTTTTTTTTTTTTTAATAAGGACTACGTGTTGTTGTTTTTTTAACACACTGAATCTTTCATTCTGACCTACTGGACGATCACCAAAATTGACTTTTGAATGCATTAGGTAGGCAGAACCTATGGGAAGCAATGAACCATATCTTCTTACCATTAAACCTTGTGGCACTGGACACGACAGTTGTGGACCAACACTACAAACCGATTCATTCCGTCAGAGTACGAGCGAAGGCTGAGCCTTTTTATCACGTTCAGAGTCAAAGTTTTGGTATAAAGCCACGGCTTCTTATACTATTGCACTTTTCCCTTTATGGAGGAAACGCGTCTAGTCGCACAATTTGTGGATGTTCTGTGCTCTATGTTAGAGTGCATTTTAAGCACGTTTTCTTGTGCTACATGTTAACCAGTGTTTAAATAATGTTTAGCAGCTGCCCGGTATAATGGTGTGCAACATTACATTTATTTCCAACATTGCCTAAGTGTGCTTCTATAAAAATCAATGTAACTGTAAGCTTATCTAGCATCAGATGAAACTAGTGCATGTTTTTAAAGGGCCTCTGTCAGCAGATTTGTAGCTATGAAACTGGCTGACCTGTTACATATGTGCTTGGCAGCTAAAGGCATCCGTGTTGGTCCCATGTTCATATGTGCCTGCATTACTGAGAAAAATTATGTTTTAATATATGCAAATAAGCCTCTAAGGGCAACGGGGGCGTTGCTGTTACTCCTAGGGCCTAAGCTCTCTCTGCAATGGCCGCGCCAGGCGGTGTAAATGTTATCACGCCTGACCCTGACTTCTCCTAAAGTCATTGAAAGTGGAGAGGATGTGGCAGTTGCAAAGAGAGCTGAGCCTCTAGGTGTAACAGCAACGCCCCCCTTGCTCCTAGAGGCTCATTTGCATATAGTAAAACTTCATTTTTCTCATATGAACATGAGACCAACACAGATGCCCTCAGCTGCCAAGCGCACATGTAACAGGTCAGCCAGTTTCAAGCCTAATAATCTGCTGACAATGTCCTTTTTAAAGTTGTCTCATTTGGCAGCCTCAATTATACTTGACTTGTATGACAGTAATGGATGACTGCCCTATCAATCTGTGAGAAGATATCAGGTAGCACCACAGGTCATGATTCTTAAAGTCTCTACCCATTACTTGCACTCAGCTTTGTGGACTCTCTCGGTATTTACACTATGATGACATTTGAACGTCTTGACCCACTCATGAAAGTTGGTGACATCATTACTTTCCACTAAATTACAAGAGCTGCATCATCCTCAAGAGGCTGGTTACACTGCACACTGCCAAATATACACTACTGTATCGAAGTGCATAGATTCTTAGGGACATGGGTTTTTATTTTTGTATGTTTTACTTTTTAACAGTTTAATCATTTGTTGAACACTTCATGATTAAGGGCTATGATTGGGTTTCAGATGGTGAACACTATTCTGCTCTATTGTGGCACCTTTGCCTGTTCAGTAACTTAAAAAAATAATCACAAAATGTTGTGGATTTACTCTTAAATACAGTATGTTGAACTGAAATTGTGCCTTTGACTGATATATGATTTTAGGTCTAGATCACTTACTCTTTCACTACAGTCACATTTAAGTAATTACTTTTTTAAATAAAGTGAGAACTGTATTAAACTGGAGTTTTATGAATTAAATGGTATAAGTATGTTGAAATAAAAAATGTAGAACTTGTAGATAATTAGTATAATATGTATTAAAGTCTAACGCCACTCAAAATCTGAACATCTTGGTTTGAGTTAAGTTAAACACAATTTCACAGTTTTATTAATCTACAATAGAAGAATTGTAACCAAGTGCCAACGAGCAGTGTTTCTGGGTGAGCAAACTGAAGGTATCACTAACCAGGAATGTATCTATACACAATCACTACACTTTATTAGTCAACATCATCAACACCAAACACAAGTCCAAAAGAATAAAGATTATGAGGCTGTTTGCACATTTGCATCTGACTTCTGGTTATAATTGATTGGAGTGTGCAATGGTGTCTGTCGTCCTGAAGTAATTTGCAAACTTAACTCCTAAGGCCCCTTTCACACGAGCGAGTATTCCGCGCGGATGCGATGCGGGAGGTGAACGCATTGCACCCAAACTGAATACTGACCCATACATTTCTATGGTGCTGTTCACATGAGCGGTGATTTTCACACATCACTTGTGCGTTGCGTGAAAATCGCAGCATGCTCCTCTTCGTGCGTTTTTCACGTAACGCAGGCCCCATAGAAATGAATGGGGTTGTGTGAAAATCGCAACCATCCGCAAACAAGTGCGGATGCGTTGCGATTTTCACGCACGGTTGCTAGGAGACTATCGGGATGGAGACCCGATCATTATTATTTTCCCTTATAACATGGTTATAAGGGAAAATAATAGCATTCTGAATACAGAATGCATAGTAAAACAGCGCTAGAGGGGTTAACAAAAAATTAAAAATAATTTAACTCACCTTAGTCCACTTGATCGCGGAGCCCGGCTTCTCTTCTGTCTCCTTTGTTGAATAGGACCTGTGGTGAGCATTAAGTACAGTTACAGGACCTTTGATGACGTCACTCCGGTCATCACATGGTACGTCACATGATCTTTTACCATGGTGATGAATCATGTGATGACTGGAGTGACGTCATCAAAGGTCCTGGAATGAATGCTCACCACAGGTCCTGTTCAGCACAGAAGGAGACAGACGAGATGCCGGCAGCGCCAGCAAGTGGATTAAGGTGAGTTAAATTATTTTTTATTTTTTTTAACCCCTCCAGCGCTATTTTACTATGCATTCTGTATTCAGAATGCTATTATTTTCCCTTTATAACCATGTTATAA
The DNA here is from genome assembly GCF_905171765.1 of Bufo bufo. Taxonomy (NCBI): domain Eukaryota; kingdom Metazoa; phylum Chordata; class Amphibia; order Anura; family Bufonidae; genus Bufo; species Bufo bufo. The sequence goes on along the minus strand of NC_053393.1, from coordinate 158,347,941 downwards.
GGGAAAATAATTCAATCTACAGAACACCGATCCCAAGCCCGAACTTCTGTGAAGAAGTTCGGGTTTGGGTACCAAACGTGCGCGATTTTTCTCACGCGTGTGCAAAATGCATTACAATGTTTTGCACTCGTGCGGAAAAATCGCGGGTGTTCCCGTAACGCACCCGCACATTTTCCCGCAACGCCAGTGTGAAAGAGGCCTAAATGTTTTTACAGATGCCCAACTCTTTACTATTTCATTTCTATTTAGCTTTAAGCCTCATTCACACATCAGTGTTTTGGTCAGTGATTTCCATCAGTGATTCTGAGCCAAAGCCAGGTGCGGCTCTAAACACAGAACAGATGCAGATCTTTCCCTCATACCTTATTTCTGTAGAGGCTCCAATCCTGGTTTTGGCTCACAACCACTGATGGAAATCACTGACCAAAACTCTAACGTGTGAATGAGGCATACGGATTTCACATTCTTTCACTCTTGTGTTTTCTTCCATGATCACTATGACATTTCATATGATTTGACTGTGATTACTGCTCTGACCTTATATACGGTATGTCTCCATTAAAGAGTAGTCTCTGGTAGGACAACCAAAGTTGAAGAATGCAGTGAAGCGTACTGCCAGACCAGTGCCAGGGGAGATGACTATGCAGGAACCTGGCCCCGTCAATCGAGAAGAGGAAGGGGCTCACGGACGTAAGCGTAGGTACACAGAGTGGCTTGGATCCACACTTAACTGATCATTTGCATATGGATTAAAAGTACTTTTTCTGCGAATGATGCAATAGATTAGGTGAAAGAGATCATTACATTCAGCTGAGCTAGCCCTACAAGAGATCAAGACGCTTTCTGCACTGGTCTTGATATCCCCTGCACTGCCGGAGGATTCACCACCTTTATGACAAGGCGCAGGTGCATCCTCTGGTAGTCTGTGCACCTAAAAAGAAATCTACTGCAGCTCAGAGCTGCTGTAGATTTCTGGCTTCATTTCCACCAGAAAACGGCCATAAATGAAGATAAGTTAGATAGATATTTTGAAAAAGTCACATTTAAATCTGTCAGCAGATTTGTACCCATGAAACTGGCTGACCTGTTGCATGTGTGTTTGGCAGCTGTAGGCATCTGTATTGGTCCCATATTCATATGTTGCCACATTGCTGAGAAAAAAAAAAAAGTCAGTTTTAATATCTGCAAATGAGCCTCTAGGGGCAATGGGGGCGTTGCCGTTACACCTAGAGGCTCTGCTCTCTCTACTTTAATTGACAGGGACAGGCAGTGAAAACATCATCACGCTTGGCCTGACTTCTCCTTAAGTCATAGTGGAGAGGGCGTAGCAGTTGCAGAGAGAGCAGAGTCTCTAGGTGTAATGGTAATGCCCCCGTTGCTCCTAAAGCCTCATTTGAATATATTACAATTTACTCACACAGATGCCTTCAGCTGCCAAGTTCACATGTAACAGGTCAGCCAGTTTCATAGGTAAAAATCTGCTGACAGATGCCCTTTAAAAAAGTCTCAAACAACAAAAAAAGATGGTAGAATGGATTAAATAAGGGTTAGTCAGCTGGAAAAAAAAATTGTGTTTAAACTAGAACATGTGCCATTTACAAATATTTGTAGCATGACAGTTGCATTACAATATTATAAAAATTGCATGTATGGCACATGAAACAGTGGAAACAATGTTTACCTGGTTTCAGTATTTAAAAGGAAGGGTAAAAGTATGTATAGAAAAATTAAATTATATATATACTCGCACACATATACAGTGTGTGCATTTAATTTGTTCATATATCTGTGGTTTTCTTCAGGACTAATGCTTAATTCCCCACATCTTATCTTGGTTATCATGGTTGCTAAAAAAAAAAAGTTGAATGATCTATTCAGTTCTGCCACAGCGATACACACAAGATAAGCACTGTAGCTCAGTAAAAACAACATATATATTAATACTGTATAAAGGTTAAAAGTTGAAGGCCAGAAGATTAGTAATATTAACCATAAAAAAAAGCTTAGGCTACATTCATACATCCATTTGCAATCTCCGGTAATCTGTTCCGGCAGATAACAAATCTGCCACAGCCAGATAATGCTGCTCACCGCCAGATCCTCATTGACTATAATGGTATCCAGCAGGAATCTGTCCTTTTTGCGGCATAAATCCTGGCTTTTGGCCGGACAAAAATGCCTGCATGCAGCCCTTTTTGTCTGTCTGGAAAGCAGCCAGATGATATTATAGTCAGTGGGGATACAGCGGTGTGCGGCAGTTTCTGGCTATTTTACATTTAGTTTATAAATGGATATGTGAACATAGCCTTAGTTATTCATACACAGTGAGAAATCTGTCCAATGTAAAAATGTTCCAGCCTCACAGTGCTGGTCCAGATGCTAGGTATGGACTACTATTACAGTTAGCAGAATCCAATTTCATTTCACTCCACATTTATTAAGAAAGTTGCAAACATTGTCTCAGTCTTACTTCAGTAAAAGGGTGGCTATTATGGTAGTTGGTGTTGAACCACTTTTCCAACCAATGGATTTAAGCTCCATGGACACACAAACCTAGTGTATGGATCCACAGACAATCAAAGTTTGTCCAGCTGGTTTAACATCAGGAGATGCAAGATGCAGAAGATGGGCTTGTGGAGAGTAGACGCCAACCTGGGAACTTTCCTTTCACGTGCAGATTCCATGAAGTGTTCTCTGAAGTGAAGATCAATTCTGGTACCCATGGTAATCAGGTCATCAAGAGTTGATGGGATGTCTTGACCAGCCATTTCATCCTTTATGTGACCAGACAGACACTCCCAGAAATCTGCCCACAGTCCTTTCGTTCCATAAAAGCTCAGAAGCCAGTGTACGAAATGTTATGGCATACTGCTTGACTGCGAATTGACCACAGAAGAGATCAGGCTGGAGACGTAATACAGTTTCCTCAAAACCCTGCAGAAGGTGGACAGGAACGCTTGCAGATTGCTAGCTATCAAGTCACTTCTTTTCCAGAGTGGAGTAGCCCAGGCTAGAGCTTCACCCATCAGAAGCAAAATCAGGAAGGCTATTTTAGCCCGGTCAGCGGAAAACAGGTATGGCTGCAGCTCTAAGTGTATTTTACACTGGTTGATGAACCCTTGGCATGACTTGGGATCCATATCATAGCATGAAGGAAGGGGAAGGAACAGGCTGGAGGTAACGGAGACTGTGATTCTGCAGACATTGCAGCTTGCAGGAGTGGTAGTTGACATGGCATTGGATGTTGAACCACTGTGCCAACCAACGGGTTTGACTTAGGACAAAATGTAAGGGCATTATCCTGGCGGTTCCTTTACAGGAACCTTGACTTCGCTGCAAGAAATGCACCAGGCGGATACCTCTTGAAGTAGTTTCCGTGTGCTTGGCTTGTGACCCACGGAGATCAACACACTAGTGCAGAACAATGAAAGGAGAGGCAAAACTTGAAGTCAGTAACAAGTCAAGGTCAGGGCAGGCACACAGGGTCACTACAGTAAATCAGGCACAGGTCTGGTCAGGCAGCAGTGTATCAGAGTCAGGAAATGGGCAGAGGTTGGTACACGGGCACACAACAGCACCTTTGCAAGGAACTAGCAAGCTATCCGTGGAGAACAAGTACAGCACACATCTGTGAAACACTGACATGTGAATGAGGCTTAACAGGCCACAGAGTGGGAGTGCTTCTATTATGGACAAATTCTCTCAAAAGCAAAAAGAACATAAATCATTCTATATTACTATAAACCTTCTATATTGCAGCCAACGAATGTTAACCACTACACTATAGAGCTGCATGGCCAGTTACTTAAAAAAAAAAAAAAAAAGAGACTTCTGCTGTATAGGAATAGTGAGTTCGAATCCCGCCAGAAACTGGTATTCAGCCGAGCATGCTCGCCCAACACTACTAAGGACCTTTCAAGAATAATTTATGTTCTTTTTGGTTTAATACTCGGGTTCTCCTATTGACTTTCATTGTGCTCGGGTGCTATGTAGAGCACACGCGCCCTTTTTGATGCTCGACCAATACTAGTCCTTAGATTGTTCAGAATGGGGTGTAACCAGCTGTGAAGAATAAAATCTTCCAATTCTAGTTTGAAATTCTGCACATCCAGAATATTCCACTCTGTTACTTGGAAGTAGAAATGGTAGGCCTGTGTTCGTCTCAGGCAGGACACCCTGATGTATGCTGTCTAACGCCTCCAGCTCATCATAACATGACTTGTTAGCATGTGTGCCGTGGCCCGCTCATTCTGCCAGCATGTTTGCCGATGAAATCACACTTGTGGTTAGACTGTCTTCCAAAAACATTTAGTTCAACTATGCTGCTCTAAGTAGTGGAAATTCCCGGCTTCCAAATCTGTCTTGCCAGCAGAGACGGCCTATAATTCCTAACAGCGAGACAGCTTATCCCTCACACTGTGCTGTGTAAGTATCAGATCTATGACTTGTAATAGAAAAAAACTGTGAAATCCTAAATAAGTCTCATGGACCCAAAGAGGAGCTGTCGCCTCTCCTGACGTGTCTCTTTTAGTAACTACTTACATTCCCTTGTAAGAACTCTGGAGCATCTATTGATATGCTGTGCCATTCCTTTATTATTTCCACTAGAAGTTATGAGTGAATTGCTAACAGTTCACAGTGAAGGTCCAGATGACTATTACCAGTTAGGGGTGTGTCCCTGACACTGGCAGCACTGATTTGATAATGTCACACTGTGTATGGACACACCTCCAACTAGTAACACCCATCAGGACTATCATCGCAAACTGCTAGTAATGCATGCGTAACTTCTAGCAGGAATAATGAAGTAATGGGACAACATAGTCATAAGAATTGATGCTCTACAATTTTTAATATAAGGGGGATGCAAGTAGTTTCTAAAACAAAAATATTAGGAGAAGCTACAGGTCCTATAATTTATAGCCTCATTCTACATTATGACCCATCAGTTCTCCTCCAAGACTCCTCCAGTTCTGCACGTAGACTCCACAAAGCTTGTCCTGTACAATCAGACTTTAAACATTCCAGTTCTCACATTCTTCTCATACTGGCACCCCAATAGTACAAATACCCCCCCACAATGCCCTAACCCCTCCTATAGATGATACTGACCCGGTCCCGGGCACCTGCGTCCCTCTGGATCCCTCCACGGCCACCGCTGCATCTCCCTGTCTCGCTGATCAAAACATCTGGCGACGGGGGGAGCAGCCAATAGCAGGCAGCAATGGTGACCAGGCTCCCTAGCGCCACCCATGCAGGTGCCAGGGACCGGGTAAGTATAGTCTATAGGAGGGTCTAGGCATTGTGGGCGGGGGGGGGGGGGGGGGGGGTGGTATTTGTACAACTGGAAAACCCTTTTAAGTGCCCATTTTTATCCACGTTTGCACAGATGACAATTGGGCGACTGATTCATGCTGCATTATTTTATGAATCCCTTATATGTTATACAGCTGGCATCCACTTGACCAAAAAAAAGTTATACAGCTGGTAAGTATTTGATGGCTCCACAAATCAAAGTATTTGAGGCTAGTTTTTTACAAATAAGACCCATTGGTTAAAAATGAAAAAAGTACGGCTTACAGCTGTCTAGCTCTACAGCCCGAACCTGTGGCGCAAATGCTCTTGCAGCAACACCCATTATGACCTTAGACCACAGACTGTAGACCACTGCTATTAATACAGCAAAATAAGTTGACTGATTTTATTATAGAGGAAGCAACGTAGTTAATTTTCTCAGTAGAACAGCCAGATCTGTCAGTTACTGCACAGGTGGACAGAAGTGCTGAGTGTGGAAGTTAAAGAGGACCTGCATGTACATATAACTGCCTTGACTCAGACACTGGAAACAGGTTGTGTCAGTGATGGTTTTTTGCATACAGCATTTATTTTTATTGTTTAGCTACATACTTAAAGGGAACCTGTCACCTCCCCAAACCATCACAAGCCGCCAGCAGTGTGATTCTGATGATGCCTTTCTTCCTGAAGGCAGATGCAGCAAAAGTACTGAAAACGTTCCTTTATTCACTGCCCTGCGCGCTTCTCCACACATGCTTGTGGTCAAGGGGGCAGCGGCCTCCTTGCTTCAAGTCACGGTAACCGCGCCCCCTTCCCTGCCCCTGTGCTGTGACTGACAGCCGGCTTTCTCGTGCATCAGTCACAGCCAAGGGGCAGGGATGGGGGCGCGGTTACCGTGACTTGAAGCAAGGAGGCCGCTGCCCCCTTGAGCATGTGTGGAGAAGTGCGCCGGGCAGTGAATAAAGGAACGTTTGGCTGGCGGTTTGGGAGGTGACAGGTTCCCCTTAAAGGAGTTTTGCAGGCTGTATATACTGATGACCTATCCTCAGGATAGGTCAATATCTGATTGGCGGGGGTCCGACTCCTGGTACCCCGCTGATCAGCTGTTTGAAGAGGAGATGGCACTCCATGTGAGCGCTGCTTCCTCTTCTTTACACTACGCGCCATCTCCCCCGTAGCTGTGGCGTAGTGTAATCATATTGATATGCCACCATTGACTTAGATGGGCATACCCCTTTAAAACTCAAAAGGAAAGTAAAATGCCAGTAAACAACCATATTAAACTCCATGAATTATTTATGTAATTTACTTTAGCAGCCTTTTTTAATATCTCTTAAATGCATCGTCTGGTTCAGTTTTGAGGCAATCATTCAAAAGTAACACGTTGTATACAGTAACAACACTGTGCTGTGCATATAGTAGATAATGCTGTGAGTACAGGACAGTAGGGTTGGAACTCAGAGCATTATAGATGACTATGATGCAGTGATTTTGTGTCAGACAACCTGTGGTCGGTCAGGGAAATGCATGTATTACATGGAGCATGGGTGTTCCATGGACTGCACGTGTTTGTGTGAAACTGGCCTAAGTTTAGCAGTTTAGTCATCTGGACTCAGTTCTCATATATTACACCATCAACCTTATCATACACCATCTTCCAACATCAAGTTACAAAGGTACAAGTAGAAGAGATGATAGAAGTTAATGGCTTGGAAAATACACTTCTTTGGAGTAAAAATACAGTTGTGTTCAAAATAATAGCAGTGTGTTTAAAAAAGTGAATAAAGCTCAAAATCCTTCTAATAGCTTTTATTTCCATACACACAAATGCATTGGGAACATTACACATTCTATTCCAAATCAAAACAGGAAGAAAAATCTAACAAATTTGTGTTGTTCCTCTAAAGAAATTGAAGAAATTACAAACTCAAACATTCACTATATAAACTGAAAAATGTTTGAAGATTTTGCTTTCCTTTGAATCACTGAACTAATATTTAGTTGTATGACCACTGTTACTGAGAACGGCTGTAGATCTGTGTTGTATGGAGTCAACCAACTTCTGGCCCCTGTGAACAGGTATTCCAGCCCAAGATGATTGGACTACATTCCACAGTTCTTTTCTATTTCTTGGTTTTGCCTCAGAAACTGCATTTTTTATGTCGCCCCACAAGTTTTCTATTGGATTAAGATCCGGGGATTGGGCTGACCACTCCATAACGTCAATCTTGTTGGTCTGGAACCAAGATGTTGCACGTTTACTGGTGTGTTTGGGGTTGTTGTCTTGTTGGAACACCCATTTCAAGGGCATTTCCTCTTCAGCATAAGCCAGCATGACCTCTTCAAGTATTCTGATGTGTTCAAACGGATCCATGATCCCTGGTAGCGATAAATAGGCCCAACACTGTAGTATGAGAAACATCCCCATATCATGATGCTTGCGCCACCATGCTTCACTGTCTTCACAGTGTACTGTGGCTTGAATTCAGTGTTTGGGGGTCGTCTGACAAACTGTCTCCGGCAACCAGACCCAAAAAGAACAATCTTAGGCCTCTTGCACACAAACGTTTTTTTTTTCAGTTTACGCTACGTTTTTTGCGTTCCGTATACGGAACCATTTATTCAAATGGATCCGCAAAAAAAACTGAAGGTACTCTGTATGCCTTCCGTTTCCATATTTCCATTCCGTTCAAAGATAGAACATGTCCTATCATTGTCCGCATAACAGACAAGGATAGTACTGTTCTATCAGGTGGCAGCTGTTCCGTTCCGCAAAAAATGGAATGCACACGGACGTCATCCGTATTTTTTGCGGACCGCAAAATACTGAAAAAGCCATATGGTCGTGTGCAAAAGGCCTTACTTTCATCAGTCCACAAAATGTTGCGCCATTTCTCTTTAGGCCGGTCAATGTGCTCTTCGGCAAATTGTAACCTCTTCAGCACATGTCTTTTTTTCAACAGTGGGACTTTGCGGAAGCTTCTTGCAGATTGCTTGGCTTCACATAGGCGTCTTCTAATTGTAACAGTACTCACAGGTAACTTTAGACCTTCTTTGATCTTCCTGGAGCTGATTGTTGGCTGATTCCTTGCCATTTTGGCTATTCTTCTATCCATTCGAATGGTAGTTTTTCGCTTTCTTCCATGTCTTTCAGGTTTTGGTTGCCATTTTAAAGCATTTGCGATCATTTTAGCTGAGCAGCCTATCATTTTCTTTACTTCTTTATATATGTTTTCCCCTCTCCAATCGACTTTTTAATAAAGAAATGGCACAACATAGAGCCATAAGAATAGATGCTCCAGAATTGTTATTACATGGGGAATGTATGAAGCTATTAAAATTGGCATGTCAGGAGCGGTGACAGGTCCTCTTTAAGGGTAATTTCACACGAGTGTGTTCTGTCCAGGAGGCACACACCATGAGACAGCCACATTTCCCAGACCAAATACAGCTCCTCTAACCTGAACTCAAAGAATCATTTATGACCCACTGTCAGGCAGGAACTGACGGCATAATAAATTATGATTCTGTCAGTTCAGCTCAAAGGAGCAGTTTTTGGTCTGGGAAATGTCACACGGAGCATGTTTCCTGGACCAAACACGGTTGTGTGGCATGTTTTATTGTGAAAGCTTCTTTGGTTCCTCTCACAAAGTAACAGCATATTAGAAGATTGTATACCAGATCTACAATGTATTGTGATATCACTTTCTGTGACCACCTAATGTACTTGCTGCAGCAACTCAAATGGTGGTCAACTAGGAAAGAAGTGTTTACCAGGTACTATCTGAACTACCGCAAACTGACGGGTATACTGGTCGGGTAACTATAGGAAGAGAATTAACTGGTTAAGAACCACCTCCTGCTGTATATTTATGGTGGACAGGCCAAGTCCACCATCATAGAATGTTTATGGTGCAGAATTTAGCTGGCTAAACATTGGGTTCCCCGATGTCGAAGACTGCTGGCAACATTTTCACTGTTTCTGTTTCCTCTATTTGCCCCAGTGGTCTTTTTCTTTTTTGAGGAACACAATGTAAAAATAAAAAAGGAAAGAAAACAATTCGAACTTTTATTTTCCAAAGGCGCTGTGAAAAATGACCGCATATGTGTATAAAAATTATATCAAAAGAAACCTGCAGCAAAATCAGGTCTGTATCCCAACAAATAAAAAAATGTTATTAGGCTGGTCCTGACCTGGTTAAAACATATTCTGCCAAATCTTTGTAATACTAATTTAGGTATGCATGGTGCAGTAAAGGTCCCTTTACACAGACCGATAATCAGGGATAAGCGTTTGTATAAATGCTCGTTTCCGATAATTGGCCTGTGTAAACATTGACGGCGATCACATGATGAATGAGCAAACACTCATCGGGTGATCGTTTTGTTCTGCCGGTGTAGACAGTGATCTGCTACCCATGAAACAATTATTTTCTATGGGGACAAGCGAAGCTGTATCGGTCACTTGTCCACACACCGCAAAGGTCATTGCTGCATGTAAATGCAGCCCTAATCTCTGCCTAACATATTGGTCCATGTAAAAGGTCCCTTAGTCAAACGCGGTCACTAACCACACTACAATAATATATAAGTATTAGTAGATTTTAATCAATACATAGACATCTATTTAGTAGAATATTGTATGATAGAAGATTTCAGCATACAGACACACAAACAAAGCATTGTCTTCTGAGGTACTGTAGACAAATATATAGACAATAATGGGGCACCTTGAAGCAATCATTGTCATGGGCCATATAATGTATATACTCATCATAGATCAACAATCTAATAACAACTCTGCCCTCTTCCCTCTATTTGGCATAATTATATTATTGGTTTAACATATTCACTATGCTCCTTTCTGCGGCCATCCCCTCTCTAGCTGCTTTGATTGACAGGGCCAGGCAGTGGCTAAGTAGGGAGGGAGATGGCCACAGAAATGAGTGGAGCTTGGGTGCCAGAAGAGCAATGGTGACGCCCTCATTGCACCAAAGACCCAATTTGCATTTTAAGAAAAAAAGTGTCATAACTTGGGAACAGAGCCTCTGATCAACAATAGAAAACCTGTATTTTAATCAGGTGATAGATTTCCTTTAAGGAGCTATTTTCATCATAGGCATAATATTAAATATTGCCATATTTTCACTTTCTAAGACGCACTTTTCCCCCCCAAAAGTGGAGGGGAAATGGCTGTGCGTCTTATAAAGCAAATACTAGTGAGTGTTTCCATTATGGAAGCGCTCACTAGTATGCTTTAGGTGCCGGGAGCAGTGATGGTCAGTTCGCAGTGTTCACCAGCGAATACATGCGGGCTGCCATCTTAAGTAAGGTAGACTCACCCGTCCAGCAATGCTCATCAGGCTGTTCTAAGAACTGCCTGCTCCCGGTGACTGCATTTGATATCAGACCGTCTGCCGTCACAGGCAAGGGCTTACCTGTGCATCGCCGGACGGGTGAGTCTACCTTACTAAAGATGGCAGCCCGCATGTGTTTGCTGGCGAACACTGCGAACTGACCATTACTGGCCGGGAGTAGGGAATAAAGTGCTGCAAGGGCATCCGGTACTCACCCTCCCTGGTCTTCCTTCCTGGGATCGGCGCTGCACTGTCCTGACTATGTACAGCGTCAGGTCGTAGTGCACGCACTCTGACCTGACGCTGCACTCAGTCAGGTGACAGCGCGGGCCAGAGAAGACATGGGAGCGCAACTGCTGCAGGAGATGGAGGAGCCGCGGCGCAGGAGAGGTAAGAGACGTTTTTGATTTTATTCTGATGTGAGGTCTGATGGGGGTTCTGGCAAGGAACTCTGATTGGGGGTGGGGTCTGACAATGAGGGCTGATTTGAGGTCTGATAGGGGTCTTGTCTGAAATAAAGGTCTGATCTGATGACATCTTTTTTTTCTTATTTTCCTCCTTTAAAAACCTGGGGTGCGTATTGTAAAGCGAAAAATACTGTATATTACTGAAATGAAGGGAAATAAGTTTGTGCCATTTCTAAAGTTTACTGATCACCGAAAATGTTTACTATGTTGTATGTGTTATTATTACAGAAATACCATATACTAATATTTATTGTAATGGATTTTGTGCCGTTAGTAACATTAACTTTGATAAAATATTTAATGGAAAATAAAAGTTTCATTTTTCTGTTTTAACCTTTAATAAAGACATTATTTCACAAGTATATACTGGGAATTGAACCCCAGACCTTCTTTATACCAGCAAGCAGCCTTACTAACTACTGTATACACTCACCTAAAGAATTATTAGGAACACCTGTTCTATTTCTCATTAATGCAATTATCTAGTCAACCAATCACATGGCAGTTGCTTCAATGCATTTAGGGGGGTGGTCCTGGTCAAGACAATCTCCTGAACTCCAAACTGAATGTCAGAATGGGAAAGAAAGGTGATTTAAGCAATTTTGAGCGTGGCATGGTTGTTGGTGCCAGATGGGCCGGTCTGAGTATTTCACAGTTACTGGGATTTTCACGCACAACCATTTCTAGGGTTTACAAAGAATGGTGTGAAAAGGGAAAAACATCCAGTATGCGGCAGTCCTGTGGGCAAAAATGCCTTGTGGATGCTAGAGGTCAGAGGAGAATGGGCCGACTGATTCAAGCTGATAGAAGAGCAACGTCGACTGAAATAACCACTCGTTACAACCGAGGTATGCAGCAAAGCATTTGTGAAGCCACAACACGCACAACCTTGAGGTGGATGGGCTACAACAGCAGAAGACCCCACCGGGTACCACTCATCTCCACTACAAATAGGAAAAAGAGGCTACAATTTGCACGAGCTCACCAAATTGGACTGTTGAAGACTGGAAAAATGTTGCCTGGTCTGATGAGTCTCGATTTCTGTTGAGACATTCAAATGGTAGAGTCCGAATTTGGCGTAAACAGAATGAGAACATGTATCCATCCTCTGATGGCTACGTCCAGCAGGATAATGCACCATGTCACAAAGCTCGAATCATTTCAAATTGGTTTCTTGAACATGACAATGAGTTCACTGTACTAAAATGGGCCCCACAATCACCAGATCTCAACCCAATAGAGCATCTTTGGGATGTGGTGGAACGGGAGCTTCGTGCCCTGGATGTGCATCCCTCAAATCTCCATCAACTGCAAGATGCTATCCTATCAATATGGGCCAACATTTCTAAAGAATGCAATCAGCACCTTGTTGAATCAATGCCACGTAGAATTAAGGCAGTTCTGAAGGCAAAAGGGGGTCCAACACCGTATTAGTATGGTGTTCCTAATAATTCTTTAGGTGAGTGTAGTAGGGCTATGTAGTGAGCATTGAATTTTATGTGCCTAAATAGTATTAACATTTTCTTCACAAGCATAATATTAAATAGTAATACTACCATATTATTCGCCCTATAAGACACTTTGAGGAGGGGGAAATGTTAGTGCGTCTTACAGGGTGAATAAAAATAAATAAATGGCTGGCACATTGCATGTGGCAGGCAAATCTCAGCCTGTGCTGCATAGGGACAGCAGCCTGTGATGTACCGGACATCGATCCCCTCTTTTAACTCGCTTGCTGGAAGAAGGAAAGCCCGGCAGGTGTTGGAGGTGGGAAGCCCGGCATGTGATGGCAGAGACAGCCGGTGAATGTTATGTGCCAGCAGATGTGCTGTAGCAAGGGAATATGTGCGGGTGCACTGGAGCAGGGAGACAATTGGGGGAACAGGCATCCCCGTCACACATGCCTGCTCTGGTATACATGCTTACCCTGGTAACTGTACTTCAGCCTGCTCTGATAGAACAGCACCTTAACTACTAATAAAAAGTACCTAATAAAGTGCCCCTAATAGTGTCCCTCCATAAGTGTGTCACTGGACATCCCTCCCCATAAGTGTGTCGCAGCAGAGAGACATTTTGGGCCGCATCCAACTCAGAAAATCATACGGAATGGAGGAAAAAGGAGGATCAGTTGGAAAAAAAAAAAAGATAAAATTAAACACACTTTTCATGGGTGCGCTGCAAAAGGGCCAAGAGTCCAAGTTTCTTTCTTTTCATACTTGTACTTGATACAAGAACGAAAAATGCATTTGAAATTGTCCTGATTGGGAATATGGATGAAGTAACCTTCCATCAAACAGGACTGTTGATGTGAGAGGTGCAAAAATGGCCCTATTAGGCCTCTTTCAAACGGGCGTTGCGGGAAAAGGTGCGGGTGCGTTGCGGGAACATGCACGATTTTTCCGCGCGAGTGCAAAACATTGTAATGCGTTTTGCACTCGCGTGAGAAAAATCGGCATGTTTGGTACCCAAACCCGAACTTCGTCACAGAAGTTCGGGCTTGGGATCGGTGTTCTGTAGATTGTATTATTTTCCCTTATAACATGGTTATAAGGGGAAATAATAGCATTCTGAATACAGAATGCATAGTAAAATAGGGCTGGAGGGGTTAATTTTTTTTTTTGAATTATTAAACTCACCTTAGTCCACTTGATTGCGCAGCCGGCATCTCTTCTGTCTCCTTCTTTGCTGATTGCAGGAAAAGGACCTTTGATGACGTCACTCCGGTCATCACATGATCCATCACCATGGTAAAAGATCATGTGATGACCGGAGTGACGTCACCACAGGTCCTTTACCTGCAATCAGCAAAGAAGGAGACAGAAGAGAAGCCGGGCTGCGCGATCAAGTGGACTAAGGTGAGTTTAATCATTTTTTTTAACCCCTCCAGCCCTATTTTACTATGCATTCTGTATTCAGAATGCTATTATTTTCCCTTATAACCATGTTATAAGGGAAAATAATAATGATCGGGTCTCCATCCCGATCGTCTCCTAGCAACCGCGCGTGAAAATCGCACCGCATCCGCACTTGCTTGCGATTTTCACGCAACCCCATTCATTTCTATGAGCCTGCGTTACGTGAAAAACGCACAAAGAGGAGCATGCTGCGATTTTAACGCAACGCACAAGTGATGCGTGAAAATCACTGCTCGTGTGCACAGCCCCATAGAAATGAATGGGTCATGATTCAGTGCGGATGCAATGCGTTCAACTCACGCATCGCATCCGCGCGGAATACTCGCCCGTGTGAAAGGGGCCTTAGTGCTTGACCAGTTTAGGGAACATATCAGGGAAAACATAAAGATCTTTAAGGAAGTGAAGACCCATCTGGTGGTAATTCCTAGGGTGTTTTCGGGATTTTAAAACTGATATAGGTCATCAGTATTTGATCGGTAGTGGTCCGATATCTGGGACCCTGGCCAAACAGCTTGTAAAGCAGCTGAAGTGAATGGGGCTGAGTGTGATACCAAGCACAGCCGCTATAAAATATACGGCACTGTGTTTGGTAAGCACAGAAAAAGGCGCTTCTTCTGCCGATGACTTCTCAAACAGCTGATCGATGGGGTTCCAGGTATCAGACCCCCACGATCAAATACTGATGACCTATTCTGAGGATAGGTCATCAGTATCAAAATCCTGGAAAACCCCTTTAAAGTTCATCTTTATTTGTTATTGACAGTAATGATTATTTTTTTTTTTAATAGTGTTTATTTATCTCTTTTGCAAAGATATAAAATACAACAGTCCCCAAGGGGGAAAACAATTACATGGAAAGGCACGCACGCCAATCTCCTAGAAGTCCAGCAGATACATTGTTCGCTTATATAGTGTGACTATGGGCAAGACCCATTAATACAGTCGTGTATATAAATAATCCAATGTACGATCTCCCCAGGTCATATACGCTGCTCAAAAAAATAAAGGGAACACAAAAATAACACATCCTAGATCTGAGTTAATTAAATATTCTTCTGAAATACTTTGTTCTTTACATAGTTGAATGTGCTGACAACAAAATCACACAAAAATAAAAAAATGGAAATCAAATTTTTTAACCCATGGAGGTCTGGATTTGGAGTCCCACTCAAAATTAAAGTGGAAAATCACACTACAGGCTGATCCAACTTTGATGTAATGTCCTTAAAACAAGTCAAAATGAGGCTCAGTAGTGTGTGTGGCCTCCACGTGCCTGTATGACCTCCCTACAACGCCTGTGCATGCTCCTGATGAGGTGGCGGACGGTCTCCTGAGGGATCTCCTCCCAGACCTGGACTAAAGCATCTGCCAACTCCTGCACAGTCTGTGGTGCAACGTGACGTTGGTGGATAGAGCGAGACATGATGTCCTAGATGTGCTCAATTGGATTCAGGTCTGGGGAATGGGCAGGCCAGTCCATAGCATCAATGCCTTCATCTTGCAGGAACTGCTGACAAACTCCAGCCACATGAGGTCTAGCATTGTCTTGCATTAGGAGGAACCCAGGGCCAACCACACCAGCATATGGTCTCACAAGGGGTCTGAGGAACTCATCTCGGTGCCTAATGGCAGTCAGGCTACCTCTGGCGAGCACATGGAGGGCTGTGCGGCCCTCCAAAGAAATGCCACCCCACACCATTACTGACCCAATGCCAAAACGGTCATGCTGGCATTGCTGGAGGATGTTGCAGGCAGCAGAACGTTCTCCACGGCGTCGCCAGACTCTGTCACGTCTGTCACATGTGCTCAGTGTGAACCTGCTTTCATCTGTGAAGAGCACAGGGCGCCAGTGGCGAATTTGCCAATCTTGGTGTTCTCTGGCAAATGCCAAACGTCCTGCACGGTGTTGGGCTGTAAGCACAACCCCCACCTGTGGACGTCGGGCCCTCATATCACCCTCATGGAGTTTGTTTCTGACCGTTTGAGCAGACACATGCACATTTGTGGCCTGCTGGATGTCATTTTGCAGGGCTCTGGCAGTGCTCCTCCTGTTCCTCCTTGCACAAAGGCGGAGGTAGCGGTCCTGCTGCTGGGTTGTTGCCCTCCTACGGCCTCCTCCACTTCTCCTGATGTACTGGCCTGTCTCCTGGTAGCGCCTCCATGCTCTGGACACTACGCTGACAGACATAGCAAACCTTCTTGCCACAGCTCGCATTGATGTGCCATCCTGGATAAGCTGCACTACCTGAGCCACTTGTGTGGGTTGTAGACTCCGTCTCATGCTACCACTAGAGTGAAAGCACCGCCAGCATTCAAAAGTGACCAAAACATCAGCCAGGAAGCATAGGAACTGAGAAGTGGTCTGTGATCACCACCTCCAGAACCATTCCTTTATTGGGGGTGTCTTGCTAATTGCCTATAATTTCCACCTGTTGTCTATCCCATTTGCACAACAGCATGTGAAATTGATTGTCACTCAGTGTTGCTTCCTAAGTGGACAGTTTGAATTCACAGAAGTGTGATTGACTTGGAGTTACATTGTGTTGTTTAAGTGTTCCCTTTATTTTTTTGAGCAGTGTAGATGGTACTGGAATCTAGTCACAACACCCACTCACTCATACGTCTGAGCAATCCGTTGTCCCATTCAGATTGGTCCTCAAATCGTACCCTGGGCATGCACCCACACTCCCCAAATCTTTTGAAACGATTGGGCACTCCTCTGGCCGCATACATCAGTTTATACATCTGAAGAGCCTTATTTATAAGTTGTGACCACTTTTCAATTGTCGGGCGCTTAGGCGGTTTCCAATTCAACAGAATTGTTTTCCTACCATAAAACATCAACAGCCGGAGCAATTTCCTGCCGTATTTAGTGGGAATCACCTCTGATACCAGGCCCAACAAGCATATTATGGGTGCACATATGCCCGGGAGACCCAATTTTGTGTTTATGAAACGACATATCCCACCCCAGTACGACTGCACAACAGGGCACAGCCATATCATATGGTATAGGGACCCTCTTAGTTCCCCGCAGCGCGAGCATGAAGAATCAGGTATTTGACGCATGTGGTACAAGCACACTGGGGTGAGGTATACTCTGTGTATCCACTTTATTTGGATAAGCTGGTCACGGGCGCTTATAACCGATGACCGCCATACCGATCGTAACCCCTCCAGATGAGACACCTCCAATTCAGGGATATCCTCAGTCCAGTGCCCAAATGAATGCTGGAGCGGAGAGTCCTGCATCTTCATAATCTCCTCATAAAAGGAAGAAATTGGTTTATGCGGATGAACCCGTCTGGCAAGACTCCAGGGGGCCACATTCAAGTTTTATAGATAAGGATTTAAACTGGGTCTCACAGGCATGTCTCAGCTGGAGGTAACGATAAAAGCATGTTCGAGGTAGTTTGAACTCACTCTAGAGACTTTCAAAAGAGCGGAATACCACTCCATGGAAGAGTTGTGTCAGGTATTTTACCCCTTTTTGAGGCCAAAATTCAAAACTCTGACAACAGAAGGAGCTCTCGAAGGTGCTTATTGCGCCACAGGGGCATATATGGAGACCAAGTCTCCCCATTAGGGTCCTCAATAGGTGTCTCCATAATCCGTATCCATGCTGCAATCACATTAGTCATGGCTTCAGTGCAGTACATGGCTCTAGGGGCTCCTCCCCCTCTATATACCATATTCGCCAGAGCCTCATAAGAGCCCACTAGCGCTGCTTCAAGTACCACCGCTGGGTTGTTTGCATCTGCTCTGATCCACCAAGTCGCATACATCAGCTGAGTTGCGATATAATAAACATACATGTCTGGCATTCACAATCCCCCTTGTGTATACAGAGCCTTTAGGGTTTTCCTAGCCAATCTAGGGGATTGGTGTCTCCACAGGAAGGGCGACAGTAGTCTATCTAGGGATTCGAAGTGTGACTTAGGAATTTTAACTGGAGCCGCCCTGTACATATAAAAAAGCTTCGGCAACAGTACCATTTTGACAATATTTATTCTACCCACCAAGGTCAAAGGTAGGTTCTCCCACGCTTCTATTTTACACGCGATGTATTCCATTGTAGGTACCATGTTCAGCCGATAAAACTGCCTCGGGTCCCTATGAATTTGAATTCCCAAATAAGGAAAACTTTCCACCACTCTCAAGGGCGACAACGGGGATATATCTGAACTATCCTCCGCATCCACTAAGCTCAAACTAGACTTAGCCCAGTTCACCCGGAGGGCCAAATATCTCCCATACCCATCTACCGTGTCCAGAAGTGCCTCCAGAGAAGGGCCGGCGTCTGCCAAGTACACTAACATATCGTCTGCATATAGCGATAATTTTTCTTGTATTCCTGCTATCGTCCATCACTCTATCAGTAAACTATTATTAATCAGTTGGGTAAGAGGTTCCATAATGAGGGCAAACAACAGCGGCGACAAGGGGCAGCCCTGCCTGGTGCCTCTATGTAGACTAAAAGGTCGGGACAGACAACCATTTACCCTTACTTGGACCCTGGGGGTCTGGTACAGCAATTGGACCCATCTGATAAAAGTCCGGGGGAAACTCAAGCAGTGTAGCGTCTCCCAAATAAAATGCCACTCTACAGAATCGAAGGCTTTCTCATTATCGAGAGAAGCCGACGCTCGCGACCCTGCATTATCGTGTATGACCTGTAAATTAGTAAACAACCTCCTAAGGTTGATATCAGTTGTCTTGCCCGGCATGAAGCCAGATTCGTCTGGGTCTATAAATCGATAAGGTGACTTCTCCCAAGCATCTGGCCAAAATTTTTGCTCGGTCCGAGGGCTTCTCCGGTTTGTGAATTACCACGATAGTCGCCTCCATAAAAGACGAGGGCAGCCTATTGGCCTCAAAAGCATATTCAAAGAGCTTGACCAGTCGTGCACAGTGCAGATCTATGTCTAGCTTGTACCACTCCAACGGAAATCCGTCCGGACCAGGTGATTTCCCAACCGACATGCTCTCAATTGCCACCTTAACCTCCCCCACATCCACAGGGCCATCCAAATAACTCCTATCTATCTGGGATAGAGGGGTAAGCGGAACGCTCTGTAAAGAAAACTTGCAGCTCTACAGGTGAAGAGAGTGTTTTGGAGCTGTAAAGGTCAGAGTAATAACGGGCAAACTGTTCACAGATCTCTCCCGGTCTAACTACCCGAGACCCATCTACACATGTAATGTGAGGGACCACAGTTTGAGGCTTTTCAGTTCTGGACAAAAACGCCAAAGCTCGTCCGTTCTTGTCCCCATCCGAGAAAACTACCTATCTTTGAAATAATAGCTTTTTTGGGGTGTATTCTGTCAAGTGTAGGTTAAGTCATCTTTGTGCCTCTTCCCACACCATACGATTGTCCTCGCTAGGAGCCTGGACATATGTTCTTTCTTTATCTACTAGGTCCAAGTATAGTCTAGCTCTGGTAGTCCCTAAGTCTTTCCTATGCAAGGCTATCACATGTATGAGTGTACCACCTTAAAGGCCTCCCACTCTACTATGGGGTCAGAGGAGCCCTCATTGTTCGTCCAGTAATCTTTTATAGTAATGATTATTATTAATGCTGCTGTTCATGTTTACATTGTTGAAATATTGTTATATTATTTTATTAAATATTTTAACACCTTTAGGTCAAAATATTTTTCCTCCTCTAAAACATAGGTGTGTCGTATGGGCAAGTGCGTCTTTTAGGGTGAAAAAATACAGTATTTAGTATTTATTTTACTCATATAGCACTGAAATATTCTGAAGCACTCTGTGCACATTATAATTGTTTGCTGTTCCCAATGGAGCTCACAATCTAAGTTCCCTATCAGTATGTCTTGGAGTGTGTGAGGAAACACATACAAACATGGGGAGAGGATACAAACTCCAAGGACCCCAAGCGCTGCAAGAAACCAGTGCTAACCACTGAGCTACCATGCTGCAACTAGGCACAGAAAATTCTACTCAAACATCAGGGTGTTTCTGTACCGTGGTGGGTAAGGCGGAGTTCACACACAGTTATTTGGTCAGTTATTTCCATCAGTTATTGTGAGCCAAAACCAGTAGTGAAGTCTACACAGGACAAAGGCTTTTTATGGAGATCCAGTGACGTACTGGGCTCTCCATAGGGTAAGCTAGGCGGCTAGGGCATCGCTAAAGCCTGACCATCAGTGCCGGAGACATCACTGGCAACACTGCTAGGCGGAAGCCTCCACCTAGCAGTGTGAAAATATAAACAAATAAGCCCTTGCCATGCTCTATATAGTGCAGGGCAAAGGAGAGCATGGTAGCATGAAATGCTCATGTTAGAAGGGCCGAAGGGGTGAAAATGGGGTTATGTCCGGGTTCAGCTCTGAACCCGGATAACCCCTTTAAGTTTCCTGCTTTTTTGGTAAAAGTTATATTTTTTTAATGTTACAAAAAAAGGCCAAAAACCATTGCAATAAATATATTTTGTAAGATACTATTAAATATCACAAAACATTATTTGGTATCCCTGTAATCATAATAACCCATACAATATAGTATGCACCATTTTATTATTTACGCTGTTTACCAGTTTTTCCTCGCATTTAACCCATAATAAAAGTTGATAGAAATTAAAATCTTACTGATATGTATGGCAAAATGTGAGATACACAGAAAATAACTGATTATGCTCCTCACCTTGTCTCTGTTGGATGTCCAAATCACAGGTGCTAGGATCACAGTAGTTAAATATCATTATGGTAAAACGGTATTAAGTAAAGAAAGAAATTAGGCAGACATAACTTTTTTGTTGCACATACGTTCTCCCATCTTTTCAGCAGTGTGCTATGGACATTAGGTACTACACCATCTTCCAAATTATTATACACATGCAGTTTTGTTTTGTGCAAGGATTTTTATTTTTTTTACTCAACAGTGATATTGCAATGTGGATGTTATTACAAGTGGAAAATAACAGAAAATATATTCTGCAGAATTGAGTTTTTTTAAAACATTCAATAATGACATGCGTATCTTTTCTACCAGAAATCTGTTATTTTCTGCATGTACAGATAATTTAAAAAGAAATAAACACAATTTAAATTAAAATGTTCTATTCCCTAATGGATATATGAGCACTTCTTGTGATGCATTGATCAACTCCGTTTTCCACTTAACGTTTAAGTCCATGTATAGCTTCGGCTTGTACTTCTTTAGAGGATGGCAGTACTGCCTCCTGGAGCTGCTGTTCTGAGGTATATATGTGCAGGTTCTGCTCTCCTGAATGTAGATGCCCATACGGCATAGCTAGGTTTAGAGTATGACCTGTCTGACAGAGACCACCTAGGCCGGCACAGATGTGTTTTTATCAAAATATATTGGCTGAGTGTCTCAGATTTCATCATATTAGTGAGTAAGGGCTTAGTCCATATCATGTTTGCATATATTGTTTTTAATGCATTATTTTCCATGATTTTATATTGACGGACACTTCTCATAGATCTTTTTTTTTAAGGATGTTCCACAGGTTCTCTGTAGGATTGAGGTCATGAGATGATGGTGGCCAAACCATGCACCATAGCAACCAAGGAGACCACTGTGTTTTTTGCAGCACGAGATGATGCATTTACTTGCATGAAAATTATTTTATTTTTGGAAGGCACAATTTTTCTTTTTATGCCATGGCAACATGCCAAGTTACGAACTTAAAGGGTTTCTGTCACCCCACAAAACTCTTTTTTTTTTTTTTGGATAGTTAGATTCCTCATAGCGCGATATAGGAGAATATAATAGTCTTACTTACTTTCATGCGGCCGATTCTTTATAAAACGAAGTTTTATAATATGTAAATGAGGGCTCTACCAGCAAGTAGGGCGTCTACTTGCTGGTAGCCGCAGCAGAAAACCGCCCCCTCGCCGTGTTGATTGACAGGGCCAGCCGTGATCTCCTCCTCCGGCCGGCCCTGTCAGTAGTTCAAAAATCGCGCGCCTCTGGTCATTCGGCGCAGGCGCTCTGAGATGAGGAGGCTCGTCTCCTCAGCACTCCCTCAGTGCGCCTGCGCCGATGACGTCTTCTCTTTCGGTGATGTCATCGGCGCAGGCGCACTGAGGGAGTGCTGAGGAGACGAGCCTCCTCATCTCAGAGCGCCTGCGCCGAATGACCAGAGGCGCGCGATTTTTTAATTACTGACAGGGCCGGCCGGAGGAGGAGATCACGGCTGGCCCTGTAAATCAACACGGCGAGGGGGCGGTTTTCTGCTGCGGCTACCAGCAAGTAGACGCCCTACTTGCTGGTAGAGCCCTCATTTACATATTATAAAACTTCGTTTTATAAAGAATCGGCCGCATGAAAGTAAGTAAGACTATTATATTCCCCTATATCGCGCTATGAGGAATCTAACTATCCAAAAAAAAAAAAAAGAGTTTTGTGGAGTGACAGAAACCCTTTAATATATAACCCAGAGTTCATTTTGACACAATCCTGGACCCTACCTTTTCACTTGGCAAATTCCAGCCCAAATCATCACTCCGCCATTCCCTTGCTGACGTTGCAGTCCTGTAGGAACAGGGTGGCCGTTCACTAGCCCATCAAGATCATACAACATTTATCGGGGAATATAACCATTTGAAAATTGCATTTCTGAGCCCACTGCAAACGCTTCTCTGTGAGCTTTGTTTAGGGGTGGCCTGCGGAGGATCCTTCATCAATAGGTTTGTGACATTTTGGAGACACCAGCAGCTTTATGACATTAATGGCTGTGTGTTGAGTTATTTTGAGGGCACAACACATTTACACTGTTAATTTCTGTGTACACTGTGTAATTTCTTCAGTGTTGTCCCATGAAAAGATATAAAATATTTACAAAAATGTGAGGGGTGTACTAACTTTTGTGAAATAGTTTATCAGTTGTTTTCATGCCTTTGCAAAACACTGTACTATTTCACTCAACATTCAGAATGGTCATTCTTGCTCCCCATATTACATGAGAACTATGACTTATTTAATAATGTGGAACACGCTCTTTAAATAACTTTCCCTTTAACCAAGATCACCTCGCAATCTAATTAACAAAGCTAAGATTGATAGCAGACATCTAAAAAGATGAGAAATAAAACAAAACTAATGCTAATTTTACAGAAATTGTATTAATATTTCACTTGCATAATAATTTTGCACAGTTGTAGTCATGTATATTCTCCCTCTAATTCTTTTTCTTGCAATAGTCAGCTGCATCTACCATCCCTTGAACACAGTAAATAGTGCATAAGAACATGTTGTGAGACCATCATCAGATAATCAATGAAAGTTCTGGCTTGCTTGATGGCATCATGGAAAATCCAATTCTGACAAAAAACGTACATGAATATCTTCTCATCCACCCATCTTCTCTGTATACACAAGAAGAGCCTCCCCAAGAACACACGTCAGGAAACTGTGAAAGAAAACAAAAAAATTGAATAAAACATCCCCTTCAGAGAACTGGCCCTCTCCTGGATCTCCTCATACCTCACCAACAGAACCTTCAGCATTTCCCATTCATACACCACCTCCTTATCATGCCCTCTCTCTGCTAGTGTCTCTCTAGGCTCTGTCCTGGGTCACCTATCTTTCTCCATTTATAAATTCGGTCTGTGACAGCTCATAGAGTCCCATGGCTTCCAACAACAACTGTATGCTGATGACACGCAAATCTCTCTGGCCCAGATGTCACTTCCCTTCTATCTAGAATCCAGTCGTGTCTATCAGCTATATCTTCTTTCTTCTCCTCCTGCTTCTTAAAACTCAACATGGAGAAAACAGAATTAATCTTTTCCCCTGGTCACTCAGCCCCCAGAACTATGCTCTCTCCAGTTTCACATGGTCCGCTGTCTGGACATAACATTTGACTCTGCTGTGTCCTTCAAGTCACACATCCAAACTCTTACACCACCTGCCTCTTTCGACTCAAGAATATCGCTTGTATTCGCTCCTTCCTTACCAGAGACAGCTAAAATGCTAGTGCATGCCTTCGTCATTTGCCACCTGGACTACTGCAACCTCATCCTCTTTGGCCTCCTATCTAACACTCTTGCACCCCTCCAATCTATCCTCAACTCTGCTGTCTGGTTAATCCAACTCTCCACTAGTTTCTCCTCTACCAATCCATTTACTGGCTCCGCAATGCCCAGCAAATTCAGTTCAAAATACTAACAACTACGTATAAGGCCATCCAAAATCTGTCCCCCGCTTACATCTTTGACCTGCTTTCCATATACTGTAATGCTCTTCTTTGGTCTGTTCCTCACACAATCGTCTACAAGATTACTCACGTCCATCTCCACTTCTATGAAACTCACTACACCAGCACAGACTCTCCCCCAATATCCAAAACTTCAAAAGCAACCTACTGTAGAAAGCCTACCACCTGAAATAAGTATGCTACCACTGCACAGCCAGATGAGCAGCTTTTACCCTCATCTATTGTGTCTTCCCCTTTCTTCTGTAGATTGTAAGCTCTTGCGGGCAGGGTCCTCTCCACACTGTATCAGTCTGTTAATAGTTTCATGGTTATTGTATTTGTGTTTTTACATTATGAGTAACCCCTCTTAGATGTACATCACCATTGAACTACTGACACTTTCAAATAAATATTAAAAAAAGAATTTGTTAATCTCTTAACCCCTTAGTGACCACCCATACGTGTTTTTACTGACGTAAACAAAGGGGGTTTTAGCTAAACGGCTGGCTTTAATCAATCATTACATGTACTTAAAATGGTGTATTAAAAACTATAACTTGTCCTGCAAAAAATAAGACCTCCTACAAGTAAATTTATGAAAAAACTAAAAAGTTCTAGCTCTTGGAATGCAATTTTTAAAAAATGTGCTTGGTCACTAAGGGGTTAAACAACTGACCATCATAAGTAGGAAACATCTCCACAGACTTTTTAAGTAAAGAGAAAATATTTTTCTATCATTACAGTATAGAAAGAACCCTAGAGGGTACACATTGGATTACTCATTCAACATCTTATGTAGACAAAAGTTTAATATGATCCCCCAATAGATCCACACAGGAGTTCAGCTGTCTGTGAGGTTCTTGACCAGCAGTTGTCACGTGCTGCCCATAAACTTGCACATGAAATACACACATGAACACTCTCGCAATCTCTGAAACACTGGGAACTCGGTAAGTGTTGCTTTGGAAGTGGCCACTTTACCATAATATATTATCGGAAAAATAGAGTACATTGTAGTAAAGTATTTTTTTGTTATACAATCTTTAAGAAGGTGTTGTACACAGTTTGTGTATCTCCCCATGTCTGGCGAGTACTCAGAAAATGGGACACCAGAGGAAAGCTACAAATACACACTATGGTAACCAATGTCACATTAGTGCCCTAGTGTTTTGGCATTAACTGCATAATAGGCACTGTGCATACCATGAAGAATAATGACAATGCAGGTTTAATGATCTAAAAGTACAGTATTTCATGGACTTTTTGTTTGTACTCATACCCTTAGGCCCCTTTTACACGGGCGAGTATTCCGCGCGGATGCGATGCGTGAGTTGAACGCATTGCACCCGCACTGAATCCTGACCCATTCATTTCTATGGGGCTGTGCACACGAGCGGTGATTTTCACGCATCACTTGTGTGTTGCGTGAAAATCGCAGCATGCTCCTCTTTGTGCGTTTTTCACGTAACGCAGGCCCCATAGAAATGAATGGGGTCGCGTGAAAATCGCAAGCATCCGCAAGCAAGTGCCGATGTGGTGCGATTTTCACGCACGGTTGCTAGGAGACGATCGGGATGGGGACCCGATCATTATTATTTCCCCTTATAACATGGTTATAAGGGAAAATAATAGCATTCAGGATACAGAATGCTAAGTAAAATAGGGCTGGAGGGGTTAAAAAAAAATAAAAATAAAAAATTAACTCACCTTAATTCACTTGTTCGTGCAGCCGGCATCTCTTCTGTCTTTAACTGTGAGCAATAGGACCTTTGATGATGTCACTACGCTCATCACATGATCCATCACCATGGTGATGGATCATGTGATGGACCATGTGATGAACAACTAACCCAAAACTAAACTTCTGTAAAGAAGTTCGGGTCTGGGTACCACAGTCGGTTTTTTATCACTGAACATCGGAGCGCAATCACAGTCAAAACTGACTGCAATTGAGTTCCTACTCGTGCGGGTTTGCCGCAATGCACCCGGACCTAATCCGTACACGCCCGTGTGAAAGAGGCCTTAATGTTTGATGTTTGTCAGCTAGAACATGGCCAGTCTCCCTGTTTTGTATATAAAAAAAACAAGTAAAACCAAAATAAAAGCAATGTTCGAATTAAATCTTACTTTACCTATGAAAGAATAAAGCGCCTTACCATTAAATAATTGTAGATGTAATTTGGAGAGAGAGTAGTGTCTGGGCACTCAGCCCTTCACAGCATGTGAACCTCTTGTACATTTTCATTTTTAATGCTTCACTGCCACTTACATAAAACTAATCATGATGAGAGTTCTTGTAAAGTGTTTAGGTTCTCTTCTGAAGACCAATACGAAACGGTAATCCATAATCCCAGGTCAATGGGGGACATTCTGCCAATAAACAATTTGCGCACATGGCCTTGAATAATAGTTACATGTGCCTTTTTTTTTTTTTTTTTTTTTTTTTTAAAGGGGTTGTCCTTTAAAAAATATTTTACAGTTTTCAAGCCAGCACCTGGATCTGAATTATTTTGAAATTGCATGTAGTTAGAAATTTAGTATAGCCACCGAGTTAGTCATTGAACTCTATCAGTATAGCACCACCTGCTGTCTAATTTCTGTGTCCATCTCACCGACATGGATGGACATGCTCAGTTCCATCACTCAGCTGTCATTAGGAAGGACATGCCTCTGAAAAGTACACTCTGAGCTGCCAGCTTGAAATAAATCTAGCAAAGCGATTATTGAGGAGACTGGGGAGATTTAATCCCTTGAGTGTAAGTAAATAATTGTCATTTACCCCTTTTAGACAATTTTTGCATACCTGAATACAATAGGATCACATGGCCCTTTAAACACAAACTCTATACAACATTAGTCCAATAGCGGTGCATTCTGGAACAGCTCCATGTCAGGTCTATGAAATTGGTTTTAACAATTTTAATCTTGAAAAGGTCTTTAAAAGTTTTGGAGTTTTCCATCCATACTGCAAATTATTTTGTACAAAATGGACAACAGACCCTTTTTTGGGTTATTAGTATTCAAAATATCCAACCAAGGTTGCTCCACCTTTTAATCTGTAAGTTCTTCACATATGACATCACCACTGAAAATAATAACTCTTGGCTGCCTAACTGTAACTCTTCCATCAGCTTCACAAGAGACTTCAAATTTGCTCCCTTAAAGGGAGTCTTTCACCTATACTGACCGTTATAGAACACTAATCAGCATTATAGTCCCCATATTGGAATGCTACTTACTGTTTAGCTGTCCATCGCTTATTTTCTTCAAAAAACACTTTTATTCAATATGCAAATTAGGTCTGAAGGTGCCCAGGGGCGGCATTCAAGCGGCCGGTGCCCAGGCCCCTCGTCGCTATTCATCTGAAACCCCTCCCCTTTCACCACTCTGGCCCGCCCTAGGTTCTTCTGATTACCTCCTCCCTCCAGTGTGAAATCCCACACCTGCGCTGTGCATCCGAATCACCGCTCTAGCCGGCGTAATTAAGCAGCGTAAGTCAAGACACGTTATTATGACCTCTTCGTACTTTCAGCATCAGCAGCGCACAGCTCATGAAGAAAGTTGTGAGGTGGCTTGGTTGGTATATAAGGTGTGTGATAGGCTGTCTGCACAGATATCCCTCGTTGCCGTCATGGATAAAAAGACTATTAGCTTGCAGGCCAAGGGTGGCAGTATTTCTGAGACAGCACAGTTTGTGAACTGTTCACGTGCTGCTGTGGTGAAAGTGTACTTGTGGTCCACTGCAGGCATCCTCCATTATATGCATTTTTGCTGGGGATTGCCATTAGCAGCGGACCACAAGTGCAGGATCTGCCCCCCGGTATAGATGCACCACTGCATATGGGGTTGAGCATTTCCTGCTTTTTAATACCACGCCAATTTGTAGTTTGTATTTTGAATTTTTTGGAGGTGTAGAAACTCCTAGTCTGAATGTGCCTTTATTTCCATCCACAGGCAGCACTCTGGTGCACATGTGAGGCCCGGGCTATATCAGCCAGTCTTGGGTGGGGCTCAGAGCTCTCTGCCTCCTCCCATTGTTTGCATGGTCACATGCTGGAGGTTACTGGGAGATTGCTTTGAGTCGGACCTTGCGCTCCTGTAATTCGCCCACTGGCTCCTGGTATTGCCCACATGGCCCAGGTAGGTTTAGCGTTAGGTCCCGAGCTACTTGAGAAACCTTGGCGCGGTGCTCGGGCTCAGACATGTCCTCACGTAGGACATGTTGGCTAATCTCTCAATTTTAACACCAGTTTGAGGGCTTAGTAAGACTGCAGAGTGCACCTGTCTTTGTTTTTGTTATATTATATAGAAAGTGTATCGTCAGTGGACAAATGGCACCATTGCGAATAAATGACATGGAAACTGTGGAGCACCATGTGCCACTGATGTCAGGTGTGAATGTCGGATACGAAGGTGTGCAAGGGCAAAACGACATACTACAGTGGAGCAGCTCACAGTCAAGATGAACCAGGGGACTACTAGATGTGCGTCTGAAACAGTTCAGCAAACCCTACTCATTATGGGGCTCCATTAGGGGCAGACAGATAGTCACTGCATCTCTGCTAATGAAGCTGCATTGGCAGAAAAGGCTTCAATTTTTGCAGCAGTATCAGAATTGGACCTCCCCTGATTGGCAAAGGTTTGCCTTCTCTGATGAGTAACATTTTCTGCTTCATTGAGCGGATGGACATTGACGAAACAGACTAGAAACATCAGAACAAACACCCTGTAACCATTGTTGGAAGAACACAAGCTGTTGAGGGCAGCATTATGGTCTAGGGCAGGCATGCTCAACCTGCGGCCCTCCAGCTGTTGTAAAACTACAATTCCCAGCATGCCTGAA
Source organism: Bufo bufo (assembly GCF_905171765.1). Classification (NCBI taxonomy): domain Eukaryota; kingdom Metazoa; phylum Chordata; class Amphibia; order Anura; family Bufonidae; genus Bufo; species Bufo bufo. Next base: position 158,318,877 of record NC_053393.1, on the reverse strand, counting down.
CAGTCTACAGCTATCAGCCTACAGCAGGGCATTGTGGGAGTTGTAGTTTTCCAACAGCTGGAGGGCCGTAGGTTGAGCATGCCTGGTCTAGGGAATGTTTTTGTGGCTTTCTGTGGGCCCACTCATTCATGTGCAAAGCACTCCCAACTGGTTTGGGCAAAAATCCATCCTTCTTCCCTGGGGCACATGGGATCTTACAGCAAGACAATGTGACATGTCACATAGCATGACCAAGACTTCCTGGCACCCTAATTCCACACACTTAAACCCAATGGATCATCTGTGGGACCACCTAGATTATCATGTTTGCTCTGTGGATCCTCCTCCATGCATACTCCAGCAGCTGTGGGATATTCTGCAGTCAGAATGGCTCCTGATACCTGTGACAACCTACCAGGACCTTATTGAGTCACTCCTAGCCTGTCTAGCTGCTGTCCATAATAAGGTGACTTGACTGTGTGTGTGTGTGTATGTATGTATGCATGCATGTGTTTGTGTATATATGTGTGTGTGTGTATATATACATATATATATATATATATATATATATATACACACACACATACATACATATACACTGTACACAGTGCTCAGCATAAATGAGTACACCTGAAAAGATTTGTCAGAAAACCTTTAATTTCCTTTCAGAATCAACATTTTTTATGGGATACCTACTAAAAAATACTCCCACAAATGTGGGCCATTGTTTGCAAATAAGATTTTTTAATTTGCAGACACAAAACTAATTATCCTAACAAATTCATTCATCCATGTTGCGAAAATTAGTACACCCCAATGAAAGTTTTAGAAGCAAAGTTAACGTTTAGACAACAAAACTCTAATTAAGGGCTGTATTAGACCAACACATTATCTGACAGATTTTCTTACCAATCATTGGTCAGATGGGTGTTTACACACACAGATCTTTTGTTATACACACCAACCATTGGTCTGATTGGACAGAAATTGGTCAGATAATCTGTTGGTGTAATACAGCCCTAAAAAGAATTTAACCAGGTGAGTCTAATTATTCATAAGACAAGTGTCCAGCAGACAGTTCATTATAACAGAGCGCTACTTAACAATGAAAATCCCTTCCCATTTCAGCAATGGCATCACAAGAGAAATAAAATAATTTCTTTACACAAGAAAGGTGGGGGCTACAAGAATATCAGCAAAGCTTTACTTATCAGTCGGAATACTGTAGCAAAAGTAATACAAAATTTAAAAAAAGATGGAACTGCAACCATCTCACAAGAGCCGTCCAGGCCATGCACGGAAGTTAACACCTAAATAGGAGCGTCTTCTGATGAGAAGGGCTGAAGAAAATCTCCAAGCAAGTTCACTGCATTTTGCCAAAGAAACTGGGATAAAGGTTTCATGTGACACAATATGGCATATACTTCAGAGGAATGGCATGCATGGGTATCTCCCATAAAGGAAGCCTCTCCTAAAGCCCATGCACAAAAAAAGCCCGGCTACAATTTGCTGAAAAAGATGAAGACTACTGGGACTCTATATTCTCGAGTGATGACATCACGATAAATGTTTTTGGAACTGATGGCTTCAAAACTGTATGGTGTTGCAAAGGTGAGGAGTACAAAGAAAAACACATGATGCCTAAAGTCAAACATGGTGGTGGCAGTGTCTCTATGTGGGGCTGCATGAGTGCTGCTGATATCAGGGAGCTGCATTTCATTGATGGTATCATGAATTCAGATGGTTATCGTGCACTTTTCCAACATTACATCTAGGTCCACTGTTGTATTTCTTAAGAAGAGCATGGTGAAAATGATTCAGTAGGTCTCCTGATCTGAACCCAATCGAAAAACTGTGGGGAATTCTAAAGAGTCAAGTTGAGCATCACTCTCCATCCATCATCCAGGCTCTAAAAGAGATTGTTCTTGAAGAATGGAAAAAGATAGATGTTGCGATGTGTCACCAACTTGTTCATTCCATGCCTAGAAAACTTGGTGCTGTCCTTAAAAATCATGGCGGTCATACAAAATACTAGATGTAGTAGTTTTTGTTGTGGAGTGTATTTATTTGTGCATCAACTAATTCAGGGGCAGACTGACAACTTAAAGTGTTCCTGGAAAAGAAAAAGTGGCCCATCCAAATTGAAAGAAGGTGGGAGCAAGACAAGTAGGCGTGCTCGGCTATATCATATGCAATGCGGGCCACAGGTGGGGTGAACGGCGGAGTAGAAAGCCATAAGGCACATAAGTACCTGATGCTCCCAATAATGTTGAAAGCGTCAGATTGTTACATACCTGGCAGCCTAAGGAAGACTCTAGTGGCCTCTTGGGCATCGGCTGACTAGGAAATTTCCCTGTCGGGTCTATGACCAGTCCGTCCTTGAGCTAATTTGAATAAAACTGAAGATCTTGAAATCTTAGTTATATTATTAACCTTACTTTTTAGCTCACCTGATCTGCTGTTAAAAAGTCTCCCACTGGCTGACCAAAGACTATGTAAACAGCACTCCTCAGCACCAGCCCAGTATATGGCGGCACTAGCGTGGTTTACTCATATGTATCCTTTTCTGGGCAGGTACTGGACAGTAGCTGAATTGGGCCAGCTCCTGCACAGAAGAGGATGCAGCTGTGGACAACTGACATGGTGTAAAAGTCTGCACCGAAGGTCAACTTCCACACTGTATACATGAGATTTTGAAATCTTTACTACTTAGCTGGTATTGCATTACGCTGTGGTTTTTATGGACAAAAATCCACAAGGTTTGGATATACTCTTAGGGGGAGGTTACTGAATACAGTTTGATTAAGGAGCTCAATGTATAGTCAGTATGCAGAAAGCCCCTAAGCTCCCCCTAGTGGTCTCTGCAGGTGGGCAGTCAGACTTTAAAAGGGTTGTCTCATCTGAGACAATGGGGGCATAACGCTAGGATATGTCCCCATTGTCTGACAGGTGGAGGTCTCATTGCTGGGATCTGTATCCATCTCTAAAACAGAGTCCCGAACGTGGTGGAGGGCACACTGCACATGCGCAGCCACCCTCTATTCATTTCTATGGGGCTGTCACTAGCTCGGCTATTTCCGTCAGGCCCATAGAAGTGAATGGGGAGCGGTGGCCGGTCATGCGCGGTGCACTACTATTCACTTCTATGGAGAAGGCGCTTGGTGGTGGCCGGACTGGAGTCCTCCAGCCACCACTTTGGCCGACTCCTTACCGACAATTGGGGCATTTCATAGCGATGTGCCCCCATTGTCTCAGATGAGAAACCCTTTTAAGAGAACTGGACGTCATATTTGAACAATGTAGTTCTGACCACTATAAAGTTATTTTAAAAAGAGATAATGAAATGAATATTCATCTTTGAACAATAATTCTAGTGCATTTGCTGCAAATTCAAGCTAAGAAACTAAATAATGTGTGAAAAGCTGAAAGAAATCAGCTTTGCCGTTCAAGAGCTCACCATACTTTGCAGTTCAAGAGCTCTACATACTATGTGTGACCTTTGTAACGTTTTCCTTCCTTCATTGAGCTTCATGCCTGGGAAACATGCCAAGTTACAAGTCATGTAGATTGGAGCAGATCAGAGCAGCAGGATTGTACAGCTCCATGACACAAGCGAGAAAACACATCAGACTAATGGGGTCCGCAGAATACAAGATGAACATTTTTACATTGATCCACCGGCTTTAACCTACACTGGCCGTGCCACATATGGAAAATTTAACAGTTTGGCTGCCAGCAATGAAATGTATTAATAGAATAATAAGCAGCACTACAACTCCCCACATGGAGAAAAGGCCATTAAAAAGGGTAATGGTGCTCGCAGATGGGGATCCTGGCCATGGGTCCCAGAGTAACGTAGACAAAATAAAGAAATCCGCAGCACTCTTCCAGTGGTGAAAAAATCCAGTCTTTAATGAACCAGCAGCAAGATGATGCGACGTTTCAACCGTCTCCGGTCTTGAATCATTGCTTGACAAAGACCGGAGACGGTCGAAACGTCCCATCATCTTGCTGCTGGTTCATTAAAGACTGTATTTTTTCCCCACTGGAAGAGTGCTGCGGATTTCTTTATTTTGTCTAAGCAATGAAATGTATGTCACATAACTCTCAAGATTCTTCCATAACTAAAAAATTTTCTATCTGAAAGCAGTCCTTTAAATTACCCATTCTTTGGACAAAGCCTTACTGCTGCCACCTCACCCACTGGTCAATGAAGTAATTTTTTAGCACTAGATTGTGTTCACATTTTGCATTGTTGGTGCAGCTTTTGCATGTAGTTTATGTAGCAGAATTGTATATCCTTTTCAAGTACGGGAAAGTCCTTACAACTCCCATGAACTCCAGTCATGAGGATTGTATAGCAGACACTCTGCTCATTCTTGATTTCCTAACACTGGCACTTAAGGCACTGCAGTTTCTCAATGCTATTCATTTGTGTTCCATTTTTTGTACATGGCACAAACAGACCATGTGTCCCCACGTACAAGTTCCCTAAGGGACCTAAAAATGACAGTAAAAAAAAAGAAAAATGTAAAAAAAAAAAATTAAAATGAGAAAAAAAAAAAACACAAAAATATTTAAAATTGAAAATCACCCTCTCTTTCCCAATTTTACATATAAAAAAACAACACAAAATAAACATAACAGGTATCACCACGTCCAAAAAGGTCCGAACTAGGGTTGTTGCGGGTATCGAAATTTCGATCCCCAATCGATACTTTTGTCCCGGTATCGATACGATACCCGGATTTCCATTTTTTCGATACTGGGCTGCGCTTCTGTGCAGTCTAGTATCTCTTAACATGAGCGCGCTGCTATCAGCGCGCTCATGTTCCCTCAGCAGCACAGGGGAGAAGGAAGCTGTCCTCCCTCCCCCTGTGCTGGCGCTGCCACCAATGAGAAGAAAGGGGCGGGCGCACTGCGCCACCAATGATAGTACTTTTCCTACACAGAGCGGCGCCCAGCGATGTCCCAGCACTTACCATTATTCCTGGGCGGCGCTCCGTTCACCCGCTGTGCCCTATTACTGTCTCCTCTCCTGCTCCATATGCTAATTACTATCGAAGCAATGGAGAGGAGACATCAGCTTCTCTAGTGGGCGTTCCTTCTCCCTGCACTGCGCTGCGATTGGACAGCGCTACAGCCAGGGAGAAGGAATGCCCACTAGAGAAGCTGATGTCTCCTCCCCATTGCTCCGATAGTAATTAGCATATGAAGCAGGAGAGGAGACAGTAATGGGGCACTGCGGACGAACGGAGCGGCGCCCAGGTCTAATAGTAAGTGCTGGGACATCGCTGGGCGCCGCTCTGTGTAGCCTAATACTTAAAGTCTGGACCCAGGAAAAGTAGACTTTAACACATAATACAGGAGGCGGGTGCCGGCAGCAGAATAGCATTGCCGGCACCCTGCCCCTGACTGGGAGCTGCAATCAGTGGCAGTTAACCCCTCAGGTGTGGCAGCTGAGGGGTTAACTGCCGCAGATCTGCCAGTACTCGCCTCCTGCATTAAGGGGTAATTATCACTGGTGGCGCAGTGCACCCTCCTCCCCCCCCTCAACCCCCCACCCCATTAAAATCATTGGTGGCACAGTGCGCCGGCCCCTCTCAACCCCCCCAGTTTTAAAATCATTGGTGGCAGTGGCCACAGGGTCCCCTCCCCCTCATTGGTGGTGCAGTGGCAGCTTCTGATCGGAGGCCCAGCTGTGTAATCCTGGGGCTCTGATCGGTTACCATGGCAGCCAGGATGCTACTGAAGCCCTGGCTGCCATGGTAACATCCCTGATGTTGTGTGCACAGAGCAGCAGGGACAGTGTGAAGTGCAAAATAATGAGTCCCAAATATTCATGAGCCCCTGGCTGTACCCGCCAACCTGCTGCTGATTTATATCGTAAAAAAAAAACTGTCAGAGGCAGGTGGGTGGGAGAGCTGCGAACTCGTGACCATGGGGACTCATTGGCATGTGCTGGAGCGGTTAGAACCTAGCAGCATAAAACTGCTAAGAGTTAATAGGACACATGCGCAATACTCACTGGGCATCAGACGGATGCCTTGGCACAGGTCCTATCCAGTGTCAGACCCAGCGGCTGAGTATGCCTGCCCGTCTCTTCAGGTTTGTGCATATGGACGCTTTCTAGTGCTATAACTGGAGGCACACTTTAGGTCTCACATTTCCAGCGGGTGAGGTCTGCTCTCAATTTGCTGTATGCTTTGGGCTTTGTTATTTTAGGTCGAATCTGTGACTATTTTTGTCTGTGGTTGTAGTGTTGTTTCTAGAAAGAGAACATTTTATTATCAGGGCTGTCTGCTCTATGCTAACAGCACCACAATGCTTGTTCCTAAATATGTTACCAATCTATTTGATGAGACTGGAACCCGATATTTGTCTTCATCTCAATTCTTTTGGTTTTAGTGCTTTTTCTGTTTTGTTTTTAATCTAACAGACTTTTTCACATTGACTAGGATGTGCGAGATGATTTGTGGCGATTCTGTTACACGGAGGGAGAAGAAAAGTACATCAGTCACCCGTCATCACCAACTAAAGGAATCTTTATGAAGTCAAGAGGGAAAAACAAAGTGTCATCTTAGCGTGTGCCAGTATTGGGTTGTAATTAACTTCCTGACATGAAAACAAAGCCCCTTTCTGACACTTCCAAACAACTCTTTGAAATTAAAGAATTGTGTAGACTGCCAAGTACAGCAGACAAGTTGTCTGTCTTCCATCTCAGAGACATTACTGACAAGGAGTATACAAAAGGCAGCCTTTAGAGGAATGAAAGCAACTATGAGAAATGCTTTTAAGATAAAATAACTAAGTGTCAGTACTTCACTGATGACACAAGTCCCCCATTATTACGGACAGAATTATTGGGTCCAGCAGGCTGAATAAGTTGGGCCACTGCTTAAGGCACCTTCACACGTGGCTGAAAATCCGCGACTGAAAATCAGTTCCATTCATTTGAATAGGGCAGAAAGCACATGGATTTCTGCAAGCTTAAAAACTAATTTTAAACTGGTTTTCCAGTTGGCATCATCATTTAAAATGATCATTTATGAAGGTAGCTGTCATTTTGTAATGTATTTTTTACCTTTTCTTATTGCCCTTCTGGTTTGGGCTGTCACATGACCATGTCCATGCAGCTCTTTCTTATTTCCTGTGATGTTATATAGGGGCAGTGATAGGGGAGTGTCTGTGTAACTAGCTGGGTGGGAGGAGCTATAAACTAGCTGGTCGTTGTTAGAGGCGGAGCTGGAGCTGTGGCACAGAAAGGAGAAGTGCATCATGGGTTTGGTTGGATGCAGCAACAGGAAGTGCTACATACAGGATGGAAACAAACCAGAGGGATTTGTTTCATGGTAAAAGAACAGTCCAAATTGGAAGGGGGGGGGGGCGAGAAACATAAGGAAGATGTACATGTGGTAAGCATGGGCATATCTGTTAAATGCCATATCATCACATTGCAGGGGTTAATAGAAAACGCCAAATCGTTCATTTAAAAAGGTACATCCGTTACAGCAATGCAACGATTTGGCAGTAAAAATCACTTCTGTCAAGTGCACTTGACAAAGCCGGTTTTTACTGTCTGCCAAAACACTGCATTGCTGTAATGGATGTACCTTTTTGAATAAACGGATTGGAGTTTTCTATTAACCCCTGCAATGCTGTAGCCTGTTTACTTTGGATACATTTCCGGATTGTTGCTCTGGTGACCAGATGCACATTGGGTGAAGGGACAGTTTGCTGACCCCTATACGTGCTGGATGCTGTAATCCTGGAAACCCCCTTTTAAGCTATGAATATTGATCTCCGTTCTCTGCATTAGCAGGAGGCGCTTGATTATTCCAGTGTGAAGGGTTCTCTAGAAGGTCCTGGCAATGTCTGGAGGTTCCCTCCTTATACAAACAGAAATATAATTGCCAATTTCTTAGACCCACTAAAATGTACACAACAGATACAGTTTCCTTACCATATAGCCAGAGGAACGTTCAAGGTTATTTCAAATACAAAAAGGGATAAAACCGCTGTAAGAACCTAAAACAACAGCAAAGAATAGAATGAAAATCTCATTGTCGAAAGTACGTTAATTAGCATTTTAATGTCCAACTATAAACCTGCACAGACAAATGGAGAACATTCTGGAGAAGTACCTGGAACAGTCACAATAAAAAAAAAAAAAAGATTGTATACCTTGAAATTTACCAGTTTTAAACCTCCTCTCACTTTATTTTGTGCAGGGCTGTGGAGTCGGTAGATAAATGGTCCGACTCCTCAGTTTTTGGTAACTCCGACTCCTCTGTATTTAATATGCAAATGTATTTTATAGTATAAAATACATTTGCATATTAAATACAGAGGAGTCGGAGTTACCAAAAACTGAGGAGTCGGACCATTTATCTACCGACTCCACAGCCCTGATTTTGTGGATTCTAGGTACCTTATGTATACACAGACAGGGGTCACTAGGACGGACCACCAGACTGATTGTCCCAGAATGAGCAGGAGTCCACAGGCAGAATCTATACAAAGTCTTGATCTAGTTTGCGCTGGAATGAGATGTGCCTGATTTATTAATAAGCGCAAGCCTGTTGTAAACCTTCAGTTTTTTTTCATGCACGTGAAAAACGCATCAAAACTGATTGCACCCGCGCGGAAAAAACTGAAACACTGAACGCAATTGAAGACAAAACTGACTGAACTTTCTTGCGAAATGGTGTGAGTTTCACTGAACGCACCCTGACACAATCCATATCGTTCGTGTGAAAGAGGCCCAAGTCATATATGGCGCATAGTGCAAATGTTTTTGGCACTCAACATGATTTATATCGAAAAATCTTGTTTTCTCTGAATGCATCTTTGCAAAAATAATTGCACTAGATGGATACAACAGTAAATACAATCATAACCTAACATTGTTCTAGGCATTTAGAGCAATCTCAGTCAGAGATAAACTCTGTTAAAAAAGAAAAATAACTTAGAATAATTATTCATAATAATAGTCTAAGATCTCCATACGCCATTGTCTTAACTACATGATCACAATGCCTGGACGGGCCTGAGCAGATTGGTCTCCTGTGTCCTTGCTTGACTTCCTGGCTGATGCCAGTTCACAAAGAAGGATCACAGGTTGAGGCCGGGCGAGATCATGTGCCTACTTGTTTTGAAAACACAATTAGAAAAGTTGGCAATCAGAATGCAGAGGGAGTGATTTGGCCTCTTGACTAAAAAAGGAAAGTTGCCAAAGAATTGTTCAGATGTTTCCACTAAAATATTTGCACAATGGTTGCTTGAACTGTTTAGGGAGGATCTAGAAAAACATCATTTATTTTTCTTTTTCTTCAAGAGATTCAATATTTTTACTTGTTAGTAGAAGCCTTAATAATTTCGCTATCTGCATTTTCATTTCCTGCCAAGGTGTAATACCACAAACCACTACCTAGTCCAAGAACAATAGAAAAAAGTGCATCTCTGGTCCTCTTGTATATAAAAAAAATAATAACCTTAAAATACCACCTTGTGAACATAGGCTCCATCGCCACTAACGTGGCTCAGGAAGGAATTTTTTCACCCTAAAGTGAGAAAAATTGGCTTCTACCTTACAGGGTTTTTTTTTTTGTTTCCTCTGGATCAACTTGCAAGATAACAGGCTGAACTCAATGGATGGATGTCTTTTTCCAGCCTTATAAACTATGTTACTATGTTATAATACACCGTTTTTGCAACCTCCATTGGCAGTTCCCCAGAGGCAAATGCAGCACTATAATTGCAATTAAAGCAATGAAAGCCTGACAGATCCTATTATAAGTCAACAGGGTCCATCAGGCTTTGTTGAGATCCATCATACAACAGACTCGTCATAGGATGTGGTATTTGTCACAAACAGAAGCTAAAACACAGATGTGAACATAGCCATACTTCACTAGGTTGCTATATTCCTAGTCTTGTGTATGTAGGATCCATTCAAGAAAGACAAGGATGATTACTTTGCCTGCAAAAGTGAAAGTAGACTTACATATACTAGCCCTTCAAAAATAAAAGTCTCAGATAGCTATTAAGAACTAATTAGGACTGGATCAAGAAATAAAGTATGTTGTATAAACTCACGGCTTCAAACCACAAATGTCTTTTTATACAGTGAGCAATGTTGGTTTCTTACGTTCTGCCAAGTTATGCGTAAACTCAAACGCTCAACAACTATATTATATAATTTACTGAAGTCTATACCAAAAAAAATGAATGGAAAAGGGACATCTGCAAACATACTGGAAAGAAACATCTTTGTAGTCTCACTAGATGTAAAAGATCTACAAATTCGGAACAATGCCAGCAGCAAAAATGTAATTCATTTTCAAGTCCAGATAGCAAAAAGAAGATAAAGCAAATACCAGCTGGTGACTATGTTTAGTTCATGCACATTCAGCATAAAGAGCAATTAACAGTACCCAAGGGATGAATAAAGTCTATAAGCAAAAAGAGATCCAGTCCCTAAACTACTGACACAGTTTAATAAAACTAGATTGCAGACAGGATAACGGTTAAGGGATTTGTGACAGAGATTTAAGGAGGAAAAAAAACTACTAATACAAATGTTTTCTAAGAAGGTCAAGATGTGTCTGCTCAATCTATTAGAGGAACATTAAGCTCAGAAATGAATTATACCAGTGAACAGGAGATACCTTTACCCCTACTTTTTGTCAGTCTACGTGGTTTTCAGAATGTTTTTGAAACAAGCAGTCTTGGGCTAATTTCTTCTTGATCTCTTCCATTTTCAGCAGGTAAACTGCTAGGAAGGTTCCCTTATCAGCTTCCATATGTTGCCCTGATTTCAGCTGTCACTTCTGTGATGGCATTCAGTAGATTTGTACTGACCTGCTAACATCTGCAGCGCTTGACAGCACTGTGAAGGAGATGAGTCCGAGGAAGCATCCTGGCCCCCCCCCCCCCCTTTACCAGGTCAATACTCTACTACTGAATGCCATCAGGGGAGTGACAGACTGCTGAAATCAGTGGGTCTGTCGCTACACTATGCTGTCCTTAGTAAGGGTGGTGTATGTGAGCCGATAGGATCTCTTTAACAACCTTTGTGGGCTGGTGGAGGATCCTGATGCAGACAGTTGTCTTACAGCCAAACACAGAATTGTGAGGAGGAGAGGGTATAGGTTCTCTCTTGGGTCATATATAGACATTCTTTACATGTTTTTCAGTTGTAATTGCAATTTCAGACAACATGGCTGTCACTGCGCAGTGTGGTAAATACACTCCACACTGAACACAGAAGGGAAGGGAAAAAGTATTAAGCCTGGAACCTAGGGAAAGGGAGTATGAACAGACCTTGGCGGTAGGAATGTTCATACGCAGGAAACTAAGCCCTAACTAACCCTAACAGGGCCCTGCAGATAGGTTCAGGACACAGATGGCCTATTCCTTCCAAGATGAAGGAATAGGAGACCCCCTCAGGCCTAATATCAGTAGGTAGGGAAAAACAACAAACAAGATAAACTTAACTTCCAGAAGTATGCGGACGAGCAGGAACTCAGAGAGAACCAACACCAGGACTTCCACAAACAAGGATCTATCAACCGCATAGCATGATGAGTGAGGCCGGACTAAATAGAGGAGAAGGAATGACCACTTAAGCTACACCTGAGACAAGAGGTGTGGTCATCCCCAGCAACAACACAGAAAGGTTAAACCAAAGGGGCTGTCAATCACGTGAAGCCAGTCTCCTCAATCTTCTAGTCCCTATCACAGGCGGGACCGTGACAATAGCATCAAAGAAATGAAGATGATTAAGTAAGGACTGCAGGGAAATTATTTTTTGTTTTAATAAATGTTCTTAGCTGGTACATTTTGACTTAAAGGAACACAGCAATTAGTGTTATCTATCTGCACACAAATTGGCAAAAAAATAAATAAATAATGCACCAAGGAATTGTTGGAGTGAAAAGAAACTTTCTATGTGTGAATGTAAAGATGATGCATGCGATTAAAATATTAGAGTGAAAGCATACATTTATTGATGAAAACGGTACAATTGAAAGGAATTTCTATGATCCTGCTGAGCCGCCTCTAGCATGGATAAAAGATGAGATACGGTTAGGCATAGGGACATACAAGTTCTATATGGTATCCTGTGGTACCTTGGCCCGCAGATGTTGCAGCTGGGCCTGTAAATCCTGCACATTCATAGATTGCCAAAGCTGGAGTCCCTGTGGTCCCATAAATGCTGGAGTAACAATAAATCTGGTGACTGGGCAGGCCAAGGAAGTGTTATAATGTGTAGGACACATTCCTGGGAAATCCTTGCTGTATGTGAGCAAGCATTATCTTGCTGAGAAATGCCAGTTGGAAGCGCTGCCATGAGAGACAGCGCATTTTGGTTGCAGGATATCCAGCACATATTGCTGAGCTCTTAGTGTCCTTTGTATTATTATTAGGGATGACCGACTGTCCCCAGGTTATCACATCAGCAATTGGGACAGTATGTCGCTCCACAGCAAAGACATGATTGATGCAGCTGGCTGGCAATGACAGGAGATATAATGGGCACCATGACACCAAATGTTCTTCTGCTAAGTGCCTGGAAATGGTCTGGCTAGAGACAGGGGTGTGTAATGTAGATGCCACCTGTGTCTGGATTGTGGACAATGAGACTGAGGAGCTGTTCGTGCTTGTGGTCTGTCTGGGCCATCTGAAACCTGTTTGCCATGCGTGCATGCCCTCACATAACCACTGCTCCCAACATCTCCTAGCAGTTAGGTCAGAACAGCCTAGGTGATGGGCAATTTGTTGAAATAACCATTTGGCTTCTCACAGTCCAATGACGCGCCCCTTCTCGAGGTCTTTCAATTTAACATAATGTCTCAGTGTGCTGTAGAGGCAAGTGGCTAGCAGTGAACTATCTCTCACCAAGAGGTACACTACTCAAAAGTAGCCTCTGAAAGCCTTAGATGTTCCTGAATCTGGTTCTAGGGATAATGATATTACAGTGTAAAAACCTAACGTGCTATTTTCATATACCTAATAGCTTTTAATTGACAGAAGTGAAGATTTTTTACTGCTATACAACAGACTGCATCCCTTGCTTCACAAGCATAATTTAGGTCTGTTAGGCAGTACGAATAGCGCACTTTTCATTGTGGTTGCCATGGTCCGGCAGCAGCCGCAGCCGTGATTAGACACCACATGGGACACTAGACGTCGATTCTTGTCTCATTTACAAGCCTGAAATGTCTTACATCCGGTGAGCATAACCATTACCCTTGGGCATAAACCTTAAATCTTGGTGTGGTTTACACTATGGAGTGCCGCTGTCTATTTCTTTTAGGCAGGAGGATTAGAAAACTGCCTAAGAACTCTGCTTTTACTAGATACAGTACTATAGAAATACAGTGCATTAGGGTGGACTTTCGATGCCAGATGTATGCATTGACTGGCTGTGATTGCTACTTATGAAAAGCCTGGAACTTCATTATTAGGGTCCATTTACACGTCCGTAGTGTATTGTGGATCCGCAAATTGCCCCCCGCATCCATTCCTGCCCCATAGAGAATGAATGGGTCCGCACCCGCTCCGCAATTTGCGGAATGGATGCGGACCCATTCTACAGACGTGTGAATGGACCCCTAGAATGCAAACTCACAGCATTAGAAGTATCCTTTCAAGTGAAGCGTCCTGTCCAAAGTGTTGGAGGAATTTCCTAAGACGCTATTCCCTTTAGTACTCTCCCCTCAGGTATGGCTTCCTCAATGGGACGCTACAGATGCAGAGAGGGATTATTCGAAACGCAAATGCTTCTACTCATACCCTTTCCAATCTTCTCCCGTGTCTAACCAACAATAAAGTGCAAACTGTTCCCCGCACCTGTGTCAGAGGAAGATCGAAGAATGCACAGCCCCTTTTGGGATTTAAACTTTGCACACTTTTAGGGTTTGGCCACGTGTGGTGGATTTTCCACTGCAGATTTTGCAGCATTTCCACTGTGGAAATTCTGGTGCAGATTTGTAGTGGATTTTGCTGTGGATTAGCCACAATTTTCACCACACATATTGCACAGTGTGGTGGGTATCCTTAGCATAAATGGACATTTCTTACAATCTCATCGACTTTGCTGGTAAAGTAAAACGCTGTAGATCTGCCATGGTGAAAAATCTGCAGTGGATCTGTTCCATCTGGATGGTCCCTTATGGTTCGACCCCTAATTCAAGTCATGTAGTGCTCCGGAATAAATATAGCAGTGTGCTCCTAATTGGTTTTGCTTATTCTGCTTTTCTCAAGAGATCTCCTGAGAATTGAAATCCCAGAAGGTGCTGTGTAGTCCTCGGTCTTCGTCTACAACACAGGTGCAGGAACAATCGCATTTTACTACATGTGAATTTAAAGGGATTCTGTCACCAAGTTTTGGACTATAGAGATGCGGACATGCACAGCTAGATCGCCGCAATATACCGGTCCCATAGGGCTGTGTGCTTTTATTTTCTTTAAAAAAGGATTTTAGAGATATGTAAATTAGTCTTGTAGCTGCCCAAGGGGCTGTACGAACCTTCCTGGTGCCCAGCCATGCCCGCCTGTGAAGGAGCCCAGCACCGCCTGAGTCCGCCGAATCTCCTCCTTTCATCACCGATAGATTGCCGTAATCTCGCGATGCGCGAGCTCGCACATGCGCAGTGTCGGTATAGTGTTCCTTCCCTGTGCTGGCATTAGCCTCAGGGAAAGAACTGCGCATGCGCGAGATTACGGCAATCTATCAGTGATGAAAGGAGGAGATTCGGAGGACATAGGCGGTGCTGGGCTCCTTCACAGGCGGGCATGGCTGGGCACCAGGAAGGTTCGTACAGCCCCTTGGGCAGCTACAAGACTAATTTACATATCTCTAAAATCCTTTTTTAAAGAAAATAAAAGCACACAGCCCTATAGGACAGGTATATTGCGGAAATGCTAACGGCGATCTAGCCGTGCATGTCCGCATCTCTACAGCCCAAATCTTGGTGACAGAATCCCTTTAAGAAACTGAGAAAAATGTCCTCATCTCCCTCTACCAGCTTATTCCTCCTCATCCCTCACCTCTTCATAGACTTCAATGGGCTATGTTTGTCTCTCTCTCCCTCTCTTTACACCCCCTTCCCACTCCATTCTATACAGACTTCTATGTGAAGCATGCAATGAGCAAACTGTACAAAACCTCCAACTTAACCGAACCTGTAAAGGGAAGATTACTTACCTGCTCCATCTTCTCTCGGCCTGCGATGCTCCACTGGGCTTCCTAGAAGTAAATATCCGGTCTGACATCACCGCAGCCAATCACTGACTGTGGCAGAGACCAGATCCATTTGCATCACGTGACCATTTGTCATGACGTAAGGTGAGCCGGTCACCAATGTGGCCAGTGATTGGCTGTGGCAACATCAAACCAAATGTTTAGATCAAGGGAGCCCAGCGGAGCAGAGCAGGTCTGGAGGAGACCTTCCCTTTACAGGTCCGGTAAAGTGTGTGTGCGGGGGTGGAAGATTAGGGTTGCTAAAAAAAAAAAAAAAACTCATTCTTGCATAACCCCTTTAACCTGGAGTTATTTTACTTAGTGTTAGTTGCTTGGCTGCCTTTTAACACTCATTTCTTACAGAACATAACATAACCTGTTAAATTTAACAGGCAACCTTTTGTGGTATAGATTCGTAACTTTTTACTTAATACTGTATTTTTAGAGCCTTTCCAAGTTACCAATTTTTTAAAATTACTCTAAAAATTCAGACAATTTCCAAACCTTGTGTAAAAGGACGTCCGCGTCTGGTCCATATTATTTTTTTTTTTGGTTACTGTATGAAAATGTTACAGAATTGCTCCTGCTCCATCCTACAGTACTGGAACAGGTCAAAGTATTACAGGATCACATAGATGCAATAAACAAGACTGAATGGACTGGATGCTGTCATATACACGTTCTGTTAAATCTGTGCACAGAACTGCACATCATGTCCTTTCCTCTGCTTTTTACTTGGAGGGCATATATCATCACAGCTGAAGATTACTCAATATTATCTGTGAATTGGAGCGTAGTTTTGAAAAAAAACAAAAACACGCGTACACACATTGGCTGAGGAATGCCAGCTGTCTGGGTTCTCAGACAGGGAGTAAATACTTTTTTGGTCACGCAGCACAAGCGTCTCCAATAACTAACCAATACAGCAAAGGTTTGTGTGCAAGGAATAAAAAAAAGCCGCCCCAAGGACAGGGGAGAGTGATCATGGTTATGCTGAAACCTTACTCTGGGCTCGTCATGTTTTCACATACTGCACAACTTGATGCCGGATACATATTAGCAGCCAGAGCGGTTTTATGCAGACATCTGTATGAAAACGCAATAACGTTTAACCCTACAATGATTCTATTGTAAAAGAACCTATTGTGAACAAAAACTAGACAAGGGAGATGCATCTCTGAACAACTTGGGGCCATTATGGCCATGATAAGATGTATAGTATTTTCTAAAACCTAGAAATACATTTCTTCAAAACGGTCTTCAAGATTAGGGTCTATGCACAAGACGGCATGTTTCTTCAATGTGCTATCCTTTTTATTTCTATGGGGCCATACACACATCCACTTTTTTGTCTGCCGATTTGGCAGTGCAGGACCCATTCTTGTTAGTTTTTGCTAGGAATAGCCCTTTCTATTGATCAGAATGAGAACAATATGAAATGCACATGGAAGCCATCTGTATCCAAAACACTGACATGACCATGTGCATGTGGTCTTCGAGTGGGATCCTGAACTCTTTATTATTCTGACCACCTCTGCTCTTCAGTTATCTGGTTATGAATATGATGTTACTGATGCACATTTCATTTAAAGGAACACTCTAGGAAAAACGGTTACAAGTGCCGGGACTTGGAAACAAAGAACACCATAAACAGAAAGTATGCACAATATTACATTTTTCCTGGAGTGTCTCTTTAAAGTGAATCATTACTTGGGCAACTTACCCACCCAAAACTCCATAAGTCAGATCGGTGGAGTCCTTCTACAGGGAACCACACTGGTTCCAAGAGCAGGGGTGTCTAGACCAGATCCAGAAACGTGGAGGCGTATAGCAGTCACTCTCCATTATAGTCAGAGATCAACTCATTGTCGACCATCTGCCTGCCCCTCTTTGAAACAGGGGCAATCGAAAAAACAGATTATTCATTACTTTTTTAATAAAAGTGACTCAACACCTCGCTCAACTGACGCTTAATGCATCAGGTTTGGTGTTAGGTTGGCAGCAACACAAAACGAGGATAACACTGTTACCGGAGAATTCAATATGTGATTTAATATCTGAAAGTGCTGTGGGACTATATGCTAAAGTATTTACAGAGAAACAGTCAGCATGATTAACCCTATTAAACTACACTGCCTGGTAGGGTTGACCATGCTGACCGAAAACAATACCTCGTTTAAGGCTGTATGACGCAATGCTCCAATAGGAACTGCATTTTAATTAATATGCCAATATGTTAGTTGGAGCACCCAGGGGTGCGTTTGTGAACACCCCCTGCAGCCTTCCCCTGGATTGATAGGGTTGGGCCCCGTCACCTCATGCCTGCGTTTTCATGCACACCCCAACACAAGCTACTATATCACCACTTCTAACAAATAAAATGATGCCCTGAAAAAAACTGCTATGTACGTTGGTGGCATAGTGTTGTCAGAAATATACCGACACGACTGTCATTGGTGATCCAGTGGTGCTGCACATGTTATGAGGCTGACATAGTCATTGCTGTCAGATTCTGTGGATGTAGGCTTGCTCAAATCCTTTGGTCTCTTTATGTGTTTACTCCGAAGATAGTTATTAGTGACGTTAGCTTCATGTTTGGGGTCGTCGTGTTGCTGCAGGATAAATTTGGAGCCAATCAGACGCCTACTTGAAGGTATTGCATGATGGACTTGAGCAAGTCTACATCCCCAGCAGATCTGTGGTTGGTTCTCCAAGATGTCTGACACAACCCCTCTGCCGAGTTCCTTCACAAGAAGGATGCCAGTGTACCTAAAAGAATTGATGCTGTTATGAAGGCAAAGAGAGTTTCGCACAAAATATTCATTTCATTTAGATTTCTCTTTTGTTCATTCACCTTGAATTTTGTTAGTTAATAAAAATAAAAACAATTTTTTAAACTATTAATAAAAATAAACTATTGACACTTCAATTTTTTTTTTTATATTTTAGTTATGCATTTTCAAAAAGAAAACCGCAACCATAGTAGCTACAATTTATAGGGAAACCAGAGCACATACATTCAGTACCCTCAAAGTCATAGAAGGAAAAGAAAGACCAGGTAAGAGATCTGAAATGCAGTTAGAGGGCATCTGTCAGCAGAGTCATACCTTTACACCTAGAGGCTACACTCGCTCTGCAACGGCCGTGCCCTCTCCACTTTGACAGTGGATGATGTTCTCACTGCCCGACCCAGTTAATTCAATTCAGGCACATATGAGCATGGAACCAACACAGATGCCTTCAGCTGCCAAGCGGACATGTAACAGGTCAGCCAGTGTCATAGGTACAAAACTGCTGACAGATGTCCTTTAAAATGATCAAGAAATGTGATAGAAACACAATAGCAATCGAGCCGTGAGCCAGCAATCGTCGCTCAATTCAGGTACAACCATTCACACAGCAGCACCAGGCAGAGTAAAATCTGAGCTTTCTAGGTTGTTTTGGCAGCCAACCAAGGATCCCCAAATTTTGTCAAATCACTCAGGCTAGGTTCACACAGGCAAAAACCAATGTTTCCCTATGGGCATGGTTCTCGCCTGAGCGGTTTACAGCGCGTACGAACGCGCTGTAAAACGCCCTACACCCCAAGAAGTACAGGAGCTTCTTTGGGGCGTATTGTCGCGCATTCCCGCCCATAGAATTCAGCTGGAACGCGCCTAAATGGAGGGTTTGCTTGTTTCCGCCCATTAAAAACACCCGATACAAACGCCTGTAAAAAGCGCTTATCGAATATGCTCAGGTGTGAACCCAGCATAAGGTACACTTTAGCAGAAAATGTCAATTTATACATGTGCAACACTGGATTAACACTTCTATTTTACTTTATTGTACTTTATATTTTTGACCTAGTCCTTCATGCACACAACAGTTTGATACAAACTATTAGGGTAAGGCCTCATGCACACGACCGTTGTGTGTTTTGCGGTCTGCAAATTGCAGATCCGCAAAACACGGATGGCGTCCGTGTGTGTTCCGCAATTTGCGGAACGGCACAGACAGCCATTGATATAACTGTCTATTCGTGTCCGCAAAACGGACAAGAATAGGACAAATTATATTTTCTTTTCAGACCACGGAACGGAGCAACGGATGCGGACAGCACACGGAGTGCTGTCTGCATCTTTTACGGCCCCACTAAAGTGAATGGGTCCGCTTCCAAGCTGCAAAAACTGCGGCTCGGATGCGGACCAAAACAACGGTCGTGTGCATGAGGCCTAAGTAAGAGATACTCTTCATTTCCCTGCACGAAAGTCCATAACACTGCAGACACCACAGTGATGGCAGCAGATCTCTTTCACAACCATATTAAACTGGCTATACAGATCACACAGAATCAACTGCCAGAGAAGCTTATGGAAGTGGCTTATATCCCTTCTCCCCTTTGAAATAAACATACATGCGTTGCTAAGCTCAGCGTGATTTTAGATGGGGGACGTCAGGAGGGACAGCTGTCAGCCGAACAATCGGCCATCTCATAGGGATGGCCAAGCTTTAAGATAAGCCAGTACAATAAGCAAGCAAACACTTAGCATCTCAATATTTCTCTCCTGGGGCCTTAACCAGTCATTCCTGTGTGTAGTGATACCCTGGCCTCACAGCCATGCCAAAATAAAAAGAAGGTGAACACAATCTAAAAATTGTCTGAACCCAGTTGAACATGAAAACATATAGAAAATGTGTCAGTTCTCCTGCAATGTAAACTGTTGGGACCACAGACGGACCTGCACATTCACTGGTGTCACACATGTCCCTTGAGAAGCACTGGTCTAGACTACATTATTGTTTTCTTGAGACCGCATCTTGAAAATTTCAGTATGTGCTACATATACTGCACGAATAGGTATTACCCAACCAGATTTGATTTTCAGTCCATTAAAGTCCACTTCAAGAAGTGATGAAAAGGTTAATTATCTAGTCCCAACAAGCCACCCCGCAGGGTGAGACTTTGAGCTTTGGTAGAACATTTTTCACATCTCACGTGATTTCAAATAACAACAACCAAGCAAGAAGCGTGTGGCAGGGCCCCCGCTAGATAACGTCCAAGAAACACACTCCCTTCCTATGCACAATGCAAACACAGACCTGCTTCATCTGACTCAGCTAGAAGTGCAGAAACCAACGCTTGTTTCCTGTATCCTAACAATAGAGGAAAAACATAGCAAATTATAGGGCTGGTCTTTATGTTAGCTTAAGGGTATGTTCACACGGAGTTTATGCTGATTTGTATGCATTTTATGCCTCCCTTTGATTTCAATGGGAATCAGCACTGTAATTTATACAGAGCAGATTTCATCCAGATGCAAAAAAAAAAGTGTCATGCCTCATATCTTGGGATGGAATCAGCATCTGAAACTTTTTTGGGGGCACGGCAACTTGCAAGTCACTTTGAGACCCCATTCACTTCAGATTGCGGTGTAGCCCCAACCCTTCAAATTCCTGCTGATACACTTCTATTCAGTGTGGGGTACCATACCCATATGCAAATCAATAATATGACTAAAATGGTTCCTTTCAATCTGATTAAAATTTAACAACTTTATTACAAAAAAAAAAAAAAGAGAGACCTCCTGGGCTCTATTTATCAAAAGCATAATAATGTCCCCCAAATCCCAGTTTCCAGCCTGATCTGACATAGAGCATGGAGAGATACTGAGAGTATCACACATGGGTACTAATTTGGACAAGTGCTTGATACTCCAGAGGTCCTGTATGGTTGCTTTGTCAGCTGTACCACGCACTAGTGTCTCTCCACATCAGATGCCAGATTAGGAGGAAAACTTTAAATGGATTCTCACATCACTGACAAGCCCCTCCAGCTGCAGTATTACATGGCAGCTATTCGGGCGAAAGGTTGTCTAGGAGGGATATGAGCAGGGAACCCCCTCTATGATAATAAGGCATATGGACATAGGTTGTCTTTCTGAGACAAGCCAATAATGCTCTGGACCCGATTTATTTCCATTACAGTCTTATTTTAAATCAGATAACTTTATTATAGAGATTTATTCGGACTGAGTTGAGGTCTGCAGACATGTTCGCTAGTCAATCCAAGCTTTCCAATGGGAAATTTACACAGAGAACTGGTTTTTGGAATACTACTTTTTCCAGTTTATTTAATGAATTTCCATTTCACTTAAAGGGGTTGTCCCACAAAGAATATTCTAAATTTTTCAAAACTTCTCCTGAATCCGAATACTTTTGTAATTGCATGTAATTAAAACTGTAGTATGTACCATGGTGTTATTAAATAAAATGGATCTGTATAGCGTCACCTGCTCTTTGTTATTTTTCTTATTTCTTTGTCCCGCTCACTTAGAAGGCCGCAGATGCTCAGTTTCATCCTTCAACTGCCTCCTGAGCTGTGATAGGGAGAGCATGGACACGCCCCCTGAGCTGTGATAGGGAGAGCATGGGCACGCCCCCTGAGCTGTGATAGGGAGAGCATGGACACGCCCCCTGAGCTGTGATAGGGAGAGCATGGACACGCCCCCTGAGCTGTGATAGGGAGAGCATGGGCACGCCCCCTGAACTGCTGCAGATAAGACACTCCCCTTGAGCAGTCCGCTTGATATAAATATAGCAAAGAAATGAACGTGGAGATCTCTGGATCCATGTGAGGTACAGGGCTGGTTCTAGCTTTGTTAGAAAGATATTATCATGTACTATACAATGTCAGGTTTTCATTTTTTACATCAGACATGGGATAACTCCTTTAAAAGGGGTTATCCGGGTTCAGAGCTACCCTAACCTCACCACTCCAGTCCCCCTGATATGAGCATCCTGAGCATTTTATGCTCTGATGCACTCCTTTGCCCTGTGCTATATCGCACAGTACAAGAGGCATTTTTTGTAGATCTGGTGACGTATCCGGCTCTCCATGTGGACTACTGGACAGAAGCTTCTGCCTAGCAGTAAGCCCGGTGATGTCACCGGCACTAATGGCCGGGCTTTAGTGCTGCCCTAGCCTGTAAAACAGCTAGGGCAGCGCTAAAGCCCGCCCATCAGAGGAGGTAACGTCACTGGGAACACTGCTGGGGGGAAGCCTCCGCCTAACAGTGTGCTAATGTAAGCAAAAAAAGCGTGATACAGTGCAGGGCAAGGGACAGCATTGGAGTATGAAATGCTCCAGTTCTTATATCAGGGGGGCAGGAGGGATGAATATAGGGGATATGTCCGATTTCAGAGCTGAACCCGGAAAACCCCTTTAAAGAATAGAAGGTGTGGCAGGGTTTAGGCTGGGTTCATACTTAATTTCTGCTGTATGGTGGGCATTCTGCCAGGGGGTACATTTGAATGCTTAAAAAATGTATTCAGTGTCTTTGGTTGGTGGATCTGTTCACTTTAAAAGGCTGTGCAGTTCCCCAAATCCAAGTAGTGGTATATACTGTGTAAGGCTACTTTCACACTGGCGTTTTGGCTTTCCATTTGTAAGATCCGTTCAGGGCTCTCACAAGCGGTCCAAAACGGATCAGTTTTGCCCTAATGCATTCTGTATGGAAAAGGATCCGCTCAGAACGCATTAGTTTGCCTACGTTCAGTCACCATTCTGCTCTTGAGGCGGACACCGAAACGCTGCCTGCAGCGTTTTGGTGTCCGTCTGATGAAACTGAACCAAACGGATCCGTCATGGCACACAATGTAAGTTAATGGGGACGGATCCGTTTTACTGATACAATCTGGCACATCTGGGAATCGAAAACGGATCCGTCCTCCACTGACTTTCAATGGTGTTCAAGACGGATCCGTCTTAGCTATGGTAAAGATAATATAAACGGAGTGGAGGAGGTGGAGCATGCGTGCGGGCCCACGTAGGTAACGCGCACACCTCCCTCCAGACCATGGATCTTGGCTGGATGCTTGACGCGTAGCGCACCATTCTCCACTTGTGCCGCCACTTATCCGACAACGCGCTCGTCCTCGGGCAGATCGCGAGAGCCGAGACTCGTGCAAGCCTGGAGGTTTACCTGCTGGACGGCGGGTGTGTTGGTTTCTCCCTCCCCCACCGCAAGTCTTGAAGTCGGTTCGAGAGGTGCGGCGGATGTTCCCCGGAGCCGGGGGCCGACTTCAGAGCCGGAGGCGACTGTAGTGGAGGTGAGATGGTAACATCTACAGATGGGGGAGTATCGAGGGGGGGGGGGGGGGGAGACCTTGAACACCCTGACATTGTGCCAATAGCCTGGAAACAGACGGCGCCATATAACGGCAACAGTTGAAGGATCCCTGTGTAGACGGACTGGTTGCAATTATAAAATAGCTGTAAGCTAGCCCCCAGTATGTGAGGGGGGATGATCAGAGCGGATCTGCAGAAGTTAGATTGGACTTTTCTTCTTCCTCTCTACTGCTAGGGTTGATCCACGGGTAATGGAGAGGTAAAGGACTGGTGTTTGATGTTTGTGACCCTTGCACTGGGCATACAGAGAATAAGAGATTATAACCAAGTGACTGTACTGACCGGAAGATCTTGGGGGATGTTGGGCCTAGACTGTTTTGGCTATCCTGCTCAGTGAAATAAGCTGTTTTGCGGGTCCATACTGCTCCCCGCTCAAGCTGATTGATTGATTTTTCTCTATGGTATACGTACTAACAGAACTAATCTATTCTCTGTCGCTGTGAGATGCAATATTAAACCTGTAGGAGGGGAACTCGGACTTTAACACAAAACTAACTTACCCTCTCTCTCTGCGAGACGTAATACTAAACCTGCAGGAGGGGAACTCAGACTCCAAAACAGAACTAACTTATCCTTTTGTTCTGAGAGACATAATACTAAACCTTCAGGAGTGGGACTCGGACTCTGGGGCAGATATCCTGTGCGTTCCTGTCCCTTGGCTCAGGGGCGTTGAATTGGGGTGGGGATAGTGTTGAGGAACGGAATAGGGAATCACAGGATACACCAAAGCACGGGCTAACCCCCGTTTTTTTTTTTTCCTGTTTATTGTGATTCTTCCTGCCCCACTGCTTCCTCCTTTTCTTTTGTTTTCTTGACAGTTCCGCCTGGTATTGGTTTTGAAATGTCACGGCAAAGGGTAGGGAAGCGGGGGAAGGGGCAATTAGAGTTAAACACCTCAATCTCTCCTATGTTTAAAAGAATAGATAGACCGAAGCAACAGCCTCTTCCGAATATGAGCAGACACACTAGCCCCTCTAAGAAAAAAAAAGAAGACACTTCACTAGATTTAGAGGGCATCCCTTATGGCTCAGGAGATATTGTAAGCCCGAAAATACAAGAAAAAGATCCCCATGCTGGAGAGAGCGGCTGTAAAAACCCAAAACATGCAGATGAAAATACTCTTATTCAAGAGGCGCAGGCGCCTAGCCTGCAAGATATATTTAAAGAAATAAAAAATTGTAGTTTGGCAATACAAGACCTCTCTCTCCAGATGGGAAACATAAGAGAGTCGGTTGGGCTTCTAAGAGCGGACCTACAAAAATATAAAGATGCTGAGGACCTACTACAAATAATGGTTAAAGGACAGGACATATTAAAGGAAGAAAATAGGGAACGAAAAAACAAATTGCTGGAGCTAGAAAATAGATCTATTCTAGAAGAACCAACCTGAGGTGTCTGGGGATCCCAGAGGGGGTAGAGGGTCAGGATACTTGTGCCTTTATACAGGCCTGGTTGATGGGACAACTGGGCAATGATATCTCAAATTACTAAAATTTGGTGGAAAGAGCCCATAGAATGCGAAGGCGCCCTCCCCCGGGGACAAGACCTAGGCCAATAATCTTCAGCCTACTATCGGCCAGGGATAAAGAGGAAATACAGCGCAGGTCAAGAAAGGGGTAATCTTGAGTATGAAGGTAATGTTATTTCCAGACTATGCAAGGGAAACAGTAAAGGCTAGAAGTCAGTACATCGAACTAAAAAAGACTCTGCGTCAGCACGGTGTCAAGTATTCAATGATATTCCCAGCGAAGTTGAGGATAGAGTGGGAAAAACAAAACGTGTTTTTTTTTATACTCCAGAGGCGGCTGGGGAATGGTTTAAAGGGAAAATAAAGAGTTGAGCTTCAGGAGGGCCGTGATCGGGTCGGGAGGGGGAAATGCTCAGATAGAGAGCCAGAGCTTTATGCCATTCTGGGTCATTCAGATGGGAATGGGTAGGATGGGTTGCTTGCTCGTTTTTAATTTTTTTCGTTTTTTTTTTCTCCCTCTCTCTCTCGTCCTCCCGCCCCCCCCCCCATTTGGCAGTGCTGTAGCAAATACCTATAGCCAACACAAACAGGACCTATGAGAATAATCTCATGGAATATTAGGGGTCTGAGTAAGATCTCTTCCAGCGATAGTTTGGACAGGTGAGACAGCGGGTGGGGTGACCAGACCGTGGGTACAGCACGCTTTTCATTCAGTCTACTCATCATATGCAAGAGGAGTGAGCATTTTAATACATAGAGATATAGACATAAAAATAAAAATATCAACAACAGTGATAGATAGAGAGGGCTGCTATGTCCTGATAGATTGCATATTAGATGGAAAAGCATGGATAATAGTAAATGTCTATATTCCCCCACCCTTTAAGATAGAGGTTCTATTAAAAATTCACGATTTGGTGCTTAGATGTGGGGATAAATCACTTTTAAATCACAGGAGATTTTAACCATGTAATGGACGGGAAAATAGATAGATGTAGAATAGGAAATACTCAGAACTATTGCACTGGATCTAAACTAAAAAATATCACAGAAGAATTTGGATGGATCGATATTTGGAGAGAAAGGCATCCAAAGTTAAAAAAAATACTCCTGCTTCTCAAAAACACACAGTAGTTTGTCACGTATTGATTTAGTATTTACTAATGATAAAGGTTCACTTGATATCCAAGGGATTAAATACGGCCACCGGGGGATTTCAGATCACAGTCCAATTATCACTAATATAAAAATAAGTAACAATAAAAACAGAGGGATGAGAATAAATATTGGCTGGATAAATATTATGGGGATACACGATAAAGTTTCACAAGAGATAAAGGAATATTTCACTATTAATGAAGGCTCAGCGGGTGTTAAAGTGGTGTGGGATGCGGCAAAAGCCTTTATCGGAGGGATTTTCATAAAATATACAGCAATATATAAAAAGAGAACAAGGAAGGAAATTGATATATTAGAACAGGAGCTTGTAAAACATAAGGAAAAGTATATTGAAAATCCCAATGAACAAAACTATCAAACATGGATAGATCAACAAACAAAAATTAAGGATGACCTGTTTTTGTTAGCAGAACAACATAAACAAAACTGTTAGGGATAACTATATATATGCACATATACCCGGCAAAAAGTTAGCAGCGTTAGTAGCAGCCCAGAGGAAAAAGAACTATATTCATTGCATAGTGAACAAACGGGGCCAAAATATTGTTGACCAGGCTACTAAGTTAAGCTTGATTAAGGAGTATTTTGAGGACATTTACAATTAGATCAATAAAAATATGTCCGAGATACAAAAATTTCTGGAAAAAACTACTATAAACTCATTAACACTAGAGCAGAGGGAAAGCTTAGACAGCTCTATAAGTACTGGGGAAGTGGAATTTTTTTTAACAAAGATCACAAAAAATAAAGCCCCAGGAATAGACGGCATTCCGTTTGAAATATATGCACAATACAAAGAAACATTAATACCTAAACTGATTGCCGTCTGGACTGCCTCGAGGGAGTCTGGGAAGTTGCCAGATTCCCTAAGGGAAGCCTTGGTCACACTGATCTTAAAGCCAGATAAAGACCCATGTTTGTTGGACTCATACCGTCCCATCCATTTCATTAATCAACACTGACAATAACATTTTGGCTAAGATTCTGGCAGACAGACTTAGGCTACTTTTACACTTGCGTTCAGAGCGGATCCGTCTGGTGTCTGCACAGACGGATCCGCTCCTATAATGCAAACGTTGGGATCCGTCCACAAGAACCTGTCAAGTATTTGGGAATACAGATAACCCCAAACCCCAAAGATTTTGCCCAATTAAATATTGTACCCTTAATAAAAAAAAAAATCAGGAAGAAAGTAGATCTCTGGAAAAAAACTTCATATTTCAATGGCAGCCCGTATTTCACTAGTGAAAATGTGTCTACTACCCCCTCTCAATTATATTCTATGGAATGCAGCGACAATAATTAAAAAACCCAGAATTAGAGCAGAAATATTGAAGATACATGAGAGGAATGGAGGATTATCGGTCCCGGACTTGGAACTTAATTTCATCTCGGGCCATATTAAAAACATGATAGTATGGAGCAATTCACAAAGATATAAGACCCTAATTGCAGCGATCGACAAAAAGTTGGACCACTGCAATTTGTTTCAAATAGTTGAGGCAAAAACCTTAACGCTGCAGCGACCCAACAAGATACCGATTATAGAACTGCTGTCCAAAGTATGGAAGAAAGCTAGAGCGCTATGGACTCAAAATGAATTCCATACGGATACTTTATTATGGGATAACTGTCATCTGACTGAATTAAAAGCCATTGAACAGGAAATCTGGCGCAAGTATGGGATTTTTAAACTGGGCCAGGTATGGAAAAGCGGGGATATAATCCCATATCAAGAGTTAAAAAACCAATATGGACTGGGAAACAAAAATCTGGGGCTTTACTACTTACAATAGTAACAAATAGTTTCTCTCATAGAATTATACAATTCAATATACTATACCGCCTATATTATTCCACCAAGCTCCTGATGAAATGCTACAGACTCAAAGAATTTGGATGTCTAAAGTGTGGAGAGAAGGGAGTGGATGATATCCATATTCTCTGGACGTGTGGTGATATTCAGGTTCATTGGGAGAAGGTGATTAAACAAATAGAGGAGTATCATCCAGCGGGATTTCGAAATATGTATTCTTGGAGTCATGGGAAAAATAGGTAACCCTAAACAGCGAGAAATAGCAGCCAAATTACTATTCCAGGCTAGGAAAAATATCATCCGGGGAGATAGGGCTGTGCCTACGGTTGACAATTGGATGAGATCTACTCGATTGGCACTTGTCACAGAAGAATTCCATTTAATCTCTCACAAGAAAAAAAACCGATTTGCCCGAACACATGGCATAAATGGCTGGGATAGCTGTCGGGGGGGAGAGATCGAGAGTTTTATTTTTTATTTTTTTCTGTTTGTGTTGTTGCAAGCAGCAAGCAAGGGGACTTGGGTGGGGGGAATGCTACACAATGCAAAAATTTATGTTTATTATAAGTTGCAATGTACTGGGAAAAGAAAAGCAGGTTACTGTTGTTGTGAATCATTATGTAATTTTAAAACTTTAATAAAGAAATATAAAAAAAAAAAAAAAAAAAAAAAGATAATACAAACGGATCTGTTCTGAACAGATGCAGACGGTTGTATTATCTGAACGGATCCATCAATGACGGATTCGCACAAAACGAATGTGAAAGTAGCCTAAACCGTAATATCCAAAATGGTCATCCACCAAACAATACTGCATTTCCCACTATAACTATTGCATACTTGCAGTACCCAACAGGTTTTGTTTTTTTAGGTGACAGTGAAGTAAATGCTACAATTACCACTAACTGAGAATTTTTTATTTATTTTTTTAACAATTTATCACCCGCAGGTCCCAAAGAATTATATGCAGTGGCGGATTTAACCTCAGCACAAACCAAACAAATGCTTGGGGCCCCAGTTATCAGGGGGGCCCCTGCTAGCCACAAGCAGTTGGCTTTAAAAAAAAAAAAAAGGGGGGCAGACATACTGTCTGAACAGCCTATTCAGCCACACAGGGGCCCCAGGGAGGGGGACCCTTCCCAGCAGTAGAACAGTAGCAGATGTGCCCAGGCTGCATTGCTAAGCTCAGTGGGACTTTTCGGACACTTTTAGGCCCCAATCACACAAGTGCATTTTAGGTCCATATCCAAACCGCATTTTTTGAGGATAGGATACAGACCCACAAAAAATTATAGAACATGTCCAATTCTTGTCCGTTTTGTGGACAAGGATAGGCATTGTTACAGTATCGCCACAACCTTGCGAGACTCCCATAGAATTAGATGGAGCATGCTGGGAGTTGTAGTTTCACAACACCTGGAGTGCCAAAGGTTGCTGATCCCTAGGCCATGTGATGTCACATTCATCGGTTACATACCCTAGGAGCAGCTCAGTTCCATTGACGTGAATGTGGCTGAGCTGAGATACGAACTATACAATGTACGGCGCTATGCTTGGTGAGCTGAGAAAAGACCACAGCGCTACTGTGAGTGCTGGTGCCTTCGCAACGAGCTGATGGGCAGGGGTCTCAGGAGTCGGACCCCCCTAATCAAAAACTAATGACCTATGCGGAGGATAAACTCCTTTAACAGGCTGACGGGTGCAGAGCTTAGCAAGCTGATCAGGGCAGAGCTTAGGCTACTTTCACATTAGAGGCAGTCTTCTCCGCCAGGCTGGATCCGTGCTGCCGCTATTGCACGCATGCCACTGGAAGTTCGTTCTGGCCCCATTCACTATAATGGGGGCGGGCCGGAGGTCCGGTCGCAGCACGGCAAACATGTCGAGAGGCGGCCGGAATAAAACTCCCAAATATAACTTTGCTTGGGGCCCCCCGAAATGGCAATTCCAACCCTGCTTGTATGGAGCGGCACCGTACATACTTACCCACCTCCCTCACTGCAGTGTTGCTGGCAAAGAGATATGGAGGACTGGGGTTGGTCCTGACTTTTGGATTACCACCCATTAAATGGTCACTGCTGGAATACCCCTTTAAAACAGGTAGGCAGAATCCTGTTCGAACGTTAACTTAAAAAAAAAAAAAAAAACTATGAGAGAGAAAAATAAAAAAAAACAGGAGGCAGTTTTCCCTTCAGAAAGAATATCAGCTTGGACATTTTTATTTTGCAATTGGAAAAATCGATTGAACGGGAAGTGAACTCGTGATCCAAGATATTCATGTGCAAAACAAAAATCTCCAAAATAAGAACTTCCCCATTAACAATACCACAGACTCCGCAATAACAATACCAGTGGGATACGACTTCCTACAGAAACCATTAGCACATAGTAAATCTGCACTACGCTCACACGTATGTCTTCTCCTTGCCTTTACAGCGGTACAATAATGAGGCACATGACTCCACAGGAGCCGGTGTGTCTATATGAAGACAAAGGGAGCGGAAAGACGTACTCTGGGCAAATCCAAAGTGAAATTGTTCTCATACTTTTGCATCCCCGAAATCTCTGGACAGGTCATTGCTCCCAAAAAGTAAGGCTACTTTCACACCTGCGTTAGGTGCGGATCCGTCTGGTATCTGCACAGACGAATCCGCACCTATAATGCAAACGCTTGTATCCGTTCAGAACGGATCAGTTTGCATTACCATGAACATTTTTTGATTTGATTTACATTGAAAGTCAATGGGAGGCGGATCCGTTTTCAATTGCACATTATTGTGTCAGTGAAAACGGATCCGTCCCCATTGACTTAGGCTACTTTCACACTGGCGTTTCAGGGTCCGCTTGTGAGATCCGTTTCAGGATCCGTTTCCGGATCAGTTCAGCCCCAATGCATTCTGAATGGATAAGGATCCGCTCAGAATGCATCAGTTTGGCTCCGTTCAGCCTCCATTCCGCTCTGGAGGCACAGCTTGCAGCGTTTTGATGTCCGCCTGACGATGCGGAGCCAAACGGATCCTTCCTGACTTACAATGTAAGTCAATGGGGACGGATCCGTTTTCACTGACACAATATGGTGCAATTGAAAACGGATCCGCCTCCCATTGACTTTCAGTGTAAATCAAAACGGATCCGTTTGCATTATCATTATCATGGTAATGCGAACAGATCCGTTCTGAACGGATACAAGCGTTTGCATTATAGGTGCGGATCCGTCTGTGCAGATACCAGACGGATCCGCACCTAACGCAGATGTGAAAGTAGCCTTACATTGTAAGTCAGGACGGATCCGTTTGGCTCCGCATCGTCAGGCAGACATCAAAACACTGCAAGCAGCGTTTTGGTGTCCGCCTCCAGAGCGGAATGGAGGCTGAAAGGAGGCAAACTGATGCATTCTGAATGGATCCGCATCTATTCAGAATGCATTGGGGCTGAACGGATCTGTTTGGGGCCGCTTGTGAGAGCCCTGAAACGGATTTCACAAGCGGACCCAGAAACGCCAGTGTGAAAGTAGCCTAAGAAAGTTAAGCTGGAGCCGTGTAATCCCTTCTTAGCAGGGCCTAGCGACCAGCATACGCCAGATTTATTACAGTAACACGCCTCACACACCCTGTCTATAGATAGCACGCAAGTGTGACATAAAATCTTTCCAGTTTCAAGTGATGTTTGCGACTTGCAGAAATTAAATCAATTTCTGTAGCACATAATGGAAAAGAGCTGAAGCCATGCCGCCTACTAGCGAGGACTTCGGACGGGGTTCAATTGCAGTGATGTCATGGAAAGAAAAGGCTTGGTAATTAGACACTGGAAAAAACGTGGTTCTGGGGATTTGCAATCTCCAAACAAACCCTTTTTTTTTTTACAGAAAGAAAAAAAGAATCATTCATCTTGTAAAGAGAACAAACAACACAACTGGCATACCACAGCACAAATAACATTTCCCTAACACCATTCATTCCCTGTAATAAGTCCAAGTCCAGGTCAAGATGGACGGCAGAAACTCTCCAATACTTCAGTCACTGATGGGATGTAAGAACTTGAGAGAACTGTGTTTCAGAAATATGCTGCGGGTTATTATTTACTTTTAAACCCAAATTGTTTGTAAATAAGGCCTGGAACGTATTTATCCCTTTAGCAAAGTGCAGTTTTGGTGCTGTTTTTGGATATTACAATTTTTCCAAACACTGAAAATGCACAAAAAAGCATGTAAAAGCTGCACTAAACCTGAACTATGTGAACAAGCAGATTCTCCAGGACTAGAAAAAAATGGCTGCTTTCTTCTCCATCCACAGGTTGTGTGTGGTTTTAAAGCCCATTAACTGCAATGGAGCCAAGCTGCAGTACCGGACACAACCCGTGGACAGGTGTGGGGCTGTTTTTTTGGAATAAGGCCACCATATTTTTCTAATTCTGGATAACCCTTTAAAAATATTCCTGAATGAAAAATATCTTCATAAGCGTTAAAGGGGCCGTGGCTGTAATGATATTGATGACCTATCCTCAGGACGTCCGGCACTCACGCCAATTAGCTGCTAAATGGGTTGCGGGACCTGTGCCCTCTTCAATATTTAAAGGGGTTGTCCCACGAAAAATAATTCTATAGTTTTCAAATCAGCACCTGGATCTCAATACTTTTGTAATTGCAAGTAATTAAAAATATAGCATAGCCACGGAGTTAAATCAATAAAATGTATCTGTATAGCGCCACCTGCTGTTTGTTATTTTTCTTATTTCTTTGACCTGCTCAGTGAGATGGCCGCACATGCTCAGTTAAATCCTTCAACTGCCTCCTGAGCTGTGATGGAGAGAGCATGGACACGCCCCCTAAGCTGTGATAAGGAGGCGTGTCCATGCTCTCCCTAGCTGTGATAGGGAGAGCATGGACACGCCCCCTGAGCTGTAGCAGAAAAGACACTCCCCTTGAACTGCCAGCTTGATATAAATCTAAGAGCAATAAATGGGGAGATCTCTGGATCCATGTGAGGTACACGGCTGGTTCTAGCTTTGTTAGAAAGAGGTTGTCATGTTCTATATGTTGTGTCTGATTTTCATTTTTTACATTAATCATGGGATAACCCCTTTAACAGCCAGGAGACTGACCCCTGCCCATCTGATACCCTGAGGCCGGGTCATCAATATGGTTACACTGCACATCCCTATTTAATATTAGCATATTCTTTGATTAGTGTTGAGCGAACTTGTGTTTCAAGTTCAACGTACAAGGTTCGGGTTGTCGGAAAATCCAGTTATGGATTCCGCTACCACGGACCATAGCGAAATTCTATGACGGCAGCACCACGGAAGCCTATGAGAGGCATTCCGTCATAATAGAGGTCTATGCTGGCCATAGACTTCTGTTATGATGGAATGCAATACGGAATGCCTCTTATGGTCCATGGTAGTGGCATCCATAACGGGATTCTTAGATAACCCAAACCATGTAGGCCGAATTTGAAAACACAAGTTCACTCAACACTATATTTAATACATAAAGGAAAGAGAAGCAATGTATTTGGGATGAGGGGGACTTTGGGTTACCACTTTCAGGGCAAACTAAATTAGTTAAATTGTCCATACACATAAGACGAACTCTGGTCAACCAATCAATTTAATGGTTCCCAACTCTTCCCTAAAAACATATCCTTTTCAGAGGTGTCTGGCAGCAGAAAATATTCCCTGTTCAGAATACATAGGTACTGAACACGCTAATAGTCACATGCTGGGAGCTTATGATACAGCGGAGGATCAATCTGGTTCATTCGAGAAGTTAGATATATTTTTTATGTCCGACAAGAGTAAAATAATCTCTAAACTTGCTCCACACTGAAAGGGTGGCTGAGTGTAAGGTCTGACACTGTCCATGTGCTCTTGTGCTAGCAATATCAAATACCAAAATATCATAAAACAGATTATACAGTCTCAACATTTCCACAGTATACTTATCATTCAAAATGCCAAAACACACGGCTGCTATAGTAACTAAATTACAGGTTAAAGCACTGTACATGTAATAGTAGACCAAACACCAGTTTACATGTATTAAGCCAGGGATGCTCAACCTGCGGACCTCCAGCTGTCGTAAAACTACAACTCCCACCATGCCCTTCTGTAAGCTGTCCGGGAATTATGGGAGTTGTAGTTTTCCAACAGCTGGAGGGCCGCAGATTGAGCATGCCTGTATTAAGCAATTGTAACAAAACCAAACACAAAATAACATTAAAATAAAGGAGCAGGGGAATGAAACTGATTAAACAAGTAAAATATGGGAACCCAGAATTTGAATCGTGATCTGTCACTAGTTTATGTTGCCCGCTGGAGCTCATAATCTAAGTTCCCCATCAGTATGCTTTTGGAGCATGGCAGTAATTACCTGGAGGAAACTCACAAACTCCATGGAGATGTTGTCCTTGGTCAAATTTGAACCTAGGACACCGCAGTGTTAACCACTGAGCCCGGTGGTTCAGATGCTACCAAACACCCCTGGCAGAAGCTTATCTCCAGCTGGAACCGAACATTAGGTACGCTGAAACGGAACACACAGATACTACTGCCTTACTCCAGTGTCTGCCACCACAGGACCCTGGTACACATTATGGTGTTGACCAATCTTGTTGATATCAATAGGTTTGGCCAAGCTTTGTCTAAAACGTATGGACACCTTAAATGGGTTTTCCAAATTTTACATACTGATGACCTATCATCCAGATAGCATCTTAATATATAATCAGTAGGGGAAAGTCCAACCCCCACCAATCTGATACTGGTGACCTCTCCGGAGGATTAATCCTCAATATCTACCGTATTTTCCGGCGTATAAGACGACTTTCTAACACTAGAAACTATTTTCAAAATTCGGGGGTCGTCTTATACGCCAATGGTATATTCACAGATCCCCCATAACAGTGCCATCCACAGATCCCCCTCCCCGCCGCTCACAGGAGTATACATTTATAAACTGTAATCCGTAACTTTAAATCAGCGCTCATCTCTTTACTACCTTACTCTCAGCTCCGGTAACAGGCAGTGCGGGCGGCGCTCACACACACTGACGCGCAGGCGCGTGACGTCAGTGAGTGAGCACTGCCACCCGCACAACCTGTTACCGGAGCTGAGAGTAAGGTAGTAAAGAGATGAGCGCTGATTTAAAGTTACGGATTACAGTTTATAAATGTATACTCCTGTGAGCGGCGGGGAGGGGGATCTGTGGATGGCACTGTTATGGGGGGGATCTGTGGATGGCACTGTTATGGGGGGGGGGGATCTGTGGATGGCACTGTTATGGGGGGAGGATCTGTGGATGGCACTGTTATGGGGGGGGGATCTGTGGATGGCACCGTTATGGGGGGGGGGATCTGTGGATGGCACTGTTATGGGGGGATCTGTGGATGGCACTGTTATGGAGGGGATCTGTGGATGGCACTGTTATGGGGGGATCTGTGGATGGCACTGTTATGGGGGATCTGTGGATGGCACTGTTATGGGGGGGAGGGGGATCTGTGGATGGCACTGTTATGGGGGAGGGGGATCTGTGGATGGCACTGTTATGGGGGATCTGTGGATGGTACTGTTATGGGGGGGATCTGTGGATGGCACTGTTATGGAGGGGATCTGTGGATGGCACTGTTATGGGGGGGGGATCTGTGGATGGCACTGTTATGGAGGGGATCTGTGGATGGCACTGTTATGGAGGGGATCTGTGGATGGCACTGTTATGGAGGGGATCTGTGGATGGCACTGTTATGGAGGGGATCTGTGGATGGCACTGTTATTGGGAGGGGGATCTGTGGATGGCACTGTTATTGGGGAGGGGGTTCTGTGGATGGCACTGTTATGGGGAGGGGATCTGTGGATGGCACTGTTATTGGGGATGGGGTTCTGTGGATGGCACTGTTATGGGGAGGGGGTTCTGTGGATGGCACTGTTACGGGAGGGAGATCTGTGGATGACACTGTCATGGGGGTGGATCTGTGGATGACACATATAGCATAAGATGCTATATAGTGTCATCCATAGATCCCCCCCCCCCCCATAGCAGTGCCATCCACACATCCCCCTCCCCATAACAGTGCCATCCACAGAACCCCCTCCCCAGTTACAGTGCCATCCACAGATCCCCCTCCCAATAACAGTGCCATCCACAGATCCCCTCCATAACAGTACCATCCACAGATCCCCTACATAACAGTGCCATCCACAGATCCCCCCCCCCCCATAACAGTGCCATCAACAGATCCCCCCATAACAGTGCCATTTACAGATCCTCTCCATAACAGTGCCATCCACATATCCCCTCAGATCCCCCATGGCAATGGACCCACCATCTTTTCCCAGCCCCTAGTAGTTCCTATGTGGGAAACTGGGAATGTGAAAAGAAAAAGATAGGTTACCATGGCAGCCAGGACGCTACTGAAGCCTTGGCTGCCATGGTCAGTTCCCTGGCCTGGAGAAGATCGTCTTGGAGACAGGGAGGGCTGGGCAGGCAGGGGTAGCCTTATACGGCGAGTATAGCCCAAACCCTATATTTTAAATGGAAAAATTGAGGGTCATCTTATGCGCCCAGTCGTCTTATACGCCAAAAAATACGGAGATAGATAAAACCCCTTTCAGACTACTAGAAGAAAGATGTCTATACGTATTACCAATACTCTCTACATAGAACCTTATGCCTTTTGATCAAAATGTACACTAATGCCTCTGGTACAGCATGCAGTATGGGGGGCTGTACACTTCAACATGGCGCTGAGTTCAGATCAAAGCATAGCACTGTGGATGTGCGATCCAGTTTTGTTTTTCTCCCCATGATAATTGTTATTTGACTTTTTCTTCGTTATTACTGGTATCAGCACTCCTCCCACTCAGCACAGGTGGTTTTAATCACAGTAGTTCGCATAAAGTGGTCATTGACCTGCAGCTCCTGATAGTAGTGGACATGTTTTGTTAGACAACTGTTCACATGGTGCAGTACTGCGTGGTGGCCTTTGTTTTTGTGGCGCTGTTCTGGTGTGTTGGTGGGACCCAGTGCCATGGGTGGCATTTTCGAACAGCAGGGTTGCTGTTTGACTCCTGGGTCCCGCCGCCTACTAGGGCAGTGCCGCTTTGTCATCGCATTGTGCTGCGCCTTTTTGTCAGAGTAGGTCCCACTCGAAGAGGCGACCTTGGCGTGGTGAGTGGGCTTATGCTTTTTGATCAAAATGTACACTAATGCCTCTGGTACAGCATGTAGTATGGGGGGCTGTACACTTCAATATGGCGCTGAGAAGCGAGTTCAGATCAAAGCATAGCACTTTGGATGTGCGATCCAGTTCTGTTTTTCTCCCCCTGATAATCTCTACATAGAACCCCTTTGAATACAGGATTGAGACATCATATATTACCAAATATTGCTTGGCTCTAGTTTTATTGCTTTACTGATCTGTTATTAAAGGGATTGTGTCACTTCAGCAAATGGCATTTACTATGTAAAAAAGTTAATACAAGGCACTAACTAAAGTATTGTAATTGTTCATATTGCTTCCTTTGCGGACAGGATTCATTTTTCCATCCATTTCTTATATCCAGGGGTTACGACCACCCTGCAATCCAGCAGCGGTTGGCTGTGCTTGTACACTATAGAAAACAGTGGCGGCCTATGCTCACTTCCAAGTTCCTGGCCGCAAAAGCGTGCAAGCACAGCCACTGCTGCTGGATTGCAGGGTGGTCGTAACCCCTGGAAATAAGAAGTGTATAATGTGACTGAAAAATGTATCCCGCCAGCAAAGGAAGAAATATGGACAATCAGAATACATTAGTAAGTGGCTTGTATTAACTTTCTCTACATGATAAATGCCATTTGCTGAAGTGACACAACCCCGTTAAGAGAAATAGGTCACACTGTTGAAATAAAAGGCTTCCAAATTTCTATTTTATTTAATCTAAAGAGGAGAACCGATGTATTCGTCTACAGAGCAATGCTTACAGAGACACACCGTGCGGTACATATCAGTGTGTCCATCTTGTTCATACACAATCATCCAGGTCTCTGATGTACTGGAAACTGTCAACAGTCAACTATGGAGAGACAGGCAAGCCAACATTCACCTAATCACATATACTATTGACGTCACCACAAGGACCTCAGCAGGTGTCTTACCTTAGCAAGGAAACCCCATGAAAGATGGTATGCAGGAGACAGACTACTCCGTAACTTCAAAGACAGTAGCATCATCAGGAACCCAAAAATTCCACTGCAAGGGAAACATCAAAATTGTACCTGCCTAGTTAATTATGTCGCATCATGAGCCTTTATGTCAAAGATCTGTCTATGAAATTGATCTGCTTCACAATAGAGCTGGGAGATTAAAGGGGCTGTCTCACTTCAGCAAATGGCATTTGTGTTGTAGAGAAAGTTAATACAAGGCACTTACTAATGTATTGTGATTGTCCATATTGCCTCCTTGGCTGGCTGGATTCATTTTTCCATCACATTATACACTGCTCGTTTCCATGGTTACGACCACCCTGCAATCTATCAGTGGTGGCCACGCTTCCACACTATAGGAAAAAGCACCAGCCTATGTGAGCTTCCCAAGTCCCGGTCACCTGAGAGGCTGGTACTTTTTCCTATAGTGTGAAAGCACGGTTGTTGCTGATGTATAGCACGGTAGTCGTAACCATGGAAACGAGCAGTGTATAATGTGATGGAAAAATGAATCCAGCCAGCAAAGGAGGCAATATGGACAATCACAATGCATTAGTAAGCGGCTTGTATTAACTTTCTCTACATGATGAATGCCATTTGCTGAAGTGAGACAGCAAAGTAAATTAGCAAACTACAAACTACACGTATGTATTCACACGTTGTGGCCATATAGCACTGTTTGGCAGCACGCTAGGTTTTGAGGCAACCACTGTAAAGGCTAATTTCACGTGTGTGAAGCGCGCTACGTGTCAAGGCTGCATTTCCTGGACAGAACATTTCTCCTCTGGCTGGGACTCTCAGTCCCATAATGATTCCTGCCTGGACCCGGTTCTACGGTACTGTACTCACATAATGCCATGGGTATAGTAGACCCGCGGCCAGGCAGGGAGTGACAGAATGAGTCCCAGTCAGAGGAGCAGGGTTCTGTTTGGGAAATGCAGCCATTACATATAGCAAGTTTCCTAGGCATAAACTTACAGCAACATGGATCATTATGAGGAGTCAGAGGAGTGTTCGGTCCGGGAAATGCAGCGCGTTTCCCAGGCTGAATTAAAAAAAAATACCTCAGTGGACTGATTACCTGGCACAACATCCGCTGTGAAATGTATGGACATAGAGGAAGGGAAATTCCAATGCACTAATCAGGTCGCCTGAGGGTATAAAAAGAGACTACATAAACAAGACGGCATACTGTGCACGACAGCATAAAAAACAAAATGGCAGACATTATACAGCAGGATGCGGTTTTTGGCTTCATTGGGCTACTAAAATAATGCAAATGATGATGTGAGAGACTTAGCAGCAAGATTAACGAATTTTCTCGTTTCCCATCAAATGTGAAAAGTGACAAACATGCATACAGTGCTTCAGACAAAAAAAATACCTAGTAGCCATTGGCTCCTGATCAGATCGGCGTAGGCTTGTTTCGATACCAAAATTTTGATTCGCTTTCGTCACCATAAAAAAGTATTGCGATACTCAATACCACGCAAAAATTAAAAAAAACACCAAAAAAAGCTGCGTGCATTTCGTAATTTATGAAACGTTCGGCCCATAATAGAACAGTCCTATCCTATTTTTTGGGGTGACAAGGTGACAAAAAAATGGCGACTCGCATGGTTTTTATTTCTGTTACGGCGCTGACGGCATAGGAGATATTTTTTAATAATTTAATAGTTTGGACTTTTTGGGACGCAGCGCTATGTAATATGTTTATTTATTTATTGTTTATATATTTTATATGTAAAATTGGGAAAGGGGGGATTTAAACTTAATATTTTAGGGTACTTTCACACTAGCGTTTTTCATTTCCGGCATAGAGTTCCGTCACAGGGGCTCTATACCGGAAAATTATTAGTGCCGGATCCGGCATTCAAAATATCCGTAAAAATGTGTAAAAAGATACAAGACGGATCAGTCATGAGAAGCGGAGAGACGGATTCGTTCTTGCAATGCATTTGTGAGATGGATCCGCATCCGGATGCGTCTCACAAATGCTTTCAGTCACATCCAGATCGGCGGATCCAGCAGGCAGTTCCGACGACGGAACTGCTTGCCGGATCACACTGCCGCAAGTGTGAAAGTAGCCTTAGGCCTCTTTCAGACGGGCGTCACGTTTTGGCTGCGATTGTGTTCCGTTGTTCAGTTTTTATCGCGCGGGTGCAATGTGTTTTGCACGCGCGTGATAAAAAACTGACTGTGGTATCCAGACCCGAACTTCTTCACTGAAGTTCAGGTTTGGGTTCAAGGTTGTGTAGATGTAATTATTTTCCCTTATAACATGGTTATATGGGAAAATAATAGCATTCTTAAAACAGAATGCTAAGTAAAATAGGGCTGAAGGGGTTAAAATAATAATAATAATAATAATAATTTAACTCACCTTAATCCACTTGTTCGCGCAGCCCGGCTTCTCTTCGGCTTCTCTTCTGTGAGAAAAAGGACCTGTGATGACGTCACTGCACTCATCACATGATCCATCACCATGGTAATGGACCATGTGATGAGCTCAGTGACGTCACCACAGGTCCTTTGACACGTCCTGAAGAAAGAACAGGAGACCGGCAGCTACGCGATCAATTGGAGGAGGTGAGTTAATTTTTATTTATTTTTTTAACCCTCATTGGCACTGCGCCACCAATGTTTATTATACTGGGGTGTTGGTGGGGGCACACTGCGCCACCAATGTTCATTATACTGGGGTGTTGGGGGGGGGGGGGGGGGGGGCGCACTGCGCCACCAATGAAGATAACTGACCTGTTAATACAAATACAGGAGGTGGGTGCCGGAATCAAATAGCCGGCACCTGACCTCTATGACAGGGAGCTGCGATCCGCTGCAGTTAACCCCTCAGGTGCCGGCTATTTGATTCCGGCACCCGCCTCCTGTATTTGTATTAACAGGTCAGTTATCTTCATTGGTGGCGCAGTGGCCACAGCCCCTCCCCTCCTCCTCCTGTTTCTCTTCTTATTGGCAGCGGCAGCAGCACAGGGGGGAGGGAGAGAATACTGCGCAGCTCTGCAGTATTCAACTGCAGAGCTGCGGCGGCGGGTCTAGTGGCAAATGGCGACAAGATTAAAAAGTCTTGTCGCCATTTGTAAATTCTAAGTCGCATTGGCGACTATTTTGGTCGCCATTTGGAGCCCTGGCATATGTAATAAGATGTAGTGTAGTGTTAGATCCCGAGCTACTTGAGATTCCTTGGTGTGCTGCTCGGGCTCAGGTATGTCCTTAATATAAGGAAATGGCACAAATTTTGATGCAACCCTAGGTCTGCTCATAAAATACTGATTTTATTTACTGCTAGGTAAAAATGTGCCCAAATTACTAAGAGGCATGCGTCTATTAAAACATTTGACACAAAGCACTCCAAAAATCTATCCACACGATAGGTGACATACTGTAAATTTGATCGCTGGGAACCCCCACAGATCACTTGAATGGGGGTCCTGAGTCCTCATTCCTCCTCAATGCACTTGTAAAATGGAAAGTAACTGTTTGCCATAACTGACGTTAATGGGTTATATCTAGGGATGAGCGAATAGACTTCGGATGAAACATCCGAAGTCAATTCTCATAAAACTTTGTTCCAATACTGTATGGAGCAGGAGCTCTGTACAGTATTAGAATGTATTGGCTCCGATGAGCCAAAGTTATTGCTTCGCAAAGTCTCGCGAGACTTGGGGTAATAATTTCATAAATAAATTTTTACTGTAAAAAAAACATTTCCCGAACTTTGGTTAGGTTCCAAGGTACCACTTGGAACCGGACCAGAGTTTGGGAAATGTTTTTTTTACAGTACAGTTACTACTCATCGGAGCCAATAGATTCTAATACTGTATGGAGCTCCTCCGTACAGAATTGGAACAAAGTTTTATGCGAATCGACTTCGAATGTTTCATCCAAAGTCGATTCGCTCCTCCCTAGTTATATCCATCTCGGACTTTGATGGCATATCACTAGGATATATAATCAAAGTAAGATAAAGTAAAATAGGAGCGGGTCCCACATCTATCTCCAAAAACTTGGTTCCCAAAGTAAAGGAGAGTACACCGCGCATTCACTGATATGGGAGTTCCAAAAATAACCAAATGAGCGTGCTCGACTATTTTAGAAGTCCTATAATGATGAATGGAGAGTGCACAGCCACCGCTCCATTCACCTGTATGGGACTGTTGGTGCGCTCACCTTCACTCCAGGGAGCCTGTTCTGGAGATATGAGTTGGTCCCAGAGGTGGGACTCGCACCTATCTGACACTGAAGGCATCCATGTCTGAGTTTTGAATAACTCTTTAAATATTCTTATTTGCAGTGTTTTTCAGACAGGAAAAAGCTGTATTTTACAGACTATTAATAAAGGTTTTTAAAGGGATTATTACATTGTGACTTCCTGGTTTCATGTGTCATTCTAGGTCTTCTAAAATTGCACACACAGGAAACATATTTTTCTATTTTTTTTTAATCTATTTTAAACCGTTGGTTTTCTTTCTTAACCAGGAAAGTTACATAACCCTAAAGTTCCCTTTCAGCGGAGCATAAAAGACTAGTGAAAACTTATTACACCCAACAATAATTCCCAAAAAATCAAACGCATACTGAGTAGTCCCTGGTGTAAAGAAGTGGCCCTGCGTCACAATTTCAGCTTCACAGAGGGAAAAATGCGATCCTGACTGCAATGCTAAATTTCTGTGAAACAAAGAGTTCCCCCCTTTTGGCAGTAGGTGGGGGTCTAATTAATAGTGAGCAGCTGGTGGGGTCTTACACTGAGTCACTTTTAAAGAGCAAGCCTATCCTGGCAAGAAGGTGTTCTGCCCACACGGACGGTCATCTTTGCACATCTTCTGTCCTTCGAAACCTAGATTCTCACTATATATTCCCCTTTTCTGCGAGAACAGGTTGGTTGAAAGTGCTTGAAATCTCTCTCCATACCTGACCATTAGTGACTACGTTAAGGATATAATGGCTTCTGTTAAGGGCGAGAGCCGCACACATGTATGACCACCTCACTACTCAATAGTGGCCAGAGAATGCATCACCAAGGGGTAAGATGAGCCCAGTCTCAGAACAGGTGGGGACCCAAGA
The DNA here is from genome assembly GCF_905171765.1 of Bufo bufo. Classification (NCBI taxonomy): domain Eukaryota; kingdom Metazoa; phylum Chordata; class Amphibia; order Anura; family Bufonidae; genus Bufo; species Bufo bufo. Next base: position 158,275,759 of record NC_053393.1, on the reverse strand, counting down.
GATAAGACAAACACCTATCAGACATTTATGGCATACCCTGGGGGTACGATGAGAAAAGCCTAGTATTTGACTGCAGTATATCAGCTTTACACAACATTTGAAATGATAAAATACATAAAAAACTAGCTCAGTTCTTGTTTAAAACAAAAGAAAAAAAAAAATGGTAGCAAAGGATTTTATACTGTACTTACCAGTGGGGTGTGAAGCAAAGGCCAAAAATAAAACACTGCAAAGGCAGAAAAAAAATAAAGGAATGAAAATGTCTATATACATCGGAAACAACATATTCAAACACCAATCACTAATATATATTTCATAAAACTGATAATCAAGAACAAGGAATATAAAAAAATTTAAAAAAAAAAAATCTTTAAAATTGCTAATAATGTAAGATCCCAGTGGTCACATATAGCATGTATAGAATCACAGTGCCATTTTTTGCCTTCCGTTTAGACCAGGGATATGAATGTAAGGAAAATACATTCTAATTCCTACCAACATCTACTATCAGTCTATCATAAAGGGTAAGGGTCCATTCACACGTCCGCAAGTGTTTTTGCGGTCCGCAAAACACGACACCGACCATGTGCGTTCTGCACTTTGCGGAGCGCACATCGCCGGCACTTTAATAAAAATGCCTTTTCTTGTCCGTGTCTGCGGACAAGAACAGGAACTGTTCTATTTTTTTTTTTGCGGAAAGGAAGTGCGTATGTGGAACGGAAGTGCGGATGCGGACAGCACACTGTGTGATGTCCGAATCTTTTGCGGCCCCATTGAAAATGAATGGGTCCGGATCCGTCCCGCAACATTGCGGAACGGATCCGGACCCATTTTGTGGACGTGTGAATGGACCCTAAATCATACAGTCCAACGGAAAATAGGGGAGACATAAAATGAGGAAGAGGTAATTAAAATATTAGAACACATAAGCTATCTGTCTTGTTCCACATTTCAGGGAAAAAGTTACTTCTAATATATGCAAATGAGCCTCTAGGAGCAATGTGGGCGTTACCATTACACCTAGAGACTCTGCTTTTTCTGCAACTTCTGTGCCCTCTCCACTTTGACAGGGCCAGGAAGTGAAAACGTCATAGCTCCTGCCTGGTCCTGACTTTTTCTAAGATTTTGCGCCTTTGCCGTGTGTACCTGGCGCAGAACAGGTAAGAGGCTCTTCAGCTGCTCTGTTCTGTACTGCCGGCTTCTAAAAAAACATCACATATATGTGAAAAACTACTTGGAACAAATAACGCATAACCACGTAAACGACACACAACAGCCATGGAAGCTTATGTAACCTTCATGAAAAATATATGCTGTAGTAATGCGCCGAAGGCTAGAGAAAATTAGATGTCAATCTAAAAATAGATGAATTTAGTTATGCAGAAGCATCAAATTTTTAGGAGTAGGAGCCCAAAGGCTCCAGGAAGTTTCAAAGGCTCCAAGCAAACCACAGTCTGTCGATAGCATGCATATTTCTGAAGGACTTAAGGAGTTTTGAAGATTACCTTTAGAGTGCATTTCCAACATCAGACCACAGTTAATAAATGTTTAAAGGAGCCCTTCAGGATTTACAAATTGATGACCCGTCCTCAGGATAGGTCATCAATATGAGATCGGTAGCGGTCCGAATCCTGGGTTTCCCGCTGATCAGCTGTATGAAGAGGTTGTGACGCTCCACGAGCACTCAGGCCTTTTCCTAGGCCATATGATGTCACGTTCATCAGTCACATAGCCTAGGCACAGTTCAAGTGTATGGGGCTTAGCTGCAATACCAAGCACAGCCACTATACAATGTATAGCACTGGGCTTGGTAGGCTCCGAGGAGGATGCTGTGCTCACAGGAGCACTGCGGCCCTCCTCAAACTGCTGATTGGTGGGGGTGCTGCGACTTGGACTCCCGTCGACCTCATATTGATGACCTATCTTGAGGATTAGTCATCAATATGTAAATCCCAAAAAAAACTCTTTAAAAGTTTTACCGATCTGATATCGATGGCCTATTCCGAGGACAGGCCATCAGTATAAAATTCCTGGAAAACCTTATCTTCTTAGAAGGTGTAACAAACTCTGCAGCAGAGACTTGAGCTTTATTGTGGAGGTTCTCAAAATGAAATTTCCATTCTCTGCAGAATAACTGACACATATACATGGAAAAACTTACCCAGACAAATAATGGGGAAAAAACAACTCAAATACTGTGGCACAACCTTTCTAAAAATATAAGCATATACACAGTTCATTCATGCACGCACAGTCCATTAGTGCTATCTTTTGTCTGCTCACTCCTAGGTATACACTTGGGTGAACACAAAAGAAAAATGACAAGTAAAAATAAGCAGTCACACACCGAGCAGTACTTAGGGTGTGTACATGATCCTTGTCATTTCACTTGCATAATATAAACTGTGAAATAAAAGCTATACATAAAACCAATCATGTAAACAGTATACAGTACACAGCAACTGCTTGTGTATGTCAGGACCACTTCCTGATGCAGAGATTTTCCATTTTCATTCCCTTCCATTCCAGAGCCATAACTTTTTTATTTTTCCTTTCATATAGCCGTATGAGGGCTTGTTTTTCGAGGGACAAGTTGTACTTTCTAATGTCCCATTTAATATTGCATAAGATATAGTGGGAAGCAGGAAGAAAAAAAATCCAAACGGGGTGGAATTGAAAAACAAAAAACAAACATAAGCCCACCACAGTTTTAAGGGTTTTAATGTTTACGGCATTCATTATGCAGTAAAACTGACTGGTGCTCTTAATTCTCCAGGTAAGTACGAATCCAGCGATACCACATATGTATAGTCTTATGTAATGTCTTGCATTTTAATACCAAAAAAAAAAATCTTTTCATCGTCCTGTTCTGACCCCCACAACGTTTTTTTTATAGTTAAGTCTATGGAGATTTTTTGCGGGACGATCTGTAGTTTTCATTAATACCATCGGAGTGTGTATGACTTTTTGATCCATTTTTAGTTAATTTTTTTGTGTAGGTAAAGTAATGAAAAATGGAGAATCGCCATTTTTATTTTTTCTGTTACACCATTTACCATACAAGTTTTAATAATATTTTAATAGTATTGGCGTTTTTGCTTGTGGTGATGCCCATTATGTTATTATTAGTTTTCTTAATATATACATTTTTAAAACTATTTTTACTTTTTGCTAGATTCCCAAATGTGGCGGGAAAAAAAAAAATCCTGAATGATCGTGATCGGCGATCACTTAAACGTTTGGTGAAATCAAATAGAAGAAAACAGTAGTAAAACTCAGGGCTATGTTTAATAGTGAAAGTAAGGCCTCTTTCAGACGGGCGTTGCGGGAAAATGTGCAGGTGCGTCACGGGAACACCCGCGATTTTTCCGCGCGAGTACAAAACATTGTAATGAGTTTTGCACTCGCGTGAGAAAAATCGCGCATGTTTGGTACCCAAACCCGAACTTCTGGGCTTGGGATCGGTGTTCTGTAGATTGTATTATTTTCCCTTATAACATGGTTATAAGGGAAAATAATAGCATTCTGAATACAGAATGCATAGTAAAATAGCGCTGGAGGGGTTAAAAAATAATTTAACTCACCTTAATCCACTTGCTGGCGCTGCCGGCATCTCGTCTGTCTCCTTCTATGCTGAACAGGATCTGTGGTGAGCATTCATTCCAGGACCTGTGGTGACGTCACTCCGGTCATCACATGATCCATCACATGACCCATCACCATGGTAAAAGATCATGTGATGGATCATGTGATGACCGAAGTGACGTCACCACAGGTCCTGGAATGAATGCTCACCACAGGTCCTGTTCAGCAAAGAAGGAGACAGACGAGATGCTGGCAGCGCGAGCAAGTGGATTAAGGGGAGTTAAAAAAAATGTTATCCCCTCCAGCGCTATTTTAGCACCGTGCGTGAAAATCGCACCGCATCCGCACTTGCTTGCGGATGCTTGTGATTTTCAAGCAACCCCATTCACTTCTATGGGGCATACGTTGCGTGAAAAACGCAGAATATAGAGCATGCTGCGATTTTCACGCAACGCACAAGGGATGCGTGATAATCACCGCTCATGTGAACACCCCTATAGAAATGAATGGGTCGGTATTCAGTGCGGGTGAAATGCGTTCAACTCACGCATCGCATCCGCGCGGAATACTCGCCCGTGTGAAAGGGGCCTAAGAGCATTTCCACACGCACAATGCGAAACGATGCCACAGTGAATGCATGCTGTAATCAAAGCTAAAGGCGGTCCAACCTTTATTTTTTTTTGGTGGCGACTATTTTTTGGGACAGGCAGTGTATATTATAATTCAGTGCTGCCACCTGCTGGCCTGAACTGTAATATACAAGTAATGAACCTGGAAGCCTAGTACAGGCTCCAGGTCATTACATGCATAAAATGCTTTCCCTGATCTCCGCTGTGAAAAGCGTTCCTGTCCCGAAAGCGCACACTTACTGATTTTAGCGAGTAATATTAGTAGTAATATTTGACCACGGCATCTGAGTAGTTAAATGTCTGCGATCAGCATTACCCCCGATCGCAGACATTAACCATGGGTTTCTGCTGTAGGAAACAGCTGGCACCCTGCGGCTATGGCGCTCTGGAGTGGACGCCATCTTTAAAGGCCCAACATCCACTGTAATGTATGCCGGATGTCGTGAAGGGGTTACTGTACTTCTATGATCAGGACTTCTCGTAGAGTACAGTAAAAGGGGAAATAGGACATCAAGTCAGCGGAATATAGGCAGCTATTTATGGCAACGAGTATTCTGATTATGGAGCAGCACACACAACCTGTTGTAAACCAGTCAGTGTTATGCTGGATTTACACACTCCAACCACCAGCCAATTGTCTGGAAGCGTTCCAGCCCAACAATCGGCTGGTGGTCCAGTGGAGGTGAAGCTCTGCATTTACATGCAGCAATCATCTCCACAGTATGAAGACTAGTGATGGATATGGCAATTGCTCGTTCTCATACAGTTGCATAGAAACAATACTTTAGTGGTCTGCGTTAATGATTGCTTCACCAGATGAACAAGCATTTCCCTCCTCACTGGGTGATCTGCGGCACCTTTAGATGGGCCAAATACTGGGAATAAACGTTTGTAGGAAGGTTTGTTCCTGATAATCGTCCTGTAGAGCAGCATTATGCCTCATTCCCAAATGAATGACTGTGAGAATGGCACAACTCTTAAGATGGTCCAGAAACTTGTACATGAGGTGATACATCATCAAGATAGGAGAGCAATAAAACTAACACCATACCACGCTATTTTGACTATACATTATTATTTAGGGAAAATATGCTACCAATACAGTTAAATATTTCCAACGTAAAGGTAAAAATACAACCATCTGAACAAATACAGAACATATGGAGGATAATACAGTATTTCATTCTAGCTTTATTGACAGATGCACTCAGGATTATATACAAATCTGTATCAGTTAACACCTAGGCTGGAGTTTCTTAGGTGTACTTCTCCTTTAAATATGGGAATCACTTAGCTAAAATGTAAAATAAAGATTCTGAACACGAGATCCTGTTGTAGTAGTTCTGAGCACTCTCTTTATACTGATTATTATAATCCTACCAAATTCCTGTGGTTCTAAGCAATCATGCAGTCCGGCACCTACTAACAAGAACTTCCTGCGATATCACCTCATAACTTAATTCTACATGAGTGCAAGGGCGGCCATTTAACCAGACACAGGAAGTCAATAGAAAACATTTATGTACAGTCATGTCAAAATTCCCTGGAAATTATTTCCCCTTGGGCATTTAGAAATCTAGTACTACTAAAAATGCTACACAGGTTAAAATAAAGAATAATTAGGACAAGAAGAATCGCAGTCTGTAACGCGCCTCTTCCTTAGTGTGCATTAAAAGCATGGAAAAAAATCCAAACCTCGATCCTGTGTCAAGTTATCAATAGTCGGCCTCCTGCAAATCAACCGATTCCGGCTATGTGCTCTTAGTGTTATCATAAAGATACCGCGTCTCATAATGATGTGCTATAATAACTAATGTCGGATACTGAAGTTACTATGAGGCCCAGTGTCCCTATGATGACCATGGGCACAGAATCAGGAGGGAAACAGGCGTGTACTGAAAGATCTCAAATGGCTTGTAACTCTACCCCTGAAAACTCCAGCAGGTATAAGATTCAGTTCTTCAACTACCGTACCCGCAAGGTACCAGTTGGAACCTAAGCAGAGTTTGGATCCAAGTTTTAAAATGGTTTTCCAGTTTAAAAATCAAAATACCGAAGTAATTCACCGAAGTCTCACAAGACTTCGGGAATAACTCACTTTGCCTTGTCAGAGGCCATACATTTTAATGCTGTATGGAGACAGGTCTACGTACAGCATTAAAGGGGCTATCCCACTTCGCCTTTTCATACTTACCTGCTGCCAGCACGCCGTTCACTTCCTGGATTCTGGCTGGGGGCAGGTTTCATCTTGATTGAAGTCTTCTCCCGGCCGGGCCGCGCGCTGAACTGAACGTGCACGCCGCTGCGCATGCGCCATGGTTACTTATTCCTGGCCAGTATAGTACAGAGCCGGCGTGCGCGTTAGCGGCTCTGTACTATACTGGCCAGGAAGAAGTCACCATCGCGCATGCGCAGCGGCGTGCGCGTTCATGACAGCGAGCGGCCCGGCCGGGAGAAAAGAAAGAGTCTTCTGCGCAAGCGCAGCCACCGGGATTCCAGAGAAGAGCGGTGGCCGTAACCAGGGGAGACCGAATGACAACAATGAGGTAAGGGGGGATGAATTTTATCCTAAACTGTGGGAATTTGTAAATCAAATATATTTACAAAAATGATCACTGTCAAATCATTACCGATTTAACAGTGATCATTATGATGGGATAACCCCTTTAAACCCGAAGTTTTGAGCAAAGCAACTTCGGATCTAGGATCGGAAGCTCGCTATGCTCATCCCTAGATGCAATCGCTGGCAAAGGAGCTTCAACTAAGTACTCAGTAAAGGGTCTGATTACTTATGTCAATGCAAGATTTTAGTTTTTCCTCTTTTTTTGTAAATATTTTTATTAGTATCACCAATATACAAAAATATAAGACTTTGGTTACAGAATCAAAGTTCAAAACAAAAGGCAATACATACTTTTATCATTTTTTAAACAAAGAAAGCCCAACCCCCCCAAGCCCTCCCACCCAACTATGTCACATCTGCAAATACAGTCTTATTTATATTTCCAGCAATCTGCTATTAGCTATTCCAGTCATGTCTGAAGCTTTCTGTAGTGTATTTACCCAGTCGATATCTTTATCTATCTCCCCTACCCCTCTTTATAGCTGTACTTAAATAGCTAAATAGCTAATTTCCCCAACGTGCCTTTGAGGGCTTCTAGGTTATACCATTCTGTGTACCTGAATGATTGCATAATCTTTTTAATAACTTCTTGGTTGAAGTTGTTTGCAATAAAAGTTTTCCATCTTTTGAAAAACCCTTTAGTTTTCTTATCTTTATTTGACTGTGTCTAATTTATCTATATACATAAAACGCACTATCTGTGCCTTCACCTCATGAAGTCCAGGTACCTCCGATTTCAACCACCTCTGTAAAAGACAACGCAGTGAAATCACTAATACTGCATCTAATATCAAAGGGGGAGAATGTTGGGATTCTTCAAAGTCATGGAAGTTTCGGGTGTTAAACTCATGTCATACTTCCAAGTTTCTCTAATCCAGCTTTTGACCAGACTCCAAAATGTCTGCACATGTGGACGTGACCATATACAATGCGTCAAATCTGCCTTGTCCAGAGCACATTTCGGGCAGGCAGTAAGAAAAATCTGTCTTATCTGGCTTTTTGGGAAAGGTGAAAGCATATATGGCTGAGTGTATTAAACGCAGGTGCGACTCTCGCCACACTTCACAAGGTATCACTTTGCACACTCTGAGCCATCCCTGTAGAATTTTTTCAGGTGTTACTGAAATATTTAGCGTCTTCCCCCATTTTTTTAAGAGAAATTGGGCTGAGGCTTTATTGCCTGATTCCCTTAGCACTTTGTACATATCTGATATGGAGAGCCTGGATTTATCAGCTCCTAAGGAGAAAATCAAAGAGGTACCTGTACATTCACTTGTTACATCTCTCAACCTATCCCTACAGAAAAGGTAAACTTGTTGGAAAGGTAACATATGATGTTTATCTAGGCTATATGTTTGACAAAGTTCTGGAAAGGTAAGATATCTTTTTTCTGTAACATGAAGAAGGTCAAGTAAAGTTTTAATACCCCTTGATCTCCATACCTGAAACATCTTATTCAAAACCTCTTGTGGAAATTCAGGGTGTTGCCAGATGCCCATTACTCTGGAGGCCAAAGAAGTTTTTTTAGCTACCGTAACTTGCGCGTCTCCTTCCATGCAACCACCGTATCGCGAATTATCAGTGAGTGCTTCAGTAGTTGAGGTAGAGCCTGTCTCCTAGAGTGGAGTAAATTTACTAGTGGCCATGGATGGGACAACTGTGATTCCAGATCAAAGTTGGAAAAGTGGTTAGTCTCATGTATCCAGTCTAAACCATGCCTAAGGAGGCATGCCAGATTATACAGTCTAATGTTTGGTACATTAAGGCCACCTAATTCTCTTGGTAACATTAATTTTGCTAGGGCGATACGAGGCTTCTTACCTGCCCATAAGAACCTAGTAATCACTGAGTGGAGGTCACGGACATCAGAGTGTTTTAAAAGTACTGGGATCGTCTGCAGGGGGTACAGTAATTTGGGGAAACATATCATTTTCAGTAGATGACTCCTGCCTGATAGAGATAAAGGGAGACTCTGACACCTATTGAGATCACTTTTAACTTTTTTAAACAAAGGGAGGTAATTTAGATTGTAAAGGGATGAAGGAGACCTTCCTATTTTTATTCCTAGGTAAGTGATCTGGGAGTCACTAACCCTAATACCCTCGCATATACTGGGAAGTCTTTCTCTAGTCATTACTGGTTTCAATGGCATCAGAACACATTTATCACGATTTATTTTGAAGCCTGATACTGACTCGAACGAGTCCAGGAGGCGTATAACTTTTTCCATGTCCTCCAAAGGGTCGGCCATGAACAATAGAACATCGTCAGCAAAAAGTGACGTGTATATTTCCTTCTGACCTACTTTAATTCCTCTAAAAACCTCACCCCCCTCTAACATACGAGCCAAAGGTTCTAATGTGAGGTTGAATAATAACGGGGAAAGCGGGCACCCCTGGCGTGTCCCCCTACACAGTGGGAAAGAAGAGGATAAAAACCCTGGAATTGCTATCCTCGCCTTAGGGGATGTATAAAGCACTGTAATAAAAGTTCGTACTGGGCCACTGAATCCCATCCTACCCAATATCTCATCCAGCCAGTCCCACCTGACGTTATCAAATGCCTTCTCCGCGTCGATCGCCAGAAGCGATGGACACAGAGAAGGACATGTATTCCACTGGACTACATCCAACACCGTCAGTACTTTTCTGATGTTGGAAACAGCAGCTCTACCTTTGACAAATCCAGACTGGGAGGGAGACACCAACCCCGACATAAATGAAGAGAGTCTGTCAGCCATAATCCTTGCCACCAATTTAAGGTCCACATTAATTAAAGATATTGGACGATATGATGAAGGATCTGTTGCATCCTTCCCTGGCTTAGGGATTAATTTAAAATATGCCAAGTTATCAGACGATGACAACGGAGAACCCTTCAACATGCCATTGTACACTGCCGCTAGAGGATTTTTTAGATCATCTCCTAACATCCTGAAAAATTCTCCTGGATATCCATCAGGACCCGGAGCTTTATGTAGACTTAGACCTTTAATGGCTGCACAGACCTCTTCCTCAGATACAGGGGAGTTCAATGTATCCAACTGGGTTGCCGAAAGAGTAGGCAGTTTAATACATTTGGAGAGAAAGGAAGACAGAGATTTGGGACCTGGATCTCTATACAGATCCCTATAATAGTCTCCTAGGATAGAGACTATTTCCTCAGGTTTACTATGCATAACACCCCCCGCATCAGCTATTTTCAGGATGTGATTCTGGCGTCTAGAATTTTTAATAAGGTTGACCAACATTTTCCCAGATTTATTTCCTCCCCTGAAATACCTGTTCTCTAAATTGGACATGTCACATTTCATTTTTCTTTCGTACCATAACTCATAATCCCTTCTAGCTAAGTGCCAAGCTTCTTTGTTTTGTGAGGTCATGTTAGCTTGGTATTTTGTGTAGGCACTCCGCAGGGAGGAACTAAGTTCCTGAAGTTGGTCCGAGATTTTTTTTTTTAATCCCCTTGTATAGGCCATTATCCTACCCCTAAGGACAGCCTTAGCTGTGTCCCAAAATAAAGACGGATACTTAAGGCTGGACATATTATCTCCTCTGAACTCCAGATACCATCCTCTAAGAACCTCTCTAAAGTTTTTATCGTTATATAAGTAGGCGGGAAATCTCCAGATAATGTCCTGACCTTTTGGTTGGATCTCAGAAATCGTAATAGAAATCGGACTATGGTCCGAAATTACCATGTCATGAATTTTCGGATCCACTACTCTCGTTCTCAGAGAATCCGATACTAGAAGGTAGTCGATCCTAGACCAGGAATTATGGGGAGATGAATAGAAAGTAATGTCCCTGTCGTCGGGGTTGGCAGACCTCCAAATATCAATTAAGGCTGTATCTCTCAAGAAGGGTTCAAGTACTTTGTCATGGATATGGGGGAGATCTGACCCTCTAACTGCACCTCTCCTATCTTCTAAAGTGCTAACCACTGTGTTCAGGTCACCTCCAACTATTTGTTTGGACACCGAGCCCCTATTTAGTCTGGTCACCAGATCAGCAAAAAAGGTCCTATTCTCACCATTGGGGCCATAAATATTATGTAGTTTAATTTCTTCCGAATTGGTCTTTAGGTGCAGTGTACACCAGCGCCCTGAGTCATCTGAATTAACCCCCAGAATATCATACTTTAAATTTTTATGCAGTAGAAACAGTACCCCTGCCTTGTGCTGCACTGCTTGAGAACCCACTACCTTTCCCACCCAGGACTTTTCCATGCGACTAAAATCACTTTCTGTAAGGCGAGTTTCTTGTAGCATAGCAATATCAGCTCCTAAATGTTTTAAACGTTTTAGAATCATATTACGCTTTTGCGGGGAGCGTAACCCTTTAACGTTCCACGACACAATTTTCATCATCGCATAAGGGATAAAAAGAACCATTTGAGACAGACACTGGCATGTGACTAACATAGACTCCATACTGGAACCAAACACCCACCCCCCAACCCCCCATAATATAACAATAAACCATATTGAGCATAAACATCCCCAGAGCGAAGCGCACTATAGATCTACCTAGTGATTTCTTCATAGCTCTTACAAACTTCACTTTTTTCCTCATGTGGTGTCAAGCAAAACTCCCTGCCCCCCATAACAGTTGAGAAAAATATAGAATAGAATAGTAAGGCATAAACAATACAGATTGCCCCCTCAATTCTTTCTTATTCAGCAGCCCAACCTCTATAATCCCCTCATAAAGAAAACGTCCCCAAGCTGAGACTGTATGTAATTTTACTTTACAGTTCGTCATTCAACGCAATCTTTTGGGACGTGGATCATCTTGTTGGTCCGAGACCTGAGACAGATCTTCTTGCGCGCCTTTCATTAAGTTCCGTTGGCCTCGCGTCACAGGACCCATTTTCCCCTCCAGGTCGGCCGCGGCTTTCTCAGGTGAGGTATAGGTCTTGCTGGAACCATCCAGTTTAAACACTCTCAAGGTGGCCGGGAAGATTAGGGCGAATTTAACTCCCCCTCGATGAAGCTGAGTGCATAATGGGGAGAAAGCTTTGCGTTTCTTCGTGACCTCAGCAGAATAGTCCCCGAACAAGAGAACTTTCATTCCCCTTAGTGTGACGGGTTCCTTGCGGGATTTAAAGGCTTTGAAAATAGCCTCTTTGTCGGTATAGTCCAAGTAACGCATGATTACTTGTCTTGGGCTGCTCGGCTGATTTTCAGTAACCGAGCGAGGCGGACCCACTCTGTGAGCACGCTCCACTTTGCAGCGCCTCGTTATCCCCAAGGCCCCATTAAATGGTCTGAAGACTTTCCAAGTGCATTGTAAATGCCCATTAAAAGGGCTCTTCCATTACAAAAGCTTATCTTCTATACACAGGATAGAGGATAAGTGTCTGATTGGCGAGGGTCTGACCGACCACCGATCAGGCACTTATGTGAACAGGAAACAAGATGTCAAAATGGGACAACCCCTTTAATGGATGACAATAAAAGACCAATTAGTAGATGGGGAAAAAAAAACCTGAAAAACCCTAAATTTAAACTGTAAATTGAGTCCATAGTACAAATATGTACTGCAGTCCATGTGCCCCTGATGTAGTCCCTTCATTACAGTATTCTACAACAGAAGCAATGCAAGCGCATCTGTAATACAAACATTCCATTTGCTTCTCAAAATCCATGTGAGCCCTTAAAGTGTAACTGTCAGGTTTTCCTCAAAAAATCAATTTTAGCATATGTTACTGCTGCAGCATTATGTATAAAGCAATCTTTAGTTTCTTCACATAGCACCGTTTTCCTTGAGCTTTTCCCTTAGTTACGGCTGTTTTGAACCCTACAATATGAGGATCTTCTCAAGATGGCTCCTCTGCCAGTTCTCGGAGGTCAAAACTGCCTTTCCTCACATCATATACACACTTGCTTTATCCAGCAGCACTCTGCCAGCCAATCAGATTGAATTGCTGAGACACACACCTCCTCACTCTGAAGCCTAATGCGGGCATGCAGTGCGGAGGACTGCCCTTCAGTTTACACTAAAGGGAAGACAGAAAAGCTCTAGCAACGTTTTTTTTGTGGACCAGTGGAAAGGGACAGGGGACATTAATGAAAACTTATTATAACGTAATTACAGACCTTTTGGCAATCATTGACTAACTAGCTATACATGCCTAGCTCTAATAAACTAGCAAATAAATAATTTGACAGATACTCTTTAAACAAAACCTAACTATAAAAAAAATATACATACCTGAAGAAATAGTTTATATATTGCTGATCAATGTCACTGTAAAAAGAGATGAAAAAGTCTCAGTCAAAGCTGTGTTCTACATAACATTTTCTCTAATGTTTGTGGATGCTAATCACTGCACTTTGGTAAGCATTCCAGAATTTATTTGGACATAATTCCAAGTCCTGGTAGCTAGTATACTTCTTCACTCCCCACCAAACTCCACCTTCCCGGTTTTTCTTTATGTCCCCACTCTGTGGGGAGTGCTGCTGAAGATAACAGTTCTGTCTTATCTAAAAGATACTCTCCTGACTCACACTATCTATATTATCTGTGTGTGCTGCATGCAGAATCTCCAGTGTATTTCTATGAGATGCAGCTTCGCACTGCTCTCCCCTGCCAGACAAGAAGCAGAATCACATAGGAATACATCAAGACTATGTGCGAGAGTGAATTAGGAGAGGGATGTTCTATGTCACTGATCTGTTACTTGCTGACCTTAGAAAGGACTCAGAGCAGAGGAAATGCACTGATGAGGCTCTCTCTGACCAGCCAGAGCCATGATAGGAAATGTAAGCTGCACTACGTGAACCATATTAGAGGAAAGAAGGAATCAAGGTGGCTAGGGATGAACGGACCCGTGGATGTTCGGACGAACTTCGGGTCAAAGTTAGGGTTCGGGTCCCGAACGTGACCCGAACTCGAACCCCATTGAAGTCAATGGGGTCCTAAATTTTGGGACACTAAAATGGCTGTAAAATAGTTGTAGTAAGGGCTAGAGGGCTGCAAAAGGAAGAAAATGGGGGTAAGAGCAGGACAATTGCTCTGCAAACAAATGTGGATAGGGAAAGGACTTAAAATAACATAGAATAGAAAAAAAATATATATTATAATCTTGAACTAGGAGGCGGAGGTCAAAGTGGAGTAGGAGGTGGAGGAGGCGGTGGATGTGGCGGTGTAGGTTTTCCTTTATTTATTTTTTATAAATTTGGGAAGACCCCAAAACATTGGGAAATAGAAAAGAGAAAGTGCGCTGGAGTATAACAATGGTTGGGTGCTTGTCTACCCAGCACAAGGTACTGACAAGTCCTGTGGGATCCATGCTTGGTTCATTTTAATGAACGTGAGCTTGTCCACGTTGGCTGTGGACAGGCGGCTGCGCTTGTCTGTGATTACCCCCCCTGCCGTGCTAAACACACATTCAGACAATACACTTGCTGCAGGGCAGGCCAGCACCTCCAAGGCGTAAAGGGAAAGCTCAGGCCAAGTGCCCAATTTGGAGACCCAGAAGTTGAATGGGGAAGACCCATCAGTCAATACGTGTAGGTGTGTGCACACGTACTGTTCCACCATGTTACTGAAATGCTGCCTCCTGCTAAGACGTTCCATATCAGCTGGTGGTGCTGGTTGTTGTGGCATGCTGACAAAGCTTTTCTACATTTCAGCCATGCTAACCCTCCCTTCTGAGGTGCTGGCGGTATCCCAGCTGCGTTGGCATCTTCTTCCTCCACCACCTTGACCTTCGCCTTGTGCTTCTACTGAGCCCCCGCTGTCAGGTGTGAATGCCATCAGCAGCGCGTCTACCAGCATGCGCTTGTACTCGCGCATCTTCCAATCACGCTGCAGTGACGGAATTAAGGACAGAACGTTGTCCTTGTAGCGGGGATCCAGCAGGGTTGCCACCCAGTAATCAGCACTGGTTAGAATGTGGGCAACTCGGCGGTCGTTGCGCAGGCAGCTCATGTGTGCCAGGCTGCCCAGAGGCAACAAAAAGCTGTCCTCTGTGGGAGGTGTATCGTCTATGTCCTTTGTATCCCCCCAGCCATGCTCCATTGATGCCCATAAGCTGCTTTGGGTGCCACCCTGCTATGAACACGGTTCCTCCACCTCATCATCCTCCTCCTCCTGCAGAACTGTGCCCTGGCTGGACAGTTGTGTACCTGGCCTCTGTTGGTGCAGGAACCCACCCTCCGAGCCACTTGTGAATGACTGGCCTGATAACCGTGGAAATGATGCCTCTTCCTCCTCCTCTTCCTCCTGTGCCACATCCTCTTCCATTATCCAAAGTGTTTTTTCAAGGAGACATAGATGTGGGATAGTAACGCTGAGAACTGCGTCATCGGCACTGGCCATGTTGGTGGCGTACTACAAACAGCACACAAGTCCCGCATGGAGGTCCACTCGTTGGTGGTAAAGTGGTGCTGTTCCGCAAAGCGACTCACCCGTGCGTGCTGCAGCTGAAACTCCACTATCGCCTGCTGCTGCTCACACAGTCTCTCCAGCATGTGCAAGGTGGGTACGTTGCATATGAGGTGGAGAGCGGGAAGGCCGAAGTTATGCTACAGCACAGACAGGCAAGCAGCAGCAGGGTGAGAATGCCAAAATCACGCACAGACGGCTCGCACTTTCTGCAGCAGCTCTGACATATCAGGGTCATTTTTCAGGAACCTTTGCACCACCAAATTCAGCACATGCGCCAGGCAAGGGATGTGCATGAAACCGGCTAGCCCCAGAGATTTTACAAGATTTCGCCCGTTATCGCACACCACCAGGCCAGGCTTGAGGCTAAGCGACACCAAACACTCATCAGTCTGTTGTTACATGCCAGTCCACAGCTCCTGCTCGATGTGGGGGTTTTCCCACAAACAGATGAGCTTTAAAACTGCCTGCTGTTGTTTACCCCTGGCTGTGCTGAAGTTGGTGGTGCAGATGTTACGCTGACCGGATGAGGAGGCGGCGATGAGTAATGTCCTGCAATTCTCGGTGGCGGCAGGACATGCACCAAACTGCTATCCGCCTCAGGCGCAGCCCCCCTGCATTTACCCAGTGTGCTTACTGGTCAACATATCGGTAGTTATCTGGACATTTCCACAGATGGCGTTGCGCAGTGCACACCTGATTTTGTCCGCCACTTGGTTTTGCAGGGCAGGGATGGCTCGCTTGGAAAAGTAGTGGCAGCTGGAAACCACGTACTGTGGGACAGCCACCGCTATAAAGGTTTTTAAAAGTCTGTCTCCACCAGACAGAATTTCAAATGCCAGGAATTTTTAAATGCTGGCATACAGGGCCAGGGATCGCAGGTGGGTAGGGGGGTACTTCCTCTTTCTCTCCAGTGTTTGGGGGATGGACAGCTGAACGCTTCCGACATGCTGGGTGATAGTGGTGGAGGTGGTGGTGTTGCTGCCACATCCTCTGTTTGCAGGCTGGAAGGTGCCATTCTTACTCCAGAGGGGGAGGAAGAGGCCAAAACTGGAGCAGAAGAGGGAGCAGGAGGAGCCTGAGATATTTTGTGGTTTTTCAGGCGTTTACTCCACTGCAGCTCGTGCTTTGCACTTAGATGCCTGGTCATGCAGGTTGTGCTCAGGTTTAGAACATTTATGCCTCGCTTCAGGCTCTGATTGCACAGCGTGCAAACCACTCACGTCTTGTCAGCACATTGTCTGAAGAACTGCCACGCCAGGGAACTCCTTGGAGCTGGCTTTGGTGAGCTCAGTCCCTGGGTGCGGTAGGCAGAAGCAGGCATATACTGGCTAGGGGACGGCCACTCTGCTCTTGCACCCTGCTCCCTCTTTTGCTGTGCGGCTGGCGCTGTGTGACCACCACCTCTTCCTCCGAACTGCACACGTCACTCGCATGACCTTGATTCCATGTGGGGTCTAGGACCTCACCATCTTCCACCCACTCTTCAGCCCTGCCCTCCTTGAAGGTCTGCACACGGCAGAAAGCCGCAGCAGTTGGCACCTGTGTTTCGTCATCATCAGAGACGTGCTGTGGTGGTCCTCCCATTTCCATATCCTGAAACATAAGTGGTTGGGTATCGGTGCACTCAATCTCTTTCACTTCTGGAAACCCCGCCAGCAAAGTCATCAAAAAGCATAAGAGACTGCTGCATGACTTGGGGCTCAGACTGCTTGGCTGATTTGCAAGGGGGTGAGGTGAAAGACAGATGCCCATGGGCTGCAGGTGCCAACTCTGGGTTTCAGCAGAGGACCGGGTGGGAGACAAAGTTAAGGAACTGTAGGCACTGTCACCTATACTTGTTCTGGCCTCACCATTCGTACACCGGTATTCGGGCCTACAAAATGACGTTGAACGTCCTGTCGCCTATGTGCACCTGAAGGTGTTTCATTTGGGCGTGCAGCTGGCACAGATCGACCACGTCCTCTCCCTGCAACAGGAGCTCCACCAGAACCAGCAGCACCACCACGACCAGGGCCACGTCCCTTATTTGATGCCCTCCTCATTCTTTGAGGTCACCCACTGAACTAACAGACGGATTAAGGGTCCATTCACACGTCTGCAAAGTGGATCCGGATACGTTCCGCAATGTTGCGGAACGGATCAGGAACCATTCATTTTCAATGGGGCCGCAAAAGATGCGGACAGCACACAGTGTGCTGTCCACATCCACACTTCTGTTCCGCAAAAAATAGAACATGTCCTATTCTTGTCCGCAGACACGGACAAGAAAAGGCATTTCTATTAAAGTGCTGGCCATGTGCGGTCCACAAAATGTGGAACGCACATGGCCGGTGTCTGTGTTTTGCGGATCCACAATTTGCGGACCGCAAAACACTTGCGGACGTGTGAATTGACCCTAACTGTAATAATTTCCCTGTCACATCTGCAGTGCACGGATCTCACACCAAAAATGGGTATATGTCACCCACTGAACTAACAGACAGATTAAGGCCCTTTTCACACGAGCGCGATTGATTAGGTCCGGGTGCGTTCAAGGAAACTCGCACCATTTTGCAAGCAAGTTCAATCAGTTTTTTTTGCGCGCGGGTGCAATGTGTTTTGATGCGTTTTTTACGCACGTGATAAAAAACTGAATGTTTACAAACAACATCTCTTAGCAAACATTAGTGAAAAACGCATCGCATCCGCACTTTGCGTTTTTCACTGAAGCCCCATTCACTTCTATGGGTCCAGGGCTGCGTGAAAAACGCAGAATATAGAACATGCTGCGATTTTCAAGCAACGCAGAACTGATGCGTGAAAAAAACAGTACACAGACCTATTAAAATGAATGGGTCAGGATACAGTGCGGGTGCTATACGTTCACGTCACGCATTGCACCCTCGCGGAAAACTCGCTCGTGTGAAAGGGGCATAACTATATTAAGTTCCCTGTCATGTATAAAGTGTATGTGTATCTCACACCAAAAATGGGTATATATCACCCATCGAACTAACAGCCAGATTAATTATTATATTTCTGTGTCAGGGGTACAAAGATGGTGCATTGCACCAACAAAAAAAACAAAAAAATCGCTATAGGTCAACCACAGAATTAACAGCCAGATTTATTATTAGATTTCTGTGTCCGGGGTGCAAAGCTGGTGTATTGCACCCACAAAAAATCATTATAGGTCACCCACAAAACAAATAGCCAGATTCCTAACACTGTCCCTCACTTAAGCTGCCTGCTTCCTGTCCCTGCACTACTCAGAGCTGATGGGCGGTGCTACACGTGATCCAGCTTGTATAGAGGCTGGGTCACATGATGCACTGGCCAATCACAGCCATGCCATTACTAGTCATGGCTGTGATGGCTTCTAAGTGCCCACAGCTTAAAAGCTTGTTGTTTGGCTGCCCTGCAGCCTTTCAACAAGCTTTATTAACCACCTCCGGACCGCCTAACGCAGGATCGCGTTCCGGAGGTGGCAGCGCTGCGCACAGTCACGCATATACGCGTCATCTCGCGAGACGCGAGATTTCCTGTGAACGCGCGCACACAGGCGCGCGCGCTCACAGGAACGGAAGGTAAGAGAGTTGATCTCCAGCCTGCCAGCGGCGATCGTTCGCTGGCAGGCTGGAGATGTGTTTTTTTTAACCCCTAACAGGTATATTAGACGCTGTTTTGATAACAGCGTCTAATATACCTGCTACCTGGTCCTCTGGTGGTCCCCTTTGTTTGGATCGACCACCAGAGGACACAGGTAGCTCAGTAAAGTAGCACCAAGCACCACTACACTACACTACACCCCCCCCCCCATCACTTATTAACCCCTTATTAGCCCCTGATCACCCCTAATCACCCCTGATCACCCCATATAGACTCCCTGATCACCCCCCTGTCATTGATTACCCCCCTGTCATTGATCAACCCCCTGTAAAGCTCCATTCAGACGTCCGCATGATTTTTACGGATCCACTGATAGATGGATCGGATCCGCAAAACGCATCCGGACGTCTGAATGAAGCCTTACAGGGGCATGATCAATGACTGTGGTGATCACCCCATATAGACTCCCTGATCACCCCCCTGTCATTGATTACCCCCCTGTCATTGATTACCCCCCTGTAAAGCTCCATTCAGATGTCCGCATGATTTTTACGGATGCACTGATACATGGATCGGATCCGCAAAACGCATCCGGTCGTCTGAATGAAGCCTTACAGGGGCATGATCAATGACTGTGGTGATCACCCCCCTGTCATTGATTACCCCCCTGTAAAGCTCCATTCAGATGTCCGCATGATTTTTACGGATGCACTGATAGATGGATCGGATCCGCAAAACGCATCCGGACGTCTGAATGAAGCCTTACAGGGGCATGATCAATGACTGTGGTGATCACCCCATATAGACTCCCTGATCACCCCCCTGTCATTGATTACCCCCCTGTCATTGATTACCCCCCTGTAAAGCTCCATTCAGATGTCCGCATGATTTTTACGGATGCACTGATAGATGGATCGGATCCGCAAAACGCATCCGGACGTCTGAATGAAGCCTTACAGGGGCATGATCAATGACTGTGGTGATTACCCCATATAGACTCCCTGATCACCCCCCTGTAAAGCTCCATTCAGATGTCCGCATGATTTTTACGGATGCACTGATACATGGATCGGATCCGCAAAACGCATCCGGTCGTCTGAATGAAGCCTTACAGGGGCATGATCAATGACTGTGGTGATCACCCCCCTGTCATTGATTACCCCCCTGTAAAGCTCCATTCAGATGTCCGCATGATTTTTACGGATGCACCGATAGATGGATCCGATCCGCAAAACGCATCCGGACGTCTGAATGAAGCCTTACAGGGGCATGATCAATGACTGTGGTGATCACCCCATATAGACTCCCTGATCACCCCCCTGTCATTGATTACCCCCCTGTAAAGCTCCATTCAGATGTCCGCATGATTTTTACGGATGCACTGATAGATGGATCGGATCCGCAAAACGCATCCGGACGTCTGAATGAAGCCTTACAGGGGCGTGATCAATGACTGTGGTGATCACCCCATATAGACTCCCTGATCACCCCCCTGTCATTGATCACCCCCCTGTCATTGATTACCCCCCTGTAAAGCTCCATTCAGATGTCCGCATGATTTTTACGGATGCACTGATAGATGGATCGGATCCGCAAAACGCATCCGGACGTCTGAATGAAGCCTTACACGGGCGTGATCAATGACTGTGGTTATCACCCCATATAGACTCCCTGATCACCCCCCTGTCATTGATCACCCCCCTGTCATTGATCACCCCCCTGTCATTGATCACCCCCCTGTCATTTATCACCCCCCTGTCATTGATCACCCCCCTGTCATTGATCACCCCTCTGTAAGGCTCCATTCAGATATTTTTTTGGCCCAAGTTAGCAGAATTTTTTTTTTTTTTTCTTACAAAGTCTCATATTCCACTAACTTGTGTCAAAAAATAAAATCTCACATGAACTCACCATACCCCTCACGGAATCCAAATGCGTAAAATTTTTTAGACATTTATATTCCAGACTTCTTCTCACGCTTTAGGGCCCCTAGAATGCCAGGGCAGTATAAATACCCCACATGTGACCCCATTTCGGAAAGAAGACACCCCCAGGTATTCCGTGAGGGGCATATTGAGTCCATAAAAGATTGAAATTTTTGTCCCAAGTTAGCGGAAAGGGAGACTTTGTGAGAAAAAAATTAAAAATATCAATTTCCGCTAACTTGTGCCAAAAAAAAAAAATTTCTATGAACTCGCCATGCCCCTCATTGAATACCTTGGGGTGTCTTCTTTCCAAAATGGGGTCACATGTGGGGTATTTATACTGCCCTGGCATTCTAGGGGCCCCAAAGCGTGAGAAGAAGTCTGGTATCCAAATGTCTAAAAATGCCCTCCTAAAAGGAATTTGGGCACCTTTGCGCATCTAGGCTGCAAAAAAGTGTCACACATCTGGTATCGCCGTACTCAGGAGAAGTTGGGGAATGTGTTTTGGGGTGTCATTTTACATATACCCATGCTGGGTGAGAGAAATATCTTGGTCAAATGCCAACTTTGTATAAAAAAATGGGAAAAGTTGTCTTTTGCCAAGATATTTCTCTCACCCAGCATGGGTATATGTAAAATGACACCCCAAAACACATTCCCCAACTTCTCCTGAATACGGCGATACCACATGTGTGACACTTTTTTGCAGCCTAGGTGGGCAAAGGGGCCCATATTCCAAAGAGCACCTTTAGGATTTCACAGGTCATTTACCTACTTACCACACATTAGGGCCCCTGGAAAATGCCAGGGCAGTATAACTACCCCACAAGTGACCCCATTTTGGAAAGAAGACACCCCAAGGTATTCCGTGAGGGGCATGGCGAGTTCCTAGAATTTTTTATTTTTTGTCACAAGTTAGTGGAAAATGCAGATTTTTTTTTTTTTTTTCATACAAAGTCTCATATTCCACTAACTTGTGACAAAAAATAAAAACTTCCATGAACTCACTTTGCCCATCAGCGAATACCTTGGGGTCTCTTCTTTCCAAAATGGGGTCACTTGTGGGGTAGTTATACTGCCCTGGCATTCTAGGGGCCCAAATGTGTGGTAAGGAGTTTGAAATCAAATTCTGTAAAAAATGACCTGTGAAATCCGAAAGGTGCTCTTTTGAATATGGGCCCCTTTGCCCACCTCGGCTGCAAAAAAGTGTCACACATCTGGTATCTCCGTAATCGGGAGAAGTTGGGGAATGTGTTTTGGGGTGTCATTTTACATATACCCATGCTGGGTGAGAGAAATATCTTGGCAAAAGACAACTTTTCCCATTTTTTTATACAAAGTTGGCATTTGACCAAGATATTTCTCTCACCCAGCATGGGTATATGTAAAAAGACACCCCAAAACACATTCCTCAACTTCTCCTGAATACAGAGATACCAGATGTGTGACACTTTTTTGCAGCCTAGGTGGGCAAAGGGGCCCACATTCCAAAGAGCACCTTTCGGATTTCACAGGTCATTTACCTACTTACCACACATTTGGGCCCCTAGAATGCCAGGGCAGTATAACTACCCCACAAGTGACCCCATTTTGGAAAGAAGAGACCCCAAGGTATTCGCTGATGGGCATAGTGAGTTCATGGAAGTTTTTATTTTTTGTCACAAGTTTGTGGAATATGAGACTTTGTATGAAAAAAAAAAAAAAAAAAAAAAAATCATCATTTTCCACTAACTTGTGACAAAAAATAAAAAATTCTAGGAACTCACCATGCCCCTCACGGAATACCTTGGGGTGTCTTCTTTCCAAAATGGGGTCACTTGTGGGGTAGTTATACTGCCCTGGTTTTCTAGGGGCCCAAATGTGTGGTAAGGAGTTTGAAATCAAATTCAGGAAAAAATGAGGAGTGAAATCCGAAAGGTGCTCTTTGGAATATGGGCCCCTTTGCCCACCTAGGCTGCAAAAAAGTGTCACACATCTGGTATCCCCGTACTCAGGAGAAGTTGAGGAATGTGTTTTGGGGTGTCTTTTTACATATACCCATGCTGGGTGAGATAAATATCTTGGTCAAATGACAACTTTGTATAAAAAAATGGGAAAAGTTGTCTTTTGCCAAGATATTTCTCTCACCCAGCATGGGTATATATAAAATGACACCCCAAAACACATTCCCCACCTTCTCCTGAGTACGGAGATACCAGATGTGTGACACTTTTTTGCAGCCTAGGTGGGCAAAGGGGCCCATATTCCAAAGAGCACCTTTCGGATTTCACAGGTCATTTTTTACAGAATTTGATTTCAAACTCCTTACCACACATTTGGGCCCCTAGAATGCCAGGGCAGTATAACTACCCCACAAGTGACCCCATTTTGGAAAGAAGAGACCCCAAGGTATTCGCTGATGGGCATAGTGAGTTCATAGAAGTTTTTATTTTTTGTCACAAGTTAGTGGAATATGAGACTTTGTAAGGAAAAAAAAAAAAAAAAAAAAATCATCATTTTCCGCTAACTTGTGACAAAAAATAAAAAGTTCTATGAACTCACTATGCCCATCAGCGAATACCTTAGGGTGTGTACTTTCAGAAATGGGGTCATTTGTGGGGTGTTTGTACTGTCTGGCCATTGTAGAACCTCAGGAAACATGACAGGTGCTCAGAAAGTCAGAGCTGCT
This sequence comes from Bufo bufo, assembly GCF_905171765.1. NCBI lineage: Eukaryota > Metazoa > Chordata > Amphibia > Anura > Bufonidae > Bufo > Bufo bufo. Next base: position 158,252,345 of record NC_053393.1, on the reverse strand, counting down.
TCAAAAAGCGGAAATTCACATTTTTGTACCATAGTTTGTAAACGCTATAACTTTTACCCAAACCATTTTTTTTTTACCCAAACATTTTTTTTTTATCAAAGACATGTAGAACTATAAATTTAGAGCAAAATTTCTATATGGATGTCGTTTTTTTTGCAAAATTTTACAACTGAAAGTGAAAAATGTCATTTTTTTGCAAAAAAATCGTTAAATTTCGATTAATAACAAAAAAAGTAAAAATGTCAGCAGCAATGAAATACCACCAAATGAAAGCTCTATTAGTGAGAAGAAAAGGAGGTAAAATTCATTTGGGTGGTAAGTTGCATGACCGAGCAATAAACGGTGAAAGTAGTGTAGGTCAGAAGTGTAAAAAGTGGCCTGGTCTTTCAGGGTGTTTAAGCACTGGGGGCTGAGGTGGTTAAAGGCCCGAACACCGAACTCGAACCCAAACTTTTCCGGCAAAGTTTGGGTACGGGTCTCCGAACTCACAAAGTTCGGGTTCGCTCAACACTAAAGATGGCAGACAACCCATTAATGGCATATCAATTAAAATATGTATCCATAATGCACACACAAGAGCTTTTATGGCATTCTTTAATAACAGCCTATGATGCACGATATAGGCAAAAAACATCTGGAGTGCTTCTTTAAATGAAAAAGCGCCAAACACTCACCTCAGTAAACTTGACTTCTGAGATCTCTGGAATGCTTTGTAACATCCTGATAATAGGTAAAAAAAAAAGGATTTAGAAAAGTGATAAAAAGAAAAAACTACAGTCAATTACCATAGTTCTTTATCTGAAGAAACTGACACAAAAACGTACTAGGTAACCAGTTACCAGAAAGACCTCGGTGAGTACATCACAGAAAGGCTAACAAGGAATGCACAAAATGTACTTATATATACTCAATAAGGCTAGGGTTACGACGTAAGAGTCATACGACCTTTTTATAATGATAGTCAATGGTGTCGCACTGCGACTGCAACGCAGCAGCCGCAAAAATCCATCCAAGTTGGATTTCTGTGTGATTGTCGCGTTGCAGTCGCACGTAGCAGTGCGACATCATTGAACATCATTACAAAAAATGTCTCGTGACAAGACACGTCACATTGTAGTTGTACCCTTTTTGTCGCGCAACATGTCACCGTGTAGCCCTAGCATAAAGGGTCTGTCTGGTGACCTGGAAGCTTTATATGACTTATCTTTCCACTACACCTGCTGGTGATTATAAACCATGTTTGACTCTATATGGACAAGGCTCTAGTAACATACACTAAAGGCACCACGATTCTACTGACTTACCTGAGCAAACCAGGTGAATGACAGCCCAGAAATAACCGTCTGCATCAAACTACAGACAAAAGTGAATAAAGCATTAAACACAAACTTACCTACTGTAATATTCTGTGTACAATACATATAGGTATACTGCATAATACTAATTTATTTCCGGTCCGCAGCACGGGCACTCACAGGGAGTGTCTTTAGCATCAGGTCTCTGCCTCTCCTTCCACTCCCAGCTCAAACATCAAAGATCCAAACCTGCTTGAAGCCCTGCTGGAAAAACCACACCACGTAGCAGGTCCATGCCCGTATTGCAGCCCACAAACAGTGGGTCCACAATATACAGGCACCGGCCATGTGCGCACCATATCACGGATGCGGACTCATTAACCTGAATGGGTCCGCAATCCAGAAGATACGGTGCAGTTGCGTAATGGAGGGACTGATCGGAAGCCCACAGAAGCACTACGGAGTTCTTCCGTGGGTTTTCGGTCCATGCCTCTGCACAGTAAAAAGAGTGCATGCACTACTTTTTTGCAGTGAGGATCACGGACCCCATGCAAGTGAAGGGGTCTGCGCAGACGGCGGGCACACGGTAGATGCCCATGCATTGCGGACTGTGCAATGCATGGGCACGCACGGTCATGTGCATGAGGCCTAAGACACAGCATCATTGCTGACGTTACATCTACAGCCTGTGTCCTGGAGAATCGGCAGAACTCGCCCTCAGAGGCAAGGTCATTGATGCTGTGTCGACAGGGCAGAGCATTACATGCCTTGCCACGCCTCAGATGCGGACATGAGGTCATCTGGATAAGGAATCAAGACAGTAAAAATGTCACGTGACTGCGATGGAGTGCGGAAAAACGGGGCATTACAGATGAACAATCCCTATTAGTAAGTGATAACGTGCCGTTTCCTGACAACTGATGCTGAAAATTACAAAACTGGAATACCCCTTCAACTTCATAGGAGCGGACACTTGTGCCTTTATTACAATTTTGGATTATATCACAGGTTGGATTAGCAGATCCCTAAAATTCTGAACATCTGACACAGAATCAGCCTTCCCCGCCACCTGCAGTGCTGCACAGATCAATTGTTCTAAGTCTACAGCATAAATGCAGTATGGCCGAAATATTCAAAACCTACCATAGCAAGATCCATTTATATTTTGAGCAGCATTTAGTACAGAGAAATTACATATGCAATTCAACATGTGGCCAGTTTGGTGGGCGAACACTTGTGGACCTCACAGAGAATGTTCCTCATTCTACACATTTATTTCCTGCACTGAAAGAATCCAAAATGTAACCCTTTCTCTTACCAGCTCAAGATAACACACAAGGAGATTTCTACTGATGTCAAACATTATAATTACTCCCCATGAAATTAAAGACAAGAAATCTGTATTCTGGTAAACATTCAGAAACGACTGTGTTTAAATTGTTGATTAATTATGGGAACCCCATGGGGCGCTCTCTGCATTGATATAAAGCACAAAACAACATGGGGGTTTTGCAAAAGGCAATTTGCCTGGTTGCATATGAAGAATTCCCTGCAGTACAACATGCAGCATAGATAACTGCCACTTCATACAGTCCGCCAGGCAAACACTCTGCTTTAGGTATGAATAAGCACAAAGCAAGCAATATGTATTCTAATTCCTGCCAATAAAAAAAAAAAAAAAAAAGTGTTTCACGTGTGTCCTCGAAACCAGAGAGGCAAACAGCACATGAAGATTTGCAAAGCTATGTGGAAACAAGTACGGTATATACTGTGCATATCCGATATCCCGATTTCAGTCTAGAACGTCACTTTAATATGTACACATTACTTGGCAAAACTTAAATAATGATCCCAAAAGTAAAATAATTCAGATTCTTAAAATAAAAAAAAAAGACAAGCAAGGTTGGACCTGATATTTTCCAACATTAAAGTAAAAAAACAAAAAAACTGAATTTCATGATAAATGAGTAGCTTTAGGTGTGACTTGTCACATTCATATATGTCAGTGAAAAAAGTGGCACTGGGGGCATTATAAAAACAGCATTTGGCCCAACCAGCATTTTTAAAAAAAATGTATTTACGCTAGGAATATGGCATAAATATATCCAGAAATCTGCCCAATATCCTACTCCCCCATATTACTCACACAGGGTCCATGTTTCGGAGATAGGAGGAGTTGATTAGCAGATCTTTAGGCCTCGTTCACATCTCCTTTTAGGAGATCCGTCAGGCTGTTTACCGGCACAGAGCAGCCTGCTCGATCCTATACTTCACCGCCAGATCCCCATTGACTGCAATGGAGTCTGGCGGTGATCCTGGCATAAATAATGGGTTTCGGCCGAACAAAAAAACCTTGCATGCAACGTTTCTTTGTCTGGCCAACAACCGGCATTTCTGTCGGATCAGACTGCCGAATCTCCGAAACAGAAATGTGAACTAAGCCTTAGCTACTTTTGCCTTCCCTGTGCCTGCCCTTCGAATGGAGGGAATATGGTGCTTTTGGCATGAGGTGTCAAGGATTTAAAAATTCTGCCTTGTCTTCTTTTTTTTTTTTATCTGCAGAGCCACTATTTAGTTAAAACAAATAAAATTATATTACCTCCATGATGAGAACATTTTGTTGAATCATACACACTCCCTATGTAAAAATGAAATTTGGTTTAATTCGTTTTGATCACTTGTGATCATGTGATTGTGCTATGTAGGTGTGCTCCACTCATTGCACATGTGTACTGCGGTCCTTTGTTTAACTTAGAAAAATAGAAGATTAATATTCCTTATGTCTGCCCAACGTTACTGAAATATTGCTCAAGGATAATTTGGATTGCATTATCTACCACAAGTAGATCTGTTCTGTATGTATCATTTATGTCTATAACATAGTATAGAGCAGTGGTTCTCAACATGCGGAATAGGTACCTGAAGTCATAATGAAAATGTAACATGGCCCTGGCATGCAGAAATGTGCCAGCTGACAGCCTACAAAAGAAACCTGCTGTCCTCAACACCTCCTGTGCTGAAAGTGTCGCCACTGCTGCCACTGTCATCTCTTCTTACACAGGTAAACAGGAGGGGGTGGCAGTGGTCCTGTGACCGCCACCTATTCTGACACACTGAATGAGGGAGGTATCTGGCTGACCGTCTCCATACAGGGTCTGCATCTCTGTGGCCTATATTCATCTTGTGGTATGCTAGAAGGGGGCCATGTGTACGATTTGTGATTTTGCTGTAAATTGCGTGTTCAGTGGCTACCATGGATGGTCGTGGCTTGGCCACATGATCAGGCCGTAGCCTTATAACTGGTTCTGTGAGGTCTCCAATGGGGCGTGTATTGTCCTGATGATGGTAAAAGCTCTGCATGCTGTGCTATTCATCCCATGAAATCTGACACAATCTGTGATAGAGATTCTGATGGCAGTGTGATCGGAGTCTTATAAGGCTGGGTTCACACGGGCGAGATTTCCGCGCGGGTGCAATGCGTGAGGTGAACGCATTGCACCCGCACTGAATCCGGAACCATTCATTTCTATGCGGTAGTGCACATGAGCGGTGATTTTCACGCATCACTTGTGCGTTGTGTGAAAATCGCAGCATGCTCTATATTGTGCGTTTTTCACACAACACAGGCCCCATAGAAGTGAATAGGGCTGCGTGAAAATCGCAAGCAAGTGCGGATGCGGTGCAATTTTCACGCATGGTTGCTAAGATGAGAGTCAATTCACTGTATTATTTTCCCTTATAACATGGTTATAAGGGAAAATAATAGCATTCTGAATACAGAATGCTTAGTAGAAGGTCAATTGAAGGTTAAAAAAAAAATTAAAAAAATTAACTCACCTCCTCCAATTGATCGCGTAGCTGTCGGTCTCCTGTTCTTTCTTCAGGACCTGTGGTGTCATCACTGTGCTCATCACATGATACATCACATGATCCATCACCATGGTGATGGACCATGTGATGAGCTCAGTGACATCACCACAGGTCCTGAAGAAAGAACAGGAGACCGGCAGCTACGCGATCAATTGGAGAAAGTGAGTTAAATTTATATTTTTTAACCCTCAATTGACCTTCTAAGCAGCATTCTGTATTAAAGAATGCTATTATTTTCCCTTATAACCATGTTATAAGGGAAAATAATGACATCTACACAACCTTGAACCCAAACCTGAACTTCAGTGAAGAAGTTCGGGTCTGGGTACCACATTCAGTTTTTTTTCCACACGCGTTCAAAACGCATTGCACCTGCGCGATAAAAACTTAACGGAACGCAATCGCAGTCAAAACTGATTGAAATTGCGTACCTACTCGCGCAGGTTTCCCGCAATGCACCCGGGATGCATCCTGAGCCAAAACGTGAAGCCCGTGTGAACTCAGCCTAACTCATTGCATGTTTGGGAGAATTCGGGTGAAACTTCTTGTCACTAGAGAGTACTTGTCTTGAAAAAGATTGAGAAGCACTGGTGTAGACTAGAACAGAGTTCCCTTCCCCAGCAGATCAGGAGCTACATGTGGCTGTCAAATGCTATTATGCACTAAGGGCCGGGCCGGTTTTAGACAAAATGTGGCCCTGGGCAAAATCAAAAGTGGGGCCCCAAATCTTGTAATAATGTACTAAAAACACAGTCCAACATCCAACACCTGACACCCCCGCCGATTAGCTGTTTGAGCAGATGGCTGTCCCATAGACATACAGTGGTAAGCAATAGAGAAGGGAGACGATATGTGCGCACAGAGCACGCCGTATCCTCAAACAGCTTAGGGTGCCTCTACAGTACCCTAGTAGTAATAATATAACCATAATACCCCCACTGGCTCTAATGTCCCCCTGTAGTGCCTCCCACTAGTTCCAATATATAATGATCCCCCCATAGTTCCCCCGTAGTGCCAGTATATAATGCTCCTCCATTCCTCCTTAGTAGTGCCAGGTGTATGTATATATATATATATATATATATATATTATATATAAAAAAAAAAAAAAAAAGGGAAAGTAGCGGCGGCACTGGAAACAAGCAATATGGGTGCTATGTCCAGGGATATTGCAGCTTACCCCAGATGTACAGGAACGAAAAAAGGACAGCACTCCAAGTAAAAATATACTGGTCTTTAATCACCCATGCAGATGGCATGGGTGATTAAAGACCAGTATATTTTTACTTGGAGTGCTGTCCTTTTTTCGTTCCTATATATATATATATATAGGTTCAATCAACATCGATTTTCCATACGGAAAAAACGTAAAGACCTGCCTGTCTCACAACACTTCGCGGCCATGGAACATGTTGAAGGAGATCTCAAGTTTATGATCCTGGATCATGTTCCGTTACCGCGGACTGGTGGTGACCGTATCAAAATGCTCAAAAAACGCGAATCCGAATGGATTTTTAAGCTACAATCCATTCGTCCGATGGGCTTGAATGTAGAATACAGGCCATGGCTTTTCATATGATTCCCTTTGGCTTTGTCCTTGTCGGCTTAAGTGTTGAAAAAAATGTTTTTTTGTTTTTAATGAATATATTTGGATAATATATTTTTTTATTGTTTCACTTTTCAGGACCTATTACTGGATGGGCTTAGCTCAGCGGGAGGCGTGATGCTTACTTTCAACATGTGTGGCTTGTTCCTGGATTACTGCTTATTATACTGTTAATTACAGCTATATTTACTATTGTCACTTGCATACTTAGAAAGTTACTGTGCAGGATTCCCACCCGATAAGGGGTTAACTGTGACGAGCATAGTGGGAGGGTGATGGCTGCCGCTGTTTCACCTTCCCCCTTTTCTGTGCCCGTTGACGCCGGACGACAGCGCATCGCAAGATGGCATGTCGCCCGACCACATACCCTGGGTGTTCTATCCGTGTACTGCCACAGAATTTCTTGTTTCGTTGTTGGTTTTACCTTTACTTACGGCATTGTTATGTTACGTTGCCGTGTCACGTGACGCTTCACTAGGTGATCATGTGTTTGACCTACAGTGACGTCACGGACATGCGCAGTAGCAGTTCCGGGACGCCACTTCCATGCGGCGCATCACGCTACAGTTCATCCTCCCACTATCGAGCACGCCCCACTCCATGTTTGGTCCTGTCAACATCACATATTCACAGGTGATAATGATTCACTATTAATTGCCACTTTTGTATCTTTACTGTATTTATGACTAGTATGTATACCTGGAAGCCTTATGTACGCCGTTAACGGCTTTGAGTTTAACTACCCTCCGGGCCTGTCACATTTATATTTTTTTGTTATTTACTATATCTTCTGTATTTTGTATTTTTTATCGATTGCCACTTGTGTATGTTAATTGACTATGACTGCATAAAATGCTCACAGTTCCCACAATGCTGTATTGCTTGAGAATGGTCCCAGTAAGCGGACCGAAACGTCGCACAGGTGAATAAAGGGTCCCACTTTTTTTCACCAAACGGATGTGCTGCGGTGTCCTTCTTTATTCTATATATATATATATATATATATATATATATATATATATATATATATATAATGATAAAAATCTAAAACTCGCCTCACTCCCGTTTTCCCCGCCGCTGTCTGCGATGCAGACCACAGTTTTATCTGTGGCTTGTGTTGCTAAGTCCTGATGCATGCGGTACCAATGACATCACCACTCTTGCTCCGGTCTCACGGGAACGCGCTATCATGCGAGACCCAGCGCAGGAGTTATTGCGGCTTCTTGCGCTGTTCTAATGCCTCACAGGTTTGAGGCCTAGCGGCCTGAGGCTTGTGAAGTTGGACAGCCATGAGTGCGCCCCCCCCTTTATGGGGCGAAGTGGCGCCCTAGGCAGATGACTACCCTCCCCTATCCATCATCCCAGCCCTAATGCAGAGCACATTACCGCAGGAGGTATAAGAGGAGAGGACTATAACTCCCAGCATGTCTAAGCCATTATTATTTAATATCAGAGCACATTACAGGGTGACGTATAAGAAGATGGGACTACAACTCCTAGCATGTCCAAGCCGTTATTATGTAATATCAGAGTACATTATAAGAGGAGGTATAAGAGGAGAGGACTACAATGCCCAGTATATCCAGGGTGCTGTAATGTACACTAATATTACATAATAATGTCCGGGACATGCTAAGAGTTGTAGTCCTCTCCTGTTATACCTCCTCTTGTAATGTACTCTGATATTACATAACAAGCTGGACATGCTGGGAGTTTTAGTCCTCTCCTCATACCTCATCTTGTATTGTACTCTGATATTATATAACAGGAGGTATAAGAGAAGAGGACTACAACTCCCAGCACTTTCCTGGCACTTACATTGAATCTTTCAATTCTTTCCATGCATCACTGGTCTTCTTCTTTATTACTTTACTGCACTGCTTAGCTCCTCCTCCAGTTCTGGTCACACGATGGTGAGGTCATCGCAGGTCCTTCATCCCTCCCCCCCCCCCCCCCCCCCCTCTTCTCTGCTCAGCTCCGCCTCCTGCACGTGACATCATCACAGGTCCTACAGCTCCAGTAGAAGAGTGTTGCTGGTGTCTGGAGCTTTCAGTTTGCAGAGCAGCACTGTAGTAATGACTTGTGTTATGTGTACAGGAAGGAGGCCTTCACAATGCATTGGAAAGTGGAGCTTTTCAGCTGTCCATCCGTTTGCTTCCACGGACGTTCAACTGAACAGCAGCACTGAAGCAGGGGGCCCCTTAGACGATGGGGCCCTGGGCAATGGCCCACTTTGCCAACCCCCCCTCCCCACCCCCAATGCCAGCCCTGACTAAGGGAACCAAGGATGCGATAGCTAGAATTTGCTACCAGTGTCAAAAGACTTCTTTTTTAATATATTGTGCAGTACACCATCTGTCAGCAGATTTGTACCTATGAAACTGGCTGACCTGTTACATGTGCGCTTGGCAGCTGAAGGCATCTGTGTTGGTCCCATGTTCATATGTGTCCGCAAATGAAGTTTTACTATATGCAAATGAGCCTCTAGGAGCAATAGGGGCATTGCTGTTACACCTAGATGCTCTGCTCTCTCTGCAACTGCCAGACCTCTCCACTGTGACTGACAGGGCCAGACAGTGTAAACGTCATCACATAGGGCCCTGTCAATCAAAGTGGAGAGGGCGCAGCAGTTAGAGAGAGCTGAGCCTCTGGGAGTAACGGCAACGCCCCTGTTGCTCCTAGAGGCTAATTTGCATATATTAAATCATTTTTTTCAGCAATTCGGGCACCTATGGACATGGGACCAACACAGATGCCTTCAGCTGACAGATACCCTTTAATGACCTGTTCAGTGCATAAGTGAGACACTTTTGAGTAAGAATGATCGATAAGGGACTGACCACTAGAACAAGGGACATCAGCCACAAACCCTCCCTCCCTTTCTACTTGCACAACTCATAGGTGGGGATCTGAACTGCCACTCCATACAAATCCATGGGAGCCATAGTGCAGCTTTAATTAAACTAATACAATATAAAAGTATGTATGGGGAGTTACATTATGATGAAGTATTTTAGCTAGAACATTTTTAGCTGCAATAAAACGAATGTGTACGGAGAAGTCAAATAAAAAGGGATAGCAAGCAGAGCATATCATAAATTACTAGAACAAATGAGGGCGAAAGTGCATTAAGATGATTGAATCTAGACGGATGATTTACACAAGCACAGAAAATGTCTGTCCCTATGTACACAGCTATCTGTCACTGCACACTATATCAGATGTAACGGAAACTGTGCACAGCGCCACCGCCATTACTAAATTAAAGATTCTCCTCTGGAAGGAATAAAATACAGATGGCTGTTCCTGAAATATGATTTGTACGTTCCATTACACTTGGAAAAGGAAACCAGTCTCCGCACTCCAGGTCCATTTATCCAAATCTCCATTGCATGGATCTGCAGTTATAGCTAATTTGTGAAGGCTGGAGGTGCATTAAAGCCGCCATCTGCCAACAGTATCAATGCGATCTAACCGCAGCACCGTACTGTAAATATAACCATGGGCGAGGTAACATAGTGGGCACAGAATGAAGCCAATTCGCTGAGGCAGATTGAAAGCATATACTTCCAGCTTCAGGATTTAACCCTATATGTCCTATTGTCTAAGGATTTCAACATTATATACTGCCCTGTAGTGCTAGAACTCTTCTTCCGTTTTCTAAATGGATCAAAGTTATTTTTTTCTCTAAATATAGTAAAACATTCCTACTTCAATCTGCTGTTTTTGCTCATTTATCTTAAACAGAAATGCCATTAGACCTGGTAGTATTGGGTCATTTACAATTATTTCTGAGACAGAAATAAAAACTGGCTAGTATGAAAGGAAAATAGTATTTTTTAATGCACTGATCATTCAATAAAAAAAATAAAATAAAATAAATCAGAAGTTGCATATGAAATTTTTTTTTCTTCACTTTTTTTTTATGTAAATCCCATGTTCACTGACAGATAAGTTGTGGCTAAGGGCAATAGAATACAAAAATGTGGTTTTGCCTAGAATGTATGGGCTCCTAGGAGAATTCAACCCAACCACAATCGATTGTCAGAACCCATGTCCACACCCCCCTTTCCCCCCCATCATCCCTCACCCTAACGCCTCATGCACTCTGCCGTTGCCCGGCTGTGTCCGTATTTTGGCCCGTAAACAGCAGGTTCGCAATATACGGGACCGGCCATGTGCACACCATATCACAGATGCAGACCCATTCTCTTGAATGCGTCCGCAATCTGGAAGGAGCTGTGCGGAACAGAGGCACAGAACCCCATGGAAGTATTCTGTAGTGCTTTCATGGGGTTCTGTGCCTCTGTTCTGCACCGCTCCTTCTGGATTGCGGACCACTTTCAAGAGAATGGATCTGTAATACAGCATGCACACGGCTGTTTTCTCTCCATGCCGCAAAAAAAATAGAACATGTTCTATTTATTTTTTTGCGGTGCGGACGGATCATGGACCCATTGAAGCTGAATAGGTCTGGATCCGTCTGCGGCAACCACATGGATAGTGCCACAAATTGCGGTCCCTAATGCAAGGAACGGCCGGCACGCGGTTCGTGTGCATAAGACCTAAATTTAACCCCAAGACACACTATACACCACAGAGCGCTTTAAAAATGTTCTATAACATCCCCAAAATGCCACACTTTACTAAACCCTCCTTTTCACTGTCTCAGCATCCCATAAACTAAACCTCCCAGGAGCCAATACAGTGTAGCCCTTACCATCAAAATTACCTCTTTGCAAAATTACTGATGTACTGAATGGTATGTTATCTGGTAGATTTCGACAGTGTGCTCTAACATCAGATTTGGTACAGGCTACCCTTAAGGGCCATGTACTTGGGCGGATTCCTTGTCAATCATTACCCGGTGTAAAAGGCCTGCCGATCAGCCAACTAAAAAGCAGCATGAATCTGTATAAAACGTATCTTTCATCAACAGAACATCGCCCCATGTGAACAGGGGATGTGCTGCCAACAATAATGTAAATGAGAGGGCGCATGGACAATCCCAACATTTATGTGGGCATTTACTTGGCCAATAGTCTGTATGAAGGACCTAAATGAGTGCCAATCGACTTGCTATATTGTGAAACTAAACTTGTTACATGGGCATATATCCCAGACTGTGTCCTCTAGTTGTGGATCCTGCAGATGTCTGCGTCATCAGATGTAAAATAGTGAGCTGCAGAGACCAAGAGGAACCATCTCAGAAGCAGCAGGTGGAAAGGAAGGACTGAGGAGGTATACCGTGTTTCTCCGAAAATAAGACAGGGTCTTATATTATTATTTTTTCTCCGAAAAAAGGGTTAGGGCTTATTATCAGGGTAGGGCTTATTTTGGCTCCATGAACAACAATCACACATTAATGCTTGAACAAAAAATCTAGATTTATTCAAATACAGTATAATCAGTGGGTGGCACAGTACTACGGTATGATAACGGTACAGTACTCTGGCAGGCAATGCCACACTTTTTTCTGGTACCGTACATACACTGCACCTGAGCCCCTAGGCAGCAATGTGTACGGTACGTTACCAGGGAGATCCGACGCAAGAGATGACAGGGTCCTGATTGGTGGAGGTGGGGGAGGAGCTGCCTCATTCAGCTACAGTAGGGGTAAGTTAGAACGTGCGGGCTTGCGGCAGTACAGGGTAGAGAAGCCGCCCAGCGATGTACCCGTTCGGTACCGTAGATGGAAGCACGGATGCCGGCTTAAATTTTGCATTTAGTGAAGCCGCCAGCCACGATGTATGCGCGGGCTAGCGGCTTCACTGAAGGCTAAGTGTTGGCAGCCTGCGTTGCTGTACCGTAACTCCTGCCCGCCTCCGATCAGCTGGGAGAGCGCAGAGGTCCTGCCCGCCTGCCCTGGCAGCTTAGGAGCCATTAGTGAGCTCTCCTGAGCTGCTGAATCCATAAATATAAAAATTATCTAGGGCTTATTTTTGGAGTAGGGCTTATATTTAAGCCCTACTCCCAAAACCCTGCAAAATAGGGCTAGGTCTTATTTTCGGGGAAACACGGTAGCATAGCCACAAGGGGTAGGAAGAAGTATAGGAGAGAGCAGCCTCACACAGTAGGTGGAGGATCAGTGTGTGTCCTTATGTACTACGGGGGCCAACAGGAGAGTTTGCAGCATATATCACATATGGGGAATGTCCACTGGGATCTAATTGTGGATCTTTCATCATCTGGAAAATACAGAAGTCAGAACAACATTAAAAAAAGACAAGAATAAGTACATCTTCTAAGGTCAAGGCGAGTAAAACTGAGCCTTAACTACAAGTACACTGCTGCTGCAATCATCTGGAAGTTAGAAAATAGCGGCTTATCAGAGATTTGAAAAATGCAGTGTAAAGAGAGAAAAAAATTAGATTTTTCCAAGAATCTCATTACACTACACTACACATTTTCTCCTTTGCATTGGCTGCAGTGTAATGACAAGGGAGTGAGTACTTGTAAATTATACTGCACTTCCGAGACGATGGGCAGTGTAATGAAGAGGAAGTAGCGCTTGCATAGAGCACCGCCCCCTCTTCCAACAGTTGACGGACCCCCGCTGATCAGATATTGATGACCTAGCCTGAGGATGGGTCATCAATATAAAACCCCTCCACAACCCCTTTAAGCTCCTTGTCAAGTTTTGTCTTAAGATGAATCGTTGATGCAGCAATACATACCATACCGACAGAAAAATATGACACTGTCTAATAGAGATATAGCAGAATATCAAGAAGCTGATTATCATCACACACAGTGAGCTTACATATGGCGCCATTTCTGAACTCATGGTGGATGGTAGCAACAATCTAGTGAAAGCAAAGGCTCAGTTTAGATTTGGTTATGTTATGAAGTGCCAGGACCTTTACAAGATGCATTTTTTTCATGATTTTTTATTTGTTGGTCTGACTTCTACTTTTCCAATAAGATTCAAAATAATATCCTACTGGGAATTGCCTTAAAGTGTTATGTGCTGCAAATGCTCCTGCAAGCTGTGCGATCACTACCTCATTGTAAACTGCACTGTAGTACATACTCATTCTCCCCTGCTGTGTGAGACCGTTCTCTCCTTCCCACTCCCTCGCGCCGTACTACCTCCTCAGTTCTCCCTTCAAACCTGCGGTTTCTGAGATGGATCTTCTTGGTGACTGCAGCTCGCAGTAGGACATCTGAGGAAGGATGCAGACTCCAAAGTACCTGCAAAAAAATCCATTCACTCTATATCCAGCACAACTGATGAAAATAAAGAAATGACAGTACCTGTTGGTCGTGTATTGGAAGGCATCCAGCCGAGATGAGCAATAGAGTGACACTGGGAGGCAATCCATATGAGAGTTAGCAAGTTGTAAAGAGACAAACTTACAATCACAACGAACAACTACAATTAAAAAAAGAATAAGATGCAGAGAACAATACAACATTGTTTAAAATATAAGCTAACAGTATGAAGTGTATGTAAAAGCTGGTTGTACTTCTCACTGCCTGTCCCCCAAAAAAAGTCGCCACCTGGATTTAACTAAGCAAATAGTTATGAGCCTCCTATTGGATAATTACTGCATGGGTGATTATCTTTCAGCTGGCAATAAGTTATTTAACCCCAACTGGTGCAATGAGTTGCTTCTCATTTCTTAAAGGGAACCTGTCACCTGGATTTTGGGTATAGAGCTGAGTACATGGGTTGCTAGATCACCGCTAGCACATCTGTAATATCCAGTCCCTATAGCTCTGTGTGCTTTTATTGTGTATAAAAACCGATTTGATACATATGCAAATTAACCTGAGATGAGTCAGAGCTTGAAAATATGACTCTTCTCTGGTCACACAAGTAAGATATGACTCTTATGTTAATTTGCATATGTATCAAATCGTTTTTTTTACACAATAAAAGCACACAGCTATGGGGACTGGATATTGCGGATGTGCTAGCGGCCATCTAGCAACCCATGTCCTCCGCTCTATACCCAAAATCCGGGTGACAGGTTCCCTTTAAACAACCAGGTCGAAAGACACATCTCGTGGTCGTGGAAAAGATGTTAGTCTGTTTGAGAAGGGTCAAATCATTGGCATGCATCAAGCAGAGAAAACATCTAAGGAGATCCCAGAAATTACTAAAATTGGGTTAAGAACTGTCCAACGCATTATTAAAAACTGGAAGGATAGCGGGGACCCATCTGTAACGGATCTCCTGGCACCCCGACCGGGTGCCTCCGTCGATGGATGCTCCTAGTGCTTCCCGAGGACTCCAAGCACTCCATTTGACACTGTAAGCACTGCAGACCCCACGAACCGCCGAAGCTTGGTTGAGGTCTCACAGTCTCCTACCCACCATGGACCTACGACAAGGCTCCAGTGGGTGAACCTCTCCTAAATCCAGAGAGCAGGAACAGCTCTTACAAGAGCTAGGAGTTATAGCCAGGGGAGTATACAGCATGTAGCAATCCCCATACACATGAGACGAGGCTCTATGTTGAATGTAAAACAGGAACTCTTTATTGAACACACAAGCATTGACTTATATACACATCTTCCAACAAGGGTACCACCCCCGTGGACCTGGTTGGAAACTGAGACCATGACATAGCAGCCAATCCTTTACAGTTTACACACAAAAACTAACCCTATTCAACAAACACAATGGCATTGTCTGTGACGCAATTAACAAACACAACATGCAAACAGACATCTTTACCCCGTCCATAATGAATGAATAGGGACAGTGGAGACACATGTGATGGGATGAGTGTATCATATGGTGATCTACTCATTTAGGAGTCGGCTGCTATTATAATCAACTATCTTAATCCCATCACTAACACAATCAGTGGGAGTCTCAGTGCAGAGTTAACCCCTTTTTGTGTTGCTGAATCCACACCATGCCTTTTTAATGGGCAATAGGAAATATGTGGCATATAAATTACACACATAAATCAGGGTTCATAGTTCCTTGTAACCCCAAAAGGTCTTAGGGGGTCTCCATAGTTCTCGGTCCATAGTCTGTAGGAAGGAGGCTGGCCCTCAGGCTTCTCCAGCAGCCCCAGTGACGGTTCAGTCCGTCACATTTCTCCCCTCCCAACAGTAGACTAACTCAGGCACCGACCGACAGGAGGTCAGGTACCTGGTTAGTCGAGTAGCCCACCCATAAACAAACACTGGTCCTGTTGAATTCTGGGGCCTGGCTCTGTTCTGTATGTCCCCAGCTGTTGAGTGGGCATCTGCTACTCCTTGCTTCATTGTTGTTCTCTAGCTTGGAGCTGTAGGTACTTGGTGGGGAGAGGCCGACTGCGCTCTGCCCAGATGCCAGCTCTTCCGCTGGGGTAGCCTGTGGGGAGTCTGGCTCTGGAGAAGAGGATAGGGGAGGGCAGAGGCCAACTGCACTCTGCCCAGATGCCAGCTCTTCCGCTGGGATGGGGTCAGGCAATCCTACCCCCAGGACCTTGTTACGGATCAGTTGTGGAGAGGAGGGATTGCTTAAATCCTCCTGGCATTCCTGCGGGGTTGGTGGGGGATCTGTACCGGCTGTCCAGCATCCCTGTAGGTCTGGTGCAGAGACTGCGGTCCCATCTGCACCATCGGAGTTAGGTGTGCTGTCCCCCTGTGGTTGGGGAGATAGACCGGTTGTCTCCTCTCCCTTCAAGGTACACTGCCGCTGGGAAAGACTTACATTACTCTTACCGGTAATCGTTTTTTCCCTTTAGCCTCCACAACGGCAGTAAACATGGAGATTATCCCGCCTTCTCAGGGACAGGAAACAGCTTTGTGGATCAGCCCATATAAGGCCCCCTCCCTCTTACCTCTCCAGTTAGTAACCTAGTACTCAGAGATAAATGCAAGGAAGGTTTAATAAAGAACAAAGTAACAAATATCAGAGCCAGTCTGCTCTAACTTAGAAGAACATATATTTCATCAATAGAATATACACATAAGTATTTATACGTATTAAATAATGTATATCTATATATAGTAGATTTTTTTTTTTTTTTTTTTTAGGGGGGGAATTCCTCCTGCCGTTGTGGAGGCTAAAGGGAAAAAACGATTACCGGTAAGAGTAATGTAAGTCTTTTCCCTACGCCTCCACAACGGCAGTAAACATGGAGGAAGTAACATAGGATAACAGCCTAGGGTGGGACAACTGCAGATAGGACCCTCCGCCCAAAGGCTAAATCCCTATTTGCAGAAACATCTAATCTGTAATGTCTAAAAAATGTACATGGATTGGACCATGTGGCTGCACGGCAAATGTCCTCTAAGGAAGCTGAAGCACCCTCGGCCCAGGATGTGGCTAGGGCCCTGGTAGAGTGAGCTTTGAGAAACGGTGGAGGAGGAACACCCTCTGTCTGGTAGGCTAGATAGATACAGGACTTGATCCATCTTGATATTGAAGTCTTGCTGGCCGCTTTTCCCTTCAACATGCCCAGGTATTGAATTAGAAGTTGATTAGTCTTCCTAATCTCCTTAGTGGCTTCCAGGTATTGGAGGACACATCTCCTGACGTCCAGGTTATGAAGAAGTCTCTCTTTTTCGTTCTTTGCCTGAGAACAAAAGGAGGGAAGGATAATTTCCTGTTGGCAGTGAAATTTTGAGACTACCTTCGGAAGGAATTCTGGAGCATGTTTTAGCGTGATCCTGTCGTCTGAAATGGAAAGGTATGGAGGCAGGATAGAAAAGGCTTGTATTTCGCCTACTCTTCTGGCCGTAGTGATGGCTAGCAGGAATGATGTCTTAAGAGTAAGAATTCTTAAGGGTATATCTGTGATTGGCTCAAATGGAGGGTACATAAGCTTGGACAGTACCAAGCTTAAGTCCCAAGGAGGCACTAGGGATCTTAACCTAGGGCGAATCCTGACGGCCGCCTTAAAAAACCTTTTTATTATTTCCATGTTAGCCAGTTTACAGTCCATAAATACACTCAAGGCTGCTATCTGAACTTTTAGTGTACTTACTGCGAGGCCTTTATCCAACCCTGCTTGGAGAAAGTCCAGTATGAGGGACATCTGAGGTTCTCCTGACGGGTCGTATTTATCCTTCCCGAAGAGCAGAAAGGATTTCCAGGCCCTTAGATATATTTTCGAGGTGACCGGTTTCCTACTAAGAAGTAAGGTGGAGATCACTTTCCCGGAGAAACCTTTTTTCCTCAGGATGTTTCTTTCAGCCTCCAGGCCGTCAGATGGAGTTGGGTGACTTGAGGATGAGAAACCGGACCCTGAAGTAGAAGGTCTGGGCGAGGAGGGAGGATCCAGAATTCTTCTCCTGCTAGAATCTTCAGGATCGGAAACCATGATCTGCGGGGCCAAAAAGGAGTGATCAGGATGATTCGTACTCTTTCTTCCAAAATCTTTGCTATGACCCGCTGTATGAGGGAGAATGGTGGGAATGCATATAACAGGACTGGTGGCCAGGGTACCGAGAGCGCATCCACCTTTAAGGGTTGATCTTCCACTGCCAGAGAGTAGAAATTCGGAACATGTTTGTTTTTTCTTCTGGCGAACAGGTCGATCTTCGGCGTTCCCCACCTGGAACAGATCTGCTTGAATACCTGAGGGTTTAGTATCCACTCTCCTGCGTTTAGCTGGTCCCGGCTGAGGAAATCCGCCACCTGATTCTCTTTCCCTCTCACATGGGCTGCTGAAAGGGACTGAATATTCTTTTCTGCCCAACTGAAGATTTTTCTCACCACCAGGGCTAGCGATAGCTTTCTTGTGCCGCCCTGTTTGTTCAGGTACTCCACTGTTGTAGAGTTGCCCGACAAGATCTTTACATTCCTCTGCAGGAGGGAGGGTGTAGTTTGTTGGCTTATCTCCCCCGGACGAGGGTTCTCCATATATCTGTCTGGTGGGCAGGTTTTTAACTCTAGACTGTACCCCTTTTTTATGACTGACAGAACCCATGGAGAGGCCTGGATATTTACCCAGGCAGGATAGAATTGGGACAGTCTTCCTCCCACTACGCTTTGGGCGTCATTGAGTAGAGGAGTGGGCCGATTTGTCAGGGTTAAACAGGAACCCTCTGCCTTTACCCCTATTGGACTGCCAGGCTGGTCTAGTGTCCCTTCTGTTTTGGTCCGGCCTACCCCGGTTCTGGGACCGAAAGGACCGCCTTTGTTGAAAAAATTTTGATTCTGTAGGAAAGCCCTTTTTTCTATCTGAAGCTTTCTCTAGAATGTCGTCCAAGGCCGTACCGAACACCCTATCTCCCTCACATGGCAGAGTGCACAGCTTGTTCTTGGAGGCTGTGTCACCGGACCAGGTGCGTAACCATACTGCTCTTCTAGCAGAGTTAGAGAGGGCAGCAGATCTGGCTGAAAGCTTCACTATGTCTGCTGACGCGTCTGCCATAAAATTAGCGGCCTGTTTTAGCATAGGTATAGAAGCTAGGATTTCTTCTCGTGGAGTGCCTGACTCTAGATGTTCCTCCAACTGTCCCAACCAAAGGCCCAGGGTTCTCGCCGTATAAGTTGCAGATATCCCTGGTCTTAGAGTGGCCGTAGAGGATTCCCACATCTTTTTAAGGAGGTTTTCACATCTTTTGTCCATCGGATCTTTCAGAAGGCCGAGGTCTTCAAATGGAAGGGCAGTTTTTTTGGAGATTCCTGCTACTGGGGCATCTACTTTAGGGGTCTTATCCCAGGCCACAGAATCTTCTTCCGCGAAAGGGTATTTTCTCTTTAACCACTTAGAGGCGGATTGTTTTTTCTCAGGGTCTCTCCATTCTGAGTGTATTAAAGCCCGGATGTTAGGGTGGACGGGAAAGACTCGTTTTTTCTTGTCCCCTAATCCAGCAAACAATTGGTCTTGTACTGAAAGGGGTTCTCTGGGCTCTTCCAGGCTTATTGTAGCCCTAATGGTTTTCAGTAGGGAATTCGTCTCCTCAACTGAACAGAGAGGTTTACCGCCTGCTTGATCTGAAATATCCGAGTCAGACCCAGAGGAAATTTCACCTTCATCCAGGTCAGAGTCCTGCACATTAGAGACTATGGCTCCTGAGGTAGATGGTCTGGGAGACAATGTAGATAACTTAGCTTCTACAGCTGCACCCACTTCTTCTCTGATTATGGTTTTCAGACTTTCAATTAAAGATGGGGTCTCCTCTGACACAACCTTGTCACAACACTTTTGGCACATAGATTTCTTGTATGTACCAGATAGCGATTTCTTGCACATTACGCATTTTTTCTTCAAGGGTGGATCCTTTTTTGAGGATTCTTTACCCTGAGAGACACAAAATTGGAGAGGAAAGTTTTATCCTTAGTCTCTAAAGAGAAGGGTAAAGAACCACCACCAAGGAGACCCCCATACAGGATAAGGCACCCTGTTATTTAGTAATGGGAGGAGGCTTACCGGGCTAGAGGGCCTGGAGGAATCTGTGGGCCGCCTGGGCGAATCGTCAGCTTGCTGGGACATTCTCGGGAGAAGAGCGCAGGAGCTGCCTGGAACGCCGGCAGCCGCGCTCCTTTACTTCCTGGTTCCCACTGATGACGACATTATGCTCCGCCCCCCCTCGCGTCACGCGCCGGCCTCCGACGTCACATAGAATTCAACTGCCGGCGCGCGCGCATAGGGGAAATGTGTGGGGAGCGCTCCCAGGCCCAGGAACGCTCCCCCGGCTCGCAGAAACAGGGCCGGTCCGCACTGGACGCGGGTCCAAAGCCCGGGGTGGCCAGCAACGCTGGGCTTAAACCACAGGGAAGGAGGAACTTCTTGCAGAGTTCCGCGACCCTATCCCCTGCCTCAGCCCTCCGGCCAGAGCCGGGATAACAAACCGAAAAGGCTGGGCGCGTGACTGATCCGGCAAGTCCTGACCTTCTGAGGGACAGGAAAACAACTGGAGAGGTAAGAGGGAGGGGGCCTTATATGGGCTGATCCACAAAGCTGTTTCCTGTCCCTGAGAAGGCGGGATAATCTCCATGTTTACTGCCGTTGTGGAGGCGTAGGGAAAATGGAGACTATGCTCTCCTCTCCCTGCAAAACATACTGCCGCTGGGGAGCAGGACTGACTGTCCCTACTCCCTGAAACTCCGGCTGCCATTGGGGATCTGTGCCGACCGCCCAGCATCCCTGTAGGGCCGGTGGAGAGATCTCGGTCCCATCTCCACCTGGCAAGCAGGGGATACTTCCATCGGGTCTTCCCAGCTGTAGGGTTGTAGGTCTAGGACTGCCACCCAGCTCTCTGGCAGTGTATATTGGGGCCGAATTGAGCTGAAGAAGTATTGGTAATCCTGCTCCAGCTCCCACTCCATTGTCACTAGAGATGACCGGTCTTGTCTCACCTCTCTCGCTGTAGCCCAATCATGCATAGCCTCCCTGTAGTCATAGATATCCCAGAACCGGGACTCTCCAGCATCTCCGAACTCCGGTTCTGCGAAGGCATCAAACAGGCCAGGGCCATCATAATCATGACCCTCGGGTCTGTCGTGCTCAGCCATCCAGGGGGAGTGTCGAATCACATACCACCAGAGTGCCTGGTAGGCGTCGTCTAGCCAAAGCTCCTTCCATACCAGGCTGTCGAGTTCTTTCACCCACTCATCAAGGGGCTTCTCTCCCAGAAGGGGCATTCGCAGGGCCACTCGCATCCGCAACTGCTGCTCCTCACTGGGGAGACTCACCCCGCCGACGCTGCATGTCCTCCAGGGCCTCGTGCCAGACGCCTTTCCGGACTGCATCCCTTCAGTTCGAGTCATCCTCCTCCTCGTAGTGGAACGCTGTTCGAAGACTAGCCGATTCCATCCTGCTGTAGCCAGGGGCGCTGTACGGATACTAGTGTTGCCCTCAATTTTGTAAATCCACGAACGGTGTCTCCGAGCTGCTTCTCCTCTCACTAGGATGCCATCCCATGGCTGCCACCAATTGTTACGGTTGCCTCAGGCTGGCTGAGGGTTAAACCGCTTAGATGTCCTTGTCCCCGAATTCTAGAGAGCGCTGTTAGGTTCCTTTTAGCAGTCATCCATGCTCCTGTAGGTGGAGATGAAACCCAGAGAGCTCTTACAAGGGCTAGTGATTAGTGATGCTCTACAAAACGAGTCAAAGCACGAATTGAGGGTAAGAAGCAGAATTTCTCTTTACTGAGGGCTACACTCCCCTAGGGGACCAGATGGAAGACTGACACAGGACAGATAAACAACAGTTCAGTACACACAGACACAATACATCCCCACAATGCATTCTGGTTTTCTCCTCTCTGCCCCGGAGACAACCGAGGAGTAATTCAATTATCTCTCAGGACAAAGGGAGATTGCAAATACACATGTGGAGACAATAGGACAGAAATCACTACTCCAACATACAATGTCACAACCATTACAGTAAACATAGACATGTAACATCCCCAGATAGCTCCGGTCTGAATGCATATTATTAGGTAAATGGCACTCAGACTACACGAATACAGTAGAATCGCCATGGAGCCAAAGTCTTTACTTTCACATAGTCTTTTGTTATCCGAATGGGCTCCGTGGCATAGTAATCTGGGGTATCACTGTTCAAATCGGGCAAGTACCAAATGACCCAGCTTTCATGTCTTAAATAACGGAAATACATGGTTGCAACAAAGTATCAGCCAGAGTGTAACTGTAGCAACTTTAACACCATCGTATTCGAGGAAGAAATGTGGCGATCGGCGATCACTTAAAATGTTTGGTGAAATCAAATCAAGAAAAACAACAGTAGAACTCAGGGCTATGTTTAATAGTGAAAGTAAGAGCATTTCCACACACACAATGTGAAGGGAACTCGAGGGATTGGGACTGAACAGCTGTATAGCTGTAAGAAAACCACTAATCAGTGAGGCAAACCAGGAAAAAAGGCTTCAATTCACTAGGGAGCATAAAGATTGGACTCTGGAGCAACGGAAGAAGGTCATGTGGTCTGAGGAGTCCAGATTGACCCTGTTTCAGAGTGATGGGAGCATCAGGGTAAGAAAAGAGGCAGATGAAGTGATGCACCCATCATGCCTAGTGCCTACTGTACAAGCCTGTTGGGGCAGTGCTATGATCTGGGGTTGCTGCAGTTGGTCAGGTCTAGGTTCAGTAACAGTATGTGCTCCAAGAATTAGGTCAGCTGACTACCTGAACATATTGAATGACCAGGTTATTCCATCAATGGATTTTTGCTTCCCTGATGGCATGGGCATATTCCAAGATGACAATGACAGGATTCATCGGACTCAAATTGTGAAAGAGTCCAGACCTTAACCCCATTGAGAATCTTTGGGATGTGCTGGAGAAGGCTTTGCGCAGCAGTCAGTCTCTACCATCATCAATGCAAGATCTTGGTGAAAAATTAATGCAACACTGGAAGGAAACAAATCTTGTGACATTGCAGAAGCTTATCCAAACAATGCCACAGCGAATGCGTACCGTAATCAAAGGCGGTCTAACAAAATATTAGAGTGTGTGACCTTATTTTTTTGGACAGGCAGTGTATATCAAATTTTGATCAGTGAGGGTCTGAGACCTCTACCAAGCTCTAGAACGAGGGGAGAGAAGCACGCACATATCCTCGCTGCTGATGACAAAATATAGATGGACCCATAGACTTCTATGGGGCCCATCTTGTGCAAGAATAGCACTATCGTCTCCCCTCATTCTAGGGGGGGGTCTCAGCACTCTGACCCTCAATGAAAAAAACCTTTGACATAAGCAGTTTTTTGAAAAGTCAGTAACGAATTAATGGTACAGGTCCGCATGTGGAAAATCTGCTGCACATATGCCCGAAATCTGAAGCGCAAACTGCACATTTTGCTGCAGATTTCAGTGACAGAAGATTTCACCTTTTGCATTGCATTGGGTGAAATCTGTGGCAAAAGGTGAAATGCACACTATAAACTGAAATGTTGCAGATTTAAAATCCACACCACGTGTAAAGTTATTGCAGATTTTAGCTTGCGAAAAATGTCTGGAGCATCTACTTTTCTGCTAATGGAAATGCTGGGAAACCCAGTGCAGAAAATTTGCAACATGTACTCCCACAAGTGGCCATACCCTATGGATGACAAAAGTCTCTAAAATGTCTTGAATACCTGTCCCATGGTCTACCCATACTAAGCTGCCGCCACCACGGCCATATTCCTCTCAAGCATCGTTACAGATATACTTGTATATAAAGCTTCTGAAGAGGCAGTAACTAACTAGTCACATGGGCGAGCTGCTCCTCTGAATAGTCATACTGTCCGAGGCTGTCATCACAGCCACAGCGCCGCGATTGGTATGCCGATAGGTCACTCGACCCACTGAGGGTATGATTACAGCCTCAGACACCTTTAGTTACCAACAGGAAACCTAGTTTTAATAGAAAATAAAAGAAATATACCAAAATGTGAATAGTAGCAGTAAGCAGATTTTATGTCCACACATATGGATGTTACTAGCAGCTGCTGTATACTATGTATATTGTATACTGTATATCTACCTTTTTAAAGGGAACAATTGAATTGAAGGGGACAACTGAAAATCTGGAATTCAACTCTTATTTCTGTAAGTAGAAAATCGTGAAATCCAGCTCACCCGTATCAATCCTGTAGATAGGTGCACGGAACAGACCCAAGCTAGTCCTGATGAATATCCATGTGTAGAAAGAAAACGATCCAGCACCAGTTGTGAAAGTTTTTCGGTCCCGGTCTTTATTTCACCAAATTTCAAAAATGTACAAATACAGTGGCACCTGTTCCCACTCTTCCCCGATTTCCGCGTGTCGAACACTTCTGTTCTTAGTTATTATACAGAAGCTAATGACTAAGAACAGAAGTGTTCGAAACGCGTAAATCGGGGAAGAGTGGGAACAGGTGCCACTGTATTTGTACATATTTTAAATTTGGTGAAATAAAGACTGGGACCGAAAAACTTTCACAACTGGTGCTGGATCCTTTTCTTTCTACACATGGATCTTATTTCTGTAGTAAACCTTGTGCAGAGCATTGCTCCAGCCTTGGCTACATTATTTTCTCTGTAAGCACTTTTTTTGTTTTTCCAACAAAAATGGCTATGGTCCAAAGAACACGTGATTTTTCATTACAGTGGCTTAATTCGTTACCACAAAAAGAAGCTGTAAATTATGCTCTGTAAAAAGAAAAATCACAGAAAACACACAACAGCTCACTGATCTCCTTTAAAATAACACTGCATAAATCAATAGCACTGGTGAATAAGAAACTCTGTAGTACACGGAAAAACACCTTTTCTCCCCTATCGTAAGCTAACTCTGCTAAATCTATCTTGAAAGATGGGGAGGACTGATAGATCACTGCACGATTAGATTACATGCAGGTGCATGGAGAAAGAAGGTGTAAGGAGGAATGAGCTGCTAGATGTAAGATGTAAGGAGGAATGAGCTGCTAGATGGAGAAAGAGCCATTTTTCTCTGATAAGATTTATTACAAAATTTTGTATATTGATCTGTATTATTGATTTATGCAAAGTCTGTTAAAGGAGTTAGCCCATATTGCCTGGATGTATCATCAATGTGAGATAGGTGTAGTTACCACACCTATCTATAGACTGTATGCACAGCATGCTCTCCATTCATTGCTATGGGAGTTCACGGTGAATGTAGAGTGCACCTGGTCAACATGGCCACCTATCCATTCAACAGCAACAGCGGCACCTAAGTTGTTTTGGGGAAGGGAGGGTTACCCATGATCGCGGGGTGTCAATGTCTTCACAGGGCAGCTGGAAGTCCAATGTAGGCTGTCAATTTCTACTGACCGCATAGTACACTATGTGAGGAGATTAAAGGATTGTATGTGAAAGCCCCCTTGTGGGACTAATAAATAATAAAATAAAGAATAAAAGTTTTATTAAAAATAGAATCTCTAATTTATTTATTTTAAAAACACACCTTTTCATGGAAAAAATGCTTAATGAAAAAAAATAATGAAAAAAAAAAAATCCCCTACACATATTTAGTATCGACGCATCTATTAGGACCTAAACTATACAACTATTACATAACTTATCCTGCACAGTAAATTACATAAAAACAAAAAAAATACAATTGCCATTTTTGTTTACCCGCCACCAAAAAGACAGAATAAAAAAAAAAAAAAGATGAAAGATTCTTAAGTACCCAGAAAATAAAGTCATCATGTCATGCTACAAGGTGAATGTCGCAAAATTTACAATGTAAAAAGGAAATGGCGAATGGCTGTTGTTTTTTTCCATTCCTCCCCAGAAAAAGTTAATCCAAGATTTGGTGTACCCCAAAATGGTACCATTAAACATGGCTCTCATATGGCTACATCGATGAAAAAAATAAAAGCGATATCTGCTGGAATGCAACAATCAAAAAATGTTTATTAATGGGCAAAATGCATACACGGGGAAGGGGTTAAATACGATCTGCTGGCTCTCCAGACATGTTTAGCAACAAATGCATTCCCCACAACATAACAAATCTGGAGCATTTTTTTCTTAGAATTCTGCATTGTGTAAGTGTCAGACTTGTGTAGAGACACATTTTAAGATCTTTTTTTCTTTTTCTTAAAAACAACATGTGGTCAGATACAGTGACTATGGTTCATGTTATTAAAGGGGTTGTGCAGCAATATATATTGATTACCTATCCTCAGGACAGGTCATCAGTATCAGATCGTTGGGGATTCCGACTCCTAGCACCCCCACAGATCAGCTGAAATGCTGAGTGCACACAGAAGGTGTCCGTATTTTGCAGACCGCAGTACAGACACGGTCGTGTGCCTGAGGCTTTAAAGGGGTTGCACAGCAATATGTCAGGACAGGTCATCAATATGTGACCGGCAGGGGTCCGACACCTGGCACCCCCTGCGTTCAGCTGTATGAAGAGGAGGCGGTGCGCCATGTGAGCGCCGCTTCCAGTTCATTACACTGCCCGTTGTCTCGGAAGTGCAGTGTGATGAAGAGCACTCGCTGCAATCAAGTAAATGAAGTGAGTACTTGTAATTACAAAGCACCACTGCTCCACAGGAGTGTAAGTTCACTTTAAAGAGGTTGTCTCATCTCAGACATCGGGGGCATATCGCTAGGATATGTCTGATAGGTGCGGACCCCATTTCTGTGACCTGCACTTATCTTTAGAACAGAGAACGCAAAGTGAAGGAGAGCACACACCGCATGCGCGGCCGTCCTCCATTCATTCCTATCTTTAGAATGGAGGGCGCAATGTGTATGTGCCACCGCCCTCCATTCATCCCTATGGGTGCACCGAAAATAGCCGAGCGCTGACTCGCTAGTTCTGTCAACCCCATAGAAGTGAATGGAGCGGTGGCTGCACTTGTGTGTTGCGCTTCCTATTCATTTCAATGGGACTTCTGAAACTAGCCGAGCGCAGCATAATTAGTGAAATGATGTCCACCTGTGTGCAATCTAAGTGTCACATGATCTGTCATTACATATACACACCTTTTTTGAAAGGCCCCAGAGGCTGCAACACCTAAGCAAGAGGCATCACTAACCAAACACTGCCATGAAGACCAAGGAACTCTCCAAACAAGTAAGGGACAATGTTGTTGAGAAGTACAAGTCAGGGTTAGGTTATAAAAAAATATCCAAATCTTTGATGATCCCCAGGAGCACCATCAAATCTATAATAACCAAATGGAGAGAACATGGCACAACAGCAAACCTGCCAAGAGACGGCCGCCCACCAAAACTCATGGACCGGACAAGGAGGGCATAATCAGAGAGGGGCAGCACAGAGACTTAAGGTAACCCTGAAGGAGCTGCAGAGTCCCACAGCAGAGACTGGAGTATCTGTACATAGGACGACAATAAGCCGTACGCTCCATAGAGTTGGGCTTTATGGCAGAGTGGCCAGAAGAAAGCCATTACTTTCAGCTAAAAACAAAAAGGCACATTGTGAGTTTGCGAAAAGGCATGTGGGAGACTCCCAAAATGTATGGAGGAAGGTGCTCTGGTCTGATGAGACTAAAATTCAACTTTTCGGCCATCAAAGAAAACGCCATTTCTGGCGCAAACCCAACACATCACATCACCCAAAGAACACCACCCCCACTGTGAGACATGGTGGTGGCAGCATCATGCTGTGGGGAGGTTTTTCAGCAGCCGGGACTGGGAAACTGGTCAGAGATGAGGAAAAGATGGATGGTGCTAAATACATGGATATTCTTGAGCAAAACCTGTCCCACTCTGTGCGTGATTTGAGGCTAGGACGGATGTTCACCTTCCAGCAGGACAATGACCCCAAACACACTGCTAAAGCAACACTTGAGTGGTTTAAGGGGAAAATGTAAATGTGTTTGAATGGCCTAGTCAAAGCCCAGATCTCAATCCAATAGAACATCTGTGGTCAGACTTAAAGATTGCTGTTCACAAATGCAAACTGTCCAACTTGAAGGAGCTGGAGTAGTTTTGCAGGAGGAATGGGCAAAAATCTCAGCGGTAAGATGTGGCAAGCTCAGAGACTTATCCAAAGTATTTACTTTAGGGGGTGAATAGTTAAGCACATTGACTTCTTCTGTTATTTTGTCCTATTTGTTGTTTGCGTCACAATAAAAACAAAAAAACAACATCTTCAAAGTTATGGGCATGTTCTGTAAATTAAATGATGCAAATCCTCAAACAATCCATAATAATTCCAGGTTGTGAGGCACCAAAATACGAAAAAAGTCAAGGGGGGTGAATACTTTTGCAAGGCACTGTATCTGACATTGGGGGCATATCCTAGAGATACAGATGTAGCAGGGTTAGCACTCAAACTCTTAACTCAAATCTCCTAAATCATCGTGTTATCTTGAAACAAAAGCCACTGAAAAGCAATTGAAGGTGTTTGCTTAGTTTAGATAACACATCTCAGAAAGCATCAGTGTTAACTCTACTACATCGGGTATGCCCCCAATGTCTGGGGAGAGACAACCCCTTTTAGGTAAATAGGCTAAACGGCTAAGGCGGGAGTTCCATGTATTTGCACAACAGGTTTTCAAATGAGGAAAATTAACTCACAGAACTGATCACTCAGATATCAGCAGGCTTCAATGAAAAGGAAAAGTACCAGATTCAAAATACCAGTCAGACAAAACGACAAAAACCTTCCCCAAAATATATCGTATTTTTCAGACTATAAGATGCACAAAAGTGAGGGAAAAATGGCAGTGCATCTTATAGTCCGAATGGTAATACCACTTCCATTATGGAAGCGGTCATTACTATGCAGGAGGCAGGAAGCGCTGCACCGGCTGTTGTCACCCTCCCTGGTCTTTTTCCAGGCACCGCATTGTACACAGTCAGAACACAATGCAGAGTCAGGACATAGTGCACGTAGACGCGAACTATGACCTGACGCTGTGTGACATCAGGTCACAGTGCCGTGTGGGCCGGAAGAAGACCAGGGAGCGATGAGTCCAGGATCTGCAGAGTGGAAGCGACGTCTGGAGCAATCAGGGTAATTTTTTATTTTTTGGCTCCGACCAGAGGGCTGATGGGGGCTCCGGGTCTGATGGAGCTTGGTAGTCGGATTTTGTGGTCTGATGGAGCTTGGGTTCTGATGAAAAATATTTTCTCTTTTTCCTCCTCTAAATCCTAGACGTGTCTTATAGTTTGAAAAATACAGTAAACTTTATTAATACTACTCTTTCCTTTCCTTTCCCTAATTGAAGTGGAATAGCCGCCTTATCAGGGTAAGGAATGGAGTATTTAAAAAAAAATAAAAAATTGGGGGGTGGGGCTGTGGTCCTGCTGGGATTTTTTGAGTTTTAATAGATTAATAAGCGTTATATTTTAGGAAATGATTTTTGTTGTTTTATCTGGCTGGTATTCCAAATGAGGAAGTTTACAGTATGAGCGCTCTGCAGTTTGGCTGTTGGCCTTCCAATGCTCAGCATTTCTGGTTTACCAAGCTTTTCATAATAATAATAAAAAAAAAAAAGTAAAAGGAAACTGATAATTGTTGCCCATAATTTACAGTTCAAAGAGCATTTTGGTACACTGTACTATTCAATATAGATGCCTGTAAATACAGAGATCCTGCATGTTGACTGGTTCACTATAATGTGCTAATTTTTTGTGGCTGGGAGAAAAAAAAAGCGTTGAATCATTGCACATTACTGCAGAAATGTTACATGATGACTAAATATATTTCCTATTTAAAAAAACAATACAGCAGGATTTCAGACAGGTTACCATATGATTCGTATTGTAAACAATGTGCAGCTCACCTGCTGTCTCTATCCCTTGTATCAACTTCCTTGATGCACGGAGACCTTGGTAAGACCGTGAAATAGTAGAAATAAAGCAATGAATCCAGCATCGAAGTTAGCAAATGTTGTGGGTTCCTTTATTCAGTATAGTACAGATCCATACAGTGACAGCATCACCTCAGTGTTCCAAGTGAACGTCTACGCGTTTCGAACAAACATGTTCTTAGTTTGTTCGAAACGCGTAGACGTTCACTTGGAACACTGAGGTGATGCTGTCACTGTATGGATCTGTACTATACTGAATAAAGGAACCTACAACATTTGCTAACTTCGATGCTGGATTCATTGCTTTATTTTTAGGTTACCATATGATGTCAGATAATCATCCCCATGATTTTAAACTTTGCCCTCTCAACCTCTAAAACCTTTAGGGTACGGCCACAGGTGTTAGAGGTTGAAGGGTTTGGGTGTAGAAAATTGGCAGAAGTAATGGACCAGCGCCTAAAGAAAAGGGTGAATGTAACAATTTATTTTATATTATTTTAGGTAATTTGACGGAATATCCAGGATTTTCATCATCTCAGAAACACCTTCAAGCAATCATAGATTATTTATTTTTGGAAATTAAAAAAAATGTGTCCAGATACTCACCTGGACAATCGCTTGTAAGAAGTCTGCTACAGATTGAATATAAAAAATAAAAAAAAAAAGACAAAAGAAAAATAAGGAAATTACAATTATAGATTGTTGGAAGCTTTTTAGCTGAAGGAACAATGGAGGGAATTTGTTAAGCCCTGCAGCCCAGACTTCTGGCTTCAAAAAGTCACAAAATGAGGCTCTTTGTAATGTTTTGGGCTTTTTTGTGAAAAACTAATTGTGACTTTTTGCATTTTTACACCACTCACCCACATTTAGAAAAGTGAGTAGGAAGGTAGGCATGGTTAGCGATATTAGTTTCTCTTCAGATTTTATCACTGTGACTTTTAAAGTCACAAAAAAGTTGTAATCTCACTCTAGTAGGGAGTGGTGTAAAAAAGTGAAGTAGCATTTCTAGACAAAATTGAAAGGTTTAAAGATGCACCACATTAACAATGTGCAACGTCTGATAAGTTTGGCTCAAAGTACGGCAACGCAGACGCAAGACTAACTTTGAAGTGGTTGTCCGGGTTCACAGCTGAACCCGGACATACCCACAATTTGACCCAGGCAGCCCCCAGTTATGAACATCAGAGCATTTCATGCTTCCGCCTAGCAGTGTGAAGTCCCGGTGAAGTCACTGGCACCGATGTGCGGGCTTTATCGCTGCCCTAGTCGTTTTACATGCTAGGGCAGCACTAAAGTCAGCCCATTAGTGCCAGTGACGTTACCGGGCCTAGCACTCCGCATAGCCGTCCTTATGGAGAGCCTGGTACTTCACCGGAACTCCATAAAATGCCTTTGCCCTGCGCAATGTAGTGCAGAGAAAAGGATGCGCCGATGCTCATAACAGGGGGCTGCCTGGATGAAATCGGGGGTATGTCTGTGTTCAGCTCTGAACCCGGACAACCCCTTTAAATATTCCCCTTATGATAAATCCCGCCTAATATATTTATTCAAGTAGGATAGGAGCTATTAACCCATTTCATATACATAGCCCACATTACATCTGTAATACTCACATAGAAACAAACCTGGTGGTTTCTGCTGTCCTATCTGACAGCAAGATGTGGTAGCGAAAGAGAAGATGACTATATAGGTTAATATGGTTTGGAGAAGGATTTCTGAGTAAAACAAAATCAAAGTAAAGCTCTGTATACAAAGCATTTGAGACTTGCTAAAGATACAGCATCATCAGTCACTCATAGGGGGCCTATGGAAACTTTAACCCCTTAAAGACCTGGCCTATTTTGGTTTTTTCATTTTTGATTTTTACTCCCCAAATTCCAAGAGTCATAGCTTACCATGTCTTGTACTGGAAAATGGGGGAAAATATTCTTTATGGGGGTAAAATTGAAAAAAAAATTAAAATAAAAAAAATATATTCTGTCAAGGCTTTTTGGGTTTTGATATTATAACATTCTCTGTGCGCTAAAAATTACATGACGTCCTTATTCTGTGGGTCAATACGATTACAGCGATACCAAATTTGTATAGTTTTCATTTTGTTTTATTACTTAAAAAAAAAAAAAAAAAAACACTACAACATTTCTTTGCATCACCACTTTCTGACAGCCATAACTTGTTTTCGGGGGTAGGTATGACTTTTCTTATTACTGTTATTCAATCTTTTTGCAGTCATTGTGGCAGGTTGCCTGCTGTACCATACAGCCAGTACCCGCCATGTATGGAGCAGCCTCAACGCTGCAGCCCACTACATACAATCCCTTGCGCATAATGCCACACATGAACGGCATTATGCGTTAAAAGGAGTCTGTTACCTACATGACATGATTTAAACGGATAATATAGTTCTGTGAGACGCAAATACATAACACTAATGGTAACTTCATTTACCGGTTACTTAACCGGCACATGCGCACTGCATATCAGTATGCCCACTGTGGGCAGAGACAATGTAGTGCGCATGCTCGGAACCGGCGATGATTGTGTGCAGGCGCGGGATTGTGAATGGAGATGAGAATGACGCCACAAGGATATAGAGCTGGCCAGATGATACAGAGGGGGAAGTAAGGCGCAAGTAAGGCGGAGCACTGGGCACTTGCAGCACACTCATCGCCCCTGGGCACTTACAATAGTTTTGGAGACTCTGAAAAACTAAACCAGTATTATGTATTTGGTACATCAGTATTATGTATTTGGTACATCAGTATTATGTATTTGCGCCCCACAGAGCTATATTATCAGTTTAAATCATGTCTGTGACAGACTCCCTTTAAGGGATGAAAGTACACATTAGGCTAAGAGCAGAGACGCAGTGTGCAATTAAACTAAATCCTTACAGAACTCCTAGGAGAGACATTGAGTCCCCCAATTATCCTGCCTACAGAGACCGACTCTCCCTGTATTAATGTGTGTATACAGTAGGTTGTCAGTCATTTTGTGTGGACAGGGTAATCAGGCGCTCACTGCCTCTCCCAGAGGTCCTATCAGGATTTACTAAGCTTTTCACTCAGAAATCCTGCTCCAAATGATATAAACCGACAGAACGCTTAGTTCAGTTAATTTATGACAGGTTATAAGCGCCAACTCATTGGGGTGTGGCAGCTAGGAGAGGTTACTTCTCTGCATGGCAGCAAGTTTGGAAAATAAGTTTTTCTTTTTTGTGATTTCCCCTCATATCAGTTCATTTCTTTATGGGTATTAAAATACAGCCACTACGGCCACCTCTAAGAAACAGATCCCCTTTATGACAGCAGAGATCAGAACTGGAAACCAGAAGTAGGTCTAACACTAAAATTACTTAATGTGTGCCTTGCTCTGCTGCCCACTACCTCTTCAGACATTATAGCCCTGACACCTTTCTCTTAGGATTACATAATAACTAGGAGGATGTGAGTCTCTGAAATTGTGGAGTAACGCAAGATGTCTGTTACAGGATGCGAGAGAACTGTAAAGTCCTACTTCTACATCGAAAATGGTCCCTGGTGGCAGCTTTACTAGATTATCTACTAAGCATTTTTATTTATTTAATTTTTGGTAAAAAAAATATCAAAGAAACAAAAATAAATAAATAAATAACTCACCTCTCTGAAGAAAATTCTCTGGACTACATAGGTCACAACTTCAGATGCATTGTGCAATGTCAAAAATACAGGAATGGTCTACAAAGATGGGGAAAAGAAAACCAAACACATTACAAATAATATCTAAGTACCAAAAAATTCTCTCCCTGCAATTCCCTATACTTAATAGCATTATGTGACTGAGGCAATACCACACGACTTTGTTACCAGATGCCATGGCAGGAAGTGCACTGGACATTATACTTAGGGGTGCTGCCACACATTTAAATAGTTTTGATGCAGTTTTTAAAGCCAAAATCATGAGAGTATTATAGAACGAAAGAAAATATTAAGGACAGATGCAACTTTTTCTTTTCATCTACTCCTGGTTTTGGCTTCAAAAACTGCAAAAACAAACAAACAAACTTAAGAGCTTTATCAACTCAGATATTGATGGCATATCACCAGAGGTGGGACCTGCACTCATCTTCAGAAAGGGCCTCCGAAAGTGAAGAGGAGCACACCACGCATGCACATCGTGTTACCCATTAATTACTATGGGAGCTCGGAAAATAGCCGAGCGAGCATCCCTTTCCCTTCGTTCACTTTGGGAGTTCCATCCTGGAGATAAGAGCAGGTCCCACACACACCTATAGTGATATGCCACCAATGTCTAAGGTGAGACAACCCCTGTAATGTACGGCTGTATTGCTCAGGCAAGGAAGCGAGGTCAGCAATTGGTCTCTGTAGCTTGGTATAGCCTGTAAGGAGAGTTTCACATCTGTGTTTAACTGATCCAGCAGGCTGTTCTGGCAGAGTGACACCAGAAGCAGGGCATATACTGAACGCGTAGCAGATTATGCTCACATATCAATGTTGTGCTGGGAACACAAACACCCAGAATAGGTAAAACACCATGGCCTTCAGTGCTGGAGATCAGAGCCTAAAGCACCTGATCATGATGATCCACTGTACAAAAAAAAAAAAAGCCAAGCGCGCTGCTCGTGTCAGTGGAAGAATTGAGGTACAGGTTAGCATAGATTGTTTTATTTAATTAGTAAAATTAAATAAAACAATCTATATTCACTGTACCGCAATCCTTCCACCGATACGAGCAGCGTGCTTGGATTTTCCTTCTGTACAGTGCAATAGGATCCAGACGGTTTTTGGCATGAGTTCATGAGTGCAGGGTTTCAGCCATGAAAAAAAACCTCTGCATACACCAGTATCTGTCCGGCCGAATTCCATTATAGTCAATGGGGTCCGGAGGTGAACGTCAGTATCCGGCTAGGCGGATCCAGGTAACTCTGGCAGGCTGTTCCTCTGCCAGAACAGACTACAGGGTCAGTTACACACAGATCTGAAACTTGTGTAAAGGAGCTATAATCTGGTCTGTGGACCATGTTCTACCTGACTCCCTTAGCTGTCTGACCTGACCTGTGCCTGTTACTCTGGTCTGTTCTTCTGCCTGTTGCTTGGATTCTGACCCTGTGCCTCCTGCCCTGGTCCTGTTTCTCGGATTCACATGTACTTTACCTGTCTGACCCGAGTCTGGTTCTGACTATGTGTATTGCCTGATCCCTTTGTGCTTTGAAACGGTGTCTCTGACCCCCATGTGTCAGGTCCCAAATACACTGGGACTATTCTGAAAGGAAGCAGCCTGGTGGCTCTCCTGCAGCGAACACCAGATCCCTGTACAGGGGTTAAAGGATGAAAACCAGGGGACCACCAGGACAGTGCAATCAGGAATCGCCCACAGTGGTTCCACAACCATTGTCAGTAACACCATGCATTACATGGCAGGACATTCATGTTAACACTGAACTGACCGCTTCATGAAGAAATGTATAGCTAAATGCAGCTTTCTACGGGTAGCAACAGCAATTGTCAGGTGTAACAGAAGTTTAATTGGGACACGTCAGATTCTTGTTTTTTAAATGAGGTTATGAATGTTATTAAGGACATGATGGTGTTAAGTCCCTCGATTATGCTTTTCTTTATTAGGCCAGATGCACATAAGCGTATTCAGTCATGCTCCATGTCGGAGCAGTATTTCCCAGACTGAACACTGCTCCTCTAAAGTGAACTCACAGCAGCTTATTGAATTATTTAAATATTAAATTTTTATTGAAAATTTTCAATACAAAGTATAAACGTCACCATGATACAAGGATAGTGAGCATTAGTTACATATATTGTACAACAGGAAAGGCATGAGTTATTCATCTATTGACAATCACCTGTATATATCATGCAAATGCTACAAGTTTAATGAAGTGTTTTATTTTTGGACCTTGTCCCATATAGTCGTTCGTTGTATCTTGATGCTACATAAGATATAGTATATTTCAGCAATGATACGCCTGAAATGCAGATAACTCGAGAAATACATAACTTAGATCATGAGGTGTCATGATCACAAACAGAAGAACATAGGAGATAAGCGTATGCAATGGATAGTGTGGAATGTGTATTTTACCGTAGATACATTTATTGTTTAGTTAGTCAAACATTCGTATCTTTTCAATACGTCATGTCGCGCAACAGGTTGATTGCCCACATCACCCACCTCAGATATGCCCCAAATCAGGTCATTATATTTGGAAACAGGGATCCCCATTTAGACCAAAATGTATTAAATGCTAGAAGTTTACCTCTCTGCAAGGCTAATATACGCTCATGAAGATAGTTATTGGACACCATGTGTTGAGTTTCTTCTCTAGTAGGTATAGCCGCCTTTTTCCAGTTTCTAGTGAGTAATAGTTTGGCGGAGTGCATTATATGACATACTATAATTCTACATTTAATGGTTACTGAATCAATGCCAATTAATAAGAGCGCCAAGCTTATCCACCTCGGGGCATATCATTTGCTTTAGTACCGTGACGGATTCCCAAAACGATTTAAGTCTAGGTCATGACCAAAAAATGTGGAGTAGAGAACCCACCCCTCCACATCCTCTCCAGCAGTAAGGTGAAGATGTTGGATATACCTTGGCTAATCTTAGTGGCGTGCAGTACCATTTACATCAATCTATTCTTTGTGAAACGTGCAGCATGTTGAATTAATAGACCTCTCTTCTAGACCTTCTGTGTGTTCCATAGAATAAAGGGATCGGGTGAAGAGGCATTATTGATAGTAAAATTCTTTCAGCTCTGTTGTGAGTTTTTCTTTGACATTGTCTATGGACAGTATAAAAGGGGTTGAGCCTCCATATATATGTGTTCACTGGATGGGCAGGAGTACGCACCACCATAGATATAAGGTCATGATCTAACCATGTAATGGTATGGATTGTACATAACATTATATCTGGCAAGACCCACTTAGAGAGAATGAACATCTCTATCCTAGTATAGATGTGGTGTCTAAGTGAGTAAAATGTGAAATCTTTTTCGTTACGGTGCGTGCATCTCCACCGATCGTACAGATCTTGCTTTTTCAACCATGGGTCTAGACCAGGGGAAGGCCTACTGCGCCTGGACGTGGAGTCTAGGAGTGGATTTGCCACTATATTAAAATCTCCACATACAATCAGTTTGCCCTTTATTTTGGGTGTTATTTTCTTCACAACTGAAGTCAAGTACGCAATTTGCGAGGAGTTAGGTGCATAGACATTTAGTATAGTAAGAGGATGCATATAAGGGCAATATACCTTTCCCCAATGTCCACTATCAGCTCTTTTTCCTTAAATGTAACTGTGTCTCTTATGGTTATGCTTACTCCAGCTTTCTTTTTTGGAGCGTTAGCACAGTATATTATATATATACACACACACACACACACATATACATACATATACACATATACACACACATATACATACAGTACAGACCAAAAGTTTGGACACACCTTCTCATTCAAAGAGTTTTCTTTATTTTCATGACTATGAAGGCATCAAAACTATGAATTAACACATGTGGAATTATATACATAACAAACAAGTGTGAAACAACTCAAAATATGTCATATTCTAGGTTCTTCAAAGTAGCCACCTTTTGCTTTGATTACTGCTTTGCACACTCTTGGCATTCTCTTGATGAGCTTCAAGAGGTAGTCCCCTGAAATGGTCTTCCAACAGTCTTGAAGGAGTTCCCAGAGATGCTTAGCACTTGTTGGCCCTTTTGCCTTCACTCTGCGGTCCAGCTCACCCCAAACCATCTCGATTGGGTTCAGGTCCGGTGACTGTGGAGGCCAGGTAATCTGGCGCAGCACCCCATCACTCTCCTTCATGGTCAAATAGCCCTTACTTTCAAAGTTTTCCCAATTTTTTGGCTGACTGACTGACTGACCTTCATTTCTTAAAGTAATGATGGACACTCGTTTTTCTTTACTTAGCTGCTTTTTTCTTGCCATAATACAAATTCTAAGTCTATTCAGTAGGACTATCAGCTGTGTATCCACCTGACTTCTCCTCAACGCAACTGATGGTCCCAACCCCATTTATAAGGCAAGAAATCCCACTTATTAAACCTGACAGGGCACAGCTATGAAGTGAAAACCATTTCAGGGGACTACCTCTTGAAGCTCATCAAGAGAATGCCAAGAGTGTGCAAAGCAGTAATCAAAGCAAAAGGTAGCTACTTTGAAGAACCTATAATATGACATATTTTCAGTTGTTTCACACTTGTTTGTTATGTATATAAATTCCACATGTGTTAATTCATAGTTTTGATGCCTTCAGTGTGAATCTACAATTTTCATAGTCATGAAAATAAAGAAAACTCTTTGAATGAGAAGGTGTGTCCAAACTTTTGGTCTGTACTGTATATATATATATATATTATATAAAATATGTTTGTTAGTAAATTTGGGAAAGCTATTTTTTTCTTAAAGGGAACCTGTCACCTCCAACAAACATCCCAAGCCGGCAGCAGTACCAGACAGTAGCCAGCAGTGTGTTTGTAAGGAACATTTTCTTCCTGCAGGCAGATGAAGCAAAAGCTGTAAAAACGTTCTTTAATCCCCTGCCGATGCACTTCTCTAGTCAGGCTTGAAGTCACGGAGGCAGAAGCCTCCTTGCTTCAAGTCACGTTAACCACGCCCCCTTCCCTGCCCCTTCGCTGTGATTGACAGCGTTTATGCACAATAGTTCGGCTGCCTTTGCCGAACAGCCACTTGTGAGTCACAGCGAAGGGCCAATGCGGCCAAGATAGGTTTTCTTCCTTAAAGGGGTTCTGCAGTTTGTTTTAACTGATGATCTATCCTCTGGATAGATCATCAGCATCTGACCGGCAGGGGTCCGACACCCGGAACCCCGCCAATCAGCTGTTTGAAAAGGCAGCGGCGCTCCAGCAGCGCCGCGGCCTTCTCACTGTTTACCGCCGGCCCAGTGACGTCACGACTAGTATCAACTGGCCTGGGCGCGGCTAAACTCTGTTCACTTGAATGAAGCTTAGCCCCACTCAGGCAAGTTGATACTAGTCGTGACGTCACTGGTCCTGCGGTAAACAGTGAGAAGGCCGCGGCGCTGCTGGAGCGCCGCTGCCTTCTCAAACAGCTGATCGGCGGGGGGGCCGGGTGTCGGACCCCCCGCCGGTCAGATGCTGATGATCTATCCTGAGGATAGATCATCAGTTTAAACAAACTGTAGAACCCCTTTAAACTAAAAACATAACGTATACTAGAAACCAGTATAACAAAAAAGAGCAGTAAATGAGACTGCACAAACCCTGGGGAAGGTGTGAAGAAACATAATACATTGTCCTGCATTTAAAAGTAGCATATTTAGGCCTCACATGTTCCTTGACGCCGAGCTCCACTCTTTAGGAATTTTGGATGGCAGGGCGGCTGATTTAGGAGGTTCTGTCTCTGGATGTTAAAGTCCCCATTTTTGTAGCAGTTGGAGCCCTTTTTCCAAGGAGGTGATAAGATGTTGGTCGCCATTTTTGGTGACAATTTCATAGGGAAGCCCCATTTGTACGAAACCTCATGGTGGCGAAGACTTTTGGCGAGAGAAAGAAGTTTTCTCCTTGTTGCTAGGGTGTGTTGAGCGAGGTCTGCGAATAGTTGGACATCTTGAAATGGATCCGGAAGCTTGCCTTTCTTCCTCACCGCATGCATAAGCTGCTCCTTTATATGATAGAAATGAATCCTTGCTACTGCATCTCTTGGCACTGCGTCTGGTAGGGCTTTAGGCTTTGGAAGTCTGTGTGCTCTGTCAATGATTACATCTTTATCTGTGACATGTGGGAGTGCTGTGATGATCAGCTTTTGGATGTATTTGGTCAGATTGGCCGGAGACACGGATTCTGGGATTTTACATTATTACTGCGGTTGCGGTCTTCTAAGTCTGCCATTTTGGATTTCATGGCTTCCATTTCTTCTGATATGTTGTTATAAGCATTCACCAGCTCGTTGTGTGCGAGGAAAACTCCCCCATTTTTGTTTCTATATGGTCAGTGCGCTCTCCTAGACTGTCTACCGTGGCTGAGATGTGTGAGTGCGCTTGTGATATCCTTTTGAATAGATTGCCTTAACGCTTTCATGGCGTT
The DNA here is from genome assembly GCF_905171765.1 of Bufo bufo. Lineage (NCBI taxonomy): Eukaryota > Metazoa > Chordata > Amphibia > Anura > Bufonidae > Bufo > Bufo bufo. Next base: position 158,212,307 of record NC_053393.1, on the reverse strand, counting down.
TATCATAAAGGCTTCTGTGATCGCCCTATTTGAGGTAGTTCTAGAGGCAAGCTCATCCTCTTGCATTACTCTAGGAGCTCCTTCTTTAGACCCTGACTCAATAAAGTAGTTTCCCACCTTGCTTTTTGTTTAGCAGGACTTGCTGTGGTTGAGATTGGGGTAGAAATGACTTGTGTAGTCGTTTTTTCATGCTTCTGCTGCTCTGCCTGCAGCAATGTCGAGTTCTCAGCACGTGCGTTGCTTCTTGTGTCCAACTCTCATGTGGAGAGCCCAGGGATGAGCCAGCACTTCTTTCCCTTGTGCTTTGCTCCGAGCGCACGGGAGACTGGACATCCCGATCCTCTAAGGGACTGGTTTGCGTATCTTCCGTCCCTTCTTGTTGCGGTCTGCCTTCTCTCGCCGCGGTGCTGCTCTCGGTTGCGGGATCGCGGGCGCCATTACTCATCGACGAGAAGAAGGCCGTTAGTAGCTTCGGAGCGTCTTTCTTACCCCGTTTTGGCATCTTTGCAGCGTGGGGTGGCTGTAGAGCAGGCACTCTCAAACTGCGGCCCTCCAGCTGTTGTAAAACGACAACTTCCACAATGCCCTGCTGTAGGCTGTTCGGGCATGCTGGGAGTTGTAGTTTTGCAACAGCTGGAGGGCCGCAGTTTGAGGATGCCTGCTGTAGAGGCTAGTAGAAGCCAGTTAGTTTGTGGGCCACCGCTTTTTATGTAGCTTCAGCAGGATGCCTGTAGGGCGCTCCTTCACTATGCGGCCATTCAGCTCCCCGTCCAGGCCACGCCCCCATCTTATTGAATTATAATGCTGTGAATTTCTGTCTCACCGTGGATCTACTGAACTGTACTCACCGCATTATGGGAGTATAGTTCAGTAGACCCGCAGTGGGAACAGAATTCACAGAATCCTAAAGAATTATGAGGAGGAGCAGCGGTCAGTCTGGGAATACTGCCCCCACATGGAGCACGTCTGAATATGCTCATGTGAAACTGCCTTCAGTTAAAGCTGCAGCGCTTCTTTTCATTCCAGTGGACTCCATGTTACACACATTTTTCCTTCCCCAGTTCTAGATATAGGTGCAGGTCCCAGAGAACTCCCCTTTAAGCAACGGACAGAGAAAGTGATAGATGTACGAGATGTTATAAAACCCAGACTAAACCTTTGCTGAAACCATGAAGGTGCAGCAGTGCTCCTCAGAGTGCTCCACACCTTTGGATTGCATCAGCACTGCTAAGCTTTTCTGGCATGCAGAATACAGATCCATAGAAAGCTCATAGGATCTGTACTCCACGTGCTGGAAAAGCAGATTATAAAATATTGAAACCCGAAGGTGCAGAGAGCTCTGGAAAGTGCTGCCACAGTTTCAGCAAAAGGTTTAGGTCCCCTTTAAATGCTGGAAACCAGGAGAAAAAGTACAGAACACACTGCAATGTTACATACCAGCCTTGACAGGGCTCTGGAACCTGCATAAATAATGCCCACAAAGAATGCGGATGCTGGAAGCCATGCCACAATGTCAGCCCTGCAAAACAGTAATGAAGGGATCAGGATGAAGAAGTCATTACATGCACTGTACATATGCCGGGGGTAAAACAGCTATAAACAGACCGCTACTTAGCTGACAACTAGCAAGTCTGTGATCATCGTGGGTGAGGTGCATTTACGAGGGGATCCGCCGCAGAAATTCGAGGCTGACAGATTTCTGCAGGGAAGGTGTCAGCAGACTAGAACCGAGATTAGCTTCATTCGATAGCTTTATCGCGCAGAATCAACAAAAAGAAAAATGCTAAATTTCTCGCACTTATTTTTTTTTTCAGAAAATTTGATTTCCCCCCAGAGCATGAGAATGGGTTATAAAATACCTTCTACTCTTACACTGAATGCAGGATGTTAGGAGGCACTGATTCCTTATGTAGCTCCAGTCATACAGAGTTTTATTTTTTCGCCAGGGATTTACACCACACACGTGTCTGATGTGTGACAAGGACAGATGAATGTTACTCTCCTCTACCACAGGTACAGTGCTGCACATAATTATTCATACCCCTGGCAAATTTTGACTTAAAGTTACTTTTATTCAACCAGCAAGTAATTTTTGGACGGGAAATGACATAGGTGTCTCCCAAAAGATAATAAGACGATGTACAAGCGGCATTATTGTGGAAAAAAACACTTTTCTCAGTTTTTATTTACATTTGAGCAAAAAGTGTCCAGTCCAAAATTATTCATACCCTTCTCAATAATCAATAGAAAAGCCTTTATTGGCTATTACAGCAATCAAACGCTTCCTATAATTGCAGACCAGCTTTTTGCCCATTCATCTTTAGCAATGAGTTCCAAATCTTTCAGGTTGGAGGGTCTTCTTGCCATCACCCTGATCTTTAGCTTCCTCCACAGATTCCAATTGGATTCAAGTCTGGACTCTGGCTGGGCCACTCCAAAACGTTAATGTTGTTGTCTGCTAACCATTTCTTCACCACTTTTGCTGTGTGTTTTGGGTCATTGTCATGCTGAAATGTCCACTGGTGCCCAAGGCCAAGTTTCTCTGCAGACTGCCTGATGTTGTCGTTGAGAATCCTCATGTATTGCTCTTTTTTCATGGTGCTGTTTACTGCGATTAGGTTTCCTGGTCCATTGGCTGAAAAACACCCCCAAAGCATTAGGTTCCCACCACCATGTATGACAGTGGGGATGGTGTTCTTTGGGTTGAAGGCTTCTCCTTGTTTACGCCAAATGAAGGAAACATCATTGTTCTCAAACAATTACATTTTTGTTTCATCTGACCATAACACAGAAGACCAGAAGTCTTCTTCTTTGTCCAGATGAGCTTTTGCAAAGGCCAAGCGAGCTTTTGTGTGCCTTATCTGGAGAAGTGGAACCCAGCAGTGTGCAGTGTCCATTGGATTGTCTTCCTTGAGACATTGCCACCAGCAGAGCCCAGATTCACCAGGATGGCCTTGGTGATGATCCTTGGATTCTTTTTCACCTCTCTAACTATCCTTCTGGCCAGCACAGGTGTCACTTTTGGCTTCCGACCACGTCCTCTGAGATTTTCCACAGTGCGGAACATCTTGTATTTTTTGCTCAAATGTAAATAAAAACGGAGAATTTTTTTTTTTTTTTTTTTTTTTTTTTTTTTTTTTACACAATAATGCCTTTTGTACATCGTCTTATTATCTTTTGGCAGACACCTATGTCATTTCCTGTCAAAAAATTACTTGCTGGTTGAATAAAAGTAACTTTAAGTCAAAATTTCCCAGGGGTATGAATAATAATGGGCAGCATTGTATATACTAGTTGTAGACATCATAGAGCAGGGCAGCAGTAAAGCAGAGGGCACATATACTACCGTGGCAGAGGGCATTCATCCCAGGCTTCCTTACACATCAAACAGGTTACAGTGGTGACGGGGCATGGTGATCCCGAAAATTCTGAACAAAAGGATTCCGCAACTTGACATCACCAATCCTTGATCTACCGATTGCATTATTCCTTTTATTCCAAATCAGGTGATAAAACATAACCTTTATTAATCCACACTCCACTGACAGCCATCACCCTCAGCAATGTTAGGCACAATGGTTTAAACTAAAGTATAAGTCACAGTATGGTGTTATAATAGGATATTAGGATAAAATGTCCTGCAACAGCTCTGATGCACAGACTCTGAACTTAAAACCTCTAACTTCAATTTACAAAGAGTTCTATCAAGCTTTGGTATGGTGTGGGTTGTCTGCACAGCTAATGATCTAGACCGGGGGTCGGCAACCTCTGGCACTCTAGCTGCTGTGAAACTACAACTCCCAGCATGCATAATTGCTCTGTTCTTCTCAGAACTCCCATAAAAATGAATGGAGTATGCTGGGAATTGTAGTTTCACAACAGCTGGAGTGCTGGAGGTTGCTGATCCCTGATCTAGACCATGGCTGGGATCCGTGTTGGCTTCTCTGTCATTCTAGGACAGGATCATCAAAATTCAGCACTCCAGCTTAAACATGCTCGGCTGTTCTTCTAAGGCCTCATGCACATAGCCGCTGTGCGGCGGCTGGGACGGATCGAGACCCATTCAACGTCCGTAGTGCTTCTGTGCCTCCGTTCCCCACCGCAGGTCCGGATTGCAGACCCATTTAAGTGAATGGGTCCGCATCCGTGATGCAGGGAGCACGCGGCCGATGCCCATGTGCAGGAGGCCTAACTTACATAGAAGTAAATGGAGCACTCTAGGAGTTGTAGTTTCAGAACAGCTGGAGGTTGATTATCCCTGTTCTAGGACATATTGATTACATGAGATCATGAGGGATCTACCTGCCAGGACTCCAAGGAATCAGCTTTATATACTGAAGGAACAAAACAAAACTCTTCCTGTAAGGGATATCAATAAGTCGTCTGTGCACACAGACCAGTCATGTTAAAGGGGGGATATCCAGAATAAGAAAAACATGTTTGCTCTCTTCCAAAAACCACACTACATCTGTCCACAGTTAGTGTATGGTACTGTAGCTCAGCCCCATTAAAGTTAATGGGGCTGAACTGCCCCGCATACAACCCAGGGACAAATGTGTTGGTTCTATATCTCGAAGAAATCAGCCATGTTTTTCTAATCTAGGAAAACCCAGTAAAGTTTCCAAATACAATATTGAGCCATCGTTCATTTGCCAATACATGACGTGCACCTCAAGGACCCAAAATTCATAGACGGAAGCAGCATTTGGTGATCATCAGTGTACCCATAGCCTGGCGGAGAGCTCCAAAGTTCATTATGATAAAGTACAGGCTGGAATTAGGGTATTTTCACACTAGCGTTAGTGTGATCCAGCAGGCAGTTCCGACAGTGACAACTGACAGTTTTTGTAGACTGATTCGGGTGCGGATCCGTCTACAAATGCATTGCAAGAACGGATCCGTCTCTACGCTTGTCATGCGGATGGACGGATCCGTCTTGCAGTCTTTCACAGTTTTCCCGGTCTGCAATGCAAGTCAATGGGAATTAATGCCGGCGACTGATCAGGCATTTTGGACGGACATAATACAGCAGCATGACAGTGACTGAACGGAAGGCATACGGATGCAAACGGAACGAATTTCTATCCATTCAGAATGCATTGGGATATGCCTGATCAGTTCTTTTCCGGCATAGAGCCCTTTTGACGGAACTCTATGCCGGAAAAAAATAATCCAAGTGTGAAGGTACCCTTATTTGCCAACACTGATCTTTCTTGGGAAAATGAGCGTGTCTATTACAGGCTTCACGGGATGGGTACAGAGTACTAATACTGCATGCAACACCAATCGTGTCATGTTTTCCTACACTATTTTGTTCACACTCCGTGAGATTACCTCAACCAAGCGTTCTCATACACAGACTACAGAAGCGTGGCATGGCATCAGCACTTTAACCCCCCCCCCCCCCCCAATACCCAAACACTTTTTTTCCCCCTGATGTAGCACACATGGTGGTTTAACAGTCCTAACCTTTTGCTGGACTACCAGAAAAATGTTTGCGACTTTTTGCATGATGCATTGGGCTTTTTATTAATGTTTTCTTTTTCTTTTGTTGTCAGAGCTATAAAAAAAAAAATAACTAAAGAAATCAAAATGGGTTTTCTATTTTGTGTCGGTCATTTTGAAATACACCCTGTACAGAATTATTAGGCAAATGAGTATTTTGACCACATCATCCTCTTTATGCATGTTGTCTTACTCCAAGCTGTATAGGCTTGAAAGCCTACTACCAATTAAGCATATTAGGTGATGTGCATCTCTGTAATGAGAAGGGGTGTGGTCTAATGACATCAACACCCTATACTAGGTGTGCATAATTATTAGGCAACTTCCTTTCCTTTGGCAAAATGGGTCAAAAGAAGGACTTGATAGGCTCAGAAAAGTCAAAAATAGTGAGATATCTTGCAGAGGGATGCAGCACTCTTAAAATTGCAACGCTTCTGAAGCGTGATCATCGAACAATCAAGCATTTCATTCAAAATAGTCAACAGGGTCGCAAGAAGCGTGTGGAAAAACCAAGGCGCAAAATAACTGCCCATGAACTGAGAAAAGTCAGGCGTGCAGCTGCCAAGATGCCACTTGCCACCAGTTTGGCCATATTTCAGAGCTGCAACATCACTGGAGTGCCCAAAAGCACAAGGTGTGCAATACTCAGAGACATGGCCAAGGTGAGAAAGGCTGAAAGACGACCACCACTGAACAAGACACACAAGCTGAAACGTCAAGACTGGGCCAAGAAATATCTCAAGACTGATTTTTCTAAGGTTTTATGGACTGATGAAATGAGAGAGAGTCTTGATGGGCCAGATGGATGGGCCCGTGGCTGGATTGGTAAAGGGCAGACAGAGAGCTACAGTCCGACTCAGACGCCAGCAAGGTGGAGGTGGAGTGCTGGTTTGGGCTGGTATCATCAAAGATGAGCTTGTGGGGCCTTTTCGGGTTGAGGATGGAGTCAAGCTCAACTCCCAGTCCTACTGCCAGTTTCTGGAAGACACCTTCTTCAAGCAGTGGTACAGGAAGAAGTCTGCATCCTTCAAGAAAAACATGATTTTCATGCAGGACAATGCTCCATCACACGCGTCCAAGTACTCCACAGCGTGGCTGGCAAGAAAGGGTATAAAAGAAGAAAATCTAATGACATGGCCTCCTTGTTCACCTGATCTGAACCCCATTGAGAACCTGTGGTCCATCATCAAATGTGAGATTTACAAGGAGGGAAAACAGTACACCTCTCTGAACAGTGTCTGGGAGGCTGTGGTTGCTGCTGCACGCAATGTTGATGGTGAACAGATCAAAACACTGACAGAATCCATGGATGGCAGGCTTTTGAGTGTCCTTGCAAAGAAAGGTGGCTATATTGGTCACTGATTTGTTTTTGTTTTGTTTTTGAATGTCAGAAATGTATATTTGTGAATGTTGAGATGTTATATTGGTTTCACTGGTAAAAATAAATAATTGAAATGGGTATATATTTGTTTTTTGTTAAGTTGCCTAATAATTATGCACAGTAATAGTCACCTGCACACACAGATATCCCCCTAAAATAGCTAAAACTAAAAACAAACTAAAAACTACTTCCAAAAACATTCAGCTTTGATATTAATGAGTTTTTTGGGTTCATTGAGAACATGGTTGTTGTTCAATAATAAAATTAATCCTCAAAAATACAACTTGCCTAATAATTCTGCACTCCCTGTATATAAATGGAAAAATGAGATGCAAGATTCGGTGGCCCTGCGGCAGACCTTCGCTTCACCACTGGTCACATGGAGGAGGCAGGGGCTGCGGTATCTCGCAATCTGGTGGTGCGCGGCTTGTCAGGTACAAAAATGATTCCACAAATAGAGATAAATAAGCGGCACTCACCATTCGATGCAAATATTTATTTTACTGGGTACAGAGAGGGGGATAACAAAAAGAGTGCAATCACAGGAACATGGCGACAGCCGTTTCGAGTATCATTGCTTCATCTGGCCAATACTGTCAACCCTTTGACGAAAATGACATCTTTTATGCGCCACGCGCGCTAACTTAGGCGCATGATGTCGGCGTAGACAGTCGCATAACATTGCGAATGTAGGCTACGTCAGCATCAGGGGTTATACATCAATGTTACAAAATAAGATATCCATGAAACCAGGGGCGTAGCTATAGGGGGTGCAGAGGTAGCAGTCGCTACCGGGCCCAGGAGCCTGAGGGGGCCCAAAGACCCTTGTGCCACATAAGAAGATACCAGTATTATAGAAAGACACCAATATTATAGAACGTGCATGCTGGTCAAGTTATAGCTCTGGCTGGAGGGAAGGGGTTAGGTCAAGAATTTGGCATGGGGGGGTTGGGGGGGGGGGTCTACTGTTTAAATTTTTTGCAGCAGGCAGCATGAAGGCTATGTGCTTCCCTAGCCACAAAACACTGAGGGAAGGGGGGGCACAAGCTGAACCCTTGGACCAGGGCCCATGAGCCTTTAGCTACGCCCCTGACTGAATACATTTGTGTGAAATTGGCCTGAAGGTGGCTATGGCTTCTTTTATTTTCTTCAACCCTACTCTGATGCATTTTCCAATAACTTTTACACCCTGGACCAGAGGCGTAGCAAGGGAGGGGGAGCAGCAGGGGCACATGCTCCCTGTTTCACTGTTCAGCCGTGCTCCGGCGCTGCACGCGCAGGCCACATATTGAGCTGCTGGCTGTCTGGAATGAGCACTTAAAGTCCGGAAATCAGCCTCCTGCACAGCTAGCGGTGCAATGTGTGTGTGTGTGTGTGTGGGAGCGCGTCCTACTGCTGGATGTGCGATCATCAGAAGCAGGTTTAGTTTTTTTCATGGAGCTGGAGACTAGGGGCCAAAGAGGAGGAAGGGGGGGGGGGATCATAACCATTGTGAGGGGCACAAAAGTGGGCATAACTACTGTGAAGGGGAAAAAAGGTGGGCATTAGTACTTTGTGGTAGGGTTAGGGGCAGCCACAAGGAGACGTTAGACTGTATGGGGGCAGCCACAAGGAGACGTTAGACTGTATGAACAAGTTTTGACCCCCGTCCCCCACCCCCCCTCAGTATGATAATGTTGCTCATGTATGGAGGACTCATTATTCCCTAATGCCTGCTATCATAGATCAGTGTGCAGACTGCAGACTGCAGGCAGGAAGGACCAGGCCGCAGAAGACAGACGTAGCACCTTTCTGTATGACACCCGGGCCGGTTCTATTCTATGTTTAAGGTCTCGTCTCTCTCACTCCTCGCAGGCCAAACTCTGTGTGGGAGTTGGAGAGACTTTTCCCGCCTGGCTGTTGTGCTCACCTCTGTTGTTATCCGATTCTGACGTCGGTGAACGGAGACATTAATATGGGGAGCTAGGAGGAGCCGGGGTGGCCGCTGCGGGCAGTAATGTGGTTGTGAGTACTGTTATGCAGGGACGGGCGGACACAGATTTAGAAACTGTCAGCGCACATGTGACTGCTTCTATGACTGCACAAAATACAGCGGTTATTAGGAAACAGCGATATTGGCATATTGCTGTTTCTTAATACCACAGTATATCTCTGAACCCGGTTTACCGCTCAACCCTACTTTGTGGTAGCACTAAGGGGAAATGCCCTGGATTAACCTGTTAGACATTAGGATGGCTCGGTCTTACAGGCCAGCACAGCGCCCCCTCCTAGATATTTAACATGGACAGTTACCAACCCTTTCTTATGCGATAATAATTTATGTGCGCTGCTTAACTTTCTCTTCTATGTTAATTTGAGTGGCATGTGTGCAGAAGGGGGGTAGGGGGGTTGGGCGCGATCCTGAATCCTTGCCCCAGGTGCATGAAAGCCTAGCTACACCTCTGCCCTGGACAACACCTTTATGAAGAAAAAAAAATAAAAAAAATCTTAAGAATGTTTCCTGTTCTTTATTTCGCTGAAAACACAGGGAAATGTATTTTTTCTAAATTACTAGATATGTGGATGAAAAAACAAAGTGAAATGTTCACATAATAGATTTTCTAAGTAAAGTAGAACTGAAACATTGCAACTTTACCATCAGATCCTTAACCAAAAGACAAAACAAAGCGTGACCGGCCACAGGGCTGTTACTTGACTTACAGTCACTGCACAGACTGAATAAGAAATATTGTTTGCAGGAAAAGCCTGAGTAATGTTCTATCTGAGCCTTTGTGATCTCCTCTGCCACATGCTGCCCTCTGGTGGCTGATAACACATTTTCTGAAAAATATTTTATATCTGCATAAAACAGATCGGGGTATCTACATATATTACCACCTTCAATTATCCAAGCATCAGTATATATTAAGACAAATTCAAGAAGAATTTGGTCTTTATTCACAGTAGTTTCAGCTACGCCTGCTCAGGGCAAAGTGTTCAGTCACTTATCAGCACTTCAAGTGCGTCCTTGAAAACAAAGTACATGTCTCCTGGCACACGATCAGCTGCCATGTCCAATTCTTTTTTTTACCCTTAATGTATTTTTCCTACTTTGAGTTTTGAAAAATATTATCCAAACAGAACATAAAATATCTGAGCTATTTCACTCCATCACATTTGATTTCTGGGCATGATGTTAAATTTTAACTTCCGATTTTAACTATTCCAATGCAATGGGTGAAGTGCGCAGAAACATTTGCTTGCTGATTTTGATGCAGATTTTCAGACTGGTTGCACAATACGTATTTTGAGAATCTATTCTGTTCCACATTTAGGGCTGGTTCCTAAATGTTGACCTGTCTTCATGACCAGCCAAACTCGTCAAATTTGTCTATCACGAACCTTGGGAGGCTCCTGCAAGCTTTGGAAGAGAAAAGCCTTCGGAATTAGGGGACATTTACGTGGGCCGATACACAGGGCAATAACTGGGAATCAACTGTTCATTCCCAGTCACAGCCAGACTGGCCAGCGGGATTTCCATGCAGCAATCATTCCTTCTGTATGGGGATGAATGATCGCTATAATGAATGCTCACCCTTAAACAGATTCATCGTTGGTAGCACATCCCTGTTTAGAGAGGGCAATGTGCTGCCAACAAACAATTTTTTGTGCCACATAAATGACGGATAACTCAAGAACGTTTGTCAGCTGGTCGGCGGCACATTTATACAGGACAGCTTCTGGAAATGAGCATTCGTACAAGTGATCAAGTGAAAATGTAAAACATTATTAAGATGCACACAGTGATATTTCTTTATCACCTATGACAGCACCCCTGGAGAAATAGGCAAGAATTTGTCTAGGGTGGGACCACAGCCTGAAGTACATTACGACCAAAGGTAAGACCTTCATTAGAAGGTAACTGTAGAATATAGTGCCTAAAAAAAAAAAACACATACGTGGAGAGCTCCAGGTAGCTGTCTTACACATCTACTCTATAGAGGCAGAAGCTCTCTGCCCAAGATGTGGAAACTGATCTCGTAGAGTGGGCCCCAAACCCTGAGGATAGATCAATCTCCTTAGAAGAGTAGGCTAAGGAAATGACTTGTCTAATCCACGTAGCAATAGTGTGAGAAGAGGCTGCCGATCCCTTCTTCACTCCCTGGAACAAAACCAGCAGACGTGAAAAAGATCTCCAAGGCTGGGTGACCTGCAGATATTGCAAAACACATATTCTTATAGTTGTGTATTTGTTTAATGCACTTACTTGTAAAAACAAAATAAAAAATAAATAAAAAACTTAAACTCAAATAAGGCACTTAAAGCAGAAATCTGGACTTTTAAAGTGCTGGGCCTAAGTTTTTTGAAATCCTTCCTGTAGGAAATCTAAAACTAGCAGGATGTCAGGAGCTTTTAGCACATCCGCAGGTTTCTTGGCGAATCTGAAAAAAGTCCTTCAAACCCCAAGGTAGATCTTAGAAGTGACATCTTTCAGACTGGCCAGGAGAGTACTAACTACATCCTCGGAGAGACATCTTTTCTTTAAAATCTCCCTCTCAATAACCAGGCAGTCAGGTTCAGATTCTTCACCTCTGGGTGAAAAACTTAACCCTGGGACAAAAGCTCCTGAGACTCTGGAAGCACCCATGGTGTTGCTATCGGCATCTTGCGGAGCCAGGAAAACCACACTCTTCTCGGCCAATAGTGAGCTATAACTATTACCGTGGCCAACTCCTCTCTGATTTTCTTGAGGACTCTTGGTAGCATTTCTAGCGGGGGAAAGGCATACAGAAGGCCCTGCCTTCAAGATTGAGCCAGCGCGTGCACAGCTCTCGGATGCTCCACTGGAGAAAGGGAAAAGAAGACTTCTACCTTCCTGTTTGCCCTGGTGGCAAAGAGATCTCTGGAGTACCCCATGATGAGGCCACCTGATCTAAGGACCACTCTGCCTGGAATAGTTGATGACTACTGAGGAAGTCCGCTTTCGCGTTGTCCGAACCCTTTAGATGTACTGCAGAAAGAGATAATAGAGAAACTTCTGCCAGGCTGAAAATCTGATGGTAGAGAGACATTAGGCCCTGAGCTCTTGCAACTCCCTGCCGGTTGATATAGGCCACTGCTGTTGTGTTGTCTGAATAGACCCTTACATTCCTGCCTCTGATGTTCGGGAGACTCTGTACTAAGGCTATCCTGATTGCATCCAATTCCCTGAAATTGTGCGAATGGGACAGAAATTTGCCTTCCTAAATCCCCTGCAATAGCAAAGACCCCACATGGGCTCCCCAACCAGATGGGCTCGCATCCGTGGTTAAGGGGAGAACCGCCCTCCCTGGTCCAAGGAACTCCTCTCTCTAAATTTTTTAGATCCATCCACCACCCCAAGGAATCTAAGGTCTGGGAGGATAGAGATATCTCTGAGTCCAGAGAGGGGAGACTTCTATCCCAATCTCGCAGGATCTGAAGCTGAAGAAGCCTTGAATGGTACTGGGCCCATTCCACCCCTGGAATAGTGGCTGTCATGAGACCCAGTACCGATATGGCCCCTCTTACAGTGACTGACGGAGACGAGTGAAGAAGCTGAACTCTTGATCCGATTAGTAAAGCTTTTTGCAGAGGTAGCAGGCACATCTGGGAACTGGAGTCCAAAATCATTCCTAGGAAACTGCATCTCTGGCCTGGGCATACGCTGAATTATTATAGGTTTATCTCCCATCCCAGCTGCTCTAGAACTTCTCTCAACCAGGCTATCAAACTTTTTTTTTTTTTTTACTTTTTATTTAATAACTATTAGCCTCCTTAGGGGCTAGAACGCTTGTCCTACTCACCCTGATAGAGCTCTATTAGGGTGAATAGGACTTCACACTCTCCCTGCTGCCCTGTGCATAGTGCACACAGCAGCAGGGAGCAGACTATGGCAGCCAGGGCTTCAGCACTGTCCTGGCTGCCATGGTAACCGATCGGAGCCCCGCGCAATTACACTGATGGGGCTCCGATCAGAAGCTGCCATTGCCACCAATGATTTAATCGTGTGGAGGGGGGGGGGGGGGGGGGGCGCAATTAATATAATACTTAGAAGAGGGGGAGTAGAAGGGAGGGGCTGTGGCCACTGCGCCACCAATGAATATAGTTAATATGCCTGAATACAAACGTAGCCTGCATGTGCCGGCCATATCCCATACCTGGCCTCTATTACTGCGTGCCGTGATCTGCCGCAATTAACCCCTCAGGTCCTGAGAGGTTAAATTGTGGTGGATCACGGCGTGCAGTAATAGAGGCCAGGTATGGGATATGGCCGGCACATGCAGGCTACGTTTGTATTCAGGCATATTAACTATATTCATTGGTGGCGCAGTGGCCACAGTCCCTCCCCTCCTCCTCCTCTGTTCTCATTGGTGGCGGAGTTGCCACAGTCCCTCCCCTCCTGCTAGTCTGTTCTCATCTGTGGTCAGCGGCAGCCGCACACAGTGGGGAGGGAGGGACTCCCTCCCTCTCCACTGTGTCGGCTACGGAGAACATGGTGCGTGCCGAGAGCGGCGCATGCCAAGTTCTACAGTGATATGGCCAAACTTATATTGTTTATATCGCATATCGTCTATATCGCCCACCCCTACTCCAGCTCTTTTCTTGATATCCAGCGGATCCGATTCCCTCCTGCCCCTTAGGACAGGAAACAGAACTAGAGATAGAGGGGATGATCCCTCCTTTAAAAGGCGGTTCTGGTTCCTGTTTCCTTCCCTGAGGAGGTGGATGCGGTCTCTCCAGAGGTGCTGTCATAGGTGATAAAGAAACACTGTGCCGACCAACTGGTTTGACTTAAGGCTAATCATAAGGGTAGTCCCCTGGTTTTTATCCTTTATCCCTATAGAGCAGGTTTTCTTAACTCCGGCCCTCGGGACCCACCTACCGGTCAGTATTTGAGAATATCCCGCAGAATGAATACCTGTGGTAAGTCCTGATGCATATACACTAATTATAGCACCTGTTCAATACTAAGGAAATCCTGAAAACAAGACAGGTAGGTGGGTCCCAAGAAACGGAGTTGAAAAACCCTGCTATAGAGGGATCTGGACATTGCTGCAGGGGAGCCATCAAACCACTACCTCCAGGAACAGACCCAATGTGGTAGACAGCTGACACACATGTGTCAGAGACACCAGTGCAGAGCACTGAGGAGTCTGGCAAACTCGTAGTCAGTAACAGGCCGAGTTCAGGGCAAGCAGAGTTTATGAGAATATGTAAAAGAAGCCGAAGTCAGGGCAGGCATCAGAGGGTCGTTACACTAAACAGGCACAGGTCAGGAAGCTGCGGGTCAGAATTTATAAACTAGCACAGGTCGGAACACAGGTAGGCAAATGGAACAGCACACCTTTTGCAGGGACTAGCAAACTGAAAAAAAAGGTGCTTCAAACACCCTGCAGTGGCCAGCCATAGGCTGGTGAACATTAGGGCGTGCACAATACATCATGGCCCTTTAAGGGTCGGGGAGTGTGCGCCCTATAGGCAGACAGAGGAAGCTGGGAAAGGAAGCGCAGTAACAAACATCTACTGTAAATGTGGTCTGCCATACACTTTCCTTCAGTCAAATTAACCAAAAAGTATCGCAAGTATAATTTTATCCATATGGACAATTCAAGCAATATACAGAGACCTGCTTGTTTCACATATTGATGGTGTTAAAAAATTGGAGTAAAATACTTTAACAAAAAAAAGGTACAACAGAAGCGATAACTAGGCCAATGGATAACAGTGGCACTGTTAATAGGCTAGAGAAGACAATTATTTCTAGTCTCAGAAATCCCCATAGGCCTCATGCACACGAACGTTGTTTTGGTCCACATCCGAGACGCATTTTTTGCGGACCCATTTGCTTTGTTGCTCCGTTCCATTGCCCCGCAAAAAATAAAAAAATAGAACATGTCCTATTCTTATCCGTTTTGCGAACAAGAATAGACATTTCTATAATGGGCACCCGTTCTGCAAATTGCGGAACGCACACGGACGGCATTCGTGTTTTGCAGACCACAAAACACAGCACGGTCGTGTGCATGAAGCCTAAGGCAGTGATGGCTAACCTCCGGCATTTTAGCTGTGGTGAAACTACGTTTCGAAACCGAAGTCGGCTTTGGTTCCAACTAGTACCTCAGAACTGAAGCAGAGTTCGGTTACAAGTTTTAAAGTGGTTTCTATTTTAAAAATCAATTACTCGGGCATGGTCTGACTGGCATGGAGTAAGGTCGCACACAGCTCCAGCACCTGCAGAATCCTGTAATTATCCTGGCCATCAGTGAAGCCATCACAGTAAATCAGCCCCTATGGATCCCCTGTGACACTCTGGGACTGACAGCAAGTCGCTTGGCTAACATCTACACCGGGAGACCTACTGTGTAGCCAGCCCGACCGTTCACGCATGACTGTGTGGAGCGGCCATTACACTGCCTGCACGCCGACGCCTGGGCTCTTCTCCACACACCTGAGGGATCGGAGCGCTGTAGGAGACTCTCCTGGAAGGGACAGGCCCGTGGGGCTGAGAGAGGGCGGTGAGTGCAACATTACCCGCAGAGTCGGCACCTCCTGATACTTTCCAGAGCGCATCCCCTCTCGGGCGCCATTACAGCCGCGGCTCCCGGCTCCCCTGTGATCTCCCAGCCAGCGCCGGAACAGCTGCTGCAGCCTCTGGGATCCTTCTCTTCTAGAGGTTAGACCGCTGAGGGCGGCTTTGGATCAGTGCAGGTCAGTGGCAGCCTCAAAGTGCGACATTAACATACCCCACAGAAGGGACTACAGGCGGGTTTTTAACCCCTTGAAGGGACTGCAGACACCGCCGGAAGATTACAGCTAGTGACCCTACTGCTACGGGGCCCGGAGGAGGGGGTACCCCTGAGAATACTGGGTTGAGATCTGGCGCTAACCCTGTGAAATCTTTTTTTTTTTAATCAGATCATTTTTATTAAAGGTTTTACATACAGCCAATTATTCAGAAAAACCATACATTCTATGACAATAGGATATCAATACAGTAAAATCAATCATACTTTATCCAAATCAGCACGGCAATAACACTGCATCAAATAAACCTTTATTAAATCTCCCAGTCCCCCCCAACTCCCTTCCCATCTCCCCCTCTCCCTCGACATGGACAAAAATGCTCTAATTCTCTTACAGCCACACCTGCCATTGCTTCTTAAATTTCTGTACAGTGCCTCTTTTAATATAGATGCCACTCTCCATGGATATCATATGATTGACCATATTTATCCACTCTGAACCCTGTGAAATCTTTAGCGGGCTGCGTTTGCCTATACTGGCGACCCTGTGTCTTTTTGCTCTCTGCACCTGAGGGACAATCACCTATATCATAAGAGGGTAAACGTCCTATATATGGGCCGCAAGACAGCCACTTCTGGAGCTGCTCTCTCTCCCAAGCTGATGGTGGATACCATGAGTCAGACAGAGGCTCAAGGGGCCAGTGCCCCCACTGAACAGGCGGAGGTTGATCTCTCTAAAATAATGGCTGCCATTACGAACTGCCAGACGACCCTCACGGTCAAAATAGACCACTTCCAGGCAGACCTTACCCGCCTCAGACACGACATCGACAAAGTACGTGAAAGAACCGCAGAGGTGGAGGGGAGACTGGGGGAGGTGGAAGATATGACGCAGCGTGGTGATAATAATGTCCGAACACTCCAACAAGTTAGAGCTTTGATGGCGAAAGTGGAGGACGCAGAAAACCGTAACAGGCGGAATAACATCCGTATCATGGGGCTACCTGAAAGGGCGGAGGTTCAATCCCCGGAGGACTTTGCGGAGCACCTTATTAAGCAAACCCTGTCCCCCATTAACCTGTCCACAAATTTTGCGGTGGAACATGCCCACAGGATACCCACTAAACCTTTACCGCCTGGGGCCCCGCCGCGTCCTTTAATCCTTAAAGTCCTGAATTATAGGGACAGAGATGCAGTACTTGCAGCGGCCCGTCGCCTGAAGGTGATTTGCTTCGACAATGCAAGGATATCCTTTTACCCGGACTTCTCCTTGGAAGTCCAGAAACAGAGGAGACAATTTACAGCAGTGAGGGCACGTCTACGTGAGAAAGGCCTCATCTACGCTATGTTGTATCCCGCGCATCTCAGAGTGCAGGGCGGCGACACGGCAAGGTTCTTCTCCACTCCGGAGGAGGCATCTGACTGGCTCGAGCGGAGGGGCTGAATTAATTAATGAAGTGATTATCAGATGGTGCGACTTTGTCTACAGTTTTGAAGATGGCCAAGACATAGTGAGGAGCTGTGTTTGATTGAACTGTTTCACTTCCCCGGGGGTAGTTCGGTTATTCCGGGGGTGGCAGTGTCTAGATCGGGTCGACCTGTTTTTCCAGTAGGAAGCTATTAGTACTTAGTTCGGGTTACTGGGCTCAGATAGGTTGGGTGGTCTGGGCAGGGAGGGGGGAAATTTGTTTGCGGGTCTTGTTTCACCTGTTCCTCATCTGTTCTATGTGTTGGTGTATTGTCTTGTGGTATGAGTGTGTGAGTGTCTGGCCTGGATGTCCTAGGATCTCTGCGACTTATCTGGTCGGCTTTGTTACTTGATGGCTACCTGCAACTTCATCTCTTGGAACGCCAGGGGGCTCAATGATAAAGTGAATAGATCTCTTGTATTCAATTACTTGAAGAAATTTTCCCCAGATGTGGTGTGACTGCAGGAGACCCATTTGAGAGGCCAAAGGCTGATGGCGTTGAAGCGTCCTTGGGTGGGATCTTCCTTTCACGCAGTATATAGCAACTACGCTAGAGGGGTTTCTGTACTGGTGTCCAAGTCAATCGCTTTTCAACTACATTCCGTGCAGACGGATTTGTCTGGGCGCTATGTAATTGTACATGCTGCAATACGGGGTAGGGACTACATAGTGGTAGTAGTGGTAGACATGTATATTCCCCCCCCCCCCCCTTTCAAAGAAGAGTACTCGATGACATTATGGGGAAGGTATCAACTTTGCCGACTGACCCATTAATTATGATGGGAGATTATAACGCAGTGCTAGACCCGATTGCAGATAGACTCCGTCCTCAAGCCTCACATAATAGGTCGCTGGCAAATTGGGCTGATGCGCATGACCTGACTGAGGCATGGAGATTTCTTCACCCAAGCGACCGTCAATATTCCTGTCACTCGGCTGCCTTTGATACCTTGTCCCGTATTGATCTGGTGTTTTTGTCAACAGGAAGCTTTTGCCGTGGCTGTCTAAGGTGGAATACCTTCCGAGGGGTATCTCGGATCATGCCCCGCTACTGGTGGATCTGACAATGCCGCTGACACCCCCGGAAAGGCAGTGGCGCCTTAATGCGAGATGGCTGGAGGTTTTACCTGTGGCCTGTGCAGCTTTGAAATGAGCAGCAGATTACTGGGCGTCCAATGAGGGGTCAGCTAATCCTGATGTTGAATGGGAGGCCTTTAAAGCGGTGCTACAGGGTACTTTTATACACGCTATTGCCTCGCATAGGAAAGAACTAGTCAGCACTAGGACCAAACTAGAGAAAGAAATAGCTAATAAGGAGAGTGAATATACTCGGAACCTTAGCCCAGAATCCCGCGAGATGTGGGAGGAGGCCTAAAGTAGATATCACCTCCACTTATTGGAATATACTCAGCCTATTTAGCAAAAACAGAAAATCCCCAGACAGTGGTCTCCCTTATTACCAATATGGAGGGTGTTCAGTTTTCTCAGCCGAGGGATATATGCGCTCAATTTGCCTGCTATTACTCTGACCTATATACCTCTAAAAACACCTTATGCGGGTGTGGATATTCGGGGCTACCTAGAGATCGTCCAGCTTACGCCTCTCTCCCGCTCGGACAGATCCTTTCTGGACACCCCCATTGAGGAAGGGGAAGTTAGGGCAGCGATAAAAAGTATGATGGGTGGGAAGTCTCCTGGTCCGGATGGTTTTCCATTAGAATGGTATAAGGCGGATGTGGATAGGCAAAGTAAGAGATTGTGGAAAACTTTCAATTATGCGTATGAATGTAACAGATTACCCAAGTCATTCATGGAGGCGAGCATTGTGGTAATTCACAAACCGGGGAAGCCTCCGGACCAGTGCAGCTCCTATAGACCAATCTCCCTTTTGAATGTGGATGCGAAAATCCTAGCTAAACTTCTTGCTAGGAGACTCAGGGATGCAATCTTGTATGTGATTGATCCCGATCAAATCGGGTTTTATGCCAGGCAAGACAACTGATATTAACCTTAGAAGACTGTTTACTAACCTACAGGTCTGACATGATAAAACAGGATCCAGAGTGATCGCATCCCTCCATAATGAAAAGGCATTTGACTCGGTTGAATGGAACTTTATGTGGGAGACGTTGCGCGGTCTGGGCTTCTCCCAATCTTTTATAAGGTGGGTGCAATTATTGTACCAGGCCCCAATGGCTAGGGTCCGGGTTAACGGGTACCTATCGCGCCCTTTTGCTTTGTATAGAGGTACTAGGCAGGGATGCCCATTGTCACCCATGCAATTTGCCCTAGTCATGGAACCCCTGACTCAACTAGTTAATGGATCGGGACTGATTGAGGGATGGTATCTAGTGGGAATACAGGAAAAAATTTCACTCTACGCTGATGACCTACTGGTGTACTTAGCTGATGCGGGCCCATCCTTGGAAGCACTTCTAGATACCATAGATCAGTGTTCCCCAACTCCAGTCCTCAGGGCCCACCTACCGGTCATGATTTGAGAATATTCCACAGAATGAATGCCTGAGGTAAGTCCTGATGCATCAACACTAATTGTATCACTTGTTCAATACTAAGGAAATCCTGAAAACATGATCGGAAGGTGGGCCCCGAGGGCTGGAGTTGGGGGAACACTTCCATAGATGGTTTTGGGAAGTTTTCAGGCCCCAGGGTCAATTAGACTAAATCCAGTCTGTGCTTAATAGACAAGATAATTCCTGCAGATATAACCCCCTGTCGAGTCTAAAGGAAGTGGATTGCTTTGTCTACTTTGGGATTAAGATTCACAGAGATCCTGGGCAGTTTTATCGGCTTAATGTAGTCCCCACTATGGAGTATATTACTCGTAAACTGGAAGCTTGGGAAAATTTACCATTGACCTTGATAGGTAGAATGACTATGATAAAAATGGCCATACTACCGAAACTTCTATATCTCTACAGAGCAGCCCCCATAAAGATTCCCCATACGCACTTTAGATAAGATTTTCTCCCCTTTCCTGTGGAGCCACCAATCCCCTTGCATTGCTAGGAAATCTTTGAAAGGCCTTTATAACCAGGGGGGTTAAGACTACCAGATATGTATGTGTACTACATTGCTGCTCAACTAGTGTATGCCTCCTGGTAGATTAGGGCAGATACCAATAATCCGGCTGTGGTTCTAGAGGCAGCTCTGGTGGGCTCTTATGAGGCACTATCTAACTTGGTGTATCGGGGAAGAGGACCTCCAGTCCTACACTACGCAGAAGCCTTGGCCGTGGTGGTAATGGCCTGGAAACAGTTTGCAGTGACACATACAGAGGGTGGGGGGGATACCTGATATCCCAGGTCTGGATGCGTCTCACCTGGAGGAGCTGAGCTCTGTATGGAAGAGCACTGTCATTAGTGCTCGTGATAAACTCATTCAACTTAAGTGGATACACAGGGTTTATCTCACTCCGGTCCGTTTGCATCATATGCGTAGACTCCCAGACCCTTCTTGTACCAGGTGTGGAGAGCCGAGAGGATCCTTATTGCATATGGTTTGGTCCTGTCCTGCGGTGCAACGATACTGGAGTGAGATTTGTGACTTTGTCTACTCAAAGCTAGGGCTCCCTGGATACTCTCCCCTATAGTCTGCCTGTTGGGATTGGTGTCGGAAATAGTACCTACTAAGTATGGAAGGAAGCTACTCCGCCTACTCATGTTCTATGGGAGGAAAATAATCCTTTTGAATTGGAAACCACCAAAGACCCCTACCCTAGGTGCGTGGATCCAACTGATAAATTCTAACCTGCAGCTGTACAAACTCACTTTTGCAGCAAGGGGGGACTCCTGATAGATTTGATCAGATCTGGGGATTGTGGTTAAGTGCACAGGGTACTATCTGAGTTTATGTGCGGGTATTCGGGAATCCAGGTTGTACGAGTGTGCGTGTGGATGTTTGTCTGGTCCTGTACTTGCTAATACGCCATAATATTACGGGACTGCTGAACTGTTTTATCAACATTAAGACATTGTTTGCTTTATTGTTCTTCCCGGCCAGTGTTCATTGCATGGGTACTGGACCTTGGTCTTGTTGTTCACTTGTCTGGGGAGGTATTCCCTCTGGGATGCTTTTTGTATTTGAAATGTGTTCTATAAATAAATACTATTAATAAAAATAAAAAAAACAATTACTGAAGTTATTCAACGAAGTCACGCGCGGCTTTGTGAATAACTACCTTCAGCTCATCGGAGCCCATACATTCTAATACGATACGGAGATGGATCTCCGTACAGTATTATTCCAAAGTTTTGAACGAAGCAACTTCGGATGAAGCATCCAAAGCACGCTTTGCTCAACACTACAGACTATATACAGTCATGGTTGGATGAGAGTAGTCAGCCACTCGCATTCCAGACTACTGCTTCTTATCGTACTGACTGCCAAACACCTCAGACCTTTTTGGATGATCATCACTAAGGAACACGTAATGGATCGCAGAAGACCAACAAGAAAGAAGACATCACAACTATCACGTCTTTGGCTTATTTTGTATAATTGTATTACTTGAATCACTGATGGTACAGTTTATTACCATTCATATTGATTTAGGGTTTTTCATAAATAGAAAACTAGAAAAACAAACAAAAAAAAAACAAACACATTAGCAAATCGTGAATTGTGTGGCACTTCCTCTTCCTGTGATTATTCTACAAATGCCTTGTTCACATAATGAACGAGGTCAAAGGAAAATAGAAGCTCTGCTCTACAGTACAGAGAAAAAGGTCTGTTTACCTGGATCCGCAATTGATCTCCACCCAGCCTAGCTTCCAACATATGTGAAGAAAGACGCCACCCACTAAGGTCTGCCACCTATAAAAGAGAAATAAGAAACGATATTTAAAATAATCAGTCCAGCAGATCCACATTAATATAGGATCATATTTTTACTGTTTCCTCAGGGAAGGTGTAAATCAACAAATATCACTTACACACACGTAAAAACAGCAAGACAGCATAACTACACGGACTCCTGACCCTCACATCCAGAAGCATTTCATAAAAACAAGAGAATAAATCCGTCCATTTTTATTTATTTTTTCTTATAAGAAGCTCTACTCTTCCAGGGTGGTTTTCCATTGGATTTTGGAATATTTCACATGCATTCATGCAGACTTTAAAATACATTCTATTTTGTTTTCTTTTACAGTTTTCAATCCAGGAGCCCCTGGATCTGAACACATTGGTAATTTAATGTAACTAAAAATTAAAGGGGTTGTCAGAGTTACATTTGAAACATACAAAGGACAAAAAAGTAACAGCTTTACCATGCACTTACTGCATCTTTAGTGGCTGCTTTCCCAGATTTCACTGAGGGTCACATGACCTGTGATGTCAGATTCTCTCCCTGCTCCTCTGATAACGTTTCCTGCACAAGTCTGAGAGAGCAGATGTGTGTCTGTACACCAGAGGTCACTGTGCTGGCCACGCCATGCCCCCCTCCCCCCCCCTTCACTGCCGTCTGCCCTCTCCCTGAATTCTTCAAGAAAAACTTTAAAGGGGTTGTCTCACATCAGTGGGTTCAGTTGGTTACACTAGTTTGATCCTAATTGTGTGTTGCCAGCTATGGGCTATAAAATACAGGGCAACCAAACTGAGCACATAGGTGCGTTTTTTAATTTTTTATTATAGATCTCTAAAGATATTTGGTTCCAAGTAGATGTTTCATGCAAATATGAATACTTACCCTTGAAAAAGGGTAGGGTAGGTGAATTTCAGAACAGACAGAACATACTGGAAAACAAAGACCAGGTTAATTGGACAGACATCAAAAAGTTAAATTAAACATTTTGACATAAAAAAAAATAAAAAAAAAGACCCACAAAAAAAACACTTCTGACATTAGATGCTGTAAATAAAAGGTATATTATGTCCCATATTTTGATGGTCAGATAGCTGCCATTCTTAGAAGCTGGTGGAGCTGCCATCAACAGTTAACATTCAAATCAATCTGTAGAAGTCTTCTGAGGAGAAGAATGCTGAATATTAGGCTCCTTTCACATGGGCAAGTATTCCGCGCGGATGCGATGCGGGAGGTGAACGCATTGCACCCGCACTGAATACCGACCCATTCATTTCTATGGGGCTGTTCACATGAACGGTGATTTTCACGCATCACTTGTGCGTTGCGTGAAAATCGCAGCATGCTCCTCTTTGTGCGTTTTTCACGTAACGCAGGCCCCATAGAAATGAATGGGGTTGCGTGAAAATCGCAAGCATCCGCAAGCAAGTGCGGATGCGGTGCGATTTTCACGCATGGTTGCTAGGAGACGATCGGGATGGAGACCCGATCATTATTATTTTCCCTTATAACATGGTTATAAGGGGAAATAATAGCATTCTGAATACAGAATGCATAGTAAAATAGGGCTGGAGGGGTTAAAAAAAAAATAATAATAATTTAACTCACCTTAGTCCACTTGATCGCGCAGTCAGCATCTCCTTCTGTCTCCTTTGCTGAACAGGACCTGTGGTGAGCATTAATTACAGGTAAAGGACCTTTGGTGACGTCACTCCGGTCATCACATGATCAATCACATGATCTTTTACCATGGTGATGGATCATGTGATGACCGGAATGACGTCACCAAAGGTCCTGTTGCTGCACAGAGATCAGATGAAGACAGAAGGAGATGCCGGGCCGCGATCAAGTGGACTAAGGTGAGTTAAATTATTATTATTATTTTTTTTAACCCCTCCAGCGATGTTTTACTATGCATTCTGTATTCAGAATGCTATTATTTTCCCTTATAACCATGTTATAAGGGAAAATAATACAATCTACAGAACACCGATCCCAAGCCTGAACTTCTGTGAAGAAGTTCGGGTTTGGGTACCAAACACGCGCGATTTTTCTCACGCGAGTGCAAAACGCATTACAATGTTTTGCACTCGTGCGGAAAAATCGCGCGTGTTCCCGTAACGCACCCGCACATTTTCCCGCAACGCCCGTGTGAAAGAGGCCTTAGAAGTCTCTGACACACAATTCAGTTAGGGCCATCAGACAGACAGAAAACCTGGCTTGGGGTCACATCTGACCCAATCACCGGCAGTAATGCAGATTGCGGACATTTAACCCCTCAGATGCCGTGGTCAATCCTGACCACGGCATCTGAGCGCGCTGAAAACCGATTGGAGGAGCCGGAGCATGTATGCAGCAGCCCCTGTCTTTGTGAAGGACAGGAGGCTGCTGCACAGTATTTCCTATGGAGCCTAACTCCTGTGTCCATCTTTCTACAGCCAGAATGAATCTACTTCTCACTCAGTGTCTAAATCCCATTACCGATTGTCCACAGGCTCTGCCCTCATGTGTATCTAATCCTATCCTGTGTGATACAGCCTGCTGAGCGGTGTATCTAATCCCATGATTGACCGTCCATAGGCTCTTCCCTCACCATCTCCAGAGTGTGATAAACAGCTGGAATCAGCAAGCACATCTGTATCTAATACTAACATGTATGTGTGTGGAACTTCCTGCTGAGCTGTGTATCTAATCCCATCTTCTATTATACAGCCTGCTGAGCTGTGTATCCAATCCCGTCTTCTATTATACAGCCTGCTGAGCTGTGTATCCAATCCCGTCTTCTATTATACAGCCTGCTGAGCTGTGTATCCAATCCCATCTTCTATTATACAGCCTGCTGAGCTGTGTATCCAATCCCGTCTTCTATTATACAGCCTGCTGAGCTGTGTATCCAATCCCGTCTTCTATTATACAGCCTGCTGAGCTGTGTATCCAATCCCGTCTTCTATTATACAGCCTGCTGAGCTGTGTATCCAATCCCGTCTTCTATTATACAGCCTGCTGAGCTGTGTATCTAATCCCATCTTCTATTATACAGCCTGCTGAGCTGTGTATCCAATCCCGTCTTCTATTATACAGCCTGCTGAGCTGTGCATCCAATCCCGTCTTCTATTATACAGCCTGCTGAGCTGTGCATCCAATCCCGTCTTCTATTATACAGCCTGCTGAGCTGTGCATCTAATCCCATCTTCTATTATACAGCCTGCTGAGCTGTGTATCTAATCCCATCTTCTATTATACAGCCTGCTGAGCTGTGTATCTAATCCCATCTTCTATTATACAGCCTGCTGAGCTGTGTATCTAATCCCATCTTCTATTATACAGCCTGCTGAGCTGTGTATCTAATCCCATCTTCTATTATACAGCCTGCTGAGCTGTGTATCTAATCCCATCTTCTATTATACAGCCTGCTGAGCTGTGTATCTAATCCCATCTTCTATTATACAGCCTGCTGAGCTGTGTATCTAAACCCACATGCACACTACCGTATCCATTTATCCGCTAAATAAGGATACTGTCCGCTTGCAACCCGCATTTTTTTTTTTGCAGTCCCATTGATTTCTATGGATTTCAGGTCTGCATTATGAGGACCAGAATAAGACATGTTTTATGTTTTTTTGCAGAACTGACATACAGTACGGATGTGGAAAACACATGGACTTCATCAGTGTGCTTTCCACATCCGTATATCAGTACAGCAAAAGATAGAACAGGTCTTATTCTGGTCCTCATAATGCAGATCTAAAACCCATAGAACTCAATGTCTTTGGAAAAGAATGCACATCTCACACAGGCAGTATCCTTATTTAGCAGATCTGCTACTTGGTGAAAGCAGAATGCATACGGTCCTCTGCATGAGGCCCTAAACCTATCTTTTTTGGTTTATCTTGGGCCATCATATGTGATACACATGAGATAAGACCATGATCAGCCTGGGAAAGATGGTCCGCGTGTTGCTGCATCTCCCATTGCCGACCGCACGCTCCTGACCGAACGGACAATATGACAGTAATATATGATACAGACAGGCTCTTATCTGGTCGGGGAGCCGAGGTTGGCCTGGAAATTGTGGCTGACACATGGACTGAGACATGGATTCCTGGGCCGATCACAGTAGTTTGCATGATCCCTATCACTCATACTGAGCCGCCATAACAGTGTTATCCACAGTATCCCCATAACAACGACATCCACAGTGACACTGTTATGGGAGCACTGTGGATATCACTGTTATGGGGTCACTCCAGATGTTATCTACAGTTCCCCACAACAGTGCCATCCACAGTGCTCCCATGTGCTATCCACAGTGTCCCTAATAACATCCACAGTGCCCCCATAGTGCCATCCACAGTGCCCACAAGGGCACCCATGCGCCATCCACAGTGCCCCCCATGTGCCATCCACAGCTCCCTCCACAGCATAGCGATCAGCCTCTGTGGCTGATTGCTATGTTGTCACTTATGTACAGCGCTTACATCGCACTGCACATGAGTCAGTACAGGCTTCACATAGAAGCCTATACACTAAGAAGACGGCCGGCGGTCCCGGCGCATGCGCAGTAGTGTGCAAGTGACGGGAACGAGGAAGGCCGGCAGGAGGCGGTGACGTCAGTGATGGCGTTCTGTCTCCTGCCTCAAGCAGGAAAAGACGGCGCTGGACTGGAAGACTTGAAAATGCTTCAGGAGCGGTCACGTGACCGTGAAGAGAATCATAGGAAGGGCTGCGCTGTGGAGGGTAAGTATTGGTGTAATAACCTTCCCTCCACAGGTAATGAAGATGGGCAATTTTCAAGTAGTGGCCGGAGAACCCCTTTAAATAATGACGTTGGAAAGTACAACTTGTCCCGCAAAAAACAGACAAATAAAAAAATAAAAAAAAAGTTATGGCTCTGGGAAGGCAGGGAGCGCAAAACGAAAAAAAACAAACAAAAAAAACCTCTGGGCTTGAAAGGGTTAAAGGAGTTTTCCGGGATTTTATTATTGATGACGTATCCTCAGGATAGGTTATCAATATCAGATCGGCGGGGTCCGACACCGGGCACCCCGCCGATCAGCTGGTTGAAGTGAAGGCGGTGCTCCGTGTGAGCGCAGCCTTCCCTTCATTGTTTACCTGCTCGCTGTCGACACTGCGGCGGTGAGCAGGTGTAATCACAAAACACAGTCCCATTCACTTCAATGGCCCTCCTCTGTAATATACACTTGAATAGGAATGAGCTGTCCCATAGAATGGACTAGGACGGCTTGTAATTACACCTGATTACCACTGTGATGTCAGCAGCGAGTATGTAAACAATGAAGAAAAGGCTGCGTTCACACAGAGCGCAGCCTTCTCTTTACTCAGACCCCTGCCAATCTGATATTGATGACTTATGTCCTGCCTGTCCTACATCAGTGTAAGCACACCACACAGCCTGTCATACATCAGTGTAAGCACACCACACAGCCTGTCATACATCAGTGTAAGCACACCACACAGCCTGTCATACATCAGTGTAAGCACACCACACAGCCTGTCATACATCAGTGTAAGCACACCACACAGCCTGTCCTACATCAGTGTAAGCACACCACACAGCCTGTCCTACATCAGTGTAAGCACACCACACAGCCTGTCCTACATCAGTGTAAGCACACCATACAGCCTGTCCTACATCAGTGTAAGCACACCACACAGCCTGTCCTACATCAGTGTAAGCACACCACACAGCCTGTCATACATCAGTGTAAGCACACCACACAGCCTGTCATACATCAGTGTAAGCACACCACACAGCCTGTCATACATCAGTGTAAGCACACCACACAGCCTGTCATACATCAGTGTAAGCACACCACACAGCCTGTCATACATCAGTGTAAGCACACCACACAGCCTGTCATACATCAGTGTAAGCACACCACACAGCCTGTCCTACAGCAGTGTAAGCACACCACACAGCCTGTCCTACATCAGTGTAAGCACACCACACAGCCTGTCATACATCAGTGTAAGCACACCACACAGCCTGTCATACATCAGTGTAAGCACACCACACAGCCTGTCATACATCAGTGTAAGCACACCACACAGCCTGTCATACAGCAGTGTAAGCACACCATACAGCCTGTCATACATCAGTGTAAGCACACCATACACCACTACCTCCTATGTCCTACTCTGCAGGTCTTAGTGAAGACACGAGCCCTGGAATTACCTTGTTGGTAAAGTAGAAGGCCAAGTACAAAGAGCAGAAGGTGAGCCCCACGGCGGGCCCCCTAAAATACATCTGTCACCGCATTACACGTCAGTGCTGTGCGCAGCCCGCGCCTGCCCCTCAGCCTGCTGCCGTACCCCGCACCGGCACAGGAAGTGGATCAGCTGCGGGCCGCCATGACAGCTCCACGTTTACCAAGGGCCGCTCCAATCAGCGCGCAGACAGAGCAGAGCATAGACGAGAGAGCTCCTCCTGCTGGCGGCCAGGTAGAACTTCAGTCCTAGGCGCCTCATCCCCTCCATCTCTTATACTTTGGGCTATGTTAACGCCATTTAGGGTCATGCAATATGTATTTACTTAAGAAATCATACAAAAAAAAAATGGATTTAAATGTTCACACTACCTCTGGGTCAAGCACGGTGTTCTCGCTGGTAAAAGAAAACCCCAAATTGATATTTTGACAAATGTTTTGGGCTACGGTTATTTATGTTGCTCTGATCCGTTAAAGGATAGTTAGTGAATAGTGTTGAGCGAACTTGTGTTTTAAGTTCTGCGTCCAAAGTTCGGGTTATCAAAGAATCCCGTTATGGATTCCGCTACCACGGACCATAATGGAATTTGGAATCCATAACGGGATTCTTCGATAACCCGAACCCAAACTTTGGACACAGAACTTAAAACACAAGTTCGCTCAACACTATTAGGCCCCTTTCACACGAGCGAGTTTTCCGCGCGGGTGCAATGCGTGACGTGAACGCATAGCACCCGCACTGAATCCTGACCCATCCATTTCAGCGTTCCGTGAAAAACGCAGCATGTTCTAAATTCTGCGTTTTTCACGCAGCCCTGGCCCCATAGAAGTGAATGGGGCTTCAGTGAAAAACGCATGGCATCCGCTAGCAAGTGTGGATGCAATGCGTTTTTTACTGATGGTTGCTCGGAGATGTTGCTTGTAAACCTTCAGTTTTTTATCATGCACGTGAAAAACGCATCAAACTGCATTGCACTCTCGCGGAAAAAACTGAACAACTGGACGCAATTGCAGACAAAACTGACTGAACTTGCTGCAAAATGATGCGAGTTTCACTGAACGCATCCGGAGCCAATCTGTCACGCTCATGTGAAAGGGGCCTAACAGAAGTAGGAGGGGCAGTAATACCTTAGTGCAGAAAAAAATACCGCTCCAGCAGAACCAAATACCACAATATACTGCCGTCCTTGAGGCAATATTAAACTGTATCACTGTCCTGATGACGGTTATATAGTTGAGTTCAGGAGGGCACCCGCGACTGCTGGCCAAGTGTATGAGTAACTGATGCTCCAGATTGTTAAAGGGGTTGTCCGGGTTCAGAGCTGAACCCGGACATACCCTTATTTTCACCCAGACAGCCCCCCTGAGGCTAGCATCGGAGCATCTCATGCTAAATCGCGCAGGGCACGGGCTCTTTTGTTTTTAATAAAACACTGCTGGGCGGTAACTTCCGCCCAGCAGTGTGTTCGGTGACGTCACCGGCTCTGAGGGGCGGGCTTTAGCTCTGCCCTAGCCGTTTTACTGGCTAGGGCAGAGCTAAATCCCGCCCATCAGTGCCGGTGACATCACCGGGGTTCCTGGCAGCCCCATGGAGAGCCCCGGTACGTCACCGAATCTCCAAAAAATGCCTTTGCCCTGCGCAATTTAGCGCAGGGCAAAGGAGAGTATCGGAGCATAAACTGCTCCGATGCTCATGTCAGGGGGGCTGCCGGGGTGAAAATGGAGGGATGTCCGGGTTCAGCTCTGAACCCGGACAACGCCTTTAAGCCTTTGACCAGCAGCTCGGGTAGCCCCTCCGGGGGTCTGCCCAATGGGACATTTTCCTGTAGGATCTATGGCCAGTCCGTCTCGGCTGCTATTTAATAGTGCACACGCTGGTATTTCATTCAGCCATGGGAACAGAGCCTCCAATATACTGTATTTGTGAACACGGCTTTACGTGTCCACGCTCAGCAGTATACTTTCCCTTCCTTCAGATCTTACGTGGCTATGCTGGGATACATTTTTTTAATAGTTGTCTCAGGATAACCTCTGTTGTTGATAACCTGTCACTATTGCGGAGAATGAGTGTGATCCGTCCATAGTGTTAAAGGGAAGAGCAGTAAATAGTCAAATGAGTGCATTCAGCAGGATTACCTGCAGGAGCATGGCACTGATTGACATGTAGGGGGCAGCGCACACCAGTCTGTTTGTACTTCTAAGGCCTCATTCACATTTCAGTGTCCATTTGCAGTCTGTGAAAAAAATCAGTCTTCGTTTCATCCGTGAAGATGCCGATGAAGAATCCGTGTTCGTCTGTGTGTCCGTTTTCTTGCCCTCTGTGTGTCAAAATAAATTTCAAAAGCATCTCCTATCATTGGTCAGTGAAAAGCGGAACAAACATGGATGCCACCTGTGTTGTGTCCGTGATTTTCAAGGACCCATAGTCTTCATTGGGTGCGTTTGGTCCGCATCACAGAACAAAGTAGTGCCTGTCTCCGGGATTTTTTCACTGACCCATGGTCAGTAAAAAAAATACTGGTATGTGAGCAAGCATATTACAGTCAATGGGTACCTGTCCTTTCCGTGGAAAATGCCTTACTTGTGAGATACATAGACACAGGGCCTCATTTATCAAAACTAACAGGAAAACTGTCTTAGTTGCCCATAGCAACCAGTCAGAGCTCCCATTTCATTTTTTCAGAACACTTTAAGAAATAAAAGTGGAGCTCTTTTTCACTATCTTTGGTGTGAGAATAAGTCTTTTCTGCGGATACAAGACGGAATGGAGCTTTCCTTTTTTTTTTTTTTTTAAAGTGAAAGTCAATGGATGAGAAATAAACAGAATATGTTCTATTTGCATCCATCAATCCATCTGTTTGTTTTTTAGTTTTTCTGCTCTACTGATTGATCAGAAGAACAGAAAACTGAACGCAGATGTGAAGAAGCTCAAAGATGAGAATACCCCTTTAAATACCCCATGTCTTCAGTGTTCCTTAATCACTGATGGGCTATATAGAACGTGACCACTCCTGCCAGTCACAGTTCATTCTAAACATCAAAAGGCTTCAGCAACATCACCCCTGTAAGGATGCATGCACACGTTGCAGATAGGGCCGCAGTAAACGATTATTTTAGTAATCGAGTATTCTATCGATTATTTTTTACGATTAATCGAGTATTCTAACAAGAAAAAATGAATTAACCACCTCAGCCCCTATAGCTTAAACACCCTTAACCCCTTAAGGACTTAGGACGTACCGGTACGGCATGGGTTCCGAATCCTTAAGGACCCATGACGTACCGGTACGTCATGGCTTTAATTTGCTATTCCGGCGCCGCGGGGGTTAATCGGAACGGGATTACGGCTGAAATCATTCAGCCGGCATCCCGTAACAATGCAGGGGGGGGGTCATTTGACCCCCCCGTATCGACGATCGCAGAAAACCGCAGGTCAATTCAGACCTGCGGTTTTCTGCGTTTCCGGTCCATTCGGGTGTCCTGTGACCCGATGAACCGGAAAAAGACTGCGATCGGTGGCGTAATTATACACCACCTATCGCAGTCCGAGGATTTGGAGAGGCGGTGCTGGCTCTGGTGCTGAATGCCGCTGTCCAGGGTGCTGATTGGTGCAGGGGAGAGAGGCGCGAGATTCAAACTTCCTGCGCTCCTCTCTCCCCTCCTCTTCCTGTCCGGCACCCTGACCGTGCAGCACCGTTCAGCAGCAGCTCCTGCATCCCCCTAATCGCCATCCATCACCCTCCTGCACCCATCGCCACCCAGGTAGGTTAGGGTCAGTGAGGGAGAAGCACCGTTAAGAAGGGAAAAGTTAAAAAAAAAAAAAAACTTTTACACTAAACTTTCTTTGATCCATCCATCAGACCCCAGACCCCCCCCCTGCCCCTTGCCCCCCCCCCCCCCCACCAGCCCCCCCTGTATCGTCGACTACAATCGGTATATGGGAGGAGTTGATCTCTCGGATCAAGTCCTCAAGCCATATAATGCCATGCGCAAAACCCAGGCATGGTACAAAAAAGTTGCGGTCTACTTGGTACAGGTTGCCATGTACAACTCTTTTGTACTATCCCGAAGCGCTGGCAGCACAGGGACATTCCTCCAATTCTATGAGGCAGTCCTCAAAGACCTGATCTTTTCGGACCGGGAAAGAGCAGGCCGGAGTACCTTGGGAATTGGAGGCGCCCGGATCGTCCCTGGCCAACACTTTCCAGGTGTGGTCCCCCATACTGGAAAGAAGGGACGAACCCAAAAAAGATGCAGAGTGTGTCACAAGAGGGGGATACGGAAGGACACCACCACTCAGTGCGACACTTACCCCGATCATCCGGGCCTCTGCGTTATCGATTGCTTCAGGGAGTATCACACTTCCATGGAGTACTACATTTTTATAATCCCCAACAGTCCACTAGAGAACATAAAAAACTATGGCTCTCAGACTTTGGAGACACGGAAACAATTTATTTTTCCCAAAAAAAATATTAGTTTTAGAGCAGGCACCCTCAAACTGCGGCCCTCCAGATGTTGTAAAACTATAACTCCCAGCATGCCCAGACAACCTACAGTCATCAGCAGGGCATGGTGGGAATTGTAGTTTTACAACATCTGGAGGGCCGCAGTTTTTAGGATGCCTGCTTAGTGTCTCCAAAGTCTGAGAGCCATACATATTGGGCATCGTCGCGTGCGTAAAAGTCGTCGCTATAAAAATAACTTTTGACCAAACGCCTCGGATGAACGGTGTTAAAAATATAAAATAAAAACGGTGCCAAAACACCCATTTTTGGGCAAAATTTCCATTTGAATCCTTTTTGCCGGTAATAAAGCAAGGGTTAAAAGCCAAACAAAACTCAATATTTATGGCCCTGATTCTGTAGTTTGCAAAAACACCCCATATGTGGTCGTAAATGGCTATATAGCCGCACGGCAGGGCATAGAACGAAGGGAACTCCATATGGTTTCTGGAAGGCAGATTTTGATGGACAGTTTTTTTTTTGACACCATGTCCCATGATGTAGCCTAGACTAGAAACTCCAAAAAAGTGACCCCATCTAAGAAACTACACCCTTCAAGGTATTCAAAAGTTACTTTACAAACTATGTTAACCCTTTAGGTGTTCCACAAAACTAAATAGCGAATGTAGAAACAATTTTGGAATTTTTTTTTTGTTACATTGCCTCAAAAAAGAGTAATATAGAGCAACCAAAAATCATATTTACCCCTAAAATAGTCCAAAACAACAACCACCTTATCCCGTAGTTTCCTAGATGGGGTCACTTTTATGGAGTTTCTACTCTAGGGGTGCATCAGGGGGCTTGAAAGGGTACATGGTGTAAATAAACCAGTCCAGCAAAATCTGCCTTCCAAAAACCATATGACGTTCCCCTTCTTCTATGTCCTGCCGTTTAGCCAAATAGTAGTTTACGACCACATATGGGGTGTTTCTGCCAACTACAGAATCAGGGCAACCCATTTTGAGTGTTGTTTGGCAGTTAACCCTTGTTTTACTCCTGGAAAAAATTTATTATATTGGAAAATTTTCCAAAAAATAGAAATTTCTAAATTGTTTCTCCATCTGCCATTAACTCTTGTGGAACACCTAAAGGGTTAACAAAGTTTGTAAACCCAGTTTTGAATACCTTGAGGGGTGTACTTTCTTAGATGGAGTCACTTTTTTGAGATTTCTATTCTAGGGGTGCAACAGGGGGCTTCAAATGGGACATGGTATAAACAAAAGCAGTCCTGCCAAATCTGCCTTCCAAAACCCATATGGTGTTCCCCTCCTTCTATGTGCTACCGTTCGGCCAAACAGTAGTTTACGACCACATATGGGGTGTTTTTGCAAACTACAGAATCAGGGCAACCCATTTTGAGTGTTGTTTGGCAGTTAACCCTTGTTTTACTCCTGGAAAAAATTGATTATATTGGAAAATTTTCCAAAAAATAGAAATTTCTAAATTGTTTCTCCATTTGCCATTAACTCTTGTGGAACACCTAAAGGGTTAACAAAGTTTGTAAACCCAGTTTTGAATACCTTGAGGGGTGTACTTTCTTAGATGGAGTCACTTTTTTGAAATTTCTATTCTAGGGGTGCAACAGGGGGCTTCAAATGGGACATGGTATAAACAAAAGCAGTCCTGCCAAATCTGCCTTCCAAAACCCATATGGTGTTCCTATCCTTCTATGTGCTACCGTTCGGCCAAACAGTAGTTTACGACCACATATGGGGTGTTTTTGCAAACTACAGAATCAGGGCAACCCATTTTGAGTGTTGTTTGGCAGTTAACCCTTGTTTTACTCCTGGAAAAAATTGATTATATTGGAAAATTTTCCAAAAAATAGAAATTTCAAAATTGTTTCTCCATCTGCCATTAACTCTTGTGGAACACCTAAAGGGTTAACAAAGTTTGTAAACCCAGTTTTAAATACCTTGAGGGGTGTGCTTTCTTAGATGGAGTCACTTTTTTGAAATTTCTATTCTAGGGGTGCAACAGGGGGCTTCAAATGGGACATGGTATAAACAAAACCAGTCCTGCCAAATCTGCCTTCCAAAACCCATATGGTGTTCCCCTCCTTCTATGTGCTACCGTTCGGCCAAACAGTAGTTTACGACCACATATGGGGTGTTTTTGCAAACTACAGAATCAGGGCAACCCATTTTGAGTGTTGTTTGGCAGTTAACCCTTGTTTTACTCCTGGAAAAAATTGATTATATTGGAAAATTTTCCAAAAAATAGAAATTTCTAAATTGTTTCTCCATCTGCCATTAACTCTTGTGGAACACCTAAAGGGTTAACAAACTTTGTAAACCCAGTTTTGAATACCTTGAGGGGTGTGCTTTCTTAGATGGAGTCACTTTTTTGAAATTTCTATTCTAGGGGTGCAACAGGGGGCTTCAAATGGGACATGGTATAAACAAAACCAGTCCTGCCAAATCTGCCTTCCAAAACCCATATGGTGTTCCCCTCCTTCTATGTGCTACCGTTCGGCCAAACAGTAGTTTACGACCACATATGGGGTGTTTGTGCAAACTACAGAATCAGGGCAACCCATTTTGAGTGTTGTTTGGCAGTTAACCCTTGTTTTACTCCTGGAAAAAATTGATTATATTGGAAAATTTTCCAAAAAATAGAAATTTCAAAATTGTTTCTCCATCTGCCATTAACTCTTGTGGAAGACCTAAAGGGTTAATAAAGTTTGAAAAAACAGTTTTAAATACCTTAAGGGGTGTAGTTTCTAGAATGGGGTCATTTTTGGGAGGTTTCTATTATCTAAGCCTCACAATATGACTTCAAACCTGAACTGGTCCATAAAAAGTGGGATTTTGAAGATTTCTGAAAAATTTCAAAATTTGCTTCTAAACTTCTAAGCCTTGTAACATCCCCAAAAAATAAAATATCATTCCCAAAATGCTACAAACATGAAGTAGACATATGGGGAATGAAAAGTCATCACAATTTTTGGGGGTATTACTATGTATTACAGAAGTAGAGAAACTGAAACTTTGAAATTTGCTAATTTTTCTAAATTTTTGGTAAAAATTGTATTTTTGTATGCAAAAAAATTAACTTTTTTGACCCAATTTTAGCAGTGTCATGAAGTACAATATGTGACGAAAAAACAATCTCAGAACGGCCTGGGTAAGTCAAAGCGTTTTAAAGTTATGAGCACTTAAAGTGACACTGGTCAGATTTGCAAAAAATGGCCAAGTCCTTAAGGTAAAATAGGGCTGAGTCCTTAAGGGGTTAATGACCAGGCCACTTTTTACACTTCTGACCTACCCTACTTTCACCGTTTATTGCTCGGTCATGCAACTTACCACCCAAATGAATTTTTACCTCCTTTTCTTCTCACTAAATAGAGCTTTCATTTGGTGGTATTTCATTGCTGCTGACATTTTTACTTTTTTTGTTATTAATCAAAATTTAACGATTTTTTTGCAAAAAAATGACATTTTTCACTTTCAGTTGTAAAATTTAGCAAAAAAAAACGACATCCATATATAAATTTTTCTCTAAATTTATTGTTCTACATGTCTTTGATAAAAAAAAAATGTTTGGGTAAAAAAAAAATGGTTTGGGTAAAAGTTATAGCGTTTACAAACTATGGTACAAAAATGTGAATTTCCGCTTTTTGAAGCAGCTCTGACTTTCTGAGCACCTGTCATGTTTCCTGAGGTTCTACAATGGCCAGACAGTACAAACACCCCACAAATGACCCCATTTCGGAAAGTAGACACCCTAAGGTATTCGCTGATGGGCATAGTGAGTTCATAGAACTTTTTATTTTTTGTCACAAGTCAGCCGAAAATGATGATTTTTTTTTTTTGATTTTTTTTTCTTACAAAGTCTCATATTCCACTAACTTGTGACAAAAAATAAAAACTTCTATGAACTCACTATGCCCATCAGCGAATACCTTGGGGTGTCTTCTTTCCAAAATGGGGTCACTTGTGGGGTAGTTATACTGCCCTGGCATTCTAGGGGCCCAAATGTGTGGTAAGTAGTTTGAAATCAAAATCTGTAAAAAATGTGAAATCCGAAAGGTGCTCTTTGGAATGTGGGCCCCTTTGCCCACCTAGGCTGCAAAAAAGTGTCACACATGTGGTATCTCCGTACTCAGGAGAAGTTGGGCAATGTGTTTTGGGGTGTCATTTTACATATACCCATGCTGGGTGAGATAAATATCTTGGTCAAATGCCAACTTTGTATAAAAAAAATGGGAAAAGTTGTCTTTTGCCAAGATATTTCTCTCACCCAGCATGGGTATATGTAAAATGACACCCCAAAACACATTGCCCAACTTCTCCTGAGTACAGCGATACCACATGTGTGACACTTTTTTGCAGCCTATGTGGGCAAAGGGGCCCACATTCCAAAGAGCACCTTTCGGATTTCACCGGCCATTTTTTACAGATTTTGATTTCAAACCACTTCTCACGCATTCGGCCCCTAAAATGCCAGGGCAGTATAACTACCCCACAAGTGACCCCATTT
Organism: Bufo bufo; assembly: GCF_905171765.1. Lineage (NCBI taxonomy): Eukaryota > Metazoa > Chordata > Amphibia > Anura > Bufonidae > Bufo > Bufo bufo. The sequence goes on along the minus strand of NC_053393.1, from coordinate 158,175,169 downwards.
TGGAAAGAAGACACCCCAAGTTATTTCGTGATGGGCATAGTGAGTTCATGGAAGTTTTTATTTTTTGTCACAAGTTAGTGGAATATGAGACTTTGTAAGGAAAAAAAATATATATATAAAAATCATCATTTTCCGCTAACTTGTGACAAAAAATATAAAATTCTAGGAACTCGCCATGCCCCTCAAGGAATACCTTGGGGTGTCTTCTTTCCAAAATGGGGTCACATGTGGGGTAGTTATACTGCCCTGGCATTTTCCAGGGGCCCTAATGTGTGGTAAGTAGGTAAATGACCTGTGAAATCCTAAAGGTGCTCTTTGGAATGTGGGCCCCTTTGCCCACCTAGGCTGCAAAAAAGTGTCAAACATGTGGTATCGCCGTATTCAGGAGAAGTTGGGCAATGTGTTTTGGGGTGTTTTTTTTACATATACTCATGCTGGGTGAGAGAAATATCTCGGCAAAAGACAACTTTTCCCATTTTTTATACAAAGTTGGCATTTGACCAAGATATTTATCTCACCCAGCATGGGTATATGTAAAATGACACCCCAAAACACATTGCCCAACTTCTCCTGAGTACAGCGATACCACATGTGTGACACTTTTTTGCAGCCTAGATGCGCAAAGGGGCCCACATTCATTTTATGAGGGCATTTTTAGACATTTGGATCCCAGACTTCTTCTCACGCTTTAGGGCCCCTAGAATGCCAGGGCAGTATAAATACCCCACATGTGACCCCATTTTGGAAAGAAGACACCCCAAGGTATTCAATGAGGGGCATGGCGAGTTCATAGAAATTTTTTTTTTTTTTGGCACAAGTTAGCGGAAATTGATTTTATTTATTTTTTTCTCACAAAGTCTCCCTTTCCGCTAACTTGGGACAAAAATTTCAATCTTTCATGGACTCAATATGCCCCTCACGGAATACCTTGGGGTGTCTTCTTTCCGAAATGGGGTCACATGTGGGGTATTTATACTGCCCTGGCATTCTAGGGGCCCTAAATCGTGAGAAGAAGTCTGGAATATAAATGTCTAAAAAATTTTACGCATTTGGATTCCGTGAGGGGTATGGTGAGTTCATATGAGATTTTATTTTTTGACACAAGTTAGTGGAATATGAGACTTTGTAAGAAAAATGGGCCAAAAAAATGTCTGAATGGAGCCTTACAGGGGGGTGATCAATGACAGGGGGGTGATCAATGACAGGGGGGTGATCAGGGAGTCTATATGGGGTGATCACCCCCCTGTCATTGATCACCCCCCTATAAGGCTCCATTCAGATGTCCGTATGTGTTTTGCGGATCCGATCCATGTATCAGTGGATCCGTAAAAATCTTACGGACATCTGAATGCAGCCTTACAGGGGGGTGATCAATGACAGGGGGTGATCAATGACAGGGGGGTGATCAGGGAGTCTATATGGGGTGATCACCCCCCTGTAAGGCTTCATTCAGATGTCCCTATGTGTTTTGCGGATCCGATCCATGTATCAGTGGATCCGTAAAAATCATACGGACATCTGAATGCAGCCTTACAGGGGGGTGATCATTGACAGGGGGGTGATCAATGACAGGGGGGTGATCAGGGAGTCTATATGGGGTGATCACCCCCGTCATTGATCACCCCCCTGTAAGGCTTTATTCAGACTCAATATGCCCCTCACGGAATACCTTGGGGTGTCTTCTTTCCGAAATGGGGTCACATGTGGTGTATTTATACTGCCCTGGCATTCTAGGGGCCCTAAAGCGTGAGAAGAAGTCTGGAATATAAATGTCTAAAATTTTTTACGCATTTGGATTCCGTGAGGGGTATGGTGAGTTCATATGAGATTTTATTTTTTGACACAAGTTAGTGGAATATGAGACTTTGTAAGAAAAATGGGCCAAAAAAATGTCTGAATGGAGCCTTACAGGGGGGTGATCAATGACAGGGGGGTGATCAATGACAGGGGGGTGATCAGGGAGTCTATATGGGGTGATCACCCCCCTGTCATTGATCACCCCCCTATAAGGCTCCATTCAGATGTCCGTATGTGTTTTGCGGATCCGATCCATGTATCAGTGGATCCGTAAAAATCATACGGACATCTGAATGCAGCCTTACAGGGGGGTGATCAATGACAGGGGGTGATCAATGACAGGGGGGTGATCAGGGAGTCTATATGGGGTGATCACCCCCCTGTAAGGCTTCATTCAGATGTCCGTATGTGTTTTGCGGATCCGATCCATGTATCAGTGGATCCGTAAAAATCATACAGACATCTGAATGCAGCCTTACAGGGGGGTGATCATTGACAGGGGGGTGATCAATGACAGGGGGGTGATCAGGGAGTCTATATGGGGTGATCACCCCCGTCATTGATCACCCCCCTGTAAGGCTTCATTCAGACTCAATATGCCCCTCACGGAATACCTTGGGGTGTCTTCTTTCCGAAATGGGGTCACATGTGAGGTATTTATACTGCCCTGGCATTCTAGGGGCCCTAAAGCGTGAGAAGAAGTCTGGAATATAAATGTCTAAAATTTTTTACGCATTTGGATTCCGTGAGGGGTATGGTGAGTTCATATGAGATTTTATTTTTTGACACAAGTTAGTGGAATATGAGACTTTGTAAGAAAAATGGGCCAAAGAAATGTCTGAATGGAGCCTTACAGGGGGGTGATCAATGACAGGGGGGTGATCAATGACAGGGGGGTGATCAATGACAGGGGGGTGATCAGGGAGTCTATATGGGGTGATCACCCCCCTGTCATTGATCACCCCCCTATAAGGCTCCATACAGATGTCCGTATGTGTTTTGCGGATCCGATCCATGTATCAGTGGATCCGTAAAAATCATACGGACATCTGAATGCAGCCTTACAGGGGGGTGATCAATGACAGGGGGGTGATCAATGACAGGGGGGTGATCAGGGAGTCTATATGGGGTGATCACCCCCTTGTAAGGCTCCATTCAGATGTCCGTATGTGTTTTGCGGATCCGATCCATGTATCAGTGGATCCGTAAAAATCATACGGACATCTGAATGCAGCCTTACAGGGGGGTGATCAATGACAGGGGGGTGATCAATGACAGGGGGGTGATCAGGGAGTCTATATGGGGTGATCACCCCCCTGTAAGGCTCCATTCAGATGTCCGTATGTGTTTTGCGGATCCGATCCATGTATCAGTGGATCCGTAAAAATCATACGGACATCTGAATGCAGCCTTACAGGGGGGTGATCAATGACAGGGGGGTGATCAATGACAGGGGGGTGATCAGGGAGTCTATATGGGGTGATCACCCCCCTGTAAGGCTCCATTCAGATGTCCGTATGTGTTTTGCGGATCCGATCCATGTATCAGTGGATCCGTAAAAATCATACGGACATCTGAATGCAGCCTTACAGGGGGGTGATCAATGACAGGGGGGTGATCAGGGAGTCTATATGGGGTGATCACCCCCGTCATTGATCACACCCCTGTAAGGCTCCATTCAGACGTCCGTATGCGTTTTGCGGATCCGATCCATCTATCAGTGGATCCGTAAAAATCATACGGACATCTGAATAGAGCCTTACAGGGGGGTGATCAATGACAGGGGGGTGATCAATGACAGGGGGGTGATCAGGGAGTCTATATGGGGTGATCAGGGGTGATCAGGGGTTCATAAGGGGTTAATAAGTGACAGGGGGGGTGTAGTGTAGTGTAGTGGTGTTTGGTGCTACTTTACTGAGCTACCTGTGTCCTCTGGTGGTCGATCCAAACAAAAGGGACCACCAGAGGACCAGGTAGCAGGTATATTAGACGCTGTTATCAAAACAGCGTCTAATATACCTGTTAGGGGTTAAAAAAATCACATCTCCAGCCTGCCAGCGAACGATCGCCGCTGGCAGGCTGGAGAGCTACTCGCTTACCTTCCGTTCCTGTGAACGCGCGCGCCTGTGTGCGCGCGTTCACAGGAAATCTCGCGTCTCGCGAGATGACGCATATATGCGTGACTCTGCGCAGGGCTGCCGCCTCCGGAACGCGATCCTGCGTTAGGCGGTCCGGAGGCGGTTAATAGAATGTTTTCCTTTATCAGAGCCCCTGCCATCAGTCCCCAACACCCTTCGTTCCCCCCTGTGTGATCAGCCCAAGTACATCAGTTCCCCCCAGTGCTATCAGTTCCACTATCCCCCAGAGCCAACAGCTCTTCCCCACCCCAGAGCCATAAGCTCCCCCCTTGTGCCAGCAGCTCTTCCCCCCTTGTGCCAGCAGCTCCCCCCCCTTGTGCCAGCAGCTCTCCCCCTTTGTGCCAGCAGCTCTCCCCCCATTGTGCCAGCAGCTCCCCCCCCCATTGTGCCAGCAGCTCCCCCCCTTGTGCCAGCAGCTCTCCCCCCCTTGTGCCAGCAGCTCTCCCCCCTTGTGCCAGCAGCTCTCCGCCCATTGAGCCAGCAGCTCCCCCCCTGTGCCAGCAGCTCTCTCCCCCCCCCCCTTGTGCCAGCAACTCTCCCCCCTTGTGAAATTATCTGCCCCCCTGCTCCTCCTGACTCCTGGAGTGCACAGCGTCATTGGTTGCTATGACGCTGTGCACTCCGGACGTCCGGCCTTAGTCGCACCAACTTACCTTTCCAGCAGGGGCGGCGCCAACACTCCATCGTTCCGCGCTGCTCTGCGTCTGACGTCACACAGCGCGTCAGGTCACGACGTGCGTACGTCAGGATGTCAATGCAGCGTGGGACCATGGATGTGCTGTGGAGTATCCGGAGGCCCCCTGCTGCAAAGGTGGGTATTGCGGGCCAGTGGGAAACCACGGAGCGGGAGTAATAGCAATCGCTTTGCTCCCGCTCCGTGGTCACGTGACACAAATGAATCTTCGATGCAAAAAATTTGCATCGAGGATTTTTGTGTCGAATTACTCGATTCAATCGAATAATCGTTTCAGCCCTAGTTGCATATTACGTGCGTTTTTTTTTTAGATATACAAGATCTAGCACTGCCGTTCCACAAACTGGAGACTTTATTAAAAAAATACTCCTTCTTGACGCGTTTCGGGCAGCACTAGCCCTTTGTCAAAAGAATAAAAAAAATAAAAAATCACACACAATCACAATTAAAATACATGTTTAAAAGTCAGAAATGAACGCATCAGTAGTCAGGTGGGGATGAAACAACCACTCAGGGACTAGTATCATATTCCCCAAAATTAGTGAACACCTGAAGTGGGAGTCAACATCAAAAAACTCACAGATAAATGGTCACTCATACATCAGTAACATATGTTTCTCGATATACAGAAAAAATACAACTAAACAAGAATGAAACCTACTGGTAATCATAAACATTCATGGTATCAATAATAATAAATGACATCCTGTCTTCTATTTAATCCTGCTGGAACTCTAGTCTCCAGCATAAAAATCCATTACGTTTCCCTTGCCAGTAACTTTCTTCTGTGATCTCCACTCTTCTGTGGTCTGAACACCCTTTCAATGCCACAAAAGGCGAAAGAAGACAAATCGCCTCTGTGGACATCGGAAAAGTGCCTGGATACCGCACAGGAGTTTAGAGCCTTTTCATTATTTACATCGATGCTTTCGTATCCTCGTTTTAAGAGTATTTGTGGTGCAACCTACTGTAGGAGGGTTCAAGGGATGATCGTGGATGATAGATATGTGTCACCGAGGTTCCTGGCCTCGGTGAAGTAAGAGCCGGTTTCATGTTTTAGCAGCAGTTGCTGTTTGACACGTTGCTATTTAGTATGGCTGTAATAGCTGATCCGGGACGCTCTTACTGGGAGTAGTCAAAGTGCTTTGTGGGTGACTACTCCCCACGTTCCAGGCCGGGTCTTAGTTTTGGGCTATAAAACACAGGCAGCACTGTCAGGTGGTGTGGATTACTCCTCTCTGACAGTGGAGGTCTGTCAGTCTCTGTGTTGGGACCTGGGAGTTTGGGCCTGGATTAAGGCCTGCTACCTTGTTGGTGTGAAAGCAGGTGGATTCTGCTTTGTCCAAGGACTTCTTCTTTGCTGCATGGTGTGAACGAACACCAGAATCACAAGGTGACTGTTTTCCTTGAAACTGACTTTTTGTTTTGTCACTTAAGGTGTGAATAAACACTGAATGGTTTAATTGAAAGACTTTGTTGTTGCCTCCATACTGCGTCCGCTAACCTGCCTATCAGAGCGAACCTCCACACTACATACTGCAGTTTGCAAGAGTTGCAGCTAAGGCTACTTTCACACTACCGTTCAGAATGGATCCGTCTGCATTATATTGTAGAAAAAATTTTAAGTCTGAAAGTAGCTTCAAACGGATCCGTCCAGACTTTACATTGAAAGTCAATAGGGGACGGATCCGTTTGAAAATTGAGCCATATTGTGTCAAATTCAAACAGATCCGTCCCCATTGACTTACGTTCAGGTGTCCGCTTGCTGAGCGGAACGGAGGACAAGCGGAGCCAAACTGATGCATTCTGAGCGGATCCGCATCCACTCAGAATGCATTGGGGCAGTACGGATGCGTTCGGGGCCGCTTGTGAGCCCCTTCAAACGGAGCTCACAAGCGGAGCCCCGAACGCTAGTGTGAAAGTAGCCTATTCAGGTACACCACAAATTTAGTGTTGCAGTTAATATAGGAAGATATTTTATAACCATTGTTCGTGTTAAATGACATGAAAGTTTTTGTTGTCCTCACAAAATCGCAACAGCGACATATTTTATGGCCACACTTAAACCTTTCAATTCAAACCATGTACATTGAGATTTGTCAGAAATGAATAAACTTGGTGAAAGTAAAGAACCTATGGTAGGTGCTTTTTTGCAACACAATTAATACCTTTCTGTAATATTTTTGAGAACATCTCATCCTGATATAGCACAGGAATATATTTGTTAACGATGTCTGTGACCTGCCTATACTCCAAGCTATAAGTCGTGGAAAATGTGATACTTTTAGTTTTTTGTTGGTTAGATTTTATTTTGTTTGAATAAGGCCTCATGCACACAACCATTGTTTGGATCTGCATCCGAGCCGCTCCGCTAAAAAAATATAACATGTCCTATTCTTGTCAGCGCTTTGCGGACAAGAATAGGCATTTATATTGCCGGCGCCCTTTCCGTTCCGCAAATGGCGGAAGGCAACACGGGCGGGCGGCTTCCGTTTTTTGTGGATCAGCGGTTTGCGGACCGCAAAAAACGGCACGGTCGTGTGCATGAGGCCTAAGACAGAAAAAAAATAATTTGGGTGCGGAAAAACACCACATAATTAGACTACCAGCAAAATGTATGAGATTATACAAATGTACACTGTTTTTTTTCTTCTGTGTGGATTTCACACTCTGCAATACAAAGGGTGAGATCTGCAGCAAAACCACATCAAATCAGCACCAAAAAAATGCAACAAGTAACAGGTACCCTAAATGTTTTTAAGATCACAAAAGGGAAAATGAAATATCTGAATACTCTATAAAGTAATAGGTGAGGGGACCTATCTTTAAAATGACCATATTGGATCATGTAGGAAGGATGTCATGTAACAAATCAAAGAAGCCCATCATTTTCTTAAAAAATCGGTTGCCGCAATCAGATTTGTAATATCTCTTGTATTTCAAAAGTTATCAACACAGAGAGGGACATTTAGCAATCACTTTACGCCACAATTGTCTGCACTTTTCTGAAGTGCTGCAGAAAAAGGGACGTGGCTTAGCGAAAGGGGGCTGGCTACGCGCGACTGCCGCATTAACAGAAAGTGGTCGCTGATGACGTGCGCACCCCCTTTCGGCATCCGTGCTTACCGCCCGATGGAATCCCGCGTCGACTGAAGCTCTGATGCCGCCGCGATTGCTGTCTTGAGGCTGCCGGGTATGCTGGTTGGAATCGGCTGCGCTCCCGCCCCCAGCCCCTGCTCTGCTCCAGCTCCTGGAACCTGCTCTACACCAGCTCCTGAAGCGGCGCCGGCCATGAAATCAGCTGATGGTGTCTGAAGTCGGCTGGAGATCACCTGCCCCGCCGCTCGGTTCCCTTTCCGCTGGATGCTCACCAATTGCCCTATGCTGAGACTCTGCTGCCGGAGGGCCAACACCCCACTGGTGGGGGCGGTAAGAAACTGAGGGGTTCATCCCTGTAAACTCATAGGACGGTATTGAGAAAGTAGGGGGTTGGTTGGAGGATTCCTCCCTTCTCCACCTTGGAACTTTGGGCAGGGTGGCGTGATTCGGTCATCCTGCCTAACCCGTATTGGAACTGTGCAAAATCAACCAGTCTTAAAAAAAAAAAGCCAGGGAGTGGGGAGGAGGGAGATAGGGGGTGAGAACAGGTTCTAAATAATATCACTACTGTTGAAATAAGTGTGGCCTCCCCCCCCCCCCCCCCCCCAAAACTCAAGCCGGCAGTTGGGAGTTAGGCTGAATGCACCGCGGCCAAGAGCGGTCCGTGGTAACCCGGCCGGGATTCCTGCTGACAGCAGGAGCACACGGCGTCATTGGTTGCTATGACGCCGTGCGCTTCATGCCGCCGCTGCTGTACAGTAATACACTTGTATGATCTATACCAGTGTATCACTGTACAGCAGCCGCGGCATGAAGCGCACAGCGTCATAGCAATCAATGATGCCGTGCGCTCCTGCTGTCAGCAGGAATCCTGGCCGGGTCACCACGGACCGCTCTCGGCCGTGGAACACGGCCGTGTGCATGAGGCCTTAGACCACGACGAATGGCCGAGAATTGGGCCATAAAGATCAACAGAGGGCGGGCAGCGGGTCCAGAGGCCGGCCGGCGGGGAACAACATAATGATGGATTGGCAATAGGGAATGTTTGCACTACTATAGCACGTCCAGTAGAAAAGCCCTTATCTGTAGGCATTAAAAACGCTGAGTGGCCTGAATTCTAATTTCACTAGCCGGTTGCTATAAGGGAGATATCGCTAGAATGCCCCAGGATCCAACTGCCCATGGTGGGGACGGCATGGAATCCGAATCAGTACAGCATGTAAGCACCTATAGAACAATCCAGTCACATAAGGAAATGTGGTGACTAGTGACTGACAGTAAACAGTAACTAACTCAAACAACGGCCAAGAGTCTGTCTCTAATATCCATCAACTAACAACTTGTAACTACTCCTGGTACTAACTGTGGAACTCCTGGTCACTTAACTGTATTGTTTTTCCTAACAACCATTGATAGCCAGTTAGACAGTTAACGTATAACTGTCTGTGGATATGAGAAAAATTGTTAATCCTAGCATAGGCGACAGTGTTATCTCTATCCTAACCGTCGATGACACCATCTGCATACCCTCTAATCAACTAACCGCTACTATACTACCAACAGTAAAGACGGACTGCTACTTTATAACTGATAGCGAATATATGAAAAATTGTCGCTTTATGTGCATGTGATAGATACACTGTCTTATGTGAATTGTCGTCGTCCCCCCCCCCCCCCCCCCCCCCCGTGGTTTTATACCGATAGAGTATTTGGGTTACTCTAGGGAGGAGGCAGAGGTGGTTAGGGGCGCAGTGGGATAATGGCGAGACAGGGTACAGGGAAAAAGGCAAAGGGCCTACCGGAGTTGAATACTACGGTTTCCCCAGTGCCTAAAAGAAACGAGAAAACCAAACAGCTGCTCCTGACTAGCATGCGCGGTCATAGCCCTGCAAAGAAAAAAAAAGAGGATGGGCTACTGGACCAGGAGGGGAAACCGCACTTGGAGGGGAACTCTGGGTTGTTGTTGGTAGGGGACGGTTCCCGGTCTGGGGAGAGAGATGGTGGTCAGCCTGATGAGACTGAAAGAAAAAGAGCCGCTTTGGAACAGGCCCCTAGCCTGCAAGACATATTTCAGGAAATAAAAAAATGCAATACGGCGATACAGGCCCTCTCTCTCCAGACCGGAAACATTAGGGAATCGGTTGGACTCCTTAGGGCGGACCTACAAAACTATAAAGACAGATTGACAGAAGTAGAAAAAAGAACATCAGAAATGGAGGACATAGTCCAGACAGTGGTTAAAGAGAAAAATATGTTAATGGTAGAAAATAAGGAAATAAAATACAAACTAATACAGCTGGAGAATAGGGCCAGGAGGTGAACTGTGAGATGCTTGGGGATCCCAGAGGGAGTAGAGGGGCAAGACCCTCGTAGTTTTATACAAGTTTGGCCTCATGCACACGACCGTTTTTTTTTACGGTCCGCAAAAACGACCGTTTTTTCGTCCGTGGGTCTTCCTCGATTTTTGGAGGATCCACCGACATGAAAAAACTCGTTTTGGTGTCCGCCTGGCCGTGCGGAGCCAAACGGATCCGTCCTGAATTACAATGCAAGTCAATGGGGATGGATCTGTTTGACGTTGACACAATATGGTGCAATTTCAAACGGATCCGTCCCCCATTGACTTTCAATGTAAAGTCAGCAGTTAATATACCATCGGATCAGAGTTTTCTCCAATCCGATGGTATATTTTAACTTGAAGCGTCCCCATCACCATGGGAACGCCTCTATGTTAGAATATACTGTCGGATATGAGTTACATCGTGAACCTCATATCAGACAGTATATTCTAACACAGAGGCGTTCCCATAGTAATGGGGACGCTTCTAGTTAGAATATACTACAAACTGTGTACATGACTGCCCCCTGCTGCCTGGCAGCACCCTTTTACAGGGGGCTGTGATCAGCACAATTAACCCTCACCCACCCCCTGGGGACCCCCCACCCTCCCCAGTTTGAATATCATTGGTGGCCAGTGTGCGGCCTCCCCTCCCCCGCCCCCCCCCCCCTCCGTCGGCCCCCCTCTATTGTAATATCATTGGTGGCCAGTGTGCGGCCTCCCCGCCCCCCCCCCCTCCATCGGCCCCCCTCTATTGTAATATCATTGGTGGCCAGTGCGCGGCCTCCCCTCCCCCCTCTATTGTAATTTCATTGGTGGCCAGTGGGCGGCCTCCCCTCTTCCCCCCCCCCCCCTTGCCCGATCATTGGTGGGAGCTGGGGCTCCGATCGGTAACCATGGCAACCAGGACGCTACTGCAGGCCTGGTTGCCATGGTTACTTAGCAATATTACAATATTAGAAGCATCACTTCATACTTACCTGCTGGCTGCTGCGATGTGTGTCCGGCCGGGAGCTCCTCCTACTGGTAAGTGACAGATCAATGCGCCGCACAGACCTGTCACTTACCAGTAGGAGGAGCTCCCGGCCGGACACACATCGCAGCAGCCAGCAGGTAAGTATGATGCTTCTAATATTGTAATATTGCTAAGTAACCATGGCAACCAGGCCTGCAGTAGCGTCCTGGTTGCCATGGTTACCAATCGGAGCCCCAGAGCAATTAAACTGGGACTCCGATCGGAATCTCCGCTGCCACCAATGATCGGGCGGGGGGGGGGAGAGGGGAGGCCGCACACTGGCCACCAATTAAATTACAATAGAGGGGGGGAGGGGGGCGGGGGAGGGGAGGCCGCACACTGGCCACCAATGATATTAATACAATAGAGGGGGGGCCGGGGGGGGGGGGAGGCCGCACACTGGCCACCAATGATATTCAAACTGGGGAGGGAGGGGGGTCTGCCCCCTGCTGCCTGGCAGCCCCTGATCTCTTATAGGGGGCTATGATATGCACAATTAACCCCTTCAGGTGCAGCACCTGAGGGGTTAATTGTGCGGATCACAGCCCCCTGTAAGAGATTGGGTGCTGCCAGGCAGCAGGGGGCAGTCATGTACACAGTTCTCAGTATATTCTAACTAGAAGCGTCCCCATCACTATGGGAACGCCTCTGTGTTAGAATATACTGTCGGATTTGAGTTTTCACTTCGTGAAAACTCTTCTCTGAAAAAGCTTTTATACAGACGGATCTTCGGATCCGTCTGTATAAAAAGTAACCTACGGCCACGGATCACGGACGCGGATGCCAATCTTGTGTGCATCCGTGTTCTTTCACGGACCCATTGACTTGAATGGGTCCGTGAACCGTTGTCCGTCCAAAAAATAGGACAGGTCTTATTTTTTTGACGGACAGGAAACACGGATCACGGATGCGGCTGCAAAACGGTGCATTTTCCGATTTTTCCACGGACCCATTGAAAGTCAATGGGTCCGCGAAAAAAACGGAAAACGGCACAACGGCCACGGATGCACACAACGGTCGTGTGCATGAGGCCTTTGGCTGAGGGAACAATTGGGTCAGGATGTCTCTGAATATAAAAATTTTGTGGAGAGTGCTTATAGAGTGCTGGCAAAGATACCTCCTCCAGGTACTAGGCCGAGGGTAATGATTTTGAAACTGCTCTCGGTCAGGGACAGGGAGGAGATATTGCGCAGCGCAAGAAGGAAAGAGAGGCTGGATTATGCGGGTACAACAGTTATGATATTTCCCGATTATGCAAAAGAAACAGTAATTGAAAGAAGCCGGTTTATGGATGTGAAAAAAATATTGTGGTCAAAGAACGTTAAATACTCAATGATGTTCCCGGCTAAGCTGAGAATTGAATGGGAAAGTAAATCGTGGTTTTTTGAGACCGCAAAGGCGGCGGGAGAATGGGTTAAGGAAAAGATAAAAGGTTGAGCGGCGGGCTGGGTTGTACGGGGTGCCCTAAGGGGGAATGCTAGTTTAGAGAACCAGGACTAAGGTTTCCTGGATCATTTGTGAGGGATGGGGGAGGGATGCCGGTTGCCTTCCTTTTTTTTTTTTTTTTCTCCCTCCTCCTCTCTTTGTTTTTGTTGCCCCCCCCCCCCTCTATCCCTGTGGTGCCATCCTCCTCCCCCTCTTGTCTCAGTATTCCTGACCCTTTTTGCAACATTAGGGTCTCTCTACACTTTGGGAATGGATAGGATTTTCAACAAAAAAACATGAGAATTATCTCATGGAACATTAGGGGATTGAGTAGGGGTTCTAAGAGAGTTGCGGTTTTTGATGTAATACATAGCACTCTCCCCGCAATAGTTTGTCTGCAGGAAACACACTTGACGAAGGAGACCAGGGAGGGGATAGGCAGACCATGGATGCAACATGCTTTCCACTCAGTGTATTCAGCATACGCAAGAGGGGTAAGCATATTAATACACCGGGATATAGATGTATGGGATCCAAATTAGAAAATATCACTAAAGAGATGGGTTGGATTGACATTTGGAGGGTTATGCACCCGAATTTACGTAAATACTCGTGTTTTTCAAAGACCCACAAGACTATCACGGATAGATTTCGCTTTCACAAATGAGAAAAGCTCACTGGAAATCGTAGGGGTGAAATATGGGCAACGGGGAGTTTCGGATCACAACTTAATTAATCTAAATATTAAAACAAACTAAGAAGACAGGTTGGCATTAGCAGGAGTTGCTCAAACCCACATGCAGTTGTGCATATATATAGGGGAGCAAATCCTGCACTTGTGGCCCGTTGCTAATGGCAATCCCCAGCAAAATGCATACAATGGAGGATGACCGCGGCGAACCACAAGTACCACAATAGACATCCTACACAAGGTAACAAGTGCGGATGCCATAATCAATATAACAATATAACAAAACAATAACAAACACAGGTGCACTCTGCAGTCTCACTAAATCCTCAAACTGATTTTAAAATTGAGAGATTAGTCAACATGTTCTACGGTGTAGAACATGTCTAAGCCCGGACACCACGACAAGGTTTCTCAAGTAGCCCGGGACCCTACACTCTCCTACCTGAGCCGTATGGGCGATACCAGGAGCCAGTGGGCAAATTACAGGAGCATAAGGCCGACTCACAAACAACTCACCAGTAACCTATTTAAATGTGCCTGTTTTCCATCTACAGGTCACATTTAGGTGCACCTGTGAGGCCTGGGACATATCAGCAAGTCTTGAGTGGGACTCACAGACTCCTCCCTCCTCCCATTGCAAGCATGGCCACATGCTGGAGGTAACTGGTGAGTTGTTTGTGAGTCGGCCTTATGCTCCTGTAATTTGCCCACTGGCTCCTGGTATCGCCCATACGGCTCAGGTAGGAGAGTGTAGGGTCCCGGGCTACTTGAGAAACCTTGTCGTGGTGTCCGGGCTTAGACATGTTCTACACCGTAGGACATGTTGACTAATCTCTCAATTTTAAAATCAGTTTGAGGATTTAGCGAGACTGCAGAGTGCCCCTGTGTTTGTTATTGTTTTGTTATATTTAAATATTAAAACACAAAAAAAAAAAGAGGGATGAACATAAGTATAGGATGGATAAATATGATGGATACACATGATAAGATCTTACGAGAGATAAGAGAGTTTTTTTTGGTGAATGATGGATCAACGACAGTTAATATAATATGGGAGACCGCCAAGGCCTTTATTAGAGGGATTATTACAAAGTATACAGTGTTATATAAGAAAGGATTAAGGGAGAAAATAACAACATTAGAAGGCGAAGTAGAAAAAAAGGAAAAAAAATACATCGCAAATCCTACAGATCAGAACTATACTATCTGGACTGAGAAGGCCTCGGAACTAAAGGATGAATTGCTCCTATTGGCAGAACAACAAAAAGAAAATTATGTAAGAGATATTTATGCACATATCCCTGGTAAAAAACTAGCGGCCCTGGTAGCAACTCAAACAAAAAATAATAAGTATATCCACTGTATAATCGATGAAACGGGATATAAAAACACTGAGCAAACAGCCAAAATAGAGTTACTCCAAAAATATTTTGCCGACATACAGGGAGTGCAGAATTATTAGGCAAGTTGTATTTTTGAGGATTCATTTTATTATTGAACAACAACCATGTTCTCAATGAACCCAAAAAACTCATTAATATCAAAGCTGAATATTTTTGGAAGTAGTTTTTAGTTTGTTTTTAGTTTTAGCTATTTTAGGGGGATATCTGTGTGTGCAGGTGACTATTACTGTGCATAATTATTAGGCAACTTAACAAAAAACAAATATATACCCATTTCAATTATTTATTTTTACCAGTGAAACCAATATAACATCTCAACATTCACAAATATACATTTCTGACGTTCAAAAACAAAACAAAAACAAATCAGTGACCAATATAGCCACCTTTCTTTGCAAGGACACTCAAAAGCCTGCCATCCATGGATTCTGTCAGTGTTTTGATCTGTTCACCATCAACATTGCGTGCAGCAGCAACCACAGCCTCCCAGACACTGTTCAGAGAGGTGTACTGTTTTCCCTCCTTGTAAATCTCACATTTGATGATGGACCACAGGTTCTCAATGGGGTTCAGATCAGGTGAACAAGGAGGCCATGTCATTAGATTTTATTCTTTTATACCCTTTCTTGCCAGCCACGCTGTGGAGTACGTGGACGCGTGTGATGGAGCATTGTCCTGCATGAAAATCATGTTTTTCTTGAAGGATGCAGACTTCTTCCTGTACCACTGCTTGAAGAAGGTGTCTTCCAGAAACTGGCAGTAGGACTGGGAGTTGAGCTTGACTCCATCCTCAACCCGAAAAGGCCCCACAAGCTCATCTTTGATGATACCAGCCCAAACCAGTACTCCACCTCCACCTTGCTGGCGTCTGAGTCGGACTGGAGCTCTCTGCCGTTTACCAATCCAGCCATCCATCTGGCCCATCAAGACTCACTCTCATTTCATCAGTCCATAAAACCTTAGAAAAATCAGTCTTGAGATATTTCTTGGCCCAGTCTTGACGTTTAAGCTTGTGTGTCTTGTCCAGTGGTGGTCGTCTTTCAGCCTTTCTTACCTTGGCCATGTCTCTGAGTATTGCACACCTTGTGCTTTTGGGCACTCCAGTGATGTTGCAGCTCTGAAATATGGCCAAACTGGTGGCAAGTGGCATCTTGGCAGCTGCACGCTTGACTTTTCTCAGTTCATGGGCAGTTATTTTGCGCCTTGGTTTTTCCACACGCTTCTTGCGACCCTGTTGACTATTTTGAATGAAACGCTTGATTGTTCGATGATCACGCTTCAGAAGCTTTGCAATTTTAACCACTTCCCGCAACTGTAACGCCGAAAGGCGTCATTGCGGCGGCTCCCCCAGGCTACGCTAACGCCAATAGGCGTCATCTCGCGTGAGCCGAGATTTCCTGTGAACGCGCGCACACAGGCGCGCGCGCTCACAGGAACGGAAGGTAAGAGAGTTGATCTCCAGCCTGCCAGCGGCGATCGTTCGCTGGCAGGCTGGAGATGTGTTTTTTTTAACCCCTAACAGGTATATTAGACGCTGTTTTGATAACAGCGTCTAATATACCTGCTACCTGGTCCTCTGGTGGTCCCCTTTGTTTGGATCGACCACCAGAGACACAGGTAGCTCAGTAAAGTAGCACCAAGCACCACTACACTACACTACACCCCCCCCCCCCGTCACTTATTAACCCCTTATTAGCCCCTGATCACCCCATATAGACTCCCTGATCACCCCCCTGTCATTGATTACCCCCCTGTCATTGATCACCCCCCTGTAAAGCAACATTCAGACGTCCGCATGATTTTTACGGATCCACTGATAGATGGATCGGATCCGCAAAACGCATCCGGACGTCTGAATGAAGCCTTACAGGGGCGTGATCAATGACTGTGGTGATCACCCCATATAGACTCCCTGATCACCCCCCTGTCATTGATTACCCCCCTGTCATTGATTACCCCCCTGTAAAGCTCCATTCAGACGTCCGCATGATTTTTACGGATGCACTGATAGATGGATCGGATCCGCAAAACGCATCCGGACGTCTGAATGAAGCCTTACAGGGGCATGATCAATGACTGTGGTGATCACCCCATATAGACTCCCTGATCACCCCCCTGTAAAGCTCCATTCAGATGTCCGCATGATTTTTACGGATGCACTGATAGATGGATCGGATCCGCAAAACGCATCCGGACGTCTGAATGAAGCCTTACAGGGGCATGATCAATGACTGTGGTGATCACCCCATATAGACTCCCTGATCACCCCCCTGTAAAGCTCCATTCAGATGTCCGCATGATTTTTACGGATGCACTGATAGATGGATCGGATCCGCAAAACGCATCCGGACGTCTGAATGAAGCCTTACAGGGGCGTGATCAATGACTGTGGTGATCACCCCATATAGACTCCCTGATCACCCCCCTGTCATTGATTACCCCCCTGTCATTGATTACCCCCCTGTAAAGCTCCATTCAGACGTCCGCATGATTTTTACGGATCCACTAATAGATGGATCGGATCCGCAAAACGCATCCGGACGTCTGAATGAAGCCTTACAGGGGCGTGATCAATGACTGTGGTGATCACCCCATATAGACTCCCTGATTACCCCCCTGTCATTGATTACCCCCTGTCATTGATTACCCCCCTGTCATTGATTACCCCCCTGTAAAGCTCCATTCAGACGTCCGCATGATTTTTACGGATCCACTGATACATTTTTTTGGCCCAAGTTAGCGGAATTTTTATTATTTTTTTCTTACAAAGTCTCATATTCCACTAACTTGTGTCAAAAAATAAAATCTCACATGAACTCACCATACCCCTCACGGAATCCAAATGCGTAAAATTTTTTAGACATTTATATTCCAGACTTCTTCTCACGCTTTAGGGCCCCTAGAATGCCAGGGCAGTATAAATACCCCACATGTGACCCCATTTCGGAAAGAAGACACCCCCAGGTATTCCGTGAGGGGCATATTGAGTCCATGAAAGATTGAAATTTTTGTCCCAAGTTAGCGGAACGGGAGACTTTGTGAGAAAAAAATTAAAAATATCAATTTCCGCTAACTTGTGCCAAAAAAAAAAAATTTCTATGAACTCGCCATGCCCCTCATTGAATACCTTGGGGTGTCTTCTTTCCAAAATGGGGTCACATGTGGGGTATTTATACTGCCCTGGCATTCTAGGGGCCCCAAAGCGTGAGAAGAAGTCTGGTATCCAAATGTCTAAAAATGCCCTCCTAAAAGGAATTTGGGCACCTTTGCGCATCTAGGCTGCAAAAAAGTGTCACACATCTGGTATCGCCGTACTCAGGAGAAGTTGGGGAATGTGTTTTGGGGTGTCATTTTACATATACCCATGCTGGGTGAGAGAAATATCTTGGTCAAATGCCAACTTTGTATAAAAAAATGGGAAAAGTTGTCTTTTGCCAAGATATTTCTCTCACCCAGCAAGGGTATATGTAAAATGACACCCCAAAACACATTCCCCAAATTCTCCTGAATACGGCGATACCACATGTGTGACACTTTTTTGCAGCCTAGGTGGGCAAAGGGGCCCATATTCCAAAGAGCACCTTTAGGATTTCACAGGTCATTTACCTACTTACCACACATTAGGGCCCCTGGAAAATGCCAGGGCAGTATAACAACCCCACAAGTGACCCCATTTTGGAAATAAGACACCCCAAGGTATTCCGTGAGGGGCATGGTGAGTTCCTAGAATTTTTTATTTTTTGTCACAAGTTAGTGGAAAATGCTGATTTTTTTATTTTATTTTTTTTTTCATACAAAGTCTCATATTCCACTAACTTGTGACAAAAAATAAAAACTTCCATGAACTCACTATGCCCATCAGCGAATACCTTGGGGTCTCTTCTTTCCAAAATGGGGTCACTTGTGGGGTAGTTATACTGCCCTGGCATTCTAGGGGCCCAAATGTGTGGTAAGGAGTTTGAAATCAAATTCTGTAAAAAATGACCTGTGAAATCCGAAAGGTGCTCTTTGGAATATGGGCCCCTTTGCCCACCTAGGTTGCAAAAAAGTGTCACACATCTGGTATCTCCATACTCAGGAGAAGTTGGGGAATGTGTTTTGGGGTGTCATTTTACATATACCCCTGCTGGGTGAGAGAAATATCTTGGCAAAAGACAACTTTTCCCATTTTTTTATACAAAGTTGGCATTTGACCAAGATATTTATCTCACCCAGCATGGGTATATGTAAAATGACACCCCAAAACACATTCCTCAACTTCTCCTGAATACAGAGATACCAGATGTGTGACACTTTTTTGCAGCCTAGGTGGGCAAAGGGGCCCATATTCCAAAGAGCACCTTTCGGATTTCACAGGTCATTTTTTACAGAATTTGATTTCAAACTCCTTACCACACATTTGGGCCCCTAGAATGCCAGGGCAGTATAACTACCCCACAAGTGACCCCATTTTGGAAAGAAGAGACCCCAAGGTATTTCGTGATGGGCATAGTGAGTTCATGGAAGTTTTTATTTTTTGTCACAAGTTAGTGGAATATGAGACTTTGTAAGAAAAAAAAAAAAAAAAATCATCATTTTCCACTAACTTGTGACAAAAAATAAAAAGTTCTATGAACTCACTATGCCCATCAGCGAATACCTTAGGGTGTGTACTTTCCGAAATGGGGTCATTTGTGGGGTGTTTGTACTGTCTGGCCATTGTAGAACCTCAGGAAACATGACAGATGCTCAGAAAGTCAGAGCTGCTTCAAAAAGCGGAAATTCACATTTTTGTACCATAGTTTGTAAACGCTATAACTTTTACCCAAACCATTTTTTTTTTACCCAAACATTTTTTTTTTATCAAAGACATGTAGAACTATAAATTTAGAGCAAAATTTCTATATGGATCTCGTTTTTTTTGCAAAATTTTACAACTGAAAGTGAAAAATGTAATTTTTTTGCAAAAAAAATCGTTAAATTTCGATTAATAACAAAAAAAGTAAAAATGTCAGCAGCAATGAAATACCACCAAATGAAAGCTCTATTAGTGAGAAGAAAAGGAGGTAAAATTCATTTGGGTGGTAAGTTGCATGACCGAGCAATAAACGGTGAAAGTAGTGTAGTGCCGATTTGTAAAAAAGGGCCTGGTCTTTAGGGGGGTATAAACCTGTGGTCCTTAAGTGGTTAAGAGTGCTGCATCCCTCTGCAAGATATCTCACTATTTTTTACTTTTCTGAGCCTGTCAAGTCCTTCTTTTGACCCATTTTGCCAAAGGAAAGGAAGTTGCCTAATAATTATGCACACCTAATATAGGGTGTTGATGTCATTAGACCACACCCCTTCTCATTACAGAGATGCACATCACCTAATATGCTTAATTGGTAGTAGGCTTTCGAGCCTATACAGCTTGGAGTAAGACAACATGCATAAACTGGATGATGTGGTCAAAATACTCATTTGCCTAATAATTCTGCACGCAGTGTATATAGAAGTAGGATAAATAAAAACTCAGAGCAAATACAACAGTTCTTGGATGAAATTACTATTGCAAGGTTAACAATAGATCAATGTAACTCCCTTGAAGTTCCCCTGACCCCGGTGGAAGTGTATGAGATGTTAAATGGGATAATAAAGAACAGGGCTCCGGGCATGGATGGCATCCCATTTGAGGTGTATGTGCAATATAAAGAAATATTAATCCCGAAACTGCTTACAGTTTGGGAGTCAGCGAAACAACAGGTGGGAAAATTGCTGGACTCTGTGCGGGAAGCCCTGATCACACTTATCCTAAAACCAGGTAAGGGCCCGGCCCTGATGGATTCATATCGTCCTATCTCATTGATTACCACAGACAATAAAATACTAGTTAAGACTTTGACAAGTAGACTTAGAAGAGTTATTTCGGTGCTCGTTCATAAGGCTCAATCGGGATTCATGTTGGGTAAAACCACCACGGATAACATTATGAGATACTTTGTGAATACCCAGTTTGAACCCATAAATTGCGGAGAACGGTTGATTGTAACTATAGACGCCTTAAAGGCTTTCGATACGATAGAATGGCCCTTCCTATTCAACACAATGAAGAAAATGGGATTCGGGGATGGATTTGTTGCATGGGTAAAACTACTGTATACGGAAATTTCTGCAAGGCTGATAATAAATAGAGAACACTCAGATGGCATACCAATTGGCAGGGGGGTTAGACAGGGTTCTCCCCTCTCCCCCCTGCTTTTAGCTATAACTATCGAACCGCTTGCAGATATGATTAGACAGGACCCGGTAATTGTGGGGTTTCGATATCATACCCACAAAGAAAAAATTGCTTTATATGCGGACGACATTATGTTATTTGTGGGCTCACATGGGTCACTGGAAAGGATATTTCAGGTATTTGAGCAATTTGGTAAACATGCGGGACTTACTATAAACTGGTCTAAATCGGCATGTATCCCGATTGATCCTCTGAACGGCTTTAGACCGGGTCAGTTGGAAATTAGGACGATGAACGAACCTGTTAAATATTTGGGAATTCAGATCACCCCAGATCCCAATGACTGTTAGATTAAATGTTATCCCGAAAATCAAGAAGAAAATAGAAGTATGGAAAAGGTTGCATATGTCGATGGCAGGTCGGATTACCCGCTCTGAACTATATTTTGTGGAATACTCCAGTAACAATTCCCAAAAAACACTTCAAAATAATAGCTAGCCTATTGACCGATTTAATATGGCGAGGAAAAAAAACAAGAATAAAGGTACAGATATTGAATATTCAGGAGAGGGAAGGTGGACTGTCTGTGCCAGACTTGGAACTTTATTTTAGGGCAGGGATTATAAAAAATATGATAATATGGAGCAATACGAAAAGTTACAAAAATCTAATAGCAGGTACAAATAAAAGATTGGAGAAATGCAACATTTTTCAAGTGATGGAAACGGGTGTTTTGGCCCACCATGGAGGTAAACATAGACCCTTGATCCAGCTGATGGCCAAAAGTTGGGAGATGGTAAAAGAACTATGGCTCCAATCTGGGCCCCATGCAGACACCATACTATGGGACAATATTAATCTAATGGAACTAGAGCCACTTGATCAAAAGATATGGTGGAAACACGGAATATACAAACTGGGACAGGTATGGGAGGAGGGGGATATGGTACCCTATGGAGAGTTGCAAAGGAGGCACCAACTGAAGTATATAGGGCTGAGGTTTTGCTATTTACAACTACAACATGCACTGTATAAGATGATAGGGAAAGGCATACAAATAGCTACTCTGCCACAGTCCCTGGAGAAAATTACTGAGTTAAGACCTGGCAAGAAATTGATCTCAAGAATATACCAACGTCTGTCGCACCAAAAGAACAATAATAGAGCAGTTGATACCTTGATACATAAATGGCAGGGTACTTTGGAACCTGTTCGGGAGGACTTTTGGGATTCAGCTATACAGACAAAGACTAAGGTTTCAAGGAACTTCTCGCATAGGATAATTCAATTTGATATATTGTATCGTCTTTACTATTCTCCAAAAAAACTAATGAAGTATTATAATACCAAAGTTTTTACTTGCCAAAAGTGCGGCGAGATAGGAGTGGACGATATACATATATTATAGACATGCATAAAAATCCAAAACTACTGGTCACAGATAATCGAAAAAATTGAGGAATACCAGCAGGTTATAGTGCCCAGGCATTTTAAGGAATGTATCTTGGGGGTGCTGGATGAGGTGGAGGGTCCTCAATATAGGGAAATTGTAACCAAACTACTTTTCCATGCCAGGAAATGCATAGTTGGACACTGGGGGGGGTAAGGAGCCCCCCACAGTTAAAGAATGGCAGAACCGTACAAGGATGTCATTAGCTAGTGAGGAGTTCTGCCTGATTGGGCCGAAGAAAAAACATAGATTTGCCAGGATGTGGCTGAGGTGGCTAAATAAGTAAAATCTGAGGGCTGGTGGAGGAGAGGGACAACAGAGGGAGGATGGTAATATTATTATTATTATTATTATTATTATTAATTTTAAATTTTTTTGGGTGGCAACCGACATACAGTGGGTGGGGAGGTAGGGGAATAAATTATAATGTAACTATTATGTAACTATGTAAGAAAAAGATGCACTGTGGAAAACTTTGTATGAATTGGAAAGTTGTAATAAAGATTTATTTACAAAAAAATAAAAAAACAGAAAGTGGTTGGAAGTTATAGCTGAAGTCTATGTCAGTCTGCAGCTGGTGTAGACTTCAGTTTCTGATGCACAGCAGGGCAGAGATGCGCCAGATTTGTTAAGAGGCTTCTGCCTCCTAACAAATCAGGCACATCCCACGCCAGCGCAGGGAGATTAATCCGCCAGTCTTGATATATCTCCCTCAGAAAGTTGCAACAACAACCGGCAACGTGGTATATATCCACTGTATATACATTACAGACCAAAAGTTTGGACACACCTTCTCATTCAAAGAGTTTTCTTTATTTTCATGACTATGAAGGCATCAAAACTATGAATTAACACATGTGGAATTATATACATAACAAACAAGTGTGAAACAACTGAAAATATGTCATATTCTAGGTACTTCAAAGTAGCCACCTTTTCCTTTGATTACTGCTTTGCACACTCTTGGCATTCTCTTGATGAGCTTCAAGAGGTAGTCCCCTGAAATAGTCTTCCAACAGTCTTGAAGAAGTTCCCAGAGATGCTTAGCACTTGTTGGCCCTTTTGCCTTCACTCTGCGGTCTATTCAGTAGGACTATCAGCTGTGTATCATCCACCTGACTTCTCCTCAACGCAACTGATGATCCCAACCCCATTTATAAGGCAATAAATCCCACTTATTAAACCTGACAGGGCACACCTGTGAAGTGAAAACCATTTCAGGGGACTACCTCTTAAAGCTCATCAAGAGAATGCCAAGAGTGTGCAAAGCAGTAATCAAATCAGAAAGTGGCTACTTTGAAGAACCTAGAATATGACATATTTTCAGTTGTTTCACACTTGTTTGTTATGTATATAATTCCACATGTGTTAATTCATAGTTTTGATGCCTTCAGTGTGAATCTACAATTTTCATAGTCATGAAAATAAAGAAAACTCTTTGAATGAGAAGGTGTGTCCAAACTTTTGGTCTGTACTGTATATATACACTCACCTAAAGAATTATTAGGAACACCTGTTCTATTTCTCATTAATGCAATTATCTAGTCAACCAATCACATGGCAGTTGCTTCAATGCATTTAGGGGGGTGGTCCTGGTCAAGACAATCTCCTGAACTCCAAACTGAATGTCAGAATGGGAAAGAAAGGTGATTTAAGCAATTTTGAGCGTGGCATGGTTGTTGGTGCCAGACGGGCCGGTCTGAGTATTTCACAATCTGCTCAGTTACTGGGATTTTCACGCACAACCATTTCTAGGGTTTACAAAGAATGGTGTGAAAAGGGAAAAACATCCAGTATGCGGCAGTCCTGCAGGCAAAAATGCCTTGTGGATGCTAGAGGTCAGAGGAGAATGGGCCGACTGATTCAAGCTGATAGAAGAGCAACGTTGACTGAAATAACCACTCGTTACAACCGAGGTATGCAGCAAAGCATTTGTGAAGCCACAACACGCACAACCTTGAGGCGGATGGGCTACAACAGCAGAAGACCCCACCGGGTACCACTCATCTCCACTACAAATAGGAAAAAGAGGCTACAATTTGCACGAGCTCACCAAAATTGGACTGTTGAAGACTGGAAAAATGTTGCCTGGTCTGATGAGTCTCGATTTCTGTTGAGACATTCAAATGGTAGAGTCCGAATTTGGCTTAAACAGAATGAGAACATGTATCCATCCTCTGATGGCTACTTCCAGCAGGATAATGCACCATGTCACAAAGCTCAAATCATTTCAAATTGAACATGACAATTTCTTGAACATGACAATGAGTTCACTGTGCTAAAATGGCCCCCACAGTCACCAGATCTCAACCCAATAGAGCATCTTTGGGATGTGGTGGAACGGGAGCTTCGTGCCCTGATGTGCATCCCTCAAATCTCCATCAACTGCAAGATGCTATCCTATCAATATGGGCCAACATTTCTAAAGAATGCTATCAGCACCTTGTTAAATCAATGCCACGTAGAATTAAGGCAGTTCTGAAGGCAAAAGGGGGTCCAACACCGTATTAGTATGGTGTTCCTAATAATTCTTTAGGTGAGTGTGTGTGTATGTATATATATATATATATATATATATATACATACACACACACACAGTCAGGTCCATAAATATTGGGCCATCGACACAATTCTAAAATTTTTGGCTCTATACACCACCACAATGGATTTGAAATAAAACGAACAAGATGTGCTTTAACTGCAGACTGTCAGCTTTAATTTGAGGGTATTTACATCCAAATCAGGTGAACGGTGTAGGAATTACAACAGTTTGCATATGTGCCTCCCACTTGTTAAGGAACCAAAAGTAATAGGACATTTGTCAGCAGTCACATTATCAATAAATACAAGAGAACCTGTTCCATTGGCAGCCATACATGCCCACGCCATGACACTACCACCACCATGCTCCACTGATGAGGTGGTATGCTTAGGATCATGAGCAGTTCCTTTCCTTCTCCATACTCTTCTCTTCCCATCACTCTGGTACAAGTTGACCTTGGTCTCGTTCTGTCCATAGGATATTGTTCCAGAACTGTGAAGGCTTTTTTAGATGTCCTTTGGCAAACTGTAATCTAGCCTTCCTGTTTTTGAGGCTCACCAATGGTTTACATATTGTGGTGACCCCTCTGCATTCACTCTGTCAAAGTCTTCTCTTGATTGTTGACTTTGACACACATACACCTACCTCCTGGAGAGTGTTCTTGATCTGGCCAACTGTTGTGAAGGGTGTTTTCTTCACCATGGAAAGAATTCTTCGCTCATCCACCACAGTTGTTTTCCGTGGTCTTCCGGTGTTGCTGAGCTCACCGTTGCGTTCCTTCTTTTTAAGAATGTTCCAAACAGTTGTTTTGGCCACGCCTAATGTTTTTGCTATCTCTCTGATGGGTTTGTTTTGTTTTTCAGCCTAATGATGGCTTGCTTCACTGATAGTGACAGCTCTTTGGATCTCATCTTGAGAGTTGGCAGCAACAGATTCCAAATGCAAATAGCAGACTTTAAATGAACTCTGAACCTTTTATCTGCTCATTGTAATTGGGATAACGAGGGAATAACACACACTTGGCCATGGGACAGCTGAGAAGCCAATTGTCCCATTACTTTTGGTTCTTTAAAAAGTAGGAGGCACATATGCAAACTGTTGTAATTCCTACACCGTTCACCTGATTTGAATGTAATTACCCTCAAATTAAAGCTGACAGTCTGCAGTTAAAGCACATCTTGTTCGTTCCATTTCAAATCCATTGTGGTGGTGTATAGAGCCAAAAATGTTAGAATTGTGTTGATGTCCCAATATTTATGGACCTGACTGTATATATGTATATATATATATATATATATAACACTATCTTTATAATAAAGACTGTTTTCATGTGTTTTGTATGCCACTAAACCAATGAAAGCAGCATTTATTAAAAAGGGAGAAGACTAGTTTTGCTCAGTCATAGGCATGAGGCATGTTGTGACATGTTTTTCGCTTTATAAAAAAAAAGAAAGATGATTCATCTCGTCAGTGCAAACTACGTCAATCCGTGTGCAAACAAACCAGCTAGTCAGGAACTGAGTGAGCTCACAGGACAAAGCCTGTCACCAGGGTACAACAGTGCTACAATTAGTGTCCATAGCAACAACTTCTGCCTACAGTCCACCAGTAGATTTGACTCTGGGGTCCCACCCATTAAAGAGGACCTGTCATCTCTCCTCACATGTCTGTTTTAATAACTACTGTACTTGTATTGCCCATCTAATGACAATGTATAGCTGTATATCCAGATCAGGGAGCCCCATTTCCACTTACTGCTCGGTCCTATGGGTCAAGTGATCACCGGGGGGCCGTGTAACTGCGCTTGCTGCTAGGTCTTATTAGACTCAGATCAGTTCTGCAGTGAGGTTGTACAACCTCTCTGGGGACTGTATTCCCCCTGTAAATGGGGCTAATATGTAATATTAAATGTACCCAAAAGTTTA
Organism: Bufo bufo; assembly: GCF_905171765.1. Lineage (NCBI taxonomy): Eukaryota > Metazoa > Chordata > Amphibia > Anura > Bufonidae > Bufo > Bufo bufo. The sequence goes on along the minus strand of NC_053393.1, from coordinate 158,148,456 downwards.
GTATATAGGGGAACACAAAGTGTAAAAAAATAAAAATAATTATATATATATTAAATATTATTTATTAACCTCTTCAGTACAGAGGACGTACCGTTACGCCCTGATGTCCTGGTACTTAAGGACACAGGGCGTACGGGTACGTCCTGTGTATTTCCGATCACCGCCGCCCGGCGAGCGATGATCGGAACCCGGTGCCTGCTCAAATCGTTGAGCAGGCACCTTGGCTAAATGCAAGGGGGGTCCCGTGACTCCCCCCCCCACCCCCCGTGTCGGCGATCGCCGCAAACTGCATGTCAATTCAGACCTGCGGTTTGCAGCTTTACCTGCGGTTTGCGGCGGCGATCGATGGTGCCATCGGGTCCCCATGCGGCTGTTGGGGGGACCCGATGGCATGGAGGCCAGAGCGATGCCTAAGGAAGGAATCGCGCTGCCTTCCTGTGACGTGCCTGTGAGATCCAGCCCCTAGATCTCACAGGCCGGAAGCTGTATGAGTAATACTCACTGTATTACTCATACAGCCAATGCATTCCAATACAGAAGTATTGGAATGCATTGTAAAGGATTAGACCCCCAAAAGTTCAAGTCCCAAAGTGGGACAAAAAATTAAGTGAAAAAAAAAGTTGAAAAAATTTAGTTTTTGCCCCAAAAAATTAAGTTTCAAGTAAAAATAAAAATAAACATCATTTTCCCCAAATAAAGTAAAAAAAAATAGGTAAAAAATAGTGGGGGGGGAAGTATACATATTAGGTATCTCCGCGTCCGTATCGACCGGCTCTAAAAACATATCACATGACCTAACCCCTCAGATGAACACCGTAAAAAATAAAAACTGTGCTAAATAAACCATTTTTTTGTCACCTTACATCACAAAAAGTACAACAGCAAGCGATCAAAAAGGCTTTGCCCACCAAAATAGTACTAATCTAACCGTCACTTCATCCCGCAAAAAATGAGCCCCTACCTGAGACAATCACCCAAAAAAAAAAAAACTATGGCTCAGAATATGGAGACACTAAAACATCATTTTTTTTGTTTTAAAAAAGCTGTTATTGTGTAAAACTTACATAATTAAAAAAGTATATATATTAGGTATCGCCGCGTCCGTATCGACCGGCTCTATAAAAATATCACATGACCTAACCCCTTAGATGAACACCGTAAAAAAAAAAAAAAAAACGGTGTAAAAAAAGCAATTCTTTGTCACCTTACATCACAAAAAGTGTAATAGCAAGCGATCAAAAAGTCACACGCACCCCAAAATAGTGCCAATAAAACCGTTATCTCATCCCACAAAAATCATACAAAAAAATTATGGGTCTCAGACTATGGAAACACTAAAACATGATTTTTTTTGTTTAAAAAAAGAAATCATTGTGTAAAACTTGCATAAATAAAAAAAAAAGTATACATATTAGGTATCGCCGCATCCGTGACAACCTGGTCTATAAAAATATCACATTATCTAACCTGTCAGATGAATGTTGTAAATAACAAAAAATAAAAACGGTGCCAAAACAGCTATTTCTTGTTACCTTGCCTCACAAAAAGTGTAATATAGAGCAACCAAAAATCATATGTACCCTAAACTAGTACCAACAATACTGCCACCCTATCCCATAGTTTCTAAAATGGGGTCACTTTTTTGGAGTTTCTACTCCAGGGGGGCTTTAAATGGGACATGGTGTCAAGAAAACCAGTCCAGCAAAACCTGCCTTCCAAAAACCGTATGGCATTCCTTTCCTTCTGCGCCCTGCCTTGTGCCCGTACAGTAGTTTACGACCACATATGGGGTGTTTCTGTAAACCGCAGAATCAGGGCCATAAATATTGAGTTTGGTTTGGCTGTTAATCCTTGCTTTGTAACTGGAAAAAAATTATTAAAATGGAAAATCTGCCAAAAAAGTGAAATTTTTAAATTGTATCTCTATTTTTCATTAATTCTTGTGGAACACCTAAAGGGTTAACGACGTTTGTAAAATCAGTTTTAAATACCTTGAGGGGTGTAGTTTATAGAATGGGGTCATTTTTGGGTGGTTTCTATTATGTAAGCCTCGCAAAGTGACTTTAGACCTGAACTGGTCCCTAAAAATTGAGTTTTTGAAAATTTCTGAATGATTTCAAGATTTGCTTCTAAACTTCTAAGCCTTGTAACATCCCCAAAAAATAAAATATCATTCCCAAAATGATCTAAACATGAAGTAGACATATGGGGAATGTAAAGTAATAACTATTTTTGGAGGTATTACTATGTATTATAGAAGTAGAGAAATTGAAACTTGGAAATTTGCAATTTTTTACAAATTTTTGGTAAATTTGGTATTTTATAAATAAAAATGATTTTTTTTTTTACTTCATTTTACCAGTGTCATGAAGTACAATATGTGACGAAAAAACATTCTCAGAATGGCCTGGATAAGTCAAAGCGTTTTAAAGTTATCAGCACTTAAAGTGACACTGGTCAGATTTGTAAAAAATGGCCTGGTCTTTAAGGTGAAATAAGGCTGTGTCCTGAAGGGGTTAAAAGCCACCGACCATAACCCATACATCCCATATGACAAAGTGACGGTTAACGAAAGGAGACATAATTTATATGCTAAAAAATATTTGAACAAAAACTGAAAACAGACTTTTTCTTTTTTTAGAAAAACTATAAAAAATGTTTTCCTGGCAAAAAAAAAAAAAGTGAAAAAAATATTTACATAACAGAAGGGGAAAAGTTATGGCTTTCAAAGATGCATGTGCTAATGAGACTGAAAATGTGCCTAGTAGGATTGAGCAAATCTACCTTTGGAAAGTAGATCTGAAACATTTTAATCCTGTATCCATGCAGCCAGTGGCGTACATAGAGAAGTAAGGGCCCCATAGCAAGGACCAAACCAGGCCCCCCATACAGCACACAAGGGTTTCTGCCTAAACTCCTTTCAATGACCCTTGGGCCATTTTTTCCACTGCCTTGTTTGCTAAAAGTTGACCCTTTAGAGCAGGGGTGCACAACGTTTCCTGGTTGGGGGCCACATTGCCAGACTGAACCAATGACGAGGGCCGAAATTAAAATTTAAAGGTGTATTAACAACTGAAATATTGTACTTATGGCATATTGAACACACATTATATAACATTAATGTCTAGTTACACTTCCAGGACTCCCATCTAATGGGAGAAATACATGAAAAATACATGTGAGCAGCCACAAGACATAGGCATACATGTCTGTTACCAGATGGTTGGGGGCCGCACAGAATGGTATCAAGGGCCACATGTGGCCCCTGGGCCGCAGGTTGTGCACCCCTGCTTTAGAGGGTAGAGTCCTGACCAAGTTTTCACCTCCAGTAGAAGAGGGGATAATCACAACTAAGACTGGGCCCCATAGCATGCAATGACAAAAGTGTATATATTTGGAAAATGGCCGAGCAGCCATACACTCGGCATCCAATTGAGGTATACAGAAAATTTATTCAAATGATAAAATATAAAATGGTACACATAAAATGTTAAAATACAAACTATAAATAAAAATACAATTAAAACCGTACAGATGGCTGTATTAGGCAACCTGTATTCAATCTGTAACCTTATTGCATCCAAAAAGTCGCACTTGCTGTTGGTAAAACACTTCAGACAATTTCCATCTGTGACCGTATATATAAACAGATGTTCCTGTATATTGGGATCAACACTAGTAAAGTCGCTGATATAATATCGCATTTGGGCGCATGTGTTGCACCTGTTAGAGTCACAGAGAAGACGCACTTGAATGTTTTCCCGATAAATCGTATTACATTACGCATATACAGTATACTGTGTCTGTAGAGTCTTTCCTTAAACTCCAATTTCGCTGGTGTAGAGAAACAATATTTAAAGGTCTTTTTCTTACCTCCTTCCCAGTGTATAGTTCTGATATCTTCCGATCACTTGGCGAGGGGCGAATTATTGCCGGCGTCTCCCGTCGCACTCCTCAAGCCAGGACAGCACAAGTCTCGCGGGAGCAGCACAGGTCTTGCGGGAGCACACGCGTTCTTCCACCGCGATGTTACCTTAATAGCTGTATATTCAAATGCTGGGACCGGAGGTATTATGCTTGTTCCTTATTTTCTGCGTTGTTTCTTCAGATTTCTTTCTGTATTGCCTTTGGAGGACTTTGGCGCGGGTACGGCCACCTTTCTACCAGACGCGTTTCAGGATGTTACGCTATCCCTTCCTCAGTGGTCAGGTGTTGCCCGCCTAGCCTCCATCCTTTCTATTGTCTCTAATTGGATCCAAATTACAAACACCTGCTTCTCCAAATTTTCCTCAATTCAAAGAGGGATTGTGATATGATGCGTTTTATTGGTGATACTTGCGGGGTTTTTTAGTATATGTGCGTTTTTTTGGCTAAACATTCCTCTTCATGCGGTATACTACTGTATGTAGTGGGATTTGTATCTACGGTTGCTTATAGTGAAAAACACTAATTATTGTTCATCGTACTGATAGTATACATATAGGTACACATAATAGCTATCTATATACACGCAATTCATGAATAGACGACAAGACGACCCAGATGTTATATCACAATGTCTTAAAGCATTGTTATAATGTAAAAATATTAATAAGGGAAATATTGATAGAAGAAATCGGGTGGATATCTCGAAACTAAGGAGACGTCGCAGCGCCGGAAAAACGGCCTGGCATGCGACATCTCATCGGTGACGAGACACACAGCCTATAGAAATCCAAATATCTCTGGGTCAGAATTTAGTCCTTTCGGTAGCAAGGACCCGAATTCATAAATACGTCGGGATTCTATCCTAGACATTTGTTTGATGTAATCACCCCCTCTCCAGTGTTGTTCTACCTTCTCCAATGCCACAACCACAAGATTTGATGGATCCTGTTTGTGCACATCCTTATAGATAGTGTTTGTCATATCCTGTCTTTATGTTGGCTATATGTTCTGCCACTCTTTTCTTTAGTGGTCTTTTTGTTCATGCAATGACAAAAGTACTGTATTTTTCGCCCTATAAGACGATCCGACCCATAAGACACACCTAAGTTTTAGAGGAGGACAATAAGAAAAAAATATTTTTCATTACACCTCAGGTCAGACCACCAATGTCAATCAGACCTCTGTAACTGTAATCCAAGGTTTGCCATATATGTGATTACGCGCACAGACTGCCATTTACAATATGTAGGGTGTACGACTAAGGTTACTTTCACACCTGCGTTCGGTGCGGATCTGTCTTGTATCTGCACAAACGGATCCGCACCGATAATGCAAACGTTTGTATCTGTTCAGAACGGATCCGTTAGACTTTTTTTTGAATGAATAATGCAAAGTCAAAACGGATCATCCTGACTTACATTGAAAGTCAATGGGGGACGGATCCGTTTTCAATTGCACACTATTGTGTCAGTGAAAAACGGATCCATCCCCATTGACTTACATTGTAAGTCAGGACGGATCTGTTTGGCTCCGCATAGTCAGACGGTCACCAAAACGCTGCAAGCTGTGTTTTAGTGACCGTCTAAAAAGCGCAACGGAGGCCAAACACAGCCAAATTGATGCATTCTGAACGGATCCTTATCCATTCAGAATGCATTGGGGGTGAACTGATCCGTTTTGGGCCGCTTGTGAGAGCCCTGAAACGGATCTCACAGGCGGACCCAGAAACGCTAGTGTGAAAGTAGCCTAAAAAGATCAAAGCCAGTGTACGAAAATATTTATCTGATATTCCCCATTTCAGGACATGTAATGTTTCAGCAGCAAGTTTACACGTCTGCGTTTGCGGTACAGGGAGTGGAGAGGGGACTTGCACCGATCAGAGGGGGGACCACAAACAAAAGCTTCTAAGTAGGGAGGCTTTCTGGATGTTGAGGTTGGGGAGTTGTGCCCCAAATGGTCTGAATAAAAAAACATGACTTAGTGTTACAGTATAAGGGTCCATTCACACGTCCGTAGTGTATTGCGGATCCGCAATACACCCGGCTGGCACCCCTATAGAACTGCCTATTCTTGTCCGCAATTGTGGACAAGAATAGGACATGTTCTATTTTTTTGCGGAGCCGCGGCCCGGAAGTTCAGAGCCGAAGCCCGGAAGTTCGGGCCGCACTCCGGAAATACAGAGAGCACATAGTGTGCTCTCCACATCTCTTCCAGCCCCATAGAGAATGAATGGGTCCGCACACGTTCCTGATATTGTGGAACGGATGCAGACCCATTTGCGGACGTGTTAATGGACCCTAAGTGATTGTTTTTAATAGGCCAGATCCTGAGGGACTGTTTGTTTTAGGTGTATCGCGGTTTCCCCTCCCTTAGGAACAGTAATTAATTAGCTGTGGTCCAGCACATTCTTATAAGGTAGAGGTTTCTTTCCACTTTTTTATGTCATGATTAAGGACCAACATTTGTAGGTCTGAAACGCGCAGACAGCTCCAGTGTTTGATGTTTGGATTTTATTTTTTATGGGAAGCTGGATTCTAATACATTTTCTTCGAATTTAAGGAATACTAGGAGAAACAGTCTACATCCCTGATGAAGGATAACGATTATACGAAACGCGTTGGACTGGTATTGTAGGAAGTGTGGGGTATTGTCGCACGGAACCATATTATTGATATTAGTTTTCCTGCATTTTGCAGCAGTGGCGGTACAGCTGTGGTACCGCAGCGGCAGTGATAGGTCATAGAGGATAAAAGCGCCAGTGTGATAAAGCTCTTAAATCTCCAACCCTGCCTGAACATAGTCTGAGGAGATGGCTGCACTAGAGGACATGGAGATATATATAACAACATAAACAGGCAGCCATTTTTCTGAAGACTTACATTAGTCCTCACAGTGTATGCCTTTCAAATAGAACTGAAGACCCTATCACTAGCACGGTGCTCCCGCGTGGACCCCTGAACTACATGATACACTGACCAGTACAGAGCTGTGTATGCAGACTGCACCCAGTGAATACGTTTTCCCTCTAGCGACGGCGTTTCTGGGCGATGAGAGAATGATTACGTCATGGATTTGACAGTCACGTGTCCCGGCTGAGGGCGGGTCTGGGTTTGCAGTTCCCAGCAGGCACCGCGCTGTTTTGTGAGACACCGGTAGGAGAGGAGGGGCTGAGCACATTGAAGCTGAAGAGCTGACACCTGACAGTCGACTGTTCGTTCGTTGCTGAAGATCCCCGGCAGAAGCTTGTAGTCGGTGACCGAGCAGAGCTCCGTGTGATAATCTAGTGTTACCCACACACAGGGCTCCTCCTCTTATCTCAGGCCCTACCTCCGACTACCTGGCAAGTCCGGGCACATCCCGCTCTTCAGCAACAATACATCGTGCTCACCCCGTATCAGCCGCACTGGCCTCTCCGTCCGGCCCGAGCCTGAATGAGAAGATGGAGCAAGTGGGGATCATAGCACCGGGAGCCCGGCCGGTGAGTGACAGGGGCCCGGGCGGCGGAAGGGAACCGGGCATCAGCTTTATGATCAAAGAAGTCAGCTTCAGAATCATGGCGGCCTGAGAAGAGTCCCGGCTGATGAGAACTGTCAATCATCAGCAGGTGGGCGGTGGACTCTGTTCCAGGCCGGGGCTGTGACCATTATGATGCTGGTTCTTGGTCACTACTTACTGTAAGGACGCTGAGATCGGTGTGTCTGTCAGTACTGTGCTGTCCTCATGAGCTGCTGACAGCTTCGCTTTAAAGGGAACCTGTCACCGGGATATTGTGTATAGAGCTGAGGACATGGGTTGCTAGATGGCCGCCAGCACATCCGCAATACCCAGTCCCCATAGCTCTGTGTGCTTTTATTGTGTATAAAAACCCATTTGATACATATGCAAATTACCTGAGATGAGTCCTGTCCCTGAGATAAGTCAGGGACAGGACTCATCTCAGGTTAATTTGCATATGTATCAAATGGGTTTTTATACACAATAAAAGCACACAGAGCTATGGGGACTGGGTATTGCGGATGTGCTGGCGGCCATCTAGCAACCCATGTCCTCAGCTCTATACACAAAATCCGGGTGACAGGTTCCCTTTAAAGGGGAGCTGTCAGCAGCTCATGAGGACAGCATAGTAGTCCTTTAAAACTGACAGCCTACCCTTAGGTCATCAATGATCGATTATGGGGGTCCAGCTCTTGGCACCACTACTGATCCACACTGAGGATGGGGATCATGTAATCGGGCTGGTTCTTGCACTTTATGATGACTGCCTGGTATCTGTGATTAAAGGGGTTGTCTTACCTCAGACACTGGGGGCATATCGCTAGGATAAAAGCCCCCAATTTCTGATATCTTTAAAACGGAGCTGGCAAAGTGAAGGAGGCTGCACTGCGCATGCACGGCCGCCCTCCATTCATTCTTGGGAGCGCCTTTAGTTTTGGCAGTCCCATTGAAACTAATGGAGAGCGCACTGCGCAAGCGCAGCCACCACTCCATTTGCTTCTATGGGGTTTACAGAAATAGCTGAGCCAGTGCTCGGCTATTTTTGGCAGTCCCATAGAAGTGAATGGGACCCACACCTATCAGATAATGGGTTCATATCCTAGCAGTATGTCCCCAGTGTCTGAGGTGATACAACGCCTTTAATGTCTGGTGAATGTGCCGTCATATACACTGTGCATGCAATGTGAACCGAGCCGTGGCAAGACTTTACTGTCAGGGCGCTGGTCACATGACACAGCTGAGGATCAGAAGAGAGGTTATAACTCACAAATACAGTCTGGTAAGAAAATTACCTTCGTTACAGATTACATCATTTACATTTCTAGCAGGTCAGAGAATAAAACATTTTGTGGGTGGTGGGGGGGGGTGCTACTTTAATATGGGAAAGCGGACAACCCCTTTAAGCTGCGATACACATTAGATCAATGTCAGGCTAAACCCACCGATTTGGTAGTTAGTGTAGCTATGGCTAGTGAGACCCAGTCAGTCTACTAGTTCTTATTAGGGAGTATTGTTTTGCTTCCCCCTATTCAGCGCTGGGCCAGGTTCCCTTTCCACCAGTTTTGATAAATCTCCCCATAGTCTTCTGACGCCCAGATTGTCGTGTGTGACGTGATTGCATGGAGGTGACGTTTTCTTCTCTTTAGGAAAACCCCCGTCCTTAATGACGCTGAGTCACTGCAGATTAGAAGGCTGTCACTGGAGACTTTGGACTGCCCTGTCCCCACACCATGCAGTGCCATCTGGCGGAGATCAGCAGAGTGATTGATATACAGCTTTATGGGGAAAGACTCAGTACAACCTCATTTAGCCATTTAAATCTCTTCTTCATGTGCCCACTTGCGTGCCTGCTATTCATACAGCTGATCGGTGGGGCTGTCAGGTGTCGGACCCCTGCCGACCTGATAATGATGACCTATCCTAAGGATAGGTCGTCAATATAGAAAGCCCGGACAACCCCTTTAATATGCATAAGGGAAACTACACTTCTTGGTAATTCTTGATTCGCTAAAGGTTTTCTGGCACGTGAATACCTAATATATTCTCCGAGGAGCCATGTAACTCTGACCTTTGATATATCTTCACTAAAAATATATATATATTGGCCATAGAGTATCAAAACCTGACACTTGCACCACTTAGGAACGCTGATATATACATCTACTCCCTGTTTTTTATGGGGACGAGCTCTGTTTGATCCGGCACATAACTGACACGAACAGACCCATTGACTATAATGGAGTCCATTCGGGGGCCCACCTTTTTGGTGGAATCTGCAATGGAAGCCCTGATTAGAGCCTCCCTAATGGGGTTGCCTTTCAGATGCGGCTTACACACTACAATCATTGTGGTTGGCAGACAGATATTCCGGCAGAGAAGACACCAGTTTAGATTGGTATTGGTCTGGTCAGATATCTGGGTGTAAAGGGTCAATAGCTTTATTTAGTGAAGCCGGACATACACTGGAGATTTTGAACGGCTGAAAAGGCCAGCTTGGACCATATTCTGCTGGCTGTCCACTCTTTTTCTGACCTGAACAAACGTGACCGATCCCATTGGGGGCTGTATTTGAAAAGTCATTCAGGCCGACAGATCTGCATCCCACCAGTGACAGCTCGGTCCAGGCCACAGATTGCAGTCGAAATAAATCACTGATTTGACATTTTAACTTGCGGCATGGCCGTCCATGATGACAGTATTCACAAACCAACCAGCCATAAATGGCAGGACAGAGAGATGAGAAAAAGAGCAAACAGCAGGTGGCGCTATACAGATAGATTTCAGTGGCTATGCAAAATTTCTAATTCCACGCAATAGCAAAAGTTTTCAGATCTAGGTGCTGGTTTGAAAACCGTAGAATGTTTTTTTTTTTCATGTGACAACCCCTTTAAGTGAATTGTATTGAGTGAGTTATGTAAAGAAGAGCTAGTTATTGTCTTAGATTTGTGTAGAGCTAATGTAGATACGCGAGCCGATGCTTCTCAATTTGTGCATAAACGACATTATTTTCCCTCATAGAGCCCATGGGGTTTACCTGCAGAACCTGCGACCCAGTGCTCACTGGCAGATGTCATGAGTGAGGAGCTTGCCAGAGAGCTGCAGCTGGAAGAACAGAGCCACGTGTCCCAACCAGAAATAATGTAAGTCCAGCCTTGAGAGTGCCTACAAGTCAGACACAACCCAGACATACCCATCATATCACCCAGACGTGCCCATCATATCACCCAGACGTGCCCATCATATCACCCAGACGTGCCCATCATATCACCCAGACGTGCCCATCATATCACCCAGACGTGCCCATCATATCACCCAGACGTGCCCATCATATCACCCAGACGTGCCCATCATATCACCCAGACGTGCCCATCATATCACCCAGACGTGCCCATCATATCACCCAGACGTGCCCATCATATCACCCAGACGTGCCCATCATATCACCCAGACGTGCCCCCTGATGTTAGCATGAACTGCTCCGATGCTCAAGTCAGGGGGGGGCTGCCTGGGTGATAATGGGGATATGTCCGGGTTCAGCTCTGTACCCGGACAACCCCTTTAAGGGCCCCGTTTACTAGGGGTCCATTATTGTCAGAGCTTGGGCCCATTGGAGGATGTTCTGGTGGGCCAGTCCGACCCTGGTTGGGGCTGGGACTAAATTGAATCCTCTTGGTTATATTGTTGAACTGATGGGTGCTAATGGCTGCCTGCGCTTTATCCCCCTGTAGCTGTGATGACGGGGCTTTCATAACTGCCGAGAACGTTGATACCTCCAGTGATGAAGTATTGGCTCAGATGCTGCAGATGCAGTTTGACAAGGAATACGACGCCCAACTGAGCAGAGAGGAGAAGAAATTTAACGGTGACAGTAAAGGTGAGGAGACGCGGGCAGCTGTGCCAGCAGAGATAGATAAACGGCCCAGGCGGCTATTACAATGACTGGACTCTTTCTCGCCCTAGTTTCAATCTCTTTTGAAAACTACCGAAAGGTGCACCCTTGTGAAGACAGTGAGAGTTCAGAAGACGAAGTGGATTGGCAGGACACCCGCCATGACCCCTACAAAGCTGGTAAGAGGTGATATTCTTCTGGCCCACCTTGAAGAATAACTGCAGGCAATGCGGGAGACTTTTTAAGACCAGCATACCCATACGCCAGTCTTGATCTCCCTACGCTGGGGTGAGGTGTACCTAATTTATAGAGAGGAAGAGGCCTCTTAATAAACTAGGCGCATCTCTGCCCTGTCGTGTGCCAGACACGGAAGTCTACGCCAGCCAGGGGCCGGTGCAGACTTCAGCTATAACTTACGGCATAGTAAATCCGGTGGGCCGAGTGATGCCCCACCCCCTTTTTTTTGCCACTTCAGAAAAGTGCCAAGAAGCCTAAAAAGTCACAAATTTTGGCACACATATGGCGAGCATTATAATGTGCGACTTTTATACATCACAATAGGGGCTTAAAGGGCTTAGTCAATGTCCCTGAATTGAAATAATTTTCTTTTTTTTCTTTTGTGATACACCTTATGCTGTGTGCCAGGCAAGAACTATAAAAATTCAGCTTTTTCTACGTTTAGGATGTCTTATGTGTATGGGCTTCCTGACTACCAACAGCAAATATCGTGGTAAAAAGGGATTAAACATGTTGCATTTCAACATCCCCGATTCTTTGGCGCCAGAGCGATACTGCTGGCAGAGGTTTATTCTCTGCTCCCTATTGTAATAAACGTGTACGATTAGTCAGTCTTGCATATATAGGGTGGAATCGGGAGAAACGCTGGTCCAACAACTTGTGTATGACCAGGTTTAAGGCCCCTTTACATGGGCCAGTTATCAGGAAAGCACACTTGTTGGTCAGCATTAGGCCTTTTGCACACGAACGTGTGCGCCCCGTGGCCGCATTGTGCACCGCATTTACGGATCTGCAATACACAGGCACCGTTCCGCGTGCATTCCGTATCACGGATGCGGACCCATTCACTTCAATGGGTCCGCAAATCCGGAGAGGCTGAACGGAGCCCTACGGAGTGCAAGTGAATGGGTCCGCGATCCACTGCGGCTGACCCACGGTGGGTGTTCGGCCACGGGGCACACACGTTCGTGTGCAAGAGGCCTTAATGTGTCGGCAATCACCTTACAAACACTTGGTTGATCCAATTGCTTGTGCCTCATCTCATTGTCAGCAGCACATTGCCCTGTGCAGCCAACTCTTCATTCTTATGGGAACGAACAAACACAGTTGCGATCATTCATCCCCATACAGTGAGGATGATCTGCTGCATGTATATGCAGCTAACCAGTGGGCACTGATTGGGAATGGACGTTCATTACCGATCGTTGTCCACTCTATCATCCTAGATAAACAGGGATTTGCAGCCAAAAAACTATTTGTTCTTATGGGGACAAACAAACACAATGGTGATCATTCATCCCAATACATTGGGGATAATCTGCTGATCATTGACCACTCTATCAACCGGTGTAAAAGGGCTCTGCTCCTAACATCACTTTCGGGGGGAAAAAGTGAGACAAACCTTTTACTGGCCAATTCATTTTGTCTGTAGATAAGCCCACCACCACACCAAAGAAAGGGTTCATAGGAAAAGGCAAGGACATAACAACAAAACATGATGAAGTGGTTTGTGGGAGGAAGAACACTGCTCGCATGGAAAATGTAAGTATTTGTCTCGTAGTGTTCATAGACATATAGCTGGTGATTACATAGAATACTTATTTTATCATTTTTATACTACGACTAGTTTTCTAAAAAACTCGCCTCTAAGCTTGACATATCCAGCGTCGTTTGTTCTGCACTGGGCGAGGGCAGCAAGTATGAGAAGACATGATTTGTATATTGCAATTCTAGTATCAACTTTGAGACTTTTAAAGAAGAACTCCGGCCCCAAAAATTCTATATAGTGCAGCATGGGCTGTTATTAAGCCTTTAAAGACTGGGCCAATTTTCATTTTTACAGTTTTGATTTTTCCTCCCCACATTCCAATAGCCATAACTTTTTTTTATTTTTCTGTTCACATAGCCATATGAGAGCTTATTTTTTTTTTGCGGGACAAAATGCATTTTTTTTTTTATGACCCCATTTAATTTACCATGTTTTATATTGGAAAACAGGAAAAATTATTATTTGTGGAGTAAAATTGAAAAACAAAACACAATTCCGCCAAGGTTTTGACCTCACTGTGTTCACTGTTAAAAATGACATGAGGTGCCTATTCTGCTGCTCAATATTGTATAGTTTTTATTGTTTTATTACTTAAAAAAAAAAAAAAAAACATTTTCTTTGCGTCACTATTTTCTGACAGCCATACCATTTTAATATTTCGGTCTACATAGCTGCATGAGGGCTTGTTTTTTGCTGTAGTTTTTATTGGTACCATTTTTGTAGTATGTACGCCTTTTTGGGGGGACAAGTGGACAAAAAAAAATTGCCAATCGTAAGTTTTAATTTATTTGTTGTCGTACCCCCCCCCCCCCCCGTTATGGCATTCACCGCACAGGAAAATTTTAAAGATATTTTAGTAGTTCAGACATTTTCAAAATTGGCGATACCTTTTATATGTTTATTTTTTTATTGTTTATATATTTTTATATGGAAAATTGGGAAAGGGAGGTGATTTAAACTTTTAATATTTTTAGTTTTGGTTTATAATTTTTCTTTTCCTTCTTAGTTAAAGGGGTATTCCGGTAGGTAAAAGTTATTTCCCTATCCACAAGATAGGGTATAACTATCAGATCGGTGGGTGTCCTACTGCTGGAACCCTCATCAATCACGTGAATGGGGGGGGGCCCATACCCCCTGCTGCGGGGTTAAATGATGGGGTTCGGCGTGATCGCCATTCCCCAGCATTGCGGCTGGATGCCTGCTGTATTATACAGCTGCCACCCACCACGTATGTAGCCGGCTCACCGCAGCAGCCTACTCCATACAATTGCGGGCTCGTAATAGAGAACAGAGTTTGGTGGGAAGGAGTCTGAGAGCTGCTTGGTGGGGTTTGAAACGGGATGATTAGTGTTGAGCGAACTTGTGTTTTAAGTTCGGCATCTAAAGTTCGGGTTATCGAAGAATCGCGTTATGGTTTCCGCTACCACGGACCATAACGGAATTTAGAATCCATAACCTGATTCTTCGATAACCTGAACTTTAGACGCCGAACTTAAAACACAGGTTTGCTCAACACTAGTGATGATGTAATCCTGTAGTTCACAGGAAGTCAGCCACACAGGAGAGATGGACCACCTGTTTCACGTGACCAGATACCTATAATTAAAGCATTGAATGTATGGATGCAACTGAGCTAGGATGAAACAAAAACACTGCTAGAATATTCCTAGTGAAGGTAGCATTATGTATTCAAAAAAGACATTGCCGGAGTGCTTCTTTAACTTAAAATCTGTCTTTTCTAGTTTACTCCAGAGTTTCAGGTCGGAGATGGAATTGGAATGGACTTAAAACTGTCCAACCAAGTTTTTAATGTGTTGAAGCAGCACTCGATTTCTGAACAGCGTAAGAGTGCCAGACTGCATGACAAGAAGGAAGTCTCCACTGCTGTAAGTAGGCCTGTCTATTTCCTATCACTGGCGTCTACTTTCCATGGCTGCTTTACTGCATTTACCTTCTGTTTTATGCTACAGGAGAAAGTAGTGGACCCAAAGACCAGACTGCTCTTATATAAGATGGTGAATGCTGGGATTCTGGATACTATCAACGGCTGTGTGAGCACTGGGAAAGAGTCTGTTGTTTTTCATGCAAATGGGGGAAGGTAAGTTGCCATGATTCTGAGTAGCTTCTTTAACTCCTTCCCCTTGCATGCATTTTGGGCATTAGTGGCCGTGTTTTTTTTTTTTTTTTTTTTGATGGTTACCTTCCAAGAGCTATAACTTTTTTTATTTTTCTGATGTTGCAGCTGTATGAGGGCTTGTTTTGTTTGTGGGACAAGTCTACTTTTTAATGGCACCATTTTGGTGAAAACATACTTGGAAAGGGGGGGGGGGTTTGGAGAAAACTGCTAATTTGCAGAGGGGATTTTATTTTAGTAAATATTTTCATTGAAAAGTTTATTTTTTCAATGGAAAAAGTGTATTTTTCAATTTGGAAATGTTTTATTTAGGCCTCCTGCACACGACCGTTGTGTGCACCCGTGGCCGTTGTGCCGTTTTTCGCGGACCCATTGACTTTCAATGGGTCCGTGGAAAAAACTGAAAATGCACCGTTTTGCAGCCGCATCCGTGATCCGTGTTTCCTGGCCATGAAAAAAATATGACCTGTCCTATTTTTTTTCACGGCCAACCGTTCACGGACCCATTCAAGTCAATGGGTCCGTGAAAGAACACGGATGCACACAAGATTGGCATCCGTGTCCGTGATCCGTGGCCGTAGGTTACTTTTTATACAGACGGATCCGAAGATCCGTCTGCATAAAAGCTTTTTCATAGCTGAGTTTTCACTTCGTGAAAACTCAGAACCGACAGTATATTCTAACACAGAGGCGTCCCCATGGTGATGGGGACGCTTCAGGTTAGAATATACTAAAAGAACTGTGTACATTACTGCCCCCTGCTGCCCCCCTGTAGTTAACACATTAGTGGCCAGTGGGCCCCCCCCCTGTAGTTAACACATTGCTACTGGTAAGTGACATGACCTGTCACTTACCAGTAGGAGGAGCTCCCGGCCGGACCTGTCACTTACCAGTAGGAGGAGCTCCCGGCCAGACGCAGAGATCGCAGCTCGCAGGTAAGTATAATGGTTCTACAAATTGCTAAGTAACCATGGCAACCGGGACAGCAGTAGCGTCCTGGTTGCCATGGTTACCGATCGGAGCCCCAGCGATTAAACTGGGACTCCGATCGGTACACTCCGCTGCCACCAATGATGGGGGGGAGATTTTAATTAGGAGGGGGAGGGAGGGGAGAGGGCCCACTGGCCACCAACGAGTTAACTACAGGGGAGGGAGGATGGCCCACTGGCCACCAATGTGTTAACTACAGGGGGGGGGGGGGGGGCGGGGGGGGGGTCTGCCCCCTGCTGCCTGGCAGCACCTGCCAGGCAGCAGGGGGCAGTCATGTACACAGTTCTTTTAGTATATTCTAACCTGAAGCGTCCCCATCACCATGGGAACGCCTCTGTGTTAGAATATACTGTCGGATTTGAGTTTCACGATGTAACTCAAATCCGACGGTATATTCTAACATAGAGGCGTTCCCATGGTGATGGGGACGCTTCAAGTTAAAATATACCATCGGATTGGAGAAAACTCTGATCCGATGGTATATTAACTCCTGACTTCACATTGAAAGTCAATGGGGGACGGATCCGTTTGAAATTGCACCATATTGTGTCAACGTCAAACGGATCCGTCCCCATTGACTTGCATTGTAATTCAGGACGGATCTGTTTGGCTCCGCACGGCCAGGCGGACACCAAAACTACTTTTTTTTTCATGTCCGTGGATCCTCCAAAAATCAAGGAAGACCCACGGACGAAAAAACGGTCACGGATCACGGAAAAACGGGACCCCGTTTTGCGGACCGTGAAAATATACTGTTGTGTGCAATAAGCCTTAATAAAACCTTTTTTTTTTACTTTTAGAACTATTCATTAATCCCATAAGGGGACTTTAGTAGGCAATCTTTTGATCAGTCCCATAATACATTGCATTGCTTATGCAATGTATTATTCTGTCATTGCCATATTGACATCCACCAGCAGGCTGCGCCAGAGAGTCAGGGCTGGGGGCCTTCATTGCCTTAAAGTGAACCTGTCATCAACTTTATGCTGACTGTACTGAGGGCAGTATAACATAGGGACAGAAATGCTGATGTCAGCGCTGTGTCACTCATGAGCTAAAAGTAAGTGGTTGCTGAGAACCAGCATCATAATCATTGCAGCCCAGGCCTTGAGAAGAGTCCAGTCTACCTGAGAAGAGTCCTGGTTATTCATAATGTCCTGCTCTCCCCGTCCATCTGCTGATGATTGGCAGTTCTCTCCTAGAGAGAAAAGGAGAAAACTAGGTAGAAGCCGGTCAGTCATCAGCAGGTGGGCAGGAGAGCAGGAATTCAGGACTAACCAGGACTCTTCTCAGGTGGCCGGGACTCTTTTCAAGGCCTGGGCTGCCATGATTATGATGCTGGTTCTCAGCAACCACTTACTTTTAGCTGATGAGTGACACACCGCTGAAATCAGCATTTCTGTCACTACTTTAGTACTACAGTACAGGCAGCATAAAGTGGATGACAGGTTCCCTTTAAGCTGCTATGTTAATACATCAGCACCCCGCGATCTTTTTTGTGGGAGATAGGGATTGTGCTCCTTCTGTAACCATATAGATGCCACTGCTGGTATTGACCGCATCATCTAAGGGGTTAAAAGACCCGGATTGGCGCTTCTGCCAGTCTGTTAGAGCAGGGCCCGGCTCGGCGCTTCTGCCAGTCTGTTAGAGCAGGGCCCGGCTCTCATGAACCATCCGTGCAGTCGTAGAAAGCTGGTGGTCTAGGAATAAAGCCCACAAATGACCGGTGGTCAGGGGTTATCTATGTATGGTTACATAGATCTTTGCATTAAATAGCAGGATTACAATGACAGATTAAACCGATATTATATAGCTGGAGGCAGATAACACAGAATCACACCATTTACTATAGGTGATGGTCACAGGTCGCCCCCTTGCTGAATAATGACCAACACAGGTCTCAGAGCATGCTAACAAAACTGTCCCATAGAAGTCAATGAGTCATCTCCAGACTACAGATTCCTATGGTCCATGTGGTAAAGCATATCTCTGAACGCTGTTAACAGCAGCTCAGGCAAGATGGCTGCCCCATAATCATGTACAGAAAATACAAAATTCTACAGTAGAAAAATTAAAATAGATTACAGAACTGTCAGTATCTGGTTTTAATTAGCAAAAAATATAGGCGAGCCATTCCCTTTTCTTACAGACGTGTTCATATCTTGGTGTTGTAGTAAGGGCTGATGAAATGGGCTGAAGTTGCTTTATATTTAATGTTCTAATCCTAGACCAAGGATCAGCAACATTTGGCCCTCCATCTGCTGTAAACCTACAACTCCCAGCATGCACACTGTGCTCAGATGTTCTTGTAACTCCCATAGAAGTGAATGGAGCATTCTGGGAGTTGTAGTTACAGAAAAGCTGGAGTGCTGGAGGTTGCTGATCCCTGGCCTACAGGGAAGTGTCTGATAACTGCTGATTACTTTAGTTTTTATAGGTGAGTGAGACTAGCTAGGCATTTTATGCGAGTATACCCTTGAACCTAAGATAGGGTTGTTGTCATCTAATGATAGATTTGTAATGTGTCTTTTTATTTTCCTATTTAGTATGGAAGATCATGAAGTGCCTTCTGAATGTGCCCTCAAGGTATTCAAGACCACCCTAAATGAGTTCAAGAATCGGGACAAATACATCAAGGATGACTATAGATTCAAGGATCGCTTCAGCAAGCTCAATCCACGTAAAATTATTCGCATGTGGGCAGAAAAGGAAAAGCATAACCTGAAGAGGTAAGACCGTTTATAAAACTGCAACCTGGTGACCTGTGGAAAAAAAGTGCCGTGGGCAGCAACTTGCTATGTTTGAACATGCATAGAGATGGTTGTCAGTCCCAGAGGAGGACAACCCTCTGGACTTACAAGCATAGAGAGCAGGGATTTCAATGAATTAATGACTACTTATACTGAATCTCTTCCAAAAAGTTATGTAATGTTAAAGGGTTTGTGCAGTACTACAGTATTGATGACCTGTCCGTAGGATAGGTCATCAATATCAGATTGGTTGGATTCTGACTCCTGGCATCCCCGCAGATCACCTGTTCAAAGAGGTAGCGGCGCTCGTACAAGCGCTCCCTCCTCTGGAGACGCACAAGTAAAGCCTCATTCACACACCAATGTCCGTGCTCAAATCCGTGAGAAGGTAGTCGGTGATGCATCCGTAAAGCTGTCCGTGAAGGATCCATGTTGGGTCTTTTTTTTGCTGTCTGTGTGCCATCCGTGTTTCACTGAACAGCTGAAAAATAACTTTCAAAGCATCTCTTCTTAATGATCCATGCAACACGGATGGCATCCGTGTTGCATCCATGGTTTTCACAGATCCATGGACGTGATGGATCCGTGAACACGGGCAAAATAGAGTATGCATCCGTGCTAAAAACACGGACCCACGGACTGTGCTAAAACACTGTCTGATTACACACATTAAAATAAATGGGGACGTGTGCTGCCCTGAGAGAACACGTACTGCCCTGAGAGAACACTTAATTTTAAAGATAGCACGGTCAGACCCCCGCTGATCTGATTAGGTCATCAATATTATGTGTATATGTATGTATGTGTGTATATATAGATATATATATTAAACATTTTCTATTTACACAGAATGGAAAAGGCTGGTATTCCGTGTCCAGCAGTTGTCATGTTAAAGAAGCATATTCTGGTCATGTCCTTCATTGGGAAGGATCAGATTCCCGCTCCCACACTAAAAGAAGCCAAACTGAGCCTGGAGGACTCCAAAGCTGCCTATTACCAGGTTCTCACTGTAAGTAACTAGTTTGTATCTGTTATGTCAGACTTTTGTTCTACATAATAAAATGTACATTATAACCCGCTGGATGATTACTGCAGCCTAGACAAAATTCCGCTTCGGAAGTGCAGTGAAAAAAAAATCACAAGGTATAGAAAAAAAATCTATAAAGATTAAATGGTATAAGGGTAAGTTGTGGAGGCCCCAAGGGAGTTTGTCAGGTTTTAACATTTGCATTAAAATGAATGAAATCTTCTGCAAAATAAGTCCATGCAGATTGTTCACGTTTCGCGGTACGGGTGCTCTTTTCTAATTTTCCCTTGGCCTAGTTAATCTGTCAGCGGAACTATTTTAGCCTGTCATAAAACTTAGATTATGTACAGTCTCCGCGCCTTAATTATTTCCTTCTTCTTTTCAAGATGATGAAACAACTCTATGACAAGTGCAACCTTGTACATGCCGATCTGAGTGAATATAACATGTTATGGCATGAGGGGAAGGTAACTATACTGTGGCTTCATTTTTTAGAAATAGGTATTTATGTTTAGCCTTCACGTGTCGGGTTGTTTTATGTGGTTTCAGCTCCTTTTGTGATGCCCCAGTGATCGGGCAATGATTACTAATTTAAATGCGTTACTAGTACCATTATATGAATGACTGGCATAGCCTAGGTACATCATGATTTACAAACATGCATCTATTTATAAGGGCGCTTATTGCATGCGTGTGGC
Organism: Bufo bufo; assembly: GCF_905171765.1. Lineage (NCBI taxonomy): Eukaryota > Metazoa > Chordata > Amphibia > Anura > Bufonidae > Bufo > Bufo bufo. Next base: position 158,127,760 of record NC_053393.1, on the reverse strand, counting down.
CGAGCAACAGCACAGGGGTCACAGCTGAAGGCAGGACACATCCGTACTTGCTTTGGCCTCCTGAGTAATCGCGGTCTAGTTGCCACGGCTCGGCCACATGTGTAATAGCGTCCTTCGTGCTAAAACGTAATACAAAACTCCTTTCTTGGCAGGTGTGGCTGATTGATGTGAGTCAGTCCGTGGAACCCACTCACCCCCATGGGCTGGAGTTTCTGTACAGAGACTGTAGGAATGTTTCCCAGGTAAGGAAGGGCTGAAATGGAACAGTTATTGATTTGGGTAAGAAATGCACTGTAATTCATAGGGGGTTTCCAGAAGTTTACTATGGATGTCTTATCCTTAGAATAGGTCATCAATAGTGATGAGCGAATCAATTCTAAAGTCAATCCCAGATTTTTCAAAACGTTTGGATTCTAATGAACCAGAATTTTTTGTGATTTGATGTGGGAGGAGAGCGAGCACTTGTCATTAGGATCAACCGAACAGGTCCAGAATCCCATTTTAAGACATTTGTTGATGGTTATCAATATCATCAGATCGCGCAGGGTCCAACTTCCACCCTCAATTATCAGGTCTCACCTGTCTCTAGAACAGACGTTTTTCGCATTGCCGTAAAAATGCATTTTAGTGTCTGTTTTGGGATTGCATTGGGCCCATACTGAACCTTTTTTCCTCCGATTTCATATGAAAGCAAATCGTTTTTTTGGTTTTTTTCCTCATGGATTCCTAATGAATCTCACCCCAGTGAACCTGACTCATGTCAGCTATGTTCAGTATTGCAGTGTATGTGCACCTTATGAGTATTGTCAGTGCAGTGTATGATGTATCTGTGGTGTATAGTGCAGTCAGGGCAGATCTATGTAGGTAACCTTAAAGGGGTTGTCCAGGTTCAGAGCTGAACCTGGACATATCCCCATTTTCACCCAGGCAGCCCCCCCTGACTTGAGCATCGGAGCATTTTCTGGAGTTCCGGTGACGAACTGGGCTCTCCATGGGGGCTGCCAGGCAGAGGCTTCCACCCAGCAGTGAGCCCAGTGACGTCACCGGCACTGATGGGCGGGCTTTAGTAGCGCTGCCCTAGCCTGTAAAACGGCTAGGGCAGCGCTAAAGCCCGCCCATCAGAGCCGGTGAAGTCACCGAACACACTGCTGGGCAGAAGGCTCCGCCCGGCTATGTGTTATAGTAAATAAAAAAGACAGCGCAGGGCAGGGGAGAGCATTGGAGCATTTCATCAGGGGGGGCTGCCTGGGTGAAATTATGGGTATGTCCGGGTTCAGCTCTGAACCCAGACAACCCCTTTAATAATTCACATTGAAGATGTCCCCTTCACATCCACAGCTCTGCACTGTAATGACCTTTTTTTTTCTCTTAAATAGTTCTTCCAGAAATGTGGTGTTTCGGAGACACCCAGTGAACGTGATCTTTTTAATATGGTGTCTGGGCTAGATATTGCATCTGACAATCAAGCGGACTTTATGGCAGAGGTAACTAATTTAACAATTAAAGGTGTTCTTCACTTTCATTTAACTGATGATCTATCCTCTAGATAGATCATCAGCTTCTGATCGGCGGGGGTCCGACGCCCGGGACCCCCGAAGATCAGCTGTTTGAGAAGGCAGCGGCGCTCCAGCAGCGCCGCGGCCTTCTCACTGTTTACCGCCGGGCCGCCGGCCCACTGACGTCATGACTAGTATCAACTAGCGTGGGCGGGGCTAAGCTCCATTCAAGTGAACAGAGTTTAGCCGCGCCCACGCTAGTTGATACTAGTCATGACGTACAGGGAAAATTCTCTACGGGCAGATGTCCACGGGCCCACCCGAGCCCTCCTCGTGACCGCAAGCTGGATACATAATGATCTCATGCTCTCAGTAGTAATTAATTCTAGGAGCATCAGGTACCTGTGCTCATGACTGGCAGCCACAGGGGCCCTTCTGCATTCAGCTGTGTCAGTCATCAGGACTGGGATACAGTTGAACCTTGCAGCGAGGGCGGCAGTATTTTGTGCTGCACTGTGTGGTATTGCTGGTCCCATCTACTTTTGGTGCCCCGCCTTCTGTAAGATTGACCCCCCCGCCCCTATACCATGGGGCCTTTTTTTTTATTTCATATCGTGCTGCATGAGATGGAGGTATAAGTAGGAGGATCTCCCATGTTAAAAAAAACACTACACTGCTCTGCATATTTTTTCCTTGTTTTCCTCAGACTAGTGTAATCTTAGGCTACTTTCACACTTGCGTTCAGAGCGGGTCCGTCTGGTATCTGCACAGACGGATCCGCTCCTATAATGCAAACGCTTAGATCCGTTCAGAACGGATCAGTTTGCATTACCATGAACAAAAAAAAAAAATAAAATACATTGAAAGTCAATGGGGGACGGATCCGTTTGAAAATTGAGCCATATTGTGTCAACTTCAAACGGATCCGTCCCCATTGACTTACATTGTAAGTCTGGACGCATCCGTTTGCCTCCGCACGGCCAGGCGGACACCCGAACGCTGCAAGCTGCGTTCAGGTGTCCGCCTGCTGAGCGGAGGACAAACGGAGCCAGACTGATGCATTCTGAGCGGATCCGCATCCACTCAGAATGCATTAGGGCTGGACGGATCCGTTCGGGGCCGCTTGTGAGCCCCTTCAAACGGAACTCACAAGCGGAGCCCCGAACGCTAGTGTGAAAGTAGCCTTAACTGGATGTTTGCCATAGAGCGTAGACTATTACACTCTTCTGTACAGCAAAAAGAACATATACCAGTGTATACAAGCCTGACTGAGGTCTTTCAGCCTCCATTAGGTGAATCGGGGCCTATGGGTACATTATATACCTGTGTCTTTCCTTGCACATTCTCAACATACACTGCAAATGCCGTGTGAATGACCTCTTAGAAAAGAAATAAAAAGTCAGTGTGCAGGATTTCTCTTGCAGTATACGGTCCTATGAAAGCCTTGCTTTTGTCCCTTTAGATTGAAGCCCTGGAGAAAGAAAATGAAGACCATGTCCAGAATCATGGAAAGAAGATTTCAATGTTCCAGGAGGATGATGACGGCCCTCCGCCATTCTTTGATGAATAACCCCCGGTGCTACATTCGCATTACATAAAAGCACAAAAAAAAAATGTTGAAGAAAAATAGCCTGCTGTGTTCCTACAGCATTAATGCAGTGGTTAACATCCCTGCCTAATGCCGGTTGGAATAGCTGAACCAGATCGGCGTGCACCCTAGAGAACACAACTCCCATTATGTTCTTGAACATCAAGTGAGACTGAGATGGCGCCAGCAGCAGAGCGCTGTGTGCGCGTTTCTATGCTCGACTCCTCTACTTGATATTATGGTGCTGTTTCATCTTGAAGTAAAGGGATGAGTAGAGTGCTGTGCATTTAGGGTGGCTCGCGTACCAGTCTTTTTAACTCTTCGTTGACAGCAGATCTCGAGCTTGGCTGACTTTCAGTGAAGCAGTCTTTTAGCTGTGCTCAGATATGGGCCAGGTGTAACATGAAATAGGAACGCATTTAGCTACGTTAACGGCATTGATTTATGAAATGAAACGTGCGCTGTTGTGCAGAGGTGCAGGTAGCATTCTCATTATTACATTGTGCTTAATGACCCTTTCATGTAGCATTCAGTCACTGTGTGGTGTTATTTGTGGATGAGGCCTGTAAGAATATGATGAATAAAAACCTTATCGTCCGATTGTCACTTTTTTTTGTTTTATTACTGTACTGCAGTGTTGTTGCTGGGATCCAGCATTTGACTTTTGGTAATGTATACCTTATTTCCCCCAAAAGTGGGGGGAAAATGGCAGTGCGTCTTATGAATGTAATACTAGTGAGCGCTTCCATTTTGGAAGCGCTCAGTAGTACACAATAATAGGACCAGGGAGCGGCGAATACGTGATTCTTGTGCTGGCTGTACTCGCCGCTCGCTGGTCAACTTCTGCTAGGGCCGTGTTGTGACTTGATGTGGCGCACTATGACCTGATGCAGTGCCACGTCAGATCACTGTGCAGCAAGGCACCAGCAGCAGACGACAAGGGAGCGGTGAGTGGCAGTGCCCTCCAGGGCAGGAGAGGGGAGTTCATTTATTTATTTTAGGTCTCATTGGAGGTCTGATGAAAAATATTATTTTTCTTCTTATTTTCCGCCTCTAAAACCTAGGTGTGGGAAATATTGTAATAATATATTTGGTAATATACACTATAGCTATGATTATGATCACACCATATAAATATAAAGCACTTCAATGAGGAGCTGAATTTGTCATGAAACGTTTTTTCCCCCCTGACATTATTATTATTAATGTTGAGCGAAGTGAAGCATTGAAAGCGGAATTGGGTCCGACTTTTAGGAAAACTTAGATTCTAAACTGAATCTGAAGTGCCTTGCGGTTCGTGGAAACGAATTACTTTTTCTTAAAATGGCGGCTGCACGTGTTAGAAAGTGAAAGTAAGTGTTGAGACAAGCCCGGGAACGCGAGATCACCCATAATGCCGTGCAGCCAGCTATACCTCTGGGGTAGGCAGTGTCACGTAAGTGATGTGGGAGGGAACACCACACCGACAACAGGAGGCAAGGGAATAGGAACTAGGCCTCAAAGCTAGGGAAAGGGAAACTGACACCACCTATAGAAACCCTAATCCTAGCCCTGAGTGCCTGCCTGCCGGAATCCTCTGCCGCAAGTGTGAAAGTACCCTTAACAGAGTGCATCGCTGTGTGTATCCCTGTGAGACTGAGTGCATTCTGGTGCACTCCATTTTGTTGAGTTTTGTCCCCATTGACAATGAATGGGGACAAAACGGAAGCGTTTTCCCCCCGCTATTGAGCTCCTATGACAGATTTCCATAGCGGAAAGGGAAAGCGCAGGTGTGAAAGTAGCCCAAGTCCGGTTGCCTGGGGAAGCAGAAATATCGGTCAGTCCATCAAATTAGTGATCCCTGAAGAAATGACAGTTTGTTTTTCTCCATGCATGTTAAAAAGGGTCGCTATGTTTTCCCTCCCACCGGTGAAGTCAGAGGAGGACAGGGAATATGGTAATGACAGTTTTCACGACCACTTGTTGGAAACCAAGTCTGCAAAATACTAATCCCCTAGAGAGGGGAGAGAGGGAATAAAACGTAACATTTAATTGGTACTCGTTAGAATAAATGGCACAAAAAGAAAATATTCAAAAAACATACAGATAAGACAAGCCCGTGTGGCCCTAGACAAAAGCAAGGTGTTGCCAGTATAAAAAAGGAACGCTCTCACCCAAGACGAATGCGATGGATAGGGCTCAGCAGGAGGGTGCCAGATCGGGATCCCAGGGGAGGCGTCTTCCAATTCTTTCTGCTTACAGTTACTGGAAACCAAGCCAGGAAGATGTCAAAGGAGGAGTTGCTGTAGGGGTGGGCAGGGGTCGGGAACGATTTCCCTGATAAGACCCTGTTAGAGGGAAGGGGCTATTACGACCCTGCCTACCTACATGGAGTATTTGCCCCGCAAGGAGCGACCCCGTCCGGATACCTGACCCAAAACCAAGAAATGGAGAAGAACTGTGAAATGTAGTCCAATCATCCTGGGCTGGAAAACCAGAAGTCGGCTGACTCCATGTAACACATACAGCCGTTCTCAGAAACAGTGGTCATACAACTACATATTAGTTCAGTCATTCAAAGGAAAGCAAAATCTTCAAACATTTTTCAGTTTATATAGTAAATGTTTGAGTTTGTAAAGAAGAATACAAACACTGCTATTTTTTTTGAACAGTCTAATATTTACTTTTCTTTTTTTTTTTTTCTTTAGAGGAACAACACAAATTTAATAATTTTTCTTCATGTTTTGATTTGGAATAGAATGTGTAATGTTCCCAATGCATTTGTGTATGGGAATAAAAGCTATTAGAAGGATTTTGAGCTTTAGTCACTTTTAAACACACTGCTATTATTTTGAACACAGCTGTACATGGCCTGAGTCCTCAGGAGGAAGCACGTGGCTCAAATATGGATTTGTCCATGTATTTCTTTGATGTATATTGCAATATGGGGGTCTCATGTGTGACCTCAGCTGGAAAGGACACTAGCCTTCTCCTGACCCCTCTAATGGTTCTGGTCTGTGTCACGCTGGTATCTGACATCTTCCCATTTTATGATGGAGGTCTCTGGTTTCTATGAAGTTGTTATATCTTACTGGTTTTTATTGCTACAATCTCCGTTTTGGAAGAGGTGATGACCCCCTCCAGGAATGTAAAGGGTGGGGTTGCCTACTCCTAACAATAATTTTGATATCTGGATCCATCTATCTCCACAGTCGGTGGTAGCAGAATCCATACCAGAGTTTGTAGATAACCCGAACTTGAAAACACAAGTTTGCTCAACACTAGAGATGAGCGAACTTCTGTTTTAAGTTCGGCATCTAAAGTTCGGCTTCCAGTTAGCAGAGGATCCCGATATGGATTCCGAATTCCGCTGTGGTCCGTGGTAGCGGAATCAATAATGGCCATGATTGATTCCGCTACCATGGACCACAACGGAATTCGGAATCCATATCTGGATCCTCCGCTAACCGGAAGCCGAACTTTAGATGCCGAACTTAAAACAGAAGTTCGCTCATCTCTACTCAACACTAATCGGTTCTGACCCGCACTTGGTCTTGGCTCACAATTACTGATCTGATTTCTAGGCCTGGCTCTGTGAGAGGCATTAGGCCTCGTTCACATTTCCATTTTTTCACTGACGTGCTGTCCACATTTCCTGACCCCGGGTCAGTGAAGAAAAAAAAAAAAAAAACACTGAGACATGCACTACTTTGGTCCGTGATACGGATCAAACGCGCCGATTGTAGTCTATGAAAAAACACGGATGCATCCAAGCTGTGATCACAGATCGTTGCCAGCAAATGCTCTTGAAATTGTGTCCGTGGATTACGGATGACACACGGATCCTTTACAGATCAAACACATTTTTTTCATGGACCTGATGCTATGCCTCAGCCTGGAGACTTCAGGGTACGTCCACACGGGAGAGGTCCATGATGAAGCTGTGGGGACAGGTCTCCACAGACAAGTTGCATGTGTTAATCTCAGGAAAGCGTTCACATTACAATGCGATATCTGCTCTAATAAACATAAAAACACGCATATCACGTGATCTCAGATTTTGCAACATCAAAAAAAAAAAAATATATATTTTAAATCTCAGGATTGCTTTCCTCTTGAACGCACTATACCTACAATATGCACACTATCGCACGGGACCGCAGCACAGAACGCTTGTGCATGACTTGCCCTTACAATCTCGTCTCCTCTACAGTATAGTAGTATACTCTGGTGAGAGGATATGAGATTCCAGAGCGCACGTGACCACACACCACCCCTACGGACAGAAGTGGACTGCCCCACAGGCGAGCGCATGAGCTTTTCTGGGGTCTCGTCAGCGCGGTCACGTGACACAGCAGACGTCGCGGAAGAGGCCGGTCATGTGATGCTCCGGGGGCGTGGCGTGACACTGTCGGTAACACTGGGGTGTCTGCTTCACGGGGTCTCCTGTCATTAGCTGTAGGTTGTGCATGGCGGCGCTGTGATTACCGAGCCCACAGCCGGTACAAGCCATGGAAGGCGACGACTTCTACCTGGAGCTCAGTGACAGGCCGGTCCTGTTTGAGAAAGCCACCAGTGTCAACAGCGTGTTCTTCGATGAGGCCAATAAGCAGGTGAGCCACTGGTGAAGGGGGTTCTAAGCGGGCAACCGCAGTCACTGTCCTAGGCAGCGGCATATGGAGGGCACAGTGATGGGTCTTCACTATGGGGCACACATGATCACTGACATTTCCAAACAAGTAAAAAGTGGAAAACCCAAATGTATAAGCTTTGTATTGTTTGTAGGATTGGTGGGTACGATTATGAACATGCATGGCACACTGACTACTAGATAGACACAATCTCTGGCCTCATTGTAAAGTGATTGAAATCGTGTACCCATACGGTGTATATAGACCGTGCCGCCATACTGTGCAAAAATAACCTACTCCTATAACAGCCAGAGAGCCCTCCCCATGATATAAGAATATCCCTCTGCCAGCAGTGGGACCCCGTAAGGGTGTAGCTACATGGCGACATGTGTCGGAGAAGAGTCATGTGGCCTTTTTGTAATGATAGTCAATGGTGCAGTGCAACAGTCACAAAAAAAATCCCACTAGGATGGATTTTTTGCCACTGTTGTGTCACAGCATGTCACATTGTGACACCCCTATCATTACAATAACTTCCCTGTAGCCGTGCTGCCCATGAGTGTAGCTTTATAATCTGCTCTGGGTCTGGGCAAGAAAGTCGCCACTAGAGGGAGCCATTTGTATTTGGATGTATACTGCCTCTGAGCTGTCAGCCACCCCCTCCCTTTCCTGGCATCTACCAGCGGGCAGGCTGAATTCTATTATAGTATAAAACCGCAGCACCCTTGGCTATGCGATGACATGTCTGTCTGCACTCTTCTCTGGAAGGTATTTGCTGTACGGTCCGGTGGAGCCACTGGAGTTGTGGTGAAGGGGCCGGAGGACAGGAATCCCATCTCCTTCAGGTAACATTGTCCAGAGGTAGACTTTGCCTGCTGGTTCGTTACTAGGTATGTTGGGTTAATGGGGAACACTTCCTGCGGTAGAGTTGAAGGGGTTCTCCTCAACTACAATACTGATGCCTAAGATAGACCTTCATGTATCAGAGTGTTGGGAGTCTGACTTCCAGCACCCCTTATGCAAATCGGAGCGGCTGTGGTGCCTGGTATTGCAGATCAGTCCTATGTAAGGCTAGGCCATCAGTACACGCCTAAGACTACTTTCACACTTGCGGCACAGTGATCCGGCAATCTGCATGCAAACTGACAGCATTTGTAGACGGATCCGCATCCGGGGAAACGGATCCGTTATGTATTTTTTTTTTCACATCTTTACGCATCCGGCATTGTGGCAACTGATCCGGAATTTTGGACGAAGACCATACTGCAGCATGCTGCAGTATTTCTTCTGTCCAAAACACCGTTCAGTGACTGAACTGAAGACATCCTGATGCCTCCTGAACAGACTCTCCATTCAGAATGCATTAGGATAAAACTGATCAGTTCTTTTCCGGTATAGAGCCCCTAGGACGGAACTCAGTCCTGGAAAAAAAAAGTGGGATAGTACCCTAACAAGTTACTTTACCTGACACCCGTATATTCAGCCTATCTGGGGCCCTCTGTTCCTCCCGTGATGTCTCTGTTCAGGTCCCTCATTAGTTTCCTTTCAAGATGGCCACCACATCTCCGATTTTCCCTTGTAGAACGCATTAGGAAAAGCGTAAGGGTACATTGACACGACAGTTGGAAAAATAAATACCGCAAAGCGGTTTATATTTTTACGCCCATTTTTTTTCAATGGTGCTTTTATGAATGAGGCCCATTAAAAACGGTCCCCTTCAATAGTATGGGGCTGTCGGCCACGGCACGTTAAATAAGGAATGTGGGAATAGAACCATAGACTGCGATAGTTCTGAAAACTGCGTCATGTGACCCGTCCCTCTGATGGGCGCAGACTCTTCGTGAGCGCCCTGTGTAGGAAATCTCAGATGGTGGCGGCCATCTTAAAAGGAATTTGATGGGGACCAGAACAGAAGGTTTGTGGGGGGGAATGGAGGGCACCAGTTTCGCTGACTGTACATGTGCCAGGTTTATCAGATTTTACGTTTGGACTTAAGGGTCACTTTAAATGACGGAAAGTTAAATGAAGTGTGCGGGGTGTGACTGTATTACATGAAGACACAAGGATAACGGATTCCTTATACCCGTCCATATAGTAATGTCATTGTAGAGACTGACCGCCCTGTGCGCTAATGAGATTACTGACAAATGTCTGCTCACATGATCACTGGTCCTGGTCTCGCTCAGCCCTAGTGCAGCAGAGTTGTGTTTGTCTAATGTCAATGTACCATCCTCCGCACAACTGCTTTTATGACCCCACTGTGTTTTCTTGATAGGATGGAAGACAAGGGCGAGGTGAAGTGCATCAAATTTTCTCTGGGCAACAAAATTCTAGCTGTACAAAGGACCAATAAGACTGTGGTGAGTATCTGCCATATGCAGCCTGTTTACACCCTAGTGGACCCCTCCAGATTTATCCATGTCCTGTGATGACCATTAATAGCGAAACAATGCGTTTCAGGGTTGCTGAGAATAGGGTTAAGTTCAGGACGGGGTCACCGTTGGCAGGATGAGCACTCTGTGACCAGGTTTAGTAAGTCATATATAGCCCCCCCTGCAGTGTGTATCAGGGTAGTTCCTATCACTTGCCTGGATTTTGTCACCAGTTTCAGCGGACTATCTGGATACCTGGGACTCTCCACCATGACTACAGTAGGTGCCAGGACCGCACTTGTTGCCGGTGCCGCCTCATTATAGTGTGCTATCCCTCTGGTTCATGGATAAGGGGGGTGACACATTTGAAGATAATTAAAGGAGTTTTCCAAGATTTTGATACTGATGACCTATCGTCAGGATAGGTCATCAGTATCTGATCGTTGGGGGTCCGACACCTATGAGCGCCACAGCCTTCTCGCAACTTACCAAGCACAGTGCCGTACACTGTATAGCGGCTGTTCTTGGTATCGCCCCATAGAAGTGTATGCGATACGAAGCACAGCTGCTATACAGTGTACACCGCTCTGCTTGGTGAGCTGAGAGAAGGTTGCGGTGATCACAGGAACGCTGGTGCCTTCTCAAAACAGCTGATCAAAGGGGTTCCTGGGTGTCAGACCCCCACCTATCCTGAATCTTGGAAAACCCCTTTAATGTTTTTTACTATTTTGTGATAAAAAGTTAAGCCAGTTCACCCTAGGGATTGGTGACCTAGATATTACTGGTGAATACAGCACTGGTATTATATATATATAGCGAGACATTTTCTTCCAGTATCTGCTCTCTAGGACTGAGCTATTGTTTTTTTAAAGAGGACCTTTCATCTGGCAAAAAATTGTGAACTAAGTGTCATGACATATAAAGCAGCGCCCAGGGATCTCCCTGCACTTACTATTATCCCTGGGCGCCGCTCCGTTCTCCTGTTATGGCCTCCGGTATGTTAGGCCACTTGGTTATAGTAGGCGGAGTCTGCCCTTGTTCTCCTGGGCGTCTCCTTCTCCCAGGCTGTAGCGCTGGCCAATCGCATCGCAGAGCTCACAGCCCGGGAGTTTTTTTTTTCTCCCAGGCTGTGAGCTCTGCGCTGCGATTGGCCAGCGCTACAGCCTAGGAGAAGGAGACGCCCAGGAGAACAAAGGCAGACTCCGCCTACTATAACAGTCCCCTAAGTCTCCGCCTACTATAACCAAGTGACCGGACATAACGGGAGAACGGAGCGGCGCCCAGGGATAATAGTAAGTGCAGTGAGATCCCTGGGCGCCGCTGTGCAGATCTTGACACTTAGTTCACAATTAACAATTTTTCTCCAATGTACATATAAACTAAAAAAAAAAATGCACATCAAAGGATACATGAATGGGTACATACATTCCCCTTGGACATTTAGATAATTATTAGGACATCTTCATACATCAAATCCAATCCAAATCAGCCAAATGATCCATAAGCCAAGCTATATCGCCTTGGCCCTAATTCTACCCACTTGTCCCAAATTTTGGTAAACTTGGCTAAGCAATGCCTTTTAGTATATACACTTTTTTTCCAGGCGAAGGATCTCGGCCATTCTGTTAAAAAATTCAGCCCTAGATGGGGGCTGGGGTCTAGGACTGAGCTATTGTAATACAATTACTACAGAGTCTGAGTTCAGGCAGTAATCAGTTTTGATTAGGTCAGGTAGTTGTTTGGGTAGCAGTCATTTGCCATACGGGGTACCTTGGATTAGAAAATCTTATCCGCACTGTGGAGGTCTCAGTAGTTTGGTGAATGCCTGGAGCCGCTTTCCCTGAAGGATAGGATACCTTTGTAATGGCTGTACACCTTTTTGGGGCATTTATTTATTGCATTGTACTTATTTTGAGCTAAACATTATTTTTCCCTACGCCTCCACAACGGCAGTAAACATGGAGAGATTATCCCGCCTTCTCAGGGACAGGAAACAGCTTTGTGGATCAGCCCATATAAGGCCCCCTCCCTCTTACCTCTCCAGTTGTTTTCCTGTCCCTCAGAAGGTCAGGACTTGCCGGATCAGTCACGCGCCCAGCCTTTTCGGTTTGTTATCCCGGCTCTGGCCGGAGGGCTGAGGCAGGGGATAGGGTCGCGGAACTCTGCAAGAAGTTCCTCCTTCCCTGTGGTTTAAGCCCAGCGTTGCTGGCCACCCCGGGCTTTGGACCCGCGTCCAGTGCGGACCGGCCCTGTTTCTGCGAGCCGGGGGAGCGTTCCTGGGCCTGGGAGCGCTCCCCACACATTTCCCCTATGCGCGCGCGCCGGCAGTTGAATTCTATGTGACGTCGGAGGCCGGCGCGTGACGCGGGGGGGGCGGAGCATAATGTCGTCATCAGTGGGAACCAGGAAGTAAAGGAGCGCGGCTGCCGGCGTTCCAGGCAGCTCCTGCGCTCTTCTCCCGAGAATGTCCCAGCAAGCTGACGATTCGCCCAGGCGGCCCACAGATTCCTCCAGGCCCTCTAGCCCGGTAAGCCTCCTCCCATTACTAAATAACAGGGTGCCTTATCCTGTATGGGGGTCTCCTTGGTGGTGGTTCTTTACCCTTCTCTTTAGAGACTAAGGATAAAACTTTCCTCTCCAATTTTGTGTCTCTCAGGGTAAAGAATCCTCAAAAAAGGATCCACCCTTGAAGAAAAAATGCGTAATGTGCAAGAAATCGCTATCTGGTACATACAAGAAATCTATGTGCCAAAAGTGTTGTGACAAGGTTGTGTCAGAGGAGACCCCATCTTTAATTGAAAGTCTGAAAACCATAATCAGAGAAGAAGTGGGTGCAGCTGTAGAAGCTAAGTTATCTACATTGTCTCCCAGACCATCTACCTCAGGAGCCATAGTCTCTAATGTGCAGGACTCTGACCTGGATGAAGGTGAAATTTCCTCTGGGTCTGACTCGGATATTTCAGATCAAGCAGGCGGTAAACCTCTCTGTTCAGTTGAGGAGACGAATTCCCTACTGAAAACCATTAGGGCTACAATAAGCCTGGAAGAGCCCAGAGAACCCCTTTCAGTACAGGACCAATTGTTTGCTGGATTAGGGGACAAGAAAAAACGAGTCTTTCCCGTCCACCCTAACATCCGGGCTTTAATACACTCAGAATGGAGAGACCCTGAGAAAAAACAATCCGCCTCTAAGTGGTTAAAGAGAAAATACCCTTTCGCGGAAGAAGATTCTGTGGCCTGGGATAAGACCCCTAAAGTAGATGCCCCAGTAGCAGGAATCTCCAAAAAAACTGCCCTTCCATTTGAAGACCTCGGCCTTCTGAAAGATCCGATGGACAAAAGATGTGAAAACCTCCTTAAAAAGATGTGGGAATCCTCTACGGCCACTCTAAGACCAGGGATATCTGCAACTTATACGGCGAGAACCCTGGGCCTTTGGTTGGGACAGTTGGAGGAACATCTAGAGTCAGGCACTCCACGAGAAGAAATCCTAGCTTCTATACCTATGCTAAAACAGGCCGCTAATTTTATGGCAGACGCGTCAGCAGACATAGTGAAGCTTTCAGCCAGATCTGCTGCCCTCTCTAACTCTGCTAGAAGAGCAGTATGGTTACGCACCTGGTCCGGTGACACAGCCTCCAAGAACAAGCTGTGCACTCTGCCATGTGAGGGAGATAGGGTGTTCGGTACGGCCTTGGACGACATTCTAGAGAAAGCTTCAGATAGAAAAAAGGGCTTTCCTACAGAATCAAAATTTTTTCAACAAAGGCGGTCCTTTCGGTCCCAGAACCGGGGTAGGCCGGACCAAAACAGAAGGGACACTAGACCAGCCTGGCAGTCCAATAGGGGTAAAGGCAGAGGGTTCCTGTTTAACCCTGACAAATCGGCCCACACCTCTACTCAATGACGCCCAAAGCGTAGTGGGAGGAAGACTGTCCCAATTCTATCCTGCCTGGGTAAATATCCAGGCCTCTCCATGGGTTCTGTCAGTCATAAAAAAGGGGTACAGTCTAGAGTTAAAAACCTGCCCACCAGACAGATATATGGAGAACCCTCGTCCGGGGGAGATAAGCCAACAAACTACACCCTCCCTCCTGCAGAGGAATGTAAAGATCTTGTCGGGCAACTCTACAACAGTGGAGTACCTGAACAAACAGGGCGGCACAAGAAAGCTATCGCTAGCCCTGGTGGTGAGAAAAATCTTCAGTTGGGCAGAAAAGAATATTCAGTCCCTTTCAGCAGCCCATGTGAGAGGGAAAGAGAATCAGGTGGCGGATTTCCTCAGCCGGGACCAGCTAAACGCAGGAGAGTGGATACTAAACCCTCAGGTATTCAAGCAGATCTGTTCCAGGTGGGGAACGCCGAAGATCGACCTGTTCGCCAGAAGAAAAAACAAACATGTTCCGAATTTCTACTCTCTGGCAGTGGAAGATCAACCCTTAAAGGTGGATGCGCTCTCGGTACCCTGGCCACCAGTCCTGTTATATGCATTCCCACCATTCTCCCTCATACAGCGGGTCATAGCAAAGATTTTGGAAGAAAGAGTACGAATCATCCTGATCACTCCATTTTGGCCCCGCAGATCATGGTTTCCGATCCTGAAGATTCTAGCAGGAGAAGAATTCTGGATCCTCCCTCCTCGCCCAGACCTTCTACTTCAGGGTCCGGTTTCTCATCCTCAAGTCACCCAACTCCGTCTGACGGCCTGGAGGCTGAAAGAAACATCCTGAGGAAAAAAGGTTTCTCCGGGAAAGTGATCTCCACCTTACTTCTTAGTAGGAAACCGGTCACCTCGAAAATATATCTAAGGGCCTGGAAATCCTTTCTGCTCTTCGGGAAGGATAAATACGACCCGTCAGGAGAACCTCAGATGTCCCTCATACTGGACTTTCTCCAAGCAGGGTTGGATAAAGGCCTTGCAGTAAGTACACTAAAAGTTCAGATAGCAGCCTTGAGTGTATTTATGGACTGTAAACTGGCTAACATGGAAATAATAAAAAGGTTTTTTAAGGCGGCCGTCAGGATTCGCCCTAGGTTAAGATCCCTAGTGCCTCCTTGGGACTTAAGCTTGGTACTGTCCAAGCTTATGTACCCTCCATTTGAGCCAATCACAGATATACCCTTAAGAATTCTTACTCTTAAGACATCATTCCTGCTAGCCATCACTACGGCCAGAAGAGTAGGCGAAATACAAGCCTTTTCTATCCTGCCTCCATACCTTTCCATTTCAGACGACAGGATCACGCTAAAACATGCTCCAGAATTCCTTCCGAAGGTAGTCTCAAAATTTCACTGCCAACAGGAAATTATCCTTCCCTCCTTTTGTTCTCAGGCAAAGAACGAAAAAGAGAGACTTCTTCATAACCTGGACGTCAGGAGATGTGTCCTCCAATACCTGGAAGCCACTAAGGAGATTAGGAAGACTAATCAACTTCTAATTCAATACCTGGGCATGTTGAAGGGAAAAGCGGCCAGCAAGACTTCAATATCAAGATGGATCAAGTCCTGTATCTATCTAGCCTACCAGACAGAGGGTGTTCCTCCTCCACCGTTTCTCAAAGCTCACTCTACCAGGGCCCTAGCCACATCCTGGGCCGAGGGTGCTTCAGCTTCCTTAGAGGACATTTGCCGTGCAGCCACATGGTCCAATCCATGTACATTTTTTAGACATTACAGATTAGATGTTTCTGCAAATAGGGATTTAGCCTTTGGGCGGAGGGTCCTATCTGCAGTTGTCCCACCCTAGGCTGTTATCCTATGTTACTTCCTCCATGTTTACTGCCGTTGTGGAGGCGTAGGGAAAAGACTTACATTACTCTTACCGGTAATCGTTTTTTCCCTTTAGCCTCCACAACGGCAGGAGGAATTCCCCCCCTAAAAAAAAAAAAATAAAAAAAAAAAAAAAAATCTACTATATATAGATATACATTATTTAATACGTATAAATACTTATGTGTATATTCTATTGATGAAATATATGTTCTTCTAAGTTAGAGCAGACTGGCTCTGATATTTGTTACTTTGTTCTTTATTAAACCTTCCTTGCATTTATCTCTGAGTACTAGGTTACTAACTGGAGAGGTAAGAGGGAGGGGGCCTTATATGGGCTGATCCACAAAGCTGTTTCCTGTCCCTGAGAAGGCGGGATAATCTCTCCATGTTTACTGCCGTTGTGGAGGCTAAAGGGAAAAAACGATTACCGGTAAGAGTAATGTAAGTCTTTTTCAATTGGTCTTTATTAAAAATATGGAATCCTTTTTTCTGTACAGAGCTGAGGTGCTCTAGTAGTAGCCTGTGGATTTTCTGTCTTATCCGTCATATGTGGAGCAGACGGACTCCTTTATATCTGCTCTTTGACCTTATAAACACTCATTAAGGCCTCATGCTCACGTTTTTTACAGTTTTTTTGCGGTCCATATATGGAACTATTCATTTCAAGGGGTCCGCAAAAAACGGAATGTACTCTGTATGCATTCAGTTTCTGTTTTTCCGTTCCGTTGAAAGATAGAAAATGTCCTATTATTGCCCGCAAATCACGTTCCGTGGCTCTATTCAAGTCATCGGGTCCGCAAAAAAAAACGGAACACATACGGAAATGCATCCGTATGTCTTCCGTATCTTGTTCCGTTTTTGCGGAACCATCTATTGAAAATTTTATGCCCAGCCCAATTTTTTCTATGTAATTACTGTATATGCCAAACTGAAACCCAACGGAAACAAAAAACGAACAACTGATCCGTGAAAAACGGACTGCAAAACACTGAAAAAGCTATACGGTCGTGTGCAATAGGCCTAACGCTCAGTCGTTATATTACTGATAAGAATGTGGCTTAAATAAGTGTTTATGACCCCTTAGTAGTTTAGAGATGAGTTATTAGATGACCGGCACAAAGTGAAAGTACCAGTCACACAGCTAGAAAAACAGTTAACCCTATGTGACAGAATGGCTCAATATTTTTAATAAAGGCCAATTGAAAATATGATTTTTAGCCAAACGTAAGTTAAATGCAATCATAAAAAACTGCCTCCAAAGGTGTACATAACCTTTTAAGCTATGATCACATAGCATTTTGTGACCGTGTTCAGCTTGGGGAAACTCTGGGTGCATAGTACAAACGTAGCCTGGCCCCCTATTTAACCAACGGAGGCCAAAAGGGTTGGCCCATGTCTGCAGCACTAAACTTTTTTTTTTATTATTTTTTTTATTTTTTTTACTCTATAGGAAAGTGCATACGGTGGACCTCCACAAAAAACCTATAATGGGTGTACATTGTTTTTAACATTATGATTAGTGGGTAAGGTCCGCCACTATATCAGTATACATTGGTATGAGTCAGAGCCTGATGTAATGTGAACAGGGCCTTATGCTTAGATGGTTCATGACTGGTAATAATAAAAGGCACACACAGCCCTGTCACCACCAGAAGCCAGCTTGTAGGGTGTAGTGCCTTTTCCAAGTAATAGTTGGGTAGGAGCCGTCCTGAATGCTCTGGCTGATCATAGAGCACACTGGGGTCGTTATCTGACCGCTCCTCTGTAGGAAGAGCGCGCCTCTGATGCTAAAAGCTCCTGCAGCTTGTCCACTGTATTTCTATTAGGGATTGAAAAGAATATATAGGTGTGAAAGGTTAAAGGGGTCCTCTGGAGGCACTATGGCTGGATTTGCCCATGTTCTGCTAGGACACACACATCTGTCTCACATGCTGTTATTTGCAGTCTATGGAAGTTCTATTTCTGCATGTGATTTAAGGCTAGGTTCACATCTACAGCAGAGATTCTGGCAGGGGACTTCGTCGTAGATTTCCCCCCCCCGGAAGAAAATAAAAAAATTATTGAAATACTGCCTCAGAACAGAATACCAGAATCTGGGGGCAGATGTGAAGCTAGAGTAACCTCCGTTCCCTGATCTTTCACATCTTGCGGTCTGGAATTATTTGCAGTAGAGAGAGATAATACATATACCGTATATGCCGGCGTATAAGACGACTGGGCGTATAAGACGACCCCCAACTTTTACACTGAAAATATAGAGTTTGGGATATACTCGCCGTATAAGACTACCCCTTTTTCAACACACAGCAGTACATTACTGCATCCCACCACCATCCCTGGGTACCTCTGCCATCCCTGCATCCCACCACCATCCCTGGGTACCACCGCCATCCCTGCATCCCACCACCATCCCTAGATACCACTGCCATCCCTGCATCCCACCACCATCCCTAGGTACCACCGCCATCCCATGGTATCACCACCATCCCTGCATCCCACCACCTTCCTTGTCCTGCCTCCCAGACCCTAAACATGTGCCACCTATACCCTGAACATGTTTTTGTTATGTTATTCTTCATATTCACATTCACATATGCACATCTGCGCCACACTTAGATACGCCGCACGGAGATCTCGCACATGCGCAGGAACGAGATGCGAGCGGCTGTGAGGATCCCGTGTATCCACGCTCGCCGCATGAAATCTCGCACATGCGTAGGAGCGAGATGCGAGCGGCCGGGAGGATGGCGGTACAAGGAGCATAGAAGGTACAGAGCAGGGGGGGAGGCATACAAGGTACAGAGCAGGGGGCGGTATACAAGATACAGCGCAGGGGGGGCATATGCCGTGGGTTACATCGCAGCTCTCAGCTGCTGGAGATACAAGGCAATAGCGCGGGCTCTCTCTGTTGATAATTCGGGCGTCCCGGCACTGCAGCGCCCGCCATACCCGGCTTATAAGACGACCCCCGACTTTTGAGAAGATTTTCATGTGTTAAAAAGTAGTCTTATACGCAGGAATATACAGTATATA
This sequence comes from Bufo bufo, assembly GCF_905171765.1. NCBI lineage: Eukaryota > Metazoa > Chordata > Amphibia > Anura > Bufonidae > Bufo > Bufo bufo. Next base: position 158,108,889 of record NC_053393.1, on the reverse strand, counting down.
TTTATTTATTATTATTATTTTGCATCAGTTTTTCAGTCTGTCCCCGTCGAAGTGTAGAAGCACTAGTAGAGGCCCCATGATTATGAGTAAGGCTACTTTCACACTCGCGTTTTGAGCGGATCCGTCATGGATCTGCAAAAACGGATCCGTTACAATAATACAACCGCATGCATCCTTCATGAACGGATCCGTTTGTATTATCTGTAACATAGCCAAGACGGATCCGTCAATGGGGGATGGATCCGTTTTCTATTGTGTCAGAGAAAACGGATCCGTCCCCATTGACTTACATTCTGTGCCAGGACGGATCAGTTTGGCTCAGTTTCGTCAATCGGACAGCAAAACGCCGCAGGCAGTGTTTTGGTGTCCGTCTCCAGAGCGGAATGGAGACTGATCGGAAGGCAAACTGATGCATTCTGAGCGGATCCTTTTCCATTCAGAATGCATTAGGGCAAAACTGATCCGTTTTGGACCTCTTGTGAGAGCCCTGAACGGATCTCACAAACGGAAAGCTAAAACGCGAGTGTGAAAGTAGCCTAAGATCTGTGGACAGCTCCATCAAGATACACATATAGAAAGAACGTGTTACCATGAAATCCTATTACTAGCACTTTCATATGGGAGTTGTCTTTTGAGTTTCTTAATTTCTTTATGATCCACAGGATTTTATCAATGTAATTCAGGATTATTCTCAGCTGGAATATTCCCAGGAGTGTAAGGTAAGCCGGCCATAAACTCACTACCAACTTTTCATCTTCTATACATTTCCTTGTTAAGGGTCAGAGCCTTAGGGTAAATGGTTTTCAGCAGATACTGCTCGTGGTAGCCGCGGAGGAGAACATATGTATGATATCTGTAGCCATACTGAGCCCACAGTGTAGTGCAGACTGTGATCAGTGTACATGGCCTGAACTCGGCATTTACAGTAGACTATATTATTTATGCATATATCTATACACTGTATATGTCTACATCTTTTTTTCTCTTTCTCTTTCTCTAAGGGGGTCATTTACTTACAGAAATATCGGTCTTAATAAATGACCCTCCAAATTCTTATGTGTTGCACGTGGATATGCCATGGATTGTACCTGGCCAAACGTGTATGTGTATTCTATGGAGAGAGAGCAGAGAAAGCAGTAAGAGGATAAGGGCGAAAATATTAATATTCACGCACAATTAGTGAGTCGGATGTGATGACAAAGAGTAGATAAGTAGGGAGGGGGCTTTGGTCATAACGTGGCCCCTAGTGGATGTCATTATCCAGTACCATATACTGCTGCCACAGCAGGATCTACAAAGGACATGGATGACGCAGTGTTTAACCAGATATTGGTGCTGAATGTCTTATCTGCTTTTCTTTCTCAAGGCAAAAAATGCAAAGATTCTGGGATTCTGCTGGACCAGTGCCACAGAAATTGTATTCGTTACTGACCAAGGAATCGAGTTCTATCAGGTATGGCTCTTGTGGCATTTTGTACTGCTCTCCTGCAGGTGGGGTGACTTTGCCATAGTCCTTTTAACCTGCATCCTGGCAGAAAGTAGATTGTTTTACTTGGGCTAGTTTCACTGCCTGACTTCATCATATCTGGGATAGCCAGATGCTACCTTTCCCCACTGGAGCCCATTGACTATAATGGGACTCGGCAGGGATCTGGCCTGTTTCCAGCATTAGTGCTTGCAGTTATATTTGTCTGGTCGAATCTCCGCACTAATGCAGGAAACAGGCTGGTCCTATTGTAGACAATGGGGCCTGGCGGTGCTCCAGCTATGATGAATGCGATATGCTCCAGCTATGATGAATGCGATATGCTCCAGCTATGATGAATGCGATATACTCCAGCAGGCTGTTCCTCTGCTAGAACAGCCTGCTGGACGATTTTAGCGCTAGTGTGAAACTAGCCGTAAATGGGTAGACCACTTTGAAACCCCATTTTCATATATCCTATTATGGTATTTCCTTAATAGAGGGAGAAGTGGGTCTTCTGTTCGGGAACTTTCTCTCTTGGCCAGATTGGAGCTTCTCTCGCTCTGAGGACCTATCCTGTATTACACAGACACCGCATTGATTTTAATGGGCACTGTGTAATGCTTGATTTCTCCTGTGGTGGCGCTGCTGGGAAATTGAACTTACTGCCAGGTTTCTCCACAGATACCAGCAAGGATACTTGGGGTCCTATCGGGTGACATTTTCTGATTACCTTATTGTCAAGGGCTCTTCTAACAAGAAGGGATGGTTCAAAGCAAAGAACCCTTTTAAAATGATAAAATAACCAGTTCTGCTTAAGCATATCTATGGTTGTATGGGAACGACCTACAGACTGGTAAAAATATAGACCGGTTAGCTCACATGTCAAGACAGATGACCTCATACTCCGGTGGCCTGACTATGTCACTGATGTTTCCAGGCTCTTCTAGCTAGTCTGTTCTCCTCATCACATCAATCATTACTTAGTAACTGTTGCCTCTTCTACCGTTCATTTGTCCCATTAAACTGTGATTATTTCAGGTACTGGCAGAGAAGCGGTCTGTAAAGCTCCTGAAGAGTCAGAATATCAATGTGAACTGGTACATGTATTGTCCAGAGAGTTGTGTGGTCCTGCTGTCTACTGCCAGCCTCTGCAATGTGCTGCAGCCATTTCATTTCAGGGTGAGCCTGGACCCTCTGATCTCCTGTGTTTCCCTGGTCTGTGACAGGTGCCAGTCTAGTCCTCCATTCATGGATAATGCGGTAGGAGTATCTCATCTAGGGCCGCCTCAGCCTCCTTTTTCCATTTAGGTTTGGTGACCGTGTCTAGAGGTGCGACATGTCGTAGTTTTATTCCGACCGCCTCTCGGCGTGTTTGCTGTGCTACCGCCGGCTCTCCGGCCCGCCCCCAGTATAGTCAGTGGGGCCAGAGCGGACCTCCGGCGTCACGGATTCGGCGGGCTGTTCACCGGCCGGAACAGCATGCCGGAGAAGGCTGCCGCTCGTGTGACAGTAAGGCACTATTGACATTTGTATGGCTACTTTCACATCTGTGTTTTTGCTGGATCTGTCATGGATCTGCAGAAACGCCTCCGTCATGATAATACAACCGTCTGCATCCGTTGTGTTCGAGAAAACGGATCCGGCATTATTGACTTACATTGTGTTTCATGACAGATCCGTCTTGCTCCGCATCCCAGGACGCACTCAAAAACGCTGCTTGCAGCGCTTTTGAGTGCATCATGGGAACACAATGAAACGGAAGGGAATGCATTCTGGTGCACTCCGTTCCCTTCAGTTTAGTTTTGTCCCCATTGACAATGAATGAGGACAAAACGAAAATGTTTTCCCCGCATTATTGAGATCCTATGACGGATCTCAATAGCGGAAAGGGAAAGCGCAGGTGTAAAAGTAGCCTATGTTGGCGGTATACAGTGGACATTCTATTAAATATCTATATACAGCATATGTAGGTCATTGGCCTGTGTACTGCACATTATATATTTTGTTTTAGATAGCTGACGGTCTCCTGGGCTTTCCTATACATAAAAAAAATACCACCAGGAACTTTCTTGATACATATGCTGACAAAAATGTAAAAATGAGCAAACTTTTAAATTGACTGAGGTGGCAAAGCTGCTAACAGCATTTATAGAGATGCCTTACAGCAGCCACGTGACCCACAGGAACCCATAGACATGCCCTGTGTGAATGAGGGATGTTTTATAGGCAGTACTTTTGAATGTACTTCTACCTGTGATAATAATGAGATGACTGCTGAGACGTGATCTTTACAGAACAGAAATTTTCAGCCAATTGTGAGGCTCAGGGGGTCAGTGTAAAAACTGCAGGATTTCAGGATTGTTTTTAAATATAGATGGCGACATGGAAAAAAAATAAAAAAAAATCATAAAAATATGTTGAACATAAAAACTTGATTTAAACTAGGTCATTTCTGATGACCTATTCCCTTTAACATTTAGCCGTTGGTATATTGAACTTTGAATGTAACAACCATACAATGTAATAAGTCTCGGTTGAAATGATTTTATTTTTCGACTTTTCATAGAGTGGAACAATGGCAAAAATGGGGAAGTTTGAGGTAGAGCTGCCAGCGTCTACAGTCAAGATGGCAAAGATTTCTGAGAGAGACATAGCAATGGCAACTATGTGAGTGTTAAGTAAATGATAAAAGGTGTGAAAAGTACAACGTGAGTATAATGGCTGATTCACTCGACCATGGTCGGCCTGGGAACACGGCCCGTGTGTTGGCTGCATCTCCCGGCCGACTCACTACATCATCGTGTTTTAGGATATGGCCAGTTCATATGTAATTGCGAGTCTATTGTACTGTATTTACATCATCATAGGAGATGTAGCTGACACTGGACCGTGTTTCCGGCGTCCACCATGGTGAATCGGCCCTAAGACAGGGAGGCCTATATTTTACTAGGCTTGCATTGCTGTACGTGTCCCTTGTTTTGGCACAGTTTTTAGGAGCCCATTTGATAAAGCATTAGGTGTAATATTATTTCTGAGTAAATCAGACAAATGTTGCCTGTCAGTAAGTAGATCAGTATTATCATCCTCAAAATCCCTATAGCAAGTTTTCTTAAATTGTTTTTCCAGAGTATAACATAGGGTTGGGGCGATATCAAAAATATTCAGACGATAACGATATTAATAAATTTATCACGATAAATACCCATTTAAAAGAAAAAAAACACAAGGTGACATTATGTTGTGTGGGGGCAGCCACAAGGAGACGTTATATTGTATGGGGCAGCCACAAGGAGACGTTATATTGTATGGGGCAGCCACAAGGAGACGTTATATTGTATGGGGCAGCCACAAGGTGACGTTATACTGTATGGGGGCGGCCACAAGGAGACATTATACTGTATGGGGGCAGGGGCAGCCACAAGGAGACGTTATATTGTATGGGGACAGCCACAAGGAGACGTTATATTGTATGGGGACAGCCACAAGGAGACGTTATATTGTATGGGGACAGCCACAAGGAGACGTTATATTGTATGGGGACAGCCACAAGGAGACGTTATATTGTATGGGGACAGCCACAAGGAGACGTTATATTATATGGGGACAGCCACAAGGAGACGTTATACTGTATGGGGGCCACAAAGAGACATTATACTGTATGGGGGCACAAGGAGACGTTATACTGTATGGGGGCAGCCACAAGGAGACGTTATACTGTATGGGGGCAGCCACAAGGAGACGTTATACTGTATGGGGACAGCCACAAGGAGACGTTATACTGTATGGGGACAGCCACAAGGAGACGTTATACTGTATGGGGGCAGCCACAAGGAGACGTTATACTGTATGGGGGCAGCCTGATCACGGACTATAGATTTGTTCATCTTGGATAGTGTTGTGCCTATATTGGTATTTTTGGCAAACAGCTCATGCTTATTATTTGCTGTTTTTCATATTTTCAGATATGGACAACTTTATGTTCTGTTCCTAAGACATCATGCAAAAGCCACTAGCAGCCCAGGAGCGGAGGTCGTCCTCTACCACTTACCTCGGTAATCATCTTGTATTTTCAGCTCTGCTACCCGTCTCTCCTTGTAACATGTTTTCTGTTTGCTTACAACCTTATATACATATATACTATATACAGTGAGGAACAGAAGTATTTGAACACCCTGCGATTTTGCAAGTTCTCCCACTTAGAAATCATGGAGGGGTCTGAAATTCACATTATAGGTGCATTCCCACTCTGAGACACGGAATAAAAAAAATAAATTCAGGAAATCGCATTGTATGATTTTTAAAGAATTTATTTGTCTTGCAAAATCGCAGGGTGTTCAAATACTTATGTTCCTCACTGAAACTTATGTACTAATGACCTATCCTCTATATAGGTCATCAGGATCTGATCATGGGGGTCCGACACCAAGGACCCCCACCGTTCAGCTGTGTGAGAAGGCAGCGGCCTTCTCCCTGCTCACCAAGCACATAGCCATACATTGTATATCGGCTGTGCTTGGTATGGCAGCTCAACACCATTCACTTGAATGGGGCTGAACTGCTCCTAGGCCATGTGACCGATGAACGTGACGTCACTTGGACTAAGGAAAGCAGAGAGAAGACCGCGGCGCTACTACTTCTCAAACAGCTGATCAGCGGGGGTCCTGAGTGTTGGACCCTCACAAATCAGATACTGATGACCTATCCAGATATCCAGAGGATAGGTCATCAGTATATAAGCCCCGGAAAACCCTTTTAATTGGCAGCTGAATCACTGCATACAGTTTAGGCTACTTTCACACTCTGGTTTTGGTTTCCGTTTCTGAGATCCGTTCAGGGCTCTCACAAGCGGTCCAAAACGGATCAGTTTTGCCCTAATGCATTCTGAATGGAAAAGGATCCGCTCAGAATGCATCAGTTTGCCTCCGATCAGTCTCTACTTCGCTCTGGAGGTGGACACCAAAACGCTGCCTGGCACACAATGTAAGTCAATGGGGACGGATCTGTTTTCTCTGACACAATCTGGCACAATAGAAAACTGATCCGTCTCCCATTGACTTTCAGTGGAGTTTATGACTGATCCGTCTTGACTATGTTACAGATAATACAAACGGATCCGTTCATGACTGATGCAGACTGTTGTGTTATTGTAACAGATCCGTTTTTACAGATCCATAAAGGATCCGCCCAAAACGCGAGTGTGAAAGTAGCCTTACTCAGGTGACTTACTGTTCAGACAGAACTGTGACTGCTGCTCTGGAGTATGATTTATATATTTAGCAAGTTAAATAGATTGGGTAGATAATACCGTGAAAAAGTATCCAACAGAGTGGACATATCCTTTAATAATACTGTGCAGGCATTTTTATGCCCCCATCGACTGATGGACACTGGCGTATGAAATGCTGCTCTTAATAAATTCCTCACCTTGTGTCCTTTTCCATCTTAGAGAAGGTCCATGTAAAAAGATGCACATCTTGAAACTTAACAGAACAGGAAAGTTTGCCCTGAATGTCGTTGATAACCTGGTCGTTGTCCATCACCAAGATACAGAGGTAAATAATAGCATATATTAATAAACCTAGTAATGAGGTTGATAGAGGTTAACAGCGCGTGTCCGCTGTCTTCATATTTCAGACATCTGTTATCTTTGACATCCGCTTACGGGGGGAGTTTGATGGCACAGTGACCTTGCATCAGCCAGTGCTTCCTGCTCTCTCCATACATCCTTACCAAATACCTATAGCAGGTAGGAACGTCTGCACCCAGGCTACCAAAGCTCCGCAAAACATAATCGTGACATTTGCCATGCGGTGCCATTTCCACATCGTGGCAGCATTGTAACCAGCGATTGCCCCACCTTTCAGGAATGTCATTTAAACATTCATACATTGTTTTTCTGCAGGTCCATCAGCTGTGGCCGGACAGATCCCTATACAGTGCAAACTTTGTATCCTTTAAAGCTATCGGGCATGACTTTAAGCCAGCTGTGCAATATCTGTCTCTCCCATACACATGCATGTTAGCCCCGGCCAAGCATGCATGTCTTGTGAATGAGGGAGAGGTGAAAGCCGCTGCCAGATGCCTCTGACATGCAGCTGAACACTCTGAAATCCAACATGCTTGACCCTTCTGTCCCCCAGCACCTGCTGTCCAGGGAGAGTCAGTAGGCCCTCATACACATTAGTTTGTTGGCCAGCCCTGCTGAATTTTGGCAGACTATTGTGTATGGCCAGCTTTACATCTGCACATTTAGAGGACAGGATGTTGTTTTCTGTATTAATGGGGTTGTCTCATCTCAGACAATGGGACCCACACCTATATCGGGAACGGTCTAGAGGTCTCCGGTCCAGCCACCAGCAAGCGCGCTCCCCATAGAAGTGAATGAGAGCGCACCGCGCATGAAAGGCCACCACTCCCGTTCTCTTATATGGGCCCGATGGAAATAGCCGAGACAGTGCTTCACAATTTTGGGTGGCCCCATAGAAAATGAATGGAGGGCGGCTGCGCATGCGCCGTGCGCTCTCTACCACTTTCAGGGCACTGTTCTCGATATAGGTGTGGGACCCACACCTATAAGACAATATGGGCATATTCTAGCGATATGCCCCCATAGTTTGTGATGACACAACCCCTTTAACACACATTCTGTTATACATACTTACATCTTATGTTTTATTTTTATTTTTTTATTTGACAAGAAAAAGTAAAAAAACAAATCTACTGCTGGGGATGTGGTGTTAGCTGTTGAGGTACAGAGGTAGCAGTTGTTCCTTGGCCCTGCCGCCTGTGAAGGCCCAATGGTCACTGCTACATAAGAAGACACCAGTGTTATAAATGGTACATGGTAGTTGGGGCCTTGTGGTATATTCAGCATTGGGGCCCTGGAGCTTCAAGGTAAATCTCTGCTTTACTGCATTGTGTAGAATTATCTGGATATGTTATTGAACATGTTCTTAACCATTGGAACAGATTCCTCTTCCTGGATTGTTTTTCAGCCAGACATCATCATAAGTGCTAGTGAAGGTAGGACTCCCTTTTCCATGTTCTTTGAATATCTTGGAAATTCTCTACATTGTTAACCCCTTAAGGACCAAGTGATTTACCGCTTTTTACTCCCTGCCTTCCCAGCGCCATAAGTTTTTTATTTTTTTTTATTTTACTGTTAACATACCCGTATGAAGGCTTTTTTTTTTTTTCCAGGACAAGTTGTACTTTCTATCGGCACCATTTTATATTAGATATGATGTCGTGGGAGGCTGGAAAAAAATTCAAAATAAAAAAAAAAGAAACTTTACATCGCCAAATTCTGACCCCTATAACTTTTTATACTTATCTCTATGGAGCTGCATGAGCGCTTATCTTTTGCAGGACGATCTGTAGTTGTTGGAGTGTGTATGACTTTTTGATCACTTTTTAATAAATTTTTTTTCTTGGGAAGTGAAGCTGCGAAAATAAGAAAAATACCTTTTTATATTTTAAGTTTGGGTGTTTTGGGACGTGGCGGAGCTAATGATCTTTATTATTTTTTGTTTGTTTTTAATATGGGGAAAGGGGGTGATATATATTTCGTTTCATCCTCCACGATGGCATTACGATGAGGGATAACCCTCCTCCATCCAGGTAGGGACAGGCTCCGGCTCCTCCTTGGTGTCTTCCTGTCCCTTCCAGGTGGGGAGAAGTTATTCTCACAGCAACAAAACTCTTTTCCCTTAATTTATTTATTTTATGCACTCATATAGCGCTACTATATTCCGCAGCGCTTTACAGACATTAGCATCCAACTGTCCCCAGTGGGGCTCACAAACTAAGGTCCCTATCAGTATGTCTTTGGAGTGTGGGAGGAAACCGGAGTACCCGGAGGAAACCCACACAAACACGTGGAGATCATACAAACTCCATGCAGATGTTGTCCTTGGTCGGATTAGAACCTAGGACCCCAGCGCTGCAAGGCACCAGTGCTAACCACTGAGCCACCGTGCTGCCCACGTAATCCCAACAATGGAAATGTGGGGGTGGATGCACTATCCCAGAAATGGGATTTTCTTTTTGCATATGCATTTCCTCCCTTGCTACTCATGTCCAGGGTTGTGAAGAAGATTCGGCAAGAAAGGGCAAAATAATTGTGGCCAAAATAGTGGTTTCCCCTCCTGAAGCTTCTCTAAGTACAGAGCCCTTGGGTCCTTCCCTGGGTAAAGGATCTGTTGTCTGAGGGCCCAGTGTTCCATCCACAGATAAAAAAGTTTACATTTAGCAGCCTGGAATCTGAGAGGTTGACATTAAAATCTAAAGGCCTTTTAGATTCAGTGATTAGCACTATGTCTGCAAACAGGAAGGAAATAACTTCCAAAATGTATTCAAAAATCTGGAGGAGATTTTGCTTGTGGTGTAATCAATCTGAGGTTTCTGCAGAAAATGTTGTTTTCTCCATTCAGGATTTAACAAAGGGCTACGTCCCAATTCTTTGAGTGTTCAGTCTTTGAAATAAAAATTGAGTTATCAGATTTCTTAAAGGGGCAGATAGGTAAAGACCTACCTTAAGACTACTTGTGTCCGCATGGGACCTGAACTTGGTGTTGTCAGGCCTTTTTCTGGTTGTTGTAACCTCTGCCTGCAGGGTGAGCGAGATTCAGGCCCTAAGAATGTTTGACCCTTTTTTTTTTTTTTTTTCTTTTTTAGAGTTTTTCTCTTTTTTTTTGCCAAAAGTGATGTCGGATTTTCAGAGACAGGAGATTGTTGTTCCTTCCTTTTGTGAAAATCCAAAATCTGAAGGCGAAGAGAAATTCCACACGTTAGATGTAGGAAGCTCCATCCTTCAGGATCTAGAAGCCATTAGCTCTTTTAGAAAAATACTTCTTTTTTTTGGTGCAGTTTCAAGGTACAAAAAGGGGTCTAAAAGCAACAAAAAGCTCACTGGCAACATGAATATAAATTGCAATTACTGAGGCCTATAGAGTATTGGGGACAGAACCTCCCAATTAAGAGTTAGATTTCTATGGGAACACCGCTAGCCTGCGATGCCACTGCGATCCTAGCCATGACCAGTGTAGCCATACCCTTTAAACAAGAATGTTTCCATTCAATGACATGAAGATAAGATCTTGACAATGGGGAGAAATGCAGACACAACGTATCTTGGCTATTTCATGATACTTGGCCAGTGATGACCTGGATTCATGACGTATTACCTTGTCCTCACACCAGAGCCTGGAGCACCGTGTACTGAAGATTGATTGATCTATGGAGTATATGTGTATTTCCTGTGACTGGGCATCCCTGATTTGTAATTCACCCCCTTGTTGTATATACACAGGATACCTCTGGTACTTGCGCATGAAACTTCAGCCGATTGTTCACTTGCTCACAGACAAAGGTCGATTGATGGATTTCCTGCTTCAGCGCAAAGACTGTAAATCTGTGATTCTATCGGTTTGCTCACAGAGTAAGTGCTGGCCTCCATACAATGTACTCCCCGGCAGAGGTGTGCTTTCTGCTAATGGGCTGTGTTCTTCAGTTTTATCAGAGAAGGATAGAGCGCCCCTGCCTGTCATTGCCACCGTCTTCGATAAGCTCAACAGCGAATACAAGAAATATCTGGAGGCTGAGCACAGCTACACATTGGTGAGTTGGATTACGGGAAACGTTCCTTCTTTCCTTCTGATCTGCTAGATACCATTGGACTATTGCATTGTTTTTTGGATATCTATTAAGGTTTAGTTAAACTGATTTCTATGCTGCAGGCTGTGGAGAGCAGTCAGGGGAGAAGTAACGCACTTGTGAAGAGACCCGTGCGAGGACAAGCGGTCATAGATCAGTCCGATATGTACACCCACGTATTGTCTGTCTTTACAGACTTGAAAGTGAGTAAACTTACGTGAAAGTAATACCGACAGAGGCTAGGCTGCGACGTATCTCGCGCAGTGAAAATGTATGGTCCAGCTTATTCTATCTATTTATTGATCTGTATCTATCTCATATCCACCCATCTCTCTATCTTTGTATAAATGCACAACTGTTTCTTACAATACCTTTTTTTGTAGGGTCCCCTGTATTAAAGCTGACCACTCTTCAGTTACAGTGAAGTATACCGACACGTGGTCTACTTCCTAAACATCAGCCACTTTATTGGCATGTGTTGGGCCCATCTCAACCTTTTTGCCACATTCACACGGTCAAAATTTGGTCCGTATTTTCTAGTATTTGAAAGCCAAAACCAGGAGTGGTTCCAAACCCAGAAGATGGAAATCCTTCCATTAGACTTTTCTGCAGGACCCCCTCCTAGTTTTGGCTTACAAATATGAACGAAAACTAATGGCCACATATTGACCGTGTGAAAGTGGCATTTGGACAGGTTTGGAAGCATACATCTGGGGATTTTCTGCTGCCCCCCCCTTCCCCCCTCAATCCTACACAAATGTGAGGTATGAATGGCAAATTAACCAAAAATGAGTCGGTTATAGAATCAATATGAATAGCTGCAAAACAGCATGCAGATAATGAAATCAATCCATATTACATGTGACATTTATGATAAAATGACATCGCCACCTACTGAATAAATGTCCAGGAGAAAGTGTTCATTGCTCGCACGACCAGAGAGCGCTTTTCATTAGGCTGTGTGTGGTGGTTTTCTTCATTTTCATCACTTATAAGACATTTTCATCTTCACTAAGAAGACAAATATGTGTGAGGAGTAGATTGCAATATTAACATTTTTCTCTTCTGATTAGGAGGCGCCACATAAGTTCATCATAGCTGTTCTCATGGAGTACATCCGTTCTCTGAACCAATTCCAGATTCCTGTACAGGTGCGTATAAGCTTCTCTCTGCTGATTTAAAGGGAACCTGTTACCTGTACTTTAAGAAACCTGACAGGGTCAGGAGGTGGGGGAGGGAAGGATCGGCAAGCCTCATCCGACTCTCATCGCGCTCTTCGAGGTTTGGCATGTCAGTACTATAAAACTACTGACTGACAGCTCAAAAGTGACCAACCTGCTGAAATCAACAGGTCTGGAACTAGACTATATAGCGGGTGATGGGTTCCCTTTAAGTGAATTCCTAGAAGTAATACAAAGCACTACAAGTTCAATTCTGCAAGCTTCAGAGCTCAAATGACCCCAGGTCCACACAAAGGTTGCTTTTGTGCTTTTCTTTCTGAGAAGTGTATTTTTACACCCGGCTCTGTGCAGTAACCCCATGTAGTGAAAATGAAAGGGGGTGTCCGAGCGCAGAACTGTAAACGCAGTTTTGGACTATAATTAATTTTAGAAATTAGTAAATAATTTTATAAAATATGCATATATTCCCTCTGGGACCCACAACAATCTCAAGGACAAAGGGACAGAGATCCCTCTGGCAGTTCACAGCATTGCTTTTGGCAAGCCACTGTGTAGGGAACTGTAGTGGTTATGTTCACGTGGCTAGGGTCTACGGTGGGCTATCTGATTGCATCGTTTAATGGTGATAAATGGTGATTTAAGGGTGTTTCAAAAAGATGGACCAGGTTTCAAAGTAGTATATTTCACAATGGCAACATGAATTAACCCAAAAGTTACAAACTGTGCAATGAGTTATCAGGTTTTATCCCCTCACAATTTCCTGTGAAGTGCACAATCATATTGAGCTCTTCCTTTTACTAGAACGGCCTGTTTCCTCATATTGTCTGTACCAGCGACTGATGCACTGTAGCATTGGCGGATCAATGCCAAAACGCCATTGAAACGCACACTGCACCACAATTGTGGACTCAGTCCTGCTGAACTGAAGAACACAGAATGCCTTGTGTTGCGGGGTCACCATCTTGTGACTGACAGTTCCTGGTTGCAGAGATATAGAGATTTCAAATTGGGTCCATCTTGTTGAAACACACGTTTATATAGGTGTGTATGTGCATGCATATTAGTGGTACCTGCAGTTTCATCCCTCGGGCATGAGGTACATAGATGACATTACCTACTGGTAGAATAATGACTCTTTTTTTATATCTCAAGATGGTGCTCAGCCCCTATTTTTCTGTTCTAGCACTATTTATATGAGCTGGTAATCAAAACCCTGGTGCAGCACAACCTCTTCTACATGCTCCATCAGTTCCTGCAGTACCACGTGCTCAGCGACTCCAAGCCTCTGGTATGTACTTCTAGAAGGTTCAAGGAAAGTCCAGATTTGCTTTGAGTCCCTCTTGAGAACTGCACAATACATTACTAGAAATGCTACAATTTATAGGGAAATGGTGTGAAGTGTTCTTGCCTCCACCAGTAGTCTACAACTGGAGTGAGCGGAGTAACTGGGTTGAGTGGCTGGAGTAACTGTGGAAAGGCTGGACTGGGCAGAGTAACAGTTTGGAGTGAGTATAGATAGTAAACATTACACTAACCAATTGATCAAATTTAAAAAGTGCACATGGCAAGCTTGATAGAGTGAGAAATGCATTTCAACATTTATTTATTTATATAGCACATTTAATTGCAATGTTGTTGCCCAAAGTGCTTCACAGTTACATTAAAACATACATTTATAAAAAACATTAGCAGCATTATTAAGCCTAGCAGATGAAGGTATGACCATTTGGAGGGGTCTCAGTATCTAGACGTAGAATGGAGGTGAAGGTGTGCTATCAGTTTGATGATAATCAATGTTCACAACCACTGTTTCCTGGCAGCGCTCCTGCCCGGTTATGCAGGCTCTAAGCGTGTGACACCACATCACTATGTACCTCCTGGGCACATTCACTGTCACAAACCTCCATTTCCACTATGCTGCTGTGGGGCTCCGGATCCCGAAAGCGTGGCTATGAAAGGTCCAGTTTAGTCCAGCGTATCTTTGCAGCTTTAGATCTCTTTCCTTTAGATGGCATGATAATATTTACACAGCTCTAATTTCTTTTCGTAAATGTAGCTAGTTGAAACCCCTCAAATACTCTACTGTATAAAACTTATTTCCAAACTTTTGAAGGGGTTGGCCGCCCTAAGTATCAAAGATCCAAAGTGCCCCAGACAATAGCCCAAACTGTAAAGTATTTATATCATGCTAAATGTGCTGGCTAGATGTCTTTTTTTCTAATCTGTTCACCATGACATGTTCCCCTGAGGAGCTTCCTCAGACAGGCTGTGTGGGCGGAGCAGCTGGAAAGTGAAAGTAAATATCCCAGCATGCATTGCAGCCAGCATCTTCAGAGGAGGAGTCACATGACATCCCCGCCCACCTCTGTTCCTATAGAGACAAGAGCCCCTCAGACTTCTGCACAGACACAACAATAGAAAGCCCACCCCAGTCCCAGCAGTAAAGAGAGGTCACTTCACTGGCGGTTGCCATCTTCAAACGGTTGTAGTTAAAAAAATTCTAAATCCTACAGCGAAGAGCTTTATATTGTGAGAATCACAAGACCCCGACCTACATTGTGATGCATAGCATGTCTCTGAACTATTAACAATGAAGGCACAGTCGCAGTTTAGAAATTGCCCTTCACATTTGAGGTGGCTAGAGTGGGGTTTCAATGAATGTCAATGTGCGGCGGGAGTTGCAAACAAATGGTCATATTGTGACAACTATCAGGACTATGGCTTAGCCGTGGCAGCAGAGATAGCTGAACGTTTTGATATAAGATTTGTGTAGGTGGCTTGGAAATGAGGGAGTGGTGGCAGTTTAGAAATCATGTCCTGATTTTTCTGCTCTAGCTTTTGTCAGCTCCCTACTCTTACCCCCGCTGCAATGCATGCTGGGATATTTACTTTCACTTTCCAGCTGCTCCGCCCACACAGCCTGTCCGAGGAAGCTCCTCAGGGGAACATGTCATGGTGAACAGATTAGAAAAATCACATCTAGCCAGCACATTTAGCATGATCTAAATACTTCATAGTTTGGGCTATTGTCCGGGGCACTTCGGATCTTTGAGACTTAGGGCGGCCAACCCCTTCAAAAGTTTTGAAATAAGTTTTATACAGTAGAGAGTATTTGAGGGGTTTCAACTAGCTACATTTACGAAAAGAAATTAGAGCTGTGTGAATATCATCATGCCATCTAAAGGAAAGAGATCTAAAGCTGCAAAGATACGCTGGACTAAACTGGACTTTTCATATCCACGCTTTCGGGATCCGGCGCCCCACAGCAGCATAGTGGAAATGGAGGTTTGTGAAAGTGAATGTGCCCAAGAGGTACATAGTAATGTGGTGCTCAGAGCCTGCATAACGGTGCATGAGCGCTGCCAGGAAACAGTGGTTGTGAACATTGATTATCATCAAACGGATAGCACACCTTCACCTCCATTCTACGTCAAGATGCTGAGACCCCTCCAAATGCATGGGGTCATACCTTTATCTGCTAGGCTTGATAATGCTGCTAATGTTTTTATGAATGTATGTTTTAATGTAACTGTATGTTTTGGGCAACAACATTGCAATTAAATGTGCTATATAAATAAATAAAAGTTAAAATGCATTTCTCACTCTATCAAGCTTGCCATGTGCACTTTTTAAATTTTAATCAATCAATTAGTTAGTGTGCACTTCTCCTTTGCCGAGATAATCCACCCCACCTCACAGGTGTGGCATATCAAGGTGCTGATTAGACAGCATGAATATTGCACAGGTGTGCCTTAGGGCTCTTTCACACCTGCGTTATTGTCTTCCGGCATAGAGTTCCGTCGTCGGGGCTCTATGCCGGAAGAATCCTGATCAGGATTATCCTAATGCATTCTGAATGGAGAGAAATCCGTTCAGGATGCATCAGGATGTCTTCAGTTCCGGAACGGAACGTTTTTTGGCCGGAGAAAATACCGCAGCATGCTGCGCTTTTTGCTCCGGCCAAAAATCCGGAACACTTGCCGCAAGGCCGGATCCGGAATTAATGCCCATTGAAAGGCATTAATCCGGATCCAGCCTTAAGCTAAACGTCGTTTCGGCGCATTGCCGCATCCGACATTTAGCTTTTTCAGAGTGGTTACCATGGCTGCCGGGACGCTAAAGTCCTGGCAGCCATGGTAAAGTGTAGTGGGGAGCGGGGAGCAGTGTACTTACCGTCCGTGCGGCTCCCCGGGCGCTCCAGAGTGACGTCAGGGCGCCCCAAGCTCATGGATCATGTGATCACATGGATCACGTCATCCATGCGCATGGGGCGCTCTGACGTCATTCTGGAGCGCCCGGGGAGCCGCACGGACTGTAAGTATACCGCTCCCTCGCTCCCCACTACTACTATGGCAACCAGGACTTTAATAGCGTCCTGGGTGCCATAGTAACACTGAACGCATTTGGAAGACGGTTCCGTCTTCAAATGCTTTCAGTACACTTGCGTTTTTCCGGATCCGGAGTGTAATTCCGGCAAGTGGACTACACGCCGGATCCGGACAACGCAAGTGTGAAAGAGGCCTTAGAAATGAACATTCATTGCACGTGCAACAGCTCTGGTAGACATTCCTGCAGTCAGCAGGCCAATTGCACGCTCCCTCAAACGTTGCGACATCTGTGGCATTGTGCTGTGTGATCAAACTGCACATTTCAGAGTGGCCTTTTATTGTGGGCAGTCTAAGGCACACCTGTGCAATATTCCTGCTGTCTAATCAGCACCTTGATATGCCACACCTGTGAGGTGGGATGTATCCTCTCGGCAAAGGAGAAGTGCTCACTAGAACAGATTTAGACAGATTTGTGAACAATATTTGAGAGTAATGGGTCTTTTGTGTATGTAGAAAATGTGTCCGATCTTTAAATTCAGCTCATGCAAAATGGGAGCAAAACCGAAAGTGTTGCATTTATATTTTTGTTCAGTGTACTTCTCTTAGCTTTGTCTACTTTGGCCTTTTTCTATTGACCTACCATCAGGATAGGTCATCAATAGTAAAAAGCAGACAAACCCTTTAAATATGGAACCCTTTTTTTTTTCTCTCTGCTGCGTTCCCCCACCGCTTATTATTGGTGCTATTTGAATTTGCGGGGCTGTTACAGCCAGTGCTTTTAATATATATTTCTATTCAATAAATGTATTATTTCTTGCACTTGAGCAGTAGTGTTTATGATACTGTTTTTTTGGATGACATACAACATAGCAGTCAAAGCATTTGAAGCGGTTATTCCGGCTACTAGCAGATTGTCTGTGGCTTGCATAGATTGTGAAACCGTGGCCTTATAGCTTGAAGTTCAGTGTTCCAGACTCTTTTAGCTGAAATACAGAGAAATAAAACTTGATCGACTCCAGTGTGTTAATGTGAATTGCTCTTTGCTTACAGGCGTGTCTCCTGTTGTCTTTAGAAAGTGTCTATCCTCCAGCACATCAGCTTTCCCTTGATATGTTAAAGGTAAAATAAAGGCTGCCAGACTTTACTTTATATCCCCAGATCATTATATTAGAAGGGGCTGAAATATTGGTATTAGATTTAGTCACCAAGTACTTGAGCTGCATACATTATTATAAACTGTATAGTAAAACTTTATGAAGTACAGGATCCATTAGGTGAGAGTAGCAGTCGTTGAGATATTTTCGTTTATTAAATCAGAAGGTCTAAATTTGGATCTGTATATTCTATGGAAGGTTAAAGGGAACCTGTCGTCACCTTTATGCTGCCCATACTAACGGCAGAATAAAGTAGAGACAGGTGAGTTGATTTCAGTGGTCTGTCATTTATAAGTTACAAGTAAGTGGTTGCCAAGAACCAACATCACAATCATTGCAGACTGGGCCTGGAAAAGAGTCCCGGCCACCTGAGAAGAGTCCTGGTTATCCATGAACTCCTGCTCTCCTGCCCACCTGCTGATGACTGACCGGCTTCTACCTAGTTTTCTCCCTTTCCTCTGTAGGAGAAAACTGCCAATCATCAGCAGATGGACGGGGAGAGCAGGACATTATGAATAACCAGGACTCTTCTCAAGGCCTGGGCTGCAATGATTATGATGCTGGTTCTCAGCAACCACTTACTTTTAGCTGATGAGTGACACACCGCTGAAATCAGCATTTCTGTCACTATTTTATGCTGCCCTCAGTGAGGTCAGCATGACGTTGATGACAGGTTCCCTTTAAGGCCTCATGTACACGGCTGTGTCAGTATTACGGTCCGCAAACCACGATCCTGCAAAATATGGATACCTTTCGTGTGCAATCTACATTTTTCTTACTCCCATCTTTAGAAATGACTATTCTTGCCCACAACCTAGACAATAATAGGAAATGTTTTATTTTTGCGGAACAGGCATACAGATGTGGACAGACGTCATCCGTGTGCTGTCCATTTTTTTTTACCATAGAAATAAATGGGTCCCTGTGCAATCCGCAAAAAATGTGGATTGGACACAGATGCTAAATACCATTGTTTGCATGAGACCTAACAGATACTACATTTCATGCAAAACAAGCCCTGGGTAGTCTGATCCTGAAGTCATATGTCCTCTTCTTTTTGCAAACCTACCTAACACATGTATAACGATATAGGAGGAGGAGGAGGGGAGGGGAGGGACTGTGGCCACTGCGCCACCAATGAATGCCTGAATACCAATGTGCCGGCCATATCCCGGCCCCTATGACTGCACGCTGTGATCCGCGCGGATCACAGCGTCCTGTCAGAGGTCGGGTGCCAGGAATGTTTGTCTGCATTGGTGGCAGTGGGCAGTTCCGATCGGTTACCATGGCAGCCAGGACGCTACTGAAGTCCTGGCTGCGATGGTATGTTAGTGAGCAGCATTATACTCGCGTGCGCCGTGGCCGCCGGGCGCTCCTTCTGTCTGTGCGGGTCATTGCTAATGCTTATAGCATTAGCAATGCGCCGCACAGACCTATGAGAAGAAGGAGCTCCCGGAGATCACGGCGCACATGAGTATAATGCTGCTCACTAACATACCATCGCAGCCAGGACTTCAGTAGCGTCCTGGCTGCCATGGTAACCGATCGGAGCCCCAGCATTACACTGCTGGGACTCCGATCGGAACTGCCCACTGCCACCAATGATGGGGGGGGGGGAGGGGGACCCTGTGGCCACTGCCACCAATGATTAATACTGGGGAGGGAGGGGTGGTGGGTTTGTTACCAGAGGGGGCTGATCAGAGGCTGGGGGGCACATGATAGGCTGGCTGCCATGGTCAGCTTCCTGCTGTTGTGTGCACAAAGCACAGGGCAGCAGGGAGAGTGTAAAGTCCTATTCACCCTAATAGAGCTCTATTAGGGTGAATATGACAAGGGTTCTAGCCCTTAAGGAGGCTAATAGTTATTAAATAAAAAGTAAAAAAAAAAAAAAGTTTAAACACCCCCCTCCCCCCAAATATAGAAAACAATATATCGCATATCGCACATGCTTAAAATTATATCGCAATATAGATTTTATGAAGCGGCTCCGCCTGGCTCCTAACTTTTTTAGCTGGCTCCTAGATTCCAAGGAAATTTGTCAAGCCCTGTATTACACAAGGTTTGTGGCCTGGACATGGAGGCACATAGGTTTGCATGTGAGTTGGAGACAATTTTTGATCAATATTTATAATCGATTATTTACAAAGTTGCTTTGTTTTTTTCAGAGACTTTCAACAGCCAATGATGAAATTGTTGAGGTCTTGTTATCAAAGCAACAAGTTCTGGCAGCTCTGAGATTTGTACGCAGCATTGGAGGACATGACAGTGCCTCTGCCCGTAAATTCTTAGATGCAGCTAAGCAGACCAGCGACAATATGCTTTTTTATACAGTCTTCCGCTTCTTTGAACAAAGAAACCAACGTCTACGTGGGAACCCTAATTTTACACCAGGTTAGAAGTCCTATAATACATGATTGCATTACTCTTAGATACTGTACGTGACTACATGTGGCGAATGAGATCAAACTGAACCTGTTTATGTATTCCTCTTTAACCCCTTAAAGATGGCTCCCACTCTGGAGCAGAGTGAGCTCCATAGCCGCCTGCTGTTTCATACAGCAGACACCAGCAGTTAATGCCAGCGATTGGTAGTGTTGCCGACCGCAGACATTTAATTTCTCAGATACAGTGGTCAAATAAAAAAAAAAGTTATGGCTCCTGGAAGGCAGGGAGCAGGGGGAAGGGTTGAATCACGAAGGGGATAAATATCAATAGGTAAAAGAATTTTGTGGACTAATTTCATTAGATATTGTTACAGTTTTCAGATCTCCACATCCCTTATCTGTATCCACCCATTCCATTGCATAGATTTGCAATCAGGCTAACAGCATGTCTTATATACGATCGCTCCCTTACTAACCGTTGTAGAGAAGAAACTCTTCAGCCTGACAAAAATGGGAAGCAGGGTTGCTGTACAGTAGATAGTGATGATGCAATCCTGCTCCCAGTTCCTGATGCATATTTAGGTCCCCTAACGGAACTAAAAATTACAGTAGAAAAAAGGCTTTTTAAAATATTTAAAAAACTAAATTAAAATGACACCTTTCCTAATTTTACTTACAGAAATAAAAAAATACATTAGTCTGAAAATTTTTGATCTATTAAAATATAAAAATATTTATCGTGTACAGTGAACGAAGTAACAGGAAAAAAAAAAAAAAAATGGCCGAAATTGAATAGAAAGTGATCAAAAAGTTGTATGTACTCTAAAATGGTACCAATAACAATTACAGCTTGCCCTCACACAGCTCTGTAGACTGAAATATTAAAAGTGATGGGTGCAGAATATGGTGATGCAACAAAGTTTTTAAAGGGAACCTGTCACTTCCAAAAACCATCCGAAGCCTCCAGCAGTACCTGACAGTAGCCAGCAGCGTGTTTCCGACAATTTTCTTCCTAAAGGCTGATGCGGCTAAAGCTCAGGCGTGCTTCTCTAGTCATGCTTGAAGTCAAGGGGGCAGCGGCCTCCTTGCTACAAGTCAAGATAACCACGCCCCCTTCCCTGCGGCTGACAGCGCTTATGCAGAATTACCTGTGTGTACCATGCTTCTGACTGTAGATTGCTACACTAACGTTATCAGCGGAAATATCTATTGTATCTACAAATAACAGCCTTTCTACAGAATGGAAAGTGAGAAATAGATCTGCTGATTATAGGCAGCCTATATGTAAGTGGCTGAGAGCTGTGCTGTGTAACAGGATGTGGGGGCGGGGCAGCAGAGCTTGTGCTGGTGCATGTGAAATCCACAGGAACGCCCACAGATTCTCAGAGCAGATGAGAACAGCGAGTGACTCTCATAGAAGAGCATTTCTGAGTGCATGTAAAGCAAAGCTGATACCAGGAAACTAACAAGTGCAATTTTATTATGTGCTGCATTACAGTAAGATATGGGGTTATTGATTTTTAGTGCAAAAAGGTGTCCATAGCTTTTAACCCCTTAAGGACTTGGCCATTTTTTGCAAATCTGACCAATGTCACTTTAAGTGCTGATAACTTTAAAACGCTTTGACTTATCCAGGCCATTCTGAGATTGTTTTTTCGTCACATATTGTACTTCATGACACTGCTAAAATTGGGTCAAAAAAGTAAATTTTTTTGCATAAAAAAAATACCAAATTTACCCCAAATTTTGAAAAATTAGCAAATTTCAAAGTTTCAGTTTCTCTACTTCTGTAATACATAGTAATACCCCAAAAAAATATGATGACTTTACATTCCCCATATGTCTACTTCTGTTTGTATAATTTTGGGACTGCCATTTTATTTTTTGGGGATGTTACATAGCTTAGAAGTTTAGAAGCAAATTTAGAAATTTTCAGAAATTTTCCAAATCCGACTTTTTATGGATCAGTCCAGGTCTGAAGTCACTTTGTGAGGCTTACGTAATAGAAACCACCCCATTTTAGAAACTACACCCCTCAAGGTATTCAAAACTAATTTTATAAACTTTGTTAACCCTTTAGGTCTTCCACAAGACTTCATGGCAAATGGACATAACATTTAAGAATTTAGATTTTTTTGGAAAATTTTCCATTTTAATCCCTTTTTTCCAGTAATAAAGTAAACAAAACTCAATATGGGTTGCCCTGATAATGTAGTTAGCAGAAACACCCCATATGTGGTCCTAAACTACTGTTTGGCCAAACAGGAGGACATAGAAGCAGGGGAACGCCATATGGGTTTTCGAAGGCAGATTTTGCCGGACTGGTTTTGTTTATACCATGTCCCATTTCAGCTGTACTGGTTTATTTACACCATGTACCCTTTCAAGCCCCCCTGATGCACCCCTAGAGTAGAAGCTCCATAAAAGTGACCCCATCTAGAAAACTACGGGATAACGTGGTTGTTGTTTTGGGACTATTTTAGGGTAAATATGATTTTTGGTTGCTCTATATTACACTTTTTTAAGGCAAGGTAACAAAAAATGTAAATTCTAAAATTGTTTCTACATTTGCTATTTAGTTTTGTGGAACACCTAAAGGGTTAACAACGTTTGTAAAGTAACTTTTGAATACCTTGAGGGGTGTAGTTTCTTAGATGGGGTCACTTTTTTGGAGTTTGTAGTCTAGGCTACATCAGGGGGGCTTCTAATGGGACATGGTGTAAATAAACCAGTCCATCAAAATCTGCCTTCCAGAAACCATATGGCGTTCCCTTCGTTCTATGCCCTGCCGTGTGGCTATATAGCCATTTACGACCACATATGAGGTGTTTCTGCAAACTACAGATTCAAACCGGGAGACATTTCCGGATGGCCTCAAACCGGGGGCGTGTCATGGCCATACTGTAGAGTGGGGTCTGGTAGAGTATGTCCCCACTCCAGTATTGCCTGACACTCTGTTTTTGCACTAGACCCATGTGCAGCACGAGGCCCCAAAATGTCCTCATCTTGGCTGCACTGACCGGCGTCCAGCCACCGGGTCTAGCCAAAAAGGAGCCCGGGTGCTGAGCAACGAACTGTTGGGCGTACAGGTTCGTCTGCTCCACCATCATATTCACAAATGGGTCACTGAAAAAAAAAAGTTCATTTCAGTGAAGCCCACTGTGGGAATCTGGATTGCCAACGAAATCTGGAATCTCGGGCTCAAAATCCACTGGGGGACACCAGCTAAGTTCACCGGTAGGGGGCTCCGGTGGGCCGGGAAACCAGTACGAGCCCCAGGGCGGCTAGTACTGGTGTGGGCCACAGGGTCCCTAGCATGTGGAGCCCCTGGCGGCGTCTCCGCCATCTTGGGGGCTCATCGTCATCTGATGATGAGGATGACAAGAGGAACGTGGGGTCATCCTCATCCTCACTGGGGCTCTCAGAGTCTGAGGCAAGCTGGGCGTATGCCTCCTCCACCGAGAACAGCCGGCGGGCCATGGGTAGGTATGTATGTATGTATGTGTGTGTGTGTGTGTGTGTGTGTGTGCAAAACTTTATTGTATGTGCGTGCGTGCGTGCGTGTGTGTGTGGGGCACGGGTGTTCACGTACTAAAAAGTAAAAAAAAATATTCAGTTCACACTTGCTGATCAGCGGTGGGGCGGGCGATGCGCTAACAGTGGCTGGACGCTAAGAGTGCCGGCCACAGTCAGTGCACGCAAAAAAAAAAGTGGCAGCACTACTGGGTGGGTCTAGGGTCTCACAGCTAAGTGCTGTGGACCCCAACCACCAAAAACAATAAATCAGTTAAAGTTTTTTTGTTTTTCCCCTAACTAACTCTCCCTTCTATCCCTGCCTAATCGTGCCTCTCCCTCACTGACCCTAACCTACCTGGAGGGTGATGGGTGCCGATGGGGGGGGATCGCAGGAGCTGGTGAGTACGGTGCAGGTGCAGCAGCAGGAAGAGGAGGGGAGAGAGGAGCGCCAGGAGTTTGAATCTTCCACCTCTCTCCGCCCCCAAATGCTCGGACTGAGATTGGTGGCACCGATCACAGTCCTTTTCCGGTTCATCGGGTCACCGGAGACCCGAATGGACCGGAAACGCAGCAAACCGCAGGTCTGAATTGACACTAGGTAGAAGCAGTTAGCCCCTCCCATGGCAGCTATACCCCCCCCCTAGCCTGGAGAGAGAGCTTCAGTTTGTGCACAAGCAGTAGGAGAAGCAAGCCAACCAACGAAAAAAAAAAACGTGGAACACCAACCATGCCAAAGGACCCAACTGGGTTCTAACCAGTAACCGCCGCAACTGTGGCCGAACAACAATACTGGGTGGGTGCTGTGTCCCCCAATGAAGAGCGAGAAAGAGATTTTACTGGTAAGTTTTACAAAAATCTTGTTTTCTCGCCCATATTCATTGGGGGACACAGGAACCGTGGGACGTCCAAAAGCAGTCCACGTGGAGGGGGAAAAAAAAAAACACAGACCCATGAAAGCAAGCGTCCCTGCAAGCATATAAGAAACTGCCGCCTGCAAGACCATGCGGCCCAAGGCAGCGTCCGCCGATGCAAAGGTATGCACCTGGTAAAATTTTGTGTGTGTGTGTGTGTGTGTAAGGAGGACCAAGTAGCCGCCTTACACAAAAGCGCGATTCCTCCGAGCCCAACGCTCTGATGGAGTGAGCCGTGACACTTAAGGGCGGAACCCTGCCCCGGGCACGGTATGCCTCTGCAATTGCAGACCGAATCCAACGTGCGGTTGCCACCTTGGAGGCCACCAATCCCTTGCGAGGACCCTCCGGAATGACAAAAAGGGAAGTCCGTACGCCAGAAGGGACCGGAGGCTGCTAAATAAATCTTCAGAGCCCTGACAACATCCAAATGGTGTAACTCCTTTTCCTTAGGGTGTGCAGGAGAGGGACCCAGAGAGGGAAGGACAATTATTGTCTTCCTCTAATAAAGATCACCCCCGCCGGCCGAGTCACGCAGGCATTACTTATCTGTCCTGCCGCCATCTTCACCCTTCCTCTCCAGCAGGGTCACCTCTTAAGTTACTGGCACCGTAGTGGCAGGACACTGGAAGAGGGACTTGGATAGGTGACCCTTCCGCTGGCGGGATGCAGGGGAGCGAGGCTGGTCCACCTTGTCTTCTTGTGGGGGAGGAGGCTGTGTGGCGGGCCAACGCTGGCATGCTCCATCGGGAGGACAGGGAGGCTAGGCGACCACTGTTTCCCACCTGAAAAGGAAAAAAATAACAAACTAAAATAAAAAATCTTCAAGGAGCTAGGCTGCGGAGCAGGGAGGTCTTGCCTCCTATTTACACTAGAAAAAACTGAAGCTCTCTCTCCAGGCTGGAGGGGGTATAGCTGCCATGGGAGGGGCTAACAGCTTCTACCTAGTGTCAACGCCTCATAGAGGACATAGCTATACCCACGGTTCCCGTGTCCCTCAATGAATATGGGCGAGAAAAGTAATTTTACGTTGAGTAACAAAATCTAATTTTCTCGTCTGTCATTGGGGGACACAGCAAAAACCTTGGGATGTTCTAGAGTAGTCCCTATGGGTGGGAAGACAAGATTTACCTGTAGTAGTGTGAATGCTGTCAGTTCACAGCCTGGTGCAGCACCCTGCTACCAAGAGCCACATTGGAGGATGCAAAAGTATGCACCCTATAAAGCTTTGTGAACGTGTGTAGGGAGGATCACATAGCTGGCCTGCACATATGCCGCTAGGTGGGACCATTGGCCCTGGACTCTCTGGTCAAGGAAGACGCCTTCCCAGCTGCTTAGATTTGCGTCTGTAGTTAGGACTGACCATTTGAGAGGAAGGAAGGACCTGCCCTTGGATAGGTTGGAAGGGTGGAGCAACCAGTAGATTAAAGGGCTTCTGTCACCCCCCTAAAGTCATATTATTTTTTTGGCTCCTTAAAATCCTTATGCTGCGATTTATCAATATATAGGGCTCTTACTCATTTTCGTTCAGTAGTTTCTTCAAAAAATGGACTTTTATAATATGTAAATTTACCTCTCTACCAGCAAGTAGGGCGG
This sequence comes from Bufo bufo, assembly GCF_905171765.1. NCBI lineage: Eukaryota > Metazoa > Chordata > Amphibia > Anura > Bufonidae > Bufo > Bufo bufo. Next base: position 158,082,697 of record NC_053393.1, on the reverse strand, counting down.
CTACTTGCTGGTAGCAGCCGCATCCTCCTTTCATAATGACGCCCCCTCCTCATGTTGATTGATAGGGCCAGCGAACGCGCTCGTCCTGTGGCTGGCCCTGTCTGCGTTTTAAATCTCGCGCCTTCACTTTACCGGTCTTCAGTCGGCGCAGGCGAACTGATAGGAGGATGCTCGCTCGGCCGCTCCTTCCTCAGTGCGCCGGCTGTAGATGTGACGTCATCGGCGCAGGCGCATTGAGGAAGGAGCGGCCGAGCGAGCGCCCTCCTCTCAGTGCGCCTGCGCCGACTGAAGACCGGTACGGCGCAGGCGCGAGATTTTGAACGCAGACAGGGCCAGCCACAGGACAAGCGCGTTCGCTGGCCCTGTCAATCAACATAAGGAGGGGGCGTCATTATGAAAGGAGGATGCGGCTGCTACCAGCAAGTAGCCGCCCTACTTGCTGGTAGAGAGGTAATTTACATATTATAAAAGTCCATTTTTTTTAATAAACTACTGAACGAAAAGGAGTAAGAGCCCTATATTGATAAATCGCAGCATAAGAATTTTAAGGAGCCAAAAAAATAATAATAAATGACTTTAGGGGGGGTGACAGAAACCCTTTAAGTGGTGAGCTGCCACTGATAGAAGCACGGGACAGTCCAGGAAGGTTTTGTCTCAAGAACGAAGGATTGCACTCTGTAGAGGATTGGAGATGGATCATGTGATGAACGCAGTGACGTCACCACAGGTCCTTTTCCTCACAGATGAAGACAGAAGAGAAGCCGGGCTGCACGAACAAGTGGATTAAGGCGAGTTAAATAAAATAAAAAAAATTTTAACCCCTTCAGCCCTATTGTACTAAGCATTCTGTATTAAGAATGCTATTTTCCCTTATAACCATGTTATAAGGGAAAATAACACAATCTACACACCACCTAACCCAAACCCGAACTTCTGTGAAGAAGTTCGGGTACCAAACATGCCGATTTCTCACACACGTGCAAAACGCATTAAAATGTTTTGCACTCGCGCGGAAAAATCTTGCATTTTCCCGCGACTCAACCGCATCTTATCCGGGCCAAAAACATGACGTCCGCGTGAAAGAGTCCTCAGTGTTCAGCTGTCACCAGCCATATCTTCTGTCAGAGGCTGGGGCAGTTACAGGGAACGAGTTACGGCAGAAAGAACACACCCCTAAGCTGCCAGCCTGAAATAAATCTAGCAGAACAACTGGAGCAATTAATGTACAGATATCTGGGTCACTAAGGTATATGGCTGGTTCTAGCTTTGTTAGAAAGAGACAGTCATCTATTACCGTATATGATGTCTGATTTTTATGTTTTTACATCAATCATGGTATAACCATTTTAATGGAGTAAAACTACTAATGGAAAACCGCAATTGCCATACCACATTATTAATGTAAGATCTGGAGTCTAGATATTCATTCTTACAAGAAATAATTCTTGGATTAATTTGTACTCAATCCATGAGACCGTACCAGAATTTCTCCCACTCAACTTAATAGTTTAATTCCCTATTATAAAAAAGTGTCTGTGTATTATAATGTATTGAGTAGTTTGTAGGGGTGAACATGGCCTTTTGATGGCATTTCCTCCAATTGATAGTCCACATTTTTATAAGTATTCGTGGAATGTATAACATGTCCGCTTCTATTCTACAAGTGTAGAACAACCTTTTAATTTTAACTAGGGAGCTACAGTCCAGGGACATACTTTGTATCTGACAATTGCTATTACTGGAAAGTTGTGCTATAAAATCCTCTATCTTTTCTCTTGGACAATACCTGAAATACCAAGTGGTAGGTAAGACATGAAATGCAATAATTTACCCCAAATTTAACAAAGCAATAAGAACAGACCATTAGTTTGACATGTTTTATTTAAAAAAGAAAAAGAAAAAAGACCTATATAAATCAGGTTTAGTTTCCCTTAAAAATAAGACAAATTGGAAGCTACATCTGGTCAGTGTCCATCCACTCTAGAGCTTCATTAAAAACACTGCTCTTTGGCAATGCACATGTCAGACAGGGCCGATCTTCTCACCACCTCTTTTCTTCCATCCAGGAGAACACTGTGAAGAACACGTGGCTTTCTTCAAAAATTTCTTTGGTGAACAGTCCCTGCTGAAGAGCACTGCTTCCTAGCCGACATATATAAAAGCTGTAGAAAGTTTATTTATTATTCTAATAAAAGTCCATGCACCTTCTGGTATAAAATGGTCTCCCCTTTTTTATTTCCTTATCTTGCATATATTTTCTTATGTAAAATAGTTAATGATTTAGCAACCCAATTAGTAAAATATACTATCTGATTCTCTGAGAAACATACGAATGTGAAATAAAAAGGAGCAGGATAACTTGCATTGGTATTTGCATTTAGAAAACATCTGGTTTCCCCTTAAATTAAAAAGTATGAAAAAAAAGAAAATGTAACTTCTCTATACCAGTAAAAATCCTCTTGTATACATTATAACACTGTTGTCCCAGTAGAGTCTATTCCTGAGGCTGTCAGCTGTAATGTTTGTTCAGATTCACTGTATGTAACACACTACTGAGCTCATCCACACTTTTCCTGCAATGAACGCTCCACCGAGGGTCCAGTCGTCCTAGTGGGCAAGAAGTCGCTCTCGTTCTGTGCCTCTTATTCTCTGCTGTGCAGCTTGTACTTTAGCTTTGTTCACTCGTGGCCCTGGAAGAAATAATCCAAGTAGAAGTAAAGGAATTATCAACATTGCAACACCAAGATATTACATCTATACATTACTGGTTCACAAGGCTGAAGGATAACAGTGGGGAGGATAATGTCTGCGGAAAACGCAGGTGCTATATAAGCAAGTAAAATAAAGATCCATTAACCAGTTCAAGACTGGGCCATTTACACCCGTTCCTGACAAAGTACATTTTCATTTTTTTAGTATATATTTGAAAGACTACTCCCCCCTCCCAATTCAATTATGTAACTACTTTTTGCACCATTTAACAGTGATACATGGGGCTTTGCTTTTATTTTATATTTTTATACCTGTGAAAACTGAAAGTCTTTCATGGTTTTTCATTTGTTTTACTAAGGTGTTCACATCTCAATTTAGGAGATCCAGCAGACTGATCCTCTACGTCACTTCTGGATCCCCATTGACTGCGATGGATTTTGGCCGGACAAAAACCATTGCATGCAACCTTTTTTTGTCGGGCCAACAGCTGGCTTTAGCGTCGGATCTCCTAAACAGAGATGTGAACGCGGCCTAACACAAACTGCAACTAAAATACTTTCAAATTATGTCCCCTTTTCATAACTGTCAATTTGATATAGGAGATGTATGAGTTATGGTCTCCAGGGGCCAGGGTAGAAGCTGCAGTGTGGCCTATGATGATTTTTTTTTTTGCCTTTGTGCCTCCCCTAAGGTCATACAATTTTATTTTTAGAATAATAGTAGCAGGCACTCGCTAATACAGCTGGATACAAGTATGCTTTGAGGCAATAAAATGCAGATAAAAAATATCAATAAAAATTTATAAAATCAGAGCTCTGTGACTTCTCAGCTATTTAGCTAGATGTGTTGTATACACTTTGATGAAGCGGCTCAGTGGAATTGATTGCTAACGGTCACTGTATGTTTGTACAAACATACAGTGACTGTTAGCAATCAATTCCACTGAGCCACTTCATCAAAGTGCTGATTTTATTAATTTTTATTGATATGCTTTATTAATGCAAAAAAAATGGATAAAAAATATAAGTGAATCCAGCTGTATTAGCGAGTGCCTGCTACTATTATTCTTTTGTTTATAATTGTATATTTATTAAAGAGTAAAGAAATGACAAAGCATATCCACAACAGATTCATGCACATTAGTACAAAGTAAGAGGTAAAGCATCGTATTCACAGTAACTGAGCACTAATAGCATTCAATGATAGAAAGAGAAATGTCGAGCAATAATTTGGCAATAAAGTGCACAGAAAAAGAATAAACTATGTCTGTCTATAATCAATCCAGTATAGGACCATTTGAGCAGTATATCTCAGAACAGGAAGGCCTCAGGCAGTAGGGAGGGCACCCCAAGAGCCCAATGCCTCTCAAAAAGACATGCTTCGTCAAACTAATAACAAAGAGACAAGACAAACAACAAAGACACTGGGGGGGGGGGGGGGGGGGGGGGGGGGAAGAGACACATCATTCTCGCAAGATCTCTAAGGATGTCTCGTAGCCCAGTTATCGTCCCAGGGATCCCATATGGCATTGAAGAGTGCAATTTTGTCCTGAAACATAGCTGTGGAGTATTCCAGTTTTCGGACCTCCGTCACCCTAGCATACAAATCGGAGACCCTTGGTGGTTCAAAGCTTTTCCAACATCGGGGTATTAGACAACGGGCTGCCGTAAGTATCATTAGTATTAACTTAAGTGAGTGTTTTTTAACCTGATGAGGAACCACATTAAGCAGGAAGGACAGAGGGTCAGGCTGGATTTCCACTGCAAAAATATCACTCAGAAGGGTGCCTACTCCAGTCCAATAGGAGCGTATCTTGGGACAGTCCCAGAAGATATCGGGCAATGTAACCAGCACTCTCTTGGAACTACTGGGTTCATTCTATGGAGGAGGTCAGGAGTGTGATACCAGTACTTCAAAATTTTATATTGGTTCTCCTGGTGTAGCACAGACATTGAGGATTTTGCTGCCCTCCTCCATATAAGGTGCCAAACTGTGTCCGGTAAGGTCTTCCCCAAGTATTCCTCCAACCGTACCATGTAGGAGTGTCTCTGGACCCGCTCGGGAAAGGGGGTCAGCAATATGGAGTAGATCTCAGAAATTAGACCCTTCACATGTACCCCTTCCCTACAGAGGCGTTCAAAGGCAGTCGGGAGGGAGACTGTAACCCCCGAAAAAATGGCCTGGGCAAAGTGATTAATTTGAATATAAAAGTAATTGGAGGAGGAGGGGAGATCATATTTGGTCTGGAGGGTTGGAAACGGCAAAAGGTCCCTAGTGAAGGGGTCCACAATGTCTGCAAACCTGAACACCCCTTGCTGAAACCATGGTCTCGTCGTGGATGCGGTAAGACTAGTGGGGAGCTTAGGGTGATACAGAAAGGAGGTCATGGAGGAGTGGGTAGAAACCAGAGGGAACCGACCGCTACATAACTGCCATATGGATCTAGTGCAGACCATAGGCCTTAAAAGATCCCTAACTGGCAGGGCGCCATGGGATCCTGACCATAGCATAGAGTTGGGATGTATCGGAGCCAGCCAGTCTTTCTATCTGCATCCAGACAGAGTACAGGTGCAGAGAAACCCAGGCCGTGACATAGCGTAGTTGGGCTGCCCCCAATAATATTTGGCCAGGTCCGGTACTCCTAGCCCACCTTGGTGCTTACTCGATAGGAGGACTGACCTTGGGATTCTATGACATCTCCCCGCCCATATGAATCTAAGGAGCTGGGATTGGGTGGATCTCAGATCCTTGAGGGGAACTGCAATCGGAAGAGTCTCAAAGAGGTACAGAAGTTTGGGCAAGATCGTCATTTTAGTCGCGGCAATGCGTCCCAGGAGAGACAGCGGGAGAGCGTGCCACTTATCCAGAAGACCCCTGATTTCCACATATATGCGTGGGAAGTTGGCTTTATAGAGGTCCCCATATCGGGGCGTAAGATCAACACCCAAGTATCTCAAGGAATCCCTCTTCCATTGGAAAGGGAAGTTCATCTTAAGAGAGCTCAGGGCCGCCTGAGGAACATTAAGAGGGAGGGCCTCAGTTTTATGGGTGTTGACCCTATACTCCGAGAGCCGACCAAATTCCTGTAAAATGGAGTGGAGGTTTGGTAGGGTAAGAAGGATGTCGTCCACGTATAGAGATAGCTTGAACTCCTTGTCCCTAACTTAAACACCTCTGATGTCCGGGCAGGCTCTGATTTTGGCCGCCAGGGGTTCGATACACATAGCAAATAATAAGAGGAGACAAGGGGCACCCTTGTCTCGTCCCGTTGGCAATGCATATGGGTCGAGACTGGGCATGGGAGAGTTTGATTGTCACTGTGGGGGAGGAGTATAGGCTACGTATGGCGTGAACGAAGGGGCCAGAAAGACTGTATGCTTGCAGAGTAGCAAAGAGGAATGGCCAGCTTAGGGCTCTTTCACACTTGCGTTGTTCTTTTCCGGCATAGAGTTCCGTCGTCGGGGCTCTATGCCGGAAAAATCCTGATCAGGATTATCCCAATGCATTCTGAATGGAGAGAAATCCGTTCAGGATGCATCAGGATGTCTTCAGTTCAGGACCGGAACGTTTTTTGGCCAGAGAAAATACCGCAGCATGCTGCGCTTTTTGCTCCGGCCAAAAATCCTGAACACTTGCCGCAAGGCCGGATCCGGAATTAATGCCCATTGAAAGGCATTAATCCGGATCCGGCCTTAAGCTAAACGTCGTTTCGGCGCATTACCTGATCCGACGTTCAGCTTTTTCTGAATGGTTACCATGGCTGCCAGGATGCTAAAGTCCTGTCTGCCATGGTAAAGTGTAGTGGGGCGCCCCAGAGCGACGCCAGGGCGCTCCATGCGCAAGGGGTGCCCCGACGCCACCCCGGGAGCCGCACGGACGGCAAGCACACTACTCCCCCGCTCCCCACCACGGCAACCAGGACTTTAATAGCGTCCTGGCTGCCATAGTAACACTGAACGCATTTTGAAGACTGATCAGTCTTCAAATGCTTTCTGTTCACTTGCGGTGTTACGGAAGTGCACGCCGGATCCCAACAACGCAAGTGTGAAAGAGCCCTTAAGCGGTCAAATGCCTTTTCGGCGTCTAAACTAAGTAGCGCCTCCCCCCTCGAGCGAGACACAACATCTATCAAGTCAATGCTTCTACATGTGTTATCAGCTCCCTGGCGGCCTGGCACAAATCCTACCTGGTCTTTATGGATCAGGGAGGGGAGAAAAACGTTTAGTCGGGAGGCCAGTACCTTGGTATAGATCTTAAGGTCTGAGTTAAGCAGGGCAATGGGCCTGTAATTTTGGCAGTCGTGGGGGTCTTTCCCGGGTTTCGGGATCATTGTGAGGTAAGAGTGAGACATCGGCGCAGGTAATGCGTTGCCAGCTAGGAAATGATAAAAAATGGTCACTAAGTGAGGAGTTAGTTCGGTCTTGAAAGTCTTATAATATTTATACGAAAAGCAGTCAGGTCCTGGTGATTTACCTTCAGGCAGGCGGTCAACCACTTCCCCTATCTCTTCAGGAGTAACCGGACTGTTAAGGGTGGAGAGATCGGAGGCTGGCAGGGTAGGAAGGTGACAGGAGGTTGAGTAAGACTGGAGTGCACTGTCTCTAAGTCCCTCATCGGAGGGGAGGTCAGAGGATAGGTTGTATAGGGCAGTGTAGTAGGCCGAGAACCTCTCTGCTATCACTCTGGGGTCATAGTGATTCGTTCCATCCGCCCCCTTAATAGCACTCGTACCCGCTTGGGGAGTGCGGTTCCTAAGTTGTCTGGCCAGTAAAGTGTGTGGTTTGTTGCCCCAGGCATAGTAAAGCTGTCGTGTGTAAAGCAGTAGCTTGTTGACACGACCTAAAGCTAGACTCTTCAGTTGGGCTCTAGTGTCGACGATTCGTCTCAGTGTGCAGCGCGAGGGATAAGCAGCCATCTTGTCCTCTAGGGTTCACAAACGGGAGGTAAGGGTCCTGACCAGAGCAACAGAGTCCTTCTTTAGTTTAGAGCTTATTGCAATACAATGCCCCCTCATGACCGCCTTATGGGCCTCCCACAGGGGATGGACATACCTTTCTGACCCCTCATTCAGATCGAAGTAGGACTTCAGATGTTCGCGAAGTTCCTCCTTAGTGATGGGCTGCTTCAAAAGGGAGTCATTAAGTCTCCAGTGGCATTGGCAAACATGACCCGACCCACTACTAATGTCGACCAGCACTGGGGCGTGATCAGACCAGGTGATTTGGCCCATGTCTGCCCCCTCCAGTAACCTGGGGGTCGAGATTGTACCAAAGAAACAATCGATACGGGTGTGGGAGCTGTGTGGGGCAGAGTAAAAGGAGAAGGACCTGTCAGTGGGGTAAGTGAGACGCCAAAGGTCATACAGGGAATATTTCCGCACCAATTTACATAAGTCCCTAGCTAAGCACTGTACCGGCCTGCCCGGTAGAGCTAAGCGATCCATGGATTCAGAAAAAACGGCATTAAAGTCCCCGCCAAGAAGCACCAAAGGTTCCAGAGAGTCCGCTCCCGCAACAAAAACCTTGCGGAAGATTCCGCCGAGAAAGCGGATCTGCGAAGTATTTGGGGCATAAATGTTACATAAAGTAATGGGTTTATCTGCCAAGTGACCACGAAGAACAATATAACGCCGCTGGGGGTCCAGAATTGAGGATTCGATTCTGAGGGGACACTTCACAGATATCAAGATGGCGACCCCTGCCCTCCGACGGCAATGAGTAGCCGAGTAAGCAATAGGGTACAAGTGAGAGGCAAAACGGAAGGAGGAGTCGCTATCAAAGTGTGTTTCCTGTAGGAACACAATGTTTGCTTTAAGGGATTTCAGTTCCAGGAGCAAGAGTTTTCTCTTGGCATTGGAGTTGAGCCCCTTGACATTGAAAGTTACACACCGGACCATGAGGGTATGTGATGGTATATATTCTATGCAAGATACAGCTCACCAAGGGAAGGAGACAGGACGAGACTAGGGTTGTTGCGGGTATCGAAATTTCGATACCCAATCGATACTTTTGTCCCGGTATCGATACGATACCGGGATTTCCGTTTTTTCGATACTGGGCTGCGCTTCTGCGCAGTCTAGTATCTCTGAACATGAGCGCGCTGCTGTCGGCGCGCTCATGTTCTCTCTCAGCAGCACGGGGAGAAGGAAGCTGTCCTCCCTCCCCCTGTGCTGCCGCCGCCACCAATGAGAAGAGAGGGGCGGAGGAGGGGCGGCAATGAGAAGAGAGGGGCGGAGGAGGGGCGGCAATGAGAAGAGAGGGGGTGGAGGAGGGGCGGCAATGAGAAGAGAGGGGCGGAGGAGGGGCGGGCGCACTGCGCCCCCAATGATAGGATTACTATCGGAGCGATGGGAGGAGACATCAGCTTCACTAGTGGGCGTTCCTTTTCCCTGCGCTGCGATTGGACAGCGCTACAGCCAGGGAGAAGGAACGCCCACTAGTGAAGCTGATGTCTCCTCCCATCGCTCCGATAGTAATCAGCAGCATGTGGAGCAGGAGAGGAGACAGTAATGGGGCACTGCGGGCGAACGGAGCGGCGCCCAGGACTAAATGGTGAGTGCTGAGACATCGCTGGGCGCCGCTCTGTGTGGCCTAATAGTGAAAGTCTGGACTCATATACAGTAGTCAGTCTTTAACACATACAGGAGGCGGGTGCCGGCAGCAGAATCGCATTGCCGGCACCCTGCCCCTGACAGGGAGCTGCGATCAGCGGCAGTTAACTGCCGCTGATCTGCTAGTACCCGCCTCCTGTATAAAGGGGTAAAATCATTGGTGGTGCAGTGTGCCCCCCCCCCCTCAATCCCCCCATCCCATTAAAATCATTGGTGGCACAGTGCGCCGGCCCCTCTCAACCCTCCAGTATTAAAATCATTGGTGGCAGTGGCCACAGGGACCTCTCCACTCCCCCTCATTGGTGGTGCAGTGGCAGCTTCTGATCGGAGCCCCAGCTGTGTAAGCCTGGGGCTCCGATCGGTTACCATGGCAGCCAGGACGCTACAGAAGCCCTGGTTGCCATGGTAACATCCCTGATGCTGTGTGCACAAAGCACAGAGCAGCAGGGACAGTGTGGAGTCCTATTCACCCTGATAGAGATCTATCAGGGTGAATAGGAAAAGGGATGAAAGATCCCAGGTTCTAGCCCCTAAGGGGGGAAATAGTTATTAAATAAAAAGTGAAAAAAAAAAAAACACTAAAATATGAAGTATAAATCACCCCCCTTTTCCCAATTTCACATATAAAATATATAAATAAACATATTACATCGCCACGTCAGAAAAGTCCAAACTATTAAAATATAAAAAAAAAATCTAGGTGGTGAATGCCGGAACAGAAAAAATAAAATAAAAACTGCGCGATTCGCCATTTTTAAAAATGAGGAATGCACGTGGCTTTTTTTGTTTATTTTTTTCGCATGGTATCGAATGGTATCGAGTATCGCAATACTTTTTCATGGTATCGAAACCGAATCAAAAATTTGGTATCGCAACAACTCTAGACGAGACAACACAAAGTCAGACAAATAAGTAACAGTAAATAACTATTTCCAGGGATGAAATCCCTGCCAGGGGAAAACAAAAATCCCCTCAAGGGGTAAGAGTGTCGGAGACCAGCGAGTCGAGGCCGGCCAGAGAGCAAATCACAGAAAACTTAGAAAATAAACGATCAACTATAAAGGGCCCTACGGAGAGCCCACACCGTAAGGGAGCAAAAAAGTAGTTAGCAACTGGCTAAACAATACTAATATAGACGACCATATGATGATCCATCAGAGTCCAACGTCCCTGTGAACCTGAAGGGGTTAAGAACAAGGCTCAGGACGGCCAATTCCTCCAGGCCAGGAGCGGTCAGGCAGGCGGACGTTGCCCCGGTGACAAAGGAGATTGCGGAGAAGAGGATGCACTTGAGCCGGACCTTCTTTTCCTGGTTACAGATGACCAAGTGCGTGGTGGCGGAGGCGCAGGGGACTCAAATTCCCAATCAGGGATGTCAGGTAAAGGAATTCCCAGCGATTTGCAAAAAGAGATCCGTGAAAGAACGGAGAGTCTCTGTTCTTCCCTGATAACGGGCTACCAGGGCAAATGGGAATCCCCAGCGATGGGCAATCTGGCAGTTCCAGAGTGACGCAAGAAGAGGTTGAAGGTGTCTCCTTTTCTGGAGCGTAAACCAGGATAAGTCAGGAAACAACTGTACAGGAGTGCCGTTAAAATAAAAGTTGCGCAGGGATCGCGCTTTAGCCATGATGGTTTCTTTAAGGGCGAAGTCATGGACACAACAGATTACGTCCCTGGGATGAGCCGCAGAGCCCTTGGGCTTGAGTGCCCTGTCCAGCTTGATCTTATGTGAGGGTGGGTGCCCCAAGATCATATTAAATATGGCTTCCAGTGTGGCAAAGAGGTCTTCTTCTCCAGATGCTTCCGGAAGGCCGCGTACCCGGATATTATTTCGACGACCCCGGTTATCCAGGTCCTCCAGATGGCGTCCCATGCCCCTAAGCACAGCTGTTTGGGCAGTGATAGATTCATGAAGAGCATAAACGTACTGCCTGGTGTCATCATGGGCATTTTCTAGAGAGTCCACCCTGTCCACTACGTGTTTGATATCAGTGCGAACAGCTGCAATCTCAGCCCTGCAGGCTTCTGTAACTTCAGAGATAAGAGCCCGAAAGTCCACCTTTGTAGGCAAACGGCTAAAGTATTTCGCCCCAAGGTTGTGGGGGTTCAGATGGGGCTGGTGGGCCCATAACAGCGAGTGGCGGAGGGCTTGGTGACCTGGCCCATATGTCAGAGGGCAGAGGAGAGCTGCTATCCCCCTGATCCAGTACAGGGGGGGGATGGAGGAGACTTGCCAGGCCAGGGTTCTTGCAGAGGGGCCCCAGTAAGGCTAGGTGTGGGGGCCACAGGGGTAGTATCCCGAACCCTAATAGGAGTCCAGGTACCTGTGTGCACTGCCTCTCCACGAGGGATGAATCCAGGAGCCGTCATGACATGGTCCATGCTTCTAGCAGCGGCTGGCAGATACTCCAAGGCAGCAGGGGAAAGCTCCAGAGCCGATACTCCACACGGAGGGGCCACAGGTGAGGCTCCGATCCCCTGGGGAGAGCCAGCAGATGTTCTCTGCGCCGATCTGCGCTCACTGTCCAGAGCGGGCAATCGGGTGGAGGAAGAGAGGAATGGCGGGAGGCCCTCTGTGCCCTGGTGTTGCCTGCCGGGAGCGCCGATCCAGACGCTCGATCCCAGCACTGCTCAAGGGTCCTGGCAGGTGAGGGGGACCGAGGAGGGAAAGGGGTTCTCCTGGGTGCCGATTTTTTTCCCCATATGGGCCGGTACTGGAGCGCTGCAGGCCAGATAGTTGCGGTGCGGGCAGGAGCCAGTCTTTCAAGTGGCCATCTCCAGCGGTGTCCGGACACGCCCCCCCCCCCCCCCCCCCCCCCCCGCTACTATTATTCTAATTTACATTTGAGCCTGGGTGAAGCACAGCAAGAGCACCGCTACCACCAAGTCAGATGGTGGAGCCACCTCACTTTAGTCCTTTTTCACAACCAATTTTATTTTTAGTCCTGCATTTTTCAGAAGAGCTATATAAAGCATTGTTAAAGATCACTATTACTAGCTACATTATTAAACCAATGGTTTAATAATGCCTGTTACTGGCTGCATGAATGTGCCATGTCCGGCACATGCAGCTAGTGATAGCGGTCAGCACCTTTTAAAAGGGGGTTTCCACTAATTACATTTTTATCTAACGCCCACAGCCTGCCTCCTAAGACAGATTCATACTTACCTGCTCCCTGAATTCTGGTCCTCCGCTGTCTCCATCTGGCATGGGCATGGTCACATCCTCCGCTGCTTCAGCGGTGATGTAGCCACAAGCAGCTCATCACTGCTGAAGCGGCGCATGTGACCATACCCATCACTGCCGGATGTAAACAGTGCGGGGACTGGAGGATGGAGTCAGTGCAGAGGACCAGAGCACAAGGGAGCAGGCAAGTATGAATCTTTTGGTTCAAGAGGCAGGTTGCAGGCATTAGATAAAATGCAAATATTAGTGTAAAACCCTTTTTAGAGGCCTGTCCTCAGTGTTGATCATGCTCTGTTCACGTCTCTATTAAAATCTCCACTTTCCTGCGTAGTCATAGGAGCCGAAAAACTAAAATAATGGAGTGTTGGATAGTTAGATAGGACATGCTGCACTATTATTGCCATCAAATATGCCGAAATGTCCGACAGCTCTGACAGAAATGTGAATGCTGCATTATCTAGACATAACTCTGTATTGTGGACAAATGCAGACATTTTCCTAATCCTGGCCACCCTTTAAACAGAAGCATAAGATTTGTGTTCGGGCGCTTACCACACTACAGCTTTTTTCTTGGCTTGTAAAAAATAAAAATTAGTGCAGCTATTAAACCCTTTTGCTGCCATCATAATTTTCGATATTCTGTAATTCAGGTTTTGTGTTTGTCAGAATAAAAAATTTATAAATTATAGCCCCAGCCACCAGGCACATAGCATGGATATCACCCAACAATTTACAGAGATGGGAACCTTCATGCAATTAAATGACTACAACAAACCTAAAAGTAAAGTGGCTCACCAATTAATAAATGAGAACTCAGTCCCAAGAAAAACTTGGTTTGGTTGAGTGGAGAAGTGTTTTGTCCAGGAAATTAAGACGCACACGCAGAAGGTGTTTTCCCGACTGAACACACTCCTGGGAAACTAAGAATTAATATGAAGTTGTGTATAGGAATGCATTTGTCTGCGTGTGAAATATTGCAGGGCTCGTTCAGCTGAATGTAATGATTCATTTCATTTATTGATCTGTTGCTTCATTCTGGAGGAAAAAATAAATAAATAAAAAAGTACTTTTAATCCATATGCAAATGAGCAGTTGAGTGCACCTTGTGTACCCTTGCTCCTCCTCCTTTCTCTGCCAACCCCTCCCTCTCCTTGTCTGCCAGAACCAGGTGACATGACAATGCAGGAACCTGGGCCTGTCAGTCAAGAGGGAGGGGCTAGCAGAGAAAGGAGCAAGGGTGCAATGAGTGGCTTGGACCCGCCCCCAGTGCACTTAACTGCTAACTTGCATGTGAATTACAAATACTCTTTCTCCAGAATGAAGCAACGGAGCGCTAAGTGAAAGGTATCATTACATCCAGCTGAGCTAGCCATACAAGACACAACATTTCATTTTAAGGAGCTAAGTTTACAGTCTTAGATTCTGCTTCATACAAACTCTAAAAATATAATTTTGTCTGGGGTTGAAAAGTCATATGCTTGCTTTATTTATACAATGCAAATAACAGGCAAATGAAAGGAAAGTGAAAGTGTATCCAAACGCTTATTGGGCCTCTATTGGTCATCTCAGCTCACACTCACCTAAGTAACTGAGAAGAACTGGTAGAAATATGAGGCCATGGGCAGCTCCCAGCAGAACCATGGACAAGTACATTCTGAAGTAGAAGACTTTAAATATCTGAGACTTGGACAGACCCAGCACGCCAATCCCTACAAACTTTGTCAGAGTGATTCCACTGAAGACCTAGAAGAAACACAAAAAAAAATCAGAGTTGTATTTTTCACGTAAAGAATAGAGAAAGTTTGTCTAACTGTAATTTCGCTTTCCTCGAGTCCGAAGGCAGCACATATCTACAAGTTCTGTACTGCCTGAGGATGAAGAGGAAATAAAGAGATTTACAACTTTGCATAGCTGGCAGGGCCGGATTAACGTAGGGGCTGATGGAGCTGCAGCTCCAGGCCCCTACCATAAAATAGGCCCATCTGCCAGCCAAAAGGCCGTCGGGAGAATTAAAAGTCCTCTGTTGTACACAGCGCAGCGTCACACAGCACACAGACAATGCAGACCTCACGCTGGCAGCAGGGACCCTGAGGGAGGGACTCGGGAGGAGCGTAATATGATCCTAGAGTGGAAGCTGCTTCTGCCAGCCCCTCCCCTCCCCGCCCACCAACCAATCAGAGCTGAGGCAAGGCAAGCACTAGCAGCTCTGAGTCGTCTGAGTAGTACAGGGAGTCTTCACAGGTCCTGTAAGGCCTCTTTCACACGGGCGTTGCGGAAAAATGTGCGGGTGCGTTGCGGGAACACCCGCGATTTTTCCGCGCGAGTGCAAAACATTGTAATGCGTTTTGCACTCGCGTGAGAAAAATCGCGCGTGTTTGGTACCCAAACCCGAACTTCTTCACAGAAGTTCGGGCTTGGGATCGGTGTTCTGTAAATAGTATTATTTTCCCTTATAACATGGTTATAAGGGAAAATAATAGCATTCTGAATACAGAATGCTAAGTAAAACAGGGCTGGAGGGGGTTAAAAAAAAATAATAATCATTTAACTCACCTTAATCCACTTGCTCGCGATGCGGGCATCTCCGTCTGACTCTTTTACTGTATAGGACCTGTGGAGAGCATTAACTATAGTTTAAGGACCTGGGATGACGTCACTCCGGTCATCACATGGTACGTCACATGATCTTTTACCATGGTGATTCACCATGGTAAAAGATCATGTGACGTACCATGTGATGACCGGAGTGACGTCATCCCAGGTCCTTAAACTATAGTTAATGCTCTCCACAGGTCCTATACAGTAAAAGAGTCAGACGGAGATGCCCGCATCGCGAGCAAGTGGATTAAGGTGAGTTAAATGATTTTTTATTTTTTTTAACCCCCTCCAGCCCTGTTTTACTTAGCATTCTGTATTCAGAATGCTATTATTTTCCCTTATAACCATGTTATAAGGGAAAATAATAAGGTTCGGGTCTCCATCCCGATCGTCTCCTAGCAACCATGCGTGAAAATCGCACCGCATCCCTACTTGCTTGCGGATGCTTGCGATTTTCACGCAACCCCATTCATTTCTATGGGGCCTGCGTTACGTGAAAAACGCACAAAGAGGAGCATGCTGCGATTTTCACGCAACGCAAAAGTAATGCGTGAAAATCACCGCTCGTGTGCACAGCCCCATAGAAATGAATGGGTCAGTATTCAGTGCGGGTGCAATGCGTTCACCTCCCGCATCGCATCCGCGCGGAATACTCGCTCGTGTGAAAGGGGCCTAAGGGAACTGCACAGTGTAAAGTGTAGTTCCCAGGTTAGAACAGTGCATCTGCCAGGACCTGTGATGACATCATCTTCAGCATCACAGGTCCTGCAGAATCTAGCAAAGGAACTGCACCAAAAATGGTGTAGTTCCTAGGTTTGAAAGGTACATCTGCCAGGACCTGTGATGACATCATCAGAGGTCCGTCAACCCCTAACAGCAAGTATTAGAAGTTCACAATCAGCTCTGCATTGATCCATACAGACTGGAATGGAGTGATAAAAGGAAGTCCTCCACTTTTCTCTTCATTTTCTCCCATCCATTCCCTGTTTTTACTCATTGCTCACTCATGTATAATACTTCAGACAGGTACAGTGACCACTACCTCATGTACATCACACACACAGTGACTATAATGCATAACTGACCACATATTTCTATAAACACTGCATCTACAGTATTATACCTTGTATGCCTCACATACATATACATATATATATATATATATATATACACACACACACACACACTGCATATATTAAACAGTATTATAGATGCAATATGTACAGATATATAATATATATTGCAGTGTACTGATATGTGAGGTACAAGGTATAATATATGCAGTGTGTATAGATATATTGTATATACAGTAGTGTACTGATATGTTAGGTACGAGGTATAATAGATGGTGTGTACAGGCATATTGTATATACAGTATTGGATTGTGAGGTACGAGCTGTAATTTATACCTCATATATCAGTACACTGCTGTATATACTATATACCTGAACACACTGCATATATTATACCACGTTCCTCACATATCAGTACACTGCTGTATACACTATACATCTGTACACACTGTATCTATTATACCTCGTTTGTGTGCCAGGCCTGTTTTGTAATCCCAATCCGGCCCTGATGGCATAAATTATAAAACAGCAGCGAACATAGTTCATGGAACAAAGGGAGAGGCCTGGAATGGGTAATGGGAGGGGCTATAAAAGGGGAATGGGGGCCCAATTTAGATTCTTGCTATGGGGCCCAGTGATTTCTATGTACGCCTTTGACAGGAGCAGAGAGATAAGAGAAGTGACAGATGACACAGTTTAGATTACAGGTTGAATTAACCCTTTAGGATCAAATTGGCTTCTCAGGAGATATATATGTTAAAGGCATCTCATTCAGTAGCTATATAACTAAGGGTGGGTTCACATCTCCTTTATGGATTCCGTTAAGTGGGGACTGTGGGGACTATTTTATTATCAGCCAGTGACTGTAATTCAGCACATAGTTTTCCCTGTGCGTGCATTCACATTTCACTTCACTTGGTTCGTTGTACTACTGTCAGTGTCAGACTGTTGTCACTGTGGGTAACAATGCACAACAGACAACAATGCACACCACAGTGACAGCTCCTGAGTCCTGTCCGGCGTCAGCCTCAGCTTCCCTTCACTATCACTATAATCAATCACTCTTCCTGATCCGGACTCACTCATTAGAGAGCTGAAGAGCCGACTGAGTCAGCAGCAGCAAGTGAATCGTAATGGGTAGTATCTGCGCATGCGCACCGGCACCTAGAGTCTTCGGTTCACTTGCGAGTCAGCTCAGCAGTCAGTGACTCAGCAAGTGAACCGAAGATCCGATTCATGAATCGGTTCATTTGAATGAGCTGATTCAAATGAACCGATTCATCTGAAAGATCCGAACTTCCCATCACTACTGAGGTCATATCCGGCGGGCCGCGGCATTACAGAAACAGCACCAGCTGCTCTGACGTCCTGCCACCGGATATACGTCACAGGATATCCGGCGGCAGGACGTCAGAGCAGCTGGTGCGGTTCCTGTAATGCCGGCCCGCCGGATATGACCTCAGTGCGCCCGCGGTTATCCCTCCTGCACGCTGCGCTGTGTACAACCTACTCAGCAGTTTCGACCAGCACACGGCCCACAGCGCTCAGCCACACCAGCCCGCGAGACAGCAGGAGCTTCTGGAGCAGGGCAGGTATCAGATAAACTCATCCAGTTGGAAGGGAGGGCAATCATAGTGCTGATATGATTTATGGACACAGCTCTCAGCATGCTTAGCCAGCCTTCTATCTGGCTTTGCATCTTGAGAGTCACAGTCCACAGGCTGTTTCTGAGCCTGTGGACTGTGACTCTCAAGAAGCACAGCCAGATAGAAGGCTGGTTAAGCATGCTGAGAGCTGTGTCCATAAATCATAACAGCACTATGAAAATTACTGACTGGCTACGCATGCTGAGAGCTCAGTCTAAATAACATAACACATAAAAGAAATTACTGTTTCTAGCTGCTAGTCCACAGCAGCTAGAAACAGTAATTTCTTTTAAGGGATTCTGTCACCAGGTTTCACCCCTGTCAGCTAAAAATATGCTGATGTTCAGGGCGTCTTCACGATTCCTAATGTGGGCTTATAAATGTCATCTGTGGGCTTATTTAGCTAAAAAAACAGCTATTACTAACCTGTCAGTCAAACAAATAAGGTGCCCAAGGGGATGTTAATGGATGGAAAATGCCGGCCGCATCCGCCGCCGTTCGTGCCCAGCGCCGCCTTTCCGGACTTCTGCACCGCCTCCTAATCCTCTGTGCCACCTCTCGCTCTCCCTCCCTCCCCCCTCCTTCTGCTGTAAGATCTCGCGCTTGCGCACAGGGCTCTGCCTGATGCGCCCGTGCGGACTTCTCCATTTGGCTTCTTACAGCGAAGTGCGCATGCGCCGGCACTTCGCTCAACCCCTGTATGCGCGAGATCTTACAGCAGGAGGAGGGGGGAGGGAGGGAGAGCGAGAGGCGGCACAGAGGATTAGGAGGCGTCGCAGAAGTCCGGAAAGGCGGCGCTGGGCACGAACGGCGGCGGGTGCGGCTGACACCTTGCATTCATTAACATCCCCTTGGGCACCTTATTTGTTTGACTGACAGGTTAGTAAAAGCAGTTTTTTAGCTAAATAAGCCCACAGATGACATTTATAAGCCCACATTAGGAATCGTGAAGAAGCCCTGAACATCAGCATATTTTTAGCTGACAGGGGTGAAACCTGGTGACAGAATCCCTTTAATGTGTTATGTTATTTAGACACAGCTCTCAGCATGCCTAGCCAGCCTTCTATCTGACTGGCTAAGCATGCTGAGTGCTGTGTCCATAAATCATAACACAGCTCTATGAAAATTACTGTTTCTAGCTGCTGTTGTCCACAGTCCACAGCAGCTAGAAAACAGTAATCTTCATAGTCAGCGGTTTTCCTGACACTATAGTGCCCTGAGGGTGCCCCCACCCTCAGGGTCCCCCTCCATGTTGCCAAGATAGACGCCAAATGAAGGGGTAGTTGCAGGAACAAAATACTTTAATGGTATCGATAAAATATATATGTAATTAAGACACTGAGTGCAGTTCCATAAAAAGGCCCAGCAAAATCCTCAGCACCAGGCCCATGATGCTCTTAATCCGGCCCTGATAGCTGGGGCCAAGATTTCTTATTGAACCAGGTATGCACCCACCATCATTCCATTATTCTAACCTGACCCAGCTGTTGTGTTGTAAGAACTGGAACTATTTCAATGAAAGTAAAGAATTAGTTTTAGTGAACATGACACTCACCGAGCTGCCCATATGTGCCAAGGCGTCCTTTGCACGTTCCACTTTATTTCCCTTTGTACTCACTGAAAAGGCCCTTGTCACATGGCTACAAAACTCCACGGAGATGCCACAGCACTGCAGGTGAAACACAGGTAATTAACTTTGCTTGTTCATAATGGAGCTCCATTGCCAACTTTTCCCTGCTGTACTGCTCTATACCAAAATTTGCTCTATACCAAAATTAATTTAAAATTAATTCTAAAGCATACTTTTTAAATACACATTTCTCCCAATATCGCAAATAAAATATTAGACCTCTATATGGCGTTTTGAATTCCGTTATTTTCTGTTATAACAGAAAGCAATAGCGGAATTCATAATGCTGATGTGAACCCGCCCTAAATGGTAAAAATAAAATATGCCTAGTAGAGTGCAATGCCAAAAACTCACCATAACCAAATTCACCAGAGAAACAGCATTAAGGCTGATGTTCCAGAGCCACATGACCCCAAACATGTTGACAAGGATCATGGATATGGTAACACACATCAGAACAGCAGACCAAATTTCAAACCCCAGCAGGATCACTGCCACAAAGAATATGGCAGCCAGCGATATGCAAAGGTTAAACACTGTGTCATCCACTATCGTTAAATACTGCTCGTAAAATACATAGAAAATGCTGCAAAAGATGGAGATAGTCAGAGAATTATTCAGTGAATTTGCATAAATAAAAGGCCTTCATTTAAGATACTCTATGATAACAGAAGTTGTCCCCTTTCCATTTGCTCAGTTTTATAGACGGCACCATCTTGAGACTATTATTATTCGCCAAGAGCGGTTATAAAGATAGATTTTTGGTTAGGAGTCACTAGTGGGAGCTTGCATAAGAGTTTTTTTTTTTTATAATTACTTTTTAAACAAAATAAAGAGTAATGCTATAAACATAGAAAATTTACTAAAATGACTATACAAAACATACGTCAAAATGTAACTTTCAATTAAATCAGCTTAAAAAAGAAATGGTAATAAACACAAGCATGTCATGACAAGATGACACATTAATCCCCCCACAATAAATGTATAAAATAATGATAAAACGTCATTCCAGAAGGTACCTGTAAGCAAAGACACTGTAATTCTTGCTTGGGACATCTATGCTCTCAGTAATGTTTTTAGCAATCATTCGTGCATTTCGTAAGGCATCAATGAAGGCCGAAGAGTTTTGTAAGATGGTGTGGAAAGTCATAAAATAGGTGGCCCCAACGTCTGTGTTATTGGAGAGCAGGTTAACTGCAGAGCCGTATGCTGCATGGCCACTAAAAAATACAAAATTATATAAAATATACAAATAACTATATTCCTCTTTACTGCTTAATGCAGATGACAATGATAAAAATACAAGTTTATCACTGCTAGAATCCAGTAAACCTGCGATGTAGAATGTAATAGTCTACAACCACTGAACCCTCAGATGGGCTACAGAGTCAGAAGACCTGGGGTTCTGCTTCACTAATGTCACACTGGTCGTGTAGAAAACCATAGTCAGCCATGAACTTACCCTTTACCACACTTGGGATTAGGGTTGTCAGAAAGAAACATGGGCAGGAATTTCATAAACTCCTCTTCCTCGGGCCTTCGTTTGCCTTCTGGCGTCAGACTACGACACCTAATGCATGATGGATCCACAACTAGAATAAAAAGAGACCAAAAGCCCTGAGCAGTGATGGTAAAGAGAGATCATACATACAGTGATGTTCATTCAAACCAAAAGAATGGCGCTTATATAAAGTGCTGGCAATTTAATCCTCATAGGTATACACGTTTCTTGAGGTCTCCGAACCGGATGAACGCAAGACGATTATACGGGTAGGGATTTTTGTAGACTTCATTCAGTGGGTCACTGAAGAACATTTCTCTCAGCCTCTGCCTAATCTAAAATGAATGTTCCTCAAAAATCAAATAAAAGTGACAGGAGCTCAAAAATGATATACAAGTCAATACTTCCTGGGGATACATAGATGATGGGAGAGATCTCTGTACTGACCCCTGATATATTTACACAGTTATTAGATCTCCCCTTAGTAGTCTTCCGTTTTGTCCCCATTCATTGTTAAGGGGACAAAACTGAACTGAACAAAACAGTTCCATTTGGTCGCGCTCCCATCGCAGACAGAATAACGCTGCAAACAGCGGCGCGGGGCGGATCAGTTTTCTCGGACACAATAGAAAACAGATCCGTCTCCCATTGACTTACAATGGTGTTCATGACGGATCTGTCCTGGCTATTTTAAAGATAATACAACCGGATCCGTTCATAACGGATGCAGATGGTTGTATTATCAGAACGGAAGCGTTTTTGCTGATCCATGACGGATCCAGCAAAAACGCTATTGTGAAAGTAGCCGTATGCATCGGTTTTCAACGGATGTGGCTAAAACACCTAAACTCAATAATAAGAGGAGTGTTCGTCGATCTATGATGCTTTGTCAGCAGCTCCCTGGTACTAGTTACTACAGTTCAGCCAACCACTACTCTGCCACTCTCATCAAACTCTTCCAATTAATCTAACTTGCTTTTATACTTTACTAGACTGATCACTCCAATGAAACTCTAGATTTCAGACAAACATATGAAAGGTTACCTGAAGCATTGCAGAACTGTTCAGTGCTATTGTACACTCTACAACAAGTAGACTGGGGCTTCACCCAATCAAAGTAATCATCAAGCCAGGAAGATGGGGGATAGCCAATTTTTGTGCTAAAATGATACGAAAGATATTGACACAAAGTTATAATCAGTGGAAACTAATTAAAACATTACTTAGAGCCCAAGTAAAGAGCTGTATAATACCATACATGTGCAATAAAGGATTAAATAAATCAGTCTCCAGTTCCTCAGTTACTTACTAGTTGTCCAATTGTGCTGCATTATAAATCTGTTGCACAAGGGAGTTGTTGCTGCAGCCGGCTCCACCGCACACTTTAGATTGGCCCTCCTTTGATTTGTAATCATATCCCTCTTCCAGCACAAAATACACTGGTGGACCACTGTGCATGTACTTATTCAAGGAGTCAAAGTACTTCAGCATATAGGAATCCTTCAAGAATAACAGAAAAATGGAAAATGATGTAAAAAAAAAATATATATATATATATATATATATATATATATATATAATTTTTACAATGCAAAATATCAAACTGTGTAAACTTACATCTGGCATAGACAATGACTGGTCCAAACCAATCTCTACCTTGTTAACCACGGCAATGCTGAAGGAAAGCATTGCTACAAAGATTGATACCTGGAAAACAGATAGACATGTAAGTAGATGTAATTGGCTATAGTCCCCTAAGCTGCGTTCAGACGATACCGATCAGGGCAGTACTGGCGGTACTGCAGTCAGGGGCACGGGACCACTTCACACAGTCAGTGTTTGGTCAGCGATTGTGAGGAAAGACCAGAAGCAGAGCCTATACAGAAATAAGGTATAAATCGAAAGATTGGCTCCTGCATTATACGGATTCATAATGCTATTTGCCTTCGCATGACTTTCCTTGTACAGAATGATAGTGACATAAAGCAGTCACCATGATTCTGTAGAGGGAAGGCCATTGAGAAGCACATAGCATTATAAATGCAAGCCGAACAGCGTCCAAAACAGAGGATCGCGCTCACACACTGAGCATGATTTCCGGACTGCACACGCTCCTGTGAAAGGGGCTCCAACTCTACTAAAACCAGAAAATTAGATTGTGATTGGAGTTAACCCCAACATGCCTCTAAAAAGCTAAACTAAGGATTTGTCCCTAACTGGACATCTGCACTGGGGGAAATGGGATATTTTTTGTGATGCTAGCACGGCTTCATTGTAACGTCTACTAATGACGTTAACAATGCTTTCCATTCGAATTTTATTTATTTATGTACATGGCAATAAATCTTTATTCTGTTCTATGGAAGTTAGCTGCAGTAAGTTGCCATCGAGCATAACTCTCACTTGGGGGGACCATACTCATTGACAAACATTAGGTCCAATATTAACCCCTTAAGGACCCTTGCTGTACATGTACGGTACGTCACAGCTGGACGTGACTTAAGGACCAGTGACGGCTGTCGCTGACAGCCAGACTCCTGCATCGGTGAAAACATAGATGCCGGCATATTAACCCCTTGTATGCCACGGTAATAGCTGACCGCAGCATGCACGGGGTTTGCAGTGGGTACACGTGACCTCCGGCTCACCATGCTGCAGTGACGGGGACCCGATGGCAGCCCGATGCCTTCCA
This sequence comes from Bufo bufo, assembly GCF_905171765.1. Taxonomy (NCBI): domain Eukaryota; kingdom Metazoa; phylum Chordata; class Amphibia; order Anura; family Bufonidae; genus Bufo; species Bufo bufo. The sequence continues at coordinate 158,059,045 of NC_053393.1, read as the reverse complement.
TAGGCATCGGGATTGCCTTCTACAGAAGCCTGTGAGATCCAGACAGTCAGAATAAAAACTGAAAGCCAATGAATTACAATACAGGTTGTATTGTAATGCATTGCAGAGGGGTCAGACCCCAGAAAATGAAGTCCCAGATTGTGACAAAAAAAAAAAAAAAAACGGTTTTTCATAATAAAAAAAAAAAAGTTTCAAGTAAAAAAATTGTAAAAAAAAAACAACATAAAAATATAGAAAAAAAAGACATATTTGGCATCACCGTGTCCGTAACGACTGGCTCTATAAAAATATCACATTACCTAGCACCTCAGGTGAACACAGTCAAAAAAAAAAGTGCAACACCAAGCGATCAAAAAGGCGTATGCCCCCCAAAATAGCACCTAACAGTCACTTCATCCCGCAAAAAATGAGCCCTTACCTAAGACGATCGCCAAAAAAAAAAAATAATAATAAAAACTATGGTGCTCAGACCATAGAAACACTAAAACATGATTTATTTTTTTGTTTCAAAAATGCTTCGTGTTAACCCCTTAGGGACCGGGCTCATTTTTTGCAAATCTAACCAGTGTCACTTTATGTGGTGATAACTTTAAAACGCTTTGACTTATCCAGGCCATTCTGAGATTGTTTTTTCGTCACATATTGTACTTCATGACACTGGTAAAATGGAGGAGTAAAAAAAAAAATCTTTTTTATTTATAAAAAAAAATAAATACCAAATTTACCAAAGATTTTGAAAAAATTAGCAACATTTTTAAGTTTCAATTACTCTACTTCTATAATACATATTAATACCTACAAAAATAGTTATTACTTTACATTCCCCATATGTCTACTTCATGTTTGGATCATTTTGGGAATGCCATTTTATTTTTTGGAGATGTTACAAGGCTTAGAAGTTTAGAAGAAAATCTTTTTAAAGGACCAGCTCAGGTCTGAAGTCACTTTGTAAAGCTTACATAATAGAAACCACCCAAAAATGACCCCATTCTAGAAACTACACCCCTCAAGGTATTCAAAACTGATTTTACAAACTTTGTTAACCCTTTAGGTGTTCAACAAGAATTAATGGAAAATAGAGATACAATTTCAAAATTTCACTTTTTTTGCAGATTTTCCATTTTAATAATTTTTTTTCCAGTTACAAAGCAAGGATTAACAGCCAAACAAAACTCAATATATATGGCCCTAATTCTGTAGTTTACAGAAACACCCCATATGTGGTCGTACGTTGTACGGGCACACGGCAGGGCACAGAAGGAAAGGAATGCCATACGGTTTTTGAAAGGCAGATTTTGCTCGACTAGTTTTTTGACACCATGTCTCATTTGAAGCCCCCCTGATGCACCCCTAGAGTAGAAACTCCAAAAAAGTGACCCCATTTTAGAAACTACGGGATAGGGTGGCAGTTTTGTTGGTATTAGTTTAGGGTACATATGATTTTTGGTTGCTTTATATTACATATAGTCTATATTACTATATTATATTATATTTGGCACCGTTTTTATTTTTTGTTAATTACAGCATTTATCTGACAGGTTAGATCATGCAATATTTTTATAGAGCAGGTTATTACGGACGCGGCGATACCTAATATGTATACTTTTTTTATGCAAGTTTTACACAATAATATTTTTTAAACAAAAAAATATAAAAAAGAAAACATGTTTTAGTGTCTCCATATTCTGAGAGCCATAGTTTTTTCAGTATTTGGGCGATTATCTTAGGTAGGGTCTAATTTTTTGCGGGATGAGATGACGGTTTGATTGGCACTATTTTTGGGTGCATATGACTTTTTGATTGCTTGCTATTACACTTTTTGTGATGTAAGGTGACAAAAATTAGCTTTTTTTACACGGTGTTCACCTGAGGGGTTAGGTCATGTCATATGTTTATCGAGTCGGTCGATACGGACGTGGCGATACCCAATAATATGTCTACATTTTTTTCCCCCTACTTGTTACAAAATGTTTTTACTTTATTTGGGGGAAATGAAATATTTTTTTTTTTTACTTGAAACTTACATTTTTGGGGGGGGGGGGGGAAACTTTATTTTTTCAACTTTTTTCACTTAATTTTTTGTCCCACTTTGGGGCTTCAACTTTTGGGGGTCTAATCCCCTTTACAATGCATTCAATACTTCTGTATTGGAATGCATTGGCTGTGTGAGTAATACAGTGTGTATTACTCATACAGCTTACTGCCTGTGAGATCCAGGGGGCTGGATCTCTCAGGCTCTTTACTGGAAGGCAGCGCCGATGCCTAAGGAAGGCATCGCGCTGTCTTCCATGCCATCGGGTCCCCATTTTAGCCGCACGGGGACCCGATGGCACCGCCGAAACCACCCATAGACGCCGCAAACCGCAGGCCTGAATTGTCTGGTGAAGTCACAGGACCCCCCCCCCCCCTTCCCCGAGCATTGTCCCAGGGTGCCTGCTCAATGATTTGAGCAGGCACCTTGTTCCAATCACCGCCCGCCATGCGAGTACCGGTACGTCATGTGTCCCCAAGAGGTTAAATGTAAAAAATATAAAAGTAGACATTAGGTATCGCTGCGTCCGTAACGACCTGCTCTAGAAAAATACCACATGACCTAACCCCTCAGATGAACACGGTAAAAAAAAATAAAAAAAATAAAAGCTGTAATAATAATCTGTAAAGAGTGTAATTGCAAGCAATCAAAAAGTCATATGCACCCCAAAATAGTGCCAAACAGTCATCTCATCTCGCCAAAATGATACCCTCCCTAACACAATCGTCAAAAGAAAAAAAAAAGACTAGGGAGACACAAAAATGATATTATTGTGCAAAACTTAAATAAATAAAAATTAAAAAAAAGTATACATTAGGTATTGCCACGCGCTGTACTCTATAAAAATATCACATGACCTAACCCCTCAGGTGAACACCGTAAAAAAAAAAAAAGATATTTGAAGATAAAAAACGGTGTCAAAAAAGCCATTTTTTTGTCACCTTACATCACAAAAAGTGTAATACCAAGCTATTAAAAAGTCATACACACCCCAAAAAAGTGCCAGTCATCTCATCCCACAAAAAATGAGCCCCTACATACAGACATATCTGTAAAGAATAAATCAAGGCAACTGGACTTACTGTAGATTTCTGAGTTGCCTTGATTTATTCTTTACAGATATACCATGACCTGGATAAATGAGAACCTTCACAGACCTACATAAGACAGTCGCCCAAAAAAAACTATGGCTTTCAGAATATAGAGACACTAAAAAATATTTTGTTTTTCAAAAATGCTTTATTATGTAAAACTGAAACCAACTAAAAAAAGTAGTCATATTTGGTATTGTCGCGTCCGTAACAACCTGCTCTATAAAAATAGCACAAAATCTAACCTGTCAGATGAACGTTGTAAATTAAAACAGCTATGTTTTGTTACCTTGCCTCACAAAAAGTGTAATATAGAGCAACCAAAAATCATATGTACCCTAAACTAGTACCAACAAAACTGCCACCTTATCGCGTAGTTTTCAAAATGGGGTAACTTTACTGGAGTTTCTACTCTAGGGGTGCATCAGGAGGTCTTCAAATGTGACATGGCAACTTAAAATTATCCCAGTGAAATCTGCCCTCCAAAACCCACATGGCGTTCCTTTATTTCTGCGCCTTGCCGTGTGCCCATACAGCAGTTTACGATCACAAAAGGGGCGTTTCTGTAAACGAAAGTATCAGGGTAATAAATAATGAGTTTTGTTTGGGTGTTAATCCTTGCTTTGTTACTGGAAAAAATGGATTAAAATGGAAAATCTGCCAAAAAAGTGAAATTCTGAAATTTAATCTCCATTTTCCATAAATTTTTATGGAACACCTAAAGGGTTAACAAAGTTTGCAAACTCAGTTTTGAATACATTGAGGGGTGTAGTTTCTAAAATGGGGTCATTTTTGGGTGGTTTCTATTATGTAAGCCTCACAAAGTGACTTCTGACCTGAACTGGTCCTTAAGTACCAGGACATCAGGGCGTACCTGTGTATTTCTGATCACTGCCGCGCGGCGGGCGGTGATCGGAAGCCGATGCCTGCTCAAATCATTGAGCAGGCACCTCGGCTAAATGCGCGGGAGGGTCCCATGACACCCCCCCCCCATGTCAACGATCGCCGCAAACCGCAGGTCAATTCAGACCTGCGGTTTGTGGCTTTTACTTATTGCGGTGGCGGCGGTGCCATCAGGTCCCCGTGGGGCTGTAGGAGGGACCCAATGGCATGGAAGGCATCGTGCTGCCTTCCGGTGACAAGCCTGTGAGATCCAGCCCCCTGGATCTCACAGGCCGGAAGCTGCATGAGTAATACACACAGTATTACTCACACAGCCAATGCATTCCAATACAGAAGTATTGGAATGCATTGTAAAGGATCAGACCCCCAAAAGTTCAAGTCCCAAAGTGGGACAAAAAATAAAGTTTAAAAAAAAGTTTAAAAAAAAAAAATTAAGTTTCCCCCCCCCAAAAAATTAAAAGTTTCAAGTAAAAATAAACAAAAATGTCAATTTCCCCAAATAAAGTTAAAAAAAAATGGTAAAAAATAGGGGAAAAAAATAATACACATATTAGGTATCGCCGCGTGCGTATCGACCGGCTCTATAAACATATCACATGATCTAACCCCTCAGATGAACACCGTAAAAAATAAAAACTGTGCTAAATAAACCATATTTTGTAACCTTACATCACAAAAAGTACAACAGCAAGCAATCAAAAAGGCGTACGCCCACCAAAATAGTACCAATCTAACAGTCACCTCATCCCGCAAAAAATGAGCCCCTACCTGAGACAATCGCCCAAAAAAAAACAAAAAAAAAAAAACTATGACTCAGAATATGGAGACACTAAAACTTTTTTTTTGTTTTAAAAAAGCTGTTATTGTGTAAAACTTACACAAATAAATAAAAAGTATACATATTAGGTATCGCCACGTCCGTATCGACCGACTCTATTAAAATATCACATGACCTAACCCCTCAGATGAACACCGTAAAAAAATAAAAACGGTGTAAAAAAAAGCTATTTTTTGTCATCTTACATCACAAAAAGTGTAATAGCAAGCGATCAAAAAGTCATATGCACCCCAAAATAGTGCCAAGCAAACAGTCATCTCATCCCGCAAAAAATGAGACCCTACCTAAGATATTCGCCCAAAACTGAAAAAACTATGGCTCTCAGGGGTGTAGTTTCTTAGATGGGGTCACCTTTATGGAGTTTCTACTCTAGGGGTGCATCAGGGGGGCTACCATGTAAAAAAAAAAAACAGTCTAGCAAAATCTGCCTTCCAAAAACCGTATGGCATTCCTTTCCTTCTGCGCCCTGCCGTGTGCCCGTACAGCGGTTTACAACCACATATGGGATGTTTCTGTAAACTACAGAATCAGGGCCATAAATATTGAGTTTTGTTTGGCTGTCAACCCTTGCTTTGTAACTGGAAAAAAAATATTAAAATGGAAAATCTGCCAAAAAAGTGAAATTTTGAAATTGTATCTCTATTTTCCATTAATTCTTGTGGAACACCTAAAGGGTTAACAACGTTTGTAAAATCAGTTTTGAATACCTTGAGGGGTGTAGTTTCTAGAATGGGGTCATTTTTGGGTGGTTTCTATTATGTAAGCCTTACAAAGTGACTTCAGACCTGAACTGGTCCTTAAAGGGACACTGACAGGCCCAATAAGCATATTTAGGTATATATATGACAGTACAGGTCTTATAAAGTGTATTAGAATGATCTAAGTATCCCCCCTGTCCACCTTATAAATACAGTAAAATGAAGTTTTATAACCTGCTTGAATCGTCTTCAATCTGCCCAAGGGGCGGCGTTTCATCTCCACTTGCGCCCAGCCAGCCTCGCCCCAACTGCCGTTTTCGAAGCGCTCATCAATATTCACTTCGCTGGGCGGCTACTCTGAAGCTCTGCTCTGAACTGTGCCCGGCGCATGTGCATAAAGCAGAGGCTGCATCGGCCTCTGAGATGCAGACTGTGCGCAGGCGCAATGTGATCCCGGCCAGTGAGGGTGCCGGGGACAGTAGTAGCCGCCCAGCGAAGTGAATATTGATGAGCTGGGCGGCGCTTCAAAACGGCAGTTGGGGCGAGGCTGGCTGGGCGCAAGTGGAGATGAAACGCCGCCCCTTGGGCAGATTGAAGACAATTCAAGCAGGTTATAAAACTTCATTTTACTGTATTTATAAGGTGGACAGGGGGGATACTTAGATGATTCTAATACACTTTATAAGACCTGTACTGTCATATATATACCTAAATATGCTTATTGGGCCTGTCAGTGTCCCTTTAAAGGATAACTGTCACATTTAGACCGCAATTTCAATTTTCATATATGTAGTTACTAATAACATGATATTCCAGAATCAGTTACTATCAGGGTCCATTCACACGTCCGTTGTTTCTTTCTTGATCTGTTCCGTTTTTTGCGGAACAGATCTGGACCAGATCTGGACCCGTTCATTTTCAATGGGTCCTGAAAAAAATTCAGACATTGAGCTGTCCGATTTTTTTCAGGACCCATTGAAAATGAATGGGTCCAGATCTGTTCCGCAAAAAAAACGGAACAGATCAGGAAAGAAACAACGGACGTGTGAATGGACCCTTAGACTGACTTACCCCATATTTAATAAGATTCAGCCCTTAGCAACCAGTCTGCATAAAACTGCAATTTCACTATTCAGTTAAGATGGCCGCCACTGCCCTCACCCTGAGGCTAATCCCGCCTGCCCTCACTAGCCAGTAACGATAGCCCCCAAAAGTGTCAGTAACTAGAGCCCTCCCCCTAAATGGTTAATCTCCTGCAGCACAAAGGGGTCCTCTTACCACATGTTGCTTTCATTTATACACTGAGCAGATGGCAGATCTCCCTTCCCTGGTCTGAGCTGGTTCAACTCTGCATTCTCCAGCTCTGCTGAGTGAGGGAGCGTCTGCCAAGTGCAGGGACAGGGAGAAGTGCACACAGCCCAGGCACTGTTATCAGCTGCTGGGGAGGACCTGGCTTTAATAATTTACTTACAGTCCCTGGCTGTCAGTAATGTGACCTTGCACGCAGCCTGCTTCTGCGTCTTCTGTCCTTCAACAGATAGACGGACCATGCCTAGCAACCCTATTTTAAGCACAGGTAAAAGTAGGCAGTACAGGGAACAAAAATGTGGAATTAAGGGGTTATTGAATACACAGTGAAAAGTTTAACTAGTGCCACCAAGGTGATATTAATCACCACAATCAAATACTCCAAAAATATATATACGACATTTATACTTTAAAAAGTTGGTTTTTGAAAATTTCTGAGAAATTTCAAGATTTACTTCTAAACTTCTAAGCCTTGTTACGTCCCCCAAAAATAAAATGTCATTCCCAAAATGATCCTAACATGAAGTAGACATATGGGGAATGTAAAGTAATAACTATTTTTGTAGGTATTACTATGTATTATAGAAGTAGAGAAATTGAAACTTAGAAATTTGCAAATTTTTCTAGATTTTTGGCAAATTTGGTATTATTTTTATAAATTGAAATGATTTTTTTTAAACTCCATTTTACCAGTGTCATGAAGTACAATATGTGACGAAAAAACTATCTCAGAATGGCCTGGATAAGTCAAAGCGTTTTAAAGTTATCACCACTTAAAGTGAAACTGGTCAGATTTGCAAAAAATAGCCTGGTCCTTAAAGGGGTTATCCGAGTTATTTTTTTGTTCTTTCTATGTTCCTAACTAGGCAAATATAACAACTTTACAAATAACTCACTTTATCTCCAGTGGCTGGTTTCTCAGATTTCACTGAGGGTCACATGACCTGTGATGTCAGCTTCTCTCCCTGCTCTTATAAAGGTAGTTTACAAGCCTGTAAATCACTGTGCTGGCCACGCCCCTTCACTGCCGTCTACTCTCTGCTAGGATTCTTAACCCCTTCAGCTGCACAGACTGGGTAGCTGCAGGCGGTGAGGAGACCATGCTGGGCACTGGAGCTGACATACTAGAGAGAGCATTGCACAAGAAGGTAGGGGGAAGATCCTGTGTGTATTAGCAGTGTCATTATACAGGTGGGACTTGTAGTTCTACACTTACAAGTTGCTGTTGATTCTCCCAGCACTCAGGGCAGCTCTTGTATCCACTCTCTTAGCAGTGTCCTTATACAGCTGGGACTTGTAGTCCTACATATACAACATGCTGCTGAGTCTCCCAGCAGGCAGACATGTCACTCAGGGCAGCTCTTGTATTCACTCCCTTAGCAGTGCAGGGGGAGGGGCAGAGAGTGTTTTTATTGCATGTAAACAAAGGGCCAGAAAAGAACCAGGGAAATGAGGAAATATATATATTTTTTTGGGATAAAACTTGCTTAGCTCAGTTATATATCAGATTTTCAGTGCTATATTATTTTTTTTCATAACTCGGACAACCCCTTTAAGGTGAAATAAGGCTGTGTCCTTAAGGAGTTAAAAAGTGGGTTTTGGAAATTTTCTGAAAAATTTCAAGATTTGCTTCTAAACTTCTAAGCCTTCTAACGTCTCCCAAAAATAAAATGGCATTCACAAAATGATCCAAACATAAAGTAAAGTAGACATATGGGGAATGTAAAGTAATAACTATTATATGAGGTATTACTATCTGGTTTAAAAGCAGAGAAATTGAAATTTGGAAAGTTGCTAATTTTTCCAGTTTTTTTTGTAAATTTGCTATATTATTATTTTTTCAATAAAAATTTAAAATCTTAACTGAAATTTACCACCATCATGAAGTACAATGTGTCATGAGAAAACAATCTCAGAATGGCTTGGATAAATAAAAGCGTTCCAAAGTTATTACCACATAAAGTGACATGTCAGATTTGCAAAAAATGGCCCGGTACTTAAGGTGAAAAATGGCAGGGTCCTGAAGGGGACATGGTGTTGCTCAGATTTTACAGACAGCACATTTTCCTAGTTATCCAGTATTGGAGGTTTATTAAGCCTACAATGTGCTTGGCATGTGGACCCATTTCCAGAATTCTTTTATGTACATACCACTATTGGCCTCATCCAGTCCGTCAATAATAATGGGGAGTAAATCTTTTTGAAGAATAGGAAGAGACAGCTCTTTGGTTTTTCAGACTCCCGGTTTCTCTCACATCCTGGCACACAGCAAAGGATGTCCAATCTATTTTTCTATGGACAAATGATAGTTACAAAATCATTTTAACATCACATGTAACCCGCTGAACCACACTAAGTTCTTTTATTGGGGCAATTTTTATTTTAAGAGTTTACATTGTTCCACACCACTGTAAATATACTGTAAAATTGTCAGCACATCAAGTGGTAGCACTCCATGATAGTCATTATGTACAAAGAATCTCCCTCTGCACGCAAAGACAACATGTACAGGGAGCGATCAGAGCGGCCACAAGTTTATCCCCGAGAGCTGCCGCAGAAGAACTTCGACACAATGCAATTAAAGCCGGCTAAATGAGGTCTGAATATTAACACTAGATGATTAGGATACAGGAAGTTACAACAGATAGTTGTGAAATAACACGAAACTAAACCAAAGTGCAACCAAGGAAAAAGCTCAGCAATAATAAGCATATTTAATCAGAAAATATATAAAACATCCCATGTCCCGAAAGAACCGGAAACATAGTACACTGTCTGTGTCCTGAAAACATTAAGATGGGATTGGACTTTGATTATTCCTATCTCATAAAGTGAATGGCATGTTACTAGGATTGGTGATTCATGAGAGGAGTGCTCATCCTGCCTCCCTGACGGCCGGCCACGGTCATACACAGCAGCTAATGTTGAGCGAACTTCTGCGTACAAGGTTCGGGTTATCTAAAAATGGTCCGTGGTAGCGGAATCCATAAAGGAATTCTTAGATATCCCGAACCTTGTACACCGAACTTGAAAACACAAGTTTGCTCAATACTAACAGCAGTTCATCGCTGTGAAAACAGTGGGGGGAAAGGGTGGACGAGAGCACTTGAATTGGCCTGAGCTGCAAAAAGGCCACGAGACCAACTGTCGTAATAATTATTGGCCCGAAATGAATCAAACATGCTACGCTATGTTTAATAGTATGACATCTGCCATCTTGTGATATGTCCACCATGTTGTGAGTTTATGGATAGGCCACACGTTCCTAAAGTGTATTCTCATATTTTTCTCTATAATCGTGCCAGTTTGAGAGAGTACTCCTTGTCTTTTAAAAGATTTATATTTAAAGATAAACGCATAAGGAAGTTAGTAAAAATCATCCCTACAGCTTGTTAATGAAGCAGCGGCTGAGTAAATAGAGGAATGAGATCAGAAACGAATCTGTGAAAATAATATATATATATATATATATATATATATATATATATATATATATATATACATACATATACATATACACACCTAAAGAATTATTAGGAACGCCATACTAATACGGTGTTGGACCCCCTTTTGCCTTCAGAACTGCCTTAATTCTACGTGGCATTGATTCAACAAGGTGCTAATAGCATTCTTTAGAAATGTTGGCCCATATTGATAGGATAGCATCTTGCAGTTGATGGAGATTTGAGGGATGCACATCCAGGGCACGAAGCTCCCGTTCCACCACATCCCAAAGATGCTCTATTGGGTTGAGATCTGGTGACTGTGGGGGCCATTTTAGTACAGTGAACTCATTGTCATGTTCAAGAAACCAATTTGAAATGATTCGAGCTTTGTGACATGGTGCATTATCCTGCTGGAAGTAGCCATCAGAGGATGGATACATGTTCTCATTCTGTTTACGCCAAATTCGGACTCTACCATTTGAATGTCTCAACAGAAATCGAGACTCATCAGACCAGGCAACATTTTTCCAGTCTTCAACAGTCCAATTTTGGTGAGCTCGTGCAAATTGTAGCCTCTTTTTCCTATTTGTAGTGGAGATGAGTGGTACCCGGTGGGGTCTTCTGCTGTTGTAGCCCATCCGCCTCAAGGTTGTGCGTGTTGTGGCTTCACAAATGCTTTGCTGCATACCTCGGTTGTAACGAGTGGTTATTTCAGTCAACGTTGCTCTTCTATCAGCTTGAACCAGTCGGCCCATTCTCCTCTGACCTCTAGCATCCACAAGGCATTTTTGCCCACAGGACTGCCGCATACTGGATGTTTTTCCCTTTTCACACCATTCTTTGTAAACCCTAGAAATGGTTGTGCGTGAAAATCCCAGTAACTGAGCAGATTGGGAAATACTCAGACCGGCCCGTCTGGCACCAACAACCATGCCACGCTCAAAATTGCTTAAATCACCTTTCTTTCCCATTCTGACATTCAGTTTGGAGTTCAGGAGATTGTCTTGACCAGGACCACACCCCTAAATGCATTGAAGCAACTGCCATGTGATTGGTTGACCAGATAATTGCATTAATGAGAAATAGAACAGGTGTTCCTAATAATTCTTTAGGTGAGTGTGTATATATATATATATATATATATATATATATATATATATATATATATTATATATATATATATATATATATATATATATATATATTACACATACATATAAAAAAAAGAAAAAGAGAAAAAGAAAAACAATGGCGGCACCGGAGAAACAACACAGGAAGGGTGCTATGTCCAGGGATGTAGCAGCTTACCCCGTCAAATATAGATGAAAAACGGACAGCACTCCAGGTAAAAGTTGATGGTGTTTATTCACCCATGTGGATGGCAACGTTTCAGCTCATACAAGAGCCTTTGTCATACATACATACACATACAGTGACACACACACACGCGTGTGTAATGAACCTTAATTCTTTAAGTATAAGATAATAGGATATATGGTATTATGTATGTTGTCACAGGTTCTAAAATATATATAATACATCTATTAGCTTATATAATTCTCACTAAGAATGCTTCCACCCCTAAAATATAGGAAGAACCTTTAAGTATTAGACTGTGTTAATGAGTCTCTGTCCAAAGAAAGCTATTGTATTCTTATCTGTATCATAGATTTATGGTATGGGAACCATCAAAATGGTTCTTTGGAGTCTAGAATATAATTGCTAGAGGATGTAATGTCACAGGCCGATGAAGAGGCTGCGACACTCGCCCGAGTGCTGCGTCCTCTTCAAACAGCTGATTGGCGGGGGTGCCTGGACTCGAAACCCACCTATTAGATACTGATAACTTATCATACGGCTAGGCCGGGTATTATATTTAATTTATGGAAAACCCCTTTCACCTGCTCAAGTATAGACCTACTCACCTCTTGTCTTTTGATGTCCAAGCCAAGTAAGCTCACAAAGCAGGTGATCTGGAGCAGAAAGTCAAAAAAGACAGCCATCCCAGCAAAGAGAGAAAAAGTTCGCACCGCTGGCATGGATGACAGTGCCCCTAGGGAAATACAATCATGTGAAAAATATATCATCAGCATATTCAGCAATGGGACATGAGAAATAAGAGACAAGATGATAAATAAGGGACTCCAGACGACAACTAAAATGATCTCCAAAGCAACCAAAAATTATCATTCGGCTTCTCAGTTTTAGACTTGAGAGCCAAAAGTGCCCAAGTGATTTTTCTAGCCTGGTGCCCTGCTGCATAGACATATGTAAAACAGGACACCTGCAGCCACCACTAGAGGAATCACAGGAGGTTACTGCATATGATGTAACAGGTCAGTCCGGAAGTCTCGTGTAAACACGTGTGCCATGTCAGTCCTGATATGCCCATGCTGCTAGAGGAGGCATTTCATTTATCAGGCGCAGACCTAGTCATAAACTTGTAGCTGGTGTAGATTTAAGTCATCATTTATACCAGTAGCCCCCACCTATACTGCATTAGATTTCGTAGCAGTGGTGTTCAGGAAGTCACAAAACCAGATTCTGCGACTTTCTAAACACCAAAAAACATGGGGTAGAACAATGATAAATTTCCCCTTTAATTTTTACATGTAAGGCCTCGTTCCATCAGCGATTGTGAGCCCAAACCAGCATTGGAGCCTCCACAGACATAAGGTATAAAGGGAAAGATCTGCATCCGTTCTGTGTTTAGACCCGCACCTGGTTTTGGCTCACAAATCACTGATGGAAATCACTGACCAAACACTGGTGACCAAAAGATAATTTGGCTTATAAATTTTTAAAATTAGTAGCCAAAGGTCCCAAAGTAATTTCTGTTGTAGGCCGGAGACCTGTGAACAGAGTATGTCTACAATGGAAATTCAGATATACTTCTGTCTACTCTATCTATATCTTTCCTATTATCAACAAACAATGTATGGAATTACAAGAGTTAGGCTACTTTCACACTCGTGTTTTGTGCGTATCCGTCTTGTATCTGCCCAGACGGATCTGCACAAATAATGCAAACGCTTGTATTATCCATTCAAAAAAAAGTCCAAGTCAAAACGGATCCGTCTTGACTTACATTGAAAGTCAATGGGAGACGGATCCATTTTCAATTGCACCATATTAGTTAGGATCTGCATAGTCAGACGGACACCAAAACACTGCAAGCTGCGTTTTAGTGACAGTCTAAAAAAACACAACGGAGATCAAACGCAGCCAAATTGATGCATTCTGAACATATCCTTATCCATTCAGAATGCATTGGGGCTTAACTGATCCGTTTTGGGCCGCTTGTGAGAGCTCTGAAACGCCAGTGTAAAAGTAGCCTTAGATGTCAAATAAAACCAACTGGGGAAATGGTACTGCTGAGGCCAGATTGGCTGCAGCAGTGCACGTGGCTCAGTCCTTAGCTCGGCTGGAGGTAAACATGCCTGGGGCTGGAAGACTGCTGACCGCAGCCAGGGTATAGGAGCCGAGCACCAGGGACCAGGTGAGCATGAATCTTTCATTAGGTCAAACACACTGGGGACAAGGACATTCTAGAAAACCCCTTTAACAAAGATGCCAGGCAAGGAGAAATTACCTAAGAAAAAGGCAACAGTCTCAGAGAATGAGGAGAGAAATATGCTTGGGGCTACGTCACCCAGGACTCTTCCAATCTGCTGATCAAGTTTTTCTCCTTGAAGGCGTTCGTCCCTCTAGAAAACAAACATATTTATACCAATTAATGTAAAAGGAAAGTCCCACTAAATCCAGAGGCCTCTGCTGGTCAGGATTATTAGGCCAGACACACATGAGCAAGTTCAAAGCGATAAATTCGCAGCATGTGTCAGTGTGTGGTCCCATTCTCCGCTCCTCTGACCAGATCACATGAGTTATAATGCTGCGTGCCCCTCGGGACTCCAGGAATCTATTGTATTAAGCCTCATGCACGCATCCGTGGAACACGGACAGTGTGATACCGGCCTGGATTTCTTCTGAGTGCAGGAGCGCACGGCGTCATTGGTTGCTATGTCGCGTGCGCTTCCTGCTGCCGCCGCAGTACAGTAATGCACTGGTATGGTCTATAGCATAGTATTACTGTACTGCGGCGGCAGCATGACGCGCACGGCGTCATAGCAACCAATGACGCCGTGCGCTCCTGCACTCAGAAGAAATCCAGGCCGGTATCACACGGTCCATGTTCCACGGGCCGCAATACACGGCCACAGTTCCGTGTGAATTCCGCATCACGGATGCAGACCCATTCACTTTAATGGGTCCGCTAATCCGGAATCGCAGAATGGCCGCACGGGACGGGACCCCTCGGAAACACTACGGAGTGCCTCCGTGGGGTTACGTCCCGTACTTCCGTTCCGCTAAAAGATAGAACAAGTCCTATCTTTTAGCGCAACGGCCGGATCGCGGACCCATTAAAGTGAATGGGTCCGCGATCCGATGCGGCTGACCTACGGCCGGCGATCGTGCATTACGGCCCGCTATTTGCAGGCCGCTGCACAGGCACGGGTCACACACGTTCGTGTGAACCCGGCCTAAGGCTCATTTCACAGGAGAGATATGGAATGAGTCAGGGTCTGTTCAGGGAAAAACTGATGGTCTTGTACAAGTTTTATCTGCAACTGTGTTCAGCATTTCAGTTCTTTCTGCAATCAGCTTTTGCTGCATTTTTCATGTTTGTAAAGAAAAACTGAAGAACAACAATCTACACCTCCTACCAACCATCAGTGAAAAACGCATTGCATCGGGATGCCTTCCATTTCTCACACAAGCCCCAGTCATTTCTATGGAAAATATTAAAAATAAATTTATAATAGGTCAGGATTCAGTCTGGATGCTATGGGTTCGCAACACGCATTGCACCCGGACAGAAAACTCGCTCATGTGAAAGAGGCTTTAGTATGTAGATTGCAGTTGTGTATATAGTGTTACTGAACTGCAAATAAACACATGACACAAACCGCATGATTGATCAGAATTTATTAAGACACCTTCTGCACAGAGGGTGTTACAGAGACTATCTGATGAGGTGAGTGGACACAGGACACAATGTGTGTAAAGTGCTGTGGAATATATAATGTGCACTAGGGTTGTCACGATACCAAAATTTTGATTCAAAAACTTTTTTTTAATTTTCTTCCTGTTGCGGCGTTCACCGCATAGGAAATATTTTTAAATATCTTAATAGTTCGCACTTTTCCGGGCGTGGCGATATGTAATGTGTTTATTTTTTATTGTCTGTAAATTTTATATGTAAAATTGGGGAAAGGGGGCAATTCAAACTTTTAGTATTTTGGTGTTTTTTTTCTTTTACATTTATTTAATAACTATTAGCCGCCTTAGGGGCTAGAACCTTTGTCCTATTCACCCTAATAAAGCTCTATTAGGGTGAATAGGAACTCACACTCTCCCTGCAGCAGTGTGCAGCTTACCATGACAGCCAGGGCTTCAGTAGCGCCCTGGCTGCCATGGTAACCGATCGGAGCCCCGTGATTACACTGCTAGGGCTCCGATCGGAACTGCACCGCCACCAATGAAGAGGAGGTGAGCGGACTCTGTGGCCAATGGGGGGTGCGCCTGTGGCCACTGCGGCACCAATGATACTAATACTGGGGGGGCACAATATGCCACTGATGTAAAACACATTAATTCAAGTATAGGAAGCGGGTGCCAGCAGCGGTATCACATACCCGGCCTCAATAACAGGGCATGCAATCCGCGGCAATTACCGCCACCTGAGGGGCTATTGCCGCGGTTCGTCGGATCGCATGCCCCGGTGTTAAGGCCGGGTATAGGATACCGCCGCCGGCACCCACTGCCTATACTTGAATTAACGTGTTTTACATTCATTGGTGGCGCAGTGGCCACAGTCCCTCCCCTCCTCCTCCCCCCTGCTATCTCCCCATTGGTGGCTGCGGCAGCCGCATCACAGTGGAGAGGGAGAGACTCGATGGATACCCGGTGCAACTCTAATGTGCACTATATAAATAACAGGATTTAGCAAGTAAGCTCCGGGTTTTAGGACTTAAAGGGGTTTTCTCATTACAGACAATGGGGGCGGAGCGAGGATGGTGGTGGAGGGTGCACTGCGCAGCTGTCCTCCATTCATTTCTATGGGGCTGCCGAAAAAAACCCGAGCTTGGCAATTTCCGTCTGCCGCCTAGAAATGAATCGGAGAGGTGGCCACGCAAGCGCAGTGTGCTCCAATTCACTTGTATAGGGAGAGCACTTGGCAGTGGCTGGACCTCGGGAAACCCGGGGTTTTCCAGGCACCACTCACCCCGCTCCGTTCTCAGCGTAGGTGCGGGTCCTAGAGGTGGGACCCGCACCTATCAGACAAAGGGGGCATATCCTAGCAATATGCCCTTATTGTCTGTGATGGGACATCCCCTTTAAGTACTAATTTGGCATATATATGTAGAGCAGCAGAATGTTGCCGAAATGCACAACTTAAAACTAAAATATTAAGTTAAAATATTAAGTGTTTGAAACAAAAATTTCACCTGCAGAGTCTGCACAATGATGTATATGTTATCCACTCCAACGGCAAGAACCAAAAACGGGATGACTTCTATTACTATGAGGGTGAGTGGAATACCGACATAACTGAAGATCCCCAGAGAGCAAGCCACCGAACTCAGGACAATCAAGATGCCAGAAATACCCAACGAGATTTTAGAATCCACCTGTAACATGAAGAAAAATGAAGGATGCCAATCATAAGTAATGTAATTGCTTTCTTTCTGCGATATCACATTTTTAAACCTCAATGTGTACACTACATATTTTTACCATTTGCACTCTCCGTTTGACCACCACCATACTGGCACAACATTTTCAGATTTAGAATCAGTCCCTATTCTGCTTTTAAAGTAGACATCTTACCTTTTCAAAGAATTCTGTTTTAGTACCTACTTCCATTCCCCATGTAATAATTCTGAAACATCTATTCTATGTTGAGCCATTCCTCTGTCTTGCTTTTTGAAGTTATGCATGAATTGCTAACCGTTTGCTGTGAAGGTCCATTTGGGTGTTGCCAGATGGGAGAGTGTCCCTCCAAGTCACATTATCCAATCAGAGTTACCAATGTCAGACAGGGACACGCCCCTAACTGGTAACACCCAGAAAGACCTTCATTGCAGACTGTTGCATTCCCGGCTCCCAGTAGGAATAACAGAGGAATGGCACAACATAGAATCCTAAGAATAGATGCTCCAGAATTGTTAGTACAAGGTGAATGCAAGCAGTTACTAAAGCAGAGTTGTCAGGTCCTCTATATCTGTTGTACTGTGAGCTTGTAAGTGACGAGGTAACGGTCACCAGCATTGGAGGGGAAAGGAGAAGAAAGCCTTATTACCATCCAGTGGTTTCACATACAATTTATTTTTTATTTTTTAGAAAAACACTTTCTCGTGCATGGCATTGGGGGACACAGCACCATGGGTATATGCCCAGCTGCCACTAGGAGGCTGACACTAGAAACAAAAAAGTGTTGGCTCCGCCCATGTGGGCTATACCCCTCTGCAAGAGCCGAGATACACCAGTCTAGTTCTAGTGTCCGTAGGAGGCAGACATGACCTGTTTTGCAGGTCATCCTGCTAATTTTATTTTTTATTTTATTCTATTTTTTTTTTTTCTTCTTTTTTGTACAGGTTTCTTCCGGACGCAGGGGTGGCTCCATCGTGTTCCACTTTAGTTGCCCCCCTGCGGGCGCGTACTCAGGTACCCGGCAGCCACCCAGTCCCCACTAATCTGCTTCCGCAGCGGAATTCCGGCGGACCCACGGCTCCCGTGTTGAGTCCGCCGAGGGGGTGGTTATTGCTGCGCCTGAAAACGTCGGAAGGTGAGTATGGCAGTATCCTGTAACTCACCCTCACCCCCACCCCCTCCACCCCCGCCGGGGATGTCACCACAACCACCTCTTGTCCTGGCCCCCTTTTTAGCTTAGGGAGGCTGATGGCTCTTGGGGGCACTGCACGCTTGCCTGGGCATCCTTTTTGCGGGGGGAAAACTTCCTTGGGGCACCCTCGTTTCTAGGGCCTGGCCCTTTAAGACGGCCGATTCTGTTCTTTCGGCTCCTTCCCGTACCTGCGGGTTTCTTCCGGCTAACTCCTGGCCTTCGGGGCCCCCGCACTCCCAGAGAATCGGCGCTGCGTCCCCGCTTCTGCTGCTGCCTCCGGGCGTTACCGCGATCGCGGGCGTCCGTTTCCGGCAGCATTTTTCTACTCGAGGCCCCGGCTTTTCTCCAGCCTAGGCCGCAGGTCACGTGGGGCGGAGCTCCATCTCCGCCTTCTGCCTTCCCGGGCTTTTTTTCTCCTCCCTCCCCTCTGTGGGCGGTGCCCTGGGAGCCGCGTTTTTTCCTACCAATCCAGCACCAGCGCGGGCTGCTGGGGGGGCGTGTCTTTCTCGACTACGGCTCCTGTCCTGCCTGCACCTGTCGTATCTTGCTTCTCCTGCGCCTCGGCTCTCTGGACGTGCTTCTGTGGGACACAGCACCTTGGGTCTGGTAGGCAGCCTCTGGCTGACTCTTTTTTGCTTTGCAGGCTCCTCCAGCGCCCTCATGTCTTCTTCTGGTCGGGCCCCCACTCCCCCTGCCGCCATTTCCACTCATTACGCCTGTTCCGTATGTAATAGGAAGTTCCCATGCGGTCAGTCTTCCTCTCTCTGCGTGCAGTGCCTTCCCCCCAGGCCCACCCAGTCCGCCCCTGCGGCCCCCTCTTTGTCGGTCCTTCCGGAATGGGCTGCTACCCTGTCCCAGGCCATAGGTAACCTTGCCAGCCTCTCCCAATCCCTAGCGCAGTCCCTGGACCGTCTGCCCGCTCAGATTGCGGCCGCCTCGGGCAGGGACCCCCCCGCCGGGGATGTCAGTTCCCGCTCTGGTACGAGGTCCGGCAAGCGACCTCGCACAGCCTCGGCTGGGTCCCATTCTTCCTCAGCTACCCCGGATCACTCCCCGGTTAGGTCTGAGTCGGGCGAAATTTCTTCTTCAGCCGCTTCCGCCGTTCCTGGGGACTCCTCCGCTTCTGATTCTGAATCAGAGCGGTGCTCGGCGATGTCTGCGGCCATTCAGGACCTCATCAAAGCCGTCCGTGACGCGCTCCATGTGCAGGACGTTCCCTCCTCCTCCTCCCTGGAGTCGGTGTCCTTCCGCCGGACTAGGCGTTCCACTGTGGTCTTCCCGAATCACGAGGATCTGGACGCACTTCTGGCTAAAGAGTGGCGTCATCCTGATCGGCGCCTTCATCTTACCAAGGCCTCTGACGTCCCCTATCCTTTTTCTGAGGAATCTGTCAATACTTGGACGGTTCCTCCTCAGGTAGACCCTCAGGTTGCTCGCCTGGCGAAGGCTACTACCCTTCCCCTGGCTGACGCGGCTTCCTTGTCGGATCCCGCTGACAAACGGGTCGACTCTTTGGCCAAGTCTGTTTTCATCGCAGCGGGTGCCGCCATCCGTCCTGCGTTTGCCGCCTCCTGGGTGGCTAAGTGTTGTGCCTTTTCATAGGTAAATGCATTGATATCCAATTCATTATTGTCAAGATGAATCTTCATTGCCTTTAAGAGCCATGCTCGACTATAGTTGCAATTTTGTATGCCTTAAATAGGCCAAATTAAGGTCACACAAAGGTTTATATTCTTCAATGTTATTCTTCTCATGAATGTACCAGTCTGAGAAGATGCCTCCTTGTTTACTTACTTAAATTTATGACGGGAGAAAAAGATAAGATGCAGCTGGTGATAATTACCTATACAATTAGGCATTTATTAATGAAGCAAAATATATAATATGTATGTATTCATTTATTGAGCCTTAGTTAGTCCTCAGACATAAGACAATCAGTAGGACATATATATATTTGTTTATATTATATTGTTATATGTTACGAAGACAACATGTATCCAGTATATTGTATATATTTCTCATTAGAAGAGTGTCTGTGAAGATGTGTATTTTGTAACAATTAATCACATCTTTGGTATGACAGAGGAGGTACTGATATCTCTGTGAGAAAACAAGCCATTTACGATCCATAAATTAAATGTGAGAAACCTTCAGAGAGACGCCTAGAGGTCTGTCTCTAATTGCTACAAGTGTCAGAATTAATCCCTATGGCTTTGAATTAAAGCTTCTAAGGTCAAAATGTATATTCGGACTTATATAAGTTAACCCTTTATACTATGATGCAAATAGCTTATACAGCAGTGCCACCTATGTGTCAGTAGGTGACATTACAACAGTAGCAAAAATGCATTCTGGGTAGGGTTATGATGTCACATTTTATCAATGGTCACGCCCATCCGACAATGATTGGAAAGTTCCCAAACTAGGAAGGTGTGTCTAACTGATAAGTTTGGGATCATAAGCCATAGAGAGAAAGTAAGAGAAAGTAAGAGAAAGTGAGAAGGAAGGAGAAAGAAGGAAGGAGAGGAGAAGTTGAGGTCTATCAAGATGAAAGCCATGGTGAGATGTGCTATGATGGACCACCCAGCTTTCCTAGGAGCAGAAGTAAGATTCCTACTAGGACTTGGTAAGAGACACAGAAAATGATATTTCATTTTATTAAGACTAATTTGATAGTGTGGGTGAAATTATACCATCTAGATTGGCGAATAAATAAATAATTAAATTAATTGATCATCTCCATATTGAGATGTAGTCTTAGCATATTGTGAGGCTTCATTCTACCTGCAGAAGAATCTAGACTCATAATCTAGTAAAGCATTAAATGATTGCTTTTATATATATATATATATATTGATAGAACATTCTTCGCCAAGCTAAGTGATGGATTCCCACAAGAAGGACTTATTTCAAGTCCTTCCATTTAAGATATGGTCTAGCAAAATTCTAGATCCCTGTTATTTGTCTTAATAGTCTTACCAATTTTATATATTTGAAAATAGTCCAGGATGGGGCGGAAGGATATAGTTATCTTTTCTAAGTTATATCCTTGGATGGATTTGCCCATGCCTGAAGTCATGTGATGTGTAGTTGGTTGGGGGGGCAGAATGTATTTAGCATTCTATATTGATGTCTAGGATTAGACATGCCCATCCTGATATCATGAGGTTTTCTCTGAACAGAAGTAATGTATATAACTTATGTTCATATTTTGATATCCTAACCTAATGATAGCTTTGTTATAATGTGACAAGTTATTTCCACTCACATGTATTGTTAAGCTTGTAATGCTTTATATTAACACTATATATATATTCATTTGCCTGTATCAATATGTTTAATTACTTATATATGTTTATAATCTTGTAACCAATAAATCTGCATATTTTTATAATACCTGTGTATTATTGTATACTGCAGAACTACATTTTATCATTAACATCATCTCACGTCAAAAAGAACTTATTTATCTGAGGAAATAGTCGGACTCAGATGTGAATTGTATCAATTAGGTTGTCTACAATTCACCAGGTCATGATTTTAAGAATTTATGACAAATTTTATAAATTTTATTTTTTTATGATTAATAATTTTTATGACCATAATTAATAATTCTTAATTGAATTATTACCCACCGACATAAGGCCTGCGCTATCTGGGCAAAACAGCTTGTTCGCGCTTTACCCCCAGACTCTGATCAAGGGGAACTGGCAGTGCTTGCCTCTCAAATTTATCAGGCGTCCAAATTTCTTTGCGATGCCTCTATGGAATCGGCCCGCCGATCCGGCCGTGCGGCCGCTAACTCTGTGGCCATCCGCCGCACCATCTGGCTTCGTTCTTGGGCGGCAGATGCCGCCTCCAAGAAGGCTCTGATTTCCCTTCCCTTTCTCGGCGGGAAGCTCTTTGGGAAGCGTTTGGAGGAGCTCATCTCGGAGGCCACTGGCGGTAAGAGCTCTCTTCTTCCCCAGAATCAGCCTCGCCGCCGTCGCTTTCCTGGGTCGTCCTCTCGGGCGCAGTCCTTTCGGGCCCCCCCTGCCCGATCTGACAAGAAGGCCTCCAGGCCTTCCTTTAAGACCAAGCCCTCCTGGCATGCCAAGCCCAAACCTGCTCGCCCCCAGTCCACTAAACCTCCTTCCGCATGACTCTGTCAAGGTGGGAGGGCGTCTGCTCGCCTTTCAGGACGTCTGGCAAGCAAGTGTAGAAGACGCTTGGGTTCTGGAGGTAGTCTCCTCCGGATACAGGATCGAATTTTCCGATCTTCCGCCGGGTCGGTTCTTCCTGACGTCGCCCCCCAGGTCCCCCTCCGGGGAAGAAGATTTTTTTCAGGCCATTCGTTCCCTTCGCTCTCTAGGGGTCATCGTTCCGGTTCCAGAGTCAGAACGCTTTCGGGGGTTCTATTCGAATCTGTTCACGGTTCCCAAAAAGGACGGTTCGCTCCGTCCTATCCTGGACCTGAAGGCGCTGAACTGCTTTGTCCGGGTCCGTCACTTTCGTATGGAATCCCTCCGGTCGGTGATCGCCTCCTTGGAGTCGGACGAGTTCCTGTCGTCCATAGACATTCAGGACGCCTATCTCCACGTCCCCATTGCCCTCTCCCACCAAAGGTTCCTTCGCTTCGCGGTAGGTTCTCTTCATTTCCAATTCGTAGCCCTGCCCTTCGGCCTGGCCTCTGCTCCGAGGGTCTTCACCAAGGTGTTGGCGCCTCTCATGGCCCTTCTTCGTGCCAGGGGGGTCGCCTTGATACCTTACCTGGACGATCTTCTGATTCGGGCCCCGTCGTTGGAGGACAACCTGTCCAGCCTGCACATCACCCTCTCAGCTCTTGCCCAGTTCGGGTGGCTCGTCAACCACTCCAAGTCCTCCCTCGTCCCATGCCAGAGGATGCCCTTCCTGGGCATGATTTTCGACACTCGCCTCGGGCGGGTGTTTCTCCCCCCAGAAAAGATTGCCTCCCTTCAGGCGGGGGTGACGCTTCTCCGCGGCCCGTCCACCCTGACTATCAGGACGTGTATGCGCGTCCTGGGGAGGATGGTGGCTTCCTTCGAAGCCATTCCCTATTCCCAATTCCACTCCCGGGACCTTCAGTTGTTTCTTCTATCCAGGTGGGACAAGTCCCAGGCAGGTCTCGATCGCCTGGTTCGTCTCCCTCTCCAGCTTCGCCAGGACCTTTCCTGGTGGCTTCTTCCTCGGACGGTGTCCCTGGGCCGTTCCTTTCTTCCCCCCAGTTGGCGGGTGGTCACGACGGACGCCAGCCTCTCGGGTTGGGGAGCTGTCCTCGACTCTCTCACAGTCCAGGGTCTTTGGTCTGCTCAGGAGTCCTCCCTGCAGATAAATGTACTCGAGCTCAGGGCAATTTTCCTGGCACTGTCTCACTGGACCCCACGTCTTCGCGGTCTCCCGGTCCGGGTTCAAACAGACAATTCCACCGCCGTGGCTTATCTGAACCACCAAGGGGGCACCAGGAGCGTGATGGCCTTGCAGGAAGCCTCCCATATCCTGCGCTGGGCGGAAAACCACGTTCCCGTCCTCTCCGCGGTGCACATTCCCGGGGTCGACAATTGGGCGGCAGACTTCCTCAGTCGTCAGCTAGTCGACCCGGGCGAATGGTCTCTTCACCCAGAGGTGTTCCTCCAACTTTGTCACCGATGAGGAACTCCGGACGTGGATCTTTTCGCGTCACGTCTCAACCACAGGATTCCGCGCTATGTCGCGCGGTCCAGAGACCCTCAGGCTTTCGCGGTAGACGCCCTAGTTCTGCCTTGGTCTCAGTTCAACCTTCTGTACCTGTTCCCCCCCATTCCCCTCCTGCCCCGAGTGCTCAAGCGTCTCAAGGCAGCCCGGGTTTCGGCAATCCTGGTGGCTCCGGATTGGCCCCGCAGGGCGTGGTACGCAGATCTAGTGTTTCTGCTCGCCGACGCTCCGTGGCGACTTCCTCTGCGCCACGATCTCCTTTCTCAGGGTCCTCTGTACCACCCGAATTTACTTCAGCTTCGTTTGACGGCGTGGCCGTTGAGACCGCGGTCTTGAAGTCCCGTGGCCTCTCGGATTCTGTCATTCAGACGATGCTTCACGCTCGCAAACCCCAGTCAGCCCGTATTTACTACCGGACCTGGAGAGCGTATTTTGCCTGGTGCGAGTCTGGGCGCTTCCGCCCTCTTCATTTCTCCGTCCCTAACGTTCTGGCCTTCCTTCAGGCCGGTTTTGAGAAGGGTCTTCGCCTGGCTTCTCTCAGAGGACAGATTTCGGCCCTCTCAGTCCTTTTCCAACGTCCTGTGGCCTCGCGGGCTCAGGTTAGGACTTTCCTACAGGGTGTCGCTCGCCGAGCCCCCCCCCTTTCGTTTTCCAGTGGAGCCGTGGGACCTGAATCTCGTCCTTGGCGCCCTTCAGTTTTCTCCCTTCGAGCCTTTGGCAGAGATATCTCTGTCGTTTGTCTCGTTCAAGGTGGCCTTCTTAGTGGCAGTCACCTCCATCCGCCGGGTTTCCGAACTGGCGGCGCTTTCTTGCCGTTCGCCTTTCCTGGTTTTCCATCAGGACAAGGTGGTGTTGCGTCCCGTTCCCTCTTTTCTTCCAAAGGTGGTCTCCTCGTTTCATATCAATTTAGAGATCGTCCTTCCCTCTTTCTGCCCTAATCCTTCTCACCCTAGGGAGAAATCCCTCCATTGCCTTGACGTTGTTCGGGCCCTTCGCCTGTACCTTCGCCTCACGGAACCTTTCCGTCGTTCGGATTCCCTTTTCGTGGTCCCGGCGGGTCCTCGTAGGGGTTTGCCTGCCTCCAAGGCCACCATCTCTCGCTGGGTTCGGTCGGCTGTCAAGGAGGCCTATATCGCAAAGGGCCATGCTCCCCCTTCCAGGTTGACCGCTCATTCGACTAGGGCAGTTGGGGCTTCCTGGGCGGTGCGTCATCAGGCATCTGCTTCCCAGGTCTGCCGGTCCGCCACCTGGGCGTCAGTTCACACTTTCTCTAAGTTTTATCACATTCATTCTCTGGCTTCCACTGACGCTAGCCTGGGGCGCAAGGTTCTGCAAGCAGCTGTGCTTTAGATTGGCGACATGGCGTTCTTCTTCCCTCCCTCAGGGACTGCTTTGGGACGTCCCATGGTGCTGTGTCCCCCAATGCCATGCACGAGAAAAATGGATTTTTTGTACTCACCGTAAAATCCTTTTCTCGTAGTAGGCATTGGGGGACACAGATCCCTCCCATTTTCTTACTGAGTTTCTTCTTGTTGTGGTCCCGGCGATTTGTGGTCGTTGGGTTTCCCCAGTTGAAGACTTGTTGGCGTTCAGTTTTCTGTTTGTTCAGGTGTATGGCGTTCCTACTGCTTTTGTACCGACTGGTGTATCTCGGCTCTTGCAGAGGGGTATAGCCCACCTGGGCGGAGCCAACACTTTTTTGTTTCTAGTGTCAGCCTCCTAGTGGCAGCTGGGCATATACCCATGGTGCTGTGTCCCCCAATGCCTACTACGAGAAAAGGATTTTACGGTGAGTACAAAAAATCCATTTATTGCAGTTTTTCCCTTCTGCTGGAACGACTTCTGGCTTGGTCACCAAAAACTGCATGAAAAACTTCGGTGGCGTTTTGTGAATCCTACCCAACGCCTCATTTACTTGTCAGTGATTTTCCTCAGTGACTGTGCGCCAAAACGAGGATTGAAGACTATAAAGAGATAAGGTATAAGGGCTCATGCACACAACAGTTGTTGTTTTGCGGATCCGTAAGACGCGGATACTGGCCATGTGCGTGTATCGCAGATCGGCCAGCCCATAATACAGCAGTCGTATCCTTGCCTGTAATGCGTGCAATGATAGGACGTCTTATTTTTTTGCGGAATGGACATGTAGACATACGGATACGAAACGCACACAGTTATTTCTGTTTTTTAGCGGCCCGAATGAAGTTAATGGTTCCGCATACGGGACACGTAACGGACACGGACAAAAAATAAATAAATAAAAATACATTCATGTGCATGAGCCCTCATCTAAACCGGTTCTTTCTTTAGGCCTGCACCTGGTTTTGGCTCAAAATCCCTGATGGACAACACTGACTGAACACAGATTGTGTGAGTAAGGCATAAAGCCGCGTTCACTTCAGCGTTGTGAACTTAGTCAGTCTGTTCCATGCACCGCCGGATCCCCATTCATTATAAAACAGGATCCGGCTACTTTCTGGCATGTACACTGTACAATGGTGACCGTAAGTTCACAATGCAGATGTGAACCCAGCCTAAGCGATTGCGTAGCACAGAACTTGTTATGGGGGTTTCAAACAGTCAATGTTTGATCAGTGATTTCCATCAGTGATTTTGAACCAGAACCAGGTGCGGGTTAAAACCACAGAACAGGAGCAAATCTTTCCATTATACCTCATCTCTGTGTAGCTCCACTCCTGGTTTCGGCTTACAATAACTGATGGAAATAACTGAGCAAACACCGATTGTATGAAAGTGGGTTCAGACAGAACCAGTACATTTTCTATTTTAGATGTATAGGAACAATAAAAAAAAAAAGAAAACTGCAAATTTCTATAATATTATGAAAGGACTTTAGGCCGGAATATTCCCTCTTTGGACTCAATACGACATGTAAAGCTAACCAGGAGTAAATGGCACACACCAAGATGCTGCTGCACTGGCCAATGTTACCCAAGGCCAAGGAGATGTAGACAAACATGAGGGCATAGCTGATGAGAACTGTGGTTAAGTCGCTTGTGCTTTCCCGGTTTATTTCATCCTCAATGCTCCTCTCCGCAGAAAAGGCAATTGATAAATTTGTGTTGTTGTAACTCTTCACAAACTTGAGATATCTAAGAAAAAAGTCAGAAAACAAATTTAAATGAAGACAAGTGGCAAGTGAAACTGTAATCTATACAGTGTAGTATGTATATATAGAGTAAATATTTACGCGATAATTGGATTTTTTGTACTCACCGTAAAATCCTTTTCTCGTAGTAGGCATTGGGGGACACAGCACTAGACATAAAAAGTGTTGGCTCCTTCCCGTTGGGCTATACCCTCTCCACAGACACTAGGCAGCTCAGTTTGTACCAAAAGCAGTAGGAGAGAGAAGAAAGGCAAGGAACCAACAACTCCCGTACCGGGAAAGATCAAGAGACCAGCCCGGAGAAGCTGAAGTAAAACAACATAGGGAGGGATCTGTGTCCCCCAATGCCTACTACGAGAAAAGGATTTTACGGTGAGTACAAACAATCCAATTTTCTCGTGCATGGCATTGGGGGACACAGCACCATGGGACGTCCCAAAGCAGTCCCCGAGGGTGGGAAGAACAACCATGCCACCTGTGGGCATACAGGTGCGGGAGAACCATGTGACCCAACAGGAGAAAAGGACGGAATAGGCAGGAAGCCTCATAACAAGGGAGAAACTCCAAGGAGGCCACAGTGACGACTGTCAGCACCCCAGGACAAATGCCTGGGAGAAGGTCCCAAATGCAAGAAAAAGGCAAAGGAACACCCAGCTCAGCCGAAGGCTGGAGGGAAAGTAGGACAGCGTCGCGTATCGGATCTACCCAACATCCCAATTGCCTCAGGCGAAAGCACAGACACCCTGAGGAGAACCCCTGAAGGGCCAGGGGAGCAAGGAAACATGGAATCACTGAAGGCCAAAACGAGAGTGAAGCTATAGCAAGGCTCACATGTGAGTGGAGCGGGTCTCCTCTCACCTCAAAGCAGGTGAAAAAATTAAGCGCCCTATTGAAAGGAAAAGATCCTAAAGGCGCTAAGGGAAACCGCCAACCCCAGGAAGGGGAGGGGGTTGTAAGTAAAAACGAGGGAAAGAGAAAAGACAAGACCTGCATCCCCAACCAGGAGACGAGGAACGAGCCTCTGAAAACAAAATATCGCTGAGAAGCGCAAGACCGGAGAAACTCTGGCGAAACTCATTATGAGGGAAGAAGGGAACCAGATGCAAGCCCAGGAATCTCAGCAGGGGCACACTGGAGTGAGGGAAGCCATAGCAAGGCTCACATATGAAGGGAGCAGGACTCCCCCCACTGCAAAGCAGGTGATGAAGTTAAACGTCCTATTGGAAAGTGAAAACCCCCAAAGGCGCTAAGGGAAACCGCCAACCCTTGGAAAGGGAGGGGGTAGGAAGTAAGGGCCAGGTAAAAAGAAAAAAATAAGAGAAGACCTGCATCCCAAAATCAGGAGATGAGGAACAAGCCTCTGAAAACAAAATATCGCTGAGAAGCGCAAGACCGGAGAAACCCCGGCTAAATGAAGTATCAGGGAGATGCAGGGCAAGGAAATCTCTTCAAACAGGAGGAAGTCCCTCCCGAAGGAGACCATAAGGTGGAAATGCAAACTGTAGCACTAAACCACTCAATACCAGGTACTTGAAGTGGGAGGATGGGAAGACAGACATGAACCCCATGAGGTCCAAAAGGCTATTGGAACCCGCAAGGGGAACAATCAACCCAGGCCCCTCCCAAACAACGATAATCCTACAGAATCTGTGTGGTCAAATGAACGGGGACAGGGACTCCAGAAAGGAGTACCCGCAATGGGCTCACAAGGAACCGAACCACCAGAGGACAACAAAAAAACTGAATATCCAAGAAAAAATGAAAAGAACCACCCTATGGGAAGGAATTGGCCATGGACAACTAGCCATTCAAAGAATAGTGGCTAGCAATCAGCATACATTGTCCCGGGGAGGGCAAATTCAGCGGCTTGGGTTGTACCACTAAAACAACAGACGCCCATATGCATAAGGAATGGTGAAGTCGCTATAAAAGAAGCGGGAGTGACTACACGAAATGTAGAAACCAGCTGCGACCGACATACAGAAGGCTCCCAGGGGGAGAGAGTACCAGATGGGCGCAGACAATAGCAAGGTCCCAAAGGACTGCCTTCTGTTAGATAGTACAACTAAGCATAGATATAAGGGAACACCCGGACCCAGAAGGAACTACGGAACCCTGTCCTATGTCAGAGCAATCAGCAGAAAATTCACCTACCAGGCAGGTGTGTGACGCTCAGTGGTTCTGTCCCTGAAACATCAGGGAGGACGTCCAGCGAGGATATGTCGCTGACCCCAGGAGGATTCCGTGGCGGAGGACATCCAGTGATGGCCGAAAAACTGCCGCAGCGGCCGGTGCTCAGCAAGCTACGTATCCCAACAAGGAGAAGATCCAGTGGAGATCACTGTACTCCACCAGGAATGGTCCGCCCTGTAATAGAAAACAACGCGGATACTCCTTTATAATATGTGGAACGCGGAGTGCAGCCGAAAGTAGTATTTGATAAAGATGGCAATAGCAACCCTAGCACAAAGACCAACAACCACCTGGCCATGGTGTAGGGAGCGTGGTTGTATGTGGACCACCCACCAGATCAGAACAGATCAGTCATATACTGGGTACACCAGAAGTAGTAATAGACCAACAAGGAGGAGGTTGGGCTGGCCCACCCCTGCCAGATATGGCTACCATGTTCGTGCTGAACCAGGATGCCGAAAAGGGAAGTAACCAACAGCCGCAGCACAGATTAGAGCCCAGGGAAGGAAGCACCCAGTAATACAGAAACTGTATGGGCCACAGATTGCACCAGAGGGCCCAGAACGTGGGTACTAAAAATACACGCCCAAAACCGAGGTAAAGTGGCTGCATGTTGCACACTAAGGAGGGTGGAAACAAAGCCACAGCATCCAGGAATGCGACCGCATTTGGAGGGTACAGGTCCTCAACCTGTAAGGTAGAAATGAGGCTGTGTAGTGCAGAGATACGACAGAGAGGTGCAATGGGTACAGCATCTGGAGATGGCAGAGGTACTAGGTCTAAGATTAGAGCGATGGGTCCACATGGAGCACCCTAGGACCAGAGAAGTGCAACGGCTGCCACGTTAGCTATGGCACCTATATTTCGCTCGGGAAGGAAAAAATAGGGCTGCACGGTACCACAAGGAACGACAGGTGCACACCACAACAAGGTAAGTGCAATGGCAACTGAAGAATGCCCTCTTTTTCACCTAAAAAGAGCGAAATAGGGCCGCATGGCACACCATAGAGCCCGACAGGTGTAACGGCTGCAGCATCAGAGACGGTGCAGGAACTCACCTAAGAAGGGAGTAAGATGGCTGTTTGGTGCACTCTAGATGAGGTTGCAGTGGCAAAGGCACTACAAAGTGGCCTCAATATCTCGTCCAGTAAGGGAGAAATAGTGCAGCACGGAACAATAGAGCCCACCAGGGATACTGGATACAGCATCAGGAGATGGTGTAGGGACTCTACCCATGAAGGGAGCAAGGTGGCTGGAAACAGACAGGTGCAATTGCTACGGCAATTGAAGGCGGCCTGTGTATTTCGCCCGGTAGGGGGAAATAGTGCCGCATGGAACACCTAACCAGTCAGCAGGAACTCTACCTATGAAAGTAACAAGGCAGCTGGAAACAGACAGATGTAATCGCCACGGCATAGAAGCCGGCCTGTATTCTCTGGTACAGGCATTACAAAAGAACCTTTAGAGGCCGAGAAGGGGAGCCAACCCTACAAGTGGCGTTTGCCTGAATTATCAGCTTGCCTAAAACATAGCCCCTGGATAGGGGAACCAGGAAGGTCTGTCGTGCACAGCCTACGGGGGCGTACATACCAGAGACACCGCGTAGGTGTCCCAGTTGCTAAGCACGGTGACGGCTGCCTCACATGTGTGGTAATTACCTGTGCAGGCAGGAGGGCGCCATCCGAAAGTCCACTAGAGGGGCACCAAACCTGGTAGGGTAGGTACCACCATGCACGTTTGACTTGACCACGCAGAGGGATTCTGCACGGTGGAAGACCGCCTGATGCTCTGTTCCGAGGGAATCGGTGCAGAGGTGTCCCCAGAGGCAACTGACAGAGAAGGCTTCGTCACCAGCCTCCGGACTGTTCTGGGGGACCCGAGGATGCCGGGGAGGGGTGGAAGCTAGTTGAGACCACCCTAGGGTGGTCCATGGGCTACTCCTTGCGTGACCCTGTATCTTAGCGTGCGCGTGGCTCAGGGGCGAAGGAGACCGCAATTTGTAGGTAGCGCTCCAGCGAATCCGCCAGGGACTGAAGGATCGCCATGGAGGGAGCCCATTCGCGGGGGAGGGGGGGGGGGGGCCCTACCACAAAAGGGTGGGAGGGGGGACAAGGCGACCACGTGGAAACCTCCGTAGACAACGGACGCATGAAAATCATGGCGATCCGATACGGAGGCTGGGAGAGGAGGCCCCATAGAGCAGCAGGGCTGACCTATCTGACCCCGGAAACAACAGTTCTCAAGAGGTGCTGCAGCAGCTATATAGTAGGTAGGAAACCTCATTCAGGTGGCAGGGCTCCAGGAGAATGCAGCAATAGAGAGGGGAGAGAGGGAAGGGGCCTGTGGAGCAATTCAGCCAGAGGCTGTCTACCGTACCCCAGGAGTTGTGCAGCGCACCCAGCGCAGAAGATGGCGACCGGAGATAGCAGGAGTCGGCGACCAGAGAAAGAAGGAGCCGACAGCCGGAGAAAGAACCGCCCCTCAGAGAGAGAGCAGAGAACCTGGGGCCGGCTTGGCAGGCAGAAGAGGCCCCTCCCAGGCTCCCCCCCACGGAGGGGAGGAGACGGAGTAAGCCCGGGAAGAGAGAAAGTGGGCGGGGAGTTGCGGCCTAGTAGGCCCGAAAAGCCGGGGACTAAAGAAATGGAGCGCGGCTGGGAGCGAACGGCCGCGACCGCGATAGTGCCCCAGAATTGCCGCGACGAACGGGGGCCAGGTGGGGGAGAGAACTGAGGAAGAGACCCCCAGGGAGAGAAAAAACGGAAGGCCAGGGGCTTCAGGGGCCAGGATACAGCTGAGAGAAAAAACCCACAAGCTATGTAGCAGGGGCAAGGCATTGTCCCACACAGCAATAAAAGCTGTATCATGTATCCGGGTAGGGAACATGAGGGGGGAACGCGTCCAGGCCCGGGAAGGAGGGTGGGATCCCTAATCTAACATACTCACCCTCAGACGTCTTCAGGCGCGGCAGTAACCACCCCCTCGGCGGACTCAACACGGGAACCGTGGGACTGCCGGAATTCCACTGCGGAAGCAGATTTGGGGACTGGGTGGCTGCCAGGTACCTGAGTACGCGTCCGCAGGGGGGCAACTAAAGTGGAACACGATGGAGCCACCCCTGCCGCAGGCCGAAACCTGCAGAGAAAGAAATAATTATTAAAGAAAAAATAAAATAAAAAAAGTAGCAGGATGACCTGCACAAAAAAGCAGGTCAGGTCTGCCTCCTATGGACACTAGAACAAGACTGACCTGCCTAGTGTCTGTGGAGAGGGTATAGCCCAACGGGGAGGAGCCAACACTTTATGTCTAGTGTCGCCTCCTAGTGGTAGTTGGACATATACCATGGTGCTGTGTCCCCCAATGCCATGCACGAGAAATATATATATCCCCATCTCTGTGTATAATATATATTATAGACATAGATACACACTTCCGCTTTCCTACTGTGGTTTCATGTTTTTTTATATGTTCCACAGCCTCACGAGTGGACTCCAGGTCAATGACACGACATAAGACATAGAATATACGTACTCTTTCTCCCAGGCTTTTGCTTTATTGATTTTCTCTGTGTCATTGTGGAAGTTGTTCACAGGGAAAGTAATCACGAGGGCTGTAGCGTTGTTGTAATGCTCTCCTGCAAGAAAGTATTGTCATTAAAGTTGCATGTTTTGTCGTGGGACTTTGGCGTGGACACCAGCACTGAAGGTTCACTGGTGGCCGCGTGGTTTCTGCCTCCTATTCTCAGCACGGCCATGTTTTCCACAATCCTCAGCTCTGCCTTCTATTGAAATGAATGGGAGGCAGAAGCCACGCGGCTGCCAAAGGGATTTCATCCAAAAATTTAGCTGGGCTTTCTACGCCAAAATTTCACTGTTAAAACCCACTGTGTGAACGGCCCCTAACAGGGTTTCAGTTTGTACACATACACACAGGTAATTCACAATGAAATATATGGATTTTTCTGTGTTAGCAGGTGTGAATACGGCCTAACCTGGATAGACCCTTGTCGGCACATGCCGTCTGGTGCCCTCTCCTGGTTCACAATGCCATTTTTGAGAGAAGCATGAAGTAGTGGCCCCTTACACATAAAAACAATAAAACAATTACATTTTTTGGGGGGGAAGTTTGATCTTAGTAGTTGTAGTGCACTCAGGAATTCTGTGCACGCTGCGAGCCTACCAGAGAGCTGGGCCGACCTACCAGAACTGAGCTGTCAATCGGTAAAGCCAATGACACCGATACACATTTCTACTCATGAGACTAAGGTAAGCCATTCTATGCCTCCCTGCCATCTAGTTATAGATCACTTCACTTAATTGGAAACCGAGCACACAGACATACATATGAACACATTCAAATGTGCATAGAAAATCATAGAACACATTCATCATACCATCATAGCCTCCAAGCACAAGCCAAGGGAAGACTGGCCCACCAAATGTACCCAGGCATGGATCATGAAGGGGCGACGTATCATTTAGCGATGTGGGAGATCTGTAAAGATTTGGGAGGGAGTAGTTAAAACAAATCATTGTTTTATCTACTTTATATGTAAAAAAAAAAAAATATATAAAAATCTCAATAGCCCAATAGGCCAGCCTATGTTTATAACTTACTGCACACAGTATAAGAAATGGGTGTGGTAGTCCGCCATGACAAAGAAGTCATCGCTGACAGAATGGTTCAATACTGAATAGCTGTTCTGGAAATAGTTCAGGACACTGAAGATGGTGCAATTATTATTATATGGAGCCAGAGGAGTCAGGCAGATGTCTTTCAGCATCACAGTCTCATTTTGATATTCAGCAGTTATGTTTTCAATGGCATTTTGTAGAGTCATAACCTGGGGGAGGAAAGTAGAAAAGGTCAGTAACGTTATTAAAGGGGTTCTCAAGTATTTTCATATTGACTCCTTAAGATAGATAGGTCATCAATATGAGATTGGCAGGGGTCCGACTCCTGGTGAGTGCTGCGGCCACCGCACAGTGCCGTCCATTGGATAGCAGCTGCGCCTGGTATTGCAGCTCAGCCCCATTCACTTGAACAGGAGTGAGCTGCGCCTAGGCCAGGTGAACCTAACGTCATATGGCCTAGGAAGAGGCCTATGCACCGACGGAGCACCGCAGCCTCTTCATGCGGCTGATCAGCATGTCGCACCCCTGCCGATCTCATATTGATGTCCTATCCTAAAAACACCTTTAATAATAAAGTTAAGTACAAATGCAGCCAAACCGTCTTCCCATCCTATCGAAAGAAATGGCAAAAATCGACACAACTTAGTTAGGCCCTAACCGTTGGCCTCCACTGGCTGAATGAAGGGCAGTGTATGTGCCAGGAGCTTTCCAGGCGCTCATGCCACATGTGCCCAGCAAGTAAGGCAGGTCACCACAAAAACATACGGCACAGCATGGACAAGTATGAACTATGATATATGTGCAAAACTATTGTGAACAATCTATTTGGTCGTCAATAAATATGTCTGCTGCCTTTCATATCAATTCTATAAAAATACAAATCTTTCATGAGCTCCAATAATCAGACAGCTCACATTTATGCCAGGGATGTAAGGCTACTTTCACACTTGCGTTCAGAGCGGATCCGTCTGGTGTCTGCACAGACGGATCCGCTCCTATAATGCAAACGATGGTATCCGTTCAGAACGGATCCGTCTGCATTATATTTCACTAAAAAATCTAAGTGTGAAAGTTAGTCAGACGGATCCATCCAGACTTTGCATTGAAAGTCAATGGGGGACGGATCCGTTTGAAAATTGCACCATATTGTGTCAACTTCAAACGGATCCTTCCCCATTGACTTACATTGTAAGTCTGGACGGATCCGTTTGGCTCCGCACGGCCAGGCGGACACCCGAACGCTGCAAGCTGCGTTCAGGTGTCCGCCTGCTGAGCGGAACGGAGGCCAAGCGGAGCCATCCTGATGCATTCTGAGCGGATCCGCATCCACTCAGAATGCATTGGGGCTGGACGGATCCGTTCGGGGCCACTTGTGAGAGCCTTCAAACGGAACTCACAAGCGGAGCCCCGAACGCAAGTGTGAAAGTAGCCTAACACACATACTGGTTCTTCTGGATTATAATAGTTATTATGTGCACGATGGATATAATCCGTCTGTGCTTTACAGGTGGAAAACCAGATATTTTTTTAGTCAGATGCCCTGAAACTCTCTTTAAGAGGACCGTTGTGTGCTTCTTCTATTCACCTTGATTCTCTTTAAGAGGACCGGTCACTATTCCTGGCCTGTCAGCTTTAATAACTACTTGCATTCTCAATGGAATATCAATTCTGGAGCATCTTTTCTTAGAACTTGTTCTATTCCTCAGGTTTAGTAATGAATCGGCAGCAGGATATTATTACCTGTTGGGGTGTGTCCCTGCAGAGTCCGACACTGGCAGCACTGACTGGACAGTGCAAGACCTTGCAGGGACACACGTCCACCTGGAAAAACCCAACAAAACCACATGCAGTTATAGGAAAACATGCTCGGAAACCGCATGGAAAATTTAAAAAAAATTGTTCTTTTTAATGAATATCGGCCACCAGTTATCAAGCTTTTCTCAGCATCTGAAAGTGTAGAAAATAGTTTTGGCAAGAAAATAAATCATTTACCTGGGACAGAATGTCAAAGGTTAACGGCGGTCCAAATGGCACATCATCTCCTGAAGGATATGGGGAATACACTTCTCCCTTACTGTAGGGAGCTGTGATGATGAGCTGCTCTGTGCGGTAAAAAGGTCCAAAGTGTGTGTCAAAGTAATCCTTCTCTCTCCGAGCCTGACTGTGCGGATCAGACCACAGCTCCACAGGGTCTGTAGTAATACGCATATACTTCAGCCCAGCGCAGCACACAGCAATTACAACAAGGGAGAAGAAGATAACTATCCAGGGGTTGCGGACACAGAAGGATCCCCATTTTGTAAAAGCTACTCGCAGACAGTTCTCAAGCCGCTCTCCAATTCTGTCACAGCGCGAAGCCTCACCTGCGGCAACACAACAGATTTATAGCACGACTTTTAATACATTTTTGCTGTAGTAATATAGAATGCAAAGACCATATAACGGTAGAAAATACATTTTTCATTAAAACACGTTAGTAGAGGGAGAGGAGGGCACACAATACTAATCTAAGAGGAATATGGCATTGATAATTAGTGAAAGACACAAGCCGCGATGGTCAGACCCCCACTGTTCAAACTTTTACTGCATTGTCTAAGGATATAGGTTAAAGGGGTTGTGCAGGGATTTATATTGATGACCTAACCTCAAGCTTGTCCATCAATATCTGATCGGCAGGTGTCCGACACTTGGCATCCACGCTAATCAGCTGTTCGAAGAGGAGGCGGTGCTCCATGCGAGCGCGGCTTCCTGTTCATTACGCTGCACTTCCTCTCGGAAGCGCAGTGTAATGACGAGCACTCGAATGGAGCGAGTACTTGTAATATGAGATAATGAGATGAATAGAGATGAGCAAACTTCTGTTTTAAGTTCGGCGTCTAAAGTTCGGCTTCCGGTTAGCGGAGGATCCCGATATGGATTCCGAATTCCGTTGTGGTCCGTGGTAGCGGAATCAATAATGGCCATGATTGATTCCGCTACCATGGACCACAACGGAATTCGGAATCCATATCGGGATCCTCCGCTAACCGGAAGCCGAACTTTAGACGCCGAACTTAAAACAGAAGTTCGCTCATCTCTAGAGATGACGTGTAGTGTAAAGACCAGGAAGCAGTGCTCACATGGAGTGCCACCTCCCTGTGAAATAGCCGATTGGACCCCCGCCGATCAGATATTGATGACCTATCCTGAGGATAGGTCATCAATATAAATTGCTACACAACCCCTTTACTCATACACAACTGGCCTATTTTCTACATCTAGGTAGCAGTTAATGCAGTTAAGTATACAATTATCCAGCAGTAAGGAATGTTATGACTCATGGGGTAGCATATGTGCCTTGACATTTATAAGCCTCTGATCCCGCTGACCAATACGTTCGTGTTAGAGCTCTACAATTTAGTCATACCTGCTATAGGGGTGGCGTTAACTGAATAGGCTAAAGTGCTGTCAATGGGGGCGTATTCTGAAACAATATTCTTTTTCCTGCAATACAAAGGATAAATGAAAATCTGGCTTAAGATGACCATGCTGATTTTGTTTTACATTGGCTGCTTTACATTGATGTGATACCATACTCTTAGCAAAAGCTGAAAAGGTAGCTGCTTTCAAAGGGTGGGGGTGCCCAAACCAGCCCCCAACGTCTTATATGCTTCCCATCAAACATAGTGTCAATGGTTCCAGGTTTACAGGGTGGACAACCAAGACAACCGATGCCCGGGACCTGAGCATATAGTCAAGCATACCCCTTGATCCCTATCTGCAGGCTCCACATAAGTAGGACTCGGGGCTGTGTTTGGTATATCCACTCCAGGCAGTAGCTCTCTCTTCTGCACATTAAAGGGAATTGCCCAACCCCCAAGATAAAAATCAACTAAAGGCCCTTTTACACGGTCGACTGTGCAAGATATTATTGGGAATGAACAGCTTGTTCCTGATAACTCCCTGATCATGAGCGGAGTGAGAGCTGCATTCACATGCTGATATCACCTCTGCTGCACGAGGACTGCATCGACAATGCGTTCATCAAGTGATTGGCACACCTTTACACAATACAATCATCAGGAATGAGATTTCATTCGAATGCTCCTTCCCGATAACTGTACTGATCGTCGGCCAATGTAAAGGGTCGGAATGCATTAAACAAAAAAGAAAAGAAACCCAATCACCTCTTCACTGCACTCTAATCCAGCGCTGAGGGTCCCTCAGCGACATGTGCCCGGTGAATTGCAGTAGTGCAAGTGACGACTGACAGGAGACTATAAGTAGAAGCAATGGCTCCCTCAGAGCTAGAAAGGAGCACCAATGAACAGGTGAGTGGCCATCAAACACATTCTGGGCCTTAGTTGATTTTACCTGGAGGGAGGGGGGTGTTCAACCCCTTTACAGTTCTGCTGTACTACAAAATTGTAATACTTGTCTGATAAGGCATGGTATTTTGCTTTGCCATTTTAACAAGAAATAAAACATGAATAAAATTAAAGTGGTTCGGCAGTTTGTTTAAACTGATTGATCTATCCTCTGGATAGATCATCAGCATCTGATCGGCGGAGGTCCGACACCCGGGACCCCCGCCGATCAGCTGTTTGAGAAGGCAGCGGCGGTCCAGGAACGCCGCTGCCTTCTCAAACAGCTGATCAGTGGGGATCCCGGGTGTCGGACCTCCGCTGATCAGATGCTGAAGATCTATCCAGAGGATAGATTATCAGTTTAAACAAACTGCAGAACCCCTTTAAGGGAAGGTCTCCACTGAAATTATAAAGTCTATTTTTCTACTATTTCATAAAATAATATCAAAGGAAGGAGAGAAAATACAAGAAAAATGTATCTACAGCTACCATGTTTCAGCCAATAAGAATAAATTCAAGTGGATCACAGGGTAAATATCTGACCCCAATGGTAAAGCCAACCCAGAGATCGTACGTGTACCTGTAGCACCAAGCTCCAATGACAACTGCACTGAAAAGCAGTAAAAAGACGACATAGACTATCCACATGATGACAGCCATTGCATCAAATCCCAAAATCAGCCATGGCTTCGGAGGTGGAGGAGGTACAGGTTTTTCCCCACAAACCAGTGTGCAGTCTTGGCAGCTGCAAGGGACGTCATCGTCATCCACTGACTCATTGCATCCTTTTGTTGCATTATTCATGGGAATCATTTGGCGGAGGGACTCATCTGCAATGGCAAAACAATACAGTCTGGATTTCCACATGCTTCTGTTAAAATACTCCATGTTAGACTGGACCTATATTAGTATATCGGAGGCTAAAGGCTATAAAAAGGCAATAGTGGGAAATCTGCTTCTTGAAGCCTTGTATCTGTTTATAATGGCGGTTTAATAGGGTGAGGCTTAACCAAGGGGGCAGGACTTGTCTACTGCAGACAGGGCCGGGGAAGGAGGCTACTGGCTCCAGCCACTTGTCTTGAAGCTGGTCACAGGACTGTAAGGAGGATGGGGATATGGGTGACCTCCTGGGACACAAAGAAAACTTCTTTATATTTTTCTCATTTTAATGGTAATATCAGACAAAATAGGATTGAGAGGAAACAAGGCAAATATGGATCGGAGGGCTTGGGATATATATATATATATTTATTTTTTGTGCATTATTTCTTTAAAGGAGCTGAGCGATTTTGAATTCCCATTGTCAATGCACTAGGGAATTCAGAGTGATCTAGTCCTCCACCAATCAGCTAGCGGATCACTCTGGAGGACTGTCAGGTCCATACATTACAGACAGTCCAGTGATTTTTAAGAACTGTGTGATGCTTAATTTTCTCCTGTGGTGGCGCTACAAGAAAAAAAACACTTGCTGAAGGTCTCCCGCACAGATATCAGCTGGTTGCTGGAGGTATTAGCAATGGTATAACTCGCAATTAGATCATTTTTTAAATTAAATTGAAAAACAATCACAATTACACCAATGTATGACATTTTCAGGTCCTGCTGAATGAAGACAGAGGATCATTAAAAGGTCCTTTTGCAGGTCCTGAAAGAAGAAGATGCCGGCTGTGCGATCAAGTGGATAAAGAGAGTTAATTTATTTATTTTTTTAACCCCTCAAGCAACATTTTACTAAGCATTCTGTATTAAGAATGCTATTATTTTCCCTTATAACCATGTTATACACAACACTGAACCCAAACCCGAACTTCAGTGAAGAAGTTCGGGTCTGGGTACCACATTCAGTTTTTTATCACGCGCGTGCAAAACGCATTGCACCCGCGCAATAAAAATTGAACAAAGCAACGCAATCGCAGTCACACGCCCGTGTTAAAGAGGCCTTAGGCACAAGAAAGACTTCATAAAAGCTGGAATGAAATCAATGCAAATACAATAAATGCTGTACCGGAAAATATGGGAGTGATGGTAAAAGGAATCTGTTCATTTTCCTTGTTAAACATGTACTGGATCCAGTTTGTAGCGTTACAGTCTTTTGCTTCTTTCCCGCACATTAAACTCAAGGCTTTCACATTACTTGATGGGGCTTCCACGTCTTTACAAGCATTGTACATGGCTGAAAAAACATTCCAAAAGGGACAGAGATAAATAACCCACACAGCTGAACACTGAAACATGTGAAGATGGCATGCTGAGCTTTTAGAAGATAAGTACAATTTTTTGGCATCTCATACTTAAAAAGGGAACCTGTCACCTGGATTTTGTGTATAGAGCTGAGGACATGGGTTGCTAGATGGCCGCTAGCACATCCGCAATACCCAGTCCCCAAAGCTCTGTGTGCTTTTATTGTGTAAAAAAAAAACAACGATTTGATACATATGCAAATTAACCTGAGATGAGTCCTGTCCCTGACTCATCTCGCATACAGGACTCATCTCAGGGTAATTTGCATATGTATCAAATAGTTTTTTTTACACAATAAAAGCACACAAAGCTATGGGGACTGGGTATTGCGCATGTGCTAGCGGCCATCTAGCAACCCATGTCCTGTCCTCAGCTCTATACACAAAATCCCGGTGACAGGTTCCCTTTAAAAAGAAAAAAAAAAAGGAATGTATTTTTTATTTTTTGAACTAATACCAGGTAGTGAAAGATATTCTATTTTTCTAATCGGTCTTTATTTTCCGATTTTCTAAATCTATGTTTTGCACATAATTATGGGGTCCGCAAACAGAGGGTCCGAAATATGTGGGCACCGGCCGTGTGCTCCCCACATCACGGATGCAGACCAATTCACTTGAATGGGTCCGCAATCCGGAGCTGAGGAGTGCGAAGTGCTTCCGTGGTGTTTCTGTCCGTGCCTCCGGACCGGAAAAAATAGAACATGTTCTATTTTTTGCGGTGCGGACGGATCACGGAAACATTTAAGTTGAATGGGTCTCGATCCGTCACGGCCGCCGCATGGACGTTGCCCGTGCATTGCAGTCCCCAATGGCACAACGGCCATGTGCATGAGGCCTAAGGAAGAGTTCTAGATAAGCTCTGCGAGTAGTGCACAGGTATTGTGCAGGCGAGCTTCGACTGTCATCTATTGCGAATGGTGTGTGTTATCAGCAATTGTAATCTGGCCTGTGATGATTATGAGATGACTTCTAAAAGGTCATCTGTACAGAACAGAAAGTATTAGCCTATTATGAGGCTCAAGAGACCACAGATAATGGTATGGAAAATAAAAAAAATCATATAAACAAAGTTTAACATAAAAACGTTAACATTTAAAGTAAAATTGGATTTTTTGTACTCACCGTAAAATCCTTTTCTCGTAGTAGGCATTGGGGGACACAGCACCATGGGTATATGTCCAACTACCACTAGGAGGCACTAGACACAAAAAGTGTTGGCTCCTCCCCGTTGGGCTATACCCTCTCCACAGGCACAAGGCTATTCAGTTTGTACAAAAAGCAGTAGGAGAGAGAAAAAAAGCAAGGAACCAACAACTCCCGTACCGGGAAAGATCAAGAGACCAGCCCGGAAAATCGGAAGTAAAAACATAGGGTGGGATCTGTGTCCCCCAATGCCTACTACGAGAAAAGGATTTTACGGTGAGTACAAAAAATCCAATTTTCTCGTGCATGGCATTGGGGGACACAGCACCATGGGACGTCCCAAAGCAGTCCCCGAGGGTGGGAAAAGAACAGCCATGCCACCGGTTGGGTATACAGGTGCAGGAGAACCATGTGACCCAACAGTAGAAAACACGGAATGGGCAAGAGGTTCCATAACAATGAAGAAACCTCAAGGAAGAATCAGAGGAGACTGTCAGCACCCCAGGAAAAATGCCTGGAAGAAAATCCCAAATGCAAGAAGGCGGCAAAAGGGAACACCGAGCTCAGCCAAGGGCTGGAGAAAAAATTAGGACAGCACCGCGTGTTGGGACTACCTAACGCTCTAAATTGTCTCAGACCCAAAGAGCGAAAAAACCTGTGGCCAACCCCTGACAGGCCAGGGGAGAAAGGAAACAAGGAAGTACTGGAAGCCAAACGAGTGAGTGAAGCCGTAGCAAGGCTCACATGTGAAGGGAGCAGGTCTCCCCTCACCGCAAGGCAGATGATGAAGTTATGCGCCCTATTTAAAAGGCGAAAACCCAAGGCTGCTAGAGGAAACCGCCAACCCTTGGAGAAGGAGGGGGTTGTAGGTAAAAGCCAGGAAAAAAGAGTAAGACCTGCGTCCCAAAAACAGGAGATGAGGCCCAAGCCTCGGAAAACAAGAAATCACTGTGAAGCGTAAGACCAGAGGAAACTCTGGGCATGTGAAGCATCAGGGAAAAAAGGAACCAGATACAGGCCCAGGAAATCTCAGCAGGACACACTGGACTGAAAGACATGGAAGTAGAAGGAGAGTACTCCAACCGCCTAAGGAGGAAAGGTTCTACAACAGGAGGAGGTCCCTCCCGAAGGAGACCATACGGCGGAATTGCAAACCGTTGTGCTAAACCACTCAATACCAGGTACTTGACGTGGGAGGATGGGAAAAGAGACACGAATCCCAAGAAGACCACAAGGTTATTGGAACCCATAAAGGGAACAATCAACCCAGGCCCCGATCCCCCCCAAAAAAAACGATTGCCATGCAGAACCTGAGTGGTCAAATAAACGGGGACCAGGGACTCCAGAAGGAGTACCCGGGATGGGCTCACAAGGAACCAGGAGCTGAACCACCAGAAGACAACGCAAGCCAGAATATCCAGGAAAGGAGAGATGAAACTACCATAGGGGAAGGGACATTGGCCATGGACAACTACCCATTCCAAGAACAGTGACTAGCAAACTGTATACATTGTCCCAGAGAGGACAAGTACAGCAGCTCGGGATGTACCACTAAATTGACAGACATCCATATGCATAAGGAATGCAGAAGTCGCCATGAAAAAGCCGGGTGAGACTACACAGAAATGTAGAAACCAGCCGCGACCGGCGTACTGAAAACTCCCAGGGGGGAGAAAGTACCTGACAGGTGCAAACGACGGCAAGGTCGAAGGGGACTGCCCCTCTGACATGTAGTACAACTAAGCAGAGAATATAAGGGAATACCGAGAACACCTGGACCCAGGAGGAACTACGGGACCCTGTCCGATGCCAGAGCAACCAGCTGAAAAATTACCTACCAGGCAGGTGTGTGGCGCTCAGTGGTCCTGTCCCTGACCCGTCAGGGAGGACGTCCAGCGATGAAAAATGCTGATGACCCCAGAAGGATTCCATGTGGCAGAGGACATCCAGCGATGACCGAAAACTGCTGCAGCGGCCGATGCTCACCAGCTACGTGCCCCAACAAGGTAGAAGATCCAGTGGAGATCCCTGTACTCCACCAGGAATAGGCCACTCTGTAATAGGAAACAACGCGAGTACTCCTCTATAACATGGGGTAACGCGAAGCGCAGCAAACCGTAGTACCTTATAGAGATGGCAAGAGCAACCCCAGCACAAAGGCCAACAACCACCTGGCCATGGTGTAGGGAGCATGGTTGTATGTGGACCACCCGCCAGATCAGAACAGATCAGCCATATACTGGAGCTACAATAAGTAGCACTAGACCGACAAGGTGGGGGTTGGGCTGGCCCACCCCTGCCAGATATGGAAACCATGCACATGCAGAACCAGGATGGCCTGTTGTAGACAGTGCCCTGAGAAGTACAAGGAGACCATTGAGCACGACAGAAACGGAGTGGAGATGTATGGAAGAACCAAAAGGGTGAAACCAACATCCGCCGCACAGATTAGAACCTGGGGGCAGAAAGCACCCAGTAATACAGAAACTGTATGGGCCACAGATTGCACCATAGGGCCCAGCACCTTGAGCAATACAATCACACGCCTAA
Source organism: Bufo bufo (assembly GCF_905171765.1). Lineage (NCBI taxonomy): Eukaryota > Metazoa > Chordata > Amphibia > Anura > Bufonidae > Bufo > Bufo bufo. Next base: position 158,014,899 of record NC_053393.1, on the reverse strand, counting down.
AAATATAGGGAAAGTGGCTGCATGTCTAAGGAGAGTGGAAACATAGCCACAGAATCTGGGAATGCTACTGCATTTGGAGGGTACAGGTACTCAACCTGTAAAGTAGAAATATGGCTGCGTAGTGCAGAAAACGACCAGAAAGGTGTAATGGGTACAGCATCTGGAGATGGTGGAGGTACTACCTTTAAGATCGGAGCAATGTGGCCACATGGTGCACCCTAGAACCAGAGAGGTGCAACAGCTACCGCGTTAGCAATGGTACCTATATTCCGCCCGGGAAGGGGAAAATAGGGCCGCACGGTACCACAAAGAACAAGACAGGTGCACACTACAATCAGGTAGGTGAAATGGCAACTGAAGGAGGCCCTCTATTTCGCCTGAAAAAAAGGGAAACAGGGCCGCATAGTACACCATAGAGCCATACAGGTGTAACGGCTGCAGCATCAGAGACGGTGCAGGAACTCTACCTATGAAGGGAGTAAGATGGCCGTTTGGTGCACACTATGATGAGGTAGGTGCAATGACCACGGCAATTGGAGGAGGCCTCAATATCTCGTCCGGTAAGGGAGAGAAAATGCCACATGGTACACCATAAAGCCAGACAGGAGCAACAGCTACAGCATCAGGAAATGGTGCAGGTACTCTACCTATGAAGGGACCAAGGTGGCAGCTTGGTGCCGACTAGAACCAGACAGAGGCAATTCTACGGCAATTGAAAGTGGCCTCTATATCTCGCCCGTAGGGAGAAATGTTGCCGCATGGAACACAATAGAGCCCGCCAGGGGTATTGGCTACAGCATCGGAGATGGTGTAGGTACTCTACCTATGAAAGGGAGCAAAAAAGTCTGGGAACAGACAGGAGCAATTGCAACGGCAATTGAAGGCGGCCTGTATATCCCGCCCGGATGGGAAAAATAGTGCCGCATGGAACACCATAGAGCCAGCCAGAGGTATCGTCTACAGCATCAGGAGATGGTGTAGGTACTCTACCTATGAAAGGAGCAAAGTGGCTGGGAACAGACAGGTGCAATTGCCAAGGCAATTGAAGGCGGCCTGTGTATCTCGCCCGGAAGGGAGAAATAGTGCCGCATGGAACACCATAGAGCCAGCCAGGAGTAATGGCTTCAGCATCTGGAGTAGGTGTAGGTACTCTACCTATGAAAAAGAGCAAGGCGGATGGAAACAGCCATATATAATTGCTTTTCCTTACCAACCAACAGGAGGCGCTTGCCAAGAACAGGGACCCCCTGTTAGGAGGTAGAGTGGCGAACACCAGCACCAGGATGGGGACCCGGTGGAAACACTCTCAAATGTGTAGAGCATAGCCCCTGGTATAGGGGAACCAGGAAGGCTTGTCAGGTACAGCCTATGGCAGTGGTGCAGGTACCCCCCTGTTAAGGAGAAGGCGTACGTACCAGAGACACCAAGTAGGTGACTCATTATGCTAAACACGGGGATGGCTGCCCTACCTGTGCGGTTGAATACCTGTGCAGTCAGGGGAGCGCCATCCGAAAGTCCACTAGAGGGGATACCAACCCTGGGTAGGAGAGGTTCCTCCGTGCACGTTAGTCTTGACCTCCCAGAGGCTTCTGTATGGAGGAAGACCGCCTGATGCTCTGTTCCGAGGGAATCGGTGCAGAGGTGTCCCCCGAGGCAACGGATGGGGTGACGGGAAAGGATTCGTCACCAGCCTCAGGCCTGTCCTGGGGAGGACCCGAGGATGCCGAGGAGGGGTGGAATCCTGTTGAGACCACCCGAGGTTGTACTGTGAGCTACCCCTTGCCGGACCCGGTATCTGAGCATGCCTCATCTGCAGGGAGGACCCTGGGAGGGCATAGGTGGCCGCAATTGGATAGGTAGCGGTCCAGCGACTCCACCAGGGATTGGGAGAGTCGGACAAGGTTCCCATGGCTTTGACAAAGAGGGAGACCATTCAGAAGGGACCTACACAAAAGGATTTGGTCAGGGGACACAATGGGGTCTGGAAAGAGGTACTGCACACAAGAAGGGACAGGCCGACCGCATGGCAGCCTTCGTAGACAGCGGACGCACGTGAAAAGACGTGGCGATCCGAGGAGAGGCTGGGAGAGGAGACCCTCATAGAGCAGCCAGCAGAGGCTGTCATATCTGGACCCGGATGCCATGTTCCCCAAAGAGGTGCTGCAGCAGCTATAGAGGCTGCAGGAGAAATGAAGCAATTGAGGAGGGGTGGGGGGGGAACGACTTGAGTGATCCCTATGTACAGCATTAGCTGCTTTTACATAGGACAATGACCTAAAGGGGGTCTGCAGTTCTTTTAAACTGAGGATCTATCCACTGGATAGATAACCCACGTTAGACCAGTAAAGGGTGGAGGAGATAGCCCCTCCCGAGGGCCGGGCGGGGTCAGAAAAGCCCGGGAAGCAAGGAGGAGGGGCCGGGAAGATCGCGGCCTAGCAGGCCCAAAAGCCGGGGCCTCGATTTATGAGGCAGCCGGGAATGGAGCGAGGGGGGCGGGACGAATCGCGGCCGACCGAGGGGCCTCCGGACCCACAAAACTAGGTGAGGAGGGTGGGGGGGGGGAGCGACGCCTGGGGGTGGGCGGAACAGGGCAAACAGAGCACCTGGGAGCCGGGAACGGGCCATGGAAGATGAGGCCTAGTCCCTGCAAAAGCCGGGGACTAAAGTAGCGGGGAAGGCCCAGGAGAAGCGACGCCTGGACTGTGTGGCCAGGGAGGAGAGAAAAAACCAACCAAGGGGGAAGAGAAAGGTGGAGGAAGATGGAAGCTTCCCAGGACCCCCAGCTAAGGTGGATCCCACCCCCCTGGCCACAGGAGGGAACCTAACCCTGGGGCAGGGACAGGGGAGTATACTCACTATACTCACCATCTGATGTCTTCGGGCGCCGCAGGGTCACCCCTTCAGCAGACTCAACACGGGAACCGTGGGAATGCCGGCAAGCCACTGCGGATGCAGTCTGTGGGGACTGGGTGACCGGCGATGGGACAGAGGTACGCGCCCGCAGGGGGGGCAACTAAAGTGGAACACGATGGAGCCCCAGCCTGCAGCAGGTATAACGGTGGAGATCACCGAGACCTGCAGAAGAGAGAAAAAAAAAAGGATAAAAAATAAAATAAAAAATAAACAGCAGGACCTGCAAAAAAGCAGGACAGGTCTGCCTCCTACGGACACTAGACAAAAACTGGATAGCCTTGTGCCTGTGGAGAGGGTATAGCCCAACGGGGAGGAGCCAACACTTTTTGTGTCTAGTGCCTCCTAGTGGTAGTTGGACATATACCCATGGTGCTGTGTCCCCCAATGCCATGCACGAGAAATAAAATTTACAGAAAGGGGTCATCTTTTTGTGATTACAAATTCCATCCTTACAGGATTAAATGATGGAACAATGGATAATTCAGAATGATAATCAAGGGATTGTCTTGGATTTAAAAAAAAGATTAAGCTAAAAAGGTGGAAAGTATAATAAGTTATTAAAATAAAATAGTAACCATTACAGCAGACCCATTAAACCCCCACAGCTCTGCTGGTCCTTGAGCAATGACATCATGCACATCACTGGCCTTGGTTGTCATGGGCCATACATCTAAGCAACATCCTTGAGGCTAATGAATGGCTGCAGTGGTCAAATGAATGACATACACACCGTCATCATAGCAGGACCAGCCGAGACCATCATATTGATGGCGGCATAAGATTTTACTGGTGAGTAATGATTACTTTATATTTCCTGGTGTTAGCCAATGTTCTTAAAACTGACAACCTCTAAAAGTCCCAACTGAGAAAGAAGCCTTCCGAGTTATCAGCTGGGTCTGGAAGGTGGAAGCAGCCACTCATTTCCCCTACTAGTAGCTATGTGTTCATGGTGACTTCCCTCTATGATCTCTAAATAGTAAATACATACAATTTAATTCATTTGTGAATGGAGAAATTCCCACCTACACTTTACAGGCAGGTACATAAAAGAGTAGTGAAATCCAGACTAATACTAAGAAGCTAATCTGAGGCTGTACCCGATTGCTTTACTAACCATTTGCAAATCTGTCCCCAATGTAATACTCCATGGCCGTAATGCTCGCGTTCCCTTTTTGTGGATCTGTGCTGTTATAGTATTCAGTTTCTGTAACATTCAGAAACTCTGACTGTCGAGGACTACAGGTCAGTTCACAAAACAAAGTCATTAAATTATAGAAGCAAGAGGGACACCTGAAAAACAAAATATTGGATGTGAGATTTATATATTTTTTTTTTTACGTAGTTTCACACAACCGTATTTATGGGTCTGCATCCGTTCAGCAATTTTGAGGAATGAATGCGGATCCACTCATTTCAGTGGGGCTACAATAGAAGCATTGGTACTTCCGTTCCAGGGCAAAACAAAACAAAACGGAGCATGTCCTATTCTTGTCCGCAATTGCGGACATAAATAGGCATTTCTATCATATGGCTGTCCTGGTCCATAAAATGCGGAACGCATACGGACGGGATCCACTTTTTGTGAACCTGCACTTTGTGTACCACAAAAAACACACGGTCAGTGAACGTACCGTAAAATTCATTCACATAGCAGTCAAATTAAATAAATTTGTATTATATAGTGCATGAGTATAACCACTTCAGGTTTTTACCATCTCTTTTTAAAGCCCTCTTATTCATGACGAACACAAGGGCTTTCCAGTTACAAATTTCACAAACTGTTGGTATTTGACACGGCTGCAGCGGGGACACCCTTTCTGTATCCCGTACATTGCACAGACCATAAGACAGGGACCTATGTATAGACCCGAGACCCGCTGAACTGTCCACATGGAATAGCTTTTGTTCTTCACGATTAAGAAGGTTACTTAAAGGGAGTCTGTCATCAGTTTTGAACATGCTAAACTGCTGACAGCACTAGGTAGGGGCGACCATTTATAGTGCTTTTATTATCAAGAGTAGTGTGAATATGCATATTTACCCAATACATACGTATTAGGTATCAAAGCGGCCAACCTACAATACGGCACCCTAGAATCCCATGCCTGTGTAATTCAGTTCATCCTCAGTGCATGTGCAGTAAATCTCATTGTCCTGGCCTCGTGCGTATTAAATGGGTTGGCCCATCTCACACATTGGTGGAATTAGGCTACGATATGCCATCAATGTCAGATATGTGTGGGTCCCACCTCTGTGACCTGCACTTTTCTCTAGAGCGGGGCCCCTAAAGTGAACGGGGGCACACCACGCAAGTGTGGCCACCCTACCTTCACTTCTATGGGAGTGACGAAAATAGAAGAGCTCCCATACAGGTGAATGGAAAGGTGGGCGGCGCTTGCTCAGTGTGCTCTCTATTCACTTCCATGGGAGTTCCAGGAATTGCTCAGACCGCTCGCTTGGCTCTTTTCAGAACTCCCATAGAAGCGAATAGAGAGCACTTTGCGCATGCGCAGTGCATTTTACTTTGAGGCCCCGATCTAGAAATAGGTACACCTATCTGACATATGCCATCAATGTGTGAGATAGGCCAACGTTTAAAACGGTGGTCAATGAATAACATCGATATGACGTTCCATTCACATCTGTCGATCAGTTTTACGGCTTCGTTTTTTTTCTTTTATGAAGGAACAGAAATATAGATAACACAGTCGCTGATGTAAAATATACAGATTTGGAACTGCACTTTCCCACACACAAATCATAGCAGAATACGGAAGTGAAATCACGTATTTGAAGGTAGTGATTCTACTTCACGTACTGTACCTCTTATTGTCTATAGAAAAATACTCCAAAGCTCCACTAATTAGACTTGTACTAGGAGGTTCTGGTATACTACGGTCTGAGAGTCCACTTACCTGGACAAGAACTGTAAGGGGAGCTGCAGGTTGCTGTTCAGAGTGTGCAGCTGCTGTACATCGCAGCACACGCTGACATTTCCATAGTATAAGGATGGACACAGTTGCTGCAAAATATGGAGAAAAATTAATCTGCTGCACGTGAACAGTCAATGCATGCAAATGACTCATTGTTTATTGGTGCATATGGTCATAGTATAGCCTGCACATACATCCATTACACATAGCAGAATACGCTCTATAGATGACGGCGGTTACAATTTACTCTTTGCTCTTAAACAAGTAGGCGGCAGCCGACACAGATCTGTGCAACTCTTAGGCCTCATGCACACGACCGTTATTTGGGTCCGCATCCGAGCCGCCGTTTTGGCGGCTTGGATGCGGACCCATTCATTTCAATGGGGCCGCAAAAGATGCGGACAGCACTGACTGTGCTGTCCGCATCCATGGCCCCGCTAAAAAAATATAACATGCCCTATTCTTGTCCGCGCTTTGCGGACAAGAATAGGCATTTATATTGCCGGCGCCCATTCCGTTCCGCAAATTGCGGAAGGAAACACGGGCACCTTCCGTTTTTTGCGGACCGCAAAAAAACGGCACGGTCGTGTGCATGAGGCCTTTAGATGAAGTCTGCAGGTAACAAATTCCCCATGTAGAAAAAGAGGCATCACTACCAGTGTACCTCTCTGGAAGTCGGCGATTTCTCCAGCACAACTGGTAAGGACCGTCTACGAAAACTGCAGCCTATTCTATCCACCTGATAGACGTGCTTAAAGGAAAGCGGTCACCTCCCAACATACTTCTATACCCTATGAGATAACAACGCAGGGACATCTTTTCTCTTTGCTTATTCCTCCTAGAAATGTATGAATAAATTGAAAACTGTGAGTTACCATTCTCCTAGTCAAAGGGGTGCGATACTGTCAGGACTGACTGGACAATCCGAGTGTGCAGGGACACATCCCCAACTGGTAACGCCAGGTTGTTAATTTATTCTCAGAATATACTTAAATTGAGCCATTTAACCTCTCTATGTTGGATCTGAGCGCATATTCAAACAACCAATGAACACTGACCGGCCAAGACCATGAGGGTATATGATGTGATAGCATACCTGGAGTAGTTCATGACCATCCTCAGGAAGGGGTATTGGAGGTCCCAGGTATTCGCAGTTGTACTTTTTGCCCTCTGATGCTTCTCCACACTCTCCATACCAGACACAATGTTGGGAAGATACCTACAATACAGAAAAACAATACTTTTTTCTAATTGAATTCATCTAACCCACACCAGAAGTTTAAATCAAGCAGATTCTCACGTCTCATGCCATAAGCAAGGAAACTTATCAACACTGGTAAATGTTAGGTAGCCGAGTCTGCAAAGCCTGCAGATTTCGGCGGTGGTGCCCCACCATCTAAGGCTAAAGGCCCCTTTACACAGGTCGACAATCCACGGTGTGATAAATGTAGTGGGGTTTTCAAATTGATAGCCAAGTGGCTGCAACTGAGAAGGTATTGAAGGAGTAGTCCAGGACTAGTCTTAGGGTAAGTCATCAATGTAAGATCAGCAAGGGTTCGATATCCGGCACCCTCGCTGATCAGCTGTCTGCAGGGGCCGTGGTGAGCCAGAATATGCACAATAAGAATAGGTCATCAGTATTAAAAAGTCTAGGAACATGCCTTTAAGGCCTCATGCACACAAATGTATTTTCTTTCCGTGTCCGTAACTTTTTTTTTTTTTGCGGACCGTATATGGAACCATTCATTTCAAAAATAAAAAATAAAACGGAAGTTACTCTGTGTGCATTCCGTTTCCATATGTCCGTATTTCCGTTCCACAAAAAAATAGGACATGTCCTATTACGGACAAGGATAGTACTGTTCTACTAGGGGCCAGCTGTTCCGTTCTACAAAATACGGAATGCACACGGAAGGTCATCTGTATTTTTTGCGGATCCGTTTTTTTGCAGACCGCAAAATACATATTGTCGTACGCATGAGGCCTGACAAATTGTTGACGGACATAGTTTCATGGGCAAAACAGCTTTTAGGACAAAATAGACCACTTAAATGTATTTTGGAGCCGTTCTTAGTCTCCTCAATGGTGCCTCATGTTGCCTTAGCCAGTGTATACAGCAGTGCCCTGACCCCCAACAGCAGATGTCACATGCATGTATATGGGACAGTTTGGAGAAACAGCTGTTAGCCAAGTGTATGTAGGGGGCTAAAGAGGTTGTCCCAGATTGACAACTTATCACCCACCATTCACAACAGGGGGTGTAGGGCCCGTATGAATGAAGAATGCCCACTGCCGCTCCATTCAAACTCTATGGGACTGCGAGACATTTAGAATGGAGTCAGATCCTCGCCAATCAGACGGTATCACATATCCTGAGACGGTAAATGGTCATTCAGGGGCAAACCTGAACCCAGCAATTAAGCAGGACAACAACTTTCTGCGGAGACACGCACATTTATCTAAGTTAGCCATCATGATAAGATAACTGGACTTCTGAACCCAAACAATCCACAACTATCAGTTCTCCCAAGGTCTAACAAACCCGCATGTAAAACATTCAGATAAAAACTGACTTTTGTCTGAAGAAAAAAAGAAAAAAAAAAAGACCAATCTCCAGGTACTCAGCCTAGCAAATTATCTCCCAGTTACTTGAGGTGAAGTGATATTTGTACATTGTTCAAAGAAAGGAAAGACAACTGTCCCTCTGATTAAAGGGCCTCTTACACATAGGAACGCTCATCAGCGATTATCTGGCAGTGTAAAAGCGCTGACGATTACCCGATAAACTAGCGAAACACCCCTAAAACGCCGTTTGCCGGCAGCAGATCGTGCCGTCTAAACACATTCTGCTGACGGCAAACAGTGATTCTGTATGGGGAAGAGCATTGGCTTTAGTGATACTGTAGAGGAGATCGCTGCATGTAATAGCAGCGGTCTCCTCCGCTGACGAGCAGACGATTGCCGGGAAGGAACACTTTTTTATATATTATAGGTACCTATAAATTAGGACATTAGAAAAAAAAAAAACACGTTGTCCCATACAAAAAAAAACAACAACTATCCCCCGATACAGCAAAATAAAGTTGGAAGGCGGGAATTAAACATTTGGGGGGGGGGGGGGGGGAAGCGGGGCGTGGCCTGACCGTGCTTGATGGCGGCTGCTTGAGAGCGGAGCTCCCGCTACTAGATTACACTACAGCCCTTTCTAACAGCACTACCCGAGCGCAGAGATGAAAATTCAGCCCAAGGACCCTCCTAGAGTCTCAGCTGACCTGAAGAGAGACCCTCCACAGCAGTCCGACATGGAGAAATACTTCCAGAAGTCGGCTCCCCAGACACCCGCGCGTGCAAGTAAGATGGCGCCGAAGCGGCATGGGGAAGAAGGAGCTCATGGAGATCTGAGTCATGATACACTGGAAGCTGATTCAGAGGAGGTGAGCGGATCGCAAGTCAGGGATGAGCCAGCTGCACTTACCCGCGACTTCTTAGAGAAGGCACTTCACAGAGCGCTGGCCCCGATTGCAGCGGACCTAGCCACTATCAAAGCGGACGTCCGCCATATTGGGGATAGAGTCAAAGCCCTAGAAAATGTACAAGACTCCATGCTGACTTTTAACACAGCGGTCAAAGATTCACTGGGGGCTCACACCAGAGCCATGAATAGCCTACTCCTACAGATGGAGGATCAAGAGAATAGAAGCAGACGGCAAAATATACGAATCAGAGGGCTTCCAGAAGCAGAGGAGAAGGAAGACCTGATGAATATTATGAATCTGCTTTTTACCTCGCTACTAGGCTCAGAACGGGCTAATGGCATTTCTGTGGAGAGAGTGCACAGAGCACTACGGCCTAAGCCTAGCTCCTCTGAAAATCCCAGGGATATTATCTGTGGCATACTGAGCTATAGGGACACTGAAGAAGTCCTACAGAAAGCAAGGGAGAAAAAAGAGATTCACCTACTAGGGAGAAGCGTGCAAATATATCAAGATATAGCGGCCTCTACACTTCAAAGAAGATTACTTAAACCGCTGACGGATCTCCTTCGGTCTTCTAAGATACCGTACAGGTGGTTATTCCCTTTTGGCATCCTGATAACAGCGGGGAACCGTAGGTTCACAGTCAGATCACCTGCCGACTTACCATCTGTATGGGAAATGCTAGATCTTGCTCCAGTTGAAGTCCCATCCTGGCTCCCAGTCCCTTCAGAGGAGGACTTACCACCTTTGCCGCAAGCCTCACCGTGGCTGAAACCGAGGCAACCGAAAAACGGACGTAGCAAGAAAGCGGCAAGCAGAGGGATAGACACCTGAGACTTTGACCGAAACTCAGATGATTACGGTCGTGTTGATGGTAGTCGTTCAACATACAGGGTATCTTTGTACTTGTTATTAACCCCTTCCAGGCTTACCTAATTCACTGCTCACTCCATTGTTGTTTTTTGTTTTATGGTAAGCAGTATCTGCCTAGTCTGGAGGGATTAATAATAATAATCATTAATAATCATTACTTGATAAGACGTAGTGATGGGTAGCTAATTAGCAAGGTTATATGCTCACTGGGCTGTAGTAGAAATCTAGGCCGATCAGGGAATACTGATGGAAATTGATCCCCCCCCCCCATAAGAAGGATTTCATGGGGATTTCTAGTAATATCCCTTTTATGCATAGTTTGCAATAAGTTTTATTGTTATAAGTTTATGCTCCACCTTTTGGCCACACTTTTATTTGCAGGGATGCTATATCATACTATGGCACATAAATGGCGCCATTAATACCTAATGTTGCCTCCTACAATGTACATGGCTGTAATGGCCCTGTCAAGAGGAGCCGCATTTTTAAGGTCTATTAAAAAAGAGGCTATAGATATTATTATGCTACAAGAGACACATTTCGCAGTTCACCATGTACCAAACCTAGGTAACTCAGCCTTTCATTACTGGTACCGTTCCTGTTCAGGTTCATCTGTGGCAAAAGGGGTCAGTATTGGATTAAAGAAGAATATCCCGTTTACACTTCATTCACAACTGGTAGACCCGGAAGGCAGGTATCTCATGGTGAACTGTGAAATGGGTCATACAAAAATCACTTTATGTAATTTATACGCTCCAAATGTAAAAACGGTCCACTGGCTGCTTGAAACCCTGGACAAGATGGCTGCGTTTGCTTTTGGCTGGTTGTTAATTGGAGGCGATTTCAATTTAACTCTCAATCCTCTACTAGATTCTTTATCTGGGAGGACGGCTATCTCGTTCAGGGCACTGAAGGCACTGCAGACACGCCTTAGGGATATCCATGTTGTAGATGTATGGCGGTCGGTACATGGAGATAAGAGAGATCAGAGATTGGACTACCTTATGATTCAGGAGAATTGTCTCACTCTAGTGCAGTCTGCTAATATAAGTTGCATAACGGTGTCCGATCACACGATAGTTCGCTGCGCTATACAGTTTTCTAGTCTGAGAGAGAAGGAGTGGTCATGGAGATTAAATCATACGTTACTGGACACTCAATCGCAGGTGGATGCGATTTCTCAGAAATTGCAGGACTACTTTGATGTTAATGTAAATACTGCCACGACACCTGCCATTACGTGGGAGGCGCATAAAGCGGTCATTCGGGGGGAGTTTATACCCTTGGGCTCACACATTAAGAGGGAAAGAACGAAACAGCTGCAGGAGTTACTGACCCGTATTTCCCTGCTTGAAAGAACACACAAAAAATCCCTAGCACTTAAGGATCATGAGAAGTTAGTGATACTCAGGCAGGAACTTAAGTCTTTGCTTAATATTAAGGCTGCTAAAGCCTTTCTGAGAGTGAAGCATAAACATTATATACATGGTAATAGAGGCAGCAAAGTCTTATCTGCTATGATCAAAAAACGAGTAGAGCAAACCTTTAAGCAAATGATGACTCCTGAAGGTTGGATCACCACAGACTCCTCAGAGATTTCCAGGGTATTTACTGCTTATTATCATGATTTATATAATTTGCGAAAAGATGAAACTAGTGAGGAGATACGGACTAGACAAGAAAGGATATCTTCTTACTTGCAGAAACTAAAGCTGCCGGTACTTTCAGCTGTAGGGAAAGAGAGCTTGGTCGCCCCAATATCCCTAGAGGAAGTTAGAAAGGTTCTGAAGTCAATCCCCAATGGGAAAAGCCCGGGACCTGACGGTCTGACTATAGTTTATTATAAGAAGTTTCTTCCAATACTGGGCCCACAAATTGTTTCTCTATTTAATTCCCTATTGATCGGCATCCCGCTTCCCAAGCAGTCTTTAGATGCTCATATCATGATACTTCCGAAACCTGGCAAGGACCCAAATCTACCTTCTAGCTACCGACCAATTTCTTTGCTCAACGCCGACGTTAAGCTATGGGCAAAGGTTTTGGCTCACAGAACCTCCACTCTTCTAAAAGACTTGATTTCCCAGGAACAATCTGGCTTTGTGGGGGGTAGGGAGTGCAGGGATAGCACGTTCCGGGTTATACTGGCTCAACAATACGCTTTATCCCATGGAAAAAGTATTACCTTCTTAAGTACTGACGCTGAAAAAGCGTTTGATAGAGTGGATTGGCAGTTCATGGCAGCCACTCTTAGCAAATTTGGTTTCCCACCTCAATTTGTAGCGGCTGTGCTATCCCTGTATTGCTCTCCTACAGCGAAAATTCGCATTAATGGCAATCTTACCACCCCCTTTGATATTAGAAATGGGACCCGGCAAGGCTGTCCGTTATCTCCCACTCTGTTTATTTTATGTCTAGAAACTTTTCTGCAAGCTATTAGACAGGATGAAGCCATTCAGGGACTCAATATTGGTTCTCAAATGCATACAGTAGCAGCATTCGCGGACGATATGCTATTACTACTTTCCAATCCTAGGGTAGCATTTCTCCTTAGTCAGCTGGAATGCTTTGGGTCAGTCTAATTTTAAAATAAACCTAGCCAAATGTGTGGCCCTGGGTGTGAATAGCCCGCAATCGACCATAGCTCATCTCAAGGCTAACTACCCCTTCCAATGGAAGACAGATAACATTGCCTACCTTGGTGTCATGATAACAAAGAATCCAGACCAGCTTTTCTCCCAGAATTATCCTAAACTACTTGACGATATTAAACAACAACTGAAAGATCTAAAGATTCCTTTTTTAACATGGTTGGGGAGGAAAAATGTAATCAAAACCTACGTTTTACCCAAACTGTTGTACCTAATGCAGACATTGCCAGTAGCATTGCCCCGTCAGTTCTTAGGGCAGATTAGGAAAACATTTTCCTCTTTTGTATGGAATCGAGCTAAACCCAGAATTGCATACCGAAGATTGGTGCTACCAAGACACAAAGGTGGTTTTGGATTACCAGATGTAAATGGATATTACAGGGCGATTCAAATGAGGCTCCACTCGGAAATTATAAACCTTAAGAACGATAAGCTGGGCTGTCAGATTGCGAGGAGACAGTTAGGGCCTAGGGGGCTGGCTTTGTTATGGAATATTAGCGGAAAGTTCCCATACAAAGAGAATATACCCATTGCATTAAAGGGGGTTGTTGACTCTTGGTTCAAACTATCCACATTTCTACACCCCAACAACTCTGTATCCCCTCTGACCCCCATTAGATTATTGTCTTACTTATTTAATGTCGGTTTCAGGGATGACATGGGATTATGGGAGGCCTTGGGGGATGTAGCAGTGGGTGACCTGCTGGTTAACCGTCAGATCCCCATTTTGTCATCTTTAAAGGACTCATTTGGTAGGGTCCCATGGACCATGTCACACCTATCACAATTCAACAAAATATGTAAGCAGTATCTAGACAACACGTCTGGCAATCACACCCCCACCCGGTATGACGCAATTTGGAGTCTGTCAGTGTGCAGTAAAGGTGCAATTTGTATAATAAAATTTTGGACTCTAGTCCGGATGCCAAACCATTATTTGTGGAACAATGGGCCAAAGAGATGGATCTTACTATAGATGAAAACACATCAGAGAGAATACTTGCCCATTCACATGGTTACTCGCGGTGCATAAAAATAGAGGAAAATTCGTTTAAGATTATCACAAGATGGTACAGGACCCCTGATAGGCTACATAGCATCTCTCCCTCCTTTTCCGCTGATTGTTGGAGATGCGGCGAGGCTAGAGGGACTATGTTCCATATATGGTGGTCCTGCCCATTAATAAGGAGCTTCTGGGAGAAGGTATCCAGTAGGGTGCAGAGTATTTGTGAGATTGGGATCCCTATCACGCCAATGGTAGCTATACTAAATCTACCAGATAGCAATTATAAATTAGCAGCACACTCCCTTCCGGCACATCTGATTTCAGCAGCTAAATTGTTGATACCAAAGTATTGGTTGGCTAAAGAAACTCCTACCATGCAAGAGTGGAAGTGCAAGGTCCAAGAGCTATGTCAATTGGAGGAATTGACTAGCTGGGAGTCATTGTCCCATGATAAGTTCCTCTTGACTTGGGGAAAATGGAAGGAGTGGTACAGATCTGTTTCTAATGGAGAGTAGAGGGTTGATTTTTCACACGTGCCTATGTTCTGTTGGAATCAGGCTTAGCAACCTGGAGGTTAGTTTTGGGTAGTTTGGGCAAATCAAATTTCCAAAATTATTTTGAGACTGGGGATGCTTAAGTGTAATATGTGGAAATACAATTGTATTAATAAAGTACCATGCCATGTACCTAGGACAGATATAATTCTAAAATGTAGGGGCCTGTTCTTACGATTTGTATAATTGCTTATAGTAATGTATCCTTTGCATATAACTTGTGAAATGACTCATGTGACCAGAATGGTGTTGTTCATGGAGCAGTTATTGTTCTCTCTTACCTTTTTCATTTGTACTATTATTGCTGTAAAATGGAAAATAAAGATTTGATAAAAAAAATAAAAAAAAACATTGGGGGGGCGGGGGCACAATCACAAAATGACAAAACTGGCTGCGAGGGTGTTACGACAAATCCAGAACAGCATGGACATCATGTGGAAGTAGAAGACACAGTAATGGAGAGAGCTGGTTCAGTCTCTGGGCTTCATGTACCGATCAAGCCTTGTTCTGTGGTCATGTTCTGTGGACATTACCCAAAGGCTGGTGAATACGGACCCCAAGAAGCCACTCCGAGATCCCGGTCTCAATGCCTTCATTTTCTACTCGCTTGATAGACAATCCACAGAAGCCTTATGATAAAACAGCTTTTAGTAAGTTACCCCCTATTTGTTCTTCCAGCTCCAACACGAAAAACAGGTGAAACCCAGACGACAACTCTACAGCATATCCATATCCATCTACATGGTGTGAAGACATCTCAAAATAGCTTTATACAGAAGTGCCATGGCAGGTTTGTGGTCGAAGGACACATTTCAAATAATCAATAGCGTTGACAGAGAAGGGGATCGATGAAAAATTTGGGATCAGCTGGGGGTGCATGCTCAACCTCCACGGTATTCGAAGTCCACCTTGCCATGGTCTTGCACTTTGGAATAGGTGGACCAAGGTCCATTGTTCTGGTGACTAGTGGAGGTATCAGTTATTGGATCTAGCATTGATCAACTGAATGCTTTTGGATGGAATACTCATTAAAATGGGGGGAAAAAATGAACAGGTTTATTTATGGACACAAGCCTATGCTTCAAATTCCCTATAAGTATACAAGTCACTGGTTTATAAGCACAATATATATTATATATATATATATATATATATACACACACATACACACACATATATACACACACACACACACTGCTCAAAAAAATAAAGGGAACACTTAAACAACACAATGTAACTCCAAGTCAATCACACTTCTGTGAAATCAAACTGTCCACTTAGGAAGCAACACTGAGTGACAATCAATTTCACATGCTGTTGTGCAAATGGGATAGACAACAGGTGGAAATTATAGGCAATTAGCAAGACGCCCCCAATAAAGGAGTGGTTCTGCAGGTGGTGACCACAGACTAATTCTCAGTTCCTATGCTTCCTGGCTGATGTTGTGGTCACTTTTGAATGCTGGCGGTGCTTTCACTCTAGTGGTAGCATGAGACGGAGTCTACAACCCACACAAGTGGCTCAGGTAGTGCAGCTTTTCCAGGATGGCACATCAATACGATCTGTGGCAAGAAGGTTTGCTGTGTCTGTCAGCGTAGTGTCCAGAGCATGGAGGCGCTACCAGGAGACAGGCCAGTACATCAGGAGACGTGGAGGAGGCCGTAGGAGGGCAACAACCCAGCAGCAGGACCGCTACCTCCGCCTTTGTGCAAGGAGGAACAGGAGGAGCACTGCCAGAGCCCTGCAAAATGACCTCCAGCAGGCCACAAATGTGCATGTGTCTGCTCAAACGGTCAGAAACAGACTCCATGAGGGTGATATGAGGGCCCGACGTCCACAGGTGGGGGTTGTGCTTACAGCCCAACACCGTGCAGGACGTTTGGCATTTGCCAGAGAACACCAAGATTGGCAAATTCGCCACTGGCGCCCTGTGCTCTTCACAGATGAAAGCAGGTTCACACTGAGCACATGTGACAGACGTGACAGAGTCTGGAGACGCCGTGGAGAACGTTCTGCTGCTTGCAACATCCTCCAGCATGACCAGTTTGGCATTGGGTCAGTAATGGTGTGGGGTGGCATTTCTTTGGAGGGCCGCACAGCCCTCCATGTGCTCGCCAGAGGTAGCCTGACTGCCATTAGGTACCGAGATGAGATCCTCAGACCCCTTGTGAGACCATATGCTGGTGCGGTTGGCCCTGGGTTCCATCTAATGCAAGACAATGCTAGACCTCATGTGGCTGGAGTGTGTCAGCAGTTCCTGCAAGACGAAGGCATTGATGCTATGGACTGGCCCGCCCGTTCCCCAGACCTGAATCCAATTGAGCACATCTGGGACATCATGTCTTGCTCTATCCACCAACGTCACGTTGCACCACAGACTGTCCAGGAGTTGGCAGATGCTTTAGTCCAGGTCTGGGAGGAGATCCCTCAGGAGACCGTCCGCCACCTCATCAGGAGCATGCACAGGCGTTGTAGGGAGGTCATACAGGCACGTGGAGGCCACACACACTACTGAGCCTCATTTTGACTTGCTTTAAGGACATTACATCAAAGTTGGATCAGCCTGTCGTGTGTTTTTCCACTTTAATTTTCAGTGTGACTCCAAATCCAGACCTCCATGGGTTGAAAAATTTGATTTCCATTTTTTAATTTTTGTGTGATTACATTCAACTATGTAAAGAACAAAGTATTTTAGAAGAATATTTAATTAATTCAGATCTAGGATGTGTTATTTTTGTGTTCCCTTTATTTTTTTGAGCAGTATATATATATATAAATAATTTATTTTTTAAATTACAGCATCATACTACTAATGGTGGTGTAGAACAAAGAGGCAATGTAAGAGCAAGCTAACACTGTGCATGTGACAATCAGGGGACGCGCCAGCACCGTCTCGCCCATGTGGTTTTCACTAGTCTAATTTCTGCTCAGCTCAACAAATAGTGTATGAGGTCAGATGATACCAGCGTCTCTGAGGAGGTGAGCAATCCATATAGGACACTACTGTGTTCCTCATAATAGTGGTTTCAGAGAAAGGGGCCTGCGTGCCAGTGCCATAGGAAGTCACGTAAAACAAGTGATTTTTCATGTTTGAGAGGACACTAAACACCAAGAGGAAAACCACACAAATAGGAGAAGCATATACAAGTGCCATGCACAGGACCGCAGCAGACGGAAACCCACCATGGAGGAGGACCGTGAACCCCAGCAATGTGTGGCCCTACTGGGACACTACTGTACAAGATTTGTACAAAAAGCATATTTTATAAGCTTTTTAGTTTCTTAATCTACACAGTTAGGAGTGGCAGAGAGTATGAGTAAAGGTACAGTAGGTGTTACCCCCTTTGTTCTAAGCATGATCAACTTAGGCTACTTTCACACTCGCGTTTGGTGCGGATCCGTCATGGATCTGCACAGACGGATCCGTTCAGATAATACAAACGTCTGCATCCGTTCAGAACGGATCCGTCTTGAGCACCACTGAAAGTCAGTGGAGGACGGATCCGTTTTCTATTGTGCCAGATTGTGTCGTAGAAAACGGATCTGTCCCCATTCACTTACATTGTGTGCCAGGACGGATCCGTTTGGCTCAGTTTCATCAGACGGACACCAAAACGCTGCAAAGCGGAATGGAGACGGAACTGATGCAAACTAATGCATTCTGAGCGGATCCTTTTCCATTCAGAATACATTAGGGCAAAACTGATCCGTTTTGGACCGCTTCAGAGAGCCCTGAACGGATCTCACAAACGGAAAGCCAAAACGCCAGTGTGAAAGTAGCCTTAGGCCTCTTTCACACTTGCGTTGTCCAGATCCGGCGTGTACTCCACTTGCCGGAATTACACGCCGGATCCGGAAAAACGCAAGTGAACTGAAAGCATTTGAAGACGCATCCGTCTTCAAAATGCGTTCAGTGTTACTATGGCACCCAGGACGCTATTAAAGTCCTGGTTGCCATAGTAGTAGTGGGGAGCGGGGGAGCAGTATACTTACAGTCCGTGCGGCTCCCGGGGCGCTCCAGAATGACGTCAGAGCGCCCCATGCGCATGGATGACGTGCCATGTGATAACGTCATCCATGCGCCTGGGGCGCCCTGACGTCACTCTGGAGCGCCCGGGGAGCCGCACGGACGGTAAGTATACTGCTCCCCCGCTCCCCACTACACTTTACCATGGCTGCCAGGACTTTAGCGTCCCGGCAGCCATGGTAACCATTCAGAAAAAGCTAAACGTCAGATCCGGCAATGCGCCGAAACGACGTTTAGCTTAAGGCCGGATCCGGATCAATGCCTTTCAATGGGCATTCATTCCGGATCCGGCCTTGCGGCAAGTGTTCCTGGTTTTTTGGCCGGAGCAAAAAGCGCAGCATGCTGCGGTATTTTCTCCGGCCAAAAAACGTTCCGTTCCGGAACTGAAGACATCCTGATGCATCCTGAACGGATTTCTCTCCATTCAGAATGCATTAGGATAATCCTGATCAGGATTCTTCCGGCATAGAGCCCCGACGACGGAACTCTATGCCGGAAGAAAAGAACGCAAGTGTGAAAGAGCCCTTAGGCCTCTTTCACACGGGCATTGCGGGAAAAAGTGCGGGTGCGTTGCGGGAACACCTGCGATTTTTCCGCGCGAGTGCAAAACATTGTAATGCGTTTTGCACTCGCGTGAGAAAAATCACGCATGTTTGGTACCCAAACCCGAACTTCTTCACAGAAGTTCGGGCTTGGGATCGGTGTTGTGTAGATTTCATTATTTTCCTTTATAACATGGTTATAAGGGAAAATAATAGCATTCTGAATACAGAATGCTTAGTAGGTGATCAATTGAGGGTTAAAAAATAATAAAAAAATTAACTCACCTTCTCCTCTTGTTCGCGTAGGCTCCCGGTCTATTCTTTACTTCTCAAAAGATGAACTATCGGCTAGGACCTCTGGTGACGTCAGATCACATGCTCCAATCACATGGTCCATCACCACGGTGATGTACCATGTGATTGGAGCATGTAATCTGACGTCACCAAAGGTCCTTTAGCAGATAGTTCATCTTTTGAGAAGTAAAGAATAGACCGGGAGCTACGCGAACAAGAGGAGAAGGTGAGTTAATTTTTTTATTATTTTTTAACCCTCAATTGATCACCTACTAAGCATTCTGTATTCAGAATGCTATTATTTTCCCTTATAACCATGTTATAAGGGAAAATAATACAGTTTATAGACTGTCACCTAGCAACCATGCGTGAAAATCGCACCGCATCCGCACTTGCTTGCGGATGCTTGCGATTTTCACGCAACCCCATTCACTTCTATGGGGCCTGCGTTGCGTGAAAAACACACAAAGAGGAGCATGCTGCGATTTTCACGCAACGAATAGAAATGAATGGGTCAGTATTCAGTGCGGGTGCAATGCGTTCACCTCCCGCATCGCATCCGCGCGGAATACTCGCTCGTGTGAAAGGGGCCTTAGTGATCAGTAAGTGCTTGGTAAAGGCTGAGGCAATACGGTATCCTGTAAGTTACCCAGTGACTTATCAGCAGTCATTGGGACAAATGTCACAGTATGGGGAAGTGTCCACCTCTAACTGGGTGGCTATCACAGGCTCGCGCAAGGTTTAAAAATTGTAGAGACCTTGATGTGACTTCTAGGTGGGAGCGAGAGGGAGACCTACTATGACTACTGTGTAAGAGGACACAGCCTTGCTCTGACTACTGGGGGGTGGCAGACCTCATGAACGCTAGGAGGGGGGTGGACTAGGGAAAAGCACTGCTGTAGCTAAGGCTAGGTCTACACAACAACATTTGTTGCGCAACATTTTGTCGAACCAATGTCGCGAGACAATTTTTATAATGATAGTCTATGGTGTCGCACTGCGACATGCTGCGACAGTCGCAAAAAATAAATTCGAGATAGATTTTTCTGCGACTGTCGCGTCGCAGTCACAGCATGTCGCATGTCGCAGTGCGACACCATAGACTACCATTATAAAATTTGTTGCGCGACTTATTGTCGTCGTGTACACCTAGCCTAATGGGAAGAGGTGATTCAGCTAGGGCAGTGCTCGGCTGAGTTCACACGGGCGAGATTTCCGCGCAGGTGCAATGTGGGAGGTGAACGCATTGCACCCGCACTGAATCTGGACCCATTCATTTCTATGGGACTGTGCACCTGAGCTGTGATTTTCATGCATCACTTATGCGTTGCGTGAAAATCGCAGCATGCTCTATATTGTGCGTTTATCACGCAACCCAGGCCCCATAGAAGTGAATGGGGCTGAGTGAAAATCGCAAGCATCCGCAATCAAGTGCGGATGCGGTGCGATTTTCACGCATGGTTGCTAGGTGACAGTCTATTCACTGTATTATTTTCCCTTATAACATGGTTATAAGGGAAAATAATAGCATTCTTTAATGCAGAATGCATAGTAGGTGATCAATTGAGGGTTAAAAAAGAAAAAATAATTAACTCACCTTCTCCTCTTGATCGCGTAGCTGCCGATCTCGTCTTACTTCTTTAATCATCAAATGCCAGCTAAAGGACCTGTGGTGATGTCAGATCACATGGTCCATCACCACGGTGATGGATCATGTGATTGGACCATGTGATCTGACGCCACCACAGATCCTTTAGCCGTCAGTTCATGATTAAAGAAGTAAGAAGAGACCGTCAGCTACGCAATCAAGAGGAGAAGGTGAGTTAATTCTTATTTAACCCTCAATTGACCACCTACTATGCATTCTGCATTAAAGAATGCTATTATTTTCCCTTATAACCATGTTATAAGGGAAAATAATAACATCTACACAACACCGAACCCAAACCTGAACTTCTGTGAAGAAGTTCGGGTCTGGGTACCACAGTCAGTTTTTTATCACGCGCGTGCAAAACGCATTGCACCCGTGCGATAAAAACTGAACAACGGAACGCAATCGCAGTCAAAACTGCAATTGCGTACCTACTCGCGCAAGTTTGCCGCAACGCATCCGGACACGCTCGTGTGAACTCAGCCTTCCTCAACTCCAGCCCTCAGGCCCTACCTGCAGGGCATGATTTGAGCACTGATGCATTGACACTAATTATATCACCTGCTCAATATTAAGGAAATCCTGAAGACATGAGGGGCAGGTGGGCCCTGAGGACTGGAGCTGAGGGAAGCTTGCCGCTATTGCCTTCTTTATTACTATGATGAAGGTAGGGTTTGCTAAGGCTATTAGCAAAGTGTAAAGGAGGGGCGGTCCTGTGACTACTCTGCAAGTAGGGGATCTGTAGTGTCTACTAAGGTAGTGGAAGGTCCTCTCTCACAAACAGGAAAGATGGGACACAATATCTAGGGTGCACTTACTGTGGTAATGCTAGGGCTGAGTACAGCGCACAACTGTGTCCCACAATTATAACGGAGTATAAAAAGCAGTCTACACAGTGATGTAAGCCAGACTCATTTCCGGCTGCGGGGTAAACCTGGCTAGGATTTATCTAGGAGATAAGATTTGACAATCACAACAGCAACCTGATCTATATGCACAGTCCTGACACAGACTGGCACCGTACACGATGACGAGAGGTCGCACTACGTTTTTTGCAGAAGAGTAAAAATACTCCTCTGACCATTTTGAGGAGTATTTTTTACCCGAGGAGGAGTATGAAAGTTGCAGCAATTCAAATACATATTACGTAGGCCTGCGCTTGTTCAAATCTGCGTTGGAGGCTGCGCTTGGAGCCTCTGTTGAAGATTCTGTCGAAAGGCCAGACAAAAAAAGCCTTGTATGCAGCACTTGTGTCCGGTAAAAAGACAGGATCCCGAATGGAAACTGAACGGATCCAATCATAGTCGGTGGAGTCTGTTCAGCTTCTTCCCTGTGGGGTGACAGGAGGAGGGGGGAGCAGAGTCTCCAGGGACCAGTCACGAGTCTGCCGCTCCTTACCTCTCCAGCGGCCCTGTCACTTTTGCCAAGGTCCTCGGGCAGCGTCCCCCGCTCTCCTTACAACAGCCGCCCCAGGAGCCGGCCCCTCCTCCGTCCAGCTCCGCCGGCTTCCCCTGCTGCAGGACCTGTATAGCTCTGGCGTGCGCCTATAGCAACCAATAACAAAGCTTCTTGCTGTAAGGAACCTTGCTATTGGTTATTTCAGGCACAGGCAGCATCGCTGCTCTTCCCGCGCCGTTCATGAATGTGGGGGAAAAGTCTAAGGCGTATTGGTAGACCTTAGGCCTCCTGCACACGAACATGTGCGCCCCATGGCCGGTGCACGAACACAGACCGTGGGGCAGCCGCAGCGGATCGCGGACCCATTCACTTTAATGGATCCGCGATAAGATAGAATATGTCCTATCTTTTTGCGGAACGGAAGTACAGGACGAAACCCCACGGAAACACTCCGTAGTGCTTCCGTGGGTTTCCGTTCCGCATCTCCAGACCCATTGAAGTGAATGGGTCCGCATCAGTGATGCGGAATGCCCACACGTTCGTGTGCAGGAGGCCTTAGACTTTTTCCAAGGAGTAAAAGGCCTGAACTAGCGTCTATGACGCTTGTACAGGAGTTATTGCGACCTCTACGCCACTAGCTATAGTTTATCTGTTTAGGTCACTCTACAACATAGCGACGGTATAGGCAAGAGTAGAATCTGCACAATACACAGTGTAAGTTACCAAATATTTGAAAACACACCTGTAATGTAACTTCATCCTTTATTGATAAAATGTCATACACCACATAACATCTGACATAATTTATAGACAGGACAACGCTGTGACAGAAATGATCCCCCCCCCCCCCAGCCAGAACCGGCCGGCATATTCAAGACTCAAAGGAATGTGCAACATATATAGCGCTTGGCACTAAGGTGTCAAGATATTTGGAACTACGCCTAATCCTCCATGTTGCTACAAACATATTGCACAATCCCACAAACGTAAGTAATGCCTGTCAGTCATTGCAAAGAATCTCAGCAGAAAAGAGCTTACAATAAGCAATAATACATAGTCCAAGCAAGACAAGGCAATAAAAGGGTTACAAACAGTTTTGCAAAATAGCAAAAAAAGGAGACACACATACAGACCAGGAGCCAAGGGGGAACACCAACCCCGACGCGCGTTTCGCCTCGCTTCCTCTCGGGGTTGGTGTTCCCACTTGGCTGCTGGTCTGTATATGTGCGTTTTCAAATATTTGGTATATTCACACATATTCAATTATTTGTGTTTTGGTAATATACACTACACCGTGTTCCACCACTTCATTGCTGGAAGGTTTACACTTTTGAATTGGCAGAGTAAGGGGTTTTTAACTGCTTAATTAAAGGGGGATTCCATGAAAGCAAATAAAAGTTCTACATTGTATAAAGTTAAAATGTATAATTTTTTATATAGTTAGTTTCAGTTGCTCAGGGTTTTCATAGAAGATAGGAGCCCTTCATCGGTCACTTCTCGTATATAAAGAATTGTCCCGCTCATGCGGGACAACGGTGCACAGCTCATTTCAGTACAAAATTGACGCGTTTTAAGCAATTACAGGAAACGGGCAAAAAAAATTAAAAAATAAAAAAACACACGCAGCATGGCCAGAAAACCTCAGCAGAAAACAAACCGTGAATGTGACAATAAAAGTGCCTGTTGTGTGACAGCAAGCAAAGATCTTGAAATCCTGCGGAATAGATATTTGCATTGGATAAGAGTATATTTCTGTACAAGGCTGTATGTGCCATACATTGGAATGATACAGCAATGTGATCTATATATCTTAATAAAAGTTACTGATGAGAAGATTTGATTTGTATAAAGGATATATGTTGTTGCTAAAACCAGAATATCCTTTAATATTGTGCGGCAAAACATACACAAGTGATGTGCGGAGCTCAGGCCGACGGGGCAGAGAGCCCTACTTTATCAGCCATTCACGCATGCAGACTGCCTCACAGCGGAGACACAATAGAGTCCATTATGGGACAAAGTGCACTGAGAGCACATCCAGAACTAGAAAACAGAGCACAAAACAAGTCCTGAATTCCTAATTATACAAAGGGCGTTATGGTGGATTTAGACGAACCATTCATCGTCCAGATCATCGGGAACGACCATTACTGTGAACGCTCGTTCCTGATAATGTGGCCGACTAAATGTGCTGCCGATCAGCAAAGGAACGAGCAAAACACTTGTTCATCAGGTGATCCGGTCATTCATGCAGGCACCATCATCAATCATAGTTTCTGGGCAGCAGCGCGGAGTGACTACACAGGGGCGGCCCCGTGCAGGTGTGGATACTTGCCAGCTTCTTCAAACCAGGCTCCGTCTGAATGAAAGGTCTTTCCCTATAAAGAAATAAAGTGGGACTGCTCTACCAAGATGAGCCGAGTGAGGAGGAGGGAACCGCCCCCCGGACTCTTCTCCCTTTCCCTGACTCTCAGAAACACACAGCATTTCCCATTAAAGCATAGCCGTTTGTGCCTCTGGGAGGCATGAAGCTCCTGAAGGTTCCCTTTAATTCTAGAGCTGAGCCAAGTAGAACATCCTTGATGTATTCAGACATTGAGCATGGTTTCTGGGAGATGCAGGCGCCGGCGGTGTTTTCTTAATACTTACCTTTCACTGTAAAAGGTTTACCCAAGGCGCTCTTGTCTATAACATCGTCTGAAGTGCCTCCTCTTGTCCTTCCATTATAACAAGGGACATTAGAATTTTTAATAGCCTTTGCTATATTTAAAGTCCCCTTCCACAACAGGAATTAAAGAGGTATTCTGTTTGTGACAATTTGTCCCCTATCTACAGGACAGGAGATAACGATTAGATCAGTGGGGGTCCTACCGCTGGGGCCCCTACCAATCTTGAGAACAGAGACCCTGTACCCCTGGAAGACACCCAAAACAAACGGAGGGGAAGGTTCTGCCCACTGTGTATGGCATGGAGGTAGTCTTACTGCCCTAAGTGCCGGTGACTCGGGTTAGACACCTTAGGAGGTGTTGGGGCAGTGGTTATGTGAGGGCATCCACACACGGTGAACAGGCTCCGGACAGCCCAGACAGCCCACCAGCAGAGAGGACCGTTTAATCTGGCGACAAGCACAATCATCTTCCACAGTTTTGTTGTCCACCATCCACCATATCCAGGTGCTTAGCAGAAGGAAATTTGGTGTCACGTCGCTCAATATGTGTCCTGCTACTGACAGCCAGCCACCATCACCTTAGTTTGCAGTGGTGTCACGAACGAGAAACCTGGACTGCTACGGACTGGAAACGTATTGGGCCAGATTTATCATTAGCTAAGGTCAGAATAATGGAGTGAAAAAGTCCCAAACGCTAAAACTGCGCAGAAATTTGCGACTTTTTTCTGCTCTGCACTATGCTCGCCAGTTTTCTGAAAGTGGGCGTGTTTTCTTATGTAAATGAATCTCTAGACAGATTTACTATTGGGACTATTTAAAAAGTCGCAAAAAAGTCGCAATTTCACTCCAGTGAGGACCATGCTTATCTTATGAGACTTTTTAATAGAACATGCGACTTTTTCATAAGAACGTGCGACTTTTTCGTAAAGATGTGCGACTTTTGTAAAGCTGCTTACTGACGGATAAACTGCTACCGTCAAACCTCATTTATTACAGTCTTAAAGGGCCGATCATAAATCTGACTTGGCTAAAACTGACTTTAGCCACATGTGAAAGTGGAGTGAGCTGTCAGAGTAATGATAAATCTGGCCCATTGTCTTTAGAGACGAATCCAGGCTCTGCAGGTGTGATGACCTGGGAAGCCACTGTATACGACAGTCCGTCATCCCTAGCAGTGATACGAGGGACACTAACAGATCAGCGATATGTGCAGAACATCCTGCGCCCACATGTGTTCCTCTCATGGCAGGGCTTCCTACTGGCATTTTTCAGCAGGATAAGGCCTCATGCACACGAACGTATGTACACTGCTCAAAAAAATAAAGGGAACACAAAAATAACACATCCTAGATCTGAATTATTTAAATATTCTTCTGAAATACTTTGTTCTTTACATAGTTGAATGTGCTGACAACAAAATCACACAAAAATTAAAAAAATGGAAATCAAATTTTTTTAACCCATGGAGGTCTGGATTTGGAGTCACACTCAAAATTAAAGTGGAAAAACACAATACAGGCTGATCCAACTTTGATGTAATGTCCTTAAAACAAGTCAAAATGAGGCTCAGTAGTGTGTGTGGCCTCCACGTGCCTGTATGACCTCCCTACAACGCCTGTGCATGCTGCTGATAAGGTGGCGGACGGTCTCCTGAGGGATCTCCTCCCAGACCTGGACTAAAGCATCTGCCAACTCCTGGACAGTCTGTGGTGCAATGTGACGTTGGTGGATAGAGCGAGACATGATGTCCCAGATGTGCTCAATTGGATTCAGGTCTGGGGAACGGGCGGGCCAGAACGGGCGGGCCAGCATCAATGCCTTCGTCTTGCAGGAACTGCTGACACACTCCAGGCACATGAGGTCTAGCATTGTCTTGCATTAGGAGGAACCCAGGGCCAACCGCACCAGCATATGGTCTCACAAGGGGTCTGAGGATCTCATCTCGGTACCTAATGGCAGTCAGGCTACCTCTGGTGAGCATATGGAGGGCTGTGCGGCCCTCCAAAGAAATGCCACCCCCCACCATTACTGACCCAATGCCAAACCGGTCATGCTGGAGGATGTTGCAGGCAGCAGAACGTTCTCCACTGCGTCTCCAGACTCTGTCACGTCTGTCTCATGTGCTCAGTGTGAACCTGCTTTAATCTGTGAAGAGCACAGGGCGCCAGTGGTGAATTTGCCAATCTTGGTGTTCTCTGGCAAATGCCAAACGTCCTGCACGGTGTTGGGCTGTAAGCACAACCCCCACCTGTGGACGTCAGGCCCTCATATCACCCTCATGGAGTCTGTTTCTGACCGTTTGAGCAGACACATGCACATTTGTGGCCTGCTGGAGGTCATTTTGCAGGGCTCTGGCAGTGCTCCTCCTGTTCCTCCTTGCACAAAGGCGGAGGTAGCGGTCCTGCTGCTGGGTTGTTGCCCTCCTACGGCCTCCTCCACGTCTCCTGATGTACTGGCCTGTCTCTTGGTAGCGCCTCCATGCTCTGGACACTACGCTGACAGACACAGCAAACCTTCTTACCACAGCTCGCATTGATGTGCCATCCTGGATAAGCTGCACTACCTGAGCCACTTGTGTGGGTTGTAGACTCAGTCTCATGCTACCACTAGAGTGAAAGCACCACCAGCATTCAAAAGTGACCAAAACATCAGCCAGGAAGCATAGGAACTGAGAAGTGGTCTGTGATCACCACCTGCAGAACCACTCCTTTATTGGGGGTGTCTTGCTAAATGCACAAGGGGTGCCTTCCATTTTTTTACAAAAAAAACAAAAACTGTAACGGACACAGAAAGAAAATACGTTCATGTGCATGAGCCCTAATGTTCACCCACACACAGCAAGGATTTCCCAGGAATGTCTCTGCATATTGCAACACCTTGGTCCCCAGATTTATCGCCAATCGAGCATTTATAGGACCAGCGGGATGCCAACTTCAGCAACCTATGAGTGTGCAGGATCTATAGGTCCAAATGCAACATCTGTGCAAATGTGCCACAGGATACCATATGGAACTTGTATGCCCAGCCATATCTCATCTTGTATCCAGGCTAGAGGAGGCCCAACAGGGTGCTAGAGCCTCCTTTCTGTTGTACAGTTTTCCCCAATAAACTTATCCTTTCGCTCTAATGTTGTAATCGCTTACATGTATCTTCATTACATTCACACATAGAAAGTTTCATTTCGTTCCAGAGGATAGGTGATCAGTTAAAGAAAAAGCTCAGAACACCGCTTTAACAGCAGACACTTTAACTAATTACAATTTGTTTTACTATTCCAACAAACGGCAACGCAGGCACAGACCAGAAAATGCAAGATACCGATCTCCCCATCACAGGTGGATGTTCCAAAGCCCCAAGTAGAAGGTATGAAGGTATGAAAGTAGCAGGACAATGAAAAGCACTCAGCGTCAACATGAAGGATTAAAACCTCACTTTTAGGGTATGTCTACACTGCAATTTTGGCTACGACAGTTGTTGGGTGGCCAAAGATCGCAGTGTAGAAGGGTTGCCATAGGAATGAAAGGAGTTGCAGAGTGACCTGTACATTTGCTGTGACAGCAACACGCAAATCACCAAAAAAAATCCAACACAGGAGTTGCACTATGACCCCATTAATTCCTAACGCAGGCCCCGCTACACAGACAGAAATCTGCAAGACAGCCCACCCCCATGTGCAGGTAAACTTAAAGGGGTATTCCCATCACAATGATCACTGTTAAATCTGTTAATGATTTGACAGTGATCATTTTTGTAAATACATTTTATTACCCAATTCCCACCCTTTTTGAGAAAATAAGTCCCCTCTTACCCGATTGTTGTCTTTTGTCTCCCCTGGTTACGGCCACCTCTCCTGTAGAATCCGGCCGGGCCGCGCTAGTGCAGAAGACTGAAGTTTTTATCCTGGCCGGGCAATGTCCTGAACGCGCACGCCGCCGCGCATGCGCCATGATGACTTCTTCCTGGCCAGTATAGTACAGAGCTGCGAATGCACACGCCGCGTTCAGGACATTGCGCGGCCCGGCCGGGAGAAGACGTCAATCAAGCCCAGCCGAATCCAGGAAGTGAACGTCGCGCTGGACGCAGGTAAGTATGAAAACTGATGATGGGAACACCCCTTTAAGGTCCATTTACCTGGACCTACTGTATATATCAGGCAATTATCAGGAACAAACGAAACATTCCTGATAATTGTTCGATTGTCAGCAGAAATGCGGGCTGCATTTACCTCCGCTGTATGGGGACAAGCAAATAGTTGTTTACCAGCAGCAGATCTTGCTGTCTAAACAGCATGTACCGTATTTTTCGCCCCATAAGAGGCATTCCCCCCCCCCCCCCCAAAAAAAAAGTGGGAATTGCTCATTAGTACCAGAGGACCAGGAAATGGTGAAGGCTCTGTACTCACCGCTTCCTGGTCCTCGGCTGTCGGCTGTGAAGGCTGCACACAGTGTGAGGGCGCGCTGTGACCCCACGCTGTGTGTGCCAGTTCACAGCACAGCAGACGGAGGAGGAGGAAGACAGAGCGCGGGCGGTGAGGAGCGGCGGCATCTGGAGTAGGAAAGGCAAGTGTTTTTTTATTTTATAAAACATGAGGCACTGGGGGCAATATGGACATGCTGGAGGCCGATATGGGGGCAATATGGACATGCTGGAGGCCGATATGGGGGCAATATGGACATGCTGGAGGCCGATATGGGGGTGCAAGGGGCTGATATGGAGCTGCTGGGGGATGATGTGGGGCAATATGGGGCTGCTGGGGACCGATATGTGGCTCTTATCTGAGGACTGTTTGTGGGTCTGATCTGAGGTCTTCTTGGGGTCCGATTAGTGGTCTGACCTGAGTTCTAATGAAAAATATTTTTTTTCTTATTGTCCCCCTCTAAAACCTAGGTGCATCTTATGGGCCGGTGCGTCTTATAGGGCGAAAAATATGGTACATGCAGAGGTCTTCTGATGAGCAGGCTCTTGTCGGGATGGTATGCTTCCTTCCCAACAAGCATCTGCTATATCTAGCAGTGTAAAGGGGCCAGGGCCTTAATGGAGAGTTTACACCAGGCATCCTCAAACTGCGGCCCTCCAGCTGTTGCAAAACTACAACTCCCAGCATGCCTGAACAGCCTACAGGTATCAGCCTACAGCAGGGCACTGTGGGAGTTGTAGTTTTACAACAGCTGGAGGGCCGCAGGCAGATGTTGTTCTGATCTTCCTTTTACATCTGGATCATTACATTTGGTATTTTGTCTTCTTTTACACTGATGGGCTAATCTCAGGACAGGCCATCAATATCAGATCGGCAGGGGTCAGACACTAGGCATTCAGCTTATGAGTAGCTCGGGTGTCAGGACTATACAGGTCCGTCCATTGTGAGGTGGACGTGGCTGGGGACTGCAGCACTGGGGTAACCAGCTCCATCCACCACACAATGGACACAGTTGTGTAGGTCTGGTGACAGAACGGTGAGGATGTGAGGGGTCGGACCCCTGCCAATCTGATATTGATGGCATAGCCTGAGGATAGGCAATTAATGTAAAATAAATCGACAACCCCTTTAAAGGGGTTTTCAGAGAGGGGGAATGGGGTAAATAATAACAAGACCCATTACTCACTTGAAAAAGAAACCCCTGTTGGTCCAGTGCCACCATTACTGTGCTGCAGTGAGGACGTGCCCATGCACTCACATGACCACTGTAGCCAATCACTAGCCTCAGCTGTGTACGGCACAGGACTGCTGAGGACAGTGAGTGGCAGCAGCAGTCACCTGGGTAAATGGACAAATCATTGCTGCAGTACATCAACAAACACTGGGAGCGGCAGCGCTGGTGAGTAATAGGTCTTTTATTATTTTATTGCATCTCCACCCTTGGCCAAGTTTTTGATGATCCCATAAAAACCCTTCAATGGAGTTTTTATTGCCTAGTGACGTTTTCGGGGCATGCCCAGTGAAACTGTTGAGGCTGATGCCCTCAGTTAAACTGGAAGAGCGTAGGCACCAGCACTGTTCGGCACTGCGCCTGTTGGTGATGCTGAATGGAAAGGGCGGGCAGGGTTATCGGCTACTGGCGACGTAGCCAGGGGGTGGGGGGTGGGGAGTGACGGCAATGCTAGGGGCGTAGTGTATGAGAGGAGAGAGCGGCGTGCTTGGGCACTCGATGGAGGGCGTTCCTGGGCACCTTCTGAATGACAATAACGTCCCTCTGGGCACCTTAATGTCTCATTAGCATAAGGATAAAAGTGGATTTTTATGAACATATAAAAGCGGCCTCCAAGGAAAAAGAAAACATATGGAAAGAAGGTCTAAGTGCTGCAAGGACAGACGTTTGCTATTATCCAGGTGACAGATTCCCTTTAAAGATGTCACAATGTACCAATACAGAACAACATATCAATATCTAGAGCTCTGCCTTCTGTAGACAGAGACCTAACCTTGTGTCCTGGGATGTACTATAAGCTACGGAAACGCACGCCGCAGCCGGTATAGAAACCAAGGCTGACTTCATTACAGAATGTCCTTGTGATGAAAGCTCGGACTCCTGGTGACATAAAGCTACTCTCTGGGCAGCACCACCCCTCAGAAGGAATCCGCTACACAGATTTCTATTCTAACGCAGCTGTACCCCTCCCCTTCCCGCCATTTGTTGCACTCGGGGCCTGATCAGGCATTAATGCAATTCAATAGGAAATTTTGGACGGAGATAAAACCGCAGCATCAGAGTGCTGTCCGCATCTTTTGCGGACCCATTGAAGTGAATGGGTCCGCATCCAAGCCGCAAAAACTGCGGCTCGGATGCGGACCAAAACAACGGCCGTGTGCATGAGGCCATACTTGTCCGCATCACGGACAAGGATAGGACTGGTCTACTGACGGCCAGACCTCCCGTTCCACAAAATGCGGAACGCACATGGCTGGTATCAGTGTTTTTCGGATGCGCAATTTGTGGACCTTCGGTGCATGAGGCTTCGAAAGGAAAAAACAATCACTAAACAATCTCAGACAAAACCGGTCAGCCAGTATGCAAAAGAATCCATTTTTCACTTTACAAATTCAACACGTTCCGTCTTGCGTGTGGAAAAAAAGAAAAAAAAAAAAAATGTTACGTTTTATATATTTATTGTAAAATGTTTTGCTTTAAAAATAAGGGTACTTTCACAATTGCGTTGTGAAGATCCGGCAGGCAGTTCCATCGCTGGAACTGCCTGCCGGATTCGGAAATCCGTGTGCAAACGGATAGCATTTGTAGACTGATCAGTCTCTCCGGTGTCATCCAGAAAAACGGATCCGGTATTTATTTTTTGGGGCATTTTTAAAGGTCTGTGCATGCGCAGGCCAGAAAACCGGATCTGTTTTGCCGGAACACTTGATGCCGGATCCGGCATTAATGCATTTCAATGAAAAATAATGCCGGATCCAGCATTCCGGCAAGTGTTCCGGAATGTTGGACGGAGAAAATACCGCAGCATGCCGCGGTATTTTCTCCGGCAATATACTGCAAGAAGGACTGAACTGATACATACTGAACGGATTGCTCTTCATTCAGAATGCATTAGGATAAAACTGATCCGTTTTTTTCCGGTATTGAGGACGGAACTCAATATCGGAAAAGAATAACGCTAGTGTGAAAGTACCCCAAGTAAATTCTGTAGATAATTGGATAAAAGCCGGCTAATGAAACATCAGGCTCCGTCTCGAAGAGTGGTGAAGGGCACAAACACGGTCTCACTGAGTCACGGTCCTGTAAGAGTCAGCAGTGGCTGCGAGGCACATGACAGTCAGCAGGGATACATGTATTCATCTCCGTGTCCTCACATTACAAATAGCAGCTCATGCTGTAGTATTAACTGTATACTGCCTCACCGCACCAAACTGATAGCAACTTCCCTCAGCTCCATAAAAAATAAAAACCTGGACTGACCGGCTGAGCATGCATGTTTATTTCAATCGGGGAGGGAAACAGCGACCAGGCGGTGGCTTACTTCTTGCAGAAACGGCTGATGGGACATTATGAAACCATTCCTTCACCATCTGCGGGAACTGATAAGGTCCTTCATACTCATCTGATCAGCAGCCTGGTCTGCAGCTCATATTTAAAGGGAACCTGCCATCAACTTCATGCTGACCTCACTGAAGGCAGCATAACATAGTGACAGAAATGCTGATGTCAGCGGTGTGTCACTCATGAGCTAAAAGTAAGTGGTTGCTGAGAACCAGCATCATAATCATTGCAGCCCAGGCCTTGAGAAGAGTCCAGTCTACCTGAGAAGAGTCCTGGTTATTCCTAATCTCCTGCTCTCCCCGTCCATCTGCTGATGATTGGCAGTTCTCTCCTAGAGAGAAAGGGAGAAAACTAGGTAGAAGCCGGTCAGTCATCAGCAGGTGGGCAGGAGAGCAGGAGTTCATGGATAACCAGGACTCTTCTCAGGTGGCCGGGACTCTTTTCCAGGCCCAGGCTGCAATGATTGTGATGTTGGTTTTCGGCAACCACTTACTTGTAACTTATAAAGGACAGACCGCTGAAATCAACTCGCATGTATCTACTTTATTCTGCCGTTCGTATGGACAGCATAAAGGTGACGACAGGTTCCCTTTAATTTAGGGTTCAGTCAGGGGCCCAAATTTAAGGATCTGAGGTCATTTATTTCTGAGCCTGTTATGATTTTTGCTACTAACAAATAATTAGGCTTTGATGTAAGCACCTTAGTGACCACTACTAGCCTATATGCCCTCCCATGGTCCCGGCCACCAGAGAGGCTGACACTTTTTCCTATAGTGTGCAAGTAAGACCACCACTGATGGATTGCAGGGTGGTCTGTAACCATGGACACGAGCAGTGTATAATGCGATGGAAAAATGAATCCAGCCAGCAAAGGAGGCAATATGGGTAATGACAATACATTAGTAATTGTCTTGTATTAACTTTCTCTACATGATAAATGCCATTTGCTGAAGTGACAACCCCTTTAAAGGGATGCAGAGATGCAAAAACGTTTGTTTTTTTTTGGAGTGCAAAGCAGTAAAATTGGCTGTCTGGGCATGCTGGGAGTTGTAGTTTTGCAACAGCTGGGGGCATCCCTGCCCTAAATGATGACATTAAAATCACTAGTATTGCAAAAAAAGAAAAAATAAAGCTACATTTTTCTACTGTGGTCTGATGGAACTGACCAGAACTGATGCAAACTGAGCACAACAGATCAGAAGAATGGAGAGCTCAAGGCAGATGTGAACTCCGCCTTAGGGCTTATGCACATGACCGTTGAATGTTTAGCAGTCCACAAAAGACGGACACCAGCCATGTGGATTCCGTATTTTGGGAAAGGAACAGCTGGCCCCTAATAGAACAGTCCTAGCCTTGTCCGTAATGCTGACAATAGCAAGATGCGTTCTATTTTTTGGCGGAACAGCCATGCGGACGCGGAATGCACAAGGAGTCATTTCTGGTTTTTTGCAGCCCCATTAAAGTAAATGGTTCCGCATGCGGGCCACAAGAAAAACGGAACGGACACAGAAAAAAATATGTTTGTGTGCATGAGACCTTTGCCTTTATTGAAATAGAAAATGTTGGGAAAGCCTAGAGATGGCCGAGAAAATCCTACAACAAGGATCAGCAACCTTCGGCACTCCAGCTGTGGTGAAACTACGACTCCCAGCATGCACATCTCCTTGGCTGTTCTCAGAACTCCCAAAGGAGTGAATGGAGCATGCTGGGAGTCGTAGTTTCACAGCAGCTGGAGTGCCGGAGGTTGCTGATCCCGGTCCTAGAAAAACTGAAACATGTGTCCAAACCCAGCAGAAATATTCCTCCCCGCCTACAAGCGTGCAGTGCCGTCAGTTTGCTGCTAGTTCAGCACAGACACTAGTACTTATGCAGGCGTGCCAGAAGACATTAGGCCTCAATCACATCTCCAGTAATTAGATCCGGCAGCCTGATCTGTTCCAAATGTCAGCCAGACTAAAAAAAAAAAAAGTTGCATGCAATGTTTTTTTGTCTGGCCGAATCACGGCATTTATGGCGGAAAGCAGTCGGATCACCACCCAACCTCATTACAGTCAATGGGGATCCAGCGGTAAAGTAGGGAATCCGGTAACAGCGGATCCTGCAAGATCAGACAGGCTGACATGTGAACGAGGCCTTAGAATAGAAACAAAATAACTAGGATAGCGCTTCGTTAATGATAGAAGGGCTAAAAACGGACAAACAGACCAGATCACGGATAAAACGCTGAAGATCTTCACTGAAAAAGGACAAAGTGAAAGAGGCTTTAGTGTCCATTTACACGTCCGTAATGTATTGCGGATCCGCAATACACCCGGCCGGCACCCCCATAGAACTACATATTATTGTCCGCAATTGCAGACAAGTATAGGACATGTTCTATTTTTTTCCGGAGCTGCAGACCGGAAGATCGGGGCCGCGCTCCAGAATGCGGAGAGCACATAGTGTGCTCTCCGCATCCATTCCTGCCCCATTGAGAAAGAATGGGCCCGCACCCGTTCCGGATATTGCGGAACGGATGCGGACCCATTCCACGGACGTGTGAATGGACCCTTAGGGTGTGGCTACACAGGGATGTTGGCTTAATTAAACGTGGTTGCAGCGTGACTCGAAGAATATCAAAAAATACAGCAATTTTAGATTTTTTATTGCAATTCTGCAATTGCCGCAACCCCATTGAGTTCAATGGCTGCACAGCTACACAGCGATGCTTAGTCCTTAGTGATATGACAGGTGACGTAGCCAAGAGCGCCGTGTGGCCCCAGCCTTACTGCTAATATGTATTTGAATGGAATAAAGCAACGTTGCGAATAATCTTGAAGGGAGTCTGTCAGCAGTTTTGCCCATGTACAACTGCTCACAGCTATTGCTAGGAGACCTGACAATGAGTTGAGATGGTGACATGCAGGAGCAGTGCATTAAGGCCTCTTTCACACGGGCGTACCAGATGCGCCGTGTGTGCATTGCGGGAAAACCGCGCGAGTAGGCAGTTTAGACTTCGATTGTGTTCCGATGTTCAGTTTTTTCCGCGCGAGTGCAATGCGTTTTGCACGCGTGTGAGAAAAAACTGAATGTGGTACCCAGACCCAGACCCGAACTTCTTCACTGAAGTTCTGGTTTGGGTTAAGTGTTCTGTTCATTTTATTATTTTCCCTTATAACATGGTTATAAGGCAAAATAATAGCATTCTTATTGCAGAATGCTTATTAAAATATGGATTGAGGGGTTAAAAAAAAGTAATAAATTAAATTAACTCACCTCATTCTCTTGTTCGCGCAGCCGGCATGTCTTCTTTCAGGACCTGCAAAAGGACCTTTGATGACGTAATCGCGCTCACCACATGGTGATGTCAGTGCAGGTCCTGCTAAATGAAGATAGAAATATTTTATCTTCGTTCAGCAGGACCTGCGCTGATGTCATCGCGCTCACTACGTGGTGAGCGCGATTACATCAAAGGTCCTTTGGCTACACAGTGACATGTGCCGCGCAACTACAAGTTGCAGAATAGTCACACGAAACAAAATTGCGTGCGACTTGTCTGTAACTTGCTCTCGCCCAACGATTTTAGAGCTGCGACTTGGCGGTTAAAACACAGACAAGCCGCAGGCGAGTCACATTTAACTTCCATTACGCTGGGTTCACACCAGAGCGTTCTGAAAGGAGCGCTCTGTATGCGCGATTGTACGGGCGTTTACAAGCGCGCATACAGAGACAAGTGAACACACATTGTCGCGCGTTCCCGAAAGTCTATGTACGGGAACGCGTGACAAACGCCCAAAAAAACGCTCATGTACTTGTTTGAGCGTCGGGCGTTTTACAGCGCGATCGTACGCGCTGTAAAACGCCCAGTTGAGAACCATTCCCATAGGGAAGCATTGGTTTCTCCTTGTTGAGCGTTTTACAGCGCGTAGGAACGCGCTGTAAAACGCTCAGGTCTGAACTGAGGGTTAAAGTCAATGGAGGACAAGCTGTGCAACTTGCAACAAAACATGACACGTCTGGATTTTTGCGACCGTTGCACCACAGTCACAGCATGACGAGTGCTACATTGCGACACCATGAAAAGTCACATGTAGCCAAAGACTACAAGTACTTCATGCTGATGCTGCAACCATCCATCAGGGTATGTATAAACCTGCTCTCATCTAGGGTCAAAACTGCTGACAGCTCAGTTTAAACACTGTATAGCTCCTATGCAGACCTCGGGGTCTCTAGGAATTCAGGAAAATGTACTTATAATGGGCCGGTGAGTATGGGGCTGCATTCATTAGAACAGGACCCGTGCACCATGTTTGCTGGTGAGATACTGCTCGTCTCCACGTCCGATGTCATATCAGGTACAACCCCTTTATGCTGGGTTCAGACCTGAGCGTCTTTGATATGCGCGTTTAACGCGCGTTTTTGACGCGCGTTTTTGACGAGCGTTTTTTGCAATAGTAAACGCGCGTTTGACGCGCGTTTGTGTGATTGACTGCAATGTCCTATGGACACAAACGCGCGTCAAAACGCCCCAAAGAAGCTCAAGTACTTGTTTGAGCGTAGGGCGTTTTACAGCGCGTTTTTCAGCGCTGTAAAACGCTCAAGTGAGAACCAGGGCCATAGGGAAGCATTGGTTTTCATGTGTTGAGCGTTTTACAGCGCGTTTGAACGCGCTGTAAAACGCTCAAGTGTGAACCCAGCCTTAATGCCTCGTTTGACATCCGTGAAAAAATGTGTCCATGTTTCATCTGTGAAGGATCCGTGTTAGGTCCACGTGTCAGTTTTTTTACCCTCCGTGTGTCATCCGTATTTCTCCTATCAGTAGTCAGTGAAAAATGGACCAAACATGGATGCCATCCGTGTTGTGTCCGTTTTTTATCATGGACCCATGAGCTATGATGGGATTGTTTGGTCCACATCACGGACCATATTGGTGCACATCTCTGATTTTTTTCCCCACAGACAGTAAAAAAAATACTAATGTGTGAACAGACACATTAAAATCAATGGGTACATGCTCTGTCTGAGGAAAACGCACGTCAGTGAAAAACAAAAATGTGAACGAGGCCTAAAACATGAGTGCAGGAGACCCATATGTCTGTGAAGGAGCTGTACATAAAAAAAGATAGTAGGACGTATTAAAATCAAGACTATTTGGAATTGGCTACTTTGACACGTCCCGGTCAATGTTTCATCCCTTGTAGAGCATCTCCTGCCAATGAGCAGTGACAACCACCGACAGATGCCCTCCATGTATTCTTCCAGCGCTTTTAATGGACCCACAGACTTCAATGGGCAGGTTTGGCCTGCATCACAGACACCGCTCATGTTTAAATAAACATGGAGAACATGGGCAGCACTCGTCCGGGATTCCTGGGAAAGAGCCCTCACTTAGATGCATCCCAGCACTTCCAATGGGACGTAGCGCTAAAGACCCATACATAATGTTCTGTACCAAAAATCACGGACAGCCAACATTTTCTTTACAAATTGGAAAACAAAATTAGGGAGGAGCGAATTGATTTCAGATGAAACCTCCAAAGTTGATTCGCATAAAACTTTGTTTGAATACTGTACGAAGCGAGCGCTCCGTACAGTATTAGAATGTATTGGCTCCGATGAGCCAAAGTTATTACTTTGCAAAGTCTCGCGAGACTTCGGGTAATAACTTCATAAATTAATTTCTACTGTTAAGCTTTTCCTGAACTCGGGTTCGGTTCCAAGTGGTACAGTAGACATTCATTACTAGGGATGAGCGAATATTATATTTTGAAACTAGTTTTCGGTTCGTGTTGTGGTATTTACTGAATTGGGTTATGGATTCCCTTACCACGGACCGTAACGCAATTCCATAACGGAATGCCTCTAGAGGCATTCCGTTATTCATTCCGTCATAATAGAAGTCTACGGGCTGCAAAACGGATCCGTCCGGTTTCCGTTATGCAGGGGACTCCTCTCCTGCCTCGCATTCCGTTATGGATTAAGTTACGGTCCGTGGTAAGGGAATCCATAACGCAATTCAGCAAATACCACAACACGAACCGAAAACGAATTTCAAAATATGAAATTCGCTCATCCCTAGTAATAACTTCAAAAATTCATTTCTACTGTACCACTTGGAACCGAACCAGAGTTCAGGAAAAGGTTAACAGTAGAAATTCATTTCTGAAGTTATTACCCGAAGTCTCGCGAGACGGAGCCAATACATCCTAAGGCTCCATTCACACGTCCGTAACGTGTTTTGCGGATCCACAAAACACGGACACGGCAATGTGCGTTCCGCATTTTGCGGACCGCACATCGCCCGCACTAATAGAATATGCCCATTCTTGTCCGCAATTGCAGACAAGAATAGGACATGTTTTCTTTTTTTCAAAAACGGAAATGCGTGTGAATGGGACCTAATACTGTAGGGAACGCTCACTCCGTACAGTATTCTAATGAAGTTTTATGCGAATCGACTTTGGACGTTTCATGGATTATATGGAATCCACGTCTACAGCTCAATATACGGATAGGAACTCATCCCCAGCATTTACTGGGAGCTGGAAGATGATGAGAATCATCACCAAAATAATCTAGTCGGGAACCACCAGCCTCAATAAAATCACGACACATTTTTTTTCACGAACACAGGAAAACAGTCGCCTATTTTTAGACTGTCCTGAAATTTCTGGACGGTTGGCAGTCCTGGCAGACTCGGGGCCACATGATGGCTTTGGCAACCAGACCCGTCCCAAGTAATCAGTGTATGGGATGCACCTTACATAAGATGTATATGCCATAAGCAGTACAGGGCAGGGGCCAGCAATCTCTCCTGTACTACAACTTCCAGCATGCCTGCTCCATCCACGGGATGTCCCAGCAACAAGCCCAGCATGCTGAGAGTTGTAGTCTGCCAGCCCCCTGATGTAGGTAGGTCAGACCCCATCACCCCCTGCACTCTGTAATATACACACACACCGCACTGAGCTCCTACCTGACAGAGGAGTGTGCTGAGGCAGAGGGTGAGCAGGAGCCTGCGGGCCGCCATCTTCCCGTAGTAATGTGACGGTGCTCTCCGGCTGTAGTATGCAGGAAGCCGCTCCCAGAGCCGGTGCATAGCTGATGACAGCCCGCGCCCCGCCCATCAGCGCACGCCCCTCCTTCCTGTCACAGAGGCGGCAGCCAATCAGCGAGGGAGTTGGTGGTGTGAGGTGAACGTCACGGCAGCCCCGGGCAGTGTCACAGGGGTCACGGCTGGCGGGGCCCCTGGCGAGAGTGGGGGGTGATGTGCTGCTCTCCCTGTACTCTGGGTCCGGCTGTGCTCTCCGTTCTCTCACTTTCTGAAGTTTTTTTTTCGGTTGGTAACAAACCTGTTTTTCTGGAATACGTAGTACTTTGCAGGGTGCCAAAATCTACACAGAACTTTACCAAAAAGTGCAAATTAAGTAATAATAACCCATTCACTTAACCCTTTCGTGGACGTTGTTACAACCTTCATACCTCCCAGTTTTTTAACCACCTCAGCCCCCAGTGCTTAAACACCCTGAAAGACCAGGCCACTTTTTACACTTCTGACCTACACTACTTTCACCGTTTATTGCTCGGTCATGCAACTTACCACCCAAATGAATTTTACCTCCTTTTCTTCTCACTAATAGAGCTTTCATTTGGTGGTATTTCATTGCTGCTGACATTTTTACTTTTTTTGTAATTAATCGAAAGTTAACGATTTTTTTGCAAAAAAATGACATTTTTCACTTTCAGTTGTAAAATTTTGCAAAAAAAACGAGATCCATATAGAAATTTTGCTCTAAATTTATTGTTCTACATGTCTTTGATAAAAAAAAAAAATGTTTGGGTAAAAAAAAAAATGGTTTGGGTAAAAGTTATAGCGTTTACAAACTATGGTACAAAAATGTGAATTTCCGCTTTTTGAAGCAGCTCTGACTTTCTGAGCACCTGTCATGTTTCCTGAGGTTCTACAATGCCCAGACAGTACAAACACCCCACAAATGACCCCATTTCTGAAAGTACACACCCTAAGGTATTCGCTGATGGGCATAGTGAGTTCATAGAACTTTTTATTTTTTGTCACAAGTTAGCGGAAAATGATGATTTTTTTTTTTTGATTTTTTTTTCTTACAAAGTCTCATATTCCACTAACTTGTGACAAAAAATAAAAAGTTCTATGAACTCACTATGCCCATCAGCGAATACCTT
Organism: Bufo bufo; assembly: GCF_905171765.1. Taxonomy (NCBI): domain Eukaryota; kingdom Metazoa; phylum Chordata; class Amphibia; order Anura; family Bufonidae; genus Bufo; species Bufo bufo. Next base: position 157,973,747 of record NC_053393.1, on the reverse strand, counting down.
GGGGTCTCTTCTTTCCAAAATGGGGTCACTTGTGGGGTAGTTATACTGCCCTGGCATTCTAGGGGCCCAAATGTGTGGTAAGGAGTTTGAAATCAAATTCTGTAAAAAATGACCTGTGAAATCCGAAAGGTGCTCTTTGGAATATGGGCCCCTTTGCCCACCTAGGCTGCAAAAAAGTGTCACACATCTGGTATCTCCGTACTCAGGAGAAGGTGGGGAATGTGTTTTGGGGTGTCATTTTATATATACCCATGCTGGGTGAGAGAAATATCTTGGCAAAAGACAACTTTTCCCATTTTTTTATACAAAGTTGTCATTTGACCAAGATATTTATCTCACCCAGCATGGGTATATGTAAAAAGACACCCCAAAACACATTCCTCAACTTCTCCTGAGTACGGGGATACCAGATGTGTGACACTTTTTTGCAGCCTAGGTGGGCAAAGGGGCCCATATTCCAAAGAGCACCTTTCGGATTTCACTCCTCATTTTTTCCTGAATTTGATTTCAAACTCCTTACCACACATTTGGGCCCCTAGAATACCAGGGCAGTATAACTACCCCACAAGTGACCCCATTTTGGAAAGAAGACACCCCAAGGTATTCCGTGAGGGGCATGGCGAGTTCCTAGAATTTTTTATTTTTTGTCACAAGTTAGTGGAAAATGATGATTTTTTATTTATTTATTTTTTCATACAAAGTCTCATATTCCACAAACTTGTGTCAAAAAATAAAAACTTCCATGAACTCACTATGCCCATCAGCGAATACCTTGGGGTCTCTTCTTTCCAAAATGGGGTCACTTGTGGGGTAGTTATACTGCCCTGGCATTCTAGGGGCCCAAATGTGTGGTAAGTAGGTAAATGACCTGTGAAATCCGAAAGGTGCTCTTTGGAATGTGGGCCCCTTTGCCCACCTAGGCTGCAAAAAAGTGTCACACATCTGGTATCTCTGTATTCAGGAGAAGTTGAGGAATGTGTTTTGGGGTGTCTTTTTACATATACCCATGCTGGGTGAGATAAATATCTTGGTCAAATGCCAACTTTGTATAAAAAAATGGGAAAAGTTGTCTTTTGCCAAGATATTTCTCTCACCCAGCATGGGTATATGTAAAATGACACCCCAAAACACATTCCCCAACTTCTCCCGATTACGGAGATACCAGATGTGTGACACTTTTTTGCAGCCTAGGTGGGCAAAGGGGCCCATATTCAAAAGAGCACCTTTCGGATTTCACAGGTCATTTTTTACAGAATTTGATTTCAAACTCCTTACCACACATTTGGGCCCCTAGAATGCCAGGGCAGTATAACTACCCCACAAGTGACCCCATTTTGGAAAGAAGAGACCCCAAGGTATTCGCTGATGGGCATAGTGAGTTCATGGAACTTTTTATTTTTTGTCACAAGTTAGTGGAATATGAGACTTTGTATGAAAAAAAAAATAAATAAAAAAATAAGCATTTTCCACTAAGGGCTCTTTCACACCTGCGTTATTGTCTTCCGGCATAGAGTTCCGTCGTCGGGGCTCTATGCCGGAAGAATCCTGATCAGGATTATCCTAATGCATTCTGAATGGAGAGTAATCCGTTCAGGATGCATCAGGATGTCTTCAGTTCCGGTACGGAACGTTTGTTGGCCGGAGAAAATACCGCAGCATGCTGCGCTTTTTGCTCCGGCCAAAAATCCGGAACACTTGCCGCAAGGCCGGATCCGGAATTAATGCCCATTGGAAGGCATTGATCCGGATCCGGCCTTAAGCTAAACGTCGTTTCGGCGCATTGCCGGAGCCGACATTTAGCTTTTTCAGAGTGGTTACCATGGCTGCCGGGACGCTAAAGTCCTGACAGCCATGGTAAGTGTAGTGGGGAGCGGGGGAGCAGTGTACTTACCGTCCGTGCGGCTCCCCGGGCGCTCCAGAGTGACGTCAGGGCGCCCCAAGCGCATGGATCACGTGATCCATGTGATCACGTCATCCATGCGCATGGGGCGCTCTGACGTCATTCTGGAGCGCCCCGGGAGCCGCACGGACTGTAAGTATACCTCTCCCCCGCTCCCCGCTCCTACTATGGCAACCAGGACTTTAATAGCGTCCTGGGTGCCATAGTAACACTGAAAGCATTTGGAAGACGGTTCCGTCTTCAAATGCTTTCAGTACACTTGCGTTTTTCCGGATCCGGCAGGCACCTCCGGCAACGGAAGTGCATGCCGGATCCCAACAACGCAAGTGTGAAAGAGGCCTAACTTGTGACAAAAAATAAAAAATTCTAGGAACTCGCCATGCCCCTCACGGAATACCTTGGGGTGTCTTCTTTCCAAAATGGGGTCACTTGTGGGGTAGTTATACTGCCCTGGCATTTTCCAGGGGCCCTAATGTGTGGTAAGTAGGTAAATGACCTGTGAAATCCTAAAGGTGCTCTTTGGAATATGGGCCCCTTTGCCCACCTAGGCTGCAAAAAAGTGTCACACATGTGGTATCGCCGTATTCAGGAGAAGTTGGGGAATGTGTTTTGGGGTGTCATTTTACATATACCCATGCTGGGTGAGAGAAATATCTTGGCAAAAGACAACTTTTCCCATTTTTTTATACAAAGTTGGCATTTGACCAAGATATTTCTCTCACCCAGCATGGGTATATGTAAAATGACACCCCAAAACACATTCCCCAACTTCTCCTGAGTACGGCGATACCAGATGTGTGACACTTTTTTGCAGCCTAGATGCGCAAAGGTGCCCAAATTCCTTTTAGGAGGGCATTTTTAGACATTTGGATACCAGACTTCTTCTCACGCTTTGGGGCCCCTAGAATGCCAGGGCAGTATAAATACCCCACATGTGACCCCATTTTGGAAAGAAGACACCCCAAGGTATTCAATGAGGGGCATGGCGAGTTCATAGAAATTTTTTTTTTTTGGCACAAGTTAGCGGAAATTGATATTTTTAATTTTTTTCTCACAAAGTCTCCCGTTCCGCTAACTTGGGACAAAAATTTCAATCTTTCATGGACTCAATATGCCCCTCACGGAATACCTGGGGGTGTCTTCTTTCCGAAATGGGGTCACATGTGGGGTATTTATACTGCCCTGGCATTCTAGGGGCCCTAAAGCGTGAGAAGAAGTCTGGAATATAAATGTCTAAAAAATTTTACGCATTTGGATTCCGTGAGGGGTATGGTGAGTTCATGTGAGATTTTATTTTTTGACACAAGTTAGTGGAATATGAGACTTTGTAAGAAAAAAAAAAATAAATTCCGCTAACTTGGGCCAAAAAAATATCTGAATGGAGCCTTACAGAGGGGTGATCAATGACGGGGGTGATCAATGACAGGGGGGTTGATCAATGACAGGGGGGTTGATCAATGACAGGGGGGTTGATCAATGACAGGGGGGTGATCAATGACAGGGGGGTGATCAGGGAGTCTATATGGGGTGATAACCACAGTCATTGATCACGCCCGTGTAAGGCTTCATTCAGACGTCCGGATGCGTTTTGCGGATCCGATCCATCTATCAGTGCATCCGTAAAAATCATGCGGACATCTGAATGGAGCTTTACAGGGGGGTAATCAATGACAGGGGGGTAATCAATGACAGGGGGGTGATCAGGGAGTCTATATGGGGTGATCACCACAGTCATTGATCATGCCCCTGTAAGGCTTCATTCAGACGTCCGGATGCGTTTTGCGGATCCGATCCATCTATCAGTGCATCCGTAAAAATCATGCGGACGTCTGAATGGAGCTTTACAGGGGGGTAATCAATGACAGGGGGGTGATCAGGGAGTCTATATGGGGTGATCACCACAGTCATTGATCATGCCCCTGTAAGGCTTCATTCAGATGTCCGGATGCGTTTTGCGGATCCGATCCATCTATCAGTGCATCCGTAAAAATCATGCGGACATCTGAATGGAGCTTTACAGGGGGGTAATCAATGACAGGGGGGTGATCACCACAGTCATTGATCATGCCCCTGTAAGGCTTCATTCAGACGACCGGATGCGTTTTGCGGATCCGATCCATGTATCAGTGCATCCGTAAAAATCATGCGGACATCTGAATGGAGCTTTACAGGGGGGTGATCAGGGAGTCTATATGGGGTGATCACCACAGTCATTGATCATGCCCCTGTAAGGCTTCATTCAGACGTCCGGATGCGTTTTGCGGATCCGATCCATCTATCAGTGGATCCGTAAAAATCATGCGGACGTCTGAATGGAGCTTTACAGGGGGGTAATCAATGACAGGGGGGTAATCAATGACAGGGGGGTGATCAGGGAGTCTATATGGGGTGATCACCACAGTCATTGATCACGCCCCTGTAAGGCTTCATTCAGACGTCCGGATGCGTTTTGCGGATCCGATCCATCTATCAGTGGATCCGTAAAAATCATGCGGACGTCTGAATGGAGCTTTACAGGGGGTTGATCAATGACAGGGGGGTAATCAATGACAGGGGGGTGATCAGGGAGTCTATATGGGGTGATCAGGGGCTAATAAGGGGTTAATAAGTGACGGGGGGGGGGGGGTGTAGTGTAGTGTAGTGGTGCTTGGTGCTACTTTACTGAGCTACCTGTGTCCTCTGGTGGTCAATCCAAACAAAGGGGACCACCAGAGGACCAGGTAGCAGGTATATTAGACGCTGTTATCAAAACAGCGTCTAATATACCTGTTAGGGGTTAAAAAAAACACATCTCCAGCCTGCCAGCGAACGATCGCCGCTGGCAGGCTGGAGATCAACTCTCTTACCTTCCGTTCCTGTGAGCGCGCGCGCCTGTGTGCGCGCGTTCACAGGAAGTCTCGCGTCTCGCGAGATGACGCGTATATGCGTGACTGTGCGCAGGGCTGCCACCTCCGGAACGCGATCCTGCGTTAGGCGGTCCGGAGGTGGTTAAAATGACAGTGACAATAGCAGCACGTCTGTTAATATCAAATTATTCTGTATAGCGCCACCTGCTGTTTGTTTTTTCTTTGACCTGCTCACTGAGAGGGCCGCACATGCTCACTGCCTCCTGAGCTGTGATAAGGAGAGCTGAGACACGCCCCCTTAGCTGTGATAGGGAGAGCTGAGACACGCCCCCTTAGCTGTGATATGGAGAGCTGAGATACGCCCCCTTAGCTGTGATAGGGAGAGCATGGACACGCCCCTTTAGCTGCCACAGATAAGACACTCCCTTTGAGCAGTGAGCTTGATATAAATCTAGCAGAGAAATGAATGGTGAGATCTCTGGACCCATGTGAGGTACACGGCTGGTTCTAGCTTTATTAGAAAGAGATTGTCATGTACTATATGATGTCTGATTTTCATTTTTTATATTTGCAATGAGCAGGACCGTGGTACGGTTACACGAACGCCAAAATATGCAGTGGGTCAGGATATGGGTATAATAGTCTATAGTTTGTTCGTGACGCCAATTGCAGCATGCGCAGGGTACTAACACAGGGCCCTATAAGGTGTTGTAACTCACGTACCAGGTTAGGAATGCCAGAGTGGTGTAATGTCTCTGTATGGTAGTGGTAATGGTGTCAACGGTGTCTCCTACCTGGGTACTCCTGGATCCTGGCTCACTTGCAATAAAATAAGTGTGGTGCTAGTAGGAGTAATTGAGGAACTTGCAGCAGTAATTGAGATCCAGACCTTGCTAAAGTTCAAACTTGTCTTTACTGGTTGCAGCTTTCATCCAAGCGAGATACAGCAATAGTCTTTGGTCCCAGCAGGTATTGGCAATGTGTGGCAGGAAATTATCTTCTGCTCTATCATGTGCCTGGAGCTTTTGCAGGAAAAGGACGTCTGCTTAGTAGCTCTGTAATGTGGCAAGAATTTAGCTTCTGCGCTTTCTATCTTCTGCTGTCTTGGGGACTGACTAGCTGAGGAGGATTATGGCTTCTTCTGGGTCTCTGGACGGTACTCACAGCTATCTTCACAGGGTATGGTTCTTCCTGGAGTTCTCGAGTTGTCTGCTTGCTTCTACAGCTGAGGCTGCAAGGCTCAGGCTGGGGATGATGATCAATGTCTCAGCCAAGACAAGATCCTGGCTTTGGATCCCTATATCTGGGAGCTCCTACACGCACAGCCTTCCCCTAGCAGGGGTGGCTGGCACACTAAACCTAATTTCCTTCTCTCCCCATGAGGCAGGATATGGAATAATCCACTCTGCGACAGAGAGGGGAGCTGAACTGGAATGAACTATTCCAGTTCAGAAACACTAAACTGGCTTAAGTCCCTGCTAACACATTGCTACCACCTGCTGGTAAACATGGAAATTACAGCAATATATATGTAACAAGGATTTCAATGCACATTTGAGAGAATATTATGTAAAATTACATTAGATGAAAATGTAAATGCTCTTAACAGGTTGTAGCGGGGTAAAAGAGATTCGTAACACAACTCTGGGGTGTTACATTCCCCCTTACTTCGAGTTAAGCCGCCCTCGGCTTATGCTTAGGAGGGAGAGACACCAGCTCTGGGGTACCCAAATAAGTACAAAGTGCTGCATGTATTACACATAATGACATACAAAGACAAAACATATAACGGCTATCCCAAGGTTCTTGCCCGCATGAGTTGGGTGTCCTAATTAACAGTTTCCCTCTCTCGGTATAACCAGTGAACCAAGTACTGCACTAAGCAAACATTACTGACTAACTGAAGTGTTCTGGCCTTTAAACACCAAAGGAAGTATGGGGGTCTCTTTACTCTGTATTCTCGCCATTATGTAATGGATTGCCCGCAAATGGAAGGGTGGCTTTATCCTGTATTCCCTTCCCTACACCAAAGTCAAAATATATGGCTTATAGCACGATCACTATGGTGACTATGGGTAGCTAAAATGTGACTTTAAGGTTTGAGGCGCCATACCTTAGGCAAAGGCTCAGAAGGGGAGGTATTAGCATCTCCATGCACTTCTGGCAATGTCACAGGAGGAGGGTATTATAATCCCATGGAACTCCTGGAAGAAACACCTCAGGATGGGAGCAATCCTGAACACATAACAAACGGGAAGGAGGGGTCTATGACTTCTAACCATTCTCGAAGCAGCGGGGTTACCCGTGTTGTAACTAGACCTGCCAGGACCACTTGGTCCTACCCTGGGTACCTATGGGTATATAACACCGGGTGTAGACCATTAGTATTACGCATCCGCAGAGGCAGTCTGTATAAAGGGGTGAGAGAACAAGAGCTGTAAAGTAAGACACACAGGAGTAAGTTGCTACATCTTGTTAAGTGCAATGTTAAGTGCAATTGTCACAATAAGTGCATGAGGTCACATTGCGGCACCTGGAAAAGAATACACACAATGGGCATGTAATACTTAAACGTTGCATAACTTGAAAACATTAGGCAAAATTAGTGCAATAATAGTAAGCTCAAATATTGCTTGAGTCCTTTTACTTGAAGTGCTTGACTGTGGACAGGAACAAAAAGTCCATAAATCACTTGTAATCCTCTGAAAATAATAGCGTCAATTGTAATCCAATGGAACAATAAAGTTAATTGTAATCCACACAAGATAGTGGGTAATTTCCACAGTGGGTAGTTTTCCTCACAGGAAAGTCTGGAAATCTTCCTCCTGGATCCCATATTTGAGGATGCAAAAGTTCTTCTTTAAACTGGGTGCTCTCAGCAGCTGTAACTCCAGCAGAAACTTCATCTGCGATCTCCTGGTGGCTTTCTGTGGCAGAACTTGGAATTGCAGTATCACCTTTCTCTGGAAAATGCTCTGCAAGTCTTGGCCTTTTCCTGGTAGGTGACAGGTTCTCAGGACAGCAATAAAGGATAGACCCTTGGTCTTTCATAGCAAAGAGCTCGGGATTCTGTGGTGGTTCCAGAGTGCATGGAGCTGTATCAGTGGACTCCAACTTATCCTCACACACCTCAGGGCAGTGCTCCTATTTGATGGGCTCAGGCTGTACAGTAGCAGTAGGCCCAGAGATTTCTGTAGTGGCAGTGATAGTAGTCACAGACTTGCTCTTTTCTGGCTATGCTACTCCAGTAGTCGGGGGCAAGAGTGGTAAAATCCGCCTGGCAGATGGCCTGCAGCTGCCTACCGGAGGGACTGGGAGTCTTCTTCGCTGTTGCAGCGGTTGAAAGTCTCTAGTGGCAATGACAATGGCTACAGGGCAGTCCTCCATTATGGCAGTAGTTAGAGAAATTATGTAGGTGGCTGCAGCTGCTGTGATCGAGCTCCACTGATCTCTTGTGGCGGTTACTGGTACTGCCTTGGTAGTGAGGCTGGTTATCTCTAGCGGGACGTGGGGTGAAGGTGGCTTGTCCTAGAGGTTTCTCTTCTGGGCGGCGGAGTGGGAGCTTCGGCCGCCTCCGCCACACCAGCATGTGCGCGTGGCGGAGCTGGCTAGGGCCTACCAGGGGTATTAGAGTCCACTGGGAAGGTTGCAGGGGCAGCTTCGGACCGGGCCTGGGGCTCAGGGAGCGCGACTGCTCCTACCTGATGTCGCGGCCGGTTCCGGTGCCTCCTGGTGGTCATCTGGGGCTTCAGGTGCCGTCAGCGGTGCAGACTGGTCCAATGCCTGGGCGACTTAGTCAGCGGTGTCTTCCGCGGGAGCAGGTTTGGCGTCGGCGGCCATCTTGGGGGATGTCTGGTCGGCGGCGGCTGTCTCTCCACCAGTCGCGGCATGCGCAGGCTCCAGGGATACTCCAAACGTGCAGGGGCCAGCTCTCTTCACGAGCTGGGAGACCCGGATTTCAGGTAAGGTAGCCTCGTAGACGAGTTCTCCCTGTATTGCCATCTGGTCCCACTTAGGTGATGGGAGCGCCATATTGCTTGCGTCTCCCTTCTCACTCAGTACAGAGCATGAGGGTGGAGCCCAGAGGGAGGAGTCTGCACTCCCTTGGCTCGCATTGCAAAGTTCTTGGCGGGCAGGCTTGAGAGTTCCCGCTTCTAGGGGGGCGTATTCGGCAATTTCGCACTCTTGAGAGGGCGTTCTTGAGTTTTCCCGCTTCTGAAGGGCATAAAGAAGTGCCGCCATTTTGCGAATATGGCGAATTAACCCTTTGAGTGCTGGTGCGCACTGTGTAACACTTTCTGACACAGCAATAAAGTCAATTTTCAGGGTTTTGGCACAATTCTCAGATCTTGCAATACTGTAAAACTGCAATTTGATCCTGTTGGCACACATTTGAATCCGGTTGGCAGGGATAGGCACACAATTCAATCCGATCCTGTTCCAGTGATGCAACTTTATGCAATGAGCAGGACCGTGGTACGGTTACACAGACGCCAAATTATGCAGTGAGTAAGGATAGGGGTTTAATAGTTTTGTTTGTGATGCCAATTGCAGCGTGCGCAGGGTACTAACACAGGGCCCTTTAAGGTGTTGTAACTCACGTACCAGGTTAGGAATGCCAGAGTGGTGTAATGTCTCTGTATGGTAGTGGTAATGGTGTCAACAGTGTCTCCTACCTGGGTACGGCTAGACTCCTGAATCCTGGCTCACTTGCAATAAAATAAGTGTGGTGCTAATAGGAGTAATTGAGGAACTTGCAGCAGTAATTGAGATCCAGACCTTGCTAAAGTTCAAACTTGTCTTTACTGGTTGCAGCTTTCATCCAAGTGAGATACAGCAATAGTCTTGGGTCCCAGCAGGTATTGGCAATGTGTGGCAGGAAATTATCTTCTGCTCTATCATGTGCCTGGAGCTTTTGCAGGAAAAGGACGTCTGCTTAGTAGCTCTGTAATGTGGCAGGAATTTAGCTTCTGCGCTTTCTATCTTCTGCTGTCTTGGGGACTGACTAGCTGAGGAAGATTATGGCTTCTCCTGGGTCTCTGGATGGTACTCACAGCTATCTTCACAGGGTATGGTTCCTCCTGGAGTTCTGGAGTTGTCTGCTTGCTTCTACCAGCTGAGGCTGCAAGGTTTAGGCTGGGGATGATGATCAATGTCTTAGCCGAGACAAGATCCTGGCTTTGGATCCCTATATCTGGGAGCTCCTACACGCACAGCCTTCCCCTAGCCGGGGTGGCTAGCACACTAAACTTAACTTCCTTCTCTCCCCATGAGTCAGGATATGGAATAATCCACTCTGCTCACAGAGAGGGGAGCTGAACTGGAATGAACTATTCCAGTTCAGAAACACTAAACTGGCTTAAGTCCCTGCTAACACATTGCTGCCACCTGCTGGTGAACATGGAAATTACAGCAATATATATGTAACAAGGATTTCAATGCACATTTGAGAGAATATTATGTGAAATTGCATTAGTTGACAATGTAAATGCTCTTAACAGGTTGTAGCGGGGTAAAAGATTCGTAACACAACTCTGGGGTGTTACACATGCCACGCCTTTAACTCTGCCTAATGCATATCTATACACGCCCTGTCCCTGCACATAAGTGATATCTACATTGCCCCCCCCCCCTTTCAGCAGTTAAGCCCAGATTGTGACCCCATTTCAGTAGTTATGGCCACATTATGTTTCCTAACACCCTACATGGAGCCCTAATCTTTACCGCAGGACATACCACAGGGCTCAGGAGTAAAAGGGCACCATGTGCATTTGAGGCCCAATGTGGTGATTTGCATAGCAATAATATATGGAATCCATTTTGGAAACTCTGCCAATCCAGGTATTAAGGGGTGCAGTGAACATTTTGACTCCATAGTTATTTTCAGAAATTAATGCACAGCAGACTGTGCAACATAACAATTGCCAGATATGGCATTTCAGTGTCCAATATGTTGTACCCAGCTGGTACCATCTGAGGCGCCACCCTTCTTGAATTAATAGCTGGGTTCTACTGGGTGCAGAAATGCTATAAATGTGGAATTAACCTGCTGTATGGGCACACGGCGGGGCTCAGAAGGGAAGGAGTACAGTTTGGCTTTTGGAGCACAGATTTTGCTTGAATGGTTTTTGGGTGCTACATCACATTTGCAGCGACTCTGAGGTACCCATACAGTGAAATCCCCAAATAATTTACACCATTTTGAAAACTAAAGTTATTTAGGCATGGCATTTTAGTGCCCAATATGTTGTGCCTAGCTGGTGCCACCACACACTTTAAATTAGGTCAGGGCTGTCTTTAACGCGGGGCAAAAGGGGTAGCTTCCCCGGGCCCAGTTGCTCCTGGGGGGCTCCAACAGCACTGGGCTGGGCTCCAACAGCCCTTTGGGCTCCTTATTGAGTTAATTAGCATATTAATAAAAGCGATTTTATAGACAAATTACAAAACACAGGGTAGTCATACTAGTATATTTTAATGTAAATCGTCGAGACTTGATGTGGTGATGTAAATAGCTCAGTAAGTGAAATCCAGGTGACAGTGTCTCTCTAAAGTTTACATTCATGTTTAGTGTCACCAGTTGCAGTTGATATTGTGCCTTAATGAGTGGCAACATATGACATCTGCCTGACTTTATTTAACATTGATACCTTATAAAGAAAGGGGATATTGATTTAGCAAGAAGTTGAGACAAGTGGCCACAAAGAACCTGTAACATACAAGTCTGTCTTCTCTTACACAGGTGAACATTTCTGATACACAGTTTTGTTTCTAAGGGTATTGTGACACATTACTGTGGTCGAAAAGCACCCCCACGTGTGGTGGGTTTAGGTTCAAAACTGTGCAGCCATTAACTGTTAATTGGAAACCCATGTCTACAACTAAAGCCTGTATTACACTACCCGATTTTTCGGCAGATAATCGCTAACAAGCATTCATATGAGCGTTAGTTAGCGATCATCTGGCAGTGTAATACAGCAGCCAATAGCCCGAGGAAGGAGCAAAAGCCTGATCATCGGGCAATCCAGATTTTCAGACATTATCATTTGAAGGCAGCAGATCATGGTATCTAATCACGATCTGCTGCAGGCAAACCACTATACAGCATGGGGACGAGCGATGGCATAGCGATTGCTCTTTCCCATGCTGCGGAGGAGATCGCTGCATGTAATAGCAGCGGTCTCCTTAGCAAGTGAGAAGGCGATTGCCGGGAGGGAGCACGTCTGCCACATCAGGCTGTGCAATACAGCCTTAAAGAGGACCTTTCACTAGAATAAAAAATGTAAACAAAGCATACAGACATGTAGAGCGGCGCCCAGGGATCTCCCTGCACTTACTATTATCCCTGGGCGCCGCTCCGTTCTCACGGTATCGGCTCCGGTATCTTCATATGTTCAGTTCAACTGGGTGGAGCCTGCCGGCGTCTCCTTCTCCCAGGCTGTAGCGCTGGCCAATCGCAGCACTCAGCTCATAGCCTGAGAAGTTTTTTTTTCTCTAAGGCTATGAGCTGAGCGCTGCGATTGGCCAGCACTACAGCCTGGGAGAAGGAGACGCCGGCAGGCTCCACCCAGTTGAACTGAACATATGAAGCTACCGGAGCCGATACCGTGAGAACGGAGCGGCGCCCAGGGATAATAGTAAGTGCAGGGAGATCCCTGGGCGCCGCTCTACACGTCTGTATACTTAGTTTAGATTTTTTATTCTAGTGAAAGGTCCTCTTTAAGACCGCTACTGTTCAGTCAAAAAATGTCAGCAATGTACATGAGGGGCTGTGTTTTTTAACTACTTGCCTATCATCACACAACTTTATATATCATTGCATTAACTGTAACCTGCCGTACATATAAGAAGGGTTACACTACTGTCTGCAGGTGCCCCATGGCACTGCCAATCATTATGACTGTGCCCCTCATTTGGCAGTTCGGGTCAAGTGAAGATCCCAGATTGGTTTCCAGGCTGCTGATTGTCAAAACAATAATTTGTGAAGTAAAAGTATATAAAGCCAGTAGGGACGATTTCAGCTATGTGAGAGCGACCCCTGCTGGCTGCAAAGTGAACTGTGATCCTGCTGTCTGTGAATTGTCAGGGCAGGAAGGGGATAATTCACTTTTTTTGTTAAAAAAAAAATAGAGTAAAAAAAAGAAAAGAAAAGTAAACAAATAAAACTAAAAAGTTATAGTTATTAGTTTTAGTAATAGTATAGCAGACTTCATACACACACACATTTCCCCCTTTTCTTTCATAAAACAATTTAAAAAAGTTATTAGTTTTATTAATAGTATAGCAGACTTTGTGTGTAAAATATACAAATGTACACATTTTTTTTCTATATTTTGTATAGCTAAATATATTTATATATCAGTATGGTGCCAAAGAATCAGCAATAGAAAAACAGGCCTCCAAAATGCACTCCGGTCCTTTGAAGTTTTTGCCGTGGGCCCAGCCCTGTAGATAAATTACACAAGTAGCATCCATTTTCACCGTACAAACATACGGTAATAGTTTTAGAAATGTTGTGTCTTGAAATCAGTTGTAACAGAAAAAAATGGTAAGAAAGGTAAAACATAATTTATTTTTCATTTTTCACAGTTTTCCTTCAATATAAAAAAAAAAAAATGTCTGATATCTAATGGCACAAAAGAAAAGTCGAATTATTCCTGTAAAAATTATATCAAGTACATGTAGGTTGGCTCAGAAATTAAACAGTTATTTGCAGTTAGGACCATTGTTGAAACTGAAAAATTGGCCTGGTAAAGAAAGGGGGGTAAAACACTCCGGTAATGAAGCGGTTAATAAACATTGGATTTTATTTACACGCTGAATCCTGCTTTCCTCATTTTGGATTTTCTTGGGTGTAACCACACCGCAGATCCTTGTCGTGCTTCTAATCTGCAATACAAGTGAGTCTGCTGGTCTTTTTACTCTTAGGATTTGATTGGCTGCATTTGGGCCTTTTCATCCGCATGTGGCTGCTGCTATGTGGGTCCGTGCCCTAATTGGTTCAGACGGTAACAACTGTGTGGTAACGACTGGGTTTTTCAACAGGACAACGCTACAGTACACAATGCCCGCAGGACAAGGGACTTCTTCCAGGAGAATAACATCACTCTTTTGGCCCATCCAAAATTGAGAACCTTTGGGGATGGATGGCAAGGGAAGTTTACAAAAATGGACAACAGTTCCAGACAGTAGATGGCCTTTGTGCGGCCGTCTTCACCACTTGGAGAAATGTTCCCACTCCCCTCATGGAAACGCTTGCATCAAGCATGCCGAAACAATAACGGCGGAGCTACTCATTACTGAGTTCATGTTTGGCAGTTGGATTTCTGTTTTGGGGGGGTTTAGTTTTTTTTTTGGAGGTGTGGTCCTAAAATTTTGATCAGCTGAAAAACAGCCTGTTTCAGTTTATTCGTTGTTTTCATTAAATTGAATGCTCAAAAAATGTTTTGTCTCGCTTCCATTTCTTCTTGTTGCATGTTGAAGCTCTACTTGGAACCTTGTTAAGATCCAGCCATGCTAAATAGTATTTTTTTTGCTATTTTTCAAATGGTCTTAAACTTTTGATCAGGACTGTATATATATTTATTTTATAGATAACAATTTGGTTCATTCCCTTTTGTCAACGCCTGTCCATGTGTTATGCATCCTCTTACATCTAATGTGCGTTTAGGAATGATAGAAACAGCAACAGTACGAACCACTATTGGGTTAATGGCTCCTGGAGGGCTATCTGTTAATACTATATGGGGATGAAGCTTAGGACTGTAAATAAGAAGTCTTCATCCTTTATAAGACTGCTTAGCTGACTAGGCACAAAGGAGAAATAACACCCACTTGGATCCCCAACATGGCCTCTCATCCAGCCAGTTCTCTTTGCTCTGCACTGATAGAAAGTAGGATATCCCTTGGCTAGATAATGGTTATCTCAGGCATAACTGGGCTCTAATGTAAATCTGTAGTGGGCCCCCACCCACCATTTTTGTCTCCTAATACTGTGGTAGAGGATCTGTTAAGCATCTTTAGGTACTGGGGATGGGTGCACCTGCTTCCTCCCAACCAATCATTTATGAGCCTGCATTTGGCTCCCCAGCATCTGTCAGCTTCAGATACTATTGTGCACCAATCTCACTATGATGTCATAACATTACTGGGATTACATAACATTAAAGGGGTTGTCTCACTTCAGCAAATGGCATTTATCATGTAGAGAAAGTTATTACAAAACACTTACTAATGTATTCTGATTGTCCATATTGCTTCCTTTGCCACCTGGATTCATTTTTCCATCACATTATACACTGCTCGTATCCAGGGGTTACAACCACACAGCAGTCCAACTGCGATGGCCGTGCTTGCACACTATAGAAAAAAGTACTGGACTAGATGGCACTCCCACGGTCCTGGCCACCAGAGAGGCCGACAGTTTTTCCTATAGTGTGCAAGCACGACCACTGCTGCTGGATTGCAGGGTGGTCGTAAGCCCTGCAAACCAGCAGTGTATCCAGAGGAAGGCAAAAAAATACCCTGTGAGGTAGAAGCCAATTTTTCTCACTTTCCTCAAAATTCAACTCCAATCAGGCAATCAGAATAACTCCCTGGATCAACGACCCCTCTATAGTAGCTATAGCCTGTAATATTATTACACCCCAGAAATACATCCAGGCCCCTCTTGAACTCTTTTAGTGAACTCACTATCACCACCTCCTCAGGCAGAGAGTTCCATAGTCTCACTGCTCTTACCGTAAAGAATCCTCTTCTATGTTTGTGTACAAACCTTCTTTCCTCCAGACGCAGAGGGTGTCCCCTCGTCACAGTTCTGGGGATAAATAGATGATGGGAGAGATCTCTGTACTGACCCCTGATATATTTAGACATAGTTATTAGATCTCCCCTCAGTCGTCTTTTTTCTAAAGCGAATAACCCTAATTTTCATAATCTTTCAGGGTACTGTAGTCCACCCATTCCAGTTATTACTTTAGTTTCCCTTCTCTGAACCCCTGAACAGTACTCCATGTGTGGTCTGACAAGTGATTCGTAAAGTGGCAGGGTTATGTTCTCTAATATAGATTCAGACTCCTGTACTCCACTTTGCTGTTTTGAATAAATGCTTTTATTTCAAAGAGCGGTTCCAGTCAAAAACGTTTTCCGGCATACAGCCTAGATGGAGGCTACTGCCTTTATTCCAGCACAAGCCATACAGGGCCACAGAGCCCCACAACTCTGCAACTACTTGCAACCCACTGCGGGTACCTCAACCTTTACTCTGAGCTTTTTTCTCCACCTATGCTGCTCAACCAGTTGTACTGAAGAAGGCTGTATGCCGAAAAAAGTTTTTGACTGTACTACATTGTATTGTATTTTTTGCTTTTGTGGTGTAATCCCCATTTAGTATGTGTTGCACAATTGACAACGCAGTCCAGTGCACATCTTGCATGATGTATGCAGTCCTGGAACAGCCGTTCCAGGGTGAATTTCTTTGTTCAAGATGTGAGCAAATTACCCGTTTGGAATCGCTAATCGAGTCTCTAAATGGGCAAGTTGCAACACTGAGAGGCATTGACAATTTGCAAAAAAGTTTGCTTCTCACCGAGCAAGCACTCTTTGGGGTAGATGAGGGAGAGGGTGACAGAGAGGAGGCTGAGGAAAGTGAGGTAGCTAGCTGGGTAACAGTTAGAAAGCGGGGTAGAGGGAAGAGTGCCAGGGAGGCTAGCCCTGATCTGACACACCCCAACAAGTTTGCACGTTTGGCAGATGAGGGGGATATCAGTCCAGGGACGGCACTGCCGCAGCCGGACACTTCCTCTGCCAGTCAGGGGAATGTCAGCTCCGGTAAGCAGGGAACCAGGAGAGCAGGGCAGGCCAGACAGGTGCTGGTAGTGGGAGACTCAATTATTAGGGGAACAGATAGGGAAATCTGTCACAAAGACCGTGATCGCCGAACAGTGTGCTGTCTTCCTGGCGCTAGAGTTCGACATATCGCGGATCGGGTTGACAGATTACTGGGAGGGGCTGGAGAAGATCCAGCGGTCATGGTCCATATCGGAACCAATGACAAAGTTAGGGGTAGGTGGAGAGTCCTTAAAAATGATTTCAGGGATTTAGGGCAAAAGCTTAGGGCAAGGACCTCAAAGGTAGTATTTTCCGAAATACTACCGGTACCACGGGCCACACAAGAAAGGCAGCGGGAGATTAGGGAAATTAACAAGTGGCTCAAGAACTGGTGTAGGATGGAGGGGTTTGGGTTCCTGGAGAACTGGGCCGACTTCTCTGTCGGCTACAGGCTCTATCGTAGGGACGGGCTGCACCTCAATGGGGAAGGGGCAGCTGTGTTGGGGAAGAAGATGGCTAGAAGGTTGGAGGAGTGTTTAAACTAGGGACTGGGGGGGAGGGTAATTACACTATAGAAGGGGAAGATAGTGCAGATAGAGACCGGGGGCAAGGTAGTGGGACTGGGGGAGAAATGGAAGGAGGGACAAGAACAGTTCAGAAGGAAAGGTGTAGGGTAAAAAATATACATAAACCTCTCATATGTATGTATACTAATGCCAGAAGCCTGACTAATAAAACTGGTGAACTGGAATTAGTGATGTGTGAGGAGGACTATGACATAGTGGGAATAACTGAGACATGGCTGGATGATAGCTATGACTGGGCAGTTAATGTACAAGGTTACAGTCTGTTCAGAAAGGATCGTCAAAACCGGAGAGGTGGAGGGGTCTGCCTTTATGTAAAGTCTTGTCTAAAGCCCACACTCCGTGAAGATATAAGTGAGGGACATGAACATGTGGAGTCACTATGGGTAGAGATACATGGAGCTAAAAACAACAATAAATTACTAATAGGAGTCTACTATAAACCACCTAATATACCAGAGTCCACAGAAAATCTACTACTAAACGAGATAGACAAGGCGGCAAATCATAATGAGGTGGTTATTATGGGGGACTTCAACTACCCAGATATAGACTGGGAAACTGAAACTTGTATATCTCATAAAGGAAACAGATTCTTGGCAATAACCAAAGACAATTATCTCTCCCAACTGGTTCAGGACCCGACTAGAGGGACGGCCATACTGGACTTAATATTAACCAAATAGACCTGACAGAACAACAGACGTGCAGGTTGGGGGACACCTGGGAAATAGTGACCATAAAGTAATAACCTTCCAATTATCATTCAAAAGAGCGTTTCTACAGGGAGGAACAAAAATACCAAACTTCAAAAAAGCTAAATTTAGCCAACTAAGAGAGGCCATAGGCCTAACTAACTGGGACAAATTCCTCAAAAATAAAAATACAGCCAAAAAATGGGATATCTTTAAAAACATCCTAAAATCTCATTGTGAGAGGTACATACCGTATGGGAATAAAAGGTTAAGGAACAAAAAGAAACCAATGTGGATAAACAGAACTGTAAAGAAAGCAATAAATGACAAAAAGAAAGCATATAAAACACTAAAACAGGAGGGTAGCACGGAAGCACTGAAAAACTATAAGGAAAAAAACAGAACATGTAAAAAACAAATAAAAGCGGCCAAACTAGAGACCGAGAGATTAATTGCCAAAGAGAGTAAAACTAACCCTAAAATGTTCTTCAATTATATAAATGTTAAAAAGTATAAATCTGAAGGTGTCGGCCCTTTAAAGAGTAATGAGGGGGGAGTCGCAGAGAGCGACGAGGAGAAAGCAAAGCTGTTAAATATTTTTTTCTCCAATGTATTCACTGAGGAAAATAAACTGTCAGATGAAATGCTGAATGCTGAAATAAATTCGCCATTAAAAGTGTCCTGTCTGACCCAGGAAGAAGTACAACAGCGACTTAAAAAAATCAAAATAGACAAATCGCCAGGACCGGATGGCATACACCCCCGTATCCTAAGGGAATTAAGTAATGTCATAGCCAGACCCTTATTTCTGATATTTGCGGACTCTGTACTGACAGGGAATGTCCCACAGGATTGGCGCATGGCAAATGTGGTGCCAATATTCAAAAAGGGTCCAAAAACAGAGCCTGGAAACTATAGGCCGGTAAGTTTAACATCTGTTGTGGGTAAACTGTTTGAAGGTTTTCTGAGAGATGCTATGTTAGAGCATCTTAACGGAAATACTGTAAGCAAATAACGCCATATCAGCATGGATTCGTGAGGGATCGGTCATGTCAAACTAATTTAATCAGTTTCTATGAGGAGGTAAGTACTAGACTTGACAGCGGCGAATCAATGGATGTCGTGTATCTGGACTTCTCCAAAGCATTTGACACTGTACCTCATAAAAGGTTAGTATATAAAATGAGAATGCTCGGACTCGGAGAAAACGTCTGTAAGTGGGTAAGTAACTGGCTCAATGATAGAAAACAGAGGGTGGTTATTAACGGTACATACTCAGATTGGGTCACTGTCACTAGTGGGGTACCTCAGGGGTCAGTATTGGGCCCTATTCTCTTCAATATATTTATTAATGATCTTGTAGAAGGCTTGCATAGTAAAATATCAATTTTCGCAGATGACACTAAACTGTGTAAAGTAATTAACACTTAAGAGGACAGTATACTACTACAGAGGGATCTGGATAGATTGGAGGCTTGGGCAGATAAGTGGCAGATGAGGTTTAACACTGAGAAATGTAAAGTTATGCACATGGGAAGGAATAATGCAAGTCACCCGTACATACTAAATGGTAAAACACTCGGTAACACTGACATGGAAAAGGATCTAGGAATTTTAATAAACAGCAAACTAAGCTGCAAAAAACAGTGTCAGGCAGCGGCTGCCAAGGCCAATAAGATAATGGGTTGCATCAAAAGGGGCATAGATGCCCGTGATGAGAACATATTCCTACTACTTTACAAATCACTGGTCAGACCACACATGGAGTACTGTGTACAGTTCTGGGCTCCTGTAAACAAGGCAGACATAGCAGAGCTGGAGAGGGTCCAGAGGAGGGCAACTAAAGTAATAACTGGAATGGGGCAACTACAGTACCCTGAAAGATTATCAAAATTAGGGTTATTCACGTTAGAAAAAAGACGACTGAGGGGAGATCTAATTACTATGTATAAATATATCAGGGGGCAGTACAGAGATCTATCCCATCATCTATTTATCCCCAGGACTGTGACTGTGACGAGGGGACATCCTCTAGGTTTGGAGGAAAGAAGGTTTGTACACAAACATAGAAAAGGGTTCTTTACGGTAAGAGCAGTGAGACTATGGAACTCTCTGCCTGAGGAGGTGGTGATGGTGAGTACAATAAAGGAATTCAAGAGGGGCCTGGATGTATTTCTGGAGTGTAATAATATTACAGGCTATAGCTACTAGAGAGGGGTCGTTGATCCGGGGAGTTATTCTGATTGCCTGATTGGAGTCGGGAAGGAATTTTTTATTCCCCTAAAGTGAGGAAAATTGGCTTCTACCTCACAGGGTTTTTTTGCCTTCCTCTGGATCAACTTGTAGGATGACAGGCCGAACTGGATGGACAAATGTCTTTTTTCGGCCTTATGTACTATGTTACTATGTTACTGGAACCGCTCTTTGAAATAAAAGCATTTATTCAAAACAGCAAAGTGGAGTACAGGAGTCTGAATCTATATTATTTATCTGGTTTGGGAACCATCTCCTGCTGCCCACAAAATCAGATTGGAGTACTATCCAACCTTACATTATTTAGGATTATGTTCTCATCACGGGCATCTATGCCCCTTTTGATGCAACCCATTATCTTATTGGCCTTGGCAGCAGCTGCCTGACACTGGTTTCTGCAGCTTAGTTTGCTGTCCACTAAAATTCCTTTTCCATGTCAGTGTTACCGAGTGTTTTACCATTTAGTATGTACGGGTGACTTGCATTATTCCTTCCCATGTGCATAACCTTATTTGTCAGTGTTAAAACTCATCTGCCACTTCTCTGCCCAAGCCTCCAATCCACCCAGATCCCTCTGTAGCAGTATCCTGTCCTCTTCTATATACTGTAAGGACAGTGCACAGTACCAGTTCTCTTGCTGTATATGCTTGGTGTAATGCTCCAAATCTGCACACTCAAGTACAAAAAAAAAGTGTATAATCACTTCACCTCTCCAGGTAATATAACACACTAGACATCCATGCAGGGAAATAAAATCCCGGGTCTGAACAGGTGCCAATATAAAATCCAAATAGAATTCTTCCAGCACTAGGTAAAAAGTCCAAGTTTTATTGTCATATCATTAAAAACATCAGATTCCGGCTAGGAAAAGCTAACATGTTTCGAATAAGTAAATCTATGTTCTGAGCACAGCAGGTTTTCAAACTGTCCATAAATGTATGAACAGATGTTTTATTTGCCTTCCAAAGAGTTCTGTAACAAAAGAAAAGCTCACCTGTTCTGTCTCCATGTATCTTCAGCACCAATGGTAGTGAAGTTTCCGTCCAGTCTTGGCATACATCGCAGCTAGTAATGATGCCAGTAAGTATCATTGTGATTCAAGAGCCTTATATTACAGGTGTGATCTCTAAAAATGTTGGTACACCAGTGATTTTTTGTTCCATTGTCCAGAATAAAAGAAGAGGATGGCAACCCTTGACTGGGGTCTAGTCTTTAGTTCATTGTGTAGTTTAGAGAGCCTGTATTTATTCTACGATCTGGTCTGGATTCTATATTTATTGTGGGACCTGTATTTACAGTGCATTTGGAAAGTCTTCAGACACTTTCACTTTTTGTTGTGATAAACATTTTGTTGCTAAAATAAATAAAAAAATCAAGTTTTCCCCATCAATCTGCACTCAACTCCCCTTAACCCCTTAGTGACCACCCATACGTGTTTTTACGGCGGTCACTAAGGGGCCTTGGGCTGGAGCGCCGCCTTTTTACGGCGGCAGTTCAGTCCAAGTTAGCGATAAAATCAATCGCTGTATCTCCGTGCCCGCTAAAAATATGTACTTCAAAAATTTTTAAATTTATGTTAAAATGTTAAGTCTCCTAAATAAAAATAAAAAAGTACAAATTTTTTGTAAGTGCAGCCAAAATAAAGTAAAGATGTGGAAATGTATTTCTGATAAAAAATATTGAATAGTATTTATGTATGTATGTGAAATATTGCAGTTGAAAATAGGAAAATGTGCCAATTTTTACAAATTTTCATAAAGTTTCACTTTTTTAATAAAGATACGCATATTTTATCGGTAGAATTTTACCACCTAAGTAAAGTACAATATGTGACGAGAAAACAATGTCAGAATTACTTTGATGGGCAAAACCGTTACAAAGTTATTCTAAGCTAAAATGACACATGTCAGATTTCCAAAATTTGGCTTGGTTATTAAAGGGGTATTCCCATTTTAATGATCACTGTTAAATCTGTTAATGATTTAACAGTGATCCTTTTTTAAATATATTTAATTAACTAATTCCCACCCCTTAGAAGAAAATGAACATATACTTACCTGACTGTTGTCTTCCGTCTCCCCTGGTTACGGCTACCGCTCTTCTCCGAAATCGCGGTGGCCGCGCTTGCGCAGACGGCTTCTTCTTTTCTCCCGGCCAGCTGCGCACAGTCCTGAAAGCGCACGCTGATGCCGCACATGCGCTATGGTGATTTCTACCTGACCAGTATACTATACTTGCTAGGAAGAAGTCACCAGGGCGCATGCGCGGCGGCGTGCGCGTTCAGCCCAGCACGCGGCCCGGCCGGGAGAAGACTTCAATCAAGATGGAGCCCGTGATGGGAATAACCCTTTAAGGCCCAAACAGGCTTGGTCACTAAGGGGTTAATAAACAGTGAAAGCAGAATTTTATAGATATTTGATAATTTATTAAAAAAGAAAAAAGAAAATTTCAATTTCAATTTTGGTATGACACTCAAAATTCTGCTTTGGGGGGGCTCCCATTTCAGTTGATCATCTCTGGGATGTTTCTACACCTTGATTTGAGTCCAACTGTGGTAAATTCAGTTGATTGGATATGATTTGAAAAGACAGCCATGTAACAATGCATATCAGAGTAAAAACAAACTGCCTGTATAGCTCAGAGACAGGATTGTATGGAGACACAGATCTGGAGAAGGGTATAACAAAATTTTTGCTGTACTGAAAGTCCCCAAGAACACAGTGGCATTCGTAATGGAAGAAGTTTGGAACAACCAGGACTCTTCCTAGAGCTGGCCAATCCACCAAACTAAGTATTCAGGGGGAAAGGGTCTTGGTAATAGAGATGACCAAGAACCCAAAGATCCTCTGTGCTGAAGGGAGAAACTTCCATCAGGTCAACCATCACTGTGGCATTTCAACAATCTGGGCTGTATGGCAGAGTGGCCAGAAAGAAGCCTTATCTCAGTAAAAGTTATACGAAAGTTTGCAAAAAGCACCTAAAGGACTCTGACTGTGAGAAACAAGATTCTTTGGTCTGATGAAACCAAGATTTAAATTTTTGGTCTCAACTGTAAGCGTCATGTCTGGAGAAAACCAGTCTCTGCTCATCACCTGCCCAGTACCATCCTTACAGTGAAGAATGATGGTAGCGGCAGTATCATGTTGTGGGTGTGTTTTTTAGCGACTGGGACGTAGAGACTGATCATGGATGAGGGACATCTGAATGGAGCAAAGTACAGAGATTTTTTTAAAAATAAAAACCTCATCCAGAGTGGTCTAGGCCAAAGTTTACTTTCCAATTAGACAATGATGCTAAGGACACAGCCAAGACAACACAGGAGTGGTTTAGGGATAACTCTGTGAGAGGCCCAGCCAGATCCCTGACTTGAACATATTTGTAGAGACCTGAATATGGCAGTCCGACAGCGGAGTGGAACGGTCGAGTGATCATGGCCCAGATGGGAGTGGACTGCAAGACCCTGACTCCAGGACAACAGAAGTTGCTGGGAGGCACCCTTTGGGAATTTCAGGAGGCATTCTCGAGACATGATGAGGACTTCGGGTGTGCTTCCGCCATCGAACACGAAATCCCCACTGGCGATGCTGCACTGATCAGGGCATGTTACCGGCAAATCCCACCTAAAATATACCAGGAGGTGAAGGATATGGTGGCCAGCATGTTGGAATACCTGGGTGATCCAGGAGAGTCAAAGTCCTTCGGCTGCTCCAGTAGTCTTTGTGCGGAAGAAAGATGGGAGTCTCTGGTTCTGAGTGGATTATCCCGTCCGGGATGCCTGGCCCCTTTTGCGGATTGAGGAGTCGTTGTCCGCCCTGAGTCATGCGAAGTTCTTATTGACCCTTGTCCTAGCCAGTCGGTATTGGCAGGTACCGGTAGCCAAGAAGGACAAAGCGAAGACGGCCTTCATCCTACCTATGGGACTCCATGAGTTCAACCGGATTCAGTTTGGCCTGTCCAATGTCCCAGGAACATTCCAGCGGTTGATAAAGCACTGTCTGGCGGATCTGAACTTGGTATTGATATACCTGGACGACATAGTAGTGTTTGGGGCCTCCTTTGAGGATCTCCTCCAGAAGCTGTGACAGGTCCTAGGACGGCTGTGAGACCATGGGCTCAAGATCAAGCCCAAGAAGTGCCAACTGTTTAGACAGCAGATAGAGTATTTGGTCACCCAGGAGGGGGTAAAGCCAGTCGCCAGTAAGGTGGAGGCCGTCCAGAAGTGGCCTCAGCCCTGTACACTATGAGAGGTGCGGGCATTCGTGGGACTGGCCGGCTAGTACAGGAGGTTTATACCCAAATTTGCTCATTTGGTGGGCCCGTTAAACGAGTTATCAAGAGGCACTGTGAGGGGCCCAAAGAATCATCTCGAGTGGGGACCCGGCAACAAGAGGCCTTTGAAGCAGTGAAGGAGACACTGACCAATGCCCTGATTCTCGCTTATGCACGGTTCGACACCCCATTCCTGCTGTACACTGACAGAAGTCTACATGGTTTGGGGGCCATGTTATCCCAAGTGCAGGATGGACGTGACAGAGTCATTGCCTATGGCAGCTGGTCTCTGAGGGAGTCAGAGCGCAACTATAGCTCCTTTAAATTGGAACTACGGGCACTGGTGTGGGCCATTACCGAAAGGTTCGCGGAGTACCTGACAGGTGCAGAGGTGACCGTGATGATGGACAACAACCCGTTAGCACATCTGGAGAATGCCAAGCTCGGTGCGCTTGAGCAGAGGTGGTTGGCTCACCTTTCTAAGTACCAATACTGCATCCAGTTCCGGTCAGGTAGGGAGAACGGCAACGCCGATGCACTCTCTCGATTCCCTGTAGGGTTGTCGACTCAGTGCCGGTGAGGAGCTCAAGAACACTGAAACTCCTGACCTTGGTCGATTACCCATGTTCCAGGACATGGCACATTGAAGTGGGGTGGCGTCCTGGATGCCCATGGTGCTGGGGAAGACGTTGGCTGATTGGGAGAGAGTCCAGAATGGCTTCCCGGACCTGTGGAAAGTGAAAGAATGGGTCGGGACCAAGATCTGGCCTAGGACAGAAGAGCGGGCCCGTCTGACTCCAGAGGGCCAAAAG
Source organism: Bufo bufo (assembly GCF_905171765.1). NCBI lineage: Eukaryota > Metazoa > Chordata > Amphibia > Anura > Bufonidae > Bufo > Bufo bufo. The sequence continues at coordinate 157,948,562 of NC_053393.1, read as the reverse complement.
TTGTTGAGGCAGTGGGATAAGCTGACTGTTACCCAGGGCATCCTGTGTCGGACCATATACTTACAGTCAGAACTGCAGTACCGGCAACAGATTGTTATCCCCATGTCATTGGGACAGCAGACCGCCCGGGAAGCCCATGAGAGGGGCGCCAATTTCGGGAGCGACAAAATGTTCATGTGGCTCCAACAGCTGGTATACTGTCCAGATCTGGCAGACATGGTGGCCGAGGTATGTCTTAAGTGTCGACCCTGTGGGCTGTGTAAGAGTACTGAACAGCAGGCTCCTGTCCAGGCCATCCGGACCTTAGCGCCCCTAGACCTTCTTATGATCAATTATGTATAGATTGGGTACTCTACCTCCGGACACTCATACTGTCTAGTCATGACAGATCATTTCACAAAGTATGTGGTGGCTGTACCCACCAGAGACCAGACAGCAAACACTTTATACAGGTGTTCGGTTGTCCACGGAGGATACATTTGGACCAGTGGGCTTGTTTTCATGGTGTACCAACTGTATGGGATAGAACGTTCACGCACCACCCTGTATCACCCCCAGGTAAACGGGGCATGCGAGCGGTTCAACCGCACCTTGCTTCAGATGCTGCGGACTCTGGAGGACAGCCAAAAGGCTCGGTGGCCCGAGTACCTACCTGAACTTATGTAGGCCTATTACAACAGGGTACACAGTACCACCGGATTCTCCCCACATATGCTCATGTTTGGGAGAGCCAGACGGTAGAATGAAGACCTTCACATGCCTAATCGGATGGAGCCACCACCGAGAAGTACCACCGCACGGGTGCAAGAGCACCGCTGCTGGCTGAGAGCGATCCACAAAGTTGAGGGGGAGCGTCTGGGATAAGTGGTACTCCCTAACCCAAGACCAGTGCAGATGGATGGGTATGCCCAGGGTGATCATGGTCAAAGCCAAACGGCCATCTGGGAAGTTGGATTGGCAGTGGGAGGCTGTCCCATACACGGTGAAGAGGAGCCATCCCAGTCTATGAGGTAGAGCCAATAGGGACTGGGGGCCCTCATGAAACTTGCACTGTAACATGTTGAGGTGGTGTAATTTTGATGAGCCCATGTGCATGGAGGAGATGCCTCCTCCTAATTAGAGTACAGATGAAATCCCCTTAGAGGCGGAGGAGGAGGAATAGTGGGTTTTCCCTGCCCCGGTACCCACCGAGGCTCCAGCAGTGGCAATTTTGCCACCCTGGGAAAGTGTTGAGCAGTCAGCAGCTCTTCTCCCATTAGATGTGCCTGACGTCCCCAGTGCTTCTGAGCCTATCACTCTGTGAAGGTCAACCAGGCCCAATGCTGGTGTGCCCCCACAGCGCTATGCCCAGGATGAGTTTGTATGGGGAGGGTTGCCGAGGACTACAACCTCTAGTGGGGTCGAATGTGAGATGGGGAAAAAACTCTCCTTGTCTGAACATTGTTTGTGTAGATTAAATTAAATGATCTGGACTGACATTCTGCTGCTTGGACACAAGATGCCGCTGTTTCATAAACACAGCTACAGACTGCATATACTGTATGTCCATATTCATGAGAGGTGGGGTTACACAAAGCCTGGAGAGGACGAGAAAGAGAGCAGCCATCTTAGAGGGAGCTGAGACTGAGGAACTATGTGAGCAGAGGATCTGACGGCATCCAGGTGTGAGAGCCTACCTCAGTGACCAGGGTGGCAGCTAAGTGAAGCTGATTGTGTCCAAGACCCTGATCCTGTCCAGAGGAATGAGGATTGCTTCCAGGAACGCTGATGAGAGCTGAGGAGCAAAGCTACATACACTGCAGCACCCCATGCTTGTTGGATAGGCATTTGTTCAGTTCCGAGTCACCAGCGGGTGCAGAGCAGACCCGGGTCGGTAAGATTGTGGACACACCTCTTTACAGTGTTGGAGACCAGCCCTGTAGTTAGTTAGGGTTTCTGTGTCAGGCCACAAGTGTTGCTATTGTTCATTGCAAGGACTCCATAACTTAAAGTGACACTTCACACTGGAGAGCTGATAAACTTCCCACAAACTCCAGCCAGGCTGGCATTTTGCTCATAAGGAATACTCAGGCACGTGCTACAGGACCAGTTATGGGAGGGGGAATACTGTAGAGCTTTGTAAGTTTGTAAGCTGTTGTGCTGCACCGCAGGCTAGCCCGCACCATTCACCCATACAGTTCTTCTTGATTTTTAGGGTAATAACAGGTATGGTGTGGCAGTTTAGTCATGCCCGCCAGTAGGTAACTTACCACGCTTTCCTCCTGCATCCATCGGAGAGCGCTGTGCTGTGCAGCACAAGGGTCTCAGCCTTCGGGCTGGGTGTATGTAAATTTATTGTGTGTTCCCAGCATTTGTGGTTGTGTTCATTACCACGTTTAAGTGAAATTCTGTTTTGGCAAAAGCTGGTGGTGGAGTTATTTTCCTTGTTCGTGACTTCGCTGTATCCTGGGGAGCCCACCCCGGTACATGGATTACACACATTGCCAGAGACGCAGCTGAAAGTTATGTGTGGGTTGCGGCTGCTGTAAGTATAAATTTACCAGAGAAGGGCCAAGCTGAATTTGAGCGCCAGGGGCTATGAGTATTTAGCTATACTCCAGTTCACACACCAATGACATACTGACTAACATAAATGCAGTGATATATAATGGAAAGACAAACTGGAAAAATATGACAAGACAGTGTTTATAATGCTGAGGGTAAATGGAGGCTTGACAGCTCTACGATTATAAGATGTCATCTCATACATACGCTCACCATTTTTTATACAGTGTGCATAAAATGCTAGATGAATGGGTGGTGGGGGATAGAGACAAATCAAAAATTTTCTTAACGGGGTAACCTCATCTAAATATTTATGGTATTTCCACCAAATAGATCATAATATGTCTGATAGGTGCTGGTCCCACTTTTAGGACCCCCCTCCTATGTTGAGAATGGAGTCCAGTCTCACACCGCCATGAAGCCTGGTTTTGGACCGATGTGAATAGAGAGAACCACTCTTGCACTGCTCTCTCCATTCAATTCTATGGGACTTCCAAATATAGCCACATAAGCACACTTGACTATTTTTGGATGTTATAGAAGAGAATGGAGATACCAGTGCGAGCATGGTCATCTCTCTTTTCAGATCAGACTGGAGTGGGTCCGCACCTGTGGGCAGACCCACATCTGTTGAACATTTATGTCTTATCTTATGGAAATGCCTTAAATGTCCAGATGGGAATACCTCTATAACAGTGTGTACATAAAGTGCTGGATGAATGAAGAAGAGGGAGCTCAGAATCTGTCCAGCTACATCCCAGGTCACAGCCCTCACTACAAAATTCATCAGCCCTTATGTAAAATGTCCCCATGACTGATGATCTTGTGACCAGCAGCAGAATGACAGATCATGATGACTAGTGATGAGCAAACTTCGAGTTCAGCGTTCAGGTTTTCTGGTAATTCCGTTATGGATTCTGTTACCACGGGCCATAACGGAATTCTATGACGGAACCATTCCGTCATATAATTCAGTTATGGCCCGTGGTAACAGGATCCATAACAAAATTGCCAGAAAATCCGAACGCCAAACTTGAACTTCAAAACATGAAGTTCGCTCATCACTAATCATGATGTCTTCTTACCACAGTCATATCATCTTTTCTACAGTCGTGGCCAAAAGTTTTGAGAATTACATAAATATTGGAAATTGGAAAAGTTGCTGCTTAAGTTTTTATAATAGCAATTTGCATATACTCCAGAATGTTATGAAGAGTGATCAGATGAATTGCATAGTCCTTCTTTGCCATGAAAATTAACTTAATCCCCAAAAAAACTTTCCACTGCATTTCATTGCTGTCATTAAAGGACCTGCTGAGATCATTTCAGTAATCGTCTTGTTAACTCAGGTGAGAATGTTGACAAGCACAAGGCTGGAGATCATTATGTCAGGCTGATTGGGTTAAAATGGCAGACTTGACATGTTAAAAGTCGAGTGATGCTTGAAATCATTGTTCTTCCATTGTTAACCATAGTGACCTGCAAAGAAACGTGTGCAGCCATCATTGCGTTGCATAAAAATGGCTTCACAGGCAAGGATATTGTGGCTACTAAGATTGCACCTCAATCAACAATTTATAGGATCATCAAGAACTTCAAGGAAAGAGGTTAAATTCTTGTTAAGAAGGCTTCAGGGCGTCCAAGAAAGTCCAGCAAGCGCCAGGATCGTCTCCTAAAGAGGATTCAGCTGTGGGACCGGAGTGCCACCAGTGCAGAGCTTGCTCAGGAATGGCAGCAGGCAGGTGTGAGCGCATCTGCACGCACAGTGAGGCGAAGACTTTTGGAAGATGGCCTGGTGTCAAGAAGGGCAGCAAAGAAGCCACTTCTCTCCAAAAAAAACACCAGGGACAGATTGATCTTCTGCAGGAAGTATGGTGAATGGACTGCTGAGGACTGGGGCAAAGTCATATTCTCCGATGAAGCCTCTTTCCGATTGTTTGGGGCATCTGGAAAAAGGCTTGTCCAGAGAAGAAAAAGGTGAGCGCTACCATCAGTCCTGTGTCATGCCAACAGTAAAGCATCCTGAGACCATTCATGTGTGGGGTTGCTTCTCATCCAAGGGAGTGGGCTCACTCACAATTTTGCCCAAAAACACAGCCATGAATAAAGAATGGTACCAAAACACCCTCCAACAGCAACTTCTTCCAACAATCCAAGAACAGTTTGGTGAAGAACAATGCATTTTCCAGCACGATGGAGCACCGTGCCATAAGGCAAAAGTGATAACTAGTGGCTCGGGGACCAAAACGTTGACATTTTGGGTCCATGGCCTGGAAACTCCCCAGATCTTAATCCCATTGAGAACTTGTGGTCAATCCTCAAGAGGCGGGTGGACAAACAAAAACCCACTAATTCTGACAAACTCCAAGAAGTGATTATGAAAGAATGGGTTGCTATCAGTCAGGAATTGGCCCAGAAGTTGATTGAGAGCATGCCCAGTCGAATTGCAGAGGTCCTGAAAAAGAAGGGCCAACACTGCAAATACTGACTCTTTGCATAAATGTCATGTAATTGTCGATAAAAGCCTTTGAAACGTATGAAGTGCGTGTAATTATATTTCACTACATCACAGAAATAACTGAAACAAAGATCTAAAAGCAGTTTAGCAGCAAACTTTGTGAAAACTAATATTTGTGTCATTCTCAAAACTTTTGGCCACGACTATATATCAGATGTAGGTCTTGCTTCAAAGTAGTTTGCCATGTACAGTATGTAGTGCAGGTGTATGTGATTGTGTCTGTGATTATGTGCTGCGACTATGTGTGTGTAATGATGTGAGAATATACCTGTGTGATTATATTTTAAGAGTGTGTGTCAGTAATTGTGTGACCATAAAAAAGGATATATGATTGTTGGTCTTCATTGATGTTGCCTTCCAGATCTTCTCTCCTTGTGGATCTTGCATTTCTTGTCCTCCATCATCTTGGCAGCAATACATCTTGGTTATAAATAGAAAGATAAAATGAATCACAATATTCATTATAGGCGCCAAGAATAGCACATAGGAAGTGTTACATGTAATAGTATATCTGAGATACTAACTGGTAGGTAAAATGTGACCACAGCCAGTGACAACTGATACAATGTACAGAGAACCAACATTGATGTAGAATGCCATGTGATCCAGTGTCATGAGAGAAGATCATGGACATTGTATGTTCTGAATGATATAGTGATGACATGTGCCTTATTTATTTTATTATAAGGCCTCATGCACACGACCGTTGTGTGCATCCGCGTCCGTTCCGTCATTTTTCACAGTTTAGCGGAGGTCCCATTCATTTCTAGGGAGCTGTGAAAAAAAACTGATAGTCCTCCGTTTTTTCTCCGCGTCCTTGATCCGTGATTCCAGTCCGTCAAAAAAATATAACTTGTCCTATTCTTGTCAGTGGAAAACGGAGGACGGACCCATTCAAGTCAATGGGTCCGTCAAAAAAAAACGGATGCACAACTGGTATGTCATCCGTGTCCGCGTCCGTTTTTTTATACAAGACCTTGGTGCAATAAAATTACACTTTTCATTAACCTTCCTTTTTTTTCCCATCAGACAAAAAAAAAGGTAGACACAAGGAAACACAACTGAAGCAAAATCGGACACGGACCACTGAAGCCAAATCACTGACAGTGAAAAAACACTGTCGTGTGCATGAGGCCTAATACTGTATGGGCCCTTTTTCTGCTTCTTAGTTTGCAATATAGCAATATAGGGTCTAATTTTACTTTTACCTATGCATTTTTTTTGTTTTGTACATTGATTTGGAATCTAATTTCGATCTATATCGAGTTGCTATAACTTATGTATTTATACTTTATGTGTATTGTAGGCCTTGACCAAGGTCTGCAATGGACAGAAATACTAGTGTCAGCCCTACTACTGTCATAAGTAATCGCAAATTTTAATTGCGAATATCGCCACTTCGAGAATTTGCAAATATTTAGACTATAATGCTAATTGAGAATTTTCACGAATTTATTGCGAATATCAACATCCCTAGTAACCAATAGGAAAGTTTCCTACCGCTTAGTGTTGATCGCGAATATTCTAATTGTGAAATTTTATCGCGAATATATTACATTGCCGATTTTCGCAATCAAGTAAATATTGAATGGAGATCACGAATTCTCGAATTTGCGAATTTATGGCGAATATTCGGCCAAAAATTTGCATAATATCGCGAATTTGAATATTGCCTATGCCGATTATCACTAGTCATAACTAGAGCACTTTCATAAAACACAGATGCCTTGAATTTAATTTATTGTGTGTGCCTCAGTTTCAATTTTGATATGTGCCTTCAATGATCCTCATATAGACTCTTTATTATTGTCACCATATTTATGTTATATGCAGTTTATATATTCTGGTATGGTGTTTTACTTAAATCTTGCCTTTCATTCCAGTCTTTTACTTACCAGAGATGTTTATGTCTCTGCGGTGCTGGGTTCTTCCATTGTGTCTGCCAGGCACATGAAGTTTTCACCAAACTTTCACCACGCATGGATGGAGAAAGATGGTCTCACAGAGGGTGCATGATGGAGGGATGGTCCATTGGCCATGGATGGGGGGATGCTCCATGGGCCATGGATGGTGAACTCCTCGTTGTGTCTCCTGAATGAAGGAACAGCACAGCCATGATGGATCTGTTGCTCTCTTGTCTGTGCCCAATACAGAGTGTATTGTGCCATGATCTGTATTTAAACCGTAGATGCATTATAATACTATCATATGACACTCTTCATTAACCCTTTAAGGACCCATGACGTAGCTGTACATCATGGGTCCGATCCCTAAACATGGAGTCCGCTCGCACGTGCAGAAGACACCTTAGCCGCAGGGTTTCTGCTATTTTAAATAGCAGAGACCCGCGGCACATGTATGCCATGTAGCCATAAGGCTAATCGCATACATCTTACCCTTCAGATGCCGTGGTCAAATGTGACCACGGCATCTGCGCAGACCGTAACCGGAATTCGCGCGCTTCCGGTCCAGTAACAGCTTTCCCTGGCTGAGATCGGCGAACCTATTACCTTGCGCTAATTGACCGAAGCCTCAAGCAGGCTTCAGAGTCAATTAGATGTATATATCAATACAGGCCACTAGGTGGCAGCCTTGTATTGACATAGTGCAATTGAAGTCTTCAATGATGGCTATTTAGCCATCGCTGAAAGCCTTGATTGCCAGTTATTGGCACCCAAGGTGACTTAAAAAAGTAAAAAAAAAAAAGTTAAAGTTTTTACAACTATAAAACAAAAATAAAAAAACCTAAAAGTTCAAATCACCCCCCTTCCTTAAAATAAAAATACTTAACTAATAAAAAAATAAACATCATGGGCATCGGCGCGTGCGAAAATGCCCATATTATTAAAATATATCAATATTAATGGCATACGGCAAATGGTGTATCGGGAAAAAACTGCCAATTTGCCATTTTTTGTCACTTCAACTACCCAATAATTTTTTTATAAAAAGTGATCAAAAAGTCGCACACACTTAAAATTGGTATCACTGAAAAGAACAGATTGTCCCGCAAAAAATTAGCCCTCACACAGCCCCGTACACATAGCTACAAAAAAAGTTATAGGGGTCAGAATATGGTTATGAAACGCAAGAAAAATTATACAAGTGTGGTATCGTTGGAACCGTACTGACCTGGAGAATGAAGATAACAGGTCAATATTACCCCATAGTGTACAGTGTAAAAAATAAAATAAAAACCTTTATCAGAATTGCGTTCTATTCCAATTCTACCCAATTTGAATTTTTTTTTCCCACTCCCTACTACATGGTATGCAACCGTAAATGATGCATTATTAAGTAAAACTTGTCCCGCAAAAAATAAGCCCTCATAAGGATATGTGAATGGAAAAAAAAAATTAGGACTATGGGAAGGCAGGGAGTCAAAAACGAAAATGCAAAAATGGAAAATCCCAGGGTCCTTAAGGGGTTAAAGACTGGAGTGTTTTGCTTTATTTTTCCTAACCAGATCACAGGAGTCCTGGTCCACCCAAGCTTTGAATCCAACCCGGAAAAGCAACAGGTTGCATTTACAGAAGAATCAAAGTCGTTCCGTCTTCAAATACCAATTCTGTCCTAGGGCCCAGGGGTACATTTCGTGACAAAAACGGTCTTCTTCTTCCTCAAACTGGTTGGCTAAGGACCTGGCAGCAAAAAAAAAGACATAAAAATATGATGGAAGATGTCAGAACAGTGTAGATTGAATTAGGCCCCATTCACACGTCCACAATTTCTGAATTGCAGACCCATTCATTTCTATGGGGCCGCACAATGTGCTGCCCGTATACTGAATTGCGGACCCACACTTCCAGTTCCGCAATTCCGTTCCCGAAAAAAATAGAACATGTCCTATTCTATTAGTGCCGGCAATGTGCGGTCTGCAAAATGCGGAATACACATTGCCGGTGTCCGTGTTTTGTGGATCCGCAAAACACGCTATGGACGTGTGAATGGAGCCTTACTTGAATAAAAAGCAGACCTGGAGAAAAGGGCAGAGCTTGTAAACACTGGTATCTGTATATGTTATACTAGGTTTTTTACATGTCTCTTGTAAATTCTTGTTATACTACAGTCAGTGCATATTTTAGTATTCATTTTTATGTTTATTCATATACAGTATATACATATCAGTTATAATAAAAGAAACTCACAGAGCTGAAAAGTAGTCCTGCCTATATTTCTCAGGTCGTAGTCTGGCTCTCCTAAGGTAGACGAAGACCATCGTCAGAAGATCCTAATGGGACGAGTTAGAGACTGGTAGTAGACTTACTTTCTAAATAACTTTTATTTGATTACATGTACAATCGATATATTCCTCTGACCACTAATTAGTGAAGACTGCAGTTACACTATAAGTACTCCTGGCTCCTGACCTATCACATCAGCATAAGACACTTTATTTTGATATGGTGAACATTCTGTAATCTGAAAGATTTTCTATTGATTTCTTCAATATTATGTTACCTTGTCCGAAATCCTCATGCAGCTATCCCTGGTGAGAAACAGCCTAATGTGTTGATCCTCTAGAAAGTAAAAATCAGTATCAATATGTCAATGTTATCAAATTAATCAATGGATTTCAATATATAGCAGTGATAGATAGTGCTAAGAAGACATTAAACTTTTGGGACTCAACATATTCAAAAAATAGGCAGCAGCTGTGCAGGAGGACTGAGAAGAGTGTTAATAAATGGTCCAACCTGGTTTATAATTTGTGATTTGTGATTTTGTATATAATAGAAGAGGACTTCTCCATGTGATTATGTATATAGTGGAGGACGATGGCTTCATGTGATTATGTATGTAATTGAAGAGGATTGGAATGAATAATGCAAGTTACCCGTACCTACTAAATGGTAAAACACTGCGTAACACTGACATGGAAATTTGGTGAACAGCAAACTAAGCTGTAGAAACCAGTGTCATGCAGCTGCTGCCAAGGCCAATAAGATAATGGGTTGCATCAAAAGGGGCATAGATGCACACGATCAGAACATAGTCCTGCCACTTTACAAATCACGAGTCAGACCACACATGGAGTACTGTGTACAGTTCTGGGCTCCTGTGAAGGCAGACATAGCAGACCTCGAGAGGGTTCAGAGAAGGGCAACTAAAGTAATAACTGGAATGGGTGGACTACAGTACCCAGAAAGATGATCAAAATTAGGGTTATTCAGTTTAGAAAAAGAAAACTACTGAGGGGAGATCTAATAACTATGTATACAGGGGAGGGCTGGCAGCCTTAGTCCTGGGGGGCAAATCCAGTCAAGTGGCCCATTTTAGCCCCGCCCATTATTAAAAGCCCCTCCTACATATAATAGGCCACTCCCAACACACACTGTACAGCTGACATTCTATAGTTGAGGCCTGTCTCTACATATCATACGGAGAGGGGAGGGTCTGTCCTGGCTGCACTGCCTGCTTATATAACAAGCTACAGCCAGGAAGCTCCTCCGCTCTCCTCTCTCCTCCCTCCCCTGATCCTGCTCAAGGCTTGTGGTTCCCCCCACCATCTGCCACCCGCCCGTGGCCTGCTGCCCCCTTTCGTCGTCCTCACTCAGCTCTGAATCCTCCTTCTGCAAATGGCAGGAGGAGGAGCCGGAGCATCTCCTCTCCTACATAGCGCCCCATACCTCTTACATCCAGTGATGTCACCTTTGATGTAGACGTTCTCTTTCCTCATCTTCTCCATTCAGACCAGACCGCCATGATGATTTTTCTGCCATCTCCCGTCTCTGCAGAGATTGAGAAACAGACATTAGTTTCCTGCCACCCCCAATACTATACTGCAGAAACAGTCCCCCTGGGAATACTACTACCACACAGATAGTGCCCCCTTAAACAATTATTGGCATACAGTGCTCTAAAAAATAACTGCGCCCAGACACTAATAGTATAAAGATAATGTCCCCCAAAAATAATTGTTCTAAGCTGATACTATGCCAGGGTGCCCCCAAAGTAACAGTGCTCCCCAAAATCCCACCAATAGAAATAATTCTCTGCCAGAGCTCACTTAGTAGTAATAATGCCCCTATAGTGCCCTAGTAATCATGTTCCTCATAGCCCCCCAGTAGTAGTAAAGCTCCCCATAATACCCCCTAGTAATACTAATTTTTCCTATAATATGACAGTACATGAAATACCCCCGCTTAGTGCCCGCAGTTGAGGCTAATGTCCCCATAATGTATGCCAGTATAAAATACCCCTATATAGTGCCCCAGTAAATGCCCTCATACTGCTCCTCTCCCCCTTCCCCATAGTGTCCCCATAATATGCCAGTAAAAAAATGCCCCTTATTGCCCCCAGCAGATGCCCCTATAGTGCTCCTCTCCCCCACAATGTGCCAGTAAAAAAATGCCCCTTCTTAGTGCCACCATATGCCCCAATAGTGCTCCACTCCCCCATAGTGCCCCCAAATAATGCTCCATAGTGCCGCTCTCCCCTATAGTGCCTCCCATAATGTGCCAGTAAAAAATGCCCCCTTAGTGCTACCAAATGCCATAGTGCCCCCCATAATGTTCCAATACAAAAGGCCCCTTTAGAGCCCCCACTTCCCCATAGTGCCCCCAAATAATGCCCCTATAGTAACACCAGATGCCCCATAGTGCTGCTCTCCCCTATAGTGCCCCCTAGAATGTGACAATAATTTAAAAAAAGCCCCTTTAGAGCCCCCAGATACCCCCATAGTGCTCCTCTCCCCCATGGTGCCCCCCCATAATGTGCCAGTAAGAAATGCCCTCATAGTGCCAGCTCCCCTCATAGTGCCAGCTCCCCCCCATAGTGCCAGCTCCCCCCCATAGTGCCAGCCCCCCCATAGTGCCAGCTCCCCCTATAGTGCCAGCTCCCCCCCCATAATGCCAGCCCCCCCATAGTGCCAGCTCCCCCTATAGTGCCAGCTCCCCCATAGTGCCAGCCCCCCCTATAGTGCCAGCCCCCCCTATAGTGCCAGCCCCCCCTATAGTGCCAGATCCCCCCTATAGTGCCAGATCCCCCCTATAGATTAGTGCCAGATCCCCCCCATAGTGCCAGCCCCCCGCAAAGAAGGAAAAAAAAACACACGAATACTTACCTCCATCAGCAGCGATGCAAGCCTCTTCCGGCTTGTGTCCCTGCTGTGTGCTGCCCGGCTCAGGCGGCGCGATGATGACGTCACCGCGCCGCCTGAGCCGGCCTCTGATAGGCTGCAGGCATTAGTGCCTGCGGCCTATCAGAAGAACAGGGGAGGGACACGCCTCTCCCTCCCCTGCCCCACAGCACACAGCACGGCCGCAATTACATCCAGGGCTGCGCTGCCTGTGGTGATCGGTGGTGCGGCCCTGAAGAATAAAAAAAATTAAAATAATAAAAAAAATTTTTTTAAAGAAGTGCGGCCCAGCGGCCATTTATTTAGGGCGGCCTGGGGGGCAATTGCCTCCCTGCCCCCCGGCCCAGCCCGCCCCTGTATGTATAGATACATCAGGGGTCACTACAGAGATCTCTACCATCATTTATTTATCCCTAGGACTGTGACAGTAATGAGGGGACATCCTCTGTGTCTCAAGGAAAGAAGGTTTCTACACAAACATACTGTAGAATAGAATTTGTTACGGCAGTGAGACTATGGAGGAGGTGGTGATGGTGAATTCACTAAAAGAGTTCAAGAGAGGCCTGGATGTATTTCTGGATGTAGTAATATTATAGGCTATAGCTACTAGAGATGGGTCGTTGATCCAGGGAGTTATTCAGATTGCCTGATTGGTGTCGGAAAGGAATTTTTTTCCCCTAAAATGAGGAAAATTGTCTTCTACCTCACAGGGTATTTTTTCCTTCGGTAAGCACACAAACTTGTTCCAGCTCACCTCTTTGGTCGATTCATGTGAACCCGGTTCCAAAAGCCTGGGGGTGTGAACCCAGATTGCCTGATTGGTGTCGGAAAGGAATTTTTTTCCCCTAAAATAAGGAAAATTGTCTTCTACCTCACAGGGTATTTTTTCCTTCGGTAAGCACACAAACTTGTTCCAGCTCACCTCTTTGGTCGATTCATGTGAACCCGGTTCCAAAAGCCTGGGGGTGTGAACCCGCTGCAATTAGCATTCAGGATAACAGGCTGAACCCGACGGAAAGCTGTCTTTTTTTAGCCTTACAAACTACACTGCCTGTCCAAAAAAAAAGTCGCCACCAAAAAAAGAAAGGTCACACACTCTAATATTTAGTTGGACCACCTTTAGCTTTGATTACGGCACGCATTCGCTGTGGCATTGTTTCAATAAGCTTCTGCAATGTCACAAGATTTATTTCCATCCAGTGTTGCATACATTTTTTACCAAGATCTTGCATTGATGATGGTAGAGTCTGACTGCTGCGCAAAGCCTTCTCCAGCACATCCCAAAGATTCTCAATGGGGTTAAGGTCTGGACTCTGTGGTGGCCAATCCATGTGTGAAAATTATGTATCATGCTCCCTAAACCACTCTTTCACAATTTGAGCCCGATGAATCCTGGCATTGTCATCTTGGAATATGCCCGTTCCATCAGGGAAGAAAAAAATTCATTGATGGAATAGCCTGGTCATTCAGTATGTTCAGGTAGTTAGCTGACCTCATTCTTGGAGCACATACTGTTGCTGAACCTAGACCTGACCAACTGCAGCAACCCCAGATCATAGCACTGCCCCCACAGGCTTGTACAGTAGGCACTAGGCATGATGGGTGCATCACTTCATCTGCCTCTCTTCTTACCCTGAAGCGCCCATCACTCTGGAACAGGGTAAATCTGGACTCCTCAGACCACATGACCTTCTTCCATTGCTCCAGAGTCCAATCTTTGTGCTCCCTAACAAATTGAAACCTTTTTTTCTGGTTTGCCTCACTGATTAGTGGTTTTCTTACGGCTACACAGCTGTTCAGTCCCAATCCCTTGAGTTCCCTTCGCATTGTGCGTGTGGAAATGCTCTTACTTTCACTATCAAACATAGCCCTGAGTTCTACTGTTGTTTGATTTGATTTTGCCAAACGTTTAAGTTATCGCCGATCACGATCATTCAGGATTTTTTCCCCGCCACATTTCTTCCTCGAATACGATGGGTCCCCACTATCCTTCCAGTTTTTAATAATGCGTTGGACAGTTCTTAACCCAATTTAGTAGTTTCTGCAATCTCCTTAGATGTTTTCTCTGCTTGATGCATGCCAATGATTTGACCCTTCTCAAACAGACTAACATCTTTTCCACGACCACGAGATGTGTCTTTACACATGGTTGTTTAAGAAATGAGAAGCAACTCATTGCACCAGTTAGGGTTAAATAACTGAAAGATAATCGCCCATGCAGTAATTATGCAATAGTAGGCTCATAACTATTTGCTTAGTTATATCCAGGTGGTGACTTTTTTTTTGGAAAGGCAGTATATGTTACAATGTAACTATGGTCATATGCAGCTCTTATTCGGAATCAATGCTGTAGCTCATGATGTAGTGCTGTGATTTTGCTTTAATACTTTAAAGATTTAAAACAAACCCTGGTTGATATCTGTAGCTGATACACAGCTTGAGATCCAGCCATCAGTAGCAAGGACATACTGTATGAGATGCATCCTTGGCTACTGAAGTGCCACCTTGCAGGGACACATGAGATATCTCCTTGGCTGGAAAACAGCTAAAGGGTAACTGTCATGTTTAAATAAAAAAATCTATTTTTAGCATATGTTACTGCTGCAGCAGCATTATGCATAAAGCAATCTTTAGTTTTTTCACATACCACTGTTTTCCTTGAGTTTTTCCCTTAGTTACGGCTGTTTAAACATTTACAATATGAGGACCTTCTCAAGATGGCTCCTCTGCCAGTTCTCTGAGGCCAAAACTGCTTTCCCTCACTTCCCATACACACTTGCTTTAGGCACACAGCTCCCTACCAGCCAATCAGATTGGATTACTAAGAGACACGCCTCCTCACTCTAAAACCTAATGCAGATGTTATTATAAGGTAATTACAGATCTTTTGACAAGACTAACCCAGGTATACATGCCTAGGTCTAATAAACTAGCAAATAAAAAATAATATGACAGTTACCCTTTAAGGCATATGACTTGTCAAAATAACTGAAATAAAGTGGCCTAAATGGGAGGAAATGCTCAAAAACCCCAAACACTGTGGCGTGTTTATAACTGGGGGAGCAATTCCTCTGCATGTGATCTGTTGCTAACGGCAATCCCCAGCAAAAATGCATACAATGGAGAATGTCGGCAGCGGACCACACGCACCACAAAAGCATCCTACACAAGATGGGATAATGTGTGGATGCAAAATTAAAAATACATAAATCACTGCGAAAGGTGCGCCACAATGATATGCAACTGACAACACTGGCTAATCCCTCAAACTGATGTTAAGAACTGAGACTTTGGCCAATGTATTCCTGTCAGGAACACATCGGAGCCCTTTTGCACCACCGTCAAGGTATCTCAATGTGGCATGGGTTCTACCACTAGACTGACAGGAATACATTGGGTAAAGTCTCAGTTCTTAACATGAGCTTGAGGATTAGCCAGTGTTGTCAGTTGCATATCATTGTGGTGCACCCTTTCGCATATGACTTGTCCCCTGCTCTGATGTACTTATGTAATAAAAAAGGTTAATCAAGGATCAATCAGCAATCACTTTGGAGATAGCCTGCACGCTTTCTTAAAGGGGTTGTCTCACTTCAGCAAATAACATTTATTATGTAGAGAAAATTAATACAAGCCACTTACTACTGTATTGCGATTGTCCATTTTGCTTCCTTTGCTGGCTGGATTCATTTTTCCATCACATTATACGCCGCTCGTTTCCATGGTTACAGACCACCCTGTAATCCAGCAGCGGTGGCCGTGCTTGCACTCTATAATAAAAAGCACTAGCCTATGTGCGCTTTCACAGTCCCAGCCACCAGAGAGGCTGACACTTTTTCCTATAGTCTGCAAGCACAACCATTGTTGCTGGATTGCAGGGTGGTCATAACCATGGAAACGAGCAGTGTATAATGTGATGGAAAATCGAATCCAGACAGCAAAAGAAGCAATATGGACAATCACAATACATTAGTAAGTGGCTAGTATTAACTTACTCTACCTATTAAGTGCCACTTTCTTAAGTGAGACAACCCCTTTAACTCTGGTATGCCCTGGGCCAGCGTGCGAGGAGCCAAAATGAATTGGCTGCTGATAGTGATTTTTAGTGCTAGATAAGTGGGGGTTTAGAAAGTACACGCTGTGTGTGTGACCTGAATTGAGAACTAAAAATAAGAAACTTTAGACTTATCCTTTATTTTGGGTAATACCGTGTTTCAAATGTGGCTTAGAAAAGAAAGAAGTAGCACTCCAAAAGACTCTAGACAGCAACTGTGCATTTATTCACCCAGCGACTAAGCAACTTTTCAGTTCCTCACTGGAACCATTTCCAAGCTTGAACATGGTTCCACTGAGAAACTGGAAGGTCGCCATTCGCCCTAGCCTAGGTGAATAAATCCACAGTTGTTGTTTGGAGTTCTTTGGAGTGCTGCTTCTTCCTTTTCTAAGTTATTATTTGAAGATTTGGAGTCTGACCTTTTGAGGCTTGCACTATGTTACATTTTATCCTTTAGCGATCCTGCCCCAGTTTGTTCATTTTGGATGTTTGTAGTGTGTTTGCTCCAGTGTGTCATAAGGAAGAGTTAACACCCTCTCTGACTTCTATGTAATGGAATCTATGTAGACATGAAGCTGTGACAGTGTCTGGTATGCTGTCTACACTCTGTCTCACAATTATCTGTAATGGGATTAGTACCAAGATTAAGTTAAGGTGACTTCAGCACAACAAGTAGGATTGCTGGCTGGGATTGACATACTATTTAGCATTAGATCATACTAGACTTCAGAACAACCTCTGTTGGTTTGCTTCTGTCTCGTGGGTATAGCATCATTTACAGGCCACAATGAGGAACTGCAGACATATTTTGTTGGGATTGCCACATTTTGCAAATAGTCTTGATTAAAATATCCTGCTTTGTGCACACAGCTTATATGTAGATCTATGTTCCTCTATTATAACACGCTACAATAAAAGCCAGTATTGGAGTCATGCATAAAGCTGGCTATAAACTTTGTTGAGCGAACACTTGCTAGGCTGGCAGCTATTTCTTAAGAAACCTCCTCCTCATATTCATGGACACTCAGCTCAGCAGAACGTGCATGTGTTCTCTATAGGGAGAGGGAATTAAGCGACTTTCAGACTCCTCTGGTGGCGACTTATCTCTTGCAAGAAACAAGAATCGGACATGTTGAAATCCAACATGCTTCCATCTTCAGATATCTGCTGTTTCGAGACAGGAGTTCCCCAACCACATTAGAGGGTTGAATTATACGTCAGTCTTAACACCAGGAAAAGTAAATTGTGGATATAAGATACAGCACAAAGGGCAGATTCTCTGCAGTGGATTTTCTGCTGCAGATTTTACTGCAATTCCACTGTGGATTTGCCATGGATTTCACCTTCACATGGGTTTCACCTCTGCCACTTTGAAAGTGTTAAAATCCAGTGTGAAAATCCACAATAGTATGAGCATGCTGTGGATTTGAAAATCCATAGAATGCTTGTTTTTCTGTGCAGAAAATGTCCACAACATGTAGACATTTGTAATCTGTCTGAATTTACCCTAAGGATCCGCAATATATGGGCACCGGCCATGTGCGCACCGTATCACGGATGCCAACCCATTCACTTGAGGATACAGAGCGAAGGCACGGAGCCAAAGGTCACGGAAGCACTACAAAGCGCTTAGGTGTCATTTTGGTCCGTGCTTCTGCACGGAAAAAATTAGAACATGTCCTATTTTCAAATTGAATGGGTCTACATCTGTCATCACAGGTCACACAATTTGCAGTCCCCAATAAATGGTATGGACGGCACACGTGTACATGAGCTCTAAGTGGAATTCACTGATGTTTTTGAATAGGAATTATATCCACATTTGTTGTGATTAGTGTTGAGTGAATTGAAGTGAAACAAATTGACTTTGATCCAAATTTCCGGAAAAATTTGATTAGCCATGAATCCGAATTTCTTCCCGCTTTGTGGTAACAAATCTTTTTTTCCTGAAATGGTGGCTACATGTGTTACAAAGTGAAAGTAAGAAGCCCGGGAACGCGATAAGACCCATATTGCTGTGCATCTAGACCATGGGTGTCAAACATGCGGCCCGCAATGAATATCTTTGCGGCCCGGCAGTCTAGTATCTCTGAACATGAGCGCGCTGCTATCGGCGCGCTCATGTTCTCTCAGCAGCACAGGGAGAAGGAAGCTGTCCTCCCTCCCCCCTGTGCTGCTGCCACTGCCACCAATGAGAGGAGAGGGGGGGGGGGGGGGGGGCGGGCGCACTGCGCCACCAATGAGGAGAGAGGGGCGGAGGAGGGGCGGGCGCACTGAGCCACCAATGATAGGACTATTCCCATTTCCCACACAGAGCGGCGCCCAGCGATGTCTCAGCACTCACCATTAGTCCTGGGCGCCGCTCCGTTCGCCTGCAGTGCCCCATTACTGTCTCCTCTCCTGCTCCACATGCTGCTGATTACTATCGGAGCGATGGGAGGAGACATCAGCTTCACTAGTGGGCGTTCCTTCTTCCTGGCTGTAGCGCTGTCCAATCGCAGCGCAGGGAGAAGGAACGCCCACTAGTGAAGCTGATGTCTCCTCCCATCGCTCCGATAGTAACCAGCAGCATGTGGAGCAGGAGAGGAGACAGTAATGGAGCACTGCGGGCGAACGGAGCGGCGCCCAGGACTAATGGTGAGTGCTGAGACATCGCTGGGCGCCGCTCTGTGTGGCCTGATAGTGAAAGTCAGTCTTTAACACAATACAGGAGGCGGGTGCCGGCAGCAGAATCGCATTGCCGGCACCCTGCCGCTGACAGGGAGCTGCGATCAGAGGCAGTTAACCCCTTAGGTGCCGCACCTGAGGGGTTAACTGCTGATCTGCCAGTACCAGCCTCCTGTATAAAGGGGTAATTTATCATTGGTGGTGCAGTGTGCCCCCCCCCTCAACCCCCCATCCCATTAAAATCATTGGTGGCACAGTGCGCCAGCCCCTCTCAACCCCCCCAGTATTAAAATCATTGGTGGCAGTGGCCACAGGGACCTCTCCCCTCCCCCTCATTGGTGGTGCAGTGGCAGCTTCTGATCGGAGCCCCAGCTGTGTAAGCCTGGGGCTCCGATCAGTTACCATGGCAGCCAGGACGTTACAGAAGCCCTGGTTGCCATGGTAACATCCCTGATGCTGTGTGCACAAGGCACAGAGCAGCAGGGACAGTGTGAAGTCCTATTCACCCTGATAGAGCTGAATAGGACAAGGGATGAAAGATCCCAGGTTCTCGCCCCTAAGGCTACTTTCACACTTGCGTTCAGAGCGGATCCGTCTGAGACGGATCCGCTCATATAATGCAGACGGTGGATCCATTCAGAACGGATCCGTCTGCATTATATTGTAAAAAAAAAAAAAAAAATTTTTTGATGCGGCCCACATAAACTTAAATTTAGTTTTTTTTGGCCCATGTTAGCCTTTGAGTTTGACATGCTTGATCTAGACAATCAGCCTCATCTTGTGCGTTCACTGCCATTTCACTGTGAACTGAGCATAGGGAGAAATGTGGCAAGTGCTAGGGACAGTGTTTTAGAAAGCTTTGAATTGTAGAATATTTGATAAGGACAGTGCAGGGACAGAGTAGGAAACTCGTAGGGAGAGTTTTTAGACACTGTAGGGAGAGCATAGGGAGACCGCAGGGACAGTGCAGTCTCAGTGTAATAGCCCTGTGCATCTTGTTCACCTGCTCCACCATTTATTCTTAATCTGTTCTGTTATACATAGACTTACTGTGTATCAGACTCAGCTTCAACAGGTGGTCTAATATATAGGTGCGCTTATTTAGTTCACCTGCTGCGCCATTCATACTTAGTTACATTACTGATTCTATTCTCTTCTTACTATACACTATGGCCAACAGACAGTTGCCTGAGCCTTCAAAAGGAATGGGCAGTGGCAGAAATGTTACTGTAGCTGGCACAAGTAGCAGCAGAATAAGGGGTGGTGGTAGCAGCAGTCGCAGCAACAGGCCAGAGCTGCCACTGTAATCCAGCAGTCATGTTTTGACCAGCAATCCAGTTGTACTGGAACAGTTGACTTGCTCTTCCACATCATCTTAGGTGAAAACAGATACACACAGCCAGGAATCGGTGGGTTCCTCTGACACCACACTTAGTTGTCATGGCCCAGGAACAACCTCTGTGCCATTACCTGTCCTGCAACTGCCTCTTTCTCTTGCTGATCCTTTTGATTGGCTCTGCTCCTGCAGTCTCTGCTCCACTTTTTAGCAAGGACAAGCTTAGTGAGGACAGTCAGCATCTACAGGCCAGCATAGACTTGAAGGAGAGGTTCGCTGTGTCTTCCCTTAGGCGGGCAACTATTGATGACAGCCGTGTGGCAAGCAGTCAGTGACGTGGCCATGAGACTGGTGAGGGTGACATAAGTGACAAACAGACAGTAGTGGATGATGATGTAACCAATCACACGTGGGAGCTGGATGAAGAGGGAGCATCATCATCATCATCATCAAGGGGTGAGGGTGGCAGCAGGCCTGTGAGACAGCAGCAGGGTGGCAGCGTGCTGATGAGCGAGCAGAGTGGAAGCAGTGGGAGATCTGGAGCCAAATGTGCCTGGGGTAGACCGTCTGCTACTCAGTAGCCTACCTTTTCAGGAAACAACATGGCTTCATACAGGAAGCAGCAGGCAGTCAGCACGGAGTGTTGGGGGTAAAATACTCAGTAGTGTGGGACTTTTTTATCAAGTCACTAGAGGACGTTAGTGTGGCGATATGCAAAGTATATAGGCAGAGGGTGAAGCGCGGTCAGGGTGCCAATATTGGCACCATGGCCCTGCGTCAACACATGCTAAGTCACCATAAAGTGGCCTTGGAAAACCATGGCACTAACGTAGCGGTACAGCCTGTTGCATCAACCTCTTCACCTCCCAGTGTCCCTCACGCCTTCTCCAGCAGTCAGGGCTCCTCAACCTCAGCAGAAAGAAGCTCTCATTCCTTCCCTTTGTCTGTTGCTCCTGATGCTCCTCCTCCTCCTCGTGATGTGTTTCGCCAGCAATCAATCATCGAGGCGATTGCAAAGAGACAACAGTATGCGTGTACTCATCCAATGGCACAGAAGCTGAACGTGCACCTGGTCAAGTTGCTGGTACTACAGTACTTCCCTTTCAATATCGTGGCCTCTGAACATTTCAGAGAACTGATAGCTTGTGCCCACCTAAGGTGGAGAGTCCCAAGCCATCCAGGGCCGGTGCAAGGATTTTTGCCGCCCCCCCCCCCCCCCTATCAGATGATCTGTGGATGACGCACTGTTATGGGGAGGATCTGTGGATGACGCACTGTTATGGGGGGATCTGTGGATGACGCACTGTTATGGGGGGGATCTGTGGATGACGCACTGTTATGGGGGGATCTGTGGATGACGCACTGTTATGGGGGGGATCTGTGGATGACGCACTGTTATGGGGGGGATCTGTGGATGACGCACTGTTATGGGGAGGATCTGTGGATGACTCACTGTTATGGGGGGGATCTGTGGATGACTCACTGTTATGGGGGGGATCTGTGGATGACTCACTGTTATGGGGGAAGGGGATCTGTGGATGACACTTATGTCATCCACAGATCCCCATAAGTGTCATCTACAGATCCCCCATCAGATGCATCAGTGTGGAGGGAGGAGGCGGAGACACTCATGGTGGGGCCCGGTGCAGTGATTCTACTCTAATACACTGGGTCCCGCCGCAGCTGTTAAGTCCATTCAATCCGAATGGGTCCACAATTACTGTACTGTACTTACTGTAGTACCTTATGTATAGCATTAAGACGGCGCAGACTGGCAGCTCCCTCCTCATGCGCCGCCTGCCTGCTTATCTCACTTTATGAATGAACAGGCAGACGGGCAGGCGGCGCATGAGGAGGGAGCTGCGGCAGGCGGCGCATGACCGAGCGAGCTGCTGGTCTGCGCCATTATACTGCTATACATAAGGTACTACAGTAAGTACAGTACAGTAATTGCGGACCCATTCGGATTGAATGTACTTAACAGCTGCGGGGCCTGGTGTATTAGAGTAGAGTCACTGCACCGGGCCCCGCCATGAGTTTCCCCACCTCCTCCCTCCACACTGATACTTCGCTGGCCGCGCTGTGCAGCATAACGGCCAGCGAAGTATCCCCAATCCGCTTTATAAGACGCACGGCCATTTTCCCCCCACTTTTGGGGGGAAAAGTGCGTCTTATAAGGCAAAAAATACAGTAAATAATAAACATATTGCATTGTCTACTGACTACTTACCAGTCCAGGACAATAAGATGAGCTGGTCTCTGGCTGCAGTCTGGCTCTTGGTCGGGCTCTGGGGACTGGAGACAAACACGGTACGTACACCATTCAGGAATGTCGCCCTGGCTGGGGTCCTGGGGAAGAAGAAAGCAGCTGCACCTGCAGGCTGCACTCCAATCCAGGCAGGTAGGAGGCTAGGAGCCCACTTCTAGTTCTGTCCCAGAAGGCACAGGCACTGCACGACTGCACTGCCGCACTGGGGGTCGGGGGAGGCAAATTGCTGGTGGTGGGCCACTGTGGCTCTGGCTGGCTGCTGGGCTGCTGAGTGTGCGGCCTTGCCGCCTTCTCTTCTTCCTCCTTCGCTCCACCCCTCATTAGCTCCAAAGTCAGCAGAGCTCCGCCTCCGCTCCACCCTCTGCACTGCAGCCTGAAGCCAGGTAAGCCGGCATAAGCTAGCAGCAGTTAGAACTTAGAATAGTCACTCAGAGTCAGGACGTCAGACCCCCCCTCCCGCCCGCACCCCCCCCCGCCCCCACGGCTTTACTGAGGCAGCAGCGCTCAGTCACAGACTGTCACAGTCAGGAGTCAGCAGGCGCCGGCTCAGCCCAGTGCTGCGCAGTGCGCAGCCTGCTGCCTGTGTGCGCTGCCTGTCTGACATGTGCCGCCCGCCGCCGCGGCCCGCCGGGATTCTTTAGAGCGCTCAGCCGCTCTGGCGGCGCAGCATGAGGGGCGCCGCCGGCCGCCACTGTTATGTTAGTTCTAACCAACTTCTTTTTTTTTTTTTTTTTTTTTTAAATCGCGGCGGGCGCCCCCTGCTATGTGGCGCCCTAGGCGACTGCCTAGTTCGCCTTACTGGTGGCGCCGGCCCTGAAGCCATCATTACTTACATCAGTACACAGCCCCGCACACCTATGTTGAGCAGAAGGTGGGCAAGTCTTTGAGCCTGTTGGCGTCTGGTACAGTTCATGCCAGCGCTGATGTGTGGAGCTATAACAATAGTCAAGGACAATATACTGTATGTCCATTACAGCCCACTGGGTAAATGTGGTTCTGGCCCAGGCACACCAGCAACTTGGCCAGGTGATGGCAATGCCGCCTCCGTGTTGTAATTGTGGGAAATCTGCACCTATGTCCTCCTTTGCCTCCTCATTCTGTCTGCACTGTGTCAGGGAGGGCTGACCCATGTGCCCTGCATGGCGCATGTCTTCAATCTCATTGTCACCTGGTTCCTGATCTCTTCCACCCAACTGCAAGATGTTTTGAAAATGTCAAGGAAACTGTGCATGCACTTCAGCCACTCTTACCATGCAAAACACGCTCTCCTTGAGCAGCAAAGGCAGAATAGTGTTCCCCTACATCGCCTCATATGCGACGTTTCCACACGTTGGAACTCCACGCTCCATATGCTGGACCGAATGTATGAGCAGAGAAAACACATGGCCAATTTCTTATTTTTTTTTAAATCAGATATTTTTATTTGATTTTCACAAGCATATTAAGAAACAGAAATAACCCAACCTGCCCTAGGAGTTGAGCTCAGAGGGTCCCCCCGGTTAGACCTTTGTAAGGATGGGCGATGGTGCACAGGCAGCAATCTACCAACTACAAAGGATGTATCGATATTAGTTGAGTTTTTCATCCCTCTCAAAAGGTGTGAAAAAGGCCCCCATTTTCGAACAGTAATAAGGGGCAAACATTGTGGAGAGCCAGTAGTCATCCAGCCAAATGGTGATAATGCAAAGGAGATCAGCCGGCACTCACTCAGTGCCCGCCGCACGGGATAGGAGGTAATCTCCACTTGAAATCAAGAAAAAATCCCAGCAGTCGTGTCTTGTATGTTCGTGATGTTTTATTACATCAAATCAAATCAAAATGTTCTCAATCCAGGACGCGTTTCGGCAAGCATGCCTTTATCAACAGGTAGAGGTATACTCAAATAACCAGGTATATATATGATAGAATAATACCGCCCATTGTGACATCATAACCCCCTCCCATCCACCTAAAACAGGTGGTGGAAGGGGTGGAGATGAAAGCAAAAGTATCAACCCATATATCAGAAGCCGACAAACAAAGTACATGTCTCAAAATATGTTTAAAAATATATATCAGAATAATAATTTTATTATTTTTCAGACATCTATTATCCATTGAGGGATCACATACACCTGTAAATATGGTCTGTTATATGTATTGGAGTTATTCTGATATATTTTGATATATTTTGAAACATATTTTGAGACATGTACTTTTGTTTGTCGGCTTCTGATATATGGGTTGATACTTTTGCTTTCATCTCCACCCCTTCCACCACCTGTTTTAGGTGGATGGGAGGGGGTTATGACGTCACAATGGGCGGTATTATTCTATCATATATATACCTGGTTATTTGAGTATACCTCTACCTGTTGATAAAGGCATGCTTGCCGAAACGCGTCCTGGATTGAGGACATTTTGATTTGATTTGATGTAATAAAACATCACGAACATACAAGACACGACTGCTGGGATTTTTTCTTGATTTCAAGTGGAGATTACTTCCTATCCCGTGCGGCGGGCACTGAGTGAGTCCCGGCTGATTTCCTTTGCATTATCACCATTTGGCTGGATGACTACTGGCTCTCCACAATGTTTGACCCTCATTACTGTTCGAAAATGGGGGCCTTTTTCACACCTTTTGAGAGGGATGAAAAACTCAACTAATATCGATACATCCTTTGTAGTTGGTATATTTCTGCCTGTGCACCATCGCCCATCCTTACAAAGGTCTAACCGGGGGGACCCTCTGAGCTCAACTCCACTGCCTCCTGGAGGAGGGGGCAGGAGCAGCACCAGCTCCATCAGCAGTAGTTTAAGTCTTGAGTCTCTGATGAGCAGTTTTCTTCAGCCGCCTACTGAAGAAACCATCCAGCAGGACATGGACCTGAACCAGCAGGTGGTGGCATACTTGGACTGCACCCTGTCACCCCAGATCCAAGATCCCCTGGACTGCTGGGCTGCCAAACTTGAATTGTGCCTGCACCTGGCTGAGTTTGCCCTAGGCAAGCTTTCCTGCACGGCCACTAGTGTGGTATCAGGGAGGGTGTTTAGTGTGATGGGGGCATTGTTACCCCAAATAAAACTCGCCTTTCAACACAAAATGTTGAGAGACGAACCTTTATAAAGATGAATCAGGCTTGATCAACCAGAATTTCCAGACACGGGTGCCTGATGCAACAGACTAGATCATTCTGGCAGTAGTGATCTGACTGTAGTATGCTTCCACACTGGAATATTGTGCCACATGCTGCTTCCACTATTCTGATGCTGCCACCCACCTGATGCAACATACCTGCTTCCTCTACTGCCATCTGCTCCTAATGTGATCTGCCACCATCTTGTGCTGTTACTGCCACGGATGTTGCCCCTTTCTCCCCACTATGTCCCAGGGCCACTATTGTTTGTTTTTTTCTTAGATAATTTTTGTTAACAATTTAACAATATACAGATATACAAAAAAAAGAACCCCATCAGAAAATCTTAAGGTACAGTCAGGTCCATAAATATTGGGACATCGACACAATTCTAACATTTTTGGTTCTATACACCACCACAATGGATTTGAAATGGAACGAACAAGATGTGCTTTAACTGCAGACTGTCAGCTTTAATTTGAGGGTATTTACATCCAAATCAGGTGAACGGTGTAGGAATTACAACAGTTTGCATATGTGCCTCCCACCTGGTAAGGGACCAAAAGTAATGGGACAGAATAATAATCATAAATCAGACTTTCACTTTTTAATACTTGGTTGCAAATACTTTGCAGTCAATTACAGTCTGAAGTCTGGAACACATAGACATCACCAGACGCTGGGTTTCATCCCTGGTGATGCTCTGCCAGGCCTCTACTGCAACTGTCTTCAGTTCCTGCTTGTTCTTGTTGCATTTTCCCTTCAGTTTTGTCTTCAGCAAGTGAAATGCATGCTCAATCGGATTCAGGTCAGGTGATTGACTTGGTCATTGCATAACATTCCACTTCTTTCCCTCAAAAAACTCTTTGGTTGCTTTTGCAGTATGCTTTGGGTTATTGTCCATCTGCACTGTGAAGCGCGTCCAATGAGTTCTGAAGCACTTGGCTGAATATGAGCAGATAATATTGCCCGAAACACTTCAGAATTTATACTGCTGCTTTTGTCAGCAGTCACATCATCAATAAATACAAGAGAACCAGTTCTATTGGCAGCCATACATGCCCACGCCATGACACTACCACCACCATGCTTCACTGATGAGGTGGTATGCTTAGGATCATGAGCAGTTCCTTTCCTTCTCCATACTCTTCTCTTCCTATCACTGTGGTACAAGTTGATCCTGGTCTCATCTGTCCATAGGATGTTGTTCCAGAACTGTGAAGGCTTTTTAAGATGTCATTTGGCAAACTCTAATCCGGCCTTCCTGTTTTTGAGGCTCACCAATGGTTCACATCTTGTGGTGAACCCTCTGTATTCACTCTGGTGAAGTCTTCTCTTGATTGTTAACTTTGACACACATACACCTACCTCCTGGAGAGTGTTCTTGATCTGGCGAACTGTTGTGAAGGGTGTTTTCTTCACCAGGGAAAGAATTCTTCGGTCATCCACCACAGTTGTTTTCCGTGGTCTTCCGGGTTTTTTGGTGTTGCTGAGCTCACCGGTGCGTTCCTTCTTTTTAAGAATGTTCCAAACTGTTGTTTTAGCCATGCCTAATGTTTTTGCTATCTCTGTGATGGGTTTGTTTTGTTTTTTCAGCCTAATGATGGCTTGCTTCACTGATAGTGACAGCTCTTTGGGTCTCATCTTGAGAGTTGACAGGAACAGATGCCAAATGCAAATAGCACACTTGAAATGAACTCTGGACCTTTTATCTGCTCATTGTAATTGGGATAATGAGGGAATAACACACTCCTGGCCATGGAACAGCTGAGAAGCCAATTGTCCTATTACTTTTGGTCCCTTAACAAGTGGGAGGCACATATGAAAACTGTTGTAATTCCTACACTGTTCACCTGATTTGGATGTAAATACCCTCAAATTAAAGCTGACAGTCTGCAGTTAAAGCACATTTTGTTCGTTTCATTTCAAATCCATTGTGGTGGTGTATAGAGCCAAAAATGTTAGAATTGTGTCGATGTCCCAATATTTATGGACCTGACTGTAGTTACATACAATCTCATTAGACATTCAGAATGTTCGAGTAATTATCATAAATCACTTCCAACTTTTGATGATACAATCAAATGATATAGAGACTACCCTTGCGGCTGTAATACATAGTAGTCTAAAATCCCTCCCCCCACCCCCCATCCAGCGATGAGACGGGCCCCACACCATTAATAGAAGTATATTGCGGCCGAGCACCGAGGGAGATATTGTCGACACCCTATGTATGATCTCGCCCTTCATCTCTTCCAAGATAACCTGTTCCGTAAGTACCGCCACTCCAAGTTGCCCCCCATAATTCCCCACTCAGTTCTGTTCACGGGTATGTATGTTCCAAACCCATTAGTATCACTCCTCCCAGCACAACCAAGAGAACCATAAACCAAGTTATGCTACGGCTGTCCTAAACGCTACCCACTTGTGCCATGTTTTGGTAAATTTGACCAGACATTTCCTTTTAATATAAAAACCGTTTTCCATGCTGAGGATCTCATTCATTCTGTTCAAAAATTCAGCCCCAGATGGGGCCTGGGGTCTAAGCCAGTATTTGCCAATTAATTTCCTGGCCTGGAAGATTATATATTATGTCTAATATTCCCAGGACACACGTCCTCTGACCAGGTGAGATCACAATTTGATATGCTTCCTTAATACAGGTTAATACAACTGTCCAAAAATTCCTAATCTCTGTGCAATCCCAGAACATGTGTAACAGGGATGCAGGACTCTACCCACATCTAGGGCACGAAGCATTGCTCCTAACCCCAATCTTGAACATAAATGATGGAGTCCTATATACCTGATGAATAAGGAATAATTGGGACATACGCTGGCCCTCGCACAGTGATAATTGAGGTGTCAGTGCTAGTACTTCTTTCCATTGATCCTCTGAAATAGAACCAACCTCCCTCTCCCATTTTTGTTTGACTACTAAGGGATCATGCTGCACAGATTTCACAAATAAATTCTTATATATGGATGATATTAGTCTACTCAAGGAATCGCTTGTGATAATTTGTTGTAGCAGTGGGAATTTGGTGCATGTAAGCAACAAAGATTTTGCCTGAGCCTGGAATGCGTGTCGTAACTGCAAAAATTGATAAAAGGCCGTATGGGGAAGAGCAAATTCATCCCTAAATTGCTCAAATGATTTAAACACACCATCTCTTTGCAGCTGACACACCATGTCTCTTTGCAGCTGATACAAAAACATCACCCCCTTTCTTTTCCCATGGAGAGAACCCTTCCAGGCGAAATATTTCAGGAAACTGAGGGTTTCTCCACAGAGGGGCGACCTGAGTAAAGCCCCGTATAGACAGCAGATCCTGACACTTATGCCAAACCTTACATATCAGATTAAGTGTGGGATGTCCTATCAACTTACCAGAGAGACCATTGTGCTCCAGCAGGGCCACAGGAGATTCATCTTCTATAATATGTGCTATCAGCCGTGCAGATGCATTGTCCCCAGGAGCCCTCCCCCAGCCCCTCAACTGCTGCAGCTGTGAGGCGATAAAATAAAGCCATGGATTAGGAAGAGAGAGACCTCCTGCATCCTTCCCTCTCTGTAAAATATCCAGCCGGATCCTGGCCCGTTTCTTGCTCCAAATCAAACTTCTAAATAGCCTTTGTATTCTAAAAAAGACCCGTGGGGAATCCATACAGGGGAGTTATGCAGAAATACATAAGTTTCGGCATAAGTATAATTTTAGGGAGATTGCCTCTACCTAGACATTAGTAGCTTACACCACGCATACATTTTTTCAGACATGCTGTTCAGGAGTGGCTCTAAATTGTTTTTCACATAATGCCCAATGTTCGATGAAACCACTATTCCCAAATACTTGAAGTTGTGGGCGACTTGCAGCTGAGTGGATGGAAGAGAGGAGCTAGCCGAGGTCGGGTCCAACGGGAACAGAATGGACTTGTCCCAATTTATACGAAGGCCAGACCTTTCTCAAAAGTCATTTATATGAGACATTATGGGGCCCAGCGATCCTTTCACATCTCCCACGTATATGAGCATGTCGTCTACATACAGGGACACGCGTTCCTCCCTTGATCCCATGGGAAATCCCATAATTCTATCTGAAGAGCAAAGTAAGAATGCAAGCGGCTCTATTGCAATGGCGAATAGAAGAGGGGACAGCGGGCATCCCTGATGTGTACCTCTTCCCTACTCAAAGACTTCTGATGTACCACCATTAGCTCTGATCCTAGCTTTAGGGCCATAGTATAATAGTTGGACTCAAAAAATAAATGTGCTCCCGAATCCCATGACTCGCAGCACCTCCCACATATTCAAGTCTTTGGCAGCATCAAGGGACAATACAGCCCGCTGTCCTGCCGACACTTATATATTGCACTTATCAGGCACATCTCTCGATCCGGACAAGATCCATCAGAGTCCCAGGAACTAGCAATGGACAAATTCATCCCGTGCTTGTTAAGGATTTAAGAGAACGTTCGTTGGTCTCCAGCCACTGCGCTGCATCCATCGGTGTTTCAAATATGCAGACCTCTCCGTGCGCCACCACCCGCAGCTTGGCCAGATACAGCATAGAGTAGGGAATCTGTAAATCCTGAAGATAGCGTTTCACATCCTGGAACTTCACTCTTCTGCGCTGAACCTGGAAAATCTGGAAAAATTTATACTTTATTTCCATTGATTAGGAGATCAGGGTGATCCCTGGCTTTCTTAAGAATATTATTTCTGTCCCTGAAATGCAGCAACTTCAAGATTCGACGAGCGGGGGCCCCTGGTGGTGGACTGTGAAATGGCACTCTATGTGCTCTCTCAATGGCAAACACTCGAGACAGAGAGTCCTTGCCAAATTTAAGGATCAGCCAATCTTCAAAAAATACAACTGGATAAGATCCCTCCGCCTTTTCAGGGAGACCAATCACCCTGAGATTGTTTCTGCTCGACCTTTTTTTTAGGTCGTCAGTTTTGGACATCAGTAAAGACACATTATTAATAATATGAATAATTCTGCCGAGATCTCCCTTAACTGGGGGTATCTGATCCTCAATTGTGCTCACTCTCTTTTCCACCTCTTTGATCCTTTCATTCACTTGCCTTAGGTCCTGCCTCATGAGGGAGACATTTTCCTTTAAGCTACACATATTGGTATTAAGAATATGTAATGAACTGCTCAGCTCCAGGAGCAGTAGAATTCTCCAAAGCCATTGATGTGACTGGTGTCTCAGGTTGTGGGGTGCTTTCCTGTATATTTTGTGTTAAAGGGAGTATTAATTATTGATATTTAGGGTAATCTCAATAATTAATATTTATGACTCCGCCTATTTATAACTAAAATATAACTATAAATTATGACTACCTCTGTTGCCTCACTTTACACTTTTTCCCTGAACTAACTTACTACTGCGACGACCATAAAAGACTATACACTGTACTATGAACAATAAAGTACCGGGTATATTTATTAATACAATAACAAGCTTACAGTCCAATTAGTGCTATAATTATATATATCTATATCAAAGGACATATAAATATATATACTTATAGTCGCACACCGTAATATTAACAACACTACAATACACACCTAGCTACACTACACACAGTACAATATAATATACAATTCCAATTTTATTGCAACAGGAGGCTCTCATTGTGCTAAACTTTCTTTTACTACTCCCATAGCAGGTGCATGAAAACTTTTTTCAAACAGATAATCAGTAATGTAAATAAGGAAGGCAGGTGACCAATCAGTGTGTGTCTCAGTGCATATAAGGTGATGCCTCTTTCTTGCTGCTCCCAACTAGAGAAAGGATACGTATAGATTTTCTTTGATAATTGTGTATCTATTGTTATTTGTCACTTGTTATTTCTTTATTTTTTCACTTTCCCACCTCTCTGCCGCCGATATTCCATTGTAGTCACTCTGTCTACTTACTTTTATCCTGCTTCTGGGTCCCAGTTTCTTACCCTGCGTCCGGCGGCATCATCATCTTAAGCAGAGCGCCGAAGTCTCGAATATCGCGAGACTTCGAGCGCTCCTCAAACTGTGAGTTAATTTGCGCGCACTGCTGTGTTTCTCTGCAGCGCTCAGCTGATTTACCTCACAGTGCATCTTCTCCACTCCTCTCCCTACTGTATACCAATATTTTCAGTCATACATTTACATATATTATCCCAATTTACATTTGTAAGTATAATTAATTTACTGCTTATGTGTGTATATATATATATATATATATATATATATACAGTACAGACCAAAAGTTTGGACACACCTTCTCATTCAAAGAGTTTTCTTTATTTTCATGACTATGAAGGCATCAAAACTATGAATTAACACATGTGGAATACATAACATAACAAACAAGTGTGAAACAACTGAAAACATGTCATATTCTAGGTTCTTCAAAGTAGCCACCTTTTGCTTTGATTACTGCTTTGCACACTCTTGGCATTCTCTTGATGAGCTTCAAGAGGTAGTCCCCTGAAATGGTCTTCCAACAGTCTTAAAGGAGTTCCCAGAGATGCTTAGCACTTGTTGGCCCTTTTGCCTTCACTCTGCGGTCCAGCTCACCCCAAACCATCTCGATTGGGTTCAAGTCCGGTGACTGTGGAGGCCAGGTCATCTGGCGCAGCACCCCATCACTCTCCTTCATGGTCAAATAGCCCTTACTTTCAAAGTTTTCCCAATTTTTCGGCTGACTGACTGACCTTCATTTCTTAAAGTAATGATGGTCACTCGTTTTTCTTTACTTAGCTGCTTTTTTCTTGCCATAATACAAATTCTAACAGTCTATTCAGTAGGACTATCAGCTGTGTATCCACCTGACTTCTCCTCAACGCAACTGATGGTCCCAACCCCATTTATAAGGCAAGAAATCCCACTTATTAAACCTGACAGGGCACACCTGTGAAGTGAAAACCATTTCAGGGGACTACCTCTTGAAGCTCATCAAGAGAATGCCAAGAGTGTGCAAAGCAGTAATCAAAGCAAAAGGTGGCTACTTTGAAGAACGTAGAATATGACATATTTTCAGTTGTTTTACACTTGTTTATGTATATAATTCCACATGTGTTAATTCATAGTTTTGATGCCTTCAGTGTGAATCTACAATTTTCATAGTCATGAAAATAAAGAAAACTCTTTGAATGAGAAGGTGTGTCCAAACTTTTGGTCTGTATTGTATATATATGTTACCTAGATAGCATTAACACAGCTGGTATATGATACATACACTGATCAAAAAAATAAAGGGAACACAAAAATAACACATCCTAGATCTGAATTAATGAAATATTCTTCTGAAATACTTTGTTCTTTACATAGTTGAATGTGCTGACAACAAAATCACACAAAAATAAATAAATGGAAATCAAATTTTTCAACCCATGGAGGTCTGGATTTGGAGTCACACTCAAAATTTAAGTGGAAAAACACACTACAGGCTGATCCAACTTTGATGTAATGTCTTTAAAACAAGTCAAAATGAGGCTCAGTAGTGTGTGTGGCCTCCACGTGCCTGTATGACCTCCCTACAACACCTGTGCATGCTCCTGATGAGGTGGCGGACGGTCTCCTGAGGGATCTCCTCCCAGACCTGGACTAAAGCATCTGCCAACTCCTGGACAGTCTGTGGTGCAACGTGACGTTGGTGGATAGAGCGAGACATGATGTCCCAGATGTGCTCAATTGGATTCAGGTCTGGGGAACGGGCGGGCCAGTCCATAGCATCAATGCCTTCGTCTTGCAGGAACTGCTGACACACTCCAGCCACATGAGGTCTAGCATTGTCTTGCATTGGGAGGAACCCAGGGCCAACCGCACCAGCATATGGTCTCACAAGGGGTCTGAGGATCTCATCTCGGTACCTAATGGCAGTCAGGCTACCTCTGGCGAGCACATGGAGGGTTATGCGGCCCTCTAAAGAAATGCCACCCCACACCATTACTGACCCAATGCCAAACCGGTCATGCTGGAGGATGTTGCAGGCAGCAGAACGTTCTCCACGGCGTCTCCAGACTCTGTCACGTCTGTCACATGTGCTCATTGATAACCTGCTTTAATCTGTGAAGAGCACAGGGCGCCAGTGGCGAATTTGCCAATCTTGGTGTTCTCTGGCAAATGCCAAACGTCCTGCACGGTGTTGGGCTGTAAGCACAACCCCCACCTGTGGACGTCGGGCCCTCATATCACCCTCATGGAGTCTGTTTCTGTCCGTTTGTGCAGACACATGCACATTTGTGGCCTGCTGGAGGTCATTTTGCAGGGCTCTGGCAGTGCTCCTCCTGTTCCTCCTTGCACAAAGGCGGAGGTAGCGGTCCTGCTGCTGAGTTGTTGCCCTCCTACGGCCTCCTCCACGTCTCCTGATGTACTGGCCTGTCTCCTGGTAGCGCCTCCATGCTCTGGACACTACGCTGACAGACACAGCAAACCTTCTTGCCACAGCTCGCATTGATGTGCCATCCTGGATAAGCTGCACTACCTGAGCCACTTGTGTGGGTTTTAGACTCCGTCTCATGCTACCACTAGAGTGAAAGCACCGCCAGAATTCAAAAGTGACCAAAACATCAGCCAGGAAGCATAGGAACCACGCCTTTATTGGGGGTGTCTTGCTAATTGCCTATAATTTCCACCTGTTGTCTATCCCATTTGCACAACAGCATGTGAAATTGATTGTCACTCAGTGTTGCTTCCTAAGTGGACAGTTTGATTTCACAGAAGTGTGATTGACTTGGAGTTACATTGTGTTGTTTAAGTGTTCCCTTTATTTTTTTGGAGCAGTATATATATATATATATATATATATATATATATACACAACTATTGTTCTTAATTACACTATTCCATACACACATACAGTCAGGTTTATAAATATTGGGCCATTGACACAATTCTAACATTTTTGGCTCTATACACCACCACAATGGATTTAAAATGAAACGAACAAGATGTGCTTTAACTGCAGACTGTCAGCTTTAATTTTAGGGTATTTACATCCAAATCAGGTGAACGGTGTAGGAATTACAACAGTTTGCATATGTGCCTCCCACTTGTTACGGGACCAAAAGTAATGGGACAGAATAATAATCATAAATCAAACTTTCACTTTTTAATACTTGGTTGCAAATCCTTTGCAGTCAATTACAGCCTGAAGTCTGGAACGCATAGACATCACCAGATGCTGGGTTTTATCCCTGGTGATGCTCTGCCAGGCCTCTACTGCAACTGTCTTCAGTTCCTGCTTGTTCTTCGGGCATTTTCCCTTCAGTTTTTTCTTCAGCAAGTGAAATGCATCTCAATCGGATTCAGGTCAGGTGATTGACTTGGCCATTGCATAACATTCCACTTATTTCCCTTAAAAAAAACCTCTTTGGTTGTTTTTGCAGTATGCTTTGAGTCATTGTCCATCTGCACTGTGAAGCGCCGTCCAATGAGTTCTGAAGCATTTGGCTGAATATGAGCAGATAATATTGCCCGAAACACTTCAGAATTCATCCTGCTGCTTTTGTCAGCAGTCACATCAATAAATACAAGAGAACCAGTTCCATTGGCAGCCATACATGCCCACGCCATGACACTACCACCACCATGCTTCACTGATGAGGTGGTATGCTTAGGATCATGAGCAGTTCCTTTCCTTCTCCATACTCTTCTCTTCCCATCACTCTGGTACAAGTTGATCTTGGTCTTATCTGTCCATAGGATGTTTTTCCAGAACTGTGAAGGCTTTTTTAGATTTCATTTGGCAAACTCTAATCTGGCCTTCCTGTTTTTGAGGCTCACCAATGGTTTACATCTTGTGGTGAACCCTCTGTATTCACTCTGGTGAATTCTTCTCTTGATTGTTTTTTTATTTTATTTTTTTTAAATCTTTATTTTCAAATTTTTAGCAATACAAAACAGTACAGTATAGTAGAACAACATCTTAACTGCTCCATATGTAAGACAAATCATCACTGGCCATTTGAGTCAATAATTGAGTATACATGCAAGGATACATTACAATCAGGTATAAAAGCAAATGACAACCTAATTCCATCAAATCCTTTCCACCCCAGTACATGGTGAAAAAGCTTCATTAATATTAATATGTTCTTAACCCCCATCGCAGAAATCCAACTATCTCATATTGAGGATGAGAGTTTGCTAGTCCCTCACTACTCCTATATCTTTCATAAGACGTAAGCTAGGATTCTACTACTCTAGAGCTTCTTGGGGAGTTCTCCTCTCTATTCTCCGTCTAATGCGGTTTTATACCATTCTTTCCACTTTCCCCAAGTCAAAAGGAATTTGTCATGGGATAACGATTCCCAGCTCGTTAATTCCTCAAGTTGGCACAATTCTTGAACTTTATACTTCCATTCCTGCATATTAGGGGTTTCCTTGGCCAGCCAATATTTTGGGATCAACAATTTAGCTGCTGAGATCAGGTGTGCTGAAAGAGAATGTGCAGTTAACTTGTAATTGCAGTCTGGTACATTAAGAATGGCTACTAGTGAAGTGATAGGAGCCCCTATCTTGCAAATATTTTGCACCCTACTGGACACCTTATCCCAAAAGACCTTTATTAGTGGACAGGACCACCATATGTGAAACATAGTGCCTCTAGCAGCCCCGCATCTCCAACAGTCTGCGGATACAGAGGGAGAGATTTTATGTAGTTTATCAGGGGTCTTGTACCACCTAGTTACAATCTTAAAGGAGTTCTCTTGTATTTTTATGCACCTTGAAAATCCATGAGTATGGGTGAGTATTTTCTCTGATGTTTTGTTATCAATAGGAACTCCCATATCCTTGGCCCATTGCTCTACGAACAGCGGTTTGGAGTCAGGATTAAATTCTAGGATTTTGTTGTACAGACGGGAGATTGCACCTTTATTACTTGCTGACTGACTCCAGATTGCATCATACCATGTAGGGACATAGTTTCCCTGAGTGATATCAAGGTAACTCTTACAAATCTTGGTAAACTGTGAGACATGTGACAAGGACCAAGGAACCCTATTAAAGGATTCTTTTAAAAATGCTACTTCTGGAATCTGACGATGTGTTAATAGATCACCTATTGCTATATCTCCCAAGGCCTCCCACAGTCCCATGTCGTCCTTATATCCATCTATAATTAGATAAGGCAAAAGTCTGATAGGAGTCATGTTAGAAATCATTCTGGAGGGATACAAAAATGGGGATAATTTACTCCATGAGTCAACGACACCCATTAATGTAGCAGGTATGTTTTCTTTATGTGTCATTTTCCTACCAACTTTCCATAACAGAGCTAGACCCTTGGATCCTAGTTGTTTCCTCGCTATCTGACATCCTAGCTTGTTAATTTTAGGGTTTATTAATTCTGAGTGGAGTCTCAATTGTATGGCCCTATAGTATCCACTTACGTCCGGTAAACCAAAACCACCCTTATGTTTTGGTAAAACTAATCTCCGATAAGCAATTCTGGGTTTGGCTTGGTTCCATACAAAACAGGAGAAAGTTCTCCTAATCTGTCCCAAAAATTGACGGGGTAAAGCTACTGGCAAGGCCTGCATTAAATATAATAGTTTGGGTAGAACATATGTTTTAATAACATTCTTTCTCCCCAACCATGTTAAGAAAGGTATCATAAGGTCTTTTAGTTGTTTTTTAAGGTCATCTAACAATTTGGGGTAATTCTGGGAGAAAAGTTGTTCTGGATTCTTAGTTATTTGGACTCCTAAGTAGGTGATATGGTCTGACTGCCATTGGAACGGGTAATTGGTTTTGAGATGAGATATGGTCGACTGCGGGGTATTAACTCCTAAGGCTACACACTTGGCTAAATTAATTTTAAAATTGGATAGTGCCCCGAAGTGCTCTAGTTGCTCAAGAAGCGCAGGAAAAGCCACTCTCGGGTTAGAAAGCAAAAGAAGCATGTCATCAGCGAAGGCTGCAACAGTATGCATTTGAGAACCTACTCTAAGTCCCTGAATGTCTTCATCTTGTCTAATAGCTTGTAAGAAAGTTTCTAAACACAATATGAATAGGGTGGGGGATAGTGGACATCCCTGCCTGGTCCCATTTCTGATAATAAAAGGAGAGGTGAGATTCCCATTAACTTGAATCCTCGCCGTAGGGGAGGAGTATAGGGACAGCACAGCCGCAACAAATTGAGACGGAAAGCCAAACTTGCTAAGGGTGGCTGCCATGAATTGCCAGTCCACCCTATCAAACGCTTTTTCAGCGTCAGTACTTAATAAGGTAATTTTTTTACCATGAGATTAGGCATATTGTTGAGCTAGAATGACTCGGAGTGTGCTATCCCTACACTCCCTACCCCCCACAAAACCAGATTGCTCCTGCGAGATCAAGTTTACCAGAAAGGATGAAGTTCTGTGAGCCACAATCTTCGCCCAAAGCTTGATATCAGCATTGAGCAAAGAGATTGGGCGA
This sequence comes from Bufo bufo, assembly GCF_905171765.1. NCBI lineage: Eukaryota > Metazoa > Chordata > Amphibia > Anura > Bufonidae > Bufo > Bufo bufo. The sequence continues at coordinate 157,910,561 of NC_053393.1, read as the reverse complement.
TAACTGGAAGGTAAGTTGGGTCTTTACCCTGTTTCGGCAGGATCGTTATGTGGGCCTCTAATGACTGCTTGGGAAGGGGGGAACCACTTAACAGAGAATTGAAAAGCGACTCCTCTTGATTGTTGACTTTGACACACATACACCTACCTCCTGGAGAGTGTTCTTGATCTGGCCAACTGTTGTGAATGGTGTTTTCTTCACCAGGGAAAGAATTCTTCGGTCATCCACCACAGTTGTTTTCCGTGGTCTTCCGGGTTTTTTGGTGTTGCTGAGCTCACCGGTGCGTTCCTTCTTTTTAAGAATGTTCCAAACTGTTGTTTTAGCCATGCCTAATGTTTTTGCTATCTCTCTGATGTTTTTTTTTGTTTTTTCAGCCTAATGATGGCTTGCTTCACTATTAGTTTCAGCTCTTTGGATCTCATCTTGAGAGTTGACAGCAACAGATTCCAAATGCAAATAGCACACTTGAAATTAACTCTGAACCTTTTATCTGCTCATTGTAATTGGGATAATGAGGGAATAACACACACCTGGCCATGGAACAGCTGAGAAGCCAATGGTCCCATTACTTTTGGTCCCTTAACAAGTGGGAGGCACATATGCAAACTGTTGTAATTCTTACACCATTCACCTGATTTGGATGTAAATACCCTAAAATTAAAGCTGACAGTCTGCAGTTAAAGCACATCTTGTTCGTTTCATTTCAAATCCATTGTGGTGGTATATAGAGCTAAAAAATGTTAGAATTGTGTCGATGTCCCAATATTTATGGACCTGGCTGTATTTAGCAGCATGAATCCCTCAGAGGAACATTATAACCCCCTGACCAGTCAACCCATGTCTGTTAGCTATGAGGTATTAACTACGGATTCCATCCAACAGATGGTGGATCAATCCGTATCTAGATCAGTATCTGTGGCTATACAATCAGCCATGGTGTCTCTTCAGGACTCCATTACTAAGTCCTTTTCTTTAATGGTGAATCATGAAACACCTCAGGTTTACCCTTCTACCCCATCAGATAACTTCCTCTCAGCGGAAGATTCTATTACGGACCTAGAAAAAGGCTTAAAAAAATCTGTCAAATCTGTCAAGAAAAGTAAATTTTGTGATGACCCTATTGTCCCCAATATATCAAAATCCCACACCATGGGGACAGGTTCAAACTCAAATAAAAACCTGAATAATTTAGGCGATAAAAATGAACGTGGCGAAGAATCCCACAAAAGACCGTCCACCCGAGAGGAGACTACCAATATACGGGCTATGACAGCCAGTAAGAGGGCTAAGAACATCTCTTACAAATGAACATCTTCCACATCCCCATCCACTGAGTCTGACTCGGAAGACGAATTACCATTTTACTCTAATGACGACTCCTCAGATGATAATGAGAATTCAGCCTCAGCTAACAAACTCTCAGACTCCCTGGTCCTAGACAGTCAGGGTATCCCCTTTTTCAGCCCTGACCAAATAAAACATCCCAGATCTGGAGAGTGGGTTCCTGATCCTCAAATCTCAATTTTTTTTATCTCTATGGGTCAATAAATCCTTAGACAGATCCTCCAGAAACAAATTGAAAGCGGAATGTCCGAGACCTACCCTACCTCAGAAAGCATCCCAAACTCCGGAACTTGATCCCATTATTTTCAAATACTTAAATAAAACGGGAAAAAATCCCAAAAGAGGCCTAGATATATCCAGTGCTTTAAGTGGGCCAAAAGAGGTGCCGGTACTCTATTAGGCGCCGGTGCTCCCCCCCCCTGCACATCAGACCCCCCCATCACACACATATATATTAGTTCCTCTATGTACCAGTACAGTACCCCCCCCACCACCGCACATTCGTTCCTCTCTGTACCAGTACCCCCCTGCACATCAGACCCCCCCCCCCACTCATCACACACACACACATTAATTCCTCTCTGTACCAGTACCCCCCTGCCAGGGGGGTACTGGTACAGAGAGGAATTAATGTGTGTGTGTGTGTGATGAGGGGGGGGTCTGATGTGCAGGGGGGTACTGGTTCAGAGAGGAACGAATGTGCGGTGGTGGGGGGGGGGGGGGTACTGGTACATAGAGGAACTAATATATATGTGTGTGATGGGGGGTCTGATGTGCAGAGGGGTACTGGTACAGAGAGGCACTAATGTGTGGTGGTGGTGGGGGGGGGGGGGGGGTACTGGTAAAGAGAGGAACTAATGTGTGATGAGGGGGGGGGGTCTGATGTGCAGGGGGGTACTGGTTCAGAGAGGAACGAATGTGCGGTGGTGGGGGGGGGGGGGTACTGGTACATAGAGGAACTAATATATATGTGTGTGATGGGGGGTCTGATGTGCAGAGGGGTACTGGTACAGAGAGGCACTAATGTGTGGTGGTGGTGGGGGGGGGGGGGGTACTGGTAAAGAGAGGAACTAATGTGTGTGATGAGGGGGGGGGGTCTGATGTGCAGGGGGGTACTGGTACAGAGAGGAACGAATGTGCGGTGGTGGGGGGGGGTCCTGGTACATAGAGGAACTAATATATATGTGTGTGATGGGGGGGTCTGATGTGCAGGGGCCCCCTACACATCAGACCCACCCATCAGACACATATATATTAGTTCCTCTATGTACCAGTACCCCCCCCCCCCACCACCGCACATTCGTTCCTCTCTGTACCAGTACCCCCCTGCACATCAGACCCCCCCCCCCCCTCATCACACACATTAATTCCTCTCTGTACCAGTACCCCCCTGCCAGGGGGGGGGGGGGTACTGGTACAGAGAGGAACTAATGTGTGTGGGGGGAGGGGGGGTGCCTGTCACTCACCAGTACTCTTCAGAAGTTGGATTCCAAAGCAAAGTCGATGTTCTTTGCTGCACCGTCCGACTCCTGACTCCAAGGAGGACCAGTCACTGGTCGCCGCACTGATCGCTCCTCAGTCACAGGCGCGCGGGAAGGAGTTGACGTCACCTAACGTGAGGTCAACTCCCTGCCTGCGCCAGCCTGAGCCGTACTCTGCAACGACCCGCCCCCCTCCACTAGCTGCCCAGCCAACGACATTAGGGAGGAGATACTGCCAGCTCTCCGCTGCGCTCCGGCAGGGCCGGCCTTAGGTGTCCAGGCGCCCTGTGCGAGCTAACCTTGTGGCGCCCCCCCCCCCCCCCCCAAAAAAACAAAAAAACACTGCTTGTTGCTGGCATCATGGCATAGGCTGGCTGACTATCCAACCAAGTAGTTACCAGCCCGCACACCCCAAAGGCCGGTGTAATGTTATACTTCCCTACTTCGTGAGATTTCCCTACCTTCGTCACTTCCGGTCGCACCGGACATGACGTGAGGAGGTGTGCAGCGCCGCGCAGGCGCACAATGACAGGTTAGGGAAGTTTCACAGCAGAGTGCGCATGCGCCAGGAGTCTCGCCGGCGGTTAGGGTAGGGAAAAACTATGGGCCAGTGCGCAGGCGCAGTGATCGGATGGATGTTCTCAGCTGGACACCGGCCGACACTGCGCATGCACCGGGAGCCTCACCAGCGGTTAGGGAAGGGAAAAATTATGTACGGGTCAGTGCTTTTTCCCTACCCTAACCGCTGGTGAGGCTCCCAGCGCATGCGCAGTGTCGGCCGGTGTCCTGCTGAGAACATCCATCCGATCACCGCACCTGTGCACTGGCCCATAATTTTTCCCTACCCTAACCGCCGGCGAGGCTCCCAGCGCATGCGCACTCTGCTGTGAAATTTCCCTAACCCGTCATTGTGCGCAGTGCGCCCCCCCAATATAATAAACATTGGTGGCGCAGTGCGCCCCTCCCAACACTCCAGTATAATAAACATTGGTGGCGCAGTGCGCCCCCCCAACACCCCAGTATAATAAACATTGGTGGCGCAGTGCGCCCCCCCAACACCCCAGTATAATAAACATTGGTGGCGCAGTGCGCCCCCCCCAATATAATAAACATTGGCGCAGTGCGCCCCCCCAATATAATAAACATTGGTGGCGCAGTGCGCCCCCCGAACACCCCAGTATAATAAACATTGGTGGCGCAGTGCGCCCCCCCAACACCCCAGTATAATAAACATTGGTGGCGCAGTGCGCCCCCCCATCACCCCAGTATAATAAACATTGGTGGCGCAGTGCGCCCCCCCCCAATATAATAAACATTGGCGCAGTGCGCCCCCCCCAATATAATAAACATTGGTGGCGCAGTGCGCCCCCCGAACACCCCAGTATAATAAACATTGGTGGCGCAGTGCGCCCCCCCATCACCCCAGTATAATAAACATTGGTGGCGCAGTGCGCCCCCCCAACACCCCAGTATAATAAACATTGGTGGCGCAGTGCGCCCCCCCATCACCCCAGTATAATAAACATTGGTGGCGCAGTGCGCCCCCCCAACACCCCAGTATAATAAACATTGGTGGCGCAGTGCGCCCCCCCATCACCCCAGTATAATAAACATTGGTGGCGCAGTGCGCCCCCCCTCAATATAATAAACATTGGTGGCGCAGTGGGCCCCCCCTCAATATAATAAACATTGGTGGCGCAGTGCGCCCCCCCTCAATATAATAATCATTGGTGGCGCAGTGGGCCCCCCCTCAATATAATAATCATTGGTGGCGCAGTGGGCAGTGCCAATGAGGGTTAAAAAATAAAAATAATAATTAACTCACCTCCTCCAATTGATCGTCTTCTGTTCTTTCTTCATGACCTGTCAAAGGACCTGTGGTGACATCACTGTTAGCATCACATGATCCATCACCATGGTAATGGGTCATGTGATGAGCTCAGTGATGTCACCACAGGTCTTGAAGAAAACAGGAGAACGGCAGCTACGCGATCATCTGGAGGAGGTGAGTTAAAAAAAAATTATTATTTTTTAACCCTCACTGGCACTTCCCACTGAGCCACCAATGTTTCTTATACTGGGGTGTTTGGGGGGGAAAGCGCACTGCCTACCAACGTTTCTTATACTGGGGTGTTGGGGGGGGGGGGGGCGCACTGTGCCACAAACGTTTCTTATACTGAGGGGGGGGTAGGGGCGCACTGCCTACCAACGTTTCTTATACTGGGGTGTTGGGGGGGGGGGGGGGGGGCACTGTGCCACAAACGTTTCTTATACAAAAACAGGAGGCGGGTGCTGGAATCAAATAGCCGGCACCCGACCTTTGTGACAGGGGGCTGCGATCAGCTACAATTAACCCCTCAGGTACCGCACCTGAAGGGTTAACTCAACTGCAGCTGATCGCAGCTCCCTGTCACAGAGGTTGGCTGTCGGCTATTTGATTCCAGCACCCGCCTCCTGTTTTTGTATTCAGGTCAGTTATCTTCATTGGTGGCGCAGTGGCCACAGCCCCTCCCCTCCTCCTCCCGTCTCTCTTCTTATTGGCAGCGGCGGGGGCAGCAGGCAGGTCAGACAGGGGAGGAGGAACGAATCAGGTCAGACAGGGGAGGGCTAGATGGAGGGGGCGCCCCGAGGGAGAACACAAGTTCAGCCTCGCCTGCCGCATATTACATTGCGAGCTGTCGGCCGCCCAGCGCCCCTGTTACTATGGCGCCCTGTGCGGCCGCACAGCCCGCACACCCCAAAGGCCGGCCCTGCGCTCCGGTACCGGAAACCCACGTACTGGGCGCACGGAGAGGTGCTGGTACTCTCCAGGGCAATTTTTGGAAGTGGCGGTACTGAGTACCGCCGCGTTCCGGCCCACTTCAAGCACTGGATATATCATTCAAATTGTGCCAGGATAAACTCCTAGACCTTCTTCTAGGGCCTCTCACAAAAATATTGGACTTATCCGAACAAGCTGCTGCTACAAATCAACCTGAAGACACATCAGTCCTCCGCGGCTGGGCCCAAAGAGCCATATGTTTCTTTGGAAATATCAACTCTTCTCTCAGCGCGGAAAGAACACGTAATGTATTAATGAAATTAGACCTACAACTCACTCACCTGGCCAACTCAAAGTCTCGTCCATCTGCTGAGGGTCTTCTCTTCGGAGACACCCTCATCAAAGAAATAGGAAAGTTTGTCTGAGTGTTTACCTCTATTGACAAAGCTAAAACATCTCTGAAAAAAGTAGGTCAACCAAAATTTTTGGGCAGGGCTGGGAAAGGCAGGGGCCGCTTTCCCAGCCGAGCTTCACACTTCAGACAATTTCAGCAGGCCGCCTACCACACAGACAGACCTACTACTGCTACATCATCTGCCATACCTACACCATTCTTCCCTACCAGAGGACGTCCATGGAGAGCTTGAGGCCTTCGAGGTTTCCCTAGATCTAGACCATTGTCCACATACCTCTAGGGGGATGACTGAAACATTTTTTTCAGACTTGGGCGTCACTAACTTCAGACTCATGGGTCCTAAATACTATCTTAGGTTATCAGATAGATTTCCTATCCCCTCCTTCACAAATCCACACCCCCAACCAATACGCTTCTCTACTCTAGATCAGAACCTCATAGAGTCAGAGAAAAAAGACCTCTTGTACAAAGGAGCCATCATCCAAGTTCCCCCCCTATCTCTGGGTTTTATCAGCAACATCTTTCTTGTAAAAAAAAAAGATGGGGGTCACAGACCTGTCATAAATTTAAGAACACTCAACGATTTTGTCACTTACCATCACTTCAAGATGGAGGGAATCCATCTTCTCAGGGACCTGATACTTCACCAAGATTGGCTCATAAAAATTGACCTCAAGGACGCCTACCTTACTGTACCTATCCACCCTTGCCATCAACCTTACCTACAATTCTTCTGGAACAACCAAAAATGGCAATTTACTTGCCTTCCATTTGGCCTATCATCCGCCCCTTGGTGCTTCACCAAACTAATGAAACCAGTTGTTTCATCCCTAAGATCCCGAGGTGTACGTCTAATCATCTATTTGGACGACATCCTAATTATGGCACAATCCCTTCCACTAATCCAACTTCATCTACAATGGACTTTGTCCCTTCTAACCAATCTTGGTTTTCTAATCAACTCCAAGAAATCTATTCTTTCCCCATCCAAGGAAGCAGAATTCCTAGGTTTCGATATTAATTCTGTTTCAGCTCTCCTGAGTTATCCTACCAGGAAACTCTCGCTGATTCGGAAAGAAATCCGCTCAGTCTTAAAAATCTGGTATCACTACGCACTATTGCATGGATCGTGGGGCTGTTATCGGCCTCCATTCAAGCCATCTTCCCCGCTCCATTACACTACAGAGCCCTCCAACGCCTAAAGGCACAACATTTACGGGAAGGCCTACAATATTCGAACAAAATCCTCCTCTCCCCAGAAGCCAAGGAAGAACTTCTTTAGTGGCTCCAACACATCCAGGTCTGGAATGGAAAAATGATATTTAATTCCAGATCTGGTCTTAGAATCAGACGCCAGTCAATCAGGCTGGGGCGCTCGTTGCGGCCCTTATTCCACAGGAGGGAAATGGTCAGAAACAGAATCTCTCTTACACATCAACTGTTTGGAACTTCTAGCAGGTTCTTTCGCCCTGAAAAGTTTTGCTAAAGACAGATCACACTGCTGCATACTACTACGTATGGACAATATCGCAGCAGTACAATACATCAACCGTCTAGGGGGTACCACTTCCAAAATTTTAAATGATATTGCCAAGGAATTTTGGCATTTCTGCTTGGAAAGGGATATCCCCCTGAGAGCAGAATACCTTCCGGGTTTGATCAATTCAGTTGGCGATTGGAATTCCCGATACCTATCGGATTCCAGCGACTGGCAATTGAATCCTCTCATCTTCCAACAAATCAACAGCTTATGGGGCCCCCTCCACATGGATCTTTTCGCATCACGATTGAACAGCCAATTACCCATTTTCTTCAGCTGGTGTCCAGATCTGTATGCTCTGGCTCTGGATGCTCTTCGCCAAATCTGGCCACAGAAACTCCTTTACGCTTTTCCCCCCTTTGCCTTACTTCCCAGAGTTCTCCTTCCAGAAAATTTCCCAGAGATCAACATTAGTGATCATCACTCCTTGGTGGCCGTCTCAAGCATGGTTCCCCACACTACTCAGCCTGGCCATAGATATCCCAAGAGTTCTACCACTTTCCCAGGATCTTCTCTGAAATCCTTCAGGACATTCTCACCCTCTTATCTCGTCGGGACTCCTATCATTAATAGCCTGGTTGATCTCAGGCAATCAGCATTCGATCAAGGCCTTTCACAATCTACTCTTGACATCCTCTCTGACGCATGGGCCCCAGGTACCAGAAAGGCTTATAGATCAGCCTGGAAAATTTGGCTTCACTGGTGCTCTCAACGGGATTTGGATCTCGTTCACGCATCTTTTACCCATATCTTAAACTTCTTATCGGCATCCTTTGAATCTGGGAAGGCCTATAGAACCATAAACCTTTACCGTTCCGCGATATCAGCAGAACATGCCCCGTTAACTCCATCCCTGTTGGTAAACACCCAATGATCTGCAGACTTATGAAGGGCATACGTTTTAGGAAACCTCCTGAACCTAGGTAACACTCCACTTGTGATGTTACCCTCCTCCTAAACCTCTTCTCGTCTTGGGAAGACAACGAACTTCTACCCCTAAAACTACTTTCCTTTAAACTCACAGCTCTTTTATGTCTCATCTCCATTAAGAGAGTGTCAGACGGCAGAGCTTTAGACATCACTCACAGATATTTTTACCTCTAACGGAGTAACTTTCCGTATTGTTAGATGAACCAAAACCAACCTACACACGGTCTTCTACCCAGCTTTCCATTTTCATGATAAACTATGTGTTGTCCGCTGTCTAAAGACATATGAACTTATGACTCAACCTCTACGCAGCCCTCAATCTTCTCAACTTCTTATCTCCTTCCGTAAACCACATCTTCCAGTATCTTCTCCTACACTATCCAGATGGGTTAAACTTACCATGCAAATGGCTGGGATTAATACATCAATATTTGGTGCCCATTCAGTCCGAGGAGCAATATCCACCAAAGCCTTCCAAAAAGGAGGCTCTCTCTCGGATATTCTGAAGGCCACAGATTGGTCTTCAGAGTCCACTTTCAAAACATTTTATTTCTCCCATATCTCTATGTCCATTTTGTAAATCATTATTATTACCATGTTGTTTTTCTATACTGTTTAGCTTTAAACTTCCACAATGCGAGCCTCCTGTTGCAATAAAATTGAAGATTTTCCTAACTATTGTAACAGAAAATATAGATTTTATTAAAGACAGGAGGCAAACATTGTCCCTCCCTATTAACCCAACCCTGACTATATATATTTGTTTCCACAGCATACTAGAATACTTTGGATACCTCATCATTTCATCCATCCTCAGAAATTCCTGTTATTCCAATCTTTTATCACCTAGTTCTACGTTTATTCCATTGCCACCATATTCCGATTACTCCAAGCCGGTTCCATTTCTTCTCTGGTCGTCATCAAGAAAGAGGCGGGGTCTATACTCGCATCACCTTATATGCACTGAGACGCACACTGATTGGTCAACTGCCTTCATAATTTACATTACTGATTATCTGTTTGAAAAAAGTTTTCATACACCTGTTGTAATAATTCTTGCTGCTATGGGAGTAGTAAAAGAAAGCTTAACACAATGGTTCGTCTCCTGTCATCAATAAAATCTATATCTTCCATGATTTTGTAATTTCACAGATCTTACAGTTTTCACTTCTGCAAAGGTAGTTAACAGATCTTTCTCTAAAGCAAAGTTAAGTAATAAGGCCCCCTAAAATGCCCCCAAGTAGTAATAAGGCTCCCTAAAATGCCCCCAGTAGTAATTAACCCCCTAAAGAACCCCCAGTAATAATAACGCTCCATACAGTGCCTCCAGTAGTAATAAGGCCGCCCAGAAATTCTCCTAGTAGTAATAATGCTCCTCCATAAGGCCCCCTGCAGAACCCCCACTAGTTATAATGTTCCAATGTAGTGGCCTCAGTAGTTATAATGCCCTCTGTATAGCCCCAGTACATATGTCCGTATGTAGTGCTCCCAGTAGTTATGGTGTCCCTAGTAGTTATACTGCATCCCTGTATTGCCCCAGAACTGACAGAAGAAAAAATAGTCTCGCTCCATGCTTGAGTCTTTCACGCAGTCTTGGAAGCAGGCAATAGGTATCTTCCAGCCTGTGGCACTGCTTTATAGGCTTCAGGCCTAGTGCCCTGTGGCCTATGAGAGTGAATGGCGGAGCATGGGGACCAGCACTTTTTAGCTACATTGCCGTTCTGAGGACAGCAATACAGTTGTATTAGCGGGCACTATTTTTGGGACCCTGAGCAAAACATCCAGGGCCCAAGCTCCCAGATGTTTTGGCCTAGCAATGCTTCACAAGTGGGCAGCCCATCTGGCATTTGCCATAATTGCCAGATAGCCAGTCCGGCCCAGTATGTAAACAATATTTTTTTTTCAAATATATCTATGAATGATGCTTAGGAGTAAGCTGTACTGGAGTTGAATGTGCCAAAAATTTAATATTTTAAATACATTTTATGAGCATCAAGGTGTCTTATTTGAGGTGTGGAACAACAAATCCCAGCAGCTGTGTCTTTGCAAATAGGTTTCTTTTATTTCATCACAGGTTTCCAGAAAATGTCCTATAACCAGGACGCGTTTCGGCGTACAAGCCTTTCTCAACAGGTACTGTTGAACAAAACGGCGTACATATAGATTTGGTAACATTGCCAGCCTTAATGCCAGTAGTGCCAGCTGTAGTATATATACATGGTACAAAATAAAGCACATTCAGCTGAATAGCTATTATGCCTAGTTATACAGTGATAATTCCTCCCTTTACTGCCTGATTGTACAGATTTGCTTTTCAGCAGCTTTGGAAAGCTGGGTAGCACTCGGAAGTGTTCTGGAGATCAAACTACATATATAGTAAATGCTCATGGTTGCCTTGATGTTATATTTATTTATGTAGTGTATACAGAATGTAGTTACCAGGTCTGCCCTGCAGAGTGTTACCCAGCTTTCCCACACTGCTGAATTCCAAATTTAGTAATTTAATGTAGTGATAAATCCCTTCATAGAGCTGCATTGGTGTGAACAGATTATGTTGCCCTCATACAATATAATAGATTCACATAATTTATATGGGCAACATTGTGTGTATTTCATATATCCAATATGACCCCATCACTGACCCACAGAGATTGGTAACCAGCTTTCCCAGACTGCACAATGCTAGACTTTGGTGAACAGCAGTGAAAACAACATTGAGAGACTATAACATAACTATACTGCCGTCGCCCCGCTAATTCTGGTTATCTTAAATATCTCGGTACTATATATGAGAAACTGTCCGTCCATCTCCAGCCCAACATTCCAGATCTGGTAGCGGCACTTTACTTGGAACACGTGGGACGCCGAGGACTTAACAGGCGAACAAACCCATCAGCCGAGCGCTGCGGCCGGCAGCTGCGCATCATCCAGACAGGCTGCAAGGAGACTGACGGGGTATTGAGACCACGTGGGACCACGTGAGCTCACTGAGTAACGAACAGACATACAGACCAGCGGGAGGCAAATGATGAAGCAATAAAACTGCAGGAGTGGTAACGTACATTCAAATATATATAGTATCAAGTCATGACTAACCTGAAAAAGTAGCTACTATATATTGGATGAAAATATAACCATCAGAACTAACACCAAGATATACAGGATATAAGGAGTGTTATTATCTATTCGAGTATATGGACATTGTGGTGACTTTACCAAAGATTGCATAACTACTATAATTCAATATATGAATATTGTGTGACAATAACTACTTTTTATCCATTGATACTACAGAAAAAGGAATCTATTTCAGTGGACTTTTTTGGGAGGATATATGGAATATAGACAACACTTATAACTTTATCGCACATTTCTGAATACTTTTATCCATTTTTTTATTCAAAAATTTTTATGTTTATGTTTAGAATACTAGGTCACCTGGTCATATATAATATCTGCAATTTGGAGTATTTACATGTATGGAAGCTTGCCTTTAATACATTTTACATTTAAATATATACATCTCTCCGCCTGGTTCCAGATAGCAGAGTGTTCCCCTAATTTCTATTATTTCTCTCATTCTTAGGATCCATTCACATGTCCGTAAGTGTTTTGCGAATTGCCGATCCGCAAAACACGGACACCTGCAATGTGAGATCTGCAATTTGCGGATCGCACATCACAGACACTATAATAGCAATTGCGGACAAGAATAGGACATGTTCTATTTTTTTTCAGGAATGGAATTGCGGATCCCGAAAAAACTGATCCCGAAAAAATGGATGCGGATCCTGAAAATGAGGATGCGGATCCCGGAAATGCGGATTCGCATCCGTTCCAGCCCCATTAAAAGTGAATGGGACCCAAATTACGGACGTGTGAATGGACCCTTAGTACGACATTGGGTGTGTCGAGGGGTGAGCACCACACTGTTATTTATCAAATTGTTGAGCCACTATCACTTTTTTTATTACAATGCTAGACTAGCCTATTTAGGAATTTATAAGGCCTTAGTATTAGTAGTAAAATACCTAGCTGGATTTGCTAGGTCTGTAGGTACCTGGAAAAGCTAAGTTAGAATCCCAGTGACAAATCCTCTATACCAGGGGTGCACAACCTTTTCTGGTTGGGGGCCACATTGTCAGCCTAAACCAATTCCAAGGGCCGAAAATAAAACTTAAAGGGGTTCTGCAGTTTGCTTCCAGAGGTTAGCCCCGCCCAGGCCAGTTAATACAAATCGTGACGTCACTGGGCCTGCTGTAAACAGTGAGAGGGCTGCGGCGCTCCTGGAGTGCTGCTCTTAAACAAACTGCAGAACCCCTTTAAAGAGGTGCTACTAACTGAAATACTATATTTTTGGCATATTGAACATACAGTATATATCATAAATGTCTAGTCACACTTCTAGTACTCCCATCTACTGGGAGAATACATGTGAGCAGCCACAAGACATAGACATACATGTCTGTTACCAGATGGTTGGGGGCCACACAGAATGGTATCAAGGGCCGCATGTGGCCCCTGGGCCGCAGGTTGTGCACCCCTGCTCTATACTGTTGCATGGCTATTCATAATCGTCATTTGGGGTCCTGGAAAAGCTTGGTAATAAATTATATGGATCTGTAATAGGGACTAAATACCAAGTCTACCTAAATAAATCCTTCTAACTCCCAAATAGTGCCATAGCTAAGTAGGTTTGCCTTCAAGGGTCTTGGGAAAGCTGGTTTACCACAATGTGGAACTGAAATAGACTTCAGAATACTAAATCTACCAAGATAAATCCTCTCCCCACCACAGTTGGCAGATTTGTCTTTCAGGGTCATGAGAAAGCTGGTTCACTACCATGTGGTACTGTAATAGAGACTGTAGGATACTAATCTACCAAGAGAAATCCCCCTCCCACTCCTAAATAGTGTCATAGCTAGTCAGATTCGCCTCTCAGGATGCTGGGAAAGCTGGATTACATGTACAGTATAAGGTAACATTATCTGGACAGTGTGGCTCAGTGGTGAAACGCATGTCGAAGGTCTTTTGGACCTGACCATCTCTATTATGGTATATCCTAATTATTATTGCCTGTTTCTTAGATCTTTGGGGCTGGATGCACATTTTTGACCCTGTAAGTCAGGGACGTTTTTCTGCCATGTCCTTTTACATGCCACTCCTTTATTGCTGCTTTATAGCCATGCTGTGTGCTACTTAGGTGCGATGGGAATTGATTGCATTATTGCTGGTTATAGCTTAATATGTATTGCATCTTCTGTTGTACACTGTTTGGCTAATATATTTTATTCTGTATACTTAATACTGTTTAAGCAGTTTTTTTTTATCCAGCACTGTGTGGGAATCTTTATCTGTGATGTTTATATATGCTACAGTAGTTATATTATTGTATTGCCACTTATTGTTTGGTTGCCATTTATCTTTATGGTTTAGTTTAGCAGTTTTTAGAGTCTTACGGCCTTCTGTATTTACTCCTTTTTGTGGCCTCCAAGGACAGGAGTCACCCTCCTGAGTTGTATTTGCAGAGTTTTCTACTGTACAATGGTGGGCATTTGTGCCACTATACACCTTTATATAATTAATGTATACTTAGGGTTATTTCCTTCTAAAGTGGCACATCCTTGTATACGTGAATAGGCATTTGTGATTATACGGTTCAGGTGGCCCATTTGGTTGCTTCCTCATCTGCAACGGTTGGGCTTAGCTCCATCTTCCCCCTTTTGTTTCACTTGTTTGTTATTTGTTTAAGTATTCTAATAATCTACAAAGAAAAATGTGGGGGATTCAGTCAGCACAACCCTGTATGCAGGTGCACATCGCTATGGCGAAATACATATACAAACGCAAAAACACAAATGCAATCGCACTCTGCATCCAGCATTCTGCCCTGCCTCCATGCTGGATGTTGAATGAGGCATTGGTGTACATTTTGGCCAAAGCGTAATAAGCTACTCACCACGTCATAGAGGCGACCTTGACGTGGTGAGTGGCTTATTACGCTTTGGCCAAAATGTACACCAATGCCTCATTCAACATCCAGCATGGAGGCAGGGCAGAATACTGGATGCAGAGTGCGATTGCATTTGTGTTTTTGCATTTGTATATTCTAATAATCTATTTCATTTTATATACATTGTGTATGCGATTTATGATAGGGGTTATTAGCATGTTTTCTAGGTTTATAGTAATGGTTGGCTAGGCCCTGCTACGTTTGTTGTTATGTTGTGAGGTTCTTATTGGTAACCCAAATCTGCTTTCTGTAGCAGTCTAGCAGGTATTTATGCAGTATGCTAAAGAAAAATGCTATTTTTTTCTTGTTTTTCAGGGTGGAGCACAGACAATTTTGTGTGGATTCTGGGAGCAGCAATGTGTTTTTGTAAGAAGAAAGCGCATCTTAAATAGAAATCTCTACCCTATTAGATTCATATGGAAAAATGGCACTATATGAGAATGGTCTTGTTGTCAGACGTTTGTTAACAGTCTAGATGCATAATTTTGTACAAGCTTTCAGGTCTTGAAGAATATTGCATAAATATCCATTCTGTAAAATCAGAAAGGTAATTAATTCTTTGTTTCAACTATGTTTTTTTTTTAATACAAATCATTTGTAGTAAGGTTTTCTTAAATGCGGGGTGGCAAAAAGGATACAGAAATGGATTAATTGAAGAGTTAAAGAAAAATAGCCAACATGTAATATCATATACAACTGTCGATACACAAATATCACAAAACCCTTCTGAGATAATCGTTAAGAAAGAGTATGGCGCCCAACAGATGCAAAAGGTGCAGACAAGAATAGCTAGAGATTTTGCCATTTTCTTATCCTTGGCTAATGCTGAATTTTTTGTTAGATCGAGATTCCGATGTCTATTTCTCTCTTCATTTCTTGCATTGTTTGCAGCCAGATTGAGACTTTTAATTTTAAAGATTGACAACAAATATCCTGTATTCCTATTTTTCGCTGCTCCAGGCTCTTGGCTGCATTGTATTGAAGCTGTTGCACAATTAGAATGATCTTCTCTACAATCTACAACAAATATATCATCGCTCCTCTTGTCTTCATATGATTCACTATGACTACTGTTTTGTATTTTGCTCCTCATTCGACCTCTTATATTAAAATAAATACTAAGGTTAAAAAAGGCTATTGCGGACATTGGGATAAAAAAGTCAAAAACAGACGAATAGAGTAAATATCGTCCACTATAGTAAAATTCTGGGTTACATTCACCATCTGGCATCAAACTATAACCCACCACATACTCCCAAAAAATAATTGCTGGTCCAAAATTTAAGAAGGCTAAAATCCAAACTGTAGCCATCTTTGTGAAAGCTGGTTTCAGTTTATTTTGCTGATTTCTATATTTTACCTACAAAATAGAAATTAACTAATGTAAGCTCAACAAAATGCTTTAACTAAAATAACATTTATTTGAAACATGCAAAAAGTTGTCATATTCATTTTTTTTATTTGTATTAAGAATATATGAAATGTTCCTGGCCTACCTGTGCTAGGATAGGGCACAAACAAGTTTGTGTGGAAGTACAAAGGGGGCATTATTATTGTTTGGGCAATTAGAGAAGCTTTATTACTATTACTGCATAGAAAAACAAGGGGGTTATTATTATGGTCTTGGACAATATTACACCCAGAGACACTATTGATTTATGGATTGGGACTTTGTTTAGAGATGAGATGGTCTGGAGAAGTAGTTGTGGTAGTGTGGGCCAGGTGGGGGAAAAAAAAACAGAAAGAAAAAAGAATATCTACAATCAGAGATATCAACTGTTATTTACTAGATTTGACTTTGTTATATTAACACTATAAATATATGTATAGGGTGTGTGTGTGTGTGTGGCATTGTGTTCTAAACTTGCCCCTGAAACCAAGGCAAATACACAGTGCTTCATCCGAGATTTGGACACAGCTGAGAGTAGAACACAATGGTTGACAAAGCTGCGGTTGATGTTCCCTGCCATCAAGAATATCAATAATGTTTGAGCAGACTTAGGCCTCATGCACACGACCGTTGTGTGCATCCGTGGCCGTTGTGCCGTTTTCCGTGATTTTCTGCGGACCCATTGACTTTCAATGGGTCCGTTGAAAACTCGGATAATGCACCGTTGTTCATCCGCGGCCGTGATCCGTGTTTCCTGTCCGTCAAAAAAATATGACCTGTCCTATTTTTATTTTTTTTATTTAAACTTTTTATTGGTTTTCAAAAAGGGACAGGGAATAACAGGGTTACAGGTACAGGCACGCAGGCCATGTAAATACATACAGATAGGCTTCAATTACATTCAAGTACATGGCATTCTTGAGCATGGAGATTGATGATAGTCAGTCAGACCGGTATTTCGTGAAATAAGAGTAACAGCCTATGGGGTGAGTGGTAGATTGAGAAAAAAAAGGGGGTGGTAGGTATGGGTCCCACAATTAGGCTACAGGATACTAGTCGTTGTGTAGTGATCGAACAGTGTGAGGGGGTGGTGAGTAGGAGGTCTATATTTGAGTTGAAGGGGGTGGTAAAGAGTGGGGTAAAAGTCTCTATGAGAGAGCCAGGATGAGTGTGGCTAATGGCCAGATGGATCTTGCCCAATGGTTAGGGATATTGGGCTTGAGAGAATGGCCCTGTTGGGAGATCTGTAGATCGACCATGGGAGCCACTTTTTGAGAAATATAGTATAAGTGCGTGTTTCCCATGATGACATTTCCTCAAACCTATGTAGTTGATCTACTTTAAGTATCAACTTTTCTATGGAAGGAGTCTGGGTTTGCAACCAGTAGCAGGGAAGTATGAGACGAGCAGCTAGTAACAATTGGGAGAAAACAAAGGGAAGTCGTGGGGGGTTCGTTCCCAGATATATTGATATTAAGGCCAGTTGGGGTGAGGGTTGGATAGAAGTGTTGCATATATTGTTTGCTATGGAAAATATTTCGAACCACCATTTGGATATGGAGGGGCATGACCACCAGATGTGGATGAAGTCTTCCTTATCCTGAAGGCACCTCCAGCAAATATTTGAGGCGGTGGGGGAATAGAGAGACGTCTTATCAGGAGTACGGTACCATCTTGTGAGGATCTTGTATCCATTTTCTTGGATACGGACACAGCGGGAAGTCCTGTGGGGAGATTCAAGAAGTTTGGGGAGGGACGTGAAAGGGATAACAATGTTAAGATCTGTTTCCCATTGTTTCACAAAGGCTGGTTTTGCCAACATAGGTGCTGATCGTAGTCTACTATAGATTTGTGATACTGTTTTTTTGGGGGTAGAGGGTAGGGAGATCACAGAGTCAAGCCAGACAATGGGACGTTGGAGGGCGCCTGGCTGGATGTGTTGGTTTAGGTAAGCTCTAAGGTAAAGTACTGAGAACATATCACATGGACTTGGGTTAAGGAGGCTTTTCATGTCATCTAGGTTAAGGGGTTTGCCAGTATGGTCCAGCAACGATGAGATAGCTATGGTTGAGGATGACAGTCTTACAGAGGTAGTCGATCTCAGGGCTGAGGGGGCTGTACCGAGCACATCCCTAGTTGTAAGAAGTGGTGAGGGGAAGGGTATTGAACAATGAGATGTGGAAAACCACTTCCATGCCTCAAGCTGTCCTATTTTTTTGACGGACAACAGATTCACGAACCCATTCAAGTCAATGGGTCCGTGAAAAAACACGGATGCACACAAGATTGGCATCCGCGTCCGTGATCCGTGGCCGTAGGCTACTTTCACACAGACGGATCCGCAGATCCGTCTGCATAAAAGCTTTTTCAGAGCTGAGTTTTCACTTCGTGAAAACTCAGATCCGACACTATATTCTAACACAGAGGCGTTCCCGTAGTGATGGGGACGCTTCAAGTTAGAATATACTACGAACTGTGTACATGACTGCCCCCTGCTGCCTGGCAGCACCCGATCTCTTACAGGGGGCTGTGATCCGCACAATTAACCCCTCAGGTGCCGTAGCCCCCTGTAAGAGATCAGGTGCTGCCAGGCAGGAGGGGGCAGACCCCCCTCCCTCCCCTGTTTTAAATTCATTGGTGGCCAGTGTGCCCCCCTCCCTCCCTCCCTCCCTCCCCTGTATTTAACTCATTGGTGGCCAGTGCGGCCCCCCCTCCCTCCCCTGTATTACTGTACATTCATTGGTGGCCAGTGTGCTGGGGCTCCGATCGGTAACCATGGCAACCAGGACGCTACTGCAGTCCTGGTTGCCATGGTTACTTAGCAATTTTTAGAAGCATTATACTTACCTGCGATGTCTGTGACCGGCCGGGCGCTCCTCCTACTGGTAAGTGAAAGGTCTGTGCTATGAGCAATGCGCCATACAGACCTTTCAGTTACCAGTAGGAGGAGCGCCCAGCCGGTCACAGACAGTGAAGGTAAGTATAATGCTTCTAAAATTGCTAACTAACCATGGCAACCAGGACTGCAGTAGCGTCCTGGTTGCCATGGTTACCGATCGGAGTCCCAGCGATTAAACTGGGACTCCGATTGGAACTCTCCGCTGCCACCAATGATGGGGGGGGGGGATTTTAATTAGGAGGGGCAGGGAGGGGGGCCTACTGGCCACCAATGAATGTACAGTAATACAGGGGAGGGAGGGGGGGCCGCACTGGCCACCAATGAATTTAAAACTGGGGAGGGAGGGGGGTGTGCCCCCTCCTGCCTCGCAGCACCTGATCTCTTACAGGGGGCTATGATACGCACAATTAACCCCTCAGGTACAGCACCTGAGGGGTTAATTGTGCGGATCACAGCCCCCTGTAAGAGATCGGGTGCTGCCAGGCAGCAGGGGGCAGTCATGTACACATAGTATATTCTAACTTGAAGCGTCCCCATTACTATGGGAACGCCTCTGTGTTAGAATATACTGTCGGATATGAGTTTTCGCGATCTAACTCAAATCCGATGGTATATTCTAACATAGAGGTGTTCCCATGGTGATGGGGACGCTTCAAGTTAAAATATACCATCGGATTGGAGAAAACTCAGATCCGATGGTATAATAGGGACTCCTGACTTTACATCTAAAGTCAATGGGGACGGATCCGTTTGCAATTGCACCATATTGTGTCAACGTCAAACGGATCCGTCCCCATTGACTTGCATTGTAAGTCAGGACGGATCCGTTTGGCTCCGCACGGCCAGGCGGACACCAAAACGACATTTTTTTTATGTCCGTGGATCCTCCAAAAATCAAGGAAGACTCATGGACGAAAAAACGGTCACGGAACAACGTCAAACGTGTGCATGAGGCCTTAGCCTGAGTTTGCACTTGCATCTTAGCCTCCTTTACTTCAAACACCTTATTTCCTTGGCAAAATGAGGCTTCTGCATGGGCAATAAAGAACACCTCTGGAGATTTGAAAAGCAGAATGGTCAGGTACTGTTGTCTTTTTTTTTGGAGTCGGGGGTGGGTGGGGTGGGGTGGCAGTGTCCTTGTGATAGGTTTCTAGTCAAGTGGTACAAAATTTGTATTGGTTATCATTTGGTCAGTGCTGTATGCTAGATACTTACAGCTTTAGTGACTGCCAGAAAACGATCACAGCTGATCAGAACAATATTATATATCGTACACTGGCACAACGTATAATCAATAGCGAGCCAAAGTTTACAGATAATTTTTCCAAGCACCCATCCTTTATTTAGAATGTAATTCTTCATGTACAATGGAAGAGAAAAAGTACCTAAGAGAAGGGAACATGTTTCATGTGTTCATTGACGGTACAGTTTATGCAATTACTTTTTTGATCAAATGCTAAATTATTTGTTATACATCACCATCATTTGTTACATTGTAGTAATTATCAAATTCTGCAACAATGAACAAGAAGTGCAGATGGATATAGTGCATGGCAAATATTCAGTAAATTTTAATCTTGCTAGAGGGATATGTATATAGAGGGACATCTATATGCTAGAAATGTAACTTACCTTATAGGAAATTTGGATAAAAAAATAAATAAAAGTAACAGATCTAGTAGTACATACTATATATGGGGTACTTACCTTATTTTGGTGAGGCATCTTTTGGGAACCTATATACAGTAGCTACTATGTTATAACTTTCTAAAACATATATTTTAAGGTTAGTATGTTATAACCACTAACTGCTATCTAGTTGTTTACAGAGATGTTTTTAGGCCTCTTTCAGACGGGCGTTGCGGGAAAATGTGCGGGTGCGTTGTGGGAACACGCGCAATTTTTCCGCGCGAGTGCAAAACATTGTAATGCGTTTTGCACTCGCGTGAGAAAAATCGCACATGTTTGGTACCCAAACCCGAACTTCTTCACAGAAGTTCGGGCTTGGGATCGGTGTTCTGTAGATTGTATTATTTTCCCTTATAACATGGTTATAAGGGAAAATAATAGCATTCTGAATACAGAATGCAAAGTAAAATAGCAATAACAATTTAACTCACCTTAATCCACTTGATCGCGGAGCCTGGCATCTCTTCTGTCTCCTTCTGTCTCCTTTGCTGAACAGGACCTGTGGTGACGTCACTCCGGTCATCACATGATCCATCACATGATCCATCACCATGGTAAAAGATCATGTGATGGATCATGTGATGACCGGAGTGACGTCATCAAAGGTCCTGTTCCTGTAATGAATGCTCACCACAGGTCCTGTTCAGCAAAGGAGACAGAAGGAGATGCCGGGCTCCGCGATCAAGTGGACTAAGGTGAGTTAAATTATTTATTTATTTTTTTAACCCCTCCAGCGCTATTTTACTTTGCATTCTGTATTCAGAATGCTATTATTTTCCCTTATAACCATGTTATAAGGGAAAATAATAATGATTGGGTCTCCATCCCGATCGTCTCCTAGCAACCGTGCGTGAAAATCGCACCGCATCCGCACTTGCTTGCGGATGCTTGCGATTTTCACGCAACCCCATTCATTTCTATGGGGCCTGCGTTACGTGAAAAACGCAGAATATAGAGCATGCTGCGATTTTCACGCAACGCACAAGTGATGCGTGTAAATCACCGCTCATGTGAACAGCCCCATAGAAATTAATGGGTCGGTATTCAGTGTGGGTGCAATGCGTTCAACTCACGCATCGCATCCGCGCGGAATACTCGCCCGTGTGAAAGGGGCCTAAAAGGTACGGCAATTTATAGTTAATTGTGGTTTTATATTGCTTGATTATGTGATTACACAGTTTGCCCATTACTTTTAAAAAGGGCTGTATTTAGAAAGTAAAATTTCCCTTTTTTAATGCAATTTTGACTGTGTGGTTAACTACTTAATTACCAGAGTGTTTTCCCCCTTCCTTACCAGGCCAATTTTTTTTATTAATTTTTGCAATGGGCCTACCTAACTGCAAATAACTATTTAATTTCTAAGCTAACCTACATGTATTTGATATAATTTTTCACAAACACCTTAGACCTTTTTGTGCCATAAGATGAAAGATATATATTTTTTTAATATAAAAAAAGTGAAAATGATTAAACAAATTGATATTTTTCTTTCTTATAATTTTTTTAAATTCTAATAAAAGATTTCAAGATTAGTGTTGAGCGAACCCAAACTGTAAAGTTCGGGTCCGTACTGAACTTTGCAAATTCGGGTACCCGAACCCGAACTTTTCCAGCAAAGTTCGGCTTCGAATTTGGTGTTCGGGCATTTAATAAAGTTTTTGAGCTGTGGTCACTTAGAAGCTATTACTAGGCATGGCTTTGATTGGTTGGTGCATCATGTGACCCAGCCTCTATAAAAGTTGGATCACGTGTAGCACCGCCCATCAGCTCTGAGTAGTGCAGGGACAGGAAGCAGGCAGCTGAAGCGATGGAGAGTGTTAGGAATCTGGCTATTTGTTTTGTGGGTGACCTATAATGATTTTTTGTGGGTGCAATGCACCAACTTTGCACCCCTGACACAGAAATGTAATAATAAATCTGGCTGTTAATTCTGTGGTTGACCTATAGTGATTTTTCGTGAGCGCAGTGCACCATTTTTGTACCCCTGACACAAAAATTTTATAGTTGATCCGATGGGTGACATATACCAATTTTTGGTGTGAGATACATGTGCACTTTATGCGTGACAGGGAAATTAATATAGTTAATCTGACGTTATATCTCCCTAACTCCACACTGGGTAAATGCAGTGGCTGCTGGTCCTGAGTCGGATATCAGTTTGGCGCATGTCCTACCGCCACACCAAGATTGCAGGACATTTCTCGTTGCCTCCTCCTTCTCCGCTTCCTCCTCTACTGCCTCCTCATCCGGTCAGCATAACACCTGCACCACCAAGATCAGCACAGCAAGGGGAAAACGACAGCAGGCTGTTTTGAAACGTATCGGTTTGGGGGGAAAAACCCACACTGCGCAGGAGCTGTGGACGGGCATGGAACAACAGACCGATGAGTGGTTAGTGCCGCTGAGCCTCAAGCCTGGCCTGGTGGTGTGCGATAACGGGCGAAATCTCGTAGCAGCTCTGGGGTTAGCCAATTTGACGCACATCCCTTGCCTGGCGCATGTGCTGAATTTGGTGGTGCAGAGGTTCCTGAAAAATTACCCTGATATGTCAGAGCTGCTGCAGAAAGTGCGGGCCGTCTTTGTGTGCTTTCGGCGTTCTCACCCTGCTGCTGCTCGCCTTTCTGCGCTGCAGCATAACTTCTGCCTTCCTGCTCACCTCCTCAAAAGAGACGTACCCACAAGTTGGAGCTGCAGCATGCACGGGTGAGTCGCTCTGCGGAACAGCACCACTTCACAACCAAAGAGTGGGGCTCCATGCGGGACGTGTGTGCCGTGTTGCGCTGTTTCGAGTACTCCACCAACATGGCCAGTGCTGATGACGCAGTCCTCAGCGTTACTATCCCACTTCTATGTCTCCTTGAAAAAACACTTCGGGCGATGGCATTCCCACCTGACAGCGGGGGCTCAGTGGAAGCACAAGGTGAAGGCAGAGGAGGAGGAAGAAGTCGCCAATGCAGCTGGGGCACCGCCAGCACCGCAGTAGGGAGGGTTAGCATGGCCAAAATATGGAAAGCTTTGTCAGCATGCCACAACAACCAGCACCACCAGCTGATACGGAACGTCTTAGCAGGAGGCAGCATTTCAGCAACATGGTGGAACAGTACGTGTGCACATGCCTACACGTACTGACTGATGGGTCTGCCCCATTCAAGTTCTGGGTCTCCAAATTGGGCACATGGCCTGAGCTTGCCCTTTACGCCTTGGAGGTGCTGGCCTGCCCTGCAGCAAATGTATTGTCCGAACGTGTGTTTAGCATGGCAGGGGGTGGTATTCACAGACAAGCACAGCCACCTGTCCACAGGGCATGGATCCCACAGGACTTGTCAATACCTTGTGCTGAGTAGACAAGTATACCGGCCGCACCCAACCATTGTTATACTCCAGCGCACTTTCTCTTTGCATTCTCTTTTCTACAAACCGGATTCCAAAAAAGTTGGGACACTAAACAAATTGTGAATAAAAACTGAATGTAATGATGTGGAGATGGCAAATGTCAATATTTTATTTGTAATAGAACGTAGATGACAGATCAAATGTTTAATCCGAGTAAATGTATCATTTTAAAGGAAAAATAAGTTGATTCCAATTTTCACGGTGTCAACAAATCCCAAAAAAGTTGGGACAAGTAGCAATAAGAGGCTGGAAAAAGTAAATTTGAGCATAACGAAGAGCTGGAAGACCAATTAACACTAATTAGGTCAATTGGCAACATGATTGGGTATAAAAAGAGCTTCTCAGAGTGGCAGTGTCTCTCAGAAGCCAAGATGGGTAGAGGATCACCAATTCCCACAATGTTGCGCAGAAAGATAGTGGAGCAATATCAGAAAGGTGTTACCCAGCGAAAAATTGCAAAGACTTTGCATCTATCATCATCAACTGTGCATAACATCATCCGAAGATTCAGAGAATCTGGAACAATCTCTGTGCGTAAGGGTCAAGGCCGTAAAACCATACTGGATGCTCGTGATCTCCAGGCCCTTAAACGACACTGCACCACAAACAGGAATGCTACTGTAAAGGAAATCACAGAATGGGCTCAGGAATACTTCCAGAAACCATTGTCAGTGAACACAATCCACCGTGCCATCCGCCGTTGCCAGCTGAAACTCTACAGTGCAAAGAAGAAGCCATTTCTAAGCAAGATCCACAAGCTCAGGCGTTTTCACTGGGCCAGGGATAATTTAAAATGGAGTGTGGCAAAATGAAAGACTGTTCTGTGGTCAGACGAGTCACGATTCGAAGTTCTTTTTGGAAATCTGGGACGCCATGTCATCCGGACCAAAGAGGACAAGGACATCCCAAGTTGTTATCAACGCTCAGTTCAGAAGCCTGCATCTCTAATGGTATGGGGTTGCATGAGTGCATGTGGCATGGGCAGCTTGCATGTCTGGAAAGGCACCATCAATGCAGAAAAATATATTCAGGTTCTAGAACAACATATGCTCCCATCCAGACGTCATCTCTTTCAGGGAAGACCTGCATTTTTCAACAAGATAATGCCAGACCACATTCTGCATCAATCACAACATGATGGCTGCGTAGGAGAAGGATCCGGGTACTGAAATGGCCAGTCTGCAGTCCAGATCTTTCACCTATAGAGAACATTTGGCGCATCATAAAGAGGAAGGCGCAACAAAGAAGGCCCAAGACGATTGAACAGTTAGAGGCCTGTATTAGACAAGAATGGGAGAGCATTCCTATTTCTAAACTTGAGAAACTGGTCTCCTCGGTCCCCAGACGTCTGTTGAGTGTTGTAAGAAGAAGGGGAGATGCCACACAGTGGTGAAAATGGCCTTGTCCCAACTTTTTGGGGATTTGTTGACACCATGAAATTCTGATTCAACATATTTTTCCCTTAAAATGGTACATTTTCTCAGTTTAAACTTTTGTTCTGTGATTTACTGTATGTTCTATTCTGAATAAAATATTAGAAGTTGGCACCTCCACATCATTGCATTCAGTTTTTATTCACGATTTGTATAGTGTCCCAACTTTTTTGGAATCCGGTTTGTATTTCCCAATGTTTTGGGGTCTTCCCAAATTTATAAAAAAAATAAAATTAAAATAAATTAAGGGAAAGAAAAACAAAAAAAAACAGTGTTGGCTACTTCCTTCTCCACCGCCACTTCCACCTACACCGCCTCCCCAACCTCCTACTCCACTTTGACCTCCGCCTCCGAGTTCAAGATTATTATTATTATTTTTTCCTATTCTATGTTATTTTAAGTCATTTCCCTATCCACATTTATTTGCAGGGCAATTGTCCTGCTCTTACCCCCATTTTGCTTCCTTTTGCAGCCCTCTAGGCCTTATTACGACTATTTTACAGCCATTTTAGTGCACCAAAGTTCAGGTCATTGACTTCATTGGGGTTCAGGTTCGGGTTCGAGTTCAGGTCAAGTTCGGGTCCCGAACCTGAAGTTTGACCCGAAGTTAGGCCGAACCCGGCAAACCCGAACATCCACGGGTCCGCTCATCCCTATTCAAGATACAACATTTCTAAAACCATTACAGTGAAAATGGATGCTACTTGTGTAATTCATCTCAAGACTTCAAAGAACTGAAGCGCATTTTGGCTGCCAAAACATTAAAAACTCCTTTAAAGTATTTTTTTAATGTTGCCCCCCTAAGGTATTCATCTTAGGGATATTTACACATTTTTAGCTTTTGCCTTATTTTTTTAATATTTTTTTTATGAATGAAAAAATATGCATACTATTTATATTTTAAGCACACCAAAACACTATACTAAATATAGCTAAAACAAGTACCTTTTATTTTTTTTTATGATGGAAAAACAAGTGTGTATGCTTGTATATTTTATACTGAAAGTCTTTTATACTGTTGCTAAAACTAATACATTTTTATCTTATTTTATTTTTTTATGAAATAAAAAGGGAAAATGTGTTTGTGTATCTAGTCTGCTATACTTTGCTAAAACTGATAATTCATCTTGTATGATCTGAACATTAACTGTACAGCTGAATGGTTTATAACTGCCCATGTAATTTCATGGCAGATATTTATAGTTTGTTAGGCTGGGTTTACAGTTTCATCCAACCACAAAATATAATCATGGCAAAAGTCTAAATTGGCCAAATTATCATATCAATGAGATTCAAACATTATCCGATTTACTTCCTATATCCTAGGAAAGATCTCTACAATCATAGCATATAAAAAGTGACTGGATTATGAATGTTATAAAGGTTATATAGGCAATGGTAGTAAGTATTTTATTATAATGTTCCCTGTTATTTATGTTCCATCCTACCAGACATTCCTGCATTTAAGTGGTAGACTCAAACCAATAGCTTTATTATAAATTATTGGGGGCCACAATCTACATCCTTATCATTATCAAATTCTAAAATGATTTATAGTAGTGTTATTCTAAGTTTTATGTATGTGGTTATGAAAAGATATTTGCTTTAATGTTTATAAATTGTATTTAAAAAATAAATTAAAAAAGTCAGAAATTTTCAGGTAATTACAAGATGCTGCACTTGCATGATGTCGATCTTAAAATAATGTGGACATTTGGGGACACATTTATTAAGACCTGCATTATTGAGGCTGGTCTTAATAAAGGCCCATAGCTGGCTTCTCCATAACTTCAGCGCATCCAGCGCCAGTTATAAATGTAAGACAGCTTCTGAGCAGTCTTACATTTAGACCATTTTCTACGCCGAACGAGACAGGGCTGCCGACACGTCCCCTTCCCCACCAATTTTAGATCTGCCGTGAGCGGGACGAAAATTGCAGATAGTGGCTAATCTGCCATCTGCGCCTGAAATACGCCTAATTTAAGGGAATTTCAGAATAGTAAATGACCCCCCTCGGTCTTTGTCACACACAGCGCATATCTAAAAAATTATCTCTATATGTACTCTGTCTTATCTTTCCTGTGCAATGTCCTTGTGCCCTCAACCGCTTGAATGAGATCAGAAACAAGTCTGTGCTGTGAATACAGGCAGTCTCTGGTACAGTAGCTAGAACTTCCTTTAGCCATTTCAATGCTTTTAGCTATATGTATGACTCTGGCAGGAGGACATTGGGTTACCATAAGTCAGGTATAGCGTAGATTAAGACAAGTCTGTGTCATAGAGCGAGTAGAGAATGTAAAATACTGTTTTGTTTAATATCTAGACACATTCTCAGAAGTAAAAAAAAAACTATAGGAATGGAATATGAATGACAATAGACACCCTATTGTTTAGATGCAGTTATGTAAAATAAATAAATTATATATATATATATATATATACTTTTATAAAAAAAAAATTTACCTGTGAAAAAGTCACTGATGGCCAAGTTTAAAAGAAAGTAGTTGCTTGGAGTTCTGAGTTTTTTGTTGATTATAAAACCAAGTATAACAAGTGCATTCCCTGTGCCTGTCACACTGATCATGAAAGACATCAGAACAGCCTGAAACATTGTCTCATCATCTACAGTGTGACTTTGGAGAGAAATATTGCTGTTGGTGAAGAACACACTATTTCCATCATAATCCCAGGATCCATTGTTGTACGCATGCATGGTACGCCTCCTTGCTGGATATCACCGTAAAAACACTCATACAGTTAGAATATTCTGGCAACGTAATGCTACTTACAGAAAAAGACAAAGTCTTCATTTATAAAACAAATACACACATTTTGGTGAACCTTCCAATTGCAGCCAGTAATTATAAATGCTGGCCTGAGAGTTGTCTGACGTTTATAAGCCCTGAAAGTTCCACTGGGGACATTTTCTTCTGAGACTTATCTAATAAACAGAGGTAATGGCCAGTCTTGCAGGATTTGCTTATTATTCCCTGGTTTATGCTGGCAGTTATATAATTCCCTCAAGGCATAATGGCCTCAGGATGAATTTTTTTTTTATTAACTCCTTAAGGACACAGCCTTATTTCACCTTAAGGATCAGGCCATTTTTTGCAAATCTAACCAGTGTCACTTTAAGTGGTGATAACTTTAAAACGCTTTGACTTATCCAGGCCATTCTGAGATTGTTTTTCGTCACATATTGTACTTTATGACACTGGTAAAATGAAGTAAAAAAAAAAAGCATTTTTATTTATAAAAAAAATACCAAATTTAGCAAAAATTTGTAAAAAATTGCAAATTTCCAAGTTTCAATTTCTCTACCTCTGTAATACATAGTAATACCTCCAAAAATAGTTATTACTTTACATTCCCCATATGTCTACTTCATGTTTGGATCATTTTGGGAATGATATTTTATATTTTGGGGATGTAACAAGGCTTAGAAATTTAGAAGCAAATCTTGAAATTTTTCAGAAATTTTCAAAAACCCAATTTTTAGGGACCAGTTCAGGTCTGAAGTCACTTTGTGAGGCTTACATAATAGAAACCCCATTCTAGAAACTACACCCCTCAAGCTATTCAAAACTGATTTTACAAACGTCATTAACCCTTTAGGTGTTCCACAAGAGTTAATGGCAAATGTAGATAAAATTTCCGAATTCTGATTTTTTGGCAAATTATTCATTTTAATCCATTTTTTCCAGTAACAAAGCAAGGGTTAACAGCCAAATAAAACTCAATATTTATTGCCCCGATTCTGTAGTTTGCAGAAGCACCCCATATGTGGCCGTAAACTACTGTACGGGCACACAGTAGGGCGTAGAGGGAAAGGTGCGCCGTGTGGTTTTTGGAAGGCAGATTTTGCTGGACTGGTTTATTTACACCATGTCCCATTTGAAGCCCCCCTGATGCACCCCTAGAGTAGAAACTCCATAAAAGTGACCCCATCTATAAAACTACACCCCTCAAGGTATTCAAAACTGATTTTACAAACTTTGTTAACTCTTTAGGTGTTGCACAAGAGTTATTGGCAAATGGGGATGAAATATGAGAATTTCAATTTTTTGTGCAAATTTTCCATTTTAATCAATTTTTTCCAGTAACAAAGCAAGGGTTAACAGCCAAACAAAATGCTATATTTATTCCCCCGATTCTGTAGTTTGCAGAAACACCCCATATGTGGCCATAAACTACTGTACGGGCACACAGTAGGGCGTAGAGGGAAAGGTGCACCGTGTGGTTTTTGGAAGGCAATTTTGCTGGACTGGTTTATTTACACCATGTCCCATTTGAAGCCCCCCTGATGCACCCCTAGAGTAGAAACTCAATAAAAGTGACCCCACCTAAGAAACTACACCCCTCAAGGTATTCAAAACAGATTTTACAAACTTTGTTAACCCTTTAGGCGTTGCACAAGAGTTATTGGCAAATGGAGATGGAAAATTAAAAATGGAGATGGAAAATTCTCTTTTAATCCATTTTTCCAGTAACAAAGCAAGGGTTAACAGTCAAATAAAACTCAATATTTATTGCCCCGATTCTGTAGTTTGCAGAAACACCCCATATGTGGCCGTAAACTACTGTACATGTCCCATTTGAAGCCCCCCGATGCACCCCTAGAGTAGAAACTTCATAAAAGTGACCCCATTTTGGAAACTATGGGATAAGGTGGCAGTTTTGTTGGGACTATTTTTAGGGTACATATGATTTTTTGTTTATCTATATTACATTTTTGTGAGGCAAGGTTACCAGAAATAGAAATTCAGAAATTTCATCTCCATTTGCCAATAACTCTTGTGGAACACCTAAAGGGTTAACGACATTTGTAAAATCAGTTTTGAATACCTTGAGGGGTGTAGTTTCTTAGATGGGGTCGCTTTTATGGAGTTTTTACTCTAGGGGGGCTTCAAATGGGACATGGTGCCAAAAAAAAAAAGGCCATCAAAATCTGCCTTCCAGAAACCATACGGCATTCCTTTCCTTCTGCGCCCCCTGCCGTTTTGGTCATTCAGCAGGGTTACGACCACATATGGGGTGTTTCTGTAAACTGCAGTATGAGGGTAATAAATATTAAGTTTTGTTTGGCTGTTAACCCTTGCTTTGTTACTGGAAAAAACCGGATTAACATGGAAAATGTGCCAAAAAATAGCTTTTTTGGCACCGTTTTTATTTTTTATCTTTTACCGTGTTCATCTGAGGGGTTAGGGGGGTATTTTTATAGAGCAGATTCTTACAGATGCGGCGATACCTAATATGTCTACTTTTTATTTATTTATATTTTACACTATATTATCTTTTTATAAAGAAATAAAAAACATTTTAGTATCTCCATAGTCTAAGAGTCATTTTATTTTTAGTTTTTAGCCGATTATCTTATGTAGGAGCTCTTTTTTTGTGGGATGAGAGGACGGTTTTATTGGCGCTATTTTGGGGGGCATATGACTTTTTGATCGCTTGCTATTACAATTTTTGTGATGTAAGGTGACCAAAAAATACCTTTTTTTGCACGTTTTTTTTTTTTTTTTACCGTGTTCATCTGAGGGGTTGGGGGGGTATTTTTATAGAGCAGATTCCTACGGACGCGGCGATACCTAATATGTCTACTTTTTATTTATTTATGTTTTACACTATATTATCTTTTTATGAAAAAAAAAACATTTTAGTATCTCTATAGTCTAAGAGTCATTTTTGAGCAGGCATCAGGCTCAATGATTTGAGCAGGCATCGGGTTCCGATCACCGGCCGCCGGGCGGCGGTGATCGGAACTATACATGACGTACCGGTACGTCATGTGTCCTTAAGTACCAGGACAACATGCCGTACCGGTACGTCATGTGTCCTGAAGAGGTTAATCCATTGTCAGTCCTCATTTAGGCCCCATGCCCTGACAGGCCTCACTGGGAATTTTAATTGTACAACTTTCAGTAGCACTAGTTAGATTGGGGCATGCATGGAGCCAAAATGGGATTTACAAATGGATTAATTAACCCCTTTGCGCCCCTGAAATATAACCAGGCCAGCACCCCGCTGCAATGACAGGGATCGGAGATAATACTGATCCTGGTCAATAGCGACTGTGGCACCTGAACGTAGACAGGTTTTGCCACATTTGAAAATGTCCGAACAATTAAATGTTTCAATTAAAGGAAACCTGTCACCTCCAAAACACATTTTAAACCGACATGATTACCTTACAGTAGCCCCCAGTGTGTTTCTAATCATGTTTTTCATTCCTCCACTGGTTGTTGCATACTTTATAAAAACGCTGTTTTAAGCCTCTTTCACACTGGCGTGTGCGGCCCGTCGCACGAGCACAGTCCGTGGGGCAGCCGCAGCGGATCGCGGACCCATTCACTTGAATGTGTCCGCGATCCGGCCGTTGCGCAAAAAGATAGGACATGTTCTATCTTTTTGCCGAACAGAAGTATGGGACGAAACCCCACAGAAGCACTCTGTAGTGCTTTCGTAGGGTTCCGTTCCGTGGTTCCGTTCCGCACCATTCTGCATCTCCGGATTTGCGGACCCATTCAAATGAATAGGTCCGCATCCGTGATGCGGAATGCCGACGGAACGGCGCCCGTGTATTGTGGCCCGCATTTTGCTGCCCACAATACGGCAACGGGCCGCACACGCCAGTGTGAAAGAGGCCTTAATCTGTGTTTTCGCTATCCTCAGAGTCAGCTTGAAGTTAAGGGGGCAGCGGCCTCCTTGCTTCAAGTCAAGCTAAGCCTGCCCTTTACCCGTCCTCCCTTCACTGTGATTGACATCCTGCTGTGAGGCTGGGATCGTGCAAGTCTCGGCGCATGCGCAGAGAGCGGAGAGCGGACGGCTGAGTGCGGGAGCCGGAGACGGGATCGCCCAGTGACAAGGAGCGCACCATGCATGCGCGAGACTTGCACAATCCCAGCCTCACAGCAGGATGTCAATCACAGTGAAGGGAGGACGGGTAAGGGGCGGGCTTAGCTTGACTTGAAGCAAGGAGGCAGCTGACTCTGAGGATAGCGAAAACACAGATTAAAGTATACAACAACCAGAAGAATGAAAAACAGGATTAGGAACACACTGGGGGGCTACTGTAAAGTAATGATGTCGGTTTAAGATGTGTTTTGGAGGTGACAGGTTCCCTTTAAAAAGGTTTTTCTTGCTTGCTGAATGACATTACGAAAAAAAAGGCATTTTCAGCACATAGTGCATCTCATAAACACCCAAAAAAACATGGCCAGAATACATTTTTTTCACCCAAAAAAGATTCTTTTTCAGATTTTCAATACAAGATATAGTGAATTAACTGCTGCCATTAAAAAAATACAGATTGTCATACAAAAATATAAGCCCTCAAGCTGTGTGATTGAAAAAGTAAAAAAAAAAAAGGGTCTTGGAAGGGGGGGGACTTAAAAATTAAAACACAATAATAAAAATTGGTCGGTCCTTAAAGGGGTTGTACCATCTCGCATTTCCATGGTGAAATGGGACAAACGCTGAGCGGGCCAGTGTCCCACTGTTTCTGTAGTTCCTATTGCTGTGAATTGGAGCTACTTAAACAACATAGCTAAGCAAGGTAGGCTATTTCCAAGAGTAACTTGATAGTTACAGTGTGTTCAGCTACACTGTTTATATACATGTAGCTCCCATTTTCTGCAAGCCTGGTCATCTGAGGTCGGCCTTAGTCCCATCTCACCACGGAAGCGTGAGATGGGACAATCCTTTTAAGGAGTTAATAAGAAGGAAAAATTGGGGTACAGCTACATGGTTCCAAGGATCACAGTGTAGCAGTGCTACGATAGAAATAAATTGTGCGACTTGCACATGTGATATGACCAAAGAATCGAAAAAAAATCCCACCAGGCTGGATTTTTTGTGATTACACAGTTGCAGTACATGTGTGATTCACGCTATGGCTCATTCATTTCCATGGTAGCACTCCTTGGGAGTGACAGCTGTCATATGGCTAGGATTGCTTTGTAGCCGAACAGTTAGGCTAGGGGTACAGGGCTGTATTCGTTTTTTTGGCTAATATTACATTTTTGTATAGGGTAATGTATCCACCTGTTTATGGGCTGCATTTGTCATCTAAATCACAGAGAAAACCATTATACCACAACAGGGACGAAGAATTGGTGGGAATCCCAGCAAATATTAATTATGGAGAGAGATCCCTCCCCCTTATTTATCTTGTATATGTTCAGGTCTGAATTTGATAGATTCCCGTGTCATACCCAGCTTTCCTCTGGAAGCTATTTTAGAGACTGTTCAAGACTTCATTTTGTGTTTAAATTCTTTGTGGGCCATAAGAAGATGACGACTGGCTGTCTGCCAGTTTGAGTGACTTGCTTAAAATGTAGAAGTTGGTGGTCTTTTGTTGGAATGAGATAAGCTGTGCTTGTGTTGTCAAATGACCAATTAACCATAAAGAGTTATTAAAGGCATGGCTTTAAGTTTTAACCAATTCTGAGTGTTATTTGGATGTGTGTTAACCAATTACGATGATACTTTGAGAAGTTACACCTGGCACACTCTGTTGGAAAATGTATAAATAAATGGGCTAGGACCCGCCCGCAAGTGGGATTCTGGCAAAGTTTTACCTGTGCACTGACTTCTGTCATTTTCCTCCATCGACGTCATTCACCTGTAACACGAGGCTCGGTCCCCTACTTGACTAACCATTGTGTTAGCCACGACACCAGCTATTGCCATTTGGAGACCAACGTGGTGAACAATAAAAAGAACCTCCTTACTAAACTCAACTGCAGCATCACTGCTAGTAGGAGAAAGAAGGATTTTCTCAACATCATTACAAAGGCACAAGATAAGTGACTGTGAATGTATAGTGTAAAGTATTGTAACGGACAGGTGGCAGGAGATCGGTGAGACTGGCAACACGTGGTTTGATCTGACATGTTCTCCGTTTGGATCAAATGACGTCTGTGTTGTTTCTGGTGCTTGCCACATCTTCTTTCCCCAGGTGTGGCTTTTATGGTCATTTAACCTTCTCTATTTATTGTTGTTTCTCCCACTATGCTATGCGGTTTATAGCTTCTCTTTGAGTTGTGGATTGCTGGTATGTGGTTCTCGTCTGAGTTCCTGGTACTGCCATAGCCACTTGAAGTTAAGTGTTTTCTTTCCCTTTTGTACTTTGGGTTATTTTGTGTGTTGCATTTCCCTGTCATTTGTATTAAGGCCTGAGGGAGACTTCTGTTCATCCTTCCTTTTGGCGGAACAGGTTGTCTCAGTCCTGACATTAGTACCAGGGTCCTTTAGGGTGAGTTAGGACACTAGGTATTCCTGTGTATGAACTCTCCTACCTCAGGGGTCTGTTCATACTTGTAGTTAGTCAGGACTTTGATTAGGGTTTTACTAGGAGGTGTCCATCTCCTTTTCCTAGTCTCTAGGCCATATTCCCTCACCCCTTTCCCTCCTATGTTCAGTGTGGTGTTTCCCTCCCACACCCTAACGTGACAAGTATCCACCTGTTAAAGGACTGCATTTGCCATCTCAATCACAGAGAAGACCATTATACCACAACAGGGATGAGGGATTGGTGGGAATCCCAGGAATCAAATATTAATTATGGAGAGACATCCCCCCCTCTTCCCCCCAATTTATCTTGTATATGTTTAGGTCTGAATTTGATAGATAGATTCCTGTGCAATTCCAGCTATTGCCATTTGGAGACCAACATGATGAACAATAAGGAGAACCTCTTTACTAACCTCAACTACAACATCACTTCTAAATAGAAATTATTGCTGTGGGGGCCTAAATGGGAATTATGGGCCATATTATCCAGGCTGATCATGATCTTGTCATGTATATGCTGCCCTGTTACGTGAAAGTGAATAAATATTTTGGTTTGATTTTTTGCAGAAGACTATACCTCTGCTGTTGGGCATAATGCCAAACAAAAAAGGTTCACAAGGCAGGAAGAGGAGGAAGATAGAGCAGGAGCAGCAAGCTAAAGTAGCTGGAAGCCTTGACAGGTTTCTTGTGAACAGAGCTGAAAGGACACTAAGATCACCAGCAGCACCACAAAAGCCTTGCGAAATCGATGAAGTGCCTGTGGACATTCATTTTGCTACTTTAGAAGCCGGAGAGACAGCTTTGTGTGAAGATGCTTCTACTTCTGCTCAGCCAAATTTTATGCCAGAGAGAACTGACCTAAAAGTCTTTACTGATATTGGCTATTGGCCTGAAACTGTTGATTAAACTTTGGAAACTGAACTTGTCTAGAAAGGAATAGTGAAACTGCAGAATAAGGATGCATTGTTTCCAAAAGACAGCAATGGTGGGTAATTTTCCAAGGATTGGTTCTACATGAATTTTAGGAAGAAGAAACAAAATGGACACCATAACATTAGCATTAATGGTGGAAACGTGGAGATAGTTCAAAGTTTCAGATTCTTGGGAGTTCATATTAGTCAGGACCTGTCATGGATAAAAAAACACAACAGAAATTACCAAAAAGGCCTTCAGAGGCTTTATTTTCTGAGGAGTCTGAAGAAAGTACAACTCCCAAAACAGCTGCTAGTCAATTTTTACAGGTGCACCATAGAATCTGTTATCACATACTGCATTACAGTGTGGTACTCCGGCTGCTCTTCTGAGGACAAGAAGACCCTTAGGCGCATCATCAGAATGGCTGGCAGAATCACTGGTACTCAGTTACCATCACTGGATGACATCTTCACTGCTCGCTGCAGCAACAGGGCAAAAATTATCTGCGGGGATCCAACTCACCCCGGCCACAGCCTTTTCATTCCCCTACCCTCCGGTAGGCGTCTTAGAGCCCTACACGCCCGCACCACTAGGCTGAAGAACAGCTTTTACCCCAAAGCAATCAGTCTTAAATGCTCAGAGACTATTGCCCCTCCCTAGGATAGAAACTACCACAGACTGAAAGTGACTGCTGCATTCATGAACCCATGATGATCTCTTGTCTGCAGTGGTGTCTGAATCAGTGTGTATATATACTCATAAGCACTTCCTACTTTGCTCTTGCTATATATATATATATATATATATATATATATATGCTGTGAACTGTGAATAGTAATGCTTTCTAGTGCAATGTTTTGTTTTTTTCTAGTGTAATGCTTTAGTTTAAATGTCAGTTCTTGTTCCTCTGTCCATGGCATCTAGGATTGCTCCAAACAACATTTCATTGTATTGTACATTGTATTACATTGTATTGTACAGTGACAATAAAGGCAATTTATCTTATTTGGACAATGTTAAGGGTGTGGTTAGTGTTTTCACCTATAAAATGTGCTGCATATTGTTTTCCTTGCATACTTTTCCAGAAGGCCAAAGGGCAAAGTTCTTTTGATAAGTAAAGTGGATTTAAGGCATGGAAAGCTAAACCCCAGGTTGCTAGAACATGAGCGCAATTCATACCACCTTGTATTTACAATGTGAAAAGAATATGATAAGCAGCTATAGAACTATAGAGACTATTGATGCTGCTGCCCAGCTTGCACAGCAGAGGTCATTTGAAAAATGGAAGGCAATCCTGGCCAGAATAGTTGATTGTGTGCTGTATCTAGCCAGGCAATCCTTACCTTATGTGGTCACTCAGAACACCTAAGCACAGATGATAACTGTGGAAATTTCCTAGAAACTTGCCAAATATGACCCAGTTGGCAGCATCTTCACAAAGTTCAGCAGACACATGGCAGTGGCGTAGCGTGAGGGAAGGGGGGAGCCTGGGGGCCATTGCCCCGGGCACAAGATTGCAGGAGGCGCCAGGCAGCAAGCACTTCAATGAGGACGACGGGAGCCTATGGTTCCCGTCCCCTTCGTTCTTCCTCATAGGCTTCAGGCTAGTGGCCTGAAGCCTATGAGGCAGTAGAGCGACCGTAGTGACTATAATGGAGTTGCTCCTAGAACATATGATGTCGGGGAAGAGGTGGAGTCTCATCATCCAGGGGCGGGGCCTCAATATTTGCAGGAGATTCTATAGAGCACATTGTTGGAGAGAGGAGCAGAGGCTGCAGGTCAGTGTGTTGAGGAGAATATTGACTGGTATGTTTATATGGGGGGCTTTTTTGCAGGGGCTGAAGGGAGGAGGAATAATCCTTGTACTGGAGACTGTATGTTAGAGGGGTCTGAAGAGAGGGTAGTGGGGGTGATATTATTTACATGGGACTGTATGCTGGAGGGGATGAAGGCGGGGGGTGATATTATTTTACATGGGACTGTATGCTGGAGGGCTGAAGGCAGGAAGAGTGGTGAATTTTACATGGGACTGTTTGCAAGAAGGGCTGGAAGGCAGGGAGAGTGATGTATCTTATGGGACTGTATGCTGGAGGGGCTGAAGGCCAGCGGTGAAGAGAGGGAGGGTGATATTATTTACATGGGCTGTATGCTGG
The DNA here is from genome assembly GCF_905171765.1 of Bufo bufo. Taxonomy (NCBI): domain Eukaryota; kingdom Metazoa; phylum Chordata; class Amphibia; order Anura; family Bufonidae; genus Bufo; species Bufo bufo. The sequence goes on along the minus strand of NC_053393.1, from coordinate 157,872,908 downwards.
AGGGGCCAAAGGCAGGGGGAGTTTTGTATTTTACATGGGACTGTATGTTGGAGGGGCTGAAGGTGGGGAGTAATGTATTTTATATGAGACTGTATGCTGGAGGGGCTAAGGCAGGGGGGGGGTGTATCTTACATAGGACTATATGCTGGAGGGGCTGAAGGCAGGAGAGTGATGTATCTTACATGGGACTGTATGCTGGAGGGGCTGAAGGCAGATGGCAAAGAGAGGGAGTGTGATATTATTTACATCGGACTGTGTTGGAGAGGCTGAAGGCGGGGAGTGATGTATTTTACATGGGACTGTATGCTGGAGGGGCTGAAGGCAGGAGAGTGATGTATCTTACATGGGACTGTATGCTGGAGGGGCTGAAGGCAGAGAAGTGATGTGTCTTACATGGGACTGTATGCTGCAGGGGCTGAAGGCAGGGGGAAAGTTGTATCTTACATGGGACTGTATGCAGGAGGGGCTGAAGGGGGGCATAATCATTACTATAATACTACAGAGGGGGCCATTATAATATTATTATTAATAATAATAATAAATAATAATAATAATACAGAGGGGGAAATAATAATAATACAGAGGGGCCAGTATACACTCACCTAAAGAATTATTAGGAACACCTGTTCTATTTCTCATTAATGCAATTATCTAGTCAGCCAATCACATGGCAGTTGCTTCAATGGATTTAGGGGTGTGGTCCTGGTCAAGACAATCTCCTGAACTCCAAACTGAATGTCAGAATGGGAAAGAAAGGTGATTTAAGCAATTTTGAGCGTGGCATGGTTGTTGGTGCCAGACGGGCCGGTCTGAGTATTTCACAATCTGCTCAGTTACTGGGATTTTCACTCACAACCATTTCTAGGGTTTACAAAGAATGGTGTGAAAAGGGAAAAACATCCAGTATGCGGCAGTCCTGTGGGCGAAAATGCCTTGTGGATGCTAGAGGTCAGAGGAGAATGGGCCGACTGATTCAAGCTGATAGAAGAGCAACATTGACTGAAATAACCACTCGTTACAACCGAGGTATGCAGCAAAGCATTTGTGAAGCCACAACACGCACAACCTTGAGGCGGATGGGCTACAACAGCAGAAGACCCCACCGGGTACCACTCATCTCCACTACAAATACAAACTGGATTCCAAAAAAGTTGGGACACTAAACAAATTGTGAATAAAAGATCACCAATTCCCACAATGTTGCGCAGAAAGATAGTGGAGCAATATCAGAAAGGTGTTACCCAGCGAAAAATTGCAAAGACTTTGCATCTATCATCATCAACTGTGCATAACATCATCCGAAGATTCAGAGAATCTGGAACAATCTCTGTGTGTAAGGGTCAAGGCCGTAAAACCATACTGGATGCCCGTGAGTTCCGGGCCCTTAAACGACACTGCACCACAAACAGGAATGCTACTGTAAAGGAAATCACAGAATGGGCTCAGGAATACTTCCAGAAACCATTGTCAGTGAACACAATCCACCGTGCCATCCGCCGTTGCCAGCTGAAACTCTACAGTGCAAAGAAGAAGCCATTTCTAAGCAAGATCCACAAGCTCAGGCGTTTTCACTGGGCCAGGGATCATTTAAAATGGAGTGTGGCAAAATTGAAGACCCTTCTATGGTCAGAAGAGTCACGATTCGAAGTTCTTTTTGGAAATCTGGGACGCCATGTCATCCGGACCAAAGAGGACAAGGACAACCCAAGTTGTTATCAACGCTCAGTTCAGAAGCCTGCATCTCTGATGGTATGGGGTTGCATGAGTGCGTGTGGCATGGGCAGCTTGCATGTCTGGGAAGGCACCATCAATGCAGAAAAATATATTCAGGTTCTAGAACAACATATGCTCCCATCCAGACGTCATCTCTTTCAGGGAAGACCTGCATTTTTCAACAAGATAATGCCAGACCACATTCTGCATCAATCACAACATCATGGCTGCGTAGGAGAAGTATCCGGGTACTGAAATGGCCAGTCTGCAGTCCAGATCTTTCACCTATAGAGAACATTTGGCGCATCATAAAGAGGAAGGTGCAACAAAGAAGGCCCAAGACGATTGAACAGTTAGAGGCCTGTATTAGACAAGAATGGGAGAGCATTCCTATTTCTAAACTTGAGAAACTGGTCTACTCGGTCCCCAGACGTCTGTTGAGTGTTGTAAGGGGAGATGCCACACAGTGGTGAAAATGGCCTTGTCCCAACTTTTTGGGGATTTGTTGACACCATGAAATTCAGATTCAACATATTTTCACCTTAACCACTTGCCGCAACTGTAACGCCGAAAGGCGTCATCGTGGCGGCTCCCCCAGGCTACGCTAACGCCGATTGGCGTCATCTCGCGTGAGCCGAGATTTCCTGTGAACGCGCGCACAGAGGCGCGCGCGCTCACAGGAACGGAAGGTAAGAGAGTGGATCTCCAGCCTGCCAGCGGCGATCGTTCGCTGGCAGGCTGGAGATGTGTTTTTTTTTAACCCCTAACAGGTATATTAGACGCTGTTTTGATAACAGCGTCTAATATACCTGCTACCTGGTCCTCTGGTGGTCCCCTTTGTTTGGATCGACCACCAGAGGACACAGGTAGCTCAGTAATATGTTGCACCAAGCACCACTACACTACACCCCCCCTGTCACTTATTAACCCCTTATTCACCCTTGATCACCCCTGATCACCCCATATAGACTCCCTGATCACCCCCCTGTCATTGATCACCCCCCTGTAAAGCTCCATTCAGATGTCCGCATGATTTTTACGGATCCACTGATAGATGGATCGGATCCGCAAAACGCATACGGACGTCTGAATGGAGCCTTACAGGGGCGTGATCAATGACTGTGGTGATCACCCCATATAGACTCCCTGATCACCCCCCTGTCATTGATTACCCCCCTGTAAAGCTCCATTCAGACGTCCGCATGATTTTTACGGATCCACTGATAGATGGATCGGATCCGCAAAACACATACAGGCGTCTCCCTGGAGCCTTCCAGGGGGGGTGATCACCCCATATAGACTCCCTGATCACCCCCCTGTCATTGATCACCCCCCCTGTCATTGATCACCCCCCCTGTCAGGCTGCATTCAGATGTCCGTATGATTTTTACGGATCCACGGATACATGGATCGGATCCGCAAAACACATACGGACATCTGAATGGAGCCTTATAGGGGGGGTGATCAATGACAGGGGGGTGATCACCCCATATAGACTCCCTGATCACCCCCCTGTCATTGATCACCCCCCTGTCATTGATCACCCCTCTGTCCTTACATTTTCACCCCTCTGTCCATTCAGACATTTTTTTGGCCCAAGTTAGCGGAAATTATTATTTTTTTCTTACAAAGTCTCACATTCCACTAACTTGTGTCAAAAAATTAAATCTCACATGAACTCACCATACCCCTCACGGAATCCAAATGCGTAAAATTTTTTAGACATTTATATTCCAGACTTCTTCTCACGCTTTAGGGCCCCTAGAATGCCAGGGCAGTATAAATACGCCACATGTGACCCCATTTCGGAAAGAAGACACCCCCAGGTATTCCGTGAGGGGCATATTGAGTCCATGAAAGATTGAAATTTTTGTCCCAAGTTAGCGGAAAGGGAGACTTTGTGAGAAAAAAATTAATAAAATCAATTTCCGCTAACTTGTGCCAAAAAAAAAAATTTCTATGAACTCGCCATGCCCCTCATTGAATACCTTGGGGTGTCTTCTTTCCAAAATGGGGTCGTATGTGGGGTATTTATACTACCCTGGCATTTTAGGGGCCCTAAAGCGTAAGAAGAAGTCTGGGATCCAAATGTCTAAAAATGCCCTCATAAAAGGAATGTGGGCCCTTTTGCGCATCTAGGCTGCAAAAAAGTGTCACACATCTGGTATCGCCGTACTCAGGAGAAGTTGGGCAATGTGTTTTGGGGTGTCATTTTACATATACCCATGCTGGGGGAGATAAATATCTTGGTCAAATGCCAACTTTGTATAAAAAAATGGGAAAAGTTGTCTTTTGCCGAGATATTTCTCTCACCCAGCATGAGTATATGTAAAAAGACACCCCAAAACACATTGCCCAACTTCTCCTGAATACGGCGATACCACATGTGTGACACTTTTTTGCAGCCTAGGTGGGCAAAGGGGCCCACATTCCAAAGAGCACCTTTAGGATTTCACAGGTCATTTACCTACTTACCACACATTAGGGCCCCTGGAAAATGCCAGGGCAGTATAACTACCCCACAAGTGACCCCATTTTGGAAAGAAGACACCCCAAGGTATTGCGTGAGGGGCATGGCGAGTTCCTAGAATTTTATATTTTTTGTCACAAGTTAGCGGAAAATGCTGATTTTTTTTTATTTTTATTTTTTTCCCTTACAAAGTCTCATATTCCACTAACTTGTGACAAAAAATAAAAACTTCCATGAACTCACTATGCCCATCACGAAATACCTGGGGGTGTCTTCTTTCCAAAATGGGGTCACTTGTGGGGTAGTTATACTGCCCTGGCATTCTAGGGGCCCAAATGTGTGGTAAGAAGTTTGAAATCAAAATGTGTAAAAAATGACCAGTGAAATCCGAAAGGTGCTCTTTGGAATATGGGCCCCTTTGCCCACCTAGGCTGCAAAAAAGTGTCACACATGTGGTATCTCCGTACTCAGGAGAAGTTGGGGAATGTGTTTTGGGGTGTCATTTTACATATACCCATGCTGGGTGAGAGAAATATCTTGGCAAAAGACAACTTTTCCCATTTTTTTAAACAAAGTTGGCATTTGACCAAGATATTTCTCTCACCCAGCATGGGTATATGTAAAATGACACCCCAAAACACATTCCCCAACTTCTCCTGAGTACGGCGATACCACATGTGTGGCACTTTTTTGCAGCCTAGGTGGGCAAAGGGGCCCACATTCCAAAGAGCACCTTTCGGATTTCACCGGTCATTTTTTACACATTTTGATTTCAAACTACTTACCACACATTTGGGCCCCTAGAATGCCAGGGCAGTATAACTACCCCACAAGTGACCCCATTTTGGAAAGAAGACACCCCAAGGTATTCGCTGATGGGCATAGTGAGTTCATAGAAGTTTTTATTTTTTGTCACAAGTTAGTGGAATATTAGACTTTGTAAGAATTTTTTTTTTTTTTTTTTAAATCATCATTTTCCACTAACTTGTGACAAAAAATAAAAAGTTCTATGAACTCACTATGCCCATCAGCGAATACCTTAGGGTGTCTACTTTCCGAAATGGGGTCATTTGTGGGGTGTTTGTACTGTCTGGGCATTGTAGAACCTCAGGAAACATGACAGGTGCTCAGAAAGTCAGAGCTGCTTCAAAAAGCGGAAATTCACATTTTTGTACCATAGTTTGTAAACGCTATAACTTTTACCCAAACCATTTTTTTTTTACCCAAACATTTTTTTTTTATCAAGGACATGTAGAACAATAAATTTAGAGAAAAATGTATATATGGATGTCGTTTTTTTTGCAAAATTTTGCAACTGAAAGTGAAAAATGTCATTTTTTTGCAAAAAAATCGTAAAATTTTGATTAATAACAAAAAAAAGTAAAAATGTCAGCAGCAATGAAATACCACCAAATGAAAGCTCTATTAGTGAGAAGAAAAGGAGGTAAAATTCATTTGGGTGGTAAGTTGCATGACCGAGCAATAAACCGCTAAAGTTGTGGAGTGCCGATTTGTAAAAAAGGGCCTGGTCTTTAGGGGGGTATAAACCTGTGGTCCTTAAGTGGTTAAAATGGTACATTTTCTCAGTTTAAACTTTTGTTCTGTGATTTATGTTCTATTCTGAATAAAATATTAGAAGTTGGCACCTCCACATCATTGCATTCAGTTTTTATTCACGATTTGTATAGTGTCCCAACTTTTTTGGAATCCGGTTTGTAGGAAAAAGAGGCTACAATTTGCACGAGCTCACCAAAATTGGACTGTTGAAGACTGGAAAAATGTTGCCTGGTCTGATGAGTCTCGATTTCTGTTGAGACATTCAAATGGTAGAGTCCAAATTTGGCGTCAACAGAATGAGAACATGTATCCATCCTCTGATGGCTACTTCCAGCAGGATAATGCACCATGTCACAAAGCTCAAATCATTTCAAATTGGTTTCTTGAACATGACAATGAGTTCACTGTACTAAAATGGCCCCCACAGTCACCAGATCTCAACCCAATAGAGCATCTTTGGGATGTGGTGGAACGGGAGCTTCGTGCCCTGGATGTGCATCCCTCAAATCTCCATCAACTGCAAGATGCTATCCTATCAATATGGGCCAACATTTCTAAAGAATGCTATCAGCACCTTGTTGAATCAATGCCACGTAGAATTAAGGCAGTTCTGAAGGCAAAAGAGGGTCCAACACCGTATTAGTATGGTGTTCCTAATAATTCTTTAGGTGAGTGTATATTATACACTGCGTGCAGAATTATTAGGCAAATGAGTATTTTGACCACATCATCCTCTTTATGCATGTTGTCTTACTCCAAGCTGTATAGGCTCGAAAGCCTACTACCAATTAAGCATATTAGGTGATGTGCATCTCTGTAATGAGAAGGGGTGTGGTCTAATGACATCCACACCCTATATTAGGTGTGCATAATTATTAGGCAACTTCCTTTCCTTTGGCAAAATGGGTCAAAAGAAGGACTTGACAGGCTCAGAAAAGTCAAAAATAGTGAGATATCTTGCAGAGGGATGCAGCACTCTTAAAATTGCAAAGCTTCTGAAGCGTGATCATCGAACAATCAAGCGTTTCATTCAAAATAGTCAACAGGGTACCAAGGCGCAAAATAACTGCCCATGAACTGAGAAAAGTCAAGGGTGCAGCTGCCAAGATGCCACTTGCCACCAGTTTGGCCATATTTCAGAGCTGCAACATCACTGGAGTGCCCAAAAGCACAAGGTGTGCAATACTCAGAGACATGGCCAAGGTAAGAAAGGCTGAAAGACGACCACCACTGAACAAGACACACAAGCTGAAACGTCAAGACTGGGCCAAGAAATATCTCAAGACTGATTTTTCTAAGGTTTTATGGACTGATGAAATGAGAGTGAGTCTTGATGGGCCAGATGGATGGGCCCGTGGCTGGATTGGTAAAGGGCAGAGAGCTCCAGTCCGACTCAGACGCCAGCAAGGTGGAGGTGGAGTACTGGTTTGGGCTGGTATCACCAAAGATGAGCTTGTGGGGCCTTTTCGGGTTGAGGATGGAGTCAAGCTCAACTCCCAGTCCTACTGCCAGTTTCTGGAAGACACCTTCTTCAAGCAGTGGTACAGGAAGAAGTCTGCATCCTTCAAGAAAAACATGATTTTCATGCAGGACAATGCTCCATCACACGCGTCCAAGTACTCCACAGCGTGGCTGGCAAGAAAGGGTATAAAAGAAGAAAATCTAATGACATGGCCTCCTTGTTCACCTGATCTGAACCCCATTGAGAACCTGTGGTCCATCATCAAATGTGAGATTTTCAAGGAGGGAAAACAGTACACCTCTCTGAACAGTGTCTGGGAGGCTGTGGTTGCTGCTGCACGCAATGTTGATGGTGAACAGATCAAAACACTGACAGAATCCATGGATGGCAGGCTTTTGAGTGTCCTTGCAAAGAAAGGTGGCTATATTGGTCACTGATTTGTTTTTGTTTTTTTTTGAATGTCAGAAATGTATATTTGTGAATGTTGAGATGTTATATTGGTTTCACTGGTAAAAATAAATAATTGAAATGGGTATATATTTGTTTTTTGTTAAGTTGCCTAATAATTATGCACAGTAATAGTCACCTGCACACACAGATATCCCCCTAAAATAGCTAAAACTAAAAACAAACTAAAAACTACTTCCAAAAATATTCAGCTTTGATATTAATGAGTATTTTGGGTTCATTGAGAACATGGTTGTTGTTCAATAATAAAATTAATCCTCAAAAATACAACTTGCCTAATACTTCTGCACTCCCTGTAATTATACAGAGGGCATCATAGTTATGGGCACTACAGGGGAAGGGGAGGTCTGTTATCTGAGGATGATAGTAAAGTGAGAAATCCCCCAAAAATTCTGTGAAACTCTATAGAGACGAGACGCGGCTGAAAGAAGTTATCATGATGGTCCTATTTCCGAATGACGACGCTGAGGAAAGTCTACATCACAGGAGATGTCACTGGATGTAACAGGTATATGCTGTACTCTCCTGTATATTTCATAGCAATGTATGTTATGTCCATCCAAATATCTGTTTTGGGGGGGGGGTGGATATAGAATTTGGGCCACACGGAAACCTGGCCCCAGACTGCAGGTCACACTGTTCGTGTTCTGAATTCTGGAACCTCACACCCATCTACTATATTATCTGTACTCAGAGTTATCACTGTGTTATCTGTCTTGTTACGTAGGATTGCAGGTGACATCTTCTGCATTATTTGTAAAAAAAAGGGGCGTGGTCACAGGTGGGGTGGGGGGGGGGGGGGCGCAATACTTGGCTTGCCCCGGGTGATGGCAACCCACGCTATGCCACTGATGCTGTGTCCTTCTTCTCTTCACAGAGCCAAAATGAGTTCATCTTTAAAAAAATTACAAAGGCCAATTTTTTTTTAAATGTTTTTTATTAACCCCTTAACTCCTTAAGGACACAGCCTTATTTCACCTTAAGGACCAGGCCATTTTTTGCAAATCTGACCAGTGTCAATTTAAGTGGTGATAACTTTAAAACGCTTTGACTTATCCAGGCCATTCTGAGATGTTTTTTTCGTCACATATTGTACTTCATGACACTGGTAAAATTTCAATTTCTCTACTTTTATAATAGATAGCAATACCTCCAAAAATAGTTATTACTTTACATTCCCCATATGTCTACTTCATGTTTGGATCATTTTGTGAATACCATTTTATTTTTGGGGGACGTTACAAGGCTTAGAAGTTTAGAAGCAAATCTTGAAATTTTTTAGAAAATTTCTAAAACCCACTTTTTCAGGACCAGTTCAGGTCTGAAGTTACTTTGTGAGGCTTACATAATAGAAACCACGCAAAAATGTACAAACTACACCCCTCTAGGTATTCAAAACTGATTTTACTTTGTTAACCCTTTAGGTGTTCCACAAGAATTTATGGAAAATAGAAATCAAATTTCAAAATGTCACTTTTTTGGCAGATTTTTCATTTGAATAAATTTTTTCCAGTTACAAAGCAAGGGTTAACAGCCAAACAAAACTCAATATCTGCTGTACGGGCACACGGCAGGGCGCAGAAGGAAGGAACGCCATACGGTTTTTGGAAGGCAGATTTTGCTGGACTGGCTTTTTGATACTATGTCCCATTTGAAGCCCCCCTGATGCACCCCTAGAGTAGAAACTCCAAAAAAGTGACCCCATTTTGGAAACTACGGTTAAGGTGGCAGTTTTGTTGGTACTATTTTAGGATACATATGATTTTGGTTGCTCTATATTACACTTTTTCTGAGGCAAGGTAACAAGAAATAGCTGCTTTGGCACCGTTTTTATTTTTTGGTATTTACAACATTCATCTGACAGGTTAGATTATGTGGTATTTTTATAGAACAGGTTGTCACGGACGTGACAATACCAAATATGACTACTTTTTTGGGTTGTTTGTTTCAGTTTTTCATAAAAAAGCAGTTTTGAAAGAAAATATGATTTTTTTGTGTCTCCACATTCTGAAAGCCGTAGTTTTATTTATTTTTTGGGCGACTTTCTTGTGTAGGGGCTAATTTTTGGGATGAGATGACTGTTTGATTGGTACTATTTTGTGGTGAATATGATTTTTTGATCGCTTGCTATTACACTTTTTGTGATGTAAGTTGACAAAAAATTGCTTTTTTACACCGTTTTTATAAAAAAAAATTGCGGTATTCACCTGAGTGGTTAGGTCATGTGATATTTTTATAGAGCAGGTTATTACAGATGCGGCAATACCTAATATGTCAACTTCTTTATTTATTTATGTAAGTTTTACACAATGATTTCATTTTTGAAACAAAAGAAATCATGTTTTAGTGTTGCCATAGTCTGAGAGCCATAGTTTATTCAGTTTTTTGGCGATTATCTTAGGTAGGGTATGATTTTTGCGGGATGAGATGACGGTTTGATTGGCACTATTTTGGGGTGCGTATGACTTTTTGATCGCTTGCTATTACACTTTTTGTGATGTAAGGTGACAAAAAATTGCTTTTACACAGTTTTTATTTTTAATTTTTTATGGTATTCACCTGAGGGGTTAGGTCATGTGATATTTTTATAGAGCAGGTTCTTACGAACGCTGCGATACCTAATATGTATACTTTTTTTTATTTACTTAAAATTTACACAATACCAGCATTTTTTAAACCAAAAAAATTATGTTTTAGTGTCTCCATATTCTGAGCCATAGTTTTTTTTATATTTTGGGCGATTGCCTTAGGTAGGGATTCATTTTTTGTGGGATGAGGTGATGGTTAGACAGTTATTTTGGGGGGCATACGCCTTTTTGATCACTTGGTGTTGCACTTTTTGTGATGTAAGGTGACAAAAATGGCTTTTTTTTTATACCGTTTTTTATTTTTCATGGTATTTATTGGACAGGGTGGATCATGTGATATATTTCTAGAGCAGGTCATTACGGACGCATGATACCTAATATGTGTGTGTTTTTTATTTTTTTTCTATTTTTTATTATAAAATAAGGGCTCACTCAAACACAAACCCCTTCTATGCCGCGGTCAGCAGCAGAGAAGGGGTTAATCCGCAGCGATTGCCGTGACGGGGAGGTTACAGGACCCCCCTCGGCATTGTCCCAGGGTGCCTGCTAATTGATTTCAGCAGGCACACAGTTCCGATCACCGCCCGCCGCGCGGCGGTGATCGGAGATACACAGGGCGTACATGTTTGTGTCCTTAAGTACCGGGACATCAGGGCGTACCTGTACGTCCTATGTCCCCAAGATGTTAATTCAATCAATACTAGATATAATATAGTTATACGTTACCAGAAAATGCAAATGATATTCAGGGTCTATGGGAAGTCAGCTCTAAAGTCTGTTCTGATCATTGGGATTTTCTCCTGGGGTGTCCTTTCTTTCTTTGTCCCTCTCTCCTTTTTTTTCCCCCTCTTGTGTGTGGTTTATTATCAAAAACTTATCAGTTAGACACACCTTCCTAACTTGGAGTTTTCCCAATCATTGTTGGTTAGGCGTGTACATATGATAATGACTGTGATGCCACTGTATCACCCAGAATGCATTTCGGCTGTTGGTGCAATGTTATTCATTCATACCTACTGCATAAGATACTAGCATCATTATTAGTAAGGGTTAAATGTCCAGGTCTGACTTCATCTTACAATCCATACACATAACATATGGAATCCTAAATCAGAGATATAGGGATTAACTTTGACACACATACCATTAAAGCATAGACATTAAGGTACCAGTTTAGACATTTCCCAAACTATCAAACTTATGGTACTGATAAGAATATATAGACCTTGTACTATCACAGACATGTGTGTCTCCTCTGTCACTTCAACGGGTGATTTGACACTGATGGAAAAACATCGGCCAGGAAGGTTCGCGAACGTGATCGCGATCAAATGTTCGCGAACCGCAAGTTCGCGGCGGGCCCCATTCACTTTAATGGCAGGCGAACCTGAAAAACCTTCAGCTCATATTTGCAGCCACCAAATACTTAGTAGAAGTGCACAAATAGTCCCACAACATGGACAGTGACATACTAGAGGGGAGATCAATGACAAAAATTCCAACAACAAATATTTATCTTGATCAGGGGACATGAAATGTGCCCTGTTGGAGCCTAGAAATTTTTTATTTTAGGCTACGGGAGTACGGGCCTTAAAAATTAGGCATTCACCTGACATAAAAGAAATTCTGAATATGTGGCTCGAGGTACATTATGCGGTCAATGGATAAAATTTTTACTGTAGGCCACTGGACTACAGGCCCCAAACATTAGGCATTCACATAACAAAAAAGATCAAGTGATTATGTGGCCGGAGGTATATTACACGGTCAATGGATATAAATTTTACTGCAGGACACTACAAATACAGGTCAAATGCATATGTTTAAAAGAACTAAAAATATAAATTGGATTAAACACATGGCTAACGAAATCCCCCTCTTGAAAAAACAACTAATGATAATAGTTGAAATTCGATAACATGTGGTCGTTACTGGTGTTGAATTTCTCCAAGGCCCCAACAATTATTCATTCCCCGTACAGGAAAGAACAAGTAAGTATGTGGCTGGAGGTAGATTACACGGTCATTGGATATCAATTTTACAGCAGGCCATTGGACTACAGGCCCCAAAAATTATGCATTTAGCGTACAGAAAAGAACAAGTAAGTATGTGGCTGGAGGTAGATTACACGGTCATTGGATATCAATTTTACAGCAGGCCAGTGGACTACAGGCCCCAAAAATTATGCATTCAGCAGAAAAAAAAGAACAAGTAAGTATGTGGCTGGAGGTATATTACACGGTCATTGGAAATCAATTTTACAGCAGGCCAGTGGACTACAGGCCCCAAAAGTTATGTATTCAGCGGAAAGAAAAGAACAAGTGATTATGTGGCTGGAGGTAGATTACACGGTCATTGGATATCAATTTTACTGTAGGCCAGTACAAATACAGGTCAAATACATATGTTTAAAAGAACTAAAAATATAAAATTGGATTAAAAACATGGCTAACGAAATCCCCCCTCTTGAAAAAAAAACTAATGATAATTGTTGAAACAATTGGTCGTCACAGGTGTTGAATTCCTCCAAGGTCCAAAACATTAGGCATTCAACGGACAGAAAAGGCCTTTTATTAGCACCCGAGCACCAGAGTATAAGAGAAGTCAATGGGAGAACCCGAGCATTAAACCAGGTACCCCCTGCTCTGAAGAGGGGAGGGTGCCTTGTTCATAAGAAAATGTCAGAAATTGTTGGCAACACCACCGAAATGGTTCTGTAACAGCATGGGGAGGATGTATGGATGCATCTTGAGCTCACTGGTCGCTGCTGGGAACTATGTTGTTCGAATAGTATGCCACTTTTACATAATGACAATAATACGCACAAAACCAAGGGGAAAAAAATCGTTTTTAGAGGAAAAATTTATAGAAAACATTCTTTCCTGAATATTTACTTGTATATAAAGTGCAAGTGCTGCCAAAAATTACAAGGAAGAGGCACTCTGATACACCCTTAGTTACACATAAAGGAGGGCATCATAGACACCCTTTAAAAATTATGATTGATGGCCTGCTGGTGACCCTCAAAAACATTAGGAGCAAGGGCCTGCTGATCTGACCGTCTAAAACACTATGGGTGGTGGCCTGCTGCCGCTTTGGTGACTCTAGTTAACCTGGGGCCAACGGCACGTCCCCGTGACGACGACGATCCATTCGGATGTCTGGCCTATCAACTTTCGATGTAATTGTCAGCTCAAAACCATTGTAAACTACGGTTAACAGGGAATCAGTGTTTGATTCCGGAGAGGGAGCCTGAGAAACGGCTACTACATCCAAGGAAGGCAAGTGGGTGACACACAAATCACACACTCTCGAGTCGTGCAGGTAGTGACGATAAATAACAATACAGGACTCTTAAGATGCCCTATTATTGAAATGAGTAATAAAAAATTACAGGGAATGTCACTACAGTATTTTGGTGTGCCGAGCATAGCGATGCTCGATCCGAACAGGTATTCGGCCGAGCATGCTCGCTCAACACTAATGAGGAAACATTATACAGGAGAGGCCCTGCTGCCGCTTTGTTGACTCTAGATAACTTCTGCCTGATCGCACGTCCCTGTGACATCCACGATCTATTTGGATATCTTCCCCATCAACTTTCAATGTTCTTTTATGCGCCTAACATGGTGACCACCAGTAACGGGGAATCATTGTTCGATTTCAGAGAGAGAGCCTGATAAACGGCTACTACTTCAAAGCAAGGCAGCATGAGTTGCGGGCCTGCAGATGAGCTGACCCTGTAAAAGATTTTAAGTGCGGGCCTGCTGGTGAGCTGACCCCGTAAAACATTATACGCGAGTGCCTGCAGGTGAGCTGACCCTGTAAAATATTATATGCTAGGGCCGGCAGCTGAGCTGACCCTGTAAAAGATTTGAGTTACGGGCCGGCATGTGAGCTGACCCAGTAAAAGATTTGAGTTGCCGGCCTGCAGCTGAGCTGACCCAGTAAAAGATTTGAGTTGGGGGCCTGCAGGTAAGCTGACCCAGTAAAAGATTTTAGGTGCGGGCCTGCTGGTGAGCTGAGGTGGAACCGACAAACCCAACTTGATTTTTATAGCTGCATTAATCTGCAGCTGACCGTGATACAGCTCTACAGATTCTTTCCAGTCATTGTGCCACTCCTCGTGCTGCCATCTCCACACCCTGTCACTTTGCCACTCATTTTTATCACCATGCTGCTGCTGATGCTGCTTAAAAGGCCTTAAAGTGATCACCAGGCCCACAATTTAATTAAGGTTTTGGAATGGATAAACCCAACTTGCTTTTGTGGGCTGCATCAGTGGCGTAGCTAGAAATGACTGGGCCCCGCAGCAATTTTTTGAATGGGGCTCCATCCCACAGTAATTTTTTAGCGACCCTTTCCTTTCATGCCACCCCATTCCTGTGGCTAGTAAAGATTGCTCTCTCAGACCAGGGCCGGCAGCTGTTCCATCCTTTTTATACACTGTCTATACTGTCACTGTATATCATTTCATTGTATAATACTGTTGAGGGGCCCTGACCAAATCCTTTAGTCCTCCTCCTCCTGGATGGGCCCCTTCTGGGTCAGGGCCCCAAAGCTGCAGCTTCCCCTCCTTCCCCTAAAGCTAAGTCCCTGGTCTGCATTAATCTGCAGGTGACCCTGATACAGCTCCACAGATTCTTTCCATCTGCATCTTTCGAAGCAAACTGTGGCCTTAGTCTTTCATCCAGACTCAGTCATTGTGCCACTATGTGGCCTCCTCATGCTGCCATCTCCACACCATGTCACCTTGCCACCGATTTTTATCACCATGCTGCTGCTGATGCTGCTTAAAATACCTTAAACTGATCACCAGGCCCACAATCTAATTAAGGTTTTATGCACAAAACCAAAGTAAAAAAATCTATTTTATAGGAAAAGTTGATTGAAAACATTCTTTCCGGTATATTTACTTGTATATAAAGTGCAAGTGCTGCCAAAAATTACAAGGAAGAGGCACTCCGATACAACCTGTATATCACATAAATGAGGGCCTCATTCACATTGAGTTGCTGGCCTGAAAGTGAGCTGACCTTGTAAAAGATTTGAGTTGCGGGCCTACAGGTGAGCTGACCCTGTAAAAGATTTGATTTGCGTGCCTGCAGGTGAGCTGACCCTGTAAAAGATTTGAGTTGCGGGCCTGCAGGTGAGCGAACCTTGCAAAAAATTATATGTGAGGGCCTGCTGGTGAGCGGACCCTGTAAAAAATTATATGTGAGGGGCTGCTGGTAAGCGGACCCTCTAAAAAAATTAGATGTGAGGGCCTGCTGGTGAGCAGACCCTCTAAAAACATTATATGTGAGGACTTGCTGGTGAGCTGACCCTGTAAAAGATTTGAGTTGCGAGCCTGCAGGTGAGCGAACCTTGTAAAAAATTATATGTGAGGAGCTGCTGGTGAGCGGACCCTGCAAAAAATTATATGTGAGGGCCTGCTGGTGAGCAGACCCTGTAAAAAATTATATGTGAGGGGCTGCTGGTGAGCGGACCCTCTAAAAAATAATATGTGAGGGCCTGCTGGTGAGCGGACCATCTAAAAAATTTTATTCGAAGGACATATATGCGAGGGCATTATATGTGATGAAT
Organism: Bufo bufo; assembly: GCF_905171765.1. NCBI lineage: Eukaryota > Metazoa > Chordata > Amphibia > Anura > Bufonidae > Bufo > Bufo bufo. The sequence continues at coordinate 157,857,064 of NC_053393.1, read as the reverse complement.
AAGCAATGCATGTTTATATGATTGAAGAGGAGGAGGAGGATGAGAAAAGAAAGATTCAACCATATACCCATGTTTGTGGTGGAAGGGGTGCATGGGAATACGGTCTGTAAACTACATTAAAAACAACACATGTAAAGTGCCTTTATGTTCATCAGCATTCCTCTGGTGAAGTCGAGAAGTCATGGTCAATCCAGGCCTTGTTCATTTTTATATGATTCAACCTGTCAGCATTTTCAGTTGACAGGCGGATACGTTTATCTGCTATAATGCCACCAGCAGCACTAAATACACGCTCAGACAAAACGCTCGCAGCAGGGCAGGCCAGCACCTCCAAAGTGTAGAGCGCAAGTTCGTGCCATGTGTCCAGCTTGGACACGAAGTAGTTGTAAGGCACTAAGGGATCATTAAGGATGCTGACATGGTCTGCTATGTAATCCTTTGAACTGAGGGTGGTCTGGCTATCAACCTGTGTAATGTCTTCCTCCATTTCCACCTCTTCCACATGCACAGCGTCGTCCTTAATTGTGAGCAGCGAGCGTTTGAGAAGACACAGAAGTGAAATGGTGACGCTGATAATCGCGTTATCGCCGCTCACCATTTGTATTGATTCCTCAAAGTTGCATAAAACCTCACAGAGGTCAGACATCCATGCCCACTCCTCGCTTGTGACTAGCGGAAGCTGACTGGAAAGGCGATGACCATGTTGCAGCTGGTATTCCACAACTGCCCTCTGCTGCTTACAAAGCCCGGCCAACATGTGGAATTTGGAGTTCCAGCGCATGCTCACGTCGCACAACAGCCGGCGAACTGGCAATTTGAAGCGCTGCTGCAGCGATGACAGACCGGCTGAAGCTGTCGGTGACTTGTGGAAATTTGCACACACGCGGCGCACCTTCACCATTAGCTCAGGCAAATTGGGGTATGTTTTTAGAAACCGCTGAACCACAAGGTTGAATACATGGGCAAGGCATGGGATTTGTCTAAAGGTTGCCCAGCTCCAAAGCTGCCACCAAGTTACAGCCATTATCAGACACAAGCTCAGTCTGGTCTCTTATCCCTGCCACAGCTCTGCGGTGGTGTGCTGTTTGTCACCTAGCTAGATCAGCTTCAGCTCGGCCTGTTGCCGCTTCCCCACTGCAGTGCTACACTGCTTCCAGCTACCGACTGATGACTGACTGGTGCTGCACACGGATACTTCGGAGGTAGAAGTGGAGGAGGAGGCGGAGGAGGAGAAGTGGAGGTTGGAGCCATTAACATAGGTCGTGGCGGAAACCCTGAAGGAATTGGGGCCCGCAATCCTTGGTGTCGGTAGCACCTGTGCCTTCCCAGGGTACGAGACACTCCCGGCCTCCACAACATTCACCCGGTGTGCCGTCAGGGAAATGTAGCATCCCTGGCCGAAAGCACTTGTCCATGTGTCCGTGGTTAAGTGGACCTTCCTAGTAACTGCGTTGGTCAGGGCACGTGTGATGTTAAGGGACACATGTTGGTGTAAGGCTGGCACGGCACACCTTGAAAAATAGTGGCGTCTAGGGACTGCACAATGAGGGATGGCCACCGACATCAGCCTGCGAAAGGCCTCAGTGTCCACAAGCCTAAATGACAACATTTCCAGAGCCAGTAATTTGGAAAGCTGTGCATTTACTGCTATGGCCTGTGGGTGGGTGGCTGGGTATTTGCGCTTGCGTTCAAATGCCTGGGGTAATGACATTTGGATGCTGCGCTGGAACAGGGAAGTGGATGTGGTCGCTGATGGTGCTTGCAAAGGTCCAGGTGCAGGGCAGGAGGCATCTGGGCCTGCATCTTGGACAGGGGATTGGCCAGCACGTAACACAGGGGAAGAGGAGGCAGTGGTGTAACCCGCAGACACAGATTGTGGACCCAGGCGTTCAGGCCACCTATTGGGGTGCTTTGATGACATGTGGCGGATCATACAGGTGGTGGTGAGCTTGCTAGTGTTCACGCCCCGGCTCATTTTGGTGTGGCACAGGTTGAAAACTACTATTCTTTTGTCGTCCGCACTTTCCTCAAAAAAGCGCCATACTGCCGAACACCTACCCCATGGCAAGAGATTTACGCAAGGGGGTGCTCTATGGAACAGTTGCAGGCCTGTTCGGTGGTGCCCGCCTTCTATCTTTTGCCACCCCACTGCCTCTTCCAGCCTGTTGCAGTGCTGCAGATCCCTCCCCCTCTGTACTGCTCTCCTCGCTCGGCTTGTTGCCACCTTCACAGGTTGGGTCAGTGACCTCGTCATCCAACACCTCCTCTTCCTCACTCTGATCATCCTCCTGATTTGTTGACCTAACCACAACCTCAGTGATTGACAACTGTGTGTCATCTTCTTCCTCAACCTCTTGAGACAGTAATTGCAGTTGAGTCATTGGCAACTGTGTCTCATTATCATCCACCTCATTAAACGTCATGTTCTTGTGACTCTGGATGCTCAAGAGGTTGGGAATCTGGGCACAAGATCTCAGGTACCTCTTCAAGCGTGCTTGGCGAGAGAGCCAAATCAATTAATGGCGATGCAAAGAGGTCCTCGGAATATCCGAGTGTGGGATCACTTGTTTGGCCAGACTGTAAATGGTGGGAGGAAGGAGGATCAGGGTGAGGATTGTGTGGACCAGACTCCTGGCTACTGAGACTGGACTTGGTGGAACAGAGGGTGGTGTTTAACCGACTGGAAGCACTATCTGCTGCAATCCAACCGACCACCTGCTCGCACTGGGCTGACTTCAAGAGTGGTGTTCTGCGCCGCCCTGCAAACTGGGACATAAAGCTAGGTATCTTGGATGATTGTTTTTCTTGTGCTCTGGCAGCAGACACAGTTTCACCGCGCCCAGGGCCACGGCCTCTGCGTGCACCATCAGCATCACGGCTACTTCCCTGTTCCTTAATGCTCGCCTTCTTCACATTAAATGTTATATGTTATGAGGGACCGTTTATAGGAAAAATGTGGATAAATTATGGAAAAAATATTATTGTTTTCGCTAATATTTTTCCCAATATCTGTCACGAGGGTGTCAAGAGCCACGCCTGACTCCGTTATACCTGGGGTCAGGAAGTCGCAGCGGGTGGCTGCGCGCTCTATGTCTAAAGACAGTGCTGTTTATTAATGGTAGCTTTCTGGGTTTGCCTTGCAATCCTTTTTGGCTCACTCAGGGATCCGTAGCTTCTCCTCCTCAGCTGTTTCTTGTCCAGCAATCCCAACCTCCTTATATTCCCATCTCTCACTTCTCTGGTTGCCAGATATAGAGCTTCCTGCCTGGACTTCTATACTGATCCACTGGAGCTGTGTAGCTGTGTTCCCTGGTTGTTGTTCCAGAACGTTACCCTCCGGATCCCTGTTGGGCCTTGGTGGTCTGCTGTTGTCGCCCACCTGGGATTATATGCTTGTCTGTATTGTCTGTCCTCTCCTTGGTGTTTTCCTCTTAGTGTCAGTGGTGCGGACTAGTGATCCCACCGCCCCGTTCACTACATAGGGCTCATCTTAGGGAAAGCCAGGGTTTAGGCACGTGATCGGCGTACGGGTGAGGAACCCGTCTAGGGACGTCAGGGCAGTCAGGTGCCAGCCGCAAGGTGAGTCAGGGGTCACCATCTTTCCCTCTCCCTTGGATAGGGCCTTCCCATTTCCCTCCCTTTGTGTGACGCCGGTCATTACAATATCTAACCCTGACACGCTATTGCATCGCAGATGTGACAATTCACTGCAGACACCATTTGTGGGCAAAGCGTGGATAAATTATGGAAAAAAATATAATTGTTTTCGCTAATATTTTTCCCAATATCTGGCCCTGACACACGCTATTGCAGTGCAGATGTGACAATTCACTGCAGACACCGTTTATAGAAAAAATGTGGATAAATTATGGAAAAAATATAATTGTTTTCGCTAATATTTTTCCCAATATCTGGGCCTGACACACACACACGCTATTGCAGCGCAGATGTGACAATTCACTGCAGACACCGTTTATAGGGAAAATGTGGATAAATTATGGAAAAAAATATAATTGTTTTCGCTAATATTTTTCCCAATATCTGGCCCTGATACAACCTATTGCAGCACAGATGTGACAATTCACTGCAGGGACCGTTTATAGGAAAAATGTGGATAAATTATGGCAATCACAGAATTAAGGTAATAATGCACTTAATAAAGTAGATACAAGCATTATACACTCACCTAAAGAATTATTAGGAACACCATACTAATGTGTTGGACCCCCTTTTGCCTTCAGAACTGCCTTAATTCTACGTGGCATTGATTCAACAAGGTGCTGATAGCATTCTTTAGAAATGTTGGCCCATATTGATAGGATAGCATCTTGCAGTTGATGGAAATTTGAGGGCTGCACATCCAGGGCACGAAGCTCCCGTTCCACCACATCCCAAAGATGCTCTATTGGGTTGAGATCTGGTGACTGTGGGGGCCATTTTAGTACAGTAAACTCATTGTCATGTTCCAGAAACCAATTTGAAATGATTCGAGCTTTGTGACATAGTGCATTATCCTGCTGGAAGTAGCCATCAGAGGACGGGGTACATGGTGGTCATGAAGGGATGGACATGGTCAGAAACAATGCTCAGGTAGCCCGTGGCATTTAAACGATGCCCAATTGGCACTAAGGGGCCTAAAGTGTGCCCAGAAAACATCCCCCACACCATTACACCACCACCACCAGCCTGCACAGTGGTAACAAGGCATGATGGATACATGTTCTCATTCTGTTTACGCCAAATTCGGACTCTACCATTTGAATGTCTCAACAGAAATCGAGACTCATCAGACCAGGCAACATTTTTCCAGTCTTCAACAGTCCAATTTTGGTTAGCTTGTGCAAATTGTAGCCTCTTTTTCCTATTTGTAGTGGAGATGAGTGGTACCCGGTGGGGTCTTCTGCTGTTGTAGCCCATCCGCCTCAAGGTTGTGCGTGTTGTGGCTTCACAAATGCTTTGCTGCATACCTTGGTTGTAACGAGTGGTTATTTCAGTCAACGTTGCTCTTCTATCAGCTTGAATCAGTCGGCCCATTCTCCTCTGACCTCTAGCATCCACAAGGCATTTTTGCCCACAGGACTGCCGCATACTGGATGTTTTTCCCTTTTCACACCATTCTTTGTAAACCCTAGAAATGGTTGTGCGTGAAAATCCCAGTAACTGAGCAGATTGTGAAATACTCAGACCGGCCCGTCTGGCACCAACAACCATGCCACGCTCAAAATTGCATAAATCACCTTTCTTTCCCATTCTGACATTCAGTTTGGAGTTCATGAGATTGTCTTGACCAGGACCACACCCCTAAATGCATTGAAGCAACTGCCATGTGATTGGTTGACTAGATAATTGCATTAATGAGAAATAGAACAGGTGTTCCTAATAATTCTTTAGGTGAGTGTATATGGACAAAGTCCTAACTCTGATATGATAAAATCTGAGACACTTAGCCAATATATTTTGATCAAAACACATCTGTGCCCGCCTACCAAAACAAAACAAATCTGTGCTCCTGAACATAGAAGCCCAATGGCTTAGGTAGGTTTAGCGTAGGACCCGCATGACCTGAGACCACATTGGTGCTTGGTAGGCAGGCACCGATGTGTTTTGATCAAAATATATTGGCTAAGTGTCTCAGATTTTATTTTTCATATATTATCATATCAGAGTGAGGACTTTGTCCATATATAATGCTTGCATCTACTTTATTAAGTGGATTATTACCTTATTTATGTGATTTTCTTTAATAATATAGTCAGGGACATCCGCACATTTATATAAGGATGTTTTTATCTTAGTTTTTTCAGTGATTTGTTTTGGATAAATTATGGAAAAAATTTAATTGTTTTCAATAATATTCTTCCTATCTCTTCCCCTGGCACACAGAAGGTATTGCTGAACAGATGTCACAAGTCACTGAAGACACCCTCTATAGAAAAAACTAAAAAATACAAAAAAAATAAAGGACTACTTTGCAAGATAAAATTGCTGCTACCACACACAATAGTCCTTAAAAGGACTTTTGGGTCTTTGAAACGTTTTAAAATTGAATAAATTGCGATCACAAACTCCCTACACTATCTGTCCCTTCCTATGCTCAACTCTCCCTGACTCGCAATGAGCTAAACCCGTGTCATCGATGATGAGATAAAAAGAAAAAGAAAACAAAACGAGCGGCACTCACCGTTGATAGGCAGGTAACTTTATTCCATGGCAGGAGGGGGGTGCAAGGGTTGCAGATATATAGCACCCGATGATGCGTTCCGGCCAGTCAATCACTGTAATGCCAGTAGCCAACATGCTTAGCAGCCACTAAACGTGCGGGAAGGAAACTCAAGCATGGCTCTCGAGCATATGCGGTACTCGGCTGAGTATCGCCATGTGCCGAGCATAGCGATGCTCGAGCCCAACAGGTATTTGGCCGAGCATACTCGCTCAACACTACCTTTTATGCCTCCTTATTTACATAAGACAGTGACCATTATTTGTTCTTGGTGTTGTAGGATGTGTGGGCTGGCATAAGGAAATTAAACGAAACGTGGTCGTCACAGGTGTTTAATTCCACCGAGATCCATGCCTCATTCATTTTTATAAATGTGAGGTAGTCCACACTGTCTTGAGCTAGGCGAGTGCGCTTATCGGTCACGATTCACCCTGCTGCGCTGAACGTTCTTTCAGACAGGACACTCGACGAGGGGCAAGCCAAGAGTTCCATGGCAAATTGTGCCAGCTCTGGCCACAGGTCAAACCTGCACACCCAGTAGTGCAGGGGTTCCTCGCTTCTCAGAGCGTGCACATCGGCTGTTAACCCAATGTAGTCGGACACCTGTCGGTCTAGGCGTTCCCTACGGCTGGATCCGGAGAGCGGCTGTCGATGGGTTGGCTGCAAGAATTATCTCATATCCGAAGTGACCAACACATCTTCAAACCGCCCTTGCATGCACTGTTGGATTGGTACCCACAACTGTTTCTCTGTGAGTGGAAATTCCTCTGCTAGCGCCCACAAAAGCAGAATGCAGCATTTCTCGAAGCAAGGCCTGGAAGTGCTTCATTCTGACAGCCCTCTGTGATGCTGGTAACATGTCCGCCATTTTGTCTTTGTACCGGGGGTCTAAGTACGTTGCCACCCAGTACTGGTCCTTTCCTTTTATGCTTTTTAAACGGGGGTCCCTCTTCTAACACTGGAGCAAAAAGGCCCCCATTTGCACTAAACTGGAAGCAGTGAAGTGGCCTGGCTCCTGCTTATTGCCCAGGAGAATGTCGTCCTAGGTCTCCTCCCCCCATCCACGGACAACACCAGGGATCCCAGAAAAGTTTAAAGCATGCTCTTCTTGCTCCTCCTCCGCCCCGGCACCATCCTCCTCTGACTCCTCTTCAGACTCCTGTTGACTTGTCTCAGATGGAGTAGCCCCCCTGGGAATTCATCCAATATTGCAATGTCACTGATTGCGCCCTGGCTGCGACTAATGGTGATCTCATCAAATGGCTGCAGAAGTCTGCATGCGTCGCTCGTGAGCAGCCACTAGCATAGTGAAAAAAAAACAAGCTCCCCAGAACCTGTCCTGCCGCAGAGTTCGTACAGGTAGTCGTTAACTGCACATTTCTGCTGGAGCAGCCTATCAAGCATACACAAGGTGGAGTTTCATCGTGTCGGGCAGTCACAAACCAGACCTCTGATGGGAAGGTGGTGTCGCCGCTGAATGTCAGCAAGGTGAGCCATGGCCATGTAAGATCTTCTAAAATGGCCAGAGATTTTCCTGGGCTGCCGCAAGACGTTCTGGACCCCAGGGTATTTTGCAACGAATCGCTGCACTACTAAGTTCAGAACGTGTGCCATGCATGGCATGTGTGTCATTTTGCCCTGTTTCAGTGCGCTCATCAGATTGGCACCATTGTCGCACACCACTTTACCAACTGTCAAATTGAGTGGGGTTAGCCACTGTTCGGCCTGTGACCGTAAAGCTGAAAGGAGTGCAGGACCGGAGTGGCTCTTGGCTTCCAGGGACAACAGAAGCAGCACAGCATGGCAACGTCTCACCTGGCACGTCGAATAGGTTCTGGGGAGCTTGGGGGGCGCAGCGGAAGAGGCGGTAGCAGTGGAAAAGGAGGAATCAGCCGAGGAGGAGACGGAGGATGGAGTAGGAGGAGGAGAAGAGGCAGGCCTGCATGCAATCCACGGCAGTAACAACAAAGCCACACGGTGCCACGGGTTGCATGCTTGATGGCCGTCAGAAGGTTCACCCAGTGGGCAGTAAAAGTTATGTACCTTCCCTTCCCTTGTTTGCTAGACCACGTGTCTGTGGTCAGTTGTATCTTGGCACCGACACTGTGTGCCAGAGACACATTTACTTGCCGCTGAACGTGCCCATATAGCTCCGGGATGCCCTTCTGGGAGAAATATTTCCTTCTGGGGACCTTCCATTGCAGTGTGCCAATGGCCACAAATTTTCTAAAATCCTCTGAGTCCACCAGTTTATATGGCAGTCGTTGGCGGGCTAGCAGTTCCGACAAGCCAGCAGTCAGCCGTTGGGCAAGAGGGTTATCCGGCATTATCATCTTTTTACTCTCGAACATTTGGGCCACAGAAGCCTGCCTTTTGCCAGATGAACGCAACGACGGCACGGTGGAAGGTGGAGTGGAGGAAAAATGGGAGGAGAGAGAAAGAGAGGAGGCAGGATGTGGAGCTTTGGGGGTTCTGACGGTGTTGCTCCCACTGGGCTCGGTGATGGGAGGCCAGGTGCCTTCTTAAGGCGGTCGTCCCTAGGTGAGTGTTGGGCTTACCGCGACTTATGCGTTGACAGCACAGGCTGCATATGGCAACACTATTGTCAGCAAAGGACACGTTAAAAAAATCCCACACTGCTGAGCCATGTTCCTGCGTCTTCGGAGTGCCAGATGTGACCGTGCATGGTGGATGGCTCGTTCCAGATACATTAGCAGTCTGCTTTTTGCCTCCTGTGCACTGTATTTTCTGCCTGCTTCTCCTCCCTATCTGCTACTCCGTCTCTCCCTCTGAACTCCCCTCCTCTTCCTCTCTTGTGGGCACCTACGTGACGTCCATCGACATGTCATCATCGTCACCTTCACCACCACTGACATTAGAGATATCGGAGTAGGCAGCAAAAGCGGGGACCACCCTCCTTGGGCTGATCCGGGTACTGTCGTCAGACTGCTGAGTGGTGACCGTTGATACCTCCTCTTCCTGATCCGATGCCAAGAATGGCTGCTCATTGTGTAAGGTCTTGGAATGGATGGGAAAATAATTTCTCTGACTCGAGCGGAGGGGATATAGTGTTGGTGGTGTCTTTGGGGGTGCACACAGCAGAGAGTGAAGAGGGTGCAGATAGAGAGGATGAGGAGGGTGCAGAAGCAGAAGGCTGAGCCACTCAACCAACTCTGATGCGTCCTTTGACGTAATCGCACGCACCTTCTGCAACTTCCCACTTAGGCTCCGGCCTGGTGCACCTGCCCTGTGGGATGGCCTGCCTCTTATTCTGCCTGTCATTTTCAAAAAGTCCCTGTGACAAAAAACCCTATAGAAGAGCAGTATTTGTGTTAGAAGGTATATCACACCCCTGCCTCAATCAGTTTTTTGGGGGGGCAACTGGTATATCACACCAGTAGAAATTATTTGTTCCAATAGCGTTTGTCACTCTGTGTAGCTGCGGTTACGCAGCAGAACCGCAAACAAATGCTGCACCACCCAAATGCACTATATAGAAAGTATATTATTGGTATATAACACCCGTGCTTCAATCAGTGTTTTTGGGGGGCAACTGGTATATTACACCAGTTGAGATTATTTGTTCCAATAGCATTTGTCACTCTGTGTAGCTGCGGTAGCGCAGCAGAACCGCAAACAAATGCTGCACTACCGAAATGCACTATATAGAAAGTATATTATTGGTATATCACACCCCTGCCTCAATCAATTTTTTTGGGTGGCAACTGGTATATCACACCAGTTGAAATTATTTGTTCCAAGAGCGTTTGCCCCTCTGTATAGCTTTAGAATCGCAGCAGAAATGCACACAACTGCTGCACAATACAAATGCACTATAATATACTTTCTATGTTAGAAATTATATTATAAGTATATCACACCTATCGATCGATCTGTAAGTCACACCTATCGATAGCACACCTATACCAGTCCTTAAATGGACTTTTGTGGCCCTATTAGCTAGCGTTTGGTGTCCCTAACAGCCTGTCCCACAGCAACTGCTCCCTACTCTGGCAAAGTACTGAATGTAAAATGGCGGCCAGATCAGGTTTATTTATAAGGTAAGGGGTATGTCCATGTTGTCGGGTATTTATTTCATATAAGATATGAAATCATAAAAATTATGATTTCATATTTTTATGAAATATGAAAAATTAAAAATTTAAATTTTTATTGGCGGACATATAAACGCCAGTTCTTTTATTGATGAGATCTAAAGTTAATTTGTGCAGATAATGAAACAGGGTGCAATTAATTATATAAAATATAATTTATTACAAATAAATACATGCAGTAAAAATGGCATACAAATGAATACAAGGATAATATCAAAATTGACCACAAAATGATGCTCCGCCGTTTACGCCGGGCTCACTTAATTTAGTACACCAAGTACAATATAATGTTATTCAAATTATTATCAAATTATTACCAATTAGTAAAATATTATAATGTAACAATAACAACAAAACAATAGAAATGAATCTGTGGAAAATCCCTTATGCTCAATCAAAGAATATGGCAGTAAGAGACATCTTATAAATACGCCCGTTGGCCTAACTACGGATAATAAAATCCGATCAGAGATTCCACTCTGATAGCAATATTACAAGAATTCTAATGATGTGCACGTTCATTAAAATTTCCCATAAAATTATTGTTTTAACACCATCGACCCACTAATAATGGGGTCTCAACTATATGCCAATTGGAGCGATTTATAATTACTGCAAATGAAATAGATTATACATTACCCCTGGCTTTGGGATAAAGAACTTTTAGAATGGACCCAGCTTTCCAAGGTTCAGATATGTCCCGTCCTATGGTATGTTCCTGACGTGTGAAGTGATGCTGATGAATGAATCTTTGTAAAGAGTTCCGTTGTGAAGAAGTCCTTGTGAAGTTTTTCCTTTTGTGAAGTTTGTGAAGTGTTTGAAGAAGTAGTTTCTTGCTCTCCCAAAACTGGATCAGATATCCCAATCCTTATCTATGCCCATCCCCTCTTGGAATAGGGATTACCAATTAGATAAGGTGGGTGTGACGTATGTTAAACATGGGGATGATGTCACTTAACTGACATTCTTCAGAAACTTCTGGCCATCTACCACTTGATGGCACTGTTGTATCACATAACAATTTTAAATATTTTAAGAATTAACATATATACAGATTGTTTTATTACTACTTAAACTTTGCCCTTTCACACCTTAAATCAATTAGGAGGGGCTCTTTCTGACACTTTGCTCAGACTGACTGGCGGTATCAGAAGTTTTCCTAATCCCTGAATTTATGGGGCAGATAGGAGTTCTTCTGGTTTGTGTATCTTAACTGTCTCAGCGATTGAGTGATGATGTTTGAGATAACATCAGCTCCTCTAAAATAAACCCTATTTAAGAAATTTCCACTTAAACACATTTTATATCCCCTGGAATATACCCTCTCAGTGAGATATAGACATATAAAGATACATTAATAATATTTGGTTATAATACATCAATATTGCATAGTATATATGAATCATTAATAAGTTCAAACGCTAAATAAATGCACACAGGAATATATCTATATGCGAATATATGAATAGATATCTGTTCCACACCAGATGTGTTTTATGGACGTCTCTTATCAGATCATGGTTTAGCCATGAAACACCCATTGTTCCTCAGACAGACAAGTTTAGAGAAACCTGTGTAGATAAATCCATGTCTCTAAACAATAATAAAAGTATAGTCTTCTCTATATATTCACTTTTAACACATTGAACTTGCTATGAACCCATCTTGGTTTTTTTCAGGTTCATGCTGATCACATGTTGTTAAAGGCAATGATCATCCATATTGAATATGGTATCATCAGATACATTGTACACTTATGAAAATGCACAACAATGTGCTGAAACGTCTCAGTTGGCTATCCTGTACCACCTGACGGATGTGTCATGGGTCAAAGTTCTTCACAATGTAAAAGAATATGGTGCCGGCGGACATCGTCATATGTTCTCCCGTTTGACGAACAGTGAACGAGAAATGACCACCAGGCGAACCGCAAGGCCATCTCTAGCGATTGATTGTTAGTTAAAATAACAGCACCTTCCCCGAACGGCGACTCATTAACAAAGTCTACACTTAACATTCTTCTCATCATATTTTAGGAATGTATGCGTTCCTAGTGAAAAATATGTAAGATAACAGATGCATTGATGTCCTTCATAATATTCAACAATATAGAACAATACATGTGTCCTATCGATTATCTTATACTAAAAAAAATATAAGGTTCATTATACGTGTATACATACATCATAGATTTTCTGCTTCATCAATAGATATCAAACTGTAGGGGTAATTGGTACCAGATACGTCTAGAGAATATCTTTATCTCAGTCATAAATCTATAAGGAGACAAGAATGACTCTTCTCAGACTGGCACATCTTATAGAGAAAAAACCTCATGAACCGTGTCCTTTCCATTAACCTTTTTCAGCCGACTTTAAAATACATGCAAAATGGTGAATATATCACAATACTGGCCTCTCATGGGTAATCAAATACACTATAATTCGGATATTTACATACAAATGTTATACACCTATGAAAAAGGCACAACACAGTGTTAATGCAAATGTTATAGTACATGCTATCTATACTTATACTTGCTATTTGTATTCTTATAGTTTTACCAATGAGCAATCCTGTTTTACCAATAAACAAGTTAGACTACAAAGAACAGTCCTCTTATTTGGAAGACAGGAATGATTTATGCACACTGTGTGAACGTGTATGAAGACAGAACAATACTTTTACTCCAAAATGGCTCCTGAGATGGAGACACTGCTGCAAACCTGAAGGCAATAACAGTGCTTGTAACAGCCAAACCAGCACTTCTCACAGGGACACACCCTGAAACATACATACAGTAGATAGTTTGCAGGGAACACCCGATGCATATGAGAAACTCACCAGGAACCTCCAAGATAAATCTCAGCTCAATCCTCCCATGGAAACCCCCAATGGGAAAAATAAATCCTGGAAACCACTTCCAGATCAGTAATGTTATGCAGTTAATTCTGGAACAACCCTCCAGCTCTATAACATGCATAGAACTCTGAAACCCACTTCCAGTTCTGTAATGACCTGCAGTTAACGTTGGAGCACAGCTCTAGCTCTATAACATGCATAATACAATTGACTCTCTCCCAGCACCTCATATGATATTCTGGAAACCACTTCCAGCTATATAATATCAGGCTTAACAACCATACTGACTTTCAAAGCAGCAGGAGCCTCTGTATGTGTGAGCTTCATGGTCCTAGACAGAAGAAAATAACACATCTACCTAGTGGGCAGGGGCGTACATAGAAATCACTGGGCCCCATAGCAAGAATCTAAATTGGTCCCCCATTCCCCTTTTATAGCCCCTCCCACTACCCATTCCAGGCCTCTCCCTTTGTTCCATGAACTATTCTTGCTGCTGTGTTTTATAATTTATGCCATCAGGCCCGGATTGGGATTACAAAACAGCCCTGGCACACAAAAGAGCTATAATATAAAGGGCGACACATTACATCAGTGACATCACCGCTCTCCACATATATGTGGAGATCGGTGATGTCACTGATGTAATATATTACTTACCAGTATATGTGGACAGCAGTGATGTCACCGATGTAATCTATTACTTATATGTGGAAAGTGGTGATGTCACTGATGTAATATATTACTTATGTGGACAGCAGTGATGTCACTGATGTAATATATTACTTATATGTGGAGAGTGGTGATGTCACTGATGTAATATATTACTTATAAGTGATATATTACATCTGTGACATAACCACTCTCCACATATAAGTAATATATTACATCAGTGACATCACTGTCCACATATAGGTGATATATTACATCTGTGACATCACTGCTCTCCACATATAAGAGGCATATTACAGCACTGTAAAATGATCGGGCAGCGGGGTTGGTCTCCATACAGTATATATATCTATATGTACAAGGGATAAGGCACCTGCTCCGCCGCTATCTGCTTGGCAGCCACTGACGCCATCTTCCTTCTCTTCTTTCTGAGAGCCGTTGCTCTGCACACCGGAAGCTCTGACAGTCACGTGACTTTCGGTCGCACTCCTGGGCTCCTGCCAGTGGCGTACCTACCATATAGGCAGACCACGCAGCTGCTATGGGGCCCGTGAGAAAGAGGGGCCCGACGTGGAGGAGAAGCACCACCCCCTAATTGCTCCTGTTTATCTTTCTAAAGCTAAAGGACCTTTGATGATGTCATCAGAGGTCCTGTAAGGGAACTGCACAGTGTAAAGTGTAGTTCCCAGGTTAGAACAGTGCATCTGCCAGGACCTGTGATGACATCATCTTCAACATCACAGGTCCTGCAGAATCTAGCAAAGGAACTGCACCAAAAATGGTGTAGTTCCTAGGTTTCAAAGGTATATCTGCCAGGACCTGTGATGACATCATCACAGGTCCTTCAACCCCTAACAGCAAGTATTAGAAGTTCACAAGCAGCTCTGCATAGATCCATACAGACTGGAATGAAGTGGTAAGAGGAGGTCCTCCACTTTCATCATTTACCCCCCCCCCCCTCCATGCCCTGTTTTTACTCATTGCTCACTCATGTATAATACTTCAGACAGTTACAGTGACCACTACCTCATTTACCTCACACACACACACACAGTGACCATAATGTATAACTGACCACATATTTCTGTACACACTGCATCTACAGTATTATACCTTCTATGTCTCACATCAATACACTGCTCTGTGTGTGTGTGTGTATATATATATATATATATATATATATATACAGCGGTGTACTGATATGTGAGGTACGAGGTGTCAATACACTGCTGTATTTACTATATACCTGTACACACTGCATCTATTATACCTCGTACTCGTTCCTCACATATTACACTACTGTATATACTGTATACCTGTATACACTGAATATATTATACCCCGTACCTCACATATCAGTACACTGCTGTATATACTATATACCTGTACACACTGCATATATTATACCCTGTACCTCACATATCAGAACACTAGGGAATATACTATATACCTGTACAACCTGCATCTATTATACCTCTTTTGTGTGCCAGGGCTGTTTTGTAATCCCAATCCGGCCCTGATGGCACAAATTATAAAACGCAGCAGCAAGAATAGTTCATGGAACAAAAGGAGGGGCTATAAAAGGGGAATGGGGGCCCAATTTAGATTCCTGCTATGGGGCCCAGTGATTTTTATGTACGCCCCTGGCTCCTGCAGTCATATTGAGGGAAAGCGCCGGATGTGTGTGGGGTAGAGATGGGAGGTTTGGATCTTTCACATGAATCGGTTCATTTGAATCAGTTCATTCAAATGAACCGATTCATGAATCGAATCTTCGGTTCATTCGCTGAGCTGACAAGAAGCAAGTGAACCGAAGCTTAGGATGCGCATGCGCGGATGCTTAGATTCACTTGCTTTCTCGCTGAGTCGGCTCTTGGTCTGAGTCAGGAAGTTTATTCTTTAAAACCCTGTGTGTAATTATCTACCCCACTGTAGGAAAAAAATCAAGTATCCAGGGGGTGGGAATTTAACACTGGGGTAAATAATATAATTAAAATGGAGGGTTAAATGTGTAAATGTATTTAAAAAAAATACATCTCTCTCAATAGTTATATAGCTACTGAATGAGACAGAAGAAGGGATGCCTTTAACATATATAAAGTCAGGTCCATAAATATTGGGACATCGACACAATTCTAACATTTTTGGCTCTATACACCACCACAATGGATTTGAAATGAAATGAACAAGATGTCCTTTAACTGCAGACTGTCAGCTTTAATTTGAGGGAATTTACATTTTGCATATGTGCCTCCCACTTGTTAAGTGACCAAAAGTAATGGGACAGTTGGATTCTCAGCTGTCCCATGGCCAGGTGTGTGTTATTCCCTCATTATCCCAATTATAATGAGCAGATAAAAGGTCCAGAGTTCATTTCAAGTGTGCTATTTGCATTTGGAATCTGTTGCTGTCAACTCTCAAGATGAGATCCAAAGAGCTGTCACTATCAGTGAAGCAAGCCATCATTAGGCTGAAAAAACAAAACAAACCCATCAGAGAGATAGCAAAAACATTAGGCGTGGCCAAAACAACTGTTTGGAACATTCTTAAAAAGAAGGAACGCACCGGTGAGCTCAGCAACACCTAAAGACCCGGAAGACCATGGAAAACAACTGTGGTGGATGACCAAAGAATTCTTTCCCTGGTGAAGAAAACACCCTTTACAACAGTTTGCCAGATCAAGAACACTCTCCAGGAGGTAGGTGTATGTGTGTCAAAGTCAACAATCAAGAGAAGACTTCACCAGAGTGAATACAGAGGGTTCACCACAAGATGTAAACCATTGGTGAGCCTCAAAAACAGGAAGGCCAGATTAGAGTTTGCCAAACGACATCTAAAAAAGCCTTCACAGTTCTGGAACAACATCCTATGGACAGATGAGACCAAGATCAACTTGTACCAGAGTGATGAGAAGAGTATGGAGAAGGAAAGGAACTGCTCATGATCCTAAGCATACCACCTCATCAGTGAAGCATGGTGGTGGTAGTGTCATGGGGTTGGCATGTATGGCTGCCTATGGTACTGGTTCTCCTGTATTTATTGATGATGTGACTGCTGACAAAAGCAGCAGGATGAATTCTGAAGTATTTCGGACAATGTTATCTGCTCATATTCAGCCAAATGCTTCAGAACTAATTGGACAGCGCTTCACAGTGCAGATGGACAATGACCCAAAGCATACTGCAAAAGAAACCTAAGAGTTTTTTAAGGGAAAGAAGTGGAATTTTATGCAATGGCCAAGTCAATCACCTGACCTGAATCCAATTGAGCATGCATTTAACTTGCTGAAGACAAAACTGAAGGGAAAATGCCCAAAGAACAAGCAGGAACTGAAGACAGTTGCAGTAGAGGCCTGGCAGAGCATCACCAGGGATGAAACCCAGCGTCTGGTGATGTCTATGCGTTCCAGACTGCAGGCTGTAATTGACTGCAAAGGATTTCCAACCAAGTATTAAAAAGTGAAAGTTTGATTTCTGATTATTATTCTGTCCCATTACTTTTGGTCCCTTAACAAGTGGGAGGCACATATGCAAACTGTTGTAATTCCTACACCGTTCACCTGATTTGTAAACACCCTCAAATTAAAGCTGACAGTCTGCAGTTAAAGCACATTTAGTTTGTTTCATTTCAAATCCATTGTGGTGGTGTATAGAGCGAAAAATGTTAGAATTGTGCCGATGTCCCAATATTTATGGACCTGGCTGTATCTCCTTGAGAAGCCAATTTGACCCTAAAGGGTTAATTCAACCTGTAATCTAAACTCTGTGTCATCTGTCACTTCTCTTATCTCTGCTGACTGCTGTCTGTCCCTTAATCTTATCTCTGCTGCAGCCTGGTCATCAGCCTCAGTGTAAACTGTTCGAGTGACTCACGGTTCTTTTAACTCAAAGAATCGAATGAGTCTCTAACTAAGGGCTCTTTCACACTTGCGTTATTGTCTTCCGGCATAGAGTTCCGTCGTCGGGGCTCTATGCCGGAAGAATACTGATCAGGATTATCCTAATGCATTCTGAATGGAGAGAAATCCGTTCAGGATGCATCAGGATGTCTTCAGTTCCGGTACGGAACGTTTTTTGGCCGGAGAAAATACCGCAGCATGCTGCGCTTTTTGCTCCGGCCAAAAATCCTGAAGACTTGCCGCAAGGCCGGATCCGGGATCAATGCCCATTGAAAGGCATTGATCCGGATCCGGCCTTAAGCTAAACGTCGTTTCGGCGCATTGCCGGACCCGACGTTTAGCTTTTTCTGAATAGTTACCATGGCTGCCGGGACGCTAAAGTCCTGACAGCCATGGTAAGTGTAGCGGGGAGCAGGGGAGCAGCATACTTACCGTCCGTGCGGCTCCCCGGGCGCTCCAGAGTGACGTCAGGGCGCCCCAAGCGCATGGATCACGTGATCACATGGATCACGTCATCCATGCGCATGGGGCGCTCTGACGTCATTCTGGAGCGCCCGGGGAGCCGCACGGACTGTAAGTATACCGCTCCCCCGCTCCCCGCTCCTACTATGGCAACCAGGACTTTAATAGCGTCCTGGGTGCCATAGTAACACTGAAAGCATTTGGAAGACGGTTCCGTCTTCAAATGCTTTCAGTTCACTTGCGTTGTTACGGATCCGGCAGGCACCTCCGGCAACGGAAGTGCATGCCGGATCCCAACAACGCAAGTGTGAAAGAGGCCTAAGTCGGATCTTTAGATTCTTTTAACCTGTAGACTCATTCGATTCTTAGACTCCCTCCTGTACATACAGTGTGTGACTCAGAGCTGCTTGCCTGAGCTCTGATTGGTTGCAGGCCGGGGTGGGCGGGGAGGGGAGGGTCTGGCTTCCACTCTAGGATCAGATTACACTCCTCCCTGCTGCCAGCGTCTCTCTGCTCTGCTATCTGACTGAGCGGCTTCACACGGATCCGCTCAGTCAGAGGAATCGACTCCTCAGATTCAGTGCTGCTTGGGCCCCCCAGGAGCAACTGGGCCCGGGGCAGCTGCCCCTTTTGCCCTGCGGTAAAGACGGCACTGTATACAGCAGTGTACTGTTATGTGAGGTACAAGGTATAATATATGCAGTGTGTACAGGTATATAGTATATACAGTAGTGTGATAAGTGAGGTACAAGCTATAATGTATGCAGTGTGTACAGGTATATAGTATATACAGTAGTGTAATAAGTGAGGTATAAGGTATAATGTATGCAGTGTTTACAGATATATTGTATATACAGCCTGTACTGACATGTGAGGTACGAGGTACTGTGTAATAGATGCAGTGTGTAAAGGTATATAGTAAATACAGCAGTGTATTGATAGCTTGTACCTCACATATCAGGACACTGCTGTATATACAATATATCTGGAACCAACACATACGGTACCTCAGATATAACAGCGGCAAATAATAGAGGGGCCTAGACACATATAGTACAACTCCTACAACGACTAAACCAGTAGCCCCCAATGATAATGAAAAGATACTCGCGTATAATATATAGCAAAATTCTTTATTGATAGTAAAAAATATTAGACAAGGTGAAAACAAAAGGGAGGAGGTGGCCGTGAGACCCCCTCACCCCAAAACCCCTGGTAGTGGAGACCACACTGAAGCAACTCAGGTTGTCAGCCCAATAGAGTGATAGTATAAATACCCACGGATAGTACATATGCATGTAGCCAACGTAATACACAATTAGAACATAATGGAACAATTGTTATATATGGAAATAAGAATGTACTGCATACATACGATGTATGAGGGCCATGTAACACCCCGGAACAAAGTCCGGTCACCAATATACACGCGATAGCGTGATGGTGGGTCCGCACACCAAAGTGTGTATACATAAACTACATGACACTGCAACATATAGTTGAAAGTAACAGAGATCAATTACCCATGATGGACTGTATAACCGAGGCTCTCAGTGTGCTATTGGCCCAACGTGCGTTTCGCCAACCCACTGGCTTCGGCAGGTATATAGTATATTCCGTAGTGTACTGATATGTGAGGTACAGGGTATAATATATGCAGTGTGTACAGCTATATAGTATATACAGTAGTGTAATATGTGAGGTACAAGGTATAATATATGCAGTGTGTACAGCTATATAGTATATACAGTAGTGTAATATGTGAGGTACAAGGTATAATATATGCAGTGTGTACAGCTATATAGTATATACAGTAGTGTAATATGTGAGGTACAAGGTATAATATATGCAGTATGTACAGCTATATAGTATATACAGTAGTGTAATATGTGAGGTACAAGGTATAATATATGCAGTGTGTACAGCTATATAGTATATACAGTAGTGTAATATGTGAGGTACAAGGTATAATATATGCAGTGTGTACAGCTATATAGTATATACAGTAGTATAATATGTGAGGTACAAGGTATAATATATGCAGTATGTACAGCTATATAGTATATACAGTAGTGTAATATGTGAGGTACACGGTATAATATATGCAGTGTGTACAGCTATATAGTATATACAGTAGTGTAATATGTGAGGTTCAAGGTATAATAGATGCAGTGTGTACAGCTATATAGTATATACAGTAGTTTAATATGTGAGGTACAAGGTATAATGGATGCAGTGTATACAGATATATTGTATATACAGCCTGTACTGACATGTGAGGTACGAGGTACTGTATGGCTACTTTCACACTGGCGTTTCTGGGTCCGCTTGTGAGATCCGTTTCAGGGCTCTCACAAGTGGCCCAAAACAGATCAGTTCAGCCCCAATGCATTCTGAATTGATAAGGATCCGTTCAGAATGCATCAATTTGGCTACGTTTGGTCTCCGTTACGTTTTTTAGAGGCTCACTATAACACAGCTTGCAGCGTTTTGGTGAATGCCTGACGATGCAGAGCCAAACGGATCCGTCTTGACTTACAATGTAAGTCAATGGGGACGGATCAGTTTTTCACTGACACAATATGGTGCAATTGAAAACGGATCCGTCCCCCATTGAATTTCAATGTAAGTCAAGACGGATCCATTTTGACTTAGACTTTTTTTTTTATATGAATAATGCAAACGAATCCGTTATAAACGGATACAAGCGTTTGCATTATTGGTGCGGATCCGTCTGTGCAGATACAAGACGGATCCGCACCAAACGCGAGTGTGAAAGTAGCCTAAAATAGATGCAGTGTGTACAGGTATATAGTAAATACAGCAGTGTATTGACAGCTCGTACCTCACATATCAGTACACTGCTGTATATACAGGTGAAAGTCGAAAAATTAGAATATAGTGCAAAAGTCCATTTATTTCAGTAAGGCCTCATGCACAGGGCCGTGCCGTTTTTTGCGGTCCGCAAACCGTGGATCCGCAAAAAACAGAAGCCACCCGTGTTGCCTTCCGCAATTAGCGGAACGGAACGGGTGCCGGCAATGTAAATGCCTATTCTTGTCCGCAAAGCGCGGACAAGAATAGGACATGTTATATTTTTTTAACGGGGCCGCGGAACGGAGCCACGGATGCGGACAGCACACGGATTGCTGTCCGCATCTAATGCAGCCCCATTGAAGTGAATGGGTCCGCATCTGAGCCGCCAAAATGGCGGCTCGGATGCGGACCCAAACAACGGCTATGTAAATGCAATTTAATGCAAATTAAAGGGGTTGTCCGGGATAATTTTTCATTTTTTTTAAAGTGTACTCCCTATTAACAGCTGCATAAAGGTCCCCCATATGTTTTTAGGGATTTTCACCATTTCTACATGGCTCCGACAGTCCCCCACGCGTTGTTTACATCTACGTTTATTTTTTCCTACCTTCCTGCCGCACTGCACTGTGGTTCCCAGCGCAGCGCGGCATCACGTGGTTTCAAATGAATATCATCTCCGCTGTGACTCCGCCCCCTCATTAATATTCCGTGCTCTGCCTCCCTCATTCATAATAAAGCGCCCTGCCCGGTGATGTCACCTGACCAGATGGGCGTGGCTTAGCGCAGTTGGTTGCCGCCTTGTTACCGCCCATCCAGGCACTTTGAATAATTAATGTGGCTAAGGGTGACGTCACCGGGCTTCCTGCGAAGCGGAAGAAGAGGCTTCGCTCGGCAGAAAGGGACCCGGTACGTCACCGAGTCTTGGAAGCACAGCGCTTCCGGCTGAGAGTTGGATATTTGTAAACTGGGCATTAGAAATGTCGGGTAAAGGTAGGACAGGCACGATTGTAACATTTAGGGCATTGTTGTACACATACTCCAATCTTCCCAATCCCGGACAACCCCTTTAAAAGGAATCGCATTAATGCAGCTTAAAATTAGAATTTTGTGAAAAGTTTCAATATTCTAGGCTCAAAGTGTCACACTCTAGTCAGATAATTAATCCATATCCTCTGAGCAAAGGATATCTCAAAATTGTGATTTTGGAGTTTCATAAGCTGTAAGCCATAATCATCCAAATTATACCAAATAAAGGCTTGAAATATCTCGCTTTGCATGTAATGAGTTTATGTCATATATTAGTTTCACCTTTTAAGTTGCATTACTGAAATAAATGAACTTTGCACTATATTCAAATTTTTCGAGTTTCACCTGTACAATATATCTGTACACACTTCATCTATTATACCTCATACCTAACATATCAGTACACTGCTGTATATACTATATATCTGTACACAGCATATATTATCCCTCATACCTCACATATCAGTACACTGCTATATATACTATATACCTGTACACACTGCATCTATTATACCTCGTACCTCACATATCAGTACACTGCTGTATATACTATATATCTGTACATATTGCATCTATAATACTGGGTAATATATGCAGTGTGTATATATATATATATATATATATATATATATACAGAGCAGTGTATTGATGTGAGACATACAAGGTATAATACTGTAGATGCAGCAGTGTTTACAGAAATATGTGGTGAGTTATATATTATGGTCACTGTGTGTATGAGGTACATGAGTTAGTGGTCACTGTACCTGTATACATGAGTAAGCAATAAGTAAAAACAGGGCGGGGGGGAGGGGTAAATGACGAGAAGTGGAGGACATCCTCTTACCACTCCATTCCAGTCCAGTCTGTATGGATCAATGCAGAGCTGATTATGAACTTCTAATACTTGCTGTTAGGGGTTGAAGGACCTGTGATGATGTCATCACAGGTCCTGGCAGATGTACCTTTCAAACCTAGGAACTACACCATTTTTGGTGCAGTTCCTTTGCTAGATTCTGGAGGACCTGTGATGTTGAAGATGATGTCATCATAGGTCCTGGCAGATGCACTGTTCTAACCTGGGAACTACACTTTACACTGTGCAGTTCCCTTACAGGACCTGTGATGACATCATCAAAAGTCCTTTAGCTTTGGAAAAATAGACAGGAGCAATTAGGGGGCGGGTCTCTCCTCCACTTCAGGCCCCTCTTTCTCACGGCCCCATAGCAGCTGCGTGGTCTGCCTATATGGTAGGTACGCCACTGCTAGTGGGTGTTCACCTCTTTTATAGGGGGGTTAATTAGTCTGATTTACTAATGATTTATCTTCTGTCCTAGACGGGAGGAGCAAAACATTAACCCTTTGTGTTGTGCTTCCCGTAAGACGATAAGGAAAGAAGCAATATATAACCCTAGCCTGTTATTTCTAGGGCTCTGCTAATGAAACCTCAGGCAGTTAAACTTGCAGCTTCCTATTCTATTTTGATCCTTATTGTTTTTGTATTCTATTTTATTTTTATTTTTTTTATTTTTAGGCTTTATGAAGTAGTATATCATCTTTTGGGAACATATTTTTCAGTTATCATCATCTTGTATGATTTCGTTATTTGTTTATCATTAAGCACTATGTGATTATAAATGCATTTTATTGATGGAATTTACCTTTGCATGGAGTATTGAATATTTGTTTGTGTTTTATGTGTAATGCACCAGAGTGGCATTACCAACTTCTTGCGTCCCTCCACTATCCTTAATGGTTGATCCTGTGTCATCCTATACATATATTTTCAGATCCTGCATAATGTGTATGTATATTTTCCTGTAATGTTATGTTAACATATAATGTGCCTGGTTCACCAGCAGATGGCGGCAACAATGGCAGAGCTACTTTGCCTAGAGTGGAACCTTCTATCCATTCTAGCCCTCTCTAGAGAGGGAGGGTTTTAGCTAGATAAAGTCAGTCTAGAGGACCCCCTGTAAGGGAAGGCTGTGTGCCAGCCAGCAGTGCCTGTCTGCTCTGTTGGGCCTAGAGGCCTAAGCTGAGTGCCTCCAGAGCTGGAAGTGTAGTTCCCTGGAAGGAGATAAAGACAAAGATACAGATAAAGATAAAGACAGAGACAGAGACAGACTACAGAAAGCCAAGTTGCAGCCTATAGCAGAAAGGAAAAGTTTCTATTTAACCCTGTCAGCAGTACCATCCTACAATCCATGTGGTGGTCGTACTTGCACACTATAGGAAAAAGCATCAGCCTCTCTGGTGGCTGGGACCATGGCAGTGCACATAGGCTGGTGCTTTTTCCTATATTGTGCAAGCACGACCACCACTGATGGATTGCAGGATGGTCATAACCATGGAAACGAGCAGTGTATAATGTGATGGAAAAATGAATCCAGCCAGCAAAGGAAGCAATATGGACAATCACAATGCATTACTAAGTGCCTTCTATTAACATTCTCTACATGATAAATGCCATTTACTGAAGTGAGACAACCCCTTTAAGCATAAAACTTATCAAGAAAGTCTTAAAGGAGCTATTTCACAAATGAAGAAATAATTATCTGGAGTAAAACACACCGTTTTAACTATGTCAATGTAAAAAGCACTGTTCCAGTGTATTTTTCTCCTTTTTTCTCTTTTTACTCGCTGTATTAGGAGGACTTCTGTCTTTCCCCTGTGGATGGCAGTAACTTGTCACATGAGACAGTCAGGCACCTACATCTCCCAGCAATAAACTGGCATCTGCTTTTGTTAAACCCTTATTTCCCTGCATAAACATACTGTAGGTCCCCACTTACAGCACCATAGATTCAATTATAGCACTATGGTATATAATGTCCCCCAATTTCCTTCTCCACTGTCTAGAGAAAGATATAGCTATAAATTGCTATTTTACAAATTTAGAATTTAGTACAAGGGACAAATGAATGGCTTCTGGACCTCTTTGCTATGAGATCACTATGCTGGCACTGATGAGAGGAGAAGGAAGCAGGGAAGCTACTAAAGGCTCTTACACAGTCCTTGATTTTCTTGTTCTGATCTTTTACAGGAGCATGACAACAAAAATAATGGGAGTGCCGGATTCGGCACATAACTGAGTCGAATGGAGCTTAACTGACTCCATTGACTACAAGTGAGTCCCTTCAGTTTCCATTCGGTATCCTGTTTTTTTTTTTACCGGACAACACAGATGTGAAGAAGCCCTATGTACTGTGTGTTAGTTTTTATAAAACAGGTGAATGGTTTTCTGGATATAATTTTTTGGAATTCACTCCATGTATCCTACTTCCTGTCTTGACTCTTTTGTTTCCTCTTTGTTTGACTTAACTTTTTGAGTCAGACCATCACCAGGACCATAGAGAGCTTCCCTGTAGTGACTCAGTTGGAGCATCACAGACTAGACTAATCGATGCTCTGTTCTTCTGTGAGCATTTTTATCTAGGCCTATCAAGAGAAGAATAGAGCTGTCATACTTTCACTCAAGTTCTACACCTACTGTTATCATGATCTTGTAGAAAGCATCTTCCCTTCACAGCAACAGTAAATTGACCATGGATTACTTATTTATAGTGGAGGTTTTTTCACTTGTGTTGACTGCTACAGAATGACAATATTTTAAGGGAAATTTTCTAAAACTAGTATAAAAGACCAGAACTTCTATGGAAAATGAAAGTTGGGATCTAATTGTTTGCTAAGTTTTCTTTTACACTAGTTTTGACAAATCCACCCCTTTGTATTTGAATTTCAATGACGTACTCTCCTGAAATAAAAAAAGAAAAGCTGACAAAAAATCTAAATAAATTTGTTTTCCATAAATATTGAGTTTAGAAACACTCCTTTCCGATGTAAGTGTCCCTTTACAGCATGTCTGCTTTCCTCCAGAAATGACACCAACCTTATCTATATGTTGTATCTGGTATTGCAGTTTCATTTCTATTTAATTGAAGAAGAGTCTGTGCTGTTTCTAGAACATTGCAATTGTGTTTTGATTTTCATACGACCCCCTTAAAGAATTTTACTATTGATGGCCTATTTTTAGGATAGGCCAGCAATATCTGATAAGTGGGGGTGTGAGGTGTCAGCTGTTCCGTAGTAGTTCCAGCGCCGGTAGTTGGCTCCAAGACTATACTGCTTCGTCCATTATGTAATGGATGTTGCCATTTAGCACAGTGCTTCTCCCACTGATGTGGTTGATAGCAGTGCTTCAGTAACCAGCTCTGCCCACTATAAAAAGGGCAGAACTGTGTACTTTCAGCACCTACCTCCAGAGCTGGAGCTACCCTGAAATAGTTGAATGGTGCTGGGGGTCTGACACCCGCTGATCAGATATTGATGGCCTATTGTGAGGATAGGCAATCAATAGTAATATCCTGGACAGTTCCTTTAAATGATTTAGTTGATAAATAGTTGTTTTTATACTGCTCATTTCTTGAGGCAAATTTGGAAAAGTAAGCTAAAGGCTTTTCTAAAACTTTTATGACACAATGGATACAATAATGGGTTAATTGTTGAGTTCAGATATAGTATCCAGACTGTGATATCATACCAGTATAAGGCAGCACAGTTGTTTTGGCATACCCTGTCAATGTTGACTAGGAAACTGTAGGGAGCCCAACAAGCAAAAAAAACAGAAACCAAAATTGCCAGAGATTTTGCCAATTTTTTGTCCTTGGCGGTCTTAATTAAATGGATAGTCTGGGGAACATTGGTCATTTGGGTAGTGGAAGAGATCACTGGATCTTGTCTTAGGGATTCCCCAAATCTATTTTTTACACGTGAAGTAATATTCTTTATCTCAATCACATGAATAGATGGCAGCATTATGTTAGTTGCTATGATGAATGGCTTCACGTCTTTTGCCTTTCCTCGTGATGGATAATGAGCAGACTTTTGTCTTTTCTTCCTGATGCGTTTGCTGACGCTACAGTAGATGATGAGATTAAAAGTTAATATACTTATTAATGGAAAAATAAAATCAAAGATTGATGTTGTTAAGTGAAAGTACCAGGTGTCAAAGAATCCAGCCATACAAATATCTTCTGGCACGTAACTGTCACCAAAAACACTTTCCCAAAAGAGAATAGATGGACTGTAGAGAAGGAAAGACATTACCCAGACTGTAGTCATCTGTATAAGAGTTATGCTGTGCCTTTTTTCAAGAGAGCGATAATGTACCTGGAAAAAGGAGTTATAATTAATGTTTCTCATATAAATGATGATCACGTTATATGAATCAGTGGCCACTATAGCAAATAATTGCTGTGTAACTATATTCCTCTGTTATACATAAACTCCCTGAAAGGGGTTGACTTGTGACAGTGACAACACCTTTCATAATGTAGCCACCAGAGAAATAACCTAAATGCCTCAGGTCCCGCTCCAGGCACCCCTGGCAGACAGTTAGTTTTGTTGAGGGTGCAACAACCAACTGGAGGGAAAGTCTGGAAAAGGGTAGTGGTAGTGGAGTCAAGGACCAGGCCCGTTTGGTTAAAATAAGTCTCTCTTTACTGAAGAGATGATAGGAGTTGCAGTATGTAAAAAAGGCAAGGTATCTTAAGTTTTTCCCAATAGCTGTGTGTAAGCAGCAGTAATGATGGCAGCTATCCTTTCTGAGTTTCGCTTTAAGTACACTATGCAAAATTCCCAAATAAAAACAGGCGTTGTTCTTATCATCTCTTTATTCAATTCCCAGGCTGTAGGGTTCAGATCTTAGATCCAGATAACCAGCTTGTCCAAAATTGTGGTGGGCACCAAAGCAATATACCTTTTCAACAAGCAGTAAAGTCTTGTTGCCATAAATGTGCAGTACCTTACTGTCTGAATCCAGCATGACCTTGAAATGTGATTCTAAACTGTCTGTAAATGTATGTTCTCTTTCTTTTACGGTTAGTATTTCAGTTCAGTTGTTCTATGGCAGTTTTTTAGTCTCAGGAACGATGTTTTCCTGGATGTGGCTCTCCAGACCTTTTTGTCAGGAGCTCACATATGCACATGTTGCCTCTAACACTCATCAACAAAGGCTCACTAAATAGGGGGTGGGACCAGCCCATCACCTTAGTAACTAGGCTGTCAGTGTTAACTATTTGTTGCCCATACATTACAATTAGAAATATTCATAATGTGTAGAAAAAAAAGTACTTTAAAGGGTAACTAAACTTTTGATTACATTTTTGTTCAAATGTCCCTAATGCCATAATAGATATCCCCCTCTAAAGCGCACCTTTCTCTGTGTGCTTAAAATTGACTTGAGAAGTTAGCGGTGTACGGAGTAAAAAGTGTACACTTTCTCAATGGGGCCACAGTGCAGGGAGTACAGGCAGGAGCACACATTGCTCCTGCCTGTGCCTCCCGGAGGTTTACTAAATGCTGGCATATCACATGGCTACCCTGTAACCATGTGCTATGCCAGGATTAGCTGAGCGGAACGGACTTCTGCCTGTGCCTGCTTCACTAAGCTAAAAGTCCTACAAGTCAGCGGTGTACAGAAAAGTCAATTTTAAGCGCAGAGGGAAAGGTGCGCTTCAGGGGGGTAAAGTGTATTAAAAATACAAAGAGCCTTAATAAAGTATATTAGAAAAAGTGTTATTATGGCATTAGGGACATTTTAACAAAAAATTAATCAAAAGTTTACAGGTGAAACTAGAATATCGTGCAAAAGTCCATTTATTTCAGTAATGCAAATAAAAGGAATTGCATTAATGCAGTTTAAAATTTGAATTTTGTGAAAAGGTTTAATATTCTAGGCTCAAAGTGTCACACTCTAGTCAGCTAATTAATCCATATCCCCTGAGCAAAGGGTACCTCAAAATTGTGGCTTTGGGGTTTCATAAGCTGTAAGCCATAATCATCCAAATTATAACAAATAAAGACTTGAAATATCTCGCTTTGCATGTAATGAGTCTATCTCATATGTTAGTTTAACCTTTTAAGTTGCATTATTGAAATAAATGAACTGTGCACAGTTTCACCTGTAGTTACTCTTTAACAAC
Source organism: Bufo bufo (assembly GCF_905171765.1). NCBI lineage: Eukaryota > Metazoa > Chordata > Amphibia > Anura > Bufonidae > Bufo > Bufo bufo. Next base: position 157,828,012 of record NC_053393.1, on the reverse strand, counting down.
AAATCACAACATTTAAGTCTTAGGCTGAGTTCACACTTCAGTTATTTGGTCAGTTATTTCCATCAGTTATTATGAGCCAAAACCAATAGTGGGCCTACGCAGACATAAGGTATAATGGAAAGAAATTCACCTGTTCTGTGTTTTTGACCCGCACCTAGGTTTGGCTCACAATAACTGACAGAAATAACTGACCATATAACTGAAGTGTGAACTTACCTTTAGCATTAAATTAACCTTTTTCAGTGATCCTCTGCGTCAATGCAAGGGGAGCCATGATCAGACATTTCTCCTGCACCTACCATGATGGTAAAGGCTGGGAAAACGAGTAGGTAAGGGTAGGTGTCTGCCTAGGGTGTGACCTTGCTACCCATAATGGGAGTACAATCACTGCCACATCTGCGGCCATTTATCCTGATAGGCCTCAGGCTGCCAGGCCTGAAGCCTGTGAGGCAGTAGAATGGGGGATGACATCACCATGACCTCCTGCATCGGGTCTTAAGTGATCACGTCATCAAGCAAGACCCAGAGCAGGAGCAGTGATGTCATCAGGACTGCCTATGCCAGGACGTGGCAACTCAAGTGACAACAGATACACACAGACAGGAATTAGTGGGTTCCTCTGACCACATTTAGTTGTCATGGCCCAGGAACAACCTCTGTGCCCTCATCTGTCCTTCAACTGCCTCTTTTTTTTTGCTGCTCTTTCTGCTCGGGAATAATCCATGCTGCTGGCTCTGCTCCACTTTTTGGCAAGGACGTACTTAGTGAGGACAGTCAGCTGCTACAGGCCAGAACAAACTTTGAGGAGAGGTCCACTGTATCCTCCCTTAGGAGTTCAACTAGTGATAATGACAGTCGGTTTTGAGGATGTGTTGCGTGTGGTCAGGGATATGGCCATGAGACTGGTGAGGGTGACATAAGTGACGAACAGACAGTAGTGGATGATAATGTAGCCTATCGCACGTGGAAGTTGGGTAAAGAGAGGAAATCATTATCAGGGGATGAGGGTGGCAGCATACCCATGTGACAGCATTAGGGTGGCAGCATTCCGATGAGCCAGAAGGGTGGAAGCAGTGGGAGATCTGAAGCCAAACGTGACCGGGGTAGACAATCTGCTACTCAAAAGCTTACCTGTCAGGAAAAAATTAGCGGTGCAGGGGTTCATACAGACAGCGGTAGTCAGTCAGCATGGAGTGCTGGGGGTAAACTGCCATACTCTGCAGTGTGGGAATTTTTTTATAAAGTCGCTGGAGGACGTTAGCGTGGCGGTATACACGATATTAGGGAAGAAGGTAAAGCATGTTGGCACCTTGGCCCTGTTTTAACACATGTGGCCTCATCATAAAGTGGCCTGGGGAAACTGCGGCACTAAGGTGCATCCTTACGCAGCAACCTCTGCATCTCCAGTGACCCACACTCCTTCTCCAGCAGTTAGTGCTCCTCAACCTCAGCAGAAGGAAGCTGTCTTTCCTTCCCTTCATCTTTTGCTCCTGATGCTCTTCCTCCTCTGCCTCCTACTCCATGTCACGTGTTTCACCAGCAATCGATCACCAAGGGTATTGCAAAGAGACAACAGAGCAGAAGCTGAACGTGCACCTGGTCAAGTTGCTGATACTACAGTCCCTTCCTTTCCATATTGTGGACACTGAACATTTCAGAGAACTGATGGCTTGTATCCATCCAAGGTGGAGAGTTCCTAGCCATCACAACTTCTCTAAAAAGCTGTGCCAGCCCTGCACATATATATTGAGCAGAAAATGGGCCAGTCCTTCAGGCTGTCAGCGTTTAGTAAAGTTCATACCAGCTCTGACGTGTGAAGCTGTAACTATGGTCAAGGACAATATACTGTACACTCACCTAAAGAATTATTAGGAACACCATACTAATACGGTGTTGGACCCCCTTTTGCCTTTAGAACTGACTTAATTCTACGTGGCATTGATTCAACAAGGTGCTGATAGCATTCTTTAAAAATGTTGGCCCATATTGATAGGATAGCATCTTGCAGTTGATGGAGATTTAAGGGATGCACATCCAGGGCACGAAGCTCAGGTTTCACCACATCCCAAAGATGCTCTATTGGGTTGAGATCTATTGGGTTGAGATGTGGGGGCCATTTTAGTACAGTGAACTCATTGTCATGTTCAAGAAACCAATTTGAAATGATTCGAGCTTTGTGACATGGTGCATTATCCTGCTGGAAGTAGCCATCAGAGGATGGATACATGTTCTCATTCTGTTTACGCCAAATTCGGACTCTACCATTTGAATGTCTCAACAGAAATCAAGACCAGGCAACATTTTTCCAGTCTTTAACAGTCCAATTTTGGTGAGCTTGTGCAAATTGTAGCCTCTTTTTCCTATTTGTAGTGGAGATGAGTGGTATCCGGTGGGGTCTTCTGCTGTTGTAGCCCATCCGCCTCAAGGTTGTGCGTGTTGTGGCTTCACAAATGCTTTGCTGCATACTTAGGTTGTAACGAGTGGTTATTTCAGTCAACGTTACTCTTCAGCTTGAATCAGTCGGCCCATTCTCCTCTGACCTCTAGCATCCACAAGGCATTTTTGCCCACAGGATTGCCGCATACTGGATGTTTTTCTCTTTTCACACCATTCTTTGCAAACCCTAGAAATGATTGTGATCAAGGAAAGGATTTTAGCAGCTCTCACCTCTGGTCACCTGCCTGAAGCACGGAAAGGGAAGTGGCTTGAACCTAGCCACACTTGAAAAGTCCAAGAAGAAAGAGAAAAGTTGATTCCAGCTTCAGAATATAAAAAGTTTTCTTTATTCGGCTTGTAATAAAATCCAATCCAACAAAGATGTCACATGGAGAGACACAAGATTGTGACGTGTTTCGGGCTGTAGTAATGAGCCCTTCTTCAAGACAATACAAAAGTGTACTAAAAACAAATACTTTATATACCACACAAATGGGTAACTCCTCCTTCTTAGTTAATTGGAGACTGTGTCCCAGACCCAGGTGCTCCTGGATTAGTGGATCCTCCCTGGAGCATGTGGGTGGGGACGCAGTACTTCACAGTATTAACCGCTCAGAGACCACATATAAACATATTGATGCACTACATATATTGCAGAGTTAAATCATGTTTTCTGTTCAGACCCTTTGGTATGCAAGTATCTAGAATGAACATCCAATATGTTTCCCTACTTAGAAGCTTCTGTTTGCGATCGCCCCCCCTGACAGGTGTGGAAACTATTTCCACTCCCTGTACAGAAAACGCAGAAACATCACCTTTGTGAACAGTGGCAAAATGTCTGGTAGCCGCTGAGACATTACGGGACATAAAATGGGGGACATCACTCAGGTGTTTTCGTATACGCACCTTCAGTTCGTTAGTGGTGCAGCCCACGGATTGAAGGTTACATATTTTGCATGTTATGACATAAACAACATGATCTGTTTTACAATTTATATATTGCTTAAGCATGTGTTGTTTATTGTTGGCCACAGATGTGACCTCTTTTGAGATAAGCATATGTCGACAGCAAATGCATTTATTGCTGCCACATTTGTAATTACCGTTTGTTTTGGGCCAGCTAGTCGTTTTGGGGAGATTCTCCCTATATAAACTGGGGCTAATTTTTTGCCCTACTGTGGGGGCCTTTTTTGCTACACATCTGATCCCTGTTGAAACTACATTTTTCCATTCTTCATTATAATTCAAAATGTGGAGATGTTTACGTATAATTTTACAAACCTTAAAATAGTCTCTACTATAGTTGGTGATAAAGGTGATGGGTTCTTCTTTTTTAATAGTAGTGTCCTTAGTCATGATATTTTTATTACTATTCTTGTTTTTATTTATATTTTTATTTTTGTTTTCATGTCCCTTATCATTGATGTCCCACTCAGAATTTTTGTTCTCATTATCTATGTTCTTATTTTTATAATTTTTTGGAAAAATCAGGGTTTCTCTATCTTTAGATCTAGCAAAATTAATTCCTCTCTCGATATTAGTTTGGGTGTAGCCCCTCACTTTTAGTCTGGCTGCGATATTTTTTGCTTCTTTTTCAAAGAGCTCTGGGGTGGAGCAATTTCTCTTTGCCCTAATCATTTCTCCCTTAGGGATATTTTTTATGACGTGTGGTGGATGGCAGGAGGAGGCAGAGAGAATGGTATTACCAGCTGTGGATTTTCTATGGGTGTATGTGACCACCCTGCTGGTATCTTTGACACCTTCCAGGCATAAATCCAGAAAAACTATTCTCTCTGGATCGCTGGAAAAAGTGAATTTTATTGATGCAGTGCAATTGTTAAGATATTCTATACAATCAGCTATCCTCTCTGTGTCCCCCTGCCACACCCACAACATATCGTCGATATAACGACCAAACCATTTGAAATCTTCTTTATAGGGATTGTTGTCGGAAAAGAGGAAGTTATTCTCCCACCACGCCATATATATATTTGCTATTGACGGTGAATATTTAGCTCCCATAGGGATTCCTGATTGCTGTAGGTAATATTTTCTGTTGAACATAAAATAATTATGTCTCATCAGAAAATCCAGAACCAAACATAAAAATTCTTGCAGTTCTGGAGTATAATTGCTATAACATTCCAGAAACCATTTCAGAGCAACAATAGCAGATTCGTGGGGGATGTTAGTATATAATGAGGAGATGTCTGCTGTCACCCATGTATAGTTTTTATGCCATTCAAAAGAGAGAAAATTAACCAAAACTGTGCTGGTGTCTCTCAAATATCCTGGTATTAATGGCACAAGGGATTGTAGCAGGGAGTCGGCCCACTCTGATAAATTTTCAGAGTATGAGCCTATGCCTGCCACAATTGGACGTAGTGGGGGAGGGAAACCTGGTTTATGGATTTTGGGGAGCGCATGAAATATAGGTGTAATAGCATGTTCTACATACATAAATTCAACTTCTCTTTTGGACAGAATGCCCAAAGAATGACCCTTATCCAAAATAGTTTTCAGGATTTTCTGACAAGGGAGGAGAGGATTATGATCCAGTGAAAGATAGGTATTGGAGTCTTTCAGCATATCCATTATCTGATTCTTGTAAAGCTCACTATCAAGGATCACAACCGCTCCTCCCTTGTCAGCTTTCCGTATCACAACATCATGCATATTTTGTAATTCCAGAAAGGCTCTATGTTCATTTTTAGTCAGATTATTTTTCATTACTTTGTCATCTGAGATAACTTTTAAGGCACATAGATCCCTCTGGATCAAATCCTGAAATCTGTCAAGGGCCTCAGATCGGGACTGTATGGGGTAAAAACTCTTATTAGAGATTTTATATGTGGTGGATCTATTACGCATACAGTCCCCCTCTGGACCCCCACACATTTCCTGGAGCGAGGCAATCTGCACCAGGTCTGCAAAGGTGAAACATGGGTACAAGTTCTCAAATGTGGCATTACATGGTAAATCATTAACATGAGATACATCCTCTGTTATAACATTACTATCATCATTAATGACTGAGAAATGTTTCTTAAGTGTCATTTTTCTAGCAAGTTTGTTGACATCTATTATTGTGTGATATAAATCAAAACTACGGGATGGGGAGAAAGAGAAACCCTTTCTCAGAACCCTCTCCTGGAAGGGGGAGACGGGCTTTGAGGAAAGGTTAATCACCTGTATGTCATTGGCTGTTTCTTGCGGCTCGGATATCGCCGGCCTTCGGTGTTTTCTCCCCGCCCTGCGTTTTTTGCTTGGTTACGATGACTGGAGCCTCCTGTTGCAGATCCCTTCACATGGGTATTGGAGCTTTCCGCATTATCTGAATTGGACTCCAGAGAGTCCATGTCCGTGGAACTGAAAGACACACCTGTGTTACGTTTTGCTCTAGATCTAAAACGATTCATTTTCTTAAGAATAGATCGAGGGGTTCCTGATTTGGTATTAGACCATGTGTATACTGAATTGGTACTATAGTCCAGAAGATCCCGATTGAATTTGTTTTGCTTGAGCTCAATAAGCATGTCCTCCAGTTTATTAAGGTTTTCATTAAGTTTGGCATCCATATCCTGGAAGCTCTCGTCCAATTCATGATGTTTTAATTCCTCTTGTAATGTTTTGATCTCATCATGGGTTTCTTTTAGAGCAATTTCTTCATGTGAAATAATTAACTCCATTAATTTAGTAGAACATTCTGATAGAGTGTTGTACCATTGTGTGGTAAAAGAATCAGAGTAAGTCGTGGTTGGTTGCTTTCTTAACCGCAATCCCCTAGGCACCATATTTTTATCTAGGTATTTCTTTAGGGATGTGCAGTCCCACCACGTCTTCAACTCCTTTGCCAAAAGTATCTCCAGTGACGTCATTTTTATTTTTAAATCAATTTCACCCTGTTTGGATGTACCTGCTGTATTGAAAATATTGTCCATCTTTTTCATGCGGTCTTCACATTGCTCCATTGAGCGTAATGCCGCAGACATGATCCAGAAACAATATATAGCAGGTTAAGTGGATCTCAAGCCTAAAGAAAAACCTTATTTTGCACGTTCAGGTGAGGGGGAGTGCACGCTGGTTCGCATAGCATATATGATCAAGGAAAGGATTTTAGCAGCTCTCACCTCTAGTCACCTGCCTGAAGCACGGAAAAGGAAGTGGCTTGAACCTAGCCACACTTGAAAAGTCCAAGAAGAAAGAGAAAAGTTGATTCCAGCTTCAGAATATAAAAAGTTTTCTTTATTCGGCTTGTAATAAAATCCAATCCAACAAAGATGTCACATGGAGAGACACAAGATTGTGACGCGTTTCGGGCTGTAGTATTGAGCCCTTCTTCAAGACAATACAAAAGTGTACTAAAAACAATTACTTTATATACCACACAAATGGGTAACTCCTCCTTCTTAGTTAATTGGAGACTGTGTCCCAGACCCAGGTGCTCCTGGATTAGTGGATCCTCCCTGGAGCATGTGGGTGGGGACGCAGTACTTCACAGTATTAACCGCTCAGAGACCACATATAAACATATTGATGCACTACATATATTGCAGAGTTAAATCATGTTTTCTGTTCAGACCCTTTGGTATGCAAGTATCTAGAATGAACATCCAATATGTTTCCCTACTTAGAAGCTTCTGTTTGCGATCGCCCCCCCTGACAGGTGTGGAAACTATTTCCACTCCCTGTACAGAAAACGCAGAAACATCACCTTTGTGAACAGTGGCAAAATGTCTGGTAGCCGCTGAGACTTTGAAAAAGAAGCAAAAAATATCGCAGCCAGACTAAAAGTGAGGGGCTACACCCAAACTAATATCGAGAGAGGAATTAATTTTGCTAGATCTAAAGATAGAGAAACCCTGATTTTTCCAAAAAATTATAAAAATAAGAACATAGATAATGAGAACAAAAATTCTGAGTGGGACATCAATGATAAGGGACATGAAAACAAAAATAAAAATATAAATAAAAACAAGAATAGTAATAAAAATATCATGACTAAGGACACTACTATTAAAAAAGAAGAACCCATCACCTTTATCACCAACTATAGTAGAGACTATTTTAAGGTTTGTAAAATTATACGTAAACATCTCCACATTTTGAATTATAATGAAGAATGGAAAAATGTAGTTTCAACAGGGATCAGATGTGTAGCAAAAAAGGCCCCCACAGTAGGGCAAAAAATTAGCCCCAGTTTATATAGGGAGAATCTCCCCAAAACGACTAGCTGGCCCAAAACAAACGGTAATTACAAATGTGGCAGCAATAAATGCATTTGCTGTCGACATATGCTTATCTCAAAAGAGGTCACATCTGTGGCCAACAATAAACAACACATGCTTAAGCAATATATAAATTGTAAAACAGATCATGTTGTTTATGTCATAACATGCAAAATATGTAACCATCAATACGTGGGCTGCACCACTAACGAACTGAAGGTGCGTATACGAAAACACCTGAGTGATGTCCCCCATTTTATGTCCCGTAATGTCTCAGCGGCTACCAGACATTTTGCCACTGTTCACAAAGGTGATGTTTCTGCGTTTTCTGTACAGGGAGTGGAAATAGTTTCCACACCTGTCAGGGGGGGCGATCGCAAACAGAAGCTTCTAAGTAGGGAAACATATTGGATGTTCATTCTAGATACTTGCATACCAAAGGGTCTGAACAGAAAACATGATTTAACTCTGCAATATATGTAGTGCATCAATATGTTTATATGTTTATATGTGGTCTCTGAGCGGTTAATACTGTGAAGCACTGCGTCCCCACCCACATGCTCCAGGGAGGATCCACTAATCCAGGAGCACCTGGGTCTGGGACACAGTCTCCAATTAACTAAGAAGGAGGAGTTACCCATTTGTGTGGTATATAAAGTATTTGTTTTTAGTACACTTTTGTATTGTCTTGAAGAAGGGCTCAATACTACAGCCCGAAACGCGTCACAATCTTGTGTCTCTCCATGTGACATCTTTGTTGGATTGGATTTTATTACAAGCCGAATAAAGAAAACTTTTTATATTCTGAAGCTGGAATCAACTTTTCTCTTTCTTCTTGGACTTTTCAAGTGTGGCTAGGTTCAAGCCACTTCCCTTTCCGTGCTTCAGGCAGGTGACCAGAGGTGAGAGCTGCTAAAATCCTTTCCTTGATCACATATGCTATGCGAACCAGCGTGCACTCCCCCTCACCTGAATGTGCAAAATAAGGTTTTTCTTTAGGCTTGAGATCCACAAAACCTGCTATATATTGTTTCTGGATCATGTCTGCGGCATTACGCTCAATGGAGCAATGTGAAGACCGCATGAAAAAGATGGACAATATTTTCAATACAGCAGGTATATCCAAACAGGGTGAAATTGATTTAAAAATAAAAATGACGTCACTGGAGATACTTTTGGCAAAGGAGTTGAAGACGTGGTGGGACTGCACATCCCTAAAGAAATACCTAGATAAAAATATGGTGCCTAGGGGATTGCGGTTAAGAAAGCAACCAACCACGACTTACTCTGATTCTTTTACCACACAATGGTACAACACTTTATCAGAATGTTCTACTAAATTAATGGAGTTAATTATTTCACATGAAGAAATTGCTCTAAAAGAAACCCATGATGAGATCAAAACATTACAAGAGGAATTAAAACATCATGAATTGGACGAGAGCTTCCAGGATATGGATGCCAAACTTAATGAAAACCTTAATAAACTGGAGGACATGCTTATTGAGCTCAAGCAAAACAAATTCAATCGGGATCTTCTGGACTATAGTACCAATTCAGTATACACATGGTCTAATACCAAATCAGGAACCCCTCGATCTATTCTTAAGAAAATGAATCGTTTTAGATCTAGAGCAAAACGTAACACAGGTGTGTCTTTCAGTTCCACGGACATGGACTCTCTGGAGTCCAATTCAGATAATGCGGAAAGCTCCAATACCCATGTGAAGGGATCTGCAACAGGAGGCTCCAGTCATCGTAACCAAGCAAAAAACGCAGGGCGGGGAGAAAACACCGAAGGCCGGCGATATCCGAGCCGCAAGAAACAGCCAATGACATACAGGTGATTAACCTTTCCTCAAAGCCCGTCTCCCCCTTCCAGGAGAGGGTTCTGAGAAAGGGTTTCTCTTTCTCCCCATCCCGTAGTTTTGATTTATATCACACAATAATAGATGTCAACAAACTTGCTAGAAAAATGACACTTAAGAAACATTTCTCAGTCATTAATGATGATAGTAATGTTATAACAGAGGATGTATCTCATGTTAATGATTTACCATGTAATGCCACATTTGAGAACTTGTACCCATGTTTCACCTTTGCAGACCTGGTGCAGATTGCCTCGCTCCAGGAAATGTGTGGGGGTCCAGAGGGGGACTGTATGCGTAATAGATCCACCACATATAAAATCTCTAATAAGAGTTTTTACCCCATACAGTCCCGATCTGAGGCCCTTGACAGATTTCAGGATTTGATCCAGAGGGATCTATGTGCCTTAAAAGTTATCTCAGATGACAAAGTAATGAAAAATAATCTGACTAAAAATGAACATAGAGCCTTTCTGGAATTACAAAATATGCATGATGTTGTGATACGGAAAGCTGACAAGGGAGGAGCGGTTGTGATCCTTGATAGTGAGCTTTACAAGAATCAGATAATGGATATGCTGAAAGACTCCAATACCTATCTTTCACTGGATCATAATCCTCTCCTCCCTTGTCAGAAAATCCTGAAAACTATTTTGGATAAGGGTCATTCTTTGGGCATTCTGTCCAAAAGAGAAGTTGAATTTATGTATGTAGAACATGCTATTACACCTATATTTCATGCGCTCCCCAAAATCCATAAACCAGGTTTCCCTCCCCCACTACGTCCAATTGTGGCAGGCATAGGCTCATACTCTGAAAATTTATCAGAGTGGGCCGACTCCCTGCTACAATCCCTTGTGCCATTAATACCAGGATATTTGAGAGACACCAGCACAGTTTTGGTTAATTTTCTCTCTTTTGAATGGCATAAAAACTATACATGGGTGACAGCAGACATCTCCTCATTATATACTAACATCCCCCACGAATCTGCTATTGTTGCTCTGAAATGGTTTCTGGAATGTTATAGCAATTATACTCCAGAACTGCAAGAATTTTTATGTTTGGTTCTGGATTTTCTGATGAGACATAATTATTTTATGTTCAACAGAAAATATTACCTACAGCAATCAGGAATCCCTATGGGAGCTAAATATTCACCGTCAATAGCAAATATATATATGGCGTGGTGGGAGAATAACTTCCTCTTTTCCGACAACAATCCCTATAAAGAAGATTTCAAATGGTTTGGTCGTTATATCGACGATATGTTGTGGGTGTGGCAGGGGGACACAGAGAGGATAGCTGATTGTATAGAATATCTTAACAATTGCACTGCATCAATAAAATTCACTTTTTCCAGCGATCCAGAGAGAATTGTTTTTCTGGATTTATGCCTGGAAGGTGTCAAAGATACCAGCAGGGTGGTCACATACACCCATAGAAAATCCACAGCTGGTAATACCATTCTCTCTGCCTCCTCCTGCCATCCACCACACGTCATAAAAAATATCCCTAAGGGAGAAATGATTAGGGCAAAGAGAAATTGCTCCACCCCAGAGCTCTTTGAAAAAGAAGCAAAAAATATCGCAGCCAGACTAAAAGTGAGGGGCTACACCCAAACTAATATCGAGAGAGGAATTAATTTTGCTAGATCTAAAGATAGAGAAACCCTGATTTTCCAAAAAATTATAAAAATAAGAACATAGATAATGAGAACAAAAATTCTGAGTGGGACATCAATGATAAGGGACATGAAAACAAAAATAAAAATATAAATAAAAACAAGAATAGTAATAAAAATATCATGACTAAGGACACTACTATTAAAAAAGAAGAACCCATCACCTTTATCACCAACTATAGTAGAGACTATTTTAAGGTTTGTAAAATTATACGTAAACATCTCCACATTTTGAATTATAATGAAGAATGGAAAAATGTAGTTTCAACAGGGATCAGATGTGTAGCAAAAAAGGCCCCCACAGTAGGGCAAAAAATTAGCCCCAGTTTATATAGGGAGAATCTCCCCAAAACGACTAGCTGGCCCAAAACAAACGGTAATTACAAATGTGGCAGCAATAAATGCATTTGCTGTCGACATATGCTTATCTCAAAAGAGGTCACATCTGTGGCCAACAATAAACAACACATGCTTAAGCAATATATAAATTGTAAAACAGATCATGTTGTTTATGTCATAACATGCAAAATATGTAACCTTCAATACGTGGGCTGCACCACTAACGAACTGAAGGTGCGTATACGAAAACACCTGAGTGATGTCCCCCATTTTATGTCCCGTAATGTCTCAGCGGCTACCAGACATTTTGCCACTGTTCACAAAGGTGATGTTTCTGCGTTTTCTGTACAGGGAGTGGAAATAGTTTCCACACCTGTCAGGGGGGGCGATCGCAAACAGAAGCTTCTAAGTAGGGAAACATATTGGATGTTCATTCTAGATACTTGCATACCAAAGGGTCTGAACAGAAAACATGATTTAACTCTGCAATATATGTAGTGCATCAATATGTTTATATGTGGTCTCTGAGCGGTTAATACTGTGAAGTACTGCGTCCCCACCCACATGCTCCAGGGAGGATCCACTAATCCAGGAGCACCTGGGTCTGGGACACAGTCTCCAATTAACTAAGAAGGAGGAGTTACCCATTTGTGTGGTATATAAAGTATTTGTTTTTAGTACACTTTTGTATTGTCTTGAAGAAGGGCTCAATACTACAGCCCGAAACGCGTCACAATCTTGTGTCTCTCCATGTGACATCTTTGTTGGATTGGATTTTATTACAAGCCGAATAAAGAAAACTTTTTATATTCTGAAGCTGGAATCAACTAGAAATGATTGTGCATGAAAATCCCAGTAATTGAGCAGATTGTGAAATACTCAGACCTGCCCGTCTGGCACCAACAACCATGCCACGCTCAAAATTGCTTAAATCACCTTTCTTTCCCATTCTGACATTCAGTTTGGAGTTCAGGAGATTGTCTTGACCAGGACCACACCCCTAAATGCATTGAAGCAACTGCCATGTGATTGGTTGACTAGATAATTGCATTAATGAGAAATAGAACAGGTGTTCCTAATAATTCTTTAGGTGAGTGTATGACCTTTACAGCCCACTGGATAAATGTCGTTCTGCCCCCAACACACCAGTAACTTGACCAGGGGATGGCAATGTAGCCTCCACGTTGTGGGATTTCTGCACCAATGTCCTCTTCTGCCTCCTCATCCTCCACCTTATCCTCAGCCTCCACTGTATTCACAGTTCAGAGTAGTCCTCCAGCATGCCACATATGCAAAGCATGGTGTTGTCACACAGTTATGCACCTGGTCAGCCTGGGCAAATGGAGTCACACTGGAGAGGAACTGCTCCGCATCATCAACCAATTGGAGATAGGAATCATGGTCACTGATAGCGGGAAGAACATTCAGTCTGCACTGCATCAGGGAGGGCTGACCCATGCACACTGCATGGCACACATCTTCAATCTGGTTGTCATCCAGTTTCTGAAGTCTTTCACCTAATTGCAAGACATCTTGAAAATGTCAAGGAATCTGTGCATGCACTTCAGCCACTCTTACCATGCAAAACATGTCCTCCTTGAGCTTCAAAAGCAGAATGGTGTTCTGTTACATCATCTCATATGCGATGTTTTCACACCTTTGAACTCCATGCTCCACATGTTGGACCAACTGTATGAGTAGAGTAAACACCTGACTGATTTCTTGATGTTGCAGATGGACAGGGCTACTCCCTGGTGTAACTTTGACGTTAGACAGTGGCAGCTCATGCGTGACACCTGCCATTTGAACATGGTGCAGAACCTGATTCAGCAGGTGGCGGCATACTTGGACTGCACCCTAACGTGCAGCGTTTTTTTTTTGTTTACTGAAGGCTGCTGTATGCTTTTCTTTTAGTTTAGATAGAGGTTAGCCAGGACTGTTGGTGGCCTACACGATGATGCACACATCCATATATGTGACCTGCCTGTCATTTTGACACACAGTAATTGTTTAGCTTGTACAAAAAAAGAGCAAGGATTTAACAAGGTAAAAAAATCTCATTTTATTTGTTATAAATCACATGAACATGTACCTCCTGACGAAGCCTACGTGGCGAAACACGTGTTGAGGTCGAAGCAGTGGGGGAACTGTGTCACCATTTTTCAGCAGCAACATGGGTAGGTAACATGGTATCTGTATTAGGGTGGGACTAGTGACTTACAGTTATTGTTATATGCCATCTTTATGAGTAGTATTGCACCGTCCAATTATACCCTACAGCATCCATTGCTTGGATGCTGTGAATAAGAGCTAGGTAGTTGTTCAACACTAGGGGACAGCAATTGCACCCGCAACTACTCCAATGTTCACAGCTTCTGTTTATTGTCTGTTACCTGCTGTATATGGTCACATTATCCCCCATTGTGATTCTCCACATTGCAGAGCCCTTTTGTGGCCCAGTCTCCATGTTCTGTCCCTTTTGAGTCTCACCTGTAATGTTCATGTGATTTATAACAAATAAAATGAGATTTTTTTACCTTGTTAAATCCTTGCTCTTTTTTTGTACAAGTTGCAGTAAGTTGGTGAGTGAGGTTCGGTTTTTGGGTTATTGTAGGCTCTAACACAGTAATTGTTTAGCTACCATAAAGGACTAGCTATACATGTTGCTGCACTGCATAAAGATGTATACCAAGATACATTCTCCCTAAAGTATACCTGTAGCCTGGAATAGACCTAGATATTGGGGGCACTAGCACTAATGAGGGGACTATATGACAGTTTAATGTTTGTAGGCATGGGGAGCACAGCGGGAACGGCTTTGGGAGTCGCAGCAAGATGACAATGGCTTGTATAAATTTGGGGGCTTAGTTGCAAAATCTGTAACAGTCCCCCATCAACCATGTGCCATATAGTAATACTAGTATCTTCTTATGTAGCAGAAGGGACTGCACATCCCTGACCAAAGACGTCTGCCCGTGATGGTTTGGACCAAATAAAGAAAAAAAGTAAAGTGATGGACAACTCAAATCAATGGAGATGTCACCTGAAGGTCATTTGATCTGCCCTTCACTGCTTCTTTTCAAATGTGTTATGATTAGGTATAAGCGAATTGACTTCAGATGAAACATCTGAAGTTGATTTGCATAAAACGTTGTTTCAATACTGTACGGAGCGAGTGCTCCGTACAGTATTAGAATGTATTGGCTCAGATGAGCCGAAGTTATTACTTCGCAAAGTCTCACAAGACTTCGCATAATAACTTCAGAGATTGATTTATACTGTAAAAAAAACATTCCCCGAACTCAGGTTCGGTTCCAAGTGGTACCTTGGAACCGAACCCGAGTTTGGGAAATGTTTTTTTACAGTATAAATCAATTTCTGAAGTTATTATGCAAAGTCTTGCAAGACTTCGCAAAGTAATAACTTCGGCTTATCGGAGCCAATGCATTCTAATACTGTACTGAGCGCTCACGCTGTACAGTATTGAAACAAAGTTTTATGCAAATCGACTTTGGATGTTTCATCCGAAATCGATTCTATCATCCCTAGTTTTCTAGAAAGTAGAAAGTAATGTCACTTTAAATTGACTCGTTGGGGTGCTAAATTTGCCTGCTCTGCCTAGAGCACTGAAATACCAGATTTTTTTTTATAAAGACTATTTGCAGTTGCTTCATATTTTTATAGAAATTTGTTTTGTGGCCGATTCGCCAAATTATTCCGAAAATTCGGTTTGGGTCCAAATTGATTCTACCTGAATCAAAAGTGTTCTAATTGGGCTGAAAATTGGTATATGAAACTCTGAGGTCTTTTGTTTTACATGGAAAAAATATACCCAAAGGAAGCTGAAGTTGCAAGTGCTATTGTATCCACTATATGCCCATCCTAGAGTCCAAATTGGGGTACATTATATAAACGTGTAATCCATTAATATACAGTATAATGGTTCTCCCTTTCAGTATTAGATACAACAGCTGCATTCATCATACACCACTGCACTTGAGACAACATGAACACAGTGTATTGCACTGATTTCAATGGACATCATGACATGTTTAGTTTTACCTACTGTGCTGGTAAACATCCTTAACATATTGTGTGCTTACCCTGCAATCAGCTTCTAGATGTAGGACCTATAATCTACTAGAGTAGTTCAAATTGGAATGTTTCTTATGTTTCATTGAGACAATACTTATCATCAGCGAGTAATTCAGTGCTACCTAGATATTAATAGGAGTTAAGGAAACCATAAAATGCCATTCAGGACCAAGGGTCATTAAAGCATTTTGGACTAATGCATTCTAAAGTAGATTTTTTTAATTTTATTTAATAGTCTACTATATTTTTTTGCTTTTCCTATTTTTGAAGATTTGACAGATTGGTCAGTCTGCACTATATATAGGAGTTAAAACTACAGTCTAAACTTAGAGAAAATAATATATGGTATACAGAAATATACATACTGTAGAGCATAAGAATATACTTACAGCCTGAGTTATAGAAAAGAATCTGTCGTAGCTGATAAGAACAATATTAAACACAGAGGCAGTGGACATTGTGTAGTCAGCAACTAACCACAGTTTGCAGAGATATTTTCCAAGCCTCCACTTTCTAGTCAACATGTATTGTAAGAATATGGGTGTATTAAAAGCACCTGAAAGTGACAAAAGAGGACAATGATTTCTAGTGAATAAATCCACATTTTATATCCCAGAATAGGCGTACATGGGGTCATCTACATAACTTAGACACATCCACCGCTGGCGTCTAACAGCCTTAAATCTATGCCAGCTCCCTTGCTGGGGTAGATTTAGATCATTTTCTACACTAAAAACTGGCAAAGAAAATGATAAATTAAATGGGACTGCCGGCCCGTCCTCTTCCACACCCACCCCACGCCCCCTTTTTTTGAACTGGTGGCGTGGAAGAAGTCGCACATTCAGGCGCAAATCCTCTTTGCAACAAAATCTGCAACAGATATACAGTACACCAAAAAGTGGCGTATATCAAATAATAAATGACCCCCATAGTCAGGTTACTGTTAAACCATTTTTCCAAGTATAAATATATTTTGGAGATGAAATAATTGAAAATTTCACTTACCCATTTTAAAGAAATTGGGAGGAACAATTCATGACATCGAACAACCAAATCATGCTATGTGGTATACATACTTTTATAGGGTATATTGAAGATATAATATTCCCTAATGATGTTTGTAACATAGAAAATGAATGAGTTATTGGTATATTTTTTTTTACCATACAGTTTGAATTCACTAATGTTAAAAAACGGACCATTATTAAGAAGATGCAATACTAACTAGTAAAGAGATATTCTAAACTCCATCTTATATTTCGCATTCACAGGCTGTACCACAAAAAACCAGTAGATGCATCTATCTTGAAAATGGGGCCCTGTTTGTCTGCAGTGTTCAGCAAGGTGGCTGCACTTGTCCGGCTCTTTTCATTCACTTCTATTACAGTTCTGAGGACAGCTGTTCGTGGAAATCAATAGAAGTGAATGTAGAAAGCTGCACAAGCATGGCCACCTCTCTGCAGCAGACAAAACAGGCCTCATTTTTCAAATGTAGATCCCAGAGGCACGATTCACATCTTTTGGACGTTTACAGTATTGCATGCAGTATTGCCATAAAAGTTCATGATGGGAATATCCATTTTAACTTGTAGAAACTGTGTATAAGCTTAGCCAAATAGAAGAGTAGAAATAAAAGATGGAATCAATGAATATTGCAAACCATGTTAAATATAGATTTTTTTCTGGTTTAATGTTAGAAGGGGTTGTCCAAGTGTTTAAAAAATTAAACTACCTGCAGGAATGTTATTAAAAAAATCCCAACCCGCTCTAGTGCCAATTCCGCAGTGGGTACTTTCGGTCTTTGTATATTTCCCTGAAGCGATGACGTGCCGTATATCGAATTGATTCTATGAAACCGCACAGTCTCCACTGTAAGGCCCCCTGCACACGATCAGGATTGCGTGCGGATTTTCCGCGCGGATTTGCGTGCGGAAAATCTGCACCGTAGGTCATGTCCATTGTATTCTATGAGAATTTGAAATTCTCAATGCACACGATGCGGATTTTGACCTGCGGTGCGGATTTTAAAATCCGTGACATGTCAATTAATTTTTTTTTTCCTGACCGGATTTTCTTCATTCACTTAGTGAAATCCGCATGCGGAAAATCCGCACCGAATCCGCACCAAATCCGCACGCAAATCCGTATGCAAATCCGCACCAATTAATGCGGATTGACCGCACAGATTTGCCTGCGAACACCTGCGGATTTCAGTGCGGATTCTCCGCACATGAATCCTGAACGTGTGCATGTACCCTAAAGCAGGAAAACCGGGCCTCGTTCTCAAGATAGATGCAGGTCCCAAAGGTTAGATCTGCATCTATTAGACTTTTATTGCTTGTCTTGTTGATATGTCATAAAGGTTCTCAAAAGGTTACATTTAAAGAACATCTCTTAACTATAAAACGATTAAAGGAATTGTCCAAGAGTTTAAATGGTTGTAGGAATATTATAAACTTTAAAAACAGAAAGAAGCAAACATTTTTCATCTGTTAAATCACCAATGCTCCAGCGTTTCCCTCCGGTCTTTGTTTATTATACTCGAGCCATAAATTGCTGTATATCCATGTGATTCTAGGAAACTAGAATGGGGCTACAGTAAGTCATTTTTGTAACATTTTCTGCAGATAATTTCTCTCAAAACTCTCAAAAAACCTTTAAAGGGAATCTGTCACCACAAGTTTGCACTATTATCTGCAGTAGTAGATGAGTAGTATTGCAGATAAAGAGTCCAGATTGGTATTTTTTATTTACCTACTGCCCCTCATTTCCCCCCTGTCACTGCTCAAAGTCCAGACTGCTGAGGTCACCCTAATGAGGTCTTACTGTGCGAGGGAACAAGGGTAGAAGGAAGAATAAAATAAAATACTGATCTGGACTAGAACTCATGTAGTAATGCAGAAAGGGGGGCATTCACACCATCATATGTATTTTGTGGTCCACAAAAAGTGAATCTGCAAAATATAGATGATGTATGTGTTGCATCCCTTTTTTTTTGCAGACGCATTGATTTCCATGGGTTCTTGATCTGGATTTGCGGGCAAGAATAGAACATGTTCTATCTTTTGCAGAATGGGCATACAGATGTAGAAAACCCATGTATGTGTGACTTCCCTCTTATTCTCCGAATCATGGTGACAGATTCCCTCTATACAAAACAGAAATTTGCGCAGGGTGCCCCAAAGTCTGAAACCTGTTGAATGTGGGGCATCCCAGAACCCAATGTAGGCTGCTTTCAAAATGATTGGCATTGTAGGTATACTAACAGGCACTCAATCACCAGGGAATGTATCAAGAATAGATATTTATTATATCCACATACATGTAAACATATAAAAATTTCAAAGCCATAAGAAAATTTAAAATGCATAATTGAATAAAAATATAAAAAATATATAAATGATATTGTGTCTTCCTGTCTGGCCCAATAGAGAGAGTGGATAACTGCAGATGTATAGTCTAAGGCATACAGGTATACACCCTATTAACTTATATAATAATGAAGTCAACAAAGAGGATGCTCTATAAATGCATATTTGCATCTTCTATCAATGTATATTTATATCTGTCTTCTCCAGTATACTCCTATACAGTGAGGAACAGAAATATTTGAACACCCTGTGATTTTGCAAGTTCTCCCGCTTATTAATCATGGAGGGGTCTGAAATTCACATTGTAGGTGCATTCCCACTCTGAAAGACAGAATTTAAGAAAAATTCTGGGAATCACATTGTATGATTTATAAAGAATTTATTTGTCTTGCACTGCTGAACATAAGTATTTGAACACCTGAGAAACAGCAAGAATTCTGGCTCTCAAAGACCTGTTACTGTGCCTTTAAAAAGTCCAACTCTACTCCACTCATTAATCTAACTTAGTAGTACCTGTCTGAGCTCTTTAAAGACCCCTGCTCACCCCACAGTCAGTCAGATGCCAACTACTACCATGGGCAAGACCAAAGAGTTGTCAAAAGACACCAGAGACAAAATTGTGGACCTCCACAAGGTTGGGCAATTGCCAAGCAGCTTGGTGAAAATAGATCAACTGTTGGAGCAATTGTTAGAAAATGGAAGAGGCTAAATACGACTGTCAGTCTCCCTTGGACTGGGGTACTATGCAAGATCTCACCTCATGGGGCATCACTGTTGATAAGAAAGGTGAGGAATCAGCACAGAACTACAAGGGAGGAGCCCTATAAATGACATGAAGAGAGCTGGGACCACAGTTGCAAAGGTCAATGTCGGTAAAACACTACACCGTCATGGTATCAAAATCATGCATTGCACGGAAGGTTCCCCTGCTCAAGTCATCACATGTCCAGGCCCGTCTGAAGTTTGCCAATGACCATCTGGATGATCCAGAGGAGGCATGGGAGAAAGTCATGTGGTCAGATGAAACCAAAGTAGATCTTTTTGGTCTAAACTTCACTCATCGTGTTTGGAGGAAAAAGAAGGACGAGTTGCACCCTAAGAACACCATCCCTACTGTGAAGAATGGGGGTGGTAACATCATGCTTTGGGGGTGCTTTTCTGCGAAGGGGACCGGATGACTGCACTGTATTAAGGAAAGGATTAATGGGGGCCATTTATTGTGAGATTTTGAGCAACAACCTGCTTCCTTCAGTCAGAGCATTGAAGATGGGTCGTGGCTGGGTCTTCCAACATGACAACGGCCCGAAGCACACAGCCAGGATAACCAAGGAGTGGCTCCGTAAGAAGCATATCAAGGTTCAGGAGTGGCCTAGCCAGTCTCCAGACCTAAATCCAATAGAACATCTTTGGAGGGAGCTTAAACTCCATGTTGCTCAGCGACAGCCCCGAAACCTGACAGATCTAGAGGAGATCTGTGTGGAGGAGTGGGTCAAAATCCCTGTTGCAATGTGTGCGCAAACCTGGTCAAGAACTACAGGAAACATTTCACCTCTGTAATTGCAAACAAAGGCTTCTGTACCAAATATTAAAACAGATTTTCTCAGGTGTTCAAATGCTTATGTTCAGCAGTGTAAGACAAATACATTCTTTAAAAATCATACAATGTGATTTCCTGATTTTTTTATTTTTTATTCTGTCTCTCAGAGTGGGAATGCACCTACAATGTGAATTTAAAACTACTCCATGAGCGTTATAATATGTCTACTCCAATTTTATTCCTAAGTCAATGCACCTGATTGGAAGAAGAAATCGATTGCTTGATTGTTAATAAAAAGATATGTCCAATTTCATTCAAGAATCAGTGTGCATAATAGTGGATGCTAATAAATAACTTGGTCCAGATATAGCTGATCAATGTTCATAATTCATATTATGTACATTACATATTATCTTTCTTGTCCAGTGCAAGTGGTAATATAGTTGGTAGCTTAATCTGCTGTTGCCACTGCACTCTGTATATTATATGCCGTTCTTGGTTATGAAATAAAATGTTACCACATTGTTTCTCCGAAATAGATCTTTTGTTTGAGCGGCATTGCACTCTAGGAACAGACCTCCTGACTCTCTGTATTATAGCCAATGCGTACCCTTGTTCGGTGTCCCACTTAGCGTCCCACGTGATCGGGCTGTTTGTTGAGTCACCGATATAGCGCGTGTTGAGGGAAGTTTGGATTTAAATATATATGTATATATGCCCTTACATATATGCATGTATATTGGCCCTTTTGCATGGGCCGGTCCAGGTGGTATGGGTGTATACATGGAGATGTATGTATGCCCCCTTGTCAGCATACATCTCTATGTATAATATATCCATATGCAGGTGGGCTTATTACTGCCCATTTATGATATTGTGTATATGGACATGCATGTAGATGTGCCCCAAACATCTATATGGATGTATATACCCAAGTGCCCCCAGGTTGGGTAGTATGTATGTGTGTACATATATATATATATATATATTGATCAGCCTGGTTCGTTTATGACGTGGGAGTGTGTGATGTTATGTAGCAGCGTAGCAGCTGGGGGCTTACAGCTTGTGCAGGAAGTCCTTTGTTTCAGCTCTAGCATTCCGTCACACGACCCCACGATGATGTCATCACCCTCCTGTTGAAGAAGGAGGAGGGGGGCTGCTTTTGAGCTATAAAACCCAAAGCAGGGCAGAGGTGCAGTCTCTTGGAATCTGGACTACAATCAGAGACATATGGGATGGGAACAGCTCACTGAAGGAAGGGAGGCCACATGCGGCCACATGCTCCTGGAAATGGCTGAGTACCAACCATCCCCTAACCCCTGGCTGTTGACTTCATGTCTCAGCATTAATTCCTGATGAGCCTGTACCCTGGAAGCAGCCCAGTCACCCCCTGTATAACCCTTGGTTACCCTTATCCTCTCCTGCCCTGAGTCCCCCTATAATCCTAATATCCCCTGTGTTCCCCCAGGATTGTAGATCCCTCATATCCCCTGTTCCGTAATAACCCCTGGTTATTCCCCGTAGGGATAGTATATTGTCAGGATTGGGTGGGCTGCTGGTAAAGTGTATGCATGTGTATTATTACAATTGTAGTTAGATGTTGGGGAGGACTTGGGAATGTGTTAGTGTAGTTAGTACCGAAAAAGTGTATTGTTACATATATTGTTGTGTGCTGCTACAAATATATATATCTATTCCATTGATATAGATATATATAATTATAAGCAAATATTAGACTGTGACATATAGTGTGTGAATAAATCCCTGCAGAGCATTAACCTCTGCATTGCCCTGTCCCTGCAGAGTCCTGACCATTACCCTCTTCAATGCCTGATCCCTGCTACCACTGTCCTGATAACTCATAACCCTGTGTCCCTTGGCCTGCAGGTATTAACCCCTGCAGAGCCACCATTGTGTTTAACTCCTTGTACCCCATAGGGACAGTGATTAGTCAGGCGGGTGGGTTACTGATATTTGTTTGTATGCGAATGTATTATTGTATTGTATAGATAGTGTGTGGGGTGGAATATGGGATTGTGCTGTGTAGAGTAGTTAGGCTTGTATTGTGTTTATTGTAGTACCGTTTCTATACTGCGGGGTGTACTTCTATATGTATATATATTTATATCCATTGATCTATGAATATATATAGATATAGCGTATTGTTAGACTTGTATAATTGTATTGTGTAATAAATATTCCTTATTGTTCATAATACAGTGTATGGTGTTTTTACTAGTCGCCGCCCTAGTATAGTGATAGTAAGTCGCACGTAGTGTAGTTCAGTGTAGTGTATATGCAATCAGAGGTAATCAGTAGTGTTTATTGTTATATAAAGGCATAAATAGGCGGAGTTATCAATAGTTGGCTCCTCCTATTTATGAATATTAATTATCGATATTTGCATAAATATTGGTGATTAATATTCCCCCTTTACAGCGCGCTTAGCTTGGTATGCCTCAGGTCTTTTAGAAAGATTCAAAGGCTACGTTTATAGTTACCCATGTCCAATAACGGTTATGTCAGGGGTCTTTCTGGATTACTGTAGTACCATATGCGTTTCGGAGCAACAAGCTGCTTCCCCAGTGGCTCCTACTAGTAATCCTTATACTGGTACTATTTATACCCAGAAAACATGGGTGGAACAGGTTCATCTCTTGGATTTTACTAGGAAGTGAAATGGATCTTCACATTAAGGGCGTCCATGAAGGGCACTCATCCCAGTTCTACAAGAATCCAAAGAGTTCCATTTCTGCATTCAGACCATTTGGAATCAAGGCATCGAACTCAAACATTCTCCTAGATTCCCTTCTTGACATAGATGCTATATGATCTCCTCCCCTCCATTGTCGATGGATCTTTATTATGAAATTCTTTATAATGTTTTAATAGGGAGTGCTGTTCAAACCCATTTTTGATGTTTTTTAATATGTTCCGATACGTTTAGTTCTACCAATACATTGTTCATTACATGGACGTTGTATCATGTATATTACATCTGTCAAATTACATGTCAAGTTATCTTTAATTTCTAGATAAAAAGGGTTCCTTGTAGAGTGCACCGTAGAGGTCTTCTTGGGAGAAGAAGTTACTACATATCCCACATCTAAAGAATCCCTTTAATTCCATCCAGTTACATATCTTCATTGTTGTAGTTTTTTTTTATATGAAAGAGCAATTTTTAGACCTAAATTCGGTGCTCGTTTATAGCTTATCTTCGGAATAGGAGTTAATGTTGAACCTATTATTTTGCCTTTTAAAATGTGATGCCGATGTTTATTTATTATCCTTTCTACCCCTTTATATTGACTGTTAACCCCTTCCTGACCTATGACGTACTACTACGTCAGGGGAACCCCTGCATTCCCGCAATTTGACGTAATATTACGTCATAGTGATTGCACGGGGACCGGAGCGGTACGCGCGCGATCACTACAGGGGCCCGGCAGTCCGTGGTAGCCGGGCCCCTGCTGTATCCGCCGGCGGATTAACCCCTTCTATGCCACGCTGACCGACATAGAAGAGGTTTGTGTCGGGTGAGTGATCGCATCGAGTCCCCGCGCTGCTGTGGCGGGGACCCGATGCGACACAAGGCAGCCCGATGCCGTGCAGAGGTTGCCCAATGCCTTGCACGGCATCGGGAACTGCCTTCTACGGGTGCCGAGGAGATCCAG
Organism: Bufo bufo; assembly: GCF_905171765.1. Classification (NCBI taxonomy): domain Eukaryota; kingdom Metazoa; phylum Chordata; class Amphibia; order Anura; family Bufonidae; genus Bufo; species Bufo bufo. Next base: position 157,803,780 of record NC_053393.1, on the reverse strand, counting down.
CCTCAGGCTGGGTCTCCTAGGCAACTTGTTAGTGTATGACTCAGTGTCATACACTAACAGGCAATGCATTACAATACAGATGTTCGTGACGTCTGTGTCGCAAATTGTACCTGTGTGTCGGTGATGGTGATCTTTGATGTCTTTTCTCCATTGATTGTGGTTGTGTCTGCTTTTTTTTTTTTGATCGATGGTGCGGTGGTGTTCTGTCTAAAAAATCTACATTGGTGAGTGATTCAAAAAGGTTTGTTACTGGAATATTATATAGAATTTTTGTTTTATTCTTATTCTTGTCAGTTTCTTTATTGGCTGAAATATCTAATTGTGTTTTCTCCATATCCTCCTTTCCATTTTTATAATCATCTTTTTTGTTGTTATATCAATTTTTTTTTGCTTTTTTATGAATAATTTCTTGTTCTAATTTATCTAACCCCTTGTAGATACGTTGTTGCCATTCATTATATTTATTTACTATCTCATTAATTTTACCAATTTGACTCACTGTCTCTTCTAAAATCTCTGATCTCCTTTTGATTATCATTTGTACTAATATGATAGACTGTTTATTTAGAAAAGCGCTCCATTCTCTATTAACCTCCTCATTTATGAGGTCATGTGCTGGATTTTTCACCAACATTAAATCTTTAGGTATCTTTCCACTTTCCAGATACTGGTTAAGTGATTTGATCTCCCATTTTTCTCTGAGTTGTCTATGTAATAGATTCTCTAAATCTCTAAATATATTGAACATTGGTCTAGCTGATATATCCGACATAGTAGTAGGGTCCAGCTTTTCAAATATATACATTTCTGCTTTTTTACATTTGTTCTCAATACAGTTCCAGATGTCCATAGTGCCAAATCGGGGAGTAACACTATATTCCACAATATACTGTAGAAGGAATATGATAAATATCTCTAGTGGCTCTCTCGTTTTGGTTTCTGGATTTAGGTGCATTGTTCTCAGACTGACCCTTAGTCTGTATATCTAAAAATTGGAATTGTAGGTATACTAACAGGCACTCAATCACCAGGGAATGTATCAAGAATAGATATTTATTATATCCACATACATATAAACATATCAAAATATCAAAGCCATAAGAAAATAAAAAATTTATTCAATTCATATAATAATGAAGTCAACAAAGAGGATCCTCTATAAAAGCATATTTGTATCTTCTATCAATGTATATTTATATCTGTCTTCTCCAGTACACTCCTATATATAGTAAAACAACTGTCCCTTTTTATAAAAATACAAAATATTCAATAACTGTAAATGCCACACAAACAATGTCCGTACTTCATAATTTCATTTCACGTAATAAATGACCATGATTGTATAATAAACTCAATCTGAACTTTTAGTCTATGCATGAGCGTTATTATATGTCTACTCCAATTTTATTCGTAAATCAATGCACCTGATTGGAAGAAGAAATCGATTGCTTGATTGTTAATAAAAAGCCCCTTCCCCTTGAAGCTCACCAGTCCGGATAGATTCATACCTGCAACATAAAAGTAGAAAAGAAACATAGAAGGAGAAAAAATAGGGAATAAAACGAATATGGAGATAAGAGTAAAATAATGAGGTTGGGAGAGCTCCCAACAGGGAATTACAAGTATGTTCTTTCTAATATATAAGGATTATACCATATAATTATTAAATTTTAGCAATAAGAAGTGGTTTATATGTTCACAAAGACTAGAGGAGGTAAAAAATTCAATTTTCATAAAAAACGCATCAAAAACGCATCAGAAACGCACATGCATTTTTTCACATGTATTGTATTGATGGAAGTCCCTAATGGGACAAAACTATTGGGTTCCTCCATAGTCTATTTATTAAAAAGGAGAGTATGTCACAATAGTGAATAAGCTGAATTAATGAATGAAGTGATGCCATTTGAGATGGAACATTTTTATTGTTTCAAATATTAATATATATCAAGACCAAATAGGAATTGCAAATGTGATTTTAATAAAGGATATCTATATAATGTACTATGAGTAATGTGTTTTTTTGTATAGATTGTGATTATATGGCCATTAATGTGAAGATCCATTTCACTTCTTAGTAATATCCAAGAGTTGAACCTGTTCCACCCATGTTTTCTGGGTATAAATAGTACCAGTATAAGGATTACTAGGGAAGGAGCTTGTTGCTCCGAAACGCGTATGGTACAACAGTAATCTAGAAAGACCCCTGACATAATCGTTATTGGACATTGGTAACTATAAACGTAACCTTTGAATCTTTCTAAAAGACATGACTATGAAAATTGTAGATTCACACTGAAGGCATCAAAACTATGAATTAACACATGTGGAATTATATACATAACAAACAAGTGTGAAACAACTGAAAATATGTCATATTCTAGGTTCTTCAAAGTAGCCACCTTTTGCTTTGATTACTGCTTTGCACACTCTTGGCATTCTCTTGATGAGCTTCAAGAGGTAGTCCCCTGAAATGGTTTTCACTTCACAGGTGTGCCCTGTCAGGTTTAATAAGTGGGATTTCTTGCCTTATAAATGGGGTTGGGACCATCAGTTGCGTTGAGGAGAAGTGAGGTGGATACACAGCTGATAGTCCTACTGAATAGACTGTTAGAATTTGTATTATGGCAAGAAAAAAGCAGCTAAGTAAAGAAAAACGAGTGGCCATCATTACTTTAAGAAATGAAGGTCAGTCAGTCAGCCGAAAAATTGGGAAAACTTTGAAAGTAAGGGCTATTTAACCTGAAGGAGAGTCATGGAGTGCTGCGCCAGATGACCTGGCCTCGACAGTCACCGGACCTGAACCCAATGGTTTGGGGTGAGCTGGAACGCAGAGTGAAGGCAAAAGGGCCAACAAGTGCTAAGCATCTCTGGGAACTCCTTCAAGACTATTGGAAGACCATTTCAGGGGACTACCTCTTGAAGCTCATCAAGAGAATGCCAAGAGTGTGCGAAGCAGTAATCAAAGCAAAAGGTGGCTACTTTGAAGAACCTAGAATATGACATATTTTCAGTTGTTTCACACTTGTTTGTTATGTATATAATTCCACATGTGTTAATTCATAGTTTTGATGCCTTCATAGTCATGAAAATAAAGAAAACTCTTTGAATAAGAAGGTGTGTGCAAAATTTTGGTCTGTACTGTACATAATATGAATTATGAACATTGATCAGCTATAAATGGACCAAGTTATTTATTAACATCAACTATTATGCACACTGATTTTTGAATGAAATTGGACATATCTTTTTATTAACAATTAAGCAATCGATTTCTTCTTCCAATCAGGTGCATTGATTTAGGAATAAAATCGGACTAGACATATTATAACGCTCATGCATAGACTAAAATTCCAGATTGAGTTTATTATACAGTCATGGTAATTTATTAAAGGACTTCTGTCACCCCACTAAAGTCAAATATTTTTTTTTGGCTACTTAAATTCCTTATACTGCGATATATCAATATATAATGCTCTTACTGATTTTCGTTCTGTAGTTTCTTCAAAAAACTGACTTTTATAATATGTAAATTACCTCTCTACCAGCAAGTACTGAAGACCGATACGGCGCAGGCGCGAAATTTTGAACGCAGACAGGGCCAGTCAGAGGACGAGCGCATTCGCTGGCCCTGTCAATCAACAGGAGGGGGCGTCATTATGAAAGGAGGATGCGGCTGCTACCAGCAAGTAGCCGCCCTACTTGATGGTAGAGAGGTCATTTACATATTATAAAAGTCAGTTTTTTTAAGAAACTACAGAACGAAAATCAGTAAGAGCATTATATATTGATATATCGCAGTATAAGGAATTTAAGTAGCCAAAAAAAAAAATATATTGACTTTAGTGGGGTGACAGAAGCCCTTTAAGTGAAATTATGAAGTACGGACATTTTTTGTCCGGCATTTACAGTTATTGAATATTTTGTCTATTTATAAAAGGGACAATTGTTTTCCTATATATAGGAGTGTACTAGAGAAGACAGATATAAATATAATGGAAAACTCTGTATGCACTGGCGCTACTTTCTGTATCCTATCACTGATGCAGCGGTACCGCAGCAGTACCGCCACTACTGCAATAATAAAACAAACTGTAATTAAATTGATCAGGTCCCGCGCGACCTTTCCACACCCCCTATAGTACTGTTAACAGAGAGAGCTGACGTGCAGTTATAGTTGCAAGAAAAAGTATGTGAACCCTTTGGAATGATATGGATTTCTGCACAAATTGGTCATAAAATGTGATCTGATCTTCATCTAAGTCACAGCAAAAGACAATCACAGTCTGCTTAAACTAATGACACACAAAGAATGAAATGTTACCATGTTTTTATTGAACACACCATGTAAACATTCACAGTGCAGGTGGAAAAAGTATGTGAACCCCTAGACTAATGACATCTCCAAGAGCTAATTGGAGTGAGGTGTCAGCCAATCAATGAGATGAGATTGGAGGTGTTGGTTACAGCTGCCCTATAAAAAACACACACCAGTTCTGGGTTTGCTTTTCACAAGAAGCATTGCCTGATGTGAATGATGCCTCGCACAAAAGAGCTCTCAGAAGACCTACGATTAAGACTTTTTGACTTGCATAAAGCTGGAAAGGGTTATAAAAGTATCTCCAAAAGCCTTGCTGTTCATCAGTCCACGGTAAGACAAATTGTCTATAAATGGATAAAGTTCAGCACTGCTGCTACTCTCCGTAGGAGTGGCCGTCCTGTAAAGATGACTGCAAGAGTACAGCGCAGATTGCTCAATGAGGTGAAGAAGAATCCTAGAGTGTCAGCTAAAGACTTACAAAATTCTCTGGCATATGCTAATATCCCTGTTAGTGAATCTACAATACGTAAAACACTAAACAAGAATGGATTTCATGGGAGGATACCACAGAGGAAGCCACTGCTGTCCAAAAACAACATTGCTGCACATTTACAGTTTGCACAAGAGCACCTGGATGTTCCACATCAGTACTGGCAAAATATTCTGTGGACAGATGAAACCAAAGTTGAGTTGTTTGGAAGAAACACACAACACTATGTGTGGAGAAAAAGAGGCAAAGCACACCAACATCAAAACCTCATCCCAACTGTGAAGTATGGTGGTGGGGGCATCATGGTTTGGGGCTGCTTTGCTGCGTCAGGGCCTGGACGGATTGCTATCATCGAAGGAAAAATGAATTCCCAAGTTTATCAAGACATTTTGCAGGAGAACTTAAGGCCATCTGTCCACCAGCTGAAGCTCAACAGAAGATGGGTGTTGCAACAGGACAGCGACCCAAAGCATAGAAGTAAATTAACAACAGAATGGCTTAAACAGAAGAAAATATGCCTTCTGGAGTGGCCCAGTCAGAGTCCTGACCTCAACCCGATTGAGATGCTGTGGCATGACCTCAAGAAAGCGATTCACACCAGACATGCCAAGAATATTGCTGAACTGAAACAGTTCTGTAAAGAGGAATGGTGAAAAATTACTCCTGACCGTTGTGCATGTCTGATCTGCAACTACAGGAAAGTTTGGTTGAAGTTATTGCTGCCAAAGGAGGTTCAACCAGTTATTAAATACAAGGGTTCACATACTTTTTCCACCTGCACTGTGAATGTTTACACGGTGTGTTCAATAAAAACATGGTAACATTTAATTCTTTGTGTGTTATTAGTTTAAGCAGACTGTGATTGTCTATTATTGTGACTTAGATGAAGATCAGATCACATTTTATGACCAATTTGTGCAGAAATCCATATCATTCCAAAGGGTTCACATACTTTTTTCTTGCAACTGTACAGTTAGTTTAAAAGCAGACTCTGTATTACCTGTCTTGCGTTCACTGTCTTGTCCTCAAGCGTATATATCTTCTCCCGTATCAGCACTTGTTTGCAGGGGTGGGGTAAAGAGCCCTATACTTAGTCTATGAGCTTGCCCCGGCCGCTGGCGCAGCTCGATTCCAAACACTATTGCTTATTCGTGCTCTCACCGGAGCGCTGTGAGACGTCACAAACTGAGCTACGGATCTCACAGAGTGACACAGAGGTCGATCCGTAGCTCAGTTTGTGACGTCACACAGCGCTCCGGTGGGAGCGCGAACGAGCAATAGTGTTTAGAATCGAGCTGCGCCACCGGCCGGGCAAGCTCGTAGCCTAAGTATAGGGCTCTTTACCTCGCCTCTGCAAACAAGTGCTGATACCGGGAGAAGATAGATACGCGCGAGGATAAGACAGTAAAACATAAGACAGGTAATACAGAGTCTTAAACTAACTGTAACCGCACGTCAGCTCTCTCTGTTAACAGTACCATAGGGGGTGTGGGTCGGTCGCACGGGACCTGATCAATTTAATTAGGGTGCTTTCACACTAGCGGCAGGACGGATCCAACAGGCTGTTCACCCTGTTGGATCCGTCCTGCCGCTATTTCGCCGTGCCGCTGGAATGCCGCTCTGTCCCCATTGATTATAATGGGGATGAGGGCGGAGCTCCGGCACAGCACGGCTGTGCACGGCGAGAGGCCCCTGGACTAAAACATCGGATATGCAGTACATTTAGTCCGGCGGCCTCTCGCGATGCACTGCCGTGCTGCACCGGAGCTCCGCCACCCGTCCCCATTATATTCAATGGGGATGGAGCGGCAGTCTGGCGGCACGGCGAAATAGCGGCAGGACGGATCCGACAGGGTGAACAGCCTGTCGGATTCCGTCCTGCCGCTAGTGTGAAAGTAGCCTATAAATATACATTGATTGAAGATACAAATATGCATTTATAGAGGATCTGTCACGGCTGTATGTGAGCAACAAGAGCATGCACAGAAAATAGAGCTACTGACCGAACCCAAACTAGGGAGGATAAAGGGTGACCCCTGTCAGACCCTCAAAGCTCTCCCTATGCTGCTAAGCCCATGCCCGGATCCAAATGGTGGAACGAGGCATGCCCGCGTACCTAAGACTGATGACCACTGTAACCCCTACAATAGTGGAAGGGGCACGGCCACTGGTGCCCTGCTCAGTATATGGAGGGAACCGTGGTCGCCTCGGATCCAGTCAGAAAACACACAGATACACTACAATGTCTGCACACTTAGCTGAAGGAGCTGCAGCCGTAGTGAAGACGGATCCAAAGACAGGCTGGCAATATCCGGAGTACTTGCTGCAGCAGAACACAGGTCCAGTGAAAGGATAGCATACAAGGGAAGATACTCAAGCAAGAGCTACAACTCAAATGAGAAATATAATCCACAGCCTACAAAAGGAGGAGGGGTGATTTAAAGGCAGGGAAATCAAATGCAGGAGGAACAGCTGGGAGGAAGGAAACAGAAAGTAAAGAGCTCATCACAGGGGCGGAGAAACAGAGCAGTGAGAACTCCCCCAAGCTCTAGTAGTGACATCATCACAGGGGTGGAGAAACAGAGCTGTGAGAACGTCTCAAAGCTCTGGTAGTGACAGTACCCCCCCCCCCCTCTACGGGTGGACTCCAGACACCCAGGACCCACCTTCTCAGGATGAGCCCTATGAAATGCCCTGATGAGACGAGTGGCTTTAATGTCCGACACCGGAACCCACATCCTCTCCTCAGGACCATAACCCTTCCAATGAACGAGGTACTGAAGAGAACGCGGACAATGCGAGAGTCCAATTCTGGAAACCTCAAACTCCAGATTGCCATCACCAAAATCGGAGGAGGAGGCAAAGAGGAGGGTACCGTGGGCTGGACATATGGTTTTAAGAGAGATCTGTGAAATACATTATGTATCTTCCAAACCCGTGGAAGATCAAGACGGAAGGCAACAGGATTGATGACTGACAAGATTTTATAAGGGCCCAATAAACTTGGGACCCAATTTCAGGAGGGAACCTTCAGTTTAATATTTGTTGTAGACAAACCACACCAGATCACCCACATTCAGGTCCGGACCAGGCACACGTCTCTTATCAGCCACACGCTTATACTTCTCACTCATCTTTCTAAGATTACTCTGAATCTTTTGCCAAATGGTAGACAAAGACGAGGAAAATCTCTCCTCCTCAGGTAAACCAGAAAGAGCCCCTCCCGAGAATGTCCCAAACTGCGGATGGAACCCATATGCACCAAAGAATGGTGACTTATCAGAAGATTCCTGACGACGGTTGTTCAGAGCAAACTCAGCAAGAGGGAGAAATGAACACCAATCCTCCTGGTTCTCTGCCACAAACAGCGCAAATATGTCTCCAGATTCTGAATAAGGCGCTCAGTCTGACCATTCGACTGCAGGTGAAAGCAGAAGAGAAGGACAGCCGAACCCCCAGGCGAGAACAGAAAGCCTTCCAGAATCTGGACACAAACTGCTTGCCTCTATCGGAAACAATATCAGAGGGAATGCCATGCAATTTAACAATATGGTCGACAAAAGCTTGCGCCAACGTTTTAGCATTGGGTAAACCAGGGAAAGGTACGAAAGGAGCCATCTTGCTAAAACGGTCCACCACCACCTGGATCACCGACTTCCCTGAGGAACGAGGAAGATCCGTGATAAAGTCCATGGACAGGTGTGTCCAAGGATGGGAAGGTATGGGTAACGGGAAGAAGGGAACCTGAAGGCCGTGAACGAGGGACCTTAGCGCGAGCGCACGTCTCACAAGCAGCCACCAAAACCCTCCACCGACTTACGAAGAGCCGGCCACCAAAATCTCCGAGCAATGAGATCTACCGTGGCTCTACTCCCGGGGTGACCAGCAAGAACAGTTTCATGATGCTCCTTGAAGAGTTTGTGACGTAGCTCAGGAGGCACAAACAACTTCCCAGAAGGACAACGGGCAGGTGCCTCAGTCTGGGCAGCTGGACCTCGGCCTCCAAATCAGAATATAGAGCAGAAACAACTACCCCCTCCGCCAAAATGGGACCCGGGTCTCGGAGTTTCCTCCTCCGGAAAACAGCGAGAGAGAGCATCAGCCTTCACATTTTTGATCCCAGGGCGGAATGTAACGACAAAATTGAATCTGGAGAGAAGAACAGAGACCATCTGGCCTGTCTCGGATTCATACGCCTGGCCGACTCCAAGTATGCCAGATTCTTATGGTCGGTAAAAACAGTGATAGGGTGCCTTGCCCCCTCCAACCAATGGCGCCATTCCTCGAAAGCCAACTTGATGGCCAACAACTCCCTATCTCCCACATCATAGTTTTTCTCTGCCGGGGAGAGTTTTTTTTAGAGAAAAAGGCACAGGGTCGCCATTTGGCAGGAGAAGGGCCCTGGGACAAGACCGCACCCACACCCACCTCGGAAGCATCCACCTCAACAATAAAAGGTAAACATCGGGATGCACCAAGACGGGAGCAGATGCAAAACTCTCTTTAATCTTAGAAAAAGCTGCAAGCGCCTCCTCCGACCAAGAGGAAAAATCCGCCCCCTTTTTTGTCATGTCAGTGAGGGGTTTGACAACAGAGGAATAATTCAAATGAACTTTCTGTAATAGTTCGCAAAACCCAGAAGCGCATCAATGCCTTCTGATTCTCAGGAAGCTCCCACTCAAGTACAGCACGGACCTTCTCCGGATCCATGCGAAAACCAGAAGCAGAGAGGAGAAAACCCAGAAATTGAATCTCCGTTACCATAAAAAGACATTTCTCCAGCTTGGCGTACAATTTATTTTCCCGCAGAATCTGCAGAACCTGAAAAAGATGATCCTGATGGGTCTGAACATCAGGGGAAAAAATCAAAATATCATCAAGATACACCAATACAAATTTCCCCCAGTAAATGGTAGAAAATACTGTAACAAAATGCTGAAAGACGGCCGGAGCATTCATCAGGCCGTAAGGCATAACGAGATTCTCGAAATGCCCGTTAGGGGTATTAAAGGCCTTTTTCCATTCATCCCCCTCTCTGACCCTGACTAGGTTGTACGCGCCTCTCAAATCCAATTTGGAAAAAACCTTGGCCCCAACAATTTGGTTGAAGAGGTCCGGGATCAGAGGAAGGGGATAGGGATCACGAATCGTGATACAGTTCAGCTCCCTAAAATCTAGCAAGGTCTCAGAGAGCCATCTTTTTTTTTTAACAAAAAAAAAAAAACTGCGGCAACAGGTGATTTTGAGGGACGAATATGCCCCTTATCGAGACCTCTCGGAGATATAGGTTTGCATTGCGATTCATTCCGGTTGTGAGAGATTGTAGAGGCGAGCTTTTGGCAGCTTGGCGCCGGAATGAGGTTAATGGGACAGTCAAACTCCCGGTGAGGAGGTAGCTCCTGAACACCGCTCTCGGAAAAACAGTCCGAGAAATCAGAGAGTAATGATGGCACCAGTTTTAGTAGACACCTCTGCTAAAGTCGCTGTGAGACAATTCTCTCTACAAAAAGTCACTCCACTCCATTTATTTGCCTTCCTTGCCAATCAATAGTGGGGTTATGTTCTAGTGAGCCAGGGTTACCCAAAACTAGAGGAGAAGGCAATCCGTTAAGGACAAAACAAGATATATCCTCCACATGAGTGTCACCTACAGCTAACCGGATATTGTGAACAATGCCCTTCAGAGATCTCTGTGGAGAGTGGAGCAGAGTCAATAGCAAAAACAGGTATAACCTTTTCTAATGTGCAAACCTGAAAACCATGCATGGCTACAAATTGAGTGTCAATAAGATTGACGGCCGCTCCACTAATCAACAAAAATCTCACAAGAAATGACTTTGCTCTCTAGCGCCACCCTGGCAGACAGGAGGAAAACAGGAACTTGCAGGTCAGAGGAAAAAGCATCAATTCCTACATCAACTTTGCCCAAGTAGCAGATGAAGCAGAGTTTGATGATTTACCTTTTGAGGTTTTTCTCTTATTATCGCTCTTAGTACAGTTCAAGAATCTCCTAGACGGACAAACATTTGCCAATGACCTATGCCCCCGCAACAAAAACACACCATACTCTGAGGACTAAATCCTCTTTTATCAGGGGCAAGTCGACCTAGCTGCATGGCTCCTCCTCAGAGGGGACTGAGACAGGATGAGGCCCCTGCACACTGAATGAGTCCGCACCACTGCCCCTAGACTGACAATGGCTGGACAGAGAGGTCTCGTTTCTTTCTCTTAGACGCCTGTCAAGGCGTACCGCAATGACATGGCAGACTCTAAGGACGTGGTCTCTCCTGGAAAGCAAACGCATCTTTCAATCTCTCTGAGAGACCATGACAGAACTGACTCCAGAGCTGCAGCATCATTCAACCTGAATCAGCTGCCCATCTCCGAAATCAGAACAATAAAGCTCCGCAGACAGTTTGCTTCTGGCATAAAAAAAGTAAGTTAGATTCGGCCAGAGCAACACGATCCGATCCGGGTCATCATATATCTGCCCCAGGGCCACAAAAAATCCATCCACGGATCGAAGGGAGGATCCCCTGATGGCAGCGAAAAAGCCTAAGTACTGAGCATTACCCCTGAGCAGGGAGATGACAATCCTCACCCTCTGCTCCTGATTACCAGAGGAGTGGGGACACAAGCAAAAATGGAGTTTGCATGCCTCTCTGAAGCGAACAAAACTTCACACTGCCCCCGGAGAACGTTTCCGGAAGTGAGACCTTTGGCTCGCAACAGACTCCATGGGCCGGAGCAGAGGCCCAATGCTGAAGCTGATTCATAGATTGACGGAGATCTGCTACCTCCAAAGAAAGACCCTGCATGCGGTCAACCAGGCCAGAAAGCGGATCCATGTAAAAAAAAGACGGTTTGGTGGATTATAATGTCACGGCTGTAGTGAGCAACAAGAGCATGCACAGAAAATAGAGCTACTGACCGAACCCAAAACTAGGGAGGATAAAAGGGTGACCCTGTCAGACCCTCAAAGCTCTCCCTATGCTGCTAAGCCCATGCCCGGATCTAAATGGTGGAACGAGGCATGCCCGCGTACCTAAGACTGATGACCACAGTAACCCCTACAATAGTGGAAGGGGCACGGCACTGGTGCCTGCTCAGTATATGGAGGGAACCGTGGTCGCCTCGGATCCAGTCAGAAAACACACAGATACACTAAAATGTCTGCACACTTAGCTGAAGGAGCTGCAGCCGTAGTGAAGACGGATCCAAAGACAGGCTGGCAATATCCGGAGTACTTGCTGCAGCCGAACACAGGTCCAGTGAAAGGATAGCATACAAGGGAAGATAACTCAAGCAAGAGCTACAACTCAAATGAGAAATATAATCCACAGCCTTCAAAAGGAGGAGGGGTGATTAAAGGCAGGGAAATCAAACGCAGGAGGAACTGCTGGAGAGGAAGGTAACAGAAAGTAAAGAGCTCATCACAGGGTGGAGAAACAGAGCAGTGAGAACTCCCCCAAGCTCTAGTAGTGACATCATCACAGGGGTGGAAGAAACAGAGCTGTGAGAACGTCTCAAAGCTCTGGTAGTGACAGGATCCTCTTTGTTGACTTCATTATTATATGAATTGATAGGGTGTATACCTGTATGCCTTAGACTATACATCTGCAGTTATCCACTGTCTCTATTAGGCCAGATAGGAAGACACAATATCATTTATACATTTTTTTTATATTTTTTATATTTTCTAATTCAATTATAAATTTTTAATTTTCTTATGGCTTTGACATTTTGATATGTTTATATGTATGTGGATATAATAATATTTATTCTTGATACATTCCCTGGTGATTGAATGCCTGTTAGTATACATACAATTCCAATTTTTATATATACAGACTGAGGGGCAGTCTGAGAACAGTGCACCTAAATCCAGAAACCTAAACGGGAGAGCCACTATATATATTTATAATATGCTTTCCAAAAGATGACTTGATAGCGAGCGTATCACTGGGATAAACCAATGGCCAATGAAGGAGTCCACTTCAATTGCTTCTCCCTTTTGCTCGACCTCAATTTCCGAAGGCCAGAATGGAAATGATAAAATAATAAAACCAAAAAGGGATTGTGGGGTGCGATTGAAGGACCTAATGGTGTTTTATTGATCAATAAAAAGACAGTAAAAATAATGATATACCAATGCGTTTGAAAAGGGATCTCCCTTCTCCTTTCTTTGAATTGTGTCACCTGGTATATACCCTTGTTTCTATTGTCTTTTTATTGCCTAATAAAACACCATTTAGTACTTCAGTAGCGCCCCCGCAAACAGATTCCCTTTGATCATGGATAACAAGGGTAAAATTATATGTCTTTCGAATCCTCAGGACTTCTGAATACAATTTTGTATACATGCAAATACTGAAAAAAATGTTGCAGACCTAACCTCCAACATTTAAGGCTTTCATTCAATGTGCCTTGTTATTTCCGTTTTTTTTGCTCCAGAGCTATGAAAATAACAGAAACTGATGGATCCTTTTTCATGTCGGTCATAGATGGTGCCATTATATAATCTTCTCTTAATTAGCAGTCAGAAATATATGTGTGTATGGTAAAATGTATCACTATTTAAGTTGTTTAGCTCACAGAGGATTGCATAAGTGAAATTCTAACTCTCAGCTGTGGACGCAGTAGTTCTCTACTTTTCAGACTATTTCTGTAAACAATAAAACAGATTAGATACATTTTACTCAACATTGTCACAAACCCTCAGCTGTGAGAAGCAGTAGTGCTGTGTTTTCCGCCTGTGTATGTAAATAAATATATTTCCTTTCACTGGCAGCAAAGGTCTTGAGGACAGAAATACAAAGTAGATCAGAAAGTTGTAGAATTTCTTGCGTTGTGTTACAAGATGAATAAGGCAATATTCCACTGCAACATGAGACACTTACCAATAATAAAATCACAGATAGCCAAATTCAGAAGAAAGAAGTTGCTCGAGTTCTAAGCCTCTTATCTACAATGAATGCTGCCATAACCCAGAGTGTTACCAAGGACCGTGAGAAAAATAAAATACAGACAATATAATCACTAGAAATACTTTCATGGCTGGTGATATTGAAATGCAGTGCCATCAGTCTCATTAAGAATCAATAGATGAGTCTCATTATATAAAGGACTATATAACATTCTGTACTATCAGTTTCTGTGAATCATGTATAAATTACAAGAGCAGTGATTATATGTGATACATTCAGTGCTAACACATCACAATCAACCATAATACCACAGTTATGCTCTCATAAACCTTTTATACAGTTTCATAGGTTACTTCACTGGGAGTCCCCCACAGACTGCTAATTGTTACAGGTGTTATGACAGGCGAAGAAACCGCCCTTTACTTATTTCCCTGTTGAATACTAATTCTTTCATGGTCTCAGCTGCACCTTATACTATAATTAGAGATGATCGAATTTTTCTAAAATACTATCGGCCGGGTCGGCAAATTTCTCGAAAAAATTTGGTTAGATACTAATTTATTCACGGCTAATCGCATAAAAAAATTGCTGTTTCCTGGCTGCAGAGAGCTTTTATAGTGGTATAGAACACTGTGCTCGCAAGTACATGCATAGGGAGTCTGCTGTGGTAGTGAATAATACTGTGAGTCAGTATGACATGCAGATGACAGGCGTCGCTCTTAAGAATCACTGCACACTTCACTTATTTGGGCAGTCACGGGGCCAAAACTGACCAAAATAACTCAAGTATGAACTCAAACCTTAGAGGTCAATGCTACGCCTAGAAGAAGCTCACTCATTACACCATCATCAGCTGATTCCATATAGATGTCTAAGAACCTGTTCTATTAAACACTTATAAAAGTAGAGCCCCCCGACAGCAGTACGTTTGTGTTGACGGTCACTGATCATTTTTGCCCTTCCTCTGTTCCGTCAGAACAATAACCCCCAAAAACAGATCCTGTCTGTGGAGCCTCCACCTTTACTCGGTCAGCATTTGGTCAGTAATCCATCAGTATTGCTAATGCCCAAAAAAAACAGGAGTGGATCCAAAACAGAGATGACACGTGACCTGGAATATTTGCATGTCTTCCGTGTTTTGTACCCATCCTGCTTTTGGCTACCAAATCACAAGCCAATTCTGATGGGACCAGCCGCCACACAGACAGGATCTGTTGTGCATCTCATTTTTCCTTCCTTCTGACAGATAGAAGAAGGGTCAAATAAATTATTATGTCTGCCAGGCTGAAAAAAGACAAAATAGTGGCCCAGTCATGAAGTGGGGAGGGTGAGAGAACAGACATGAGAAGCCCCACAAAGTGACCATATGACATAGTGGTGAGGTGAAAGCAGCATGAGGAGACCACAGAGTGGCCCAATGACAGAGTCTGGAGGTGGCGACAGCATCAGGAGGCCGCAGAGTGGCACAATGACAGCGTGTAGAGGTGGGCGGCAGCATCAGGAGGCCACCAGAGTGGCACAATGACAGAGTGTGGAGGTGGCGGAAGCATCAGGAGGCCACAGAGTGGCACAATGACAGAGTGTAGAGGTGGCGGCAGCAGCATCAGGAGGAGTCCACAGAGTGGAACAACAACAGTGTGGAGGCATCAGGAGACCACAGATTGGCAAGGTGACATAGTGTGGAGGTGGCAGCAGCATCAGGAGACCACAGAGTGACCGAGTGACTGAGTGCAAGGTGACATAGTGAGGAGGTGGCAGCAGCATCAGGAGACCACAGAGTGACCGGTGACAGAGTTGGGAGGTGGGTGGCGATACGAGTACCCAGCTGAAGATGGTGGGTGAAAGAAGGAGCACTTTGGCATCAGATGTGTGGGTGGCAGCATCAGAATAGTAGCTGAGGCAGGTAGCCAGAAGAAAACCGGTCTCTTTTGTCAAAGTGTTGGTGTGGCACCATGTATGATCTAGTCTGATGCATCAGGCATTGGTGGGTGGAAATACTGGCTGATTCATGCCTTATTCATCTTGTCAAAGGTCAGTCTCTACACATTTTGGGTGGACAGGCAAGTTCTTCTTGGGGGTAACTATGGCCCCCGCCGCACTAAACACCCGCTATGATGCCACACTACTGGCAGGGCAGGATAGCTTTTCCAGGGCAAACTCTGCCAGTTGCGGCCACAAATCTAGTTTGGGTGCCCAGTAGTCTAGCGGATCTTCAATGTCAGATGGCAGGGAATTGTCCAAGTATGCTACCACCTGCTTGTTCAGGTCCTGCTCCAGGTCTAGCTGCTGCTGTTGGTGAGTAGTTTCTTCACTAGGCGGGTGAAGAAAGCTGCTCATCAGCGACTCTAGACTCAAGTTGCTGCTGATGGAGCTGGAGCTGCTCCTACCCCCCCACCCTACCACAGCAGCCATGGCAGAGGAACGTGAGCGCAGAGGGCCCCCCCGGTCAAACATGCGAGAGGTGACGGCGGATAATATCAACTTGCGCGAGGAGGAGACGCCGGATAATCCTCTTGCCCAATGGCTGACCGCTAGCTTGTCGAAACTGCTAGCCCGCCAACTATTGCCATATAAATTGGTGGACTCGGAGGCCTTTAGACAATTTGTGGCCATTGGACACCGCAATGGAAGGTCCCGGAAGGAAATATTTCTCCCAGAAGGGCATCCCTGAACTATATGGCCACGTTCAGCAGCAAGTTAATATATCTCAGGCACACAGTGTCGTGACAAGATACACGTGGTCTAGCAAACACGGGCAGGGAAGGTACATAACTTTTACTGGCCACTGGGTTGAACCTTCTGACGTGCCATCAAGCATGTAACCCGTGACACCCGTGTGGATTTGGTGTTCCCGCCACAGATTGCAGCAGGCCGGCCTTTTCTTCTCCTCCTCCTACTCCATCCTCCGTCTCCCTCCTTGACTGACTCCTCCTTTTTCACTGCTACCCGCCTCTTCCGCCTGCGCTCCCCAAGCTCCCCAGAACCTATTTGACGTGCCAGGTGAGACGTTGCCATGCTGTGCTGCGGCTGCTGTGCCTGGAAGCCAAGAGCTTTATTTACATTTAGTCAGATGACTACTGATTGCCTACTCTTGACATGTGCATTGTGATTTTATTAATCTCAATTTTTTTCACTATATGCCTCTGTATTCACACTCTGGGCTATTATAATAGCACTATTGCTTACTATACTGCCTACCTGACTAGTCTTTGGTCTATGCTTACTGACACATTGTTGTAACATAACGTGCTACTTTGTGGCTGTAATGGCGGCTGTTGAATCACTACACTGGCTATGATCTAAATGCCTGTTTTACTTGTTCAACTGATCAGCTTGATCTCTAATAGCGGCGCGTTCATTTGTGGAGCTACCTATCAGCTACTCAGTAGCTAGCACAATAATTCTAGGTCGGCTGTGATCTAAAACCTAATCACTGCCCCCCGACATGTTTCGCCATATACATGGCGTCTTCAGGGGATCGGGCAGTCTGCGCAGAGATCGGCATCGTTGGATGTATTTATTACCTCCGGTTTTGTGACATCATTACTAACACTTGCGTTCTTGTCTTCCGGCATAGAGTTCCGTCGTCGGGGCTCTATGCCGGAAGAATCCTGATCAGGATTATCCTAATGCATTCTGAATGGAGAGAAATCCGTTCAGGATGCATCAGGATGTCTTCAGTTCCGGAACGGAACGTTTTTTGGCCGGAGAAAATACCGCAGCATGCTGCGCTTTTTGCTCCGGCCAAAAATCAGGAACACTTGCCGCAAGGCCGGATCCGGAATTAATGCCCATTGAAAGGCATTGATCCGGATCCGGCCTTAAGCTAAACGTCGTTTCAGCGCATTGCCGGAGCCGACATTTAGCTTTTTCTGAATGGTTACCATGGCTGCCGGGACGCTAAAGCCTGGCAGCCATGGTAAAGTGTAGCGGGGAGCGGGGGAGTAGCATTACTTACCGTCCGTGCGGCTCCCGGGGCGCTCCAGAGTGACGTCAGGGCGCCCCAAGCGCATGGATCCACATCATCCATGCGCAATGGGGCGCTCTGACATCATTCTGGAGCGCCCCGGGAGCCGCACGGGACTGTAAGTATACCGCTCCCCGCTCCCCGCTCCTACTATGGCAACCAGGACTTTAATAGCGTCCTGGGTGCCATAGTAACACTGAAAGCATTTGGAAGTCGGATCCGTCTTCAAATGCTTTCAGTCACTTGCGTTTTTCCGGATCCGGAGTGTAATTCCAGCAAATGGAGTAACATGCCGGATCCGGACAACGCAAGTGTGAAAGAGCCCTTAGCAGCCAATAGATTTGTTTCTTAATACAAGTGTGGTTGTTACATATAACTCTATTGGCTGTTTGATTTGCTCTGTGATGACGTCAGAGATCGCGCGATCGTTCCGCAATCTCGCGCATGTTTTTTCACTTAGACATTGCGGCCGATCGCTATTTTGGTTTTTCTGACTTGTTGAATCCGCGCGGTAGTTCCATATTCCTGCGCATGTCACTGCTCTTTGAACTTTTACCAGGGTCGGTCAATTAAATGACCTACAGGTATTCAGAGATATCAGTAGTCTTTATTTTGGATGACATATTAGCTAGTTGAACAGATGTGATACTTGCTGTTCCAAATATTTACATATTATTGTAATGATAGTGATATTCATTTATGTATATTTATATTTATTGGTATCTTGAGTCTGAAAGTTATTATTACAGACTTCTGCACATATTTAGTGCATGGATACTTCTTTTTAAGATTATTATCTCTCACATTTTTTTTCTCTGTTATAACATGAATTTGGATTTTCTCAGATAATTTTATTTATATTTTATATAATGTAATTTATAAATGATCTGACTAATATTATCATCTATTCCTAATTATATGGACTACTTGATATTGCTCTAATTCTGATATTTTTTTCCTTTTTTTGCTTTTCTTAATTTTTCTGCAGGTTTGGTCGTATTGCCGAGTCTATTGGGAGGTAATAAAATACATTTATATTTTTTCCATATATTTTTAATTTAGCATACATAAATATTTGCCACTTCTTTGTTGTTTTTATTCAAAGAGGTCAGAAGTATTCATTGTTTATTTTGGATTTTTATCTGCTGTACTTCAGTTAGCTATTAGATTTTCAGGAATGATGCAAAAGTGAAACCTTCATTAAGGCCTAGAGGTGAAAGGCTTTTCAATCTATATATCCAGCGGGTTTCTTCCTGCTGCAATTTTCTGTCTATATCACCCTGTCTGGGGCCTGATTTGATTTTCGTTATTCCCCATATTTTTAGATTGTCGCTTTTTCCCATTGATGTTCTGCTAGTACAAGTCTGGATAGAGTAGAGTGTCCTGTTTTTAAATTGATGTCACTAAGATGTTTTGATATTCGTCTCCGAGCTCCTTGTATAGTTTTGCCTACATAAATTTTTGGGCAGCTGCATTGTATCGCATACACCACTCAGTTGTTTTACAGTTTGATGTAATGGGCAATTTTATACTTTTTGTGGTCTACCGGATTGACGAATTCTTTACAGACTTTCATTTTTGCTGCAGATGATTGGCAGTTGCCACATGGGTAGGACCCTTTAGTGGTTAGCCAAGTGTTTTTTTCTACTGCTTGAGGGTTCCACTGAAAATGGCTATGTACTAGCTGTTCTCTGAGATTTTGTCCCTCTTCTGTATGTTATTTGAAGGATAATTTTGTAATTACACTCTCAATATCTTGATCCAATCTTAGGATATTCCAGTATTTACTGAGAATCTTGCTTACTTCTTGGTGTTTAACCTCATATGTACCTATACAACGCACAATTTTTTTCAGTGCTTGTTGTTTTTCGGTCCAATAGAAGGTCATTTCTATCTTTTTCTTTTGCCTTCCTGTATGCTTTAATGTAATACTTTTTTTGATATCCTCGTTCAAGAAATTTATGGTATAGTATTTTACTTTCGCGTTCAAATCCATCCTCTGTTGAACAGTTCCTTCTGGCTCTTACATACTGGCCTACTGGAATGCCTCTTTTTAGAGGTGTTGGATAGTAACTTGACCAGTGGAGAAGGCTGTTGCTTGACGTGGGCTTTCTATAAATTTCTGTTGTCCTGGTTCCATCTTCTGATAGGCTAGGGCTATATCCAGAAAGTTTGAGTCTGGGTTTTGTGAATTTCTCCAGTGAATTTTAATCCAATTGTATTTATATTAAGGATTTTAGTGAATTCATAGAATTCTTCTTCGTCCCATCCCACAAATTATAATGTCGTCAATATAACGACCCCAGTATGTGATGTATTTCGTGAATTGATTATGTGCTTCTGTGAAAACAATATCTATCTTCCCACCACCCTAAAAAAAGATTTGCAAAACTTTGGTGCGCATTTCGTACCCATTGACGTACCAGTGATCTGCAAATAATATTCTCCATCAAAAAATAAAATAATGTGAGTGAGTAGAAATTCTAAAAGTGATAGAACAAACTCATTATGTTCTTTATACTGGGTGCCCCTTTGTGTCTAGCTAGTATATTACTGCATCTAGGCCTTTGGGATGCTGTAATGCTCGTATATAGCGCCTCAACGTCCAAGCTTGCTAGGTATGTTCCTTTTTCAACATGTATATTCTGTAGTTTGGTTAACACATCTTTCGTATCTTTAAGATGTGATGTCAGACTGGGGACAAATGGGGATATCACCTCATCGACATAGCCGCTTATCCCTTCACATAAACTCTCATTTCCGGATACTATAGGTCTTCCAGGAACTGGATGTCGTTTTTTATGAATCTTAGGGATAGCATAAAAGTTGCAAGTACTGGATTTGGTTTCTACATCACTTTGAGCTCTTCTTTTGCAATCAGATTTTTTTCTTTTGCTTGTGTAAAATGCTCTTAAGTGCCAGTACATATTGAATTGTAGGGTTGGTTTGTAAATTTTTTATACGTGTTGTGTCTTTTAATAGGTCCATGACCATTTTTTTATATATTCTGGTATCTCCATTATAACTATGTTGCCCCCTTTCTGATGGATTAATCTCCAAATTTTTGCTTTCTGTTAATTCTGTAAAGCCTTCTTTTCTCTTTTGGTTAAATTACTGCCAATTTGTGACTTCTTTCCTTTTAATTTGTTGTAATTCAATAGTTACTAAATCTACAAAGGTCTTTATGTTATTATATTTGGTAAAAGGTGGTGTAAACTTGGACTGGGTGGTCATAGGGGAGAACGGTGGTTTAGGTACCTGAATACTCCTAGATGTTCCTGATGTAATTCTTCCAGAATCTTAAATTTGCTTCTTGCACTCTTCTCATTATTTCTTGGGTGTCTTTTTCCCTATTTTTAAACTCTTTATGCAATGGAAGCCAAGAGCCACACCGATCCAGCACTGCTTTCAGCTCTGCGGTCACAGGCAGATCAGTGGTTATGCTGTAAGCCAGACCAACAGGGGAATTATATGTGAGGTCACGTGGTGAGCATATGTGGGCCGAGGTAAATTACAGTTTTGGTTACTCACGGTTATGTCGTCCCTGGGCAGGTCTG
Organism: Bufo bufo; assembly: GCF_905171765.1. Lineage (NCBI taxonomy): Eukaryota > Metazoa > Chordata > Amphibia > Anura > Bufonidae > Bufo > Bufo bufo. Next base: position 157,782,518 of record NC_053393.1, on the reverse strand, counting down.
CACAAGTGATGAGGAGAACGGCACAGGAATTCTCCTGGGGCACACTCTAGTGTAAGGGACACAGGCCAGATGATGGTTTGAGGTGCCCTTGATGGTCTGTATTAATGTGCCTATGGCAAGGTCCCTTGTAGTCGTGTCGCCGAGTACCTTTTATGGTGGTACAACCATTTACTGAAGTGTTAACTGAGGAATTGCAGACTGAGACAAGGATGGTGCAATCCAGTTTAGAACTTTCACTGAAACGTTGCTCCTGATAACGGTTACATCCAAGTATAAAACAGTCTCTAGTACATCCAGATATGAAATACAGTCCTCTCATGCATACGCGGGTAGGATATTCTAAGTCCTCAGATTAAACAGGCTCTTTGTCTTTTATATCTTTTGAAAGCTACTGCTTCAGGCTTTTGAAGTATAAAAAGTCTTAGGCTGGTATCACTCTCACCTTATTCTAACCTGAAATTAAAGGTGTTTTTTCAGAATCCTTGAAACCTGTCAGGATTTGAACCAGTAATGCTACCAGTGCCTGGCTCTGTCTGCTGAGCCACCTTCACTCCTGACTTGTTACCTTGTCGGATCTCTTGTGAAGATACATTGCTTCCCAGATCATTTGCTGAACTCTGAACTCCTGGCTCCTCCCATGTACTTCCTTTAAAAGCATGTCCTGGTCTGTTTCATTGCCAGATTATTGTGCTCTCTGCAATATCTTGCTCCTCGCTGCTTCCTGTGAAATCGACGTTATCATCCGTGTACCGACCCGTGGCTTGTTATCAATCCTACTACGCTTGCTCGTGCTCACTTCACTTATCTGACACCTCCTCGGCTATAGACCCACCCTTGTCCTGACATCCATCTGCCTGCTGCCCTCTCAATCCTACCCCCTGCTTGTGCATTGCTGCTTCCAGCTACTGGACTCCGAGCCTGAACCTAGATCGTTACAGAAAATTCTGGCATAAACATGGGGTCCGCTGCCGCAGCTGCCGTGGCCCCTCTTGTGCAGGAAATTGCTGAGCTGCAAATGTTTGGTGTCACTTATCAAGACAGGTTTGCTAGGTCTACACAACATGGTGAAAGAACAACAAGATGAAGATCAATGATTTGCAGAGGCAAATACTGGACTTGCGGCTCCCGGGATATCATCTCTACAGACTCTAGCGCACGCAATACCTTTACCGCAAAAAATTTAATGGGGATCGCAGGCAATACAGAGGTTTCCTTAATTAGTGCCGGATCTATTTCCAAATGCAATCCACTGCGTTTCTTTCTGGACCAGAAAAAGGTACTATATATTATCAACCTCCTGACTGATGTGGAACAGGACAGTGACATCCTAAGCAATTTTGATGAGTTTATAACTGCTATGAAGCAAGTGTTTGATGAATCCTAACGCTGCGCTACCCGCTGAAGCTAAGCTGCACAACTTGCGTCAGCGGAAACGCTCGTGTGCAGAATATGCTGCCGAGTTTCGCTGTAGGGTGGCTGACACTACATGGAACCCAGCAGCGGCAAAAGAGCAATTCGTTGTGGTCAGTCTTAACAGGTGAAAGATGAGCTTGCCAGAGAAGACACCCCTAATGATTGGAGGCCTTCATCCAGCTATGTATACGTATTGATCAAAGGACTAACAGAAGAAGGAAAGAGAGACTTGGACCAGCTTGGTAATAATGGTGGGGGGGCGTTTCTCTGTTAGTCCACCTGTACAGAGGAGTTATTCTGACACACCTGAACCCATGCATATAGACACAATCAGAAATCTATCTCTATTCAAGAGAAAGAGAGACGGCGTGCTGAGAACCTTTGCCTTTATTGCGGGGATTCTGGACATTACGCAGTCAACTGCCCTAATAAATTAAAGAGAACTTTTGCTGCCACTGATCTAAAAGTGTCCGAAACAAATAAACTCAGTCGCTCAGACTGTCTCACCAGTAATTCCCGATGGAAATAAAGTTTGCTCTCAATCCTCTCATTTTGTCATTTCTATCCATATCCTGCTGCAAGGACGTGACATTACTTGTTCTGCCATGTTAGACCTTTATGGACATTCAATTTGCTCATAATCACAATATAAAACTGATTAACAAGATGGCACCGGTTGAGATGGAGACTGTCGATGGCTCACCTTTATTATCTGGGCCGGGGTGACACATGAGACTGTTCCTCTTGAACTTACATTGAATCCAATCACCAGGAGGACCATCAGTTTTCAGCTAATAGCCGTCACCAAGTTTCCTGTCATTCTGGGCATTCCTTGGTTTGCTGCCCACAACACTTCTATCAACTGGGGGTCACTCACTATAACATTCATTTCTGACTTTTGCAACAAACATTGTCTACAGAGTCAGTCCGTCACCCAGGAAGCTCAAGTTGAGGAAGTGGTAAAGTGGTAAAGGATAAAACCCATGAAATCAAATATAGGATTGGGACTTTGAAGCGCTTTAAGTTGAACATAAGGTGAGGGATCGGTATCGATACTTTAAAGGAAAAACCGAAAATTGACAGCCACAGTGAAACCTGACCTGCCGCTTGATTAAAGCATCCGTGCAGGAATCACTTCAGGAAAACCTCTAACACGGCACTCCTACAAGTGATCACCGAGGATCCCTAAACCTACAGAGAAACCTCCTGGAAGCCACACCACTGCCTGCAGTAACCGGACTACACATGGGACGCCACGGTAGTCGCAGTATAACCGGCAAAGATTCAACAAACTGTGAGTAAACTCAAATGCCGAGTCAGTGTACACTGCGTGCAGAATTATTAGGCAAATTAGTATTTTGACCACATCATCCTCTTTATGCATGTTGTCTTACTCCAAGCTGTATAGGCTAGAAAGCCTACTACCAATTAAGCATATTAGGTGATGTGCATCTCTGTAATGAGAAGGGGTGTGGTCTAATGACATCAACACCCTATATAGGTGTGCATAATTATTAGGCAACTTCCTTTCCTTTGGCAAAATGGGTCAAAAGAAGGACTTGACAGGCTCAGAAAAGTCAAAAATAGTGAGATATCTTGCAGAGGGATGCAGCACTCTTAAAATTGCAAAGCTTCTGAAGCGTGATCATCGAACAATCAAGCGTTTCATTCAAAATAGTCAACAGGGTCGCAAGAAGCGTGTGGAAAAACCAAGGCGCAAAATAACTGCCCATGAACTGAGAAAAGTCAAGCGTGCAGCTGCCAAGATGCCACTTGCCACCAGTTATGGCCATATTTCAGAAGCTGCAACATCACTGGAGTGCCCAAAAGCACAAGGTGTGCAATACTCAGAGACATGGCCAAGGTAAGAAAGGCTGAAAGACGACCACCACTGAACAAGACACACAAGCTGAAACGTCAAGACTGGCCAAGAAATATCTCAAGACGATTTTCTAAGGTTTTATGGACTGATGAAATGAGAGTGAGTCTTGATGGGCCAGATGGATGGGCCCGTGGCTGGATTGGTAAAGGGCAGAGAGCTCCAGTCCGACTCAGACGCCAGCAAGGTGGAGGTGGAGTACTGGTTTGGGCTGTATCATCAAAGATGAGCTTGAGGGGCCTTTTCGGGTTGAGGATGGAGTCAAGCTCAACTCCCAGTCCTACTGCCAGTTTCTGGAAGACACCTTCTTCAAGCAGTGGTACAGGAAGAAGTCTGCATCCTTCAAGAAAAACATGATTTTCATGCAGGACAATGCTCCATCACACGTGTCCAAGTACTCCACAGCGTGGCTGGCAAGAAAGGGTATAAAAGAAGAAAATCTAATGACATGGCCTCCTTGTTCACCTGATCTGAACCCCATTGAGAACTGTGGTCCATCATCAAATGTGAGATTTACAAGGAGGGAAAACAGTACACCTCTCTGAACAGTGTCTGGGAGGCTGTGGTTGCTGCTGCACGCAATGTTGATGGTGAACAGATCAAAACACTGACAGAATCCATGGATGGCAGGCTTTTGAGTGTCCTTGCAAAGAAAGGTGGCTATATTGGTCACTGATTTGTTTTTGTTTTGTTTTTGAATGTCAGAAATGTATATTTGTGAATGTTGAGATGTTATATTGGTTTCACTGGTAAAAAAAAAAATAATTGAAATGGGTATATATTTGTTTTTTGTTAAGTTGCCTAATAATTATGCACAGTAATAGTCACCTGCACACACAGATATCCCCCTAAAATAGCTAAAACTAAAAACAAACTAAAACTACTTCCAAAAATATTCAGCTTTGATATTAATGAGTTTTTTGGGTTCATTGAGAACATGGTTGTTGTTCAATAATAAAATTAATCCTCAAAAATACAACTTGCCTAATAATTCTGCACTTCCTGTATGTGTGGACAGGGGCATCTGATACACTAACTATTCTACCAAAGAAATACAAGTGACTATACAACATTAGATTCTTTCTGACTATTGTAGTCTGTTCATGACTTTCTCTCCTTAACCCCAGCATTGCTGACTGCGATTTGTATCTGGGCCACCTGCTGGATGAATAGTTAAATACATCGATACAGAGTTAAAGATTTCATCTGACTATATTGAAGTTTGTGCATGATATTTTCTCTCCTTAACCCCAGCATCGCTGACTGCGATTATTTTATCTGGGCCACCTGGTGGATGAATAATATAACATATTTATACCAAGCTAAAGAAAGTAACAACTAAATTGAGGAACTCAACAGGACTTTTTTCTTCTATGATTTTTTATTTTTATTGATTTTATTGATATTATATGTATTCTCTTATATGTTTTATTATAAATATTAAATAGCATGCTAAGTATATATGTTTAATAACGATTTTATGTAATACTATATACAATTTGGTTTGAATAAAATACATTGTATGCATAAAAACTCTCCATGTGCAGCTGATTGTAGGTGTGCCCTACTATTTCTTAAATTGTTATACCTTTTCTGAAGATTAGGTGAAATCTTCCTTGTAGGTGCACCCATTCCATTTTTGCTTAAGAGGTGAGCCTTCTCTAAAAACACATTAAAATATTTACTAAATTAGATCTAAGAGGAGCTTACAACCTCATCAGTGTCCGTGAGGGTGATGAATGGAAAACCGCCTTCAGAACCAGATATGGACATTATGAATACCTGGTTATGCCCTTTGGCCTGTGCAATGCTCCTGCTACCTTCTAGCATTTCATAAATGATGTCTTTAGAGATCTATTGGACGTTTTTGTCATTGTTTATTTGGACGATATCCTGATCTTTTCAGATGATGTAGAAGAACACCGCAAACATGTTTGTACAGTGTTTGAACGACTGAGAGACAACAAACTGTACATCAAATTGGAGAAATGTGAATTTGAACAAACCCAAATTCAGTTTTTAGGCTACATAATTTCTCCAGAAGGGCTTAATATGGGGGGGGGGGTCTGGACGCTGACTGTGATGGCCGCCTGAAAGACCAGCTCCTGCCCCGCACCGCAGCTTTCTAGCCAGCGACTCCTCTGTCCCTGCTCATATGGGAAAAAAAGTGTCTCTCAAGAAGACCCCTCTCCCTCCCCAATCCCCCTCATCTGCCAGGACCCTTGAACAGTGCTGGGATCGCACTCCGGGTCCAGCGCTTCCACTGCGCAGCACCAAGGCACAGAGGGCCTCCCGCCATTCCTCCCTTCCCCCGCTTGACTCCCGCGCTCTGAGCAGTGAGCGTGATCCAGCACGGCAAACCTCTGCTGGAGCTCACCAAGGGACTGGATTGCTGCCGGCGGTGTCCTCGCACGGAATCTCAGAGCTGGGGCTCTCACCGGCTGCCCTCGAATTTCGTCCAGCCGCTGCTGAAAGGAGGGATCCCACCATGATGGCTCCTGGACTCACCCCTCAGAGGGAGACATCACGCAAAGGTACTGTGGCTCCTGTTAGGGGACGAGATAATACCCCAGTGGACCCTGCACCTAGCCTTCCTGGGACCCCTTTGCATGTGCCTTGGCAAAATAAGCAGTCCCCAGCCCCACCATTGCTGGATCAAGGGGACAGCAGCTCTCCTCTCCCTTCTGACATCTGGGCCAGATCTCCAAGACCCCCATCACTTGCTGTTATGGACCCCCCACCCCTGTCTGAACCCCACAGCCCTGGGAGAGCTATTTTAGCTGTTTTCCTACAAAAGAGGACTTTCGGGTTCTTATCTCTAAAGTTACAGAAGCCTGCAGAGCTGAAATTGCGGCAGTTCGCACTGATATTAAACACGTGGTGGACCGGGTGGATTCCCTGGAAAATGCTCATGATGACACCAGGCAATACATATCCACTCTTCATGAATCAATTTCTGCCCAAACGGCTGTGCTCAGGGGCATGGGGCGGCATTTAGAGGACTTGGACAACCGAGGCCGCCGGAATAATATCTGGGTACGGGGCCTTCCGGAGGCTACCGGAGACGAGGACCTCTTTGCCACACTGGAAGCCATATTTAACATGATCTTGGGACAACCATCCTCGCATAAGATCAAGCTGGACAGAGCTCATAGAGCACTCAAGCCCAAGGGCTCTGCTGCACGTCCTAGGGACGTAATTTGTTGTGTCCAAGACTTCACCCTTAAAGAAGCTATCATGGCTAAGGCGAGATCTTTACGCAACTTTGACTTTGATGCGCTCCGGTACAATTGTTTCCTGACCTATCCTGGTTCACACTCCAGAAAAGGAGACATCTCCAGCCTCTCCTCACATCACTCAGGGACCGCAAGATTGCCTATCGCTGAGGATTCCCCTTTGCCCTGATGGTCCGTCATCAAGGAAGAACAGAGACTCTCCGTTCCTTCTCGGATCTTCACCCCTTTTGCGAATCGCTCGGAATTCCTATCCTCAACATGTCGGATTGGGAGTTTGAGTCACCAGCGCTTCCGCCACCACGCATTTGGTCTCCTGTTACCAAGAAAAGAAGACCTGGTCCAAGTGCATCCTCTTCTCTGCGGTCTCCTCCGTCATCAAGGCATCGTCCATCTGCCTGACCGCCAATGGTTTGGAGGACTTGGTCGTCCTGAACTCTGCCCTTAATCCTTCACGCCCTCAGGACCGGCGGTCTCTGATGGGCCCCCATATTGGTTGTTTATTATTCTGTTAAGCCAGTAATTGCTTCCTTGTTGCTGCATTACGGTGCGGGCTATCTGAAGGGCCCACCTCGTTGTTAATTGTTTTCTTTCTTTTTCAGATACCTGTGGTTGGCTCTTTGGCCAGCCTCAATTTGTTAGTCTCCGACACTTACATCCCCAAAGGGGCTTCTTATTTGCCCCTAGCAGGGATTATATCCCTCGGAATAGTTGTTTACTGCTACTTGTTTGTCTGTCTTTGTGTTTTCTCGTCCTGTCTCTCCCCCCCCCCCCCCCCCTCTTGTGTTCTTTCTCCTGTTGTAGGTGCCTGAACTTCCTTGCCTGTGGGGATCGTGTACCTCAGTTTTGCTTTGATCCGTTGTTCAACTAGTGTGAAGCCACTGCACTGACGTATACGGACTCCCTCGGTGAGCTGTACCCTGCATATATTATATATCATCACATACTCACATGGTGCGGTGCATAACCTTCAATGTCAAGGGGCTCAACTCCAACGCCAAAAGGAAACTCTTGCTTTTGGAACTGAAATCCCTTAAAGCAGACATTGTGTTCCTAAAAGAAACCCATTTTGATGGCAACTCCTTTCGTTTTGCCTCTCACCTGTATCCTTTTGCTTATTCGGCTACTCATAGCCGCCGGAAGGCGGGGGTTGCCATCTTGGTATCTTCACGATGTCCCCTTAAAAATGAATCCTCAATTCTAGACCCGCAGGGGCGTTATATTATTCTCTGTGGCCATTTAGCAGATAACCCCATCACCTTATGTAACATTTATGCCCCAAACACTTCCCAGATCCGCTTTCTCTGCGGAATCTTCAGCAAGTTTTTTGTTGAGGGAGTGGACTCTTCAGAGCCCCTGGTCCTCCTAGGTGGGGACTTTAATGCAGTGTTTTCTGAATCGATGGATCGCCTGGCCCTCCAGGGCAGACCAATACATTCAACACAGCAGCGCTTAGCCAGGGACTTTCGTAAACTGGTGCGGAAATACTCCCTGTATGACCTCGTCTCACTTATCCCACTGATAGGTCCTTCTCCTTTTACTCTGCCCCACACGGTTCCCACACCCGTATTGATTACCTCTTTGGTACCATTTCGACCCTCAGGATATTGGAAGGAGCGGACATGGGCCAAATCACCTGGTCTGACCATGCTCCTGTACTAGTTGACATTAGTAGTTAGTCGGGCCATGTTCGCCAATGCCACTGGAGACTTAATGACTCCCTCTTGAAGCAGCCCATCACTAGCGAGGAACTCCGCGAACACCTGAAAATGTACTTTAAACTAAATGAGGGATCGGTAGGAGATGTCCGTCCTTTGTGGGAAGCGCATAAGGCGGTCATGAGGGGACATTGTATTGCAATAAGCTCAAAATTAAAGAAGGACTCCACTGCTTTGGCCAAGACCCTTACGTCTCGCTTGCGAACACTAGAAGACCAGATGGGTGCTCACCCCTCCCGGGTTGTTGATACCAGGGCCTAATTGAAGAGTCTAGCTTTAGGTCGTGTCAACAAGTTACTACTTTACACACGACAGCGTTATTATGCTTGGGGGAACAAACCTCATACTTTGCTGGCCAGACAACTCAGGAATCGCAATTCCCAAACGGGTCCGAGTGCTATTAGGGATAATACACTCCAGTCTTATTTGGCCTCCTGTCACCTTTCTACCCTATCGACTTCTGATCTTGCCGCCCTTAATAGTCCGATCACGCCGGAAGAGATAGGAGAAGTGGTGGACCATCTACCTGAGGGTAATCCCCAGGGCCTGATGGCTTTTCGTATAAATATTATAAGACTTTCAAGACCGAACTAATCCCTCACTTAGTAACCCTTTTTAATAATTTTCTAGCTGGCAACGCAGTACCTGCCCCAATGTCTCACTCTTATCTCACGATGATTCCGAGACCTGGGAAAGATCCTCACGAATGCCATAATTACAGGCCTATTGCCCTGCTTAATTCAAACCTTAAGATTTACACCAAAGCCCTAGCCTCCCGACTAAACGTTTTTCTCCCCTCCCTGTTCCACAAAGACCAGGTGGGATTTGTCCCAGGCCCTCAGGGGGCCGACAACACACGAAGAAACATTGACTTGATAGATGTCATATCTCTCTCGGGTGAGGAGGCGCTACTTCTTAGTTTATATGCTAAAAAGGCATTCGACCGTTTAGGTTGGCCTTTCCTTTTTGCTACCTTGCAGGCATATGGCCTTTCTGGTCCCTTCGTTAGGGCCATTCGTAGCCTATACTCCTCCCCACATCGACAATCAAACTACCTCATGCTCAATCTCGACCCATACGCATTGCTAACGGGACGAGACAAGGCTGCCCCCTATCTCCGCTATTATTTGCCATGGGTATCGAACCCCTGGCGGCCAAAATCAGGGCATGTCCAGACATCAGTGGTGTTATGGTCAGGGACAAGGAGTTTAAGCTATCGCTATATGCAGACGACATCTTTCTTACCCTTACCAAGCTTCATATTTCCCTACCAAACCTCCACTCCATTCTGCAGGAATTTGGTCGACTCTCGGGGTATAAGGTCAACACCCATAAAACTGAGGCCTTCCCTATTAATCTTTCTCAGATGGCCCTGGGCTCTCTTAGGGTGTTGACCTCACTCCCCGATATGGGGAACTTTATAAAGCTAACTTCCCACTCATATATGCAGAGATCAGGGGTCTCCTGGACAAGTGGCACACTCTCCCACTCTCTCTCATGGGACGTATTGCTGCAACTAAAATTATGATCTTGCCCAAGCTTCTGTATCTTTTTGAGACCTTACCGATTATAGTTCCCCTCAAAGATCTGAGATCCATTCAATCTCACCTCCTTAGATTCATATGGGCGGGAAGGCGTCATAGAATCCCACGGTCAGTCCTTCTATCTAGTAGGCATCAGGGTGGACTAGGGGTACCCAATCTGTCCAAATATTACTGGGTGGCCCAGCTACGTTCTGTCACGGCCTGGGCGGTGGAGGATCTGACTGAAGCCTAAAGACCAGACATCAAGGTAGACCTGCAGAAGAAGGTGACAGCGCAGTATGTGATATATACATGTGTGTAATGTATGTAGTGCAGTGTGCGATCATTACATACTGCACTACATATATTACACACATGTATACATCACATGCCCCCTCACAGTAATAATGCCAAGATATGTGCCCTCTTCACAGTAGTTATACCCTGATATGTGCCCTCCTCACAGTAGTAATGCCCTGATATGTGCCCCCTCAAAGTAGTTATGCCCTGATATGTGCCCTCTCACAGTAGTTATGCCCTGATATGTGCCCTCTTCACAGTAGTTATGCCCTGATATGTGCCCTCCTCACAGTAGTTATACCCTGATATGTGCTCCCTCACAGTAGTTATGCCCAGATATGTGCCACCTCTCAGTAGTTATGCCAGATATGTGCCCTCTTCACAGTAGTAATGCTCACACGTGCCCCCTCACAGCATTTGCATTTTTTTCTGGCAAAGCTACCTGGTTCTGGCCCGCAAAATTTATACCAAGTCTAGTTCGGCCCTCAGACGAAAAATGGTTGGGCACCACTGCTTTAGAACATATAACTCCACCGCTGAACGGCAAATATAGTTTTCTTTTGCCACTAAAACACACCAAAAATTGCTTTAGATCATATAACTGCACCACTGAACGGCAAATAATATATATTTTTTTGCCACTAATACACGCCAAAAAGGGCTGTAATTTTCACGCTTCAACACACAACGGCTAATAAGCCTTTTTTTCCCACTAATACGCGCCAAAAAAATGCTTTAGAACATATAACTGCACCGCACAAGGGCAAACAAGACTTAGAAATATTTCCTTGTAATAAACTCTGTTAATGGTGGTATCAAACGGCACTTGCACCCAGGGCCGGACTGGGACAAAAAATAGGCCCGGGCATTTTTGACTGAGCAGCCCAATCACATGACCCCCAACAGGCCCCACCCCCTTGCAGTCTAGGGGCGGAGCCAAAACCGGAAGCACAATTGAGAGGCAGGGCCAGCCACCAGTAAGATAGGAAGGCTTCAGTCAACACACAAGCTTCTTTGGGGGTCCCCAGGTGACATTAGGGGTCTTAGTACGATCCGGCCACCTAATCCAGCAGAAAATGCAAGGAATCGACTGGACACAAAGCACAGCATGTAGCAGTTTATGTCCCGCTGATTCTCTGCATTTTTCCCAGATTGTGGCCGGATCTCTGCCGTACCCCATTATAGTTAATGGGGCCGGGGCCGGCGGGCATTCTGTCTGCATCCAGCAGTGCCGGATCCAGTGAATTCTCAGCTGGAACAGCCGCCAGGATCACTAACGCAGATGTAGCCTAATACAGCGCCCCATACCTCTTATATCCAGTGACGTCTCCTCTGATGTAGATGTTCTCTTTCTTCATCTCCTCCATTCAGACCAGACCGCCGTGATAATTTCTTTCAGCCATCTCTCATCTCTGCAGAGTTTGACAGACATCTTAGTTTCCTACTTTTCCATCATCCTCCAATTAACATCCCATCATGCACCCCCAATACTGAGAAGCTGTGCTCCCCAAAACTATACTGCAAAAAGAACTGTAGCTAAGCTGATGCTGTGCCAGGGTGCCCCCAAAGTAATGGTGCTCCCAAAGTCCCAACTATAGTAATTATTTCTTTGCCAGAGTGCATTTAGTAGTAATAGTGCTCCTACAGTGCCCCCAACAGTAATTGTGTCCCACAAGTAATAATGCTCCCATAGTCCCCCAGTTGTAATAAAGCCCACCATAATGCCCCGATAGTAATAATTATCTTTATAATGTGTGACAGTAGAACCCCCCCTTATAATGTGCACCAGTACAAAAAATGCCCCGTTGTGTGGCAGTAAAAAAAGAAATACCTCCTCTTAGTGCCCCCAGTAGAGCCAATGTCCCCATAGTGCCCTCATGTGTTCCAATGACCTGTACTGTGTGCCACTACAAAAAACACTTAGTGCCCCCAGTTGAGCTTAGGTGCCCATAGTGACCTTATAATTTGTGCCAGTATAAAATACTCCCATATAGTCCCCCCAGAAGATGCCCCCATAGTGCTCCTTCCCCGTCTCCATAGTGCCCTCCATAATGTGGCACTATAAAATGCCCCTATAGACTGCCCCACATAGATACCCCCATAATGCTCCTTTCCTCCCTTCCCCATAGTGGCATCAAAATGGGTGCCAGTATTAAATGCCCCTATATAATGCCCTCATAGTGCTCTTGTCCCCCACTTCTCCATAGTGCCCACCTATAATGCGTGCCAGTATACAGGGCCCCCAGTAGATGCCCCCATAGTGCAGTCATACACGCACTCTCCACATACATGGACGCAGTCATACACGCACTTTCCACATACATGGACGCAGTCATACACGCACTCTCCACATACATGGACGCAGTCATACACGCACCCTCCACATACATGGACGCAGTCATACACGCACTCTCCACATACATGGACGCAGTCATACACGCACTCTCCACATACATGGACGCAGTCATACACGCACTCTCCACATACATGGACGCAGTCATACACGCACTCTCCACATACATGGATGCATTCATACACACACTCTCCACATACATGGACACAGTCATACATGCACTCTCCACATACATGGACGCAGTCATACACGCACTCTCCACATACATGGATGCACTCTCCACATACATGGACGCAGTCATACACGCACTCTCCACATACATGGACGCAGTCATACACACACTCTCCACATACATGGACGCAGTCATACACGCACTCTCCACATACATGGATGCATTCATACACACAGTCACCACATACATGGACGCACACATATACAATACACATATATAGACACCCAGCTTTCCTGCTGGGCCTCTCCCGCATACACTAATGCCTCTGCACTTGTGCCATGCAGGATAGCAGGGAAGCTGGATGACATTTCATGATATAATTCACCCAGCTTTCCTACTGTACTGCAGGTCACATGTGCACAGTCTGGGAAAGCTGAATATAACCCCAGTTCCCCTGCTACTCACATCACTGGTGCAGTTGTGGCAATGCAACTGATGTTCAGCATGGTGGGCAGGAAAGTTCAGGCTGCAGGAATCGCGGGCATAAAAGGGGGCGGGGCTATTATAGCTCCACCCACATCGGGCCGTCCTGATGCTGGTCACCACTGTCCATCATAAGAACTAAGGAGGGGAGAGGCGGAGCAATGTCACTGATGTCTGGAGGTCAGTGACAGTGCAAGTGGTGCAGGAGAAGTCAGCTGCTCTGACAGGGGTCGGGGTGACGAAGTACAGTGACTGCTCTCGGGCCCCGAAGCAGCTGCTTCCCTGATAGTTACTGGGAAGCGCTCATCTCCACTCCTGCCCAGCTGATTGTGTTCGGCCCGGACCACCAGGCGGCCCGGCCCACCGGGCAAATGCCCGGTCTGCCCTATGGCCAGTCCGGCCCTGCTTGCACCCCAATAACAAGAACAATTTGCTAGAATTACAGAGCTGTGTAATGGCAATTTGGATCCACAGTCAGTGCAGCAAGGTGTAATAGGATTGTTCCTATTACCAAGGCTGTAAACACCCCTATTAGATCCTGTTTTCTACTGTGAAGTTTTTTCAGCACAATGAAGTATTTCCTAGCACTGTCCCTAGCACCTGCTGACGTCTCTCTCTGCACAAAGCACACTGAAAAATGTCAGAATCTAAAATGGCTGAGGCTATTTATAGGGCTATGACATCACTGGCTGGCTGCTGATTGGCTGCATGCATGGCATTATGGGTGATCCCGTGTTCCCAGAGTTCCTTGCTCCATGTCCTCACACGTGCAGAAGCCATTTTAGGAAAAAATTTGATTCATTACCACTAAGCGTGAGGAAATTCGGATTCGGTGCAAATCAAATTTCTCCGGAAATTCGGATCAAATTCCACTTCTTCAACTTCGATTTGCTCATCTCTAACTATAATTTTTGACAACAAATTTTCGAATGTCACATAGAAAATTTAGAAAACAGCTCACAACCAAATGTTATGTCTTTAACTCACCTGCAATGGAAAATTAAGTCATCTTGTCAGGGATAGCCTTAGGTGTTCAGGTGCCCTGTGCGAGCTAATCTTGTGCCCCCCCCCCTCCCCCGTTCACCTAAACATACACAAAGAGGAAAACAATCTTTGTAACAAACTGTTTTTTTTTTATTACAGATAATTTAAGTGCAAGTGCAAACAAGTACAATCATACCCAGTGTCACCCATAGCCAGTCTCCTGCCCCCCTTAATCATGCCCTGTCACCTTTGCCCAGTCCCCTGCCCCCCTTAATCATACCCTGTCACCTTTACCCAGTCCCCTGCCCTTCTTAATCATACCCAGTGTCACCCTTACCCAGTCCCCTGCCCCCCTTAAATTAAGGGTGACAGACACTGGGTATGATTAAGGGGGCAGGGGACTGGATAAGGGTGACACTGGGTATGATTAAGGGGCAGGGGACTGGCTTTGGTTGAAACTGGGTATGATTAAAGGGGGGCAGGGGACTGGGTAAAGGTGACAGGGTATGATTAAGGGGGGCAGGGGACTGGGTAAAGGTGACAGGGTATGATTTAGGGGGGCAGGGGACTGGATAACGGTGACACTGGGTATGATTAAGAAGGGCAGGGGACTGGGTAAAGGTGACAAGGTATGATTAAGGGCGGCAGGGGACTGGCTTTGGGTGACACTGGGTATGATTAAGGGGGGCCGAGGACTGGGCAAAGGTGACAGGGTATGATTAAGGGGGGCAGGAGACTGGCTATGGGTGACACTGGGTATGATTAAGGCCTCTTTCACACTTGCGTTGTCCGGATCCGGCGTGTACTCCACTTGCCGGAATTACACGCCGGATCCGGAAAAACGCAAGTGTACTGAAAGCATTTGAAGACGGACGTCTTCCAAATGCGTTCAGTGTTACTATGGCACCCAGGACGCTATTAAAGTCCTGGCTGCCATAGTAGGAGCGGGGGAGCGGTATACTTACAGTCCGTGCGGCTCCCGGGGCGCTCCAGAGTGACGTCAGAGCGCCCCATGCGCATGGATGACGTGATCCATGTGATCACATGATCCATGCGCTTGGGGCGCCCTGACGTCACTCTGAAGCGCCCCGGGAGCCGCACAGACGGTAAGTACACTGCTCCCCCGCTCCCCACTACACTTTACCATGGCTGCCAGGACTTTAGCGTCCCGGCAGCCATGGTAACCACTCTGAAAAAGCTAAATGTCGGCTCCGGCAATGCGCCGAAACGACGTTTAGCTTAAGGCCGGATCCGGATCAATGCCTTTCAATGGGCATTAATTCCGGATCCGGCCTTGCGGCAAGTGTTCCGGATTTTTGGCCGGAGCAAAAAGCGCAGCATGCTGCGGTATTTTCTCCGGCCAAAAAACGTTCCGTTCCGGAACTGAAGACATCCTGATGCATCCTGATGCATCCTGAACGGATTTCTCTCCATTCAGAATGCATTAGGATAATCCTGATCAGGATTCTTCCGGCATAGAGCCCCGACGACGGAACTCTATGCCGGAAGACAAGAACGCAAGTGTGAAAGAGCCCTTAGGGCCTTATAATGTGGCAGTAAAAAGGGACCCCCATAATGCTCCCCAATAATGTGCCAGTAAGTGTCCCCATAGATGCCCCCCATCATGTGCCAGTATCAAGTGCCTCTCTCCCCCCCACATGTCCCAGTATCATAGTGCCATCTCCCCCCCCAAAGTGCCAGTATCATAGTGCCATCTCTCCCTCCAGCCATCTCCCCCCCAATGTGCCAGTATCAAGTGCCTCTCTCCTTCCCACCCCCATGTGCTAGTATCATAGTGCCAAACCTGCTCCATGTGCCAGTATCTAGTGCCAAACCCCCCCATGTGCCAGTATCAAGTGCCTCTCCCCCCCATGTCCCAGTATCATAGTGCCATCTCGCCCCCCCAAAAGTGCCAGTATCAAGTGCCTCTCTCCTTCCCACCCCCCATGTGCCAGTATCATAGTGCCAACCCCCCCATGTGCCAGTATCAAGTGCCAAACCCCCCCATGTGCCAGTATCAAGTTCCTCTCTCCTCCCCCCCATGTCCCAGTATCATAGTGCCATCTCCCCCCCAAAAGTGCCAGTATCAAGTGCCTCTCCCCCCCCCCATGTCCCAGTATCATAGTGTCATCTCCCCCCCCAAAAGTGCCAGTATCAAGTGCCTTTCTCCTCCCCCCATGTGCCAGTATCATAGTGCCACCCCGCCCAATGTGCCAGTATCAAGTGCATCTCTCCTCCCCCCCACATGTCCCAGTATCATAGTGCCATCTCGCCCCCCCCCCAAAGTGCTAGTATCATAGTGCCATCTCTCCCCTCCAATGTGCCAGTATCATAGTGCCATCTCTCCCCCCAATGTGCCAGTATCAAGTGCCTCTCTCCTTCTCACCCCCTATGTGCCAGTATCATAGTGCCAACCCCCCCATGTGCCAGTATCAAGTGCCAAACCCCCCATGTGCCAGTATCAAGTTCCTCTCCCCCCCATGTCCCAGTATCATAGTGCCATCTCGCCCCCCCAAAAGTGCCAGTATCAAAGGCCTCTCTCCTTCCCACCCCCATGTGCCAGTATCATAGTGCCAACTCCCCCCATGTGCCAGTATCAAGTGCCAAACCCCCCCATGTGCCAGTATCAAGTTCCTCTCTCCTCCCCCCATGTCCCAGTATCATAGTGCCATCCCCCCCCAAAAGTGCCAGTATCAAGTGCCTCCCCCCATGTCCCAGTATCATAGTGCCATCTCCCCCCCAAAAGTTCCAGTATCAAGTGCCTCTCTCCTTCCCCCCCATGTGCCAATATCATAGTGCCATCTCCCCCTCCCAATGTGCCAGTATCAAGTGCCTCTCTCCTTCCCACCCATGTTCCAGTATCATAGTGCCAACCCCCCCATGTACCAGTATCAGGTGCCAACCGCCCTCCCCCCATGTGCCAGTATAAAGTGCCTCCCGCTCCCCCCATGTGGCAGTAACAGTCGGGTATTTAAAAAAACACTTATACTTACCTCCATGTCACGCGCTGTATGCCCATATATGGAGTCAGTGCTTGTGTATTCTAATTTAGTCTGTATTTCAGAAAAGTTTCTGCTGGGACTCGAACCCACGATCTTCTGTATCAGAGGCAAGGCACTTAACCACACAGCTATAAGAGCTGCATAGCCACTGACTGAAAAAATATGAGACTTCTGCTGTAGACTCGTTTATAGCTTTGATAGCTAGTGTACATCCATACACATGACAGCTGCCCCAGCGCACTCAGCTCTGCTATATCTCTATATATGATAGCTGCCCCAGCACACCCAGCTTTGCTACATCTATACACATGACAGCTGCCCCAGCACACCCAGCTCTGCTACATCTATACACATGACAGCTGCCCCAGCACACTCAGCTCTGCTATATCTCTATATATCTATCTACTGTATAGTAATACTTAGAGATATATAGATATAGCAGAGCTAAGTGTGCAGGGGCAGCTGTCATGTGTATTAGATGTAGCAGAGCTGGGTGTGCTGGGGCAGCTATCATATATAGAGATATAGCAGAGCTGAGTGTGCTGGGGCAGCTGTCATATAGAGATATAGCAGTGCTGGGTGTGTTGGGGCAGCTGTCATGTGTATAGATGTACACTGGCTATAACCGCTATAACAGAGTCTACAGTAGAAGTCTCATATTTTTTCAGTCAGTGGCTACGCAGCTCTTATAGCTGTGTGGGTAAGTGCGTTGCCTCTGATACAGAAGGATGTGGGTTTGAATCCCAGCAGACACATCTCTCCCTCTCCTGAGGATGGCAATACAGATGACTATGCCTGGGATTTGTCGGATTCGAATCTCGTAAATGAGAACTGTGCAAGTTGTGACACAAGCAGGGTGTCTATAAAGTAGTAAGGGTGCTGCTGGGAGGTGAGAGAAGACTGCCACCATCCTGCATGTTGTTACAGTTTGTGGCAGTCGGGTGCCCCTGTTGCCATAGCGCCCTGTGCGGCCGCAAAGGCCAGCCCTGGATCTTGTGTCTTCAGCTCTTATACAAATCTATACATCTATCCCTTACTTTGTGAAAATCCATCAAATGTACAGTCAGGTCCATAAATATTGGGACATCAACACAATTCTAACATTTTTGGCTCTATACACCACCACAATGGATTTGAAATGAAACTAACAAGATGTGCTTTAACTGCAGACTGTCAGCTTTAATTTGAGGGTATTTATGTCCAAATTAGGTGAACGGTGTAGGAATTACAACAGTTTGCATATGTGCCTCCTACTTGTTAAGGGACCAAAAGTAATGGGACAGAATAATAATCATAAGTCAAACTTTCACTTTTTAATACTTGGTTGCAAATCCTTTGCAGTCAATTACAGCCTGAAGTCTGGAATGCATAGACATCACCAGATGCTGGGTTTCATCCCTAGTGATGCTCTGCCAGGCCTCTACTGCAACTGCCTTCAGTTCCTGCTTGTTCTTGGGGCATTTTCCCTTCAGTTTTGTCTTCAGCAAGTGAAATGCATGCTCAATCGGATTCAGGTCAGGTGATTGACTTGGCCATTGCATAACATTCCACTTCTTTCCCTTAAAAAAATCTTTGGTTGATTTTGCAGTATGCTTTGGGTCATTGTCCATCTGCACTGTGAAGCACCGTCCAATGAGTTCTGAAGCATTTGGCTGAATATGAGCAGATAATATTGCCCGAAACACTTCAGAATTCATCCTGCTGCTTTTGTCAGCAGCCACATCATCAATAAATACAAGAGAACCAATTCCATTGGCAGCCATACATGCCCACACCATGACACTACTACCACCATGCTTCACTGATGAGGTGGTATGCTTAGGATCATGAGCAGTTCCTTTCCTTCTCCATACTCTTCTCTTCCCATCACTCTGGTACAAGTAAATCTTGGTCTCATCTGTCCATAGGATGTTGTTCCAGAATTGTGAAGGCATTTTTAGATGTCGTTTGGCAAACTCTAATCTGGCCTTCTTGTTTTTGAGGCTCACCAATGGTTTACATCTTGTGGTGAACCCTCTGTATTCACTCTGGTGAAGTCTTCTCTTGATTGTTGACTTTGACACACACACACCTACCTCCTGGAGAGTGTTCTTGATCTGGCCAACTGTTGTGAAGGGTGTTTTCTTCACCAGGGAAAGAATTCTTCGGTCATCCACCATAGTTGTTTTCCGTGGTCTTCCGGGTCTTTTGGTGTTGCTTAGCTCACCAGTGCGTTCCTTCTTTTTAAGAATGTTCCAAACAGTTGTTTTGGCCACGCCTAATGTTTTTTCTATCTCTCAGATGTTTTTTGTTTGTTTTTCAGCCTAATGATGGCTTGCTTCACTGATAGTGACAACTCTTTGGATCTCATCTTGAGAGTTGACAGCAACAGATTCCAAATGCAAATAGCACACTTGAAATTAACTCTAGACCTTTTATCTGCCCATTGTAATTGGGATAATGAGGGAATAACACACACCTGGCCATGGAACAGCTGAGAAGCCGATTGTCCCATTACTTTTGGTTCCTTAACAAGTGGGAGGCACATATGCAAACTGTTGTAATTCCTACACCGTTTACCTGATATAGATGTAAATACTCTCAAATTGAAGCTCGCAGTCTGCAGTTAAAGCACATCTTGTTTGTTTCATTTCAAATCCATTGTGGTGGTGTATAGAGCCAAAAATGTTAGAATTGTGTTGATGTCCCAATATTTATGGACCTGACCTGACTGTATGTTACTAGGAAGTAGTTGTCTGTTGCCATGGCTATAAACAGATATGTATAACAGCTGTGGGCGCAAATTATTAGGAGATTTTTAATCTCATTCTTTTGCAAACTTGTTTAGAGGGGTTTTCTGGTAGTTGAATATTGATGACCTAACCTCAGGATAGATCATACTGATGCGAATCTTACACCCTGCACCCCACCAATAAACTGTTTCGGGCAGCTGCTGGCGACAGAGACAGAAGCACAAGGTTTCGTTAATTGTGTAGTGGCTATGCTGAGGTTTGCAGTTCATCTAACATTCAAGTGAATGGGTTTCAGTATGCCAGGATCAGAGTCCTCTTGCAGTGTCCTACTCAAGTAACCGTGGGCCCCGCAAACGTGCTTTTATCATGTATTAATGTCATGTGATATGCCTGTATTTTGTATTTTATCTCCTGTCATATTCTCCATGTCACAATGTGATTTTACATGCAAATATCCTTTACACAGGCCTAGTCAGGGTGCACTACACTTGTTTCTCCACTAGATGGAGCAGTGTCAGTGTGTATATATAGCTTAGCTCAGACCTAAGTTAGGCTGTGCAGTTCTGTGCAAATGTGTGCAGTGCTGTGCACTTCAGTTCAGTTTAGTTCCTGGTCGAGGTAAATCCAAACCAGTGCAGATGTGCTCAGGTAAATCCAAGTGAGAGTTCAGTTGAATGCAGTTCTCTCATGAGCCTTCAAGAAAGCAACAGCCATGTAGCTGAATATCTGGAGGGAGGCCCCTTCCTAGCATTTCTACTCTGTCCCTGTCGGTTCCATAACCGAGGGTTAAGGCCTGCAAGCATTCTTCCTAGAGGTGAGGAATCCACTACTATAGATCGCTCTTCCAGAGTGACCAATGTCTAAACTGTGTACAGCCGAGTATTTGAGGAATTATCACATTTATGCAAGACAAAGGATTAGCAAGATAGTCATTACCTGAGGACTTATTAAGCACCTTTGAACTAGGTATAGGAGATAGCTTGAAGCATCTACATCTCCAGTTTAAATCCTGAGGACAGTCAGGCCAACTATCAGAAATACATTGGAATAGAAGTTTCAGGATTCAGAAAAGCACCTTTTTAATCAAGGATTAGAATCAGCCCGGAGTTGTTACCAGTGTAAGACTTTCATTATTACCAGCCTAGTCTGAGCAGTAGCTTTCTTATGTATTACAAGAGCCTGTACTTCATTGAGGATTTGCATTTCCCTTTCCCCATATGCATGGGAGATTGTGCTTAATGCCGGATTGTATCAAGAGACTGTTGAATGCCTATGGATGTATTGTAATCAAGAGTCATCATCAGTAAAGTGCCATTTGGAGTTTTATCCTGCTTGCCTCAGACTCAGTTCCTCTATTAACACTATAGTAAATGTTTGTACCTCCATCCAAAAGGTACTGGCGTCACGATTACAAGGGACATTGCCACTGGCACATTAATACAGACCACCAAGGGCACCTCAAACCAACATCTGGCCAGTGTCCCTTACACCAGAGTGTGCCCCAGAGAATCCTTGTGCCATTCTCCTTTTCACTCTTATGCAAGCCTGCCCAGGGACGACATAACCGTGAGTAACCAGAACTGTAGTTATCTCGGCCCACCTATTGCTCACACCGTGACCTCACACATAATTCCCCTGCAAGGTCTGGCATACCGCACTCGGCCCACTGTAAAGTTTCTGGCATCGGCAGCTGCCCAAAACAGCTGATTGATGGAGGTGCTAGGTGTTGGACCCCACCAATCTAATATTGATAACCTATATTGAGGATAGGTCATTGGTATTTAACCCCTTCACGACCGCAATCCGTATATATACGAGATATCTGCACATACCCCGTGCAGCTACCACATGTATAGACGTCATGGCAGCTCTTTAATCCAAGCGCTGCAAAGCTCTTGGATTAAAGCTTCTGCCCCTGCCCTGGTACTGTCACGGACAGCATACAGTTCAGTAATGCCGGCAAGGGACCAATCAGAGTGGCCCCTTGCCGGCAATCGATTCGATTGGTTAGTCTGTGCAGACTAACCAATCGGATCGTGGCAGTGAAAAAATGCCGGTTTCAGGCTCTGAAATCAGATAGTGTCCTCGTGCCCCCCCCATCTGTGCCCCCCGATCTGTGCGCCAAGCCCCCCTTGTCCCCGCCTGCCCCTTATGAAGTCCCCACCCCGCTCCCATCCACATTCCTGCAGCCTGCCCAGTGCCCTGATGCGGTCCACCTCCTGCCCCCATTTGCGCTGCCCCTCAATGCTGGCCCTACCCCACCAACCTCCCGCCCCCCTTTTCAAGGCTGCCCCCATGCCGTGCGGTCCCCCTGCGGTGTGTGATGGCGGTGGCTCCATTCCTGAGCCGCCGCCATCAGCAGAGAGTGTCAGCTCTATGCTTACACTCTGCCGTAACCCCATAGATGCAGCGGCAGCGGCATCCATGGGGTTAATAGAGAGAGGGGGCTCCCTCTCTCCACCATCGGGGCTGCCGCGCTGCGATGGCAGCGCCTGATGGTTGCCATGGCAACCGGACGCTTTGCGAAAGCGTCCGCTGTTGCCACCTACAGGGCATCTGATTGTATTATACTTTGCAATGCAAGAGCATTGCAAAGTATAATACAGCCATCAGCCCCACTGGATCTTCAAGATCCAAGAGGGACTTGATAAAAAAAAAGTGAAAATAATAAAAGTAAAAATAAATAAATAAATAAAAATGTAAAATTAAAAAAATAAATTGCCTTTTCCTATAAAAAATGAAAAAAAAAAACTACACATATTAGGTATCACAGCGTCCGTAACGACCGTCTCTATAAATATATCACATGATAGACCCCGTCCGATAAACACCATAATTTTTTTTTTTTAAATGTAAAAAAAGCAATTTTTGTCACCTTACATCACAAAAAGTGCAACAGCAAGCGATCAAAAAGGCTTATGACCCCCAAAATAGTACCAATCATACCGTCACCTCATCCCGCAAAAAATGATACCCTATTTAAGACAATCGGCTAAAAAATAAAAAAGCTATGGCTCTCAGACTATGGAGACACTAAAACATCATTTTTCTGGTTTCAGAAATGCTATTATTGTGTAAAACTTAAATAAATAAGAAAAAGTATACATATTAGGTATTGCCACGTCCGTAACGATCTGCTCTATAAAACTGTCACATGACCTAACCCCTCAGATAAACGCTGTAAAAATAAATAAATAAAAACTGTTCCAAAACAGCTAATTTTTTGGGCACCTTGCCCCATAAAGTGTAATAATGAATGATCAAAAAATCCTATGTACCCAAAAAGGGTACCAATAAAAACCTCAACTCTTTCTGCAAAAAATGAGCCCCTGCACAAGACGATCGGCAGAAAAATAAAAAACATATGGCGTTCAGAAAATGGACACACAAAAACATAATTTCTTTTTCAAAATTGCTTTATTATGTAAAACTGAAACAAACAAACAAAGAAAGTAGACATATTTGATATCATTGCGTCCGTAACAACCTGCTCTATAAAAATAGCACATGATCTATCCTGTCAGATGAATCTTGTAAAAAAAAAAAAAAACAGCCATTTTTCAGTTACCTTGCCTCACAAAAAACTTAATATAGAGCAATTAAAAATCATATGTACCCCAAAATAGTACCAATAAAACTGGCACCTTATCCCCTAGTTTCCAAAATAGGGTCACTTTTTGGGAGTTTCTACTGTAAGGGTGCATCAGGGGGGCTTTAAATGGGACATGGCATCTAAAACCAGTTTAGCAAAATCTGCCTTCCAAAAACCATACGGCGTTCCTTTCCTTCTGCGCCCTGCCGTGCGCCCTTACATCAGTTTACGACCACATGTGGGGTGTTTCTGTAAACCGCAGAATAAGGGTAATAAATGTTGACTTTTGTTTGGCTGTTAACCCTCAATGTGTTAAAGAAAAAATTTTATAAATTGGAAAATCTGCCAAAAAAGTGAAATTTAGAAATTTCATCTCCATTTTCCTTTAATTCTTGTGGAACACCTAAGGGGTTAACAAAGTTTGTAAAATCAGTTTTGAGTAACTTGAGGGGTGTAGTTTCTACAATGGGGCCATTTATGAGGGGTCTCCACTATGTAAGCCCCACAAAGTGACTTCAAACCTGAACTGGTCCTTAAAAAGTGGGTTTTGGAAATGTTCTTAAAAATTTTAAGAATTGCTTCTAAACTTCTAAGCCTTCTAACGTCCTAAAAAAATAAAATGACATTTCCAAAATGATGCCAACATAAAGTAGACATATGGGAAATGTTAAGTAATAAATATTTTATTAGGTATGACTTTCTGTTTTAGAAGCAGAGAAATAGAAATTTTGAAAATTGTGAATTTTAATTTTTTTTTTAAAATTCACGATTTTTTCATAAATAAAGGTGAAATATATTGACTCAAATTTATGACTATCATGAAGTACAATATGTCACGAGAAAACAATCTCAGAATGGCTTGGATAAATAAAAGTGTTCCAAAGCAATTACCACATAAAGTGACGCATGTTAGATTTGTAAATTTGGACCTGGACACTGGGGCATTAATGACCCTTGGTCATGAAAGGGTTAAGTTCTGGAAAATCCCTTTAATTTCATTATAGATGTATTAAAATATATTTTAGGTGTAACGGTGTACGTAGTCTTTAGTGTGCAGGTTCATATTTAGTGAGCCTGTCAGGGCCAGCCTTAGGTTTGATGGCACCCTGTGTGGAATTTTCTTTTGGCATCCACCCCATAGCATGCTTTTCATAAGTAAAAGTCAATTTGACTCTTCCAGTGGATGAACAGTGAGGATTTAATTACAATGGGCTTCTCATCCCCATTTACTTTCAGTGGATAAAAAAATTTCAGGTCATGTGATGATCAACGCAGGTGCAGGTCTCATTACAATACATTTATCAGAAAAGCATCTTAAAAACATTCAAAACAAAGTTGCCAATTCAGATAATAATTCCTTTTAGGCAACTATACACACAACTTTATTTCCCCTGAAATAGTGCCATATTTCCAATGGAAGCAGACCATGCAGCTTCTACAGGGCCTGTGGGAGAAGGGGCCCTGGCTATGAATTAAAGACCTTGCCATTTAATTACAGTTAACATCTCGGCTCTCTTCCCAAGTCCCTACCCAGGGCTCAGGGCCTGCCTTCCTGCGCCCTGCTACTCCTATACACACTCCTTCCCCCTTATACAACCCATCAGTGGCTCCATAGCCCAAGTCCCAACAAACAATCTATCTGATATATGCTAGGCTGGCCAATCGGCATTAGCAGTGTTAGGAGAGCCTACTGCTGACTGCTTGGTGCTAGAAACTTACGTGCAACTTCATTCATCTGCCACTAAGAAGCATGCACTGTGACCTGACCTGTGTCACCAGTCCAGAATCCAGCACAGGACACCAGATTTACATTGTGCACTGCCCAGGGCCCTGACTGCGCTCTGACAGCCGGCTGACAGAAGGAAGTCATCTCTGAAGTTTGAAAAGTTAAGGGGGGCTGGGGCCCGGGAGGCTGTGGATGGTTGGGGGATGGTTTTAGACTTTTCCTTGGGAAGGAAAGAAGGAGGTCAACACTGTATATAAGAAGCACCAACAGCAGCAAGTACAGTTCATAAGATGGGTATGGTACACTATAAAATAAGTGTCAGTGAAGGCAAATGTGACTCCATGTTGTCTTCTCTATGATGTACAGAATTGTTATAATATCTCACCTACACACTTCACATCCTCCCCCGCTGTGAGTTAGGTTCACTTATCTGTCTTAGGACAGATTCTGGGAATCTCCCAGAACTAGACCAAATGTTCTAATTCACTCAGGGTCATTCAGCACAACAACGTACGTTCTTATATGTGACGTATTACATACCCATAAAAGGGATGTTCCAATTGTATCTGTATGGGCGTCAATGTTTATCATTTTATGATTAGTTTGACGCTGTTGTTATGCAAACTTTTCTGCTGCCTATATGAGGCTAAGCAATAGCATAATAAAATCAGAGTGTTTCTCAGTGATGTGCGTGTCTGTTATTGCCAACTGAGAAACATCTCTCCTGACGTCAGTGACATCAAACCAAGGTGGTCGTAGAGGTCCAGAAAGGCCCAAATCCTTTCAGTTGGGGGCTCCGTTCCGGGATAGAGAAGGCCATCCTCGTGTCCGGTAAGAGAGACATCCCTTTTGTCCACTGCCGGGTACGAGGGCACTGGCCACATCTCTACTCGTGAGTTTTTATTATGTATCCGGGATACATTGTTAAGCCTTAAAAATAAACTCCGGGAGTTTATAATGAGTACTTGGAGTACTTTCATGAATAAGGCCGGCACTTGGAGTGCCACGCACGGAAAAAAATCTCCGGGAGATTTGTTTTGTGTCAGGGATACATCATAGGATCACATGATCCATTCCGTAAGTTGTTGTGTGTCAGGGACACACCATAGATTCTCCGGGAGGTCTATTTACTTTATCTAACTGTCGACAGAGATTTTTTTTGTACCAGAAGTACATGTAAGAGAACAGTCCTACCTTGGTTTGATGCATACCTATATTTAGAGTATAAGATACATAGAGTCTTAAGATTAATCTGTTTGTGTGAGAGCTATTGTTCTGGTGGTAAGTGTAAGAACATATCTCCCTGTAATATTATCACTCTGTCATTTGATGCAGTTTTTTTTACTGTGGGTGAAGGAAAATCTAAGTGTGAGTTTCCCCCTCCCAACCAGAGACTGAAGGCTGCAAAAAAACTGACAGCCAAATTCTCCTTCCTAATCTCATGTTGATTGTAAAGCAGCGCATTTTCTCATGGACCTCAGACAAAATTTTGAGAAACATTTATATGAGAAGGAGGCAGCGGGATGCTTTGAGATCAGGAAGATACAGACCCCCCACACATAGTTGCAAACGTTCAGGAAAACCTTGAGTAGACAGCCGAGACATTTCTCAGTTGCTCTCAGCCATCTATTGCAGAAGCTGTCTGTTTCAGCGTGATGGACTTGAAAAATGCTTTCTTCTCTATTCCGGTTGATAAGTGGACCAGACTAATTTTGCTTTTTCCTTTGAGCGATGTAAACTCGCCTGGTGCAGGATGCACCAGGGATATGCTGATTCACCTGTAGTGTACAGCATTGTCCTCCAAGCCAGTTTAAAACACTGGCACGCCCCCCAGGGTTCTGTGCTCTTGCAATATGTGGATTATTTGTTATTGTGCAGTATGTCAGAGGAGGCCAATGTATGTTTATCTTTGTTGAAATGGTTGTCTGAATGTGGACACAAGGTGTCACGCAAGAAAATGCAATGGTATAAAAAGCAAGTTGAATACTTGGGCTTTGTTCTCACAAAGGGAGAAAGGAGAATCAGCACAGAAAGATTCCAGTCTGGTAGCGGGCCTGGTCACCCCACACACCAAGAAAGAAATGTTATCTTTCCTTGGTGTGATAAACTACTGCAGACAATGGATTCCTGATTGTTCCTACCTTACTATGACAATGTAATGAGACAAGCCACTCTGGCAGACATGCCAGATCTCATCAGGTGGTCTAAGGAAATGTTTAATGTATTTGATTATTTGAAATGTTCTTTTAATGACAAGTCCAGGTTTAGGCCTCCCTGACTACAAACTCACATTCCCCGTATATGCTCGACAAAATTGTAAAACCATGGCGGGTGTGCTGACATAGTATCACGGAGGCAAGTTACGTCCTTGTGCTTTTTTCTCAAAGGTGGTTCTGGCCGTCCAAGGAATGCCGGCCTGTCTGAAATCTCTTGCAGCCTGTGCTGTGATAGCTGAGCTTGCAACGCCACTCACAATGGGACATGAGACTATCCTGTACACCACACATGATGTAGTAGGCCTTCTCAAAGGCATACACACACAGCACATGTCTGCACAAAGACTATCTGGATGGGAGATTCTACTCCTCAGCAATCCCTCCCTCCAAATCAAATACACAACCCACACCTCAGGTCCAGCACCTATCTTGAATGCCCTATTAGGACTTAAAGGACCTGAGGATCACTTGACAGAGGCACATGATTGTAAACACGCCATACAACATGAGACATCACCCCGCTCTGATTTACAATCTGTACCAGTAGAAGGGGCTCCTGATGTTTTTGTTGATGGATCCTGCAGCAGACCAAATGACAACACTTATCATGCAGGATATGCTATTGTTATGCTACACATATTGTCCTGGAAGCCAGACCCATCACATACCAATCTGCACAAGCAGCAGAATTGATTGCACTCACGAGAGCATGCATACTACATGAAGGCAAGCCAGTCACCATTTACACTGACAGCGGGTACACACATGAAGTGGTCTGGGACCACGGGGTCATTTGGCAAAGGAGACGATTCATTGCAGCTGATGGTAAGCACGTCTCACATTCAAAACTTGTCATACAACTTTTAGAAGCCATAAGATTTCCCTGACAGATTGCAATTGTCCACTGTAGGGCGCATACTGGTGGTAAAGATCATGTGTCCCAAGGCAATGCCCTGGCAGACGCGGAGGCCAAGAAGGCTGCACTAATGGCCCTGGCCACATTGCAGATGGTGAAATTAGTACCTCCTTCACTTGAGTTAACTCAGATGCTTGTGGATCTCCAGTCCTCAGCTACTGACGATGAAATGGCCGATTGGTGTTATCCAATCTTGCAGAAGAATCCTAGGACAGGATTAATCTGCATAGAGGGGGAAACATGCATACCACAGCACAGCTCCGCTCTGTTCATTGCACATTTTCATGGAGTAGGACACAACAGCATTCAAACAACACACATGCTGCTAGCACAGAACTTTTATATTACAGGCATTAAACAGTTAGTGTCAGGTTATGTGGGAAGATGTATCACATGTTTGAGGAACAACCCAAACACCAATGTAACCAGATTGATTAAAGTACTAACTGATATTGAGGAAAAAAGTTGCTTGTAAGTCTCCTTGTCTTCCACAGGAACCAACTCACCCATTCCAAGTGGGAGATATCGTGCTGGTAAAGAAATTAAAGAAAGGAAAATTTGCAGGAGACTTCACCTACGGACCACCGACTACAGTGGTAGCCGCGACCCGCACAGCAGTACTCACGGAAGAAGCATCTACCTGTATCCACGCCACCAGAGTGAAACTGCTAAAGGAGGCACCTTAAAAGGAGGTAATAACGGGGACAGACAGTCCTGACCTCGAAAAAGGACAAAGTAAGGTACTAACGGGAGCAGACAGCTCTGACCTCGAAAATGGACAAAGTGAGGTACTAACGGGAGCAGACAGCTCTGACCTCCACCAGGATGCACTCCCTCAATTCTGGAAGATGGCACAGACGGTCCACTTGGACTGTGGGATTACTGACGATCCTAATGACTCTGCTGGAGGATAACAAAGCTGAAGTTGTTATAACTCAGAAAGGTGGAATCACTACCTTCTGGTACAATTCCTCCAGTACTCATGTTGCCACTTACTCCTTCTGTTTATGCAGCATAATGAAGTGCAGTCCTTCCACGAGATGCGGCAACCACTATAAGAATGGACATACCCTCAGAAACAAAGAAACCTCCTCAAACCCTGTATCTTAACTTTTAACAATATGAGAGCAATATCTGACCCAACATATGAGGAGACTCTGGCAGAAGAAACTGGGTTCTCTGATGCCAGCCTATGGTTAGAATGGATGAAGTATAGTGCTGCTTCAGTAAATAAAAGTAATTGTTATATATGTGGGACAGCTAAGCCTCACCTACAGAGTAGGTGTTTCTGACATTGTGTTTTTAGCACGACAGCGTCGCGCTGATACTCGGCAACATGGTGCCGAGATCTCGCACTCACTGGGATAGTGACAGCACATCCCAGCAAGCGCGTCATAGAAGCGACGGGAGATCCGACTTGGATTCCCGCCAATTCTACACGTGTGCGGCGTTTGTTATGAATCCTGAGGGGGAAGTCCCCGCCGGATTTTAAATAAAAATCCGGCATGGGTCCCCACCTCAGGAGCATACCGGGCCCTTAGGTCTGTTATGGGTTGTAAGGAGAGCCCCCCCTACGCCGAAAAAAACAGCGTAGGGGGTCCCCCTACAATCCATACCAGACCCGTATCCAAAGCACGCTACCCGGCCAGCCAGGAAGGGAGTGGGGACGAGCGAGCGCCCCCCCCCCTCCTGAGCCGTACCAGGCTGCATGCCCTCAACATGGGGGGTTGGGTGCTCTGGGGCAGGGGGCGCACTGCGGCCCCCCCACCTCAGAGCACCCTGTCCCCATGTTGATGAGGACAGGGCCCCTTCCCGACAACCCTGGCCGTTGGTTGTCGGGGTATGCGGGCGGGAGGCTTATCGGAATCTGGGAGCCCCCTTTAATAAGGGGGCCCCCAGATACCGGCCCCCCACCCTAAGTGAATGAGTATGGGGTACATCGTACCCCTACCCATTCACCTGCAAGAAAAGTGGTAAAAACACAAATAAACCACACAGTGTATTAAAATATTTTATTTTTCTGCTCCGGAGGCCGCCCCCTGTCTTCTTTATTAGCTCTTTTACCAGGGGGGGGCTCTTCTTCTTCCGATATCCCGACGGGTCTTCTCCGCTATCCGGGGGGTCTTCTCAACTCTCCGGGGTTCTCCTTCTGTCTTCTCCGCTATCCGGGGGGGTCTTCTCAACTCTCCGGGGTTCTCCTTCTGTCTTCTCCTTCTGTCTTGTTGTCTCCTTCTGTCTTGTTGTCTCCTTCTGTCTTCTGTCTCCGGGGTTCTCCTTCTGTTTTCGCCTCTCTCTGTTGTTGACTCGGCGCACCCCGGTTCTTCGTCTCGCGAGACGAAGAATCGGGGTGCGCCGAGTCTCGCGAGACGAAGAACCGGGGTGCGCCGAGTCAACAACAGAGAGAGGCGAAAACAGAAGGAGAACCCCGGAGACAGAAGACAGAAGGAGACAACAAGACAGAAGGAGAAGACAGAAGGAGACAACAAGACAGAAGGAGAAGACAGAAGGAGAACCCCGGAGAGTTGAGAAGACCCCCCCGGATAGCGGAGAAGACAGAAGGAGAACCCCGGAGACAGAAGACAGAAGGAGACAACAAGACAGAAGGAGAAGACAGAAGGAGAACCCCGGAGAGTTGAGAAGACCCCCCCGGATAGCGGAGAAGACCCGTCGGGATATCGGAAGAAGAAGAGCCCCCCCCTGGTAAAAGAGCTAATAAAGAAGACAGGGGGCGGCCTCCGGAGCAGAAAAATAAAATATTTTAATACACTGTGTGGTTTATTTGTGTTTTTACCACTTTTCTTGCAGGTGAATGGGTAGGGGTACGATGTACCCCATACTCATTCACTTAGGGTGGGGGGCCGGTATCTGGGGGCCCCCTTATTAAAGGGGGCTCCCAGATTCCGATAAGCCTCCCGCCCGCATACCCCGACAACCAACGGCCAGGGTTGTCGGGAAGGGGCCCTGTCCTCATCAACATGGGGACAGGGTGCTCTGAGGTGGGGGGGCCGCAGTGCGCCCCCTGCCCCAGAGCACCCAACCCCCCATGTTGAGGGCATGCAGCCTGGTACGGCTCAGGAGGGGGGGGGGGGCGCTCGCTCGTCCCCACTCCCTTCCTGGCTGGCCGGGTAGCGTGCTTTGGATACGGGTCTGGTATGGATTGTAGGGCGTAGGGGGGGCTCTCCTTACAACCCATAACAGACCTAAGGGCCCGGTATGCTCCTGAGGGCGGGACCCAGGCCGGATTTTTATTTAAAATCCGGCGGGGACTTCCCCCTCAGGATTCATAACAAACGCCGCACACGTGTAGAATTGGCGGGAATCCAAGTCGGATCTCCCGTCGTTTCTATGACGGCTCTGTCTCCATCGCGGCAAGCCAGCTCGGCGCTGGCTCCCGCGATGGGGCTCGTATGTGCTCAATCTCGCCGAGAAATACAGCGAGATTGACACAAAATCGGGTTCACCTACTGTAGGTACTGTGCCCTTAATATTGCCCTCTAGTGTTGAGGAATGTTTTTTGCAATTATTCTCAAAATTAATCTAGTAACCAGTCTGCATGTGAAGAATGGAAGCAAAAATACCCACTCCTCATAAAAACTCCCGCCCTGGTGCAGGTATACATATCTATCCTTCTAACTATACCTGCCACAGAGGGGGAGATCAAGGAAGATCCCTGGGTAATTTCACTGAAGGATACTGTGCAACTTACAGTGAAACAGATACCTCCCTCACACAGAATCAACTATACTCAATTGGAGATATATATTGGATCTGTGGGGATGGAAAGATAGATCTAGACTAGAGGGTTCCTGGAAAGGTGAATGTGCCCTTGCTAAAGCCATCATGAACATACACATCTTCACTGAAAATGAAAAAGACTCCAACACACATATACGCAACCGTCGTGGCCTCCCAAAAGGTAGCTTCGACCCACACGTGTATATTGATGCAATCGGGTCCCAAGAGGGGTCCCTGATGAATTCAAGGCCAGAGGTCAGGTGGCAGCAGGATTTGAATCCATAATTCCCCACATAACAATCAACAAAAATGTAGACTGGATCAACTATATTTACTCTAATCAACAAAGGTTTGTAAACTGCACCAGGGATGCGTTACAGGGTGTAGCAGAACAGTTACAGGCAGATTCCATTATGACATATCAAAACCGCATGGTACTCGATATGATACTTGCAGAGAGAGGTGGTGTCTGTAAGGTATTGTCAGACCCCTCATCCTGCTGCACGTTCATACCCAACAACACCGGCCCTAATGGTAAGGTCACACTGGCAATAAAGAAACTCGAGGATTTATCAATCCAGCTCAAAAGAAACTCAGGTATCGATAACCCTTGGGATCAGTATTTTGGCTGGTTCACTATCTGGAAACAGGCACTTGTACAGTTGGGAATCATTATCCTGATAATTATTATAGTAATAGCATTAGTTGCAACATGTATCATACCATGTGTACGGAAACTGATAATGAAAGGAGTATCAAATATGTCATTTTATGAGACTCTGCTGCCTAATCCTGAAGACAACTCACATGAAGGACATAGAAAATATCTGGCGGTATACAGGGAAAAGGGCAAGGGTAAGAACCATATTATCTAAGAAATTTGGTTCTATAGAGGGGATTGAAGGCAAATGTGACTCCATGTTGTCTTCTCTATGATGTACAGAATTGTTATAATATCTCACCTACGCACTTCACATCCTCCCCCGCTGTGAGTTAGGTTCACTTATCTGTCTTAGGACAGATTCTGGGAATCTCCCAGAACTAGACCAAATGTTCTAATTCACTCAGGGTCATTCAGCACAACAACGTACGTTCTTATATGTGACGTATTACATACCCATAAAAGGGATGTTCCAATTGTATCTGTATGGGCGTCAATGTTTAACATTTTATGATTGGTTTGACGCTGTTGTTATGCAAACTTTTCTGCTGCCTATATGAGGCCAAGCAATAGCATAATAAAATCAGAGTGTTTCTCAGTGATGTGCTTGTCTGTTATTGCCAACTGAGAAACATCTCTCCTGACGTCAGTGACATCAAACCAAGGTGGTCGTAGAGGTCCAGAAAGGCCCAAATCCTTTCAGTCAGCAGGCACAGTTCATGGGGGTATGGCACACTATAATACTCAGCAGAAAGTTCATTGACAGTGCTCCCTGAAAAAAAAAAAAATATACATATATAATAAATAATATAAATCATATAATGTAATAATATTATATAATAAATAGTATGATTTACTGCACCTCCTGAAATAACTAATACAATGCACTTCGCCCATAGAAAAAAAATACACTGTACCCCCATTAATGAGTATTTTTTAGGTAATAAATAGCATTAGAAAATAATTATATAGATAAATGGTGTAGATAACAGGTATATATGCTAGTTTTACATTACATTAATGAGATTGTTAATAGGAATCGAAGGAACTGCACCAGAAAGATTGAAAAGGAGGGCACCAATTATTTTAACTAGGCTTTATGCGTTTTCAGTACCCAAGACCTTAGGGTATCTGCAATTGTAATGTCATGTTATGTAATATATTATTATTGTTATGCACAGAACACCAGCAATGATAAGGTATGTTTGGCATCAGGAATGTAACTAACCACCCTATCGCTCCCCCTCTTGGTAGCAGTTGGCTGCTCTTACTTCTTGCCAGGAGAAGGCAGAGCTAGCTAAGCTAGTGAGGAAGAATGAACATCTGCTCCCGCTCCAAGGGTCTTAAGGACGACAGAATTGACTCAACTGTGAAGAATACTACTGGAGACAGACTGAAGATCCAAGACCATGGATATTCTTCCGAACTATGGCTTTGCAATGCTTTGCAAGTGCTTGTGCTGCCTCATAAGCTTCAGGTTAGTGGCCTATTAGAGTGATTTATGGTGTGGCAGGGAGCTATTTGCTCCTGTGTCCTGCCACAATATTCAAGGACCAAGCAAGGACCAAGCCCCGATTGTTTTGGCCTAGCAGTACTCCTTAACCCCTTAAGGACCGGGCTCATTTTCACCTTAAGGACCAGGCCATTTTTTGCAAATCTGACCAGTGTCACTTTATGTGTGAATAACTTTAAAACTCTTTTACTTATCCAGGCCATTCTGAGATTGTTGTTTTCGTCACATATTGTACTTCATGACACTGGTAATATAGAGGTAAAAATTTAGAAAAATGTGCAAATTTCCAAGTTTCAATTTCTCTACTTTTATAATACATAGTAATACCTCCAAAAATAGTTATTACTTTACATTCCCCATATGTCTACTTCATGTTTGGATCATTTTGGGAATGCCATTTTATTTTTTGGGGATGTTACAAGGCTTAGAAGTTTAGAAGCAAATCTTGAAATTTTTCAGAAATCTTCAAAAACACACTTTTTAAGGACCAGTTCAGGTCTGAAGTCACTGTGAGGCTTACATAATAGAAACCACCCAAAAATGACCATATTCTAGAAACTACACCCCTCAAGGTATTCAAAACATATTTTACAAACGTTGTTAACCCTTTAGGTGTTCCACAAGAGTTATTGGCAAATGGAGATGAAATTTCAGAATTAAATTTTTTGGGCAAATTTTCAATTTTAATAAATTTTTTCCAGTAACAAAGCAAGGGTTAACAACCAAACAAAACTCAATATTTATTGCCCTGATTCTGTAGTTTGCAGAAACACCTGATATGTGGCCGTAAACTACTGTACGGGCACACAGTAGGGCGTAGAGGGAAAGGTGCGCCGTGTGGTTTTTGGAAGACAGATTTTGCTGGATTGGTTTATTTACACCATGTCCCATTTGAAGCCCCCCTGATGCATCTCTAGATGTCTTTGTGGTGCATGTGGACCGCGCCGGCATCCTCCATTGTACACATTTTTTGCTGGGGATGGTCGTTTGCTGCGGTCCACATGCGGTGGGACTGCTCCCCCAATGAGAAACACGCTACAGTGTTTGGGGTCTGAGCAGTTCCCCCATGTTGGCCACTATATTTTTGTGATCTTGTTCTCAAGTCTGAGAACCATAGTTTTTTTTCTGATTGTCAGTGGCTAAATGGAATAAAAATTGGGGAAGGTAAATATAAATTTAGTACTCCATGGAAGTGTGGAACTCCCTGAAGCAACGAATAATGCAGAGGCCCGGATGATCGGGGCACGTGTCACACTGAGTAGTGGTGTCCTTCCGTATCCCCCTCCTGTGACACACTCTGTACTTTTTTTGGGACCGTCCCTTCTTTCCAGTATGGGGGACCACACCTGGAAAGTGTTGGCCAGGCACGATCCGGTAGCCTCCAGTTCCCTAGGTACTCCGGCCTGCTCTTTCCCGGTCAGAAAATATCAGGGCCTTGAGGACTGTCTCATAGAACTGCAGGAATTTCCCTGTGTTGCCAGCGCTCCGGGACAGCACAAAAGAGTTGTACAAGGCAACCTGTACCAAGTAGACCACAACTTTTTTGTACCATGCCCGGGTTTTGCGCATGGCATTATATGGCTTGAGGACTTGATCAGAGAGATCAACTCCTCCCATATACCGATAGTAGTCGACGATACAATTGGGCTTGAGGACCTCGCACAGAGACACCGGTACCTCGCACATAGACAGGGGTGATGCCGTTACTGTTAATTGTGGACAGTACAGGGACATCCCTCTTGTCCTTATATCTGACCAGCAACAGGTTTCCACTGGTAAGGGCACGGGTCTCACCCCAGGGGATAGGTACCTGGATGGGGTGGGTAGGGAGGCCACGTTGATTTTTCTGCATGGTCCCACAAGCTGATGTGGATCTGGCGGCGAGGGACTGGAACAAGGGGATACTAGTATGAAAGTTATCCACGTACAGGTGGTAACCTTTATCTAGCAGTGGGTGCATAAGGTCCCACACAAGTTTCCCGCTAACACCCAGAGTGGGGGGACATGCTGGGGGTTGAATACGGTAATCTCACCCCTCGTACACACGAAACTTGTAAGTGTACCCTGAGGTACTCTTACAAAGTTTGTACAGCTTCACACCATGCCTCGCCCCCTTAGAGGGAACATACTCTCGGAAAAGGAGTCTCCCCTTGAAAGCAATGAGAGACTCATCAACCGCAACCTCCCTTCCAGGTACATAGGCCTCCAAAAATTGGGCCCCAAAGTGATCGATGACCGGCCTGATTTTGTACATGCGGTCATAGGCAGGATCACCTTGGGGGGGACATGCTGCATTATCTGCATAATGCAGGCATTTATGGATGGCCTCAAACCGGGTACGTGTCATGGCCGTACTGTAAAGTGGGGTCTGGTAGAGGACGTCCCCACTCCGGTAATGCCTGACACTAGTTTTTTTTGACTAGGCCCATGTGCAGCACGAGGCCCCAAAACGTCCTCATCTCGGCTGCACTGACCGGAGTCCAGCCACCGGCCCTAGCCAAAAAGGAGCCCGTGTGTTGAGCAATGAACTGTTGGGCGTACAGGTTTGTTTGCTCCACCATCAAGTTCACAAAGTGGTCACTGAAAAAAATACTGAAATAGTCATATTCAGTGAAGCCCACTGTGGGACTCTGGATTCCTGCTTGGCCAACAAAATCAGGACTCACAGGCTCAAAATGCTCCTGGGTACACCAGACAAATTCACCGGTAGGGGGCTCTGGTGGACTTAACTGGTGGGCTGGAAAACTATTATAAGCCCCAGAGCTGCTCATACTAGTGTGGGCCACAGGGTCCCTAGCATGGCGGTCCCCTTGCTCCGCCTGGCGGCGTCTCAGCCGCCTTGGCGGCTCATCATCATCGCTAGATGATGAGGAGGACGCGGATGACAAAAGGAAAGTGGGATCATCCTCGTCCTCACTGGGGCTCTCGGAGTCTGAGGCAAGCAGGGCATATGCCTCCTCAGCCAAGAATGTCTGGCGGGCCATAAGGGAGTGTGTGTGTGTGCGTGTGTGTGTGTGCGTGGAAAACTTTATTCAGTGTGCGTGGTGGGGGGGACTGGTGTTCACGGACTTTGCGGTACAAAGTTGATCAGCGGTGGGGTGGGCGATGCGCTAACAGTGGCTGGACGCTAAGAGTGCCGGCCACAGTCAGCGCATGCAAAAAAAAAGCCAAAAAAAAACTTGCGCCCCCAAAAAATGTGTGTGTGTGTGTTGGGGGGGGGCAAGCTGCAGCACCCCTGGGGGGTCTAGGGTCACACAGCTGAGTGCTGTGGACCCCAGACATCCAATCTGCTAAACGTGAGGGAGGCATCTGCTAACCGTGAGTACCCGATGAACTGTTGTACCCTTCGGCCCACCGTGAACCTCACATGTTCTCCCTTGCAGATCGGCACGTTGCACTCCCCTGTGCAGGGCCTGGCACTTCTCTGTCTGACATACTGTTAGATCAAAAAAAAAAAAAAAAAGGAAATTAAAACACCTCAAAAAAGTCTGTAATTTTCTCACTTCACCACACAACAGCTAATAGGCCATTTTTTCCCCACTAATACACAACAAAAAGGGCTGTAATTTTCTCACTTTACCGCACAACGGCAAATACTTTTTTTGTGCCACTAATACACGCAAAAAAGGGCTTTAGAACATATAACTGCACCACTGACTGGCAAATATATTTTTCTTTTGCCACTAATACACGGCAAAAATGGCTTTAAAACATAACTGCACCGCTGAAAGGCAAATATATTTTTGTTTTGCCACTAATACATGCCAAAAATGGCTTTAAACATATAACTGCACAGCTGACCGGCAAATATATTTTTCCTTTTTCCGCTAATACACACCACAAAAGGCTTTAAAACATATAACTGCACTGCTGAACAGCAAATATATTTTTGTTCTGCCACTAATACATGGCAAAAATGGCTTTAGAACATATAACTACACCACTGAACGGCAAATATATTTTTCTTTTTCCGCTAATACATGCCACAAAAGGCTTTAAAATATATAACTGCACTGCTGACCGGCAAATATATTTTTACTTTTTCCGCTAATACACACCACAAAAGGCTTTAAAATATATAACTGCACCGCTGAACGGCAAATATATTTTTTCTTTTTTCACTAATACACGCTACAAAAGGCTTTAAAACATATAACTGCACCGCTGAACGGCAAATATATTTTTGTTTTGCCACTAATGCACGGCAAAAATGGCTTTAAAACATACAACTACACCGCTGAACGGCAAATA
This sequence comes from Bufo bufo, assembly GCF_905171765.1. NCBI lineage: Eukaryota > Metazoa > Chordata > Amphibia > Anura > Bufonidae > Bufo > Bufo bufo. The sequence continues at coordinate 157,744,116 of NC_053393.1, read as the reverse complement.
TATTTTTTCTTTTTCCGCTAATACACGCCACAAAAGGCTTTAAAACATATAACTGCACCGCTGACCGGCAAATATATTTTTTCTTTTTCCACTAAAGTACACGCCACAAAATGCTTTAGAACAGATAACTGCACCGCTGACCAGCAAATATATATATTTTTTTGCTAATACACGCCACCAAAGGCTTTAAAACATATAACTGCACCACTGAACGGCAAATATATTTTTGTTTTGCCACTAATTTACAGCAAAAATGGCTTTAAAACATATAACGCACCCCTGACCGGCAAATATATTTTTTCCTTTTCTGCTAACACATGCCACAAAAGGCTTTAGAACATATAACTGTACCGCTGACCGGCACAATATATTTTACTTTTGCCACTAGTACACAACAAAAATTGCTGTAATTTGAGCACTTCACCACACAACAGCTAATGAGCTCTTTTTTCCCACTAATACAAGCCAAAAAATGCTTTAGAACATATACTGTAACTGCACTGCACGAGGGCAAATAAGACATATAAATATTTCCTTGTAATAAACTCTGTTAATGGATTTATCAAGCAGCACTTGCACCCCAATAACAAGAACGGTTTGCTGGAATTACAGAGCAGTATAATTTGCAATTTGGATCCACAGTCAGTGCAGCAAGGTGTACTAGGATTGTTCATATTACCCAGGCTGTAACCTCCCATACTGAACCCTGTTCAACATAAACGCAGTGGAATAAATTCTTCCTATCCTTTCCCTACACCTTGAATAATCTTTCCCAGCACTTGTAAATCGCTTTTTCAGCACAATGAAGTTTTTTCTAGCACTGTCCCTAGCGCATGCTGATGTCTCTCCCTGCACTAAGTACACTGGTAAATGGCAGAATCTAAGATGGCTGACGCTATTTATAGGGCTGTGACATCACAGGGCTGTCTGGCTGCTTATTGGCTGCATACATGCATGGCATTATGAGTGATCCCGCCTTACCAGAGTTCTTTTCTCTATGTCCTCACACGTGCAGCAGCCATTTTAGGAAAAAATGTGATTCATTACCAGCTTCAGTGCGAATAAAATTTTTCCTGAAATTCGGATCGAATTCGATTCGCTCATCTCTAGTATTTAAATTTGCATGGAGTATTGACTATTTGTTTGTGTTGTATGTGGGATAGCTTTTATGCTTTCATATTATATGTGGCAGTGTTGGCTTGGTGTTCCCCCTCATTATAGGTGGGCACTCCTTGGTTAATTCCTTTGGGCTTTTTAATGGTTTTTAATTGAGGTGCTGTTCTTTTCTGATTTTGTGTAATACAGGTTGTTAAATTATTCATATCTCAATTGTGGGTGCATGCAGATTTATTATGTATCCTGTTATTTCTTTCTGGCTTTCAGCTTGAAAATATTCATAATGGCATGCTCAGGAGCTTTATTAAACCATCTGTTGTGGTTTATCTACAATGCAAGTCTTCAGACCCTTTCAATTTTTTTTCACATTTTGTTATGTTGTAGCTTTGTCCTAGAATAAAAAAAAAATAAAGGTTTTCCCCATCAATCTGCACTCAATACACCATAAGGAAAAAGTGAAAACAAAATATTAGAAATTCTTGCAAATTTATTCAAAAGGAAATACTAAATTTTTACATGGGCATAAGTATTCAGACCCTTTGCTATGATGCTTGAAATTCACCTCTGGGGCCACCTGTGTTAAATTCAGTTTCAGACATTCAGATTAGACATGATTTGGAAAGGCACACTCCTGTCTATATACGGTCTCACAGCTGACAATGCATATGAGAGCAAAAACCAAGGCATGAAGAGGAAAGAACTGCCTGTAGAGCTCAGAGACAGGATTGTGTGGAGGCACACATTAGGAGGTGTACAGTCGTGGCCAAAAGTTTTGAGAATTACATAAATATTGGAAATTGGAAAAGTTGCTGCTTAAGTTTTTATAATAGTAATTTGCATATACTCCAGAATGTTATGAAGAGTGATCAGATGAATTGCATAGTCCTTCTTTGCCATGAAAATTAACTTAATCCCAAAAAAACCTTTCCACTGCATTTCATTGCTGTCATTAAAGGACCTGCGGAGATAATTTCAGTAATCGTCTTGTTAACTCAGGTGAGAATGTTGACGAGCACAAGGCTGGAGATCATTATGTCAGGCTGATTGGGTTAAAATGGCAGACTTGACATGTTAAAAGGAGGGTGATGCTTGAAATCATTGTTCTTCCATTGTTAACCATGGTGACCTGCAAAGAAACGCGTGCAGCCATCATTGCGTTGCATAAAAATGGCTTCACAGGCAAGGATATTGTGGCTACTAAGATTGCACCTCAATCAACAATTTATAGGATCATCAAGAACTTCAAGGAAAGAGGTTTCAATTCTTGTTAAGAAGGCTTCAGGGCGTCCAAGATAGTCCAGCAACTGCCAGGATCGTCTCCTAAAGAGGATTCAGCTGCGGGATCGGAGTGCCACCAGTGCAGAGCTTGCTCAGGAATGGCAGCAGGCAGGTGTGAGCGCATCTGCACGCACAGTGAGGCGAAGACTTTTGGAAGATGGCCTGGTGTCAAGAAGGGCAGCAAAGAAGCCACTTCTCTCCAAAAAAAACATCAGGGACAGATTGATCTTCTGCAGAAAGTATGAAGTATGGTGAATGGACTGCTGAGGACTGGGGCAAAGTCATATTCTCCGATGAAGCCTCTTTCCGATTGTTTGGGGCATCTGGAAAAAGGCTTGTCCTGTGTCATGCCAACAGTAAAGCATCCTGAGACCATTCATGTGTGGGGTTGCTTCTCATCCAAGGGAGTGGGCTCACTCACAATTTTCTGCAAAAACACAGCCATGAATAAAGAATGGTACCAAAACACCCTCCAACAGCAACTTCTTCCAACAATCCAACAACAGTTTGGTGAAGAACAATGCATTTTCCAGCACAATGGAGCACCGTGCCATAAGGCAAAAGTGATAACTAAGTGGCTCGGGGACCAAAACGTTGACATTTTGGGTCCATGGCCTGGAAACTCCCCAGATCTTAATCCCATTGAGAACTTGTGGTCAATCCTCAAGAGGCGGGTGGACAAACAAAAACCCACTAATTCTGACAAACTCCAAGAAGTGATTATGAAAGAATGGGTTGCTATCAGTCAGGAATTGGCCCAGAAGTTGATTGAGAGCATGCCCAGTCGAATTGCAGAGGTCCTGAAAAAGAAGGGCCAACACTACTGACTCTTTGCATAAATGTCATGTAATTGTCGATAAAAGCCTTTGAAACGTATGAAGTGCGTGTAATTATATTTCACTACATCACAGAAACAACTGAAACAAAGATCTAAGGCCTCTTTCACACTTGCGTTGTCCGGATCCGGCGTGTACTCCACTTGCCGGAATTACACGCCGGATCCGGAAAAACGCAAGTGTACTGAAAGCATTTGAAGACGGAGCCGTCTTCAAAATGCGTTCAGTGTTACTATGCCATAGTAGGAGCGGGGAGTGGGGGAGCGGTATACTTACAGTCCGTGCGGCTCCCGGGGCGCTCCAGAATGACGTCAGAGTGCCCCATGCGCATGGATGACGTGATCCATGCGATCACATGATCCATGCGCTTGGGGCACCCTGACGTCACTCTGGAGCGCCCCGGGAGCCGCACGGACGGTAAGTATGCTGCTCCCCCGCTCCCCGCTACACTTTACCATGGCTGCCAGGACTTTAGCGTCCCGGCAGCCATGGTAACCATTCAGAAAAAGCTAAACGTCGGGTCCGGCAATGCGCCGAAACGACGTTTAGCTTAAGGCCGGATCCGGATCAATGCCTTTCAATGGGCATTAATTCCGGATCCGGCCTTGCGGCAAGTCTTCAGGATTTTTGGCCGGAGCAAAAAGCGCAGCATGCTGCGGTATTTTCTCCGGCCAAAAAACGTTCCGTTCCGGAACTGAAGACATCCTGATGCATCCTGAACAGATTTCTCTCCATTCAGAATGCATTAGGATAAAACTGATCAGGATTCTTCCAGCATAGAGCCCCGACGACGGAACTCTATGCCGGAAGAAAACGCAGGTGTGAAAGAGCCCTAAAAGCAGTTTAGCAGCAAACTTTGTGAAAACTAATATTTGTGTCATTCTCAAAACTTTTGGCCACGACTGTACAGTCAAATAACCTGCAGGAGATTGCAGGCCAGAACAGAAAAAATTTGCATATTGTCCCCCCACCTAACTAGCCAAACCCCACACCAGTAACAGGCCCTGTTTAAAGGTGCAGCATAACCATTAACAATGAAGGATTATACAGTGCGGTTATTATTAAGTGAAAGGCAGCTGCGGGCTAATTAGCCATGTGGTTCTTCACTGAAGCTTCGCTGCAACCCCAGCGCGGCCGCTCTCTGTGGCCATACCCTAACGCAGAGTGGCCTGGGTATACCTGATTTATAGCAATTTGTGACTAATTTGTAACAAATCAAATTTCTTGGCTATCTTTAAAGAAGTTGCCAAATCTAATTTTTCAAAACTTAGCTCATCTCTAGTCTTAAAGGGCTGTCTTACTTTAGTAAGTGGCATTTATCATGTAGAGAAAGTTAATACAAGGCACTTACTAATGTATTGTGATTCTCCATATTGCTTCCTTTGCTGGCTGGATAAATTTTTCCATCACATTATACACTGCTCATTTCCATGGTTACAACCATCCTACAATCCATCAGTGTCAGCCTCTTTGGTGGCCGGGGCCATGGCAGTGCTTTTTCCTATATTGTGCAAGCACGACCACCACTGATGGATTGCAGGATGGTCGTCATGGAAAAATGAATCCAGCCATCAAAGGAAGGACAATCACAATACATTACTAAGTGCCTTCTATTAACTTTCTCTACATGATAAATGCCATTTACTGAAGTGAGACAACCCCTTTAAGCATAAAACTTATCAAGAAAGACTTAAAGGGCTTCTGTCACCCCACTAAAGTCATTTTTTTTTTGGGCTAGTTAAATTCCTTATACTGCGATATATCAATATATAGGGCTCTTACTCACTTTCCTTCAGCAGTTTCTTAAAAAAATAGACTTTTATAATATGTAAATGAGCTCTCTACCAGCAAGTAGGGCGGCTACTTGCTGGTAGCAGCCGCATCCTCCTTTCATAATGATGCCCCCTCCTCATGTTGATTGACAGGGCCAGGGAACGCGCTCGTCCTCTGGCTGGCCCTGTCTGCGTTCAAAATCTGGCGCCTGCGCCGTACCTGTCTTCAGTCGGCGCAGGCGCACTGAGAGGAGAGCGCTCGCTCGGCCGCTCCTTCCTCAGTGCGCCTGCTGAAGAAAAGTGAGTAAGAGCAGTATATATTCATATATCGCAGTATAAGGAATTTAACTAGCCCAAAAAAAATAATGACTTTAGTGGGGTGACAGAAGCCCTTTAATGGAGCTATCTCACCGTTTTAACTATGTCAATGTAAAAAGCACTGTTTCAGTGAATTTTTCTCCCCTGCATAACGGAAACGGGACGGATCCGTTATGCAGCCCATAGACTTCTATTATGACGGAATGAATAATGGAATGCCTCTAAAGGCATTCCGTTTTGCATTCCGTCATAGAATTGCATTATGGTCCGTGATAACGGAATCCATAACTCAATTCTGCTTTTACCAGTAAACGAATCGCAAACTAATTTCATAAGCGGAAATTTACTCATCTCTATATATACAATAATGTAATCTAATTTCCTTCTCCAGTTTCTAGAGAAAGATATAACTATAAATTGCTATTGCTAATTTAGAATTTAGTACAAGGAAGGGACAAATAAATGGCTTCTGGACCTCTTTGCTATGAGATCACTATGCTGGCACTGATGAGAGGAGAAGGAAGCAGGGAAGCTACTAAAGGTTCTTTCACAGTCCTTGATTTTCTTGTTCTGATCTTTTACAGGAGCAGAACAACGAAAATAATGGGAGTGCCGGATTCGGCACATAACTGACTCCATTGACTACAACTGAGTCCCGTCAGTTTCCATGGGGTACCGGACAACACAGATGTGAAGAAGCCCTATGTACTGTGTGTTTGTTTTTTTTTAAAACAGGTGAATGGTTTTCTGGATATAATTTTTTTGAGGTCACTCCATGTATCCTACTTCCTGTCTTGACTCTTTTGTTTCCTCTTTGTTTGGACCTTCAGCATGGCAGACAGTCTGACTTAACTTTTTGAGTCAGACCATCACCTGGACCAGAGAGAGCCTCCCTGTAGTGAATCAGTTGGAGCATCACAGACTAGACTAATCAATGCTCTGTTCTTCTGTGTCAAGAGAAGAATAGAGCTGTCATACTTTCATCCCAGTTCTACACCTACTGTTATCATGACCTTGTAGAAAGCATCTTCCCCTCACAGCAACAGTAAATTGACCATGGATTACTTATTTATAGTGGAGGTCTTTTTACTTGTGTTGACTGCTACAGAATGACAATATTTTAAGGGAAATTTATTAAAACTGGTATAAAAGACCAGAACTTCTATGGAAAATGAAAGTTGGGATCTAATTGTTTGCTAAGTAAGTTTTCCTTTACACTAGTTTTGACAAATCCACCCCTTTGTATTTGAATATCAATGACGTACTCTCCTAAAATAAAAAAGAAATACAGACAAAAATTCTAAATAAATTTGTCTTCCATAAATATTGAGTTTAGAAACACTCCTTTCCGATGTATGTGTCCCTTTATAGCATGTCTGCTTTCCTCCAGAAATGACACCAACCTTATCTATATGTTGTATCTGGTATTGCAGTTTCATTTCTATTTAATTGAAGAAGAGTCTGTGCTGTTTCAATGCAATTGTGGTTTTATTTTCATACGACCCCCTTAAAGGAATTGCCCAGGATTTTACTATTGATGGCCTATTCTCAGGATAGGCCAGCAATATCTGATAAGTGGGGGTGTGAGGTGTCAGCTGTTCCGTAGTAGTTCCAGCGCCGGTAGTTGGCTCCAAGACTATACTGCTTTGTCCATTATGTAATGGATGTTGCCATTTAGCACAGTGCTTCTCCCACTGATGTGGTTGATAGCAGTGCTTCAGTAACCAGCTCTGCCCACTATAAAAAGGGCAGAACTGTGTTCTTTCAGCACCTACCTCCAGAGCTGGAGCTACCCTGAAATAGTTAAATGGTGCTGGGGGTCTGACCCCCGCTGATCAGATATTGATGGCCTATTGTGAGGATAGGCAATCAATAGTAATATCCTGGACAGCTCCTTTAAATGATTTAGTTGATAAATACTTTTTTTTTATACGTTTTTATACTACTTTTTTCTTGAGACAAATTTGGAAAAGTAAGCTAAAGGCTTTTCTAAAACTTTTATGACACAATGGATACAATAATGGGTTAATTGTTGAGTTCAGATATAGTATCCAGACTGTGATATCATACCAGTATAAGGCAGCACAGTTGTTTTGGCATACCCTGTCAATGTTGACTAGGAAATTGTAGGGAGCCCAACAAGCAACAAAGACAGAAACCAAAATTGCCAGAGATTTTGCCAATTTTTTGTCCCTGGAGGTCTTAGTGAAATGGATGGTTTCGGGAACATTGGTCATTTGGGTAGTGGAAGAGATCACTGGATCTTGTCTTAGGGATTTCCCAAATCTATTTTTTACATGTGAAGTAATATTCTTTATCTCAATAACATGAATAGATGGCAGTATTATGTTAGTTGCTATGATGAATGGCTTCACGTCTTTTGCCTTTCCTCGTGATGGATAATGAGCAGACTGTTGTCTTTTCTTCCTGATGCGTTTGCTGACGTTACAGTAGATGGTGAGATTAAAAGTTAATATACTTATTAATGGAAAAATAAAATCAAAGATTGATGTTGTTAAGTGAAAGTACCAAGTGTCAAAGAATCCAGCCATACAAATATCTTCTGGCACGTAACTGTCACCAAAAACACTTTCCCAAAAGAGAATAGATGGACTGTAGAGAAGGAAAGACATTACCCAGACTGTAGTCATCTGTATAAGAGTTATGCTGTGCCTTTTTTCAAGAGAGCGATAATGTACCTGGAAAAAGGAGTTATAATTAATGTTTCTCATATAAATGATGATCACGTTTATATGAATCAGTGGCCACTATAGCAAATAATTGCTGTGTAACTATATTCCTCTGTTATACATAAACTCCCTGAAAGGGGTTGACTTGTGACAGTGACAACACCTTTCATAATGTAGCCACCAGAGAAATAACCTAAATACCTCAGGTCCCATCTCCAGGCACCCCTGGCAGACAGTTAGTTTTGTTCAGGGTGCAACAACCAACTGGAGGGAAAGTCTGGAAAAGGGTAGTGGTAGTGGAGTCAAGGACCAGGCCTGTTTGGTTAAAATAAGTCTCTCTTTACTGAAGAGATGATAGGAGTTGCAGTACGTAAAGGCAAGGTATCTTAAGTTGTTCCCAATAGCTGTGTGTAGGCAGCAGTAATGATGGCAGCTATCCTTTCTGAGTTTTGATTTAAGTACACTATGCAAAATTCCCAAATAACAACAGACTTTGTTCTCATCATCTCTTTATTCAATTCCCAGGATGCAGGGTTCAGATCTTAGATCCAGATGACCAGTTTGTCCAAAATTTTGGTGGGCACCAAAGCAATATACCTTTTCAACAAGCAGTAAAGTATTGTTGCCATAAATGTGCAGTACCTTACTGTCTCAATCCAGCATGACCTTGAAATGTGATTCTAAACTTTCTGTGAATGTATGTTCTTTTTCTTTTAGGGTTAGTATTTCAGTTCAGTTGTTCTATGGCAGTTTTTTAATCTCATGAATGGTGTTTTCCTGGTTGTGGCTCTCCAACCCTTTTTGTCAGGAGCTAACACATGCACATGTTGCCTCTAGCACTTATCAACAAAGACTCAATAAATAGGGGGTGGGACCAGCCCATCACCTCAGTAACTAGATTTTGATGATTTTTTTTTTAAATGTCCCTAATGCCATAATAAAAAAATTTGTAATGTATTTTATTAATGGATTTTGAATTTTAATAAAGTTACGCCCCCTAAAGCGCACCTTTTCCCAGTTTGCTTAAAATTGACTTGAGAAATCAGCAGTGTACGTAGTACAAAGTGTACAGTTTCTCAATGGGGCCACAGCACAGGGAGTACAGGCAGGAGCACACATTGCTGCTCCTGCCTGTGCCTCCCACAGGTTTACTAAATATGGTACCCTGTAACCATGCACTATGCCAAGATTAGCTGAGTGGAGCAGACTTCTGTCTGTGCCTGCTTCACTAAGCTAAAAGTCCTACAAGTCAGCGGTGTAGAGAAAAGTCTATTTTAAGCGCACAGGGAAAGTTGCGCTTCAGGGGGGTAAAATCTATAAAAAATTAGAAAAAGTGTTATTATGGCATTAGGGACATTTTAAGAAAAATGAATCAAAAGTTTAGATACTCTTTAACAACAAATCACAACATATAATTCTTAGGGCTCATGCACACGACCATATGCCCTCCGGTTGGTGAGCGGGCCATATGTTCCGGAGCGGCATACATAGTGCGCACGGGAGCGCACAGCATCATAGGTTACTATGATGCTGTGTGCATCGGGCCACCCGCGGGGCTATTGTCCCGCACTCATAATATCATAGGAGTGCGGTACAATAGTCCTGCGGGCGCCCCGATGCGCACAGTACCATAGTAACCTATAATGCTGTGTGCTCCCGTTCGCACAATGTATTCAGCTCCGGGACATAGGGCCCGCTCACGGACTGTATGTCTCGGAGGGTATACAGTCGTGTGCATGAGCCCTTAGGCTGAGTTCACACTTCAGTTATTTGGTCAGTTATTTCCATCAGTTATTGTGAGCCAAAACCAATAGTGAGCCTACTCACGCATAATGTATAATGGAAAGAAATTAACCTGTTCTGTGTTTTTGACCCACACCTAGTTTTGGCTCACAATAACTGACAGAAATAACTGACCATATAATTGAAGTGTGAACTCACCTTTAGCATTAAATTAACCCTTTTCAGTGATTCTCTGGGTCAATGCAGGGGGAGCCATGATCAGACATTTCTCCTGCAATTACCATGATGGTAAGGGCTGGGAAAACGAGTAGGTGAGGGTAGGTGTCTGCCTAGGGGTGACCTTGCTACCCATAAGGGGAGTACAATCACGGCCACATCTGCGGCCATTCATCCTCATAGGCCTCAGGCTGCCAGGCCTGAAGCCTGTGAGGCAGTAGAACGAGGGATGACATCACAATGACCTCCTGCATCGGGTCTTAAGTGATCACGTCATCAAGCAAGACCCGGAGCAGGAGCAGTGATGTCATCAGGACTGCCTATGCCGGGACTTGGCAACTCAAGTGACAACAGATACACATAGACAGGAATCAGTGGGTTCCTCTGACACCACACTTAGTTGTCATGGCCCAGCAACAACCTCTGTGCCCTCACCTGTCCTGCAACTGCCTCTTTTCTTGCTGCTCCAATTTTTGGCAAGGACAAACTTAGTGAGGACAGTCAGCAGCTACAGGCGAGCACAAACTTTGAGGAGAGGTCCGCTGTGTCCTCCCTTAGGAATGCAACTAGTTATGATGACAGTCGGGTTTGAGCACGTTTTGCATGTGGTCAGGGACATGGCCATGAGACTGGTGAGGGCGACATAAGTGACGAACAGACAGTAGTGGATGATGATCTAGCCTATCGCACGTGGAAGCCAGGTGAAGAGGGGGCATCATCATCAGGGGGTGAGGGCGGCAGCAGACGCGTGTGACTGCATTACGGTGGCAGCATGCCGATGAGCCAGAAGGGTGGAAGCAGTGGTAGATCTGAAGCCAAACGTGCCCGGGGTAGACAGCCTGCTACTCAAAAGCTTATCTGTCAGGAAACAATTAGCGGTGCATGGGTTCATACAGACAGCGGTAGTCAGTCAGCATGGAGTGGTGGGGGTAAACTGCCATACTCTGCAGTGTAGGAATTTTTTTATAAAGTCGCTGGAGGACGTTAGCGAGGTGGTATACAGGAAATTAGAGAAGAAGGTAAAGCATGTTGGCACCACGGCCCTGCGTCAACACATGAGGACTCATCATAAAGTCGCCTGGGGAAACCGTGGCACTAAGGTAGTGGTACAGCCAAACGCAGCAACCTCTGCATCTCCCAGTGACCCACACTCTCTCCAGCAGTGAGGGCTCCTCAACCTCAGCAGAAGGAAGCTGTCTTTCCTTCCCTTCGTCTATTGCTCCTGATGCACTTCCTCTTCCGCCTCCTACTCCTTGTCACGTGTTTCACCAGCAATCGATCACCAAGGCTATTGCAAAGAGACAACAGTATGCGTACACTCATCCAACGGAGCAAAAGCTGAACGGGCACCTGGCCAAGTTGCTGGTACCACAGTACTTTCCTTTTGGACACTGAACATTTTAGAAAACTGATGGCTTGTGTCCATCCAAGGTGGAGAGTCCCTAGCCATCACAACTTCTCTAAAAAAGCTGTACCAGCCCTGCACATACAGTTGCAAGAAAAAGTATGTGAACCCTTTGGAATGATATGGATTTCTCCACAAATTGGTCATAAAATGTGATCTGATCTTCATCTAAGTCACAACAATAGACAATCACAGTCTGCTTAAACTAATAACACACAAAAAATTAAATGTTACCATGTTTTTATTGAACACACAATGTAAACATTCACAGTGCAGGTGGAAAAGTATGTGAACCCTTGGATTTAATAACTGGTTAAACCTCCTTTGGCAGCAATAACTTCACCCAAACGTTTCCTGTAGTTGCAGATCAGACGTGCACAACGGTCAGGAGTAATTCTTGACCATTCTTCTTTACAGAACTGTTTCAGTTCAGCAATATTCTTGGGCTGTCTGGTGTGAATCGCTTTCTTGAGGTCATGCCACAGCATCTCAATTGGCTTGAGGTCAGGACTCTGACTGGGCCATTCCAGAAGGTGTATTTTCTTCTGTTTAAGCCATTCTGTTGTTGATTTACTTCTAAGCTTTGGGGTGTTGTCCTGTTGCAACACCCAACTTCTGTTGAGCTTCAGCTGGTGGACAGATGGCCTTAAGTTCTCCTGAAAAATGTCTTGATAAACTTGGGAATTCGTTTTTCCTTCGATGATAGCAATCCGTCCAGGCCCTGACGCAGCAAAGCAGCTCCAAACCATGATGCCCCCACCACCATACTTCACAGTTGGGATGAGGTTTTGATGTTGGTGTGCTGTGCCTCTTTTTCTCCACACATAGTGTTGTGTGTTTCTTCCAAACAACTCAACTTTGGTTTCATCTGTCCACAGAATATTTTGCCAGTATTGCTGTGGAACATCCAGGTGCTCTTGTGCAAACTGTAAACATGCAGCAATGTTTTTTTTGGACAGCAGTGGCTTCCTCTGTGGTATCCTCCCATGAAATCCATTCTTGTTTAGTGTTTTACGTATCGTAGATTCGCTAACAGGGATGTTAGCATATGCCAGAGACTTTTGTAAGTCTTTAGCTGACACTCTAGGATTCTTCTTCACCTCATTGAGCAATCTGCGCTGTGCTCTTGCAGTCATCTTTACAGGACGGCCACTCCTAGGGAGAGTAGCAGCAGTGCTGAACTTTCTCCATTTATAGACAATTTGTCTTACCGTGAACTGATGAACAGCAAGGCTTTTGGAGATACTTTTATAACCCTTTCCAGCTTTATGCAAGTCAACAATTCTTAATCGTAGGTCTTCTGAGAGCTCTTTTGTGCGAGGCATCATTCACATCAGGCAATGCTTCTTGTGAAAAGCAAACCCAGAACTGGTGTGTGTTTTTTATAGGGCAGGGCAGCTGTAACCAACACCTCCAATCTCATCTCATTGATTGGACTCCAGTTGGGTGACACCTCACTCCAATTAGCTCTTGGAGATGTCATTAGTCTAGGGTTTCACATACGTTTTCCACCTGCACTGTGAATGTTTACATGGTGTGTTCAATAAAAACATGGTAACATTAAATTATTTGTGTGTTATTAGTTTAAGCAGACCGTTATTGTCTATTGTTGTGACTTAGATGAAGATCAGATCACATTTTATGACCAATTTGTGCAGAAATCCATATCATTCAGAAGGGTTCACATACTTTTTCTTGCAACTGTATATATTGAGCAGAAGATGGGCCAGTCCTTCAGCCGGTCAGCATTTGGTAAAGTTCACGTGTGAAGCTGTAACTATGGTCAAGGACAATATATGTCCTTTTCAAAAAATAGTGGTAGGTTGTGGTGGCTCACTAGCAAGTAGTTAAGGTATGGTGCTGCAAGCTCATATAGAGGGAATCACCCCACCCTCTCTTAAAAGGCAAATGTAGTAATAGGAAAATGAGTGAGCACTCATACACTTGGCAACCAAATTGACATGTGCAGAAAGTATTTATTAAATCCCCATAAAATACAAGTAGTAAAATTTATAAGAACAATGTAGCAATAATATACAACATTACAGTCACATATATTGTGGTAGATTACGATCGATACTATATTCGATAAAAATATATTCAATAGAAATATTCAATAAATTGAATGGTAGAAAATTTAATGTTGAAATATTCGATAGAATATTCAATACCACTCAATAGTGTCGATAAATTCAATAATATATATCACACCAAAAAACATCACTTGTTTCACCATACGCGTTACGGGCTGACACTTGACCACTGAGGAAGGGAGAGTGAATCTACCCGTAATGCGTATTGTGAAACAAGTGATGTACCTGCATTGAAAAGCCTCCGATAATACTGTATGGCCATACAGAAGAAAATTTCTACAGTAAAGGATTAACTATTCTTATCGTCGAAAGCTGCACCAAAGGAAATTGCGGAACAGAGTGGCAACTCCCGCGATCTTTGGAACTCCCGCAAAATTTAAACCAGCTTGCTGTATGGAGCGACTGAATAAGCCGGCAAATATTTAAAGCTCCATTGAAGCAATAGGGAGACAACAGACGCTAGACCAGGCATCCTCAAACTGCGGCCCTCCAGCTATTGCAAAACTACAACTCCCAGCATGCCCGAACAGCCTACAGGTATCAGCCTACAGCAGGGCATTGTGGGAGTTGTAGTTTTACAACAGCTGGAGGGCCGCAGTTTGAGGATGCCTGCGCTAGACGGTAAGCCAAATATCGATTTAAAGTTTTCTTCGATTCAAAGCTCATATCGACCTTAAAAGGATATGCTATAAGCGACTTTTCACATTATCAGGATTCCTGTGGACACTTTATGAACATATTGCGCTCCCAGTGAATACACCTACAACATTTTCAGTGACATTCAGTTTCCCAAATTAGGATAGAGCGCTAGAAGATAATACTCCCTCTTTCCCAAATAACAGCATATACTTGAAGTTTTTTGGTGTGATATATATTATTGAATTTATCGACACTATTGAGTGGTATTGAATATTCTATCGAATATTTCAACATTGAATTTTCTACCATTCAATTTATTGAATATTTCTATTGAATATATTTTTATCGAATATAGTATCGATCATATCTACCACAATATATGTGACTGTAATGTTGTATATTATTGCTACATTGTTCTTATAAATTTTATTACTTGTATTTTATGGGGATTTAATAAATACTTTCTGCACATGTCAATTCGGTTGCCAAGTGTATGAGTGCTCACTCATTTTCCTATTACCACATATGTCCTTTTCAGCCCACTGGATAAATGTGGTTTTGCCCCCGGCACACCAGTATCTTGACCAGGGGATGGCAATGCAGCCTCCACATTGTAATCGTGGGATTTCTGCACCAATGTCCTCTTCTGCCTCCTCATCCTCCACCTTGTCCTCAGCCTCCACTGTATTCACAGTTCAGTTCATGCCACATATGCAAAGCATGGTGTTGTCACACAGTTCTGCACCTGGTCAGCCTGGGCAAACGGAGTCACACTGGGGAGGAACTGCTCCGCATCATCAACAAAGAAATCGAATCCTGTCTGTCTCCTCGCCAACTGGAGATAGGAATCATGGTCACTGATAGCGGGAAGAACATTCAGTCTGCACTGCATCAGGGAGGGCACACATCTTCAATCTGGTTGTCACCCAACTGCAAGACATCTTGAAAATGTCAAGAAAACTGTGCATGCACTTCAGCCACTCTTACCATGCAAAACATGTCCTCCTTGAGCTGCAAAAGCAGAATGGTGTTTCGTTACATCGTCTCATATGCGATATTTCCACACCTTTGAACTCCATGCTCCACATGTTGAACCAACGGTATGAGTAGAGTAAACACCTGACTGATTTATTGATGTTGCAGACAGACAGGGAAACTCCCTGGTGTAACTTTGACGTTAGACAGTGGCAGCTCATGCGTGACACCTGCCATATGAACATGGTGCAGAACCTGATTTAGCAGGTGGTGGCATACTTGGACTGCACCCTAACGTGCAGCGTTTTTTCTTTTGTTTACTGAAGGCTGCTGTATGCTTTTCTTTTGGTTTAGCTAAAGGTTAGCTAGGACTGTTGGTGGCCTACACGATGATGCACACGTCCATATATGTGACCTGCCTGTCATTCTGACACACAGTAATTGTTTCGCTACCATAAAGGACTAGCTATACATGTTGCTGCACTGCAGAGAGATGTATACCAATATACATTCTCCCTAAAGTATACCTGTAGCCTGGGATTGACCTAGATATTGGGGGCACTAGTACTAATGAGGGGACTATATGACATGTTTAGTTTTAACTACTGTACTGGTAAATATCCTTAACATATTGTGTGCTTACCCTGCAATCAGCTTCTAGATGTAGGACCTATAATCTACTAGAGTAGTTTAAACTAGAATGTTTCTTATGTTTCATTGAGACAATACTTATAATCAGCGAGCAATTCAGTGCTACCTAGATATTAATAGGAGTTAAGGAAACCATAAAATGCCATTCAGGATCAAGGGTCATTAAAGCATTTTGGACTAATGCATTGTAAAGTTGATTATTTTTATTTTATTGAATAGTCTACTATTTTTTTTCCCTTTCTGTTTTTTTTTTAAAGTTATACAAGCTTTTCTTTTATAATCAAAATAGAACCAACAGATTGGTCAGTCTGCACTATATATATGAGTTAAAACTACAGTCTAAATTTAGAGAAAATAATATATGGTATACAGAAATATACATACTGAAGAGCATAAGAATATACTTACAGCCTGAGTTATAGAAAAGAATCTGTCGTAGCTGATTAGAACAATATTAAACACAGAGGCAGCAGACATTGTGTAGTCAGCAACTAACCACAGTTTGCAGACATTTTTTCCAAGCCTCCACTTTCTAGTCAACATGTATTGTAAGAATATGGGTGTATTAAAAGCACCTAAAAGTGACAAAAGAGGACAATGATTTTTATTGAATAAATCCACATTTTATATCCCAGAATAGGCGTATATGGGGTCATCTACATAACTTAGACAACATCCACCGCTGGCGCCTAACAGCCTTACATCTATGCCAGCTCTCCTGCTGGGGTAGATTTAGATCATTTTCTACTGGCAAAGAAAATTACAAATTAAACAGGCCTGTCAGCCCACTCTCTTTCACACCCGCCCCAAGCCCCTCTTTTTTTTGAACTGGTGGTGTGGAAGAAGTCGCACATTCAGCCGCAAATTCCCTTTGTGACTGAATCTGCAACAGATATACACCAAAAAGTGGCGTATATCTAATAATAAATGACCCCCATAGTCAGGTTACTGTTAAACCATTTTTCCAAGTATAAATATATTTTGGAGATTAAATAATGGAAAATTCCACCCACCCATTTTAAAGAAATCGGGAGGAACAATTGATGACATCGAACAACAAAATCATGCTATATGGTATACATACTTTTTATAGGGTATATTGAAGATACAAATTATTCCAAAATATTGTTTGTAGCATAGAAAATGAATAAGTAACTGGTCTTTTTTTTTACTATACAGTTTGAATTCACTAATGTTAAAAAACTGACCATTAAAAAGAAGATGCAATACTGACTATTAAAGAGATATTCCGATCTCAGTCTTAAAGAGGACCTTTCACCGATTCTTACCCTATGAACTAAGTATACATACATGTGGAGCGGCGCCCGGGGATCTCTCTGCACTTACCATTATCCCCGGGCGCCGCTCCGTTCTCCTGCTATGTCCTCCGGTATCTCCGTTCCCTAAGTTATGGTAGGCGGAGTCTGCCCTAGCGCTGGCCAATCGCATTGCAGAGCTCACAGCCTGGGAGAAAATAACCTCCCAGGCTGTGAGCTCTGCGCTGCGATTGGCCAGCGCTAGGGCAGACTCCGCCTACCATAACTTAGGGACTGGTATCTCCGCCTACTATAACTTAGTGAGCGGAGATACCGGAGGGCATAACGGGAGAACGGAGCGGCGCCCGGGGATAATAGTAAGTGCAGTGAGATCCCCGGGCGCTGCTCTACATATCTGTATAGTTAGTTCATAGGGTAAGAATCGGTGAAAGGTCCTCTTTAAATTTCATATTCACAGGCTGTACCACAAAAGTCCAGTAAATGTGTCTATCTTGAGAATGGGGCCCTGGTTTAATGTTAGAAGGGGTTGTCCAAGTGTATAAAAAATTAAACTACCTGCAGGAATGTTATAAAAATAATCCCAACCCGCTCCAGTGCCAATGCTGCAGTGGGTTCTTTTGGTCTTTGTATATTTCCCTGAAGCGATGACGTGCCGTATATTGAATTGATTCTATGAAACCGCACCGTCACCACTCTGAAGCAAGCAAACCGGGCCTCATTCTCAAGATACAGTAGATGCAGGTCCCAAAGGTTGGATCTGCATCTATTAGACTTTTATTGCTTGTCTTGTTGATATGCCATAAAGGTTCTCAAAAGGTTCCCTTAAAAGAACATCTCTTAACTATAAAATGATTGAAGGAATTGTCCAAGAGTTAAAAAAATTAAAATGGTTGCAGGAATATTATAAACTTTAAAAACAAAAAGAAGAAAACATTTTTCATCTGTTTAAATCACCAATGCTCAAGTGTTCCCCTCCGTTCTTTGTTTATTATACTTGAGCCATAAATTGCTGTATATCCATGTGATTCTAGGAAACAAAAAAAATACCAGCAGGGACCAATACAGCATTTTTGTAACTCTCAAAACTCTCAAAAACTCTTTAAAGGGAATCTGTCACCACAATTTGCACTATTATCTGCAGTAGTAGATGAGTAGTATTGCAGATAAAGAGTCCAGATTGGTATTTTTTATTTACCTACTGCCCCTCGTGTCCCCCCTGTAACTGCTCAAAGTCCAGACTGCTGAGGTCACTCTCATGAGGTCTTACTGTGCGAGGGAACAAGGGTAGAAGGAAAGAAAATAATAAAATACTGGTCTGGACTAGAACTCATGTAGTAATGCAGATAAGGGGGTATTCATACTATAGTGTGTATTTTGTGGTCCACAAAAAGTGAATCTGCAAAATATGGATGATGTCTGTGTGATGTCTCTGTTGCATCCCTTTTTTTTTTTTCAGACGCATTGACTTCCATGGGTTCTTGATCTGCATTTAAGGGCAAGAATAGAACATGTTCTATCTTTTGCAGAATGGGCATACGGATGCAGAAAACCCATGGATGTGTGATTTCCCCCTTATACTCCGAATCATGGTGACAGATTCCCTCCCTCTTTACAAAACAGAAATTTGTGCAGGGTGCCCCAAAGTCTGAAACCCAATGTAGGCTGCTTTCCAAATGATGACTTGATAGTGAGCGTATCACTGGGATAAACCAATGGCCAATGTAGGAGTCCACTTCAATTGCTTCTCCCTCCTGCTCGAACTCAATTTCCGAAGGCCAGAATCGAAATGATAAAATAATCAAACCAAAAAGGGATTGTGGGGTGCGATTGAAGGACTTAATGGTGTTTTATTGGTCAATAAAAAGACAGTAAAAATGATGATATACCAATGCGTTTCAAAAGAGATCTCCCTTCTCCTTTCTTTGAATTGTGTCACCCGGTGTATCCTTGTTTTTATTGTCTTTTTATTGCCCAATAAAACACCATTTAGTACTTCAGTAGCGCCCCGCAAACAGATTCCCTTTGATCACTGGATAACAAGGGTAAAATTATTTGTCTTTCAATTCCTCAGGACTTCTGATTGCTGTCAGTGATTGGAAATGCTAAAACATCAAAGTAAGCAGCACTGCATACCCCACATTAGGGAAAAGTCCAATTCATCTGGTACTGACAATTATGGTCCAGACTTGGTGCTCGCAGGTCGAGATCCAGGCTAGGGGTCCCTTGCAATAATAATACTTGGAAAAATCCGCAGCACTCCTCCGGTTTGATAGAAAATTCCGGGGACTTTATTTAATAAAGCAGCATACAAATGCAATTGTATGCTGCTTTATTAATTAAAGTCACTGGAATTTTCTATCAAAACGGAGGAGTGCTGCGGATTTTTCCAAGTAATTGTATACATGCAAATACTGAAAAAATGTCAGACATAGATGGTGCCCGACAGATCTCATTGGCTATAATGGGGTCAATCAAGTTTTGACTATGGGGCTTGGCATTTCAACTGACGAAATATGAACAGAATGTGGAATTTTGTTAACAGAGTTGTGAACGAGCCCTAATAAGTTAGCTAAACTTCCATTATATAATCTTCTCCAAATTAGCAGCATAAATCTATTTCCTCTTCTGATAGTTTCCTACAATATATCTATGTATGTAAAATGTATCACTATTTAAGTTGTTTAGCTCACAGAGGATTGCATAAGTGAAAGTCTAACTCTCAGCTGTGGGACGCAGTAGTTCTGTACAGGTTTTCAGACTTATTTCTGTAAACAATAAAACAGATTAGATACATTTTACTCAACATTGTCACAAACCCTCAGCTGTGAGAAGCAGTAGTGCTGTGTTTTCCGCCTGTGTATGTAAATAAATATATTTCCATTCACTGGCAGCAAAGGTCTTGAGGAACAGAAATACAAAGTAGATCAGAAAGTTGTAGAATTTCTTGCGTTGTGTTACAAGATGAATAAGGCAATATTACCATGCAACATGAGACACTTACCAATAATAAAATCACAGATAGTCAAATTCAGGAGAAAGAAGTTGCTCCGAGTTCTAAGCCTCTTATCTACAATGAATGCTGCCATAACCAGAGTGTTACCAAGGACCGTGAGAAAAATGAATACAGACAATATAATTATAAGAAATACTTTCATGGCTGGTGAATATTGAAATTCTGTGCCATTAGTCTCATTAAGAATCAATAGATGAGTCTCATTATATAAAGGACCTAATAACATTCTGTAGTTTCTGTGAATCATTTATAAATTACAAGAGAAGAGATTATATGAGATACATTCAGTGCTAAGATATCACATCAACCACTAATACCACAGTTATGCCTCTCATAAACCTTTTATACAGTTCATTCATAGGTTAATTCACTGGGAGTCCCCACAGACTGCTAATTGTTACAGGTGTTATGACAGAGAAGAAACAGCCCTTTACTTATTTCCCTGTTGTATACTAATTCATTCATGGTCTCATATCACATAGGAAATTTAGAAACAGCTTATTATATTCACAACCAAATGTTATGTCTTAAACGCACCTGCAATGGAAAATTAAGTCACCTTGTGTCTACAGCTCCTATACAAATCTATACATCTCCATAGTAACAGACCACAAACAATCCCTGTGTGTGTAGTCTGATCCTGCAGCCATATTCACTTCTATCTATACCTTACTTTGTGATAATCCATCAAATGTATATTACTACGAAGTAGAGGACTACACATGGTTGGTTTGTTGTCTGTTGTCATGGCTATAAACAGATATGTATAACAGCTGTGGGCACAAATTATTAGGAGATTTTTAATCTCATCCTTTTGCAAACTTGTTAAGAGGGGTTTTCTGGTAGTGGAATATTGATGACCTAACCTCAGGATAGGTCATACTGATGCGGATCCTACACCCTGCACCCCACCAATCAACTGTTTCGGGCAGCTGCTGGCGAGGGAAACTAAGCAGTGGACAGAGACATAAGCACAAGGTTTCGTTCATTGTGTAGTGGCTATGCTGTAGTGGCTAAGTGAATGTGTTTCAGTATGCCAGGATCAGAAACTACACTGTGGACAGAGCCCTCTGCCTACTGTAAAGTTTCTGGCATCAGCAGCTGCCCAAAACAGCTGATTGATGGGGGTGCTAGGTGTTGGACCCCACCAATCTGATATTGATGATCTATACTGAGGATAGGTCATCGGTATCTTAGTTCTGGAAAATCCCTTTAATTTCATTATAGATGTATTAAAATATATTTAGGTGTAACGGTGTACGTAGTCTTTAGTGTGCAGGTTCATATTTAGTGAGCCTGTCAGGGCCAACCTTAGGTTTGATGGCACCCTGTGTGGAATTTTCTTTTGGCATCCACCCCATAGCATGCTTTTCATAAGTAAAAGTCAATTTGACTCTTCCAGTGGGTGAACAGTGAGGATTTAATTACAATGGGCTTCTCATCCCCATTTACTTTCAGGGGATAAAACATTTTTTAGGTCATGTTATGATCATGCAGGTGCAGGTCTCATTACAATACATTTATCAGAAAAGCATCTTAAAAACATTCAAAACAAAGTTGCCAATTCAGATAATAATTCCTTTTAGGCAACTATACACACAACTTTATTTCCCCTGAAATAGTGCCATATTTCCAATGGAGGCAGACCATGCAGCTTCTACAGGGCCTGTGGGAGATGGGGGCCTGGCTATGAATTAAAGGCCTTGCCACTTAATTACAGTTAATATCTCTGCTCTTTTCCCAAGTCCCTACCCAGGGCTCAGGGCCTGCCTTCCTGCTCCCTGCTACTCCTATACACACCCCTTCCCCCTTATACAACCCATCAGTGGCTCCATAGCCCAAGTCCCAACAAACAATCTGTCTATCTGATATATGCTAGGCTGGCCAATCGGCATTAGCAGTGTTAGGAGAGCCTACTGCTGACTGCTTGGTGCTAGGCTCGCCAAAGAAACTTACGTGCAACTTCATTCATCTGCCACTAAGAAGCATGCACTGTGACCTGACCTGTGTCACCAGTCCAGAATCCAGCACAGGACACCAGATTTACATTGTGCACTGCCCAGGGCCCTGACTGCGCTCTGACAGCCGGCTGACAGCAGGAAGTCATCTCTGAAGTTTCAAACGTTCAGGGGGCTCGGGCCTGGGAGGCTGTGGATGTTGTGGGATGGTTTTAGACTTTAGACATTTTCTTGGGAAGGAAAGAAGGAGGGCAACACAGTTGATAAGATGGGCATGGTACACTATAAAATAAGTGTCAGCAGGCACAGTTCATGGGGGTACGGCACACTATAATACTCAGCAGTAGGGATGAGCGAACCCGAACTGTATAGTTCGGGTTCGTACCGAATTTTGGGGTGTCCGTGACACAGACCCGAACCCGAACATTTTCGTAAAAGTCCGGGTTCGGGTTCGGTGTTCGGCGCTTTCTTGGCGCTTTTTGAAAGGCTGCAAAGCAGCCAATCAACAAGCGTCATACTACTTGCCCCAAGAGGCCATCACAGCCTTGCCTACTATTGGCATGGCTGTGATTGGCCAGTGCAGCATGTGACCCAGCCTCTATATAAGCTTGGGTCACGTAGCGCTGCACGTCACTCTGCTGATACAAGAGTAGGGAGAGGTTGCTGCTGCGACGTTAGGGCGAGATTAGGCAGATTAACTCCTCCAAAAGACTTAATTCAGTGATCGATCTCCAGCTGTGGATCATTGAAGTGCTGATATTGAATTGCTCACTTTTTTTAGGCTGCCCAGAGCGTTTTTATATCACTTTTTTCTGGGGTGATCTGCGGCCATTTTGTGGCTTGTGGTGCGCCAGCACAAGCTACCACCAAGTGCATTTAACCATCAATAGTGTGGTTATTTTTTGCTATATCCTACATCAGGTGCAGGCTGAGCCTGTGTCACCCAAGTGCATTTAACCATCAATAGTGTGGTTATTTTTTGGCCATATACTACATCAGGTGCAGGCTGAGCCTGTGTCACCCAAGTGCATTTAACCATCAATAGTGTGGTTATTTTTTGCTATATCCTACATCAGGGTCAAGCTTTCATCAAGTGCATTTAACCATCAATAGTGTGGTTATTTTTTGGCCATATACTACATTAGGTGCAGGCTGAGCCTGTGTCACCCAAGTGCATTTAACCATCAATAGTGTGGTTATTTTTTGGCCATATACTACATCAGGGGCAAGTTGAGCCTGTCACCCAGCGCCTAAAAAATAGGCCTGACATTTCTATTCCTCCAAATCAGTACAGTTTTAGCTGGTCAAGTTATATTTAGTGACCGTAAAAGCACAGTTTTTGTTCTGGGTTGAAAAACTATTCCCAAATTTGCCATTCTCAAAATTAGTAGTTTCTGCTATATCAGGCCTACTTTAAATCTATCCCAAAAAGGATATCTTAGATTGAAGGTGCTGATAGTGTCATTCTGAAAAACTTAACACACACGCTACCGTGCAGATACAAGTCTAATTCTGTGATTAAAGGGACACTGTCAGGCCTCCTGAGCATATTTAGATCTTTATATGCCGTCCTATGTCTTGTAATAAGTTTCCCATTCATATAAGTATTATCCCTGTGCGCATTGTAAAACGTGAAAAATAATCTTTATAATCACCTGTCAATCAACTGTCCTTTCTGCCCAAGGGGCATTCTTTGCGCTGCATTTGTGCCCAGCCGTGCCCCAACTGCCGGATCCTTAGAGACGCCCATCTCATTAGAATTCACTTCGCTGGGCGGTATTTTTCGGTCCCCAACATTCGGAGATCCCGCGCATGCCCAATACGAAGTTACGGCAGGCGCAGTTACGCAGGCGCAGAATGGAGAGGCTAAAGCGGCCTCATAGAAACATAGGGGACGCAGGCGTGATGTGATCCCAGGCGAGCGAGGGAGCCGGGCGCATGCGCAGATAATGCTATTGAGGCCGATGACCGTAACTTCGTATTGGGCATGCGCGGGATCTCCGAATGCCGGGGACAGGAAAATACCGCCCAGCGAAGTGAATTCTAATGAGATGGGCGTCTAAGGATCCGGCAGTTGGGGCACGGCTGGGCACAAATGCGGCGCAAAGAACGCCCCTTGGGCAGAAAGGACAGTTGATTGACAGGTGATTATAAAGATTATTTTTCACGTTTTACAATGCGCACAGGGATAATACTTATATGAATGGGAAACTTATTACAAGACCTAGGAGGGCATATAAAGATCTAAATATGCTCAGAAGGCCTGTCAGTGTCCCTTTAAAGGTATATCTGTCACACAGCGCGTAAAAAATAGACCTGACATTTCTATTCCTCCAAATCAGTACAGTTTTAGCTGGTCAAATTATTTGTAGTGACCGTAAAAGCACAGTTTTTGTTCTGGGTTGAAAAACTATTCCCAAATTTGCCATTCTCAAAATTAGTCGTTTATGCTATATCAGGCCTACTTTAAATCTATAACAAAAAGGATATCTTAGATTGAAGGTGCTGATAGTGTCATTCTGAAAAACTTAACACACACGCTACAGTGCAGATACAAGTCTAATTCTGTGATTAAAGGTATATCTGTCACACAGCGCGTAAAAAATAGGCCTGACATTTCTATTCAACCAAATCTGTACTGTTTTAGCTGGTCAAATTATTTGTAGTGACCGTAAAAGCACAGTTTTTGTTCTGGGTTGAAAAACTATTCCCAAATTTGCCATTCTCAAAATTAGTAGTTTCTGCTATATCAGGCCTACTTTAAATCTATCCCAAAAAGGATATCTTAGATTGAAGGTGCTGATAGTGTCATTCTGAAAAACTTAACACACACGCTACCGTGCAGATACAAGTCTAATTCTGTGATTAAAGGGACACTGTCAGGCCTCCTGAGCATATTTAGATCTTTATATGCCGTCCTATGTCTTGTAATAAGTTTCCCATTCATATAAGTATTATCCCTGTGCGCATTGTAAAACGTGAAAAATAATCTTTATAATCACCTGTCAATCAACTGTCCTTTCTGCCCAAGGGGCATTCTTTGCGCTGCATTTGTGCCCAGCCGTGCCCCAACTGCCGGATCCTTAGAGACGCCCATCTCATTAGAATTCACTTCGCTGGGCGGTATTTTTCGGTCCCCAACATTCGGAGATCCCGCGCATGCCCAATACGAAGTTACGGCAGGCGCAGTTACGCAGGCGCAGAATGGAGAGGCTAAAGCGGCCTCATAGAAACATAGGGGACGCAGGCGTGATGTGATCCCAGGCGAGCGAGGGAGCCGGGCGCATGCGCAGATAATGCTATTGAGGCCGATGACCGTAACTTCGTATTGGGCATGCGCGGGATCTCCGAATGCCGGGGACAGGAAAATACCGCCCAGCGAAGTGAATTCTAATGAGATGGGCGTCTAAGGATCCGGCAGTTGGGGCACGGCTGGGCACAAATGCGGCGCAAAGAACGCCCCTTGGGCAGAAAGGACAGTTGATTGACAGGTGATTATAAAGATTATTTTTCACGTTTTACAATGCGCACAGGGATAATACTTATATGAATGGGAAACTTATTACAAGACCTAGGAGGGCATATAAAGATCTAAATATGCTCAGAAGGCCTGTCAGTGTCCCTTTAAAGGTATATCTGTCACACAGCGCGTAAAAAATAGACCTGACATTTCTATTCCTCCAAATCAGTACAGTTTTAGCTGGTCAAATTATTTGTAGTGACCGTAAAAGCACAGTTTTTGTTCTGGGTTGAAAAACTATTCCCAAATTTGCCATTCTCAAAATTAGTCGTTTATGCTATATCAGGCCTACTTTAAATCTATAACAAAAAGGATATCTTAGATTGAAGGTGCTGATAGTGTCATTCTGAAAAACTTAACACACACGCTACAGTGCAGATACAAGTCTAATTCTGTGATTAAAGGTATATCTGTCACACAGCGCGTAAAAAATAGGCCTGACATTTCTATTCAACCAAATCTGTACTGTTTTAGCTGGTCAAATTATTTGTAGTGACCGTAAAAGCACAGTTTTTGTTCTGGGTTGAAAAACTATTCCCAAATTTGCCATTCTCAAAATTAGTAGTTTCTGCTATATCAGGCCTACTTTAAATCTATCCCAAAAAGGATATCTTAGATTGAAGGTGCTGATAGTGTCATTCTGAAAAACTTAACACACACGCTACAGTGCAGATACAAGTCTAATTCTGTGATTAAAGGTATATCTGTCACACAGCGCGTAAAAAATAGGCCTGACATTTCTATTCAACCAAATCTGTACTGTTTTAGCTGGTCAAATTATTTGTAGTGACCGTAAAAGCACAGTTTTTGTTCTGGGTTGAAAAACTATTCCCAAATTTGCCATTCTCAAAATTAGTAGTTTCTGCTATATCAGGCCTACTTTAAATCTATAACAAAAAGGATATCTTAGATTGAAGGTGCTGATAGTGTCATTCTGAAAAACTTAACACACACGCTACAGTGCAGATACAAGTCTAATTCTGTGATTAAAGGTATATCTGTCACACAGCGCGTAAAAAATAGGCCTGACATTTCTATTCAACCAAATCTGTACTGTTTTAGCTGGTCAAATTATTTGTAGTGACCGTAAAAGCACAGTTTTTGTTCTGGGTTGAAAAACTATTCCCAAATTTGCCATTCTCAAAATTAGTAGTTTCTGCTATATCAGGCCTACTTTAAATCTATCCCAAAAAGGATATCTTAGATTGAAGGTGCTGATAGTGTCATTCTGAAAAACTTAACACACACGCTACAGTGCAGATACAAGTCTAATTCTGGGATTAAAGGTATATCTGTGACACAGCGCGTAAAAAATAGGCCTCACATTTATATTCAACCAAATCTGTACTGTTTTAGCTGGTCAAATTATTTGTAGTGACCGTAAAAGCACAGTTTTTGTTCTGGGTTGAAAAACTTTTCCCAAATTTGCCATTCTCAAAGTTAGTAGTTTCTGCTATATCAGGCCTACTTTAAATCTATCCCAAAAAGGATATCTTAGATTCAAGGTGCTGATAGTGTTATTCTGAAAAACTTAACACACACGCTACAGTGCAGATACAAGTCTAATTCTGTGATTAAAGGTATATCTGTCACACAGCGCGTAAAAAATAGGCCTCACATTTATATTCAACCAAATCTGTCATTACTTGTGTGCCTGTATTAGTGTAATACGGTACCTAAATAGATAGCCAGACAGTGTTAGGTGTCTGTAAAAAAAGGCCTGAATTTTAATTCAATACATTGGCCCGAATAATATTTTTCTTATTGTGGTGAACGGTAACAATGAGGAAAACAACTAGTAAGGGACGCGGACGTGGACATGGTCGTGGTGGTGTTAGTGGACCCTCTGGTGCTGGGAGAGGACGTGGCCGTTCTGCCACAGCCACACGTCCTAGTGTACCAACTACCTCAGGTCCCAGTAGCCGCCAGAATTTACAGGGATATTTGGTGGGGCCCAATACCTTTCTAAGGATGGTAAGGCCTGAGCAGGTACAGGCATTAGTCAATTGGGTGGCCGACAGTGCATCCAGCACGTTCACATTATCTCCCACCCAGTCTTCTGCAGAAAGCGCACAGATGGCGCATGAAAACCAAGCCCATCAGTCTGTCACATACCCCCATGCATATCAGGGAAACTGTCTGAGCCTCAAGTTATGCAGCAGTCTCTTATGCTGTTTGAAGACTCTGCTGCCAGGGTTTCCCAAGGGCATCCACCTAGCCCTTCCGCAGGGGTGGAAGAGATAGAATGCACTAACGCACAACCACTTATGTTTCCTGAGGATGAGGACATGGGAATACCACCTCAGCACATCTCTGATGATGACGAAACACAGGTGCCAACTGCTGCGTCTTTCTTCAGTGTGCAGACTGAACAGGAGGTCAGGGATCAAGACTGGGTGGAAGACGATGCAGGGGACGATGAGGTCCTAGACCCCACATGGAATGAAGGTCGTGCCACTGACTTTCACAGTTCGGAGGAAGAGGCAGTGGTGAGACCGAGCCAACAGCGTAGCAAAAGACAAAGAGGGAGCAGTGGGCAAAATCAGAACACCCGCCGCCAAGAGACTCCGCCTGCTACTGACCGCCGCCATCTGGGACCGAGCACCCCAAAGGCAGCTTCAAGGAGTTCCCTGGCATGGCACTTCTTTAAACAATGTGCTGACGACAAGACCCGAGTGGTTTGCACGCTGTGCCATCAGAGCCTGAAGCGAGGCATTAACGTTCTGAACCTTAGCACAACCTGCATGACCAGGCACCTGCATGCAAAGCATGAACTGCAGTGGAGTAAACACCTTAAAAACAAAGAAGTCACTCAGGCTCCCCCTGCTACCTCTTCTGCTGCTGCCGCCTCGGCCTCTTCTGCTGCTGCCGCCGCCTCGGTCTCTTCCTCCGCCTCTGGAGGAACGTTGGCACCTGCCGCCCAGCAAACATGGGATGTACCACCAACACCACCACCTGCGTCACCAAGCATCTCAACCATGTCACACGGCAGCGTTCAGCTCTCCATCTCACAAACATTTGAGAGAAAGCGTAAATTCCCACCTAGCCACCCTCGATCCCTGGCCCTGAATGCCAGCATTTCTAAACTACTGGCCTATGAAATGCTGTCATTTAGGCTGGTGGACACAGACAGCTTCAAACAGCTCATGTCGCTTGCTGTCCCACAGTATGTTGTTCCCAGCCGGCACTACTTCTCCAAGAGAGCCGTGCCTTCCCTGCACAACCAAGTGTCCGATAAAATCAAGTGTGCACTGCGCAACGCCATCTGTGGCAAGGTCCACCTAACCACAGATACGTGGACCAGTAAGCATGGCCAGGGACGCTATATCTCCCTAACTGCACACTGGGTAAATGTAGTGGCGGCTGGGCCCCAGGCGGAGAGCTGTTTGGCGCACGTCCTTCCGCCGCCAAGGATCGCAGGGCAACATTCTTTGCCTCCTGTCTCCTCCTCCTCCTACTCAGCTTCCTCCTCCTCTTCTTCCACCTGCTCATCCAGTCAGCCACACACCTTCACCACCAACTTCAGCACAGCCCGGGGTAAACGTCAGCAGGCCGTTCTGAAACTCATATGTTTGGGGGACAGGCCCCACACCGCACAGGAGTTGTGGCGGGGTATAGAACAACAGACCGACGAGTGGTTGCTGCCGGTGAGCCTCAAGCCCGGCCTGGTGGTGTGCGATAATGGGCGAAATCTCGTTGCAGCTCTGGGACTAGCCGGTTTGACGCACATCCCTTGCCTGGCGCATGTGCTGAATTTGGTGGTGCAGAAGTTCATTCGCAACTACCCCGACATGTCAGAGCTGCTGCATAAAGTGTGGGCCGTCTGTTCGCGCTTTCGGCGTTCACACCCTGCTGCTGCACGCCTGTCTGCGCTACAGCGTAACTTCGGCCTTACCGCTCACCGCCTCATATGCGATGTGCCTACCAGGTGGAACTCCACCTTGCACATGCTGGACAGACTGTGCGAGCAGCAGCAGGCCATAGTGGAGTTTCAGCTGCAGCACACATGGGTCAGTCGCACTGCGGAACAGCACCACTTCACCACCAATGACTGGGCCTCCATGCGAGACCTGTGTGCCCTGTTGCGCTGTTTCGAGTACGATGACGCCGTTATCAGCGTTACAATACCACTTCTATGTCTCCTTGAGAAAACACTTAGGGCGATGATGGAAGAGGAGGTGGCCCAGGAGGAAGAGGAGGAAGAGGGGTCATTTTTAGCACTTTCAGGCCAGTCTGTTCGAAGTGACTCAGAGGGAGGTTTTTTGCAACACCAGGCCAGGTACAAATGTGGCCAGACAGGGCCCACTACTGGAGGACGAGGATGAGGAGGAGGTGGAGGAGGATGAGGATGAAGCATGTTCACAGCGGGGTGGCACCCAAAGCAGCTCGGGCCCATCACTGGTGCGTGGCTGGGGGGAAACACAGGACGATGACGATACGCCTCCCACAGAGGACAGCTTGTCCTTACCTCTGGGCAGCCTGGCACACATGAGCGACTACATGCTGCAGTGCCTGCGCAACGACAGCAGAGTTGCCCACATTTTAACGTGTGCGGACTACTGGGTTGCCACCCTGCTGGATCCCCGGTACAAAGACAATGTGCCCACCTTACTTCCTACACTGGAGCGTGATAGGAAGATGCGCGAGTACAAGCGCACGTTGGTAGACGCGCTACTGAGAGCATTCCCAAATGTCACAGGGGAACCAGTGGAAGCCCAAGGCGAAGGCAGAGGAGGAGCAAGAGGTCGCCAATGCAGCTGTGTCACGGCCAGCTCCTCTGAGGGCAGGGTTAGCATGGCAGAGATGTGGAAAAGTTTTGTCACCACGCCACAGCTAACTGCACCACCACCTGATACGGAACGTGTTAGCAGGAGGCAACATTTCACTAACATGGTGGAACAGTACCTGTGCACACCCCTCCACGTACTGACTGATGGTTCGGCCCCATTCAACTTCTGGGTCTCCAAATTGTCCACGTGGCCAGAGCTAGCCTTTTATGCCTTGGAGGTGCTGGCCTGCCCGGCGGCCAGCGTTTTGTCTGAACGTGTATTCAGCATGGCAGGGGGCGTCATTACAGACAAACGCAGCCGCCTGTCTACAGCCAATGTGGACAAGCTGACGTTCATAAAAATGAACCAGGCATGGATCCCACAGGACCTGTCCATCCCTTGTGCAGATTAGACATTAACTACCTCCCCTTAACAATATATTATTGTACTCCAGGGCACTTCCTCATTCAATCCTATTTTTATTTTCATTTTACCATTATGTTGCGGGGCAACCCAAAGTTGAATGAACCTCTCCTCTGTCTGGGTGCCGGGGCCTAAATGTGTGACAGTGGCCTGTTCCAGTGGTGGGTGACGTGAAGCCTGATTCTCTGCTATGACATGAAGACTGATTCTGTGCTGACATGAAGCCAGATTCTCTGTTACGCGACCTCTCTCCTCTGCCTGGGTGCCTGGGCCTAAATATGTGACAGTGGCCTGTTCCAGTGGTGGGTGACGTGAAGCCTGATTCTCTGCTATGACATGAAGACTGATTCTGTGCTGACATGAAGCCAGATTCTCTGTTACGGCACCTCTCTCCTCTGTCTGGGTGCCGGGGCCTAAATATGTGACAGTGGCCTGTTCCAGTGGTGGGTGACGTGAAGCCTGATTCTCTGCTATGACATGAAGACTGATTCTCTGCTGACATGAAGCCTGAATCTCTGTTATGGGACCTCTCTCCTCTGCCTGGGTGCCTGGGCCTAAATATGTGACAGTGGCCTGTTCCAGTGGTGGGTGACGTGAAGCCTGATTCTCTGCTATGACATGAAGACTGATTCTGTGCTGACATGAAGCCAGATTCTCTGTTACGGGACCTCTCTCCTCTGTCTGGGTGCCAGGGCCTAAATGTGTGACAGTGGCCTGTTCCAGTGGTGGGTGACGTGAAGCCTGATTCTCTGCTATGACATGAAGACTGATTCTGTGCTGACATGAAGCCAGATTCTCTGTTACGGGACCTCTCTCCTCTGTCTGGGTGCCTGGGCCTAAATATGTGACAGTGGCCTGTTCCAGTGGTGGGTGACGTGAAGCCTGATTCTCTGCTATGACATAAAGACTGATTCTCTGCTGACATGAAGCCTGAATCTCTGTTATGGGACCTCTCTCCTCTGCCTGGGTGCCTGGGCCTAAATATGTGACAGTGGCCTGTTCCAGTGGTGGGTGACGTGAAGCCTGATTCTCTGCTATGACATGAAGACTGATTCTCTGCTGACATGAAGCCTGAATCTCTGTTATGGGACCTCTCTCCTCTGCCTGGGTGCCTGGGCCTAAATATGTGACAGTGGCCTGTTCCAGTGGTGGGTGACGTGAAGCCTGATTCTCTGCTATGACATGAAGACTGATTCTGTGCTGACATGAAGCCAGATTCTCTGTTACGGGACCTCTCTCCTCTGTCTGGGTGCCGGGGCCTAAATATGTGACAGTGGCCTGTTCCAGTGGTGGGTGACGTGAAGCCTGATTCTCTGCTATGACATGAAGACTGATTCTGTGCTGACATGAAGCCAGATTCTCTGTTACGGGACCTCTCTCCTCTGTCTGGGTGCCAGGGCCTAAATGTGTGACAGTGGCCTGTTCCAGTGGTGGGTGACGTGAAGCCTGATTCTCTGCTATGACATGAAGACTGATTCTGTGCTGACATGAAGCCAGATTCTCTGTTACGGGACCTCTCTCCTCTGTCTGGGTGCCAGGGCCTAAATGTGTGACAGTGGCCTGTTCCAGTGGTGGGTGACGTGAAGCCTGATTCTCTGCTATGACATGAAGACTGATTCTGTGCTGACATGAAGCCAGATTCTCTGTTACGGGACCTCTCTCCTCTGTCTGGGTGCCTGGGCCTAAATATGTGACAGTGGCCTGTTCCAGTGGTGGGTGACGTGAAGCCTGATTCTCTGCTATGACATAAAGACTGATTCTCTGCTGACATGAAGCCTGAATCTCTGTTATGGGACCTCTCTCCTCTGCCTGGGTGCCTGGGCCTAAATATGTGACAGTGGCCTGTTCCAGTGGTGGGTGACGTGAAGCCTGATTCTCTGCTATGACATGAAGACTGATTCTCTGCTGACATGAAGCCTGAATCTCTGTTATGGGACCTCTCTCCTCTGCCTGGGTGCCTGGGCCTAAATATGTGACAGTGGCCTGTTCCAGTGGTGGGTGACGTGAAGCCTGATTCTCTGCTATGACATGAAGACTGATTCTGTGCTGACATGAAGCCAGATTCTCTGTTACGGGACCTCTCTCCTCTGTCTGGGTGCCGGGGCCTAAATATGTGACAGTGGCCTGTTCCAGTGGTGGGTGACGTGAAGCCTGATTCTCTGCTATGACATGAAGACTGATTCTGTGCTGACATGAAGCCAGATTCTCTGTTACGGGACCTCTCTCCTCTGTCTGGGTGCCAGGGCCTAAATGTGTGACAGTGGCCTGTTCCAGTGGTGGGTGACGTGAAGCCTGATTCTCTGCTATGACATGAAGACTGATTCTGTGCTGACATGAAGCCAGATTCTCTGTTACGGGACCTCTCTCCTCTGTCTGGGTGCCAGAGCCTAAATGTGTGACAGTGGCCTGTTCCAGTGGTGGGTGACGTGAAGCCTGATTCTCTGCTATGACATGAAGACTGATTCTGTGCTGACATGAAGCCAGATTCTCTGTTACGGGACCTCTCTCCTCTGTCTGGGTGCCTGGGCCTAAATATGTGACAGTGGCCTGTTCCAGTGGTGGGTGACGTGAAGCCTGATTCTCTGCTATGACATGAAAACTGATTCTCTGCTGACATGAAGCTGAATCTCTGTTATGGGACCTCTCTACTCTGCCTGGGTGCCTGGGCCTAAATATGTGACAGTGGCCTGTTCCAGTGGTGGGTGACGTGAAGCCTGATTCTCTGCTATGACATGAAGACTGATTCTCTGCTGACATGAAGCCTGAATCTCTGTTATGGGACCTCTCTCCTCTGCCTGGGTGCCTGGGCCTAAATATGTGACAGTGGCCTGTTCCAGTGGTGGGTGACGTGAAGCCTGATTCTCTGCTATGACATGAAGACTGATTCTCTGCTGACATGAAGCCTGAATCTCTGTTATGGGACCTCTCTCCTCTGCCTGGGTGCCTGGGCCTAAATATGTGACAGTGGCCTGTTCCAGTGGTGGGTGACGTGAAGCCTGATTCTCTGCTATGACATGAAGACTGATTCTGTGCTGACATGAAGCCAGATTCTCTGTTATGGGACCTCTCTCCTCTGTCTGGGTGCCGGGGCCTAAATATGTGACAGTGGCCTGTTCCAGTGGTGGGTGACGTGAAGCCTGATTCTCTGCTATGACATGAAGACTGATTCTGTGCTGACATGAAGCCAGATTCTCTGTTACGGGACCTCTCTCCTCTGTCTGGGTGCCAGGGCCTAAATTTGTGACAGTGGCCTGTTCCAGTGGTGGGTGACGTGAAGCCTGATTCTCTGCTATGACATGAAGACTGATTCTGTGCTGACATGAAGCCAGATTCTCTGTTACGGGACCTTTGTCCTCTGTCTGGGTGCCAGGGCCTAAATGTGTGACAGTGGCCTGTTCCAGTGGTGGGTGACGTGAAGCCTGATTCTCTGCTATGACATGAAGACTGATTCTGTGCTGACATGAAGCCAGATTCTCTGTTACGGGACCTCTCTCCTCTGTCTGGGTGCCTGGGCCTAAATATGTGACAGTGGCCTGTTCCAGTGGTGGGTGACGTGAAGCCTGATTCTCTGCTATGACATAAAGACTGATTCTCTGCTGACATGAAGCCTGAATCTCTGTTATGGGACCTCTCTCCTCTGCCTGGGTGCCTGGGCCTAAATATGTGACAGTGGCCTGTTCCAGTGGTGGGTGACATGAAGCCTGATTCTCTGCTATGACATGAAGACTGATTCTCTGCTGACATGAAGCCTGAATCTCTGTTATGGGACCTCTCTCCTCTGCCTGGGTGCCTGGGCCTAAATATGTGACAGTGGCCTGTTCCAGTGGTGGGTGACGTGAAGCCTGATTCTCTGCTATGACATGAAGACTGATTCTGTGCTGACATGAAGCCAGATTCTCTGTTACGGGACCTCTCTCCTCTGTCTGGGTGCCGGGGCCTAAATATGTGACAGTGGCCTGTTCCAGTGGTGGGTGACGTGAAGCCTGATTCTCTGCTGACATGAAGCCTGAATCTCTGTTATGGGACCTCTCTCCTCTGCCTGGGTGCCTGGGCCTAAATATGTGACAGTGGCCTGTTCCAGTGGTGGGTGACGTGAAGCCTGATTCTCTGCTATGACATGAAGACTGATTCTGTGCTGACATGAAGCCAGATTCTCTGTTACGGGACCTCTCTCCTCTGTCTGGGTGCCAGGGCCTAAATGTGTGACAGTGGCCTGTTCCAGTGGTGGGTGACGTGAAGCCTGATTCTCTGCTATGACATGAAGACTGATTCTGTGCTGACATGAAGCCAGATTCTCTGTTACGGGACCTCTCTACTCTGTCTGGGTGCCAGGGCCTAAATGTGTGACAGTGGCCTGTTCCAGTGGTGGGTGACGTGAAGCCTGATTCTCTGCTATGACATGAAGACTGATTCTGTGCTGACATGAAGCCAGATTCTCTGTTACGGGACCTCTCTCCTCTGTCTGGGTGCCTGGGCCTAAATATGTGACAGTGGCCTGTTCCAGTGGTGGGTGACGTGAAGCCTGATTCTCTGCTATGACATGAAGACTGATTCTCTGCTGACATGAAGCTGAATCTCTGTTATGGGACCTCTCTCCTCTGCCTGGGTGCCTGGGCCTAAATATGTGACAGTGGCCTGTTCCAGTGGTGGGTGACGTGAAGCCTGATTCTCTGCTATGACATTAAGACTGATTCTCTGCTGACATGAAGCCTGAATCTCTGTTATGGGACCTCTCTCCTCTGCCTGGGTGCCTGGGCCTAAATATGTGACAGTGGCCTGTTCCAGTGGTGGGTGACGTGAAGCCTGATTCTCTGCTATGACATGAAGACTGATTCTGTGCTGACATGAAGACAGATTCTCTGTTATGGGACCTCTCTCCTCTGTCTGGGTGCCTGGGCCTACATATGTGACAGTGGCCTGTTCCAGTGGTGGGTGACGTGAAGCCTGATTCTCTGCTATGACATGAAGTCTGATTCTCTGCTGACATGAAGCTGAATCTCTGTTATGGGACCTCTCTCCTCTGCCTGGGTGCCTGGGCCTAAATATGTGACAGTGGCCTGTTCCAGTGGTGGGTGACGTGAAGCCTGATTCTCTGCTATGACATGAAGACTGATTCTCTGCTGACATGAAGCCTGAATCTCTGTTATGGGACCTCTCTCCTCTGCCTGGGTGCCTGGGCCTAAATATGTGACAGTGGCCTGTTCCAGTGGTGGGTGACGTGAAGCCTGATTCTCTGCTATGACATGAAGACTGATTCTGTGCTGACATGAAGCCAAATTCTCTGTTACGGGACCTCTCTCCTCTGTCTGGGTGCCTGGGCCTAAATATGTGACAGTGGCCTGTTCCAGTGGTGGGTGACGTGAAGCCTGATTCTCTGCTATGACATGAAGACGGATTCTGTGCTGACATGAAGCCAGATTCTCTGTTACGGGACCTCTCTCCTCTGTCTGGGTGCCAGGGCCTAAATGTGTGACAGTGGCCTGTTCCAGTGGTGGGTGACGTGAAGCCTGATTCTCTGCTATGACATGAAGACTGATTCTGTGCTGACATGAAGCCAGATTCTCTGTTACGGGACCTCTCTACTCTGTCTGGGTGCCAGGGCCTAAATGTGTGACAGTGGCCTGTTCCAGTGGTGGGTGACGTGAAGCCTGATTCTCTGCTATGACATGAAGACTGATTCTGTGCTGACATGAAGCCAGATTCTCTGTTACGGGACCTCTCTCCTCTGTCTGGGTGCCTGGGCCTAAATATGTGACAGTGGCCTGTTCCAGTGGTGGGTGACGTGAAGCCTGATTCTCTGCTATGACATGAAGACTGATTCTCTGCTGACATGAAGCTGAATCTCTGTTATGGGACCTCTCTCCTCTGCCTGGGTGCCTGGGCCTAAATATGTGACAGTGGCCTGTTCCAGTGGTGGGTGACGTGAAGCCAGATTCTCTGCTATGACATGAAGACTGATTCTCTGCTGACATGAAGCTGAATCTCTGTTATGGGACCTCTCTCCTCTGCCTGGGTGCCTGGGCCTAAATATGTGACAGTGGCCTGTTCCAGTGGTGGGTGACGTGAAGCCTGATTCTCTGCTATGACATGAAGACTGATTCTGTGCTGACATGAAGCCAGATTCTCTGTTACGGGACCTCTCTCCTCTGTCTGGGTGCCAGGGCCTAAATGTGTGACAGTGGCCTGTTCCAGTGGTGGGTGACGTGAAGCCTGATTCTCTGCTATGACATGAAGACTGATTCTGTGCTGACATGAAGCCAGATTCTCTGTTACGGGACCTCTCTCCTCTGTCTGGGAGCCAGGGCCTAAATGTGTGACAGTGGCCTGTTCCAGTGGTGGGTGACGTGAAGCCTGATTCTCTGCTATGACATGAAGACTGATTCTGTGCTGACATGAAGCCAGATTCTCTGTTACGGGACCTCTCTACTCTGTCTGGGTGCCAGGGCCTAAATGTGTGACAGTGGCCTGTTCCAGTGGTGGGTGACGTGAAGCCTGATTCTCTGCTATGACATGAAGACTGATTCTGTGCTGACATGAAGCCAGATTCTCTGTTACGGGACCTCTCTCCTCTGTCTGGGTGCCTGGGCCTAAATATGTGACAGTGGCCTGTTCCAGTGGTGGGTGACGTGAAGCCTGATTCTCTGCTATGACATGAAGACTGATTCTCTGCTGACATGAAGCTGAATCTCTGTTATGGGACCTCTCTCCTCTGCCTGGGTGCCTGGGCCTAAATATGTGACAGTGGCCTGTTCCAGTGGTGGGTGACGTGAAGCCTGATTCTCTGCTATGACATTAAGACTGATTCTCTGCTGACATGAAGCCTGAATCTCTGTTATGGGACCTCTCTCCTCTGCCTGGGTGCCTGGGCCTAAATATGTGACAGTGGCCTGTTCCAGTGGTGGGTGACGTGAAGCCTGATTCTCTGCTATGACATGAAGACTGATTCTGTGCTGACATGAAGACAGATTCTCTGTTATGGGACCTCTCTCCTCTGTCTGGGTGCCTGGGCCTACATATGTGACAGTGGCCTGTTCCAGTGGTGGGTGACGTGAAGCCTGATTCTCTGCTATGACATGAAGTCTGATTCTCTGCTGACATGAAGCTGAATCTCTGTTATGGGACCTCTCTCCTCTGCCTGGGTGCCTGGGCCTAAATATGTGACAGTGGCCTGTTCCAGTGGTGGGTGACGTGAAGCCTGATTCTCTGCTATGACATGAAGACTGATTCTCTGCTGACATGAAGCCTGAATCTCTGTTATGGGACCTCTCTCCTCTGCCTGGGTGCCTGGGCCTAAATATGTGACAGTGGCCTGTTCCAGTGGTGGGTGACGTGAAGCCTGATTCTCTGCTATGACATGAAGACTGATTCTGTGCTGACATGAAGCCAGATTCTCTGTTACGGGACCTCTCTCCTCTGTCTGGGTGCCTGGGCCTAAATATGTGACAGTGGCCTGTTCCAGTGGTGGGTGACGTGAAGCCTGATTCTCTGCTATGACATGAAGACTGATTCTCTGCTGACATGAAGCCTGAATCTCTGTTATGGGACCTCTCTCCTCTGCCTGGGTGCCTGGGCCTAAATATGTGACAGTGGCCTGTTCCAGTGGTGGGTGACGTGAAGCCTGATTCTCTGCTATGACATGAAGACTGATTCTCTGCTGACATGAAGCCTGAATCTCTGTTATGGGACCTCTCTCCTCTGCCTGGGTGCCTGGGCCTAAATATGTGACAGTGGCCTGTTCCAGTGGTGGGTGACGTGAAGCCTGATTCTCTGCTATGACATGAAGACTGATTCTGTGCTGACATGAAGCCAGATTCTCTGTTACGGGACCTCTCTCCTCTGTCTGGGTGCCTGGGCCTAAATATGTGACAGTGGCCTGTTCCAGTGGTGGGTGACGTGAAGCCTGATTCTCTGCTATGACATGAAGACTGATTCTCTGCTGACATGAAGCCTGAATCTCTGTTATGGGACCTCTCTCCTCTGCCTGGGTGCCTGGGCCTAAATATGTGACAGTGGCCTGTTCCAGTGGTGGGTGACGTGAAGCCTGATTCTCTGCTATGACATGAAGACTGATTCTCTGCTGACATGAAGCCTGAATCTCTGTTATGGGACCTCTCTCCTCTGCCTGGGTGCCTGGGCCTAAATATGTGACAGTGGCCTGTTCCAGTGGTGGGTGACGTGAAGCCTGATTCTCTGCTATGACATGAAGACTGATTCTGTGCTGACATGAAGCCAAATTCTCTGTTACGGGACCTCTCTCCTCTGTCTGGGTGCCTGGGCCTAAATATGTGACAGTGGCCTGTTCCAGTGGTGGGTGACGTGAAGCCTGATTCTCTGCTATGACATGAAGACTGATTCTCTGCTGACATGAAGCCTGAATCTCTGTTATGGGACCTCTCTCCTCTGCCTGGGTGCCTGGGCCTAAATATGTGACAGTGGCCTGTTCCAGTGGTGGGTGACGTGAAGCCTGATTCTCTGCTATGACATGCAGACTGATTCTCTGCTGACATGAAGCCAGATTCTCTGTTACGGGACCTCTCTCCTCTGCCTGGGTGCCTGGGCCTAAATATCTGACAATGGACTGTTCCAGTGTTGGGTGACGTAAAGCCTGATTCTCTGCTATGACATGCAGACTGATTCTCTGCTGACATGAAGCCAGATTCTCTGTTACGGGACCTCTCTCCTCTGCCTGGGTGCCGGGGCCTAAATATATGGCAATGGACTGTTACAGTGGTGGGTGACGTGAAGCCAGATTCTCTGCTATGGCATGAAGACTGATTCTCTGCTGACGTGAAGCCAGATTCTCTGCTATGGGACCTCTCTCCAATTGATATTGGTTTATTTTTATATATATTTTTTTTATTTTAATTCATTTCCCTATCCACATTTGTTTGCAGGGGATTTACCTACATGTTGCTGCCTTTTGCAGCCCTCTAGCTCTTTCCTGGGCTGTTTTACAGCATTTTTAGTGCCGAAAAGTTCGGGTCCCCATTGACTTCAATGGGGTTCGGGTTCGGGACGAAGTTCGGGTCGGGTTCGGATCCC
Organism: Bufo bufo; assembly: GCF_905171765.1. Taxonomy (NCBI): domain Eukaryota; kingdom Metazoa; phylum Chordata; class Amphibia; order Anura; family Bufonidae; genus Bufo; species Bufo bufo. Next base: position 157,704,382 of record NC_053393.1, on the reverse strand, counting down.
GAACCCGAACATTTCCGGGAAGTTCGGCCGAACTTCTCGAACCCGAACATCCAGGTGTTCGCTCAACTCTACTCAGCAGAAAGTTCATTGACAGTGCTCCCTGAAATAAATAAAAATACATATATAATAAATAATATAAATCATATAATTTAATAATATTATATAATAAATAGTATGATTTACTGCACCTCCTGAAATAACTAATACAATGCACTTCGCCCATAGAAATAAAAAATGCACTGTACCCCCATCAATGAATATTTCTAGTTAATAAATAGCATTAGAAAATATTTATATAGATAAATAGGGTAGATAACAGATATATATGCTAGTTTTACATTACATTAATGAGATGGTTAATGGGAATCAAAGGAACTACACCAGAAAGATTGAAAAGGAGGGCACCAATTATTTTAACTAGGCTTTATGCGTTTGCAGTACACAAGACTTTAGGGTATCTGCAATTGTAATGTCATGTTATGCTATGTAATATATTATTATTGTTATGCACAGTACACCAGCAATGATAAGGTATGTTTGGCATCAGGAATGTAACTAACCACCCTATCGCTCCCCCTCTTGGTAGCAGTTGGCTGCTCTTACTTCCTGCCAGGAGAAGGCAGAGCTAGCTAAGTTAGTGAGGAAGCATGAACATCTGCTCCCGCTCCAAGGGTCTTAAGGATGACAGAATCTGTTCTGTGAGGAATACTACTCCAGACAGACTGAAGATCCAAGACCATGGATATTCTTCAGAGCTATGGCTTTGCAATGCTTTGCAAGTGCTTGCGCTGCCTCATAAGCTTCAGGTTATTGGCCTATTAGAGTACCAATAATGTTAATAAAGATAACAATAACTTTAACAAAGACAGGTGCACTCTGCGGTCTTACTAAACCATCATACTGATGTAAAATTGAGAGATTAGCTAACATATCCTACTATGGAGTACATATCGGAGCCCGAGCACCGCACCAAGGTTTCTCAAATAGCTCGGGACCTAACGCTAAACCTACCTGTGCCGTATGGGCAATACCAGGAGCCAGTGGGTAAATACAGGCGCGCAAGGTCCGACTCACAGCAAACTCCCAGTTACCTCCAGCATGCAGCCATGCTTACAATGAGAGGAGGGAGAGAGCTCTGAGCCCCACCCAAGAATGGCTGATATAGCCCAGGCCTTACATGTGCACCAGAATGTTGCTTGTAGATGGAAATAAAGTCACATTCAGACTAGGAGTTTTTACACACAATTCTATATATAAACTACAAATTGGCGTGGTAATGAAAAGCAGGAAGTGCTCATCCCCATATGCAGTGGCGCATCTGTACCGGGGGGGCAACATTCTGGTGCACATGTGAGGCCTGGGCTATATCAGCCAGTCTTGGGTGGGGCTCAGACCTCTCTCCCTCCTCCCATGGTAAGCATGGCTGTATGCTAGATGTAACTGAGAGTTTGCTGTGAGCAATACCTTGCGCGCCTGTATTTTGCCCACTGGATCCCATACGGCACATGTAGGTTTAGCGTTTAGGTCCCGAGCTATTTGAGGTAACTGGGAGTTTGCTGTGAGTCGGACCTTGCGCGCCTGTATTTTGCCCACTGGCTCCTGGTATTGCCCATACGGCACAGGTAGGTTTAGCGTTAGGTCCCGAGCTATTTGAGAAACCTTGGTGCGGTGCTCGGGCTCCGATATGTAGGATATGTAGGATATGTTAGCTAATCTCTCAATTTTACATCAGTATGATGGTTTAGTAAGACCGCAGAGTGCACCTGTCTTTCTTAAAGTTATTGTTATTTTGTTTGATTGTTTATCACATCCACACATTTGCTCTCCTTTGTAGGATGTCTACTGTGGTACTTGTGGTCCGCTGCGGGCATCCTCCATTGTATGCATTTTTGCTGGGGATTGCCATTAGCAGCCGACCACAAGTGCAGGATCTGCCAACCCCCCCCCCCCCCCGGTATAGATGTGCCATTGCATATGGGGTTGAGATCCTTCCTGCTTTTCATTACCACGCCAATTTGTAGTTTACCTATTAGAGTAACATAGTTTATAAGGCCGAAAAAAGACATCTGCCCATTCGGTTCAGCATGTTATCATGCATGTTGATCCAGAGGAAAGCAAAAAAAAACTGAGGTAGAAGCTAATTTTCCCCACTTAAGGGGAAAAATTTCCTTCCCGAATCCAATCAGGAAATCAGAATATCTCCCTGGATCAACAACTTATCTCTAGTAGCTATAGCCCGTAATATTATAACACATAATTATAACACTCCAGAAACACATCCAGGCCCCTCTTGAACTCTTTTAGTGAACTCACTATCACCACCTCCTCAGGCAGAGAGTTCCATAGTCTCACTGCTCTTACCATAAATAATCCTCTTCTATGTTTGTGTACAAACCTTCTTTCCTCCAGACGCAGAGGATGTCCCCTTGTCACAGTCACAGTCCTAGGGATAAATACATGATGGGAGAGATCTCTGTACTGACCCCTGATATATTTATACATAAGTATTAGATCTCCCCTCAGTCATCTTTTTTAGAAAGTGAATAACCCTAATTTTGATAATCTTTCAGGGTACTGTAGTACCCCCATTCCAGTTATTACTTTAGTTGCCCTCATCTGAACCCTCTCCAGCTCTGCTATGTCTGCCTTGTTCACAGGAGCCCAGAACTGTACACAGTACTCTATGTCTGGTCTGACTAGTGATTTGTAAAGTGGCAGGACTATGTTCTCATCACGGCATCTATGCCCCTTTTGATGCAACCCATTATGTTATTGACCTTGGCTGCAGCTGCCTGACACTGGTTTCTACAGCTTAGTTTGCTGTTCACTAAAATTCCTAGGTCCTTTTCCATATCAGTGTTACCCAGTGTTTTGCCATTTAGTATGTACGGGTGACTTGCATTGCATTATTCCTTCACATGTGCATAACCTTACATTTGTCAGTGTTAAACCTAATCTGCCATTTATCTGCCCAAGCCTCCAATCTATCCAGATCCTTCTGTAGCAGTATACTGTCCTCTTCAGTGTTTTTATCCGCTCCTCACGTGTTAACCTCGGCGACATGTCAATGGCTGTAAACAAAGAGAAACTTGTAAATAACTCATGAAAGAATAAAGTTACGTTAAAACCAAGCACACCATTGTTTTTCTTGTGAAAATCCCAATAAGTTTGATGTGTCACATGACCCTCTTCCTATTGAAAAAACAAAAGTTGGATTCAAAATGGCTGACTTCAAAATGGCTGCCATGGTCACCACCCATCTTGAAAAGTTTCCCCCCTCACATATACTAATGTGCCACAAACAGGAAGTTAATATCACCAACCATTCCCATTGTATTAAGGTGTATCCATATAAATGGCCCACCCTGTAGTGGGAAGTGGGGAAAAAAATCCTAATGGAGTGGAGTCTAAATAGTGTAAAAATAAAATAAAACTTTGAAAAAAGATTTTTTTTACATCACCATATTCTGGCCCCCATAACTTTTTTATAGTTATATCTAATGAGCTGTCTGGGGGCTAATTTTTTTGTGTGACGATCTGTAGTTTTCATTGATACTCTTTTGGAGTGTGTGTGACTTTTTTTAAATTTTTTTATAATTCTCTTTTATGTTTACTTAGTTTTTATATGCACAAAGTGACAATGACATTGCAATAGTCTCATTGAAAATGAAGAAGTGCAAGACCACGCAGGGTTCTAATAAAGAATTTTCATAATAATATTATCATCATCTATATCAACATAAAAAGTCAGCAATGTCGCAAAATATAACAAGGTAAGGCAGAGAGGGAAGGGAAAGAAGGAAGGAAAGAGGGTGAAGAAGAGACTGAACAAACAATCCTATTCTCGTCTGTGATATCTCCAACGCCAGAACACCAACCGACAAACAGAACGAAAGACGGGCTAGAGAACTACATAACATCTCCCTCTTCCAATTCAAGTTGCGCAGAAAATTCAGGGGAAAGCAGGTAGTCAGAGACAGCCACCTACGATCAAACCTATCACCTTGTTCATGAGAGAGCGCAATCAACTCCTCCATTCTCAATAAATACCTAAGCTCTTTGGCCCATTCATGGAGAGAGGGTACACAATCCCATTTCCAGTGTCGTGGAATAATCATACGAGCAGCCGTGAGGAAGAATCGCAACGCATTCTTCTTCACTTGCGCCAGAGAACCAGGCATGAGGAAAAGGAGGGTAATTTTAGGCGTATTAGACACCTTTCCCTGAGAACTTCCTATAGACCCCCAGCACCTGATCCCAGAATCATTTGATCCGCGGGCAGGCCCACCAGATATGTAGTAAAGTACCTTCCTCTGTCTTGCATCTCCAACATAAATCGGAGACAGTAGGAAACATTTTATGAAGGGTTGATGGACAATAATACCATCTAGACAGGATTTTAAAGTTTTTTCCTGTGCCGAAGTTGCAATTAATAATCCATGAGAGAACGTACACACCTTGACCACCTCTTTATGCGAGAAGGACATCTGGAGATCTGTTTCCCATTTCTGAAAAAAGGGTGCTAAGTCATCATTACATTGTTTCAGTAAAATTTTGTAAAGCTGTGAGAGCAGTTTATAATGAGTATCAGGTTTTAAGAAGAGCATGTCAAAATCTGTCACTTGAGGGAACGTGGACCGTAAAAAGAGTCCATCTACAAATGCCTTCAACTGAGCGTATTCAAACCAACTTCTCCCTTGTCTCATCGCCTTCGGTGCCAGAGTGTCAAAATGTGTCAGCTTAGAATTAGTCAAGACATCCCTAATTCTTGGGCACTCAGAGGCGCCCCATCTCAGGAAATTATTCACTTGACATCCCGGGACGAAAGCCGGGTTGTCTATGAGGTGTGACATGGGGCCCGGTCTATGCGATAAATGGAATCTTCGGAGCCAGTCATCCCATTGTGTGAGAGTATGATGCACTAGAATCCTCAATTGGAGGAATATCCATTTTCAGTCTACCAAACCACTATAGGGTTGCTAAAGAGTATTTCCCCATATTTGTTATTGTTCTGTTTTGGAGGGGTAGGTAATTAACCCCTTAAGGACTCAGCCTTATTTCACCTTACGGACTTGGCCATTTTTTGCAAATCTGACCAGTGTCACTTTAAGTGCTGATAACTTTAAAACGCTTTGACTTATCCAGGCCATTCTGAGATGTTTTTTCATCATATATTGTACTTCATGACACTGGTAAAATGAAGTAAAAAAAAATAATTTTTATTTATAAAAAAATACCAAATTTACAAAAAAAAAACACCAAATTTACAAGTTTCAATTTCTCTACTTCCATAATACATAGTAATACCTCCAAAAATAGTTATTACTTTACATTCCCCATATGTCTACTTCATGTTTGGATCATTTTGGGAATGATATTTTATTTTTTGGGGAATTTACAAGGCTTAGAAATTTAGAAGCAAATCTTGACATTTTTCAGAAATTTTCTAAAACCCAATTTTTAGGGACCAGTTCAGGTCTGAAGTCACTTTGCGAGGCTTACATAATAGAAACCACCCAAAAATGACCCCATTCTATAAACTACACCCCTCAAGGTATTCAAAACTGATTTTAAAAACGTTGTTAACCCTTTAGGTGTTCCACAAGAGTTATTGGCAAATGGAGATGAAATTTCAGAATTTAAATTTTTGGGCAAATTTTCAATTTTAATCCATTTTTCCCAGTAACAAAGCAAGGGTTAACAGCCAAACAAACCTCAATATTTATGGCCCTGATTGTGTAGTTTACAGAAACACCCCATATGTGGTCGTAAACAGCTGTACGGGCACACGGCAGGGCGCAGAAGGAAAGGAATGCCATACGGTTTTTGGAAGGCAGATTTTGCTGGACTGTTTTTTTTTACATCATGTCCCATTTGAAGCCCCCCTGATGCACCCCTAGAGTAGAAACTCCATAAAAGTGACCCCATCTAAGAAACTACACCCCTCAAGGTATTCAAAACAGATTTTACAAACTTTGTTAACCCTTTAGGTGTTCCACAAGAGTTATTGGCAAATGGAGATGAAATTTCCGAATTTAAATTTTTTGGCACATTTTCAATTTTAATCCATTTTTCCCAGTAACAAAGCAAGGGTTAACAGCCAAACAAAACTCAATATTTATGGCCCTGATTGTGTAGTTTACAGAAACACCCCATATGTAGTCGTAAACAGCTGTACGGGCACACGGCAGAGCGCAGAAAGAAAGGAATGCCATACGGTTTTTGGAAGGCAGATTTTGCTGGACTGGTTTTTTTGACATCATGTCCCATTTGAAGCCCCCCTGATGCACCCCTAGAGTAGAAACTCCAAAAAAGTGGCCCCATTTTAGAAACTACGGGATAGGGTGGCAGTATTGTTGGTACTAGTTTAGGGTACATATGATTTTTGGTTGCTCTACATTACACTTTTTGTGAGGCAAGATAACAATAAATAGCTGTTTTGGCACAGTTTTTATTTTTTGTTATTTACAATATTCATCTGACAGGTTAGATCAAGTGATATTTTTATAGACCAGGTTGTCACGGATGCGGCGATACCTAATATGTATACTTTTTTATTTTAAATGTAAGTTTTACACAATGATTTCATTTTTGAAGCAAAAAAAATCATGTTTTAGTGTTTCCATAGTCTGAGAGCCATAATTTTTTTCAGTTTTCTGGGCAATTACCTTGGGTAGGGTATGATTTTTGCGGGATGAGATGACGATTTTATTGGCACTATTTTGGGGTGCGTGACTTTTTGATCGCTTGCTATTAAACTTTTTGTGATGTAAGGTGACAAAAAATGGTTTATTTTGCACAGTTCCTATTTAAAAAATTTTACGGTGTTCATCTGAGGGGTTAGGTCATGTGATATTTTTATACAGCCGGTCGATACGGACGCGGCGATACCTAATATGTATACTTTTTTTTTGTTTATGTAAGTTTTACACAATAATATCATTTTTGAAACAAAAAAAAAATCATGTTTTAGTGTCTCCATATTCTGAGAGCCATAGTTTTTTCAGTTTTTGGGCGATTATCTTAGGTAGGGTCTCATTTTTTGCGGGATGAGATGACGCTTTGATTGGCACTATTTTGGGGTGCATATGACTTTTTGATCGCTTGCTATTATACTTTTTATGATGTAAGGTGACAAAAAATTGTTTATTTAGCACAGGTTTTAGTTTTTTTTTGTTTACGGTGTTCATCTGAGGGGTTAGGTCATGTGATATTTTTATAGAGCCAGTCGATGCGAACGCGGAGATACCAAATATGTATACTTTTTTTTATTTATGTAAGTTTTATACAATAACTGCTTTTTTAAAACAAAAAAAATGATGTTTTAGTGTCTCCATATTCTGAGCCATAGTTTTTTTTTTTTTGGGCGATTGTCTCAGGTAGGGGCTCATTTTTTGCGGGATGAGGTGACGGTTAGATTGGTACTATTTTGGTGGGGAAACGCCTTTTTGATCGCTTACTGTTGTACTTTTTGTGATGTAAGGTGACAAAAAAATTGTTTATTTAGCACAGTTTTTATTTTTACAGTGTTTTTTCCCCTATTTTTCCCCTATTTTTTTAACTTTATTTGGGGAAAATTATGTTTTTGTTTATTTTTACTTGAAACTTTTAATTTTTTGGGGGGGAAACTTTTTTTTCACTTAATTTTTTGTCCCACTTTGGGACTTGAACTTTTGGGGGTCTAATCCTTTACAATGCATTCCAATACTTCTGTATTGGAATGCATTGGCTGTATGAGTAATACAGGGGGCTGGATATCACAGGCTCTTCACCGGAAGGCAGCGCGATGCCTTCCTTAGGCATCGCGCTGCCTTCCATGCCATCGGGTCCCCCCCACAGCCCCATGGGGACCCGATGGCACCGCCGACCACCACCGCCACACCAGGTAAAAGCCGCAAACCGCAGACCTGAATTGACCTGCGGTTTGCGGCGATTGCCGACACGGGGGGTCACGGGACCCCCCGCGCTTTTGGCCGTGGTGCCTGCTCAATGATTTGAGCAGGCACCATGTTCCGATCACCGCCCGCCGGGTGGCGGTGTTCTGAACTATAGATGACGTACCGGTACGTCATGGGTCCTTAAGGACTCGGGAACCATGCCGTACCGGTACGTCATGGGTCCCTAAGGGGTTAAAAGGGTAGAGAAGATGAAGTGGTGCTGGGATCTGTAGACCTGAGTGCGTAATGCTTGTAGTCTGCCATTTAAAGTAGAAATTAGAGTGAACTAGTAAGGCCTCACGATCCGGTAGCGTGATGTTTAACATTTCACTTTTATTGAGATTGATCTTAAAATTACTAAGACGTCCAAAACTCTGAAACTCTTGTAACACGGCTGGGACAGAAACGTGGGAATTTGAGATGTACATAAGCAGATCGTCTGCATACAATGCTAATTTATGCTGATGGCCCTGCGTATCTATCCCTACAATATCTGCGTTATTTCTCAAAGAATTAGCAAGGTGTTCCATAACCAGGACGTAGAGTAAGGGCGATAAGGGGCAGCCCTGTCTGGTACCATTCTGAATCTCGAAAGCCAGGGCAACAATGCCATTAGCCCTAACCCTAGCGGAAGGATGTAAGTAAACGACGCAGATTCGATTAATCAGGGTGGGACCCAAACCGATTTGTCGTAGGGAGGCAATCATAAAGCCCCAATGAACCCGGTCGAACGCCTTTTCAGCGTCAACCGATAATAGGCATAAAGGAAATTTACGGCGTCTCGCTGATGCTATCAGGTCAATGGTTCTAATGGTATTGTCCCTAGCCTCCCTCCCAGGTATGAAGCCCACTTGATCTCTATGCACTATCCCCATGATCACAGTATTAAGGCGAGTCGCAATCATTTTGGAGTATAGTTTAATATCGCAATTAATTAATGAAATAGGGCGATACTTGCCACAAGCTGTCGTATCTTTGTTAGGTTTTGGAATTAGCACAATGTGAGCTTCCAAAGCCTGCTTAGGGAAGGGGCACGTGGGAGAGATACTATTAAATACCTTCACCAAACAAGGTCCAAGAAGATCTTTAAATGTCTTAAAAAATGATGCTGTTAAGCCATCTGGCCCAGGGCTCTTCCCCCCTTTTAGCTGAGCTAAGGTAACCCCCATTTCGGTATCTGTAAACTCTTCTTCTAATGTAGCTGCTGTCTCAGCGGGTATAGTTGGGAGTGCCATATCTTGCACATATTGAGTGATCCGGTTATCAAGATCAGTCGTTGGCATATCTGCCAATTGGCCTCTAATATTATATAGAAATTCAAAGTAAGTTTTAAAGGTCTCCGCAATCTGGTTGAGGTGATGAGTCAGGGTGCCAAACATATCTTTTATGCTAGGGATGTAGCTGGTCTGCAATCGGGGATGAAGCAATCTCGCTAAGGCCCTACCCGATTTGTTAGAGTGCTCAAAAAGATAACTGCTATATCTTGCCCTGTTTCTACGGGACACCTCAGTAAGCAATGCCTGAAGCTGCTCTCGAAGGGAAGTAAGCTCAATAAGAGTTTAGGGGTCCAGGGATCGCTTGTGAGATTGCTCTAAAGTCGCTATTTGTGACCACAAACGAGAGCTTGTGGACACCTTCTCCTTCTTAAGTCTAGACCCATGTTTAATCAGAAGTCCGCGTATGACACATTTTAACGCTTCCCATTGTACAGGGAGAGCTGTGGTATCCGATGCATGAACACATAAGAATTCTCTTATGGTGGATTCTATGTCTGCCTTGCAAACACTATCCCTAAGCAAGGATTTGTTGAGTCTCCAAGTCCATTCCTTAGCCACTAAGCCCGGGAGTTCTAGCGAAAGGAACACTGGTGAGTGGTCTGACCACGTAAGGGATCCTATGTTGGAAGATGGTTGAAATATAAGAGCATTTTGGGATACTAAAAAGTAAAACATTTCGAGTCTACTGTAGGACCGATGTGATGGGGAGAAGAAGGTATAATCTCGGTCTTTAGGATGTAATATGCGCCATACATCTACCAGACGTCTCAAATAAAGTGAGTGTTTTACTGCCGTGATTACTGATTTTGGAACCGTCATTTTACCCGCGGAGGGGACCAACAAAGGCTCCAAGACCATGTTAAAGTCGCCCCCTAGCAAAATAACCCCCTCCCCAAATTCGTCTAGTCGCGACAAAATACTCTGAAGTGTCTTGCCTTGCCTTACATTTGGTAGGTACAGATTTCCAATAGTATACGTTCTCTCATGGATCTTTAACTTCAGGAACAGAAATCTCCCGTCAGTATCGGTCCGGAGATTTATGTAGTGCAATAGAAACCCCTCTCGATTTTGATTCTGGGTAGGTGCTATGGGTCCAGTAATTAAAGTAACTAGAGGAAATCCTCGTGACTTGACCCATTTTAAAATGTGTTTCCTGCAAAAGAAGATCATACAGGATCCTAGAGCCTTTTTCCGGCACATTAAAGCCTCTAACATTCAATGAGGCAAATTTAACACTAGGTGGCCTCATCACCCCTACACTTCAGTAGTTTAAGGTCTAAGAGACTATAGAACAACTTAGCAATTTAGGGGGGGAGAAAGCAAACACTAAGTTCCGGGTAGTATTCCAAGTCGCCAAATGCTCACAAGGCGAGAGTAGGAGTAAGCAAATTAATACAAATACGAGGAAAGTAGCTGGCTAGGACTAGGCAAAGTAGACCAAGATTAAGCAGCAAAGGCGTCAACACTGGTTTGTCAGTCTAAAGATGGGATAGGTGAGGGAAAGGCACACTGGGAAAGGAGGGAACGGGTAAGTATCCAGAAAAGAGCGGAAACGACACAATTTAAGACAGTATATTCAACTGTAACAAAAAGTGCCCATCTACAAGTTAAACAAAGGCTGTTTGTGAGCAAGGATCAAAATGTCCAAGCAGGGCAGGGCAGGGCGCCCCCACAGGGCCAAAGAGCCACAACAGTCTCCTTTTAAATTGCAGGCGATGGGATAACTCGCTTCTACATCAGGTAGCAAAGTGATGAAACCACAAAAGAGCACGCTGAACCTAAAAAAAATGAACTTATATAGGTAAGAGGCAGCCTCCCCTTCCTAATCTGAGGGGGAGGTTGCACAAGTAGGCGACAGCCCCACTACCGGTGAACCACCGCCATGAGGAAATTCATGTACACACTATAAGATGAGCATGACTCCTCAAAGAAGAAAGTCTTCCGGAGCACGTAATTCAATCCGACGACCATTCTTGCGCACCAGCAATTGAAAAGGAAACCCCCAGGAATAAGGGATATTGTTAGCCCTCAAGAGATCTAGCAAAGGTTTAAGAGCTCGCCTTCGAGCGAATGTAGCACGGGAAAGATCTTGTAGGATTATCATAGAAGCACCGTCGAAGTCAATGGATGTGAAATTGCGAGCTTTCCGCATGATCTCTTCCTCTACTGTATAGTAGTGAAGACGGCAAATAATGTCCCTCGGTTTGGAAGGGTTTGGGTTGATAGGTGCCAGGGTCCTGTGTGCCCTGTCTATTTCTAAGCAGTCCAAGACAGGCTCCTCCAATATGGTACTGAATAACCCTTGCAAAGTGGGGATCAAGTCCTCTGTTTTGGTGGCTTCCGGCAATCCTCTTATCCTTATATTGTTTCTCCTATTTCTGTTTTCGATGTCGTCATGAAGGCAATACAATTGACTAATATGCTGATCTCTAACCGCACCTTGCGACAACAATTCCTCCACTTTAGCCGTGGTGTGATCTTGTATGGAGGCAATCTCTTCAACTTTTTCTTTAACAGCCCGCACGGTAGCCTTAACCGCCGACAATTCTTGCTTGTAAGATGTCTCCAGTCTTTCAATAAATCCCTCTATCTCTTGTCGCGTGGGAAGGATTTTTATGTGCTCTTTCCAGTCCCATTGATCTGTCATAAGATCTTTAATCGCTAAGCTATTTTGCTCTGGAGACGATGGGGTCTCAGAGCGAGGCAACGCATCTAGGGAGGGTGAGGTAGCAGCCTTAGCACTCTGGCATTGGGATCTTGAGCTCGACTGGGACATTTTAGCAGGCTGGGATAGGGCGGCAAAAGTACCTTGCTGTGTAATACTCTGCACTGGAGCCGGGGAGGCCCCTTTTACCGGAGATTCAGCAGGTGATCTTTGAGGCGCAGGAAAGAAAGGCGATGCCTCAGCGTTGAAATTAGGGTTAGTTACCTGCCTCTCACTGGTAGGAAGTGTGTGTGACTTTTTCATCACATTTTATTACCTTTTTTTGGGTAAGAAAAGAAATGAAAAAATGGCGAATCGGCCATTTTGACCCTTTTTTCCATTGTGTCATTCGCAGTATCAAAAAAATATTTTAATAGTACAGGCGTTTTCGGATGCGGTGATGCCTATGATGTTATATATGAATGAATATTTTTCATTTATGTATTTTTTTTTATTCTACGGAAAGGGGGGGTAATTTACATTTTAGATTTTTTAACTTTTTTATAGTCACGGCTTTTAAAGGCTTTAACGACCGTGATCGGCTTTATTGCCAGTCACGGTCATTAGCCGTGGGTCTCTGCTGTTTAAAACATGGCGCCCGCTGCACGTGCAAGCGGGCACGATGTTTACCCATCACTCCAAAGGGTTAAAGGTGTATTCTTGTTATATTAAGTTATCCCCTATCTACAGGATAGGAGATAACTATTAAATCGGCGGGGGTTCTACTGCTGGGAACGGAGACCCTGTACCCTGTGAAGCCCCCTGAAATGTGCAGCCACTCCATTTATTTCTATGGAAATTCGCTCTACCCTGCCATTTCCGAAACTCCCATAGAAATAAATAGATTGGGTACGCACATGTCGACCAGCTGCTCTGTTCATTTTGGGGGCTTCACAGGGTTACGGGGCCTCCGTTCTAATGATCAGTTGCAATCCCAGTGGTAGGACACCCATCAAGCTAATTGTCATACCCTATCAGAATACCCCTTTAAGGATGCAGCCTATTGTCCATTGGCACAGCGGTTTTTGTATTTTTCTTAATTGTTTTGATCACTGCATTTCAAAAGCCAAAAGCTTTATAATTTGTCCATAAACATTGCCATATGATGGCTGGTTTTATGCGGGGAACGTTATGTTTTTCTGTTTAAATCGTTTTTCATTTTAAACGGTTAAAGAAAGTACATTACAGTTTGATTTGTTACAGTGTCAGGCAGAATACCATTATAATCAGGTAATCAAAGGAGAATATAAGTTCCAATATAATACAATTATTCAGATAACATTCCTTATTTTATGTAAAGCATCATCCTATTCTTTATTGTGCTTCAATGAAGAAACCTTCTATTTGGTGCTTGGAGCCTGCTTCGTGTGGCTAAAAAGGTATTGTATACTGTATGTATAGTGTAGAAGAAAAAAGAAACTGGAAGATGAGGATAGAGATGAAATAAACAAAAAGATAGATAACTAGAGAGAACTTAGAAAACCTTATGGGTCCCTTATGCAAAGGATAAAATGTACATCACAACCTAATTTAGCTGTCTCAGGTGAATTTGCAAAACATTTTGAAAATTTTGGGGGGTGATAGTTTGAAAAAACAATGCAATTCTGCAATTGTTGCAATTGTTTTCAGGGTTTCATTTTAACTGTGTTGAATTCATAGAAATAATGACATTTTAAGGGCCCATGCACACGACCATATGCCCTCCGAGACATACAGTCCATGAGCGGGCCATATGTCCCGGAGCGGCATACATCGTTTGCACGGGAGTGCACAGCATCATCATAGGTTACTATGATACTGTGCTCATCGGGCCGCCCGCGGGACTATTGTCCTGCACTCATATGCGCAGGCGGCCCAATGTGCACAGTATCATAGTAACTTATGATGCTGTGCGCTCCCGTGCGCACAATGTATGCCGCTCCGGAACATATGGCCCGCTCACGGACCGTATATCTTGGAAGGCATACGGTCGTGTGCATGAGCCTTAAGTCTGTGGGTCAATATGATTATGGAGATACCACATTTATATGGTTTTGTTTTTTATTACTTAAAAAAAGAAATTTAATGCTCTTAAAAAAAGATTCCTTTGTGTCACAATATTCTGACAACCATAATTGTTTTATTTTTCTGCTGACGGAGCTGTGTGAGGTCCCATTATTGTGTAATAATCTTTTGATCTGAAAGGCAACTGTCATCCTATTAGCTCACCTAAGCTGTTAGGTTTGTCATTTATGATAAAACAGCCAACAAGATAAGGCTACTTTCACACTTGCGTTCAGAGCGGATCCGTCTGGTGTCTGCACAGACGGATCCGCTCCTATAATGCAAACGTTGGGATCCGTTCAGAACGGATCCGTCTGCATTATAGTTCAGAAAAAATTCTAAGTGTGAAAGTTAGTCAGACGGATCCATCCAGACTTTACATTGAAAGTCAATGGGGGGCGGATCCGTTTGAAATTGCACCATATTGTGTCAACTTCAAACGGATCCGTCCCCATTGACTTACATTGTACATCTGGACGGATCCGTTTGGCTCCGCACGGCCAGACGGACACCCAAACGCTGCATTCGGATGTCCGCCTGCTGAGCGGAACGGAGGCCAAGCGGAGCCATCCTGATGCATTCTGAGCGGATCCGCATCCACTCAGAATGCATTGGGGCTCTCCGGATCCGTTCGGGGCCGCTTATGAGAGCCTTTAAACGGAGCTCACAAGCTTAAACCCGAACTCTAGTGTGAAAGTAGCCTAAGTAATATAACGTATTTCCAGAACTTTTTTATCCTATAAGTAGACTGTAAAATGACATTTGATGGTGTCTGTACCCTGTAACTGTAAGTATTGTTTTGTAATTTATTCTAATGTCATAACAAAAAGTATTATTGCCGTCATCACCACCATTACCATTATTATTCTTAGACTGTCACGGAAGGAAGGGAAGAGTGCAGCCCTGGACTCCACCCGCACTCGGCTTTGTTTTTCTACCACTAGAGTGAAAGCACCGCCAGCATTAAAAAGAGACCAAAACATCAGCCAGGAAGCATAGGAACTGAGAAGTGGTCTGTGGTCACCACCTGCAGAACCACTCTTTTATTGGGGGTGTCTTGCTAATTGCCTATAATTTCCACCTGTCGTCTATCCCATTTGCACAACAGCATGTGAAATTGATTGTCACTCAGTGTTGCTTCCTAAGTGGACATTTTGATTTCACAGAAGTGTGATTGACTTGCAGTTACATTGTGTTGTTTAAGTGTTCCCTTTATTTTTTTGAGCAGTGTAGTTATTTATTCTACACAGTACTTATCATTTAAAAGATGAAAAACTATTTCAGATTTACTGTTTTTCCCACCTCCCCAAAAAATGAATAAAGGTTAATCAATAAAAGATATGTACCCCCACATGGTGGCATTGAAAAAAGTAAGCTCTAGTCTAGCATAGCTAAGACAGTGCGAAAATTAAATAAAAAAAATGGATCTTGAAATGCTATGATGAAAACATTAAAAAACAGCATTCTAAAGGCTGAAATAATGAATTTGCAATATTTGTATACAACTATAGGGTAGGCCCCCAGAGTCAGTTCTACTGGTGGGCCCTAGGTACCCCAACCGACACTGGGTTTAGGTCAGGTGATTGCTGGCCAACAATGATTCAGTGGTTATTAAACCAGGTATTGGTACCTTTGGCAGTGCGGACTGTTGCCATGTCCTGCTGGAAAAGGAAATCAGCATCTCTATAAAGCTTGTCAGCGGAGAGAAGCATGGAGAGCTCTAAAATCTGCTGGTAGATGGCTGCACTGACTTTGGACTTGATAAAACACAGTGGACCAATTCCAGCAGATGACATGGCTCCCCAAACCATTACTGTGGAAACTTCACACTGGACCTCCAGCAACTTGGAATATGTGTCTCTCCTCTGTTCCTCCGAACTCTCAGAATTTGTTTTTCAAATTTTACTTTTATCTGAAAACAGGGCTTTGGACCCCTAAGCAACAGTCGAGTTCTTTTTCCCCATAGCCGAGGCAAGACTCTTCTGACATTGTCTCTGGCACTGACTCCAGCTACAGTCCACTCCTTGTGAATCTCCCCCAAATTCTTGAATGGCCTTTTCTTGACAATCATCTCAAGGCTGCAGTTATCCTTGTGGTTTGTGCACCTTTTTCTACCACACTTTTTCCTTCCACTCAACTCTCCATTAATAGACTTGGATACAGCACTCTGTGGCTTCACTCCTTGTGAATGGTATCAATGACTGTCTTCTAGACAACTGTCAAGTTAGCACTCTTCCCCATGATTGTGTAGCCTACTGAACCAGACTGAGGGACCATTTAAAGGCTTAGGAAAGCTTTGCAGGTGTTTTGTATTGATAAGTTGATTAGAGTGTGACACCATGAGCCAACAATATTAAACTTTTTCACAATATTCTAATCATCAGCATTAAAAGAAATAGGAGTTTGAAATAGATCACTCTGTGTGTAATGAATCTATATACTGTATAAGTTTAACTTTTTATAACTTTTTTATTTAAATTACAATATTCAAATTTATTGAGATGTACCTGTAAGCAGTGGCATAGCGGTGGCGTTGTCCCGGGTGCCAAATTGTAGGGTGCGCCATGCAGCAGGCAGTATAATGAGGGTGATAGAAGCCTATGGCACCCACCCCCTCCGTTCTGCCAGGCCTGAAGCCTATGAAGCAGTAGATTGGCACAGGAGATCGCGATTACATCACCGTGACCTCCTGCACCGGGTCTCGCGAGATGACGAGATGACGCAGCGCAGGAGGGCACGGTGATGGGTTCTTGACCACCTGCGCCGGGACGCCCGAGCAAAGGCTATAAAAGACGATGAAGAGAGGTGAGTATTTTTATTTTTTTATGTAAGTACTAGGGGCCATACTGGGGGCACTATGGAGGGGGGGCAGAAGAGATACTGTACAAAGGAGGCCATTATATTTAGAAAGAATGGGGACCGTTATATATTATACAGAGGGGCCATTATATATTATAATTATACAGAGGGCCCATTATTAATGGCCCCTCTGAATAATTATAATATATAATGGCCCCCCTGTATAATTATTATATATAATGGCCCCCCTGTATAATTATAATATATACACTGCGTGCAGAATTATTAGGCAAATGAGTATTTTGACCACATCATCCTCTTTATGCATGTTGTCTTACTCCAAGCTGTATAGGCTCGAAAGCCTACTACCAATTAAGCATATTAGGTGATGTGCATCTCTGTAATGAGAAGGGGTGTGGTCTAATGACATCAACACCCTATATTAGGTGTGCATAATTATTAGGCAACTTCCTTTCCTTTGGCAAAATGGGTCAAAAGAAGGACTTGACAGGCTCAGAAAAGTCAAAAATAGTGAGATATCTTGCAGAGGGATGCAGCACTCTTAAAATTGCAAAGCTTCTGAAGCGTGATCATCGAACAATCAAGCGTTTCATTCAAAATAGTCAACAGGGTCGCAAGAAGCGTGTGGAAAAACCAAGGCGCAAAATAACTTCCCATGAACTGAGAAAAGTCAAGTGTGCAGCTGCCAAGATGCCACTTGCCACCAGTTTGGCCATATTTCAGAGCTGCAACATCACTGGAGTGCCCAAAAGCACAAGGTGTGCAATACTCAGAGACATGGCCAAGGTAAGAAAGGCTGAAAGACGACCACCACTGAACAAGACACACAAGCTTAAACGTCAAGACTGGGCCAAGAAATATCTCAAGACTGATTTTTCTAAGGTTTTATGGACTGATGAAATGAGAGTGAGTCTTGATGGGCCAGATGGATGGGCCCGTGGCTGGATTGGTAAAGGGCAGAGAGCTCCAGTCCGACTCAGACGGCAGCAAGGTGGAGGTGGAGTACTGGTTTGGGCTGGTATCATCAAAGATGAGCTTGTGGGGCCTTTTCGGGTTGAGGATGGAGTCAAGCTCAACTCCCAGTCCTACTGCCAGTTTCTGGAAGACACCTTCTTCAAGCAGTGGTACAGGAAGAAGTCTGCATCCTTCAAGAAAAACATGATTTTCATGCAGGACAATGCTCCATCACACGCGTCCAAGTACTCCACAGCGTGGCTGGCAAGAAAGGGTATAAAAGAAGAAAATCTAATGACATGGCCTCCTTGTTCACCTGATCTGAACCCCATTGAGATCCTGTGGTCCATCATCAAATGTGAGATTTACAAGGAGGGAAAACAGTACACCTCTCTGAACAGTGTCTGGGAGGCTGTGGTTGCTGCTGCACGCAATGTTGATGGTGAACAGATCAAAACACTGACAGAATCCATGGATGGCAGGCTTTTGAGTGTCCTTGCAAACAAAGGTGGCTATATTGGTCACTGATTTGTTTTTGTTTTGTTTTTGAATGTCAGAAATGTATATTTGTGAATGTTGAGATGTTATATTGGTTTCACTGGTAAAAATAAATAATTGAATTAGGTATATATTTGTTTTTTGTTGAGTTGCCTAATAATTATGCACAGTAATAGTCACCTGCACACACAGATATCCCCCTAAAATAGCTAAAACTAAAAACAAACTAAAAACTACTTCCAAAAATATTCAGCTTTGATATTAATGAGTTTTTTGGGTTCATTGAGAACATGGTTGTTTTTCAATAATAAAATTAATCCTCAAAAATACAACTTGCCTAATAATTCTGCACTCCCCGTAATGGCCCCTCTGTATAATTATTATATATAATGACCCCTCTGTATAATTATAATATATAATGGCCCCTCTGTATAATTATAATATATAATGGCCCCTCTGTATAATTATTATATATAATGACCCCTCTGTAATATTAGGATATATAATGGCCCCCTCTGTATTATATATATATATATATATATATATAATGGCCCCCCTGTATAATTATTATATATAATGACCCCCCTGTATTATTATAATATATAATGGCCCCCTCTGTATTGTTAGGATATATAATGGCCCATTATATATAATAAAAATAATTCAGAGGGGGCCATTATATATCCTAATAGTACAGAAGGACCATTATATAATATACAGAGGGGCCATTATATATAATAATAATAATAATAATAATAATAATAACTAATAATAATAAAACTCTGCAGAGACAAGACGCGGCTGAAAGAAGATATCAAGACGGTCCCATCTCCGAATGAAGACGTTGAGGAAAGTCTACATCACAGGAGATGTCACTGGATGGATGAGGTATGTGGTGCTGTATTGTACTGTATATTTTGTAGTGATGTATGTAATGTCGGAACACATATTAGTTTCACGGTAGGGTTGGATGGTGGATTGAGAATATGGCCCACCCTGCCGCATCCTGAATATGCAGTCTGGTGGTGCATGCCACAATTATTTTTGCTGTCTTATCTATTTCCTTCTACATTATAAAACTATTGTAAAGTAGAATTTGCCCTAGAGTGTGCATGCATCTGTAACAAAAGAATTGGACATTGGACCAAGAGCCATATAAGCAACAAGAAATATATAAAATACATTAAAATACCACTTTACAGTAAATATGAAACAATAAATGTATATTATTGCAATTATAATCATGCATGTATGTGTTGGATAAGGCACTGAATGGTTAAACATTGTACATTAATTCCACAGGAGAAAACAGTGTAACTACATATAATTGGTTACATAAGGGAATATCTTCTCTACACCATTCTGTGGCCCCAGGTCACAGCAAATTGCATTACAAACAAATTAACAATAATGACAGATTTGTTAAGGGAACAGTCATCCTGGGTAATGTCCTCATAGGAGAAGAGATGTATCACAAAACTGATAAATGTTGTCCCAGAGCGGTCTGTGTTTCCAGTGTCTTGAGGAAGTTACTGAATATTTGAGAAAATAGTAATTTTCCCCAAAAATTTATGTAAAGAAGACTCCCATAATAATAACATGTGCATGTGTTACCAAACAAGCATAAGCTTCTGTACGTAACTTTATAAAAGTCTGGTGATTTAAAACTTGAGAGAAGGCAGTTATTATTGTATACCTATAGATATGTTGTAAATATATAAATATAGTTCTAAACATAAGTCCCCAAATATATATATATATATATATATATATTTATATATATTTCAGAGATGAGCAAACCAGTCGAGATTCATTTTGGGTCTGGTTTGCCGATTTTATGTAAAACGAAAGTTGCTCCAATTGCCCTGAAGGTTGGTGCATAACCCCCTCTAGCCTCCTGAGACTCATATTTTTTTTTTTTTTAAGAAAACTTATCTCTTTTCATTTATTTTTAATGATTTTTTTCCCCATCCCCCCTCCCCAAGTTCTGGAACGCAATGACATCAATAGTAAGTGATGTCTGAGTGAAACTGACATACATAACTATGGGTAAACGCAGAGGGTGTGTCCGGACGCTGACTAAGATGGCCGCTTAAACGCTCGGCTCCTGCCTGCACCACAGCAATCTGGCCAGCGACTCATATTACCGGCCCCATGGAAAAGAAAACCGTTTCCCACAGGTCCGCTCCTCCTCCGCGATCCCCCTAACCGTCCACGACTCTGGAGGAGTGCTGGACATGGGTCCCCCGAATGGCTCTCCCAGCACGGCGCTCCCCGCCATTGCTCCCTCCCGCCGTCCCGGCATAGTGCTCAAACGGGAGTGCGGGAAGACCTACCTGCAGAGAGAAGCTAGCTATCTTCCATCACAGAGGCTGCCTCACTAACCAACGACCCTTCACCCCAGGAGACCGAAGTGGGGCTCTCCCCTGCGGCAAGGGAGTTTCAGCCTGCAGCATCTAGGAGGTCAGGGGACAACATAGCGGCCCTGGAAAGTGGCGTACAGCGCCAGAGCGCGGATCCAGGTACTGTGATGCCATCCCACAGACCCCAGCCTCCTCATGCCCTCATAGGAGCCCACATATGACCCTTTCAGGGGAATCCTGGTCTGAGGGTATCCTCACTGCTCTAGCCACTGAAAACTGTGGCTCCATGTTTCCTGCAGACACCTGGGCTAGCTCTACAAGCCCCCCTCCGCTGGCTGCTATGTCTCTCTCCATTGCTCCTGACCCCCCACATTCCTGGGAAGTGTACTTCAGCCAATTCCCCACAAAGGAAGACTTTCGGATGCTAATATCTGAAGTTAAGGGAGCCTGCAGGGCAGAGATCGCCGTTGTCCGCACCGATATTAAGCACATTTTCGACCGCGTGGACTCATTAGAAAATGCTCATGGTGGCACCAGGCAGTACATCTCGGCCCTTCACATGTCTGTAACATCTCAAACTGCGGCAGGGACATGGGTCGACATTTGGAGGACCTTGATAATAGGGGTCGTAGAACTAACATCAGAGTTAGAGGTCTCCCAGAGGCAACTGGGGATAAGGACCTTTTTGTCACCTTGGAAGCCATCTTTAATATGATACTTAGGGAACTGCCTTCGCATAAGATCAAATTGGATAGGGCCCACAGAGCTCTCAAACCCAAGGGCACCACTGCTCGCCCTAGAGACATAATATGTTGCGTCCACAATTACAATCTCAAGGAGGCTATCATGGCGAAGGCCCGGATCCTACGCATTTTTGAATTTGATGGGGCCCCTGTACAGCTTTTTTCTGACCTCTCATGGATAACCTTGCAAAAAAGGAGACACCCGGAGCCCCTACTCACTTTGCTGCGAGACCGCCAAATAGCCTATCGATGGGGTTTTCCATTTGCCTTGTCGGCACGTCACCAAGGAAAAACAGCTCCTTTTGAGATTTTCAGCCATTCTGTGAAATGTTGGGACTTCAGGTGCCTACCATGTCGGACTGGGAGATCGAAACCCCCGTGCCGCCGCCAACCCGCATTTGGTCTCAGGTTGCAAGGAAGCAAAGCGCAGGACCGAATGTGGGTTCATTATCATCCACGCAGACCTCCTCATCCCCAGGACATCAATCTCCAGACTGATCTCTCTAAACTAAGTAGAGGGAGATGGCCCTGATTCTGCCTTTGAGCTTCCCATGCGAGCGTAGTTATCTAATATTGCGGACAACCTGCATATTTATGTTCCTATTTGCCTTGCTCATTTTCTATTTATCCAGTGTATTATGTAGCCCTTTCATATTTCCACTCTCATGGTGCAGGCCCAACTGAGCACTAGTTGACCCTTAAAGGTCTTGTTAATTTGTGCTTGCTCAGTCAAGAGCCCCTGGAGGTTGACCTCTGACACCGTGACCCCGGAAGAGGCTATATACCCCTGGGAATCGCTGTTAATTATTAGCTTTATGTTTTTAAGTTTTGTCCTGATTTATGTTGTCTGCCCCCTCCTCTTGTTTCCTTCTTCCCTCCTAGCTACATCACACTCTTGGGCCCAAGCTCTTCTGAACCCTGGTCCCGGTGCTGGACGAGAATTTACCCGGCGAAAGGTTTTACAGCTAACAGTCGGGAGTACGCCGAATCCCACCATGTGAATATTGGTCAGCTGTATCCTTTCTACATGCCCCCTTTTTTTTTACACCATCATGGTACAGTGTGTAACCCTAAATGTCAAGGGACTCAACTCTAACGCTAAAAGGAGACTTTTGCTTTTGTAGTTGAAGTCCCTCAAGGCGGACATAGTATTCCTCCCGGAAAACCCACTTTGACGACACTTCCTCCTTTCGCTTTGCAACTCACCAATATCCTATAGCATACTCGGCTACCCACTCTCGCTGGAAGGCTGGAGTTGACATACTTATATCAGCCCACTGTCTCATCAGAATAGAATCTTCAACAATAGATCCTCAGGGGTGCTATATTATTCTGAGGGGTAAACTTGTGGGTCAGCCAATTACGCTCTGTAATTTGTATGCCCCGAATACATCTCAGATTCACTTCCGCAAGGTTTTCAGGTGTCCTGATCCATTAGTCTTGCTGGGAGGCGATTTTAACATTATTTTCTCTTACTCTATGGATAGATTGGCCCTACCAGGCAGGCCCTTACATTCCACACAGCAGCGACTTGCTAGGGACTTTCGTAAACTGATCAGGCGGTATTCCCTATATGATCTTTGGTGAGTTAATCACCCTACAGATGAGTCCTTTTCTTTTTACTCCACCCCCCATGGTACCCACACCAGAATTTTTTTTTTCTTTGGAACTATTTTCACGCCACGTGTGCTGAAGGGAGCTAATATAGGTCAAATCACTTGGTCTGACCACGGCCCTGTAATGGTCAGCATAGATCTTGGTATGGGATACACCCACCAATGTCATTGGCGCCTTAATGATACCCTCCTTAAGCGATCACTACTGCATGATGAGCTAAGGGCTCAATGAAGGGTCGGTGGGGAATGTCCGTTGTTTATGGGAGGCCCATAAGGCGGTAATGAGGGGGCACTGTATCAGCCTGGGCACAAGACTTAAACAGGACTCTGTACCTTCTGCCCAGTCTCTAAAATCACGCTTGCACACTTTAGAGGAGGCAATGTCGGTTCATCCCACCCGCCGTATGCTTGAGCTTATTGTAGACACCCAAGCCCATCTGCACAGGATAGCTCTGGGTAGGGTCGACAAGCTAATGCTATATACACGACAACGGTACTATGCATAGAGAACTAAGCCTCATGCATTGTTAGCTAAACAACTTAGAAGTCGTCCCCCACAAACAGGTCCTTGTGCAGTCAAGGGATCGGACTCTGTCTATGACTATGGAGGAGATAGAGGAGGTAATTGACCATTTACCTGAGGCCAAGTCCCCGGGGCCTGATGTTTTTTCCTAAAGTACTATAAGACTTTTAAACCGGAACTGATTCCCCATATGACAAACCTCTTTAACCGGTTCCTATCTGGTGATACGGTACCCACCGCCATGTCCCACTCATATCTCACGTTAATCCCGAAACCTGGAAAAGACCCCCTTGATTGTCAAAACTATAGACCCGTTGCACTACTTAATTCAGACCTCAAGATTTTTACTAAAATACTGGCCTCTCGTTTAAACGCCTTTCTTCCCTCATTGATCCATAAAGATCAGGTAGGCTTTGTTCCATGCCTACAAGCAGTGATAATACACGACGGAACATTGACTTGCTGGAAGTGGTTGACCACTCAGGGGAGGAAGCACTGCTTTTTAGTTTGGATGCCGAAAAAGCGTTTGACCGCCTAAGCTGGCCATTTCTGTTTGCAGCCTTAAAGGCATACGGTCTCTCTGTCCCCTTTGTTCAGACCATCCGGGGCTTATACTCCTCCCCCACAGCGACAATCAAGCTTCCACATGCCGAGTCTTGACCAATACGTATTGCCAACGGGACAAGACAGGGATGCCCCTTATCCCCCCTATTATTTGCACTGTGTATTGAACCTATAGCGGCTAAAATCAGGGCTTGCCCAGATGTCTGAGGTGTTATGGACAGGGATAAAGAGTTTAAGTTGTCCCTATATGCGGACGATGTCCTGCTCACCCTCACTAAGCTCCATACCTCCCTCCCTAACCGTCACTCCATATTACAGGAGTTTGGACGACTATCGGGGTATAAGGTCAACACCCATAAAACCGAGGCTCTCCCCCTCAATATATCTCAGGCGACCCTCAGCACTCTCAGGGCAAACTTTCCTTTCAATTGGAAGAAAGATTCCTTACATTACTTAGGTGTTAACCTTAACCCCCGTTATTCAGATCTGTACAAGCTTAATTTTCCTCTCATATATAGGGAAATTAGAGATGATTTGATCAAATATTACGGGGCAGCTCAGTTACGCTGTATCACAGCTTGGGCATCTCTGCAACCATATTCTATCTGGATGTAAATATAGAGACTCTGGCTGGCTCCCATCCACCCTAATTCTTTACTATGATCTAGTCCCTATAGCACGTCATCCCCTAGGGAACTTCTGGGGCCCATGACCAGTGTTCCTTGTAAGCTGCACAGACGCACGGCAGCGCAGCTTTCTTTATGCCTCCGCTCAGGACCTCTGCAGGCCCACTCAGTCACAAATGCCCATGTGCCATTACATAATATTTTCACATTTTTACATGTATACGCAGCGCTAGTAATGTGATAAAAACAGCCGGGCCCAGAGTGGAAGGAAGAGGGGAAAGGAGAGTGAGGGGGGAGGGACTTACATCACTGCACAGCTCCTCCAATCAGGTGGCAGCTAAGTTCCCGCCATACCCGCCCCTCTCTTCTTCATCTTCAATAGTATATTCATCCCAGCGTCAGTTTTTTCTTCACCTCGTGGCGTGCTGGGTGCCTTTGAAGAAGAGGCAGGGCAGAGCAGCAGTGACAGCCAGAGAAAGAGTGTGGCCAGCGGCCGCTGCCATGTTAGGCAGAGCCAAAGCTGTAAACAGAGCACCTCTTTAAATACTGACAGTGGGATAAAAACTACACTGTCGCTACATTACTAGTCTGTCTCATAGTGAGACAGCCAGGCCAGCCCCCACTTCAGTTCTGTGTCCTTCAGTGGAAGTTGGAGCATACAGCTGCTGAGCCTGTTATTTAGTGCGCTCCCTGGTATCTGAGCCTCGGTCAATCGCAGCCTATGGACATTTGAAGAAGATTCCCAATCCAGAGTCCACTCCTGTGGCCAGCAGCAGTCGCCAGGGTCCTCTATTCCAGGATTTGCCTGTTCTTTTATTGGAGTCTAGTTGGTAGGTTGAGGTTCCTTATTTACTTACACTTTACATTAGTAAGGCTGAGTTTACATCACCGTTATTTTGCTATTCTTGTCATCCGTTGGAAGAACAGAAAAGTAAAAAAAAAAACAGATCCTGTGCATCAGTTGCACATTTGGCCTCTGTTTATACCATTTCCATCTGAGATCCACTATCTTGCATGCGGTACTTTTAATTAAATATCTAATAATATGTTCACATGAACTTGTTGACCTTTCTAAATAAATCATTGAGGAAGGTCTTTTCCTGACACTTTTAATTACCTATATCCTGGACTTGTTGGAGTTGACTGTCTTCTCCTATCTTTTTGAAATATAGGTTGAGCGGCTTTGATGCTTGGCATCTATTCCCATGAATAACTATTGTTTTGAAATCCAATTAACTTAAACTTATTTGTTTCTGTACCTTCTAAATGGTAAATACATGGTATAACATATATATAAATCGATACATTGTTACCATAGATAACACATTATATGAATTATTGATTAACATATGTTGTAAACTAAATATACCATGCAAAGATATATATAATATAATTATGAATATATAAATTGAACCTCATACAGCAGGGGTGTGATACAGACATGAGTCCTTATCAAGTAACCTTGTTCCCTCCAGACAGACATGTTTTAGGGAGTTGGCTTACTCCTTAACAGATGGTCTCATATCTTTAGCACTAACTTCTAAATACAATGTCCATTTATGTTCCCAATTATTATTCTTTTATATAGACTGAACTTGCCATGAACTCATCTTGGCTTTTTCAGCCACATAACAAAACTTTGGTTCAGGCTGATCTTATTCTTAAAGGCAATGAGATGAGCATTCATTTTGATTATAATGTCATTAGATAATATTGTATATGTATGAAAATGCACAACATCTGGGAAGATGTTGGGTAAGTTGTTTGATAATACGGACCAATGTTTGTATATAATCCGTTTGATGTCTGAACTTAAATGAGAAAATGTGGTGACACACGGGATGCGTGTCTGCGTATGGTCAGATCTGGGATGTTTGGGTTTGAGTAAATCGGTTCTGGACAGGTGAGTGGTTCTCTCAATGTGCTCTTCCAGGACATGTTTTGGGAAACCTCTGTTGAGGAATTTATTTGACATTTCTATAACTCGAGAATTGGTTGTATTGGGATCTGACACAATACGTTTGACTCGCATGAGTTGTGAGCATGGTAAGGAGCGAATGAGCCCAGGAGGGTGTAATGAGTCTTGTCTGAGAAGACTGTTCCTGTCTGTAGGTTTTGTATAAAGATCTGTTTGTAGTGTATTTTGCTTACCATTACTAAGACATCTAGAAACGAAATCTCGGTGTCGCTGCAGGTCAAGGAGAGAGAGATGGAGTCTGTGGCCGAGTCGATGGTTCTGTGGAATGTGTACAAGTCTTCCACTGGACCCTGCCAAATACAGAAGATATCGTCAATATATCTATACCAACATTTCACGTGTTTGTAAAATAGTTCGTTCGTGTAAACAAAAGAATCTTCAAAATGGTTCATGTATAGAACTGCAAAAGTTGGTGCCACATTACAGCCCATGGCTGTCCCAGAGATTTGAAAGTAAAATTGGTCTTCAAACAAAAAATAGTTCCTTTTGAGTACGAATGATAAGAGGGAAATTATAAATTATTGTTCTGAGATAGAAAACTCTGCTTGTAGGCGGATGGTTTCTCTAACACATTCTATGCCTGCATCGGTGGGGATATTAGTGTAGAGGCTACTGACATCCATTGTTGCCAGGAGAATATTGTCACCCTCCAAGTTCAGGCATTGAATCTTATTCAGAAAATCGGTGGTGTCTTGGATAAAGGAGACACCTTGTTGCGCATAGATCCTTAAGAGGTTATCTAGCATTTTAGCTTCTGGTTGGAAGATAGACTCACAACCAGAGACTATTGGTCTGCCTGGGGGGTGATCTATATTCTTGTGAATTTTGGGCAATACGTAAATGACCGGAATGCGGGGATGGGTCGGAACAAGATAATCTGCTGCTTTTTTGTTAATGATGCCATTGTTGAGAGCGGTCTCAACTATACCAGAAAGTTCTGGGTAGGCACTGTGCCCCATACCACCAGAGCGCCTGGTAGGCATCTTCCAGCCACAGCTCCTGCCATGCTAGGAGTTCCAATTCCTTGACCCATTCCTCCCGGGGCTGCTCTCCCAGGAAGGGCATCTGCAGGGCTACTCGCTTCTGCAACCGCTGGTCTTCCGTGGGGAGTCTCTCGTCTCGCATATACTCCACAATACCCAGTACCTGGTACCAGATGCCTTTGCGGACTGCATCTCGGTCATCCATGACACCCTCATCGTACTCCACTGCTGTTTCCATTCTGGTGCTGTCAGGGTCGCTGTACTAGGACATGCATTGCCCTCAAATTGTAAAATCCATGGAATGGTGTCACCTGTAGCTGTCCTTCTGGCTGTGGGAACAATCCCGCCGCTTGCCACCAATGTAACGGATCTCCTGGCACCCTGACCGGGTACCTCCGTTGATAAACGCTCCCAGTGCCTCCCGAGGACTCAAAGCACTCCGCTCGACACTGATACCACCACAGGAACCAGGAACAGGAACAGCTCTTACAAGAGCTAGGAGTAATAGCCAGGGGAGTATACAGCGTATAGCAATCCCCACACACATGAGACGAGGCTTTATGTTGAATGCAAAACATGAACTCTTTATTGAGTGCTACCCGCCCGTATTTATGCAGGTCCCCATCTGGTGGACACACCCCTAGGGGACCAGATGGAAGACTGTGACACAGGACAGATATGCAGCAATTCAGGATACACAGACACAATACATCCCCACAATGCATCATGGTTTCCTCCTCTCTGCCCTGGAGACACCCGAGGAGTAATTCAATTATCTCTCAGGACAAAGGGAAATCGCCAATACACATGTGGCGACAACAGGACAGAAATCACCATTTAAACATACAATGTCACAACCCTTACAGTAAACACAGACATTTAACATATCCCCAGATAGCTCAAGTCTGAGTGCATATTATTAGGTGAATGGCACTCAGACAACATGAATACAATAAAATTAGCTATCTGGGTACCCTCACATAACATACAATACAACTCCACTGACAGATGGTTCTGTCACACACCTCAAAACCCCACATATCCCCATATGGCTTGGATCTGAGCGCTCAGATGCCACAAACATAGTCAAATCGCCCTGGGGTTTAAGTTTTGCATGGGCTGATGAGAGGGCCCATAATCCTGGGGCAAGAGGCTGGCAACCAGGCCCCTCCAAAACCCAGTGGCGAGGTTATTTTCGCCACAGGCATGGTGCAGGGATTATAATGTATTCTGTACAGCATGGTGTACGGATTATACTGTATATTGTACAGCATGGTGTAGGGATTATACTGTGTATTGTACAGCATGGTGCAGGGATTATACTGTATACTTTACAGCATGGTGTATGTATTATAATGTATATTATACAGACTGGTGTAGGGATTATGCTGTATACTGTACAGCATGGTGTATGAACTATACTGTATATTGTATAGCATGGTGTATGAACTATACTGTATATTGTACGGCATGGGGCAGGGATTTTATAATGCATTCTGTACTGCATGGTATAGGGATTATACAGTATATTGTACGGCATGGTGTATGGATTATAATGTGGACAGTATCCTCCAGCCGCTGGTTCAATCCATACCTGGCTATCTGCAGGATACCAGAGCAGTGCTGCAAGCATTCTATGATTTTAAATGGGAACAGCACTTCTCTTGGATCACAGCGGATGTTACATCCTTATACACGGTCATCCCTCATAATTTGGCCATGGTCTCCTTAGCTTGGTTTTTGAATGACTACTCTGATTTTTCTCCTACTTTTCAGGATTTTGTTTGTCGGGTTGTGCTCTTTCTGCTTAAACATAATGTCTTTATGTTCTCGCAACGTTACTTCTTGCAATTGACAGGAGTTTCCATGGGGGCGAAATTTTCGCCCTCCATGGCAAATATCTACATGGCATGGTGGGAATGTAATTTCTTTTTTTTCAGCAGATAATCCTTGGAGCGGCTCCCTGAGATGGTACGGCCGCTATATTGACGACCTGCTGTTTTTGTGGTCGGGCGATTCTGCGGCCGTGCCATCTTTTGGGACCTTTCTCAACAAAAATCATTGCTGTTTAAAATTTACCATTTTACATGACACTACCACCATTGCCTTCCTTGATCTCTCCTTGGAGGCTGCTTCTGCGACTCATCAAGTCCACTCCAGTACCTATCGCAAGGACATTTCAGGCAATACAACTCTCATGGCCACATCATGCCATCCTCCACATGTGGTCCACAATATCCCTAAAGGGGAATTTATTCGGGCCAAAAGAAATTGTTCTAAAGATGACAAATTAAAAATGGAGATGGAAACAGTGGCCATGAGACTTGCGGAGCGTAGGTACCCCCCTTGGACCCTAGATCGAGCAAGGGCCAATGTATTGAACAGACCCAGAGACAGACTTGTTTTTCCAGACAGAGCACAACCCGACCTATCATTGTGTATAAACAGACAATCTAATGCAGCCGCAAAATTTTTTCCCTGTTTTGTCACCAACTACAGTTTAGAATTTTCACAAATATGCGCCATAGTTAGAAAACACTTACCTGTTCTAAATTGTGATGAACAGTGGTCTGACATCAGCTCAGCAGGTGTCAGATGCATTGCACATCGCGCACCAACTATTGCGCAAAAAATCAGCCCTAGTCTTTTCACTGACAGTGATACCAGCAAAAAAGAAAAAAGTGCTTGGTTGAGACACAAAGGCACATTTAAATCCGGCCACCGCATCTGTACGTGCTGCAATTACATTAAAACAGGTTCAGCCACTCATAACTCCTTTAATAACAAACAATATGTAAATTGCAACACGAACTATGTGGTGTATTGCATTACCTGCTCTATTTGCAGTCTGCAATATATTGGATGCACAACCAATAGCTTAAAAGTTTGAATCTGTAAACACCTTTCAGACATCCCATATAGCAGAGTAAGAAATGTTTCAGCAGCCAGTTTACATTTCGCGGTTTCTCACCATGGAGATACCGCAGGCCTTTAAGTTCAGGCCCTAGAAAGGATCTATCCTCCTGCAAGAGGTGGAGACTACAAGCGAAAGCTCCTTAACAGGGAGTCCTATTGGATCTTTCGTATGGGTTCCCGAGTCCCAGCAGGGTTAAATCGCAAACATGATCTAATCCTGCATTACTGATCTTTGCTCATATATACTTTTAAAACAGTTTATGTGTTTTTTTGACTTTTTATTTCTATGTGTATCCTTGCCCCTATACTCACATGGCATTTGGATATTAGGCGGAACCCAATTAGTGTGTTCACTCCTGCTAACCCAAACCACCTGCGAGTGCTAGGAAGTTCAGCTATTTAAGTATATAGCCATTCAGCAACCAATGTGTCATGAATAAGGATCAGTATTAGAGCATCCGAAACATGTAGACCTGCTTGCCGTGTTGGATTGTTTTTATCCTGTGTCATTTTGGAATAAAAAACAACGTCTTTTTTGGAAGCTGGACATCCCGTCTTATTTTCATATAGTTTACAACTAGTGCCCCTTCCAAGCACGAAGCTTCCATCGAAAGACTGACCAGGTGAGCGCCGCCTACGGAACTTTTAAACTTCTGTGCTTCCATGGATTATAATGTGTATTACACAGCATGGTGTAGGGGTTATACTGTATATTGTACAGCATGGTGTATTAACCATACTATATACTGTACGGCATGGTGCAAGGATTATAATGTATTCTGTACAGCATGGTGTAAGGATTATACTGTATATTACACAGCATGTTTCAGGGATTCTACTATATTGTACGGTATGGTGCAGGAGTTACACTGTATGCTCTTTAATGTGACAATTATCTTAGGTTTTCCTATCGCTCACCTTTGATGGCACTGTGCCCAGCTCTCAGCTGACCCTGCTCAGCAGCTGCCATGGCTTACAGGGAACACTGCCCATGACCTGTACTAAATCTGTATAATGGACCTGCAGTAGTAAATACCGGCTGGTGGTCTCCCCCCACTCTTCCAGGACTTCCTTTCTATACCATCCACTACTCCCTGCTAGTCTTACCACTTCAGTGACAAGAATATGATTTCAGCATGGTGTTTTCCACTACGCGGACATAGTGGATCCATTTACTAGAGACCTATTGTCTTTCTCAGCTGTCCAGAAGAAATATAGCCTTCCCTCTTTGACCAATTACTTCTATCTCCAGATTAGACACTTTGCCCAATCTGTTTTCTCTGGGTTAAATGTCTCCCTCCCGATGGCATTTAAGTGCCTCTGTAGAAGAGGGGTGTATATGAGGGGTTAATATTTGAGATCTACACCATTTTGTTGAACCCTTTTCCGGAACAGATAAATAGACACTGTTATATGGTCCGCTGGGAGGAATATCTGGGAAGAACCCTACCAGATGCACAGTGGCGTCTTATATGGATATCTCAGGAGAACCAGTATAAGATACTAATGTATTGGTACCACACTCCTGATCTCCTCCAAAGACTGAACCTAGCAGTCTCGGCGGCTTGCTGGAGATGTGGGACAACCCAGGGAATGCTATATCACGTTTTCTGGGATTGCCCCTTAATGCACACCTTTTGGTCTAGAGTTAGCACCCTTCTGATTGGTCTTTTTGGCTGTAGTATACCCCCTGACCCCATATCCTTTCTACTCAATATTACACCAGAACATATAAACTTAAACTCATAATACAAGTGCTGACTGCAGCTCGCTGTCTGATTGCTCGCTTCTGGAAATGATCTGACCACCCCAAAGATCTCCGACCTATATGCTAAGGTGAAAGAAATCCGGATTTTAGAATATACGACAGCTATGTTTCAGGATAAGGTAGACCTATTCCATGCCATTTGCGATGTGTTGGACACTTATTGGGCTACTAGGCAACCCTGAGATGAGCACAAGAGAATAATATTCCCCCTTCCTCCCTCCCCACCTCCTAATGCGTCTTTGTCTGTATTGTCAAAGTTTTCTTTTTTGTTGTTACGTTCTTTATGATAGTTTTCATTTGACTTACATTGCATATGACATCTGATGCTTCATTTTTGTTTCTTCTGCTGAGTGATTTGTGCATTCTACCTTGTTCACTTCAATTTGTACAATGTGTCAATAAAAATACAATTATTAAAAAAAAACTATGGGTAAACACACATTTGACGGCTTTAACATACAGCGTGTTTAAAAACACACCGCAACAGCTCACGTCTCATGCTTTTTTATGGTCCAAAGCTTCCAAAAATTGTCACTTATCGGGGGCAGCTTATGTTTAAACACACACAGTGTTAGGGTCCATTCACACGTCCGTTTTTTCTTTCCTGATCTGTTCCGTTTTTTCAGGAACAGATCAGGACCAGATCTGGACCCATTCATTTTCAATGGGTCCTGAAAAAAATCGGACAGCACAATGTGTGCTGTCCGTTTCCGTTGTTCCGTTCCGCATGTCCGAAAAAATATAAAACATGTCCTATTCTTTTCCGCAAAAATCGGATCCTGGACCAATACAAAGTCAATGGATCCGCAAAAAACGGAAGACATTCGTATGTCATTACGTATGTCATCCGTTTTATGCGGATTCCGTTCCTGGAAATTAGGCTTCCTCCCCAGTATTAAATGTGACCAGTGCGGCCCCCCTCCCTCTATATTCATTGGTGGCCAGTGCGGCAGTGCGGATTCCCAGTAAGTTTTCTACAGATCTGATTTTTCACTTCGTGAAAAACTCAGATCCGACAGTATATTCTAACACAGAGGCGTTCCCATGGTGATGGGGACGCTTCTAGTTAGAATATACTGAGAACGGTGTACATGACTGCCCCCTGCTGCCTGGCAACACCCGATCTCTTACAGGGGGCTGTGATCTGCACAACTAACCCCTCAGGTGCTGCGCCTGAGGGGTTAATTGTGCATATCATAGCCCCCTATAAGAGATCAGGGGCTGCCAGGCAGCAGGGGGCAGACCCCCCTCCCTCCCCAGTATTAAATGTGCCCAGTGCGGCCTCACCTCTCCCCCCCCCCATCATCGGTGGCCAGTGCGGATTCCCAGTATTAATAAATGTGCCCAGTGCGGTCTCACCTCTCCCCCCCCCCCCCATCATCGGTGGCCAGTGCGGATTCCCAGTATTAATAAACGTGACCAGTGCGGTCTCACGTCTTTCCCCCCCCCCCATCATTGGTGGCAGCGGAGAGTACCGATCGGAGTCCCAGTTTAAATCGCTGGGGCTCCGATCGGTTACCATGGCAGCCAAGACGCTATTGCAGTCTTGGCTGCCATGGTTAATTAGCAATAAATACAAGCATTATACTTACCTGCGACTGCGAGCTGCGATGTGTGTCCGGCCGGGAGCTCCTCCTACTTGTAAGTGACAGGTCTGTGCTAAAAGCAATGCGCCGCACAGACCTTTCACTTACAAGTAGGAGGAGCTCCCGGCCGGTCAGACATCGCAGCTCGCAGTCGCAGGTAAGTATAATGCTTGTATTTATGGCTAAGTAACCATGGCAGCCAAGACTGCAATAGCGTCTTGGCTGCCATGGTAACCGATCGGAGCCCCAGCGATTTAAACTGGGACTCCGATCGGTACTCTCCGCTGCCACCAATGATGGGGGGGGGGAAAGAGGTGAGACCGCACTGGGCACATTTATTAATACTGGGAATCCGCACTGGCCACCGATGATGGGGGGGCGGGGGGAGAGGTGAGACCGCACTGGGCACATTTATTAATACTGGGAATCCGCACTGGCCACCAATGATGGGGGGGGGGGGGAGAGGTGAGACCGCACTGGGCACATTTATTAATACTGGGAATCCGCACTGCCACCAATGATGGGGGGGGGGAAGAGGTGAGGCCGCACTGGTCACATCCGCACTGGCCACCAATGAATATAGAGGGGGGGGCCGCACTAGTCACATTTAATACAGGGGAGGGAGGGGGTCTGCCCCCTCCTGCCTGGCAGCACCTGATCTCTCACAGGGGGCTATGATTCGCACAATAATTGTGCGGATCACAGCCCCCTGTAAGAGATCGGGTGCTGCCAGGCAGCAGGGGGCAGTCATGTACACCGTTCTCAGTATATTCTAACTAGAAGCGTCCCCATCACCATGGGAACGCCTCTGTGTTAGAATATACTGTCGATTTTGAGTTTTCACATGTTTCCGTTTTTTGCGGATCCGCAAAAAACGGATGACATACGAAAACATTTTCAGGAACAACGGATCCGCAAAAAACGGACCGAAAATCGGGATGTAGAAAAATACGGACGTGTGAATGTAGCCTTATGAGATTAAGAAAAATTAAAAAGAGGCTTGGGGAAATGTGATGGTTGGCAAGTGGCATAAGTGACATGATGCAGGCAGCAGCAGCCACATGATGGTAGTTAGGCAGACAGCAACAGTGTCAAGATGGGTCACCGGCAGCAAGGTGATGTGTATTCATCCCAATCAGCCTGAGCTATGAAAATATGTCGGGATTGATTCAATAATGATGTATGTATGCTGCTTAATAAAAATTGATTCCCCCCCCCCCAAAAAAAACATTTCAACCGTGTGGAAACTGTATACACGTAAATAGATGATTGAGGCATTAGTGACATGATGCAACAGTGGCAAGATGGGCACCGCCGGCGAAACAAGGTCTATTCATTCTAAATCAGCCTTAGCCATGAGAAAATGTTGGTATTGATGCAGTAATCATGTATGTATGCTGCTTAACCCCTTAGTGACCAGCCTGTTTTGGGCTTTACTGACCAAGTGTTTTTCTTCCTTTTTTATTTTTCCGTTTATATAGCTTTATGAGGGCTTGTTTGTTGCGGGAAAAGTTTTCGTTTTTAATGGTGCCATTTTTGGGTACACATAACTTTCTGAATAACTTTTATTAAAGAGGACCTGTCACCACTCCTGACATGCCTGTTTTAATAGCTTAATTCATTCCCCATGTAATAATAATTCTGGAGCATCTATTCTTATGACTCTACATTGTGCCATTCCTTTATTATTTCTACAAAATATTATGAATGAATTGCTATTAGCCTTCAGTAAGGGTACAGAGGGGTGGTAACCAGTTGGGGGTGTGTACCTGCACAGTCTGAAAATGGCAGCACTGATTGAGGGAGTCTGTGCAGGTACACCCCCCCCCCCCCCACTTGTTACCTCCCCTCTGTACCCTTACTGAAGGCGAATAGCAATTAATTCATAACTTTTATTAGAAATAATAAAGGAATGGTGCAACATAGAGTCATAAGAATAGATGCTCCAGAATTTTTATTACACAGAGAATGCATATAGTAACTCTTTATAAAAGGGAGATGAGAAAAACAGAAATACTGCCAATATGGCGTTAATTTTTAGGTATAAATAACTAAAGATGGCCTTGCGGTTCGCCCGGCGGTCGTTTTGCGGCGAACTTTGCTCATTCGTGGTTCGCCGAACGGGCGAACATATGGCGATGTCCACCAGCGCCATATTCTTTTACATTGTGAAGAACTTTGACCCATGACCCATGACACCAGGTGGTACAGGACAGCCAATTGAGACGTTTCAGCACATGGACATACCCCGTACCTTATAAATAAACCTGATCTGGCCGCCATTTTACATTCAGTCTTTTGCCAGTGTAGGGAGAGGTTGCTGTGTGGAGCAGAGACAGACTGTTAGGGACACCAAACGCTAGCTAATAGGGCCACAAAAGTCCTTTTAAGGACTGTTATAGGTGTGCTATCGATAGGTGTGACTTACTGAGGGGTGTAATATACTTATAACATACTTTCTAACATAAAAAGTATATTATAGTGCATTTGTATTGTGCAGCAGTTGTGTGCGGTTCTACTACGATACAGCAGATAAATAGAGTGCCAAACGCTATTGGAACAAATAATTTCTACTGGTGTGATATACCAGTTGCCCCCAAAAAAAATCTGATTGAAGCAGGGGTATTATATACCAATAATATACTTTCTGTATAGTGCATTTGGGTAGTGTAGCATTTGTTTTTGGTTTAGCTACGTTACCTCAGCTACACCGAGTGACAAACGCCATTGGAACAAATCATTTCTACTGGTGTCATATACCAGTTGCCCCCCCAAAAAATTGATTGAAGCAGGGGTGTTATATACCAATTATATACTTTCTATATAGTGTAGTTGGTTAGTGCAGCATTTGTTTGCGGTTTAGCTGCGTTAGCTCATCTACAGATAGAGACAAACGCCATTGGAACAAATAATTTCTATTGGTGTGAAATACCAGTTGCCCCCCAAAAAACTGATGAAACAGGGGTGTTATATACCAATTATATACTTTCTATATAGTGCAGTTGGGTAGTGCAGCATTTGTTTGCGGTTTAGCTGCGTTAGCTCAGCTACAGATAGTGACAAACGACATTGGAACAAATTATTTCTACTGGTGTTATATACCAGTTGCCCCCCAAAAAAACTGATTGAAGCAGGGGTGTTATATACCTTCTTCCACAAATACTGCTCTTCTATAGGGACTTTGGTCACAGGGTCATTTTGAAAATGACAGGCAGAGGAAGAGGCAGGCCATTCCACAGGGGTGGTAGGGGTCGGGCAGGTGCACCAAGCCGGATCCTAAGTGGGAAGTTGCAGAATGTGCGTGCGATTACGTCAAAGGACGCACCAGACTTGGTTGAGTGGCTCACTCAGCCTTCCGCTTCTGCACCCTCCTCATCCTCTCTATCTGCACCCTCCTCCCTCTCTGCTGTGTGCACCCCCAAAGACATCACCACCACCACCATTTCCCCTCCGCTCGAGTCAGAGGAATTATTTTCCCATCCATTACAAGACCTTACCGATGCGCAGCCATTACTGGCTTTGGGTAAGGAAGAGGAGATAGCAACAGTTGCCACCCAGCAGTCTGACGACAGTACCCAGATCAGCCCAAGAGGGTGGTCCCTGCTGTTTCTGCCTACTATGAGATCTCTAATGTCAGTGGTGGTGAAGGGGACGATGATGATGTGTCTATGGACGTCACGTGGGTGTCCACAAGAGAGGAAGAGGAGGGGAGTTCAAATAGAGAAACAGAGCAGCAGATAGGGAGGAGAAGGAGGAGAAGCAGGCAGAACTTACAGTGCACAGAAGGCAAAAAGCAGACTGCTAATGTATCTAGAACGAGCCATCCACCATGCATGGTCACATCTGGTGCTCCCAGGATGCCGGCACATGGCGTGTCCGCTGCTGACAATAGTGTTGCCATCTGCAGCCTGTGCTGTCAAGGCATAAGTCGCGGTAAGCCCAACACTCACCTAGGGACGACCGCCTTAAGAAGGCACCTGGCCTCCCATCACCGAGCCCAGTGGGAGCAACACCGCCATAACCCACAAAGACACACTCCTGGTGCTCCACATTCTGCCTCTTCTCCTTCCCCTTCTCCTCTCTCCTCCCATTTGTCCTCCACTCCACCTTTCACCGTGCCGTCGCCTCGTTCATCTGGCAAAAGGCAGGCTTCCGTGGCCCAAATATTCGAGCGAAAAAAGATGATGACGCCGGATAACCCTCTTGCCCAAGGGTTGACCGCAGGCTTGCCGGAACTGCTAGTCCGCCATTAGCACACTGCAATGGAAGGTTTCCCGGAAGGAAATATTTCTCCCAGAAGGGCATCCCGGAGCTATATGGCCACGTTCAGCGGCAAGTGAATGTATCTCTGGCACACAGTGTCGGTGCCAAGATACACCTGACCACAGACACGTGGTCTAGCAAACACGGGCAGGGAAGGTACATAACTTTTACTGCCCACTGGGTGAACCTTCTGACGGCCGTCAAGCATGCAACGTGGCACCCGTGTGGATTTGGTGTTACTGCCACGGATTGCATGCAGGCCTGCCTCTTCTTCTCCTCCTCCTACTCTATCTCCTCCTCGGCTGACTCCTCCTGTTTCACTACTACCGCCTCTTCTGCTGCGCCCCCCAAGCTCCCCAGAACCTATTCGACGTGCCAGGTGAGACGTTGCCATGATGTTTTGCCTGGAAGCCAAAAACCACACTGGTCCTGCACTCCTTTCAGCTTTGCGGTCACAGACTGATCAGTGGCTAACCCCGCTCAATTTGACAGTTGGTAAAGTGGTGTGCGACAACGGTGCCAATTTGCTGAGCGCGCTGAAACGAGGCAAAATGACATCGTACCTTACGCCTTCTTTCTGGAGCTTGCATTGCGTCATGTCATTGATCAAGCTGTCGAGGAGCAGGGGCAGGAAGATGAGGAAGTTGCAATGCTGGATGAATACCCAGGGGGGGCTACTCCATTTGAGACAAGTCAACAGGAGTCTGAAGAGGAGTCAGAGGAGGATGGTGCTGGGGCGGAGTAGGAGCAAGAAGAGCATGCTTTAAACGTTTCTGGGATCCCTAGTGTTGTCCGTGGCTGGGTGGAGACCGAGGACGACATTATCCTGGATGATGAGCAGGAGCCACGCCACTCCAGCGCTTCCAGTTTAGTGCAAATGGGGGCCTTCATGCTCCAGTGTTTGAAGAGGGACCCCTGTATAAAAAGCATATAGGCCAAAGATTAGTACTGGGTGGCAACGTATTTAGACCCCCAGTACAAACACAAAATGGCGGACATGTTACCACCATCACAGAGGGCTGTCAGAATGCAGCACTTCTAGGCTTTGCTTCGAGAAATGCTGAATTCTCATTTTGCGGGTGCTGGCAGAGGAATTTCCACTCACAGAGAAACAGTTGTGGGTACCAATCCAACAGCGCATGCAAGAAGAGGGCATTTTCAAGATGTGTTGTTCACTTCGGATATGAGATCATTCTTGCAGCCAACCCATCGACAGCCGCCCTCCGGATCCAGCCTCACGGAACACCTAGACCGACAGGTGTCCGACTACATCGGGTTAACGGCTGATGTGGAGGCTCTGAGAAGCGAGGAACCCCTGGACTACTGGGTGTGCAGGCTTGACCTGCGGCCAGAGCTGGCACAATTTTCCATGGAACTGTTGGCTTGCCCCTCATCCAGTGTCCTGTCCGAAAGGACGTTCAGCGCAGCAGGGGGGATCGTGACCGATAAGCGCACTCGCCTAGCTCACGACAGTGTGGACTACCTCACATTTCTAAAAATGAATGAGGCATGGATCTCTGAGGAATTCAACACCTGTGACGACCATGTTTAATTGAATTTCCTCATGCCAGCCCACAAATATCCGCCAGAA
Source organism: Bufo bufo (assembly GCF_905171765.1). Lineage (NCBI taxonomy): Eukaryota > Metazoa > Chordata > Amphibia > Anura > Bufonidae > Bufo > Bufo bufo. Next base: position 157,664,629 of record NC_053393.1, on the reverse strand, counting down.
CACAGAACAAATATTGGTCCCTGTCTACAGCGGCATAAAAGGCCTTTTCTGTCTGTTAAATGCCTTTTGGGCCTAGGAGGAATTAAACACCTGTGACGACCATGTGTTTCAACTTCTCATTAAGGGTTTTTTCAAGAGGGGGGATTTCGTTAGCCATGTTTTAAATCCAATTTTATATTTTTAGTTCTTTTAAACATATGTATTTGACCTGTATTTGTACTGGCCTGCAGTAAAATTTATATCCATTGACTGTGTAATATACCTCCGGCCACATAATCACTTGATCTTTTCTGTCATGTGAATGCCTAATGTTTGGGGCCTGTAGTCCAGTGGCCTACAGTAAAATGTTTATCCATTGACCGCATAATGTACCTCAAACCACATAATCAGAATTTCTTTTATGTCAGGTGAATGCCTAATTTTTAAGGCCCGTACTCCTGTGGCCTAAAATAAAAAATTTCTAGGCTCCAACAGGGCACATTTCAGAGAATTTAAGACTCATAAAATTGCCCCATGATTAAGATACCTATTTTTAGTTGGAATTTTTGTCATTTATCCCCCTCTAGTATGTCACTGTCCATGTTGTGGGACTATTTGTACACTTCTACTAAGTATTTGGTGGCTGCAAATATAAGCTGAAGGTTTTTCAGGTTCGCCTGCCATTAAAGTGAATGGGGCTCGCCGCGAACTTGTGGTTTGCGAACATTTGATCGCATTCACACGATCTCGTTCGCAAACCGTCCCGGCCGATGTTCGTCCATAACTATAAATAACATAATATCTTTATTCTCTGGGTCAGTACGATTACAGCGATACCAAATACATATCGTTTTTTTTCTGTTTTACTACTTTTGTTCAATAAAACCCCCTTTTTTAAAAGAAATAAAATCTTTTTGCATCACCGCTTCCAAAGACCCATAACTTTTTATTTTTCTTTCTATGGAGTTGTGTGAGGGCTTGATTTTTGAGGGACGACTTGTAGTTTCATTGGTATCATTTTGGAGTAAATCACGCTTTTTGATCGCCTGTTATTAAGTTTTTTTTAGTGACAACTAAGTATAAATGAGCAATTCTGTCATTAAAAAAATATATATAATTTTACGGCGTTCACCGTAGGGGATAATTTACATGATATTTATGTAGTGTGGGTCATTACGAACACAGCGATACCAAACATATGAAGGAGATTTTTTTGCAGTTTTTGGAAAAAATGCGTATTTTTATTTTTACTGGAATTTTTTTTATTTAATAAATTCGGGTTTTTTTTACTTGTTTTTTTACCACTTAATATTTCCACAAGGGGACTATAACAGACAACATTCTGATTGATTTTAAAATGCAATGCACTATCACTATAATGCATTTTGGAAACTACTCAAGGCTGGTTTGGTACATACATCAGACCCCAGCCAGCCTCCACACACATCCGCACCTCGCGATCACATTTTCGGGGTGCCGATGAGAGACAGAGGGAGTCCGCTCCTTCTGTCAGTGCTTTACTTGCGGTGGGAGGCATTCCTATTGCCTCCCACTCCTGCCGGTCTGGGCTGTTAGAGCAGGACCGCAATGCTTAGACCACTTAAGCCCCTTAGTGACCACCATAAAAAAAAGCATATGGGTGGTCACTAAGGGGTTAAAGAAATGTAACCCCCCTTGCCCCCCAAAAATGTTTTAAATTTTCAACCGTGTGGAAGCTAAATACACGTAAACTGACGATTGAGAGGCATTAGTAGCATGATGCAGGCAGCAGCAACCACATGATGGTCGGCAAACAGACAGCAACAATGGCAAGATGCGGCACCAACAGCAAGGTGAGTTCTATTAATCCGGAATCAACCTTAGCTGTGAGAAAATGTCATTATTGATGCAGTAATCATGTATATGTGCTGCTTAATGAAATTCAACCCCCTCCAAAAAAGTTTAAATTTCAACCGTGTGGAAGGGAATACGTGTAAACAGACGATTTAGGCATTAGTGGCATGATGCAGGCCGCAGCATGCAGCCGTACAGAACGTGATGGTAAGCAGACAGACAGACAACAGTGGCAAGATGGGGCACCGCCAGCAAGGAGAGATCTATTCATCGGAATCAGCCTGAGCGGTGAGAAAATGTCAGTATTGATGCAGTAATTATGTACATATGCTGCTTAATGAAATTGAATTCCCCACCCCAAAATAAAAAAATTTAATTGTGTGGAAAGTGAACACACGTAAATGGATGATTTAGGCATTAGTGGCATGATGCAGGCCGCCAGCAAGGCGAATTCTATTCATGGGAATCAGCCGAAGAGATGTGAAAATCCTCCTGAATCCAGGCTTGGTTCACTTTATACACTTGCAGAGGACAACTTGGTCCGTTTGGGTGTCACCACGACCCCTGCGGTGCTAAAAACCCTCTACGAGATCACACTGGAGGCAGGGCAAGAAAGAAGAAAGAGAGTGCGCTGTGCCAGTTCAGGCCACTGTTCCAGTCTACCTGCCCAGAAATCCATGGGGTGAGGGAATAGGGTATGCGACAGTGACTCTGTGGGGGAAGAAGAGGGGCCTCCCTTTCAGACACGCTGGCGGTAGGTGTCTGCTCGTCATAAGCTACGGCAAGCTGCATACACATTGTTTCCTGCTATTAACGTAATTTGTCCTCCCTTTCTGCAAGAGGAAAACATTTCCCCAATTTGCCTGGTAGCGAGGGTCTAAAATCATGGCTATCCATTAATCATCGGACTGCTTGATGTCAAGGATACGCCTGTCACTGTGCAAGCAAGAAAGTCTACAGGTCGTCATTCTGGCCTGTGTGCCCCAGGAGCTAGTTCTTTTTTTATAATGATTATCATTATTTATTATTATTTATTATTAAAGCGCCATTCATTCCATGAAAAGGGGTGCACATACATAATACAGACAATTTCAATAAGCATGAACAAGACGAGTGCAGAGGGAAGGGGTAGATATATTTATATTGCAACACAGTGAGGGGAATGGTCAGGGAAAACAGGTATTTTCCTCCCAGCGTGTGCTGCTGGGCTGATTTGTAGCCAGGTGGGGTCAAATACCGGACTGGATTTTAATTGCTAGTCCGGGTTTTTGGCAGCACCTGGCTGTCCTTAAATAGGCAGCTGGGCTCAGCAGCAGGATCTCTGTTGGGATCTAAGGCTTGGTGCCAGGTTGGAGGCCTGAGACCCATGGGCTGAGGAAACAGGCCCCCTAAAGCCTGCCGTGGACTGCTGGAGGCAGAACTGACATCAAGGTGACTTGTATTATATGAACTTTCCAATTTGTGTGAAGTAACACCAAGATGTACTTTCCATTGTGTGTGAAGTAAACACCAAGACTGCAAAGTAACACATTGTTTTGTGCATTTGCCTCAAGTGTAAATAAACACTGAAGTTTTAGGTTAAGAACTTGTCTTTTGCCTCTGTACTGCGTCTGCTTACCCTATCTACTAAAGCGAAACCCCACAATATATATATATATCCTCATTATATATATATATATATATCTATATATATATATATATATATATATATATATAAAGAAAAAATGGCAGCACCAATTCACAAAAATATACCGCGGGTGCTATGTCCAAGGGTGTAATTCCTTACCCCAGAGTAATAGTAGAAAAACGGACAGCACATCCAGTGGAAAATCGTGGTTTAATAGCCCATGTGGGACAGTGAAGCAACGTTTCGGCTCGGACACAGAGCCTTTCTCAAGCATAAAACATAAGTGAAATACAGAGTATAAATAGCCAAACATGATTAAGGGGTGGAGCATACAATATACATGGTAATTACAATAAAAACACAATATCATAATACAGATCATTATAAAGTGACATACTATCATGTATGGTGATAATCACAAGAAACATAATTATATGTGGAATTAATAAAATAGTGTTCCTATATTACATAAAAACAAGAAATCCCGTAAGTGATACCATGTCACCATCAGAATTCTGAGAAGCTCTGACAGACGTCCTTCAGAACCTCCTCCTTGAGGTTCCTTTTGTTTTGCTTTCATTTTCTCATCTCGTTAGCCTTTCTCAGCTGTCATGTAGTTGCACTGATTGCATCCCTTTAAATCCCTTCCCATACTGCATCACTTTGCGGTTTATACAACTTCCTGGAGTGGATGCATGCTGGATGCTACTACTGAGTCTTCTACAGATAAGTTTGTTCATTCATTTGTATTTTCCTGTTTGACTGGATCTCAGGTGACCCTGACTCCCTCCGTATCAAGTGTAGGGAGCCGGTGGTCGTGTCCCCTCACTATTATAGGGTGTTCAGGTGTTATACAGTCGAGGTACGAGGATATGCGATCTTCTACCATTGAGAATTTTGCATAGGCTGAGCAGTCAAGGAGAGAGCCAGGTCTGTTGCAGGGCTTCCCCTTTTGTTCCTTAGTTTGGGATCCAGTCAGTCGGATCTTCCTTTTGTGTCTTCTAGTTTGCTGTACACCTTCCGTGACATACCAATGATCATCAGCTGCTGTGTATAATCATATTCAAATTAAAATATCATCAGGTGGAGTAAAGGATAGGATCAAAACATTCCCATCAGATACATCATCGGTCCACATGCAATCGATTGCCAAACTTGGCGTGTAACAACTCACAGTGCGCAAGCACCAGGTTGTGTCCTGATTGTATGATCTCATGCCGTAGCCGGAGTAGGCGTATTGTGAGCCTCCTCCCTTTACAGACATAACAAGACAGGTCGCTGAATCCAACCTTCCAACGCACATGCCCACATGGTAACATGTCAGGAAGCGCCATATTGAATATTGGCAAACTGCCCCAAGTTGTATAACTATTATAGTTACGGCCGGTAAGAAGCAAAATAAAGGAAGGGGAACCCCTTGTCAAAAGGGCACACCATCCCAATAGTGGGCATGCAATGAAAGCCCGACAGGCACTGCCGTGCCGATCGCGCAATTATGCACCGCCCCATACACGCCTCAGAATCAATTTTTAGTAACATGTCTATTTTTTTGGATAAAATCCTGCGTAATCTCTTACTACATCAGCATGTGAGTTTATTATAGATCTTCTCAATATCATTCTGAGGCACAACTATTTTCTTTTCCAGGATGTATTTTACAAACAAATAAGGGGTGTAGCTATGGGGGTCGAACGTAGCACCCACTTATGCTAATATATTCATGAGATGTTTTGAGGAGGATGTCGTCTATGTGTCCCACCACCGCAGCAATATACTGCGGTGGTGGAGATACATCGACAACATCTTCCTCATTTGGACTGGACATTGCTCCAAATTGTTGGATTTTCAGTGTTATTTGAACAGTGTTAACAAGGAGTTACAATTTACCCTGGTACACTCAGACACTGAGATCCAATTTCTCGATACTTCTGTCAAATATCATGATGGACAACTACATACATCTTTATTTACTAAACCGACAGACAAGAATACCCTCTTACATTTTGATAGTAGTCATCCATGTAATATGGTCAAACACCTTCCTTTCTCTAAATTTTTGAGAGCTAAAAGGATTGTCTCTGACCCTGATGCACTTGATGACACACTTGATATCATGGTCAATAAGTTTATACGTAGGGGTTATCCCCCCAAGCAATTGTCGTCACAAATTGATAAGGTACATGCGATTGATAGAAGTAAAATACTGAGGAGGAAGGATGTTAAGGGGTCTCAAACCAGGATTCCATTCATTTCTAGATACACTGAACACAGCAGTGAGATCAATCGTGTCATCAAGAAACATTGGGGTATTTTGTGAGGTTGTCTGCCTCAAATTCCGGAATTCAGGTCCCCTCCTTTGTTTTCCTTTCGAAGAAAAAGAAAAATGTGCGTGACCAGTTAGTGAGAGCTGACATTGGTCCTGGTCCTAAATTATCACAGAGCACCTTGACCCAGCGTAGTCAGGGCTGTTTCCCATGTCTCAGCTGTGTTAATTGTAGATACATTTGCAAGGGCAGATACTTCATACATCCAAACACTGATGTGAGGTATTTGATACCCTTTTACCTCACGTGTAATTCTAATTACGTGATTTATGTCTTAAGCTGCCCTTGTAAACTATTGTATGTGGGAGAGACCTCAACTGATTTGAAAACTCGCCTCAATAACCATCGATCTACCATTAGGAAAAAAGTCAGGATTTGCCCGTTCCCAAACATTTTGTGGAGTTGAATCATCCAGAGAAAGTACTAAAATGTTGGATTATTGATTATATTCCTTTACCTAGACGAGGGGGTAACAGAAATTTGCTAATAAGGAAGAAGGAGTTGTTCTGGATACACACATTGAATACTTTAAGACCAAGTGGTCTAAACATTGATTATAATCTGGGGTTGGTTTGCCCTATAATGTCCCTGTTTTTATGTTCTGTTTTTCCTGTAGTGGTGATTGCTTTTTGAACATAAGTGATTATATAAAAATATACTTAAGATTTTTTCTTTTCCTTTCTCATAGAATCTTGGATTAATGATGTTGAGTAATTTGGAGAAGATACGAACATGCCCTACTGAATAACATTGTGATCCCATGCCATCATTATACAAAACTGTTTTTATGTTTCCTGTGCCATTGTCCCGGTTGTGCCTTGATATAATTTCCTCACTGTATCCCAGTAGTTGTCAGGAGAACCCTGGTGTTGGCTATGGTGGTAGGCGTGTATGGGGCGGTGCATAATTGCGTGATCGGCACGGCAGTGCCTGTCGGACTTTCATTGCATGCCCACTATTGGGATGGTGTGTCCTTTTGACAAGGGGTTCCCTTTCCTTTATTTTGCTTCTTACCGGCCGTAACTATAATAGTTATACAACTTGGGGCAGTTTGTCAATATCCAATATGGCACTTCCTGACATGTTAGCATGTGGGCATGCGCGTTGGAAGGTTGGATTCAGCGACCTGTCTTGTTATGTCTGTAAAGGGAGGAGGCTCACGATACGCCTACTCCGGCTACGGCATGAGATCATACAATCAGGACGCAACCTGGCGCTTGCGCACTGTGAGTTGTTACACGCCAAGTTTGGCAATCGATTGCATGTGGACCGATGATGTATCTGATGGGTATGTTTTGAACCTATCCTTTACTCCACCTGATGATATTTTAATTTGAATATGATTATACACAGCAGCTGATGACCATTGGTATCACTTACAGGATTTCTTGATTTTATGTAATATAGGAACACTATTTGATTAATTCCACATATAATTATGTTTCTTGTGACACCATACATGATAGTATGTCACTTTATAATGATCTGTATTATGATATTGTGTTTTTATTGTAATTACCATGTATATTGTATGCTCCACCCCTTAATCATGTTTGGCTATTTATACTCTGTATTTCACTTGTGTTTTATGCTTGAGAAAGGCTCTGTGTCCGAGCCGAAACGTTGCTTCACTGTCCCACATGGGCTATTAAACCACGATTTTCCACTGGATATGCTGTCCGTTTTTCTACTATATATATACACACTCACCTAAAGAATTATTAGGAACACCATACTAATACGGTGTTGGACCCCCTTTTGCCTTCAGAACTGCCTTAATTCTACGTGGCATTGATTCAACAAGGTGCTGATAGCATTCTTTAGAAATGTTGGCCCATATTGATAGGATAGCATCTTGCAGTTGATGGAGATTTGAGGGATGCACATCCAGGGCACGAAGCTCCCGTTCCACCACATCCCAAAGATGCTCTATTGGGTTGAGATCTGGTGACTGTGGGGGCCATTTTAGTACAGTGAACTCATTATCATGTTCAAGAAACCAATTTGAAATGATTCGAGCTTTGTGACATGGTGCATTATCCTGCTGGAAGTAGCCATCAGAAGATGGATACATGTTCTCATTCTGTTTACGCCAAATTCGGACTCATCAGACCAGGCAACATTTTTCCAGTCTTCAACAGTCCAATTTTGGTGAGCTCGTGCAAATTGTAGCCCATCCGGTGGGGTCTTCTGCTGTTGTAGCCCATCCGCCTCAAGGTTGTGCGTGTTGTGGCTTCACAAATGCTTTGCTTATTTCAGTCAACGTTGCTCTTCTATCAGCTTGAATCAGTCGGTCCATTCTCCTCTGACCTCTAGCATCCACAAGGCATTTTTGCCCACAGGACTGCCGCATACTGGATGTTTTTCCCTTTTCACACCATTCTTTGTAAACCCTAGAAATGGTTGTGCGTGAAAATCCCAGTAACTGAGTAGATTGTGAAATACTCAGACCGGCCCGTCTGGCACCAACAACCATGCCACGTTCAAAATTGCTTAAATCACCTTTCTTTCCCATTCTGACATTCAGTTTGGAGTTCAGGAGATTGTCTTGACCAGGACCACACCCCTAAATGCATTGAAGCAACTGCCATGTGATTGGTTGACTAGATAATTGCATTAATGAGAAATAGAACAGGTGTTCCTAATAATTCTTTAGGTGAGTGTGTATATATATATATATATATATATATATATATACATATACATACAGTGGATATAAAAAGTCTACACCCCCTGTCAAAATGTCAGGTTTCTGTGATGTAAAAAAATGAGACAAAGATAAATCATTTCAGAACTTTTTCCACCTTTAATGTGACCTATAAACTGTACACCTCAATTTAAAAACAAACTGAAATCTTTTAGGTAGAGGGAAGAAAAAATATAAAAATAAAATAATATGGTTGCATAAGTGTGCACACCCTTAAGCTAATACTTTGTTGAAGCACCTTTTGATTTTATTACAGCACTCAGTCTTTTTGGGTATGAGTGTCACGGATGATATGCAGATAGCTGGAAGTTATGGATAAACATCCGACTGGCTTGATCCCAAACTAAGGAGCATAAAGGTGACCCCTGGAAAACCCTAAGAGCTCACCCTGACTGCTAAGCTCATACAAAGGTCTCAGAGGTAGACAATTGCATGCCCTCGTACCTAGACTGTGTGACACCTGAAAACCCTACAATAGTGAGGGGACACGACCACCGCCTCCCTGCACTTAATACGGAGGGAGTCAGGGTCACCTAGAATCAAGCCATCAAGTAAACACAATACAAGAAAGGACTTATCTGAACAAGCAGTAACAGAAGTCTCCAGCAGTGATCACTTCAATCCAGGAAGTAATATAAACCGCAAAGTGAGGCAGTATGGGAGGGAAAATTAGGGGAGGCAATTAGTGTGAATAGGTGACAGCTGGGAGAAGGAAAGGAGATGAAAAAGTGAAACCAAAACAAAGAACATCATGCAAGGTACAGAAGAACGTCTGCCAGACCTTCTCAGAGAGCTGGCGGTGACAATAAGTCTATCAGCATGGCACATTTTGACTTGGCAAGATTTGCCCACTTTTCTTTGCAAAAATACTCCAAATCTGTCAGATTGCGAGGGCATCTCCTGTGCACAGCCCTCTTCAGATCACCCCACAGATTTTCAATCGGATTCAGGTCTGGGCTCTTGCTGGGCCATTCCAAAACTTTTATCCTGGTGAAGCCATTCCTTTGTTGATTTGGATGTATGCTTTGGGTAGTTGTCATGCTGAAAGATGAAGTTCCTCTTCATGTTCAGCTTTTTAGCAGAAGCCTGAAGGTTTTGTGCCAATATTGACTGGTATTTGGAACTGCTCATAATTCCCTCTAGCTTAACTAAGGCCCCGGTTCCAGCTGAAGAAAAACAGCCCCAAAGCATGATGCTGCCACCACCATGCTTCACTGTGGGTATGGTGTTCTTTTGGTGATGTGCAGTGTTGTTTTTGCGCCAAACATATCTTTTGGAATTATGGCCAAAAAGTTCAACCTTGGTTTCATCAGACCATAACACCTTTTCCCACATGCTTTTGGGAGACTTTAGATGTGTTTTTGCAAAATGTAGCCTGGCTTGGATGTTTTTCTTTGTAAGAAAAGGCTTTCATCTTGCCACTCTACCCCATAGCCCAGACATATGAAGAATACTGGAGATTGTTGTCACATGTACCACACACCCAGTACTTGCCAGATATTCCTGCAGCTCCTGTAATGTTGCTGTAGGCCTCTTGGTAGCCTCCCAGACCAGTTTTCTTCTCGTCTTTTCATCAATTTTGGAGGGACGTCCAGTTCTTGGTAATGTCACTGTTGTGCCATATTTTCTCCACTTGATGATGACTGTCTTCACTGTGTTCCATGGTATATCTAATGCCTTTGAAATTCTCTTGTACCCTTCTCCTGACTGATACCTTTTAACAATGAGATCCCTCTGATGCTTTGGAAGCTCTCTGTGGACCATGGCTTTTGCTGTGGGATGCGACTAAGAAAATATTGGGAAAAACCAACTAGAGCAGCTGAACTTTATTTGGGGTTAATCAGAGGCACTTTAAAGGATGGCAGGTGTATGCTGACTCCTATTTAACATGATTTTGAATGTGATTGCTTAATTCTGAACACAGCTACACCCCCAGTTATAAGAGCGTGTGCACACTTTTGCAACCACATTATTTTAGTTTTTTTGTTTTCTTCCCTCCACCTAAACGATTTTAGTTTGTTTTTCAATTGAGTAGTACAGTTTATAGGTCACATTAAAGGTGGAAAAAGTTCTGAAATGATTTATCTGTCACGGGTAGAGTCACGGGAATCAAGATAGAGAGGAGGTGCACCCCCTGAGCTACCACCCGGTCCCCTGTCCCTGCCTACTTTCATCGCCTGCCCTAGGTGATGGAGCGCAACTGGGCGACAGTCCCTAACCTACTAAGTGCAAGCAGAGAGAAAGAGACAGCAGGGAAGAGGACAGCCACTGAGAAGTAACAATAAGCGGACAAGAGGTAGAACAAAAACGGAAGGCGAGGCGGGTCAACTAGCTGAGGTCAGTCCAGGAGGTCACGTCAGAACAAGGGAAGAGGCAAAGACAAATCCGTAAACAAGCCAAGGTCAAAATCCGAGAGGTAGCGTCAAGGTACAGGGAGCAGGCAGAAGAGGTGTCAAGAGGCGGATTGAGGTTCAATTCCAGAGGTAGCTTAATAACAATAAAGTACACAGCCTATAGGACGAAAATCACAGGCAACCTGTAGCCAGCAGGCTGCCTGTATTTATAGTGGGCAGTGAGTGTCATGTGACGTGGCCAGCGTCACATAACCGACAGACAGACAAGTCGGGCACCGAGTGATCAGCTCGGTGCTCAAGGCAGACCTAGGAGCAGGGAGCCTCCCAGCTAGCAAAGCCGCCCTGGGAACGAGGCCAAACACAGATCCTCGCTCCCGAAGCTAAGCAGCAGGTCTGCGGCTGATGGGAGACCGAGTGCGCCTTCGGCGCCCCGTTACAGTACCCCCCCCCCCTTTTTATGAGGGGCCACCAGACCCAAGGATTGTGGATGAGGTATCTCAGGGTGTTCCCGGTGAAATTTAGTAATTAACCTGGAAGCATGCATCCTAGACATAGGTATCCAGGACCTCTCCTCAGGTCCAAAACCTTTCCAGTAGACCAGGTATTGAAAGGAATTTCTAATCTTTCTTACATCTATTATTTTAGAAATAATGAATTCCTCCTGACCCTCAAGGTGGAGGAGGAACCACTGGTGACAAATATTTCTTAAGTAACGACTTATGGAACACATCATGTATATGGAGGGAGTCGGGTAGCTTAAGTCTAAAAGATACTGGGTTAATAAGCTCAATAATATTGTATGGTCCAATGAAACGCGGCAAGAATTTCTTAGAACATTGTTTCAAAGCAAGATTTTTAGTCGACAACCACACCTTATCGCCAAGTACAAAATTTACGAACCTGTGCCCAGACTGTGCACAGTCTAGAGGTAAAAGAATCTGCCTGCAGGTTGAGTGAGGATACAGAGGGATTAGAACTGAAGCGAGGATGTAAACCAGTTACAAAAAAAAGGAGACACCCCCGTGGAAGAATTAACCCGATTGTTGATGGCGAATTCTGCCAACGGGAGGTATCTCACCCATAGGAGTTGTTTATGCGATACATAGCACCTTAGACAAAGCTCCACTGCCTGATTTAACCGTTCCGTCTGCCCATTGGTCTGTGGATGGAAAGCAGACGAAAGTGACAAAGAGATGTTGCATCTTCTTCAAAAAGCCCTCCAAAAGCTAGAAACAAACTGAACGCCTCTATCAGAGACGATATTCTCAGGGACACCATGCAGACGTACCACATGTTCAATGAACAAGGATGCTAAGGTCTTTGCATCAGGGAGCTTACTTAAAGGAACAAAGTGCACCATCTTGTTAAAACGGTCAACCACTACCCACACCACTGACTTCCCTTCAGAGAGGGGCAGATCAGATATAAAATCCATGGAGATGTGAGACCATGGCTTACAGGGAATGGGTAGTGGTTGTAGTTCACCAGCGGGATGTGTTCTTGGGGTCTTAGACTAGGAACAAACATCGCAAGCTAAAACATAAGACCGTACATCTTTAGACAAAGTGGGCCACCAGAAAGACCTCAGCAGCAATTCCTAAGTGGCAGCAATACCTGGATGACCACAGAGCACGGAGTCATGACATTCACCCAATAATTGAACATGAAATCATTCAGGAACAAACATCTTATCTGCCGGTGTTTGTGGAGGAGCAAGTTGCTGAGCCTGTTGAATCTCAGAGGAAAGATCCGCAGAAACTGCTGCCACAAAAATGTTTGTTGGCAAGATGGGTTTCAGGGGGGTATCAGGAGGTTGGACGGCATTAAAACTCCGGGACAACGCATCTGCCTTAACATTTTTACTTCCTGGTCTGAAAGTAACAGAAAAGTTAAAACGAGTAAAAAACAGGGCCCATCTGGCTTGTCTAGGATTAAGGCGTTTGGCCGCCTCAAGAAACACTAAGTTCTTATGATCAGTGAGAACAGTAATACGGTGTCTAGCCCCTTCTAAAAAATGCCTCCACTCCTCAAATGCCCATTTAATGGCCAGTAACTCGCGGTTTCCAATATCGTAATTTCTCTCCGAAGGAGAGAACTTGCGAGAGAAGAAGGCGCATGGCCTTAAATTAGTAAGGTTAGAGGACCCCTGTGAAAGGATGGCCCCCACACCATCCTCTGATGCATCAACCTCCACCACAAAAGGTTCCTCGGTATCGGGCTGAACCAAGACTGTAGCCATTTGGAAACAATTTTTTTGGGGTATCAAAGGCTCGACAGGCCTCCAACGACCAGTTAACCAAATCCGAACCTTTTTTAGTTAGATCCGTGAGGGGTTTGGCAATAACAGAAAAATTCTTTATGAATTTACGGTAAAAATTGGCGAATCCTAAAAAACGTTGGAGTGCCTTTAAGGAGGATGGTCTTACCCAGTCTTGGATAGCCTGAACCTTATTGGGATCCATTTTAAATGAATGAGGAGTAAGAATATAGCCAAGATAGGGGATCTCTTTAACTCCAAATACACATTTCTCTAATTTAACAGACAAATGGTTCTCCCTGAGGATTTTAAGAACCAGTCTGATGTGAGACACATGAGAATCCCAGTCAGGTGAAAAGACAAGAATATCATGGAGATAAACAATCATAACTTTGCCAATAAGTTCTCTAAAAATATCATTCATGAAATTCTGAAACACAGCTGGGGCATTGAAAAGACCGAATGGCATAACCAGATACTTAAAGTGTCCCTCTGGACTATTAAAAGCAGTTTTCCACTCATCTCCCTCCTTAATACAAACTAGGTTATAAGCTCCTCTCAAATCAAATTTAGAAAACCAAGAAGCACCCAAAATCTGGTTAAACAAATCAGGAATCAACGGGATGGAATACTAATTCCTAATAGCAATTTTATTCAAATTTCTGTAGTCAAGGCAGGGCCTGAGACCACTGTCTTTCTTTTTATCGAAAAAGAATCCTGCTCCCAGGGGAGAGGTGGAGGGCCTAATATGTCCCTTCTTGAGACTCTCCTGGATGTAGTCTTTCATGGACTTGCGCTCAGGACCGGACAGACTATAAATCCGTCCTTTAGGAAATTTGGACTCAGGTATCAAGTCAATAACACAGTCATAAGACCTATAGGGAGGGAGAGTATCTGTCTCAGTGGTGGAAAAAAAATCTGAAAAATCAGCAATAAAATGAGGAATATCTGATGAGACCCCAGCTTGAACTACGGTTAAGCAAGAATTACAGTTAGGCCCCCATCTCTCTAACTCGCCCAAACTCCAGTTAGTGACCGGATTGTGTTGCTGAAGCCAGAGCATACCAAGGACTACCTGAACTGGAAGATTCTCTAAAACAAAGAAGGAACATTTCTCAGAGTGGCAGATCCCTACAGATAGGGTAACCTCCGGAGTACGGAGTTTTACTGTGCCCCCTAGCAGGGGGGTAGAATCGATGGCGACAACCTGGATCGGGGTGGGTAATTCTAGTATAGGAATTCCCATCTGATCAACAAATTTTTAATCAATAAAACTAAAAACTGACCCTGAATCCACAAAGGCATTTTCTGACCCCTTTAAGACCCCAAAGGCAATAGAAACCGGCAGCAATAGTTTACTTCTTACCACCTCCGGGAGTACCTTGTCCTTGAATCCCTTAGACTTGGATGATTTTCCAGAAGGCGGAACTTTAGGACACTGACGGATCCAGTGTTCGGGATCCCCACAATAAAAACAAGAGCCGTGACGACGACGTAGTTCTCTTCGCGTCATCCCGAGTTGCATGGGCTCGTCCGAGTGGGCTTCCATCCTGGGTTCAAGGGGGGGAGTCTCAGGTTGAAGAAGGGTATGAGGAGAAAACAAATGCTACCGCTGTCTCTCTCTGATCCGTCTATCTAGTCTGATGTCTAGCGTCATGGTCTCCTCTAAAGAGTCAGGACAGGGATAACAAACCAACATATCCTTTAACTTTTCAGTCAAGTCTGCCCTAAATTGACATTTGAGCGCTGGATCGTTCCAGCTCGAAGGAACACACCACTTGTGAAACTGCGTACAATAATCCTCCACGGGACGATTTCCCTGAGTGAGGGCCTTAAAATTGGATTCTGCCACAGAGGCTCAGTCAGGTTCATCATAAAGAACCCCTAACGCCTGGAAAAAGAGGTCCACAGAGCTAAGACAAGGGGAATCTGGTGGTAAAGAAAAGGCCCATTCCTGGGGGTCCCCTTGAAGCAAGGAAATTATAATACCAACCCTCTGTGGGTCAGGGCCGGAGGAGTGGGCCCGTAGTCGAAAATAAAGTTTACAGATTTCCTTGAAAACTAAAAAACTTCAGCGGTCACCCGAAAACCGATCGGGCAACTTAATGTGAGGTTCCACCTGAACGGTGGCGGGAGCAAGAATAGGGGGAGTTTGGACGGTCTCCTGAACTTGTAGTCTCTCCCCAAGTTCCTGTACTATTTGAGCAAGACCCTGCACATGTTTGAAAATCCTGCACATGTGGTCCATTGCTAACAGCAATCCCCAGCACATATGCATACAATGGAGGATGCCCACAGCGAACCACATGTATCACAAGGACATCCTAAACAGGATAGCCAAATGTGCATATTTAATTATCTCTTTTAACTTTTATATGATTTTTTGTACTTTTCTCACCCCCTTCCTAAACTTTTAAGGCTGAAAACCCTCTCTGAGATGACACTGGAGCTTGGGCAGGAAAGAACAGAGAGAGCATACTGGGACACTGTTCTAGCCTGCCTGCTCAGAAGTTCATACGGTAAAGGGAACATGGTGAGCACCAGAGAAAGGCCAGAGTCGAGGTAGGACTGAACCTGGGCGTTGGGGCGGTAGGTCTCTGTTTGCTGATTGGCCTCAGCCTGACACGATATGTGAAAGAAATGTTTAATCATGTGGATGAGACTGAACTAGCTGCTGTGGCTTCTGCTGCTTGTGGCAGCAGAGATGGAGGGAGATGCGTGGCCTCCCTTTTGGTAGGAAGAAAACATTGCCCCATTTTTCTTTGATAGCAATGGTCTAAAAGCATGGCTATCCAGTAATCATGAGACTGCTTCATGTGAATTATACGCCTGTGAGTGTATATGTAAGCAAGTATATAGCTTTCTATTCTGGGCAGCATGCCCAAGAACTAGTTTTTTGCCTCCACTGAGATGATTGGGTGTGGTGGCAGGTGTCATTATCATCATCCTCCTCCACCTCCTTCAATGGCAGTTCCTCAACCTCACAGAGACAATTGCAAGGAGCGGCCCACATTCTCCATCACATGTGAGTACAAGCAAGGATGGCTTTTTGGGAGAAATAATACCGGCTAGTTATCTTCTATCGAAGCTGAGCACACACCATCAGATCCCTAAAGGAAGCAGACTCTAATAAATGGTGCAGCAGTGACTGTACCGCTAGCAACTTGGCAGGGTTGGAGTAAAGCTTATGCACTGGATTGCTGGGCTTGTAGAGTTGTTTACTGGCCACACATTCCATTATTGATGGCTGGCGACGGAGTGGAGGAGTCTGAGCGGGAAAAGCAATTGAAGATGATGATCATGACAGGGCAATGCTATTGTCTTCTGGTAGTGTTGGAAAAAACTGTCTGATGGGAGATATGCATAAAAAGCTATTAGCAGCCAAGGTCAGCACATTTTGGGCCGGCTGCACCCACAGTATCAGTGACATCACTAGTTCTCAAAGCAGACCCGATCTTGGCAGTTCATTGGGAGGTTCTGGCCGTATGTTGCCTCTGCTCTTTATTGCTGCCACTGCCACCACCCTCCTCCTCGGATGTTACCTCCTGTTAAGTAACCCGATCCGGCTCCCAAGTCCAGTCCTCAGCCTACCCGTCACTTTTATCTGACTATGATATATCATGATGGGCTCCTTGGCCTCCCTACTATGTACTTGCCCAGAGTGCTACTGTCGCTATCACTGGGCCCACCACCAATACCATGGCTGCTATTACCACCACCAATACCATACCACTATTACCACCACCAACACCAACACAGTTATGCATGGGGTCCACTGCATCCCCCTTAACCACCTTCTCAGGGACGTCCAAATGCTGACTGCTCTCACAAAAGTCATCAATAGGGAGACTCTCTTGACTATGTGCCATAGGGTGTGGTGGGGTTTTGCTGCCTCTTAGGAAAAAAGAAGACTCTCCACTAGGAGGGGGAAGTGAAGACAGAGAGGACACCACTGAAAGGCTTCTCTGGGGCTGCAAGGAGGAATGATGTGACCCCTGGCTTCAAGGCACAATTTTAGACTCAGAAGTGACCTCCACGTCATCCTGCCGCTGGCATCATGGTGGCTCAGTGTTTACCACTGGTGCCTCACAGTGCTGGGGTACTAGGTTTGAATCCAACCGTGGACAACATCTGCATGAAGTTTGTATGTTCTCCCTGTGTCTTTGTGGGTTTCCTCCCACACTTCAGACATACTAACAGGGAACTTAGATTGTGAGCTCCATCAGCAAGCAATGATAATGTAAAGGGAGAATATTAATTACCAATATTTATGTAAATATCAGTAATTAATATTCATAAATGGGAGGAGCCGTCTACCGATGACTCCGCCTATTTATACCTTTATATTAATAACACTTTCACTTTGCCTCACGCTAATCACTAAACTAGCTGCATGCGCCTTACTGAACTAACTATCGCTAATAACCACACGTTACACAGATAGTTACAAATAAAACAAGATATTTATTAATACCTACAGTACACTACGCACGCAATACACTAACAACACAGTACTATAAATACAGCACTAAACTACACTACAGGGTTCCCAAATTCCACCCACAAAGCTATCTAATACAGTACACACACACATATATTAGCAGCCCACCCCACCTGGTTCTAATCCTTTCCCTAGGGGAATAACGAGGGTTAACGGTGGCGCTGCAGGGGTGAATGCAGGCCACAGAAAGAGAAATACAGTCAGGGGTACAGAATAGGGAGCAGGGATGCTCCTGCAGGGTTTGGGTAGGGGATTGATGGTAACTGAAGGGTAGGGATACAGCAATGCAAGGGTTAATACCCTGCAAGTGAATGCTGGGGTACAGGGGAATAGTAGGGGTTAATGGTAGGAACCGGGGTACAGGGATAAGGGTATATCAGGGAGAGTGGGTAGAGGTAGGGGTGATCGTTGGTGGTGGGGTACAGCAGGAATAGTGGGGGTTAGGATCAGGGAGAGGGATGGTCGTGGTGGGGTGGTGGAGAGGGTAGATCGTTGGTGGGATAGGGGTATGGGACACAGGGTAAAATAAGGGTTAATCGTTGGTGGGATAATGGTATGGGCACAGGGTAAAATAAGGGTTAATCATTGGTGGAATAGTGGTACTCAGCCCTCCAGGTATGCTCGTTGTCCAGGGGTGATCCTCTTCAAGCGGGGGGGGGGGGGGGGGGGGCGGCTCGGCTCTCTCCCCTAGTGCCGGGGCCGCCGGATATTTATGTCCGGCCGCCCGCACTGCCCACACTGTGGCGCGCGGGCGCACGCCACCATCAGGTGCACGTGGGCCAGCGCAGTGCTGCTTCCTGACAGGCGGGAGAATCCTTTGATCTCCCGCCTGTAACACTTCCCATTCCGGACAGTGCGATAGTAATTGCGCTGCCGGAATGCGCATAATAGAAGGAGGGGAGATAATTGATGCAAAGGACTCATTGATACATTAACCAGATGGCATCAGTGTGAATGCTTGGGGCACATTCACACTGATACCTCTGGTTTTAGGTGGTAAGGGGACATCATATATAATATATATGTATATGGATGCTTGGGGCACATCCATACACATGTATACACCATATGGACAGGATTTTGGGCTATGAGGGGACACATAGGGGATACATATATATATATACACCTAAAGGAACATATAAGGGGGCACAATTTCCCACAGGGGCCGCAATGAGTCCCTGTGGACCACTAAGGGCAGATGTGCGCAGATGCTGGGCACATCAACCTATAATGTGGCTATTTCACCCACAATTTCACCCACTTTTCCTTCAATGATAATGTTGCACTTTTCCGAAGCTACAGGTTGAACTGTGGCCTACTAATATTTCTAGCTGGTGCTGCTACTACCCACATTCTGGCTCTGGGAGGACAAGGCCTGGGTCTTTCATTTTTAACGCTTCTGTATTCCAGATATTTTATTATAAGGCCTAATGTAAACTCTTCCTAAATGATTATATAATATTATTATAAGGCCTAATATAAACATATTTCCTAATAGAAAAATTATGGAATGGTTACAGCAAAATTACAAGTGTTTTTTGTAACGTAAAAAAATGTAAAGACAGAGGCACAATAAAATTTCCTTCCGTTACTTCAAAAGCAGTCAATGCAACTGTTGACAATTTACATTGGGGATAATGCAATATTGGAGCTGGTAAGACTTCTGGCTACATAGTTTCAGAAAAGACCTTTCTCTACTCTAAAATAGGCATTGAAAAACTTGTAATACGATTATTCTCCCACCCATACCAACAATATAACGATGCAGAAAAGGCAGTCATATTACTGTCTACAGTGTAATTTGCGTTTACTTTCACTGGCATAAAAAGGCTTTTGCTATAATGCAACGTGTTTAATAACACTAGACAAATATAATCCACTGAAAACAAATTTGCAATTGCTTAGCAGCAGAATGCTGATGTAGAAACTTGCAGTTTTTGGAAAGGATAGCTGTTTCTCTGTTCAAATAAGAAATTTTTATTTATTTATTTCTTGCAGGAGGCTGGTTTTGTAGCGCAGAGAGGATCTGCAGCAGCTGTATTACTGTATTAATCACTGTGCCCCAGCCCCTCACTCCCTCCAAATGCTTTCCCTGATCAAAGTATCTAGTATTCTACACAATTATTACTTCCTATTCTTTCCCTACACTATCCCTGTTACACTAGAAGAGATGCTTACTTGTGACTCTATACTGTTTAAGATCATTTTCTGTCAGACTCTGCATACACCCACCCTCATTAACTGCTCAACCCAGAATGACCTTTTGCACAGGTATCTCCCTGCGGTTTTGCCTGCCAACATGTGCAGTGAAATGGTGCTGCGCTTGTCCATTTGGCAGACAAATTTTTCTAAAATTCGTAACAAATCCAGTTAGTTATGAATTGATTTGCTCATCCTTAGTCTGAAGCAAAGACAGGAGGGACCGGCTTCTGTTTTCTGCTTTTTTGGTGCTAGGGATTCAAGAGCTATGTGTGCTTTGTTGACTAAATGTGTACATACAGAACATGTAGATA
Source organism: Bufo bufo (assembly GCF_905171765.1). Lineage (NCBI taxonomy): Eukaryota > Metazoa > Chordata > Amphibia > Anura > Bufonidae > Bufo > Bufo bufo. Next base: position 157,644,534 of record NC_053393.1, on the reverse strand, counting down.
TAATACAGCAGCAGCTTGTGGGTGACAGCTTTGTGCAGCTATTAAGAACTGTTGCAATCTGCTGTAAAAACGAGATTGTCACTTTTCAATTCACAAGACCAGACTATATAGCCCTTTGTAAGCAGGATTTTGATTCCATAACAATTAAAATTTTATCAGACCAGGCGCAGTCTATAAAATTCAAGTAAAGGAGAAACATTGTAAGATTGCATTTTACACACTGCAAGATGCGGACGCATTAAAATGTTGTCCCAAAGGATTTATGGGAACCCTGCTTTTTATGCCCACTACAGTGGCGTAACTAGAAATGACAGGGCCCACAGCAAATTTTTGAATGGGCCCCCTGCCCCAGAAACTTCTTCGCAACCTCCAACTCCCATGCAAAGCCCCACTGCTGTGGATAATCAAGATCGCTCTCTCAGATAAAGCCTGGCCGTCGCGTTGTCCATTTCCTCTGTATATAAATGAATTGTATAATACTGTTAAAGATGCACTGGCAAAGAAGCTGCTTCCCCTATAGCTACGCCCTTGGCCCACTATATGTAGCTCAAACTGTGCATGGTTTGGAGGGATTCCGTGGTGATGAATACAAGAATGGCGTGGGGCTTGCCAGGTTATTTAGGGGACCTTTTAGAAGAGCCATGCCTCTATTTAGAAAATGTTTAGAATTAGTGAAACCTCGCGTAAAGAATGCAGTTAGAAACATTGCTATAGATGCAGATACATCCGTCTCGACTGCTGTTATGAATAACCTCAACAATCCACCGTAAGAGCAGGAAGGCTCTGGACGAGTTTATATCACGAAATTACACTGTAAAAAAAAAAGGTGAGCAGCCAGTGCCCTAATGAGAGGAGAGTGCAGAAAAGACGGCACGGTCAGAAATCAGTAAGACCCGCTACTGAGGACATCTAATCTATATCATGGCATTCAAACATGACGGATCTGTAGAACGTACCAAATCTGAAATGGATATTTTGGACCTTACATCCACACAAATGAGTATTGAAAAATCTCTCTTTGTAGTAGTTTTAGGGTGTTATCGCAGGTCTGGCAGACAGTACTCCTCTGGGATTTTTCTGGAAGCAAAGAATATTATTATGATCTCACTAACACCCTTTTGTACATAAACTAACAGATTGTTAAACTGGATAATACTGTTTTTGTTAATGGTTCACATGTTGGCTCTATTAATTATTCTATAGCAACTCTTTAGGTGGACATTACGCTTGGTGATCTCCTTATTTCACAGTTGGGTAATCTACTGTATATAGTTATGTACATTAAAACTATTTAAAATCACAGCTCGCAGACCCTATCATCACAACTTATAGCAGACCTGTTCTATAAGGACACGGCAGGACAGCATCATAGAAGAACTCTTGATGGTAACAACTTAGGATTCATAAAATTCCCAAGCAGCCGGCCCAAACATCCGAAAGCAGGTTCCAGCCCAGCACTCTAGAGCAGCTGCAAGCAATCATATGCAGAGGCTAGTGGGGTCATTTATTAAAACCGGCATTTTATACATTGGTCTTAATAGTCCTTGAGGCGCTTAAGTTATGCAGAGGCGTCGGCCTTTACATAACTTTGGCGCATCCATCACCAGCCTAAATTTACGCCAGCTCCCTTGCTAGCGTAAATTTTGAAAATTTTCTATGCCTAAAACAGGCGTACAAAATTATATATGAGAAGGTCCCTAGACCTGGCGTGAGTGGGGAAAAGTTGCAGATTCGTCCTCAATGACCCAGTCCTCCCCTGCATAATGGAAATGGGACGGATCCGTTTTGCCGCCCATAGACTACTATTATGACGGAATGAATAACGGAATGCCTCTAAAGGCATTCCGTTATGCATTCCATCACAGAATTGTGTTATGGTCCGTGGTAACGGAATCCATAGAGCAATTCACCTTTTACCACCAAGTGTGAACGAATTTCATGAGCGGAAATTCGCTCATGTCTAGTAATGACATCACAGTAAGCACTAGATGTTTACCTTTCTTGCAGCAGCCATGATGCATCATTCGTCAGTCAGGGGTGGAGCTACGCACATCAACAGGTGATTGCGTGTTTAGAGGGGGCAGTGTATGGTCCAAAAACAAGCTTTTGTGCAGATTGAAATACTGCCGCAGGATACAGTATTTTGGGATGCGCATAAAAAACAATAGTCCTTACACTTTTCTGATAGGATGGCCCTTTGAACTTGGAGAGTACCTATGCCCAGCGATTGTGGCCGTCAATGCATAGCTGCTTCATAGGGCTCATGCACACGGCCGTTGCACGGCCCGCATACGGCAGGTCCGCAATACACGGGCATCGGCTGTGTGCATCCCGCATCACAGACCCATTCACTTTTATGGGTCCGCAATCCGGGAGATGCGGAACGGAGGCACGGATCGGAAGCCCACGGAAGCACTACGGAGTGCTTCCGTGGGTTTACTGTACGTGCCTCTGCACCGCAAAAAAGTAGTACATGCACTACTTTTTTCCGGTGTGGACAGATCACGGACCCATGGGTCTGGATCTATCTGCGGCAGCCGCAATGATGTTGCTGTGCATTGGGGACCGCAAATTGCGGTCCCCAATGCACGGAACGGCCACACAACGGCCATGTGCATGAGCCCTTAGCCACAGCATTGTAGGTTCAGATCAGTTTAGAGTCTGCACCATCCCCCCTTGTGCAGCCAATTGTTATTCAGGAGCAGACTATAGCCCTGCTATATATGTATTTAAACTACAGAGGCTTCACTATTGTGACAGGGAACTAAAGGGGCTGCACTATTGTGTGGAGGCACTAACGGTGCAGTGTGATTTTTGTTTATTATGTACTATATGCTTGAGGGTGTGGCACCTTCAAGTGTGAACCCGCTCCTATTTTATCTTGGGAGTAGCATTCTTGTCCTTCCTATCAAACAAGCTGCCTTGATTAGGTGGTACATATAGGTGTGTCTGCTTCGCCTCTCATTGGCTGCTGTATGCACATAGAGGTGACTAGATGCAGCACACCATATGTGCATAGTCTGCACTTCTGAACATAGATGCCCAATGGCATAGGTAGGTTTAGCGTAGTACCTGCCTGAGACCACCTGAGACTACCTTGGCACTGGGTAGGCGGGCACTGTTTTGATCAAAATATATTGACTAAGGGCTCTTTCACACTTGCGTTGTTCTTTTCCGGCATAGCGTTCCGTCGTCGGGGCTCTATGCCGGAAAAATCCTGATCAGGATTATCCCAATGCATTCTGAATGGAGAGAAATCCGTTCAGGGTGCGTCAGGATGTCTTCAGTTCCGGAACGGAACGTTTTTTGGCCGGAGAAAATACCACAGCATGCTGCGCTTTTTGCTCCGGCCAAAAATCCTGAACACTTGCCGCAAGGCCGGATCCGGAATTAATGCCCATTGAAAGGTATTAATCCGGATCCGGCCTTAAGCTAAACGTCGTTTCGGCGCATTACCGGATACGACGTTTAGCTTTTTCTGAATGGTTACCATGGCTGCCAGGACGCTAAAGTCCTGTTTGCCATGGTAAAGTGTAGTGGGGAGCGGGGGAGCAGTATACTTACCGTCCGTGCGGCTCCCGGGGCGCTTCAGAGTGACGTCAGGGCGCCCCACGCGCATGGATCACGTGATCGCATGGATCACGTCATCCATGCGCATGGATCACGTCATCCATGTGCATGGGGCGCTCTGACGTCATTCTGGAGCGCCCCGGGAGCCGCACGGACTGTAAGTATACTGCTCCCCCGCTCCCCACTACTACTATGGCAGCCAGGACTTTAATAGCGTCCTGGCTGCCATAGTAACACTGAACGCATTTTGAAGACGGAGTGCCCGCGGTGTTAAGGATCCGGCGGGCACTTCCGGCAAATGGAGTACACGACGGATCCGGACAACGCAAGTGTGAAAGAGCCCTAAGAGTCTCAAATTTTATTACATCAGAATGAGGACTTAGTCCATATTTAATGCTTGCTTCTATTTTGTTAGTGCACTATTATCTTTTTTTTTGTGATTTATTTTTATGAATGTAGCCAGCGACATCCGCATATTTATTTATCACTTCGTGCAGGATGTTTTTATCTTTGTTTATCTTTTTTTTCTGTGATTTTTGTTTATGTACGTACTAACGGGGCAGCACTATTGTATGGAAGCACTAATGGAGCTGCAGTATCATGATGAAAACAGTAAGGCCTCTTTCACACGGGCGTCATGTTTTTTGCCCGGATAAGATGCGAGTGCGTTGCGGGAAAATGCGCGATTGTTCCGCACGAGTGCAAAACATTGTAATGCGTTTTGCACACGCGTGAGAAAAATCGGCATGTTTGGTACCCAAACCCGAACTTCTTCACAGAAGTTCGGGTTTGGGTTAGGTGTTCTGTAGATTGTATTATTTTCCCTTATAACATGGTTATAAGGGAAAATAATAGCATTCTTAATACAGAATGCATAGTACAATAGGGCTGGAGGGGTTAAAAAAAAAAATAATAATAATAATTTAACTCACCTTAATCCACTTGATCGCGCATCCCGGCTTCTCTTCTGTCTTCTTCTTTGCTGTGCACAGGAATAGGACCTTTGATGACGTCACTGTGCTCATCACATGGTCCAATCACATGGTTCATCACCATGGTGAGGGACCATGTGATTGGATCATGTGATGTGACGTCACCACAGGTCCTTAGCCGGCAGCTCAACATTACAGAAGAAGACAGAGATCCGCAACTACGAGATCAAGTGGACTCGGTGAGTTAATTTTTTTATATTTTTAACCCCTCCATCACTATTTTACTTTGCATTCTGTATTCAGAATGCTATTATTTTCCCTTATAACCTCCAAGGAAAATAATACAGATCGGGTCCCTGGCCCGATCGTCAGCTAGCAACCATGCATAAAAATCGCACCGCATCCGCACTTGCTTGCGGATGCTTGCGATTTTCACGCGGTCCCATTCACTTCAGAATATAGAGCATGCTGCGATTTTCACGCAACGCACAAGTGATGCGTGAAAATCACCGCTCGTGTGCACAGCCCCATAGAAATGAATGGGTCAGGATTCAGTGCGGGTGCAATGCGTTCAACTCACGCATTGCACCTGTCCGGAAAACTCGCCCGTGTGAAAGGGGCCTAAAGGGCTCATTCTGTGAGGGAGACTAATGTAAGGGGGTACTAAAGGAGCATCATTACTGTGGGGGGCACTAAGGGAGCATAACTACTGTGAAGATGGCACTAGGGGGATAACTACTGTGTGGGGACTGGGCAGGTTTGGGCGACTATAGCATTAGGCGGAGTTAGAGGTGTGACTCAATTTTAAAAATGGAATCGGTATACTACGTGTGCTGTTGATATTGTTCCTCCTTGGGCTCTTCAAAAGTTATGAGCTATGCCTGTGCATTACATTCCATACTATAGGTGCCAGTTTCCCAGTACCTAAACCCCAACAGAATAAACAAACTAATGCCACACTTCCACATAAAATTTGAATACATCTTTATTGTAACATGATTAAAAAAGAAGTAAAAACTTTGTATATGCAGTTAAATAGTAACATAGTATATCAGGCCGAAAAAAGACATCTGTCCATCCAGTTCGGCCTGTTATCCTGTAAGTTGATCCAGAGGAAGGCAAAAAAAAACAACTCTGAGGTAGAAGCCAATTTTCCCCACTTAAGGGGGAAAAAATTCCTTCCCGACTCCAATCAGGCAATCAGAATAACTCCCTGGATCAACGACCCCTCTCTAGTAGCTATAGCCTGTAATATTATTACACTCCAGAAATTCATCCAGGCCCCTCTTGAATTCTTTTATTGTACTCACCATCACCACCTCCTCAGGCAGAGAGTTCCATAGTCTCACTGCTCTTACCATAAAGAATCCTCTTCTATGTTTGTGTACAAACCTTGTTTCCTCCAGACACAGAGGATGTCCCCTCGTCACAGTACTGGGGATAAATAGATGATGGGAGAGATCTCTGTACCGCCCCTGATATATTTATACATAGTTATTAGATCTCCCCTCAGTCGTCTTTTTTCTAAAGTGAATAACCCTAATTTTGATAATCTTTCAGGGTACTGTAGTTGCCACTTTCCAGTTATTACTTTAGTTGTCCTCCTCTGAACCCTCTCCAGCTCTGCTATGTCTCTTGTTCACAGGAGCATGTGTGGTCTGACTAGTGATTTGTAAAGTGGTAGGACTATGTTCTCATCACGGGCATCTATGCCCCTTTTGATGCAACCCATTATCTTATTGGCCTTGGCAGCAGCTGCCTGACACTGGTTTCTACAGCTTAGTTTACTAAAATCCCTAGGTCCTTTTCCATGTCAGTGTTACCCAGTGTTTTACCATTTAGTATGTACGGGTGATTTGCATTATTCCTTCTTATGTGCATAACCTTACATTTGTCAGTGTTAAACCTCATCTGCCACTTCTCTGCCCAAGCCTCCAATCTATCCAGATCCCTCTGTAGTAGTATACTGTCCCCTTCAGTGTTAATTACTTTACACAGTTTAGGGTCATCTGCAAAATTGATAATAAATATATTGAAGAGAATAGGGCCCAATACTGACCCCTGAGGTACTCCGCTAGTGACAGTGACCCAATCTGAGGGTCCATTCACACGTCCGTTGTTTCTTTCCTGATCTGTTCCGTTTTTTGCGGAACAGATCTGGACCAGATCTGTACCCATTCATTTTTAATGGGTCCTGAAAAAAATCAGCTCAATGTCAGATTTTTTTTCAGGACCCATTGAAAATGAATGGGTACAGATCTGGTCCAGATCTGTTCCGCAAAAAATGGAACAGATCAGGAAAGAAACAACGGACGTGTGAATGGACCCTAAGTGTGTATCATTAATAACCACCCTCTGTTTTCTATCATTGAGACAGTTACTTACCCACATACAGACGTTTTCTTCCAGTCCGAGCATTCTCATTTTATATACTAACCTTTTATGCGGTACAGTGTCAAATGCTTTGGAGAGGTCCAGATACACGACATCCATTGATCTGTCGCTGTCAAGTCTAGAACTTACCTCCTCATAGAAATTGAATAAATTAGTTTGACATGACCGTTCCCTCATGAAGCCATGCTGATATGGCGTTATTTGCTTGTTTTCATTGAGATCCTCCAAGATAGCATCTCTTAGAAAACCTTCAAACTATTTACCCACAACAGATGTTAAACTTACCGGCCTATAGTTTCCGGGGTCTGTTTTTGCACCCTTTTTGAATATTGGCACCACATTTGCTATGCGCCAATCCTGTGGAACACTCCCTGTCAGTATAGAGTCTGTAAATATCAGAAATAAGGGTTTGGCTATGACATTACTTAATTCTCTTAGGATACAGGGGTGTATGCCACTGTTGTACTTCTTCCTGGGTCAGGCAGGGAACTTTTAATGGGGAATTTACTTTTACATTATGCATTTCATCTGACAGTTTATTTTCCTCAATGAATACAGTGGAGAAAAAAATATTTAATAGCTTTGCTTTCTCCTCGTCGCTCTCTGCAACTCCCCCCTCATTGCTCTGTAGAGGGCCGACACCTTCAGATTTATACTTTTTACCATTTATATAATTGAAGAACATTTTAGGGTTAGTTTTGCTCTCTTTGGCAATTAATCTCTCGGTCTCTAGTTTGGCCGCTTTTATTTGTTTTTTACATATTCTATTTTTTTCCTTATAGTTTTTCAGTGCTTCCTCGCTACCCTCCTGTTTTAGTGATTTAAATGCTTTCTTTTTGTCATTTTTTGCTTTCTTTACAGTTCTATTTATCCACATTGGTTTCTTCTTGCTCCTTAACCTTTTATTCCCATACGGTATGTACCTCTCACAATTAGATTTTAGGATGCTTTTAAAAAATATCCCATTTTGTGGCTGTATTTTTATTTTTGAGGACTTTGTCCCAGTTAGTTAGGCCTGTGGCCTCTCTTAGTTGGTTAAAGTTTGCTTTTTTGAAGTTTGGTATTTTTGTTCCTCCCTGTAGAAACTCTCTTTTGAATGATAATTGGAAGGTTATTACTTTATGGTCACTATTTCCCAGGTGTCCCCCGACCTGCACATCTGTTGTTCTGTCAGGTCTATTGGTTAATACTAAGTCCAGTATGGCCGTCCCTCTAGTCGGGTCCTGAACCAGTTGGGAAAGGTATTTGTCTTTGGTTATTGCCAAGAACCTGTTTCCTTCATGAGATGTACAGCTTTCAGTTTCCCAGTCTATATCTGGGTAGTTGAAGTCCCCCATATTAACCACCTCCGGACCGCCTAACGCAGGATCGCGTTCCGGAGGTGGCAGCCCTGCGCAGAGTCACGCATATATGCGTCATCTCGCGATGGGCGAGATTTCCTGTGAACGCGCGCACACAGGCGCGCGCGCTCACAGGAACGGAAGGTAAGAGAGTTGATCTCCAGCCTGCCAGCGGCGATCGTTCGCTGGCAGGCTGGAGATGTGTTTTTTTTAACCCCTAACAGGTATATTAGACGCTGTTTTGATAACAGCGTCTAATATACCTGCTACCTGGTCCTCTGGTGGTCCCATTTGTTTGGATCGACCACCAGAGGACACAGGTAGCTCAGTAAAGTCCCACCAAGCACCACTACACTACACTACACCCCCCCCCCCGTCACTTATTAACCCCTTATTAGCCCCTGATCACCCCTGATCACCCCATATAGACTCCCTGATCACCCCCCTGTCATTGATCACCCCCCTGTCATTGATTACCCCCCTGTAAAGCTCCATTCAGATGTCCGCATGATTTTTACGGATCCACTGATAGATGGATCGGATCCGCAAAACGCATCCGGACGTCTGAATGAAGCCTTACAGGGGCGTGATCAATGACTGTGGTGATCACCCCATATAGACTCCCTGATCACCCCCCCTGTCATTGATTACACCCCTGTCATTGATCAACCCCCTGTAAAGCTCCATTCAGACGTCCGCATGATTTTTACGGATCCACTGATAGATGGATCGGATCCGCAAAACGCATCCGGACGTCTGAATGAAGCCTTACAGGGGCGTGATCAATGACTGTGGTGATCACCCCATATAGACTCCCTGATCACCCCCCTGTAAAGCTCCATTCAGATGTCCGCATGATTTTTACGGATGCACTGATAGATGGATCCGATCCGCAAAACGCATCCGGACGTCTGAATGAAGCCTTACAGGGGCATGATCAATGACTGTGGTGATCACCCCATATAGACTCCCTGATCACCCCCCTGTAAAGCTCCATTCAGATGTCCGCATGATTTTTACGGATGCACTGATAGATGGATCCGATCCGCAAAACGCATCCGGACGTCTGAATGAAGCCTTACAGGGGCGTGATCAATGACTGTGGTGATCACCCCATATAGACTCCCTGATCACCCCCCTGTCATTGATCACCCCCCTGTAAAGCTCCATTCAGATGTCCGCATGATTTTTACGGATGCACTGATAGATGGATCCGATCCGCAAAACGCATCCGGACGTCTGAATGAAGCCTTACAGGGGCATGATCAATGACTGTGGTGATCACCCCATATAGACTCCCTGATCACCCCCCTGTCATTGATTACACCCCTGTCATTGATCACCCCCCTGTAAAGCTCCATTCAGATGTCCGCATGATTTTTACGGATCCACTGATAGATGGATCGGATCCGCAAAACGCATCCGGACGTCTGAATGAAGCCTTACAGGGGAGTGATCAATGACTGTGGTGATCACCCCATATAGACTCCCTGATCACCCCCCTGTCATTGATTACCCCCCTGTAAAGCTCCATTCAGATGTCCGCATGATTTTTACGGATGCACTGATAGATGGATCGGATCCGCAAAACGCATCCGGACGTCTGAATGAAGCCTTACAGGGGCGTGATCAATGACTGTGGTGATCACCCCATATAGACTCCCTGATCAACCCCCCTGTCATTGATCAACCCCCCTGTCATTGATCAACCCCCCTGTCATTGATCAACCCCCCTGTCATTGATCAACCCCCCTGTCATTGATCAACCCCCCTGTCATTGATCACCCCCCTGTCATTGATCACCCCTCTGTAAGGCTCCATTCAGATATTTTTTTGGCCCAAGTTAGCAGAATTTTTTTTTTTTTTTCTTACAAAGTCTCATATTCCACTAACTTGTGTCAAAAAATAAAATCTCACATGAACTCACCCTACCCCTCACGGAATCCAAATGCGTAAAATTTTTTAGACATTTATATTCCAGACTTCTTCTCACGCTTTAGGGCCCCTAGAATGCCAGGGCAGTATAAATACCCCACATGTGACCCCATTTCGGAAAGAAGACACCCCCAGGTATTCCGTGAGGGGCATATTGAGTCCATGAAAGATTGAAATTTTTGTCCCAAGTTAGCGGAACGGGAGACTTTGTGAGAAAAAAAATTAAAAATATCAATTTCCGCTAACTTGTGCCAAAAAAAAAAAATTTCTATGAACTCGCCATGCCCCTCATTGAATACCTTGGGGTGTCTTCTTTCCAAAATGGGGTCACATGTGGGGTATTTATACTGCTCTGGCATTCTAGGGGCCCCAAAGCGTGAGAAGAAGTCTGGTATCCAAATGTCTAAAAATGCCCTCCTAAAAGGAATTTGGGCACCTTTGCGCATCTAGGCTGCAAAAAAGTGTCACACATCTGGTATCGCCGTACTCAGGAGAAGTTGGGGAATGTGTTTTGGGGTGTCATTTTACATATACCCATGCTGGGTGAGAGAAATATCTTGGTCAAATGCCAACTTTGTATAAAAAAATGGGAAAAGTTGTCTTTTGCCAAGATATTTCTCTCACCCAGCATGGGTATATGTAAAATGACACCCCAAAACACATTCCCCAACTTCTCCTGAATACGGCGATACCACATGTGTGACACTTTTTTGCAGCCTAGGTGGGCAAAGGGGCCCATATTCCAAAGAGCACCTTTAGGATTTCACAGGTCATTTACCTACTTACCACACATTAGGGCCCCTGGAAAATGCCAGGGCAGTATAACTACCCCACAAGTGACCCCATTTTGGAAAGAAGACACCCCAAGGTATTCCGTGAGGGGCATGGCGAGTTCCTAGAATTTTTTATTTTTTGTCACAAGTTAGTGGAAAATGATGATTTTTTTTTTGATTTTTTTTTTCATACAAAGTCTCATATTCCACTAACTTGTGACAAAAAATAAAAAGTTCCATGAACTCACTATGCCCATCAGCGAATACCTTGGGGTCTCTTCTTTCCAAAATGGGGTCACTTGTGGGGTAGTTATACTGCCCTGGCATTCTAGGGGCCCAAATGTGTGGTAAGGAGTTTGAAATCAAATTCTGTAAAAAATGACCTGTGAAATCCGAAAGGTGCTCTTTTGAATATGGGCCCCTTTGCCCACCTAGGCTGCAAAAAAGTGTCACACATCTGGTATCTCCGTAATCGGGAGAAGTTGGGGAATGTGTTTTGGGGTGTCATTTTACATATACCCATGCTGGGTGAGAGAAATATCTTGGCAAAAGACAACTTTTCCCATTTTTTTATACAAAGTTGGCATTTGACCAAGATATTTATCTCACCCAGCATGGGTATATGTAAAAAGACACCCCAAAACACATTCCTCAACTTCTCCTGAATACAGAGATACCAGATGTGTGACACTTTTTTGCAGCCTAGGTGGGCAAAGGGGCCCACATTCCAAAGAGCACCTTTCGGATTTCACAGGTCATTTACCTACTTACCACACATTTGGGCCCCTAGAATGCCAGGGCAGTATAACTACCCCACAAGTGACCCCATTTTGGAAAGAAGAGACCCCAAGGTATTCGCTGATGGGCATAGTGAGTTCATGGAAGTTTTTATTTTTTGTCACAAGTTTGTGGAATATGAGACTTTGTATGAAAAAAAAAATAAAAAAAAAAATCATCATTTTCCACTAACTTGTGACAAAAAATAAAAAATTCTAGGAACTCGCCATGCCCCTCACGGAATACCTTGGGGTGTCTTCTTTCCAAAATGGGGTCACTTGTGGGGTAGTTATACTGCCCTGGTATTCTAGGGGCCCAAATGTGTGGTAAGGAGTTTGAAATCAAATTCAGGAAAAAATGAGGAGTGAAATCCGAAAGGTGCTCTTTGGAATATGGGCCCCTTTGCCCACCTAGGCTGCAAAAAAGTGTCACACATCTGGTATCCCCGTACTCAGGAGAAGTTGAGGAATGTGTTTTGGGGTGTCTTTTTACATATACCCATGCTGGGTGAGATAAATATCTTGGTCAAATGACAACTTTGTATAAAAAAATGGGAAAAGTTGTCTTTTGCCAAGATATTTCTCTCACCCAGCATGGGTATATATAAAATGACACCCCAAAACACATTCCCCACCTTCTCCTGAGTACGGAGATACCAGATGTGTGACACTTTTTTGCAGCCTAGGTGGGCAAAGGGGCCCATATTCCAAAGAGCACCTTTCGGATTTCACTGGTCATTTTTTACAGAATTTGATTTCAAACTCCTTACCACACATTTGGGCCCCTAGAATGCCAGGGCAGTATAACTTCCCCACAAGTGACCCCATTTTGGAAAGAAGAGACCCCAAGGTATTCGCTGATGGGCATAGTGAGTTCATAGAACTTTTTATTTTTTGTCACAAGTTAGTGGAATATGAGACTTTGTAAGAAAAAAAAAAAAAAATCATAATTTTCCGCTAACTTGTGACAAAAAATAAAAAGTTCTATGAACTCACTATGCCCATCAGCGAATACCTTAGGGTGTGTACTTTCAGAAATGGGGTCATTTGTGGGGTGTTTGTACTGTCTGGGCATTGTAGAACCTCAGGAAACATGACAGGTGCTCAGAAAGTCAGAGCTGCTTCAAAAAGCGGAAATTCACATTTTTGTACCATAGTTTGTAAACGCTATAACTTTTACCCAAACCATTTTTTTTTTACCCAAACATTTTTTTTTTATCAAAGACATGTAGAACTATAAATTTAGAGCAAAATTTCTATATGAATTTTTTTTGCAAAATTTTACAACTGAAAGTGAAAAATGTCATTTTTTTGCAAAAAAATCGTTAAATTTCGATTAATAACAAAAAAAGTAAAAATGTCAGCAGCAATGAAATACCACCAAATGAAAGCTCTATTAGTGAGAAGAAAAGGAGGTAAAATTCATTTGGGTGGTAAGTTGCATGACCGAGCAATAAACGGTGAAAGTAGTGTAGGTCAGAAGTGTAAAAAGTGGCCTGGTCTTTCAGGGTGTTTAAGCACTGGGGGCTGAAGTGGTTAACCACCTCATTAAGATTTGCCGCCTTGTCTATCTCGTGACATAGGCGTGACATATCACCAAAAGCTGCTATCCAAGAACCTGGTCCATTATATTAGATGATATTTCTGATCATAATACATAGCAGCTCACATTGTATAAGGAGGGACATGACGCTGCACAATCCAAGATTTAACATGTATTAGGATAAATAACTCCATAAATCATATACACTGCGTGCAGAATTATTAGGCAAATGAGTATTTTGACCACATCATCCTCTTTATGCATGTTGCCTTACTCCAAGCTGTATAGGCTCGAAAGCCTACTACCAATTAAGCATATTAGGTGATGTGCATCTCTGTAATGAGAAGGGGTGTGGTCTAATGACATCAACACCCTATATTAGGTGTGCATAATTATTAGGCAACTTCCTTTCCTTTGGCAAAATGGGTCAAAAGAAGGACTTGACAGGCTCAGAAAAGTCAAAAATAGTGAGATATCTTCCAGAGGGATGCAGCACTCTTAAAATTGCAAAGCTTCTGAAGCGTGATCATCGAACAATCAAGCGTTTCATTCAAAATAGTCAACAGGGTCGCAAGAAGCGTGTTGAAAAACCAAGGCGCAAAATAACTGCCCATGAACTGAGAAAAGTCAAGCGTGCAGCTGCCAAGATGCCACTTGCCACCAGTTTGGCCATATTTCAGAGCTGCAACATCACTGGAGTGCCCAAAAGCACAAGGTGTGCAATACTCAGAGACATGGCCAAGGTAAGAAAGGCTGAAAGATGACCACCACTGAACAAGACACACAAGCTGAAACGTCAAGACTGGGCCAAGAAATATCTCAAGACTGATTTTTCTAAGGTTTTATGGACTGATGAAATGAGAGTGAGTCTTGATGGGCCAGATGGATGGGCCCGTGGCTGGATTGGTAAAGGGCAGAGAGCTCCAGTCCGACTCAGACGCCAGCAAGGTGGAGGTGGAGTACTGGTTTGGGCTGGTATCATCAAAGATGAGCTTGTGGGGCCTTTTCGGGTTGAGGATGGAGTCAAGCTCAACTCCCAGTCCTACTGCCAGTTTCTGGAAGATACCTTCTTCAAGCAGTGGTACAGGAAGAAGTCTGCATCCTTCAACATGATTTTCATGCAGGACAATGCTCCATCACACGCGTCCAAGTACTCCACAGCGTGGCTGGCAAGAAAGGGTATAAAAGAAGAAAATCTAATGACATGGCCTCCTTGTTCACCTGATCTGAACCCCATTGAGAACCTGTGGTCCATCATCAAATGTGAGATTTACAAGGAGGGAAAACCGGACACGAATAGCAATAGCGGACACGAATAGGCATTTCTATAGGGGTGCCGGCCGTGTACTGCGGATCCGCAATACACTATGGACAAGTGAATGGACCCTTAGAGTGGGCATCTTCATGTTACTCTTCAGGTTACATACAGTGTCTTGCAAAAGTATTCACCCCCCTTGACTTTTTTCGCATCTTGGTGCCTCACAACCTGGAATTAACATGGATTGTTTGAGGATTTGTATCATTTAATTTACAGAACATGCCCACAACTTTGAAGATTTTTTTTATTTTTTATTGTGAAACAAACAACAAATAGGATAAAATAACAGAAACAGTCAATGTGCATAACTATTCACCCCCCTAAAGTCAATACTTTGTAGAGCCACCTTTTGCGGAAATCACAGCTCCAAGTTGCTTTAAGTCTCTATGAGCTTGCCACATCTTACCACTGGGATTTTTGCCCATTCCTCATTGCAAAACTGCTCCAGCTCCTTCAAGTTGGATGGTTTGCGCTTGTGAACAGCAATCTTTAAGTCTGACCACAGATTTGCTCCAGACATAGCGTTTTCTTTGATGGCCGAAAAGGTCAGTGAGTTTTGGTGGGCGGCTGTCTCTTGGCAGGTTTGCTGTTGTGCCATGTTCTTTCCATTTGGTTATGATAGATTTGATAGTGCTCTTGGGGATCATCAAAGATTTGGATATTTTTTTATAACCTAACCCTGACTTGTACTTCTCAACAACATTGTCCCTTACTTGTTTGGAGAGTTCCTTTGTCTTCATGGGAGTGTTTGGTTAGTGATGCCTCTTGCTTAGGTGTTGCAGCCTCTGGGGCCTTTCATAAAAGGTGTGTATATATAATGACAGATCATGTGACACTTAGATTGCACACAAGTAGACATCATTTAACTAATTATGCGACTTCTGAAGGTAATTGTTTGCACCAGAGCTTTTTATGGGCTTCCTAACAAAGGGGGTGAATACATACGCACATGCCAATTTTTTGTTTTCTATTTCTAAACAATAGTTTTATTTATATATTTTTCTCATTTCACTTCACCAACTTAGACTATTGTGTTCTGATCCATCACATAAAATTCAGATTAACAAACATTGAACTTAAGGCTGTAATGTACCAAAATTCGAAAAAAGTCAAGGCACTTTTACAAGGCACTGTGTATAGGTTTAGATACCTCCCAAAATTTGAATCCCCATTCACAGAGCGCTGTGAGGCTCACCCCTGAACCAGCCAAAAACCAGCCACAAGACTTCCCACAGTGCCATTTCATAGCACATTTCCAAAAGATGATTCACATGGAAAGATTGCAGAAAAACTGAACAGTTGGGAGGCATGGACATGGTCCACTATAGACCCTAAAATAAATAAGGCTTGGGGAATATTTCAGTTAGTGGATTTTCCAATTACACACTATTTATTTCTCATCTCGAATATTTAGACAGAAAGTTATCAGTTCTTTGGTTCCATTAGAAAACACAAGAAACATTATAGGTGACACTGTCCTGCTGGACTTCAGTTATCATACTTCTATGTACAGTATGCAGCAGGTCCATAGACCGGTTGCATGGACATTTAATCATACAACTTACTTTTCACTATCAATGCCTGAGATCAGGGCCAATTTCATGTTTATGCTGAGTCAATTCTGTAGAAGGATGCAAAAAGTAATACTTTGTCTATGGGTTCATGCACACATGCATATCGCAAGCTGCGAGTTGTATGGAGCTGTAATATGGCCCCCATCAGTCTCCGGACACTTCTGTACCTCTGTCTGCCTATAGAGGCACACACAGGCTTTTTTATATACAAAAAAAAGGATTATTGTGCCCAGTTCCGTCAGACACTGTATTACACAGGTATTCTATCCTAGAGGCATTGATTTTAAGGGATAATATCTCCACAATACTGTGCTATATAGAGACACAATATGGCAGGGTAGCTGTAGGAGTTCTGTGCATATGAGGAGGAAGCTTTATTGTACAGTTTTCCATAAACACATGTGTAAGAAGACTCTAAGAAATG
This sequence comes from Bufo bufo, assembly GCF_905171765.1. Taxonomy (NCBI): domain Eukaryota; kingdom Metazoa; phylum Chordata; class Amphibia; order Anura; family Bufonidae; genus Bufo; species Bufo bufo. The sequence goes on along the minus strand of NC_053393.1, from coordinate 157,627,955 downwards.
CACTTCTAAATTGTTTGTGGCACAGTGGATAAAGAACAGGGTTGATAGCTGAATTTATCCAAAGAAGCCAAAAAGTGACATCATACCAATAGGAATCAATACAATAGCCATGACAGGCAGCACGGATACTCATGAGAAATGTATAGGGGGCCCAACAGATGCCAAAAACACACACTAAAATTGCTAGAGACTGAGCGACCTTCTTGTCCCGGGAGAGTTTTATGACATGTAAGTCCCCACTATGCACACCTTCATTTTGTTTACTAGATGAGCGGGTTCGGCCTCCTGATTGTTGCTTTCTCTGCATAGGGGACTTATAGTCCTGCTGTCCATTTGACTTTCCATTAGCTAGAATGAAATTAGTTGCTATAATGTATGAACTGACATTGTTCTCCTTCTTTCCTGCCAATTGAGCCAAGGAATGTCTTTTCTTCCGGCTGCGTTTAGTGATGTTCCAGTAGAGGCTCAGATTAAAGAATGAAATACTGATAAAGGGGAGGGCAAAACCAATGGATGACGCCACCAGAAGAAAGTACCATGTATAATGAAATTCAGCAATGCAGAGGTCTTCAGGAATATTACTGTAACCAACAATGTTTTCCCATAAAAGAATGGCTGGGCTGTATAGGAGGAATGATAGTATCCAGACAATGAGCATCTTAAAAACAGTCTGACTGTGCCTCTTCTGTAAGGAACGATATAATACCTGACAAAGAAGCAGCATAGAATTCACCCTTTTTTCAGTTTTACTAAGAGTTCTAAAATGAATGTATGATACCCTGACCTGTAACTTTTTCTCAGTCATCCTCTGAGTCTAGCTGTTTGGGTAAGGGCATCACACTGTTTTTGATACTCTAGTTCTAATTAATTAATCTAATCTAATTACATGAAGAAGTCTAAAATTAGCTAATAAAAATAAAGTATGCATGTCCCCTCAAGGTGGCAGTTGTTGCAATGATTCCTAACCATGTACATTGTTAATTGAATAAGCCCCTGAATATTGGAAGCCTAGTTTTTCTAGCCCTTTAAACAATAAGCCTCCAATTGGTTGGCTTACTTTGCACCAGAATTGTGCACCAAAATCCTGGTGCAATTTTGGTACACAGTCTTGGCAAGCCCTTTTTCCCTTTAAGCCATGCCACCCTGATGCCACGTGAAATGTGTCAATTTAAAGGGGTCCTCATGATAGGTCATTAATATGAGATAGGCAGGGGTCCAACTCAGCTGCTTAAAGAAGCTGCGCGCTCACTGGAGCTCCAGTGAGTGCCGTGGCCGCTTCATGGATTACCAAGCACAGCACAGTACATTGGATAGCAGCTGTGCATGGTGCTGCAGCACAGCCCTATTTAACTTAAATGGGACTGAGCTGCACCCAGGCTATGTGACCAATGACCGTGATGTCACAAGGCCTAGGAAAATGCCTATGTACTAACTGAGCACTGTGGCCTCTTCATACAGCTGATCGGTGGGGTGCTGAGAGTTGGACCCACACCAATCTGATATTAATATTAATGACCTACCCTGAGGATAGGCCATTAATATAAAAATCCCAGAGAACCCCTTTAAGCCAGAATTCAAGTGCATTTTCATTTGTAAATGGACCCCAATAAAGCATGTGAAGAATCACATTGCTATGGTCTGATGTAGTTTAGTTGTCCCGAACATGCAAAACTGAATGAGTTACAAACAAAACGTTCACAGCCCAAAATATATTTTTTTTAAAAAAATCTAAAAATATAATATAACATCCTGATGGATCATGGATAAGTGATAAATGGAGTGGTTTCTGAAAAAAGCAAAACAAAATAACATCCTTTTTTCTAGGCCTGAACACATTTTAAAGTGGATCTATCACCACACAATGCTGCCTTGTTTGTAGGCAATTATAAGTTTGGTGTATTCATAAGGGGACAGCGCCCCCATCTTTTCAGCAGCGATTGAAATGGCTGCCATGAAGAGCAGGGAGAGATGATGAAGTACTATCTCTACATGGAGAAGCGCATAAGCTGAATAGAAAATTTTCTCAGCAAATTTGGAGGAAGCAATTGGGGAATCTTCGGATTTTGTGCCAATTGGCTTGCAGATTTGCCTGTACACACTGTCTAAAGCAGGGATGCACAACCTGCGTCCCAGGGGCCACATGTGGCCCTCAATACCATTCTGTGCGGCCCCAACCATCTGGTAACAGATATGTATTTCTATATCTTGTGGCTGCTCACATGTATTTTTCATGTATTCTCCCATTAGTTGGGAGTACTAGAAGTGTAACTAGACATTTATGATATCTACTGTATGTTCAATATGCAAAAAATATAGTATTTCAGTTGGTAGTACCTCTTTAAGTTTTATTTTCGGCCCTTGGAATTTGTTTAGGCTGACAATGTGGCCCCCAACCAGAAAAGGTTGTGCACCCCTGGTCTAAAGTAAATAAAAATCAGTATTCTTACCTTTCCAATGTTCTGCTACCATCTTGTTAACACTATCCTGTTCTCTTGCCAGTCTCTATAGCCTGGCCTCCAGCAATGATGCGTCGAGACATGTAAGCAATCACAAGCTGCAGTGGTTACATGTCAAAATGACATGTTGTTACTAGAGTGTAGGCAACTAAGACTAGGGGGGACTAGGCAAGTATTAAGCAAGGGAGCGGCAAAAGATTGGGAAGGTCCGCACTTGTGGATTTTGCTGCAACAAATCCACCAAAACAGGTGAGTAATTTTTTTTGGCTTTTACACCATGCTCGCCCCATGACTATTTTCTGAGAACCCCTTTAACCCCTTCCCGACCAGCGCCGTAATACTATGTCGCACTGATCGGGCGGGTGCAGGAGCTGCGCCTGCACGATCAGCTGCAGGGGACCAGCTGTTCCCATTAGCCGGACCCCTGCTGTATGCGCCGGCATCAGAGAAAACACCAATCCCGGTGCATTAACCCTCACTATGTCGCTGTCAGCGCTGACCGCGGAATGTGAGGAGTGTGTGGAGGGAGGGAGCTCCCTCCCCTTCCCCATTGGGTCCCCGCGCTGCTGTGACGGGGACCCGATGGCAGGGAAGGCAGCCCAATGCCTTCCACAGGCACCGGGGCTGCCTTCCATGTAAGCCTGTGAGATCCAGCCCATTGGATCTCACAGGCATGAAGCTACAGTGTGTAATACACTTACAGCCAATGCAGTATTGTAGAAATATTATAATCCATTGTACAGGGGTCAGACCCCCAAAAGTTGTGGGGAAAAAAAGTTAAAAAAAAAGTTAAAATTAAGTTTTTCATAATAAAAAAATATATAAAAGTTTCAAGTAAAAAAAAAGCATTTTTTTTGCATAATAATTTTTTTTTTTTTTACATAATACATATTAGGTATGTAATCGACCGGCTCTATAAAAATATCACATGATCCACCCTGCCCAGTGAATGCAGTAACACAAAAACTAGATTTAATTCTGTTCAAAAATAAATATTATACACATATTAGGTATCGTCACGTCCGTAACAACCTGCTCTGTAAAAATATCACATTATATGCCCCCTCAGGTGAATACTGTAAAAAATATTTTTTTTAAACTACGCCAAAACAGCCTTGTAATACCAAGCGATCAAAAAGTGTTATGTACCCTAAAATGGTAACAATGAAAAGGTCACCTCATCCTGCAAAAAATGAGCCCCCACATAAGACAATCACTCAAACAATAAAAACCAATGGCGCCCATAAACCAATCCATCAAAATCTGCGCTGCAAAAGCCATATGGCACTCCTTCTGTTCTGAGTCCTGCACATGGCCCCCACAGCAGTTTACCGCCACATATGGGGTGTTGCCGTATTCAGGAGAAAATGGGTAACAAATTATGGGTGATTTTTCTGTAGGGGTGAGTCAGGGTCTCTTCAAATATACAGTATATTTGAAGAGACCCTGACTTACCCCTACAGTGGAAACCCTCAAAAAGTGACACCATTTTGGAAACTACACCCTTCAAAGAATATATTAAGGGGGGTGCTGAGTACTTTGACCCGCTAAGCGTTTTACGGAATTTGAAAACACTTGGCTGTAAAAATGAAAAGTTTAATTTCTTCCAATAAAATGTTGTATTAGCCCCAAATTTTTCATTTTCACAAGGGGTAACATGAGAAAAATCACCCATAATTTGTTACCCATTTTCTCCTGAATACGGCAACACCCCATATGTGGCGGTAAACTGCTGTGGGGGCACATGGCAGGACTCAGAACAGAAGGAGTGTGATATGGCTTTTGCAGCGCAGATTTTGATGGATTGGTTTATGGGCGCCATTGGTTTTGGTTATGGGCGCCAGTGACTCACCTAAAGAATTATTAGGAACACCTGTTCTATTTCTCATTAATGCAATTATCTAGTCAACCAATCACATGGCAGTTACTTCAATGCATTTAGGGTTGTGGTCCTGGTCAAGACAATCTCCTGAACTCCAAACTGAATGTCAGAATGGGAAAGAAAGGTGATTTAAGCAATTTTGAGCGTGGCATGGTTGTTGGTGCCAGACGGGCCGGTCTGAGTATTTCACAATCTGCTCAGTTACTGGGATTTTCACGCACAACCATTTCTAGGGTTTACAAAGAATGGTGTGAAAAGGGAAAAACATCCAGTATGCGGCAGTCCTGTGGGCAAAAATGCCTTGTGGATGCTAGAGGTCAGAGGAGAATGGGCCGACTGATTCAAGCTGATAGAAGAGCAACGTTGACTGAAATAACCACTCGTTACAACCGAGGTATGCAGCAAAGCATTTGTGAAGCCACAACACGCACAACCTTGAGGCGGATGGGCTACAACAGCAGAAGACCCCACCGGGTACCACTCATCTCCACTACAAATAGGAAAAAGAGGCGATAATTTGCACGAGCTCACCAAAATTGGACTGTTGAAGGCTGGAAAAATGTTGCCTGGTCTGGTGAGTCTCGATTTCTGTTGAGACATTCAAATGGTAGAGTCCGAATTTGCCGTAAACAGAATCAGAACATGAATCCATCCTCTGATGGCTACTTCCAGCAGGATAATGCACCATGTCACAAAGCTCGAATCATTTCAAATTGGTTTCTTGAACATGACAATGAGTTCACTGTACTAAAATGGCCTCCACAGTCACCAGATCTCAACCCAATAGAGCATCTTTGGGATGTGGTGGAACGGGAGCTTCGTGCCCTGGAAGTGCATCCCTCAAATCTCCATCAACTGCAAGATGCTATCCTATCAATATGGGCCAACATTTCTAAAGAATGCTATCAGCACCTTGTTGAATCAATGCCACATAGAATTAAGGCAGTTCTGAAGGCAAAAGGGGGTCCAACACCATATTAGTATGGTGTTCCTAATAATTCTTTAGGTGAGTGTAAAATGGTGCCCAAAAACTATTCTAGCAAAATCTGACTCCAAAATCCATATGGCGCTCCTTTCCTTCTGACCACTGCCACGTGCCCATAGAGCAGTTTACCACCACATATAGGGTATTTCTGTAAACTGCAGAATCAGAGTAAAATTATTACCATGAAAAATCTGCATAAAAAATGAAATTTTGAAATTTCACCTCAATTTTCCTTTAATTCTTGTGGAACACCTAAAGGGTTAACAAAGTTTGTAGCATCAGTTTTGAATAATTTGAGGGGTGTAGTTTCTAAAATGGGGTCATTTATGGGTGGTTTCCATTATGTAAGCCCCTGAAAAGCACTGTCGTGAAGTACAATCTCACAGGAAACAATCTCAAAATGGCCTGGATAAGTAAAAGTGTTCTAAAGTTATTACCACATTAAGTGACACATGTAGGATTTGCAAAAATTGGCCTGGGCAGGAAGGAGAAAACTGTCCCGTGGTAGAAAGGGTTAAGCTCAAATAGTTAGTTATACACATAGGCGGTGCTACCTTGGCAATCAGTCTATCTCTTCCAGTCTGTCTTTTTTTCTTTCAATTTTGTTGCAGCAAGTTATTTTTGTGTGTGTGTATGTATATATATACATATATACACACATACAGTATATATATCCAATCTGATGCATATACACATAGATACAGTGCCTCAATGAATTAACTATAGTATGTTACATATGTTAACAAATACCATATTAGTGTTACCTAGTACCATAACATGTTATGCATCAATTTATTTTTACCAATTAATGCAAACATCCATTCAACTATCCATTTATTATTGCGTTTCCTAATAAATTATCATATTCACCCAAGAAAAGTAATCTGTAACACATAAGTAATACTTACAGCCATCGTGACACAAAGGAATCTGTCATAACTTATTAAAGCAACATTAAATGCTGATGCAGTGCACATTGTATAGTCAACTACTAACCATAATTTACATAAAAATCTTCCAAAAATCCACTTTCCTGTCAGCATATAAGGAACATACAAAGGGATGGCAACTGCTCCTGGCAACAAAGAAGATACAAATGAACACCACTATTAATACTTCTAATATGTGATCTCCAAAACCTATTTAAGAGTAAGCATACTGCCAAGTAGGGTAGATGCGCCAAAACATAATCACACCTTTCTTGTGAAAATCTAGCCCTCTAACCTAAGAAATGTTTCTTTTAATTTTTATGCAAAGAAGGTTTTTTTGTAAGTGGAAAACACTCCATCTGGTGAACATGGCTTCCTCTGCAGTATAGCTACTGGCTCTCAAATCTCAGAGACTGTCAATTAAGATAAAGGCCTATCTTTTGCTGTGCAGAGGCACGGATTGGAAGCCCACAGACCATAAAAGACAGAACATGTCTTGTCTTATGTTTTGCCGTATGTTGTGCATCATGGACCCATTCAAGTCAACGGGTCCGCACCGCGGCACGGAGTTCACATAGCCAGTGCCTGTGTTTTGCGGACCCGCTGTTTGTGGTACGCAACACAGGGACGACGGCCATACGGTCATCTAAATAGGGCCTAAAGGTATGGTTTGTCTCAGGGTACCTAACCCTAACTACTTCACTAGTATTTCATGTTGTAGTACAGCATATGTGTGTTCCAGTGACTGCCTGTGTATAGTTTGCGGTACATTTGTAAATGCACCACATGTAAATGACTACAATACAAAAAAAAATTAATCCAACATCTGATAATCCATCAGTTTCATAAATACAGTAAACCTAAAATAAAATAAAAAAGATTATCATTATGAATTTCAAAATATGAGCAGAGACCAAAAGATATCAGTTGAAAACACAATTGCATAAATTAGAGATGACCGAATATCTTGAAATTCATTTTGTGTGCAATTCGACAATTTTTTTTTTTTTATTGTGTCCGCATTGATTTTACATGATGAGTGACACTGACATATATACCTAAGGGGTAAACGCATAGTTGACGGTATTAACAAACAGCGTGTTCAAAAACACACAGCACCATCTCATGTGTTATGCTTTTCCATATCAGAAACCTTCCAAAAATTGTCCTTATTGGAGGCACACACTGTATTATGGTAAACAAAACAGTGGCTGGTTGGACCAAGAATCCGACAAATTAGGCCTTTCATACACACACACTAACGTCATAAGAAACAGTGGCTTGTTCTGCATAAGCATTCAAAAATTATTCGTTAACAGGGAAAGAATGCCTACTGTTTTTATACACACATGATAACTGTCCGAAGTAATTTAGGCTTGTTCTGAAGTTGAACAAGCCTAGAAAATACTCCTTTTTAATTTGGTGCAGCAGCAGCACAGTGTGGATGTAAAAAGGAGCGACTCACATTCTCCGCCACATGACAGTACAAGTCTTCATCTTTTGGGTTCATTTTTAATGGAATAATAAATATTACAGAATTATTAGGATATTATTTTTTAGGCTGAAATCATGCATGCAGTTGTAGAAGCAGCTTTTGCTGTATATAGAACAAAAATATGCAATAAACACTACACCTAACTGTATGTGTGATTCCAGCCTTGGCCAGACATAATTTTTTATTATATACTCATTATAAACTGCACTAATATGTGAATACATAAATAGGCACGAAAGTATACATGTTTGGTTTATTTTCATTAAAAATAAGCACTCTTCATTTGACATTTAGGCCTGGCTACTATATACTGTAGTAGGCAGTAAGTATTTGTTCACACACAGGTTTGTTACATAAATTTCTGAAATATTAATTTCATACTGTACATCTAAATGGGATCCATCTAAAGAGACCACCTTGCTGTGTTAGATGAGCACAAATGATTTTGAGCAAAATATATTTGTTAAGTACTGTATTTTCCTGCGTATAAGACTACTTTTTAACACATGAAAATCTTCTCAAAAGTCGGATGTGTCTTATACGCCGGGTGTCATCTTATATGCCGGTATACGGAGTGCTGAAACGTACTTCCTAGCCAGACTGGAGAAGCTGTCCTTCGCCAGCTTCAGGGACAGTCGCCCTCTAGCTGAGCCACCGTGCGCTGCATCCCGGCCAGCCGCTCCTGAAGCAGCCCCCTCTCCCTGCCCTCAGTGGTTTTCTCATGCCGGCAGTATCGCATTGCATATTACCGCTCAGATCGTCTTGAAGACAGGGAGGGCTGGGCAGGCAGGAAGAGCTGACCCACCCAATCCAAGCAGGCTTTGTATGCAGTGTGCACAGAAAATACCGGTACATCGCTTGCCTGGTTGTTGTATACTGGGTTGGATTGGCGATTCTGAGGGAAGGCAGGGGGAAGCAGGAGCATCTGCACTTCAGCCAATTCTAATGTTGGAACGGCGGATCTCTAATGAAGTTTGGTGTGCATCTTATCTGTGGTGAAAAAAACTGAGTCTATCTGGGGAGCAGATACATGTGGTGGTGAATACAGTACAGCACCAGTATCTGTACATACAGTACAGCACCAGTATCTGTACTGGTTCATACAGTACAGCACCAGTCCATACAGTACAGTATACAAATGGCTAACAGTCAATACCCCATCATGGCTCTACCAGCAAGAAGAAAGAAATATGAAGCCAGTTGTAAACTTTGTCATGGAACATAATAACTGCGCAGCTGCAAGACAATATGGAGTAACAGAAAAGATGGTTAGCGACTGAAAAGCAAATGAAAAAGCATTAAAGAGGATGCCAAGGGGTAAGTGTGGATTAAGAAGAGGCACCCCACATTGGCCAGAACTCGAAAAAAATGTAGCAGACCTGGTGAATGAGCATCGCCAAAACGGTTATGTAGTGACACAAAATAAAATATGTTTGTTTGCACTTCAGTGGGCCAAATCTAACCCAGATCACAGCAACAGATTTAAGGCCACTGTATCCTGGTATACAAGATTCTTGGAAAGGCATAATATGGTACTGAGGCAAAAGACGAAAATTGCACAACAATTACCTGCAGATCTTGATGCCAAAGTAAATAGCGTTGGCAGGGTAGTCTTATACAGCGAGTATACCCCAAACCCTATATTTTAACTGGAAAAGTTGGGGGTCGTCTTATACGCTGGAAAATACAGTACCTCATTCATTTATATAGTGAATACAGCATTATTTCATATATTCAATGTTTGCAGAGTACTGTTGCATTGTGTTTGGTTTCTATATCATGTGCATAGACTTTGGCTTGCCCCTTTCAGATGCATAGAACAGATTGCAGAAATTTCTGTATCAAAATTCGTTCTGTGTGAATATACCCTAACACAGCACAAATTAGTAGGTTCCTTGAACACCATGTATATACAGTAGTAGGTCAGTTAAAACCATGTATAAATTAAAAACTATCTTTTGTGGTTCATAATTTTGAGGATTTCTTTAATCAATGCATTCATTCTTGTTTACATTCAGAAGCTAAAAAACTATTGTGTCCCAATCCTGTGATTGTGGTAGATTTAAAGTAGACAAATTTCTCTCCTATACTGTACTCATGACTAATAGCTCGTACATGCACTGAAATATTGCAGCCTAAAGGGAATGTATCACCTACTGTATATTTTTACTAGTTCAAACATATTCCATTTTTCTAATCTGCTTTTAGTTTTCTGATTGCAAATTTTTTAAATATGCTTTACAACAGCCACATGGACCATAGGCACAACAGAGTGGAACTGACCTCATTGACTTCTATGGGAGAGTGTTTGAGACATGCTTTGTGACCTGTGCAGATGCCATTGTGCAGAGAGGGTAGTAGATAAGCAGTGCCCAACGCCTATTGTAAATTGCAATTCCTGCATTATCTATAAATAGGTGTTATTTGTCATTTTAATCATGTCCTTAAAAGTGATCTGTACAGAACCGGAAGTTTCAGTCTGTCAGTAGGCTTATAGGAGTTCTCAGGGCCACAGATATTGAGGATCCTCAGGATAGGTCATCAATATCAGATCGGTGGGCGTCTCACACCCAGAACCCTCACCAATCCACTGTTTTGGGCAGCTGCAGTGCTGGAAACTATAAAGTGTGAGGAGCGGAAGCAGAAGGCTCTGTACACAGTGTAGTTTCTGGCGTTGGTGTACTTTGATTGGCAGCTGAGCTATTGTACCCAGGCACAGCTACTACAACATGGATGGAGCTGTGCTCCATACACAGTATAATTTCTAGTGCTGTGGCTGCCCGAAACAGTTGCCGCACCCCCTGATTTGATATTGATGACCTATCCTTAAGATAGAAGAAAAATAAATGCAGCAGAACTCTGCAAACCAAATAAAGTACAATAATACCATAGTAATAGAAAATATTCTGGTTATAATGCTACGCTTTTTTTTTTAAATTTGAGATTCTTCGCAAATACATTTTGTACAAAATTATTTGGGCCCGTCTGCCAAACGTCAAGGTGATCTCTGTAAGATGGGAACCTAACACTAAATCCTACCTGTTATGTGCCATAATGGCCACCATAAAATTCAGGGAGTGCAGGTTCCACATGCATGCTGGGTCCACTCTGCTTTTTACCATTTTTTGTACCATAACAGCCTCCATTAAATCCAGGGAATGCAGGTACCAACATGCATGCTAAGCCCACTCTATACCTCTCCTGGTGCCAGACAGCTTCCAATTAATGCAATGAGAGAGCAGGCTACAGATTTAGGGCTCATGCACACGACCGTGTGCGGTCCCCAATGCACGGCAACATCCGTGCGGCGGCCGCTGACAGAGCCAGACCCATTCAACTTGGATGGGTCTGTGATCTGTCCGCACCGCAAAAAAATTGTGCATGCACTACTTTTTTGCGGTGCGGAGGCACAGACATAAAATTCACGGAAGCACTCCGTAGTGCTTCCGTTCCGTGCCTCTGTTCCGCATCTCCCGGATTGCGGACACATTGAAGTGAATGGGTCCGCGATCTGTGATGTGGGATGCACATGGCCGGTGCCCGTGTATTGCGGACCCGCCGTATGCGGGCCCCAATACGGCCACGGGCAGCACACAGTCGTGTGCATGAGCCCTTATACTTACACTGATTAAAATCAGCCTATGGGGCAGACAGGCTAGTCAGGGGTGCAAGACCAACTGGAGCCAACCACACCTCCAGCTCCAGTACAACTGCAAAAAAAGGGGGTCAGTCAGCACATTCCAATGCGCAGGTGCACACTGCCATGGTTAGAAGATAGGTCATCAATATATGTAGCCCAGACAACCCCTTTAATGGGCAGTACAAAAACTGCAGGATTTCAGTATTTAAAAAAAATATATATATTTATATATATACAGTACAGACCAAAAGTTTGGACACGCCTTCTCATTCAAAGAGTTTTCTTTATTTTCATGACTATGAAAATTGTAGCTTCACACTGAAGGCATCAAAACTATAAATTAACACATGTGGAATTATATACATAACAAACAAGTGTGAAACAACTGAAAATATGTCATATTCTAGGTTCTTCAAAGTAGCCACCTTTTGCTTTGATTACTGCTTTGCACACTCTTGGCATTCTCTTGATGAGCTTTAAGAGGTAGTCCCCTGAAATGGTTTTCACTTCACAGGTGTGCCCTGTCAGGTTTAATAAGTGGGATTTCTTGCTTTATAAATGGGGTTGGGACCATCAGTTGCGTTGAGGAGAAGTCAGGTGGATACACAGCTGATAGTCCTACTGAATAGACTGTTAGAATTTGTATTATGGCAAGAAAAAAGCAGCTAAGTAAAGAAAAACGAGTGGCCATCATTACTTTAAGAAATGCAGGTCAGTCAGTCAGACAAAAAATTGGGAAAACTTTGAAAGTAAGGGCTATTTGACCATGAAGGAGAGTGATGGGGTGCTGCGCCAGATGACCTGGCCTCCACAGTCACCGGACCTGAACCCAATCGAGATGGTTTGGGGTGAGCTGGACCGCAGAGTGAAGGCAAAAGGGCCAACAAGTGCTAAGCATCTCTGGGAACTCCTTCAAGACTGTTGGAAGACCATTTCAGGGGACCACCTCTTGAAGCTCATCAAGAGAATGCCAAGAGTGTGCAAAGCAGTAATCAAAGCAAAAGGTGGCTACTTTGAAGAACCTAGAATATGACATATTTTCAGTTGTTTCACACTTGTTTGTTATGTATATAATTCCACATGTGTTAATTCATAGTTTTGATGCCTTCATAGTCATGAAAATAAAGAAAACTCTTTGAATGAGAAGCTGTGTCCAAACTTTTGGTCTGTACTGTATATATAAATAGTGCCATGGAAAATGAAAAAAATCACCAAAATCCTAATAAAATGTTGTTTTAATATAAAAACTTGTTTTAAGCAACAGGTCATTTTCTGATGACACATTCCCTTTAATATTTGTAGTGAATAGCACAGTTCACTCACAGCAAGCAATCATATAACTTAATAATGGTGAAGAAGTGGAAAACATACTATACGATAAGGTTGCGAACTGTTCATTACACAGGTATTAAGCTTTACACGGGACTAGACCTGTATGTACTAACAATAGATTGAAACAAAGACTTACCCAATAAGAAATCACAGATGGCCAAATTCAGGAGAAAGAAGTTGCTTTGAGTTCTCAGTCTCTTATCTAAAATGAAAGCTAACATTACCAGAATATTACCAAGAACTGTGAGCACAATAAGCAAAGATATAAGCACAATGATAATGACTCTGATGTTTTCTGAATACAGCAATTCCATGCTGACAGTGTTATTCATGCCAAAGAAATCTATGCCTGTGCTATTGTTTAGTGCAATAGCTGACATTCTGGAATGAGTGTATAACTGATATATATTTTCATATATATATACTGTATAATGTTCTTGTCAGAAAGAAGTTGACGTCTTTAAGCCTAATTATTTACAATAATGTTTTTGAAAACCAAGAAGTAAAGGTCAGTGAAGGAAGAATGCCCTTATATCTTGCATTTCATATGCTCAGACTCAGGCAGGCATTGATGTGTATAAATCATAGTTTATAGCTTGCTACAGAGACTTATGTCTATATGAAAAAACTCTCCCCTGGGTGCTGGCAAACTGTAAAGTCAATCCCATAGCAATTATTTCATAATTTATGAAATTCAACATTTGGGAATAAAGTGTTTTTAACAGCTGTTGTCTTTTTGCTTTTACGTGATAAATTCTTATTTCCTATGTATGCCTAATTAATATGCATACTTTTATTCGGCTTTATTGTATTTTTTTGAGGATTAGGCTTCTTCACTTTTTAAAATGCATATGAAAACCACCATGCCCTTTGAGTGCTTTTAATGGCAATGTTTTCATTTTTGGTGGCATTTCTTTCTTTTTTGACAACAAACTTTGCATACAGTAATACTACAGTAGAATGTAAGAAATGTTGTACAATAATTTTATTTATTTTTTCGTTTATATTATTGTTTATTTTTTTTGTTACTATATGAAACAATAATAATAGGGCTTTAGACCCTTTAAGAATACATAAAAAAATATTCATATGCATCAAGAGGGGTACGCAGACCCCGACAATGTCGGATACAATAGCACAAAATAAAACATTAAACAATGGGATATCACCAAGGCCATCCTGAGGCCGAACACCATTAAGAAATATGCCGTTATGTAGTCAGATTGAGAAACATAGCTATACATTAGCAGTACTGAAGGTGAAACGCTACTAGGATTATACTCAGATTTCAGTTATTCAGTTTTTTTTTTATATATCCTGTAACCGCAACCTCCCTAGTCTACCCTTCAACTGTTCAGTAAGATACCATTCTGTTAATGTGAAAGGCTGTATAATACTACTAATTTCGTCATCTGACATGTACTTTACAATAAAACATCTCCATAGCTTTGTGCATGATCCGTAGTTGTGAATCTCTCCATACCTCATTGACAATAAGTTTCCGCACTTTCAACCACCCCTTCAAAATTGCCTGGGAAACATTGTCTACTTCCAATTGCTCTTTCCACTGGTTAAAATCTCCCATTTTGTTGAATTGTGAGTCTTCCCTCCTCAGCCCATGGTAAAGAAGGGAAACGGAAGTTCTACCACCACCCAAACCCAGGATCTTGTCTAGGACGTTCTGTCTAATTTCTTTATGTACCAAAACCAGATTAGAGTTGATGGCCGCCTTCACTTGTGCATATTGGATTGTCTGGAATGCATTTAAAGAGTATTTCTCTATAATTTCGTTCTTGTGCAGCCATCTCGGTTCAGAGGTGTGTAGCAAATGTTTAACCTGAGTGATCCCCTTACTCTTCCATTCCCTAAATAGACTATTAGTGTGACCTAAAGAAAATTCTGGGTTATCCCATAAAGGAAGATGTTTAGATATCCTCCTCAAAATTCGCCACGTTGCTATAGTGTCTTTGAAGAGGATAGATGATTTTATGTGAGCAAGGATGCAGGACAGCCTAGCATGAAGCAGAGCCGCCACCGACCACGGAGCACAGAACTGACTCTCTAAAGATAGTGCAGAATAGTAACTGGTTCCGTTTATCCAGTCTGCAATATGTCTGGCCATACACGCTAGGTTGTATCTCCTTACATCGGGGAAAGCTATACCTCCTAAATCCGTAGGAGCTATCAACTTTTGGAGACCTATCCTGGGACGTTTACCATGCCATAGAAACGTAGTAAATGCCGCCATTAATTTATTGGTATCCCCATGTTTTAAGAGCAGGGAGATTGTTTGCAGCGGATATTATAGCTTGGGCATTGACATCATTTTTAGCAAATGATTACGACCCATTAATGATAAAGGGAGATTATGCCAGTGTTGCAGTTCCCTAATGATCTTGGTAATCAAGGGATCATAATTCAGTCTATATATGGATTCCATGCTTCTACCTATTTTAATTCCTAAATAAGTAATAAAGGTTTTGGCGATTGGTATCCCTTCCACTGTGTCCCTCAGATTTCTATTTGTGTTACTATTTAAGAGAAGAATTTCACTCTTGGCACTGTTCACTTTAAGACCTGAACACAAGCCGAAATTCAACAATGTTTGAAGGACTTTAGGCAGATCTGATACAGGATCGTCCATAAATAACACTATGTCATCTGCGAACAGCGCCAAGCGCATATTATATGAGCCAACTACCAATCCCTTGAAAATTGCAGAAGAGTTGAGATATCTTGCCAAAGGTTCTATCGCAAGGTCAAACAAAAGGGGAGACAACGGGCATCCCTGCCTGGTTCCCCTCTGCAATGTGAACCTGGGGGACATAAAACTGGCAATATAGACTCTAGCAGTTGGATTAGAATAGATCCCTGCCAAAATGGAACGGAAGCTACCTCTAAAGCCCATGGCGTCTAAAACTTGATTAAGCCATCACCAACTGATGCTATCAAATGCTTTTTCCGTGTCAAGCGTAACAATAGCTGGGTTTTTGTCTTTGTATTTCAAAGTTTTCGCTACCGAGAGGGTCAAGAACACCTTTCTAATATTTATTACCCCAGACCTCCCCTTGATAAATCCCACTTGTAACGTCGAGACCAGCGAGGGAAGGATATCTGCCACTCTATTTGCCAAAATCTTAGACAGCAATTTCATGTCCTGATTGATAAGGGAAATGGGCCTATATGAAGAAGGGTCCTCTGGGTCCTTGCCCTTCTTATGTATGAGAGTTATTAGTGCTGTATTCATATGATCTGGTATATGCTGTCCCCCTACAATAGAAGAATAAACTGTAGTCAGTGTAGGCGCTATCTGAGTGCATAAGGCCTTAAAAAAATATGACGTATAACGGTCCGGACCTGGAGCTTTGCCCGAGGGGAACGATTTTATGGTAGACTGTATCTCTGTCGCTGTGATTGGTGCATTAAGCATATTCAGTTGTTCCTCCGAGACTTTCGGCAGAGATAAGGTCTCCAAGAAACCTTTTCCTGACTCCATTTCCCCTCCTACTTTCATAAAATCTAGCAAAGTAATCCCCCAGAAGATCAGTAATTTGCTTGGGACTTTGCACTCTTGTGCCATCGCATCTATGAAGACTATGAATATGAGTCATTCACCTCTTCCCCTTTGCCAGAGATGCCAACAATTTTCCTGATTTATGCCAAATTTATGTAAGTCAATGTCCAGCTTAGTTTTTTTAAACCTTTCAAGTTTATCTGCCCACCCTTCAAAATCCGTCTGAGCCAGGACCCACTTCTCTTTATTTTCAGGTGTTCTATCTAGTATATATTTTCCATACGCCTGTCTCAAGGACTCACTAGCTGTCTGGAAACGATCCCGTGCTATTTTTTTTATAAACGACACGTAAGCTATCAAACGGCCTCTTAGGACCGCCTTCCCAATATAGCGTCGGCGAATGAACATGTTCCAAGTTGTCATTGAAATACTCCATCCACCAGCCTTGTAATAGTTTCAGAAAATTCTCATCTAACAGGAGAAAGTTTGGGAACCTCCAGACATAATCCTGTCCCCTAAGATATTGGTTCATCAGGTCTAAAAGCACAGGGGCGTGATCGGAAATCACTAGATCTTCAATATTTACCCTAGACACCTTCCCTAATATTCCTGGCGAAAGAAACAAATAATCTATTCTCGACCAACTATCATGCCCATGGGAGTAATGTGTAAACTCTCTGCCCTGCGGGTGCTGAAGTCTCCAACTATCCTTTAAACTAGAAGACTCGACAAAATTTGATAGGGTCCATACTTATTCTTAATGCCATCATTTCTTCTATCCTCATGAGCATTCATTACTAGGTTAAAGTCGCCCCCTACAATCTTGAAAGGATGAGGGTGACTTGATATCTTACATCTAACCCCGTCTAAAAAGCCCTTTTGATCCTTATTAGGAGCGTAAATATTATAAATGCTGTAATCTCCAATGGGACCTGATAAATGGATATGCAACATTCTGCCCTCAGTATCGGAGGCTGTAGCATGGATCATATGAGGGAGATGACGTCCCATCAGAATTAATACTCCTGCCTTTTTTCCTACTGCTTCTGAGCCATACACAGCCCCCACCCAGAGCTTCTCCATTCTATGGAAATCTTCCTTCGTAAGATGGGTCTCCTGCAGTAGCGCCACATCTGCTTTTAGCCGTTTGAGATGCCTTAAGATTTTCATACGCTTATTGGGGAGCGTAACCCCTTCACATTCCAAGAAATGACTTTCATAAAGCGCCACTGCAGGATGACCTATAGCCCTTGCTGAACTGCCAGCAATAGAAGGAGAGAAGAAAAAACTAAGGGGATGCCTCCCAGGGCAGCATCTCCTTAATCTTAGCAAATTCCCAATGAGCCTACCTCTAAGATCTATGGTAAATTTCCCAGCAAAAAAATAAAAAAACTGTGTTAACTTTAAAAATATTCTGAGAATATCAACCTTAATAAACACATTATCCTAACTATTTTGTAATGTGACTTTTCCTTTTTTCTGGTATACACGGCGTCGTCTCACCACTAGTTAAATTATAGATTCAGGAGTCCTCCATGACCCATTTCAGATGATACATAAAAGCATCCACTCAACTCATGGGGTCGTGTGTTGCTGTCTAGCCGCAAACCTCTGTTCTCTCGGAGAACCCTGGGTAGACGAGGCAGAATCTGGTGGCATGCGATTCCATTGGTGGTGAAGAACTGCCGAATCTTCCGGGGTCTTTTGTCTTGCTCCACGTTGCAATGTTATTTCTTCATCGTGGCAATGTAGGTAACTCTCAGCTTCCTTCGGGTCAGTGAATTGACGTGTCGTGCCGTCACTTTGTTTTATTTTGACAGTTGCTGGGTACATTAGTTGAAATTTGATCCCGTTTCTGTGCAGTCCAGAACATACAATACTGAAGGCTCTGCGTGGTTTCTGCCGAGTAGTCAGCAAATACAAGTGCTTTGTTACCGCGTATGAACAACGGCTCACGTCTTAGCCTATAAGCCCTCAGAATGTCCTCCTTATCTGAGTAATCTAGATATTTGCAAATGACTTGGCGGGGTCTCTGATTTGTTGTCATAGAGGATGGCGCCATGGGCTCTCTCTGGGGCCCCACACGATGTGCTCTCTCAAATCTCCGCTTCCCACCGATGCCCAGGGCCTGGGGTAGATCACTTTCAAAGAGGCGTTGCAGATCTTGCGGTGGCACCGATTCTGGTATCCCAACCAGTCTTAAATTGCTCCTCCTGGACCTATTTTCCAGGTCTTCTACTTTCTCCTGCAAACGGTTGGCTAACTGAAATAAGTCCTTGTGTTTAGCTGCTGCATCTGCAGAATCTTCCTCTACACACACCACCCTCTGTTCGATTTCCACAAATCTATGATTGTGTAGCGACACCTCCTCCTGCAGCTTGTTCAGCGCCACTTGAATTGTGGAGGACAGTTAAGGCAATGAGATCAGGGGCAAGCGGTTTGGCTACCTCAATAGCCAGTTGTTTTATATCGACACTGTTCCCCACTGAGTCAAACATATCTGACTGGGTATTTACCGGTGAGTTTTCCAGCATTCTCTGTTCTCCTTGTAGCGCCGCTGATGCCGGGGTGAGCGCCATTTTGGAAAGCGCGCTGTCTTTCTCAGGAGCTGTGTGGCTGGAGGATTTGGATCTGTGCCCGCTCCGAAGCAAATACCGCTCTATACGCCTCCCGGAATCGGTCAGTATGGTCCTTTACTCTTGTGAACACAAGAGGAGTTAGTGGAGCGGGTCTGTTTTTTCTAGCGGTGAGGAGCCGAGCCTGCCGTGTCCTCACATACCAGCACAGGAACCGGAAGTTGTGCAATAAGTTTTTAGAGGGAAAAACAGCTCTGACAGCTCTCTCTCCTGACTCTCACATACATGCTAGTTTTGGCTGAGTGTGTATGTCTTTTCAATAGGGGGAGAGGAGACGTGTTCGACCAATAATAGTTTAATGTGTATGAGGAACCCTAAGACTTAAAATTATGTTGTTTGATTGAAATATGTAGACGGGAGGACATCATTTGGAGTAGAATAGGGCATCACACAGGAAAGTGACTACAATCATTTTACATCACACAAATCACACATTCTTATGTCACTGAACTTAAGGTGGCCATGCACTGTCAATAGCTGACAGCCTAATGATCTCTCCTGATTCCCTTCTGACTCCCACATACACAATCGGTTCAGCCGAGTGTGCATATGTTGTCAATGGGGAGAGAGGAGATTGCTGCTACCAGAGACTTTTCGTGGCATCTTCATTACTGGGAGAAGAAAAGGATTAGGTGAAAATACAGTTTGCCCGATCCTCTTGTCCTCCAACATTATCTCTCAGGGAAGAGGTGGGAGCTCCCCATATACATTAGACGGTCGGAACAAATCTGCCAGGGTTTGGCCGACTATAGACTAATGTGTAAGAGGATCATTAAGTATTAAGTACAGTTTACATATTTATTCATGGTCAAATATATTTATTCATTATTATCAGAATCTAAATTTACATTTCTGAGACATTTTTATTAAAGCATCTCTAAAGCTTTTATGGCACAAAGGATAGATAATAGGATTCACTGAAGAATTGATCCATAACATCCAGCTTGTAACTTGGTTCCAGTAAGATTCAACACAGGTATCATGACAAGCCGCACGGATAGTCTGGAGAAATATGTATGGCGCCCAACAAATCCCAAATACACAGACCAGAATTGTGAGAGACTTAGCAACTTTCTTATCCCTGGAGAGCTTCATAGATTGGATGCTGCTCTGTGAGGAGGAGATGCCAATGGATGACTGAGATACACTGTTCTTTGATTCAGGTCTTCTTTCGTTTAATTTTCCAGATCTAAATATAACTGGCAGTCCTGGAGACATCCCACTATGACCTGGTGTGAACATTTCAGGTTTCTTCCTACTCCTCTTTCTAATATTCCAGTATATACTGAAATTAAAGATTACAATGCCTATCAATGGAAGAAAGAAATCAAAGGTTGATGCACCAAATAGAAAATGCCAACTATAATAATATCCAGCAACACACATGCCTTCAGGAATGAGAGGGTCACCATTAACATATTCCCATAAAATAATAGCTGGACTGTATAGAAGAAAGGCTAGTATCCAAACCAAGGCCATCTTAACTGCAGTCTGACTATGATTCCTCTGTTGGGAGCGATATACCACCTAAAACAAAAAGGGGACAACCAGATCAGAACCAGTTTTCTTGTTACCTTATCCTTATTAATGCACATTTTCTTACACAAAGTAGAAATAATAATAATCATCATCTTTATTTACATCTTTATTTAGTGCAACCAAGAAGCCTGTTGGTTTGGGAAGAAAGCAGCCATGTTTTTTTTTTTCACCTAGACAACCCCTTTTTAAGTCTTTTCTTATAGAATTCTCCTGCACTGTGAGTTTATACAGAATACAACTACATTCCATTAGGGTCCGTATTTATCCGGAACGGGTGCGGACTCATTCATTCTCTATGGGGCAGGAATGGATGCGGTGCGGACCCATTCATTCTCTATGGGGCAGGAATGGATGCGGACAGCACACAGTGTGCTGTCCGCATCCGCATTTCCGGAGTGCGGCCCCGAACTTCCGGTCTGCGGCTCCAGAAAAAAAATAGAACATGTCTTTTTCTTGTCCACAATTGCGGACAAGAATAGGCAGTTCTATAGGCCGGGTGTATTGTGGATCCGCAATACACTACGGACGTGTGAATGGACGCTTATACTGTACTAGATTGTAGTTACTTGCACAGTGGCTGACCAGGAGTGGAGCTGAGCAGAAGATGCCTGACAGAGCAACAGTAAATGATTGTGTAGGAAGCAATAAAAAAAATTATAATAATAAATAAATAAAAGAAGTTGTGGAGAACATTAAAAAGCCATACCAAAAACCTAGAAGTCTTGCAAGGAAAGTGAGAGGACTAATTTACTAATTCTGTCTAAAATGCACGATAAATAAGTCACAGTGGCACATACTGTATACTAACTTTGGTGCAAGGCTAGACACTTTAGTCTAAATTTACATTGCCTTTTGGTTGGCTTATTGTACTCTAAAATTTTGGCTCACATTGTAGCATCATATGTCATACCGTTTTCCACTAAGCCAAAGCTCCTTATCGAGAGAGGCACAGTGGATTTTTTTGGCATGTTTGCTTCATAAATAAGTCAAAAACTGGATGCAACACTATGCGCCAGAAATGTGCCACAAGGTCTAGGCACAATCACATTAAAACTTTTAAATTTGCCCCAGTGTATTTATTGTAGAATAAGGTATTCTAAAGAGGGTAACATATTAAAGGGGTTATCCAATATTAATACCCCCCAAAGTGGTCAATCCATGGTGGTTCTAATACTTAGGGAGAGTGCTCATCTTTGTTTCATTTTCTGATCCATCAGAAGATCAGAAAAAAACAGGATCCTGTAAAAAAAAAATATCTTGTGCATCAGTTACGCACAAAATCCATTATTTTACAAAATCCTGTAAAAAAAAAAAAAAAAAAAAGATCCTGTTGCACATTTTGCACCCATTTTAGCCATTTCCGTCTAAGATGCCTTTTTTTAGATGAAAAAAAAAGTAATGCATGCAGTACTTCTTTTTCTGTCTAAAATAACGGATCTCTGATGGAAATGGCTCAAATGGATGCCAAATGTGCATAACTGATGCACAAGATCCGTTTTCTTTTTTACAGGATACTGTTTTCTTTTGTTTGTTTTTTCCTGTTCTCCTGACTGATTGGAAGAACGGAAAATGAATCGGAGCGGTGAACTCCACCTTACCCGGTCCCTGCCGTTGGGTTCAGTGTCTGTTGCTCCTGGGCCGGGTCTTCCTCTCCCTGCAGTGCTGAAAACAACATCTGTCTACATGGGGACATGTGACCACTCCAGCCAATCATAGTCTTCAGCGGTGACCGTGACCTGTTCCCCTTGTGTCACGACAACTGGTGACTTGATGCAAGGGGAGCAGGTCTCCCCATCGATGGATGTTGCTTTCAGCGCTGCAGGGAGAGGAAGAGCCGACCCAGGAGCAATAGAGACTGAGCCTAGCTGCAAGGACCAGGTAAGTATGATCACCACCACGGGTTGGCCACTCTGGGAGGTCTTAGTTAATCTTGGATAACCCCTTTAAGACTGTGGTCCCTGAAGTTACAATATTAATTGGTTCCGACCATTGCATGTTGAAACCATTGTAACTTGAGTAATTGGTTTCAAAGCCCCAAAAATGTCATCCAAGATACTGTAAAAGAAAATTAAGATTTAAGAAAAATTTAAGAAAAATAAGCAGAAACTAAGGCAGACAAAACAAGTCCTTACATATAACAGTCAGAAATAGCTGCTAACTATCAACTAATACTGCTATTTTTACTGAGGCCACTGTATCTTGAGGGACCTCTGTACATGTTACTGTAATTGAATATCCTGGAGGAGAGCTATATTTAGTATTAGAAGGAGATCTTCAGCACAATCAGGTTGCAGAGGTTTGCTAAGGAATGATGTCATTCAATATTATATTCATATAAGATTCATATTCATATTTTTGGTGGTAACACCAGGAAAACCCGTCAGCACTACTTTGGAAAAGATTATGGTCATGTTAATAAGCCCCACAACCTATTCTTTCTTTAATCTGTGCGTGGACACTTCAACATTGAACTCTGGTATTTTTCAGACAGGTTAGAAAAATAAAATCAAGGTTATGAAACACATAAAGATATGGGAAAACATGATACAAGTGAAATATAAAGCACGTACAGCCATAGTGATGGAAATGAACCGGTCATAACTGATGAGAACAATATTAAAAACTGAAGCCGTGCACATAAGGTTGTCAGCTACCAACCAGACTTTGCAAAGAACATCTCCAAGAGTCCACTTCCCAGTCAAGATGTATGAAGCACTCACTGGAATACAGAATGCACCTTAAAAATAAAAAATAAAGATGGCAAACAATGTACCATGCATGCAGAAAAATGGCTGTATAAAATACAAAATAATAATAACCATCCAGCATAATGTCTTTCCTATAGTTCCATATTGATATTGGTTTTTAAATGACTGCAGATTTGCCTAGTCTCTGAACTCCAGCATATCAATGGATTCTAGCTGTGCAATAATGGTGTAATGGTAGTTAACAGGGTATATACATATTTCAATGTTAATACCTGCAATAAAGAATGCATGCACCTATTAATTGTGTTGCATCACATGCTAGCAGAGAAAGATTAAAGGGGTTGTACAGCATCAGTAGGTCATCAATATCTGACCGATGGGGGTCCAACTCCATTGTTTCGGAATTCACTTGAATGGAGCAAGCACTTGCAATTACACTGTGCCACCGCTAAATCAAGACAAGTAGTGTATTCTTGAAGACAAAGTAGCGCTAGAATGAGCACCACCTCCTCTTCAAACAGCTGATCGGCAAGGGTGCATCAATCAGATATTGATGACCTATCCAGAGCATACTGGCTGCACAACCATTTTGAGACCGGAGTGTAAAACCTACAATTACAATTTACACAGGTATGTAGACCCTATTTAATAAAATGTACCAGTTTCTGGCACAATTTTCACCACAAAACGGTCGTACATGGTTTGCACCACATTTATCAAGTGTTTTAGACACTTTATAATCTATGTACAACTTGCCTAACAAGTAGGCATGGCTTAATTGTATCTCCATGTGCCAAAATTTTGGAGTAAAACTAAGCCAACTTGTAGATGACATAAACTTAGACTAGACGGTCTCAAGGTGGGCCAGCCAGCATCAGCTACTGCAACAAATCTGAGTTTACACTGTCTTATATGTAGATAGTATTAGTAATCTGTCCCTGCTTCTGCCATCCATATCATCCATTTACAATACCAGAAGCAGATACATGTGGTATAGAAACCACACTTGATGCTGCTGGAGAAATATTCTACTTGGTCCATCAGGTTGAGGAAATTTACTCCTCAAATAAAATAGACATATTTAGTGTGAGCATTAGTTTAATGGTGCCTACTTCCCTGGTGTCTCCTCATTTAGTGGCAAAAATAGCACGGTTCTGAAACTTGGACAAAATTTTGGTGGACAGATATATTTTTTTATGGACACAATTCTGGCTTAAATCTGGGGAGGTTTACAATACACCAAATTTAAGGTTGAATCATAAATTTGTCTAGGACTGCTGCAATGCCACTGCCACAGAGGACCCCCAGAAATGGCAGATGGGTTAATGTAGGTTCTGGAAGTCTTAGAGTGGTGGATAGAAGACATGTCCCACAGTCGGTGGTTCTCCATAATTCATTTGCAGCACTCTCAGAATGTAAGGACAACATGGATATGGACTCAAGCACAGAGGGTGAGAAACCATCGACTCCTATGTCTAATGTATGCAACAAAAAAGATAAAGTGAAGTCTCAAAGGATGCAGCTGTTGCTGGGTGATTCAATCATAAGAAGTGTGGAGCTTAAAGAAAATGGTTTTGTGAGATGTCTCCCTGGGGCTACTGCTAGAAGAGATAGAAGACGTATTATTAATATTGTTAAGCAAGCAAAGCAGGAAGGGGACGTGGATGTTCTTGTCCATCTAGGGACAAATGACCTGGCTTGCAATGAAGTGTCAGAGGTGAAAAAATCTTTTATCACACTTGGTAATGACGTACAGGATTTTGCATCCACCATTTCATTTTCTGAAGTTCTGCCTGTGCATAATGTTCAGAATGATAGGCAGAGGCGCATAAAGGAGTTCAACATATGGCTTGGTAAATGGTGTCAAGAGCAAGGATTTGGCTTTGTTTCTCATGATAGCTCTACTTGGAATAGAAAGGAACTGTACAAAAAAGATGGTTTGCATCTTTCTCTCAAAGGAACAAATGTACTTAGTGAACAACTCCAAGAATTTGCGAAAGAGTATTTAAACTAGGAAGGGGGGGCAAAAGAGTGAAAATAAAAGAGTCCAATTGCCCCCCGAAACAATGCCAGAACAAGCCAGAAGCACTGAGGTTAAGAAATGATAAGCTCAGAGTCCTGTCTACAAATGCTCGCAGTTTAGGTAAAAAAATCAATGAACTTGGGTCAATAATGGCATCTGAGAATGTAGATTTAGTGGCTGTTACGGAGACATGGTTTAATGAAAGAAATGACTGGGACATAACCATACCAGGGTACTCTTTATACAGAAGAGACAGAGAAGGCAAGAAAGGAGGAGGAGTGGCCCTGTATGTGAAAGATAGCATTAAATCTAACCTAATACAAGTTGGTGAGGCCAACATAGAGTCAGTTTGGGTTACGTTGCAGTTTGCTAACCATGCAGTAACTCGTATAGGTGTGATATATAGACCACCTGGTCAAGTTAAAGAACTAGATGATCTACTAGTTGAAGAAATAGCTAAAATGACAATGAAAGGAGAAGTTATCATTATGGGAGATTTCAATCTTCCAGATATAAACTGGAAAACCAAAATAGCAAGTTCTACCAGGAGTACAGATATTCTAAATTCCCTACTGGGGTTATCTCTACAACAAGTGGTTGAGGAGCCAACCCGGAGGGAGGCCATTATGGATTTGGTATTCACAAACGGGGATTCGGTATATGATGTCATTGTAGGCGAAACCTTGGGATCTAGTGATCACCAGTCAGTGTGGTTTAATATAAGAACTGTGAAAGAGTCCCACCACACAAAAACAAAAGTTTTAGATTTTAGAAAAACAGACTTTTCAAAAATGAAATTAGTCATAAATGAGTCCTTATCAGACTGGAACGGATTACATGGAGTCCAGGAGAAATGGGACTACTTAAAAGGTGCATTATTGAAGGCAACAGAAAATTGCATTAGACTTGTCAGTAAAAGCAAAAAAAGGAGGAGACCAATGTGGTACTCAGCAGAAGTGGCCCAAATCATTAAAAATAAAAAGCTAGCATTTTGTAATTATAAAAAAACCCAGAGCAATGAAGATAAGGAAATCTACAAGATTAGGCAGAGAGAGGCCAAGCAAGTTATAAGAACTTCTAAAGCGCAGGCAGAAGAAAAACTAGCTCAGTCTATGAAAAAAGGGGATAAGACATTCTTCAGATATATAAATGAAAAAAGGAAATTAAAACAAGGAATAACTAAATTAAAAACAAAGGACGGAAGGTATGTAGAAGAGAATAAAGGGCTAGCCGACTGCCTTAATGAATACTTCTGTTCAGTTTTTACAAAAGAAAAAGGAGAAGGACCTCCACTAGAAAGAATGACTATTAAATCGTTTGATGCATGTATCTTTACAGAGGAAGATGTTCTAAGTTTGCTGTCTAAGGTGAAGACAGATAAGTCACAGGGGCCTGATGAGATACACCCAAAATTATTAAAAGAGCTTAGTGGTGAGCTGGCAAAACCGTTAACAGATTTATTTAACCAATCATTAGTAACAGGAGTCGTCCCGGAAGATTGGAAATTGGCAAATGTCGTGCCCATTCACAAGAAAGGTAGTAGGGAGGAATCGAGCAACTATAGACCAGTGAGTCTGACATCAATAGTAGGCAAATTAATGGAAACCCT
Source organism: Bufo bufo (assembly GCF_905171765.1). Taxonomy (NCBI): domain Eukaryota; kingdom Metazoa; phylum Chordata; class Amphibia; order Anura; family Bufonidae; genus Bufo; species Bufo bufo. Next base: position 157,601,207 of record NC_053393.1, on the reverse strand, counting down.
ATTAAAGGATAGGATTGTGGAACATCTAAAATCCCATGGATTGCAAGATGAAAAACAACATGGGTTTACTTCAGGGAGATCATGTCAAACAAATCTTATAGATTTTTTTGACTGGGTGAATAAAATAATAGACGGTGGAGGTGCAGTAGACATCGCATATCTAGATTTTAGTAAGGCTTTTGACACTGTCCCACATAGAAGACTTATCAATAAACTGCAGTCATTGAGCATGGACTCCCATATTGTTGAGTGGATTAGGCAGTGGCTGAGTGACAGACAACAGAGGGTTGTAGTCAATGGAGAACATTCAAAACAAGGTAATGTTACCAGTGGGGTTCCACAGGGATCTGTACTGGGACCGATTTTGTTTAATATCTTCATAAGTGATATTGCAAAAGGCCTCGCTGGTAAGGTTTGTCTTTTTGCTGATGACACAAAGATATGTAACAGGGTTGATGTTCCTGGAGGGAAACGCCAAATGGAAAAGGATTTAGGAAAACTAGAAGAATGGTCAGAACTCTGGAAACTGAAATTTAATGTGGATAAGTGCAAGATAATGCACCTGGGGCGTAAAAACCCAAGGGCAGAATATAGAATATTTGACACAGTCCTGACCTCAGTATCTGAGGAAAGGGATTTAGGAGTAATTATTTCAGAAGACTTAAAGGTGGGAAGACAATGTAATAGAGCAGCACGAAATGCCAGCAGAATGCTTGGATGTATAGGGAGAGGTATAAGCAGTAGAAAGAGTGAAGTGCTTATGCCGCTGTACAGAACACTGGTGAGACCTCACTTGGAGTATTGTGCGCAGTACTGGAGGCCATATCTCCAGAAGGATATAGATACTCTAGAGAGAGTTCAGAGAAGAGCTACTAAACTAGTACATGGATTGCAGGATAAAACTTACCAGGAAAGGTTAAAGGACCTTAATATGTATAGCTTGGAAGAAAGAAGAGACAGAGGGGATATGATAGAAACTTTTAAATACATAAAGGGAATGAACTCGGTAAAGGAAGAGAGCATATTTAAAAGAAGAAAAACTACCACAAGAGGACACAGTTTTAAATTAGAGGGGCAAAGGTTTAAAAGTAATATAAGGAAGTATTACTTTACTGAGAGAGTAGTGGATGCATGGAATAGCCTTCCTGCAGAAGTGGTAGCTGCAAATACAGTGAAGGGGTTTAAGCATGCATGGGATAGGCATAAGGCCATCCTTCATATAAGATAGGGCCGGGGGCTATCCATAGTATTCAGTATATTGGGCAGACTAGATGGGCCAAATGGTTCTTATCTGCCGACACATTCTATGTTTCTATGTTTCTATGTTTCTAATATTAAGGCTGGGATTTGTATTTTTAGACAGTGCAAAGTTTGACAGAATTAGTAAATCTTCCCCAGGTAGGTTCATTGATCTTTATAAATGCATATAGTAGCTAGGGGAAAATGTGGAAAAATCCTGAAAGAACAGCAATGAGGAACTAAGGGGGAGAATTATCAAAACTGGTGTAAAGGAAAACTGGCTGAGTTGCCCATAGCCAGTGGCGTAACTACAGGGGAAGCAGCTGCTTCGGGGGCCCGGGCTGACAAGTCCCCCATCCCCCATACCTCAGTGTACAGTCCCCCTACATCTCAGTGTACAGTCCTCCCCATACCTCAGTGTACAGTCCCCCCCCATACCTCAATGTACAGTCCCCCCATACCTCAATGTACAGTCCCCCCCACATCTCAGTGTACAGTCCCCACCATACCTCAGTGTACAGTCCCCCCACATCTCAGTGTACAGTCCCCCCCACATCTCAGTGTACAGTCCCCCCACATCTCAGTGTACAGTCCCCCCCACATCTCAGCGTACAGTCCCCCCACATCTCAGCGTACAGTCCCCCCCATCTCAGCGTACAGTCCCCCCCACACCTCTGTGTACAGTCCCCCCCACATCTCAGCGTACAGTCCCCCCCATCTCAGCATACAGTCCCCCCCACACCTCTGTGTACAGTCCCCCCCCACATCTCAGCGTACAGTCCCCCCTCCCACATCTCAGCGTACAGTCCCCCCCACATCTCAGTTCAAAATAAGTTACTACATGAGTAGGTTCCGCATACTTCTCCCGCGCTGCTGACACTCGCGAACTCCATGATCCATGTGAAAAAGCACGTTACTCTCCTGTTTCTGATCCACATGATCTGGGAGTGCCACGTGATGTTGTGACGTCAGTAGGTCCTTGCCAAGTATAGTATTTAGCCATTGCCGTAGGACATGTGAATGGAGCACTGATGTAGATGCGGGGGTCACAGAAAACCAGAGCCCCCCGCCTTTCCTGTACTGCTTCTGGGGAACTACAAGTCCCAGAATATTAGTTCTTGCGATAGGTGTAAATCCATTAAAACCTGGCTACTTGTAGGCTTCCCTTATGTATGGAGACAGTGAGCTGTGGTTATTAGGGGCTCAGACCATTGGGACAGTCGGTGTCAGCCCTGCAGCAATACATACAGGGGTCATACTGTGCTGTACATACAATGTAGTGTGACGTCATATTCACCTCTTCGGTTATATTACACAGGAAAGCACAATTCTGCAGCAACCCCCCTCCCCCCTTCCCCCAGCCCTTGGCTATGCTGCCCTGGTCTGTGCCCCCCTGGCACCTGAGTTGCGAAGTGCGTGGGATGAGGGGCCCCATACAAAAAATTGCTGTGGGGCCCAGTCACTTCTAGTTATGCCCCTGCCCATAGCAACTAATCAGATTCTACCTTTCATTTTCCAAAAGAGCTCTGAAAAATGAAAGGTGGAAACTGATTGATTGCTATGGGCAACTCATCCAGTTTTCCTTTACAGCAGTTTTGAAAAATTTCCCCCTAAATGTTAGCTTAAGCCTTTAAATCATTAGTGCACACTGGGGCAGATTTACTAATACCGCCATATATTTTGACAGTTCAGATTAGACAGTCTAAAAATGTGTCATATTTATCAGTGATAAGCAGTGGTGTAACTAGAACTGACTAGGCCTCCCTCCCCGTCCCCCCAGCAACCATCACTCCTGGCTGCCTGGCCTGGTTCTCTCAGACCAGGCCAGGCATCCGCTCTGTCCGTTTCCTACTTGTATATACCGTATGTCATGTCACTGTATATACTTACACTGCATATGATGTCATAGTATAATACTGTTAAGGGGCCCTGACAATAAAATCTCAGTCCTCCTCCTGGGCAGACCCCTTCAGAATTTTGGCTCTGTAGCACCTGCTTTCCCTGCTTCTACGCTACACTCCTGGTGATGTGTTTTGCACCTTTACAGAGTCTAATCTAACTTTATACCATCTATAAGTTGTCTTACTTTACACCAGAATTGTGCATTAAAATGTTACCCCTTTTTTTGTGCATCTTAAGTTATCCCTCTTTTATGGCTTACTACACCCTTTTCCCGCTAAGCCATTATCCATTTTGTAACAAGGGCTCTAAAAGTGTCTAATCCACCTAATATGTTAGTATGTACACCAGTTGTTGTTTTTTTTGGGCAGAAATTGCGCTAAAATTCTATAAATCTCCTCCAAAGTGCTTGCTTATATGAAAATCAAGCACATCACGTAAAGGCTCATACAGATGTAGCAGGGTTAACACACAAACTCTTAACTAAAATTTCTTAACTCATCACGTTATCTTTAAACAAAAGCCATTGAAAAGCAATTGAAGGTGTTTGCTTAACGCATTTAGTTTAGATAACACGTCTCATAAAGCATGTGTGTTAACTCTACTACATCTGTATGCTGCAGCTGTTTTGTGTTCTGGCCACTGCCACACAAGCTGGCAAAGAGTCAGTCAGGTCAGTGGTATGTAACCTGTGGCCCTCCAGCTGTTGTTAACCTACAACTTCCAGCATACCCTGACAACCAACCAACATCATGTCATGAGATTTGTAGTGAGCCACAAGCTACACCCCATTGTTCTAAGGCATGATGGCGCATGAGTAAAAATAGTTTTTGTATTAGTATAGAACAAACCCCAACAATAATATGCTAATAAATAATTATCAAACAGTTTGAGCTGCAGTTAAAACATAGTAATAGAAAAAGTATAAAATCCTGCCGTAAAACAGGATCTCACCGCACAAACAAATCACAAAAGACTTACCTATGAAAAAGTCACAGATAGCCAGATTGAGAAGGAAGAAGTTACTCTGGTTTCTAAGTCTTTTGTCAATAATAAAGGCTAAAATGACAAGAGTGTTACCAAGAACAGTGATTGATGTGATCAGAGGTATGAAAATGTATGAGAAAATCTGTGCGCCTTCAGAAACAGAGTCCTTGTCATCCTCGGAAGATCCGTTAGTACTAATGTTATTGGGGACTCTGAACAGGTAGAAAACCTCCATTTTACAATAAATGAACATGCTTGCTGTTTATATGTGGCTAGCCATTAGTTCTTCCTGAGGCTGGATCCAGCTGAGGACATTCTTAGCAGTACTGCATTATACGCCGTCCACAGCTACATAATAATAAACCATGATGGTCTACTTCATTTATATAATGTTATAATGGTGGGTGGGGACTTCTGATGTGGCCATACATCATATTCATAATGTCACTGTATTCCGAATATCTATTATGATTGCTCATTTTAATATTGTCAATTCATAAAACATACATTTTAATATATTATTCAGATTTCTGTTGCTTTCTGTGTATATAAATGAAAAGAAACATAAAACAAGATAAAATATGCTGAAATATGCATTCCTTAGAGGCGTTTAATAACATGACCAGATATTTCCCTTGAGTGCTGTACTGTCATATTACCGTCATTATTATAATTATAGCAACAGCAGTCATTTTACAGTGTTGTGTGTGTGAAATTACTTGTCATGAGCTTCTTTTTCTTCAGGCAAGATTGACAAATCCCCTGATACAGTAGGCAAACCTCATCCGATGCATCACCTATGGGATATTATTACGAACCCACCAGGGCTGTTTTTCTATCCCAAGACGTTAGGGCTATTATTCAATTATTCTATGGATGCCACTGGCACTATTAACCCACTAGTCAAGTGAGACAATAATTATTGTCAGCCAGAGACCTGGATGATTTTACTTACCGTATTACCAATTGCACATCAAGAAAGTCTTTATTAAGTCACTAGAAGGCAGGGGTATTATTATTATTATCAACCACTACTCACCAGGGCTCATTAGTGGTTGATATTACGCAAAAGTTTGTCAAATCACAAACCTAAAGTGTAACCGTCATTTTGGTTTATTTTTAATACAATGTAGGGAATGGGATGTTAAACATTTTTTTTAATATACTTCATTAGGTAACAATGTTTCTATGTACTAGAGAACAAGGTGCAAAAGGCTAACAGTGTTGCTGAGGAAAGTCTGTCTTCCATGTTTGGCCTCATGCACACGACCATTCACTTCAATGGGGTCACAAAAGATACAGACAGCACTCCATGTGCTGCCTGAATCCGTTGCTCCATTCCGTCTCCCCACCAAAAAAATAGAACATGCCCTATTCTTGTCCGTTTTACGGACAAGAATAGGCATTTTTTATAATGGGTGGCCCATTCTGCACATTCCGTTCCCGCCATCCGTGTTTTGCACGTCCGCAATTTGCGAACCGCAAAACGGCGGCGCAGTTGTGTGCATGTAGCCTTTTACTGAGCACTGAAGACACTTTTGTGTAATATACAGAGGCTCCCAGTCTGCCTCTTATCACAGCCTCAGTCCCTGACTATGGACATGTACCCTAACTATCACTGTCCATCACTCTGACTTCTTACACACAGGAGTCTTCAGCACTCAGTAAAATGCTGAAGACAGACGCTCCTTAGCAATGCTCAGAGTTTTGGTATGAAGAGCCTTTAATGCCTTTTAGACCCTTCAATGCAATGAGATTAATAACTTGCATGGTAAATGTATTAATTCCTGAGCTCGACCTAGTGGTAGTTGCAGGCTGCCAGCTAGCTTTGTAATAGAAGAGAAGAGGGAGATATATCTATGTATTTTTGCTAGTTTTATGGTCTAAATACATTGAGAAATATGGTGTTTAGAATCAGTGCCAAATAACTGAAGCACCTATTCCACTTTTTCTGACATAAAAGTCGGTTAAAGTGGGTGAGGCCAAAGGCAACTTTTTTATTAGTATTTAATTCAAATTTCTTCCACCTGTAAAAACACGTAAATTTGTCAGAAATATGGGTCATTGCACGTTCTACATTTACTGGGAGTGACTGACAAATGTACACTGGGAATCTATATAGAAGGGGCACATACAAAATTTTGCTATGGGGCCCTATGATATCTGTGTATGCTCCTGCCTAAGACAATTCAATACTTAAAGGGGTTTTCCCAGAGTTTTTTTTTTTTTTTACACAGATTATCTATCATCTGGGTAGGTCATCAGAATCTGATTGGTGGGGGTCCAACACCTGGGACCCCGGTTAATCAGCTGTGGCTTTCTCTCTGCTCACCAAGCACATCATCATACATTGTATAGCGGCTGTGCTTGGTAACGTAGCTCACCCATATTCACATCAATGGGGATAAGCTGTGCCTAGGCGATGTGACTGATGAAGTGATGTCACATGGCCTAAGAAAAGCTGGAGAAGGCAGCGGCGCTCTCAAACTGCTGATAGGTGGAGGGCCAAGGTGTCCAACCCCCACCGATCAGATACTGGTGAGCTATCCAGAGGATAGGTCATCATTATAAAACTCTTGAAAATCTCTTTAAAAATAAATATTGTATTTTTTTTTATATGATGATTTTAAAGTGTTTTGGTACACTGTCTTGATCATTTTCTGGTAAGGCACTAGTTATACGTAGAACTTTACTGCCATTTCTCGCACTCATGAAACATGCTCTTCGATTTGACTGCCCCTTTGTCTCATCCCTGTTGCCTGTGCCTCAAAAATCTGTTTCTGACTATCCACTGTTGAACTATTTCACAAGCTGTGTGTGATTCCTTGCTAACCTGGTCTGTAATACTATATATATTTGTCAATCATTGCCGAGTGAACTTTTGCTTAGTTTCTTTACGCATAAAGGGGTACTCCAGCCAGAAGTATTTGTCAGCTATCCACTACGACAGTTAATAAATGCTTCTGTCTGCAATTTCCGCTTTAAAGGCTATGGACACCTCTGCACTGATTTTTTTAACTGATCATTTCTTCCTAAATGCGAAATAAAGTATATCTCTGAGCAGTATGAAAAGATCTCACACACAGGCAGAATCAGTGTCTGTGTGCGTATAGGGGAAAGGAGATCATGCATGGGGTTACATTAAAGGGATCCTGTCACCAACTTTATGCTCACCGTAATGAGGGCAGCATAAAGTAGTGACAGAAATGCTGATTTCAGCGGTGTGTTACACATCAGTTAAAGGTAAGTGGTTGCCGAGAACCAGCATCATAATAATTGCAGCCCAGGCCTTGAGAAGAGTCAAATCTACCCAAGAGTCCTGGTTATTCATAATCTCCTGCTCTCCCCGTCCATCTGCTGATGATTGGCAGTTCTCTCCTAGAGAGAAAGGGAGAAAACTAGGTAGAAGATGTCAGTCATCACCAGGTGGGCAGGGAGAGCAGGAATTCATGAATAACCAGGACTCTTCTCAGGTGGCCGGGACTCTTTTCCAGGTGTAGTCTGGAACGATTGTGATGTTGGTTCTCGGCAACCACTTACTTGTAACTTATAAATGACAGACCGCTGAAATCAACTCACCCGTCTCTACTTTATTCTGCCGTTAGTATGGGCAGCATAAAGTTAATGACAGGTTCCCTTTAACTGGGTAAATCAGTACAGGAATGAATCTGTGATGACAGCTAAATGGCTAGTGAAGGCAGCAGCATCCTGGACACATAGACCTCACACACAGCATACTGGATGTTACAGTGACCCACATGAGAAAAGTCTAAGATGGAGTGCAGTGGGGCACTGATAATGAATGAAGGACTAAAGATTACAGATTGAAACTTAATGGTTACCTTGAGTTACAAAAGTTACACTAACATATGTAAAACAAAAAAACATTTATTTGCATCTATATCCTTTGGTAGATTACTATTCACCATAAAAGAGGAAAAATAAAAATCTATAGTTGAAAAGTTAAAATTAATATTGAAATATGACATTGATTATACATTAATATAACAAATGCATGAAGATGAAAAACATGTATAATAAAAATCATTTATTTTTTAATTTTGCCAATAAATACAATCTAGAAAGTGTTACCACAATATATATATATAATGAAACTGCTCTTTCATACATCCACAATAAACACATTTAATGTAACACTGCAGGCAATGATCGGTTTTCCTATAAGCCTACCAGATAGGTGATAAATGTATGATCACTAGGAAAAACCTCTTGGGGCACGTTTATTAAGACCGGTGTTTTAGGCACTGGTCTTAATAACCCCTGCGCTGGCGGTGGATCTGCCGAAGTTATGTAGAGGCGCATGACTTTGACGCATCAACCGCCAGTCTAAATCTATGCCAGCTGCCTTGCTGGTGTAGATTTATAACATTTTCTAGGCCTAAAACAGGCGTCGAAAATGATAAATGAGATAGGCCTGATGGCCTGCCCCCTTCTCCGGCCCTTTTTTTTTAGACCATGGCGTGAGCGGGGAAAAGTCACAGATTGCGGCGCAAATAAAAACTGGCATATATCTAATAGTAAATGACCCCCCCCCCCCCTCTTCTCTTTAAAACAGGGTTTCTAGCATGAAAACCTTTATAAGTACAAATAAAAGCATGTTACTGAAGATATCTCTTTTCTTTTTATTATATCCAGCCAAATATTTGTAAAGTAGCAACTCCCTTGTGCGTCATTTTCTGTTTTATGGTAAGGTTTAGCAATATATTTGTTATTTCACTCATAGTTTATTTGTGAAGTCTATAACAACCATCAACTTGATAGCACAATTGTGCAAGCCAAATCAGCCTTGTGAAGCAACAATATGAACCCAATTTTTTTTTTATTGCTAATTATAATATGCAATATAATAATAATTTCTGAGCACCCCATCCATCCCTGAGAAGTCTCTGCTACAGAACTGAATAGAGGAATGAGAAAAACTGCAAATGTAAAAATAAAATAAATTTAAAATAAAATCCTCAATCGATCCAGCTTCCTCAGGATAGGTCATCAATATCAGATAGGTGGGGGGGGGGGGGAACAACTGCCAGCACCCCCGACAATTAGTTGTTTGAAAAGAACGCAGCACTCATACGAGCGCTGCCTTCTCTTCACTGTTTACCTGCTCGCTGTCAACATTGCAGAGGTGAGCAGTGTAATACAACTCCGCCCTCCCCTTCGCTTCATTGAAATGGCTTCTTCTTATTCACTTGAATAGAAATGAGCAGTCCAATGGAAGTGAATGGGATGGCGTAGCTGTAATTACATCTGCTCACTATCGACATTGCAGCGGCAAGCATGTGTAATTACAACAGCAGAGAAGAGAACACTGTGCTAGTACTGCATTCTCTTCAAACAGCTAATCAGCTGAGGTGTCGGCAGTCGGCCCCCTGCCAATCTGATCCATTCCCGGTTGGACCCCCACCGACAGGGGCGTAGCTAAAGGCTCATTGGCCCTGGTGCAAGAGTTCAGCTTGGGCCCCCTACTTTGTGGCAAGGGACAGGGAAACACATAGCCTTCGTGCCACCTGAGGCAAAAATTGAAACAGCACCCCCCCCTCAATCCAAATTCTTGACCTAAACCCTTCCCTTCAGCCAGAGGTGTAACTTGACCAGCATGTACTTTCTATAATACCAGTGTCCTCTTATATGGCACAAGGGTCTTTGGGCCCCATCAGGCTCCTGGGCCCGGTAGCGACTGCTACCTCTTCACCCTCTATAGCTACGCCCCTGCCCACCGATCAGTTAGTTATACTCTACCCTGTGGATAGGTTTTCAATATAAAAAAGCAGACAACTCCTTTAACTAACTGGTTCGTAATGTTTAAGGTCAATTGGCAAGGGAAATCTCAAAATGGAGAATACAAGATAGTGGGCAAAAATAATTATATAGTAACAGTCATCCAACTACACCCAGAACCAACTTTTATAATTTTGGATGAACATTTCCTTTAACTTCAATTTTCTTTAAAGCAGACATGTAAAGTGATTTCTGCTGCCCTGAGTTCTGGGTACGATAGAGACTGAGCGTTGTGATATATAGGTTTATATGATCCGTGGAAGGATGTCTGAGTAAAAACTGACAGGACTCCTTGAAGAGACAATGAGTCCTGATTACCCCTCCCACACACAGTGATTGACACCCTGCTCTTCACACACTTGTACATGTCAGTCATCTTGTGTGGGCAGAGTAATCAGGACTCTCGCTGTCTCTCCTATAAGTCTTGTCTATCCTAGAAGTCCTCTTTTTACTAAGAAATCCTACTCCAGTCATATAAAGCTACATGTCTCAGAGCTATCATAGCCTGCTCTCAGATGGGGCAGCAGAACTCTCCTGACAGGTTTTGTGTTAATGACTATTTTCAATGTCATAGGTTAAGCAAAGAAAAGGAAGACACCTTTATCAAGTTTGAATCAAAATGTTGAAAATTTGAGCAATTATTTCTTAGGATAGTGTAACGGTCACGTACACACACACACACAGGGGGGGAGGGAAGTGACCACTGTGCTCCACCCTTACCCCTGGCCCTGCCTACTTGCCTCGCGAGTCCTAATGACAGGGGACAACTGGACGGCAATCCCTAACTTGGAATAAGTGCAGGGATGACAGACAGACAAACAACAGGACGTGAACGGACCGAGTCAATACCAGGAAAGCTACAAAGTACAAAGGATTAAGCAAAGAATGGTCAGGAGAAGCCGGGGTCAAATACCAGGAGAGCAGAGAAGTACAAGAGGAGTCCTAAGAGAGTAGTCAGGTGGGAGCCGAGGTCACAATACCAGGACGGATGCGCAGTACAGGAGGATCAGGCAAAAGGATGGTCAAGGAACAGGATCAGGTAAGTATTCAGCAGTCCAACAGATTAACCTAGAAAATTAACAGGCAACCTGTAGCCAGCAGGCTGCCTGTATTTATAGTGGGGAGTGAGGGTCATGTGACGTGGCCAGCGTCACATGACCGACAGACCAACCAGTCGAGCACCGAGTGATCAGCTCGGCGCTCAAGGCAGACTTAGGAGCAGGGAGCCACCCAGCTAGTAAAGCCGCCCTGGGAATGAGGTCAAACACAGAACCTCATTCCCAAAGCTAAGCAACAGGTCTGCGGGCGATGGGGGACAGAGTGCACCTTCGGAACCCCGTGACAGATAGATTAATGTTCTATTCACTTCTTATTTTCTTTAGTATGTTTGTTCTTTTCAGCATGCCTTCCAGAATCTTCCTAAAATGATAAAACGGACAGTGTGAATTAACATTAGCTATAGAAACAATAGTTACCCTACAACTTTGTTACATGTTCAAGAGAATTGTACATCAAAGAAGTCTTTTAATTTAGCAAGCTTTTATCTATTCTATAGTAATCTTTCCAAAATGGCAATCACTCAATAAGTATGTTTTTATTGTAAAACATACAAAAAATAAAATGCAATAATGCAGTCACATGTCATTTATGGTAATGAATCTTTATGATTTGTTTCATTTGTTAAAAATTAATGCAGCATCAATTTTGTTCTTCATCAATTTTGTTCTTCATAAAAAAAAAAACCTATGTATAGTCATCCATTAAAGTGGTTCATCCAAGTTTTGAAGTTATCCCCTTCCCTTATCCACGGATTGGTGAGGGTCTGACCAACAAGACCACCATCGATCCTAAGAATGTTGATCCCATTTCCCATCCTGATGGAGCGGAAGGTTAAACATGCACACCGCCACTGCTGTCATCTCTAGAGATGAGCGAAGGGGGCTTCAGGATATTACATCTGGTACTGTTACCTTGTAACCAAAGCCAAGTTCAGTTTCAAGTTTTAAAGTGGTTTTCCATTACCAAAGTTATTCATCAAAGTCACACGCGATTTCGCAAATAACTAGCTTCGGCTCATCGGAGCCCATACATTCTAATACTGTATTGAGACGGATCTCCGTACAGTATTAATCCGAAGTTATAAATGAAGCGACTTTGGATGTAACATCTGAAGCTCGCTTCGCTCATCACTAGTCATCTCTATGGGACTGCCAAAAACAGGATTAGGCTACTTTCACACTGGCTTTCCGTTTGTGAGATCCGTTTCAGGGTTTTCACAAGCGGTCCAAAACGGATCAGTTTTGCCCTAATGCATTCTAAATGGATAAGGATCCGCTCAGTTTGCCTCAGTTCCGTCTCCATTCCGCTTTGGTGTCCGTCTGACGAAACTGAGCTAAACGTTCTGACATACAATGTATGTCAATGGGGACGGATCTGTTTTCTATGACACAATCTGGCACAATTTAAAACGGATCTGTCCTCCATTGACTTTGAATGGTTTTCAAAACGGATCCGTCTTGGCTATATTAAAGATAATACAAACGGATCCGTTCTGAACGGATGCAGACGGTTGTATTATGTGAACGGATCCGTCTGTGCAGATCAATGACGGATCCGCACCAAACGCGAGTGTGAAAGTAGCCTTACCATTCCTAGGATCATGGGGTCCCAGCAGTTGGACCCCCACCAATCAGTTATTCCCTTTCCCGTGGATAGGGGATAACTTCAAAACTTGGCACAACCCCTATAAAAGTCATGCAAAATACACACACAATTCATGTGAGCTTAAAGACCACTTTAAATCGGTTCTTCACTTTGGACAACTCCTACTTGTTCGAAGGGTTCCTTAACAATAAGCAATTCATAAAGTGTACCCCTGCTCTAGTCCCTCAAAACTCAGTTTTTATCTTTGGGGAAGGTAAGTGTTTAGTTTCCTTACAGCACCACCACAGGGGAAATTCAGCATTACAACGTGCTCATTCAAATTAATGGGATGTCTGTGTAATGCAGGACAGGACAAGTCCTCCACAAAAAGAGACATTCTTTGTAGCTGCTCTGAGCTCTAGAAATGAGGTTCCAGAACAGGGGTTCCCCTGTGTTAACTCAGAATTTACTAAATAGAAAATATGAGTTTTTTTAAACCAGACACCCCATTTAAGCAATAATAAAAACAAAACAAAAAAAATGCTAATTATTGCTAGATGAAACCCTTCCCCCATTCTACATGGGTAAAAGGGTTTCAGGGAAACTCCATTCGACCAAATGTTCTTCACAGATGAGCACTAATCTACATAATATATTATTCTGAATCATAATGATCACAAAACTGAAAGCTTAATCAAAGCAAAAGGCCATTCTCAAAATTAACATTTTTGTTTCCTTTAGCTGACACAATATTACGCAGAAGTACACTTTAGCTCCGAACTAGAACAATGATCGGGAGTAATAAAGTAGATTTCTAAACCTATTAACATTTAGGACCTAAATAAATTCTTTAGCACCAGAAACTCATTTAAGATTTAGAAATCAGTTTTCCCCCCCAAGAAACTCATCCTAAACTTAACACCTACAGCAGAGTTTGTGTAGTGATGCTCCACCAGTATGTTTCGTGCACAGTTATTGATATGTTTAAAGCGATCTGGTCCAAGAAGGATACCTCCATACCATCGTGACACAACTACCATTACATCTCTGGCATCCAGGATCTGGAAAACAGCACAATGGATAAGTGTAGCAAAGATGTGACGGCATGTAAAGACTCATCTATTCCAGTGCATATACATTTCGTACCATAGTGTTATAAACAAAGGTGTGTTCACATTTGGTCATCCCAACTCCCATTCACCAGCTGGACTGCCATACCATTTTTTTCTTTTTTTAATTTTCATAGAACAGAGTAGTACACAATATTATTTCATGCAGAGGCATACATTAAAAAAACACATAGTGGACTACACAGATTTGTACAAATTTTTTTTTGCAATGTATTATCATGGGTGACACATTCCAGTCCAATTACCTGCATAAGATGAAGAAGTCTTTTACCGGCTGCTGTTTCCCCGTCATCCTCACAGTCTTGTATAAACGTATTTGTCTTCTTAGTATATATCCTGTTGGAAGGGAGTGAACTGTGTAACAAACGACAGACAATCTACTGCACATTAAGTCTTAATGTTTTTATAATCCTATTTTTCAGGGAAAAATCTGTGTTGTCTAGCCCTTTTCTGGATTGTGTTAGAAGGTAATAGTCACACATCAGTGTCCATTTGATGTCAGTGTTTTATACATGAAGATGTCCGTGAAGGGTCTCTTTTTGGTCGGCTGGTGCCCTGGTTTTTGATGTAGCATCCATATTCCACATGTACTGCCTGCCTAAAAAGGGGATTTCGAGAGAATCTTTTACCAGTGGTCAGTGTTCAGACGTGACTCGCTTCACATACTGTATATCAGTTGTGTTCGGCCAGCTATCTCACGCCGGGAGCCGGACACAACTGATTTATCTGTAGTGCACTGATCCGGTGTCTATCCACTGATAGTGCTAGACAGAAAAACTGAGCATGTCTGCTGCTATTTGGCATCCGGCAACTTATGTTCCGGATGAATATGAATGATCCCATTGTAAACTATGGGATCAGTTCTAGTTTCAGTTCCTCACCGGCTTTTTCTACTTCACATGAGAGGGGAACTGAATTAGATCACCAGACACATGTGAAGGGGACCTTAGTGGCTTTCATGGACCCTTTGACTTCTATGGCATGTTTGGTCAGCAACACACACCAAAGTAGTGAAAGCCTTTGTGGTTTTATCACTGACCCACAGTCAGTGGAAAAACAAGAATACGGGAATAAACACATAGGGGGACATTTACCATGACTGGCGATTTAGACGCTGGTCTCAGTACATGTCCGCTGCCACTTGACGCGCCGGCCTCTACATAACTTAGGCACTTTACTGGCAGCCGTGCAACTTGCTTAAAGCTATGCCAGCTCCCTTGCTGGCATAGTTTTAAGTAACTGTCTGCACCAAAAACAGGTGTAGAAAAGAATGACTCAGACGGGCCTACCAGCCCACCCCCTTCCCCACCTGCACCACCTTTTCACGGAAATGGCGAAAAAAAGAAGTAAGCGGTGTACACAGGGAAAAAGGCGCATATTTTGCCGCAAAACACTTTCGCAACAACATTTGCACCTTAAATATGCCAAAAAGTGGCCTATATATTTTCTAATAAATGACCCCCCATAGACTTTCAGTTAACACTTGGAGCCAGTGTTTTTACCGCAAAAAAAAAATGCACCAAAAACACATAGGCAATAAAACTGCTAAATTGCACAGAAACAAATAAAAAAAATGTGTGTTAGTGAGCAGCATTTTACTCACGTGCGCCGTGGCCGCCGGTCGCTCCTTCTTCTCATAGGTCTGTGCGGCGCATTGCTAATGCTATAAGAATTAGCAATCCGCCGCACAGACAGAAGGAGCGCCCGGCGGCCACAGCGCACGTGAGTAAAATGCTGCTCACTAACATACCATCGTAGCCAGGACTTCAGTAGCGTGACTCCTGGCTGCCATGGTAACCGATCGGAGCCCCAGCATTACACTGCTGGGACTCCGATCGGAACTGCCCACTGCCACCAATGATGGGGGGGGGAGGAGGGGGACCCTGTGGGATATGGCCGGCACATTCATTGGTGGCGCAGTGGCCACAGTCCCTCCCCTCCTCCTCCTACTCTGTCCTCATTGGTGGTCAGCGGCAGCCGCGCACAGTGGGGAGGGAGGGACTCCCTCCTTCTCCCTCCACTGTGCCGGCCGGCTCAGGAGAAAATGGTGCGCGCAGAGAGCGCGATCATATCGCGGTCCGCGATATGGCGAAAATCCATATCGTGGCCCAAATTTATATCGCATATCGCCTATATCGCCTATACCGCCCACCCCTAGGTATTCCCATTAAAAACATTTCTGGCGTATCCCCAGGATATGTTGTAAATGTACAATATATGTGGGTCCCACCTTTGGAACCCACATCCATCTCTCTAAAATGGGTTCCCACAAGTGGATCTCGCAAGTTACAGAAAAACTGTAGCTCACTGTGCTACACTTTCTGTACCTCCCGTTCATTTGTATGAGAGCTGCATAGCACAGCCTCTGGATAACCCCCTGTAAGCATTGAAACTAAGATTATGTATATATATATACACTGCGTGCAGAATTATTAGGCAAATGAGTATTTTGACCACATCATCCTCTTTATGCATGTTGTCTTACTCCAAGCTGTATAGGCTCGAAAGCCTACTACCAATTAAGCATATTAGGTGATGTGCATCTCTGTAATGAGAAGGGGTGTGGTCTAATGACATCGACACCCTATATTAGGTGTGCATAATTATCAGGCAACTTCCTTTCCTTTGGCAAAATGGGTCAAAAGAAGGACTTGACAGGCTCAGAAAAGTCAAAAATAGTGAGATATCTTGCAGAGGGATGCAGCACTCTTAAAATTGCAAAGCTTCTGAAGCGTGATCATCGAACAATCAAGCGTTTCATTCAAAATAGTCAACAGGGTCGCAAGAAGCGTGTGGAAAAACCAAGGCGCAAAATAACTGCCCATGAACTGAGAAAAGTCAAGCGTGCAGCTGCCAAGATGCCACTTGCCACCAGTTTGGCCATATTTCAGAGCTGCAACATCACTGGAGTGCCCAAAAGCACAAGGTGTGCAATACTCAGAGACATGGCCAAGGTAAGAAAGGCTGAAAGACGACCACCACTGAACAAGACACACAAGCTGAAACGTCAAGACTGGGCCAAGAAATATCTCAAGACTGATTTTTCTAAGGTTTTATGGACTGATGAAATGAGAGTGAGTCTTGATGGACCAGATGGATAGGCCCGTGGCTGGATTGGTAAAGGGCAGAGAGCTCCAGTCCGACTCAGACGCCAGCAAGGTGGAGGTGGAGTACTGGTTTGGGCTGGTATCATCAAAGATGAGCTTGTGGGGCCTTTTCGGGTTGAGGATGGAGTCAAGCTCAACTCCCAGTCCTACTGCCAGTTTCTGGAAGACACCTTCTTCAAGCAGTGGTACAGGAAGAAGTCTGCATCCTTCAAGAAAAACATGATTTTCATGCAGGACAATGCTCCATCACACGCGTCCAAGTACTCCACAGCGTGGCTGGCAAGAAAGGGTATAAAAGAAGAAAATCTAATGACATGGCCTCCTTGTTCACCTGATCTGAACCCCATTGAGAACCTGTGGTCCATCATCAAATGTGAGATTTACAAGGAGGGAAAACAGTACACCTCTCTGAACAGTGTCTGGGAGGCTGTGGTTGCTGCTGCACGCAATGTTGATGGTGAACAGATCAAAACACTGACAGAATCCATGGATGGCAGGCTTTTGAGTGTCCTTGCAAAGAAAGGTGGCTATATTGGTCACTGATTTGTTTTTGTTTTGTTTTTGAATGTCAGAAATGTATATTTGTGAATGTTGAGATGTTATATTGGTTTCACTGGTAAAAATAAATAATTGAAATGGGTATATATTTGTTTTTTGTTAAGTTGCCTAATAATTATGCACAGTAATAGTCACCTGCACACACAGATATCCCCCTAAAATAGCTAAAACTAAAAACAAACTAAAAACTACTTCCAAAAATATTCAGCTTTGATATTAATGAGTTTTTTGGGTTCATTGAGAACATGGTTGTTGTTCAATAATAAAATTAATCCTCAAAAATACAACTTGCCTAATAATTCTGCACTCCCTGTATATATATATATATATATATATAAACACTGCTCAAAAAAATAAAGGGAACACTTAAACAACACAATGTAACTCCAAGTCAATCACACTTCTGTGAAATCAAACTGTCCACTTAGGAAGCAACACTGAGTGACAATCAATTTCATATGCTGTTGTGCAAATGGGATAGACAACAGGTGGAAATTATAGGCAATTAGCAAGACACCCCCAATAAAGGAGTGGTTCTGCAGGTGGTGACCACAGACCACTTCTCAGTTCCTATGCTTCCTGGCTGATGTTTTGGTCACTTTTGAATGCTGGCGGTGATTTCACTCTAGTGGTAGCATGAGACGGACTCAAGTGGCTCAGGTAGTGCAGCTTATCCAGGATGGCACATCAATGCGAGCTGTGGCAAGAAGGTTTGCTCTGTCTGTCAGCGTAGTGTCCAGAGCATGGAGGCGCTACCAGGAGACAGGCCAGTACATCAGGAGACGTGGAAGAGGCCGTAGGAGGGCAACAACCCAGCAGCAGGACCGCTACCTCCGCCTTTGTGCAAGGAGGAACAGGAGGAGCACTGCCAGAGCCCTGCAAAATGACCTCCAGCAGGCCACAAATGTGCATGTGTCTGCTCAAACGGTCAGAAACAGACTCCATGAGGGTGATATGAGGGCCCGACGTCCACAGGTGGGGGTTGTGCTTACAGCCCAACACCGTGCAGGACGTTTGGCATTTGCCAGAGAACACCAAGATTGGCAAATTCGTCACTGGCGCCCTGTGCTCTTCACAGATGAAAGCAGGTTCACACTGAGCACATGTGACAGACGTGACAGAGTCTGGAGACGCCGTGGAGAACGTTCTGCTGCCTGCAACATCCTCCAGCATGACCGGTTTGGCATTGGGTTAGTAATGGTGTGGGGTGGCATTTCTTTGGAGGGCCGCACAGCCCTCCATGTGCTCGCCAGAGGTAGCCTGACTGCCATTAGGTACCGAGATGAGATCCTCAGACCCCTTGTGAGACCATATGCTGGTGCGGGTTCCTCCTAATGCAACACGATGCTAGACCTCATGTGGCTGGAGTGTGTCAGCAGTTCCTGCAAGACAAAGGCATTGATGCTATGGACTGGCCCGCCCGTTCCCCAGACCTGAATCCAATTGAGCACATCTGGGACATCATGTCTCACTCTATCCACCAACGTCACGTTGCACCACAGACTGTCCAGGAGTTGGCAGATGCTTTAGTCCAGGTCTGGGAGGAGATCCCTCAGGAGACCGTCCGCCACCTCATCAGGAGCATGCACAGGCGTTGTAGGGAGGTCATACAGGCACGTGGAGGCCACACACACTACTGAGCCTCATTTTGACTTGTTTTAAGGACATTACATCAAAGTTGGATCAGCCTGTAGTGTGTTTTTCCACTTTAATTTTGAGTGTGACTCCAAATCCAGACCTCCATGGATTGAAAAATTTGATTTCCATTTTTTTATTTTTGTGTGATTTTGTTGTCAGCACATTCAACTATGTAAAGAACAAAGTATTTCAGAAGAATATTTAATTAATTCAGATCTAGGATGTGTAATTTTTGTGTTCCCTTTATTTTTTTGAGCAGTGTATATATATATATATATATATATATATATACATATATATACATACACACACACATACACACACACACACACACACACACATAGGGCTGCAGCTATAGATTATTTTAGTACAAAAAAAAATAATAATAATTAAAATAACGTTTTCCTTTATAAAAACTTATCAGCCCCCTAATGCCATCAGCTGCCCCCCCCCCCCCAGTGCCATCAGCCTCCCCCCTAGTGCCATCAGCTGCCCCCCCCAGTGCCATCAGCGTTTCCCCCATGCCATCTTCTTCACGAGCTGCACTGGGACCTGATGTCACACAGAGTCCGGTCATAGTGCACACTTACATGCACTATGTCCTGACGATGTGTCAGGATCCAGTGCAGCGCGATGCGGGCCGGCAGGTGCCACGGAGCGGTGAGTAATAACAAGCGCTTCACTCACGCTCTGTGATCACATGACACAAACGAATCCTCGAGGCAAAAAAATTTGTATTGAGGATTTTTTGTGTTGAGTTACTCGATTTAATCGAGTAATCGTTTCAGCCCTACACACAAACCACATAGTATACCTTTTATGGTATAGTATACCCTTTATTAGAAAACTATAGTCTGCTGGACTTTCGTATATGGTTGAAACCACCCTAGCCGGACAGAAGCCAAAAGGACCCACATTTAGCCTCTCTCTGGTGAATAGAGACCTACAGAAACATTAATGTGTATGCCAGGATTTTTTCCTGGTTAATGTTAGACTAAGGGCTTGTTCACACGAATGTATGTGTTCCGTTTCCCTATTGCGGACCGCATATGCGGATCCGCAATACACGGAGACCGTTCCGTGTGAATTCCGCATCACGGATGCGGAACCATTCACTTCAATGGGTCCGCAAATCCAGAGATGCGGAACGGTGCGGACTGGAAGCAAGGAACGGAACGCTACGGAATCACTACGGAGTGCTTCCATGGAGTTACGTTCCGTACTTTCATTCTGCAAAAAGATAGAACTTGCTTTATCTTTTTGCGGAACGGAAGGATGCGAATGGGTCTGGATCCGTCCCGGAGCCTGCACGAACGTTCTCCGTGCATTGGGGACCGCAAATTGCGGTGCCCAATGCACGGAACGGAACACATACGATCGTGTGAACAAGCCCTAAGTGCACAAGAACAGTGTTCATTTAGCCAAACATATCATTTTTAAGTTCACGACTGGTCGTGCATTTTAATGGCACCAATATACCGTACCAGCTTAAATGTATGACAACCTACCTGTATGCATAAATGTTATGAGTTGCACTAGCGATTTTCTTATTCTCATACAATACGCTCAGCACTTCTTTCACCTGAAATATTCCAATACTGTTAAAAATCTAAAGCCTGATAGAGAGAGATATACATCTATCTTTCTATCTACAGTTGCAAGAAAAAGTATGTGAACCCTTTGGAATTATATGGATTTCTGCACAAATTGGTCATAAAATGTGATCTGATCTTTATCTAAGTCACAACAATAGACAATCACAGTCTGCTTAAACTAATAACACACAAAGAATTAAATGTTACCATGTTTTTATTGAACACACCATGTAAACATTCACAGTGCAGATGGAAAAAGTATGTGAACCCTTGGATTTAATAACTGGTTGAACCTCCTTTGGCAGCAATAACTTCAACCAAATGTTATCTGTAGTTGTAGATCAGACATGCACAACGATCAGGAGTAATTCTTGACCATTCCTCAGTTCAGCAATATTCTTGGGATGTCTGGTGTGAATTGCTTTCTTGAGGTCATGCCACAGCATCTCAATCAGGTTGAGGTCAGGACTCTGACTGGGCCACTCCAGAAGGCGTATTTTCTTCAGTTTAAGCAATTCTGTTGTTGATTTACTTCTATGCTTTGGGTCGTTGTCCTGTTGCAACACCCATCTTCTGTTGAGCTTCAGCTGGTGGACAGATGGCCTTAAGTTCTCCTGCAAAATGTCTTGATAAACTTGGGAATTAATTTTTTCTTCGATGATAGCAATCTGTCCAGGCCCTGACGCAGCAAAACAGCCCCAAACCATGATGCCCCCACCACCATACTTCACAGTTGGGATGAGGTTTTGATGTTGGTATGCTGTGCCTCTTTTTCTCCACACATAGTGTTGTGTGTTTCTTCCAAAAAACTCAACTTTGGTTTCATCTGTCCACAGAATATTTTGCCAGTACTGCTGTGGAACATCCAGGTGCTCTTGTGCAAACTGTAAACATGCAGCAATTTTTTTTTTGGACAGCAGTGGCTTCCTCTGTGGTATCCTCCCATGAAATCCATTTTTGTTTAGTGTTTTACGTATCGTAGATTCGCTAACAGCCATGTTAGCATATGCCAGAGACTTTTGTAAGTCTTTAGCTGACACTCTAGGATTCTACTTCACCTCATTGAGCAGTCTGCGCTGTCCTTTTGCAGTCATCTTTAACGGACGGCCACTCCTAGGGAGAGTAGCAGCAGTGCTGAACTTTCTCCATTTATAGACAATTTGTCTTACCGTGGACTGATGAACAGCAAGGCTTTTGGAGATACTTTTATAACCCTTTCCAGCTTTATGCAAGTCAACAATTCTTAATCGTAGGTCTTCTGAGAGCTCTTTTGTGCGAGGCATCATTCACATCAGGCAATGCCTCTTGTGAAAAGCAAACCCAGAACTGGTGTGTGTTTTTTATAGGGCAGGGCAGCTGTAACCAACACCTCCAATCTCATCTCATTAATTGGACTCCATTTGGCTGACACCTCACTAGGATAAGCTCTTGGACATGTCATTAGTCTAGGGGTTCACATACTTTTTCCACCTGCACTGTGAATGTTTACATGGTGTGTTCAATAAAAACATGTTAACATTTAATTCTTTGTGTGTTATTAGTTTAAGCAGACTGTGATTGTCTATTGTTGTGACTTAGATGAAGATCAGATCATATTTTATGACCAATTTGTGCATAAATCAATATAATTCCAAAGGGTTCACATAATTTTTCTTGCAACTGTATCTATCTTTCGTTACTACAGATTATCAAATGGGAAATCAAGTCTGGCCATCACTTTGGAAAAGCTGGACAACCCATAGCTCTATAACATGCTGCCTGCAGATTGTACTGCTTTTGATAGCGACAGGTTCTCTTCAAGGGCTAATTCACATACATTTTTATCTGTGTGTAATATCCTAGTCTAAGGGTACTATTACACTGCCCAGAACGACCACGGATCAATCATAAACATGTAGATCACAGCTCATTTGTATCAGACTATTACACTAGTTGATGCAAAATATATGGAGGTTTCTCCTCCATTCAGCTGTATTGAATATTATGCCAGTGGCACAACACTGAATCTTCTGGGATTGAGGCAGGGAGTAAACACTAGACTCCACTGACCCATATGGATTTATTTGTACTGATTATGCGGCGGTCTGACTCTGGGGATCCCTACTGGCTGTGAGCACATTGCAGCACTGAAGGATAAATATAGCTTCCTCTGCCATTTACCTGACCCTATAATTATAATACATGGTTCAGTTCACATTAACATGTTTATGAATAGATGCATGTAAAGTTGGATGCTGTAAAAATAAAAGTGCAGCATGCATCATCGAGTGCTGATGTGCCGCTACAAATTCCTCAAAGAAGTTTCTCATAGATCAATATTGGAGAGATGTGTGTTTTATATGGTTTCTTGAAATCTCTGCAGGATTTAAAAAAACGAATAGGAACATGTTTGTGGAACTCTATACAGATGAAAATATCCCCTTTTTTTTCTAATTAAAGCGTTTATTGGGTTTTATACAATTGTCGAAAATACAAATTCTAAAGAGAATAAAGCAAAAATTACACAGCATCCGGAATTGCAACACAAAGCAATAGTTAAACACGGCAGAAGTCGAAAAAAAGACATCATAAATCGGTACTATAACATGTTCATATCGAGCACTTCAATTAGAGACAAGACTGCATCAAAAATATCCCTTTTTTTAATGAAAATCTAGTTTTTTCTTAAAGAGGACCCGTCGCCTCTCCTGTCATGTCTGTTTTAGTAAGTACTTGCATTCCCCATGTAATACCAATTCTGGAGCATCCATATTTAAGGCTCTATGTTGTGCCATTCCTTTATTATTTGTACAAGAAGTTATGAATGAATTGCCACCAGCTTGCAGTAAAGGTCCAGATGGGTGTTACTAGTTGGGTGTGTGTACCTGCACAGACAGACACCAGCAGCACTGACTGGACAGAGTCAGACACACCCACTACCGATAACACCTAGCAGTACCTTTACTGCAGACTGCTGGCAATTTATTTGTAAGCTTCTAGCAGGAATAATACAGAAATGACACAACATACAGTCATAAGAATAGATGCTCCAGAGTTGTTATTACATGGGGAATGCAAGTAGTTACTAAAACTGAGATGTCAGGAGAGGTGACAGTTCCTTTTTAAGATCATGTGAAAGTAAAAAAAGGGCATGCTGCTGATGTATGGGCTTTATTTTATATCAACGGAAAATGCAAATGTGATCGCACACTACATCCAGCACTCTGCCATGCCTCCGTGGCGATCTCCTTTGAGTCATGCACACCTGACCAGTCAATCTGTCCTGGAGGCTGGTTTTAAAGTCAGTATAAAACTGAGTGATTATATAGAACCTACCAGTAGCCATTTGGCTCCAGGAGAAGTATATGGTGGGCTCAGCATGCATGTTGGTACTTGCATCCCTGGATCCGATGAAAGCTGTAATGGCACCGGACGGGGTTAAAAGCAGAGTGTGCTTGGCTTGCATGCTGACCTGCATTCCCTGGACTTTATGTGGCTGTCATGGCCCATAAACAGGTAGGAACTAGTGTTAGGGACCACTCAAATGAGACGACCTTGACGCGGTGAGTGGCTTATTACGCTTTGGCCAAAATGTACACCAATGTCTCATCCAGCATGGAGGCAGGGCAGAGTGCTGGATGTAGTGTGCGATCACATTTGCATTTTCCATTTGTATATGTATTTCGCCATAGTGATGTGCACCTACATACGGGTTGTGCGGACTCAACCCCCCACATTTTTTATTTTATATCAGTCTGTTTTTCTATAATTTTAATAGCACAGTGTGGAACGTTCTAACTTTACATTCATTTTCTACATTGCTGTTCCCATAACATAGAGATGATCTGCAGCAACTGCAGCTGCCCGCTGACTATGTGAATAATCATCAGGACTGCGGCGTTCTGAACCATCCACACAGTGCTCACTGATCGTACTTACTTGGCCTGGACTGTGCACAGGAGCCAAGTGTGCCTGAAATGTACTCCTCCGCTCACTAATCGGTTCTCCATGGAAAATTGATGGAACTTCCTTACCAAGTCCTAAAAAAAAACAATTAGACAAAATAAAAGTAAACAGTAATGAGTTTTCCAGGACTCCAGCTTTGTGATATTCAGAAATGTTAGGCAAAGAATCCAACAACAGCTGATTCTTCTGCCATTTTTTTTTTTTTTTTTACCATGGATTAGGTTAGCAAAAAAAAATTCTTGAATATCAAATACTGCAGTTACAATGTGCACATGACCTATCGGCCCTAGACTGTTATTTTCCTGTTGTCAACAATATACCGGTAATAATTACCTTCTAAAGTGTCAAAGGATCCATCAATAACGGAACACGTTAACAAGTCATCTAGACGTAATTCAGAGCTAGAGGCAATATCATCAGCAGTCTCCGTTTCTTCGGTTGTGGCTTTTGAACTCGGGCCTGCAAGGACATGGTGAACATTTGTGTTTTGTCTCATGCAGAAACATCTACTGGATTATATCAAATAAACTTGTTCCTGCTGTCTGCCAGTCTGCAGGATCCCCTGCATGTTCCTGTAGAAATCTTATAGAGAATGTAGCAGTTTATTTCCTGCTGATTTGTTCCATTGTCGGCTGAGGGGGTCCTAATGCAGAACGGACAGGGGGAAGATCCTCAGTCAAGAACATTGTTACAAACCTGGAACTGATGTTTTAGATTTCTCTTCAAGAAATTCTCTTATCTTTTCCACCCATTGGTAAAGGATGTTCTCACCAAGATTTTGCCTAGAATTGTTTAAAAGTAAATAAAGAAAGAAATAATCATGCTTTCACTGTGGTCTGGACAGGATTCAGGAAACACCATGGGCCAGATTTATCATTAGCTCAGGTCAGAATAATGGAGTGAAAAAGTCCCCAAAAAAGTCCCAAACGCTAAAACTGCGCACAAATTTGCGACTTTTTTCTGCTCTGCACTATGCTCGCCAGTTTTCTGAAAGTGGGTGTGTTTTCTTATGTAAATGAATCTCTAGACAGATTTACTATTGGGATTATTTAAAAAGTCGCAAAAAAGTCGCAATTTCACTCTAGTGAGGACCATGCTTATCTTATGAGACTTTTTAATAGAACATGCGACTTTTTCATAAAAACGTGCGACTTTTTCGTAAAGATGTGCGACTTTTGTAAAGCTGCTTACTGACGGATAAACTGCTACCGTCAAACCACATTTATTACAGTCTTAAAGGGCCGATCATAAATCTGACTTGGCCAAAACTGACTTTAGCCATATGTGAAAGTGGAGTGAGCTGTCAGAGTCATGATAAATCTGCCCCCATGTGTTTTGCAATAATGTTCTTAAAACATTTGCTGGATTAAAGGGACTAAAGTGCAGAGCATTGATAGAAGCGGGAGTGGGCATCCATTCTTTTAGATTTTTAAGACCCTGTGAACCCACTGCCATCAAATTCTAATGCACTAAAAAACCCTATAAAACTTTTTTGGGATCATCAAATGTCAGATTAAAAAGGTTTAATTCTGACATTCTACACGATCTTATAGAAAGAATAGCACAACTTTTCCTTTGTTTTTAACATTTCCCTGCCAAGGTCGTATCTCATATGTCCTTGTAGGGTGGCATTTCATTAGCCACAGGCATATTTTATACGTTCCTGCTACTGGTGGCTGGATCTCAGGCTGTGTAGCAGACAGACATATCAGCCAGGGCTTGTTTTAAAGCTGCCAAGCTAAGCTTTAAAACAAGTTCAAAATCATATTGTCACAGTAACTCCCAAGTAACCGCCATTAGAAGTGGGTCTTAGTGAGAGCTGCACATACCTGTAGCTCTCACACTTGACCTGATTTCTAAAAGTTGCATCATCTATACTGATGCAGGGCAGCTAGCATCATGTCTGGTTTTAAAGCTTAGGTTGTCAGCTTTAAAACAAGACCAGGTCGCATTTCTAGCTGCTACAGAGCCTGAGATATTCCAAGTTAAAGCAGTCCTCCCCTCTTTAGATGGCTGTGATCTCAGCCAGTGTGAAAGAGGAGAGAGGGGTCAGTGGGGTGTGTGCTGACAAGCTGCAGGAGGAGAGGAGAAAAACAGATCCTTCTCTCTTCCTGTCTAACTGTATATGTCCCCCCGTGGCGGAGAAGGGTTAACATGGGCCTCTGTTAATGTTATCAATCCCCTTCCCCCATCAATTAGAGAGCATACTTGTTCTTTGATTGTCACATATGAGGGGAGTCTTTTATTTTAAAATGAGTAGACAAGTGCTTGCGCATCTAACCAACCCTCTGTACCTAATTAGTCCATTTACTGATGACATGACCCAGACATTTACCAGCATCTGGATCACAAAAGTCAATAGGTCACTCAAAATGCTCACACCAGTATCAATAAAGTTCACATTTTACAATGTCCCTATACTGTCCACACCCAATATTTAAAGAGGAGCTGTCACCTCTCCTGACATCTCTATTTTAGTAGCTACTTGCATTCCCCATGTAATGATAATTCTGAACCATCTTTTCTATTGTAGCAAAATAAATTGCCAGCAGTCTGCAGTAAAGGTACTGCTGGGTGTTACGAGTAGTGGGTGTTTCTGACTCTGTCCGGTCAGTGATGCTGGTGTCCATCTGTACAGGGACACACCCCCAACTGGTAACACCCATCTGTACCTTTACTGCAAGCTGCTGGCAATTCATTCATAATTTCTAGTAGAAATAGCAAAGGAATGGCACAACATAGAGCCATAAGAATAGATGTTCCAGAACTGGTATTACATTGGGAATGGAAGTAGTTACTACAACAGACAAGATAAGACTAGGAAGATATAGGTGACTCTGCTGTGAAAATATGTCACACTGCAACACTATGTGTAGTTGATGACTGTCTACCCTATAGACACCTAATATAACTGGTGTTTGAACAATAATGAATAACACAATGAAACATTGACATATTTTGCAGCATCACTGATCCAGCAATGGTGGAAATGAAAGTGCAAAAGCACAACTGAATCATCAGAAGAGAGAAGTGTTGGATTTTTATCCAGGGTTGCTCTGTATATACAGTCGTGGCCTAAAGCTTTGACACTTGACACAGATTTTGGTTTTCATAAAGCTTGCTGCTTCATTGTTTTTTAGATCTTTTAGTCAGACGTTTTTATTGTACGCTGAAGTATAATTATAAACTTTTGACAAATTTTGACAAATTCATCAATTTATGCAAAGACTCAATAATTCCAGTGATGACTCTTCCTCTTTGAGATTTCTGCAATTCACCTGGTATGTTAAGTTATCAGCTTCTGAGCCAAATCCTGACTAATGGCAACCCATTCTTGCCAAATGAGCGCTTGGAGGTTATCACAATTTCTGTGTTTTTGTTTGTCCACCCGCTTTTTGATGATTGGCTACAAGTTCTCAATGGGATTAAGATCTGTGGAGTTTCCTGGCCATGGACCCAAAGTTTCAATGTTTTGTTCATTGAGTCACTTCGTTATAACCCTTGCCTTGTGACATGGTGCTCCATTATACTGGAAAAATCATTGTTCATTGCCGAATTGCTCCTAGATCGTTGGGAGAAGTTGCTCTTGGAAGATGTTTTGACCCAATTTTTTATTAATGGCAATGCTCTTAGGCACAATTGTTAGTGAACCCACTACCTTGAATGAAAAGCTTGCTCAGGAATGGCAGCAGGCAGGTGTGAGTTCATCTACACGCACAGTGAGGCTAAGGCTTTTTAAGGATGGCCTGGTATCAAGAAGGGCAGCAAAGTGGCCAGTTCTCCCCAAGAAAAACAACAAGGATAGACTAACATTCTGCAGAAAGTACAGGAATTGGACAGCAAAGGACTGGGTAAATGTTATTTTCTCTGATGAAGCCCCCTTCAGACTGTTTGGGACATCTAAAAAACTAATGGTCTAGGGAAGTACAAGTAAGCGCTCCCATGAGTCCTGTGTCATGCCATCCTGAGACCATTCATGTGTAGGGTTGTTTCTCATCCAAGGGAGTGGGCTCACTTCTATAAGAACACTGCCATGAATAAAGAATGGTATGATATCCAACATGCCAGCATGAATTGCAGAAGTCTTAAAAAAGAAGAGTCAACACTGGAAATATCTGCAGAAACTTGATGTATTTGTCAATAAAAGTTAACCTGTTAGTGACTGCCAATTCGCCTTTTTGTCACGGTCACTAACAAGCTTTAGGCAGTCGCCTTTTTAAGTTGGTCTAGTCTATGCACTGAACAGGTCTTAGAAGCATGGGAGAGTTGGGGTCAGCTCTCACATGAGAGCCAGACTCCTGCTCTAATGGCCCAGATCAGCATAAACACCAATCCGAGCCATTTAAACCCTTAGATGCAGCTGTCAATAGCGACCGTTGCATATGAGCGGTTTAGCGGGAGGGTGCTCTCTCTGTCTACCATCATCATCCAGCAAATGCAATTGTGTGGGTGCCGATGTCTTTGCATGGCAGCCTGGGGAGTCAGGGCGTAGCTAGAAATGACTGGGCCCCATAGCAAAAAAAATTATGGGCCCCCTCTCCCAGATCTCCCACCCCCACATACCTATTGGACCTCCCACCCCTTCCAGAGCTCCCACCCAAACACCCCTCCAGGACCTCCAACCCCAAGTGTCGTCCACAGATCCCCCTTCAGTGTCGTCCACAGATCCGCCCTTCAGTGTCGTCCACAGATCCCCCCTTCAGTGTCGTCCACAGATCCCCCCTTCAGTGTCGTCCACAGATCCCCCCTTCAGTGTCGTCCACAGATCCCCTCCTTCAGTGTCGTCCACAGATCCCCCCTTCAGTGTCGTCCACAGATCCCCCCTTCAGTGTCGTCCACAGATCCCCCCCTTCAGTGTCGTCCACAGATCCCCCCCTTCAGTGTCCTCCACAGATCCCCCCCTTCAGTGTCCTCCACAGATCCCCCCCTTCAGTGTCCTCCACAGATCCCCCCCTTCAGTGTCCTCCACAGATATCCCCCCCACCCAGCCCCGCTTCCTAGCTAATTTATTCACTGCACTTGCCTCTGTGAAATTGAAGAGAAGTGCTGTAATCTCGCACAGGCGCACTGGCAGAGGCCAGGAAGACGGTGCATGTGCACTTCGATGCCTCTGCCAGTGCGCCTGTGCGAGATTACAGCACTTCTATTCAATTTCACAGAGGCAAGTGCAGTGAATAAATTAGCTAGGAGGCGGCGCTGGGCGGGGAGATTGCAGGCACAGGCAACATCGCTTTGCTGCCTGTGCCGTTCGCAGCACTCCCTGCGCTGATAGAGTTCGGTCACTGCGCGGGCCGCATGACACGGCTTCATTTGGCCCGAGGGCCGTAGGTTGGGCATCACTGTACTATACTGTATATGTGTGATGTAACTCTGTTGAGTTCTAATGTCGGCTGAAGGATCATTCAGCCAACAGTTATCTCTCCCTATCCTCCCATACATATGCATTGTTAGCTTGGCCAAGAATGCATAAGTAGCAAATGAGGAGAGGGGAGAACAAAACGATTGGACAGTTGAAATCCAATGTTCCCGATACTTATTTCTCCCAACATCAGTCATTAGGGGAAAGTCAAGAGGCTGCATACACATTAGATGGTTGGCCTAACGCATGGAAATTGGCAGATTCAGCTGAAAGATTTAATGTGATGGCCACATTCAAAGGCTAATGTGAATACAGCCTTACATCACTGGTTTATCATTTATGATACATATGGAAATCACAATATAAGCACAATCTTTAGATCCGCTTTAAAAATGACATTAGGTGATTGCATAACCAATAAAACCCTAATATAACATTAGTGGTAATATAAGAAGTGGAATCTGATTGTAACGGTGAGGCATTTTCAGCATCTGCTTTGTGACCTGGAAGTCGTCGGTAAAATACTGGCTTCACTTAAAGCAGTATGTATTCGATAAAGGTCCTGTGCCTGCATGGTATTGATAGAACCTAGGCTGCGTACACCAGATATGTGATTTATCTGCCTCAAGGTGGCAGAACAGACATGGAAATGAGCAGATATGCATCGCATTATAACATTTCACTCTTTGTAGGAACCATCAGAGCAGGGTACAAAGATGAAGTGATACAGCTACTGTATTCTGTCAGTGGAATATATACAGAGGGAGTGTACATTAGTGCAGTATATGACATTCTCTCATTTTGCAAATCTGATTGTTAGGATGACTTCCATGTTACCAGCGTATGGGAATCCACAGTCCCACTAATGCAGATCTGCTTCATGAACAATATTATAGGTATCGTTGACTGTTAATTTGGGCATAAAACATGGATACCAGGCTCTCATAGTAGTAAGTATTCTGACTATAAAGGGAACTCTAAGGACACCATAGTGTAGTGATAATACATGCTGATCTCTGTGGTCTGTCCCTTATGTGGATTTGTATATTGTTTTTTAACTTACATGTACATGTTATACTCTGCAGCTCCGCTCACAGAGTGGCCAGCCCACAGGTACGCCCCCGTTCCGGCCCCCTCTCCACCGCCTACCTCATCTTCTGTTCGTGCGGCAGTGCGTCCCGGGCCCGCCTGCTCCAGTCCTGACCTGACTACTCCTTCTCTGGCTTCCCCCCAGCCAGGCCCGAGCCGCGGACTGCCCAAGCCCCGCCCACTACACTGGCTGCCTGTCTGTGTTAATAAAAAAAAAAAACGGAATGCGGTCCGGACGGGCCCCCAGTGGCGTAGGGCCCCATAGCCACTGCTATGGTTGCTATGGCGATCCCTACGCCACTGCTGGGGACCTAATGGAGGCTGTATTAGGCTGACAGTATAATACACTGTGCTGCATAAGCAGTACAGTATATTATAGAAGTGATCAAAAGATCGCCTGTCAAAGTCCCTGGGTGGGACGAGTAAATGATTACATTAAAAAAGTTAAATAATGTTTCATTAAATAAAATCGCCAAGTTAAAAAATTAACATTGTTTCACTGAATAAAAAGGTTTTCAATTGGAAAAATTTCAAAAATAAAATCCGGATGACATATTTGGCATCACCACATCAGTAACGACCTGCATTTATCATATAATTTATCTTGTACAGTGAATGGTGTAACAAAAAGTGTTATGTACCCAAAAATGATACAGTACAAGTAGTCACACAAAAATAAAGCCTTCGCTAAGGTCTGTAGAATGAAAATTAAAAAAGTTATGGGTCTTGGGATGCGGTGATACAAACACATTTAGTTTTTAAAAAAAAACAAGGCTTTCATTGTGCAAAAGTAGTAAAACGGAAAAAAAAAAAAAAATATGAGGGTCATTTACTATACTGAAATACGCCTAAATTAGGTGTCTATCAGGCGCAGATGGCAACGCAATGGTTAGTTGCGCTATCTGCGACTTCACCCCGCCAGGACTAAAATTGTGGGCGTGGCGTGGGCGGGTCGGCAGGCCTGACTCATTCACCATTTTCTACGCCTGTTTTAGGCAGGTTCCACCTCCAGCGTCTATAACTCCGGTCTTAATAAATGTGCCCCTATACATATGTACTGGTATGGCTGTCACAAAATGAACTCTGCAACATTTATAACGTAAAAACTCAGTAGCGGTATTGCTGTCTTTTTTCTCACCTCCCCCCAAAAAATATTTAATAAAAGTTTTTAGTTTTTTTTAATTTGCAAAAGACACGGAAAAAAAAAATCATATACATACATAAGTAAGAAATATATAGACCACATAACATATCTCATAATTCATCAAGTCACTAACAGAATAAACCCATCTGCACATTTTCCTATCACATCACATCAGTATTTCCTTTTCCTTCCCCGTTTCTCCCTCCCTTTGCGATGCGTCTCGGATGAAAGAAGGATCTTGGGGGATAATTCCTTAAAACTTCCAGCTGGACCAAATCTCACTCCATTTTTCCACACTACTCCTTTGCCTATAGATGATATTTTCATATCTTTTCACCTTATTAACTAAGTTTAACTACAAATTAAACTTAGGGATATTTTGTGAAAACCACTCTTGAGTAATCAGCAGTCTAGCCAGGAACACTATTTAATAAAAGTTAGGCCTCTTGCAAACGGCCATAGTGCTCCCGTGGCCGTATCGCGGGCCGCATACGGTGGTTCCGCAATACATGGGGCACCGGCCGTGTGCATTCCGCATCATGGATGCGGACCCGTTCACTTGAATGGATCCGCAAATCCGGAGATGCGGTGCGAAACTGAAGCATGGAACGGAACCCCACGGAAGCACTACGGAGTGCTTCCGTGAGGTTCCGTTCCGTGCTTCTGTTCCGCCAAAAAATTAGCTTGTTCAATCTTTTTGCGGAACGGACGGATCGCGGACCCCATTCAAGTGAATGGGACCGCGATCCGCATGCGGTTGCCCCACGGTTGGTGCCTGTACATTGCGGACCGCAAATTGCGGTCCGCAGCACGCGCGCAGCCAGCCACATGGTCGTGTGCAAGAGGCCTTAATCAGTAAGTTAAGTGTACTCAAATGGTGCCATTAAAACTACAAAATTGTCAAGAAAAAAAAAACAAGCTCATATGGCTACACTGACGGAAAAATAAAAGTTACAGCTCTTGGAATGTGATGATGAAAAATGTGAAAAAAAATGCTTGGTCACTAAGGGATTAAAAAACAACTTATGAAATGCTTATAACTAGGGATGAGAAAACACCTGGAAGTTCGCCCGAACTTCGGCTCAAAGTTCGGGTTCGGGACCCGAACTTGACCCCAAAGCCCATTGAAGTCACGAACTATGGGGCACTAAAATGCCTGTAAAATAGTCATAGTAAGGACTAGAGAGCTGCAAAAGAAAGCAAAATGGGGGTAAGAGCAGGACAATTGCCCTGCAAACAAATGTGGATAGGGAAATGACATAAAATAACATAGAATAGTAAAAAATAAAAATATAAATAATCTTGAACTAGGAGGCGGAGGTCAAAGTGGAGTAGGAGGTTGAGGAGGCGGTGGACGTGACGGTGTAGGTAGAAGCGCTGGTGGTGGTGGATGAGGAGGTAGCCAACACTGTTTTTGTTGTTTTTTTTATTTGGGAAGATCCCAAAACATTGGGAAATAGAAAAGAGAATGCAAAGAGAAAGTGCGCTGGAGTCTAACAATGGCTGGGTGCGGCCGGTATACTTGTCTATTCAGCACAAGGTACGGACAAGTCCTGTGGGATCCATGCCTGGTTCATTTTAATGAACGTGTGCTTGTCCACGTTGGCTGTGGACAGGCGGCTGCGCTTGTCTGTGATCACCGCCCCTTCCGTGATAAACACACGTTCGGACCATACACTGGTCGCAGGGCAGGACAGCACCTCCAAGGCTTAAAGGGCAAGCTCAGGCCATGTGCCCAATTTGGAGACCCAGAAGTTGAATGGGGCAGACCCATCAGTCACTACGTGTAGTTGTGTGCACACGTACTGTTCCACCATGTTGCTGAAATACTGCCTCCTGCAAACACGTTACGTATCAGCTGGTGGTGCTGGTTGTGGCGTGCTGACAAAGCTTTTCTACATTTCGGCCATGCTAACCCTCCCTTCTGAGGTACTGACAGGGCCCCAGCTGCATTGGCGACTTCTTCCTCCTCCTCTGCCTTCGCTTGTGCTTCCACTGAGCCCCCGCTGTCAGGTGGGAATGCCATCAGCAGCGCACTAACCAGCGTGTGCTTGTACTCGCGCATCTTCCAATCATGCTCCAGTGACAGAATTAAGGATAGCACGTTGTCCTTATAGCGGGAATCCAGCAGGGTGGCCAGCGAGTAATCAGCACTGGTTAGAATGTGGGCAACTTAGAGGTCATTGCAGCATGTAGTCGTTCATGTGTGCCAGGCTGCCCAGTGGCAACGACAAGCTGTCCTCTGTGGGAGGTTTATTGTCTGTGTCCTCTGTATCCCCCCAGCCACCCTCCAGTGATGCCCATGAGCTTCTTTGGGTGCCACCCTGCTGTGAACACGGTTCCTCCTCATCATCATCCTCCTCCTCCTTATCATCCAGAACTGTGCCCTGGCTGGACAGTTGTGTACCTGGCCTCTGTTGGTGCAGGAACCCACCCTCCGAGCCACTTGTGAATGACTGGTCTGATAACCATGGAAATGATCCCTCACCTTTTCAAGGAGACATAGAAGTGGGATAGTAACGCTGAGGGCGGCGTCATCGGCCATGTTGGTGGAGTACGCGAAACGCCCGTGCGTGCCTAGCTGAAACTCCACTATCGCCTGCTGCCCGCACTTTCTGCAGCAGCTCTGACATATCGGGGTAATTTTTCAGGAACCTCTGCATTACTAAATTCAGCACATGAGCCAGGCAAGGGATGTGCGTCAAACCGGCTAGGCCCAGAGCTGCTACGAGATTTCGCCCGGTATCGCACACCACCAGGCTTGGCTTGAGGCTCAGTGGCACCAACCACTCATTGTTCTGTTGTTCCATGCCTGTCCACAGCTCCTCCGCGGTGTGGGTTTTTTCCCCCAAACAGAAAACAGCCTGCTGTCATTTCCCCCTGGCTGTGCTGAAGTTAGTGGTGAAGGTGTTACGCTGACCGGATGAGGAGGTGGTAGAGGAGGCAACAGGAGGCAAAGAGAAACCTCCTGCAATCCTCGGTGGCAGAAGGACATGCGCCAAACTGCTATCCACCTCAGGACCAGCCGCCACTGCATTTACCCAGGTGCAGTTAGGGAGATATAACGTCCCTGCCTGTGCTTACTGGTCCACGTATCGGTGGTTATGTAGACCTTGCCACAGATGGCGTTGTGCAGTGCACACCTTGGTAGTGCAGGGCTCGTCTGGAAAAGTAGTGGCGGATGGAAATCATGTACTGTGGGACAGCCACCGCCATAAGGTTTTTAAAAGTTTCTGTCTCCACCAGACGGAATGACAGCATTTCAAAGGCCAGGAATTTTGAAATGCTGGCATTCAGGGCCAGGGATCGCGGGTGGGTAGGGGGGTACTTCCTCTTTCTCTCCAGTGTTTGGGAGATGGACAGATGAACGCCTCCATGGGACAGTGTGGAGATGCTTGGTGATGGAGGTGATGGTGCTGCTGCCACATCCTCTGTTTGCAGGGTGGCAGGTGCCACTGTCACTCCAGAGGGGGAATAAGAGGCCGAGACTGCAGTAGATGAGGGAGCAGGAGGAGCCTGGGATCTTTCGTGGTTTTTGAGGTGTCTACTCCACTGCAGCTCGTGCTTTGCATTTAGATGTCTGGTCATGCACGTGGTGCTCAGGTTTAGAACATTTAGGCTGAGTTCACACGGGCGTTGCGGGAACACGCACGATTTTTCCGCGCGAGTGCAAAACATTGTAATGCGTTTTGCACTCGCGTGAGAAAAATCGCGCATGTTTGGTACCCAAACCCAAACTTCTTCACAGAAGTTCGGGCTTGGGATCGGTGTTCTGTAGATTGTATTATTTTCCCTTATAACGTGGTTATAAGGGAAAATAATAGCATTCTGAATACAGAATGCATAGTAAAATAGCGCTGGAGGGGTTAAAAATAATAATAATAATAATAATTTAACTCGCCTTAGTCCACTTGATCGCGCAGCCCGGCTTCTCGTCTGTCTCCTTTGTTGAACAGGACCTGTGGTGAGCATTCATTACAGGAACAGGACCTGTGGTGACGTCACTCCGGTGATCACATGATCCCTCACCATGGTGATGGATCATGTGATGACCGGAGTGACGTCACCACAGGTCCTGTTCCTGTAATGAATGCTCACCACAGGTCCTGTTCAACAAAGGAGACAGACGAGAAGCCGGGCTGCGCGATCAAGTGGACTAAGGTGAGTTAAATTTTTTAATTAATTTTTTTTAACCCCTCCAGCGCTATTTTACTATGCATTCTGTATTCAGAATGCTATTATTTTTTCTTATAACCATGTTATAAGGGGAAATAATAATGATCGGGTCTCCATCCCGATCGTCTCCTAGCAACCGTGCATGAAAATCGCACCGCATCCGCACATGCTTGCGATTTTCACGCAACCCCATTCACTTCTATGGGGCCTGCGTTGCGTGAAAAACGCAGAATATAGAGCATGCTGCGATTTTCACGCAACGCACAAGTGATGCGTGAAAATCACCGTTCATGTGAACAGCCCCATAGAAATGAATGGGTCCAGATTCAGTGCGGGTGCAATACGTTCACCTACCGCATTGCACCCGCGCGGAAATCTCGCCCGTGTGAACGCAGCCTTATGCTTCGCTTTAGGCTCTGATTGCACAGCGTAAAAAACACTTGCGTCTTGTCGTCAGCACATTGTCTGAAGAACTGCCACGCCAGGGAACTCCTTGGAGCTGGCTTTGGTGTGCTCAGTCCCTGGGTGCTGTGGGCAGTAGCAGGCGTACTGGCTAGGGGACAGCCACTTTGCTTTTGCACCTTGCTCCCTCTTTTGCTATGCGGCTGGCGCTGTGTGACCACCACATCTTCCTCCAAACTGCACACGTCACTCGCATGACCTTGATTCCATGTGGGGTCTAGGACCTCATCATCCTCCACATCATCTTCCACCCACTTTTCACCCCGGTCCTCCTTGCCGGTCTGCACACTGCAGCAAGCCGCATCAGTTGGCACCTGTGTTTCGTCATCATCAGAGACGTGCTGCAGTGGTCCTCCCATGTCCACATCCTGAAACATAAGTGGTTGGGCATCGGTGCACTCAATTTCTTCCACTTCTGGGGCAGGGCTATGTGGACGGCCCACGGAAACCCTGCCAGCAGAGTCATCAAAAAGCATAAGAGACTGCTGCATGACTTGGGGCTCAGACTGCTTGGCTGTTTAGGGGGTGAGTTGAAAGACAGATGCCCATGGGCTGCAGGTGCCAACTCTGCGCTTTCAGCAGGGGACCGGGTGGGTGACAATGTGAAGGAACTGGAGGCACTGTCAGCCACGCAATCTACTACCGCCTCTACTTGTTTTGGCCTCACCATTCGTACACCAGTATTCGGGCCTACAAAATAACGCTAAACGTCCTGTCGCCTACGTGCAACTGAGGAAGGTGTTTCATTTAAGCGTGTAGCTGGCACAGATGAACCACGTCCTCTCCCTGCAACAGGAGCTCCACCAACACCAGCAGCACCACGACCAGGGCCACGTCCCTTATTTGATGCTCTCCTCATTCTTTGAGGTCACCCACCGAACTAACAGACAGATTAACAATATTAACCCCTTCCCGACCTATGACGTACTACTACATCATGGGAACCACTGCGTTCCCGCAATTTGATGTAATAGTACGTCATGGTGATCGCGCGGGCACCCCTGCTGTATCCGCCGGCATCACTGTAAAAGCCGGATTGTGTCGGGTGAGTGAGCGCATCGAGTCCCCACGCTGCTGTGGCGGGGACCCAATGCATGACAAGGCAGCCCGATGCCGTTCAGAGGCTGCCCAATGCCTTGCACGGCATCGGGGACTGCCTTCTACGGGTGCCGAGGAGATCCAGCCTCAGGCTGGGTCTCCTAGGCAACCTGTTAGTGTATGACTCAGTGTCATACACTAACAGGCAATCCATTACAATACAGATGTATTGTATTGCAGAGGGGATCAGACCCCCAAAAGTGAACATCAGAAATAAAGTAAAGTAAAGAAAAAAGGTTACAAAAAAAGTCTTTTTAATAAAATTAATAAAGTAATAAAATTAATAAAGTAACAAAATTTAAAAAAAACGCCCCTTTCCCCTTATTTTATAATAAAAAACAGAAAGAAAAAAAACCCCACACATATTAGGTATCGCCACTTCCGTAATGACCGGCTCTATAAATATATCACATGATCCACTCTGTCCAATAAACACCATAAAAAAAATTAAAAAAAATGGTGTAAAAAAAAAGCCATTTTTGTCACCTTACATCACAAAAAGTGCAACACCAAGCGATCAAAAAGGCGTATGTCCCACAAAATGGTATCAATAAAACCGACACCTCATCCCGCAAAAAATCAGCCCCTACCTAAGACAATCGCCCAAAAAATAAAAAACTATAGCTCTCAGAACAGACACTAAAACATATTTTTTTTTGTTTCAAAACTGCTATTATTGTGCTAAAGTAAAATACAGAAAAAAAATACATATTAGGTATCGCCACGTCCGTAACAACCAGCTCTATAAAAATATCACATGACCTAACCCCTCAGGTGAACACTGTAAAAAATAAACCAAAAAATAAAAAACTGTAAAAAATAAATTTTTGTCAATTACATCACAAAAATTGCAACAGCAAGTGATCAAAAAGGCGTATGCCCCCCAAAATAGTACCAGTCACCTCATCCCGCAAGAAATGAGACCCTACCTAAGAGAATCGGTCAAAAAATAAAAAAGCTATCACTCGCAGACAATGGAGACACTAAAATATGATTATATTTTGCTTCAAAACTGCTATTATTTTGCTAAAGTGAAAAAAAATTAAAAAAAGTATACATATTAGGTATCGCCACGTCCATAACATTTAGCTCTATAAAAATATCACATGACCTAACCACTCAGATGAACACCGTAAA
Organism: Bufo bufo; assembly: GCF_905171765.1. Taxonomy (NCBI): domain Eukaryota; kingdom Metazoa; phylum Chordata; class Amphibia; order Anura; family Bufonidae; genus Bufo; species Bufo bufo. Next base: position 157,562,202 of record NC_053393.1, on the reverse strand, counting down.
AAAAAAAAAAATATTTAAAAAAGCGCCATTTTTGTCACATTACATCACAAAAATTGCAACAGCAAGTGATCAAAAACGCGTATGCCCCCCAAAATAGTACCAATCAGACCTTCACCTCATCCCACAATAAGACTCTACCTAAGAGAATTGGTCAAAAAATAAAAAAGCTATGGCTCTCAGACTATGGATAAACTAAAATATCATTATTTCGGTTTCAAAAATGCTATTATTGTATAAAACTTAAATAAATAAGAAAAAGTAGACATATTAGGTATTGCCACATCCGTAACGATCTGCTCTATAAAAAAAGTCACATGACCTAATCCCTCAGGTAAACGCTGTAAAAATAAATAAATAAAAACTGCGCCAAAACAACCAATTTTTTGGTCACCTTGCCACATAGAGTGTAATAATGAATGATCAAAAAATCATATGTACCGAAAAATGGTACCAAAAAAAAAAAAAGTCAACTCTTCCTGCAAAAAACGAGCCCCTGCACAAGACGATCGGCAGAAAAAAAAAAAAAAGGGCGTTCAGAAAATGGAGATACAAAAACCTAATTTTTGTTTTTGTTTTCACTTTGTGGTCACTTTTTTGAGTTTCTACTGTAGGGGTGGATCAGGGGAGCTTCAAATGGGACATGGCATCCAAAAACCAGTTCAGCTAAATCTGCCTTCCAAATACCATATGGCGTTCCTTTCCTACTGCGCCCTGCCGTGTGCCCGTACAGCAGTTTATGATCACATGTGGGCTGTTTCTGTAAACCGCAGAATCAGGGTAATAAATATTGAGTTTTATTTGGCTTTTAACTCTTGCTTTGCTACTGGAAAAGATGGATTCAAATGTAAAATCTGCCAAAAAAGTGAAATTCTGAAATTTCATCTCCATTTTCCATACATTCTTGTGGAATACCTAAAGAGTTAACAAAGTTTGTAAAATCAGTTTTGTATACCTTGAGGGGTGTAGTTTCTAAAATGGGGTCAGTTTTGGGTGGTTTCTAGATTCGCTTCCAAACTTCTAAGCCTTCTAACGTCCCCAAAAAATAAAATGTCATTTTCAAAATGATCCAAACATGAAGTAGACATATGGGGAATGTAAAGTAATAACTATTTTGGAGGTATTACTATCTATTATAAAAGTAGAGAAATAGAAATTTGGAAATTTGCTAATTTTTCAAAATTTTTGGTAAATTTTGTATTTTTTTTATGAATAAAAATTATATTTTTTTACTCATTTTTACCACTGTCATGAAGTACAATATGTGACGAGAAAACAATCTCAGAATGGCCTGTATAAGTAAAAGCGTTTTAAAGTTATTACCACATAAAGTGACATGTCAGATTTGAAAAAATGGCCTGGGCAGGAAGGTAAAAACAGGCCCGGGGTTGAAAGGGTTAATTTCCCTTTCACATATGGAATCCAGGTGTACCTCACACAAAAAATGGGTATAGGTCACCCACCGAACTAACAGACAGATTACCTTTTATATTTTTGTGTCAGGGGTACAAAGATGGTGGATTGCACCCACAAAAAAATGGCTATAGGTCACCCACAGAATTAACAGAATTTAAATCAGATCATTTATATGTATATACACTAGTGAGTCAGGGCAGAGGACTCCTTATAAATAACCCAGCAGCGGCCCCCCCTGGGTTGTCACCCTAGGGAGTGTGAGATTGAAATAATGTTAGCGCGGGTGTGAGATTTTGTATATCTGAGCTTTATTAAATGCCCGAACACCGAACTCAAACTTTTCAGGCAAAGTTCGGGTTCGGGTTCAGGTCCAGGTACCCAAATTCGCAAAGTTCGGTACGGACCCGAAATTTACAGTTCGGGTTCGCTCAACACTACTTATAACTACTTCAGTATACCATAGAAACATCTGACAAAAATATCTAATAACATTGGAGCAGCAAACTTCGTGAAAACTAAAAATTTGTGTCAGTCTCAAACCTTTTGGCCACGACTGTATATTCCTTAAAAATACAACAATCCAGCATCCCATGAGTCACATGGATGTGTTTAAAAAAAAAAAAAGTTATAACATTTTTAACTTACACGTAAATTTCCTCTAGACTATTTGATAGTGTCAAACGATCTTCACCCCGAAGCCATGGAGCACTGTGTGGGAACATGCACAATATGGAGAAAGCAGAACAATATGAGGCAGGTAAATATGTGTTTCTTTGTCAAGTAAATATGTAATACTCTCTAAATTAGGCCAGTTTCACACTTGCGTTGTGGCTTTTCGGATTTAAGATCCAGCAGAGACTGTCAAATACAGCAGAGGATCTTAATACATCCGGATGCATCAGTTTCGGACAGACCTGGTTGTATTAAATCTAAACTGAAGAAACCGTATCCGATATGAAAATCATTGTCAGTGGGCGCTGGATACGTTTTTTGTTTTATTTTGCTAAAAAAAAAAAAAAAAGACGGATCCGACACCATTGATTTACATTGATTTTCATGCCAAATTGTTCCGTTTCGTAGACCGGACACAAAACCGCAGCTTGCAGCAGTTTTGTGTCCAGTCAAAAAACACTACAAAACAGATCAGAATGCACCCTGATCGGTTTTGTCCCCATTGACAATGAATAATGACAAAATTGATCCTTTTTGGCCACAACGCAAGTGTGAAATAAGGCCTTTATTTAGATATCAACTAAAGGTATAACCAATTAAAGGGAACCTGTCAACAAGATCATGCTCCAAAGAGCTGCCAAATTTTAGAGAACACATACCTTTAAAGGGGTTGTGATGACCTCAGAATACTCAGGATTAGGGTTGTCACGATACCAAAAGTTTTTTAAAAAAATCACAGAAAAAAATATAATAATGCACTAACTCAATAGATGTAAGCATTATATATGGACTAAGCCCTTATTCTGAGACTCTTAGCCAATATATTTTGATCAAAACACATCTGTGCCCACCTACCCCTGCCAAGGTGGTCTCAGTCAGGCAGGTCCTGCTCTAACCCTACCTATGCCGTTGGGCATCTATGTTCAGGAGAGCAGACCCTGCACATTTAAGCCCCTTTCACACGGGCGAGTATTCCGCGCGGGTGCAATGCGTGAGTTGAACGCATTGCACCCGCACTGAATCCTGACCCATTCACTTCTATGGGGCTGTGCACACGAGAGGTGATTTTCACGCATCACTTGTGCGTTGCGTGAAAATCGCAGCATGCTCTATATTCACGCAGGCCCCATAGAAATGAATGGGACCGCGTGAAAATCGCAAGCATCCGCAAGCAAGTGCGGATGCGGTGCGATTTTCACGCATGGTTGCTAGGCGACGATAGGGCTGGGGACCCGATCATTATTATTTTCCCTTATAATATGGTTATAAGGGAAAATAATAGCATTCTGAATACAGAATGCATAGTACAATAGTGATGGAGGGGTTAAAAATAAAAATAAATTAACTCACCACTTGATCGCGTAGTTGCGGATCTCTGTTTTCTTCTGTAATGTTGAGCTGCCGGCTAAGGACCTGTGGTGACGTCACATCACATGATCCAATCACATGGTCCCTCACCATGGTGATGAACCATGTGATTGGACCATGTGATGAGCACAGTGACGTCATCAAAGGTCCTATACCTGTGCACAGCAAAGAAGACGACAGAAGAGATGCCGGCTGCTGTGCGATCAAGTGGATTAAGGTGAGTTAAATTATTATTATTATTTTTTTAACCCCTCCAGCCCTATTGTACTATGCATTCTGTATTAAGAATGCTATTATTTTCCCTTATAACCACGTTATAAGGGAAAATAATAAAATCTACAGAACACCTAACCCAAACCCGAACTTCTGTGAAGAAGTTCGGGTTTGGGTACCAAACATGCCGATTTTTCTCACGCGCGTGCAAAACGCATTACAATGTTTTGCACTCGCGCGGAAAAATCACACATTTTCCCGCAACGCACCCGCATCTTATCCGGGCAAAAAACATGACGCCTGTGTGAAAGAGGCCTAAGTGTGCTGCTCCTAGTTGCATCTATATGTACCACCTAATCAAGGCGGTCTGTTTGATAGGAAGGGCAAAAGTGCCCAGGAATGCTACTCCCAAGATAAAATAGGAGCGCATTCACACTTAAAAGTGCCACTCCCGCAAGCATATACCGTACTACAAAATAAACAAAAATCACAAAAAAGAGATAAAAAACAAGGATAAACGCATCCTGCATGATATGATAAATAAATATGCGGATGTCCCTGGCTACATTTATGAAAAAACTCACAGAAAAAAATAATATAATAATGCACTAACAAAATAGATGCAAGCATTATATATGGACAAAGTCCTCACTCTGATAAAATCTGAGACTCTTAGCCAATATATTTTGATCAAAACACATCTGTGCCTACCTATCTCTTTTCTGTGATTTTTGTTTATTTTAAACCAAAATTTTGATTAGATTTGAAAAAAGTATTGTGATACTCGATACCATTCGATACCACGCAAAAAAAAAAACACCAAAAAAGCCATGTGCATTCCGCATTTTATGGAACGTCCGGCCCATAATCGATCGTTTGTATCAAACGTTAGTTATCTTCATTGGTGGCGCAGTGGCCACAGCCCCTCCCCATCTCCGCCCCTCTCTCTCCTCATTGGTGGCAGCGGCACAGTGGGGAGGGGGAGACTCCTTCTCTCCTGTGCTGCTGAGGAGAAAGTGCGCCATGTTCTCTAATAGTAGGCTGCGCAGTAGTATCGGTAAAAGGCAAATCCCGGTATCGAATCGATACAAAAGTATCGATTGGGTATCGATAATTCGATACCCGATGCAACTCTACTCAGGATTAGAGTTGTTGCGATACCAAATTTTTGATTCGGTTTCGATACCATGAAAAAGTATTGCGATACTCGATACCATTCGATACCACGCGAAAAAAATAAACAAAAAAAGCCACGTGCATTCCTCATTTTTAAAAATGGCGAATCGCGCAGTTTTTATTTTATTTTTTCTGTTCCGGCATTCACCACCTAGATTTTTTTTTTATATTTTAATAGTTTGGACTTTTCTGACGTGGCGATGTAATATGTTTATTTATATATTTTATATGTGAAATTGGGAAAAGGGGGGTGATTTATACTTCATATTTTAGTGTTTTTTTTTTTTTCACTTTTTATTTAATAACTATTTCCCCCCTTAGGGGCTAGAACCTGGGATCTTTCATCCCTTTTCCTATTCACCCTGATAGATCTCTATCAGGGTGAATAGGACTCCACACTGTCCCTGCTGCTCTGTGCTTTGTGCACACAGCATCAGGGATGTTACCATGGCAACCAGTCCTGGCTGCCATGGTAACCGATCGGAGCCCCAGGCTTACACAGCTGGGGCTCCGATCAGAAGCTGCCACTGCACCACCAATGAGGGGGAGTGGAGAGGTCCCTGTGGCCACTGCCACCAATGATTTTAATACTGGAGGGTTGAGAGGGGCCGGCGCACTGTGCCACCAATGATTTTAATGGGATGGGGGGATTGAAGGGGGGGGGGCACACTGCACCACCAATGATTTTACCCCTTTATACAGGAGGCGGGTACTAGCAGATCAGCGGCAGTTAACTGCCGCTGATCGCAGCTCCCTGTCAGGGGCAGGGTGCCGGCAATGCGATTCTGCTGCCGGCACCCGCCTCCTGTATGTGTTAAAGACTGACTACTGTATATAAGTCCAGACTTTCACTATTAGGCCACACAGAGCGGCGCCCAGCGATGTCTCAGCACTCACCATTTAGTCCTGGGCGCCGCTCCGTTCGCCCGCAGTGCCCCATTACTGTCTCCTCTCCTGCTCCACATGCTGCTGATTACTATCGGAGCGATGGGAGGAGACATCAGCTTCACTAGTGGGCGTTCCTTCTCCCTGGCTGTAGCGCTGTCCAATCGCAGCGCAGGGAAAAGGAACGCCCACTAGTGAAGCTGATATCTCCTCCCATCGCTCCGATAGTAATCCTATCATTGGGGGCGCAGTGCGCCCGCCCCTCTCTTCTCATTGCCGCCCCTCCTCCACCCCCTCTCTTCTCATTGCCGCCCCTCCTCCACCCCCTCTCTTCTCATTGCCGCCCCTCCTCCACCCCCTCTCTTCTCATTGCCGCCCCTCCTCCACCCCCTCTCTTCTCATTGCCGCCCCTCCTCCCCCCCCTCTCTTCTCATTGCCGCCCCTCCTCCGCCCCTCTCTTCTCATTGCCGCCCCTCCTCCGCCCCCTCTCTTCTCATTGCCGCCCCTCCTCCGCCCCTCTCTTCTCATTGCCGCCCCTCCTCCGCCCCTCTCTTCTCATTGGTGGCAGCGGCAGCAGCACAGGGGGGAGGGAGGACAGCTTCCTTCTCCCCGTGCTGCTGAGAGAGAACATGAGCGCGCCGATAGCAGCGCGCTCATGTTCAGAGATACTAGACTGCGCAGAAGCGCAGCCCAGTATCGAAAAAACGGAAATCCCGGTATCGTATCGATACCGGGACAAAAGTATCGATTGGGTATCGAAATTTCGATACCCGCAACAACCCTACTCAGGATAGGTCATCAGTATGTGATTGGTGGGGGTCCCATGGCCGGCACCCCCACAGTCAGCTATTTCAAGGGGCTGCAGCGATCCAGTGAACGCTATGGCCTCCACACACTTTACCAAGCACAGCAAGTACATTGTATAGCAGCTGTGCTTGGTATTGCAGCTCTGCCCCATTCACTTGAACGGAAACGAGCTGTGCCTAGGCCACGTGACCGATAAGCGTAACATCGCTAGCCTAGGAAAAGGTTTCATCGGACCACCATAGTCTCTTTAAACAGTAACATATCCATTTTGCATACTAAACATGCTAGGATACATGCCAGATCTAAGTATGGGTTAAACGGCTTGTCCGAGATTTTGATCCTCAGGATAGGTCATCTATATCAGATCAGTGGGGGTCAGACTCCGGGAACCCCTGGTCTAGGTGAGTCCCATTCAAGTGAATAGGCCTGGGCTGTAATACTGATCACTGCCACTATCCAATGGACGGCGCTGTGCTTGGTATACTGCAAGGAAGCTGCGGAGCTCACTGGAGGACACGGCCTCCTCAAACAGCTGATCGGCGGGGGTAGCGGGTGTCAGAGGATAGGTCATCAATATTAAACACCTGGAAAACTCCCTTAATAATAAGGCTGCAGAACTTACTTTAGTTGATACAGAGGAGGAGCTGCAGATGGGTATTCTGGAGGAAGTATCGCCTAGCAAAAAAACCATTTAGGAGACATATCAGAAGATGCTCCCACTGGTACACAAAACCCATGTACCTAATCTGGTATGGGTTATGTTGGAGGAAGCAGAATAGCAATGACTACCTGCAAACAAAGTGTCCACTCAGGATGTTCCAGAGAGTTGGAGATTTTTATACAAAATATCCTTGCGGCTTCATCTATTACACACCAGTCATCCCCATAGATAGAAGAGAGGGCTTCAATTTCATCAATCTAAAAAACAGATAAACGTTATACCATGTACACAATCAATCTATAGAAAAAAGAGGGATTTTATAAGTAAAATTTGAGGATAATCAGTGCTAAGGGTTCATGGCCACGAACGTGTGCAGCCTACACCCGCAAACAGAGGGTCCACAATATACGGGCACTAGTTCGGACTGAATCTTGCAGATTGTGGACCCATTCAAGTGAATGGGTCCACATCCGCAAATGGCGGCCACACGGTGCAGGCCTGGGGCGCATGCATGAGCCCTAAGGGTAAATACCCATAGATTATCTTCACTGGGGCCAGGGCTGCGTGAAAAACGCAGAATATAGAACATGCTGCGTTTTTCACGCAACGCAGAACTGATGCCCCTGAAAAAAAAAAACACTCCTGTACACAGAGCCATTGAAATGAATGGGTCAGGATTCAGTGCGGGTGCTATGTGTTCACGTCACGCATTGCGCCAACGCGGAAAACTCGCTCGGGTGAAAGGGGCCTAAGAATTCCGCTACCATGGACCATAACGGAAATCTTAGATAACTTGAACCTTGTATGCCAAACTTGAAAACACAAGTTCGCTCATCCCTAGTCCTCAATACATTCTCTCTTGTTATGATCAGCAGTGATGGTCAGTTCGCCAGCAAACACATGCGGGCTGCCGTCTTTAGTAAGGTAGACTCACCCGTCCAGCGATGCACAGGTAAGCCCTTACCTGTGACGGGAGCCGGTCTGAAATCCAATGCAGAGTCTACCTTACTAAAGACGGCAGCCCGCATGTGTTCGCTGGCGAACTGACCATCACTGATGATCAAACCCTGATTTTGGCTTCAAAAACTGCATCAAAAAGCCTGCATGTGTGGCAGCACGCCGAGCCGGATAGCCAAATTGTCATCAGCAGTAGCCAGCTCAGGCTGGGCACAAGCAATAAACGTGAACCCGGCCTCACTGCACATAGTGGAGGAGGTCGATCGGCGCAGTTTTACAAGCTGGTGAACATAGCGCACACTGTGCTGCTGACTATCAGCTTTCTCCCTATACACAGCATCATCCGTGGCGCAAGCCACGGCTCATGAAGACGATGGCTCGCACATCATGGAGTGGACTGCAGTGCGCAGGTTGCGCTGGAGTTGTCCGGTCATATATACCGATGACCGATCATCAAGATAGGTCATCAATATCTGGTTGGCCGCGGATCATCTGCTTGAAGATGGGGATCTGTGAGAGAGCTGCTTCCTCGTCATTACACGTCGTCTCATCAGTGTAATGACAAGTCCTCGCTCCATTCCAGTACGTGAAATTAGACTACGCTACTGCTCCACAGGAGAAGACGGGCAGTGTAATGAACAGGAAGCGGCGCTCCCGGAAAAAGCTTTTGAGCAAAACTCAAGTTGGGCCGGTAGCTGTGAGAAGTTCTGTGGATCAGATGGGGCCGCAAAAAATGCGGACACCACACCATGTGCTGTCCGCATCCGCATTTCTGTTCCACAGCCCCGCAAAAAAAGATAGAACATGTCCTTTTCTTGTCCATTTGTCGGACAAGGACAGCAATTGTTACAATGGGACCGCTAAAAAAATTGATGCAATACGGATGTCATCCGTTTTCTTTGCGGATCTGTGTTTTGCGCACCGCAAAATACATACGATCGTGTGCATGAGCCCATAAAGTGTAAGGTTCTGCGTTTTCAGTTGGCTCACAATCACAGATAGAAATCACGGATTGAACCCGGACTGCGTGGAAGCTGCAAACTGCGCAACGCACACAGCGGGTATCCTTGTTCTGCAGATCTGTCATTTGCAGACAGCAAAACCCATACGGTCGCCCGAATGAACCCAAACACTGAGGTGTACCATAAAAATCAGGTAGCCATAGCGGAGTGGGGGGGGGTTGTCCACATGAGGCAGCAGGAACCCTGCCTAGCACTGGTCAGGTAAATGCCATCCCTGTTACTTTCCCTAGTCATTGCCATTAGGAGTTTAGTCAGGTAGTGGTAAAAACCGCAGTGTGTAAACACAACCTCATAACTTGCACATTTCCCAAACAACCTCGCTGTTCACGAGAGCGATCAGAGTAAAGTGTGAGCTACCTCCATGACTACATTAGATCTGTACATATCATGTAGTAAGCATGTGTACACTCACTTGGCTTTGTAAGTTTTCCCCTTCCGTGTCAGCCATGGAGCTCTCATGTGTTTCCTGTAAAGGGCTGCGGCAGTGCAATGAGTTCACCACTAGATGGCGCTTGGCACTAGGATTCAGCCAGAAGCCCGTTGTACAGTATGCAGGCGCCGCACACTATATGCATGTAGTATAGGGATCCCTTCAGAGACAATTCTAACGCCAAAAATCCCGGGAGGGGCAGTTTGGAAAGTGGAAATGGCACTTTGACAGTTGCATTTTTCTCCTCAACGCATTTGCTATTGCCGCATCCATAAAGACCCACACTATACAATTACCACGCGAGGGGAACGCTGTAAAAAAAAAAAAAAAACAATGCCAGAATTGCAGTTTTTGGCTTATTTGCCACTAAAAAAAAAAAATGAATAAAAGCAATCAAAAAATGTTATGTACCCCAAATGATACCAATGAAAAGTACTGTATGTGTCGTTCCACAGAAACCAAGGCCTCGCAAATCTCCATAAAACGAAAAAAGAAAAAAGTTCCGGGTCTTTTTTTTTTTTTTAAAGGGGTGTTTATTGTGCAAAAGTAGTAAAAAAAACGATATGTAGTTGGTATCGATGTAATCGTAGTGCCCCAGAAAATGAAGTCATCATGTTATTTATAATGAAAAATGAACGCTGCAAAATTTAGAAGGTAAAAACTCAGTGGCGGTATTTCCGTTTTTTCTCACCCCCCCCATAAAGAGTTTACAAGAATTCTTTTTGGTGGCTCCCCGGAGCACCCAGATGTGCGGCTTGACATGTCACAGCACATTTTTCACAGCCTTCTGAATGAATTAGCTAAGGCCTGTTTCGCACTGGCGTGACTCGTTCTGGCTATTTCCGCAGGGGAACAGCCTGCCTGGTCCGTAACTACAGTGTACACCCATGAGCTGCCGGAAGTCCGTCCGGCCCCATTCACTATAATGCGGATCATCGTAGATCCCGCAGCAGCACGGCAAATATGCAGAGAGGCGGCCGGACAAAAATCGCTCAGCTATCCTCGGAATTCCCATAGAGATTAATGAAGCAACCGCATGCATGCCCGACCGGCCACTTCGTTGTTTTCAGGCGGTGTTGCATAGCGGCAGACCATGCGACTGCTATGGGGCCCAGGGCAAGAGGGGGCCCAGTCTTAGGCTACTTTCACACTAGCGGATCTGTGCTGCTGCTAGTGCACCGTGCCGCCTGAAGTCCGCTCCGGCTCCATTCACTATAATGGGGGCAACGTGAACGCATAGCACCCGCACTGAATCCTGACCCATTCATTTCAATAGGTCTGTGTACATGAGCGTTGTTTTTCACGCATCAGTTCTGCGTTGTGTGAAAAACGCAGCATGTTCTATATTCTGCGTTTTTCACGCAGCCCTGGACCCATAGAAGTGAATGGGGCTTCAGTGAAAAACACATTGCATCCGCAAGCAAGTGCGGATACAATGCATTTTTCACTGATAGTTGCTAAGAGATGTTGTTTGTAAACCTTCAGTTTTTTATTACGCGCGTGAAAAACGCATCAAAACGCATTGCACCCACGCGGAAAAAAATGAACAACTGAACGCAATCGCAGACAAAACTGACTGAACTTGCTTGCAAAATACTGGGTAAATAAAAGAGTCCCTTCAATCAAAGAATGGGAGAATCAAGTTAAATGTGTGGTTAAGTGTGAACAATACAGTATTGGCTCCCGCAGAAAAAAAGAGATTTTTGCTAGGCAATGGAGGAGGTGGTTGGAGTAGTCGGTGATGGGGGAGGGGGGGGGTGGAGACTGGGGGGGAGGTTGTGGGGATGGGGAGATGGAAGGTTACTGTGGGAAGTGGAGAGGGAGGAATGAGGAGGTTTTTTGGTGTGTATTTTATTTATTTTTTCTTTCTCCCTTTCTTCTTTTTCTCCCGGAGGTGAAGGGGAGGTTGGGTGGGGATGAGAAAATAAAATGATTGTTAAATACTGGAATTTAAGGAATATTTTGTATTGTAAGGTATGTCCTTTGGAAAAATAAAGAATATTTATAAAAAATAAAAAAAAAACTTGCTTGCAAAATGCACCTTGAACACATCCGGACCAAATCCGTCACGCTCATGTGAAAGAGGCCTAAAGGATCAACTTTTAGCAAATGAGGCAGTGAAAAAGGGTTTAGGCAGAAACCCCTGTGTCCTGTGTGGGGGGCCTGGTTTGGTCCTTGCCATGGGGCCCTTATCTCTCTATGTACACCCCAGTCTCCATATTTTCCTGTTTAGGCTAGTATGACAGAGATGCAGCGGCTCTGGCCGGCTGTTTCGGTAGAGTACAATCTGCAGGAGTTTTCTGCATCTGGCATTGCTGGATACCGCTGCCAGACCCTATGGACTATGGTCCGGCAGAGATCCAGACACAGATCAGCAAATATGCCGAGAATAGGCCAGATAAAAACCGCTACATAAGGGCTCATGCACACGACCGTTGGTGTTTTTGCGGTCTGCAAATTGCAGATCCGCAAAACACGGATACCGATCGTGTTGATTCCGTATTTTGCAGAATGGAACAGCCGGCCCTAGTAGAACAGTCCTATCCTTGTCTGTAATGCGGACAATAATAGGACATGTTCTGTTGTTTTGCGGAACGGCCATGCAGATATGGAATGCACATGAAGTCATTTCTGTTTTTTTTGCGTTCCCATAGAAGTTAATGGTTCCATACGGGCCTCAAAAAAACAACAAAAAAACGAACGGACGGACAAAAAATACGTTTGTGTGCATGAACCCGAAAGCAGTTTTTGTCCTAGCATTCTCTGCTGGCCACATATGTGAAACAAGCCTTAAGGCTACATGCACACGAACGTTGTTTTTTTCCGTGTCTGTTCCGTTTTTTTTGCAGATAGGATGCGGACCCATTTTTTTCAATGGGTCCGCAAAAAATGCGGACAGCACACCGTGTGCTGTCTGCATCAGTATGTCCGTTCCGTAGCCCCGCAAAAAAAATACATGTCCGTTTTAGGCATTGTAACAATGGATCCACAAAAAAAAACGATGGCATACGGATGTCATTGTTTATATTTTTTTTGTGGATCCGCAATTTCTGGACCGCAAAACACTTACGGTCGTGTGCATGTAGCCTAAAAGTTTGCTTTCCTTATGGGTTGCAAGATCTATATTCCTCTCCCAAGTGTTGCAGTTAGGCACGAGCGTGTCCGGATAAGGTCCGGATGCGTTGCGGCAAGGTCCGGATGCGTTTTGAACGCGCGTGATAAAAAACTGACTGTGGTACCCAGACCCGAACTTCTTCACAGAAGTTCAGGTTTGGGTTCGGTGTTGTGTAGATTGCATTATTTTCCCTTATAACATGGTTATAAGGGAAAATAATAGCATTCTTTAAAGGGTTTCTACCACCACATTTTCACCTATTTAGCTGTCAGACACTAGCGATCTGCTAGTGTCTGCTGTACCTAACCATGCTATTGTAATCCCTTTCTCTGCAGCGGTTACCCTAAAAAACGTTTTATTGGTATGCAAATGAGCCTCTAGGTGCTATGGGGGCGTCTTTTCAGCACCTAGAGGCTCCGTCCACTCACCATTTCTGCCGCCCAGCGCGCTCCAGCCCGCCCCTCTCCTCTAGATTGACAGCCTACTAGCGCCTGCGCCGTGTGCTTCTGTATTCGGCGCAGGCGCAGTGACTGTTGGACTGCTCCCTGCGCCGTAATCTACTTTTTTAGGGTAACCGCTGCAGAGAAAGGAACTACAATAGCATGGTTAGGTACAGCAGGTGACAGCTAATTAGGTCAAAATGTGGTGGTAGAAACCCTTTAATACAGAATGCTTAGTAGGTGGTCAATTGAGGGTTAAAAAATAAAAAATAATTAACTCACCTTCTCCTCTTGATTGCGTAGCTGCCGGTCTCTTCTTACTTCCTTTAGCCGGCAGCTCATGATTAAAGACCTGTGGTGACGTCAGATCGCATGGTCCAATCACATGGTCCATCATCATAAATATGAAACCCAGGGGGAAAAAAAGTGCTGTCATTTTTTTTTCTGTTCCACCCTATAAATTTTTGCCAGTTTTTTTATATATTTTAATTGAAACATTAAATGGCGCCATTAAAAAAAATGCTACTCTTCCCAGAAAATCATGCTCTTATGTGGCTATGTTGAAGGAAGAATTAAAAAATATAGGCTATTCAAAAGCGAGGATGGAAAAAAACGAAAACCAAAAAATGGTGCGGAACGGGAAAGTGAGGGGTGCCCCCGGCCGGTATCCGTGTTTGGTGGATTTGCGTTTTTCATACTCCTAAATAAATACTCTGTTGAAAGGACTTTTTTTCCGTGTTACATAACGGAACCGTTATTCGCGCCCATAGAACTGTATTAGGGCGGATCAAAGCGGAATGCCTCCATTTTGCTTTCCGTTATATATTCCATTAGAACCCTGTTATAACGGAATATACAACACGTATGAGAGCCCAACCTTACACTGTAATAAATTAATACATAATTAAAATCATGAATTTCATTAAATAAATAACCATTAAAAACACAAATAATGACCGAAATCCCCTCAGCAATAGCGGAGTGATGCAGCCCCTCTAAGGCTACTTTCACACTCATTTGCATATAATAAAACACCGTTTTTCTCAGCAATACGGGCACATATCAACATGGGACCAAAACAGACGCCCTCAGTTGGCAAGAGCACACGTCGGTTTCATAGGTACAAATCTACTGACAAGTGCACACCTCCCGAAAATGGCAAAGAGGGACAATATGCTCGGCACACGTGAAGGCAGCAAGTTTTACTAGGCCACGCCTCTAACTCCGCCCAAAGCATCATTACTGACTCCATCACAACTGCAGCAGCTGGCAATGGGTATTTTATTACCGCACGTGGAGCCCCTGGGACATTTTTCTTCTTGCACTTCCATATCCATAATAACATAGTACATAAGGCCAAGAAAAGACACCTGTCCATCCAGGTCGGCCTGTCATCCTGCAAGTTGATCCAGAGGAAGTAAAAAAAAAATACCCTGTGAGGTAGAAGCCAATTTTTGCTAATTGCCACTTATCCATGTAAATATTAGCACATAAATCAGCAGATTATAGATATTTTAAGGTCCAAATTGCACCAAATAATGACATTATGGTCTAATACACAGGTAGAAACCACACAGATGGTTTAGTAAGGAGCAATTTAATACATTTCTAAATGCACATTTATGCATTAATTCCCCAGAGGGACTTGGGTCGAAAAGAGGAACTGTCCCTCCAAAAGAGGCGTGCAGCATGGCAATGTGAAAGACTTCTCCAGCTGTGGCCATTCTCATAGTCTGTCACGTTGGAGGTAAGTTACTGCCCCATGCCTGCTTCGGGGCGGGCAGCAGCATTACTCAGCACCACAGCCGTCAGGCGATAAACAGGAAGCGTGTGCATAATAGCAGCCATGTGTGAGGGGCGGCGCTCCGCTCTCCTCCCTGTCCACGTCTCTGGCCGCCGTGGCCTCAGGATACTGTAGGTGAGGAGCGGTGTGTGTGGTAAGTGTGTCTGTGTAATGTCTGTGTAATGCTGGCTGCCCTGGTGTCACCAGCCTGCAGCACGTCACTGTGTCACATGACAGCCCGGGAACATGCATAACAGATTGCCACTATACACTGAGCTCCTTACACACTAATAATTATTTATATCATATTTATATATGTATCTCATTTATATGATTCATGTCTATCTCAGGGTTTGTAATTGTGTTCAAGCAAAAAAAAAAAAAAAAGTAGTTGCCCCCATACCTCCCAACTGCAGAGGGACAATATATGCGGCCCACGCGGCGCAATTTTTTTCATACCTCTAACTCAAAGTATCACTATACACACCCAGTCTCTTTAACCTCTTAAGGACCCTGGGATTTTCCATTTTTGCGTTTTTGTTTTTCACTCCCTGCCTTCCCATAGTCCTAACTTTTTATTTATTTTTCCATTCACATAGCCTCATAAGGGCTTATTGTTTGCGGGACAAGTTGTACTTTCTAATGGCACCATTTACGGTTGCATACCATGTAGTAGGGAGCGGGAAAAAAATTCCAAATGGGGTGGAATTGGGAAAAAAATGCAATTCTGATAAAGGTTTTTATTGAAATTTTTGTTTACACTGTACACTATGCGGTAAAATTGACCTGTTATCGTCATTCTCCAGGTCAGTACGGTTCCAACGATACCACACTTGCATAATTTTTCTTGCGTTTTAATACTGAATAAAAAAAATGTAATACTGAAAAAAAATTAAAACCATTGAGGAAAAAACTTTTTTTTTTTTTTTTTTTTATAACCATATTCTGACCCCTGTAACTTTTTTGTAGCTACCGGTATGTGTACGGGGCTGTGTGAGGGCTCATTTTGAGATGCCAATTTTAAGTGTGTGCGACTTTTTGATCACTTTTTATAAAAAAATTATTGGGTAGTTGAAGTGACAAAAAATGGCAAATTGGCTGTTTTTATTTTTTCCCCGCTACGCCATTTGCCGTATGCCATTAATATTGTTATATTTTAATAGTATGGGCATTTTCGCACACGGCGATGCCTATGATGTTTATTTTTTTTGATTGGTTAAGTATTTTTATTTTAAGGAAAAGGGGGTGATTTGACTTTTTTATTTTACTTTTTTTTATTATTTTTTTAACTTTTTTTTTTACGTCACCTTGGGTGACAATAACTGGAAATTATTCGATTGCCCATAGTATTTAGTGATGGCTAAATAGCCATCATTGAAGACTTCATTTGCACCATATCAATACAAGGCTGCCACCTAGTGGCCTGTTTTGATATATACATCTAAATGATACATGTGCCGCAGGTCTCTGCTATTTAAAATAGTAGAAACCCTGCGGTGTGCAGCGGGCGCCATGTTTAGCGATCTGACCCATGACGTACAGCTACGTCATCAGTCCTTAAAGGGTTAATGACCCTATATAGTAATTATTCCCCCTTTGTGCCTGCACACAGTAGTAATGCCCACATTGTTCCCCCTTCACAGTAGTAATGCCCCATTGTGCCCCCTTCACAGTAATGTCCCTCATAGTAGTTATGGCCAGATGTGCCCCCTTCACAGTAGTTATGCCCATCTGTGCCCCCTTCACAGTAGTTATGCCCATCTGTGCCCCCTTCACAGTAGTTATGCCCACCTGTGCCCCCTTCACAGTAGTTATGCCCACCTGTGCCCCCTCCACAGTAGTTATGCCCACCTGTGCCCCCTTCACAGTAGCATACCACCCAACTTTTTGGATGCTCAAACAGGGGCATTTAAACCTGACTGTGTGATCCAATCAGTAGCTGAGGGGGGTCACTGCTGCCGCCAGACTCCGTCATTACCTCATCAGCAATTGCAGCCATTTGAAGATCTTCGGGGTACTTTTGGCCAGAGCATCCCACATCACCAGACCTGCAGAGGGAAGCATACTTACCTGCTCCCCACCACTGGGTTCCAGCACCTTCTGTGCCGCGCTCCAGTCCCCGTTCACAAACCTGCTTGACGGGAGTCGTGTGACCACTGTAGCCAATGACTGGCTGCAGCAGGGACACCCCCCCCCCCCCCACGTGTCATGTACCGTGGTTCATTTGGGACGGCCCACTGTGGTTAGTCATTGGCTGCTGCATCCACAAGACTCTTGTCAAACAGCGTGGACCGGAGCACCGCAGCAGCATTCAGGGACCGAAGTATCTTGAGCAGGGAAGTATGCGTCCCTCTGCAGGTTCGAGGGTGTAGGGCAGCGGTTCTCAACCTAGGGTTCGCGACCTCTTTGGGGGTCGATCGGCCCTTTCCGGGGGGTCGCCTGAGGCTTCCTATTGTGGGTCGCCCGCACAACGGCAGCGGCCCCTTATCCTCGCGCACAGGAGGTGATGTCCTATCACTGCCTGTGCTTGAAGGAGCCTGACGTCTGGACAGGTAAGTCGGGCCGCCTGTCTGCTGAGGTCCGAGTTTTTTCGTTAATGACACTGCCGCTGAGCACCACTGCCACCAATGATTTAATTGAGCCTGGCTAATTTTATTTTAATTATTTGGCTGAGCAAGGCTTAATTTATTTGGGGGGACACGAAGCACCGCTGATTTATTTATTTGGGGGAAACCTGATGCACCGCTGATTTATTTATTTGGGGGACCCTGAGCACTTCTGATTTATTTATTTGGGGGGGACTTGAAGCACCACTGATTTATACACCATGCTTCAATACAAAATTTCATTTATTTGTAATTAGAAATAAATATTTGACAATATATAACATTTTGTCTTTGTGATTAATTACGATGCTTAAATTATGTTCAATTTGTAGCAATAAAAATACATCCTGCATATCAGATATTTACATTACAATTCATAACAGTAGCAAAATTAGTTATGACGTAGCAAGGAAAAAAATGTAATGGTTGGGGGTCACCACAACATGAGGAACTGTATTAAGGGGTCACGGCTTTAGAAAGGTTGAGAACCACTGGTGTAGGGGAAGTCTGGCCGAAAGGCCCCCAAAGTTGGACACTTTGAGGGTATGTCCACATAGGATGTCATTTATGGCAGCAAAATATGCCTGATTTACAAGCAAATGTTCACGGTTTCACACTAGACCTTGAAATGGGTGAAATTTGCCAGTTATTTTCTTTTTTTTTGTAGCATATAGATAAGATTTTACCTTATCTATTTTGCTGGTATTGTAAAATGCTGTGGATTTGCAGGAAATCTGCGTCATTTCATTCCTGAGTGGGTTTTCCAAAACCCCTCAGAAATGTAGCCAAAGGCAGGTAATGTAATAAAGCATTGCTCCCCCTGCTGTTCAGTCTTCACGATACCAGTGCCGCCTCTCCAGTTGTCTCTGTTTCTGGCACTGCAGCAGCGACATGCTCGCCTACCCTAGGTAACCGCCAAAACCAGTGATTGACATCCCCAGAGAAGAATGGGGAGGCACTGTGCATGTTCGACCACTGCTCCATTCATACTGGAGGACAGGACCCCTATTTTCTTGATCATTGAGATACTTACTTATCAACCATCCTGTGTATAGGGGATAAGTTTAAATCTTGGCATAACCCCTACTTTACCTGTGCATGTGCATTGCATGTAGAACATGGACAACTCTATACAGCCAGGGTGGCTCTCCTTTCTTCTTCATACTACAGGGTCCCGAGCTTGGAGACCCGCTCTATGGCTGTTTGTACTAGTGATTATACCGTACGCTCACAGAAGCAATTTTTTTTTAACTTTTAGTTTAGAAGAGCAGATCACTCTTCGTGCCGAGGAAAAACCTGGAAATGAAAATAGGAAAGAGGAACCAGTACGTGACTGGATTTGGTTCCATATTTTAGAATCTCTTGTGTTCTCTCTTCGTGTGACAGGTCCCCAAACTTATTTCAAAAGATGTATCATCTAGTCCGAAATATTGACCACTTAGTAACAATATCTTTCACAATGAAGTTAAAAATAATACAGCACTTCATTTATAGATATCTTTTAAAATGGTTGTGATATGTTAATGGGCATCTCTCAGCAGATTTTTACCTGTCTGACCTGTTATATGTGCACTTGGCAGCTGAAGGCATCTGTGTTGGTCCCATGTTCATATGTGCCCGCATTACTGAGAAAAATTATGTTTTAATATATGCAAATGAGCCTCTAGGAGCAATGGGGGCGTTACCGTTACACCTCGAGGCTCTGCTGCTGGTGCGCCCCCTGCACTTTGATTGACAGGGTAAACATCATTACACCTGGCAACTGCCGCTTTGTGACAAAATTTGTGACTTTTTAGCTTTTTTTTTTCCTTTAATGGGGTTGGCCACTTTATTGCAACGTCATACCTGACAATATTACCATGCATTATATATATATATATAACCTGTCAATACATCTTTATTACAACTTCTGGGGCGTTTTCCTTATCATCAAAGCCATGTTTCTTGTCTCCCTCGCTTTGCCACCCTCTTCACCAATCTAGATAGAGCTCCTGGCTAGAGATGAGCGAATCGACTTCGGATGTTTCGCATAAAACTTCATTTTAATACTGTACGGAGCAGGAGCACTGTACAGTATTAGGGCTCATTCAGACGGCCGTATGCTGTCCGCAAAAATACTGAATGCTATCCGTTTTTTTGCGGATCTGCAAAAAAACGGATAGCATTCAGTATTTTTGCGGACCCATAGACTTCAATGGGGCCATGTCCTGATTTTCACGGACGAGTATAGGACATGTTTCATTTTTTTTGCGGATCCGCAAAAAAACGGATAGCATTCAGTATTTTTGCGGACAGCATACGGCCGTCTGAATGAGCCCTTAGAATGTATTGGCTCCGATGAGCCAAAGTTGTTACTTTGTGAAGTCTCACGAGACTTCACAAAATAACTTCAGAAATTAATTTATACTGTAAAAAACCATTTCCCGAACTCGGGTTCGGTTCCAAGCGCTGGCAGTCGAGCAGATTTAGGTGCACTGTGTTTCATTGGGTGGTCCTTGGCTTCATAAATATAGAAAGGGCCCAGAAGCTTCAATAGAGATCTGTTAGTAAGTGACATATAATGCCCACTTTAAAGATGCTGACTCGGCATAGATATTGGTGGCATACTTCTAATATATCTGGACTGCCGAGTGTAGCCCCCTGCTATCTCCTGCAGACTCAGAAGTGAATGGAGCTGTGGTCACACATGTGCACTACTGCTTCATTCACACAGGGGACTCGGGACCCTCATGATCAGTGAACAATCCAAGCAGCTGGACCTCCAGGAATCCTACATTTATCTCCTATGCTAGAGAAATGTTATTCGGGGAATACCCTTTTACCCAACAGGTATATTACTTAGAGCAGGGATGCTCAACCTGCGGCCCTCCAGCTGTTGCAAAACTACAACTCCCATCATTCCCTGACAGCCTACAGCTATCATCCTACAGAAGGGCATTGTGGGAGTTGTAGTTTTACAACAGCTGGAGGGCCGCAGGTTGAGCATGCCTCACTTAGAGGTATTCCAATCACAGACAATGGGGGCATATGGCTAGGATATGCCTCCATTCTGTGATAGGTGCGTGTCCCAGCGGAACAGAGCGGGGCGACTGGTGGCTGGAGGACTCTGGAGTTCGGCCACCACCAAGCGTTCTCCCCATATAAGTGAATGGGAGTGCACCGCGCTTGCGCAGCCACCGCTCCCATTCATTTCTATGGGGCCGACGGAAATAGCCGAGCGTATTTTCGGCGGTCCCATATAGATGAATGGAGCGCGGCTGTGCTGTGTGCCCTCCAGCACCTTTCCCCGCTCTGTTCTCCGTTTTCTGGGACCCACACCTATCAGAAAATGGGGGCATATCCTTCCTTTAAAGGGGTTTTCCTGGTGTTTAATATTGATCACCTATCCTGAGGATAGCATTCAAACACCATGTGACGGTAGCATCTCCAGACGATCTTTATTCATCGTACATCCATGAATGTGTACAAAAAATAGATCAGTTTGTATTATCTTTAACATAGCCATGACGGATCCGTCCCCATTGACTTACATTGTGTGCCAGGACGGATCCATTTTGGTCAGTTTTGTCAGACGGACACCAAAACGCTGCAAGCAGCATTTTGGTGTCCGCCTCCAAAGCGGAATGGAGACGGAACGGAGGCAAACTGATGCATTCTGATGCATTCTGAGCGGATCCTTTTCCATTCAGAATGCATTAGGGCAAAACTGATCCGTTTTGGGCCGCTTGTGAGAGCCCTGAAACGCTTAGTGCTGTGGCCTTCTCACTGCTTACCAAGCACAGTACCATCCATTGGCTGTGGTTGGTATTACAGCTCAGGCCCATTCTGTGATGGAAGAGATGTGACGTCAATGACCTCTTCAAACAGTTGATCGTCAGGGGAGTCGGATCTCTGAGGATAGGTCATCAAAATTAAACACTCAGAAAAACCCTTTAATCCTTCATAGATAAATGTAAAAATATACATAATTGTCAGCTCATCTGTCTAAAATCTGTACTTTGTGGATTTTCTTTTAGTACTGTACTTTGCAGTTTTTGGTCTGGATTATGCAGTGAAATTCCACAATAAATTTTCTATGTGTAATCCTGACCTAAGGCTCTGTTCAGACCTGTTTCTCTGTAATGGCTGTGCTGCGGATTCCGTCAGATTTCACAGGAAGGACATTGTTGCATGTCCGTGGTACGACTGATCCGACACTGCATCGTGGTTCCGGTTATACAGATGTGAACAGGGCCTAGGCAGAGTATCGCAGGGAACCTTTCTTGTTTCACCGACTCATCTGTTCAACCCTTTCCCTTCAGACATGAACAGTGAACCTGAGGAGAAACTTCTACACGACGCCCGAAATGGAAACCTGGATGGCGTCCGGGCACTTCTAGAAGGCTACAGAAAAGGACAGATTACAGTGAATATAGATTGCAAAGGTTAAAAAAAGTAGTTATTTAACCCCTCCCTGACCACATGTAAATTAACGGGCTGGTGAACTGGCCTCTGTGCCTACGGCCCATTATTCTACATGTTGAGTTTGATGCATTTTTACATGCAGTGCCATCGGTTGGATCAGGCTGGCACAATTATGTACTGTGACATAATCAGTTCCCTACTACATAAATTCCCCTGATCGCTGTGTTTCCGAATGCGGAGGCGCTGCGCCTGCTGGGGATCCCAGTAACATCAGTTGTGCTGTATAGACAGGCCTTTGAGGTATGTAGAGAACATGCTTTTTTCTGTATGTGTATCTATACAGATCACTTATACCAGTGATCTATGGGTGTTACCAGTGATCTGTATAGCAGGGCAGCATGGAACACATAAATAATGGGGTCGTCCAGCTTTATAACCACTTTTGGCAGTACTACGTAGTAGCTAAAGTAAATAACGTACTCCCCTACTCCATGCCGCTGCTTGGGGACATGTCACCAATGAGATCACCGATTCCTGCCTGGAAGTTTCAGGGACTGCAAGCAGCTTGGATTTGACCCTCAGCGCTGGACCAGAGCAGCTGTTTTTGTTTAGGTACACAACAATATTGGCCAAATGTAAAGGGTATTATAAAGCTGGACAAACCCCTTTAGGCTCAATGATAAACCAGTATGCAGTGAGTTCCTAAGCTCCCTCTAGTGGCAAATTTGATTTACTTTACAAATAGTTATGAAATTGGCATACAATTTTGGACGAGAGGTTTTCCCATTTTAAATACTTAGACAGACCCCTCTCTGAATAGCGTCAAGGTAGAGGCGGCTACACTCGAGCAGAACACTCTCTTTGAAGTCAGTGGGAGTTACATAAAGAGCGTATGAATATGCAGTAGATATTCATGGTGGACATACCCCCTGCACAGTTTTCTTAAGGCAAGTGTTCCCTCTGCTTTGTGCCAAGATCTCCTTTTGGTCAAGTAGAGAGTCCAGGGACCAGGTCTCCTAAACATGTAGGAGATGTCCTATGTAAATACAACGCTTTACTTATCAAGTTGTGATCCCCAGTTACTGCCTATGTTGTTGTCTCTAGGTAAAAGCAAGTCTAATATGGGATGGATGCCTCTTCATCTTGCATGTTATTTTGGACATTGGGAGGTGGTAGAAGATTTATTGAAGGTTAGTCTTAATATTTCTAGTAAAACGTATGTGCTCTGTCATGTTTTATGAATGCACATAGTTACACAACAACAGTTTAGAAATTCCCAAAATCTGCTACGCAGGGCCAGTATTATTGCCTTTTGTGAAACAATTTTACGTCTTTCTGAGGAGGAGAACATGATAGATGTGAACTGATCTGCTGCTGTGGACAGCATTGTCCTTTTTAAAAAAAATCTTTTTTACCTGTTAAACTTCTAGCTGGAATTTTTTCTCTTTGGGAAGCAGCCACCTAGCCTCAGCTTGTGGGTACAGACGCCTGCCTCCTGAAAAAAGTGATCGAATGCATTACTGTCCGTATAATCACTACTACCAGGGAACTCCTGATTGTAACAGAGCTTCCCCTCAGGTGAAGCTCCGCATAGGCAGGACCTGTCATCAGAATTACTTATCCATTCACTAAGATAAGAGATGATGGAAGGAGGCCAAATTCTAAGAAGTGGATTTGCTGGTGAATGAGCGCAACCCCAGATAGTTTACCTTGTGTATATATCTACGATATATAAAAAAGGTTTATCAGGTGTAACTTCACAGCATACAGGAGCTTGCAATGAGATATAAACGCGTACAATAACAATTTTTGTAGTCCACAGATTGTATAGATTTTGTGGACTAATGGGCGTTGATTTGCCTGCAGTTAGACTAACTTACAACCTCCATTGATTGTCATTGGTTATACTCACATTACAGTGGTAACATGTCTAAGAGTAACGGCCAGCCTAAAAGCAGGAGGGTGGGGTGGCTGCTCTTGCTAGGTGGCTGTCTTTTCCCTAGAGAAAATTTAGTTTGCAGTTTGTAGATTCCTGCAAACTCTTTTACACTGCCAGAAAATGAAAAAGAACACCTTGAAACATTGTGATGCTAGTGGTGCTCAGTGAATGATCACACAACCAATATGGAGCACCCTTTATTTTGGGTTCTGCAGAAGGGTTTATCTGGAGGCAGAGTCACCTTAAAGGGAACCTGTCACTGGGATTTTGTGTATAGAGCTGAGGACATGGGTTGCTAGATGGCCGATAGCACATCCGCAATACCCAGTCCCCATAGCTCTGTGTGCTTTTATTGTGTAAAAAAAACGATTTGATACATATGCAAATTAACCTGAGATGAGTCCTGTCCCTGACTCAACTCACATACAGGACTCATCTCAGGTTAATTTGCATATGTATCAAATCGTTTTCTCTACACAATAAAAGCACACAGAGCTATGGGGACTGGGTATTGCAGATGTTCTAGCGGCCATCTAGCAACCCATGTCCTCAGCTCTATACACAAAATCTCGGTGACAGGTTCCCTTTAACCACCTCCCGACCGCCTAACGCACGGATGCGTCCTGGAGGCGGTCGATTCGTTCCTCCTGGACGCATCCGTGTGTCATCTCGCGAGACGCGAGATTTCCTGTGAACGCACAGGCACGCACGTTCACAGGATCGGAAGGTAAGCGAGTGGATCTCCAGCCTGCCAGCGGCGATCGTTCGCTGGCAGGCTGGAGATGCGATTTTTTTTTTTTTAACCCCTAACAGGTATATTAGACGCTGTTTTGATAACACCGTCTAATATACCTGCTACCTGGTCCTCTGGTTATCCCTTTTGCTTGGATCGTCCACCAGAGGACACAGGCAGCTCAGTAATAAGTAGCACCAAACACCACTACACTACACCCCCCCCCCCCCTTGTCACTTATTAACCCCTGATCACCCATATACACTCCCTGATCACCCCCCTGTCATTGATCACCCCCCTGTAAGGCTCCATTCAGACATTTTTTTGGCCCAAGTTAGCGGAAATTTATTTATTTATTTTTTTCTTACAAAGTCTCATATTCCACTAACTTGTGTCAAAAAATAAAATCTCACATGAACTCCCCATACCCCTCACGGAATCCAAATGCGTAAAAATTTTTAGACATTTATATTCCAGACTTCTTCTCACGCTTTAGGGCCCCTAAAATGCCAGGGCAGTATAAATACCCCACATGTGACCCCATTTCGGAAAGAAGACACCCCAAGGTATTCCGTGAGGGGCATATTGAGTCCATGAAAGATTGAAATTTTTGTCCCAAGTTAGCGGAAAGGGAGACTTTGTGAGGAAAAAAAAATAAAATATCAATTTCCGCTAACTTGTGCAAAAAAAATAAAAAATTCTATGAACTCGCCATGCCCCTCATTGAATACCTTGGGGTGTCTTCTTTCCAAAATGGGGTCACATGTGGGGTATTTATACTGCCCTGGCATTTTAGGGGCCCAAAAGCGTGAGAAGAAGTCTGGGATCCAAATGTCAAAAAATGCCCTCCTAAAAGGAATTTGGGCACCTTTGCGCATCTAGGCTGCAAAAAAGTGTCACACATCTGGTATCGCCGTACTTAGGAGAAGTTGGGCAATGTGTTTTGGGGTGTCATTTTACATATACCCATGCTGGGTGAGATAAATATCTTGGTCAAATGCCAACTTTGTATAAAAAAATGGGAAAGGTTGTCTTTTGCCGAGACATTTCTCTCACCCAGTATGGGTATATGTAAAATGACACCCCAAAACACATTGCCCAACTTCTCCTGAGTACGGCGATAGCAGATGTGTGACACTTTTTTGCAGCCTAGGTGGGCCAAGGGGCCCACATTCCAAAGAGCACCTTTAGGATTTCACAGGTAATTTTTTTACACATTTTGATTTCAAAATACTTCACACACATTAGGGCTCCTAAATTGCCAGGGCAGTATAACTACCCCACAAGTGACCCCATTTTGGAAAGAAGACACCCCAAGGTATTTCGTGATGGGCATAGTGAGTTCATGAAAGTTTTTATTTTTTGTCACAAGTTAGTGGAATATGAGACTTTGTAAGAAAACAAAAAATAAATAAATCATCATTTTCCGCTAACTTGTAACAAAAAATAAAAAGTTCTATGAACTCACTATGCCCATCAGCGAATACCTTAGGGTGTCTACTTTCCGAAATGGGGTCATTTGTGGGGTGTTTGTATTGTCTGGCCATTGTAGAACCTCAGGAAACATGACAGGTGCTCAGAAAGTGAGAGCTGCTTCAAAAAGCGGAAATTCACATTTTTGTACCATAGTTTGTAAACGCTATAACTTTTACCCAAACCATTTTTTTTTTATTTATCAAAGACATGTAGAACAATAAATTTAGAGAGAAATTTATATATGGATGTCGTTTTTTTTAAAAAAATTTTACAACTGAAAGTGAAAAATGTCCTTTTTTTGCAAAAATTTTGTTAAATTTCGATTAATAACAAAAAAATTTAAAATGTCAGCAGCAATGAAATACCACCAAATGAAAGCTCTATTAGTGAGAAGAAAAGGAGGTAAAATTCATTTGGGTGGTAAGTTGCATGACCGAGCAATTAACGGTGAAAGTAGTGTAGTGCAGAAGTGTAAAAAGTGGCCTGGTCATTAAGGGTGTTTAAGCTAGGGAAGCTGAGGTGGTTAACCCTTAAGGACTTAGGGCGTAGTGGTAGGCCCTATTTCCCGAATCCTTAAGGACTCAGGGCGTACTGGTACGCCCTAAGTTTAAATCGCGATTGCGGCACCGCAGGGGTTAATCCGAACAGGATGCTGGCTGAAATCACTCAGCCGGCATCCTGCCGTATCGGCGATCGCCGCAAACCGCAGGTCAATTCAGACCTGCGGTTTGCTGCGTTTTCTGCAGTTTCTGAGGACCGCGGGGATAAGAAACTTTAAAATGCCCAAAATGTAGATTTTTCACAGATTTTATGCCGGCGGGTGGTGCAGGGGGGGGTCGCTATCCCCCACCCGCCTCCTCTTGAAAATTCATTGGTGTCCAGTGGTTATACCAGAATGTCAGCACATTGCTGACACTGGTATAAACGGCTGACATCTGTACAGATGTCAGCCGTTTAACCCTTTCCATACCGCGGTCCATACGGACTGCTGTATGGAAAAGGTTAACAGTCAGGGAGCTCCCTCCCTCTCCCATCGGGGGGCTGCTGTGCCTTTGCAGCCCCCAGACAGGATGGGGTGACAGAGGGAGGGAGCCCCCCTCCTTACCCTTCCCCGTCTGCTCAGTTGTGGCCACAACCGAGCAGACGGGGAAGGTTCCCACGGCAACAGGACGCCTTCTCAGGCATCCTGCTGTCCATGGCGCTGAACAGATCTGTGCTAAAGGCATAGATCTGTTCAGACAAAGTATAAGTAAAATACAGACATCAGACCCACTGGATCTTCAAGAACCAAGTGGGTCTGGGTCAAAAAAAAGTAAAAAAAAGTAAAGATAAAAAAAAAAAAACATTTATCACTGAATAAAAATGAAAAAAATAAAATACACTACACATATTAGGTATCGCCGCGTCCATAACGACATGATCTATAAAACGGTCATGTTACTTTCCCTGCACGGTGAATGCCATAAAAATAAAAAAATTAAAACTATGAGAAAATTGAAATTTTCCCCACCTTACTTCCCAAAAAAGGTAATAAAAGTGATAAAAAAAAGTCGCATGTACGCCAAAATAGTACCAATCAAACCGTCATCTCATCCCGCAAAAATCATACCCTACCCAAGATAATCGCCCAAAAACTGAAAAAACTATGGCTCTCAGACTATGGAGATACTAAAACATGATTTTTTTGCTGCAAAAATGAAATCATTGTGTAAAACTTACATAAATAAAAAAAAAGTATACATATTAGGTATCGCCACGTCCGTATCGACCGGCTCTATAAAAATATCACATGACCTAACCCCTCAGATGACCACCGTAAAAAAAAAAAAAAAAAACGGTGTAAAAAAAGCAATTTTTTGTCATCTTACGTCACAAAGTGTAATAGCAAGCGATCAAAAAGTCATATGCACCCCAAAATAGTGCCAATCAAACCGTCATCTCATCCCACAAAAAATGAGAACCTACCTAAGATAATCCCCCAAAAACTGAAAAAACTATGGCTCTCAGACTATGGGGACACTAAAACATAATTTTTTTTGTTTCAAAAATGAAATCATTGTGTAAAACTTACATAAATAAAAAAAATTGTATACATATTAGGTATCGCCACGTCCGTGACAACCTGCTCTATAAAAATACCACATGATCTAACTTCTCAGATGAATGTTGTAAATAACAAAAAAAAAAAAACTGTGCCAAAAAAGCTATTACTTGTTATCTTGCCTCACAAAAAGTGTAATATAGAGCAAACAAAAATCATATGTACCCTAAACTAGTACCAACAAAACTGCCACCCTATCCCGTAGTTTCTAAAATGGGGTCACTTTTTTAAAGTTTCTACTCTAGGGGTGCATCA
This sequence comes from Bufo bufo, assembly GCF_905171765.1. Lineage (NCBI taxonomy): Eukaryota > Metazoa > Chordata > Amphibia > Anura > Bufonidae > Bufo > Bufo bufo. The sequence goes on along the minus strand of NC_053393.1, from coordinate 157,533,746 downwards.
GGGGGCAGGGCCGTCTTTAACAAGGGGCAAAAGGGGCAGCTGCCCCGGGCCCAGTTGCTCCTGGGGGGCCCAAGGCAGCTGCCTCTTGAGCCCTGCTAGCCACTGCCCCGGGTGTCAGGCTGTCAGCTACACAGGGGGTGCTGCTATGCCATGCCTGCCGGCACTCCAGGCAGCGTACTGTGAGAGCTGTGATTCTCTAGGACCTTAGATGACATCATCACCATGTGACCAGTAACCTAGCAATATTACTGGTCACATGGCTATGAGGTCATCAAGGTCCTTTCTACCAGGAGTGTTGCTGTAGAAGTTTGCCTTAACTGTGGAGCTGTTTTTGTGAAGATTACATCAGGAAAAGGTGACGGGCTGTTATGCTAATAAACTGTAAACTACTGTATAGTGTGGGGGCACTGTATACTGTGGGGGCACTGTATACTGTGGGGGCACTGTATACTGTGGAGTGCTGTACTGTATAGTGTGGGGTGCTGTATAGTTTGGGGTGCTGTATACGGTGAGGTGCTATACGGCTCTACTGTATACTGTGAGGTGTTGTATACTGTGGGGTGCTGTATACTGTGGGCTGCTATACTGCTCTACTATATACTGTGGGGTGCTGTATACTGTTTAGTGTGGGGTGCTATACTGCATACTGTGTGGTCCTGTATACTATAGGGTGCTATACTGCATACTGTGGGTTGCTGTATACTATAGGGTGCTATGCTGCATACTGTGGGGTGCTGGGGTGCACTGTAACGCTAGGGTGAGCCGAGCCCTGGTCTCCTTCCTGCAGAGCGGTGCCCACTACCAGCCTGAGCCCAGCTGCCCAGAGCACTGATTCTGAGCCGCTGGAGTCTTCAGAACTGGAAGTATTTACAGTCATTCACTGTACTCTACCAGATGTGTGGATTTTTTGTGTGTGTGTTGTGGTGGAGGGCGTGATTCCCTGCTAAGGTCTGGGAAGGCGGGATCCAGGGGGCCCAAGTAAACTTTTGCCCAGGGTCCAATCAATATTAAAGACGGCCCTGTTAGGGGGGCTTCAAATGGGACATGGTGTAAAAAAACTAGTCCAGCAAAATCTGCCTTCCAAAAACCGTATGGCATTCCTTTCCTTCTGCGCCCTGCTGTGTGACCGTACAGCAGTTTACGACCACATATGGGGTGTTTCTGTAAACTACAGAATCAGGGCCATAAATAATGAGTTTTGTTTGGCTGTTAACTCTTGCTTTGTAACTGGAAAAAAAATATTAAAATGGAAAATCTGCCAAAAAAGTGAAATTTTGAAATTGTATCTCTATGTTCCATTAAATCTTGTGCAACACCTAAAGGGTTAACAAAGTTTGTAAAATCAGTTTTGAATACCTTGAGGGGTGTAGTTTCTTAGATTGGGTCACTTTTATGGAGTTTCTACTCTAGGGGTGCATCAGGGGGGCTTCAAATGGGACATGGTGTCAAAAAAAACAGTCCAGCAAAATCTGCCTTCTAAAAACCATACGGCGCACCTTTCCCTCTACGCCCTACTGTGTGCCCGTACAGTAGTTTACGGCCACATATGGGGTGTTTCTGCAAACTACAGAAACGGGGCAATAAATATAGCATTTTGTTTGGCTGTTAACCCTTGCTTTGTTACTGGAAAAAATGGATTAAAATGGAAAAGTTGCCAAAAAATCTAAATTCAGAAATTTTAACACTATTTGCCATTAATTCTTGTGGAACACCTAAAGGGTTAACAAAGTTAGTAAAATCAGGTTTGAATACCTTGAGGGGTGTAGTTTCTATTATGTAAGCCTCGCAAAGTGACTTCAGACCTGAACTGGTCCCTAAAAATTGGGTTTTTGAAAATTTCTGAAAAATTTCAAGATTTGCTTCTAAGCCTTGTAACATCCCCAAAAAATAAAATATCATTCCCAATATGATCCAAACATGAAGTAGACATATGGGGAATGTAAAGTGATAACTATTTTTGGAGGTATTACTATGTATTATAGAAGTAGAGAAATTGAAACTTGGAAATTTGCAATTTTTTACAAATTTTGGGTAAATTTTGGTATTTTTTTATAAATAAAAATGATTTTTTTTTACTTCATTTTACCAGTGTCATGAAGTACACTATGTGACAAAAAACAATCTCAGAATGGCCTGGATAAGTCAAAGCATTTTAAAGTTATCAGCACTTAAAGTGACACTGGTCAGATTTGCAAAAAATGGCCAAGTCCTTAAAGAGGACCGAAGCCTATACCAGGCGAACAGAGCGGCGTCCAGACATGCTAGTAAGTGCAGGGGACCCCTGGTCGCCGCTCTGCCCACTGATATAGTTAGTTTTTAGTTTTTAAACTAGTGAAAGGTCCTCTTTAAGGTGAAATAGGGCTGCGTCCTTAAGGGGTTAATACTGGATCCCATCTCAACTTGCTGTGATACAGGCTGCCACTCTGGCATGGTATTGTCCATATCTACTGCTGGATACATTGCTGGCTATCCTCCTGTGGTATGTCAATCCAAGCTCTTTCAACTTGGATTTCAAGCCACGGTGGTTGTTGGTCGCTGTGTATGGGAGATCGGTCACCCCATCCAGTCCCACATATTCTTGATTGGTGAGAGATCTGGCCAGAGGAGCTGCTGGATACCCAGAAGAACATGATGGGTAGTGTGGGCAGTGGGTCGGTGTTATAACGCCACATCTGCTGAGTAAAAAGAAAGGCAGCAGGACAGGTTCCACGAAGTCCTGGACATACCGGAGGCTGCTCAATATTCCCTCCATGAATACCCGATGGGAACAGCCATGGTAGCTATTGGCACCCTGCACCATGACACCTGGTGTTGGTCCTATGCGTATCCACACTATGCATAATGGGATTAGTTCTCCACCCCCTTCAATGAGAGTTACCGAAACAGCAGAGCGCTACCCCCCCCCCCCCCCCCCCCCCCCCCCAACTGTTTCTGTAAGCCTGGCCACCTGGGGCAGGCGTATGTCCTATCTCGGCATGGAAATGGTGAGATCGGTCAACCCCTTTAAGTTGGATCATTAGCATTTATAGATATAAAGAAAAAATAAAATAAAAAATTTATTCATATATACACTGCTCAAAAAAATAAAGGGAACACTTAAACAACACAATGTAACTCCAAGTCAATCACACTTCTGTGAAATCAAACTGTCCACTTAGGAAGCAACACTGAGTGACAATCAATTTCACATGCTGTTGTGCAAATGGGATAGACAACAGGTGGAAATTATAGGCAATTAGCAAGACACCCCCAATAAAGGAGTGGTTCTGCAGGTGGTGACCACAGACCACTTCTCAGTTCCTATGCTTCCTGGCTGATGTTTTGGTCACTTTTGAATGATGGCGGTGCTTTCACTCTAGTGGTAGCATGAGACGGAGTCTACAACCCACACAAGTGGCTCAGGTAGTGCAGCTTATCCAGGATGGCACATCAATGCGAGCTGTGTCAAGAAGGTTTGCTGTGTCTGTCAGCGTAGTGTCCAGAGCATGGAGGCGCTACCAGGAGACAGGCCAGTACATCAGGAGACGTGGAGGAGGCCGTAGGAGGGCAACAACCCAGCAGCAGGACCGCTACCTCCGCCTTTGTGCAAGGAGGAAATGGAGGAGCACTGCCAGAGCCCTGCAAAATGACCTCCAGCAGGCCACAAATGTGCATGTGTCTGCTCAAACGGTCAGAAACAGACTCCATGAGGGTGATATGAGGGCCCGACGTCCACAGGTGGGGGTTGAGCTTACAGCCCAACACCGTGCAGGACGTTTGGCATTTGCCAAAGAACACCAAGATTGGCAAATTCGCCACTGGCGCCCTGTGCTCTTCACAGATGAAAGCAGGTTCACACTGAGCACATGTGACAGACGTGCCAGAGTCTTGAGACGCTGTGGAGAACGTTCTGCTGCCTGCAACATCCTCCAGCATGACCGGTTTGGCATTGGGTCAGTAATGGTGTGGGGTGGCATTTCTTTGGAGGGCCGCACAGCCCTCCATGTGCTCGCCAGAGGTAGCCTGACTGCCATTAGGTACCGAGATGAGATCCTCAGACCCCTTGTGAGACCATATGCTGGTGCTGTTGGCCCTGGGTTCCTCCTAATGCTTGACAATGCTAGACCTCATGTGGCTGGAGTGTGTCAGCAGTTCCTGCAAGACGAAGGCATTGATGCTATGGACTGGCCCGCCCGTTCCCTAAACCTGAATCCAATTGAGCACATCTGGGACATCATGTCTCGCTCTATCCACCAACGTCACGTTGCACCACAGACTGTCCAGGAGTTGGCAGATGCTTTAGTCCAGGTCTGGGAGGAGATCCCTCAGAAGACCGTCCGCCACCTCATCAGGAGCATGCACAGGCGTTGTAGGGAGGTCATACAGGCACGTGGAGGCCACACACACTACTGAGCCTCATTTTGACTTGTATTAAGGGCATTACATCAAAGTTGGATCAGCCTGTAGTGTGTTTTTCCACTTTAATTTTGAGTGTGGCTCCGAATCCAGACCTCCATGGGTTGAAAATTTGATTTCCATTTTTTTTTATTTTTGTGTGATTTTGTTGTCAGCACATTCAACTATGTAAAGAACAAAGTATTTCAGAAGAATATTTAATTAATTCAGATCTAGGATGTGTTATTTTTGTGTTCCCTTTATTTTTTTGAGCAGTGTGTATATGTGTATGTGTGTGTGTGTGTGTGTGTGTGTGTGTGTATATATGTGTATGTATATGTGTGTATATATATATAATATATATATATATAATATATATATATATATATATATATATTAGTGAATTTCATTACGTCAGAAGTTTAGACTTTTTTAAAAAAAAAATCTGCGATAGGTCCACTTTGAGTTTCACACTTTTTCTTCTGTTGTTTTGCAGGCTGGAGCTGACATCAATGTTCTGAATGACATGGGGGATACTCCTTTACACCGAGCTGCTTTTACTGGGCGTAAGGTGAAAAGCATGCTTTGTTTCTATACCTCAGATTACTAACAAAGACATGTAAAAGTTTTGTCTTCTTTAGTCTGTGCTCATGAATTTGCATTCAAACCCTTGATTATTGATGGCTGCTGGTTTGAGGCAAGTATAGAGCATGCATGATATCCCTACAGTATTGAAAATCGCACTATGCTTTAAAAAAAAAAAAAATCAGACCCCTGATACTTCATTTGCAACTCGTCGCTGTGTCAGACTTTTGTCATGTGGATGTCTCCTTCCCAGTACTACATGCTGGGTGTGAGATCTGTGTGTCAGATATATTGCTGTCCTCACCCTGCAACTGCCTCATGCATAGTTTTCTCCCTATCTACAGCCTGTGTGAGCTGCACTTCTTGGATTGTACTGGCCCACTCCACACCCATCTGTAGTGTCCAGCCTCCACCTACTCCATATTGCTATCTCTAATACCGAGAGATGGTAGGGGAGAGCAGATGGATTTATCTCAGATTCTGCAGCTCTAGCAGCTAGATGAAGACATACACACCCTCTGCAAAAGCAAAATGTTAGGAAAATGTTTATGAAGACTATTTAAAAAGCTGCCTAATTTTTCATTTATGAAGCTAATGAACAATTAAAAAATAAAAATAAAATCAATGCAAAGGTGTTCCAGGTTTAACCCTTTTCCTGCCAAGTATGTATGTCATACATCCTTGTGGGGTGGCATTTCGGTAGCTGTTGAAGCTGCTTCCAATTAAAGCATTTAAGATGCACTCTGGTGCTCCAAATCAGGGTACCCCAAGGGGTTAATATCCTGGCGTGGTAGAGACAGACACTGACACACAGGTGTGTCAAAGACCATCTCTCTCTCTTTATTACAGTAAGTTAAGCAGTTTTTACAACTTCAGCATTCCCCTACTGAGCCTCATGCCATTGCTTCATTGGCTAAGAAGATAAGAAGAAAAGAGATAACACTTAGCATCTGCACATACTTTGGTATGCAAGCTAATGTAAACATCTGTATGCTAGCGCCATCTTGTAATGGCGTCTCACTAACATTAATACTGCATACGTCATATATGACACTTGACGGAGGTGCTTTTTTATAGGCAATAGGTATACATGGGTATCATCTAACTAAGTAATTGGCTCAAGCATTTTTCCACAGTCCATACATCATTGTTGACACATCTGTGGGAAAAGAGAGGACGAGCTCAGCCCGCAGCTTCATGCCCCCTACTTCTCTCGTCATCGTTGTATAAACAGGCAGACTGAGCAAAGGGAGGAGGGGAGGCACTTGAGGCAAAGGAAGAAACAGCTTAAAGCAACTACATAAAAATCATCTAGTTACATAGTCCTGGACAGAATAGAATGATATTCACACATCTCTATCATAGCTAAAGACTTATCTCATATGTCCTAGCCTATTTTCGGAATCCCCATAGAAATGAATAGAAGCGCACTGCGCTTGTGTGGCCACCGCTCCGATTCATTTCTACGGGGCCGACGGAAATAGCCTGGCCAGTGCTTGGCTATTTTCACTGGCCCCATAGAAATCAATGGAAGGCAGCTGCGCGCATGCCTGATGCTCCCTCTGGGACTTTGCCGGCTCCGTTTACCAGAAAGGTGCGGGTCCCACCTCTGGGATCCTTGCGATATGCCCCCATTGTCTGAGATGACACAACTCCTTTAAAGAGGATCTGTCCCCACTCCTGTCATGCCTGTTTTAATAGTTCCATGCATTCCCCATGTAATAACAATTCGGGAGCATCTATTCTTATGGCTCTATGTTGTGCCATTCCCTTATTATTTCTTCTAGAAGTGATGAATGAATTGCTAGCAGTCTGCAGTAAGGGTACAGAGGGGTAGTAACCAGTTGGGGGTGTGTACCTGCACAGACTCACTCTATCCAATCAATGCTGCTATTTTCAGACTGTGCAGGTACACCCCCCCCCCCCCAACTGGTTACCACCCTTCTGTACCCTTACTGCAGACTGCTAGCAATTCATTCATAACTTCTAGTAGAAATAATAGAGGAATGGCACATCATACAGTCATAAGAATAGATGTTACATGGGGAATGCAAGTAGCTATTAAAACAGGTGTGGCAGGTCCTTTTTATTGTATGATTGGTGGGCACCATCTATCGGAGGAACAGTGGCCATGACCCCCGTTCAGCATGCAAAGGCAAAGGCATCTGTTTCCTTAAAGAGGTTGTGTCACTTCAGCCAATAGCATTTATTGTGTAGAGAAAGTTAACACAAGCCACTTACTAATGTATTGTGATTATCCATATTGCTTCCTTTGCTGGCTGGATTCATTTTTCCATCACTTTTTACACTGCTTGTTTCCATAATGTATAATGTGATAGAAAAATGAATCCAGCCAACAAAGGAAGTAATATGATGATAACAATATGGATAATATTGATAATATGGATAAGGACACATTATTATGGATAACAACAATACATTATTAGCCTTGTATTAACTTTATCTAAATGAGAAATACTACTTGTTGACGCGACACAACTCCTTAAAAGGGGTTCAGAGTCCATGAGCAGATGTGGCTAATGAGCAGCAGCACTTGTATGCAGTCTCCATTACCACAGACTGTCCTGTCCATCCTTTCTGTACTTCATGTCTCCTCATAAACTCCATTCCTACAGAGATTAAGCTAAATATCATATTAAACTGTTTTCAGGATCATAATCCCTGACGAGGAGGACAAAGCAGCTCCTTACCTCAGTGTTGTGAAGTAACTTGTCCTGCTGTGTAATTAGGACAGGTTTTGTGTGTACTAATAGGACAGCAGCCATTTTGTTTCTCCTAATGATTGCTCCCTAGACAAAATGATCCATTATATCTAATGGAAGGTATTTGGGAATATATTTATAATAAAGTAATATTTATGCATTTTCATTTTCTTAATTCCCGGAGAACCCCTTTAACAGGCATAATCTTCCCTGATGAGAGTTCTGCACCTTTACTTTTGGTCTCCTTATATATGTGAATGCCACTGGCCACCTTGGCTTGTCAAGCAGGGAACCCTACTCTCTGACTAAGGCTACATGCACACGAACGTTGTTTGTTTCCATGTCCGTTCCGTTTTTTTTTGCGGAAAGGATACGGACCCATTCATTTCAATGCGTCCGCAAAAAATGCGGACAGCACACCGTGTGCTATCCGTATGTCCCTTCTGTAGCCCCGCAAAAAAAATAGAACATGTCCTATTCTTGTCTATTTTAGGCATTGTTACAATGGATCCACAAAAAAAAAAAAAAACTGATGGCATACGGATGTCATCCGTTTTTTTTGTGGATCCGTAATTTTTGGACCGCAAAACACATACGGTCGTGTGCATGTAGCCTTACTGTAAGCTGAAGCAAATGTGTGTAAAGGGAATCTGTCTATGTTGAATAAGTTTGCGGCGCTACTGCAAGCATCTGATTGGCAGGGGTCACGGGTGTCGGACACCCAGAGATCAGATACTGATGACCTATCCAGAGGATATGAAATTCACTTTAAAAAGAACATGGGTAGATAACAAATAGCCAGCTAACCATGTTGCTGCTCATCTTGGGGCTATACACTCTGTATAGCTTTTCTGTACGTGTTATGAATCTATAGGATTTTGTGCTCTTTATTTGCAGCGGACAGAAAAAATATTCAGTACTTTACTAAAACCAGTTTAATGCCTTAGGCAGCACTCCGTGTTTTGTCCGCATCTGTTGCTCCTTTCCGTGGTCTGCAAAAAAAAATATAACCTGTCCTATTCTTGTCCGTTTTGCAGACAAGAATAGGCAGTTATATCAATGGCTGTCCGTGCCGTTCCGCAAATTGCAGAACGCACACGGACGCCATTTGTGTTTTGCAGACCCCTAAACACACAGCTGTCGTGTGCATGAGGCCTTATTCACACGTCTGTGTTTTGGTCAGTGATTTCCATCAGTTAGAGCCCATTCAGACGGCCGTAGTGCTTTGCAGATCCGCAAAACACTGATACCGGCCATGTGAGTTCCGCAATTTGCGGGCCGCAACCATAATAGAAAATGTCTATTCTTGTCCGCGGACAAGAATAGGACATGTTCTATCTTTTCTGCGGAGCCGCGACATGGAATAAGGGTGCGAGCAGCACGCGGTGTGCTGTCCGCATCTTTTGAGGGCCCATAGAAATGAATGGATCCACAGACCACCTGCAAAATTGCGGAATGGGTGTGGATCTGTTCATACGGCCGTCTGAATGAGGCTTTATTGTGAGCCAAAGCCAGGTGCGGCTCTAAACACAAAACAGGTGCAGATCTTTCCCTTATATCTTAGGTCTGTGGAGGCTACAATCCTGGTTTTGGCTCACAATCACTGATGGAAATCACTGACCAAAACGCTGACGTGTGGATTAGGCTTAACCCCTTAAGGACACATGACGTATCGGTACGGCATGTTTCCCGAGTCCTTAAGGACACATGACGTACCGGTACATCATGTGTTGTTCCGATCACTGCCGGCCGGCCGGCTGTGATCGGAACAAGGTGCCTGCTCAAATCATTGAGCAGGCACCTCTGCTAAATGCACGGGGGGGGGTCCCGTGACCCCCCCCCCCATGTCGGCGATCGCAACAAACCGCAGGTCAATTCAGACCTGCGGTTTGTTGCGCTTTCTGCAGTTTCTGATCCCCGCGGTCCCTGACCACGGGGATCAGAAACTTTAGTATTCCTAAAATATATATGTTTCACCCCTCCTGCACCCCTGAATGATTTTATCCCGGTGGGAGGTGCAGGGGGGGTGTTGCGGGCGGTGCGGCAGGCGGGATCGCGATCCCCCGCCCGCCTCCCCTTGAATAATTGTTGGTGTAAAGTGGGTATACCAGGGTGTCAGTACATTGCTGACACCCTGGTATAAACGGCTGACATCTGTGATGCGATGTCAGCCGTTTAACCCTTTCCATACCGCGGTCCGTACGGACCGCTGTATGGAAAAGGTTAACAGCTCAGGGAGCTCCCTCCCTCTCCCATCGGGGGGCTTCTGTGCCTTTGCAGCCCCCTGATGGAGAGGGAGAGAGCCCCCAGACAGCCCCCCTCCTTACCCTTCCCCGTCTGCGCAGTTCTGGCCACTACTGAGCAGACGGGGAAGGTTCCCATGGCAACAGGACGCCGTCTCGGGCATCCTGCTGTCCATGGTGCTGAACAGATCTGTGCTAAAGGCATAGATCTGTTCAGACAAAGTGTAAGAACTGTATTATACAGACATCAGACCCACTGGATCTTCAAGAACCAAGTGGGTCTGGGTAAAAAAAAAAAGTGAAAAAAAAGTAAAAATCAAAAAACATATTTATCACTGATTAAAAATGAAAAAAAAAAAAATTCCCTACACATGTTTGGTATCGCCGCGTCCGTAACGACCTGATCTATAAAACGGTCATGTTACTTTACCCGAACGGTGAACGCCATAAAAATAAAAAAATAAAAAACTATGATGAAATTGAAATTTTGCCCACCTTACTTCCCAAAAAAGGTAATAAAAGTGATCAAAAAAGTCGCATGTACGCCAAAATTGTAACAATCAAACAGTCATCTCATCCCGCAAAAATCATACCCTACCCAAGATAATCGCCCAAAAACTGAGAAAACTATGGCTCTTAGACTATGGAAACACTAAAACATGATTTTTTTTGTTTCAAAAATGAAATCATTGTGTTGAACTTACATAAAAAAAAAAAAAAGTATACATATTAGGTATCGCCGCGTCCGTATCGACCGGCTCTATAAAAATATCCCATGACCGAACCCCTCAGGTGACCACCGTAAAAAAATAAGAATAAAAACGGTGTAAAAAAAGCCATTTTTTGTCATCTTACATCACAAAAAGTGTAATAGCAAGCGATCAAAAAATCATATGCACCCCAAAATAGTGCCAATCAAACCATCATCTCATCCCGCAAAAAATTAGACCCTACTTAAGATAATCGCCCAAAAACTGAAAAAACTATGGCTCTTAGATTATGGAGACACTAAAACTTTTTTGTTTTAAAAATGAAATCATTGTGTAAAACTTACATAAATAAAAAAAATTGTATACATATTAGGTATCGCCGTGTCCATGACAACCTGCTCCATAAAATTACTACATGATCTAACCTGTCAGATGAATGTTGTAAATAACAAAAAAAAAAAACGGTGCCAAAAAAGCTATTTCTTGTTACCTTGCCGCACAAAAAGTGTAATATAGAGCAACCAAAAATCATATGTACCCTAAACTAGTACCAACAAAACTGCCACCCTATCCCATAGTTTCTAAAATGGGGTCACTTTTTTGGAGTTTCTACTCTAGGGGTGCATCAGGGGGGCTTCAAATGGGACATGGTGTCAAAAAACCAGTCCAGCAAAATCTGCCTTCCAAAAACCGTATGGCATTCCTTTCCTTCTGCGCCCTGCCGTGTGCCTGTACAGCAGTTTACGACCACATATGGGGTGTTTCTGTAAACTACAGAATCAGGACCATAAATAATGAGTTTTGTTTGGCTGTTAACCCTTGCTTTGTAACTGGAAAAAAATATTAAAATGGAAAATCTGCCAAAAAGTGAAATTTTGAAATTGTATCTCTATTTTCCATTAAATCTTGTGCAACACCTAAAGGGTTAACAAAGTTTGTAAAATCAGTTTTGAATACCTTGAGGGGTGTAGTTTCTTAGATGGGGTCACTTTTATGAAGTTTCTACTCTAGGGGTGCATCAGGGGGCTTCAAATGGGACATGGTGTAAATAAACCAGTCCAGCAAAATCTGCCTTCCAAAAACCAAACAGCGCACCTTTCACTCTACGCCCCGCTGTGTGGCCGTAGAGTAGTTTACGGCCACATATGGGGTGTTTCTGTAAACGGCAGAGTCAGGGCAATAAAGATACAGTCTTGCAAAAAGTAGTGGTAGGTTGTGGTGGCTCACTAGCAAGTAGTTAAGGTATGGTGCTGCAAGCTCATATAGAGGGAATCACCCCACCCTCTCTTAAAAGGCAAATGTAGTAATAGAATAATGAGCGAGCACTCATACACTTGCCAACCAGATTGACATATGCAGAAAATATTTATTAAATCCCCATAAAATACAAGTAATAACATTTATAAGAACAATGTAGCAATAATATACAACATTACAGTCACATATATTGTGGTAGATATGATCGATACTATATTCGATAGAAATATATTCGATAGATTGAATGGTAGAAAATTAAATGTTGAAATATTCGATAGAATATTCAATACCACTCAATAGTGTCGATAAATTTAATAATATATATCACACCAAAAAACTTCAAGTATATGCTGTTATTTGGGAAAGAGGGAGTATTATCTTCTAGCGCTCTATCCCAATTTGGGAAACTGAATGTCACTGAAAATGCTGTAGGTGTATTCACTGGGAGCGCAATATGTTCATAAAGTGTCCACAGGAATCTTGATAATGTGAAAAGTCTCTTATAGCATATCCTTTTAAGGTCGATATGAGCTTTGAATTGAAGAAAACTTTAAATCGATATTTGGCTTACCGTCTAGCGTCTGCTGTCTCCCTATTGCTTCAATGGAGCTTTAAATATTTGCCGGCTTATTCAGTCGCTCCATACAGCAAGCTGGTTTAAATTTCGCGGGAGTTCCAAAGATCGCGGGAGTTGCCACTCTTTCTTTTCGCCACTCCCGCGATCTTTGGAATATTTAATAAATATTTTCTGCATATGTCAATCTGGTTGCCAAGTGTATAAGTGCTCGCTCATTTTCCTATTACTAAAGATAGTCTTGTTTGGCTGTTAACCCTTGCTTTGTTAGTGGAAAAAATGGGTTAAAATGGAAAATTAGGCAAAAAAATTAAAAATTCTCAAATTTCATCCCCATTTGCCAATAACTCTTGTGCAACACCTAAAGGGTTAACGAAGTTTGTAAAATCAGTTTTGAATACCTTGAGGGGTGTAGTTTATAGAATGGGGTAATTTTTGGGTGGTTTCTATTATGTAAGCCTCGCAAAGTGACTTCAGAGCTGTACTGGTCCCTAAAAATTGGGTTTTTGTAAATTTCAGAAAGCCTTGTAACATCCCCAAAAAATAAAATATCATTCCCAAAATAATTCAAACATGAAGTAGACATATGGGGAATGTAAAGTCATCACAATTTTTGGGGGTATTACTATGTATTACAGAGGTAGAGAAACTGAAACTTTGAAATTTGCAAATTTTCCAAATTTTTTTTACTTCATTTTACCAGTGTCATGAAGTACAATATGTGACGAAAAAAACAATCTCAGAATGGCCTGGATAAGTCAAAGCGTTTTAAAGTTATCACCACTTAAAGTGACACTGGTCAGATTTGCAAAAAATGGCCTGGTCCTTAAGGTGAAATAAGGCTGTGTCCTTAAGGGGTTAAAGGGAACCGGTCACCGGGATTTTGTGTATAGAGCTGAGGACATGGGTTGCTAGATGGCCACTAGCACATCCGCAATACCCAGTCCCCATAGCTCTGTGTGCTTTTATTGTGTAAAAAAAACGATTTGATACATATGCAAATTAACATAAAAGAGTCATATCTTACTTGTGTGACCAGAGAAGTCATATTTTCAAGCTCTGACTCATCTCAGGTTAATTTGCATATGAATCAAATCGGTTTTTATACACAATAAAAGCACACAGAGCTATGGGGACTGGATATTGCTGGTGTGCTAGCGGCCATCTGGCAACCCATGTCCTCATCTCTATACCCCAAATCCCGGTGACAGGTTCCTTTTTAAAGGGAACCTGTCATCAACTTTATGCTGCCCATACTAACAGCAGAATAAAGAAGAGACAGGTGAGTTGATTTCAGCGGTCTGTCATTTATAAGTTAAAAGTAAGTGGTTGCCAAGAACCGACATGACAATTATTGCAGACTGGGCCTGGAAAAGAGTCACGGTCTCTGAGAAGAGTCCTGGTTATCCATGAATTCCTGCCCACCTGCTGATGACTGACCGGCTTCTACCTAGTTTTCTCCCTTTCTCTCTAGGAGAGAACTGCCAATCATCAGCAGATGGACGGGGAGAGCAGGAGATTATGAATAACCAGGACTCTTCTCAGGTAGATTTGACTCTTCTCAAGGCCTGGGCTGCAATGATTATGATGCTGGTTCTCAGCAACCACTTACTTTTAGCTCATGAGTGACACACCGCTGAAATCAGCATTTCTGTCCCTATTTTATGCTGCTCTCAGTGAGGTCAGCGTAAAATTGATGACAGGTTCCCTTTAACTGTGACTAAACACACTATAAAAGCAAGTGAAATGCTGATTTCTTAGAGCTTGTTAACATCTGCATTGGAGGCTCAATTTAAGCTCTCTGCTGCAGATTCTGTTAAAAACATGACGGGGTATTGGTTATTACCCGCTCGCCCCTCATGATCAGTCACCTACTAACCCTTGACTCACTTACCACAAGCCCCAACCTTCTAAACTGGCCCCGTCAGAACCCCAATAAGACACGGACACCAAGTTGGATTATATCGGCCACAGCAGCCGTTTATTGAAAACATATACATGAATAATTAACCTTTTATTTCCCACAAAACATCCCCATAAGATATAACCAACTTAATTCACCTGAGTAACACGGGGGAGGTCCTGGAAGCCCCAAACCTCGGAATTTTCCCAGTATCCTTTTTGAGCCGACTTGCCCCCAGCCGTTAAGCACCAGCTCAGAGGCACCACTGACGGCTCGCCCAAATTCCGCCACAACCGACCACCAGCCATAGGAGTCCAGCCCCAACCGTGGGGCCCTCCCATCCTCGTCACCTGAATCTCTCCAACTTCAAGGACCTCCCACCGCCACAGCCGCCGTGACAAAATAAATAACATTTTATTTTACTTATTCATTACACGATCACCCCACTCCGTCCCCTCCCCAACCCCCCCCATCTGACCCAGGCTCTGGAACCTGAACAACAAGGGTGGGTGGGTGGGAGCTCCGTTCTATCCACAAAATGGCCTCCTTCATCCCGGGCCCTCACCTATTTAACCCCTCGTTCCACCGCCCCCATAACTTAAACTGACCAATCCCTCCCCAGGGGCTCCCTCAAACCAGCCCCCCGTCATGGTCGCCTCCCCCCAAGGCTGCGCCCCCAGTCCGGCTCTGTCTTGACGGGGTATTGGTTATTACCCGCTCGCCCCTCATGATCAGTCACCTACTAACCCTTGACTCACTTACCACAAGCCCCAACCTTCTAAACTGGCCCCGTCAGAACCCCAATAAGACACGGACACCAAGTTGGATTATATCGGCCACAGCAGCCGTTTATTGAAAACATATACATGAATAATTAACCTTTTATTTCCCACAAAACATCCCCATAAGATATAACCAACTTAATTCACCTGAGTAACACGGGGGAGGTCCTGGAAGCCCCAAACCTCGGAATTTTCCCAGTATCCTTTTTGAGCCGACTTGCCCCCAGCCGTTAAGCACCAGCTCAGAGGCACCACTGACGGCTCGCCCAAATTCCGCCACAACCGACCACCAGCCATAGGAGTCCAGCCCCAACCGTGGGGCCCTCCCATCCTCGTCACCTGAATCTCTCCAACTT
This sequence comes from Bufo bufo, assembly GCF_905171765.1. Lineage (NCBI taxonomy): Eukaryota > Metazoa > Chordata > Amphibia > Anura > Bufonidae > Bufo > Bufo bufo. Next base: position 157,518,239 of record NC_053393.1, on the reverse strand, counting down.
CAAGGACCTCCCACCGCCATGAACGCCCATGCTTGACACCTTAAGCATGTGCGTCCCTCCACATCCGCAAAGCTGTCTCAATGCCTTCCTGTATTGCCAGACACCACATGTCAATCCCCACTGCGTTCAAATGAACGCCGTCAGACCGCCAAAAAGCTCCAACCCCTTTTTCCAGCTCGGTATGCCGCACTACCACTGCCCCATTCCTTGCCATAAACCGCCCTATTGCCCGGTTAGCTTTTATCCTAGCCTTGTTTATCCCTTCCACTGAACGCGCCCCCCTCCACACCTTGCGGGGAACAATGTCCGACCAAACGGAAATAAGACCCGGGAACAGCGCCCACAACCGGAGTAGATCGAATTTAACGTCCTTCACCAACTCCCGCAACGGCCGCGCCCCCAAATCGTTGCCCCCCACGTGTAACACCAACACATCCGGCACCCTATCCAACCTCACAAACTTGTGGACCTCAGGTAGCACGCCCCCCCACACCATACCCCTACGCCCCAACCATCTTACCACCGCCACCGACCGGTCAATCCCCAACTGTTGTCCATCCGGCCGAACCGCTGCCCGGATGGCTCCCCAGAAAACATAGGAGTGACCCATTATCCAGATCAGCGCTGGGTCCGAACCTGCAACGAAATAACAATAACAAAAGCATACCGTGCGGGATGAGACAGAATACAATGCAATATCACAACCGATCTAGACGAATATATGATCTAAAGCGAATCGATTCCCACCTTCCTATCCGCATGATCACATCCTGCCCCAATCCGCGTCTGGCCGCCTCCGTCGCAGCCCCAATTCTGAAAGAATGGCTAGAGTAACCCCCAAGCGCTAAGCCCAACTGCCCTAGACACCGCTTGAAGACCGCCGTGAACTGGAAACGGGAAAGGAAAGACCCGTCCGCATGCACTAAGAGAGGGGAATTCATCCCCACCACCGCGACCCCGTACTCCCTCAAGCAACATACCGGACACATTGCGCAACCCGGGACCGCAAACAAAACAACCTTCCGACCTCTCCCTTCCACATCAGTTTTTGACCGCCTAATACGAAACTCCACCCTGTCCTGAAAAAGGTCTACATCATCCCTAAACAAACCACCCTGTTTCTTAACCGACGGAGAAACCAACTCGCCCAAACGCAAGGCCCCAAAAAATGCCAGCGAAAAAGCCAACCGAAACAAACGTAACTCCCACGGCGAGGCACAAACGTCGACTAGTTGATCCCCCAGCCTCAACAGCAAAGCAAAAGACACCGGCCTACGGTCATCCTGCACTGACTGAGAACGCCGCCAACCCTTCAAAGCCCTCACCACCAGAAAAGACTTGGTGACGTCTGGCAGATTCCTAAGACGAAAACCGAAAGCCAATCCTGAAACACAACTATTAATCCTAGCGACAGACCACCCCTCCTCTCTACAATGCCCAATGAACAATAGCAAGGGAATCTCAAAATCATCCGACACAACAGCCAACCTGGCCTTCCAATCCTCCCAGCATTGCCATGCCCTATCATATGTGTCCCACGTACCGGGTGCAAGTGAAGCCCGTATGAGACCCGCTACGGTGTCTCCAGAAGTTCCCACAGGCCACTCGGGCAGTCCAGCCCGCGCTCCTCTGCCCCCGGGGCCAGCTGGCGGAAACGCTCCCACTGTGAACGAGAGAGAGCATCAGCAATACAGTTATCAACCCCTGGTACATGTACTGCTACCACCCAAGCATTGAGTGACAAGCACTCCAGCACCAGCCTCTGTAACAGACGCACCACCAACGGTGAAGAAGCTGACAACCCGTTAATCGCTTGCACCACCCCCAAGTTGTCACAATGGAAACGAACCTTCTTGTTCCTAAACTCCTCCCCCCATAACATTACTGCCACCACAATGGGGAACAATTCCAGCAACGCTAAATTCTTGACCCAGCCTCTCTCCACCCAGGTATCAGGCCAACCCCCCGCACACCACTGCCCCCCACAATAGACCCCGAAACCGCCTCCCCCTGCCGCGTCAGAGAAAAGGTCAAAATCAAATGAGTCTACCGCCTCACCCATAAACAGACCTCTGCCATTATAACACTCCAGAAACGATGCCCAAACTTGCAAATCCGCCCTAAGCTCCTTCCCCAATCTAATAAAATGGTGCGGCGCCGCCACCCCCCGCCGTTGCCGCCGCCAAACGCCTACTAAATACCCTACCCATGGGGATAATCCTACAGGCGAAATTCAGCTTCCCCAGGAGTGACTGTAGGCTCCGCAATTGGATTTTCTGCAGTCGCCTCGCCCTGTCGACCTCCATTTTCAAGTCCTCAACCTTGTCCAAGGGCAGCCTACATTCCATCCTCACTGAGTCAATCACTATGCCTAGGAAGCTCAATTCCGTGGTCGGCCCCACCGTTTTCCCTGCCGCCAAGGGAACCCCAAAAGAATCAAACAACGCCTCCATCGTGTGCAACAGCAAAGAGCACACCCTGGATCCCGGGGGGCCAATACATAAGAAATCATCCAGATAGTGAATAAGTGATTCACATCCGGAGGAATCCACTACCGCCCATTCTAGAAAAGAACTGAACTTCTCAAAATACGCGCAGGACAACGAACACCCCATTGGCAAGCAACGATCAACAAAAAACTTACCCTCCCAAAAACATCCCAACAAATGCAGGCTCTCTGGGTGCACCGGCAACAACCTAAAAGCTGACTCAATATCTGTTTTCGCCATCAACGCACCCCTCCCAAACTTCCTAACCCACTTCACTGCCGCATCAAACGAGGTATAGACTACCGAGCACAGCGTCGGGTCAATACCATCGTTGACCGACGATCCCTTAGGAAAGGATAGATGTTGAATCAGGCGAAACGTATTCGCCTCCTTCTTTGGGACCACCCCCAGAGGCGACACACGCAAGTTCTGCAAAGGTGGTTCCAAAAACGGGCCAGCCATCCTTCCAAGTCTAACTTCCTTCTCTAACTTTTTTGTCACCACATCAGGGTGCTCCCTAGCCGACTGCAAATTCTTCTTAAGCAACACAGGCCCCGAAGGAACAAACGGAATTTTAAACCCCCCCAAAAAACCTTCCCGCAACAATTGCGCAGCCTCCCTATCCGGATATCTAGCGAGAAACCGGTCCATCTCTCCCAGCCGCACTGGCGTCTCCCCCTTTTCCAGAACTCTCACCCCCCTTCTGTCTTGCCCCTCTAAAACAGCGCGTGGCTCCGTGAGACCCACCACAGGTGGAGCATTCGTGCTTAAATTTGCACTTGGCTCCAAATTTACACCCCCCTTCATTGAATAAAAAACACAACCCCTTCGCAGATGCTGCCGCGAATCCGGATTGTCCCCCTGCCCCTGATTCACTCCGAAAGGGCTGACCCGACCGAACCGGCGCCGTCACTTTGAGCCACAAAGCGATATCCTTGTGGTCCCATTTGATGCTAGGGCGTACCGCCTTCCGCTGCCTAAACTGTTCGTCGTAACGCAGCCAGGCCATACCCCCATACACCCGGTAAGCTTCCCCAATAGCATCGAGGTAACAAAAAAGCGCGGAGCAGCACTCCGGCGCCTTCTCCCCTATCACACTGGCCAATATCGCGAACGCCTGCAACCAGTTTGGGAACGTCCGCGGTATCAGGCGGTGCCTACGCTTCTCCTCGTCCTCCCTCTTACCCTCATCCTTCCGCGCCCTATCCAAATTGAACCTGTCCAAAGGGAGTAAGGAAAATATATCCACATACTCCCCTTTCCAAATGCGCTCCCTAACCTCCTGCTTCAAATGTGCCCCCAACGGGCCTTCGAAACAAACATAAACTTCCCCCTTAGCCCTATCGTCTAACCGCATTCCATCCTCCTGATCAGACCCACCTACCTGCGTCTGAACGGACGCCGAAGTCCCACATGAAACCACCGTGGGTGCACTCGAAGCTGGCGGCCCCCCAGCGACCGCCCCCACACCCCACGCCGGCAATGGCCCTGACGCTACCGCCCCGCCGACGCCACCCCCCAAGCCCCCCACCGGTAACACGGGATTCCCTGCCGCCCCCAAATTTGCTAACAACCCCACCAAACCCCCCAAGAGCTGGCCCAGTCCCTTACTCAAATCCGACTGAGACCCCCCAGCCCCCCCAGACACTAACTGACATAAAGGTCCCCAAGGTGCCTCACCTGGCTGCCTGGGTGCTGTGACCCCATCAGCCGAAGGTCCTGACTCCCGCCGCTCGGTCCTCTGAGACGGTCCTGGCACAGCGAGCTCCCACGGATGTCCCCTGGCCGGGCTGGGGCCAGGGACGCGATCTTCCGGATCTTCTCTGGAAACGACTTGCCCAGCGACGACCTCCTCCTCGACTTGCCTGGCCGCCGAGGGCCTGCTGCCAAGGTCCGCAGCAGCCCCGCGCCCTCTGGAACACTGCTCTGGCTGAGGGGCCTCATCCACATCAGGATCCTGGAGAGAGCCCGCCGTTCCTGGTCCCGACCACAAGGTGGCGCTGCTGCGCTGCTGAAGAGGCCTACTGAGGCCTGCCTGAGGGCTCCGCCTCCTGGCTGGATTCCTTCCACGTCTGGACGCCCGGGAAGGAGCTGCACCCGGCGCCTGCAGGCGTGAAGGGTCCTGAAAAGCAGGGCTCCGTCTGCGGCGCTGAGCCCTAGGGGAGGCCATATCTGGGCTGAGGCGCGCCGGCGGCCGGGCCCGCCGCGGCCGGGATGCCCGTGGCTGAGGCGAAGCGGGAGCCTCAGCCGCCCCTCTGAGCAGCTGCTGGACCTGCTCCTGGAGCCAGCCGGGTCCCCGAGCAGCTGCTGCCGACCTGAGATCCGACAGGAGTGATTCCACGTCCATGATAAATGTAAGTGCGCACGGAGTGTAGGTGTATACAGCTCCGTTCTATCCACAAAATGGCCTCCTTCATCCCGGGCCCTCACCTATTTAACCCCTCGTTCCACCGCCCCCATAACTTAAACTGACCAATCCCTCCCCAGGGGCTCCCTCAAACCAGCCCCCCGTCATGGTCGCCTCCCCCCAAGGCTGCGCCCCCAGTCCGGCTCTGTCTTTGGACAGAAAAGTCCTTCATGAAGAGTTTTTTTATCCGCTGAAAAAGTGGACCCCTGAACGAAACGAGAATCAATTTGATCCAATGCTCCATTCGGGTCAGTTATGTGCGGAATCCAACACTATAAAGGAACAGAAAAATTGGAATCAGTTGTGTTAGGCCTCTTTCACACGGGCGTTGCGGGAAAAGGTGCGGGTGCCTTGCGGGAACATGTGCGATTTTTCCGCGCGGGTGCAAAACATTGTAATGCGTTTTGCACTCGCGTGAGAAAAATTACGCATATTTGGTACCCAAACCCGACTTCGGATCGGTGTTCTGTAGATTGTATTATTTTCCCTTATAACATGGTTATAAGGGAAAATAATAGCATTCTTAATGCAGAATGCATAGTACAATAGGGCTGGAGGGGTTAAAAAATAAATAAATAAAAAAATTATTAAACTCACCTTAGTTCACTTGATTGCGCAGCCCGGCTTCTCTTCTGTCTCCTTCTTTGCTGATTGCAGGATAAGGACCTGTGGTGACATCACTCCGGTCATCACATGATCCATCACCATGGTAAAAGATCATGTGATGACTGGAGTGACGTCACCACAGGTCCTTTTCCTGCACACAGCAAAGAAGACAGAAGAGAAGCCGGGCTGCGCGATCAAGTGAATTAAGGTGAGTTTAATTTTTTTTTAACCCCTCCAGCGCTATTGTACTATGCATTCTGTATTCAGAATGCTATTATTTTCCCTTATAACCATGTTATAAGGGAAAATAATAATGATCGGGTCTCCATCCCGATCGTCTCTTAGCAACCGTGCGTGAAAATCGCACCGCATCCGCACTTGCTTGCGATTTTCACGCAACCCCATTCATTTCTATGGGGCCTGCGTTACGTGAAAAACGCACAAAGAGGAGTATGCTGCGATTTTCACGCAGCGCACAAGTGATGCGTGAAAATCACCGCTCGTGTGCACAGCCCCATAGAAATGAATGGGTCATGATTCAGTGCGGGTGCAATGCGTTCAACTCATGCATCGCATCCGCGCGGAATACTCGCTCGTGTGAAAGGGGCCTTAGAGGCCTTGCATTTTTATGATGGAAAGTGGGAGTACTGTTACTGTAAAGATGAGGCAATGAACATCTGAGCCCCCACCTTTTACTGTAGACTTTCCATGCTAAAACGTCATGTAAATGCAGTTTGATAAATACTCATTGCTAAATATTCATTTCATTAATTTCAGGAGCTGGTGATGTTGTTGCTGGAGTCCAATGCAGACACCACTGTGATAAATGGAGAGGGTGAAACCGCCGCGGATGTGGCCCAAGACAAAGACATTAAAACCATGTTGGAAGGTAATGTTTACTCCACATAATGATGTGCTTCAGACAGAATCAAGGACTAAACTGGGTTTTCACCGATTAACACTTATACATGAATGTGATCACAATTGTTACTTTATATTAGTATATAAAAATTTGGAAAATGTGATGCTGTGCGGCAGGGAATCTTGTTCAATGATCACTAGAAGGGCCCATTTAGACAGCCATAGTTCTTTGCGGATCCACAAAACACGGATACCAGCCATGTGCGTTCCGCAATTTGCGGACCGCACATGGCCACAACCATAATAGAAAATCCCTATTCTTGTCCGCGATTGCGGACAAGAATAGGACATGTTCTATCTTTTCTGCGGAGCCGCGGTACGGAATAACGGATGCTGACAGCACACGGTGTGCTGTCCGCATCTTTTGAGGGACCGTAGAAATGAATGGATGCGCAGACTTACCTCAAAATTGTGGAACGGGTGCGGATCTGTTTATACGGCCGTATGAATGAGCCCTAACGGTGCATCCACAAGAGGTGGCATAAAAACCATTACAAAGGGAATAAATTATCTGTGGTGAAATTCCATAGAGAGGTCTGATATTCTGCAAATCCAAAATCCACAGCACATGTCTGTTCACAAGACGTTTTTCTGCAGTGTGTGTATAAGATATGTTAAAAGGGTTGTCTCACCTTGTCACTTATCCAGGACTTGAGGCACTCTAGGGGGGTGGTGCCTGCTAATGTGACTGGCAGCTTAGGCAAGTGGTGCTGGGAAGCAGTAACCACTCCAGTTATCTAGTCTAGTTTTTATGTTAAACATATTTTTAAAATATGTATATAATCCTAAAGAGATACCATTTAAAACGTAACTTTTATTAATATCTGTTAAATCCCTAAGTATGCATGATATAAACCAGTCGCTGCGCCAATAGTGACCAGGAACTAGGGATGTGGGAAGACTAGTGCTGGGTCTCTAACAACTAATCTTACCCTACGCTGGATGTACCTTGAGGTGGCAATGTACTATCCACAGAGATATCCCAAATTGCCAATGGACACCTATAAGGCCCTCCCTGTCCCTGCGCAGCAATGGAGACTGCCCAGCTTCGTCACGCTGTGGTGGGGGGGGCCCTGTTACAAATATTTTTATTCTTGGTCCTAATACAATATAATTCTTTTGGTCCTAATAAGCGTCCCGACGCGTTTTTTTGGACATAGGTCCAACTCATTAGGGGACCTGTTAATAATGGTCCCAGTTTCGGAGGTGGTGGTCCCCTTTGATGGGCTGTGTTTATAACCCCAGACTCAAACCCACCTCTTCCCACTGGGTTACAATGCAATCGTCAGATACTAAGGGGAAGATGAACCCCTATAGAATAGTATATTAAATAGCATAGTACTTATCTTTGCCCCCATGTATCGGTCCACACAGATGCGGCTGTATTGTGGCTTGTAGCAGCAACAGTGCCACATACAGTCCTGATCAAAAGTTTAAGACCACTTAAAAAATGGCAAAAAATCATATTTTACATTGTTGGATCTCAACAAGGTTCCAAGTAGAGCTTCAACATGCAACAAGAAGAAATGAGAGTGAGACAAAACATTTTTTGAGCATTCAATTAATTGAAAATAACGATTAAACTGAAACAGGCTGTTTTTTAGCTGATCCAAATTTTAGGACTACATGCCTTTAACTTCTTCAGGACACATGACGTACCGGTACGTCATGTTGTCCTGGTACTTAAGGACACATGACGTACCGGTACGTCATGTTGTCCTGGTACTTAAGGACACATGACGTACTGGTACGTCATGTGTTGTTCCGATCACTGCCACCAGGCCGGCGGTGATCGGAACAAGGTGCCTGCTCAAATCATTGAGCAGGCACCTCGGCTAAATGCGCCGAGGTGCTTGTGTCGGCGATCGCAACAAACCGCAGGTCAATTCAGACCTGCGGTTTGCTGCGCTTTCTGCAGTTTCTGATCCCCGCGGTCGATCAGAAACTTTAATTTGCCTAAAATATATATTTTTCACCCCCCCCCCCCCTGCACCCCAGAATGATTTTATGGCGGCGGGAGGTGCAGGGGGAAGGTTACAGGCGGTGCGGGAGGCGGGCGGTGCGGCAGGCGGGATCGCGATCCCCCGCCCGCCTCCTCTTGAATAATCATTGGTGGCCAATTCTTATACCAGAGTGTCAGCACATTGCTGTGATGCGATCCAGCTGTTTAACCCTTTCCACGGACCGCGGTATGGAAGAGCAGAGGTTAACAGTCGGGAGCTTTCTCCCTCTCCCATCGCGGGGCTGCTGTGCCTTTGCAGCCCCCAAACAGGATGGGGTCACAGAGGGAGGGAGCCCCTCTCCTTACCCTTCCCCGTCTGCGCAGTTGTGGCCACAACTGAGCAGACGGGGAAGGTTCCCATGGCAACAGGACGCGATCTCAGGCATCCTGCTGTCCATGGTGCTGAACAGATCTGTGCTAAAGGCATAGATCTGTTGAGACAAAGTGTAAGTAAAATACAGTACAATACACTATATAGTGTACTGTATTATACAGACATCAGACCCACTGGATCTTCAAGAACCAAGTGGGTCTGGGTAAAAAAAAAGTGGAAAAAAAAAGTAAAAATCAAAAAACACATTTATCACCGATTTAAAAAAATAAATAAAAAAAAATTCCCTACACATGTTTGATATCACCGCGTCCGTAACGACCTGATCTATAAAATGGTCATGTTACTTTACCCGAACGGTGAGCGCCATAAAAAAATAAAAATAAAAAACTATGATAAAATTGAAATTTTGCCCACCCTACTTCACAAAAAAGGTAATAAAAGTGATCAAAAAAGTCGCATGTACGCCAAAATAGTACCAATCAAACCGTCATCTCATCCCGCAAAAATCATACCCTACCCAAGATAATCGCCCAAAAACTGAAAAAACTATGGCTCTTAGACTATGGAAACACTATGGCTCTTAGACTATGGAAAAACATGATTTTTTTTTTGTTTCAAAAATGAAATCGTTGTGTAAAACTTACCTAATATGTATACTTTTTTTTATTTATGTATCGCCACGTCCGTATCGACCGGCTCTATAAAAATATCACATGACCTAACCCCTCAGGTGACCACCGTAAAAATATATAAATAAAAACGGTGTAAAAAAAAGCATCTTTCGTCACAAAAAGTGTAATAGCAAGCGATCAAAAAGTCATATGCACCCCAAAATAGTACCAATCAAACCGTCATCTCATCCCGCAAAAATCATACCCTACCCAAGATAATCGCCCAAAAACTGAAAAAACTATGGCTCTTAGACTATGGAGACACTAAAACATTTTTTTTGTTTCAAAAATGAAATCATTGTGTAAAACTTACATAAATAAAAAAAATTGTATACATATTAGGTATCGCCGCGTCCGTGACAACATGCTCTATAAAATTACCACATGATCTAACCACATGGTCAGATGAATGTTGTAAATAACAAAAAAAAAAAAAACTGTGCCAAAAAAGCTATTTCTTGTTACCTTGCCGCACAAAAAGTGTAATATAGAGCAACCAAAAATCATATGTACCCTAAACTAGTACCAACAAAACTGCCACCCTATCCCGTAGTTTCTAAAATGGGGTCACTTTTTTGGAATTTCTACTCTAGGGGTGCATCAGGGGGGCTTCAAATGGGACATGGTGTCAAAAAAAACAGTCCAGCAAAATCTGCCTTCCAAAAACCGTATGGCATTCCTTTCCTTTTGCGCCCTGCCGTGTGCCCGTACAGCAGTTTACGACCACATATGGGGTGTTTCTGTAAACTACAGAATCGGGGCCATAAATATAGCATTTTGTTTAGCTGTTAACCCTTGCTTTGTAACTGGAAAAAAGATATTAAAATTGAAAATCTGCCAAAAAAGTGAAATTTTGAAATTGTATCTCTATTTTCCATTAAATCTTGTTGAACATCTAAAGGGTTTACAAAGTTTGTAAAATCAGTTTTGAATACCTTGAGGGGTGTAGTTTCTTAAATGGGGTCACTTTTATGGCGTTTCTACTCTAGGGGTGCATCAGGGGGGCTTCAAATGGAACATGGTGTCTTAGAACCAGTCCAGCAAAATCTGGCTTCCAAAAACCATACGGCGCACCTTTCCCTCTACGCCCTACTGTGTGCCCGTACAGTAGTTTACGGCCACATATGGGGTGTTTCTGCAAACTACAGAATCGGGGCAATAAATATAGCATTTTGTTTAGCTGTTAACCCTTGCTTTGTTACTGAAAAAAATTGATTAAAATGGAAAATTTGCCAAAAAATCAAAATTCTGAAATGTTATCACTATTTGCCATTAACTCTTTTGGAACACCTAAAGGGTTAACAAAGTTTGTAAAATCAGTTTTGAATACCTTGAGGGGTGTAGTTTCTAGAATGGGGTCATTTTTGGGTGGTTTCTATTATGTGAGCCTCACAAAGGGACTTCAGACCTGAACTGGTCCCTAAAAAGTGGGTTTTTGAAAATTTCAGAAAAATTTCAAGATTAGCTTCTAAACGTCTAAGCCTTGTAACATCCCCCAAAAATAAAATATAATTTCCAAATTGATCCAAACATGAAGTAGACATATGGGGAATGTAAAGTAATAACTATTTTTGTAGGTATTACTATGTATTCTAGAAGTAGAGAAATTGAAACGTGGAAATTTGCAATTTTTTACAAATTTTTGGTAAATTTGGTATTTTTTTATAAATAAAAATGTTTTTTTTTTTTACTTCATTTTACCAGTGTCATGAAGTACAATATGTGACGAAAAAACTGTCTCAGAATGGCCTGGATAAGTTAAAGTGTTTTAAAGTTGTCACCACTTAAAGTGACACTGGTCAGATTTGCAAAAAATGGCCTGGTCCTTAAGGTGAAATAAGGCTGTGTCCCTAAGGGGTTAAAAGGCCAAATCTGTGCAAAGATGTGGATTCATTGTCATTTTCTGTCAGGTAGTCACACAAATGACAAAGGCAAAAAAAACTCCCTTTTTGAACTTGGTCGGGTTGTTGAACTGCATAAGCAGGGTCTCTCACAGCGTGTCATCACTGCTCAGGTGGGACGCAGTAAGACAGTCATTTGGCATTTCTTAAATGATCCTAAAGGTTATGGAACAAAAAAGTCAAGTGGAAGACCCAAAAAAAATTCATCAGCACTGAGCCGGAAGATCCAATTGGCTGTCCGTCAAAACACTGGACGATCCTCGACCCAAATTAAGGCCCTTACTGGTGCTGACTGCAGCCCCATAACCATCAGACGGCATCTGAGACTGAAGGGTTTCAAAAACAAAAAACGTCTTCAAAGACCTCGTCTCCTTGAACGCCACAGAACTGCTCGTTTGGACTTTGCAAGAGAGCACCAAACATGGGACATTCAAAGGTGGAAGAAAGTTTTATTCTCTGATGAGAAAAAATGTAACCTTGATGGTCCTGATGGTTTCCAACGTTACTGGCATGACAAGCAGATCCCACCTGAGATGTTTTCTACGCGCCACAGTGGAGGGGGCGCCATAATGGTCTGGGGTGCTTTTTCTTTCAGTGGAACAATGGAGCTTCAGGAAGTGCAGGGGCGTCAAACGGCCGCTGGCTATGTCCAGATGTTGCAGTGAGCATTCCTCATGACTGAGGGCCCTCGTCTGTGTGGTAACGACTGGGTTTTTCAACAGGACAACGCTAAAGTACACAATGCCCGCAGGACAAGAGACTTCTTCCAGGAGAATAACATCACTCTTTTGGCCCATCCTGCGTGTTCCTCTGATCTAAATCCAATTGAGAACCTTTGGAGATGAATGGCAAGGGAAGTTTACAAAAATGGACAACAGTTCCAGACAGTAGATGGCCTTCGTGTGGTCGTCTTCACCACTTGGAGAAATGTTCACACTCACCTCATGGAAACGCTTGCATCAAGCATGCCGAAACGAATTTTTGAAGTGATAAACAATAACGGCGGAGCTACTCATTACTGAGTTCGTGTTTGGAAGTTAGATTTCTGTTTTGGGGGGGTTTAGTTTTTTTTTGGAGGTGTGGTCCTAAACTTTTGATCAGCTGAAAAACAGCCTGTTTCAGTTTATTCGTTGTTTTCATTAAATTGAATGCTCAAAAAATGTTTTGTCTCGCTTCCATTTTTTCTTGTTGCGTGTTGAAGCTCTATTTGGAACCTTGTTAAGATCCAGCCATGCTAAATATTTTTTGCCATTTTTCAAGTGGTCTTAAACTTTTGATCAGGACTGTATAAAATGGCACCTTTTTAAAGAACGCCGGCCCGCCTCCACATCGGTCAGCTGTCTGCCCTGTGACTGGGTCATGTGACTAACCCGGAGACGCGCAGACACAGCCGCCACCTCCCCCAGTGGATCACATGACTGCTGCGCCTCCCGATCATGTGTGAGGCTTGATGATACGCGCGCCATGTGACCCATGGGGGTGACGTCAGGGAGGGAGTGTCCCTCCCCTTTAGTGTCCTGCCGAAGTAGGCGGGTATTCAAGCGAAGAGGAAAGGGGCATTACTGCGGGATAACAGTGCCCCTCCTCTCCACTATTTATAAACAGGTATTTGACAGATAGTAATAGATAAGCTGCGCTTTTAATGTCAATGCAAACAGCGCGCTATAGGGCATTGTAAAAGGCATGAGAAAAATCAGCACTCCTCCTATATATCTACAACCAAAGCTAGTCAGCAGAAGGGGAGATGAATCTCCGAAATCCCACTTTTGAGGGTTTTTCTTATGTGTTAATATCTTGAGGCTGAACAATAAACACAAGACAGAAAGCAAAGACACGCGAAAGGAAGATCAAATAACAATTATAAAAAACATATCCCATATCCCCACTCCACATCCCCTACGCCATCCAACCATCCAGATAGCACGAAATATGGGGCAATAAATGGCCCTCTGGCTGGGAGACAGGAGTCATAGGAGTCAGATCGGAGAGGGTTAAAAATCACACTAGCTCCGGCGAGTAGATGCAGATCTGCAACCCTCATGCGTAAGTGGGAGGAGGAAGCTACAAATAGCTTCCTCCTCCGCTTCATGCATCTACTCCTGGAGGAGGAGAGAGCCACCTTAGCTACCTTGGAGAGTAAACTCTGGGAACAAATCGAGGAGACACAAAATTTAAACAAGAACCTGCCTATTTGAACAAAGAAATACAGCTGAAAGATACTCTAGAGAAATACCAATATAATCTTAAAGAGCGAAAGCATCGCCAATTAAATCGGGATTTGCAGGATTTCAGAGAGAATCGGGTATACACAAGCATTTATAGAAGTGGAACTCAGAAAAAAAGAGACTCTGAGCCAACTTCGAGTGATACAGATCTCTTTGAAAGGGAAAAGGAAAGAGAGGGATTGTCAAAGAATAGAGGGAGAGGGAGGGGGAGACAGAGTGGTAGAAGCGGACGAGGGGGACAGGAAGAAACGGGCCCACGTTCTTTAGAACAAGGAAACTCCTACCATCTACGAACACGCAACCCACCCAGATCCCCAACCCAAACATAGAGTCTTCCGCCTGCATCCATAGCATATCCAGCCAGATATTGAATTTGTCATCCAGATTTATCCAGGAGGCGGAAATGGCGATACTGAGCAAGGGGTTATCTTTCGTGCCAGTGTCCTTATTTAACCTTTTTAACTGGATTAAGGATTTAATTCTGTTCGTGAGAAAATTGTGATGGCGCAAACCTTTTGCTCTGGTTGATAAGAAAGTAAGGAATTGGGGATCCCTCCGGATATCCTCCAAGATATAAGTTTGTTATATAATCTAGGGGACAACGCGCCCCAAGAAGGAAAAGGTCCCTTTACTTCGCTTAAATCAAAAAGCTGCAAAATGCCCCCAATAGGTGACCCATCATGTATTAATGTTTTTCTCAACCGTGTTTCCCGGAAGCTAGAGGGGCTCGCAAACAACCCATGTAGATTTAATTGCACAAAGGCAGAATTCAAGGCCATCTCTTCCCTTGAACAGGATGGTAATATAGTTATCAAACCCTCAGACAAAGGGGGGGAACCTGGTAATCTTGATGTGGCCCTGTACAAAAAGATGTGTCTGTGCCTACTACAAGATAAAGACACATATGAGAGGCTTTAGGTGGACCCCACTTCTACAAAAAGATTGAGTGTCATCCTGCAGAAAGCTAAAACTGAGGATCTCATCTCAGCTGAGGAGTTTGAGTTTATACAATGTAGACATCCTACGGTGACAACTTTTTATAGTTTGCAGAAAGTTCACAAGGGAACATCCCCCTTGAAAGGTCGTCCCATTGTATCAGGCATCAACAGCCTGAGCCAGAATGCTGGGGTATACATTGACTCCATTCTGGCACCCTTTGTGAGAACTTTGCCGTCCTACCTCAGAGATACTGGGGATCTACTCGGCCGACTGGAGGGGGTAGTCCTTGAAGGGGAGGCACTTTTGGGGTCGATCCATGTGGAGGCCCTCTACTCCTCTATCCCTCACCAGCTCGGGATTAGGCCAGTGGGTGACTTTCTCAACACCAGGGGGTGTCAGTTCAGGGCACACAACCGTTTTGTGTTAGACCTACTGTAATTTTAAGCTCACTCAGAATTATTTTCTGTTTGACAGGGTCTTCTACCACCAGCTCAGGGGCACGGCGATGGGGAGGCCTTGCGCCCCATCGTATGCCAACCTGTTCCTGGGCTGGTGGGAAAGAAACAGTGTATTTGGAGATCCACCGATTCCCAGACAGTGGGCGTCATCATCTGGGCAAGGTACATAGATGACGTGTTTGTGATATGGAGAGGGACTAAGAGTGGCTTTGAAAAGTTCGTACAGGTGATCAATCAAAATGACCTTGGTTTACGGTTCACATTTGAACTAGGTAAGAATACTCTACCTCTTTCCTCGATATTGAAATTACAAAGGCGCCAGGAGGTGAAATACACAGAAAAACATACAGAAAACCCACAGCAACCAATTCCCTCTTGAAGTGAGACAGCCACCATCCTGAGCCACTGAAGAGGGGGGATACCAGTGGGTCAATATTTGAGGATAAGGAGGAATTGCTCATCCCTCGCCGATTTCAAACTGCAGGCAAGGGATTTGAAGCAAAGATTCCTAGATAAAGGATATCCTAGTGCAGCTTTGAGAAATGTCTATCAAAGGGCACTGAAATGTTATAGAACAGAGCTTCTACATCCCCCGCCCCGACAAGGCAACTACCAACCCAATACGCCTTATTGGCACATATGACGGAGCAGCTAATGAGATAAAAAAAGGTGATCTCGAAACACTGGGAGATACTGCAACTAGACCCCGATATTAAGGATGTGATTACAAGCAGGCCACAGATTACATACCGTAGAGGATGTAGCTTGTGGGATTGGTTTGTATACAGCCATTTCCTAGGTTCAACTAGAAATAAAGGTTTCAACTGGCTGAGACCAGTGTGGGGTTGTTATCGTTGTAGTGGATGAGGGGCATGCGATTGTCACCCAAGGCTGTGAGTTCACGTGTAGTGTTACCCAGAAACCATATTCCATCAGACAATTTATCAACTGTCGAACAAAAGGTGTCCTATAGAAAGCTACATGTACACGTGGTTTGGAGTACGTGGGTAAGACTACTCTTGAACTCGGAAGGCGTGTGGGCGAACACATGGGAGACATGCGACATGGTAGGGATACTCCTTTGGCAAAACATGTCGTGAGTCACCACTGGGGCATTTTCTCGGGCTTTAAATTCATGGGCATTGAATCAGTGCCATACCCGAAAAGAAGGGGGGACTGGGATAGAAGGATCCTACAGCGCGAGGCGTGGTGGATCTTTGAACTGAGAACTGTACAACCAGGGGGGCTCAATGAGCATCTATCGTTTGGCTGCTTCATTTAACCTGAGCCGATTTAGTGCCCCATATTTCGTGCTATCCGGATGGTTGGGTGGAGTGGGGATATGGATTCGAGCTGGCCTGCCAGCTGATTTTTGATATTTGTTATTTGATCTTCCTTTCGCGTGTCTTTGCTTTTTGTCTTGTGTTTATTGTTCAGCCTCAAGATATTAACACATAAGAAAAACCCTCAAAAGTGGGGTTTCGGAGATTTAACTCCCCCTTCTACTGACTAGCTTTGGCTGTAGATATATAGGAGGGGTGCTGATTTTTTCTCATGCCTTTTTAAAATGCCCTATAGCGCGCTGTTTGCATTGACATTAAAAGCGCAGCTTATCTATTACTATCTGTCAAATACCTGTTTATAAATAGTGGAGAGGAGGGGCACTGTTATCCCGCAGTAATGCCCCTTTCCTCTTTGCTTGAATACCCGCCTACTTCGGCAGGACACTAAAGGGGAGGGACACTCCCTCTCTGACGTCACCTCTCTGGGTCAGATGGCGCGCGCATCATCGATCCTCACACATGATCGGGAGGCGCGGCGGTCATGTGATCCACTGGGGGAGGTGGCGGCTGTGTCTGCGCGTCTCCGGGTTAGTCACATGACCCAGTCACTGGGCAGACAGCTGACCGCTGTGGAGGCGGGTCGGCGTTCTTTAAAAAGGTGCCATTTTATATGTGGCACTGTTGAGGCTACAAGCCACAATACAGCCGCATCCGTGTGGACCGATACATGGGGGCAAAGATAAGTACTGTTCTATTTAATATACTATTCTATGGGGGTTTATCTTCCCCTTAGTATCTGACGATTGCATTGTAACCCAGTGGGAAGAGGTGGGTTTGAGTCTGGGGTTATAAACACAGCCCATCAAAGGGGACCACCACCTCCGAATCTGGAACCATTATTGACAGGTCCCCTAATGAGTTGGACCTATGTCCAACAAAACTCGTCGGGACGCTTATTAGGACCAAAAGAATGATATTGTATTAGGACCAAGAATAAAATATTGGTAACAGGGCCCCCCACCACAGCGTGACTAAGCTGGGCAGTCTCAATTGCTCCGCAGGTACAGGGAGGGCCTTATAGGTGTCCATTGGCAATTTGGGATATCTCTGTGGATAGTACATTGCCACCTCAAGGTACATCCAGCGTAGGGTAAGATTAGTTGTTAGAGACCCAGCACTAGTCTTTCCACATCCCTAGTTCCTGGTCACCATTGGCGCAGCGACTGGTTTATATCATTTATACTTAGGGATTTAACTGATATTAATAGAAGTTAAGTTTTAAATGGTATCTCTTTAGGATTATATACATATTGTGAAATACGATACCGACTTTTTTCAGGCAGTGACCAATGCGCAATTTGGTTGTGTGATTTAGTTGATTAAGCATATTTTTTAATAATTTTTGGTGGTTATTTTTAATTTTCCATGTCATTATATAAAAATTTAAAAAAATATTATCCTGTAGTTTTGTGCACTGACCACTAAACCTAATAAGGGTCGCCACTTCTTGTTCTGTACAGATTACTTTGCTACAGTTATCTGCTTATCATTACAGTCAGGATTACGATGACACATGTCGCCTATATATACAGATAACATATGATCCACCATTCACAATAGATGATTGTCAAAGTTTATGTACTCCCTCCTGACCTCTGCACAGGTCATAGAGCATGCGTAGAAAACTACTCTCTCATAGACAATGAGTCGGTTCTGGTCCATTTTGTGTTTGACCCATGGTGTCCGCTGTAAAGCATATAAAATGTTAAGAACAGATCGGGGAAGATAGCATCCCCCTTGTAAGGGCGGGATCACATTGGTGGTACGAAATTCCGTTATAGGTTCCATTATAACAGACGAAAATATATAAAAAAGATTGCGCTGCAAGAGAAAAATCTTCTTTGTGTATAAAAGTTCACTTGTAAAATCTTCAACTAGTGGGATCACATGCCAACCTCACAATCCAACATTAGTATGGAAACCTGTGGGTAATGAGAAAACGCACTATGGTGTAGCAGGTTCCAAGCATCTAACGCACCATGTGAATAGGTTATACTCACAAGATTCCTGATTAGTGAAGGCGTGTAGAAATATTGATGGTATCAAAGTAGAACTCTGCTGGGACTTTTAAATGTTTTATAGTTTTACTTTTTGCCAGTATTAAATAGTTTTTACCTGACCTTTGGTGCGCACCTACTTCTCTTGCGACTTCCTCCTTGAGAGCTTTTGGACATCGATGTCGGCTGTTACCCAGGTTCTGAGCTGTCTATGAAAATTCTTTAAGATCTTATACACGCACCTGACAAGTGAAGCTCTGTGAGTATAATCTGTTTGCAGGCAGATTAAGTGTTGTGACATACTACACTATAGTTCTCTTTTCCCAGCAGAGTTCTACTTTGATACCATCAATATTTCTACACGCCTTCACTAATCAGGAATCTTGTGAGTATAACCTATTCACATGGTGCGTTAGATGCTTGGAACCTGCTACACCATAGTGCGTTTTCTCATTACCCACAGGTTTCCATACTAATGTTGGATTGTGAGGTTGGCATGTGATCCCACTAGTTGAAGATTTTACAAGTGAACTTTTATACACAAAGAAGATTTTTCTCTTGCAGCGCAATCTTTTTTTATATATTTTCGTCAAGTAATAGACTTTTCCCACATTGTCTTCAAATTTGCAGCGCTTGAGGGGACAAGTATATTTTCACAGAGACTCTATTTATTTATTTTCTCCATTATAACAGAGTTTTAACAGAATTTTAGGATGGAATGCAAAACGGAAGCCTTTAAGAGGCATTCCATTTTGCTCCATCCTAATGCATGTCTGTAATACAATTTCGTAACGCCGATAAGAACCCGCCATTATATGAAAAATTTTTGTATTTGAAATGTGTTCTTTTTTTTCTTTTTTAACTGAAGCATTGTTTTTATGGCTTTCTGTTGCTTTTTTTAATTGCAACTATTTGTTGCAGTTTTGCTGAAGTTTTTCTCGTTGACTTCAATGAAGAAAAAGCCAGCCTAGAAAACTACATATACAAAGTCTTTGAGGGAGATTTATCAAGACTGGCACTTTCTACAACAGTCTTGATATACCCTGCTTTGTCAGAGGATGGGCCTAATTTGTGATGAGATCCTCTGGCAGTTCTTGCGCCTAAACAGAAATCTACGACCGCTCTAAGCTGTTATAGATTTCTTGCTTCATTTGCGCCCAAAAACTGGAATAAATGAAGATAAATATGTTGTGGCATCTGGCCATGCCCCCTTTCTATCCTTGCCACGCCCCTTTTGGAAAAGCGGCAAGGATGGCATAAAAAAAAAAAGCCAAACATACTGTTTGTGACTTTTTACAGCCACTTTTCTTGTGCAAATTAAATGAGAAATCTCCCTCTTTGTGTTGTCATATTTCATTTTTCAATGTTTGGCACGTATTCTGGTAAAGTCTCAGACGTGCCTGTGTGTGAAGTTTATCCCAGACACATGTAAACTACCCAAATGTAGGCTGATGGGAAACTCTTTTAGGATCAGTCTGGTCAATGATCGTCTAGGGATGCGTTCCATGTATGCTATTTCTGGTGTATACACTAAATGCATATTATAAAAAGAAAGTTGCATAGTCTAAAACTTTTTCTATATAAAACGCCTATTTTTATACAACATTGAAAAAACTGCACAGCATTAGATGTGCATGTGACCTTGGGCAGGACTTTAGGACTGTTATTTATGTGTTCATTTATGTTCCATTATGTCTTATGGATCTTTGTAAATTGTATAATCAGCTGCGCAACGGACACAAGAAAGAAAACAGGAAGAGGTACTTCTGACAACTGCTAGAGAAGGAAATCTTGCAAAATTATCAGAGTTGGTAAGCCTTCTTGTCAGACCACATAATACTTGTTCAGCTCACTTTACACTGCTGTCATGTCTTCAGTTCTACAGGATCCATGAATGATCCAGTTTCATCCGTTTGTTCCTCTCATTAACTTGGGTCACTATTTATTATTATTATTATTTTTTTCCGTAGAGTAGTTCAGCATCCTACACTCTTCTGTCTAAATTTAAGAACTGAAAACCTGACAGAAGGAACTGAGTGGTGTAACATGAATGCCAGTTTTTTGGTAAATACACGATGAGGGGCATTTATCATGCTATTTACTCCACTATTGTGGCGTTATAAAAGTCGCAAATTATGGGGCACACCATATGTGCGTCATAATTTGCGACCTTTTGAACTTCTCCGCACTTAGGAAAAGATTTACCATAACTTTTGCCAGAAACTGGTCTAAGTTGGATAGTATTAATGTATCTGGAGAAGGGTCGTTGATCCAGGGAGTTATTCTGATTGGAAGGAATATTTTTTTCCCTCATAATGAGGAAAATTGGCTTCTACCTCACAGGGTTTTTTGCCTTCCTCTGGATCAAGCTGCAGGGTACCAGGCTGAACTGGATAGACGGATGTCTTTTTTTCATCCTTAAAAACTATATTACTATGATCGGTGAGCGTTTCATCATCAGTAAGGCCTGAGTCACACATAATTGTTAGGCAAGGGCTACACAGCGACACCTGTCACGGCCAGGATCGCTGAGTAGCTGTGATCCCATAGAAATGCATGGGATTGCCGCGGCAGTCGCAAGAAATCCAACACAGCTGGATTTCTTGCGACTGCTCCGGCGATCCCATTAGATTCTATGGGATCACTGCTGCTCAGCGATCCTGGCCAGGTGTCGCACGACCAGTGTCATGGTGTAGCCCTTGCCTGATGGTCAGTGATTTCCATCAGTGATTGTAAGCCAAAACCAGGAGTGGACCTTACACAGAGATAAGGAATAATGGAAACATTTGAACCTGTTCTTTGTTTTTGGACCCTCTCCTTGATTGTGGCTCACTATTAGGCCTCTTTAACACGACCGTTTTTTTCCCCCGGTCCATATACGGAACCATTCATTTCAATGGTTCCGCAAAAAAAACTGAATGTACTCCGTATGCATTGCGTTTCCGTTTTTCCGTTCCGTTGAAAGATAGAACTTCTCCTATTATTGCCCGCAAATAACGTTCCGTGGCTACATTCAAGTTAATGGGTCCGCAAAAAAAAGTAACGCACATACGGAAATGCATCCGTATGTCTTCTGTATCCGTTCCGTTTTTGCGGAACCATCTACTGAAAATTTTATGCCCAGCCCAATTTTCTCTATGTAATTACTGTATATGCCATACGGAAAAACGGAACAGAAACTAAAACGGAACAACGGATCCGTGAAAAACGGACCACAAAACACTGATAAAGCCATACGGTCGTGTGAAAGAGGCCTTACTGCTGGAAATCACTGAACAAACACTGATGTGTGAATCAGGCCTCAGTTTGGTTACCTCACAACCACTGATGGAAATCTCTGACCGATATTGGCCTGTGAAAGAGGCCTAATGCTATTTTTGTTATTTTACATCATCCATACCATTTCCCCCCTGTTTTGCTACTGTAGGACAATCCCTTTATATGGTTGCCCTTGTCCTTCCCCTTAGCTCCAGTGGCCAACTATCTTCTTTTTTTTATTTTTATAAATGTGTGCCTTTTTTTGGTAAACTTTGTGTAGATTCATTATGGTTTTCATTTCAATGACTGCAGATTAACATTTGCTTGCTTCTGAAATATATATATATATATTTTTTTTTTTCTAGCTAAACCGAGCTAAGCCTCCTAACATTAACTGCACTGACCAGATGGGTAACACACCTCTGCACTGTGCTGCATATAGAGGGATGAAGCAGTGTGCCTTAAGACTTCTTAAAAGCGGAGCAGATGTAAATATCAGAAATAAAAACAGTAAGTCTTGTAAAACTGAATAGTCTGTATATTAGACTGTTGCTTCTTGGTGAGACAGATGTAGACTTGTATTTGATATTTTCAGATTTTGGGGGTCATTTATCAAACTGAAATATGCCTAAATTAGGTGTATTTCAGGCACAGATTGCGGCACCGCACTCTGCAACGTCTCCCCGCTTCCTCCAGGTCTAATATTGTGGGCGGGGACTGTTTTAGGCATAGAAAAAGGTCTAAATGTAAGACCGCTCGGAAGCTCTTACATTTAGAACTGGCGGAGGATCCGCCGAAGTTATAAAGAGGCCGACACCACCAGTTTAGGGGTTTATTAAGACCAGCGCCTAAAATGGCAGTCTTAATTAATGTGTCCCTTTGTCTGTTATTAAAGAGACAGTTTACATTCAGTTATCCAGTGACGTTTCATAATTCTTTTACTTGGGTATGTGGTGGTGGCCTATGAACTAAAACCTGGACATTTTTCACAGAATCCTGGGATGAAGCGCTCAATACATGTTCAGAGGAGGCATAAAGCGGTTGTCTCACTAAAACACTAAAACAAACCCTCTCCATATACCTTATGTCCTGGTTGCAAACCCCCACAAAAGTCAAAGCGGTGAGCAGGTGGAAGTCACACAGTGGTGGACCTGATCCACCCACGTATTACAAAGTGTGCTGTTCATTTCTGGAAAGTCCGACTCCTGTTAACCCTGCCGATCAGCTGTTTGAAGAAGCACAACCACTATCAAATGTATGTCATTGTGCTTGGTAAGCTGCTAGGAGGCCGCGGCGCTTGAGCTCCCGTGAGCACTGCGGTTTCCTCAAACAGCTGATTGGCGAGGGTGCTGGGCACTAGAGACCTGTCGATTTCGTATTGAAGACATATCCTGAGGATAGGTCATCAGTATGTAAGTTAACCCCTTTAACAGTGGAATTGTGCTTTAATAGCCAGAGGTCACAGACTATATTTGTGGTCTCTACATTTAAGCTTGTAGAAACCTTAGACATTGTGCAGTAATCCTATCCTATTTCACGTATAATAGTGTTATTGCTGTATTGTACAGTAATTTGGAACAGAAAAATGAATATTCCCACAATGCAGTGCATTATATTATCAACCAGTAAAATGTGTCCCCTTTAACCCCCTTCTTGCATATGGATCCAACTGTACATCAATTTTAGCAGTGTGTTGCTGCAAATGGTCATACATTTACATCCATAAGATGGTGAGGTCACAGAGCTTACACGCGCCATCCGCAGTGGGTGCAAGCTGTTACATGCAGTTGACATCCCACTGCAACTGCCAAGAAAAGATAATTTTGATCTCTGCAGTATAATCTCTTAGGGGTTTAAAAGAGGCACTGCCGCTTCCACCTTTGTACATCTTTCAGAAAACATTCTTTGCGTGACGGCCGCATTTCCCAGACTGAGCATGACTCCTGTGACCTGAGTTCACAGCATCATAAGGATTTATGAAGCTGTGAGTTCCTGCCTGACTGCGGGTCTGCTGTACGGTACTCAATGCCATGAGTACAATATAATAGACCCACAGTCGGGCAGGAACTTACAGTATTATAAATTACTGTGATGCTTTGAGCACAGGTCAGAGGAGTAGTGTTAAGTCTGGAAAATGCAGCATTCACATGGAGCATGTTTCCCGGATCAAACGTGCTCATGTGAATGAGGCCTAAGTATTGCAGTGTATTGTACCAGTGATCTAGCTTCATGTTGGTCAAGTCCAATACTTGAACTAAAAAAAAATACGTTTAAAAATGGCAATCAAATTTTCCAAAAATAAAAATTAAATGGGAAAAAGTCAAGTGCTTTATTATGTAAATAAATAAAAGCTATATTTGGTATTGACACACCCATAACAACTCTTACTATAAAACAAATGCATTATTTATGCCACATGATAAACCTGTTAAAAAAGAAAAGCTATATCTTCTGTTTTTCAGTCACCTTGCCTGCAAAAAATGGAATAAAAATGATCAAAAAGGGTATGTGCCCCAAAATGGTAGCTTTTTAAAATACAGCTTGTCCTGCAAAAAAAACAAGCTCTCACACAGCTTGACAGAAAAATATTTAAATATGGCTCTCAGAATATAGAGACACAAAAACAAGTGTTTTTTAGTATGCAAAAGTAGTAAAACTGCAATGCATTTGGAAAGTCTTCAGACCCTTTCACTTTTTTCACATTTTGTTTCAGCCTTGTCCCAATCTTAAAAAAAAAAAATCTAATTTCCCCCCATCAATCTGTACTCAATGCCACATAAGGACAAAGTGAAAATAGAATTTTAGAGAATGTTGCAAGTTTATTAACCCTTTCGCTACCAGCGCCGTACATGTACGGCGCTGGAGCGATGTGGGAACATGGTGCCTGCTCGCACGTGCAGCGGGAGTCATGGCCTGGCAAGTCTCTACTGTTTCAAACAGCCGAGACCTGCGATTAATTACTGTGACCTGCAATCATGCCGATCGCGGTAATTAAAGGCTTTAGATGCTGTGATTAAGTGAGATTACGGGGTCTAAATGCACAAAAACCCAGTAGTTGTGCTGAACACTGAGCCTCGCTGACTAGGCTGATAGCGTTCATGCTGCAATTCTTATTTTGGCCACCAGATATAGGAATTGCAGGCCAAAATAAGAAATTAGCAATTTTTAGTCCAAACCCCTTTTTAAAAATCCTTGATAGTTTATCAAAGTGTACATTTCTTATACTATTTAGACATAAAAAAAACTATACATATGGAGTATCCTTTGTAATCCTATAGACCCAGAGAACGAAGGCATGGTCAATTGTGCCGCAAATGAAACTCCATGGGAACAAAACCCCTAAAATTGCAATTGCGTTTTTTTCCCAATTCCACCTCATTTAGAGTTCTTTTACCGCTTTACACTACATTTAATGCCATAATTAATGGTGGCATTAAAAAGTACCACTTGTCCCGCATAAAATAAGCCCTCATACAGCTATGTGAACAGAAATAGAAAAAAGGTATGGCTCAAGGAAGATGGGGAAGAAATATGAAAACGGAAAAACCTAAAAACTAAAATTTCCTATGGACTTAAGTATTCAGACCCTTTTCGTTTGACACTTGAAATTTAGATCTGGAGGCCTCCCAATTCTTTTGATCATCGTTGAGATGTTTCTACACCTTGATTGGAGTTCACCTCTGCTAAGTTCAATTCATTGGACATTATTTAAAAGACACAGCCCT
Organism: Bufo bufo; assembly: GCF_905171765.1. Taxonomy (NCBI): domain Eukaryota; kingdom Metazoa; phylum Chordata; class Amphibia; order Anura; family Bufonidae; genus Bufo; species Bufo bufo. The sequence continues at coordinate 157,492,963 of NC_053393.1, read as the reverse complement.
GTCTTTATTATGTCTCACAGCTAACAATTCATATAAGAGCAAAAACCAAGCCATGAGGAGAAAAGAACTGCCTTTAGAGCTCAGAGACAGGATTGTGTGGAGGCATAGATCTGGAGAAGGGTACAAAGGAATTATGCTGCACTGAAAGTTCCCAAGAGCACAGTGGCCTCCCATAATTCTTAAATGCAAGATGTTTGGAACAACTGGTACTCTTCCTATAGCGGCCTACCAAACAAAGTAATTGGGGCAGAAAGGACTTTGAAGAGAGGTGAACAAAAACCCAATGGTCACGGTCTGGCTAAACTCAAAAGATCCCCTGTGCAGCACTCAATCTGGCTTTATGGCAGAGTGGCCAAAAGCCTTTCCTCAGTAAAAGACACATGAAAGCCTGCCTCGAGTTTGCAAAAAAAAAACAAAAACCTGATGGACTGTCCGACTGTAAGGCAATGTATTCTATGGTCTGATGCAACCAAGATTTAACTGTTTGGCTTTAGTTCTAAGCGTAATGTCTGGTGATAACCAGGCAATGCTAATCATCTGCCCAATACCATCCCTACGGTGACCATTGGGGTGGCATCAATATGATGTGGAGGTGTTTTTTCAGCAGCTGGGAAGCACAGACTACTCATGGTTGAGGGAAAACTGAATGGAGCAAAGTACAGAGATGTACTTTATGAAAACCTGATCCAGAGTGCTCTGAACCTCAAAATGGCAGAAGGTTCACCTTCACCTTCCAACAAGACAGTGACCCTAAATACACAGCCAAGACAACACAGGAGTGGCTTAGGGACAACTCTTTGCAGGAGTGGACTGGCTATAGACCCTACAGGAAAACTTCCTGGTGGGCCAATGCCCAGGAGCCCAGTAGCTGTTTTTGGGGATTTATTTTGTGCTGCCGGGACAGTGTTTTGTGATGCACTGTGGTGTTTGGCTCTGAGGTGGTATGATGTGTCACAATATGGTATTGCTGGTCCTGCCTATTTGTTTGGCCCACCTTCTGTCAATTTGAACTCTTCTACAAAATGGGACCTCCTTTTTTTTTTTTTTTTTTTTTTTTCTCTAGGGCCACTTTAAGTTCCCAGTCCGTCTTTGACTCTTCGAATGTCCCTAAAGGGGTTCTTTGGGACCGATTTAAAATGGCTGCCAGCAACCTGTCCTAGAGTGTGTGCAGGACTGGTTGCCACCATTCGCAGAGTTGCCTAGGAGGGTGAGGGGCGGGGCCTCACTTCACACAGTCTGCCGGAGTGTGCATGCATAACCTGCAAGCATTGTGGGTTGAAACTGGGCTAGGATTACATGCTAAAAAAATGATGGTCATCCTATTCTTGTTAGACTCGCCACTGTAGGCTAGATGAGATGAAAAAAATATAACCTGGATACCCCTTTAAGGGGTTAAAGCGTATAATTTTTTTTAAAAATTGTTTATGTATGATTTTCCAGACCAGAAGCCAATAGACTTAGCCCAGCGTATAGAAATAAAGCAAGTTCTACAAGGCAAGACTGGAAAGGTAAGAACTGTTCATTGAAATGCATATGTAACAGAATAATGTGTTGCCTGTCTTTCATGGCAGGGATGACAAACTTGTGGCCCTCCAGCTGTTGCAAAACTCCTATAAGCTTCAGCTAGTTTGGCAACAGCTGGAGTACCAGGAGTTTGGCATACGTTTTCATGATATCAACGCTCCTCCCATTCGGCTCAGGTGTTTTTAATTAGCAGGAGACTGCATATAGGTGTCACGGATGAAGTTGCAGATAGCTGGAACTTATAAATAAACGACCGACTGGCTTGATCCCAAACTAAGGAGCATATAGGTGAGCCCTTTAAAACCCTAAGAGCTCTCCCTGACTGCTATGCACATGCAAAGGTCTCAATGGTAGACGATTGCATGCCCACGTACCTAAGACTGTGTGACACCTGAAAACCCTATAATAGTGAGGGGACACGACCACCGGCTCCCTGCACTTAATACGGACGGAGCCAGGGTCACCTAGAATCAAGCCAGCAAGGAAACACAATAAAGGAAAAGATTTATCTGAGCAAACAGCAGCAGCAGCCTCCAGCAGTGAACACTTCATCCAGGAAGTAGTATAAACCGCAAAGTGAGGCAGTATGGGAGGGAATATAAAGGAAGACTATTAGTCTAAATAAGTGACACCTGGCAGAAGGAAAGGAGATGACAAAGTGAAACCAAAACAAAGAACGTCATACAAGAGGTAGAGAAGAACGTCTGCCAGACCTTCTCACAGAACTGGCGGTGACAATAGGTTGAAGGTTACTTGGTCTCAGTTTAGGTTATGAGACCACATGGACAGGTGAGTCCTAGACTCTTGTTCACATGGTGCAGTACTGTGTGTTTGATGCTGTGACTGTGGGGACCAGTGCCAAGGGGGCTCGTTCTGACAGCAGGGGTGCTGCTGGGTCTAGCAAAAGACTAATGTGAGTGGAAACTTTGCTCTGTTATGATGTTATCTGGTGAATAAACACACTTTGTGCTTTGAAACTTTAAGGAGTGCTGCAGATCATTTATGAATAGGGCTGCTGGGTCTAGCCACCTGTGAGTGCTGTGTTTTGGCTGCGGTGTGTGACATGTGGTGCAGCGCCAAATTAGATTAGGTCCCACTCGAAAAATGCAACCTTGACGTGGTGAGTGATCATACACACTTTGATCAAATATCCTCCTTTTTCACCCAGGCAGCTCCTTTTGAGTGGAGCATTGGAGCATTTTATACACTGATGCTCTCCCTTGTCCTGCACTGAATCACACAGGGAAAGGGCTTTTTCAGCATATCCGGTGATGCACCAGGTATCTGTATGGGAATGCTAGGCGGCATCACCAACACTAATGGGCCTTGTCCAGTTCTCACAACATGTACCCCCGGGGTCTATATGTAGTTCAACAGGCAGATATCACCATTCTACTAGTTAATAAGATGAGACTTCTTTCTGTAATCTGTGGTTTTATTAATCAGCAGTAGATAAGGTAAACTATAAGAAAGTTAACATACAAGAACTGAATATACAGCACAATGTACACAAAACCTATACAAAAACATTAATCCCTTACCGACGATGCTTCAGTAAGAGACACACCATGTCTCTTTCCCAGGAAGTCAGGTGACCTAATGAATATGCATAGTTTAACAAGGCAGAAGATGCACTTACAGCTAAAGGTCACTAGATGGTGCTGAAGGCACACATATGAACACACACATTAACAAACTATGAAATAGTTAGTGGAGAGAAGACAGTACAGGCCTGTTTAACAGCCTAGGACAGCGCTAAAGTCCACCCATTAGTGCTGGTGACATGCCTAGGAACACTGGGAAGCCTCCACCTAGCATTGTAATAACTCAGAGGGGCTGCCTGGGTGAAAAAGGGAATATGTCTGGGTTCAGCTCTGAAGCCAGACCACCCCTTCAAGTGGACTATGGTATTGTATACTAGTAATTATGCTGATAAACAACAGATCTATGCAGAGCTGGTGGATCTGCGATCCATGTTTAATCTCTTTTTACAATTTTATAATATGTGTTGTATGGAATTGTTGATTTCGTTCTTTATTTGCAGTATATCGTGAAGAACCTCCAGAGATTTGAAGGCCAGTTATGCAAGGTGTGTCGTCTTGAATAAATGTAATGTGTCTACAAATTTTCTTTGGGATCAAGGACTGATGTGTTGATTATCTCTGTACAATGTTGCAGAATATGTTGGAACTATAAAATCAACAGGAAATAAATAAAATAATACATTCTTCCATAATCTGTCATTATGGTGACTATTAATCTTCGTCTGTAGACCTTAGGGTCTACAGGGCAAGTGCCTTTAATCCCATAGATGCTGCAGCCAATAGTGACCCCAGCACCTAAGCATTATAGAGGGAAGGAGCTCCATCTTTCAGGCATCGGAACCCCCACATATGAGATTGCAGGGTGCCAGTGTCTTAGCATAGCAGCCAGAAAGCCTAATAAAGGCCCCAGGCCTGTCTGCAGTGAATGCCAATCAGGCTATGACTCTCTTGCTCAGCCTGATGGTGCCTGTCAGTTTAGCACTGCCACTATAATACACTGTACTGCATAAATAGTACAGTGTATTATAGAAGTGATCAAAAGATCCCCTGTTAAAGTCAATGGTCAACTAGTAAATGGTTAAAAAAAAGTTAAATAAAGTTATTAAATAAAAAAAGAATTGGCAAGTTAAAAAATGCACATTTATCTATTGACAAAAATGCTTTTCAATGGAAAAAATAGCAAAAAATAAAATCCCCTCCACATATTTGGTATTGCTGCATCTGTAATGATCCTCACTACACAATTATCATGAAGTTTATCCCACAGCACTATAAAAAAAAAAAAATTCATTATATATATTTTTTGCTTATTTGCCACCAAACACTAGAATAAAAAGGGTTTTATTGTGCAAAAGTAGCAAAACTTTAAAAAACTATATATATTTGTTATCACTGTAATCGTACTGACCCAGAGAATAAAGCTTTCATGTTATTTTTGCTGAAAAATAAACTTCTCAAAATTTATAATGTAAAAACTAAAACTTAATGGTCCTATTAAAAACTACGACTTGTCCTACAAAAAAACCCCCACCTTTATATGGCTATATTATAGGGGTCTGAACCCGGACACAACCCTCTTTGCATGCCTTTACCATGAATGAGTGGAGCATCAGACCTTTTCACGCTCCGATGCTCCCCAGTGTAGGGCAATTCAATTTTCTTCAGATCTGGTGATGTACTAGGCTCTCCATGGTTAAGGTAGGAGGAGGCTTCTGCCTATCAGTGATTCCGGTGACCTCACCGGCACTAATGGGCAGTCTTGTGCTCTGCCTTAGCGCGATAGACCGCCCATTAGTGTCGGTAACATCACTTGGATCACTGCTAGGCAGAAGCCTGTAGTAATTGCATAGTGATACTTTTTGTGGGGTAACCCCTTTAAGTGAGCATCCCTGTATAAAGTGTGTATACCTGTCTGTTGTGTGCATGTTTGCTGTGCTGCTATTTTTATTTTAATTTTATAAAAAAAAAATATTATCAGTGGTTGATAGCCTTTCCTGCAGGACTGCAAAGTGCAAACATAAAGATATGTCAATCACTGATGAGACCACCCACTGGGATTTAAATGAATAAATTACATGTTATACTGACTCAGTTTATCCAACTCTATCATGATACCTGCAGACCACTGCATGTTCAAAATGACAGGTTCCCTTTAATGATGGACAGAATTTCACAAAATTGGAAAACATAGAATCGCCCTATGCCGATTGATCAGTCACCTTATTTATTAGAAAACAGACACTTCTCACACTAATTTCACTGAGAGTTTGGAGCAGCTGTGAAATAACAGATATATTCCTAATATTCAGGATTGACTTTCTCTGTAACGCACCTGGATCTGCGTTATTTATATACCTGCATCTGACTTCTCAAGGAGAGAAAGAGCTTTACCTACTGTATGCATCCAATAGCCCTTTTTTTTCTTATTTTTTTTTCTAATTTCTACCTTATTTCTAGATTTGTATTTATTCTTTTATTACCTAAATGTATTCTCTTGTGTGTGAAAGATAACTGATTTATTGTTTTTCTATATCTTCACTTATAAGTATTCACTGAATAATTGCTGAGACTAAAAAGTAGGTTGTAGATAACCCAAGATGTTTATTGGAAATGTATCTGCAAATTGTAAATTATTTTCAGTTATTGAGTAAATGGAGCTGAGCTGTGATACCAAGTACAGCCGCTATAAAATGTACAGCATTGTGCTTGGTGAGCAGGGAGAAGGCCGTGGTGCTACTGTGAGCACTGGTGCTCTCTCAAACAGCTGATCGCGGGGGTCCTGGTCATTGGGCCCCCACTGATCAGATACTGATGACCTATCCAGAGGATAGGTTATCATTTAGAAAATCTAGGAAAACCACTTTAAATGTTAGAGGACCTGTAACCTCTTGTGATGTCTGTTTTAGTAACTACTTGCATTCCCCAAGTAATATCAATTCTGGAGCGTCTAATCTTATGATGTAATGTTGTTCCATCCCTCTATTATTTCTTCTTCAAGATTATGAATTAATTGCCAACAGTCTGCAGTAAAGATGATTCTGGGTGTTACCAGCTGGGGGCGTTTCCTGCACAGTCTGACCCTGTCTGACTGTGCAGGGACAACCAGATAAACCTCTCATAAACTAGTGGTAATAATAAAGGAATGGCACAACATAGCCATAACAATAGATGTTTCTGATTTCAGGTCCTCTTTATATATAGTTTGAATAGATCTAAAAAATCATAAGATTATAGATTGTAAACAGTGCCCCCTCTACATAAAATATAATAGTCCAGACTTTCTTGCTATCTACAGTATACTATGACCAGGTTTTTACTTTCAGAGCTCACGCTTCTTTGGGTGGAAGTTCTTTTGGGTGGTTCTCGAGCATGGCGTTATGTCTTGGTTTCAGAAACAGTGAGTATTGTATAAAAATTTTATTCAACCTTGACATGAAAGAGTCCATATTTGATATAATATAAGATACCCTGACATGGTAGTAGTGTTCTTATATATCTGACATAGTAATGGATGGTTTTACACAGGTCTCTTTTTCTGCTCATGTAATATTTGGACCATGAATCGAACTGTGCATGAAACCATTATATAATAGGACAGTGATGGCGAACCTTTTACAGACTGAGTGCCCAAACTATAACCCAAAACCCACATTTATCGCAAAGTGCCAACACTGCAATTTAACCTGAATACCAATATAGTATATCTTCCATGTACTTTATCATTTAGCTATAATATCCTGCCTACATTCAGTTTTGCTGCCTGTGCCATCCATAGTGCGCCCTGCGCTGATGAATGGCAGGAGAAGTCTAAGGCATATTGGTACACCATAGACTTTTTTATCCAGGGTGCGGGTGCCCACAGAGAGGGCTCTGAGTGCCGCCTCTGGCACCCGTGCTATAGGTTCGCCTCCACTGTAATAGGACTTTATACCTTGGATGTTTTGAGTGCAGTCAGCACACCAATTTCATTGCTTGGTGCGATTACTGTATCATGGAAAATCCCTTTATCAAATTGTATATGGCTGTACAACCAACTTGATGCCGACAGGTGGCTGTGCAACCATATACAGTTTAATAAAATAACCTGAAACATCACTTCTTGTCTAATATGGTGCACACTCGGCTGGCGTGAAGTGACACTAAACATTGAAATTGAATCTCTTCCTTTTCCAAGAGATCCTTTAAAGGGTTTCTGTCACCAGAATTAACCCTATTAAACTGGTTGACATTAGCGATGTGCTAATGTCAGCAGACCCCCTTACTGCACAATTTTAACTTTGATGATATTCAAAGTAGCTTCTAGGAGCAGGGGGTGGGGGCCGTTGCTCCTGCTCATAGAGGCTCCGTTCTCCCACCTCATGTCACTTTCCTGCCGTCCTTGATTGAGAGGGCCAGACAGTGTTTATCTACTCCTGTCAGCCCTGTGTGCTGGGTAAACGGCACTGCGCAGGCGTGAGATTTATCCAGCACACAGGGCCGGCAGGAGAAGACGAACGCTGGCCCTGTCAATCAAGGATGGCAGGGCGTGATATGAGGTGGGAGAACGGAGCCTCTAGGAGCAGGAGCAATGTCCCCCCTGCACCTAGAGGCTACTTTGCATATCCTCAAAGTTAAAATTGTGCTGTTGTCCCTTGTTGTGAAAGTGTTTATACCTTGATATTGATAAGATTTGTGAAGGAGGATGAGAATAGATGACCATGGAAACTTGGTTCAGGATTTTCTTTAGACATCTTACCATGTAAGGCCATCTGTCGAAAGATGCTATGCTGTAAGAGACCGCAAGACTTTTTTTCTGTCAAGACTAATGCCTCTTTAAGACTGCCCAGTTGTCATGCAGATTATCGGGAACAAATGTTACTATGACCGCTCGTTCCAGATTATATGCCTGTCTAAAGGTGCTGCAGATCACCTGATGAAGGAGCAAAACACTCCTTCATCGAGTGAAATGATTGTTGGTGTGGACACCTCAACACTGTGTAAACAGCACTCTGCTTCCCAGAGCTAATGCAGTTGTATGAGGACAAGCGATAGCAGTAGCTGTCACTCATCCTCATACTGTGGAGGTGATCACTGCATGTAAAAGCAGCGCTTCACCTCCACTGATAAACAGGCAGTCATCGAGAAGGAAAGCTTCCTGTCTGACAATAGTCTGCTCATCTGTGCAATGTAAATGCAGCTTAAAGGGCATCTATCAGTAGATTTGTAGCTATGACACTGGCTGACCTGTTGCATGTGCACTTGGCAGCTTGATGGCATCTGTGTTCCTTGTTCATATGTTCCTGCATTGCTGAGAAAAATGAAATTTTAATATATGCAAGTCTGCGTCTAGGAGCAACAGGGGCGTTACTGTTACACCTAGAGGCATTTTCACTACTTGGCCCTCTCAATCACAGTGGAGAGGTCTGGCAGTTGCAGAGAGAGCAGAGCCTCTAGGTGTAATGGCAACACCCCCATTGCTTTTATAGGCTCATTTGCATATATTAAAACTTCATTTTTCCAGGACGTCCTCCATGACAGCACCACATGGAGGATGCCCTTATTGACCTCTGAAGGAACAGGAAGTACAGAGAGGTTAAAAGGCCCCTCCCTCCCTCCATCACCAGTGTTCCTGCTGTCTCTTACAGGTCAGCAGCAACAAAGAGGTTCCCTGTTGGGGAATAAAGATGGATTTATGATGGAATAGGTCTGGGGAGTATCGGGGGGGTTTAGCCTCTCCTTTCTTCCTTATGTTGGGGCTCGGCTAACACCCCTCGTGGTTGGGGTCCCCTGGCCTTACCCAGTTCCCTGTGTCAGCTCCGGTTCCTTAAAGGGAACCTGTCACCTCCTAAAAACATCCTAAGCTGGCAGCAGTACCTTAGAGTAGCCAGCAGCATGTTTGTAACGATAATTTTCTTCCTGCAGGTAGTTAAGCAAAAGCTGTAAAAACGTCCTTTAATCCCCTGCCCGGGCGCGCTTCTCAAGTCAGGCTTGAAGTCACAGAGGCAGCGGCCTCCTTGCTTCGTCACGGTAACCACGCCCCCTTCCCCGCTCCTTTGCTGTGATTGACAGCCGGCAGTTTGGCAAAGCCAGCCGAACTGTCTTGCATAAGCGATGTCAATCACAGCGAAGGGGCAGGCAAGGGGGCGTGGTTACTGTGACTTGAAGCAAGGAGGCCGCTGCCTCCGTGACTTCAAGCCTGACTTGAGGAGTGTGCCGGGCAGGGGATTAAATGACCTTTTTACAGCTTTTGCTTAACTACCTGCAGGAAGAAAATGATCGTTACAAACATGCTGCCGGCTAAGGTACTCTAAGGTACTGCTGCCAGGTTGGGCTCTGGGCTCTGCGTTGTTCCTCCTCCTGGCGGCAGCGCTCCAGTGCTATGGGAAGCGCCATGACTGGCCATGTGGCGGCAGCATCTTTTAGATCCGGGCCGCAGCGTTTGACGTCACTTCTGGGCGTGACCACAGCAGCAGGCTGCATCGTCAATTATCACTTCCAGACAGCAGTGCTGAGTGCCCCGGGGGGGGGGGGGGGGGATTAGACTCGCGACTCGCATTGCTACAGCAGGGTCGACTCTCCAGGTGGATTGAGTCCCCCATTAAGGAGAAGCAGGAGCTACAAGATACAGCTGAGAGGTAGGACCTATTTAAGCCTGATGTATATCCGTTTAAGGCCGAATGCACACGGCTGTGTTCCGCGGCCGAGAGCGGTCCGTGGTATGCCGGGCTGGATTCCTGATCAGAGCAGGAGCGCACGGCGTCATTGGTTGCTATGATGCCGTGCGCTTCATGTCGCTGCTGCACTACAGTAATACACTATACGAGTGTATTACTGTAGTGCAGCGGCGACATTAAGCGCACAGCGTCATAGCAACCAATGACTCCGTGCGCTCCTGCTCTGAACAGGAATCCAGCCCGGCATTTCACGGACCGCTCTCGGCCGCGGAACATGGCCGTGTGCATTCGGCCTTAGTCTGTATACTATGATGGAGGGTCCTGGTTCTGGTTGGTCTATTCCTGTCCTAGAATCTCCTGCTCAGGGGCACGATGATAAAGAGGCGTTTCATAAGACTCCCACAGAGCCTAAAAAGAAAGGGAAGAGATGTGAAACATGTAACAAGAAGTTGCCTGACTCCTATTTCAAGCAACTTTGCCGTACCTGCATAGATAAACTAATGAGAGAAGAACAGCCGTCCTTTTTTGGCAGAGATTAAGAAGTAAATAAGAGACTAAGTTCAGTCTTCAGTAGCTAAAATGATTCCTCAGCCATCCATCTCTCAAGGTCAACAAAAGAAACAAATAGCAGACATGGATTCCGACTCGGATCAGGAAACTTCATACTAATTAAGGTCTGAGGGAGTTAGAGGATGATGAAGAAGATGATGTTCCCTCATGCTCTATGGAGGAAGAGAAAAAGTTCTTCTTTTCCTCAGAAGATCTGGACTCGCTTATTTCTGCGGTTCGTCAAACTATGGAGGTAGAAGAGGTTTCACAAACCAATTCTATACAGGATGAAATGTTTGGCGGGCTAAAAGTGAAAAGACTCCTTTCCCCTATAAATAAGAATCTTAAATGGCTTATTATGGAAGAGACAGAAAAGAGACTTCTTGTCTCTCGGAAACTTAAGAATCGCCTGGCATTTAATCCTGAAGACAAAAAAATTATGGGTCGAAACCCCAAAATTGACATTCTTATAGCTAAAGTATAAAGAAGACTACCTTACCGCAGACTTGGCAGTAATATTAGTATTGATGAGGGTAGAAGTTTCCCAAGACTTTAAGAGACTGTGCATTTTTCGGTCCATGGCATCTTTTAGCTGAGAAAAGGGTGGTCAGCGCACTGAAAACCAGGACAACCATGATTCCAGATCGGTACTCCTGGTGGGGTAAGGGGGATAATCCCCAACCTTTTTTATATTTTATACTAAGAGGGTCTTTTTTTCTGTTATTTGTGCCCAGAATATAAAAAAGAGCCCCAGGAAGGCTATCGCTAAGACCCGTGGGAAGGAGTGTGCTACTTGTAGGAAGAAGTTAACCCCTTCCTGGCCTAAGCTGCTCTGCCAGCGTTGTATTGATAAGATGCTAGAGGAAGAATCTCCATCTTTCATGCAAAACGTCAAAAGCATGGTGAAATCCGAGATAGTGGATTCTTTAAAAGAGTTTAAGAAACTCCTTCCATCTACCGCCCCCCCCCCCCCCCCCCCCCCCCCCAGGCAGACAGTCGCTTCTCAGACTCAGACTCTTCTGAGGATGAAGCAGAACAGGGGGAGATCCAAGATTCTTCGGATTCATCATCTGAAGAGGAGTCGCATGAGGACACAGACTCCTTACTTAAAGCCATTAGAGCTACAATGAAGGTGGAGGAGACCAAAGAGCAGAGGACAGTTCAGCAGATCATGTTCGGTGACTTGGGTCACAAAAAATCCAGGGTTTTCCCAATAAATGAGAATGTAAAGTCTCTAATACAAAAAGAATGGAAAAAGCCAAATAAAAAATTTTTCGGACCTAAAAATGTTAAAAGAAAATATCCGTTTGATGAAGGGGAATGCTCTAACTGGGATAGACCACCAAAAATAGATGCGCGGGTAGCCAAGATGTCCAAAAAATCAGCGTTACCATTTGAGGACCTGGGGGGCCTAAAGAACCCTATGGACAGAAGGGCAGAATTGTTTCTTAAAAACTCCTGGGAAGCCTCCACCCAGGCATTTAAACCTAACATTGCCGCTACCTCCACAGCTACATGGTTACAAGACCTAGAAGCGCATATAGAAAACAAAACCCCAAGGGAATAGCTGCTAGAAGTTTTCCCCACAATCCTAAAGACCATGGACTTTATCTCTGATGCATCCGCAGATGCCTTTAAAATTAAGCGCTAGATCTGCCACTTTAACTAACTCCGCCAGAAGAGCGGTTTGGTTAAAAGGATGGTCAGGAGACACGGGGTCGAAAAACTAAAAATTATGTGCTATACCTTGCCAGGGCGACTTTTTATTCGGATCTGTCCTTGACGACCTTTTAGAAAAGGCAGCGGATGACAAAAAAGGTTTCCCCTCCAGCAGACCCACAAATAACCGCCTGGGACTCCCAGGCTATGAGCTGTGCTCTACGATTGGCCAGCGCTGCAGCAAGGGACAACCCTAATACAAAAACTCCGCCCCGTACAACAGAGGGAGCTGCACACACCGGAGCCTATACCGGGCGAACGGAGCGGCGCCCAGACATACTAGTAAGTGCAGGGGGACCCCTGGGCGCCGCTCTGCCCACTGATATAGTTTGTTTTTAGTTTTTAAACTAGTGAAAGGTCCTCTTTAAAGCGAGAAGTGTTTTCCCTGTTGGCGAAAAAAGTCCTAATAGAGGTTCCAGAATCAGAGAGGGTGAAGGGGTTCTATTCCTCCCTTTTTCTGGTTCCCAAACCAGATGGAACCCTAAGGATAATAATAAACCTAAGACAGCTAAACCAGTTCCTCACGTACAAGAAGTTCCGAATTGAATCGATACAATCCACAATAAAACAGCTTTTTTCGAAATGTGTGATGTCAACTCTCGATATAAAGGATGCATATTATCACATCCCGATCCACTCAGACTCCCAAAGGTTCCTGAGGCTAGCAATTCTCATGGACGGAGACATCCACCATTTTCAATACAGAGCGCTTCCTTTTGGGATATCCCAGGCACCCAGGCTGTTCACCAAGCTAATGGCGGAGGTAATGGCTCATATAAGAGAGAAGGGTATCGCTAGGATATCCTATCTAGACGACATATTTGTCGTAGCAGAATCAGAAAGCATCCTGTCCTCCCACCTCTCAGAAGTAATCAAAATATTAGGGAAGTTAGGATGGCGGATAAATTGGGAGAAATCGAGCTTAACTCAATCAAAAAGCTGTGTGTTCCTAGGCCTAATTCTAGACTCTATAAACCAACGCTGCCTGCTTCCCCAGAGCAAAGTCTCCAAAATTCTGGAAGGTGTACAATCTTTAATTACATCAAGACACAGAACAATCAGACAAGGGATGGCAGTGTTGGGCAGCATGACGTCCACAATCTCGGCAGTCAAATGGGCATTACTACATTCTCGGAAGCTCCAATTGCAAATTCTGAAAGAATGGCAGGGGTCCCTATCCCCCTTGGAGGCCCAGCTGCATCTTCCATCCCACGTCATTCAGTCCCTGCAGTGGTGGTTATATCCATCAAACCTATCTCAAGGTCTCCTCTGGGATATGCAGGAGCAGATCTCAATTACAACAGACGCCAGTCCCATGGGTTGGGGTGCTTACTGCCAGGTAGAAGTCGCTCAGGGAGAATGGTCTCCTCAAGAGAAAAGAGACTCTCAAATCGCAAGAGAGTTAAGAGCGGTACTGCGGGCTCTGGTAGCGTTTCTCCCCAAGTTAAAAGGAAAAGTGGTAAAAAAAAATTGACAACCCCACAGTAGTGTCCTATTTAAACAGGCAAGGCGGGACAAGGTCCGAAGTCGTCATGTCACTTACAGAAGAGATCTTCTCTATAATCATCCCTTCAGTCAGCTTCGTAAAAGTGGTGCACTTAAGCGGTGCAGAAAACGAAAAGCAGATTTTCTGAGCCGAAATCGCCTACATAAAGGAGAATGCTGTCTGAATCAGATAATACGTCTCTGGGGCAAACCCTTGATGGACATGTTTGAAAACAAAGAAAATCACAAATGTCATCTATTCTTTTCTCTAAATCCGGAGGATTCACCAACAGGCATAGACTCCTTCTCCCAAACCTGGCCAGACAACCTTCTATATGCCTTCCTACCAATAAGGCTTATTACAAGGGTCCTACAGAAACTGAGGCGGCACAGGACGAGACTAATCCTGATCGCCCCCTTCTGGCCCAGAAGGTCATGGTTCACCTGGCTGCGCAAGCTTTCAATAATGGAACTATGGATTCTACCAGACACGCAGGACTGGCTGCATCAGGGACCAGTTTACCATCCGGAAATAAGCAACCTACACCTTGCTGCCTGGTATCTGAGAGGGTCATACTAGAAAAGAAGGGCCTGTCCGGAGATGTGATCAATACACTCCTGTCGTGTAGAAAGGACACTACTTCATCCATTTACTTAAGAGTATGGAAGAACTTCTTAAAATTCGCTGGTGTCCCAATAGACCCTTTGGACTCCCCTCCAATGCCTGTGGTTCTCGATTTTCTGCAAAGTGGCCTGGACAAAAAACGGAGAATCAGTACTCTAAAAGTTCACGTTTCAGCCCTTAGTGAGTATTTTGACTCCCCCTTAGCCAATCATACTTGGATGAGAAGATTTTTTAAAGCGGTCAATCGAACTAGTCAAATACCCAGAACATCCGCTCCTCCATGGGACCTCAACCTAGTTTTGTCCAGTATGATGGAGCCACCGTTTGAACCTCTGCTAGACCTACCAGCAAAAATATTATCCTTCAAAACTGCTTTTCTGGTGGCTATCACCTCGGCCAGACGAGTAAGCGAAATATCTGCCCTTTCTACTTTACCTCCTTACACTAAAATCTTGGGTGACGAGTAATCCTCAAACCAGACCCCTCCTTTCTTCCCAAAGTCGTCTCCTTTTTTCATAGATCACAAGACATAGTCCTACCCTCCTTATGCCAAAAGCCGAATAATGAGAAAGAAATTAAATTGCACTGTTTAGATGTCAGGAGATGCCTTCTAAGATATTTGGAGTTGACTGGACCCTGGAGAAAGTCTTCTAGACTCTTTGTACAGTTTGCTGGGAAGAACAAAGGCGATAAGATTACTTCCAGAGCTCTTTCTAGATGGATTGTGGCAGCTATTTCCTTGGCCTACTCCTCAGTAGGGCAGCCCTGCCCTTTAGGGTTTGGGGCACACTCAACTAGGTCCGTCTCCACTTCCTGGGCAGAAAGAGCCGAAGCTTCACTAGAACAAATCTGTAGGGCCGCTACTTGGAAATCACGTACTACCTTTTTCCATCATTACAGGCTGGATCTAGGCGGCAAGGATCAGTTATCCTTTGGAAGGAAAGTCTTGCAGGCTGTTATCCATCCCCAAGTCTAGTTTCTGTTCTAGTCCTCTCTCAAGGGTGCTGTCATGGGCATAAGGGAAATACAAGATTACACTCACCGGTAATCACTTTTCCATGAGCCCATGACAGCACCCGCTATTATTCCCTCCCGAAAAAAAAAAAATATATATATATATATATATATATATATATATATATATACACTCACCTAAAGAATTATTAGGAACACCTGTTCTATTTCTCATTATTGCAATTATCTAGTCAACCAATTACATGGCAGTTGCTTCAATGCATTTAGGGGTGTGGTCCTGGTCCAGACAATCTCCTGAACTCCAAACTGAATGTCAGAATGGGAAAGAAAGGTGATTTAAGCAATTTTGAGCGTGGCATGGTTGTTGGTGCCAGACGGGCCATTCTGAGTATTTCACAATCTGCTCAGTTACTGGGATTTTCACGCACAACCATTTCTACGGTTTACAAAGAATGGTGTGAAAAGGGACCGACTGATTCAAGCTGATAGAAGAGCAACGTTGACTGAAATAACCACTCGTTACAACCGAGGTATGCAGCAAAGCATTTGTGAAGCCACAACACGCACAACCTTGGGGCGGATGGGCTACAACAGCAGAAGACCCCACCGGGTACCACTCATCTCCACTACAAATAGGAAAAAGAGGCTACAATTTGCACAAGCTCACCAAAATTGGACTGTTGAAGACTGGAAAAATGTTGCCTGGTCTGATGATTCTCGGTTTCTGTTGAGACATTCAAATGGTAGAGTCCAAATTTGGCGTAAACAGAATGAGAACATGTATCCATCCTCTGATGGTGCATTATCCTGCTGGAAGTAGCCATGTCACAAAGCTCAAATCATTTAAAATTGGTTTCTTAAACATGACAATGAGTTCACTGTACTAAAATGGCCCCCACAGTCACCAGATCTCAACCCAATAGAGCATCTTTGGGATGTGGTGGAACGGGAGCTTCGTGCCCTGGATGTGCATCCCTCAAATCTCCATCAACTGCAAGATGCTATCCTATCAATATGGGCCAACATTTCTAAAGAATGCTATCTGCACCTCGTTGAATCAATGCCACGTAGAATTAAGGCAGTTCTGAAGGCAAAAGGGGGTTCAACACCGTATTAGTATGGTGTTCCTAATAATTCTTTAGGTGAGTATGTATGTGTATATAATATATATATATATATATATATATATATATATATATAATCTATATAAAAAATGGAACAAAATATAAAATAAAAAAAGGAGAAAGTTGTTGGATTTTTGTATAAATTATAGGACAAGTTTCTCGCAAATAACTGGTAGATAGAGGCCGGGTCCCTCCTTAAGAAGCTCTCCACGGAAGTTCCTGTTTCCTGTCCTGGATAGAGACGGGCTCTCTCAAGGGTGCTGTCATGGGCTCATGGAAAAGTGATTACCGGTGAGTGTAATCTTGTATTTCTGGCTCTTACGTATTTGACCCTGTCCTGGATTTCATTTTGGAAAAGGCTACGGATAAGAATAAAGGGTTCCCAAAAAAGAAATCTAGAAAGACACAGTCCTTTCGGAAACCAGGGCCAATCATCGATATATCGAGGGAAGGGCAAGACGAGCAGGTGGAGTTTTCCCAAAGGTGGGAAAGGGAGGGGCTTTCTCCTTAATCCAAGTCCATCCCAAAATAAGCAATGATGGTCTTCCTGTGGAAGAATAAAGTTCTTTCTCCCACAGTGGAAAGAAAACACCGACAACCCTTGGATCCTCAGGATAATAGAGAAAGGGTACAGAATAGAATTTTTAGGCTCTGCCCCAAAAAGATTCATCTTGACCAGTTTCAGCCAGCCAGATCAGAATTTAGCCATCAAAGAAGCTGTTATTTCTCCAGGCCATCAGGCCGATACCCCCAGAAGAACATTTTACAGGTCACTATTCAAGCCTATTCCTGGTAAAGAAACCAAATGGCACATTCCAGTTTATTCTAAATCTAAAATTCTTGAACCAGTGGGTAAAATACAGGCGATTCAACAATCCAACTCTTCCGTCCGGGGGCAGTGATGTGTATACTGGACTTAAAGGACGCATATTATCATGTGCCAATATGCCCAGAAGATCAGAAATTCCTGAGATTTGCAATTCAAGAAGGATCCTCAATACTACATTACCAGTTTCAGTGTCTACCATTTGGCCTGGCTTCTGCACCAAGAATATTCACGAAAATGATGGCAGAAGTAGTTTTTTGGTTACGGAGAGAAAAGGGAATTGTGATCATCCCATATCGAGACAATTTCCAATTTCCAATTTAACAGCTCTCTCTTCCACCATCCTTCAAGATCATCTAGAGTTCACTCTGAAAACACCTTTCTCGGCTAGGTTGGATAATCAATATGGAGAAATCAAATTTGCTTCCAGAAACAAAAAAGATTTTTCTGGGTACCCTCTTAGACTCCAACATCCAGAGATCTTTTCTACCAGAGGAATAGCGGGTATCAATTTGTAGGGAGATCTCCATCCTACAAAAGAGAAAGATCTGATCATTAGTGTTGATCACGAATATTCGAATTGCAAATTTTAATCGCGAATATCGGCACTTCGAGAATTGGCGAATATTTAGAATATCGCAAAATATATTCGTAATTGCGAATATTCGATTTTAAAAAAAAATACCAGTTCATGCTAACATGCTAACATTTTAGGCGAATTTTCACAATCAAGAAAATAATGCCTGGAGATCATGAAGTCTCGAATATATGGCGAATATTCGCGAAATATCGCGAATTCGAATATTGCCCCTGCCGCTCATCACTACTGATCATTAGGAACAGCCATGAGAATAATGGGATTGATGACATCTTGTATACCGACTGTTCCGTGGAGTCAATTCCATTCCAGGAAATAATTCTGACAAGATGGAAAAAAGATCCGAGAACCATTGACCTAAAAATACAACTACCAGACAGAGTGATTCACAGCCTGACATGGTGGACAATTCCCCAAAAATTATCAAGTGGTGTCCCATGGTCTTTCCAACCACAGATCCTGGTAACGACAGATGCCAGAAAGAGAGGTTGGGGTGCACAAGTCCAGGACACTTACTTCAGGGACTATAGAATCAGGACCAATTTCACCGGTCCTCAAATTACAGGCAGTTGAAAGCAGTCCTGGAGGCCTTTCGGAAAGCAGAGCACATACTAAAATGTCACCATGCGCGAGTATTGTCGGACAATCAATATGACATATTTAAGAAGATGGGGGGGTTCAAAATTCCCACCCCTTCAGCTCTTGGCAGACCAAATCTTCAGTTGGGCAGAGATATCGGTCCTTTTAATTTCAGCTATTTATTTAAAATGGAGAGAATGTAACGGCAGACTTTTTGAGCAGGTCTCCCATCAGTCCAGGAGAATAAAGTCTCAAAAATACATCTTCCCTTTCCCCTAATACCAGCAGTCTTAAAGAAGCTCAGATCGGATCCTGTGACCTTAATAATAACTGTTTTGGCCAAAAAGGAATCATGGTTCCCGGTATTAAAGGAGCTAACTTTGGAAGAGCCATATTTTCTCTCTCCAGAGGAAGATCATCTGATGCAGTGCCCTCTAAAACACCCTCAGGTGCACAGACTGAGATTAAGAGCATGGCTTCTGAGGAACAGATGCTGAAAGTCAGAGGTTTTTTCAGACCGAGTCGTTCTTACTATGCAACAGTCATAAAAAAAGTAACCTCAGCTATATATGGTAAGGTGTGGAAGAAATTTTGTTCTTGGTATAATTCTTTTCAACAGGGCTCTTCTCCGTCCAGAATATTCTTGAATTTCTTCAAGAAGGTTTCAGCAGGGATCTTAGGCCTAGTACTTTAAAAGTACAGATTTCCGCATTAAAGAGGACCTTTCACCGATTATTATACTATGAACTAAGTATACAGACATGTAGAGCGGCGCCCGGGGATCTCACTGCACTTACTATTATCCCTGGTCGCCGCTCCGTTCTCCCGCTATGCCCTCCGGTATCTCCGCTCACTAAGTTATAGTAGGCGGAGATTTCAGTCCCTAAGTTATGGTAGGCGGAGTCTGCCCTTGTTCTGCTCTAGCGCTGGCCAATCGCAGCGCAGAGCTCACAGCCTGCTTTTTTAGTGGCTATAACCTCGGCCAGAAGAGTAGGAGAGATACAGGCTCTATCAGAGAGCTGTATTTGAAAATCCTGGAGGATAGAATAATATTTAAGCTTGATCCAGCTTTTGTCCCAAAAGTGGTGTCAGCATTCCATAGAGATCAGGAAATCTTCCTTCATTTTGTACAAATCCAAAAAATCTTAGAGAAGAAAGATTTCATACTCTCGATGTCAGACGTTCAGTCCTGGAATACCTGTACGCTATGTACCCCTTCAGAAAGGACTCTGCCTTATTTCTACACTTTGCAGGGAAGAACAAAGGAAAACAAGCATCAATAACCACAATTGCGAGATGATAAAATATACAATTTTACATGCCTATTCTTCTCTGAAAACTGATTTTCCCTTAAAAGTTATGGCCCATTCTACCTGTGCAATGGCGGCTTCTTGGGCGGAAAAGGCAGATGCCTCAATTGAACAAATCTGCAGAGCAGCAACCTGGTCCAGTGTTAATACTTTTTGCAGACATTATAGATTGGACCTTCTTGCCAATAGTGATTTGGCCTTTGGATGGAAAGTTATTCAGGCCATAGTCCCTCCCTAATAAAGTTTATCTGGTTATTGCTCCATGTGGTGCTGTCACTGAGGACGTCCTGGAAAGTAGGATTTAGACCTACCGGTAAATGGTTTTCTAGAAGTCCGACATGACAGCACCCTCCTTATTCCCTCCTGGTTTTTCTTTGGTGATGGAGTGCATGTAAAAAATTAAATAAAATAAATAAATAGGTTTCCATCTATCCAGGTGTGGTGATTGAAAAGACACTGGTGATGGAGGGAGGGGCCTTTTAACCTCTCTGTGCTTCCTGTCCCTTAGAGTTCAATAAGGACATCCTCCATATGGTTCTGTCATGTCAGACTCCTGGAAAACCATTTACCGGTAGGTCTAAATCCTACTTTCTCAGTAATGCAGGCACATATGAACATAGGACCTACACAGATGTCTTCAGCTGCCAAGCGCACATGTAACAGGTCAGCCAGTTTCATAGGTTCAAATCTGCTGACAGATGCAGTTTTAAGAATAATCTCTTTCAACTAAGGACATTATTGTAAATTTTTATGTTGCGTCTCTTCTGCATACAGTTATTCATTTTACTAAATATACTCTCTAGGTCAGATGCATTAAACAATGTGTATCGGCAAGGCTGTAAGCACCTGACGCAAGCCATTTGCACGGTAGGAACTGAGGAAGTGCAATGTGGATATGGGTTTTTTATTTATTGCCTTTTACAAAATCAATGTCCATTATCTAATTATAATATAGCAAATATTATACGTCTTGTGATTAATTGATGGATGTATGGGTAATGGCAAAGCTGTAGGTATGCTAACACTGTTTCTGCCGAGGTCGAGCCCAGCACCGCCATAGAATTTAATTAGGATCTTAGAAAGTGTGACTGTTTGAGATCTTGGGTAATAGGAATCCTCCCTGTAGCTTCATAGTAATGGTGTTAATAGAGAGATTCTCATAAAATACTTTTTTCTGCAGGTGAAGTCATCAGACAACGTTTCTTTCTCCGTAAAATGCTTTGATGACAGCATCCACAATTTCAAAGTTTTTTCCAAAAACCTTAGGCATACAAGGGAGGTATGTATTATCAGGCATCAGTATAAATGATGTTCTTTACTAGCATTTTAAAACCAAGGGCATGATGTGTGAGACGTGTTATGTGGACAATTTCAAATGTATACAGAAAATCATCAAGTACAGTTTTGGGAAAAAAATCTTAAAGGGGTTTTCCAGGACTTATTGGTCTCAGTATATGTCATCAATATCACATCTGTGAATGGGAGTTGCAGTACTCCGACACGGCCACTACATGGTGTACAAAGTCTTCTGCTTCCAGCTATGTACACTGTGTAGTTTCCAGCAGCTGACTGAAACAGATAATCGGTGGGAGTACAGCGTGTCAGATCCCCCACTGATCTGATATTGATGACCTACTTCAACTAACAACCTGAAAGATTTACGGTATTGCTTCATTCTGCATAATTATAAAGGTTTCCTTATTATTTGTGTGTAAATACCCTTTTACATCAGTACTTGCCTTACAGGACTGGCTGGCCGCCATTGAGGAGCATTCAGCTTATAGCACTTACTACTGTTCACAAGAACAGCCCAGTGACGATGAAGATGAAGACCTGGTGCTTGCAGGCGACATAAAGGAGTCTCTCGAGGTAATTTGCATGGCAGCTTGAATAACTTGTCCAAGGGGTTAACTTGCATTTTAGGAAAATTTGCTAATAGCAGGGAATGGTTTAAAAGAAAAAAACTATACTTACCCAAAAAAAGAGGAACTGTCAACTTCTAAGAATGAAAACTGATTGCCTGACCAATTCTTCACCGACCTGTGGAGTGTTCAGCTATTTTCCCCCTTTTATTGATCCCACCATTTCAGAAATATTTCCTCCATTAGTTATGGGGCTCTTTAAGCTGAGTGTGGTTAGCCAAGAGGGTGGTAACCAGAAGTCATGGCCTGTTCTTCATGTCCATCTTGTGACAATCAGTGGAATGAAAGTCCTTGAGCACCACGGCTCTTTGAATGTTTTTTTTTAAATCAAATAATTTTTTTTTTTTTACAATTAGCGATAACAGTACAATACGAAGACTCCCCAGAAACCACTCCCATCCTCTTCTGTGCAGTGTCCTCCCCCACTTCAACAGACATCCACACCCTAAATCCCCTTTTAAAGTATCCACTCTACTCCCTATCACTACACCCTCTGTTTCTTCGACTAGTATTCCTTCCTCTCTGAGCGGAACTCGATACTCTTATAGTATCTAACAGCCATGCCCTCTTCAATTTTTGGGAAGCTAAGCCAAAATTAAGAATCCAGGTCTCCCATTGCTTCGAGAATTTAGCGAGTACCCCCCCTTTTTAAGTATACCCCCCTTTCCAACCGTACCATCTGATTTATTAACTCTGTCAGCTCCTGCTTACTCGGGTTGACTCCTGCTTACTTGGATCTAATACTTTGCAACCAGTTTCCTAATTCAATACATTTTGCCAGCTTTTGCCCCTTTGCAGCTGGTAGGTCTTAGACATATCCTAACATGCCCACCATGGGAGTCCTAGGGACCACAATGTTATACAAGGTATCCAGCATGTCAAACAGCAAGGTCCAAATAGTACTCAACCCCCATCATGACCACAACATATTAATAAGACTCGCCTTTGGTTTTGTACTACGAGGACACCGAGCGTCTGGACGGACCCCCATCCTATAAAACAGTTGGGAAATTTTGTAGAACCTATGCAGCCCAAACCGTTGCAAGCTGCATTGAGTCGCACTAAGAGATAACCTAGGAGTATTCTTCAAGATTGACTGCCACTACGTAGAGGTCAAAGATCCCACGTCAAACTGCTCTTTGAATTTTGACACAGGCAAGGAAGCTCTTTTCATACATGTGTCGGTTTTCAGGTACAGTAACAGAGCCCCATTCACTGCTGAGTGGCAGTGGTCAGATCCCCAACAATCAAACTTTGATTGCGTATCCTAAAGGTAGACCATCCATGTTTTACTCCTGAAAACCCACTTTAAAGGTTTTGTGCAGTTCTACAATATTGATGACCTATCCTCAGGATACGTTCTCAATATCAGATTAGTGAGGATCTGATTCCGAGGACGCATGCAAGCACTGTGTCCTCTTTAATGTTTACCTGCACGCCGTCGCCGTCTAACTTGTAAGGTTGAATGGGACAGGTAGTTGTAGTTACACTAATAGTAGCACTGCACAACCTCTAAGTCTAGTCACAGTCGCAGTTAGAAACCCCAGATAAAAGATAATAATCCAGCTTTTGTCCTTGTGAAACTGGACAGAATTTCACTTACCTTTTCCCCCACTGACTCAGAGATCCCTGGGGAACTTCTTACAGCCTAGCCCTCTAGATTGGGAGTGTGCTCAGGTCCTATAACCTATAACCTACTCTGGAAATAACTTCCTGGTCATGGTATCCACTTCCAGGAAGCTGAGCCTGTTGGATCTTTAGGTAGGAAAAGAAAACACAAGTGAAAAGTTGGGTTCGTTGCCACCTTATTTTTTATTTAATTTATGAAAGTATCTCTAATTGAGGGCCAGTTCACACGTCCGCAAAATGGGTCGGCATCCATTCCGCAATTTTGCGGAACGGGTGCAGACCCATTCATTTTTAATGGGGCCGGAATGTGCTGTCCGCATCTGCATTTGCGGATCCGCACTTCCGCATCCGTGCTTCCGTTTCCGCAAAAAAATAGAACACGTTCTATTCTTGTCCGCAATTGCGGACAAGATTAGGCATTTTCTATTATAGTGCCGGCGATGTGTGGTCCGCAAATTGCGGAATGCACATTGCCAGTGTCCGTGTTTTGCGGATCCGCAACTTGCGGATCCGCAGAGCACTTACGGACGTGTGAATGGACCCTTAATCTGATGAGGCACATATTGTACAGTTTAAATAATGACAAGAAAAGATTTCTTTGTGACTCTCAAATTAAACAATTGAAGACATCTCTGGCTGGAGCTGTGATCTCATCTGATACTCTGATTAGATATTCTTGTCTCCAGTAAGGCTGCATTGTTTTTGCTGTACAAAAATTCTTGACAAGCTTCTTATTGTGCGCAAAGCACAATGATGTCTTTTCAGGCAGCCATGCTTACTTGATGTTAACAGATGGATATTTGTCTCTGTAGCATAGGTATCGTGCTAGATGGGAGACATGGTAGAGGGGTACAGTATACATGATTTTGGCTTATCTCTACTGGAAGAATTCAAAATATACTTGTTCAATCTTTTCCTTTGGATGAAAGTATAACTAAAAGAATAACGCTATTTCTGGCTATTATATGACCTGTTTACTGCATTTATCACCAGTTTTCCCATTTGCAGCCTCTGTCTCAGTTTTCTGTATTTTATTTTTATTTTTAATGAACACGCTGAATTAAACACGAAAGTCAATGATGGCTAGAAATGGAAGGTGTTTCAGTTGTGTCCGTTGCTCAGTTCCTTTAACAGATCCCTTTTTTTCCTGTTCCTCTGACAGAACAGAATGATGGAAAAGTCGAGACACAATGCCAGGATGGTTTACAATGATATAAGAAATAAAATTTGGAATAACAGGCACATCTGATAAGAACATAAAAAAAAGCTAATATAATAACTATAATAAGTGCACAAAGTAATGATATTTACTAACTGTTAACTTATAAAACAGTGTAAAGCTACTTTCACACTTGCATTCGGGGTTCCGCTTGTGAGTTCCGTTTGAAGGCTCTCACAAGCGGCCCCGAACGGATCCGTACAGCCCCAATGCATTCTGAGTGGATGTTGATCCGCTCAGAATGCCTCAGTTTGGCAGCGTTTGGCCTCCGTTCCGCTCAGCAAGCGGACACCCGAACGCAGCTTGCAGCGTTCGGGTGTCCGCCTGGCCGTGCGGAGCCATGCGCCGTGCGCGGCTGTATTCGGCGCATTAGAGATGTCTGAGCTCGGAGCGGTCAGACATTCAATGCGCATGCGCGGAACAGCCGCGCATGCGCATTGAATGTCTGACCGCTCCGAGCTCAGACATCTCTAATGCGCCGAATACAGCCGCGCACGGCGCATGCGCGAGAATTCGGCCGCTGCGTCACACGGAGGAGGACATGGGCGGGCTGGAGGGACGTGCTGGGCGGCCGCTGTGTATGAAGGTAGACGGAGCCTCTAGGTGCTAATGACGCCCACATAGCACCTAGAGGCTCATTAGCATATTTATAAAAGTTAGTTTTTTAGCAAAACCGCTGCCCCACAAGTGATTATAGTAGGATGGTTGGCCAGAGCAGACACTAGCAGATCGCTAGTGTCTGCCAGCTAATTATGTCATATGAAGTGATAGAAACCCTTTAAACCCCGTTAATGACCAGACCACTTTTTACAATTCTGCACTACACTACTTTCACGGTTTATTGCTCGGTCATACAACTTGCCACCCAAATAAATTTTACTTCCTTTTCTTCTCACTAATAGAGCTTTCATTTGGTGGTATTTCATTGCTGCTGACATTTTTACTTTTTTTGATATTAATCAAAAATGACCGAAATTTTTGCAAAAAAATGCAATTTTTCACTTTCTGTTGTAAAATTTTTAAAATAAAACTACATTTCTATATAATTTTTTCTCTAAATGTATTGTTCTACATGTCTTTGATAAAAAAAAATGCAATAAGTGTATATTTATTGGTTTGGGTAAAAGTTATAGCGTTTACAAACTATGGTGCAAAAAAATTAAAGGGGTTCTGCACTTTCATTTAACTGATGATCTATCCTCTGGATAGATCATCAGCTTCTGATCGGCGGGCGTCCGTCACCCGGGACCCCCGCCAATCAGCTGTTTGAGAAGGCAGCGGCGCTCCAGCAGCGCTGCGGCCTTCTCACTGTTTACCGCTGGCCCACTGACGTCACAACTAGTATCAACTAGCGTGGGCACGGCTAAGTTCCATTCAAGTGAACAGAGCTTAGCCGCGACCATGCTAGTTGATACTAGTCATGACATCAGTGGGCTGGCGGCCCGGCGGTAAACAGTGAGAAGACCGCGGCGCTGCTGGAGCGCCGCTGCCTTCTCAAACAGCTGATCGGCGGGGGTCTCGGGTGTCGGACTCCCGCTGATGATCTATCCAGAGGATAGATCATCAGTTAAATGAAAGTGCAGAACCCCTTTAATTTACGCACTTTGACTTTCTGAGCACCTGTCATGTTTCCTGAGGTTCTACAATGCCCAGACAGTAGAAACACCCCACAAATGACCCCATTTCGGAAAGTAGACACCCTATATATTTCATTTTCTTAATTGGGTGAGTGACCCAATTAGCAGTGAACCCACCGCTATCCGTTCATTTCAAGTGTTGAGCCTCCCTACCTTGCCTTTTTTTGCCAACCCTAAGGTATTCGCTGATGGGCATAGTGAGTTCATGGAAGTTTTTATTTTTTGTCACAAGTTAGCGGAAATTGAATTTTTTTTTTTTCTTACAAAGTCTCATATTCCACTAACTTGTGACAAAAAATTTAATTTTACATGAACTCTCCATACCTCTCACGGAATACCTTGGGGTGTCTTCTTTCTAAAATGGGGCCACTTGTGGGGTATTTATAATGCCTTTGCATTTTAGGGGCCCTAAAGCGTGAGAAGTAGTTTGGAATCCAAATGTGTAAAAATGCCCTGTGAATTCGTAAAGGTACTCATTGGAATTTCATGTGGTCACACATGTGGTATCGCCGTACTCAGAAGAAGTAGGGCAATGTGTTTTGGGTTGTATTTTTACATATATCCATATTGTGTGTGAAAAATATCTCTGTAAATGACAACCTTTTACATTTTTCTATACAAAGTTGTCAATTTACAGAGATATTTCTCTCACCCAGCATGGGTATATGTAAAAATACACCCCAAAACACATTGCCCTACTTCTCCTGAGTACGGCGATACCACATGAGTGACACTTTTTTGCAGCCAAGATGCGCAAAGGGGCCCAAATTCCATTAAGTACCTTTTTAGGAGGGCATTTTTAGGCATTTGGATTCCAGACTTCTTCTCACGCTTTAGGGCCCCTAAAATTCCAGGGCAGTATAAATACCCCACATGTGACCCCATTTTGGAAAGAAGACACCCCAAGGTATTCCGTGAGGGGCATGGCGAGTTCATAGAAGTTTATTTTTTTTGGCACAAGTTAGCGGAAATTTATTTTTTATTAATGTTTTTCTCACAGTCTCCCTTTCCGCTAACTTGTGACAAAAAGTTCAATCTTTCATGGACTCAATATGCCCCTCAGCGAATACCTTGGGGTGTCTTCTTTACACTGATCACTTTTTTCCCTTTCACTAGTGATTGACAGGGGTGATCAAGGGGTAATTGGGGTGATGGGTGATCTGGGGCTAAATATGTAGTGCTTGGTGTACTCACTGTGATCTGTGCTCTCTGCTGGGACCAACCGACGAAAAGGACCCAGCAGAGAGCACAGAAGCCATTTAACACATTATATTTATAAATATAATGTGTTATATGGCTGGTGGTTCGTTATTTTAAAAGTCACCAACCTGCCAGCGCTGATCATTGGCTGGCAGGCTGGTGATCAACTCCTTGTGCGCCTTTTGCCGACCCGCACTGCGCATGTGCGGGCCATATATGCGCGTCGTCTCGCGAGATGACGCGTATATGCGTCCAGGAGGAATAACCCGGCCGCCCGCAGGACGCATCCCTGCGTTAGGCGGTCGGAAGGTGGTTAAGGACCAGGCCATTTTTTGCAAATCTGACCAGTGTCACTTTAAGTGGTGATAACTTTAAAACACTTTGACTTATCCAGGCCATTCTGAGATAGTTTTTTTTCGTCACATATTGTACTTTATGACACTGGTAAAATTAAGTTAAAAAAATTAATTTTTATTTATAAAAAATACCAAATTTACCAAAAATTGCAAATTTCCAAGTTTTTAATTTCTCTACTTCTATAATACATAGTAATACCTACAAAAATAGTTATTACTTTACATTCCCTATATGTCTACTTCATGTTTGGATCAATTTGGGAATGATATTTTATTTTTGGGGGATGTTACAAGGCTTAGAAGTTTAGAAGCAAATCTTGAAATTTTTCTGAAATTTTCAAAAACCCACTTTTTAGGGACCAGTTCAGGTCTGAAGTCACTTTGTGAGGCTTACATAATAGAAACTGTAACGGACCGTTTCAGCAGACAAGGGGTTAAAATCCATTTAGGCGATAAGCCCCTTTCTGAGAGACAGGCACAGCTACTGCAGAACACCAAACGACCGAACTGGATACAAAATAGCACTCCAAACTGGAACCTCACGAATAGCTGCTAGCAGACGAACAGGAATCAGCTTACACTCCTGGCAATCAATCTCTAAACGGCATACAGCGGATCCCCCCAATAACGAGACAAGGCTCCGTGTTGAGGGTCAAGCAGTGGTCTGACTGTACTTCACATACAGCCTCTTTTATTCATAAACCACAAACATAGTACTGCCCACAGGGGTTTGAAATACAACCAATCAGTAATTTACAACACATACAATGTAACTACAGCAACCAATCGTTCACGCCCCCAGAGGACCAGAATGAAGACTGTGACATAGGACAACATATCCCCACAATGCATCATGGTTCCCTCCTCTCTGTCCCGGAGACAACCTGAGGAGCAATCCAATTATCTCTTAGGACAAAGGGAGATCGCCAATACACATGTAGATACAACAGGACAGACATCACCATTTAAACACACAATGGGACAATGGCACAATAGAAACACACCCAGCATTTTCCTCCCAAGCTGACAAGTTACACTTATTATAAATTGTTACAACTTTGTGAGTTTACATTGGTCATACATATAACATATAAATTTAAACAGTATAACTTGGGGACAAACCTATCCAAAATTCACTTGAATAGGTTCAGGGGTTTAAAAGTTAGTATATGGCCCATAATCCTGGGGCAAGAGGCCAGCAGCCAGTCCTCTCCAAAACCCAGTGGCGAGGTTGGTTTCGCCACACATCTCCCCCCCCCAGGGAAGACTAACCAGATACCTGACCTCACGCCGGTCGGTACCTGAGTTAGTCTGGCAGCCCACCCACAACCCAATACTGGACCTGTTGCATTTGGTAGCCTGTCTCTGTCCAGTGAGTCCACCAAGGTTATGTTGGAAGCTGGTACGCCCGGTCTCTGTGTTGCTCCCTGGCTTGGAGTGGAGGTTGCTTTGTGGGCAGGTATCAGCGGTACTCTGCCCTGGTGCCAGCGCTACCACGAAAGAAGCCTGGTTGGAGCCTGGTTGTTGGAGGGGGAGACCGACTGTCTCTACCCCCTGTGCTGTAAGTGCAGAGACCACGGTCCCATCTGCACTGTTGTGGGGCTTACTGTCTCCCCCTGGTGCGTTAAGCTGCCGCTGGGGAGAGGGGGTAACAAGCTCCTCTCCCATACATACTTCCAGCCGCTGGGGAGGGCGACCGACTGTCTCCGCTCCCAATACAGTGTCCTGTTGCTGGGGAAAGGAGACTGGGCTCTCTATTCCCTGCTGGACACTCTGCCGCCGGGGGACAGGACCGACTGTCTCTGCCCCCTGTAACTCCGCCTGCCGCTGGGGAAAGGAGACTGGGCTCCCAATCCCCAATAATTCATACGGCCGCTGGGGAATGGAGACTGGGCTCCCAATTCCCCAAAAATCATGCTGCTGCTGGCGGGCAGGAACAACTACCTCTGCCCCCTGTAACTCAGCCTGCCGCTGAGGAGGGAGGACGCTGCTCTCCTCTCCCTGCATTTCACACTGCCTTCCCGGCATATCACTCTGCTGCTGGGGGGCAGGAACAACTACCTCTGCCCCCTGTAACTCAGCCTGCCGCTGGGGAGGGAGGACGCTGCTCTCCTCTCCCTGCACTTCACACTGCCTTCCCAGCATATCACTCTGCTGCTGGGGGGCAGGAACAACTACCTCTGCCCCCTGTAACTCAGCCTGCCGCTGGGGAGGGAGGACGCTGCTCTCCTCTCCCTGCATTTCACACTGCCTTCCCGGCATATCACTCTGCTGCTGGGGGGCAGGAACAACTACCTCATCCCCCTGTAACTCAGCCTGCCGCTGGGGAGGGAGGACGCTGCTCTCCTCTCCCTGCACTTCACACTGCCGCTAGGGAATGGAGACTGGGCTCCCAATTCCCTGCGGGACCGGCGGAGAGACCTCGGTCCCATCTCTACCGGCCACCTGGGGTCCTTCCCAGTAACACTCTACAATATCTGCCCAGCTGAATGGGTCTGGATCTGGGTCTGTCACCTTACCGCCCTGCTGAGCCTTCTCAATGGAGTGGAAGAGATCTCGGTAGTCCTGCTCCAGTTCCCACTCCAGGGTTGCTAGGTGAGCCAGGTCTTGTTCTACCTCATGGGGGTCATCCCACTCATGCCTAGCCTCCCTCTCATAAAAAATGTCCTGAAGTCTGGACTGTGCAGGGCTCCCGAAGTCAGGCTCTGCAAAGGACTCCCATAACAAGCCAGGACCATAAAACTCCTCTCCCTCTGGCTTGTCATGTTCGGCTGTCCAGGGTATATACTGTGCCATATACCACCAAAGCGCCTGGTAGGCATCCTCCAGCCATAGCTCCTGCCATACCCGGTGCTCTAGTTCCTTCACCCATTCCTCCAGGAGCTGCTCTCCCAGGAAGGGCATCCGCAGGGCCACTTGCTTCTGCAACCGCTGCTCTTCACTGGGGAGACTCTCACCCCGCTGGTATTGTAGATTATCCAGGGCCTGGTACCAGATGCCTTTCCTTAATGCATCCCGGCCATCCAGGTCCTCCTCCTCGTATAACACTGCTGGTTCCATCCTGCTGCTGTCAGGGACGCTGTACTGGGACATGCGTTGTCCTTAAATTGTAGAATCCACAAAAATGGTGTCTCCTGTAGCTGTCCTTCTGGCTGTAGGAACGATCCCACTGCTGCCACCAATGTAACGGACCGTTTCAGCAGACAAGGGGTTAAAATCCGTTTAGGCGATAAGCCCCTTTCTGAGAGACAGGCACAGCTACTGCAGAACACCAAACGACCGAACTGGATACAAAATAGCACTCCAAACTGGAACCTCACGAATAGCTGCTAGCAGACGAACAGGAATCAGCTTACACTCCTGGCAATCAATCTCTAAACAGCATACAGCGGATCCCCCCAATAACGAGAAAAGGCTCAGTGTTGAGGGTCAAGCAGTGGTCTGACTGTACTTCACGTACAGCCTCTTTTATTCATAAACCACAAACATAGTACTGCCCACAGGGGTTTGAAATACAACCAATCAGTAATTTACAACACATACAATGTAACTACAGCAACCAATCGTTCACGCCCCCAGAGGACCAGAATGAAGACTGTGACATAGGACAACATATCCCCACAATGCATCATGGTTCCCTCCTCTCTGTCCCGGAGACAACCTGAGGAGCAATCCAATCTCTTATCTCTTAGGACAAAGGGAGATCGCCAATACACATGTAGATACAACAGGACAGACATCACCATTTAAACACACAATGGGACAATGGCACAATAGAAACGCACCCAGCATTTTCCTCCCAAGCTGACAAGTTACACTTATTATAAATTGTTACAACTTTGTGAGTTTACATTGGCCATACATATAACTTATATAAATTTAAACAGTATAACTTGGGGACAAACCTATCCAAAATTCACTTGAATAGGTTCAGGGGTTTAAAAGTTACTATATGGCCCATAATCCTGGGGCAAGAGGCCAGCAGCCAGTCCTCTCCAAAACCCAGTGGCGAGGTTGGTTTCGCCACAGAAACCACCCAAAAATTACCCCATTCTAGAAACTACACCCCTCAAGGTATTCAAAACTGATTTTACAAACGTCGATAACCCTTTAGGTATTCCACAAGAGTTAATGGCAAATGGTGATGAAATTTGAGAATTTAAATTTTTGGGCAAATTTTCCATTTTAATCCATTTTTTCCAGTAACAAAGCAAGGGTTAACAGCCAAACAAAATGCTATATTTATTGCCCCGATTCTGTAGTTTGCAGAAACACCCCATATGTGGCCGTAAACTACTGTACGGGCACACAGTAGGGCGTATAGGGAAAGGTGCGCCGTATGGTTTTTGGAAGGCAGATTTTGCTGGACTGTTTTTTTTTATACCATGTCCCATTTGAAGCCCCCCTGATGCACCCCTAGAGTAGAAACTCCAAAAAAGTGACCCCATTTTAGAAACTACGGGATAGGGTGGAAGTTTTGTTGGTACTAGTTTAGGGTACATATGTTTTTGGTTGCTCTATATTACACTTTTTGTGAGGCAAGGTAACAAGAAATAGCTGTTTTGGCACAGTTTTTATTTTTTGATATTTTCAACATTCATCTGACAGGTTAGATCATGTAATATTTTTATAGAGCAGGTTGTCACGGACGCGGCGATACCTAATATGTATACTATTTTTTTATTTCTGTAAGTTTTACACAATGATTTAATTTTTGAAACAAAAAAAATCATGTTTTAGTGTGTCCATAGTCTGAGAGCCATAGTTTTTTCAGTTTTTGGGCGATTATCTTAGGTAGGGTCTCATTTTTTGCGGGATGAGGTGACTGTGTTTGATTGGTACTATTTTGGCGTACATATGACTTTTTTGATCACTTTCATTACCTTTTTTGGGAAGTAAGGTGGGCAAAATGTCAATTTCATCATAGTTTTTTTTTTTTATGGCGTTCACTGTGCGGGTAAAGTAACATGAACGTTTTATAGATCAGCTCGATACAGACCCGGTGATATCAAATGTGTAGGGAATTTTTATTTATTTTTTTAATCGGTGATAAATGTGTTTTTGGATTTTTACTTTTTTTCACTTTTTTTAAACTTTTTTTTTGACCCAGACCCACTTGGTTCTTGAAGATCCAGTGGGTCTGATGTCTGTATAATACAGTACAGTACACTATATAGTGTACTGTACTGTATTTTCACTTTACAATGTCTGATTAGACTTCTGCCTTTAGCAGAAGTCTAATCAGCACTATGGACAGCCTCTGATCAGTACCATGGACAGCCGGACACCTGTGAAGGAGTCCGGTTGCCCTGGTAACCATCACTCGCTTCCACAGCAGAGCAGTGGGTGATGTGGAGGGAGGGGGGCCCCCTCCCTCTCCCATCGGGGGCTGAAAAGGCACAGCAGCCCCCGATGGGAGAGGGAGGGAGCTCCCTCCCTCTTAACCTTTTCCATACAGCGGTCCCTACGGACCGCGGCATGGAAGGGGTTAAACGCATGGCCAGCACAGTTGTCAGGCGTTTCAAGCAGAGTGCCAGCAATGTGCTGACAGTCTGCAAACCACTCGGCTATCCTGAGAGAGGGGGTGGGCGGATGATCGCATGCCTGCCCGCCCCCCCAAGCACCGCCCACGCCGGATATGTCTACAAATGGTATCCGTTTGCATACAGTTTCCTGGATCTGGCAGGCAATTCCGGCGATGGAACTGCCTGCTGGAGTCCAGCGACGCTAGTGTGAAAGTACCCTTAGATTCCTTCAAAAAGACTGAATGAAAAAGTCCTACATACAGGACTTTTTTTTTTTTCCAGTGAAAAAAACTGCATTCCGTTGTTGTCAGTGGAGTCTGTTCAGCTCTGTACGGGTCAGTTATGTGTCCTATCCGGCACTTCTGTTATTTCCGTTGCTCAACAAAGGAACTATAAAGCGTTGCTGCTAATGGGGACCAACATGGACAAAGTTTGTGAGCTATACACTGTACACACCATTTGGTTTAATGTTGGAACATGAGGCAAGCCATGTCTTTTAGCAACTTTCTCACTGTCTATGGGACTGCAGAGTACAGCACTTTTTCTAGCAGTCCCATAGAAGTCAATGGAATATTGTTCATGTAGACACACTACCGCTCCATGCACACAGGGGACTGCGGTTGTGAGGCCGTTTGGATGTACTGCCAAATTCTCTGAAACTCCTTTGGAGACAGCTTATGGTAGAGAAATGAACATTCATTGCACGGGCAACAGCTCTGGTAGACATTCCTGCAGTCAGCATGCCAATTACACGCTCCCTCAAACGTTGTGTCATCTGTGGCATTGTGCTGTGTGATCAAACTGCACATTTTAGAGTGGTCTTTTATTGTGGGCAGTCTAAGGCACACCTGTGCAATATTTATTCTGTCTAATCAGCACCTTGATATGCCACTAACACAGATTTAGACAGATTTGTGAACATCATTTGAGAGTAATGTGTCTTCTGTGTATGTACAAAAACTGAGTGTTGCGTTTATATTTTTGGTCAGTGTACATTCATGCGTGGTTTCTGTCTGTTAGGTGCCTGCTCCACTTCCAGGACTACTGTCCTATTCCCCTCCTTATTCCTATCAGCCATTTGTGATATATACTTTCATATGCCATGTATCTCAGATAAAAATATCCTCTTTATTGCAGCCCTTGGATTCAGTTCAATCTGACAGTGTGGCCCTGGGACCAGAAATGTTTATGCATCTCTGATATAGTCTCACGGGTAGCCTGTCTCTGTTGTGTATGATGGATAAAATGCATCTTGTGTTTGAAGCCCTCCAAACTGTGTGTCATTTGTGATTGCCTAACAAACTAAAACCTTTCTCCAGTTAGCTAAATTTACTCTTTTTGCTAAAACATTAATGCAATGAAACTAGAGAAAGGTGTCAGCTTGAAAAAGTAGATCAAGATGCTAGAAGATAATTGCCGCCTGGACTGGTGGTGACTTGCTGCTTTTTCCTAATAAATAGATAGATATATTTATCTTTTTCTTTTGCTATATGCCAAGCAGAAAAATCCTGAAATAATAATAATAAGCAAACATTTGTATGGAGTAGTATATAATACAGTATGTATACCAAAAGGGAAAAATCCTGCCATATGTAGGCCGGTAAATATGCTTTAACATTTTATGAAGCCAAATGGGTCCATATACCCTTTTAGGGAATATGGATATTACTTAATCTTTGGGTCTCTTACTATTGGCCAGACAAGACAAACCCTAAATAAAAATTGATCCTGATCTAGCAGACACAGAATAGCTACATATTCTATATATTTGAGTGGACTCCATGTCCATGGACTACAACTATGTGTCTTACCAAAATTTTTGCTAACTTGAAGTTGGTTCCAGTAGTCTGAGTCCACTGTATTTCTTTTCCCTATTTATGACTATACAAAGAGCACAGTATATACTTATATATATATACAGTGCATTCAGCCATTTGCAGACCCTTTCACTTTTGTCACATTTTGTTAAGTTGCAGCCTTTTGCTAAGATTAAAAAAATAAAATTCTAAATTTTCCCCCCATCATTTTGCACTCACTACCCTGTAATGACAAAGTGAAAATACAATGTTCAAAATCTTTGCTAATTTATTTTAAAGGAAAAGGTAAAACTTGCATTGATGTAAGTACTCAGACCCTTTGATCAGTACTTTGTCAGGGATTACAGCCTCCTGTTTTCTTGGGGAAGATGCCACAAGGTTTGCACCTGGATTTGGGGATTTTCTGCTATTCTCTGCAGATCCTCTCAAACTCTGTCAGGTTGGATGGGGATTGTTGGTGGACAACCAAATCACTGAATTGTAGGATAATAGAAAGGACAGTTGCAGTTACAACGCTAACATCACTGAGGGAAACTTCCTAAAATGTAACTTTTATTCAACATGCAATTAAAATACACAAAGTGACGTGGGGACATAGGGACAAGACCTCAAGGTATACACAGTCTGTCCCTCTTATTACCCTAGTAAAGGCTGCTCAAGCCAGAGATGCACCTTGATGGTAGGTGTACTCTGTCCACGTATCTGAGCTCACCTGTCCTTGACTCGCCCTATCAAATTCTGATACAGCATAAAATGTTGCGGGCTGTGGAGAATAGAGGACTGTTAGCAAAGGGGTAGTATAGTGCAAATGGGACAATGAATAAGGATGTAAACCATCCGTCCCTATTCTTGCTCTAATAGAAGCTGCTCAGCCCAGAGATGCACCTTGATGGGTAGGTACACTCTGTCCATGTGCCTGGGCTAACCTGTCCTTGAACAACCCTATCACTTCCTGACATACAGTACAAAGTTCCAACGCATTTCCCCTTCAGGATAACTAAAGGTTCATCAGGGGACAAACAATAGCAGCCATAATGGTAGGATATACAATAGGGTAACATAAATCAAAAAATCTGGAGCGCCCCAGACCAGCGCGCATCTGTAGGAGGGTATATAAAGAAAGGCACTTGTAAGTAGGGTTGTTGCGGGTATCGAAATTTCGATACCCAATCGATACTTTTGTCCCGGTATCGATACGATACCGGGATTTCCGTTTTTTCGATACTGGGCTGCGCTTCTGCGCAGTCTAGTATCTCTGAACATGAGCGCGCTGCTATCGGCGCGCTCATGTTCTCTCAGCAGCACGGGGAGAAGGAAGCTGTCCTCCCTCCCCCTGTGCTGCTGCCGCTGCCACCAATGAGAAGAGAGGGGCGGAGGAGGGGCGGCAATGAGAAGAGAGGGGCGGAGGAGGGGCGGCAATGAGAAGAGGGGGGGTGGAGGAGGGGCGGCAATGAGAAGAGAGGGGCGGAGGAGGGGCGGGCGCACTGCGCCACCAATGATAGGATTACTATCGGAGCGATGGGAGGAGACATCAGCTTCACTAGTGGGCGTTCCTTTTCCCTGCGCTGCGATTGGACAGCGCTACAGCCAGGGAGAAGGAACGCCCACTAGTGAAGCTGATGTCTCCTCCCATCGCTCCGATAGTAATCAGCAGCATGTGGAGCAGGAGAGGAGACAGTAATGGGGCACTGCGGGCGAACGGAGCGGCGCCCAGGACTAAATGGTGAGTGCTGAGACATCGCTGGGCGCCGCTCTGTGTGGCCTAATAGTGAAAGTCTGGACTCATATACAGTAGTCAGTCTTTAACACATACAGGAGGCGGGTGCCGGCAGCAGAATCGCATTGCCGGCACCCTGCCCCTGACAGGGAGCTGCGATCAGCGGCAGTTAACTGCCGCTGATCTGCTAGTACCCGCCTCCTGTATAAAGGGGTAAAATCATTGGTGGTGCAGTGTGCCCCCCCCCTCACTCCCCCCATCCCATTAAAATCATTGGTGGCACAGTGCGCCGGCCCCTCTCAACCCTCCAGTATTAAAATCATTGGTGGCAGTGGCCACAGGGACCTCTCCACTCCCCCTCATTGGTGGTGCAGTGGCAGCTTCTGATCGGAGCCCCAGCTGTGTAAGCCTGGGGCTCCGATCGGTTACCATGGCAGCCAGGACGCTACAGAAGCCCTGGTTGCCATGGTAACATCCCTGATGCTGTGTGCACAAAGCACAGAGCAGCAGGGACAGTGTGGAGTCCTATTCACCCTGATAGAGATCTATCAGGGTGAATAGGAAAAGGGATGAAAGATCCCAGGTTCTAGCCCCTAAGGGGGGAAATAGTTATTAAATAAAAAGTGAAAAAAAAAACCCACTAAAATATGAAGTATAAATCACCCCCCTTTTCCCAATTTCACATATAAAATATATAAATAAACATATTACATCGCCACGTCAGAAAAGTCCAAACTATTAAAATATAAAAAAAAAATCTAGGTGGTGAATGCCGGAACAGAAAAAATAAAATAAAAACTGCGCGATTCGCCATTTTTAAAAATGAGGAATGCACGTGGCTTTTTTTGTTTATTTTTTTCGCGTGGTATCGAATGGTATCGAGTATCACAATACTTTTTCATGGTATCGAAACCGAATCAAAAATTTGGTATCGCAACAACTCTACTTGTAAGGAATATAGATAGACAAGTGCACCAACAGTCAAACTCACAACTTAATGTAGTCAGGATAACAACTTAGCTGATGGAAATGGATGCTGAGATAAATCCAATCCTCTCAGATGACTAGCACATGGCTAGGGGGCTCCAGGGGGCCAAAAATGAGAGCTCTATAGGGCAAGAATAGGGACAGACATCCTTATTCATTGTCCCATTTGCACTATACTACCCCTTCGCTAACCGTCCTCTATTCTCCACAGCCCGCAACATTTTATGCTGTATCAGAATTTGATAGGGCGAGTCAAGGACAGGTGAGCTCAGGTACGTGGACAGAGTACACCTACCATCAAGGTGCATCTCTGGGTTGAGCAGCCTTTACTAGAGTAATAAGATGGACAGAGTGTGTATACCTTGAGGTCTTGTCTTGTCCCTATGTTTTTGCCCTCCTGTCCCATTAACTGTTTACTATCCTTGACAGCTGTTTGTACTAGAACTATCAGGGTCCTGCTTTGGACTGTCACTTTGTGTATTTTAATTGTATGTTAAATAAAAGTTGAAGTTTTAGGAAGTTGCCCTCAGTGATGCTATTGTTGGTGGACAGCCATTTGCAGGTCTCTCAAGAGATGTTCAATTCGGTTCAAGTCAGGGCTCTGGCTGGGCCACTCAAGGACATTCACAGAGTTGTTCTAAGCCACTTCTGTATGCTTAGGGTCATTGTCTTGTTAGAAAGTGAACCTTTGGCCCATTCTGAGGTCCAGAGTGCTCGAAGTCAGATTTTTTTTTTTTTTTACATTAAGAATATCTTTGTACTTTGCTACATTCAACTTTCCCTCAACCCTGACCAGTCTTCCTGTTCCAGCCACTGAAAAACACACCCCACAGCATGACAATGCTACCACCATGGATGGTACTGGGCATTTGATGAGCAATGCCTTGTCTCCTTCAGACATAATGCTTAGAATTGAGAACAACAAAGTTCAGTCATGGTTTCATCAAGACCAGACCAGAATAATTTCTTACAGTCTTGAGTCATTTAGGTGCTTTTTTTTGCTCCAGGCAGGCTTTTGTGTGTGTGTGTGTGTGTGTGTGTGTGTGTGTGTTTGTTTTTCTGACCGAGTAGGGCACTGAAGACCGAGCAATCCCCCAACGTACAGTGGTGGGGGTGTGGGCGGGAGAGATGATAACCTTCCCTACCAGCCACCCCAGGTCAACTCCCAGAGCCGCCTCCACTTCCCACCCCTATGACAGAAGGCTTTATAGTCCTGTATTCTAGTCATAAAATTCTTCCATTCCAACAGGGCGGGGCAGGTTGCCAAGCCCCATTTCCTCACAATCAATACTTTACCTAACATATACCCTTTTTTACAAAAAGGATGTATTGGTTTATTTGAATTTCCCACATACATGGGTAAATCAAAAAGAACTGCTTCGAGTTAAGGGTTAACTATAGTTTTAATTTTCCTCTCTAATTCTGACAAAACAGCACTCAAAAATTGATGCATAATAGGACATTCCCAGAAGAGATTAAAAAAGCCTGCATCAGAAGAACCGCACTTCCAGCAAAAGAGTTTGCTCCTCTCTCCAGGATGTATCCTAGGCAAAAATCTGGGGGTGTAATAGAGTTGATGTACAACTTTAAATTGGATCAACCGATGTTGAGTAGATAATGAGGCCTTCTTAATGTTGCAATAAATCTCAAGGTAATGGGTCTGACCTACGCAGTTCAGTCTGCCATTTTTTTCCGTTATTTAGCGTAGTTACTCTACCTAAAAATTGACGAAATCGTGCATAAATGAGTGAAAACTTACTAGTGCCTACTGATGCAAAACAAAAATCTAAAAAAGTGTTCCTGTACCGTAACAAGGCCTTTACTTTAAAAGTGGACAAGAATGCGTGTTTTAGTTGAAAATAGCGAAAACGGGCCAAAAACGTTATTTCTGAAACGTGAAAAAATTCTGTGATGCCTTTAAATTCCCCTAAATTGGTTAAGTGATTTACCTTCGTGATATCCCTGCGGATCCAGTAATTATTGAGAACATCAAAAATTTGTTTGAATAAACATTACCCCACAGGGGAGTAAATGGTAGAGCGGATGTAACCTGCATATAGAATTTAACCTTATTCCACACTTTAAATAACATCTTCTTCCCTATGGGGCATTTCATCTCCTTTATCCATAACTGTCCCGACTCCAAAAAAGTAAAGATATTATCCCTTGAAAAACTATATGCAATACCAAGATATTGCATCAAATAATTAGGTGCAACATTCATACACCACTGCAACTGTGCACATAAAAAATATCCTTGAAAAAAAGGGCAGCGCAAGACCACCATCCGACTCTGCAAACCAGAGATACTTCTGTTTAATACGAACCCTTCCTCGACCCCAGATAAGATCGTTGATAATCTTCTCCAGAAGGTAAAAAAAAGAATAATTTATCCAAACCGGACACGGGACAATAACGTAAAGCATAACTGGCAGCACAATCATTTTAACCAAAGCAATCTTATCAGCCTGGGATAGGGGAAGCCTCTGCCAGGCCCTAACTTTCTGCTTAATATTGTCAATCACTGGGCTAACGTTTGAGGCAATGTAGCTGTCCAGATCTACTCCGATTTTTAAACCCAGATAGTTTGAATGATCTTTAGTAGAAAGTATACGAACAGTACTATCACCCTGTGGACATTCACAACTTAATGGAAGTAACCTAGATTTATCCAAATTAATTGAGTAACCGGACACAGAGCCATATTTATCAATAATGTGCATAACCCGGGGAATCGCTCTGTACCCGTTAATCAAAAACAATAAAATATCGTCGGCGTAAAGACTAATCCTATCATCTGCTCCCCCCTCCCCCAAAAGCCAGCCAATCCAGGGTCGGATCTAATTCTACAAGCAAGAGGCTCAATAAAAATAGCAAGGGGGAGAGGGGGCAACCCTGTCTCGTACCCCGCTGCAAATGGATACTGGGTGTATTAATACAATTTATGTTTATTCTAACAGAGGCTTGTGAATATAGTAATTTAGTTAATTAAATAAAATTAGATTTGCGCCATGGTGCTCCAGAGGAAGGGCCACTCCACCCTGTCGAACGCTTTGCCAGCATCCAATGACAAGATGGAGCGGTCTCTCCCCCTCCCTCCCTCGGCCCATCTGTATATTCAGGAAAGCCCTTCGTAGGTTGGTTTGGATTTGTCAGCCGGGAACTAAACCTGTCTGATCGGGATGTATCAGTAAGTGTATTATTTTCTTTGAGCGATTTGCAAGCAATTTGGCCAGAAGTTCGTAATTGGTATTAGGCAAAGATATCGGTCTATAAAGTCTATACAACTTTTATCCTTATCTTTTTTTCAATATTAAAGTAACAATGGCCTCTCTCAACGAAGGCGGAAGAGCTCCGCAGCTCTGCGATTCATTAATTACCGTCAACAAAAAAGGTAAAATTTGGCTCTGGTGCCATCTGAATCAACTATAACCCTCCAAGCACCTACCCGCAAAGAACGCACTTTTTCATAGCATCTCTGGCTGGCAGTAATCATAGAAGTCTTCCTGGTTTGCCCCCCTCAGAGAACCGCTTCAAGCCCTGAAAGAAGAGTTTGTGCTGAGCGTAATTAGCCATTTAGTTCAAATATTCTTCCCTAGCCTCCTTCAAATTCTGCTGAGTGCCTTCATCTAATAATGTTGTAGCCCTTACTTCACACTCTTTGACTTTATCCGACAGTGCTCTTTCCTGTTTATAAAAGGCAGATTTTTTTATTCTTGATCTTCAAGAAATAGATCACACGGATATGCGCTTTTAATGAGTCCCATACTGCATGAATGAGCCGTACCATAATTTATATGCCAATATTCAGCAATGTTTTCTTTAAAAAAATCCAGTTCTTTAATTAAAGACAAACATCCATATTCTTGAAGATCATTAGCATTGGAGCATGGTCAGATACACTATGTGACTCCTATTTCATTTTAACTATTAAATCAAGCATGTCGCTGCAGGCGAGGGAAATGTCTATTCTGGACATACTTTTATACGTATTGCTAAAACAAGAAAAGACCTTCCTATCGCCATATAGCGACCGCCAAATATCCACCAGTACAAGATCCTCACATATCCCAGCGCAGAAGAGTGACTACAGAAGAGTGACTGCACCCCTGTTACAATTGGTGTAACACTTTTATGACCGGGAATTGAAAAGTGGAAATTCGCAAGCGTGAAGCTAGAACATCGCAGTGAAACAACCTGTGGGCTGTGAGCGTCCGGAACCTTGCATTGCGCAGGTGTCCAGTACTGCCAACAACTGGAGAGCAGACGTGGAACAGTCAGTGCCCGGAAAGCCGCACTGCGCAGGAGCGCAGTGTCATTAGCAACCGGAGAGTATCCGTGGAGCGGCCGATACCCGGACTGCATGCCAACAGACGTCACCGTGTAGATACTATCAACATTGGGTAAGAAGCACACAAGCGCTATAAAAGAAAACTACCCGTTACACTACAAAGGCGGCAAAGCGACTGGACACGTAAGTGGACCTGCGCTCCATCACTATTAATCATCTAACGCACCTATCAGTGTGAATTGAGACACTGGACACTCACGTATGCCCCATAGAACATTCCACTATCCTGTTGAAAGCACATCAATTATGAAAATCGAAGGGAAAATAACGTAGGGCTGCAGTCCAAATATTATAGAGTAAGCTGCGAGAGCTCCGCAGCTTAATAGAAAGGAGGGACCGTGACTATTATAATTTTATTGCTATTTTAGATTTATAATTGCATTTTGATTTTATATTGCTATTTGGTGTGTTCATGTCAGCACACAAGTGCATATTTGTATGCATGATTGGCTAATATCTGGCATAATTTTATAGGTTGGGATTAAATTTGATGTAATTGACTTCCTGTGAGCTGGTCATCTTTTTGTATAAGGCCTCTTTCACACGACCGTTTTTTTTTTTTCGTTTTGCGGTCCGTTTTTTGCGGTCCGTATACGGTCCGTATACGGAACCATTCATTTCAATGGTTCCGCAAAAAAAACGGAATGTACTCCGTATGCATTCCGTTTCCGAACATGTCCTATTATTGCCCGCAAATCACGTTCCGTGGCTCCATTCAAGTCAATGGGTCCGCAAAAAAAACGGAACACATACGAAAATGCATCCGTATGTCTTCCGTTTCCGTTCCGTTTTTTGCTGAACCATCTATTGAAAATGTTATGCCCAGCCCAATTTTTTCTATGAA
Organism: Bufo bufo; assembly: GCF_905171765.1. NCBI lineage: Eukaryota > Metazoa > Chordata > Amphibia > Anura > Bufonidae > Bufo > Bufo bufo. The sequence continues at coordinate 157,450,248 of NC_053393.1, read as the reverse complement.
ATTACTGTATACTGTATATGCCATACGGAAAAACGGAACAGAAAAACGGAACGGAACTGGAAACACAACGGAAACAAAAAACGGAACAACGGATCCGTTTAAAACGGACCGCAAAACACTGAAAAAGCCATACGGTCGTGTGAAAGAGGCCTAACGCTGAATGTTTACCAACACTTTGCTTGGAGTCGGCAATAGTGGACACTCTATCAAGACCAGGGTCCAAAACACAATTAAAGTCTCCGGAAACCAAAACAGGGTACTTATCTCTGTGGGAAGCCAAACATGAGTACTCTGGAACAAAACTGGGGGGGAGGGACATACACAAAGGCAAGAATGCACACATGCCCATTCCAGCGACCGTATAAGAAAACAAAACTACCATCCTTATCAACTAAGGAATCAAACGGATCGAAATCTATAGCTTTATGAATATATACACTAGGGCAGCAACGATTAATAGACTATCGATAATATTCGATAACTGGATAACAGGCAGAGCGGACGGCGGCGTAACATCACTTACTCACGTGACTCGCCTGCTCCGCCTCCTTCATTCATAAAGTGGGCGGAGCAGGTGCGTCACGTGAGTGAGTGATGTTACGCCACTACCCGCTCTGCCTGTTACCTGAGCTTCATTGTAAGGTAATAAAGATGCGCTGACGCTGAGTAAAAGTTACTGCCGGATTAGTCTGCTGTGAGCAGCGGGGCCGGAGCTGTTATGGGGAGGGGGATCTGTGTATGTCACTGCTATGGGAGGGGGATCTGTGTATGGCACTGTTATGGGGAGGGGGATCTGTGCACTGTTATTGGGAAGGGGATCTGTGGATGACACATATAGCATAAGATGCTATATAGTGTCATCCACAGATCCCCCCCTCCCCATAACAGTGCACAGATACCCCTTCCCATAACAGTGCACAAATACCCCTTCCCCATAACAGTGCACAAATACCCCTTCCCCATAACAGTGCACAGATACCCCTTCCCCATAACAGTGCACAGATACCCCTTCCCCATAACAGTGCACAGATACCCCTTCCCCATAACAGTGCACAGATACCCCTTCCCCATAACAGTGCACAGATACCCCTTCCCCATAACAGTGCACAGATACCCCTTCCCCATAACAGTGCACAGATACCCCTTCCCCAGAACAGTGCACAGATACCCCTTCCCCATAACAGTGCACAGATACCCCTTCCCCATAACAGTGCACAGATACCCCTTCCCCATAACAGTGCACAGATACCCCTTCCCCATAACAGTGCACAGATACCCCTTCCCCATAACAGTGCACAGATACCCCTTCCCCATAACAGTGCACAGATACCCCTTCCCCATAACAGTGCACAGATACCCCTTCCCCATAACAGTGCACAGATACCCCTTCCCCATAACAGTGCACAGATACCCCTTCCCCATAACAGTGCACAGATACCCCTTCCCCATAACAGTGCACAGATACCCCTTCCCCATAACAGTGCACAGATACCCCTTCCCCATAACAGTGCACAGATACCCCTTCCCCATAACAGTGCACAGATACCCCTTCCCCATAACAGTGCACAGATACCCCTTCCCCATAACAGTGCACAGATACCCCTTCCCCATAACAGTGCACAGATACCCCTTCCCCATAACAGTGCACAGATACCCCTTCCCCATAACAGTGCACAGATACCCCTTCCCCATAACAGTGCACAGATACCCCTTCCCCATAACAGTGCACAGATACCCCTTCCCCATAACAGTGCACAGATACCCCTTCCCCATAACAGTGCACAGATACCCCTTCCCCATAACAGTGCACAGATACCCCTTCCCCATAACAGTGCACAGATACCCCTTCCCCATAACAGTGCACAGATACCCCTTCCCCATAACAGTGCACAGATACCCCTTCCCCATAACAGTGCACAGATACCCCTTCCCCATAACAGTGCACAGATACCCCTTCCCCATAACAGTGCACAGATACCCCTTCCCCATAACAGTGCACAGATACCCCTTCCCCATAACAGTGCACAGATACCCCTTCCCCATAACAGTGCACAGATACCCCTTCCCCATAACAGTGCACAGATACCCCTTCCCCAGAACAGTGCACAGATACCCCTTCCCCAGAACAGTGCACAGATACCCCTTCCCCAGAACAGTGCACAGATACCCCTTCCCCAGAACAGTGCACAGATACCCCTTCCCCAGAACAGTGCACAGATACCCCTTCCCCAGAACAGTGCACAGATACCCCTTCCCCAGAACAGTGCACAGATACCCCTTCCCCAGAACAGTGCACAGATACCCCTTCCCCAGAACAGTGCACAGATACCCCTTCCCCAGAACAGTGCACAGATACCCCTTCCCCAGAACAGTGCACAGATACCCCTTCCCCAGAACAGTGCACAGATACCCCTTCCCCAGAACAGTGCACAGATACCCCTTCCCCAGAACAGTGCACAGATACCCCTTCCCCAGAACAGTGCACAGATACCCCTTCCCCAGAACAGTGCACAGATACCCCTTCCCCAGAACAGTGCACAGATACCCCTTCCCCATAACAGTGCACAGATACCCCTTCCCCAGAACAGTGCACAGATACCCCTTCCCCAGAACAGTGCACAGATACCCCTTCCCCAGAACAGTGCACAGATACCCCTTCCCCAGAACAGTGCACAGATACCCCTTCCCCATAACAGTGCACAGATACCCCTTCCCCAGAACAGTGCACAGATACCCCTTCCCCATAACAGTGCACAGATACCCCTTCCCCAGAACAGTGCACAGATACCCCTTCCCCAGAACAGTGCACAGATACCCCTTCCCCAGAACAGTGCACAGATACCCCTTCCCCAGAACAGTGCACAGATACCCCTTCCCCAGAACAGTGCACAGATACCCCTTCCCCAGAACAGTGCACAGATACCCCTTCCCCACAACAGTGCACAGATACCCCTTCCCCAGAACAGTGCACAGATACCCCTTCCCCAGAACAGTGCACAGATACCCCTTCCCCAGAACAGTGCACAGATACCCCTTCCCCAGAACAGTGCACAGATACCCCTTCCCCAGAACAGTGCACAGATACCCCTTCCCCAGAACAGTGCACAGATACCCCTTCCCCAGAACAGTGCACAGATACCCCTTCCCCAGAACAGTGCACAGATACCCCTTCCCCAGAACAGTGCACAGATACCCCTTCCCCAGAACAGTGCACAGATACCCCTTCCCCAGAACAGTGCACAGATACCCCTTCCCCAGAACAGTGCACAGATACCCCTTCCCCAGAACAGTGCACAGATACCCCTTCCCCAGAACAGTGCACAGATACCCCTTCCCCAGAACAGTGCCATCCACAATTCCCCCCAGAACAGTGCCATCCACAATTCCCCCCAGAACAGTGCCATCCACAATTCCCCCCAGAACAGTGCCATCCACAATTCCCCCCAGAACAGTGCCATCCACAATTCCCCCCAGAACAGTGCCATCCACAATTCCCCCCAGAACAGTGCCATCCACAATTTGTTTTAATATGGCCTTTGAACATAATTTTTCAAGTAAAATCATATAAACCTCTTTGTTTTGTAATTTTGGTGTTTTTCCCGATTAATCGATTAAATTATCGACAACTAATCGATTATTCAAATAATCGTTAGCTGAAGCCCTTAATATACAGTCGTGGCCAAAAGTTTTGAGAATGACAAAAATATTAGTTTTCACAAAGTTTGCTGCTAAACTGCTTTTAGATCTTTGTTTCAGTTGTTTCTGTGATGTAGTGAAATATAATTACACGCACTTCATACGTTTCAAAGGCTTTTATCGACAATTACATGACATTTATGCAAAGAGTCAGTATTTGCAGTGTTGGCCCTTCTTTTTCAGGACCTCTGCAATTCGACTGGGCATGCTCTCAATCAACTTCTGGGCCAATTCCTGACTGATAGCAACCCATTCTTTCATAATCACTTCTTGGAGTTTGTCAGAATTAGTGGGTTTTTGTTTGTCCACCCGCCTCTTGAGGATTGACGACAAGTTCTCAATGGGATTAAGATCTGGGGAGTTTCCAGCCCATGGACCCAAAATGTCAATGTTTTGGTTCCCGAGGCACTTAGTTATCACTTTTGCCTTATGGCACGGTGCTCCATCATGCTGGAAAATGCATTGTTCTTCACCAAACTGTTGTTGGATTGTTGGAAGAAGTTGCAGGACTGATGGTAGCGCTCACCTTTTCTTCTCCGGACAAGCCTTTTTCCAGATGCCCCAAACAATCGAAAAGAGGCTTCATCGGAGAATATGACTTTACCCAGTCCTCAGCAGTCCATTCACCATACTTTCTGCAGAAGATCAATCTGTCCCTGATGTTTTTTTTGGGGGGAAGTGGCTTCTTTGCAGCCCTTCTTGACACCAGGCCATCTTCCAAAAGTCTTAGCCTCACTGTGCGTGCAGATGCGCTCACACCTGCCTGCTGCCATTCCTGAGCAAGCTCTGCACTGGTGGCACTCCGATCCCGCAGCTGAATCCTCTTTAGGAGACGATCCTGGCGCTTGCTGGACTTTCTTGGACGCCCTGTAGCCTTCTTAACAAGAATTGAACCTTTTTCTTTGAAGTTCTTGATGATCCTATAAATTGTTGATTGAGGTGCAATCTTAGTAGCCACAATATCCTTGCCTGTGAAGCCATTTTTATGCAACGCAATGATGGCTGCACGCGTTTCTTTGCAGGTCACCATGGTTAACAATGGAAGAACAATGATTTCAAGCATCACCCTCCTTTTAACATGTCAAGTCTGCCATTTTAACCCAATCAGCCTGACATAATGATCTCCAGCCTTGTGCTCGTCAACATTCTCACCTGAGTTAACAAGACGATTACTGAAATGATCTCAGGAGGTCCTTTAATGACAGCAATGAAATGCAGTGGAAAGTTTTTTTGGGATTAAGTTAATTTTCATGGCAAAGAAGGACTATGCAATTCATCTGATCACTCTTCATAACATTCTGGAGTATATGCAAATTGCTATTATAAAAACTTAAGCAGCAACTTTTCCAATTTCCAATATTTTTGTCATTCTCAAAACTTTTGGCCACGACTGTACACTCACGCCACGGGCGTATGTGGACCAATAAGAGTGATATTCCAGCTTTGCCCATCTTTTCTTTATATAGCCAAGATTCTCCTGTGAAGTATATGTTTCCAAAAGAGCAACAATCGCTGGAAGGTGTTTATTAATGCGGTCAAAAACCATAATTCTTTGTCCTGTCCCCTAACCCCCTTATATTCCAAGTCAATACCCTACGTACCATTTATAAATGCATACAGACAAAAAATGAAAGAACGGGCCAGGAGTAGACCTATCCCAGTCCCCGACACACCACCCACTCCCCTCACCATGACTTATGAGGAAGAAACTCCTCATCCACCTCTTCCAATCAACCTAACTCTCTCTCCAACCACCTCCCCACCAGCCCTCTCTACCCCCAGCAGAAGAGAGGAAAAAATAACTAAAAATATAGTTGACAAACAATCAGAACTTATAAGCTGTTAGCATCCAGCCATTCTACAGCATCTAGGGGAACGGCAAAAAAGTGGACCTTATCTCTGAATACGACCCTAAATCTAGCTGGGTACAACATGGAGTGTTTAATTTTAGCAGCATAAAAACATTTTTTTATATTAGAAAAGGCTCTACGTTTATTTTGCGTTTTCGCAAGAGAAGTCTGGATACAAATTAATTGTATTTCCGTTATACTCAATGTCAGACATCTCTCTTCTCCGCCTTAACAGCCAATCCCGATCCCCAGCACACATCAATTTAGCCAGTATGACTCTGGGCCAATTACCTGTAGGAGGTTTAACAGAGGGGATTCTATGCGCTCTTTCCACTATCAAAGACAGAGAAACATCATCCGTCTTAAATGTATCTCAGCCATTTTTGTATAAAACCAGTTGAATCAGCTTTCTCTACACCCTCCGGAAAACCTATTATTCGCAAATTACACCTCCGTAATCGATCCTCAAGGTCTGTTAATTTATTCCTTAACCATATACGATCCTGATCTATTTCAACCACCTTATTCTTTACTCCCGCCAACTCCTGTTTAACGTTATGAATCTCCCTATCAGTATCTTTCATTCTGTGTCTCATTTTACTCATATCATCCCTAATTAATGTAACATCGATCTGTTGTTCAGCCAGGGACTGATTCGTAGTTTTAACGGTAGCTAGAATTTCAACAAGCTTTTGGTCTATGGTTGCTAAATCTTTTTTGTTAGGGCTAGCCACTTTCGTGGCACCTTTTTCTTCACTTGCAACCAACACGACCTCAGGCTTTGGCTGAAGGTCTGGCTTTAAACCAGCCCGGGTTTTAACATTTGGGGATTTAAGAAACTTTTCCATCTTAGCTTGGGGGCTATTACACCCCCCACGTTTAGGGGATCCCAGCCCCGTAGACTTCCTGCTGTATTTAGGTGGCATGATAAGGAAACCAAGTGATACAACAATCAAAAGTTACAACTAAAATTGATGCTTACCACAGACCACCTAAATTAATAACGTAAAGTCAATCCAAAAACCGATATCCAACACACAAAATTAACAGACCGGGCGAGCGGGAAAAGTAACCAATTTTCCAGTCCTCATCTGATTTGAGAGAAAAATATGAATGTAGTTATTAATAGGTTAGTTTTTAGAAGGATAGTAACACTTGCACAAAACAGGTGGTCACTCCAGACATTAACGGTGGCCCAAGACATCAACCAGTTAGAAACAAATGATAGTAATGTTAGTTGTGCCACTTGCTTCCAGCACGCAGTCAAAGAGATGGGGGGGAATCAAACTTTAAAGGGGAGACCTTCAAAGAGGGGCCCAATTCCAATATATTGCGTCCACCTCAACAGTAAGGGGATAGCGTGACAAAACAGCTTTTTTTTTTTCTTTTTCCCTTCTTTTTTAACAGCAACACTGAGTCAGCTCATCAATCTTCAACCCCTGTTCACAGGGCCACAGCATCCAGATAGGCATCATACGGCTTCAGACAGCGCTCACTCCATACACACACTGGGGCACCTCCACCCTGGTGTCCCCTGGGGAGGTAAACACCGGTTTAGTGCGCAATACAAGGAGTGGAAACTGCTCTTCGCATCTCTTCAGCGACCCTCACATGTACCGCCAAACAGCCGCACCGAACGGGGGATTCAAACGCCAGCTGTCTCGTCACTCCCCGGCAAGGAACGCCGACATGTAGGAAGCCAGAGCAGCAGCCGGATCTCCACAGCAGCCAAAGATAGCCGATCTCACTGGTGCATAGTCGTTGCCACAGGAAGTTCACTCACGCAGACCTCAGGAGACGCTGGGAGGGCGGGGGGAAGCTCCGGGAGGAGCGCAGCACGTCTGTATCTACGTCATGCCGCTACGGTCTCTGATGAGAGGCTTTCTTTCTGGCCCTCTGCCATTGAGCTCATATTGGTGGTGGAGTTCTACTATAATGGTTTCTCCCGTCTTTGAAGCTCAGCCTGAGTGACCATTGTATTCTTAGTCACCTCTTATAAAGGCGATTCTCCCCGATTACTTATTTTGCAGGGGCAGACAGCTCTTTTTCCAAACTTAGTCCATTTAAGAATTACGGAGGCTACTCTGTTCTTGGGAACTTCCAGTGCAGCAGAAATTTTTTGTACCCCTCTCCAGATTTGTGCCTCCACACAATCCTTTCTCTGAGCTCTACAAGCATTTCTTTCCTCCTTATGGCTTGGTGTTTGATCATGTTGACATGTATTGTGAGATGTGAGAGCTTTTTTTATAATTTTTTTCAAATCATATTCAATCAACTGAATTTACTACAGGTGGACTCCAGGCAAGATGTAGAAGCATTTCAAGATGATTAAAAGAAATGGGAGGGCCCAGAGCTAAATTTAAAGTGTCATGGCAAGGGGTTTGAATAGTTACTTCCATACATAAAACAGAAACTCAAACTCCAACACATGTCCACAATGATTTTACCGCTGCAGGTCCCAGGAGTGAAGTGGGCTCAGTTCACAAAGTCAATATGCGCTTTTACAGGACCGCACGACTAACTCCTTTTCCTCTGAGTCGAACCATCCACTTATATACCGTAGGTACAAATAGAGCATCAGATTTTCCAAATATCCTCCTCCCACATCAGCTCCTGCGAAAAAAGATGCACTAATAGTGAAGCACTGTAAATGCTTCTCACACGCGCTTATAGCTGATATACACACAAGCGCAGAAGGGAGTCGGGCAGGAGCACATTACTGTGAATTGTTTTATCGGTTTTATACTAACTTACCCTTGTGAGTATATTAAAAGGATTTATTTTTAAAAGTAAACAGCGTTTCTTCACTATTGAAGTGTTTTATGCTCTAGAAGACAGCAATTAAAGAGACATATTTGGGGAAATTTCAGATGAATATACTGGATTGATGTGCCTGACTATCCCCTGCGCTTGTGAGTATATCGGCTATAAGCGCGTGTGAGAAGCATTTACAGTGCTTCACTATTGGTGCGTCTTTTTTCACAGGAGCTGTTGTTGGAGGAGGATATTTGTAAAATCTGATGCTCTATTTGTACCTATATGAGTGGATGGTTCGACTCAGGAAAAGGAGTTAGTCGTGCGGTCCTGTAAAAACGCATATTTCCATACATCATTTGCATAAATTCTGTTTTCATTTTCTTATTCTGGGGTATTGAGTGCAAGATTGATGGAGGAAAAACGTGATTTTTTTTTAAATTTGTTTTAGCACAAGGCTGCAACATAAAATGTGAAAGATACTTTCCAAATGCATTGTATATATTTTGTTTTTTAGATTAAATGGTGGTCCTGTCATTAAATGTGCTGCTTTTATGTAGGGCAGCACATTTTCGAGACACATCTACTTTAAAGGACTGTATTATCACTTAACAATTTTTCACATGGGAAGACTTCAAGTGCAAATATTAAACAGCATTCTAAGGCCTCATGCACACGACCGTTGTTTTATTCCATGTCCGTTGTTCAGTTTTTCGTGATTTTCTGCGGACCCATTGACTTTCAATGGGTCCGTTGAAAACTCGGCTAATGCACCGTTTGTCGCCCGTGATCCGTGGTTCCAGTCCGTCAAAAAAATATAACCTGTCCTATTTTTTTCACGGAAAACGGTTTGCGGACCCATTCAAGTCAATGGGACCGTTAAAAAACGCGGAGGCACACAAGATTGTCGTCCGCGTCCGTTTTTTTCCTATCATTTGCATGGCAAACTTGACTTGGACTTTTTTTACTTTCCTTCATGTCTGGTGATCCTTCAAAAATAAAGGAAGACACACAGAAATAAAAACGGATCACGGAACAATGGAACACCATTTTGCGGAACGGAACACAACAACGGTCGTGTGCATGAGGCCTAAAAGTTATGGTGCAAAAGTAGGGTCCCAGCCCGTGATTGTCCAGGAGAAAATCAAATCTAATTTTGGTGTTTATTATCTATGCAGGAAACAGAGGCAAAGAGCACAGTGGAACAGGTACATCCATTGGTAAATTAATGGCGACAAATGTCACTGTGCTCTGACACTAATGCTTCCTACCTTCCAATTACTTCTACCACAGTCTTTTTGTTTCATAAAGGTCCATTGTTGTTTATTGCATGGATAATATAAAAATCTGAGTGCAGAGTCCTGCTTTTATATGGGAGTCATATCCCCATGGGTAAAGCTCCTGACACCCTGGAAAATCAAAGTTATCTCAACTTTTTGACTATTTTGTGGTTTTGAAAATCTTCACTCATTTGTAGTCCTAATTTGTTATATATTAAAATAAAATATGCACACAGAGAATATTAATGTGCCACTGTCTCTATGTTCTTTAGAGTGCAAACTAATATACGCCCTTTGCTGGGTTTTTATTTTTTGGTCTTTTAAACTAAAGGAGACTTCTCAGAATAAGCTCGATTTATGTACTTGGCATGAGGAATAATACATTTCTGGTCATTATATGAATGTTTTTCAGCATTTTTATCAGTTTTCCTCTCTGCTGCCTCTGTCTTTACTTGCCAGCTTTACCTGAGCTAATAGGAGGAGACAGGCTGCTATGATGTCTCACATAGATTTCACTCAACAGAAAGATCCTGCTTCCAAACTTTCTGTAGCACATCCTTATAATTGACCACATGGCCTACATTATACAGCAGAACTAAGCAGTTCAGGTATAATTCCGGCAATGAAATAAGACAGTACATCTCTTACTGGTCAGCAGCACCATGTCTGTGTATCTTTCTGTGCTTCTCCTCTTTCTGCAAATGTTATCTGATCCTTCAGTGAGAAGCACTTGTTACACTGAAGACAGGTTTGAGCAGTGAACTGAGTTAGTGAAGCAGGAGAGGAGCCTGATCAGTGGACAAAGAGGCATGTTCTGTAATAAGATATACACTGTATTACAAAGTTTCACTTGTACAATTCATTTATGAACAAAATTGTAACTTTAGTTACTTTTTATCTAAATTTAAGAACTTAAAATATTTGTTCAATAATTCTTGCATTCATTGCTTTATGTCTACAGAATGCTCAGCTCAGTCATCAGAGACTGGATAAGGACATTTCCATATTTCTTACTGACTTGGAGGATTTAAAAGGTAAGACAAAGTCTGTGATTTAAATGAAATCAATATAAATGTGCAGTTTATGAATAATCAGTACTTTAGTACTTTATACAAACTTGTGTAAACAAGAATATTTGGAGAAAGTTTGTTTTAAGGAATTAGGTACAAAACCCAGATGACTGAGAAAATTTTGGTGGGTTATTTATTATCCAGAAATCAGCCTATATTAGGCATAATTCTGGTGCAGAATGCAGCTCAAAGGTTAGTTGTGCCGCCATCTGCAACTTTTCCTCTCTCACGCCAGGTCTAAAAAAGTGGGAGTGGCGGTAGGCTCGTCTCTTTAATCATTTTCTACACCTGTTTTAGATGTAGAAAATTGACTAAATGGAAGCCAGCAAGGATCTGGCTTACATTTAGACTGGCGCAGGATGTGCCGAAGTTATGAAGAGGCTAGCGCCAGATATAGAGGTTATTAAGACCGGCATCTAAACCGCCGGTCTTAATAAATGACCCTCTTAGTTCTTTGCATACTCAGGTTATTTTCTGATTTATATATTCCTATCAGGTTTTTATGTCCGCACATAGATCACCTTGCACAATGCCTGGGGAATATTATACATTTAAATACCAAACCTGCAGTCTTCAGAAAATTGACCTTTAATTCATCTGCATACCATTTAAGTGCACAAATGGTGTGCCCCGAGCTTCTTGGTGTACCATAGCACATTTTCTTTCCCCTCCAAGCAACTCCCTCTCTTGCTTGAATAACAGGGCCAGACTTCCCCCACCTTAATTGTGCCTGGCCCTGAAATCCAGTTCCTATGCCCATAGTTCCAACCTTGGACCCACACTTACTGCACTTTATTGATAAAGAAGTTAACAGTTGATTTTTTTTTTAAAGACTGCAGGATTGGATTTAACATCTAACGGTATGATCATAATATAGGGCAGCAGCCATTCTAGGCATTGTACACAGTTTAAAGGGGTTTCCAGGTTGCATCTAATTATGTTATGTTATGTTGACTGTTATTTCTGACATGTACATTTATGACTGTCCTTAGCAAGAAACTAAAAAGATCCAATGCAGACTTTTTGTTGTATATTAGTTTTTGACTCAAGTACAGTATTTGTTAAAATACAGCTGACATTGAGTATTATTGTGTTGAAATGGGCCATTTTTGGATACCTTTATGTGTTGTCTTTGCTCTTTGTATACATATTGTATTATTGTAGCTTCTGTGCAGTCTGACCGACCATGTTGAAGACTGCGTCTATGGAAACCCTGTACAGCTTGGCTGAAAAGTAGCTTTACTAGGTTGTGAATTGATGACCTCAATCTTTAAGCAGAGAAATCTACCCTAATCCTCTGAGGATAAACCTTTTATTTGATTAACTTACAAAAGTACTTGGCTTCTTGGATCTGTTTTAACAGAAGCGTAGTATGGTAAAATATGCATTGTGAAATTAGCAATAATCTGTAAAACATGGCTTTGTTAGTTTATTAATTCCTCTTTAACAAGTGGAGCTTGTAAAAGAGGTGATAAATTACATGAAAATTTGATATTTAAGAAGCATGCTGATATTTACAAGCATTACAATAATGTAATGGAAGTGAATAGAATCCTAAATGTTATCTGTAAATTAATAACAATATTCTGTTGGCCCCAGTATTTTAGACCGTTTCTGTTCAGTAAATGGCATTTATTATGTAGAGAAAGTTAATACAAGACACTTACTAATGTATTGTGATTGTCCATATTGCCTTCTTTGCTGGCTGAATTCCTTTTTCCATCACATTATACTCTGCTCGTTTCCAGGGGTTACGACCACCCTGCAATCCAGCATAGTGCTTGCACACTAGGAAAAAAAACGCCGGCCTCTCTGGTGGGTGGGGCTGTAGGAGCGTGTGTAGGCACGTATGCGTAGCAGCTCCCAAAAAAGTGGGAGCAATTGTTCCGCCCCATATACTGTGCATTGACCAGTGCAATAGGCAGCAATCGAGTTTATGGTAAATTGGCGCTTGTCGTAGCTGAACATTCGACAGTGTCATAAGAACCTAAGACATGCAGGGCTATGGAAAGCTGAGTAATAAAATGCTAAATTAAGCAAAAAAAAAAAAAAAAATACAAAAATATTAGGACTAGCAAATCCACTCATGAATTTACAAGAGGTCTGTCAGTTGTCATGATCATTAGGGATGAGCGAATCGACTTTGGATGAAACATCCGAAGTCGATTCGGATAAAACTTTGTTTCAATACTGTATGGAGCGAGCGCTCAGTACAGTATTAGAATGTATTGGCTCCGAAGAGCTGAAGTTATTACTTTGCGAAGTCTCAAGACTTTGCATAATAACTTCAGAAATTGATTTATACTGTAAAAAAAACATTTCCCGAACTCTGGTTCGGTTCCAAGTGGTATCATGAGGATAATTCACGCATGTATTTTATTATTTTTTTTTTTACTGGTCTACAGTCTTCATGTGTCTCTGCCCCGCTCTCTGTCTCTCTGAGCTTCTGTCCTCTTTTTGTTTCTCTCTCTCTGGCTGTCTCTATAAGGGCTCCTTCAAACGGCCGTATGTGTTTTGCGGACCGCACATGGCCGTCACTCTCATAGAAAATGCAATTGCGGACAAGAATAGGACATGCTCTATAATTTTTGCAGGGCCACGGAATTGAACAATGGATGCAGACAGCACACTGCTGTCCACATCTTTTGCGGCCCCATTGAAATGAATGGGTCTGCACCCGTACTGCAAAAATGCAGAATTGGTGCGGAATGAGCCCTAACCATCTGTGTCTTTCTCTTTATCTCCCCCGCCCCCCAACACACACACACTTCAACTTTCTGTCTTTTTCATCCATCTCTCTTCTTTCCCTTTCTCTGACCTTCCCCTCTTGTCTGTATTCATTATTTCTATTTTTCAGATATCGACCCAGTTACCCTGCAACAAATAAACAACATATCTGATGCATCCCAAGAAACCTGCAGAGCTTTAGCAGACTGTCTACGTCTCTTCACCCGGCATGAAAAGGTCTGTAATAATAATCCTGACGTTACTTGATACATCGGTTTGTGTAGTGTTACACGTATTATACAATGAGAGGTGTCTCCCTAATTTCATGTGCCCAATATTCAAATTTGTATTGGTTATCCACAGAGGTGATAACCTTTTCACTGCTTTTTTATGGAAGGTGTTGTCCCTGCTCTGGCGCTATCCAGTCATTGCTAGCGCACATGGTAATGCGATCACTCATTGCCATGTGTAGACAGGGCTTTGTATGATGTGGTAAATGGCAGCTAGTACATATGGTAATGCAATCACACATCGCTAGGGTGAACAATCATGGCATGAAACCCAAAAAGCAGTTTATCTCACTTCAACAAATCATTTATGATGTAGAGGAAGTTAATACAAGCCACTTACTAATGTATTGTTATCCATATTGCTTCCTTTGCTGGCTGGATCCATTTTTCCATCACATTATACACTTCTCGTTTCCATTATGATGTAATCTGCACAGAAATCCGCAACAAAATCCACATCCTTGTAAAAGTCTGCACCTGCGTATTTTTTGCCGGATTTTTCTGTCATGTACGAAGGCCCCCTTATATATTCATTATATTTGGAATTTGTAGCAAAACAATTCCTTAGTATATTATTTGTTATACAAACTAACTGTTCACACAGTTTTTTGGCGCCGACTTTGGAGCGTTTCTACCTCAAAATCAGCTCCAAAAAATGCTGCCTCTAAAAAGCTTTCCATTCCTTTCTATGGGAAGCAGCACCTGTATTTTTATTTTAAATTTTTTTTTTACATGTGGAAAAAAATAAGCAGCATTCCCTATCTTGCGGCAGAATCTGTGCTGAATCTCTCATTAAAATGAATAGGAAGCTGAAAAAAACCTGCTCTGTGTAAGTGCATGCGTTTTTTGATGCATCTCCCGCACTTTTTCTGGGCGCAGATCTGTTTCAAAAACCCCAGGCAGAAAATTCAGCTTTGAAATATAAGTGAACACCCTTTGGTTAAAAAATAAATAAATGCGTCAAACCATATTAAAAACCACATGTTTTGTTTTCACGCTGAAAAAAAACATGATGATTCCGCATCGGTCATGTAGACTAGCCCTAATTCTGGCACTGTTCACAGCACTTATTTGCCGCCCTTGTGCAGTAGTTTCCCTGTATAAACTGTGTCTGGTTTAAAATATTTGCAAAGAGGACCAATCCGTGTCTGATTAAGTGTTTCACGCTCCTCGCATTGTGGCGTTATGGTTAAATATTTGGCTTGGTTTTCCACATAGGGAAGTGTACATACACCAGAATGTTGTTATCCGGGGAGTTTACTGAGGGTATAAGCACAATGGCCAATTACAGAGGACAGAAGGAGCCAATGGAAGTTGTGCCGTGTGGCCAGTAGCAGATTTGCTTACATGTAAAGATTGGCTGGCAGGAGAGAACATTGTGCTACCTCCTTATGCAGCTGCTTGTGCTCTGTGCAAGGGATCATTTTGCTGAGATGAGGATTAGGGAGGGAAGTTGCTGCCCAACACATAACCGTTCATAGGGTTCTGCTGGGGAGACTATACAGGAGGAGAAAAGGGAAGCATCCCATCTGAGAGGTAAAGTGCATGCATTACCTTGTGCTTTAACTGCCCCTATAGATGTAATAGTAGCTTACTATTTGCTGTATAGTATACAGGTGCTGTATGGCTGCATGTTACCTGTTCTGATAACTGGCAGGGCTCCTCTATAATGTATAATAACAGTGTTTGGCATAAATTCTAATTCTCAAACGTATTGTAATAGAGACACACTTCATCATTTGAGGTAGTTTGCCGGCTGCCTTGGAAATAATATCTAGAAAGGATCCTTTACGAGATATCTCCCCAGCTAGTGTATGCAACGATGCCTCTAGCCCTGTGTGTACCGGAGGAAAGGGGTTTAGGGATGATCTCCATGGATTAACCCTGATGAGGACACCCACTATATGCTGTCACATGTGCTAAATGTACACTTCTGACCTTGCAGGGTTAAGCATTTAGCTGGTAATTATTCATTCTGATAAGAAATTTGTGCAAAAGGGGGGCAAAATCAATGTAAGTGGAGGAATTCAGCAAGCAAGAGTTAAGATTTTCCCAAGATGTGTGATTTACAGGAAGATGATCTGTTTTCTCGCCGCTGCACAAACCTGTGAATATGCATGGAGGGGCATGACAGAAGCAAGAAAAAGACTGGTGATGTATTCTGGTAATGGTTTTCGCAAATGAAGTCCCTGCGTATAGGTGTTGTGGAGGTGGATTTGTCACTTTACTTTCTTTTATGCAGTGTTCTAACTCCGTGTCCTAACTTGTCATCAACATGGGCTGTCTTGACTGTATTTGCCTATATTGGATACTTTGTAGCAGAATGAGCTTGTCAGATATGCAGTTTCCCATATCAAACATATTGCTTAAAATTGCTGGCACAGCGTTTTGAAGGACATGGTGTATACCGAATATCCGTATAGTAATCTACATGGTGTTTGGATTCAAGAAAACCAGTACCTATTTCATACACAGGCTTTTATTTAGAAAATTGAACAATATAATTACCTTCATTAATCATTTTGGATAGAGCTTTACTGTTTGGTGGGACTTTTACACTTTATTTCTCCATAAAAATACTGTATTTTAGTAACATAGTACATAAGGCCTAAAAAAGACATCTGTCCATCCAGTTGGGCCTGTCATCCTGCAAGTTGATCCAGAGGAAGGCAAAAAAAAAAAACTGAGGTAGAAGCCAATTTTCCCTACTTTAGGGGAATAATTTTTTTTTCCCAGGCTCCAATCAGGCAATCAGAATAACTCCCTGGATCAACGACCCCTTTCTAGTAGCTATAGCCTGTAATATTATTACACTCCAGAAATACATCCAGGCCCCTCTTGAATTCTTTTATTGTACTCACCATCACCACCTCCTCAGGCAGAGAGTTCCATACTCTCACTGCTCTTACCGTAAAGAATCCTTTTCTATGTTTGTGTACAAACCTTCTTTCCTCCAGACGCAGAGGATGTCCCCTCGTCACAGTCCTGGGGATAAATAGATGATGGGATAGATCTCTGTACTGACCCCTGATATATTTATACATAGTAATTAGATCTCCCCTCAGTCGTCTTTTTTCTAAAGTGAATAACCCTAATTTTGATAGTCTTTCAGGGTACTGTAGTTGCCCCATTCCAGTTATTACTTTAGTTGCCCTCCTCGGGACCCTCTCCAGCTCTGCTATGTCTGCCTTGTTCACAGGAGCCCAGAACTGTACACAATACTCCATGTGTGGTCTGACTAGCGATTTGTAAAGTGGTAGGACTATGTTCTTATCACGGGCATCTATGCCCCTTCTGATGCAACCCATAATCTTATTGGCCTTGGCAGCAGCTGCCTGACAATGGTTTTTGCAGCTTAGTTTGCTGTTTATTAAAATTCCTAGGTCCTTTTCCATGTCAGTGTTACCGAGTGTTTTACCATTTAGTATGTACGGGTGACTTGCATTATTCCTTCCCATGTGCATAACCTTACATTTGTCAGTGTTAAACCTAATCTGCCACTTCTCTGCAATGTTACTGTAATTTATTTTACAAGTGAAATTTTTCAAAATTGAGGCTGAAACCTCATCAAAAATGCGGTTCATGAATCCAAACTCACATGGTTTTCTTTGTTGGGTTACTGTATTTCCATCATGGTATATTGCTAGGATATTTCATCACTTTGATTGCTGGGGGTCCAACCTCTGGGGCTTCCACCAGTTCTGGGAATTAAAGGGGCATGGCACTGATTCAGCCCTGTGCCTCCTCTGAGACTTTCTCTGCACAACGGTGCCCATAACTCAATTTAGGTGAATGGAGCTAGCTGCAGTTTCCAGCACAGCTGGGTGGCTATGCATGCAGATGAGCGGCAGATCTCTCTTTAATGAATGCCTTGCAAGGATGTGTTCTCTACAAGCCATCTCTGTGATGGGAAGACCATTTTAGGGGATACTATCATACTGAATGAACTACATATTGTGTTTAAAAATCTCTAGTAATTCTGTGTATAGCTTTTCACTTCTGTTCTTTTTGTGTGCAAGAATGCTCAAAGGATCCCAGTGTACTGAAGCAAAGCCTGTCATTAACATTATCTTTCTTGGAAGATAAAATGTTATTTTTACATTGCTCCATTGTAGCTCTTGTGTGGGCTCTAGCTGTTAAGTGGTACATGGTTAGCCACATCTATATTGATATAATTGTGCTTTTGTATTGTGTTGTGTGAGAGTTTTTTGTCCTCAGTCAGAACCTCCTCCGTTACTGGTGGGTGGAGGTCATGAGTGGGACTAATGAAGTATGCAGTAGTAATTCCTGATCGGAACCCAAGGCATGTCATGTAGCTGGCAACTTCCTTCTTTGAGAGCTTACACAGCAATGAGGTCAGAGTCAAGTACGTTGTGTCTAGTTGTTATGTAATGCTGAATATTTAGGGCAACTTCATTAGTTTAACGGGGTTCTCCCGTTTTTTAATATTGATGACCTATCCTCAGGATGGGTTGGCGTCCGACCCCTTGCAGCCTGGCCGAGCAGTTGTATGAAGGGAGCAGGAAGAGAGAAGGGAACTGCACGCGCCTTCCCTATATACAGCTAATCAATTGGGGTTCTGAGGATAGGTCATCAATATTAAAAGCCTTGAGAACCCCTTTAAACATAGAACCATCATAAACATCCATTAAAGGGAGTCTGTCATCACAGTTTCACCTTTTTAACCCTTCCCATAGCTTTCTAGCAGCATTACAGTTGATAAAAACGTTACCTTTATAAGCAATCGTGGACTTGGCAAAAATTATCTTAGTAGGATATGCCAATGAGGGCTCGCAAGTGCCCAGGGGCGGCGTCAACCTCCTAGGTGCCCAGGCAGCTCTGCCTTATCGTCGCTTCCCCCCGCCCAGTCTTTCCCTCTGCCCGCCCATCCTTTCCCTCTGCTCGCCCATCTTCTTACTTCTTCTCTCGCCGAGTCCGTGCGCCGGCTAACGGCGAGTTAGCCGGCGCATGCGCATTAATTACTGTGATGCCGTACCAGGAATGGACATCGCAGTGCGCATGCACCGGCCGACTGACTCAGCGCGCAGGCGCGGGATCTCGGCGAGAGAAGAAGTAAGAAGATGGGCGGGCAGAGGGAAAGACTGGGCGGGGGGAAGCGACGATAAGGCAGAGCTGCCTGGGCACCTACGAGGTTGACGCCACCCCTGGGCACTTGCGAGCCCTCATTTGCATATCCTACTAAGATGATTTTTGCCAGTTTTATAAGTCCACGATTGCTTATAAAGGTAACGTTTTTATCAACTGTAATGCTGCTAGAAAGCTATGGGAAGGGTTAAAAAGGTGAAACTGTGATGACAGACTCCCTTTAAGTTTTAATTCATTTTAAATTTGCTTTGATGTTATTATTTAAGTGGGTAGATTAAAGTTAAAAGAGTAAACTTCAAAAAAAACGTATTTTGCTTTTTTAATAGAGAAATAAACATATGAACTTCCCTTCTAAGGCCCCTTTCAAACGGGCGTCACAGATTTTGTCCGGATGCGTTGCAGGAAACCCGCGCAGGTGCGCATGCAATTTCAGTCAGTTTTGTCTGCGATTGTGGTGGTCAGTTTTTTCCGTGCAAGTGCAAAGCGTTTTAATGCATTTTGCACGCGTGGGATAAAAAACTTAATGTGGTACCCAGACCCGAACCCGGACGTCTTCACTGAAGTTCGATGTTCTGTAGATTTTATTATTTTCCATTATAACATGGTTATAATGGAAAATAATAGCATTCTTTAATACAGAATGCTAACTAAAATGTCCCTTGAGCGTTAAATAGTTACTCACCTCATCCACTTGATTGCGCAGCAGTTACCGTCTTCTTTCTTCTTCTTGTAGAACATGCAAAAGGACCTGCGCTGACGTCATTGCGCTCACCACGTGGTGAGCACGGTGACTTCAGTGCAGTTCCTGCTGAATGAAGATAAAAGGAATTTCTATCTTCATTCAGCAGGAACTGCGCTGACGTCACTGTGCTCAACACGTGGTGAGTGTGATGACGTCAGCGCAGGTCCTGCAAGAAGAAGAAAAGACGATAACGCGATCAAGTGGATGAGATGAGTAATTTTTTTATTACTTTTTAACCCTCAAGGGACATTTTACTTAGCATTCTGTATTAAAGAATGCTATTATTTTCCATTATAACCATGTTATAATGGAAAATAATAAAGTGAATGGACCTCCACATCATCTCCTTAGCAACCATCTGTGAAAATCGCATAGCATCTGCACTTGCTTGCGGATGCTATGCGATTTTCACGCAGCCCCATTCATGCGTTGCATGAAAAATGCAGAATATGGAACATGCTGCGATTTTCACACAACGCACAAGTGATGCATGGAAAACATCGCTCATGTGCACAGCCCCATTAAAATGAATGGGTCCGGATTCAGTGCAGGTGCAATGCGTTCACGTGACACATTGCACCCGCGCAGAATTCTCGCTCGTGTGAAAGGGGCCTAAGTGCTGTAAAATCGCTGCATTTGTACACCGCTGACATGTCAGCGGTGTACGTGTGTATGGATTCCATTGTACTGTAGAATAGGGTTGCAGCGAGTGCAGTGTACGGATCGGTACCTGTGCCTCCTGATCTTAGCTAAATCCTGTCACTGCACTTACCGATGCTCTATGCCAGTGATGGCTAACATCTGGCACTCCAGCTGTGATGAAATTACGACTCCTCAGAACTCCATAAAAATAAATAGAGCATGCTGGGACAGCCAAGCAAGTGTACATCTTGTTGTAGTTTTACCACAGCTGGAGTGCTGGAGGTTAGCCATCACAGACTTATTCCATGATTTAGCTGATTGGAGCGGGATCATGTCTGAGCCCGCTCCGCTCACTTGAAAGCTGTGAATTGCAGCACATTGTTACAAGAGAGCTTTCAGCTGAGCAGAGTGGGCTCCCTGTGTATCCCATCAGCACCAGGCAAATGAGATTGTGGGGTGCTGATGCATGTGCAGGTAGGCCAGGGCCTATAGGCCTCAGGCCTGCCTCCAGCGCTGCATCCTGCTGGTCAATTTCAATTTCTGTGATGGGCATGGATAGCAGCTTCGCCTTGGGGTGATTTCCCCCCCCCCCTTTCCGAACCCGTTGGCAAACATCGCCAGTCTGGCAATAATGTCGCACATCTGTGGAGACACCTGGCCAAAAGAAGTGCTGGGTTACTCTGTGAGAGGTGCGAGTCATTCCCAAATGTCCTGCTAAGGAAATGTCATGCCCTATTCGGAGAAGCTCCCATCGGTACTTCCTTTGAACTACCAACTGGCACCTCTGTGAAGGGGCGGCCCCAGGGTGACGGATGTCAGACACCCGGTATAGCTTGTCTTGTTCCCATACATATTTTTCCCCTTCTGAACCTGGCTGACATGGTTCTGCCCTAAGGCAATACTTCTGGAGGGAGGGGTCAGCCCTAGTCTCCCTACCAAATTCTTCTGGGGTATCCCAGGCTAGGGTCATCATGGCTAATGTCTGTCAAGGAGTCAGTATGTCTTACCTGGGTCTCCCCGACTGGTAGGTTGTTCTCTGCGGTGCGGGTTTAAGCACGGGTGGTGACTGGATGAGCGGCTGTGGTAGGAGCATAGGCTGAGGTTAGGGGCCCACGGTCATAGCCCAGCAATACTTCGGCTGGGAGGTTGTCCATTATTCCCACTTGTACAGTACCAGGTCCAGCTCCCCAGTTTAGATGAACCGGGGCAGTTGGGAGACGATAAATAGCTCCTCCGGCGAATCGGACAGCAACAGTCTTCCCTGTGCGATCATTGTTGCAGACCAAGTGTCGCTGTATGAGAGTCGGGGTGGCCCCAGTGTCTCGCAGGCCCTGAGCTGGTTGCCCATTGACCAGTACCTCTTGGCGGTGCTGTTGTCTGTTGTCCTGAGCGGCGGCTTGGATGGGGTCGGCCTTGTATAGGACCCCTAAGTATTCCTCGGCTTCAGCTTCCAAACAGTGGGCAGCTGGTGTAGGTTGGGGCCGGTTGGAGGGTCATCCCCAGTTGGACCTGGGGGGTTCCAGGGGGCAGTTGCTCCTGATGTGTCCCAGCTGTTGGGATCCATGGCACCGTACTCTGGACTGGTTCTGCTGGAACCTGGGGGGTCCGTTGTAGCGGGCCAGGGCTTTAGGGACCGGAACAAGGAACTCTGCCCTAGGAGGTGGTTTTGTAACAGTCGTCTCGGAACGAGGACATACAGCGGTTGGTTCTGGCAGTCAGGAATCCGTATACTCATCTGCCAGGTGCGCTCCGTCCTATAGGGTGAGAGGCCGTCGATCCTGAACTCATTCCTTCAGGCCCGGTTGTAATGCTCCTATGAAATCTTCAAGCAGGAACAGCTGCAAAACTCCTTCTCCTGTGGTGGCTTGGAATCCCTGTACCCAATGGGATGCGGCCCTGTGTAGCGTACAGGCCCACTCTGAGTAGGAATATCCTCCTTTCCGTTTGGACTCCCTAGACCGTCGCCGGTATGCTTCTGGGGTTACAGCATACCGGAACAGTAGCGCTTCCTTTACTGTGGCATAATTTGTAACATCCTCAGTTGGGATGGCACGAAAAGCTTCATTGGCCTTTCCCGACAGTTTGCCCGACAAAATTGTAACCCATTCCTCAGGTGGCACCTGATGTAGCGCACATTGCCTTTCAAAGTCGGCAAAATATCCATCTATCTCTTGGTATGCTTTAAATGCTGAAAATGATACCTTTTTCTGCTTGCTGGGGGTCACAATCGGTAGTACCGTTTTATGCGGTCAGTACCTGTAGGTGATAGGCTCTTTTCTCCCTTGCCTCCTCTATCGCTGCGTTGAGGAGCTGGGTTACCAGTTCCACAGGTAAACTCGGCCCATATAGTGTCAGCCTCCTTTGTACGATTCTCTGGATCTCGTCCTCTTCTCCGTTCGGTGGGTTGGAGTTAGCCGTGGTGGTGTTTTGGTTCAATTCGACCAATTCAGCTATCAGTTCCCGTCGTGGTCTGTTACTAGCCGAACGCCAACGGCTCTCCAGCAAATCCTTCAATGTTGGCCGTTTCAGTTTCTCATACTGATTCTCCATCTTGTAGTACCTCCTTCGGGAAGATAGGACTATCCCACTACTGCCACTAATGTAGTGGTTACCCCAGAGCGTATAGGGGTTTCCACCACTGGAGGGTGTCCTTTTCCCGATCATTGAGGAGTCTTCTCAGCATTCAGTTGTGATCCAAGTGAAGAAGCTCTTACAAGAGCTAGTGTGATAGCTGTATAGTTGTTACCCCCAATAAGAGACAAGACTCTAGATTGAGGGTGAAGAACTAACTTTATTGATGGCCACAGCTCGGCCTTTTATGCAGGAACAGAAACTACAGCAACCAATCAATATACAGTAAAATCTAACACTCACAAAACAAGGGTTTGGTCACATAGCTTACAAGTAGACACTGTGTCTTTACCAAGACAATGGCCAAGAGTGTTATCTTGGTTATTGTAATTAAGTAGGTCAGTCTTGTGGTTAGAGCAGGTTTCGGCAATTCCTATGGAATAAAAGACATTTGATTCACAAAGACGCGACTGCTGGGATCCTTTGTTTATATTACTGTGGATTGACGTCCTCTCCCGTGCAGCGTGCATTTGAGTGAGTGCTGGTTTCCCCACATCTAAAATTGTGGTTAGAGCAGACTGAATGTCTGGAAGTGTGTGTACACATATGTCCTTGATACACATAGATGTCTGCGTCCATTGTTAAGAGTAGGTATCCAAGGCCCTGGCTAAAAACTCTTTAAAACAGGGGGATCTGTTACAAGGTACATCTCTCTCTTAGCCAAAGTGGACTTAATTGAAGATGACCAAGGAGGAAACCATTATTGAATGAAAATCATAAAGTGACATTGGGATTTGCCAAAATGCATATTCACAAGCCACAAACCTTCTGGGAGAATGTCTTTTTGGACAGATAAGAGAAAACTAGAGCTTTTTGGCAATTCGTGTCAGCTCTATGTTCAGACAAAAATAAGGCACACAAAGAGTAACTGTTGGGTCATTTATCAAACTGGTGTAAAGTAGAACTGGCTTAGTTGCCCATAGCAACCAATCAGATTCGATCTTTCATTTTCGCCAGCTCCTTTGGAAAATGAAAGGTGGAATCTGATTGGCTGATATGGGCAACTAAGCCAGTTCTACTTTACATCAGTTTGATAAATCTCCCCCATTGTATCTACTGTGAAACATGGAGGAGGCTCTGTTATGTTTTGGGGCTGCATTACTGCATCAGGCACAGGGTGTCCTGAATCCGTACAAGGTACAATGAAATCTCAAGACTATCAAGGCATTCTGGAGTGAAATGTGCTGTCCTGTGTCAGAAAGCATGGTCTCATTCGCAGGTCATGGAATCTAAATGTAGTGAACATCTGTGGAAGGCGCTGAAACATGCGTTCTGGAGAAGGCACCCTTCAAGTCTGAGATAGTTGGAGCAGTTGGCTCACGAGGTATGGGCCAAAATACCTGTGGACAGGTGCAGAATTCTCATTGAAAGTGACAGAAATTGCTTGATTGCAGCGATTGCCTGAAAGGGTGCAACAAAATATTAAGTTAAGGGTACCCATTCCAGGCCAGTTTCATTTGTTTTATAAATTATTCTCTCGAATTACAATTCAAAAGCAATGTCTGATTTTCATTAGCTGATTTTCAGTAAGTATTATATTATTACTTTTGTCAGTTTTGAGTTATTTCAAGTGACCATTGTAGGTTTTTCTTTCTTTAACGAAAGGGTACCAAAATGTTTGTCCACGTGTGTATGTTACTGTATGTGTGTGCTTAAATTGCTAAAATACAAAATGCTAAAATGGTACATTGTCTATGAAGTGAGGTTGAGTGGGTAGATTCATCCATGTATGTAGCTGATCTCTATAGACCAGGGGTAGGCAACCTCTGGCGCTCCAGCTGTTGTGAAACTGCTGGGAGTTGTAGTTTCATAACAGCTGGAGTGCTGAAGGTTGCTGATCCCTGCTATAGACAAATACTTAACGTGAATCCCTCAAGGTTTGTGGGTATCTGTAGACGCGTCAATTTCTAGAGCACATATATGGAAAAACAGCATGTAAATTAACAATCCTCACCTCTGCAGGTAAGGCCATCTCTCAGAGAACAGGGTCATGGACGCCCAAGGCTGATTACTGTGCAGAGGGAGCAAAGGCTTGGCCCATCTTGTCTCATCTCACGGAAGAGCTAGTGCAGGGATGGCCAACCTGAGGCTCTCCAGATGTTGCAAAACTACAACTCCAAGCATGCCCGGACTGCCAACAGCTATCAGCCTACAGCAGGGCATGGTGGGAATTGTAGTTTTGCAACAGCTGGAAAGCCACAGGTTGGCGATGCCTGAGCTAGTGTATTGTAATGCAGATTGCTATATATGCTTCACAGCTTGAGTATGGGCTGCATAGTTTCAGACCCATTAATGCCATGCTGACTCATGTCCATAGCCAAAAGCACCTAGAGAGGTCATCTGAGCAAACTGTACCATTAAACAATGAAAGAAGATGGCTGAGTCTGATGAATCATGTTTTCTTTTATATCATCATCATGTGGACAGTCTGATGCATATATGTACCTTTTTATAATCAAATAATTTTTATTAAACCTTTTTTTGCATGTAAAACCAGGGCTTTTTTTCTCAGAGAAAAGGTGGTGGAACTCACCCCCCCTCCCCTGGTCACGCCCCTACCCACCCCTAGGACCGCCCCCTAAAACCGCCCCTTTAGAGAACAGGGATACACTGTGCCACACAATACTGTATATTGTGTGACACAGTGTAGAGGTATACTGTGTGGCACAGTGTAGAGGTAGATTGTACATTGTGGAGCACAGTGTAGCGGTATACTGTATATTGTGTGGCACAGTGTAGAGGTATACTGTGTGGCACAGTGTAGAGGTAGATTGTACATTGTGGAGCACAGTGTAGCGGTATACTGTATATTGTGTGGCACAGTGTATGCTATATGTCTATAACATAAACATATTTCACATGAAAACTAACTGTTACTTGGCTTGGCCCTGGGGGATCTCAGACACCACTTCAACACTTTGGCCGGGGGCTCGGCGGAGCTGATGTTGTGTTTTATCCTAATGAGAAAGATTTCATAATAAGGATTAAGGGGCAGAGGGATAGCAGAGCAGAAAGAGGCTGGTGCTGCTACTAGGGGGTCATACCATGGGGGAGTAATAAAGCCCACCATAATGCCCCCCCCAGTAGTAATAATTCTCCTTATAATGTGCAAAACATACCCCCTTGTAATGCCCCCAGTTGAGCTAATGTTCCCATAATGTGCCAATATAAAATACCCCTTCTCAGTGCCCCCGTAGATGACCCCATAGTGCTCCTCTCCCCCCTTCCCCATAGTACCCACCATAATGTGTCCCAGTATAAAATGCCCCTATACAGAGCCCCCATATAAAATACCCCTTCTTTTTAGCCTCTGTAGATGTCCCTATAGTGCCACCCAATAATGTGCCAGTAATAAGTGCCCCAATAGATGCCCCCAATCATGTACCAGTAATATGTGCCCCCATATCATGTGCCAGTAAGATGTGCCCCCATAGATGCCCCCCAATCATGTGCCAGTAATAAGAGCCCCCCACCATCATGTGCCAGTAGCCTGAGTGCCCCCCTAATCATGTGCCAGTAGCCCCCTAATCATGTGCCAGTAGCCCCCCTTATGTGCCAGCAGCCCCCTTATGTGCCAGTAGCCAGTAGCCCCCCTTATGTGCCAGCAGCCCCCCTGTTCCAGCCCAGCAGCCCCCCTTATGTGCCAGCAGCCCCCCTTATGTCTGTGCCAGCCCAGCAGCCCCGTTATGTCTGTGCCAGCCCAGCAGCCCCCCTTATGTGCCAGGATTGTCATTTTTGATTTTTACATATAAAAAAAAAATCTTATACTTACCTCCTCCAGGATGCGATGCATGCCTCTTCCGGCCTGTGTCCCTCGCTGGCTCAGGCGGCGCGATGACATCATCGCACCGCCTGCATCGGCCTCTGATAGGCTGCCGACCTAGTGCTGGCAGCCTGTCAGAGGAACAGGGAGGGGACACCTCTTCCTGCTTTGCCTCATTACAGACATTTGTATTGCCGTCCTGAGGACGGCGATACAGATGAGATCGATGACTTTGGAGATGAGTGAGCGCTTCCACAATGGAAGCACAGCGCTCATCTCCTGCAGTGCTCTGCCGGCGCCCCCTTCTGACAGCGCCCCGGGCAGCTGCCCGGCCTGAACTAAAGGGGGGCGGGGCGAGTCAGCAAAATAGGTGGCGGAACGCCGTTCCGGTGCGTTCCGCCACAAAAAAGACCTGTGTAAAACAAAACATTTTGCCCCTTAGTCCCTTACCCTCTCAATCCCCCGATCCCCATGTATACTCCTTCATGGCAACTGTATTCTCTAATGGCAGTGGCCTCTTTCAGAAGAACAATGTGCCTATTGTTCAGGAATGGTTTGAGGAACATGACAAAACATTCAAAGTGTTGACTAGGCTTCTAAATTCTCCATATCTCAGCAAATCAACATTACTAAGAGAAATTAATAAATTAATTTATGGAACTTTTAAACTGCCTCTACTTGATACCTTCATCAAACTTATCATTGTCTAACCTTCCAGACCTTTTTCCTTGGGGATTGTGTTGGTCACTGAGGAATGTACAGTACATCTCATTTATGTTCATTCATAGAGCGATCCGGTATGTACATAAGACCCCTGCATTTGATGATGAAAACTTCACAATTGTTGCACTAGACTTCATTTTCTTGGCTTTGAAATAAAATGCTGTGATTGTGCAAATTATGTACAATTGTGTAATCAGGCTGCATTCATTTAAGCATTCATGATAGATGCAGATGACTGGCAATTTATTTTATTTTCTTTTATATTCTGATGTAAATGCTCTGCTCATCTATGTCTTGTGTCTTTCTGTATTTACGCCTTTGCCTTAAAGGGGTTGTGCAAAAATTTGCGGGACACGGCCGAACCTGTAAAGGGAACCTGATTCCTGGTGATGGATCCTTGCTCCTCCTCCTCCAGGTCTGGGATGCTCCGCTGGACCCCCGCACTGTGAACATCCGGTTTGACATTGTCTCAGGCAATCACTGGCTGTGGCTGAGACTGGCTCCCAATATATCATGATAAATGGTGATATCCATCTCCCGATGTCAAAACATATATTTACAGAGAGGGAGTCCTGCGTGGCATCTCGGGCCATGAAGTCAAAGTTCGGCCAAGTGTGTATGTGCCTGCACAACCCCTATTAAAGGGAACGTGTCATCAGAAAATTGACCAAGCCTGAAAAGGACTTAAAGGGGTTGTCACACTTTAGCAAATGGCATTTATCATGTAGACAAAGTTTATACAAGGCACTTATAATTATGTGTATTGTGATTGTCCATATTGCCTCCTTTGCTGGCTTGCTTCATTTTTCCATTGCATTATACACTGCTTGTTTCCAGGGGTTACGGCCACCGCTGCATCCAAATATGAGGTGGATGGGATCAGATGGGATTTTACCATTATTTATTAAAAATACCAAATTTACCCAAATTTAAAAAAAAAAATATTACTTAACATTCCCCATATGTCTACTTTATGTTGGCATCATTTTGAAAATGGAAAATGCAAATGTGATCGCACACTACATCCAGCACTCTGCCCTCCATGCTGGATGAGACATTGGTTTATATTTTGGCCAAAGCATAGTAAGCCACTCACCGCGTCAAGGCCGTCTCAATTGAGTGGTCCCTAACTCTTGTTCCTACCTATTTATGGGCCATGACAGCCACATAAGCTGTAGTATATATTGGAGGCGTGGCGATCTCCTTGGAGTCATTGCACACCTGACCAGTTACTCTGTCCTGGAGGCTGGTTTTAAAGTCAGTATAAAACTGAGTCTGCTTATATAGAACCTACCATTAGCCATCTGGCTCCAGGAGAAGTATATGGTGGGTTCAGCATGCATGTTGGTACTTGCATCCCTGGATCCGATGAAAGCTGTAATGGCACCGGACGGGGTTACAAGCAAAGTGTACTTGGCTTGCATGCTGACCTGCATTCCCTGGATTTTATGTGGCTGTCATGGCCCATAAATAGGTAGGAACAAGAGTTAGGGACCACTCAATTGAGACGGCCTTGACGCGGTGAGTGGCTTACTATGCTTTGGCCAAAATATAAACCAATGTCTCATCCAGCATGGAGGGCAGAGTGCTGGATGTAGTGTGCGATCACATTTGCATTTTCCGTTTGTATATGTATTTCGCCATAGTGATCTGCACCTACAGGCAGGTTGTGCTGACTCAACCCCCTATCATTTTGAAAATGTCATTTTATTTTTTAGGACGTTAGAAGGCTTAGAATTTTGGAAGCATTTTTAAAGAAAATTTCCAAAACCCACTTTTTAAGGACCAGTTCAGTAATGAAGTCACTTTGTGTGGCTTGCATAAGAACTACCCATAAATGACTCTCTTTTAGAAACTACACTACACCCTCAAGTTAAAACTGATGCTACTAACTTAACTGTTAACCCTTTAGGTGTTCCACAAGAATTAAAGTAAAATGCAGATTAAATTTCAAAATTTAACTTTTTCGGCAGAGTTTCCATTTTAATCCATTTTTTCTGTAACACATCAAGGGTTAACTGCTTAACAAAACTCAATATCTATTACCCTGATTCTGAAGTTTACAGAAACACCCTACATGTCTTGGTAAACTGCTGTAAGGGCAGACGGCAGGGTGCAGACGGAAAGGAGCGCCATATGGTTTTTGGAAGACAGATTTTGCTGGACTGGTTTTTAGACACCATGTCTCATTTGAAGCCCCCTGATGCCCCCCACAGTATAAACTCCCAAAAAGTGACCCCATTTTGAAAACTACAGGATAAGGTGACAGTTCTATTGTCACTCTTTTGGGGTACATATGATTTTTTTATCTTTTTTTATTATGCTTTTTGTGAATCAAGGTAACAAAAAAATGGCTGTTCTGGCACAGTTTTTATTTTTTGTTTTTTACATTGTTCATCTGACAGGTTCGATTATGTGCTATTTTTATAGAGCAGGTTGTTACGGACACGACTAAATCAAATATGTCAAATTTTTTTGTTTCAGTTTAACATAATAAAACATTTTTGAAAAAAAAAATTTTTGTGGCTCCATTTTCTGAAAGCCATATTTTAGTTTTTTTTCGGTTGATCGTCTTGTGCAGGTGCTCGATTTTTGCAGAAAGAGTTGACATTTTTAATGGTACCATTTTTGGGTACATATGATTTTTTTAAATTAGAGCAGGTAGATGTGGGTGTGGCAATACCTAATATGTATACTTTTTTATTATTATTTAAGTGTTAAACAATAAAATCATTTTTGAAACAAAAAAAATCATGTTAGTGTATCTATTTTCTGAAAGTCAATAATTTTTATTTATTTTTTGGTCAATTGGTACATATACATTTTTTATCGCTTGTTATTGCACTTTTTTGTGATGTAAGCTGACAAAAAAAACAACTTTTTGACAGTTTTTATTTAATTTTACGGCATTCATCTGACGTGGTGGATTATGAGATTTTTTTTACAGATATGGATGTTACAGACGCGGCAATACCCAATATGTCTGTTTTTCATTTATTTTACTTTAACACAATAAAAGCATTTTTGAAACAAAAAAAATCATGTTTTAGTGTTTTTTGTGAAAGCCATATTATTTTTGGGGCGGTTATCTTATGTAGGGGCTTTTTTTTTTTTGTGGAGAGGGGGTTGATGTATGTATTTTTTATTAACATTTTTTAAATCCAATTATGGGATTACTGGTTTATAACCTTGTTTCACATTTACAATGTATTAGCATACTCCTGTATGATGATACATTATGCTCTGTGTCAGCATGACACAGGCTTATGTTAGGGCAACACTAGTGTGCCCTAATGGCAGGCTTACAGTGCAAACAGCCCTGGGGCCTTTCATACCGTAGTTCCGCAGGGCTGACTGAGTATCGCTCCTTCAGCTGCAATTGGGTCACTGGTAAACTGTGTCCTGATCGCAGGGGGATTCCCCTTTGATCATGCCATAGTATGGATTGTGACTTGATGAAAGGGTTAACAGCAGGAATCGGAGCTTTGTCCAACCCCCAGCTGTTAAGCAGGAGCAAACATTAGGAACTCAGGTTGTTAGTAACGGCCTTTTCTAAGAGCTGAGGTTATGGGGTTAAGTTATGTTTTTATATTAAAAATTTTTAAAGAACTTTTAGTGATATTTTCCATATCAACATCTATATTTTAAAAAAACTGTAGGATCCTGCAGTTTTTGCACTGACCAAGCCTAATAATGTTATATAAATAACACAGGTGCCAACTATTCAGAATAGGTGACATCACAACTTATCTACTCCCTCCTGACCTCTGCATAGGTCACAGATCATGCTTAGAAAACTCTCCTATAAGAAGTCAAGGGGATCATTTCCTGTCCATTGTTTCTATGGCTCATGGGGCTGCTGTAAAGCATATCTAAAAATACTGTTAAAGCTGACACAGTCTGCAGTCCCTTTCCATATGTCCTCTTTGTGCATGTTAAATGTATAGTGGGTAGGGTCCAACCTTGGGGACCCCTTTTATCTACTCCGTGTCAGACTCATTTCTCTGCTCTAGAGGATGTGGCATGAGAAACACACAGACACCACACAACCTTAAATAGCTTATTGGGGGTCATCCAGCAATGTGGGCAGGTCTCTGCGAGTGCTGTACTATCATAATTGTGTAATTATAATGTACTAGCAGAATGACCTGGCTTCGCACAGGTGTATTTCATGTGTTATTTGTGGGTGGTTAGAAGATATCCGCAGCGCCCCCCCATAACCGTGATATCAACAGTGCTCCCATACCAGCGACATCCACCGTGCCCCTATAACATTGACAGTGCCTCCATAACAGTGATATCCACAGTGCTCCCATACCAGTGACGTCCACAGTGCTTCCATAGCAGCAACATTCACCTGGTGTCCTATACCAGCGATATCCACCATGCCCCCATAACATTGACAATGCCTCCATAATGGTATCATTCACAGCGGTGACATGCATAACGCCCCCTTGACAGTGGGGAATGAAGGAGAGTTAGATCAGTGGATGTGATAGGCTAACCTAAACATATTTGTGTGTGTATGTGTATATGTATGTGTGTGTGTGTATATGTGTGTGTGTGTGTGTATATGTGTGTGTGTGTGTGTATATATATATATATATATATATATATATAAGCTCCAAAAAAATAAAGGGAACACAAAAATAACACATCCTAGATCTGAATTAATTAAATATTCTTCTGAAATACTTTGCTCTTTACATAGTTGAATGTGCTGACAACAAAATCACACAAAAATAAAAAAATGGAAATCAAATTTTTTAACCCATGGAGGTCTGGATTTGGAGTCACACTCAAAATTAAAATGGAAAAACACACTACAGGCTGATCCAACTTTGATGTAATGTCCTTAAAACAAGTCAAAATGAGGCTCAATAGTGTGTGTGGCCTCCACGTGCCTGTATGACCTCCCTACAACGCCTGTGCATGCTCCTGATGAGGTGGCGGACGGTCTCCTGAGGGATCTTCTCCCAGACCTGGATTAAAGCATCTGCCAACTCCTGGACAGTCTGTGGTGCAACGTGACGTTGGTGGATAGAGCGAGACATGATGTCCCAGATGTGCTCAATTGGATTCAGGTCTGGGGAACGGGCGGGCCAGTCCATAGCATCAATGCCTTCATCTTGCAGGAACTGCTGACACACTCCAGCCACATGAGGTCTAGCATTGTCTTGCATTAGGAGGAATCCAGGGCCAACCGCACCAGCATATGGTCTCACAAGGGGTCTGAGGATCTCATCTCGGTACCTAATGGCAGTCAGGCTACCTCTGGCGAGCACATGGAGGGCTGTGCGGCCCTCCAAAGAAATGCCACCCCTCACCATTACTGACCCAATGCCAAACCGGTCATGCTGGAGGTTGTTGCAGGCAGCAGAACGTTCTCCACGGCGTCTCCAGACTCTGTCACGTCTGTCACGTGCTCAGTGTGAACCTGCTTTCATCTGTGAAGAGCACAGGGCGCCAGTGGCGAATTTGCCAATCTTGGTGTTCTCTGGCAAATGCCAAACGTCCTGCACGGTTTTGGGCTGTAAGCACAACCCCACCTGTGGACGTCAGGCCCTCATATCACCCTCATGGAGTCTGTTTCTGACCGTTTGAGCAGACACATGCACATTTGTGGCCTGCTGGAGGTCATTTTGCAGGGCTCTGGCAGTGCTCCTCCTGTTCCTCCTTGCACAAAGGCGGAGGTAGCGGTCCTGCTGCTGGGTTGTTGCCCTCCTACGGCCTCCTCCACGTCTCCTGATGTACTGGCCTGTCTCCTGGTAGCGCCTCCATGCTCTGGACACTACGCTGACAGACACAGCAAACCTTCTTGCCACAGCTCGCATTGATGTGCCATCCTGGATAAGCTGCACTACCTGAGCCACTTGTGTGGGTTGTAGACTCCGTCTCATGCTACCACTAGAGTGAAAGCACCGCCAGCATTCAAAAGTGACCAAAACATCAGCCAGGAAGCATAGGAACTGAGAAGTGGTCTGTGCTCACCACCTGCAGAACCACTCCTTTATTAGGGGTGTCTTGCTAATTGCCTATAATTTCCACCTGTTGTCTATCCCATTTGCACAACAGCATGTGAAATTGATTGTCACTCAGTGTTGCTTCCTAAGTGGACAGTTTGATTTCACAGAAGTGTGATTGACTTGGAGTTACATTGTGTTGTTTAAGTGTTCCCTTTATTTTTTTGAGCAGTGTGTGTGTGTGTGTGTGTGTGTATGTATATATATATATATATATATATATATATATATATATATATATATATAATATAGTAGAATCTGAACGGATAAATATGTTGAAACCTATCTAAAAAGACCATCTAATTTTTAGTTCCACTTTATACAGTATTATAATGGCCTTCTTTTTTTAAAAAACCACCCTTTAGAAGACCACTTTTTTTAATACAATTTTGGGTTGCTTTAAAGAGGTCACCAATCAGGGGTGGACTGGCCCTAGACCCTACATGGAAAGTTCCCGGTGGACCAATGCCCAGGGGCCGCCCAAGCCCTCCTCATGGCCACCAGCCAGGTACTTAACTCCTTAAAGACACAGCCCTATTTCACCTTAAGGACCAGGCCATTTTTTGCAAATCTGACCAGTGTCACTTTAAGTGGTGATAACTTTAAAACGCTTTGACTTATCCAGGCCATTCTGAGATAGTTTTTTCGTCACATATTGTACTTCATGATACTGGTAAAATGGAGTAAAAAATAAATCTTTTTTATTTATAAAAAAAATGCCAAATTTGTCAAAAATTTTAAAAAATTTGCAAATTTCCAAGTTTCAATTTCTCTACTTCTATAATACATATTAATACCTACAAAAATAGTTGTTACTTTACATTCCCCATATGTCTACTTCATGTTAGGATCATTTTGGGAATGCCATTTTATTTTTGGGGGATGTTACAAGGCATTGAAGTTTAGAAGTAAATCTTGAAATTTCTCAGAAATTTTCAAAAACCAACTTTTTAAGGACCAGTTCAGGTCTGAAGTCACTTTGTGAGGCTTACATAATATAAACCACCCAAAAATGACGCCATTCTATAAACTACAACCCTCAAGGTATTCAAAACTGATTTTACAAACGTTGTTAACCCTTTGGAAAATAGAGATCCAATTTCAAAATTTCACTTTTTTGGCAGATTTTCCATTTTAATATATTTTTTACAGTTACAAAGCAAGGGTTAACAGCCAAACAAAACTCAATATTTATGGCCCTGATTCTGTAGTTTACAGAAACACCCCATATGTGGTCGTAAACTGCTTTACGGGCACACGGCAGGGTGCAGAAGGAAAGGAATGCCATATGGGTTTTGGAAGGCAGATTTTGCTGGACTGTTTTTTTTTTTTTACACCATGTCCCATTTAAAGCCCCCCTGATGCACCCCTAGAGTAGAAACTCGATAAAAGTGACCCCATCTAAGAAACTACACCCCTTTAAGGTATTCAAAACTGATTTTTCAAACGTCATTGACCCTTTAGGTGTTCCACAAGAGTTATTGGCAAATGAAGATGAAATTTCAGAATTTCTGTTTTTGGGCAAATTTTCAATTTTAATCAATTTTTTCCAGTTACAAAGCAAGGGTTAACAGCCAAACAAAACTCAAATTTATGGCCCTGATTCTGAAGTTTACAGAAACACCCCATATATGGTCATAAACTGCTGTACGGGCACACGGCAGGGCACAGAAGGAAAGGAATGCCATACGGTTTTTGGAAGGCAGATTTTGCACCCCTAGAGTAGAACCTCCAGAAAAATGACCCCATTTTAGAAACTACGGGATAGGGTGGAAGTTTTGTTTGTACTAGTTTAGGGTACATATAATTTTTGGTTGCTCTATATTACACTTTTTGTGAGGCAAGGTAACACGAAATAGCTGTTTTGGCACCGTTTTTTTTTTTTTGGTTATTTACAACATTCATCTGACAGGTTAGATCATCTGGTATTTTTATAGAGCAGGTTGTCACAGACGTGGCGATACCTAATATGTATACAATTTTTTTTATTTATGTAAGTTTTACACAATGATTTCATTTTTGAAACAAAAAAAAATAATATTTTAGTGTCTCCATACTCAGAGCCAGAGTTTTTTCAGTTTTTTGGCGATTATCTTAGGTAGGGTCTCATTTTTTGAGGGATGAGATGACGGTTTGATTGGCACTATTTTGGGGTGCATATGACTTTTTGATCGCTTGCTATTACACTTTTTGTGATGTAAGATGACAAAAAATTTAATTTTTTTTTTTTTTTTTTTACAGTGTTCACCTGATGGGTTAGGTCATGTGATATTTTTATACAGCCGGTCGATACGGACGTGGCAATATCGAATATGTATACTTTTTTTTTATTTACTTAAGTTTTACACAATAACAGCTTTTTTAAAACAAAAAAAATGATGTTTGTGTCTCCATATTCTGAGACGTAGTTTTTTTTTATTTTTTGGGCGATTGTCTTAGGTAGGGGCTCATTTTTTGCGGGATGAGGTGACTGTTAGATTGGTACTATTTTGGTGGGCATACGCCTTTTTGATCGCTTACTGTTGTACTTTTTGTGATGTAAGGTGACAAAAAAATGGTTTATTTAGTACAGTTTTTATTTTTTACGGTGTTCATCTGAGGGGTTAGGTCATGTGATATGGTTATAGAGCCGGTCAATACGGACGCGGCGATATTTAATATGTCAACTTTTTTTCTTTTTTCCCTATTTTTTTTACCTTTTTGTTCATTTTTACTTGAAACTTTAAATTTTTTTTAGGGGAAAACTTTATTTTTTCAACTTTTTTTTTACTTTATTTTTTGTCCGACTTTGGGACTTCAACTTTTGGGGGTCTAATCCCTTTTACAATGCATTCCAATACTTCCATATTGGAATGCATTGGCTGTATGAGTAATACTGTGTGTATTACTCATACAGCTTCTGGCCTGTGAGATCCAGGGGGCTGGATCTCACAGGCTCGTCACAGGAAGGCAGCGCCGATGCCTAAGGAAGGCATCGCGCTGCCTTCCATGCCATCGGGTCCCCCCTACAGCCCCATGGGGACCCGATGGCACTGCCGCCACAACAGTGAAAAGCCGCAAACCGCAGGTCTGAATTGACCCGCGGTTTGCAGCGATGGCCAACACGGGGGGGAAAGCGGGGTGTTACGGGACCCCCCCATGCATTTAGCCAAGGTGCCTGCTCAACGATTTGAGCGGGCGGTGATCGGGCGGTGATCGGAAATGCACATGACGTACCGGTACGTCATGTGTCCTTAAGTACCAGGACAACATGCTGTACTGGTACGTCATGTGTCCGGAAGAGGTTAAAGATCTGATGCTCTCAACATTAATTAATGAAGGAGCATCAGGCACTTATGAACCTGGCCAGTGGCAGCAGGTACCTCCTGAAATCACCTGTATTGCCATCCTCAGGACGATGATACAGTTTCATACTGTGGCACAGGTGGCAGTATTTTGTGCTGCACTGTGGTATTTGGTTTTGCAGAGGCACTGTTTTGTGCTGCACTGGGGATGTATTTTGTTCTGCACTCCATTATTGCTGACCCCACCTACTTATGTTGGCCCTGCATACACTTGTGTTGCGCTGCCTTCTGTCTGTTTGGACCCACCTACAACAACATGGGGCCACTTTCAGTTCCCAGTCAACCCCTGCACTGTACACACAGAATATACTGTACGTACATTTATTAACTTATTCATCTATCTTTTCGTCCCCATTGAGATCACATGCCTTGGGGCTCATTCATATAGTGTCATAGTTGCTTAGCACTTCTAATCCAATGTTATGCATCAGTAATAAAGCAATGTTCTTAGCTTAGGTAACAAATTGCTAGTTCCGCAAAACAGAGAAAGCTCTTGGTATGGATCTGTGCCCACAGTTAGTTTATTTCAAAATGCAAAAAGGGATGACGGAAAATGTGCACACAAAGTGTAGTAATAGACCCATGACCTTTTACTTAACATACTAGATTAAGAACTAGATTTTGTGATAGCCTTGTGCACAGGTCCCAACACAGTTATATGTATCAGGAGCTCACATTGTATTGTCAGGTGCTGGTGCTTATAGCTTTTCTGTATACAAGTTATCTTTGATATTTTAAGAATCCAGTTATATATAACAAATGATTTTTATATTGTATAAAAAGTGGTGCAAATATGTTGTGGTAAAGCAAATCACCAGCTCGCCCACAGCGGAAAGCAGGAAACACAGCAAGGTGAATAACATTTAAGTCCAGCATCTGTAAAACATGGAGTTTTTATTCAAGCAAAAATAAGATGACAGGAAAGTTACAAAAGCATAGCATCAACCTGATGCGTTTTCACCTGGGAGAGGCCTTTCACCACTCCTGACATGTCTGTTTTAATAGCTTCATGCAATCCCCATGTAATAACAATTTTGGAGCATTTATTCTTATGGCTTAATGTTGTGCCATTCCTTTATTATTTTTACTAGAAGTTATGAATGAATTGCTAGCAGTCTGCAGTAAGGGTATAGAGGGGTGGTAACCAGTTCAGTGGGGGGGGGGGGGGGGGGGGGGGGGGGGGGTTGTACCAGCACAGACTCCCTCTGTCCAATCAGTGCTGCCATTTTCAGTCTGTACAGGTACACACCCCCAACGATACCACCCCTCTGTACCCTTACTGCAGACTGCTGGCAAGTCATTCATAACTTCTAGTAGAAATAATAATGGAATGGCACAACATACAGACATAAGAATAGATGCTCCAGAATTGTTATTACATGGGGAATGCATATACTGTAGCTATTAAAACAGGGATGTCAGGAGTGGTGAAAGGTTCTCTTTAATCATAGCGATGATTATAACCCCTCCCAAGTTGAAACACTTCAGATTGATGCTATGCTTTTTTGTAACTACTTTCCTATGAAGAATTTACCATAATTCTTGCTTCAATAAAGACAAGAAGTGTTATGGATGCTGGACTTCTGTTACTTCCCAAATAAGTAGTGAGGTTTATTAACTGGGCTAGTTCAATAAATCACAAACAATATAAAAGTAATATAGATATGGCCAGGGGCTGCCCTATACAGCACAGGCCAGGTTTCAGTATTGGTAGTAGGAAAACTGCCTGTCGCTTTTGTTTCCACAGGGAATTGATTTAGCTTGCAGAGGCCCACGTCCACGATGTGGATGTACTACACTGCAATTACATGAAGACAGTCTGATTATTCTGTACAATTACAGCCTACCATCTTCCATCATAATGCATACAATGTCAATGCAAACAGAAAATTTGCAAACTCAGGAACTGTACCTTTTGCCTCTGTGTCCTTTTGTCTATGCTTAAGCTACCTGCCAGAAGAGAGACAATGCATTCGGAAAGTCTTTAGACCCTTTTTTTTTCACATTTTGTCATGTTGCGGCAATGTGCTAAAATAAAAGGAAATCAAGTATTTCCCCATGATTCTGCACCCAATTCCCTATGATTAGAAAGTGAAAACAGAATGTTAGAAATAAAAGATGACAAGCTTTCTTTAGCATAAATATTCAGCACGTTTGGCAGCGATTACAGCCTCCGGTCTTCTTGGGTATGATGCCACAAGGTTTGCCCACCTGGATTTGGGGATGTTTTGCAATTCCACTCTGCAGATCTGCAATTCTGTTTTCAATTTCTCACGGGGTATTAACTTAAGATTGATGTGGAAAACTTGAATTTTATTTGATTTTAGCATGAGGGCATGATATAAAATGAGGAAAATGTATGTTACTGGTGGGGATCCGATTTGTGGTGCAGGTTTTTGTGTTGTGGATGTATTTTGCAGACAGTCGATTTGTAAACTCGTGCTTGTATATGTAAAGAACAACCGATATTTAGTGAGAGAAGCGGTCTATACACATTGGATAGCCATCAGCCCACAGCTGTTGTTCCTGACTCGGCCAACCATGCATGTATTTGAATGGGAAGAGAGGAATAAGCCATTGCCAAACACTTCTGGCGGCAGATCAGGCATGTTAAAATCTATATGCTCTATTTGTCTTGCTCAACAACAACTCTTGGGGGAGAGTAAGGACACCATCATACAATTTACCATAGGTGGTCAGCCAGTACTGGACCGGCAGACATTTGTCTCAGGTACACTACTCCAGTAGTGTCCTGGGCATCTTGGCTTACTTTGAGTGTGTGTTTATATAATATAATTTTTTGGTAGTACAGCGTCTGTGTGGTGTGACTGATATTTTTCTTTAGGCAGTTAATACCAGGTATCGTTTGCAGTCAGCTGATTTATGCAAAGCAATACATGTTGGGTAGAGAAAGATCAGGCAGGGGTGGGGAGTCAAGGCAAGATGAGTGGCATCAGCCACCTATGAGTCATGGCTATGGACACTGTGTTTCTTCCTGTGTGTCGTGGTAGTACCATGCATCTATCTATATAGGCTGTCTTTGACTCCATAACTTATGGCACTTAGGCCACTTTCATGCAGTCAGTGTCTGATCAGTGAACCAGGAGTGGAGGCTATAAAGAGATAAGCCATAATGGAAAGATTTGCTGCTGTTCTGTGTTTGACCTACACCTAGTTCTGGCTCACAAATACTGATGGAATTCACTTATCAAACAGTGACTTTGTGAAAGCAGACTAAGAGCAGGTCCAGGTCTCTTTTCAGCAATGATCAGTGCTGGATAACCCCCTGTGATAAAGGCTTAACACACAGAGGCAGAGACTAAAGCCAGTATTACACTGCCAGATTGTCTGCCATATCATTGTTAGGCCTATTGCACACGACCGTATGGCTTTTTCAGTGTTTTGCGATCCGTTTTTCACGGATCCGTTGTTCCGTTTTTTGTTTCCGTTGTGTTTCCGTTTCTGTTCCGTTTTTTCGTTCCGTTTTTCCGTATGGCATATACAGTATACAGTAATTACATAGATAAAATTGGGCTGGGCATAACATTTTCAATAGATGGTTCAGCAAAAAACGGAACGGAAACGGAAGACATACGGATGCATTTCCGTATGTGTTCCGTTTTTTTGCGGACCCATTGACTTGAATGGAGCCACGGACTGTGATTTGCGGGCAATAATAGGACATGTTCTATGTTAAAACGGAACGGAAAAACGGAAATACGGAAACGGAATGCATACGGACTACATTCCGTTTTTTTTGCGGACCCATTGAAATGAATGGTTCCGTATACGGACCGTATACGGAACGCAAAAAACGTCCAGTAAACGGGAAAAAAAAAACGTCCGTGTGCAATAGGCCTTAACGAGCGTTTGTAGGAATGCTCGTTAGTGATGATCTGGCAGTGTAATACTGTCTCTGATTACCCAATGAACAAGCAATCCACATTTTAAACTGGCTTATCATTATCTGCTGCCGACCAACAACTAGTCAGTTGACACAGCCTCTAGGGCTGTATTACATACTGTACAGCAATGTAGCAGGGGATTGTCGGGAGGGAGGTTTTCCTTCCTGGGAATCGTCTGCTCGTTAGCAAAGGAGACTGCTGCTATTAAATGTGTCAATCTCTTCCAAAGTATATCTCTTTAATGTCAAATGGTTCTTTCAGAGCTTATTTAACCATATGGCAACAATGCACCTGCATTAGAGCCTCTAGCACAGGGATGGCCAACCTGCGGCTCTCCAGCTGTTGCAAAACTACAACTCCCAGCAAGCCCAGACTGACTATAGCTATCAGCCTACAGCAGGGCATGGTGGGAGTTGTAGTTTTACTACAGCTGGAGAGCCGCAGGTTAGCCATCCCTGCTCTAGCACCATTTTTAAGTGTGCTTGCGTCCACTGGATACAAATACAGTTGAAAACTATGGTGGCACATTAGTTCCTTCCCCACTATTCCCTAGATGCAGAGGATGTCACTATATCACACTGCCTGCACCAAGCCAATCGCGAATGCGATCACTCGTCCCCATACTGACTAGTTGTTTGCCGGCAGCAGATCATAATTGGATAGCACGATCTGCTGCCGGCAAACAATGATTTTTAAGCCATCCGGTAATTGGCGGCAGTATTACACTGCCAGATCATTGCCAACCAGCGTTCCTACAAATGCTTGTTACCGATGATCTGCCAGTGTAATACTGGCTTAAGTCTTCTATTGCATAAAGAAGCCTGGGAGACATTGTCTACACACTGCAGCCATTATTACTGGATGTGAAATGTACAGTACTATATTAAATACATAAATGTGCTTATATATCTAGAATATTAGACATACCCCTGTTAATATAGCATACCTTATAATGATTTTTATAGCATTGTATGTATTAGAAAATTGCCATAAAGGCACACAACATAGTCACCTTGTACAGTCTCTCCTATGGGCTCCAGTGGACAGAGATATTCCTGTCTAGAAGCAAAGCAATGCTATTAGAATACACCTCAATACACATGGAGTCCAATGGCATATTATTATTTTTTGACTGGTTCATATGAATGCAACAAAAAACAAATCTCCAGAAGCATTCAGAAGGCTCATGTACAGTATCTCTGTGGAAGCCCTATTAGGGCGCAGTTTTATACAAGCGCACACATACAATGGAGCTGCAGTCTGGCTGTGTGTGAGCCCCAATGGAAATTTCCAAAAAGTTTTGAGACTCAACAACTTTGTACAGATTAAAACCAGTGCCTAGAACTGTTCAGAAAATTGTGTAATGAAACTGCAACACAAGCCATTTACTCATGTGTCTTTATTGATCTGTGATGGTTACTTGCTCTGCAGTCGTTGATGGAAAACCTATAAGCATGATTGGCCTTAAAACCGATGTTACATCCATTTCATCCAGTTTAGGTTTCTGATAGACGTTTCCTTTTACAGTAACCCAGAACCTCTGCTCCACTTAATATAGGAATGGTGCTGAGTAAAACTGCACAGTGTTAGACAACAGGATAGCACTATCCTTTCCTTATTGCTTTTCTTCACCTTTTTCTTCATCTGTCACTTTCATTTACCTTACAGGTAATAAACTAACACAGGAATGTTCTTACTCCAATATAGGCGAGAAATCTAAAACTAGAACACGAGCAAGAGAGAAGTAAGATCTTATCAGAGGCGTTACAGACGTTGGCTACAGAACACCACGAATTAGAGCAGTCTCTTGTTAAAGGGACACCTCCTCACCACTTTATTCTCAGCGAGGATGAATTCTATGATGCCATCTCAGGTATATCTCTGACTTAAATAATTAGGTTGTGTGGAGCTTCTAATAATTACATATTATTTTCTCTTCTTTTTAATGTGTTCGCTGCTGCTGCTACTATGCTCTGTCCTTTACACTTACATCAGTTTTGTACAATTTGGTTCTAGTTGGTTTGTTCAAAGTTTAACTGTAGTAACACCAGGATAGAAAGGACAAGAAGATTACTGAAAATATTTTATAAAGTGCGTATTGCTTCTCATTATGAAAAATGACCTTTACAGAAGTTTAGTGGAAATATGGACAGTGATTGGATTTTTGTGAACTTATAATTTGTGGGGGAAAAAAAAAGTTTACCTTAGCAGATCTGCTGTGCTGTGCCATTGGAATTTTATAATTACATGAGCTTTATGGAAAATACATTGCATTTAGGGAAAATGTTGGTGGCTAGGAGTATACAGCAAACTTATTTTAATGTATCAATTGATGATCAGAGGTTCTGGCCAGGCAAGTACTTGTTTCTGGCACGGAGAGGCAAAATAATACAAAGCCCATCTATAGTATAATATAGTATAGTAAACCCATCTGAGTAGCAAAAGAATACCTAAAAAGTGAAACTACATTATCTTATGTCAACATTTCATTGGGGGATAATCCTATTATGGTAATTATTTGTATATACTGTAGCTCACAGGACTTACATTTCTAATGATCTACTAAAAGTACAAGTCTGCACATCCTAAAAAAAGAGGGATACAGCAAGTGGGACACAGATCTGTATAAGGCCTCATGCACACAATCGTATTTTGTATCTGTGTCCAAAATACACAAAAATGTCATCTGTGTGCTGTCTACATCCGTATGCACTGTTTTGCAAACATATTCTGTCCATAATGCAGAGAATAAGTCATTTCTAGTAATTGGAGTGAGAATAATAAAGATTGCACATGTAAGGTGTCTGTATTTTGCAGATCCGTGGTTTGTGTACCTCAATACTGACAGTCATGTCCATGAGGCCATATGCACACTTTGGCTTTTTTTGTATTAGGGCGAGTTTTCTGCGCGGGTGCAATGCGTGAGTTAAACACATTTAACCCGCACTGAATCAGGACCCATTCATTTCTATGGGGCTGTTCACATGAGCGGTGATTTTCACGCATCACTTGTGCGTTGCGTGAAAAACGCAGCAAGCTCTATTTTGTGCGTTTTTCGCGCAACGCAGGCCACATAGAAGTGAATGAAGCTGCGTGAAAATCGCAAGCATCCGCAAGCAAGTGCGGATGCGGTGCGATTTTCACTCACAGTTGCTAGGAGACTATCGGGATGGAGACCCGATCATTATTATTTTCCCTTATAACATGGTTATAAGGGAAAATAATAGCATTCTGAATACAGAATGCATAGTACAATAGCGCTGGAGGAGTTAAAAAAAAAATAAAAAAAAATAATTCAACTCTCCTTCATCCACTTGCTCGCGCAGCCGGCTTCTCTTCTGGCTTCTTTTTTGCTGTGTACAGGAAAAGGACCTGTGGTGACGTCACTCCGGTCAACACATGGTCCGTCACATGATCTTTTACCATGGTGATGAATCATGTGATGACCGGAGTGACATCATCAAAGGTCCTTTTCCTGCACACAGCAAAAAAGAAGCCAGAAGAGAAGCCGGGCTGTGCGAGCAAGTGGATTAAGGTGAGTTAAATTATTATTATTTTTTTTAACCCCTCCAGCCCTATTTTACTATGCATTCTGTATTCAGAATGCTATTATTTTCCCTTATAACCATGTTATAAGGGAAAATAATACAATCTACAGAACACCAATCCCAAGCCCGAACTTCTGTGAAGAAGTTCGGGTTTGGGTACCAAACATGCGCTATTTTTCTCACGCGAGTGCAAAACGCATTACAATGTTTTGCACTCGCGCAAAAAAATTGCGCATGTTCCCGCAACGCACCCACAACGCCCGTGTGAAAGAGGACTTAGAGGGAGCACAACATATTCTATGAACATATGGTCATATCCAGAGATGCACCTTCTTTCAAAAGGGATCTGTGGGAGACTAATTGTGTAGGAAGAGAGCTATTTTTTTTCTTTTTTTTTTTTTAAGCTCCAATCATCTTGGTACATATATTAAT
This sequence comes from Bufo bufo, assembly GCF_905171765.1. NCBI lineage: Eukaryota > Metazoa > Chordata > Amphibia > Anura > Bufonidae > Bufo > Bufo bufo. The sequence continues at coordinate 157,405,722 of NC_053393.1, read as the reverse complement.
GTGACGTTTAGGCACATGGCCATATCCATATTTAAGTCTGCAAACAGTGGATCCGCAACAGACAGACAACAATACAGACAAGAATAGGGCATGTTCTATAATTTGTGTAAGCGTCCCACGGATCTGCTAAAAACATGTGTGCATGACCTCATAGAAAAGAGTCAGTGTGCTTTCTGCAAAAAATGCGGATAGCACATGGGTGAAAAGTATGGTCATGTGCAAGATGCCTTATACAGAATTTTTTAAGAAACAAATTTTGTATTGTGTATTAATATTGATATAGGGATAATTTGTGGCTTGATATAATGAAAACTGTTAGATTACAAGCGAATTCCGCTGTGAAATTATCGCTAGCCATTTTCATTGTTCTACTCCATTGGAGGAGCAAAACAACGAAAATAATGGAATTCAGATTTGGTTCATAACTGAAACAATCTGAGCCAAATGGACCACATTGACTGTGGGGTCAGTTTGGCTTCTGCTATTTTTAGCAGAAAAAAAGTGCTGCATGCAGGACTTTTTTCTCTGCTGTTTTTGGCGGAATGTGCAACCAAGCAGAGCCTCCGACTCAGACGTGAAGAAGCCCTAAAACTAAACACAGATCTAAAGAGGTCAATATGAAAAGTTTAGTTTCTCTACACTGAATGATACAGCTGTATAACGTATTTCTAGATGTTTGATTTCAGTGTCAATTTGCCTAGTAATTTTTTTTTCTTATAAAACAAATATGATTCATGATTTTCTTTTCAGGGCCCTGAAAAAATAGCAAAATACATTTGATATATAAATTGCTTAACTGTCACTTTAAAGCCAAAGATACATCCCGCAAATTTCGTTACTGCCTTACAGAAAAAGGGTCTTTACTAATCTTTGAAACAACGGACTGTGTACAAAGATAGGTGTCTCTAAAATCTCCCTGACCCTGGGCCCACAGAAGTCTTCTACCCGATAGTCCAGACAAGCACAGCATTTAGTTTCAGAGCTAGAGCTTCCCCACAGGATATTACAAGAGATGACCTTAGAGAGGCTTTCAGAGAGGTTGTGACCCCAATACACCTTAAGGAAATAGAATGATAAGCAGCAATACAACTCCCCACATGGGAATAAGAAATTCCATTAAGAAGGGTGATGGTGCTCGCAGATAGGGATCCTGGCCATGGGTCCCAGCGTGAAATAGGTATATATAGAAATCCGCAACACTCTTCCAGTAGTGAAAAAATCCGGTCTTTAATTAAACCAGCAGCATAATACAGCGACGTTTCGATCGTCTCCGGTCTTTGTCAAGCAATGTTTGCTTGACAAAGACCGGAGACAGTCGAAACGTTGCAGTATTATGCTGCTGGTTTAATTAAAGACCGGATTTTTTCACTACTGGAAGAGTGCCGTGGGTTTCTATATATACCCAGTACACCTAAGCAGCTTTAAGTTGTTTGCTAACAATATCCAGTAGTCGATCACTTATTTGTGACCATTGTACATGATCTGCCTTTTAACAGACATTTATTTGGAAAGGCTGTGTACCCAGCGTATCATACCCACCACACACACAAAATACATATATATAATACAGCACTGTTTAATACATGAATGTCGTTGTCTCCTTATATAACATGTAAAGAGATAAAGTGCGATGAATCTGTTGCTGATGGAGCCTGTCAAAAAAGAAAAACAAAGTAGCCTCCTCAGGTTTCAGTGCTCAGCTAACGTGAGAAGTTTTCAGTTGTCGCAGCAAGGCTTGGAGTTTGCGGTGTACATTTCATTAACACAACCAACATTCTTTTAGATTCGGAGTCTGGTCATTCCTTGAGTGGATTCGAGACAGTTGGAAATTCTTCCATAGAAGAAAGTCAGGATTTTAACTTCCAGAAACAAGCCGACATGTCAGATGACAAGAAACCCGGAGGAGGAGATGGCACTTCTAATGGCATTAAAAAGCACAGGTAACATAATCCTGGGGGATGGTTAATAACATTTCATGACTTTATATATACAGTACATGTCCAATGTGCAAAACCAGAAATGCTCATTTTTTTTATTGCTAGGTTAGAAAAGATGGTCAAATGAAGAACTCTACATAGACAAAACCTGTGTTGAAATAAGTTTGAGAAGTTTTTTTTAGATGGCTTACTAGATGGAAGGAATTATTTGAGGTTTTTGAGCTGAAAGAGTTAATGTAGATTATCTGGGAAGCTGTTCTCCTAGTACGCCACTAAACTGCTAATTGGGTGAACTAAAGGGTTTATTCATGAAAAACTATTCAGCAAGTCTGTAATGACCCTCTAGGAATACAGTGGCTGCAGTTTATTCTCGGGCAAGAACCATCTTGTAAAGCTTTAAGCTGTTTGATCAAATGACTCTCCCTGCGGTGAAGGTTACAATAAAAAATAAAATGCCTATGCACAGAGAAAAAATGGTGCACATTCCAGTTTAGGTGAACTGTTTACTTGGGGTTCCAGAACTTCAGGCCCCTTGTAACCATCAGTCCCTAGAATGAAAGGATTGAAGCCGCCCGTTCACACCTTTCCTGTGCACAGCACCAATCGTAACCTGGCACTGTGCAGTAACTTAGTTGTATTGACTTGAACGGGTCTGTGTTGCAATTCTGTTCACAGGACCTGGCCACAAGTGGTGCGGTGCAGTACAGGAGCTGAAGGAGCTATGGCTACTTTATTCTCAGGATTGTAGGGGTCATGGCAGTCAGATATGATGGCATGCAGCGGATTATGTAATCAACATACTCTGGTTTGCTCTGGCCTAGTTCACATAAGGATTTGCTAGCCTTTAGCGTGGAAGATTATTTCTGTTGAATGTACAGTACTTTGCAGGTGTGGGGAAAATGCAGCCAAGTAAGAAGGCTTTCTGAAAAGACTAGTTTATTTTTATCAATTAACTTTTGGAACCACACTTTCCACCAAGCAACTGAGAATTGCTTGCCTTTTGTTTACTCTTCCATGATTTGTTTTAGCACTTGGTTGCATTTGTAGTTGTGATATTTTGTTCAATAATTGGTATGTCTTTATGCACCTATTAGTTGAGTGACCCAGCAATGTCAGTATTTGCTAGGTTGTCCAGTTAGGAACTGTTCTGAAGGCAGCTTTGAAACTGTCTCTGCTGTTTTGGTAGCTCTGCACACAAAAGATTGGTCAGTAAATCGGATTGTCTCCTGTCAGCAATCATTCACTTATTTCTGCAGATAGGTCCCCTTTCCTTTTGGAGAAGGCCTTTTGGTTAGGTTAACATCATTAGGTCTGTTAAAGGTTTGGATTTTGAGTATAGGGTAGCTACATTCACTTTGTGCCACTGCAGCTTTCTTTTTCTTGGAAGAGTGTTAGGGCTTATGCACACTAACGTATTTTCTTTCTGTGTCCGTTCCATTTTTTTTTGCGGACCGTATACGGAACCATTCATTTAAATTCGGTCTGCAAACAAAAACTGAAGGAACTCTGTGTGCATTCCGTTTCCGTATTTCCGTTCCGCAAAAAAATAGAACATGTCCTATTATTGTCCGCATTACGGACAAGGATAGTACTGTTCTATTAGGGGCCAGCTGTTCCGTTCCGCAAAATGCGGAATGCACACTGACATCATCCGTATTTTTTGCGGACCGCAATTTTACAGTGGACCTGACATGTCAGTTTTAGTAAATGATTGCATTGCGCATGAAATAACAGGTCTCCCGCCATCCTCTGCCCCTACCCGCCATCTTCTGCCCCTACCCATACCCTCCCCCCCTCTGTATGAAGCCATGAATGATGATCAGTGGTGCCGTGCGGCAGTGTGTCTGAATTCAGAAAGGGGGGGTCCGCTCCGGCCATATGAGGGCAGCCAGGGGCAGCAAATAATGAGGGGGCAAAATGAAAATGAAATACTCTGTGGGCAAAAAATTAAAAATATATAGAGGGAATGGGGGCAAAATGAAATATAGTGAGACTCTTACTATATTTCATGTTGCCCCCGCCCACTCCCTCTATACATTTCGATTTTTGCCCACAGAGTATTTCATTTTCATTTGCCCCCGGGCTCCTCATTATTTGCTGCCCTATTATGGCCGGTCCGGGCCCTTCTGAATTCAGACACACTGCCTCACGGCACCACTGATCATCATTCATGTCCCCCCTCCGTATGAAGTCGGATGCAGGCGTGTGGCATTTTTTACATAAAAAAAAAAACTTCCTACTCTTGCTTGTTCTGCGCTCTTCACTTGAGGGCTGAGGCGGCCGGCAGGCTCGTCATTCCTGGCTGCTGTGATCCCGCGAGACTCGCCGCGGAGGTCACGGGTCTCGCGCTGACCAGCGCAGCCACACAAAATATAGACAGGCCGCCGCACTTAATAAAAAAACACTTGCGGGGCCCGCTTTACTCCATCTCTTCTGGGGGGCTCTATGGGCCCCCCTGACTTAGGGGCCCGGTCGCAATTGCGACCGCTGCGACCCCTATAGCTACGCCACTGTTTACAGCAGGGATAACAGTGTGAAAACCCAACATAAGGCCTCGTGCGCACGAACGTTGTTTTGGTCCACATCCCAGCTGCATTCACTTCAATGGGTCCGCATCCGTTGCTTCGTTCCATGGCCCAGCAAAAAAAAAAAAGAACATGTCCTATTCTTGTCCGTTTTGTGGACAAGAATAGTCATTTCTTCTATTAGGGCACCCGTTCTGTTTCGCAAATTACTGAACGCACACGGGCGGCAGCCGTGTTTTGCAGACTGCAAAACACAGCACGGTTGTGTACATAAGGCTTAAAGTTGTAAGGAAACGCGCTCCAGAGTTATTTCATGGGGATTACAAGTATTTATGAAAACTGACATGTTAGAACTAGTAACAGATCCTCTTTAAAGGATTTATGCAGTGGAGTAATATTGATGAGGTCATCAATATCAGATCAGTTGCTTGCAGGGGTCGGGGCGCTCGTGCGAGTGCCGCTTCCTCTTCAAAGTTTACCTGCTTGCTGTCTCCTTTGTACTGGTAGCGCAGTGTAAAACTGCTCCGTCCCAATCAAGTTAATGGGATGACATGTTGTAATTACACTGTACAACCGCTTCAAAGGAGATGACGTGTAGGTAAAACTTGAAGAGGAAACCTCTCACACGAGCGCCTCAACATCTTCAAACAGCTTATCGGCAGCTTCCATTGTGGAAGTGCGCGCTAGTATACAGGAGGCACAAGGAGTGGTCAGTGTAGCGCTGCTAGTGCTGGCTGTACTCACTGCTCCCTGGTCTTCTCCAGGCACCACACTGCACTATTCTGACTGCGTACAGCGACAGGGCGTAGTACACGCACTATGACCTGTCACAGTGCAGGCCCATAAAAGAACAGGCAGTGGTGAGTGCAGGAGACGCGGCTAGATGTGCAGAGTGGCAGTGCGGTCTGCAGCATTAGTTATGTTTACCGTATTTTTCGCTTTATATGATGCACTTCTTCCCTCCAAAGTGGGGGGGAAATGGCAGTGCATGTTATAAAACAAATGCTGCCATTTTTACTTTGCTGACACTGATACATCGCTGGCCGCTATGCTGTACAGCGCGGCCTGCGATGCATCAGCGGGGAGGGAGGAGGGGCTGGAGGCCGGCAACTCACATCGGGGCCCGGTGAAGTCACTGTACTCTATTACACCGGGCCCTACACAGCAATCTTCATATGTAAAGTGTAGTCATGTAATCCTAATTAAAGTAGCGCAATCCTCTGTAGTAATTACCAACAAACTACTTCTGATCTGAGGTCTCATATCATGGTCTGATCTAAGGTCTAGTGAAGATTGGGGGTCTGATGAAGAATTTAGAACTGATCTGAGGTCTGATGAAAAATATATTTTTTTCTGATTTTCCTCCTCTAAAACCTAAGTGTGTCTTATAAAGCGAAAAATACAGTAATATATACAATGCATATAGATAGTTCATGTACTTTGACGGTAACATTACAGCATTGATGTCGAACTGTAGGAAATCCTATTAGGCTCCAGGAGCCTGGGTCAGTGTGATCTTTGTTTCTCATTGTTATTTCTCTCTTGTAATTAAACATTATTTATTAATGTATCTCAGTTGCTTTTTAGTTTCCAGTCATTTGATCTCTCAGTTGGTATTCTAGATGGTACAGATGTCATCATGACAACAAGAGCCATACTTTTTATTTATTTTTTTAAGATAATTTAGTGGCATTGGATTTCTTTGATTGGGTGTAAATGTATGTGGATGTTGTGGTATACATTCTGTACAGTGTAATTATTGCTCCATTCATTTTTTGGCAACATTGTCTGTAAGATGATACATTGAAGTATAGTCTATGTTCTCTGATCTGCCAGGATGAAATGTGCACCACACTTCTCCAATGACTCTGATGGACTCTGCAACATGTTGGCTTGTAAAAATAACAGACGTGTTTGTGTATTCAGAAAAGCCACCTTATCTCAGCATGACATTGACTATGGTGGAATGAGCACTGTGGTTTCTTCTGTTTTAGATTTTCCATTTACTTACTCAAAGTAAACCTGGCCACACACTTTCAATAGCTGTCAGCCCATTTGGCCATCAGCTATTCCTAATGAATTCCCCATACACATGCACGCTTGGTTAGCAAAGGGTGCATTTCAAGAGGTTTGATTCCCCTCCCCCCCAACCCCAACTTTCTGATTATATGCCAAAAGAATGTCAGGCATCATATGATGCATATTAGATGGTTGGACATCCTGGTGAAATTGTCTTGTTTAGCCTACATACCGTAAATCTAATGTGTATAATCATCTTAAAGGGGTTGTGCAATCCCCATTCCCCCCTTCCTCCCCCAACCACCACTTTTTCCGGACCCGTAAAGAGAAGATTACTAACATGCTCCCCAGTGCTGGTTCCCCACTCCCCCTCCTCTTGGCCTGTGATGCTCATCCCTACTGCGAATTAAAAGGAAAACAGATTTGACATGCTTGTCATGTATACGCTGTCATAACGTATGTAATGCAATTTTTTGTGTATTGAATCCCTTTTTGTTTTTTCAATATTACCAGTTTGACATATTTCCTACAATTACATAATGTGGTTTTCCATATGCCCCAAATTTTCAAAAATGACTGCTTTAGAAAACACAAAAGCTTAAATCAGTTATTCCACCCCTGAAGAATTTTTTTACTTCCTTCCTACCTGATCAGATTGGTGTAGGGGTGGGTAAAGCATTCTACACTGACCAAAAATATAAACGCAACGCTTTCGGTTTTGCTCCTATTTTGCATGAGCTGAACTCAAAGATCTGAAACATTTTCTACGTACACAAAAGACCCTTTACTCTCTGGATGATCAGCATATACGATAGCGTGTTCCAGTTCCTGCCAATATTCTGCAACTTCGCACAGCAATTGAAGAGAAGTGGACCAACATTCCACAGGCCACAATCAACAACCTGATCAACTCTATGTGACGTAGATGTGTTGCACTGTGTGAGGCAAATGGTGGCCACACTCGATACTGACTGGTTTTCTGACCCCCTCCCCAGTAAGGCAAAACTGTGCACATTTCAGAGTGACCTTTTATTGTGGGCAGTCTAAGGCACACCTGTGCAATATTTATGCTGTCTAATCAGCACCTTGATATGCCACACCTGTGAGGTGGGATGGATTATCTCGGCAAAGAAGTGCTCACTAACACAGATGTAGACAGATTTGTGAACAATATTTGAGAGTAATGGGTCTTTTTTGTATGTAGAAAATGTTTCAGATCTTTGAGTTCAGCTCATGCAAAATGGGAGCAAAACCGAAAGTGTTGCGTTTATATTTTTGGTCAGTGTATAATTGTTACCTAGCATTATTTTCTGGCGGAGATATGTTGACTGTTTTGCCACTGTATATGAGCAGGTTGAAATCAGCTCTTTGTGTTACTGATACCCCAACATGTCACACCACTGCTCCTGCTAATGAACTTATGAAAATATAAACCTATACCTTTTCAGCATCTTTTCTTATCAGTTCAGTATAATCCTCCCATCCTCCTCTAAGAAATTTCCATTTCTCTTCTGGCTGACGTGGTGGATATTACTTCTGAGGAGCACATACTCAGCTGACTGCGAAAAATATTATGCCAATCGGCATAAACTAATGTGATATACAGCACTATGCATATGTAGCCTGCACCTGGAAGATCTAACACCTGCATACAGTGTGCTGCAATCTTCTGTAGTCAGATGTTTAGGGTATACTGTTTTTGCTTCTAAGTGTGAAAGGCCACAGTCAAACAGCTATTTTATCTTTGATACCGTACAACCCTTAACAAGCATTGTGAAACCTGTACCGATTTGTGGTAAAAACTTTGTGTGGACCCATCCTAAATAAGGGGACTTAATTAGGATCTGTGCACATAGTTGTCTTCTTCGGCTCATGTGTTCAGATTTCTGGTAGCAGGACATCAGAATCTCTCACATCCCTGGAATGTATAGTTTGCTGACTATAGAAGGCAGTGACATGTCCGCTCATGTCATTACATCAACAAGACGGGAGGTGCAACGAGTAGGAGAGAGTTATAAAAGAATTGTGATCTTGCCTGTCATCTTGCCTGTCGTAATGTCTTATACAACACTGGTGGAGGGACTGAGTTCAGGTTCTTATCTGTTACAAAAGTGAATGGGGCAGTAATATTTTTTGACTTCAGTTATTCATAGATAGCGAGGAGCCATGCCAGCGATGAAGGGATTGCTGTTAGCACCGAAAACCATTGACACTTGTTCTCAGAATCAATGAGGTTAAAAGTAAAAACAGAGCACAAAAACCTGCTCAAATGGGTCTTGTTCCTCTTAATAAATTAACAACCATAAACCAATTAATGACCCAGAGCACAACAGGTAACCTCACACACTCCAGGCACACCACTGTTCAGATATGAAAGTCTCTACATTAGCAATAATGATCAGCAGTGCTGGTGGTGCTGTATAGATAGATTTCAATGAATAGCTCAGTGGCTATATACAATTTTGAATTACCGGTAGATTAAATTACAAAAGTATTTAGATCCAGGTGCTGATTTGAAAAATGTAGAATATTTTTCGTACGACAACCCCATTAAGCACCAGTGAAAAATTACAGCTTTCATGATCTAGAAAACTGACCATGGCATCTGATTGCGTAAAGCACTGGAAGCGCACGCTTCCAGTGAGGCTCTGGCTCCCCCGTTCGGCGATCGGAGGAGCCGAAGCTTGTGTGCAGTAGCCCCTGTCTTTGTGAATGACAGGAGGCTGCTGCATAGTATTTCCTATGGAGCCTGTAATAGCGCTCATAAGAAACTAGCAATTTTCTCATAGACTTCAATGCTAGTGCATTGGGGTCTATGAGAATAGCAATCTAATGATTGCTCGTTATAGTTCCCTATGGGAACTATAAAAAAGTGTAAAAATAAAATTAAAGTTCTTAAAAATAAAAAAACATAAATTCAAATCACCCCCCTTTTTCCAAAATAAAAATAAAAAAATGTAAAAAATACACATCATGGGTGTCGCGATGTGCGAAAACGCCCATAGTATAAAAATACACTGCTCAAAAAAATAAAGGGAACACAAAAATAACATCCTAGATCTGAATTAATTAAATATTCTTCTGAAATACTTTGTTCTTTACACAGTTGAATGTGCTGACAACAAAATCACACAAAAATGAAAAAATGGAAATCAAATTTTTCAACCCATGGAGGTCTGGATTTGGAGTCACACTCAAAATTAAAGTGGAAAAACACACTACAGGCTGATCCAACTTTGATGTAATGTCCGTAAAACAAGTCAAAATGAGGCTCAGTAGTGTGTGTGGCCTCCACGTGCCTGTATGACCTCCCTACAACGGCTGTGCATGCTCCTGATGAGGTGGCGGACGGTCCCCAGACCTGGACTAAAGCATCTGCCAACTCCTGGACAGTCTGTGGTGCAACGTGACGTTGGTGGATAGAGCGAGACATGATGTCCCAGATGTGCTCAATTGGATTCAGGTCTGGGGAACGGGCGGGCCAGTCCATAGCATCAATGCCTTCGTCTTGCAAGAACTGCTGACACACTCCAGCCACATGAGGTCTAGCATTGTCTTGCATTAGGAGGAACCCAGGGCCAACCGCACCAGCATATGGTCTCACAAGGGGTCTTAGGATCTCATCTCGGTACCTAATGGCAGTCAGGCTACCTCTGGCGAGCACATGGAGGGCTGTGCAGCCCTCCAAAGAAATGCCACCCCACACCATTACTGACCCAATGCCAAACCGGTCATGCTGGAGGATGTTGCAGGCAGCAGAACGTTCTCCACGGCATCTCCAGACTCTGTCATGTCTGTCACATGTGCTCAGTGTGAACCTGCTTTCATCTGTGAAGAGCACAGGGCGCCAGTGGCGAATTTGCCAATCTTGGTGTTCCCTGGCAAATGACAAACGTCCTGCACGCTGTAGGCACAACCCCCACCTGTGGACGTCGGGCCCTCATATCATCCTCATGGAGTCTGTTTCTGAGCAGACACATGCACATTTGTGGCCTGCTGGAGGTCATTTTGCAGGGCTCTGGCAGTGCTCCTCCTGTTCCTCCTTGCACAAAGGCGGAGGTAGCGGTCCTGTTGCTGGGTTGTTGCCCTCCTACGGCCTCCTCCACGTCTCCTGATGTACTGGCCTGTCTCCTGGTAGCGCCTCCATGCTCTGGACACTACGCTGACAGACACCGCAAACCTTCTTGCCACAGCTCGCATTGATGTGCCATCCTGGATAAGCTGCACTACCTGAGCCACTTGTGTGGGTTGTAGACTCCGTCTCATGCTACCACTAGAGTGAAAGCACCGCCAGCATTCAAAAGTGACCAAAACATCAGCCAGGAAGCATAAGAATGGAGAAGTGGTCTGTGGTCACCACCTGCGGAACCACTCCTTTATTGGGGGTGTCTTGCTAATTGCCTATAATTTCCACCTGTTGTCTATCCCATTTGCACAACAGCATGTGAAATTGATTGTCACTCAAGTGGACAGTTTGATTTCACAGAAGTGTGATTGACTTGGAGTTAGATTGTGTTGTTTAAGTGTTCCCTTTATTTTTTTGAGCAGTGTATATTCCCCATATGGCAAAATGGGGAAAAAAAGTCAAAATGGCCGATTCGTCGTTTTTTGCCGCTTCATTTTCTACAAAAAAATTTAATAAAAAGTGATCAAAAAGTAATACACACCCCAGAATGGTATCAATAAAGTTCAGATCGCCCCGTAAAAAATGAGCCCCCACACAGCTCTGTGTACACATAATTACAAAAAAGTTATAGGGGTCAAAATATGGCGACGAAAAAATAAAACAAGTAAAAAGGCAAGAAAAACTATACATTTAAGTTATCTCCGGATTCGTACTGATGTGTAGAATAAAAGTAAATGGTCAGTTTTATCGCACATCGAACGTCGTAAATAAAATAAAAATGTAAGACTTTGGTGGAATTGCATTTTTTTGGAGTTTCACCCCATTTGGAATTTTTTTCCCGCTACCCACTACATCATATGCAATATTAAATGGTGGCGTTGGAAAGTACAACTTCTCCTGCAAAAAACAAGCCCTCATATGGCTATGTGAACAGACAAATAAAAAAGTTGTGGCTCTGGGAAGGCAGGAAGCGCAAAACGAAGACACAAAAACAAAAAAACCTCCGGGGTAAAAAGGGTTAATCAATGAATATATGTACTCCAAATGGTGCATTAAAAACTATAACTTGCCCTGCAAAAAATAGGCCTTCATACAGTTACATTGATGAAAAAACTAAAAAGTTATAGCTCTCGGAAAGCAATGATTAAAAAATGTGTGGTCACTAAGTGGTTAAAAAATGCAAATGCTCTTGTTCTCTACAAAGCTGGTGAGATCTGGAAAATTCACCAATCTTTGGCTATTGAATATTCCACTTATTAAAGGGGTTGGCCCATCTCCTACATGGGTGGCATGTTGCTAGGCTATGCCCCCAATGTTTGATAGGCCCCACCTTAGAGACCTATCTTTAGAAAGGAGCCTACAAAGTGGAGGAGACTCGACCATGCATATGCTGCTGCTCCCTATTCATGCCTATGGGAGTGACGAAAATAGCTGAACACCGGCTCGGCTATTTCCATCAGCTCCATAGAAGTAAATGAAGCAGTGGTTGTGCTTTCGCGGTGCACTTCCCATTCATTATATGTCTGTATTACTCAAAGGTGTCACAGGCCAACTATGGGTTTAACTAACCCAAACTCGCAACATTGTAGGGGTCTATCATTCTGTGAGTTCAGATAAGTTAAAACTGTGGTCAGGTTGGACTGGCACAGCAGAGTACCAGAGGATCCTCTGCTGGGCCCAAGCGCTGACACAGTAATGAACCCCTAATAAAACAGGACCCCAAAGGTCAACTTGAGCAGATACGATATACCACGTGTAGTCTGTGCACCTGCATAGGTGCCTAGTCTGAAAAGAGCCCCACACCATATTATCATGGAAATGCCAATGCTACCTAACGTTTATTTTATTGCATGCAAAGTACTGTATATTTCGGACTATTAGATGCATTTTTTTCTCCTCAATCTTGTGTTGCCATCTTTTGGTGCGTCTAATAGTCCAAATTTCGGCATTAGAAGCAGGAAGCTCTGAGCTCCATTATGACCTGGCAAATGGCAGTGCAGTTGTGAGGACACGGCATACACTGTGCACTGTGTACATAATCTGTATGTTACATCTTACACACACATTTCTGTAAAGTGTGACTGTTCAGTGTGCAAATAACACACACATTGATACACAGACGAGTAAATGTGTGCAGCGTCTGCCCTGCCAGGACCTGTTGTAGCACACCCCCTACATGCTGTGCATGGGACAAGTCCAGTAACTCCAGAATCCTACTACTGCTTCTGACTGAGTAAGCTTAGGGAGCAAGCCTGTGCCTAATAATAATAGTATTCTGTGGATGGCATAGTCAGGGGCACTGTGATGAAACTGTGTGGCTTGCAGCGTGATGAGGCACTGTGGCTGGCATAGCCACGAGACACTGAGACTAGCATAGTCTCAGGGGAAACTGTGGCTGGAGCATGTAATAGCCGAAATGTAATGGGCCACTGGCTGGGGATGTGATAGGGCACTGTGGCTGGAAATGTGATGGGGCATTATGGCTGCTATTGTGATGAGGCACTGTGGCTGGCATAGTCAGGGGGTACTGTGACTGGCAATATTATAAGGCAGTACCTTTTGTACTCTGTACCGTATGAACTGTATATGACCCATAGGATATACACAGTAAAAATTGTATTTAAAAAAAATTAATTGCTAATTGTGGTAATATCTTATGGTCCAGTGCAAAAAATACGGGATTAATAACATTTGTCATAGGTTTTACTGCGATATAACAAGGCAATCGCATAATTTTCTTGCACGTCGGTCCTTTGCAGTCGATCTCTGAACCAGATGGCCTATAAAATGTCATTGAGAAGTCCTGCATGTGAAGTGAAAATAAAAATGACTGTGGACATGTCCTGTCTACACAGAGAGAGGGTTTTTAGAATAATTTTCTCAGTAGGGCCCATGGAACAAAGTCTGATACTGTAATAATACTCCCAGAACACAGACGTGTAAATCCATCCTGATTAAAATTTTGTAGAAAGCAACAAATGTGAAAATAAATTGCATCTCTACTCCACATGGACTTTGGTGCAAAGTGCTGTCATGTTAGCCGGCATGAAGGTTAATGGCAGTGTATACTCCGGCACTCTGTTCCGGCCACGGTGTCCAGCATATATACTACAAACAGCATTTCTGTTTGCCCAAAAGCATGTATGCCGAAAAGTGTCCAGATCCTCAGCAGATCCCATTACAGTGAATGTGGATCCAGTGGTGCGCGGTGGTATCCGGCTATGTCTCATACAGTGAACTCCAACAGTCAGTTCCTCCGCCAGAACAGATTGTTGGTGTTCCCAACTCCGATATGAACGCGGTCCTAGCCAAGTGATAAGGTATAATGAAAACATATGCACCTCTTCTGTGTTTTTGAGCCGCACCTCGTTTTGTATCCATTTGTCACTTTCATCAGTGATCAGTTACTTTTGATGTGAGAAAAGTACTTTTTGCAGGACTTTTTTCTCAATAATAACTGATCTCTGACAGAAGTAACAAAAAGTGATCGTAACTGATGATCCAAATAATGGATCAATTTTTTTCTGTCCTTCTGACTAATCAGAAGAAAGGAAAGCTAAATGGTGATTTGAACCTAGCCTCAGTGTTGTATTTTGCTTGATTTTATAGAATTAATTGCACATGAAATTGAAAAAAAAAATTGAAAGTTTAAAAACTAATGCCTCATTCATACAGTCAGTGTTCGGTCAGTGATTTTGAGCCAAAACCAGGTGCGGGTCTAAACACAGAACAGGTGCAGATCTTTCCTTATACCTTATTTCTGTGGAGGCTCCAATCCTGGTTTAGGCCTCATGCACACGACCGTTGTTTTATTCTGTGTCTGTTGCGCCGTTTTTCGTGATTTTCTGCGGAACCATTGATTTTCAATGGGTCCGTTGAAAGCTCGGCTAATGCACCGTTTGCCGTCCGTGATCCGTGGTTCCAGTCCGTCGAAAAAATATAACCTGTCCTATTATTTTCACGGAAAACGGTTCGTGGACCCATTCAAGTCAATGGGACCACTAAAAAACGCGGAGGCACACAAGTTTGTCATCCGCACGTCCGTGTCCGTTTTTTTCCTATCATTTGCATGGCAAACCTGTCTGACTTTTTTTTACATTCCTTTATGTCTGGTGGTCCTCCAAAAATAAAGGAAGACACACGGAAACAAAAACGGAACCCCATTTTGCGGAACGGAACACCAACAACGGTCACGTGCATGAGGCCTTAGGCTCACAATCACTGACCAAAATACTGACTTGTGAAGGAGGCTTTACTTTTTTAAAGAGAACCTGTCACCATGAAAATCCAAAATAATCTGCAGGCAGCATATGTTATAGAGCAGGAGGAGCTGAGCAGATGTGTATATATATAGGGAATAATAGTAACTATTATCACAATCCAATCTATTTTAAATAGTAGTGTCTGAACTTCACATGCATAAAAACCATTGTTCTTACTGCGAATACTGTCATCTGATATTCCCGATTTTAGTCTGTCAGCATCGTACACTAATGAGCTTCTGTAGTGTAGTATTGCAGGAGGCATACCCTGCACGTCAGGACATTTGGAAACTATGCCAGATACCTTCTATAGCTGAATGCTATGCTATCTTTGTTCTTAGCGGGATTACTTAACCCTCAGTATTGACAAGCTTAATGCTGGTAATGGCTATCTGAGAGCTATTATCGACAGATGTCAAAGATTTTCTTTGCATACCCTTTTTTCCTCACAAAACCTAACAATTATTAGGAATGAGCCTGTTTCTGGGCAGCAAATTGCTGTTTACAAACCACGAACCGCTGCCCAGAAATGATGATTTAATGCAGTGGATAAAGGATCATTTCACCTGAAGATTGAGCGTTTCTCTCGTCCATCGGGTGA
This sequence comes from Bufo bufo, assembly GCF_905171765.1. NCBI lineage: Eukaryota > Metazoa > Chordata > Amphibia > Anura > Bufonidae > Bufo > Bufo bufo. The sequence goes on along the minus strand of NC_053393.1, from coordinate 157,390,252 downwards.
TGGCAGCATATTTACATGGGCCGATTATCGGGATTAAGCGTTCATAGTAATAGTTCCTGATAATCAGCCCAAGAATTCTGCGGTGTAAATCTGCTTTTAAGAGATTTTCTTCAAATAGCTGATTATCATGTTTCCTAATCAAAATGGTTTGCTTGAGAATATTCATTATGTATTTTGCCGTTTTCCAGCCTTCTTACAACATACAAAGTGTATGTTCACCTTTGGACATAATTTTACAATATATAGTACATTTGAGTTTAGCAATTTGGCAGCTGCAGTGCAAAGCTCAGTACCACATGTCAAAAAGTCATATTCCAGGCAAAACAAAAAAGTTTCATCCACATTCCTTACCAGGAGAGTTTTTCAGTTTAGCATTTGGCCTGTCAAACAGCAAATGGCTAACTAATTTCTGAGCCAACCTACAGTACATATATTTGTGGGGGAGAAAATGTCAGTGCGTCTTATGGGCCCATTGTGCTCATTGGTACAGTAGGACCGGGGAGCAGTGAATGCAGCGCTCCCTGTGCGGGCTCTGTACTCACGGCTTCCTGGTCTTCTCCTGCAGGGCTCTGCAGCGTCAGGATGTCAGCATGCTCTGTAACCTCTCGCTGTGTTGCGTAGGATCACAGCACAGTATGGCAGGAAGAGCGCTGGATCTCAGGAGCAGCTTCCGGGGCAGGAGAGATAATTGATTTACTGTATTATTATATTTTAATTTTTTTTGTCTGCTCTGAGGTCTAATTAACATGGTGGTCTGATCTGAGGTCTAAAAGGGTTCTTAGAAACATGGGGGTCTGATCTGAGGTCTGATTAGGGTCTTATTAACAATAGGGGTCTGATCTGAGGTCTCATTAACATTGGGGGTTTAATTGAGATTCTAGTTCCTTTATGGTTTAACGCCTGTTTTTGATATCTCCTGTGCCGCTGGAGGATGCTCTTAATTTATGATGAGTTGCATCTTCCAGCTCCTAGATGGAGTAGATTTCAGTCATCATTTACACCAGTAAACTGACATAAATGATAGTGAATGTGCCTAGGCCGATTGCCCACCCATGCCACACCCCACCACCCTTTTCAGAAAGTGGTGAGGGTGGTGTAGAAAGGACATTTGTGATTAAATTTAGGAGCAATGGCATTTAAAGAGTTGCAATTTTTTTTATCCCCAATATGTTTGAAAATCAGACCGATTTCCTCATTAGATATTACACAAACAGTAGCAGCAGCATAACTGTAATGGGACACAAATGTGTGTAAGGGTTAGTCAGTACATATTTATGTGAGGGTGCATCTACAAGAGGCATAAAATGGTGGTAAACTGTCCTGCTCATTCCTGGAAAATTTTTAGAAATGTTTACAAATTTAATAAAAAGGAAAAACTACAATTTTACATGGACATAAGTATTCAGACCCTGTACTTTAACACTTGAAATTTAGCTTGGGGGGCCTCTCTTTTCTCTTGATCATTTTTAAGATGTTTCTTCCTGTGGTAAATTCAGTTGATTGGATAGGATTTAGAAACTCACAACACTGTCTATATAAGGTCTCACAGCTAACAATGCATATCAGAGCAAAAACCAAGCCATGAGGAGGAAAGAACTGCCTGTAGAGTTCAGAGACAGGATTGTGAGGAGGCACAGTTCTGGAGAATTGTGCAAAACATTTCCGCTGCACTGAAAGTTCCCAAGAGCACAGTGGTGTCAATAATTCTTAAATGGAAGAAATTTGGAACTGGGAGAAGGTCCTTGGTAAGAGAGGTGACCACGAACCCAATGATCACTCTGGTTGAGCTCCAAAGATCCTGTGTGCAGATGAAGCAGACGTCCAGAAAGTCAACCATCACCGCAGCATTCCACCAATCTGGACTTTATGGCAGAACAGACAGAAATAAGCCTCATGAAAGACGCATTAAACCTGCCCGGAGTTTGCAAAAAAGCACCTAAAGAACACTTGGACTGTGAGAAACAATATTCTTTGGTCTTGAGGAAACCGTTTCGAAGTGTCATTTGAAGAGGATACCAGGCACTGCCCATCACCTGCCCAATACCATCTCTACAGTGAAGCATGGTGGTGGGAGCATCATGCTGTGTGGGGTGTTTTTCAATGGCTGGAACAGGGATATTGATCAGGGATAAGAGAGCTGGATGGAGCATGGTACAGAGATATTCTTGATGAAAACTTGATCCAGAGTGCTCTGGATCTCAGACTGGGACGCAGGTTCACCTTCCAACAAGACGATGACCCGAAGCACACAGCCAAAATAACACCAGGAGTGGCTTGGAGATAATTCTGTGAATATCCTTAAGTGGCCAAGCCAGAGCGCTGACTTTAACCCAATCAAACATCTCTGGAGAGACCTGAAAATGTCTGTGCACAGATAGTCCTCATCCAACCTGACAGCGCTTGAGAGGATCTGCAGAGAAGAATCAGAGAAAATCCCCAAATCCAGGTGTGCACACCTTGTGGCATCAATCAAACCAAAGAAGATTGGAGGATGCAACGGAGTACTGAGTAAATGGTGTGAATACTTCTATCAATGCAATATTTAAGTTTTTTATTTTCAATAGATCAGCAAAGATTTCTAACATTCTATTTTGATATGGAGTGCAGAATTACGGGGAATAACTTGATTTTAAACTTTTTTATTTTTTACTTTAGCACAAAGCCATACACTAGTGAAGGAATCTGAAGACTTTTCGAATGCACTATATATTATGTTTGTTACTGGGCTCATGTGCAGGTTGGCACCGAATCTGTAAAGATAGAGGGGCTATGGAAAGTGTACAGAAGCTCTTATGTACTGAACTTCTTTATAGGAAACCTTATGAGGTTGATTTATCCTCTTTCAAGTTTTATTTGCTGGAGTCGTTGCCGCTGTAATTGACACCAAATGTATTAAATGTCTCAAATTTGGTATATCGTTAAATATGTCTAGAGATGTTACTTCAGCTTTTTTGCTAACTCCTACTAAAGTCAAAGTGTGCCATTTTTGACAATGTTTTAAAAAAATAGCAGTTGATAAAACTAGCGTACCCCGAATTAGGATACAGCTAACTATGCCGATTTTTTTCACTCACTTTTCAAAATGCACTAGCAGAAAATAAAGAGAGAACACCTGGAAGACTTGTCTCTGTCAGCATGATCAACCCTATTAAACCATCCTGCCTGGTACGGTTGATCATGCAGATAAAAACAATGCCTTTTTTGTCTGTATGTTAAACAGCTGCAGAGATATCTGCATTTTTATTCATATGCAAATGAGCACATTGGAGCGGAGCTGAATCCTAGGAGCAATTTTTTTGTAACACCCGTGTGCTCTGCACACTCCCCCTTCCCTTGATTGACAGGGCTAGACATCAGCATGATGATGGCAGAGCTGTGTCCTAGCACGTACAGTACAGACCAAAAGTTTGGACACACCTTCTCATTCAAAGAGTTTTCTTTATTTTCATGACTATGAAGGCATCAAAACTATGAATTAACACATGTGGAATTATATACATAACAAACAAGTGTGAAACAACTGAAAATATGTCATATTCTAGGATCTTCAAAGTAGCCACCTTTTGCTTTGATTACTGCTTTGCACACTCTTGGCATTCTCTTGATGAACTTCAAGAGGTAGTCCCCTGAAATGGTCTTCCAACAGTCTTGAAGGAGTTCCCAGAGATGCTTAGCACTTGTTGGCCCTTTTGCCTTCACTCTGCGGTCCAGCTCACCCCAAACCATCTCGATTGGGTTCAGGTCCGGTGACTGTGGAGGCCAGGTCATCTGGCGCAGCACCCCATCACTCTCCTTCATGGTCAAATAGCCCTTACTTTCAAAGTTTTCCCAATTTTTCAGCTGACTGACTGACCTTAATTTCTTAAAGTAATGATGGCCACTCGTTTTTCTTTACTTAGCTGCTTTTTTCTTGCCATAATACAAATTCTAACAGTCTATTCGGTAGGCCTATCAGCTGTGTATCCACCTGACTTCTTCTCCTCAACGCAACTGATGGTCCCAACCCCATTTATAAGGCAAGAAATCCCACTTATTAAACCTGACAGGGCACACCTGTGAAGTGAAAACCATTTCAGGGGACTACCTCTTGAAGCTCCTCAAGAGAATGCCAAGAGTGTGTAAAGCAGTAATCAAAGCAAAAGGTGGCTACTTTGAAGAACCTAGAATATGACATATTTTCAGTTGTTTCACACTTGTTTGTTATGTATATAATTCCAGATGTGTTAATTCATAGTTTTGATGCCTTCAGTGTGAATCTACAATTTTCATAGTCATGAAAATAAAGAAAACTCTTTGAATGAGAAGGTGTGTCCAAACTTTTGGTCTGTACTGTACATACCATACCATGTTGATGAATAGAGATTCTGTATGCTTAGAAAGCAAATAGATACTAGTTTATTCACAGGCACAATATAGAATTGTAAAGACAGCAATAATATGTATTGGCTTTCTAAGTGTAGAAAATTACTCTGTAGCCTGGAGGTAGGTGGCCAGCCTTGCATGTAGATGTCCCAGGTTCAGATCTCAAGAGAGACTTCTAGATTTTTTTTAATTTAGTTATTTATTTCTCCCTTATTTAACCCATAATAAAAGGCTTACTATATTTAGAATGGAGGTAGTGATGGTAGATTCGGATTCGTCTTGCTTTGGACAAATCCAAATATTTTTTCTGTTCGCAGTAAATATTATTTGTTCCTGATCACCATATATAAGTTATACCATATTTTCCCCACTGCCGCTGATTGAACATGGCTGCTAGTTAAACATGACTATAAGGCCCCTTGCAGACGAACGTGTGCGGATTAGGTCTGGAAGCGTTGTGGGATGCGTTCAGTGAAAAATGCGCAATTTCGCAAACAAAGTCATTCAGTTTTGTCTGCGATCCAGTTCAGTTGTTCAGTTTTTATCGCGCTGGTGAAATGCGATTTAATGCGTTTTGCACGCGCGCGATAAAACACTGAATGTTTACAAACAACATCTCTTAGCACCATCTGTGAAAAACGCATTGTATCCGAGCTTGCGGATGCAATAGGATGTTCACGCAGCTGCATTCACTTCTATGGGGCCAGCGTTGCGTGAAAATCGCAGAATATATAACATGCTGTAATTTTCACGCAATGCACAAGTGATGCGTGAAAATCAATGCTCATGTACACAGCCCCACTGAAATGAAAGGGGCCGGATTACGAGTCTCGGGTATGTAGTTTTGCAGCAGCTTGAGGGCCGCAGGTTGGGCATCCCAGTCCTAGACATAATGAAGGCTGGTCAATGTTCTCTCCACAAATGCCAGGCTGAAACAGCCATGCTAGATAATGGCGACCCAGACCATGACATCAGAGGTTGTTTCTATGTGTCTCCGCACTATGTATGATGGCAGTAGGCGCTTTCCAGCCCTCTTGCAAACTTGTAGGCCATCAATGGCAAACAATAGTGTTTAGTAATGAAAGCAGGTTCAGCCTTGGTAGTAATGATGGCCACATCATCATTTGTAGGTAGTGGATGTTTTTAGGCAATATAATAAGAGACTCCTCTTTGCTCTTGTCTTCTTTTACAATATCTAATTATGATCTATTATAATTTGCTTCAGTTACTGTTGCATTATAATTCATAATTCTGCATTGCATGTGCACCTTTATAATCCATCTAAGATCTTGTACATTTAGAAGGTGATCAATACAGTATCATCATTTTGTTTGTGTTTTTATACATACTGTAGATCAGGTCACTCAGATTACCTTATTTTTAGGTTTTGATTGAAGGAGTCTGAATCTATATTTTCTTTTTTCCTACTACCCCCCCCCCCCCCCTTTCCCCTATTCCTCTAATGTTAGCGCTCAAAGCTGTGCTAAAATACACAGTCTGGACAGCTATGCTAGCATGAAGTGAAGAGGACAGTGTATTTCATTACAGTTCTGAGTGCTGACAGTGGGGACCAGGGGTTGGGGAGTTCAGTAGAAAAATAAAAATTAGTAATCTGAACTCATCTGCAGTAGTACTGCAGATAATAGTCCAGAATCATGGTGACAGATTCACTTTAATGCAGCCCATTTACCCATTAGGGTATGTTCACACATAATGGATATGCTGCTGATTTTCTGTCTGGATTTGCAGGCTGAAAGCTCAACAAAATCTGTGTATAATAAAATATCACCTTTCACTGTGATTAGTAATCTGCTTAAAACTACAGTCAGTAAATAAATATATAATAATTTATAAAGATATACCGGTAATCGGAGCTGAGAAACCAAACAATCTCATGAAGTGAAGTGCCTTCACCCTGGCACTAACAAAAACGTATTCAAACTGAAGTATTTGTACAATGCACTTTCCCATTAACATTTACTGTTTGTCATGGTGCCCCTTTCTAACTAATGGTGCACAAAGTGCTCCTAAGAGTTATATTGTGAACTCCAGATTGGGAACATGGTTCTGCCTTTGCTGTAAAACTGAGAAAATTCCTCAGCTTTTTGCAGGATAATTTTATGGGCAAGTTTGTAGAAGATCCTACTAGAGGCGATGCTCTTCTGGATCTAGTCATTTCTAATGATGCAGAGCTTGTAAGAAGTGTCGCTGTCCATGAAAACCTTGGTAACGGTGACCACAATAGAATTATATTCCAACTAAACTGTAAAAAACAAACTCTGGTCAGTAGGGCAAAAACACTTAATTTCCCAGGGTTGAGGGCTGCACTTCAGGACATAGACTGGGAGCAACTATTGTCACATAATGACACTAATGCCAAATGGGAGAGCTTTAAATCTACTTTGGATAAGTATATTGTCACATACATTCCTAGAGGTAACAAGTACAAGGGAATAAAATTAAATTCCACATGGCTTACAAATAGTGTAAAAAGGGCAATACATGACAAAAAGAGGGCCTTTAAGAAATACAAATCAGAGGGGTCAATTGTAGCCTTTAAAAAGTATAAAGAACTAAGTAAATTATGTAAGGGGTAAAAAAAAAAAGTCTGTGAAAATACACAATGAAATACAGGTGGCCAAAGAAAGTAAGAACAACCCCAAAACATTCTTCAAATACATAAATGCAAAAGAACCAATGTTATAACATGTAGGGCCCCTAAATGATAGTAAAGGGGTGTTGGTCACTAGGGATCAAGAGTAGGCAGAGATCCTAAATGTTTTTTTAGCTATGTATATACAAAAGAAGAGAGGGAATCTCATGCGGGTCATATCGAGGGAAGCTATTCTGCATTAAACCCCTCAGAAAAGAAGGGGCCACTCTCTACGCCTGGAGAAAAAAAAAGATTCAGTCATAAGAGGTGACAAGCATTCTTTACAGTAAGGGCTGTGAATTTGTGGAATAGCTGGTCACATCAAGTACATTTAGATGGCTTCAAAAAAGGTTTAGATGACTTTTTAATGAAAAATAACATTAAGGCTTATGACAACTGATATCGATGCTTTATCTTGTTCTATGCACCCTCTCCCTTTGGCCCCAACCACTTTTTAAAAGGAAGATGGACATTGATCCAGGGATTTGTTCCATGTATCAATATAGCAGGATTAAAGGTTGGACTTTTATCTTTTTCCAACCTTAACAACTATGTATATTCACATTTGCATTACATATTACCACCCACTGCAAGCTATATTATTATATGAATTACTTTTTACAACCTCTGTTTTTCATGGTAATGAATGATAAATTGGATGTCACGCGGCCCTACCCCTAATTGGGGCCCATGTGTTATTTAAAGAGGATTTTTGTTGGTGTTCTTCCTCTTATTAACACAGAATAGATTTCTGTATGATCCTTTCTTGTGATAGCAAGTGACTGTTACAGAAAGCAAGTGACTGTTACAGAAGGGTCTGTGTTGGTTCTCATTTATTCTGGTCATTGTATATCAGGGGTAATAAGTAAGAGCAACTAGCCTTGTTGTATTTTATCTTGAAGACATTTCGCTAGTCATCTGACTGGCTTTCTCCCTTAGCCTTTTTACTTTAATTCTTATACAAATCGCCACCGGCGCTCCCCTTTCACCACTCCCCTCATGTCTTTTAGGGTCAGGTATCCTCATTGTTCAGAGACCTGACCCTGAAATATTGTGTCTGCGCCAGCGACGTATCATTGGCCCATGTGTGGTTGATCTGATGAGGGTCTTCCCTCAGAGAGCTGCACTGTGCAAGTGCAGATGACGTCGGTCTCCTCCCGGAAGAGAAGATACTCGGCTTCACTCATAGTCTGGTTTAATAGTTGATCATGGTAACAGATGCTCTTTAAAGAGGTATTCCGGTAGGTAAGTTATCCCCTATTCACAAGATAATGATCAGATTGTTGATGGTTCTACTACTGGGTCCCCTACCGATCACAAGAGCGGGGGCTCCATATTCCCTGCATCTCCACTGAAATGACCGGAGCAGCCTCACCATTAAATTCTATGGAAGTTCCGAAGATAGCAGAGTACATACCTACTGGAATACCCCTTTAAGCTGTGAAGCCTTGTGAACTGATTTCTGGACAATTAAACAGACTTCAACTCTGGATGAGTATAGTATGTCATGCAATGTTTTTCCAAAGTTTAGTAAAGTTCACACACTTTTGGAGTACATTTCTGTCTTTAGTCATTACTCTCATTTACCAACTGATCCAAACTGATCCAGATGAAACAGAATATTACATGTATTTTGCCTTTCTTTTCTTGAAACTGAAGCACATAAAATGAAACCATTGGACGTCGAATGCCACTGCAATACAATACCCAGGCCAGAACCAACGGTGATTGTTTGCCCACTGTGATTTGTTGACTGCTTTCCTTGCACCACTTAGGTGATGTGTTAAACAGGTTTTGTAGGACCCTCAACGATTTTGATCAAGGCCAGTCTTTATCTTAGAAAAAATACAAACACAAAATATGGCTCATCTGCTCAGTTCCCTATACCGTTTTAGCGCCACCACTCCGCTGCTCCCACCTGTCTGTTGTAAATGGGCAATCGCTGTTACAAGACTGGCTCTGTAGCAATGATGTGCCAAACCTTGCAAGGTGACTGCTGAGATCAGTGATTGGCTGCAGAAAGCATGTGGAATAGTATGTGATGTCATCACTGCAACACCAGACACTAAGACCATCGGAAAGATGAAGAGTGCTACTAAATGTTCTTTTATTCTTGTGCAATAATACATACACTTATGTCCATTCCGCCTGTTCTGCTTACAATGAGACCCTTAAACCATCTAGCATTTAATATGGTACTCTACTGCAACTCTTATCTTTGCCATTCTGGGCCATAGTCCCTTAAATCTAAGGTACTTAGTGATGACCTTAAGTTGAGCTTTGCCCCTTATATAATATGTTTTATTTTATATGTGAAGTAAGCTATAACTTTTGCATATGTATTTTTGGCTGTTGTCCAGTATTTCACAATGAAGTATCTGATGAAGTCTGAAATTTTTGTTTTTGTGCATAGTGTTTTATAGAATATCATTGCTGATAGATTCTCAGAATAAATCAGCTTTTTACAGATGAAGTCCCTGCAGTAAATCGGCATGCACAGCCAGCCTAGTCTTTACCAACACAAAGCGCCTGACCATGCTTGTGGATTTACTGCAGTAAAATGATTTTGATTTTTGAACTGTGATGATGTGTCCCATGGCTGAACAATGTTTTTCTTTTGTCAGAACAACTTTGCCGTCCCCAATGTTTTCTAGAAATGATTTCAGTATTTGGAGTATATTAAGAAAGTGCATTGGAATGGTAAGCACATTCTTCTTTCCATCTGTTCAATTAAGATCAGGGATGCCCAAAGTGAGGCTCTCCAGCTGTTGCAAAACTACAATTTCCAGCATGCCTGGACTGCCTAGAGCTATTAGGGCATGCTGGGACTTGTAGTTATGCAACAGCTGGAGGGCCGCAGGTTGAGCATCCCTGAATTAGATCCATTAAAATCAACATTTATTTTCTTCCATGAGGCTCAGACATGTTTCTGTCTTTTTATTTTTGTTTCTGGAATGGTAAGTAAAATAGATAATGATTGTAAGGAAGTGATGAATACCTGTTGTTTCTTACATTTTGTTTCTTTTCTTGATAAATGTATATCATTTTTGCATTTATAATCAGTTTATTCCATGGCGCCATATCATTTGGATAGTGATCTGTAGTTTGGCTTCTAAGAGCTTGCAGTCGATTTGGAAACTGGACAGGCACCCACCTTGTGAATAATTGAAGCTAAAACCAAATATGAATACTTTTATATTATATCCACTAATCTGCCAGAATCATTTTTCCACAGGCTGTACTATTTTTGGTTTAGATGGAAATAAGGATTTAGGACAGTGGATGGACTTGATATTCCCCGCATCTCTGGCAGTCCGTGCACCTGGAATGAAATCTACTCTACGAGCTGATTTAGATTTCAGTCATCATTTATGCCAGAAAACTGGCGTAAACCATGATAGATTTGGTGGGGCCATCCACACCGCGTCCTCTTTTCAGAAAGTGGCGAAGGCAGCGTTTAAACAGTTTGTGAAATTGTTGTTTAAAAGGTCACAAACCTGCGGTTTGCAACTTTTTTTATGCCAGTTATCTGGCACATGGTGAAGAGAAGTTTCCCCAATGGTGTGTAATGCTGTGAAGAGTCAGGTTGCATAGCATGCCCAATGCCAGTCTACATGGACAGATGACAGGAAATATCTTGCCGCATCTAGTAAGTGTTTTTTCGATTTCCACAGGCTCACTACTAATTTAGTGAATGCTCCAGGCTTGCCTTTCAGGGAATAAAAGTATGTTTCTAAGCCCATAATTCACACGATCGTATTTTCAGTCTGCGTCCTATTCCCTTTTTTTGAGGATCGCACCCAGTGGGTGGGGCTGCAAGATAGAATTCGAACAACACAGGGATGTCATCTGGGTGCTGTCCACATCCGTGTGGTCGTTATGTAAATTATAAAACATGTCCTATTCTTGTCAGTTTTGCAGACAAGTATAGGCATTTCTAGAATAGGGCCCGCGGAAAGTACGGAATACACACAGCCGTATCTGTATTTAGCGAACCACGAAACGTATACGGTTGTGTGACTATAGCCTAAAACAGACATTTCAGGAGAGCAAACAGGTCCTCTTTTAGATTTTAAGATGTCTTCCTAAAAGTTCTATACCTTTTTGTATACACTGCTCAAAAAAATAAAGGGAACACAAAAATAACACATCCTAGATCTGAATTAATTAAATATTCTTCTGAAATACTTTGTTCTTTACATAGTTGAATGTGCTGACCACAAAATCACACAAAAATAAAAAAATGTAAATCAAATTTTTCAACCCATGGAGGTCTGGATTTGGAGTCACACTCAAAATTAAAGTGGAAAAACACACTACAGGCTGATCCAACTTTGATGTAATGTCCTTAAAACAAGTCAAAATGAGGCTCAGTAGTGTGTGTGGCCTCCACGTGCCTGTTTGACCTCCCTACAACGCCTGTGCATGCTCCTGATGAGGTGGCGGACGGTCTCCTGAGGGATCTCCTCCCAGACCTGGACTAAAGCATCTGCCAACTCCTGGAGAGTCTGGGGTGCAACGTGATGTTGGTGGATAGAGCGAGACATGATGTCCCAGATGTGCTCAATTGGATTCAGGTCTGGGGAACGGGCGGGCCAGTCCATAGCATCAATGCCTTCGTCTTGCAGAAACTGCTGACACACTCCTTCCACATGAGGTCTAGCATTGTCTTGCATTAGGAGGAACCCAGGGCCAACCGCACCAGCATATGGTCTCACAAGGGGTCTGAGGATCTCATCTCGGTACCTAATGGCAGTCAGGCTACCTCTGGCGAGCACATGGAGGGCTGTGTGGCCCTCCAAAGAAATGCCACCCCACACCATTAATGACCCAATGCCAAACCGGTCATGCTAAAGGATGTTGCAGGCAGCAGAACGTTCTCCACGGCATCTCCAGACTCTGTCACGTCTGTCACATGTGCTCAGTGTGAACCTGCTTTCATCTGTGAAGAGCACAGGGCGCCAGTGGCGAATTTGCCAATCTTGGTGTTCTCTGGCAAATGCCAAACATCCTGCACGGTGCTGGGCTGTAAGCACAACCCCCACCTGTGGACGTCGGGCCCTCATATCACCCTCATGGAGTCTGTTTCTGACCGTTTGAGCAGACACATGCACATTTGTGGCCTGCTGGAGGTCATTTTGCAGGGCTCTGGCAGTGCTCCTCCTGTTCCTCCTTGCACAAAGGCAGAGGTAGCAGTCCTGCTGCTGGGTTGTTGCCCTCCTACGGCCTCCTCCACATCTCCTGATGTACTGGCCTGTCTCCTGGTAGCGCCTCCATCCTCTGGACACTACGCTGACAGACACAGCAAACCTTCTTGCCACAGCTCGCATTGATGTGCCATCCTGGATAAGCTGCACTACCTGAGCCATTTGTGTGGGTTGTAGACTCCGTCTCATGCTACCACTAGAGTGAAAGCACCGCCAGCATTCAAAAGTGACCAAAACATCAGCCAGGAAGCATAGGAACTGAGAAGTGGTCTGTGATCACCACCTGCAGAACCACTCCTTTATTGGGGGTGTCTTGCTAATTGCCTATAATTTCCACCTGTTGTCTATCCCATTTGCACAACAGCATGTGAAATTGATTGTCACTCAGTGTTGCTTCCTAAGTGGACAGTTTGATTTCACAGAAGTGTGATTGACTTGGAGTTACATTGTGTTGTTTAAGTGTTCCCTTTATTTTTTTGAGCAGTGTATGTATTTTATGTAGAATGTCAAATTGTACTAAATGAGTCCATCTCTTCCTTTAGAAAAAGTTATGTTGTAGCAGAATTAGCATTATACAGTGCTGCAGGAGTGGGTCAGGATACATTTATATATAGGTCCTCCTGGGATGTGCTTCTGGCATTGATAAGAAATGTATATGTTATCTCTGCATATAGATGTCATTGATAAATCTAGAGCTTCAGTATAATACTTGTAAAAATGACACTGTATATAGAATTGACATGTATAAAATAATTCCCAAATGATTTCAATTCTAATGTGTTTGTTTTTTTCATGCATAAAGGGAATGTAAGAGTTTTCATAAATCTATAATACCATTACCAGTAATGCAAATGTGTTTCTCCTGTTCTACACATCACAGGAATTATCCAAGATCACGATGCCTGTAATTTTCAATGAGCCGCTGAGCTTTCTACAACGTCTTTCAGAGTATATGGAGCACACCTATCTCATCCATAAGGCAAATCAATGTACAGACCCCATAGAAAGAATGCAGGTGATTTGCTGACAGGGAAATGTTTGTTATAATTTTTTTCATTTTTTTTTTTTGTAAGGATTTCTGAAGATTTTTGGAAAACGAGAACAGTCCTGAAATAGAGTTGGGGATATGCCTTCTGCTTGACTGAATGATAAATGCATATAGCTTCCCATCAGATTTCCCAGTAAAGCCTTAAAGTGACCATACTTATCTGCAGATATCGCAGGGGAAAGGACGATTGGGCATGTTGGATTCTAATATGTCCAATACTTTTGTTTTTAAAGGAGATATTCTGTTGCCAGAAGTGTCCGGCAGCACCTTATTTCTTTGCATGCTTGGCCAAACATGCATATGTATTGGGGCCAGGGGCGGATTGGGAACCTAAAGTGGCCTGGGAATTTTTTTATTTTTAAAGTGGCCCCCATATTGTAGGAGGGTCTAAATTGACAGGCATGGCAACAAAAGTAGGTGGGTCAGCAATACCATAGCACAAAATACCACAGTGCCACACAATATATTGCCCCAAATGCTGTCCCTCTGAGTTGGCCATCAATAGAGGCCATTTTCTCTTCTCCTCCAGTTGTCTGATTAAGATATGGAGCAGGGTGCTTAAAGGGGTTGTCCGGGTTCAGAGCTGAACCCGGACATACCTAAATTTTTTCCCCGGCAGCCCCCCTGACTTGAGCATCGGAGCCGTTCATGCTTCGATGCTCTCCTTTGCCCTGCGCTAAATCGCGCAGAGCAAAGGCATTTTTTGGAGATGCGGTGACGTACCAGGGCTCTCCTTCGGGCTGCCAGGAAGCCCGGTGACGTCACCGGCACTGATGGGCGGGATTTAGCTCTGCCCTAGCCAGTAAAACGTCAGTTTCCGCCCAGCAGTGTGTTATTGAAAACAAAAGAGACCTTGCCCTGCGATTTAGCGCAGGGCAAGGGAGCGCATCGGAGCATGAGATGCTCCGATGCTAGTCTCAGGGGGGCTGCCTGGGTGAAAAGGGTATGTCCGGGTTCAGCTCTGAACCCGGACATCCCCTTTAAGAGGTATGATGTGGGACATTGTTGAATTCAGGAGGGCATGTCGCTGGCCAGGTACATGAGTACCTGATTCTCACAGAGTTAATTACCACAGATGGGCATTATGGGCCCCCACCAGCGGCAGAGATGGCGGCTTTGGCGGACCCCTGGGCATCGGCCCACCGGTAAATTTCCTTGTAAGGTCTATGGCCAATCTGCCCCTTATTAAGGGAACAGGAGCGATAGCTGACAGCCAACAGCAGTACTAGGTGTATAGCCATCTTTAGATTGCCACATATGAGAGATTAATCTGCATTCTTGCTCTGATTGTGGATCAGCAGTGATTGGTTTAGAAAGTTGTATTTCATCCAAACGGAATGTTTTTTTTTTTTTGTAAATGTCTGACTCATCCTTAGAGCTTAAGCGCCCCATCAAGTTCTACAGAGCTATGATACAGCACAAATCTACGGAGCCCTACTTGATCTCTATAAGTTTCTAGAGGAGAATATCTACATAATATAGTGCCGTATGGAGTTGCCATATGATGGCACAGGAATGCCTATGGCTCTGCAGTACCATCTCTGACGTGCATAAACCCTTTATCCTTGTAGTCAATTTTGTGTGTATTTGAGTCATTGCAAGAAAACAAAAATTATTAATGAGCTAAATGCTAAAATATCAATAAATCCTGACACAGAACAAATATCCATCAACAATTGAAATCTACAATGTAAAAGTGGAATAAAGTGTGATGGATGGAAACTGGATTGAGATAAAATGTCAGAAAGCAAGTGCTCTCATGCCTTTCTCTACTGGACTCAATAAAGCAATTCCCATATTTTCCTGCGGACATTAGTCATTTCTCAGTTGAAGAAATGATTCCCCTGCACACGTGTCCTCCTATCCATCATTGTACAGGGACCTGCCACACATCTCTATAGTATATGAGCGAATAGTAGGGAGCCGTTGTGCTGCTGGAATTAGATTAGACTAGAAAGTGATGGCTTAGTCTAGTGATCTGCCATCGCCTCCTATAGTAGATAAACCCTTTGACACCTGGAATTAAACCCCACACTATCAAAACGGCTTTTATTTATTTCCTTTCCATCTTTCTTAGTGTGTTGCTGCCTTTGCTGTCTCAGCAGTTGCATCACAGTGGGAACGTACAGGGAAACCATTTAACCCTCTTCTTGGAGAAACATATGAGTTAGTTCGGTAAGAGAAATTGATAAAATTGTATGAAATATGATGCAGATGTAGCCAACATTAAACGGATTGTACTTCACTAGTATACTGATGACCTGTCCTCAGGATGGGTCATCAATATCAGATGGTCAGGGGCTCAACTCCAGGCACCCCTTCAAACAACTGATCGGTGGGGTGCCAGGAGTTGCACAACCCCACTAACTTGGCACTTAACACATTAAATACACTGGCCCAGTTTCAGAAATGCGGTATGTCTGTGTCAAATATCAGTCTAAAAAGTGGTGTAATTTGGTGCATCTAGCGTTTCTACACTTTTTTCTGACATGCTCGACAGAGTTGGGGCCTCATATGTAAGGGCCAGGCCTAAAATTTTGTGCCAGTAGTTCACAATTCTGGCATAAAAATTTGTCTGAAAGTAAGCCAACCAGTAGTTGGTGCAGAGTCAGAGAAAAGTGTCTATTCCTGCACCAGATTTATCATCCCAACTCTGGTGCAGGACCAGACAGCCTGTCTAAGAGTACGCTATCTTCAGGATTAGTAAATCTGGGCCACTGTTGCAGCAAATTTTAACTTGACTGTTGGCTGTTGTGTCAGGGTTTACTGCAACTGTGATTTAACATGGCCAGAGTGAAGTTAAGGCCCCTTTACACTGGGCAAGCATCAGCCAGATAACACCACAAAAAAAAAAAAAAAATTTTTTGTCTGCTACTGGGCAAAAAACATTTGTCCTATACTAAATCGAGTGTGCAGATCCAAAGTCAGAATTATTGTAACACGTCACGAAATGTTGCTATGCATAAGTATGCCTAAATGAATTAAGCACTTTGAAAGCATTGAATAATTTTGAACGAGTTTTACTCCAACAATTACCTGATCTATATCAAAGTTTGCGTAGTAAACAGTGTATGAAAATGTAATGGAATAACAAAATTTCAAAAAGTCTCGTTTTTCAGTTTAAAAGTCTTACTTGAGCAAGGCCCAGTACTGTTAGAAGTGCTTCAGGCATCTGCTTTTGCCTTTTGTGAACGGTCATATTTTCCCGTTGCAAAAACCATCAGTAGTTCCCCATCATGTTGGGATTCCAGCGGCCTTGATACCTGTTCTCTATTGTAGAAATATCTTTATGAAATCGCTCTCCATGTTCGTCACTTACGTGTCCCAAATTGGGTGGGAAAAAGTCAATGCATTTTAAATGACATTCGGCAGCCAAGTTGTTCATATGCTGTAAGCATGTTGTCTACTAATTCAGCATAGTTCGCAGCTCGTCTGTTCCCAAGGAAGTTCTGCACTACTAGTACAAATGCATCCCAAGCTGCAAGACGCACTCGCTTAGTCAGATTCTTGCGCTGATCATAAGTAGTGTATTTGCCACATATGTAGCAGAAATTGTCTGGATCGTTAACACATTTGCGTTTATCCATCTTAAGTTTCAAAACTGATAGCACTATAACAGGTCACTTTATCAAAATCTGTCCATCTTGCCTTATATACTTACTGCTGACATCAGCCTGAGTGCGTCCGAACAGGTCTGGACATGTCCATTGGAATATCTCCAATATAATGCATTAATAATATAACTGGGTAGGCTTTGCATGTATAACTTAAAATCTAGACGTGTCGGGTAAATTCCGAGTTCCTATTTGGAATCGGCGCGCTTATTTTAGTATAAATCACATGTTTTTCTCTCAGTAGCAAAATCATTGTTGCACGGTGTAATTGCTAAAAAGCATTTGCAGGACAGGCAGGCGTGATCACATTTTCACTGCCTGGCCCAATCAATCACAGTGCAAAGAGAGCAGAGCCTCTAGGTGTAACGGCAGTGCCCCTGTTGCTCTTAGAGGCTCATTTGCATATATTAAAACATTTTTCTCAGCAATGCGGGCACATATAGACACTGGACCAACACAGATGCCTTTAACTGCAAAGCGCACATGCAACAGGTCAGCCAGCTTTATAGGTACAAATCTGCTGACAGATGCCCTTCAAAGGGGTTTTCCAGGATTTTGATACTGATGACCTATTCTCAGGATAGGTTATCAGTATCTGATCGTTGGGGGTCCGACAACCGGCGCACCCACCCATCAGATGTTTGAGAAGACACCAGCACTCTCGCAGCGTACCAAGCACAGTGCCGTACATTGTATAGCGATGGGCAAAGGCATACCAAGCACAGATGCTATACAATGTGCGGCGCTGTGCTTGGTAAGAATGGAGAAGGTCAGGGCGCTCATAGGAGCAATGGTAGGGGTTGTCCGAAACTTTATTCTCCTGGACAACCCCATTAAGGAGAACAGCGGTGTATGGAGACTAGCTCCATTGAGTATAGCCTGTAAATGTCCATACACCGCTGGTCTACCTAATCCTAGCAGATACATTTAAACATGTAATTAATATGTTAAAGTATTTTATATAATGCATGCGTGTAGTGGGCACAGTGAAACTGTTCTCTTACAGGTCACAGAACGTTTGTACTTTTGTCTTTTAGTGATGATCTTGGATTTAGACTCATTTCTGAACAGGTCAGCCACCATCCGCCGATTAGTGCTTTCCATGCAGAAGGTCTTTCTAATGACTTTGTATTTCATGGATCAATCTATCCAAAACTGAAATTTTGGGGGAAGAGTGTTGAAGCAGAACCCAAAGGAATAATAACACTGGAACTCCTAAAGTGAGTAAAACGATCATGTCCACAGAAAAATAAGCTGTTAATGAAATTTTTAACGTTACCCTGAACATGCAATGATGATATTCAGTTGTGCAATAGATTTATGATGGAACCTGTTAAAGGGAACCTGTCACCAGGATTTTGGGTATAGAGCTGAGGCCATGGGTTGCTAGATGGCCGCTAGCACATCCGCAATATTCAATCCCCATAGCTCTGTGTGCTTTTATTGTGTCAAAAAAATGATTTGCTACATATGCAAATTAACCTGAGATGAGTCAGAGCTTGAAAATATGACTCTTCTCTGGTCACACAAGTAAGATATGACTCATGTTAATTTGCATATGTATCAAAACGGTTTTTTTACACAATATACGCACACAGAGCTATGGGGACTGGGTATTGCGGATGTGCTAGCGGCCATCTAGCAACCCATGTCCTCAGCTCTATACACAAAATCCAGATGACAGGTTCCCTTTAACGCCGATACTGCTGAAGACATGGGCTATCAGGAATGGGTAAGTGTCCTCTGAAACACACAGATGAAACGCTGGTGCAATGGCTGGGATCAGAGATATTTCTTATGCTAGCTGTTTAACCCCTTTGATATCACAGTCAGTATCGACCACAGCCTATAAACGGTCAGGCTGTGGGAGAGGCTCTCCCTCTCTCACTTCATCTCCCCCCTCACAAAGCAGATAGGTTTCCATGCCAGCCAGGGGCATAAAAATTCATCTTTGTATTCCTATTATTAATAAAATACCGGTATAATGCAGTGTAATACAGAAGTATTTCAATGTAATATCAGCAGTCAAACGATCGTGTAGGACTAAAACAAAGTTTAATAAAATGTAAAAGTACACCCCACTCATCAGTGTATTACATGGATGGCCATTCACTTTTAAGGGTTTCTGTCATGGGAAAAATCGTTATGTAACTGACTGACATTAGCTAATGTCAGTCAGCTACATAACGATTTTTCCCATGACAGAAACCCTTTAATGGCTATTGTGTAATATTTCATGGAGGGCTACAACATGCATGTGATACACAGGCTTGCTGGATCCTCAAGACTTAAGGCAGATTTACACTGCACAGTTGTTAGGCAGATTATCAGGAATGAACCTTACTACAAACTCTCGTTCCCGATCTGTGTAATGCTTTACTCACGTCAATGATTTCCATCAGTAATTGTGAGCCATAACTAGGATTGGAGCCTCCACAGAGATAAGGTATAATGCCCCTTTCAGATGAGTGAGCTTCACGCTCCAGACTCGCAGCGTGAGTATACAGCAGCTCCCGTTCTGACCTCCCAGCACTGCCGAGGTCACATAGCATTATATTGATTTATGATGATATGTAACCCTTACAGTTCTGGAATGTATTGTATAACACTGACAGCATTATGTCAGTTTAATCCAATACATTCCAGAACTATAAGGCCTCTTTCACACGGGCGAGTATAATGCGTGACGTGAACGCATTGCACCCACACTGAATCCGGACCCATTCATTTCTATGGGGCTGTGCACATGAGCGGTGATTTTCACGCATCACTTGTGCGTTGCGTGAAAATCGCAGCATGCTCTATTTTGTGTGTTTTTAACGCAACGCAGGCCCCATAGAAGTGAATGGGGATGCGTGAAAATCGCAAGCAAGTGAGGATGCGGTGCAATTTTCACGCATGGTTGCTAGGTCACAATCGGGAGGGGGCCCCGATCTTTATTATTTTCCCTTATAACATGGTTATAAGGGAAAATATTAGCATTCTCAATACAGAATGCTTAGTAAAATGTGGATTGAGGGATTAAAAAAATAAAATAAATTAACTCACATCCTCCTCTTGATCGCGTAGTTGCCGATCTCTTCTTACTACTTTAATCATGAGCTGCCGGCTAAAGGACCTGTGGTGACGTCACATCACATGGTCCAATCACATGGTCCATCGCCGTGGTGATGGACCATGTGATGAGCTCCGTGACGTCACCACAGGTCCTAAAGAAAGAGCAGGGACCGGCAGCTATGGAGGAAGTGAGTTAATTTTTATTTAATTTTTTTAACCCTCAATTGACCTTCTACTAAGCATTTTGTATTAAAGAATGCTATTATTTTCCCTTAAAACCATGTTGGCAAGTTCAGTCAGTTTTGTCTGCAATTGCGTTCAGTTGATCAGTTTTTTTCTGCGCGAGTTCAATGCGTTTTGATGCCTTTTTTCACACTCGTGATGAAAACCTGAAGGTTTACAAACAGCATCTCTTAGAAACCATCAGTGAAAAACGCATTGCATCCACACTTGCTTGCGGATGCAATGCGTTTTTCACTGAAGCCCCATTCACTTCTATCGGGCCAGGGCTGCGTGAAAAACACAGAATATAGAACATGCTGCATTTTCCATGCAACGCAGAACTGATGCGTGAAAAAAACCACTCATGTACACAGACCCATTGAAATGAATGGGTCAGGATTCAGTGCGGTTGCTATGCGTTCACGGCACGCATTGCACCCGTGCGGAAAACTCGCTTGTGTGAAAGGGGCCTAAGGGTTACATAGCATCCTAAATCAATATAATGCTATGCAACACGGTCAGTGCTGGGAGGTCAGGAAGGTAGTTGCTGCATTCTCACGCTGCGAGTCCGGAGTGTGGAACTCGCTGGTTTGAAAGGGACCTAAGGGAAAGATCTGTTTACAGCCACGCCTGGTTTGGGCTCAACATCACTAATTGAAATCACTGATTTGTGAATAAGGCATAAATGTGCTGCTGATTACAAGATGCAGGAGCAAAATGCCTGTTCACTGGGTGAAATGATCTTTCATGTAGCACATTACATGTGCTGTGTGAACAGCAATATGCTGCCAAGAAACAATCAAGCGATAGTAGTGGCCATCGCTTGCCCCCATAAAATGAAGAGTATCACTGTGTATGCAGCGCTTACCTCCACTGATGAGCAGGCAATTATCAGGAAGGAATGGGCTTTTTTCCCCTAGAATTGCCTGCGGAGTCAGTACAGGTAAATGCGCCTACAAAGCTGACACTCCAATATTGGGCATTTTGTAAAGATGTGCTCTAAGCATGGTCTTTGAGCTTCTATTGTATGGCTGAAAAGGCTGATCCTGTGGGCATTTCATGTACTGTACATGAGTTCGTGTTTGATATACATATTGTAAGTCCTGTTTGTGTTTCTTAGGCACAACGAGGCTTATACATGGACAAACCCTACTTGCTGTGTACATAATATAATTGTGGGGAAGCTGTGGATTGAGCAGTACGGCAATATGGAAATCACTAATCATAAGTAAGTTTGTCTGACATTTTCCGGGCTTGCCAACATTTGTGTAGACCAGATATTAATGCACATCCATTTATAGGACTGGTGATAAATGCATCCTAAGTTTTAAGCCGTGTGGTCTGTTTGGGAAGGAATTACACAAAGTAGAAGGATACATTCAGGATAAGAGGTAAGTGGATAGGCTTCTCTTAATGACAGGATTTACTGTATAGCAATAGGATTCACGCACAGGGAAGGGAATACTCTAGCAAAGGTTGTGTTTCATAAGATCTGGTAAGAGATCTCTTTCTCACATTTATTATAGCTTGCTTAACTCTGATATGTGAAATGTATTCTAGTTCTTACACATGTAGACTTTGATAAAACGTGCAAAATGGGTCAATATTGAGAGCCCTGTAATGTGGTGAAATGGTCAGTACAGTTAGGTGATCACCAAAGTCAACTGCATGTTAATCCTTACTATCAACCGAAGAAACCTTCTGTATGTATTTCAACTCCTTTCCAATGGAATATTTATTTGCTTGATGTCATAAGTTAAAGGGAACCTGTCCTCAACTTTATGCTGACCTCACTGAGGGCAGTATAAAGTAGTGACAGAAATGCTGATGTCAGCGGTGTGTCACTCATGAGCTAAAAGTAAGTGGTTGCTGAGAACCAGCATCATAACCATTCCAGCCCAGGCCTTGAGAAGAGTCAAATCTACCTGAGAAGAGTCCTGGTTATTCATATTGTCCTGCACTCTCACTCATCTGCTGATGATTGGCAGTTCTCTCCTAGAAGACTGTCTATCATCAGCAGGTGGGCAGGGAGAGCAGGAATTCATAAATAACCAGGACTCAGGTAGATTTGACTCTTTTCAAGGCCTGAGCTGGAATGATTATGATGCTGGTTCTCAGCAGCCATTTACTTTTAGCTGATGAGTGACACACCGCTGACATCAGCATTTCTGTCACTACTTTATACTGCCCTCAGTACGGTCAGCATAAAGTTGATGACAGGTTCCCTTTAAATATGTAATCTGCTTTTGGCCTTGTTTTTGTTGCATCACAGCCCGTAAAAACAGATTTTTAGAGTATTCTACCATTTCATGTACACAGCATGTGGCCCACTTTGAAGGTGCAAAGTATTTTTACTGTGAACTTTGATGGGCATAAGTATTCACACCCTGAAAGTCAATACTTTGTTGCACCACCTATTCCCGCAATTACAGAAGCAATTCTCTTGGAGTATGTGTCTATTAGGTTAGCACATCTAGAAACTGAGATTTGCGTTGGTGTTTTGCATTCTTCAAGTTATGCCATGGATTCTGGGCTTTGACCAGGCCATTCCAAGACATTTAAAGGTCTCCCCTTAAACCACTCCAGTGTAGCTTCAACATTATGCTTAGGGTCGCAGTCCTGCTAGAAGGTGAATCTCTGTCCTAGTCCCAAATATCTGGCAGACTGAAACTGATTTTCCTCAAGAATTGCTTATCTTTTCTCCAATCCTGACCAGTTTTTCAGTCTTTACAGATAAATAGCAGCTCCACAGTATGATGCTGTGGGAGTGGTGTTCTTGGGATGATAGGAAGTGTTGGGTTTTGCGTCAGGTTTGTAGTTGTGCTATTTTCTTTCCATTTTTTGGATTGTGAAACATTGGCATATGTTTTATAACCCAAGCCTGATCTATACTTCTCCTCCATAGCTTTGTCCCTGACCTATTTGGAGAGCTCCTTGGTCTTCATGTTGCTTGCTTGGTAGTGCTCCAGACTCAGGGGCCCTTTCAGAAAAAATGTATTTATACTCGCATCATGTGACACTGACTCAGCTGCACCCACACTGGATTTGGACTCTTCTGCACAGGTCCTGGATGTGTGTGCTTCTTTTCCTGGTCAGCTGCGTAATAGTAAATGCAGCTGAACAGGAAAAGCAGGGCACACGTCTGCTCACGGCTTAGCGGAAGACCCCACAGACTGTGTGAGTGCAGAGGGGACAGCGGCATTGGCGGAGCGAGGGACAGGTAAGTATTAACCAAACTGTCTTTCTTCCACGAGTCTTTTTATAAAAAGCCCAGTCAACCGTTTTAATATCTATTGAGGTTAAATATGGTGAATCCTGTGAGGGTAACTTATTGCTGGGCAAAAAGCACTGGGGAAGGGGGACGGTTGGGTTTAGGCTTATTTGGCAGGCAATTCTTTCTTAAGTATAATATTTAGGTGTGTTTCTCTTGTGCATTATTTCAAATACAGCAAAAAGAAGCTTTCTGCTCTCTATGGAAAGTGGACAGAGTGTCTCTATACTGTTGATCCTGTTTCATTTGATACATTTAAAAAAAATGACAAGAAAAATGGAGATGATAAGAAAAACCAGGTGAATACTATATATTGATGAACTATAAATATATTAAACGAATATACACACTGTCAGCCATAACATTAAAACCAATATTGTAGAGGTCCTCCTTTCTGGACTCCACATGTTCTATGTAGGGGTTTGGTAGTATCTGACAACAAGATATTTAATAGAAGATCCTTAATCCTAGAGGTGGAGCCTTCATGGATCCAGCACATCTCACAAATGCTTAGTCAGTTTGAGATCTGTGGAATTTGGATGTCAAGGGATCAACTTGAACTCTTTGGCATGTTTCTCAAACCTTTACTGAGCTATTTTTGTACTGTGTCAGGAGACATAATACAGCCTCTAGCATTAAGAAATACTGCTGTCTTCAAGAGATATACTTGGTCTACAGCACTGCTTAGGTATGGTAGGTGGCACATATCAAAGTAACATTCAGAATGCCAGACCCAGTTTCCATGCACACTGGCTAATTCAGCTTACCTTCTTCCCATAGTACATCTAGTGCCATCATTTCCCCAGCTACGCCCAGCCGTCCATTGATGTAATAGAAAACATGATTCATCAGATGAGGCCACCTTCTTCCGTTGCTCCATGGTCCAGTTCTGATGCTTATTTGCCTATTAGAGGCACATTTGGTGGTGAAAAAGGGGTCAGCATGGGCCCTGTAGCTAGTCTGCATCTATGAATCCCATACATGGTGAGCTGTGATGTACTATGTGTTCTGACATTTTCTATCATAGAGGCCAGTAACTTTTTAAAGCAATTTTTGCTACAGTAGCACTTCTGTGGGATAAGATCAGGCAGGCTAACCTTTACTCTCAACAAACATCATTGAGCCTTGGGAAAATCACTGGTTCTGCTTTGTTTGGCTACTTTTGGTAGGTACTAGCCAATGCTTACCAGAAATACCCCAAAAGACCTGCCATTTTGAAGATAGTCTAATCCAACTATCACAGTTTGGCCCTTGTTTAGATCCTTACATCTGTCCACTTGGAAGAACTGACTGTTCACTTGCTGCCTAATATATTCCCCCACTTTACAGGTGCCATTGTTATGAGATAATTACATGAAAGTCATCTGGTTTCAATGTTATGGCTATGTTTATGGGGTATTCCCATCTCTGTCCTTCGTGATCAAGGGGATAACTACATTAAGTACCAGCCAGGGGTGGCTAGACTTATGGAAAGATCCAAATGGCCAGTGTTCCACTGTTTCCGTAACTCCCACAGCAGTGAATGGGAGTTACAGAAGCAGCATAGCTTGTGTAGCTTCTATGGAAACAGCAGGACGACTGCTGCTCGGACAGTTCTGTAACTTTGCCTATGAAGGGCTGAGATGGGAATAACAGTTTGTTTTATATTTCAACTGCAGATATAAAAATGTCGTATTAAAGGGGTTGTCCAACATTATATCAGACCACATAGATTGGCCAACCCCAGGTGGTTATCATACTTACCTGGTCACTGCTTGGTTCGGTCTCTGTCGTTCCCCAGCTGGCTCTTCGTCTCACTTGTGCTTTGATAGCAACATCCTGTTGACTGGGGGCGGTACGTGACCACTACGTGACCACAGGATGCTGTGGTGACCTGCTCCCATTGCATACATAGGTCTACATGGGAGCTGTAGACACAACAGTGGTGCATATTTACTAATGCTGTTTTTTTGCCAGCTCAAGACTGGCACTCTACATCATTATTTTGAGCCACTGCATTTAAACAACGGGATATCGAGCCCTATTCCCATGACTGGGGGATCCTGTGGATAAGTGATAACTCGCCAGCCCATGACAACCCCTTCAAAGTGGTGCAAGCCACACGTATCTTCTCTTGTTCCTTTCAGCCTTCTAAACTATGGGGCACATTTATTAAGACCCGCGTTTTAGACGGCGGTTTTAATAAAGCCCCTGCTTTCGCAGTGGATCGCCGAAGTTATGAAGAGGCGCATGCCTCTCCATAACTTTGGCTCATCCAGGGCCAGTTCTAAATGTAAGACAGTTTCCGGGCTGTCTTATATTTATCCAATTTTCTACGCCTAAAACAGGCTTAGAAAATGATGAATGAGACGGGCCGCCCTTCCCCGCCCACGCTACGCCGACCATTTTAGAACTGGCGTGAACGGGGCGAAGTCGCAGATAGCAGCGCAACTAACCATTGTGCCGCCATCTGCGCCTGAAATGCGCCTAATTTAGGCGTATTTCAGAATAGTAAATGACTCCCCCTATGTTACTATTATTTCATAAGTACTGTCATCTCCTTTTAACAGTCCAGAAGTACTGAGGAGCCTGATGACATGCCATTACCAGACTCGGAAAGTGTACAGGTTATTCCTGGGAGTAGACTGATGTGGCGAATAGCCCCTCGACCATCTAATTCTGCACAGGTTGGCCTCACCCATCCCATCTATTTTAACACATTCTTGAACTGACAAACCACAGTAGAGAGGCCAAATATGTTCAATTAAAAGGGTTGTCTGCTGCAATTACAGCCACAACTCATGAGTGGCGATTTTTCTGGAAAATAACTAGACCTCATTTATATTCTCTGGCAGTCTTTAATATTCCTCCTATTACAACTGGAAGCGATTTAAGTCAATGAGTAGGGGAATTGCATCCCTGTGTTAGCTCTCTTAGGGGCAGTAGACAAAACACAGCAGTATTTAATCTTTGGACAGTAGAGATGTCACGATGGTTTGTCTATCAAGCTGAGCTGGACAGGAGCTACTAAAAGGACATGCAAAACGTCTGTGTAATGAGGGGCCTGTCGGTTTTTCATGCTTCCCATGGTTCCATTTAACCTCTTCCTAGCTAACATAGTTACAGGTCCGAGGCTACACTACTGAGAGATTCTGAAGACTGCACCCCCCACCACCACCACCATCTTTTAATCTCGTAAGGAGCAGTATTTTCAACTAGACCTTGTATGCATCTAAATCACCACCAGAGTGGTCATGTGGCCCTCAAAATCTCATATTAGGGTAGTCTGCACATAACATTTATAGTAGTACTATTGACCATTCCATAGTTCCATAGTTGACCATAGTTCTTTTTCATGAATATTGCATCCTTTCTACAGTAAACTGTTATCACCAGTTACTTACACAATTGCTCCATATGCTTTCCTGAATATTGTAAGCTTTTCACTGGTAATGCAGCATATTTGTTGAATAGACATGACCAATTTCTTCCTTGATTTGTTGTAGATGTATAACTTCACCCACTTTGCTATGGCATTGAATGAATTTGATAAGGGAATGGAAAAGCTAATACCCAAGACAGATTGCAGACTGCGCCCTGATATAAGGGCAATGGAAAATGGCGATATTGGTAATTTTACATTTCTTTCAGCAAGCAATCCATCGGTTATATGTCGTTCACTACTGTATGCCTCTGAATTCTTTAGTGTTGTTGCAGTGCAATGGTACCTGGGTAGAACATGTATTAATGGCTGCCACAAACTAACTTCATAGGCCTAAAGGGCAGCCATAAACAAACTCCTGCCCGCTGTTCGAATGTAGTTTCAAGACAACCTATAGTTACAGTATTCAAAACACATTTATATAATTAGGTTTCATACCATAGTTGTTTCGTGCCTTCATGTTGTATGGGGTCATGATTGGGCTCTCATAGAGGTGCATGGGACCTTAATGTAACTGCGTATGCCTCTAATGCTATTTTTTCTGTAGAATTACTCATGATTATTACTGAGGTATTATCTCACATCATATTGTAGCACACAGAGTAGTACTAAGTCACAGGGGAATCCATGTGTCACCATAGAGCATCCTGCACAAGGCTCTTCTGTGTAAAAGATCCTGGTCACTTAGGGTGTCTCCACCAGAAAATAGCAAAAGATTGCAGATTTTCCTCTGTTCTTATATTCAGGGTCTCATTTCAGAGACATTACATTGTGTCAACCTCTCCATTCAATTTTTCAATTTCTGGTAGAAAATAATTGTCACCATGATGTTTAATATCAGCTGTATGGATCTCATGAGGACTTTCTGTACAATAAATTGTATAAAAAGTTACATGCATTATTAAATGGCAACTGTTGTTTTTTCCATTTTCTAAGACACAGCCAGTGAAGAAAAGAAGAGATTAGAAGAAAAACAAAGGGCTGCTCGAAAGAATCGCTCAAAGTCAGATGAAGACTGGAAAACAAGGTCAATAGAAATATTAGCGTTTTGAAATGGTATCTTTCAGGCTGGGTTCACACTGTGTTAAAGGGATTGTCTCAAAATGTAATACAAGGCACTTACTAATGTATTATGATTGTCCATATTGCCTCCCTTGCTGGCTTGATTCATTTTTCCTTCACATTATATGCTATCCAGGGGTTACATACACCCTGCAATCCATCAGCAGTGGCCGTACTTGCACACTATAGGAAAAAGCGCCAGCCTCCTTGGTGGCTTTGACTGCGGGAACACACATAGGCACACATGTACAGCAGCTCCTGTCCTGGCCACCGCATGCTGCAGTGGTGTTCATAACCCCTGGAAAAGAGAAGTGTATAAAGCGATGGAAAAGTAAATCAATATGGATAATCACAGTACATGAGTAAGTTTGATTAACTTTCTCTATATGATAAATGGCATTTGCCGAAGAAAGACAACCCCTTTGATCCCAGCAATACCCTAAAGATCTGTCAGTTCTGAACAAGCCCACTGTCCTTTCCATATGGGGGTATCCTTTTAAATACTTGAAAACTGTATTAAAATGTATTCTGTTCAACTGCACTACTGTCTGCCAAAAACCTGGAAACAGAGAGCAAGTGAAACGGAGTCCAAAGATGAATCCTTTCAACTCCATCGACCCATTAAGCCCCTTGCGGTAAATGTATACCTCTAATGGAAAGTCCAATGGGAGGCTTTAACACAGTTGTAAACGAACCTAAAAGTGTAACCTGTCAGTAGAGAACATACTGTGCACATGAAACAATACATACCGGTAATTAGAGAAACATGCCATCTAACAATATATCCAATTAGAGGACATATAATAAAAGTGCTATATTTATTTTGGACAAGTCCCATGTTTATAAAGGGGTTTCTTAATACTGGTTATATATCCTAAGGATAAGTTATCAGTATTACATCAGTGGGGGTCTGATCCTTGGCTCCACTGCTGCTCAACTGTTTGAAGCTGCCGAGGAGTTCTAACAGCGTTGCAGTCTCTTGCGTGGTTTACATTGTTCCATACACTCACCTCGCTGTACATTCAGTATAGTAGCTGCTGTGATTGATATTGCAGCATTGTCCTGAATAAGTGAATGGGAGAAAGCTGCAATACCCTGCACAAGCTCTCTCTGTGAAGTTAGCGAGTAAGTAAAGCACTACCTTACAACTTGCAATAGAGGGGCACACGACAGCTGTAAAAATAGAGGCAATGCTATTTGCTAAAGTGAGACAACCCCTTTAATGACCTATCCCTAGGATAAATCACAATCTTGTAGTCCTTGAAAACACCTTTAACCCATAGGATACCAGCGTACACCCGGTCCCTGAGCAAAATCGCTCGGTGACCGGGGTACGATGGCTGCTCTGCACGGCAGGCAGCCAGCTTTCCTACAGGCACAGGGAGGTTCTGCGCCCCCCTGCAGCCCTGATTGCTGCCATTGGCCGGTTTTCGCAGTCTGGCCAATCGCAGCTCCGGATGGTTTAACCATTCATGGAGCTGCAGGGGGGTTGTACAGGGGTGACTGGTGCTGAGTTAGTCAGCACCGGTCTCCCCCTGGCTAGAACAGCACAGCATAGGAAAGGGCTGAACCTATCTGCAGGCAGCCATGATAGCTGGTGACTGCGTGCAGAGAGGTTCTGTGCCTCCCTGTGCTACTTGTTGGCTTGCTGGGAATCAGTGCACCACCACTGCTATTTCCTGCTGAAAGAAGAAAAGAACAACATCATCTGGAATTACTGCACTGATTTATTTATATATTTTTTCATTTGCAGCAGTTCCAGATCCCTAAACCACCCTCCATCCCTGTCCCGTTTCCACTGTAGAGGTACCTCAGGATGTCTTCATATGCGACGTAGCTCCCAAAAGCCAATCCTGTAAAATCTGTCCTCCCAAAGCCCTTATGACGCTCCTCTCCTTTTGAACCCTGCCATGCGCTCATGCATCCATTTTTCTTTGGGGAGGGGGGGGGGGGGGGTGTTGTAAACTGCAGAATCAGGGTAAAAAATTTATGAGGTTTATTTTGCTTTTAACCCTTACTATGTTACAGCAAAAATGGAAGAAAATGGGAAGTCTGGAAAAAAAAAAAATATTACACCTCCATTTCCCTTTAATTCTTGTGGAACACCTCAAGGGTTAACAAAGTTTGTAACATCAGTTTTGAATAATTTGAGGGATGTAGGTTGTACAATGAGGTCATTTATGGGTGGTTTCCATTACATAAGCCCCTCAAAATCACTTTATAACTGAATTGGTGCTTTAAAAAAAATGGTTTTGGAAATTTTGTTGAAATTTTGAAAGCCTTCTAATGTCCTAAAAAATATAAAGTGCCAACATAAAGTAGACATATGGGGAATGTTAAGTAATAAATATTTTATGAGGTATCTGTTTCTGTTTTAAAAGCAGAGAAATGAAAATTTTGAAAATAGAGAATTTTTCTAAATTTTTCCTAAATTGATTTGATTTTTTTCATAAATAAAGGGGACATATATTGACTCAAATTTATGACGGTCATGAAGTACAATGTGTAACAAGAAAACAATCTCAGAATGGCTTGGATATCAGAATGGCTTGGATACGTACAGTCGGGTCCATAAATATTGGGACATCGACACAATTCTAAAATTTTTGGCTCTATACACCACCACAATGGATTTGAAATGAAACGAACAAGATGTGCTTTAACTGCAGACTGTTTTAATTTGATGGTATTTACATCCAAATCAGGTGAACGGTGTAGGAATTACAACAGTTTGCATATGATTTGCCTCCCACTTGTTAATGGACCAAAAGTAATGGGACAATTGGCTTCTTAGCTGTTCCATGGCCAGGTGTGTGTTATTCCCTCATTATCCCAATTACAATGAGCAGATAAAAGGTCCAGAGTTCATTTCAAGTGTGCTATTTGCATTTTTAATCTGCTGTCAACTCTCAAGATGAGATCCAAAAAGCTGTCACTATAAGTGAAGCAAGCCATCATTAGGCTGAAAAAACAAAACAAACCCATCAGAGAGATAGCAAAAACATTAGGCGTGGCCAAAACAACTGGTTGAAACATTCTTAAAAAGAAGGAACGCACCGGTGAGCTCAGCAACACCAAAAGACTCGGAAGACTACAGAAGACAACTGTGGTGGATAACCGAAGAATTCTTTCCCTGGTGAAGAAAACACCCTTCACAACAGTTGGCCAGATCAAGAACACTCTCCAGGAGATAGGTGTATCTGTGTCAAAGTCAACAATCAAGAGAAGACTTCACCAGAGTGAAT
This sequence comes from Bufo bufo, assembly GCF_905171765.1. Lineage (NCBI taxonomy): Eukaryota > Metazoa > Chordata > Amphibia > Anura > Bufonidae > Bufo > Bufo bufo. The sequence continues at coordinate 157,359,090 of NC_053393.1, read as the reverse complement.
ACAGAGGGTTCACCACAAGATGTAAACCATTGGTGAGCCTCAAAAACAGGAAGGCCGGATTAGAGTTTGCCAAACGACATCTAAAAAAGCCTTCACAGTTCTGGAACAACATCCTATGGACAGATAAAACCAAGATCAACTGGGAAGAGAAGAGTATGGAGAAGGAAAGGAACTGCTCATAATCCTAAGCATACCACCTCATCAGTGAAGCATGGTGGTGGTAGTGTCATGGCGTGGACATGTATGGCTGCCAATGGAACTGGTTCTCTTGTATTTATTGATGTGACTGCTGACAAAAGCAGCAGGATGAATTCTGAAGTGTTTCAGGCAATATTATCTGCTCATATTCAGCCAAATGCTTCAGAACTCGTTAGACGGCACTTCACAATGCAGATGGACAGTGACCCAAAGCATACTGCAAAATCAACCAAAGAGTTTTTTAAGGGAAAGAAGTGGAATGTTATGCAATGGCCAAGTCAATCACCTGACCTGAATCCGATTGAGCATGCATTTCACTTGCTGAAGACAAAACTGAAGGGAAAATGCCCCAAGAACAAGCAGGAACTGAAGACAGTTGCAGTAGAGGCCTGGCAGAGCATCACCAGGGATGAAACCTAGCGTCTGGTGATGTCCATGCGTTCCAGACTTCAGGCTGTAATTGACTGCAAAGGATTTGCAACCAAGTATTAAAAAGTGAAAGTTTGATTTATGATGATTATTCTGTCCCATTACTTTTGGTCCCTTAACAAGTGGGAGGCACATATGCAAACTGTTGTAATTCCTACACCGTTCACCTGATTTGGATGTAAACACCCTCAAATTAAAGTTGACAATCTGCAGTTAAAGCACATCTTGTTAGTTTCATTTCAAATCAATTGTGGTGGTGTATAGAGCCAAAAATGTTAGAATTGTGTAGATGTCCCAATATTTATGGACCCGACTTTAAAAGCGTTCCAAAGTTATTACCACATAAAGTGACACATGTCAGATTTGCAAAAATCGGCCTGGGATTTAAGGTGAAAGGCTCAGTACTGAAGGGTTTAAAGGTGTTTTCTCATCTCGCTGTTAGGCCTCTTGCACACGACCATGTGTCCCGCGTGACTGTATTGTGGCCCGCATACAGCGGGTCCGCAATACACGGGACACCAGCCACGTGCGTTCTGCATCACTTGAAAAGGTCGACAAATCTGAAATGCAGTACAGAACAGAACCACAGAACGGAAGCACTACGGAGTGCTTTCGTGGGGTTCTGTTCCGTACTTCTGTTCCGCAAAAAGATAGAACTTGTCCTATCTTTTTGCGGAACGGATGGATCGCGGACCCCATTCAGGTGAATGGGGTCGCGATCTACATGCGGCTGGTCCACGTTCGGTGCCCGTTCATTGCGGACGGGCACGGGCAGCAAACGTTCGTGTGCAAGAGGCAGCAAACGTTCGTGTGCAAGGCAAGATGAGACAAAGTCCCGACCACCAGATGCCCGGGAAATAGCAGAGTGGGGCGGCGCCTAACTAAGAAACAACCTAGCTTGCTGTGCTATGTTGTTTTCATAACTATCATGCCATGCAATGGGAGTTACGGAAACAATGGCCCACCAGCACGCTCTGCTATTTCCCAGCCACCTGGTGGTCGGGACTTGGTCTCATCTCCCTTAGCAACGAGGTGAGGCAATCCCTTTAAAGGCCAGTACACACACAGCGAAGCAGCATATGTCACTTTGACGTGATATAACACTATATACAACTTAATTGAAATTATACATAAAATGTATTTGTTTTTTACATAAGTGATTTCTTTTTTCAGGTGGTTTCATCAAGGCCCTAATCCACACAACAATGCACAGGACTGGCTATACTGTGGGAAGTACTGGGACAGAAATTACACAAGCCTACCAGATATCTATTGATAGTGGCACGCTGCCATGATGGGGGTCTTTTCAGCTGTATGAAATGTAGATTTGCGTGCCCTGACTTCATATAACTTGCACCTTTTTAAAACCCTGTAGCATTTAATTTAACAATCCTTTTTGTAAAGGAAAGCAAGCAATATGTGATGCAACTTTCCGAGTTGTCATAGACACCAGTAGGAATGCCAGCAGATGATACATATTCATGTCTAGGATCTGACATTTATGTGAAACAAATATCTATATCTTGAAAAATAAACATTATTTTGATAAGCTCGAAAAATGTGCAATGCATGACGAATGTCAGAATATTCTTCTTCACAAATCAAGCAAGTGCAGGAGAAATCGACACAAAAACCTAATAAAAAGTAGTGATGGCTTTGTGGCTGTCCACACACAAAGTGGCAATATGATCTGACTATAAAAAATTTACAGATACAGGACTTTAAATATTGCATTTTAAAGGGCCTCTCTGGGCTTTTCTGAACATCCGGCAGCCTTCTGACCTGAGGAGGCAAGATGGTTTCCTCAGTACTTACCCCTCTGTCACAGCTTCGATCCCATTCACATGACCCCCTGGTCTGTCTGCAGGCTTTCTGTTCAGCAGTGTATTGTAAGTGGAAGCCATCTTGCCTTCACAGGTCAGAAGGCTGCCGGATTTTCAGAAATGCCCAGAGAACCCCTTTAAGGAAAGCATTCCAATTTCATTGTGTATATTGTATACATGTATTTTTAAGGAATTCTCATTGTCTATAGAGGGAAATAAAACAGAATTTCGGGAATACCTACCGCTATTTACATCATGTTTCTCTTGGATATTTAACTGTAATACAACTAATATGAAAACCTAAAATCCCATCATCTATAGTCAACATGCTTTTTAGTTTGATTGTAAATGTGACCATTTAGGGGGTAACTTATCAATCTGAAATACGCCTAAATTAGGCGTATTTCAGGTGCAGATTGCGGCGCAACAGTTAGTTGCCCCCACAATCTGTGACTTCTCCCCGTTCGCGCCAGGTCTAAAATTGTGGGCGGGGCGTGGAAAGGCCATCAGACCCATCTCATTTACCATTTTCTACGCCTAAAATAGCAAGGAAGCTGTCTTACATTTAGAACTGACAGAGGATCTGCTGAAGTTATGTACAGTCCGCTACCTCTTCATAACTCCGGCTTAGGGGGTCTATTAAGACTGGTGTCTAAAACGCCGGTCTTAATAAATGTGCCCCATAATTTTAGATTCTGACATATTTAGGCCATCTAGGTCATATATTGCCTTTCTTCATAGCACCACATCTGTTTTAAATCTCCAGTAATTTCTTGTATGCCCAATTAGTACATTAAATGGGTTTTCCAAGACTTTTATACTGATAACCTATCCTCTGGATAAGTCATCAGTATCTAATTGGTGGTGTCCGACACTCCGGGCTCCCCGCCGATCAGCTGTTTGAGAAGGCACAGGCACTTCTCTCAGCTCACAAAACACAGTGCCATACATTGTATAGTGGCTGTGCTTGGTATTGCAGCTCAGCCCCTTTCACTTCAATGGGACTGAGCTGCCCCTAGGCCACGTGACACATGAACGTGATGTTACTGGCCTAGGCTAAGCTGCGTGAAGGCTGTGGCACTACCGAGAGAGCGCCGGTGCCTTCTCAAACAGCTGATCGGTGAGGGTCCTGGGTATGGACCCCACAGATCAGATACTGACCCAATGATGACCTTTTCAGTTACAGGTGTACACTATGCTCCACATTTACTAATGTAAGTCTACCTAATGTGGCACTATTGAGCACATTTACGTTTAGAGAAATTACCAGAGCCTAGTCTGACAAGTGGACTTGGCTTACTGGAAAATGGGTGGGGCTTTTCAGATAAGGGGTGTGGTCTAACATGCAAGTTTTCCTGTAAAATGCTGCCACAATTATAGTATAAAAATGTGTCCTGTACTAAGCCAATAGTGGGTATAAAGTTAGACAAATCTAGCCATGCACCAAATTTATCACCCAGCGTCAACCTCTGTGAAATATGGTGCGTGTCTAGTATAGTATATAATATATTTGCCCCTATGTTTCTTATGGGTTGTAATTCAATAAAGGGTCTCCTCATTCATTGAGCATCCATGGAATCTGGTTCAGACCATGACGTGCATGATTGTAAGGGCTCATGCACACGACTGCACTGTGTTTTGTGGTCCGCAAAACAGTGGTGCCCTTTGTGTGCGTTCTGCAATTTGTGGAACGGGTGGCCCATAATAGAAATGTCTGTTTTTGTCCCAAAAACGGACAAGAATAGGACATGCTCACGGAGTGCTGTCCGCACCTTTTTCGGCCCCATTGAAGTGACTGGATCCGCATCTGATCAGTAAAAAAAAAAAAAAAATGCAGCTCGGATGCGGAACGAAACAATGTTCATGTGCAGGAGCCCTAATTGATGATCTTAGTACCGTATTAAAACCAAATCTGGGTGATCTCAGACATATTCATATAGCCTGCAGTTATCTGTAGTCAATCAGAAACGACATGATGTTTACGGCTGTGTATTGAGGTCTCTTTACATGACGTGTTGCAGCACCGTTACTCTCATCTTCAAGAATACAATACAACAGACATCAATTTTTGTAACTTGCCATATTGAGAACTGCAACCCAGCAGAGACAAAGCAAGCAAGCAGAGTTACTACCAAGGTTCATAATGCTTATACACCGTGGAGATGTATTATTGTGCAGGGAAAAAGCAAGCAAGCACAGTTATTAACACAGTTTTAGGGCTCGTTCACACGAACGTTTTATGCGTTCGGTATACGGGCCGTTTTTACATTCTGTATACGGAACCATTCATTTAAATGGGTCCGCAAAAGATGTTCTGTTCCGTGACCCCGCAAAAATTATGAGACATGTCCTATTCTTGTCCGTTTTGCCGTCAAGAATAGGCATCGCTATAATGGGCCTCCTGTTCCGTTCCGCAAATTGCGGAAGCACACAGGCGGCATCCGTGTTTTGCGGATCCGCAATTTGCGGACTGCAAAAAACGGCACGGTCGTGTGAACGAGCCATTAGAGGCATATATACCATGGAGTTGTGATGTTATGCAGGGATAAAGCAGGCAAGCAGAGTTAATAACAAGGTGCAGAATCTGTTTATACCATTTGAGATGTGGTGTTATGAAGAAATAGAGCGAGGAAACAGAGTTACTGATGATGTTTAAGAAGCATATGAACCATATAGAAATTGTTATGCGGGGATAAAGCAGGCAAGCAGAGTTACTAACAAGGTTCACAAAGCATATATATCATGAAGTGGTGATGCAGGGATAAAGCAGGCAAGCAGAGTTACTAAAAAGGTCAAAGATGCATATATACCATGGAGAGGTGATGTCATGAAGAAATAGAGCAGGCAAGCAGAGTTACCAAAAAGGTTCAAGATGCATGTCTTCAATCATCAACTGTTGCTCCACCTGTAGTATACCATGACCTGATTCAGAACCTCACTCAGGCTCCACAATTATATCCACATAATCCACTCAGTCGTATTAGGCCCCCTGCACACAAACGTGTGCTTCCCGTTGCCGTATTGCGGACCGCATTTGCGGATCCGCAATACACAGGTGCCGTTCCGTGGGCATTCCGCATCACGGATGCGGACCCATTCACTTGAATGGGTACGCAAATCCGGAGATGCGGAATGGTACGGAACGGAAGCACGGAACGGAACCCTACGGAAGGACTACGGAGTGCTTCTGTGGGGTTTCGCCCCGTACTTCCGTTCCGCAAAAAGATAGAACATGTCCTATCTTTTTGAGGAACGGCCAGATCGCGGACCCATTCAAGTGAATGGGTCCGCGATCCGCTGCTGCTGCCCCACGGACTGTGCTCGTGCATTGCGGCCTGCATTTTGCGGGCCGCACCACGACCACGGGGCGCACACGTTCGTGTGCAGGGGGCCTTAGTCTTAGGCCTCATGCTTACGACCGTATGTATTTTGTGGTCTGCAAAAAATACAGATGACATCCGTGTACATTTCGTATTTTGCGGAACGGAACAGCCGGTCCCTAATAGAACAGTGCTATCCTTGTCCGTAATGCGGACAATAATAGGACATGTTCTATTTTTTTGCGGAACGAAAATATGGAAACTGAAAGCACACTGAGTACCTTCCGTTTTTTTTTGCGGACCCATTAAAATAAATGATTTCCGTATCCGGCAAAAAAAAACTAAACAGAATGAAAATACATTTGTGTGCAAGAGGCCTTATTCAAAAGGTTATTCGTGAGGTATAAATAATACTCACTCTTTTGAAGCTTTGCTTGTATTTTTCAGTCCTTTTATTCATATAAATAAATCTCTATAATGCATAGTAATCCTGAGAGCGCTAAACCGAATGCCACCCCATGCTGCGCGATGTTTCGGGGGTCACGCCCCCTTAATCATGCGTGCCTGTGGGTTGTAACCATGCGCTTTAAATACAATCTCTTTCCATCATCATCATTTTACATTTACATATATTCATTAATAGCTTCAATTTTCACAGATGTACATAAAATATTTATGTTGCATTTAAAACCAGTTACTGAGATACTGATCATAGAAATACCGTAAAATTGCTAATTTCATTTAACCCATTAGGATATAGTGTCTCCATTTTCATTATCCATCTAGTCTCATATTGTAGCAATCTCTGTTTATTTTCTGCCAGAGTAGTACCTTCATTAGTGCAATCCAGCACTAGCCATTTTAAATCATGCTATTTGTTTCATTTCATAACAGTGTTGCAACAATGTAGTTTCACTATACTCGTTTTCCTTTGTTTCACCTGCATTCACCTCCTGCATTTCTAAATATCGTCTAATATTAGATTTATGTTCGTTTAATCGTACCTTTATTTTTCTTTTTGTCTATCCGATGTACCATGAACTACATGGACATCGAATGCCGTAAACAAAATTTTTTGTCATGCATGTAGAAAAAGGGCGCATTGGAATTTTATATCCCCGTCTTGGGTGATGTATCAAATCTCCATTTAAAATGGAATTGCAGTTAGTACAGGATAGACATAGGAAGGTTCCTTTCTTCCTTGCAGCTAAAAGTCTGTCTGTTTTTCTTTTTTGTTCTGATGTTACCTCTGATAAGTGTGTTCCCTACAGTTCAACCTCTCCGATATGAAAAACTAGGTTTTTCTTCAAATTGCCATGTTTTTTTTATCATGTTTTAATAATCCCCAATATTTATTTATAGCATTTTTTATAAGGCTGGTTTCACACGGGCGTTGCGGGAAAAGATGCGGGTGCGTTGCGGGAACATGCGCGATTTTTCCGCGCGAGTGCAAAACATTGTAATGCATTTTGCACGTGTGTGAGAAAAATCTGCAAATTTAAGACCCAAACCCGAACTTCTATACAGAAGTACGAGTTTGGGTTTGGTGTTGTGTAGATTGTATTATTTTCCCTTATAACATGGTTATAAGGAAAAATAGCATTCTTAACCACCTCAGCCCCCCTAGCTTAAACACCCTTAATGACCAGGCCACTTTTTACACTTCTGACCTACACTACTTTCACCGTTTATTGCTCGGTCATGCAACTTACCACCCAAATGAATTTTACCTCCTTTTCTTCTCACTAATAGAGCTTTCATTTGGTGGTATTTCATTGCTGCTGACATTTTTTTTGTTATTAATCGAAATTTAACGATTTTTTTGCAAAAAAATGACATTTTTCACTTTCAGTTGTAAAATTTTGCAAAAAAAAACGACATCCATATATAAATTTTTCTCTAAATTTATTGTTCTACATGTCTTTGATAAAAAAAAATGTTTGGGTAAAAAAAAAATGGTTTGGGTAAAAGTTATAGCGTTTACAAACTATGGTACAAAAATGTGAATTTCCGCTTTTTGAAGCAGCTCTGACTTTCTGAGCACCTGTCATGTTTCCTGAGGTTCTACAATGGCCAGACAGTACAAACACCCCACAAATGACCCCATTTCGGAAAGTAGACACCCTAAGGTATTCGCTGATGGGCATAGTGAGTTCATAGAACTTTTTATTTTTTGTCACAAGTTAGCGGAAAATGATAATTTCTTTTTTTTTTCTTACAAAGTCTCATATTCCACTAACTTGTGACAAAAAAATAAAAACTTCTATGAACTCACTATGCCCATCAGCGAATACCTTGGGGTGTCTTCTTTCCAAAATGGGGTCACTTGTGGGGTAGTTATACTGCCCTGGCATTTTCCAGGGGCCCTAATGTGTGGTAAGTAGGTAAATGACCTGTGAAATCCTAAAGGTGCTCTTTGGAATGTGGGCCCCTTTGCCCACCTAGGCTGCAAAAAAGTGTCACACATGTGGTATCGCCGTATTCAGGAGAAGTTGGGCAATGTGTTTTGGGGTGTCTTTTTACATATACTCATGCTGGGTGAGAGAAATATCTCGGCAAAAGACAACTTTTCCCATTTTTTATACAAAGTTGGCATTTGACCCAGATATTTATCTCACCCAGCATGGGTATATGTAAAATGACACCCCAAAACACATTGCCCAACTTCTCCTGAGTACGGCGATACCAGATGTGTGACACTTTTTTGGAGCCTAGATGCGCAAAGGTGCCCACATTCCTTTTATGAGGGCATTTTTAGACATTTGGATCCCAGACTTCTTCTCACGCTTTAGGGCCCCTAGAATGCCAGGGCAGTATAAATACCCCACATGTGACCCCATTTTGGAAAAAAGACACCCCAAGGTATTCAATGAGGGGCATGGCGAGTTCATAGAAATTTTTTTTTTTTTGGCACAAGTTAGCGGAAAATGATTTTTATTTTATTTTTCTCACAAAGTCTCCCTTTCCGCTAACTTGGGACAAAAATTTCAATCTTTCATGGACTCAATATGCCCCTCACGGAATACCTTGGGGTGTCTTCTTTCTGAAATGGGGTCACATGTGGGGTATTTATACTGCCCTGGCATTCTAGGGGCCCTAAAGCATGAGAAGAAGTCTGGAATATAAATGTCTAAAAAATTTTACGCATTTGGATTCCGTGAGGGGTATGGGGAGTTCATGTGAGATTTAATTTTTTGACACAAGTTAGTGGAATATGAGACTTTGTAAGAAAAAAAATAATAATTTCCGCTAACTTGGGCCAAAAAATGTCTGAATGGAGCCTTACAGGGGGGTGATCAATGACAGGGGGGTGATCAGGGAGTCTATATGGGGTGATCACCCCCCTGTCATTGATCACCCCCCTATAAGGCTCCATTCAGATGTCCGTATGTGTTTTGCGGATCCGATCCATGTATCCGTGGATCCGTAAAAAACATACGGACATCTGAATGCAGCCTTACAGGGGGGTGATCAATGACAGGGGGGTGATCAATGACAGGGGGATGAACAGGGAGTCTATATGGGGTGATCACCCCCGTCATTGATCACCCCCCTGTAAGGCTCCATTCAGACGTCCGTATGCGTTTTGCGGATCCTATCCATGTATCAGTGGATCCGTAAAAATCATACGGACATCTGAATGGAGCCTTACAGGGAGGTGATCAATGACACGGGGGTGATCAGGGAGTCTATATGGGGTGATCAGGGGTTCATAAGGGGTTAATAAGTGACAGGGGGGGGGTGTAGTGGTGTTTGGTGCTACTTTACTGAGCTACCTGTGTCCTCTGGTGGTCGATCCAAACAAAAGGGACCACCAGAGGACCAGGTAGCAGGTATATTAGACGCTGTTATCAAAACAGCGTCTAATATACCTGTTAGGGGTTAAAAAAATCACATCTCCAGCCTGCCAGCGAACGATCGCCGCTGGCAGGCTGGAGATCCACTCGCTTACCTTCCGATCCTGTGAACGTGCGTGCCTGTGTGCGCGCGTTTACAGGAAATCTCGTGTCTCGCGAGATGATGCGTGACTGTGCGCAGGGCTGCCGCCTCCGGAACGCGATCCTGCGTTAGGCGGTCCGGAGGCGGTTAATTGGAGATGTCGCGAACATTAAATTTTCCGCAAATGTTCGCCAACGGGCGAACCACCATAGACTTCAATAGGCAGGCGGATTTTAAAACCCACAGGGACTCTTTCTGGCCACAAAAGTGAATGAAAAGTTGTTTCAAGGGGACTAACACCTGGACTGTGGCATGCTGGAGGGGGATCCATGGCAAAACTCCCATGGAAAATTACTAGTTGACGCAGAGTCTGTTTTTAATCCATAAAGGGCATAAATCACCTAACATTGCTAAATTGTTTGGAATAACGTGCTTTAAAACATCAGGTATGATGTTGTATCGATCAGGTAGTGTAAGGGTTACGCCCGCTTCACAGTGACAGACCAAACTCCCCATTTAACAAACCGCAAACAGTCCATTTGCACAACCGCAAACTCCCCATTTGCACAAGGTTGGATACCAAGCTAGCCATGTCCCGTTCCTTGTCCTCACTGACGTCATTGAAGGTCTCTTCCTCCACCCAGCCACGTACAACACCGAAAGTTGACAACAAGCCCCCTGGGACGCCTGCTGTGGTTGGTCTTCCACCTCCTAAAAGCCACGTTCCTCCTCTGACTCCTCTTCTTCAGACTCCTCCTTCTGCGTTGCCGCAGGTCCAGCAATCGACGACAAGGCTGCTTCTGGTGGTGATGGTGACCACAACTCTTCCTCTTCATGCTCATCTACGGCCTGATCCAGCACTCTTCGCAGGGCATGCTCCAGAAAAAACGCATATGGGATGAGGTCGATGATGTTGCCTTGGGTTTGACTGACCAGGTTTGTCACCTCCGCATGAGCGTTCAGTAACGCGGCCAAAAAATACCCAGCTCCGCAGAGGCTGTCTTTTAAAAAAAAAAAAAATTATAAAAAAAAAATCTGTTCTTATCAGTTTAATCTCTGTTTTGTCCCCTATCAGGGGCCGGTGTATGGAATAGATTTTAGGAACCGGGAGATGGAAAAAGATGCTTGGTCGGTCCTCTTACTTCCAATTTGGGGCACTGCGCGTGCGCCGTGCAATTTACTGTGCTACCAGATATGGTATGTTAAGTAGTACTATTCCTATCAGTTTAATCCCTGTTACGTCCCCTATCAGGGGACGTGTATGGAATAGAGTTTAGACAACCGCAAAGAGTTGTCAATAGTTGACACACTCATGACATAAATTTTATTCCTCTATGCGTCAATCTTAATGTAGTGATGACTGTGCTCGTGCGCACGTTTGGCAGATTGCAGGCGATGGCGATTTTTCAAAGCCTATGGTCGTGCTGAGGTAGTTCAGTGACAGTTAAGTGACCCAGAAAACAATGATTCTGCAGTGTGGGCCCATTGTTGGCCTGGTAGGCTTTAATGATCACCTTAGATGATCACAAAGAAAATTTATGTTTTTTCTATGCAAAATTATCCAGCCGATCGCTTTTGGTCTGTTCACAATGAAGCAACGACCTTATCTCATCTGGGGTGTGCCAACATTGCCATTGCCAACACACTCATAGAGGTGATCGCCTTATTGTGATACGCAAGCCCCTTCACCACAACAAGGTAACGATCACGAAGGGGAATTGACACATGTATGTGCCTTTTGTTTTGTTTTTGCAGCCACAGTGCAGCACTAGAGGCCAGAAAAATTAGGCATGGGATTGTTGCAGCCGCTGCTGTAGCAGCGGCCGGAAAAATTTATGTTTTCTAGGCAGAAAGTGCACTAAAACATTTTGGCTTGAACCCTAGTTGGTGGCGGAGAAGTCACGCAAGTCATCTGGCATGCAGAGATAAAATACAGCAGCGTGTGGACCATTTTTAGCCCAAGGCAGCTCATCTCCTCCCCAGGCCTTTTTTAGTCAAATGTATCGCCCACTGTCAGTCCCTTCGGGATCCATGCCTCATTCATCTTAATAAAGCTGAGGTAATGTAGACTTTTTTGACCTAGGCAACTTCTCTTCTCAGTGACTGAAGGTCCTTTCTGACAGGACACTTGAAGCGGGGCAGGCCTGAAGTTCTATCGCAAATTGGGATAGCTCAGGCCACAGGTCAAGCCTGCACACCCAGTAGTCAAGGGGTTCATCGGTCCTCAGAGTGTCGATATCTGCAGTTAAGGCGAGGTAGTCTGCTACCTGTCGGTCGAGTCGTTCTCTGAGGGTGTACCCCGAAGGGCTGTGGCGATGCGTAGGACTTAAAAAGCTCTGCATGTCCTCCATCAACAACACGTCTGTAAAGCGTCCTGTCCTTGCCGGCGTAGTCGTGGTAGGAGGAGGATTACTTTCACCTCTTCCCCTGTTAGATTCCCGTTGTGCTGTGACATCACACTTATACGCTGTGTAAAGCATACTTTTAAACTTGTTTTGGAACTGCTGCATCCTTTCTGACTTCCGGTAATTCGTAAACATTTCAGGCACTTTCTGCTTATACCGGGGGTCTAGTAGCGTGGCCACCCAGTACAGGTCGTTCTCCTTCAGCCTTTTTATACGAGGGTCCCTCAATAGGCACGACAGCATAAAAATACCCCATTTGCACAAGGTTGGATGCCGAGCTAATCATGTCCCGTTCCTCGTCCTCACTGATCTCCCTGAAGGTCTGTTCTTCCCCTCCAACCACGTACAACACCACGGGTACCAGATAGGTGACAACGAGCACCCTGGGATGCCTGCTGTGGTTGGTCTTCCTCCTCCTCAAAGCCACATTCCTCCTCTGACTCCTCCTCCTCAGACTCCTCTTCCAGCGTTGCCGCAGGTCCAGCAAGTTATGCTGATAAGGCTGTTTCTGGTGGTGATGGTGACCACAACTCTTCCTCTTCACGCTCATCTACGGCCTGATCCAGCACTCTTCGCAGGACACGCTCCAGGAAGAAAACAAATGGGATGATGTCGCTGATGGTGCCTTCGGTGCGACTGACTAGGTTTGTCACCTCCTCAAAAGGACGCATGAGCCTACAGGCATTGCGCATGAGAGTCCAGTAACGTGGTAAAAAAATACCCAGCTCCGCAGAGGCTATCCTAGCACCCCGGTCATACAAATACTCGTTGACAGCTTTTTCTTGTTGGAGCAGGCGGTCGAACATTAGGAGTGTTGAATTCCAACGTGTCGGGCTGTCGCAAATCAAGCGCCTCACTGGCATGTTGTTTAGCCGCTGAATATCTGAAAAGTGCGCCACGGCCGTGTAGGAACGCCTGAAATGGCCACACACACCTTCCTGGGCTGCTTGAGGACGTCCTGTAAGCCTGGGTACTTATGCACAAAGCGTTGTACGATCAGATTCAACACATGTGCCATGCACGGCACATGTGTCAACTTGCCCAAATTCAATGCCGCCAACAAATTGCTTCCGTTGTCACACACCACTTTGCGATCTCCAGTTGGTGCGGAGTCAGCCACTGATCCACCTGTGCGTTCAGGGCGGACAGGAGTGCTGGTCCGGTGTGACTCTCTGCTTTCAGGCAAGTCCACCCCAAGACGGCGTGACACTGTCGTATCCGGGATGTGGAATAGCCCCTGGGGAGCTGGGGGGGGGCTGCAGTTGATGTGGAGCAAGACGCAGCAGCAGAAGAGGACTCAGCCGAGGAGGTTAGCAAAGAGAATGGAGTAGGAGGAGTGGAGGAGTAGAGGAGGTGGCAGAAGGCCTGCCTGCAAGTCATGGCGGTGTCACCAACTCCTCTGCAGAGCCACGCATTCCATGCTTCGCAGCCGTCAGCAGGTTTACCCAATGCGCAGTATACGTGATATACCTGCCCTGACCGTGCTTTGCAGACCAGGCATCAGTGGTCAGATGGACCCTTGCACCAACACTGTGTGCCAGACATGCCATGACTTCCTTTTCCACAATAGAGTACAGGTTAGGAATTTTTTGAAGGCCTCAGACTCCACCAGCTTGTATGATAAAAGCTGGCGGGCTAAGAGTTCCGACAAGCCAGCTGTCAGACGCCGGGCAAGGGGGTGACTCTGTGACATTGGCTTCTTACGCTCAAACATTTCCTTGACAGACACCTGATTGTGGGCAGATGAGCAGGAACTGCTGAAGGCGAGAGGCGGAGTGGCGGATGGTTGAGAGGGGGCAAGGAGGACAGAAGTGGTTGACGTGGCTGAAGATGCTGGACCAGGAGGAGGATGGCGGCTTTGAGTTTGTGTGCTGCTTGTACTCATGTGTTGATCCCATAGGCGTTTGTGATTTGAGATCATGTGCCTTCGCAAAGCAGTTGTACCTAGGTGGCTGTTGGACTTCTCACGACTCAGTTTCTTTTGGCACAGGTTGCAAATGGCATCGCTGTTGTCAGAGGCAGACGCACAAAAAAAATTCCACACTGCTGAGCTTTGCAATGACTGCATTCTGGTGGTGGCAACAGCATGCGTTGATTGGCATGCTTTCTGGCTGACCCCGGGTACCTATGCATGCTGTCTGACTGTGCCACTAGCGCCTTGCGACGACCTCCCCTGCTTCCAACTCGTCTCCTCCTCCTCTCTGTCTCCCCATCTGAACTATCCCCCTGTTCTTCTTCTCTTCGAGCGGGCACCCACGTGACATCCACGGACACATCGTCATCATCAACCGCTTCACTTGTATCTGACAACTCAGCAAAGGAAGCAGCAGCGGGTACAACATCATCATCATCACACCGTACGTCCATGTGTGTAATGCTGCCTGAGACATATCCCTGTTATCTACATTCTCTGGCAATAATGGTTGCGCATCACTCATTTCTTCCAACTGATGTGTAAATAACTCCTCTGACAGATCAAGTGAAGCAGCTGTGGTGCTAGTGTTGGTGGTGGCGGCAGGCGGGTGAGTGGTAACTTGAGAGGTGCCCGAAGCTGAGCTGGAGGAGGATGGTGTGTCAAGGTTCCGAGCGGAAGCGGTAGAAGATTGGGTGTCCTGTGTTAGCCAGTCAACTATGTCCTCAGAACTTTTCGAGTTCAGGGTACGTGGCCTCTGAACACTGGGCATTATTCTAGGGCCAAAGGGAATCACAGCACCACGACAACGACGGCCCCTGCGGGGTGGCCTGCCTCTGCCTCTGCCTGTAGATTAGTTGTACTATGCGTGCAAGCTACTGTGACACCAGATATGAGTGGCACTGTGCACTGGCAGTAGTTGGCACAGTACACACTGTAGGCCTAACACACACGCTTGCAGGCAACTAACTGAAATTATATTACAGTCAAAAAATATATATATTTTTTTTAAATGCAATCTACTGTGACACCAGATATGAGTGGCACTGTGCACTGGCAGTAGTTGGCACAGTACACACTGTAGGCCTGACACACACGCTTGCAGGCAACTAACTGCAATTATATTAGTCAAAAAAGTTTTGTTTTTTTAATGTAATTTACTGTGACACCAGATATTGGTGGCACTGTGCACTGGCAGTAGTTGGCACAGTACACACTGTAGGCCTGACACACACGCTTGCAGGCAACTAACTGCAATTATATTACAGTCAAAAAAGTTTTAGTTTTTTTTTTAAATGCAAGCTACTGTGACACCAGATATGAGTGGTGGCACTGGGCAAGTGGGCACAGTATACGCTATGTGCCTGACACACACGCTGGCAGGCAACTGCAATTAGATTACAGAGGGGGGAAAAAAGCAGACTGATGTACTAGCCCTAAAAAGGGCTTTTTGGGGTGCTGTCAGGATGCTGTCCTGACAGCAGATCAGACGAGTCTTTCAGGACTGTAGTGGACACTGAATACACTGGCCTAACTATCGATTTCCCTATTAAATCAGCAGCTGCACTGTCCCTCCTCTCACTAAGACTGCAGCTTCCGAATGAATCTAAGATGGATGCTGTCCTTGCTTTTTGCTAGGAGGTGGGAGGGTCTGGGAGGGAGGGTATGCTGATTGGCTGGAATGTGTCTGCTGACTGTGAGGTACAGGGTCATTAGGAAACCAGCTCTAAGTTGAATTCGCAATGCGATTAATATAACCTGTATTAATCGCATTGCGATTACAACTTAGATCTGAGTTCCTAATGGTTGTATTGCTAGAATTGACGAATATAACGAATATAGCACTATATTCTCAATCTTCGTTATATTCTAGCAATACAACCATTAGAAACCCAGCTTTAAGTTGAATTCGCAATGCGATTTAAGATAACCTGTATTGATCGCATTGCGATTACAACTTAGTCAAATTTGTGACACTACAGCTTCCGAATGAATCTAAGATGGATGCTGTCCTTGCTTTTTGATAGGAGGTGGGAGGGTCTGGGAGGGAGGGTATGCTGATTGGCTGGAATGTGTCTGCTGACTGTGAGGTACAGGGTCAAAGTTTACTCAATAATGATGTATAGGGGCGGACAGAACATCGCATATGTTTGCCCGCCGCGGCGAACGCGAACAAGCTATGTTCGCCGGCGAATAGTTCGGGACATCTCTATTAGTAATGCTGTACTTGAGAATGCTGCAAGCTATAATTAGGCAAGCTAATACTATGTTGCTATATATATACAGTGGGGGAAATAATTATTTGACCCCTCACTGATTTTGTAAGTTTGTCCAATGACAAAGAAATGAAAAGTCTCAGAACAGTATCATTTCAATGGTAGGTTTATTGTAACAGTGGCAGATAGCACATCAAAAGGAAAATCGAAAAAATAACTTTAAATAAAAGATAGCAACTGATTTGCATTTCATTGAGTGAAATAAGTATTTGAACCCTCTAACAAAAAAAGACTTAATACTTGGTGGAAAAACCCTTGTTTGCAAGCACAGAGGTCAAACGTTTCTTGTAATTGATGACCAAGTTTGCGCACATTTTAGGAGGAATGTTGGTCCACTCCTCTTTGCAGATCATCTCTAAATCCCTAAGGTTTCGAGGCTGTCTCTGTGCAACTCTGAGCTTGAGCTCCCTCCATAGGTTTTCGATTGGATTAAGGTCCGGAGACTGACTAGGCCACTCCATGACCTTAATGTGCTTCTTCTTGAGCCACTCCTTTGTTGCCTTTGCTGTATGTTTTGGTTCATTGTCGTGCTGGAACACCCATCCACGACCCATTTTCAGTTTCCTGGCAGAGGGAAGGAGGTTGTCGCTCAGGATTTCACGATACATGGCTCCGTCCATTTTCCCGTTTATGCGAATAAGTTGTCCTGTGCCCTTAGCAGAAAAACACCCCCAAAGCAAAATGTTTCCACCCCCATGCTTGACGGTGGGGATGGTGTTTTGCGGGTCATAGGCAGCATTTTTCTTCCTCCAAACACAGCGAGTTGAGTTAATGCCAAAGAGCTCTATTTTGGTCTCATCAGACCACAGCACCTTCTCCCAGTCACTCTCTGAATCATTCAGGTGTTCATTGGCAAACTTCAGACGGGCCTGCACATGTGCCTTCCTGAGCAGGGGGACCTTGCGAGCCCTGCAGGATTTTAATCCATTGCGGTGTAATGTGTTTCCAATGGTTTTCTTGGTGACTGTGGTCCCTGCTAATTTGAGGTCATTAACTAACTCCTCCCGTGTAGTTCTAGGATGCTTTTTCACCTTTCTCAGAACCATTGACACCCCACGAGGTGAGATCTTGCGTGGAGCCCCAGAGCGAGGTCGATTGATGGTCATTTTGTGCTCCTTCCATTTTCGAACAATCGCGCCAACAGTTGTCACCTTCTCTCCCAGCTTCTTGCTAATGGTTTTGTAGCCCATTCCAGCCTTGTGCAGGTCTACAATTTTGTCTCTGACATCCTTGGACAGCTCTTTGGTCTTTCCCATGTTGGAGAGTTTGGAGTCTGCTTGATTGATTGATTCTGTGGACAGGTGTCTTTCATACAGGTGACTAGTTAAGACAGGTGTCCTTAATGAGGGTGACTAATTGAGTAGAAGTGTCTAACCACTCTGTGGGAGCCAGAACTCTTAATGGTTGGTAGGGGTTCAAATACTTATTTCACTCAATGAAATGCAAATCAGTTGCTATCTTTTATTTAAAGTTATTTTTTCGATTTTCCTTTTGATGTGCTATCTGCCACTGTTACAATAAACCTACCATTGAAATGATACTGTTCTGAGACTTTTCATTTCTTTGTCATTGGACAAACTTACAAAATCAGTGAGGGGTCAAATAATTATTTCCCCCACTGTATATATATATATATATATATATATATATATATACACACTCTCCCACAAAAGCTCCTCCCCCAACAACGAATTTAACACCTTAATCTACCTATGTTCATTTGCAATCAGACAATAGCAAAACAATGTCTAACAAATTCCTTACCTGTTTTGAAGCACAGTGTCTGAGTAGCCACCAAAAACACAGCTGAAGTTCTGCTACAGTGGAAAAGCTCTAAGTTAGGCCTCATGCACACGACAGTATTTTTTCACGGTCCGCAAAACGGGGTTCCGTTGTTCCGTGATCCGTGTCCGTTTTTTCTCCGTTGTGCCTCCGTGTGTCCGCATGTCCGTTTTTTTGCGGTCCGTCACAAAAAAAGGTATGGTGAAAAAAATTTAATTTGATTAACTCCACCCAGGATACTGGAATAAATCAAGGTCACCTGAGTGTGGTTTTGTGGCCATTTTCTGTAGTCTTTCCAGAGTACAGAGGTTATTTTAGCTGCTTCTCTTTGCTGTATCACCATGTCGGATTCAGAGGAAGAGGTCTTACTGCATTGGCTTTTTTCCCGCCAATGGGGACAGCGCACTCCTTTGTTGGCTGAGGAACCTAGTAGAAGGCGGCGATTTTGGGTCCATCCGATTGTTTCTCAACGTTACCGGAAAGGACACTTCCATACCCTCTACAAAGATCTGCGGCTGCATCCAGAGAAGTTTTTTTCCTACTGTCGGATGTCAGTCACTACATTTGATCGCTTGCTGTCGTCTCTACGTACTGTCCTTACCTTCATGGACACTAGGGCTGCACGATATGGGAATTTTGTGCGATTAGGGCCCTAAAAATTGCGATAACGATATGCGATGCGATATTTTAAGGGAATTGTGCTAGAGGTCTATTTGCTTGGATTTTCCATATGAGCCGCTGACGTGGCTGGGTATGGCATAGTTATAGGGGATCTGTGGATTGCACTGTTATGGGGGATCTGTGGATGGCACTGTTGTGGGGGATCTGTGGATGGCACTGTTGTGGGGGATCTGTGGATGGCACTGTTGTGGGGGATCTGTGGATGGCACTGTTGTGGGGGATCTGTGGATGACGCTGTGTTGTGGGGGATCTGTGGATGACGCTGTGTTGTGGGGGATCTGTGGATGACGCTGTGTTGTGGGGGATCTGTGGAGGACGCTGTTATGTGGGGGATCTGTGGAGGACGCTGTTATGTGGGGGATCTGTGGAGGACGCTGTTATGTGGGGGATCTGTGGAGGACGCTGTTATGTGGGGGATCTGTGGAGGACACTGTTATGGGGGATCTGTGGATGACGCTGTTATGGGGGATGTGTGCTATGACACATAGGGCCATGAGGGGGGGCAGCATAAGACATATAGCATATTATGCTGGTCCCCCTCATGGCCCTATGTGTCCCCTCATGTGTCCTAAACTGCGCACATTAACTGGCTTTGTGTGTAAAGTATTTTACTAGTGTGTAAAACAAGCTCTCTCCTATTGATAACATGGCCAGCCTCTGTACTCACTGTCACTATGAATGCACTACAGCGAGCGGCAGCGAGCTGGCCGGCCGGCGCGTGACTGACTTCACTTAGTAACGCTCCTCCCACTTCAGGAAGCGTTACTAAGTGACGTCAGTCACGCGCCGGCCGGCCCGCTCGCTGCAGCGCATTCATCGTGAAAGTGAGTACAGAGGCTGGACCTGTTATCAATAGGAGAGAGATTGTTTCACACACTAGTAAAATACTTTACACACAAAGCCAGTTATGTGCGCTTTGTGTGTATATAATCGCGGCATTTTCGGGTCGGCCAAATCGCCATATCGCATTTGCCGATTATCGCGATTCGATTATTTTTTCGATTTATCGTGCAGCCCTAATGGACACCAATATGAGGCGCAGCATTTCTCCAGAGGAAAGGCTCATTGTCACGTTGAGGTAAGCAATATTTTATGTTTAAATTTTCTTAAGTAATGTGCAGTGCTTCTGTCAGGAGGAACATGTGTTAGAAAATGGCTGGTGTTAGACATGTGCTCCTGTTTGCTGAAGAAACCTTTCTTTGGCCATAATGTTTGGTGAGATTTTTTATATATATTTTTTAAACCGTTAATCCCTGACACATCACATCCCAATATTGAAGTTTGTTATTTCTTTTGTGCAAGTTTGAAACTTTAGGTCAGTTTACGTCCTAGAGACACTCCAATAATCCTCAGCACTCGCCAGTAGTTTTGAGAAAAATTGTGATTTAATTAGTCAGTCAGCTAGGTTACAGCAGGCTGTAAGCTGCCTGTCTGAGTGAATAACTCACAATTTTGAACAAACTACTGGCAAGTGCTTGGGATTATTGGAGTGTCTGGAAGAATTGGGACCCTCAGTCCGGATCCCTATCTGCGTGCACCACCCGGCTCGAAGCCTATATACCGGTCTGTATCCTATTTTGTGGGACTGTGGTGCTGCCTACCCCTTAGTTTTTCAGCTAACATCATCATCAAGCATAAAGTTCACATAATACTGAAGTTGCCCATAACTTTCTGCATTTCAAAGGGGCAAAACACAGTTGTTGCCACTTAGTTGTGTTAGTACTGCCCACACCCCACTAGCTGCAAGTGTTTTGCTCTTAGACCGAAATTCTAGATTTAGATTTTTGTTTAGTCAACAATGGACATAAGGCAGTGATGGCTTGCCCTTTACATAGTGAGTTTCAAAACTTCAACCCAAAACCTATATATTTCTGACTAAATGGCAACAAGGCAATTTAACAAGAATACTATAGTCCAATATAGTTTATCTTCCATGATATTTAACATTTAACTATAATAGTCTGCCTACATTCAGTGCTGCCTGTCCTGTTCATAGTGTGCCCTGTGCTGATGAATGGTATAAAAAGTCTAAGTTATATTGGTACACCTTCGACTTTTTCTAGGGTGCGTGTGCCCACAGACAGGGCCCTGAGTGCCGCCTCTGGCATCCGTGCCATAGGTTAACCACCACTGACATAGGGTGTTTGAAATCATGTGTTGTATAAAACATTATACGTGATTGAAGTATCTGATGTTCCCTTTGTTTTTTTGCTGACTGATTTTTTTTAATTTCCTTTTAACGCAGATTCCTTGCAACTGGGAACTCTTTTGCATCCCTGCATTTTGAGTTTCTTTTAGGAACCTCAACGATTTCTCAGATTGTACGTCTCACTTGTCAAGTCATCTGGCTGCAACTCCAAGAGACAGTGATGCCGCAGCCCAAGGCGGACGATTGGGTTCGGATTGCTGAGGGCTTTCAAATTTCAGCGCAGTTTCCAAACTGCATCGGGGCAATGGATGGCAAGCACATCCGTGTGAAGAAGCCTCCTCACTCAGGGTCCCGATTCTTCAATTATAAACATTATTTTTCGGTAGTCCTGATGGCTGTTGCTGACAGTAACTACCGGTTTATAAAGGTTGATATCGGGGCCTATGGAAGCACTGCTGATGCTCGCATCTTTAGTGCTTCTAGAATGGGTGAGCGGCTTTGTGCCAACCAGCTTGCCCTGCCTGAGGCCAGAAGACTGCCCGGATCTGCCGGCTCCATTTGTCATCGTGGCGGATGAAGGGTTTGCATTAACTCCCCATGTTATGCGGCCCTTTCCAAAGCGTGGTTTGGATGTCAGGAGGCGTATTTTCAACTACCGGTTGACTCGTGCCCGTCGGTATGTTGAGTGCGCTTTCGGGATACTCTCTAGCAAGTGGAGGGTGTTTTTGTCATCCATACAGATGAATCCGGAGAATGCTACCCTGGTGATTCAAGCTTGTGTTGTTCTACACAACTTCACCAAGATTCACGAGGCTTCCTCTTCTGTTGACATGGATGATCTTCCTACGTCATCAGAATTGGGTTTGGAAAGGACCCTGCATAGACGACCTGGGACTGCAGGCATTGCAGTTCGGGAACTCTATGCAGACTACTTTTACAGCCCAGAGGGGTCCTTGCCATGGCAGAGGGACGCTATTCGTGGCAGTTTTTGAAATCTTCTGGCCTCTTTAGTTGTTTATTATTTTGTAGATAGTTTAATAAAATTTACTGTGGTAGTTGAGTGTAGGGACTCGCAAGAGACTGAGGACCCTTGACGTGGGCTTGCGGGCTGAGGTTTGTGGTTTGCAAATTTAAAAATCCATAATCTGATTAATAAATATTTTTATGTTGGTCAACTTTTTGCAACATTTTGCAGGATTTTAAAATATGCTTCCAAAAACCTTCTAATACCTCTTTAAAATATAATTTTCGAGGCAATTATGTAGCCTAATAAAGTGTCCGTACTTTAATTATTGTGTGTTTATCTGTTGTGAACAAAACTGGTAGAAGTGATCCAATGTGTTGTATAATAAAAAGAACATAAGTCTTTTTTTTTTGGAATTTTTTTTACTGTAAACCAATAAACCATCTTTTGATAAATAACTTTGTATGGCAGATTAATCAAAATGCCCAAAAATGCTTTTGTTAAAATTAGAATAAAATAATAAATAATTACAAATCAAACAAGTCTCTCGTGAAAGAGCCAGGGGCGTAAGAAGATCCAGGCCGAACTTGGGCGGGTTCTGGTGCACCAGCAGAAAACAAGCCCACATTCATGGACTGGGCAAGGGGAGTGTTGTGTTCTTGGGACCCCTGGAAAGTTGGTCAGGCAGAAGGTGGACCATGGGTTCTATGTGTCGCCTGTTGAAAGGTGGTAGGCTGCTGAGTTGAAGCCAACGTAAGTTTTTGCAGCAACTGGTTAACTTCGGAAAGTATGTCTCCCTGGTATGGGAGTGAAAACATTTTAAAAACCAGTGCAACGGAGGCGATACAATGATGATGGTTTTGTGGGGGAACATGCCTCATAAGTGGCGCAAGCCCTCTTAACATTGTCTCCTCTTGGCCATCAGTCCTCCTCTGAGCTAGGAACTCGATGAGTCGGGCATCTATCATTTCCCGAGTTACTTGCTCAGATGCAGACTGACGGACATTCCTCCTTCTCCTGGGCTCCTGAGATGTTTGGGGCCTTTCGTGTTCCCCGCCACCCGTTGCCATGGGTGGTTCAGTTGGCTCCACTGCTGTCGTTTCTTGTGGGCTTGACTCCGGTGAAAAAACGGCTGGTGTTTCTTCACCCCCCCAAATCGGAATCGTCAGTGTCCTCTAAATTGTCCACACTCCTGTAGATTTCAAAAAAAGTTTAAATTATATTAATGTTTTTGGAAATATCATAACCAACATACAACATCCTATTAAATTTGTCAGAAATTGATATGCCTACTATATATAAGGCCATGCAACATATATCCAAAAAGGAGTCCGAAACAAAAATTACCCAAATTTTTTAAAAAGGAAACATGGCATAAATTAACCATTGATAAACTTTTGATTTGTACTGTGTGGCAATAGCCTTTGTTTTTTTTTAAAGAAATTTGGGGTGCTGGTTGGTAGGCTGCTTATAAACTTGCAGGTTACGAGCTAACCAACTGCAGATATTCTGTCCTTCTAGATGTGACCTACTCAAACAATGTGCCTCCATATTTTTGAAAAATGTAACTCCAAGCATGTCCTAATAGCTGGAAACACTCCATACATGCTGGTAGTTGTAGTTTTAACGCAGCCTGAGTGCGGCAGGATGGATATGCCTGACGTCATTTAATCTGCCTCCACAAGAGCCAGGAGGAACTTATATTGTTCTTTAAAACTAGAACAATGCTGGAAGTGCAACCCTGGTTTAAGTTACAAGTGGCTAATGAAATTGCCTTTTTTGGGGAATAATTTTTAAATAAAGTTTTGTAATAATGTGTAAATTTGAATGGTGTGCCAAAAAGAAAACCCATATTTGAAAGAGTTAATCAGTACTGGAAAGATTTAAAAACTCTGTTATATGTAAAATAAAAATCATCTCTGGTACATCTCCAATTGAACTATAGAAATTTTAAAGGTGATTTTCAAAATTCGCACACAATATCGCCTTATTGCTCGGATATTGGCACATTATCTGATCAGTGTGTGTCCCAACGCTCCAACGTCAAACTATTTATGGTGGACAGAGCACGGAGTGCTGTTTCCGGAGGAACACATATTTTACAGGGGCCATTCACCACCATGCACTATTCCCCGCCTCTACCATAGAAGTAAATGGGAGGGTGGCGCACATGCACGACCCATGCCCCCATTCATTTATATGGGTCAGACGCTATTAGTGGAACATGCTCACAGCTATTTTAGGCATCCCCATAGAAAAGAATACAGGGATTTTGCGCAAAAGCAATGTGGCCTCCTTCTCTTTCATGGCTACGGTTGAAATATAGGTGCAACTCCCAGCGGTTAGACGTGGACCTGAAAGACAATGGCTGCATAACCTATCAATATGGTCCCATTTGATGAGATGAGTAAAAGCCTTTGGCAAGCTTCTTCAAATTAACTTCCTACAATGTGTCTGCATCATTTTGACATTTGGCACAAAAAAGGAGTTTCAACAAAGGTGAGTTGTTTTCAGACATAATTTGCAGATACATTGGTAGATCATGGCATCCTGTCTAAAAGCACCACCAACAAGCCAGAAATACTCAAGCAACATCATATATAGCAGAACACACTGAATAAAGGTCTAATATATATATTCACATTGTGTGCAATGACATATACCGTTAAATACATTTTTGGCAAAATAAAGACGACTTACGGTCTCATCTCCATCACAGGACGTAAAAAACTGAGCTGTTCGGTATAAATGTATGGACTTTTTTTCGATGACCCATCCCCTTGCGGCCCTTGTCAGTAAGCTCCCTCCGGAACTGGTCCCTGCAGCTATTCCACCGAACTTTGATGTTTTTAACTGTGAAAACAACCATCAAAAGTTATACAAGATTTGCTTGTCAAAAAAATAAAAAACAACCTAAGTGTTCCTAAAAATATAACAATAATAAGACAAAAGAATACTGGACAGGACAGAGTGCAGTCGGGCAGTTGTGGGTGTAAGATAATGGTTGACAATTACTGGAAGGCGGAATTTATTTGAAGATTGACTTTAAAAAATAGTATTTTCTGATATTGGAAGTAGACAGATGTTTCATGATCTATTCCAACATGGCACCAAAAAAAAAACAGGCACAGTATACATTACAACGGTGGCCAGTAGGTAAGGTCAGAACAGACATTAAAACATGGTGTGGCGTTGAAAAAAGGTCAAGGAATTTGCAAAAAACATAGACACAGTGGCATACAGAGAAATGACTGGCCACAATCACAAATGTTAAAAGGAGGCCCCCATACCACAGTAATTTGTTGGAAACACCTTCCTTTCAAGCCTCCTCCAGTCCTGTGGCTAGTAATGAGCACTCTAATATCTCTGGCCGCAGTTTCTACATGTTTACACACTGTCTATACTGTTACTGTATATATAAATGTGCTAAAACTGTTGAGGGGTCCCTGACAAAGTATTTAAATCCTCCTCGTCCTCCTCCCGGATAGGCCACTTCAGGGTGATGGTCAAAATGTAGCTGCTTCACCTGCTTCCCCTATAGCTAGGCCCCTACATGTACATACCACTAGAGCAGGGATGCTCAATGTGCGTCCCTTCAGCTGTTGCAAACTGACAACTCCCAGCAGGCCTACAGCTACAGCAGGGCATGGTGGGAGTTGTTGTTTAACAACAGCTGGAGGGCCACATGTTGAGCATCCCTGCAATACACAATTAAGCCTTGCCTCAAAAGGAACATGATTCTGCAGTCTCTGAAGTACTTCACTATATCATAAGGGACAACACAACAACCAAACCACAAAACGACATTGCTTGCACGTACCTAGTTCTGCACGACCTCGGTGATCCGCTTTGTCCCATTCTCGTGGCTTTAAGCGACGGGCCACTTTCTCCCACGAAATTTCCCTCCGCACACGGTCCTGATACGCAGGGGACCGTGAGTCCCATAGCTCAGGCCTTTCATGGACCATAGTAATAAGTTTGTCCACATTCCATTTGGGCATTCTTAGCTGTCACAGTGAACTTTCCAAAATATGACAAGGGAAAATATGTCTGTGCCAAATCACCTAACAAACAAGGTTTGCCAATCGTCTAGTTTGAACTTCCTGTCTTTTTTTTTTTTTTTATTGCTCAAAGGACTTGGAGACAGGTTTCCAGGCAACCGATCCGCAAAAAAAACGGACGCGGATGACCAACGGAAGGCTTAAAATGTGCATCCGCGATTTTCGCGGACCCATTGACTTTAATGGGTCCGCGAACCGTTATCCGTGAAAAAAATAGGACAGGTCATATTTTTTTTTACGGACTGAAACCACGGATCACGGTCGCGGATGACAAACGGTGCCTTCTCCGATTATTCCACGGACCCATTGAAAGTCAATGGGTCCGCGAAAAAAAAACGGAACAACGGCCGCGGATGCACACAACGGTCATGTGCATGAGGCCTTAGTCTCCTGAATATCCCAAATGCACTTAGTAATGCTGCACTTGAAAATGCTGCAAGCTCTAATTAGGCAAGCTAAACTGAGGAAAGAAATACCAACAACAGCTGCACCTCCAAAAATCTATGAAAATTTATTGAAGACACAAAGTTAAAACCATGGACAAATATAACAAAATCCCACTGTAGGAAAAGGTGGATGCAAATAAGATCAACATCATCCGAGGATACCATGAGCAATACAAGTGCAATACTAGAATAAAGGAGATAAATCCATAGAACCAAGATAATATACTTATCAGGTAGCACAGTGGTAACACAGGGAGAGAAGAGATGATGAGCAACCCTTCAGTGGGACTAGTAGGAGAAAAAATCCTCACGCGTATCGCTAGTACCCAACTAGCTTCATCAGAGGTCCATGTAAGTTTAAAATGATGCTTCAAGGTTTTTATATATTAACAGTAATTAACCTATAAAGAAGTAAACCTGTGGTCAAACCTGTTAAGGTAATTTAAGAAGAGGAAGGCCAGGTGGACACATTGAGGTGCGCCGCCTCAATACTCCCCGGTGCACGGTCTGGGCGCTGCAACATGTGCCGGTCAAGCCGGCGTGATGGAAAGACCTCAATGTGTCCACCTGGCCTTCCTCTTCTTAAATTACCTTAACAGGTTTGACCACAGGTTTACTTCTTTATAGGTTAATTACTGTTAATATATAAAAACCTTGAAGCATCATTTTAAACTTACATGGACCTCTGATGAAGCTAGTTGGGTACTAGCGATACGCGTGAGGATTTTTTCTCCTACTAGTCCCACTGAAGGGTTGCTCATCATCTCTTCTCTCCCTGTGTTACCACTGTGCTACCTGATAAGTATATTATCTTGGTTCTATGGATTTATCTCCTTTATTCTAGTATTGCACTTGTATTGCTCATGGTATCCTCGGATGATGTTCATCTTATTTGCATCCACCTTTCCCTACAGTGGGATTTTGTTATATTTGTCCATGGTTTTAACTTTGTGTCTTCAATAAATTTTCATTGATTTTTGGAGGTGCGGCTGTTGTTGGTATTTCTTTCCTCAGTTTAGCTTATGCTTTTTTCTATACCTGGCCAGCACTCCCTCATTTGATTATTGGTGTGCCCCCCGTTGTTTATTATTATTTCATTGTTGTTTCATAGCTAGGGAGTCCTTCCCTTTTGCTTTTCTGGGGTTGTGGCACCCCATTTCTATCCTGTGGTCTTAAACTATGGCTTTCAACTTGGAGGCCAGGGAGGCGGCTTGGACTTCACAGGTGTCTGCGTTGTTCCATGAGGAGGGCGCCGCTGATTCAGGTGGTGACTTTAGATCATTGACCTCTGAGATTATCGACACCCATAAACTCTACACTCGGGTGTGGTGGAATATAAAAAGCCTTGAGGAGTTCCTCAAGTGCTCCATCATCCCCAGGGGTTTGAGGGTGCAGAAATTTCCAGCCTGGGAGGTCACTGCGGAATTTAAGGAGACCTGGGAACAGGGACTATTTCAGTGCTCCAAAATACTCATTGACATGCTGATTACACATGATAAGGAGCTTTTACAGCGGACCAAAGCTAGGCTTGTTGAATTGGAATTAAAGCTTGATCAGCATGACAAGGAGAGGGTTGATCCATTCCAGATCAAACTGAAGGAGATCTTGGAAAATTTTGACAAGGAGATTATGATGGGCAAAAAGTCTAAGTTCCAGCGGGACAAGGGCGACTTTGATAGGAAACAGGCTTTCAGGTGGAAGCATAGTGGTAATACACGAGCACCCTCTAAGGGACATGATTCAAACAAAACCGCGGTGAAACAGGCCCCTAATCTAAATACAGATCTGGATTTTTTATCCGGAAGCAGCGAGGACGGCGAACTAGGAGGGGATTACGTAAATCCCAAAAAAAGGGGCCCACAGCTGCGCAGGGGCAACAATCATCCACCTTCTTACAGGAAACGGACATAGGAGCTGGATTGGCACGGGATAACGGGTCACTTCAGGTTATTAATCTCTCTTCCTATGCTCTATCCGACAAGGAACAATTGGTCCTGAAGAAAGGACTTTCTTTTTCCCCTATGAGCCTACTTGACAAATTTGAGTTTATAAAGGATGTATATTTATTCTGCAGGCAACTATGTTTCAAATTATTATATGCTCAACCGACCTTGATGAAAGATCTCGCGGAGGATGAACGTGGTGTCTTCTTGGATTTAATGGACCTACTTAAGGAAAGTGAGAGCGACCTAGGTAGGAGATCATTTAATATATCAAAACCATCTACCATCACGCTCTCTCTTAGTATGTTTCCTAATATTAATTTATTTTTTCAAGCAGTTTTATTAGAAACACGGAAACTACAAAGGAACACCATTAGGGGGAGAAATATGGCTGCGACAGAATCTAACATTATCCGAAAACTTCAACAAAATGCATCCTTTGTCATCAAAGAGGCGGACAAAGGTGGGAATGTGGTATTATGGGATATGGGGATGTATATGAGTGAGGCTAAACGACAACTCAGTAATAAAACCTTTTACACCCCTATCCCTTCAGATCCCACCACATTTTTTAAGAAGAAATTGGACCAACTCCTGAGAAGGGCCTTTGACATGAGGATCATCACTAAGCGGGAACTCCAGTTCTTGGAGGTGAGTTGCCCCATTACACCCACGTTTTACATGCTGCCCAAGGTGCATAAACATCTACAAATTCCACCTGGCCGACCAATTGTGGCAGGAATTGGGGGCCTGTGTGAGCAGGCCTGTGTTTACTTGGACTTTTTCTTGCAGTCTTTTGTCTTGGGCCTCAAATCCTATATCCGGGACTCTGTGCACCTAATACAGGAACTAGGAGATGTCACCTTACCGCCCGGCATCTTGATGGTCACTTGTGATGTCGAGTCATTGTACTCAAATATTGCCCATAGTGATGGGCTAGATGCTGTAAAATTCTTTCTGTCTGGCTCCACCACGGGTGATTCAGCTCATCATACATTCTTGGTGAGTCTACTGGAGTTTGTGCTTACGCACAATTACTTTGTATTTGACCGGACCTTTTATAGACAAATCTCTGGTACAGCCATGGGTGCACGGTGTGCGCCCTCCTATGCAAACCTATTTTTGGGTTGGTGGGAGGCCACACGTGTGTACCCATTGGATCAATTCAGAAATCAGGTGATAGGCTGGTATCGATTCATAGATGACATCGTCTTTTTCTGGCAGGGGTCAAGACAAGAATGTGAGGAGTTCATTGGTCATCTCAATCAGAACCCGTTGAATATATTTTTAACACATAAAATCTCGGATTCTGAAGTTGAATTCCTGGATCTTCGGATCAGACTGCAAGACTCTAAAATTGTGACATCCCTGTTCCGAAAAAGCACCGCCACCAATAACTTGCTTCATTTTGCAAGTTTCCACCCGACACATCTAAAGAAGGGTATACCCAGGGGTCAGGTCCTACGTTTACGGCGCAATTGCTCTGATGTGAATGATTTTAAAAAGGCCGCACGAGATCTGACATCACGTTTGAATGAGAGGGGCTACCCCAAAAAAGTTATAGCCCGGGCATTTGAGAGGGCAAAAGAGGCCAACCGTGAGGATCTATTTGTACCTAAGGTAAAACCAAGAGAAAATAAAATACGCTTGATTACCAGGTACAACAATCAGTGGTCTGACCTCTATAGAATTCTAAATACGCATTGGTTTCTACTTCGCTCAGATGCTAAATTAGCGTCGTATGTGGATGATACACCTAGGATTGTGGCTCGGAGGGCACCAAATTTTAAAGACACCCTGGTGCGTAGCCACTTTCAACGTCCTGGGGTCCCTACGGCCAGGGATGGCGTGTTAAAGGGTACATATCCCTGTGGGGATTGCAACATCTGCCAATTTATGCTTAATTCGGATACCTTCTCCCATGGAGAAAACCGCAGGGTTGATCTAAAACGCTATGTCAATTGCCGTTCCAGGAATGTTGTCTACGCTCTGCTTTGCCCCTGTAACAAGATCTATGTGGGCCAGACCATGCAGGAGCTCAGGAAAAGAGTACAACAGCACACATCGAACATTCGGTTAGCAGCACGGGATAGAAGCAAGGGGGAAAAACCCCTGACATCAGTGGCAACCCATTTCCTGGACTGTCATGATGGTAGGTACGATGATCTACGGGTGGCAGGACTGGATATTGTTCGGGGCAACATTAGGGGTGCGCATATCTCTAAGAGGTTGCTTTGCTCTGAATCAAGGTGGATTTTCAACCTTTGTTCACAGTTTCCAGAGGGCTTAAATGAAGAACTTACTTTCACGGGTTTTTATACATAGATCTTGCCTTGATTGAATAAAGACTATGTATTTATCACCTATCCCTTGTTTATTCCTATAGGGATATATATATATATATATATATATATATATATATATTTTATTTTTTATTTCACCTCACATTTTCTTTTTTCATTTTTCTTTTTCCCCCCTTTTCTTCTCACCTGTTCACTCCCATTTTTCACGTTCTAGGTTTTATAAAGACCTATCGACACTTGACCATGGGACCCATTGAAGTCATGGACTTCACCTTCTTCTTCATGGAATATATCCGACACTTGGCACCTTAAAGCACTTTAAGCACCTTTGGTCACTGCAACTCTACAGTCGCCGAGCCACCTCCTCCATGGAAATTTCCTCTTTGCGCCTAGTTCATTGTTATCACTGTTTTTGTAATTACATTTATATATTATGACATGTAACGCTGTTTATATGAAATTACACTATCAGTGACATAATATGCTATGCTGCCCCTTTACCCCTATTTCATTTTATTCTATTTATTTGTTTATTATTATCCATCTATATATTTATAATATGTATATATACAGGGAGTGCAGAATTATTAGGCAAGTTGTATTTTTGAGGAATAATTTTATTATTGAACAACAACCATGTTCTCAATGAACCCAAAAAACTCATTAATATCAAAGCTGAATATTTTTGGAAGTAGTTTTTAGTTTGTTTTTAGTTTTAGCTATTTTAG
The DNA here is from genome assembly GCF_905171765.1 of Bufo bufo. Classification (NCBI taxonomy): domain Eukaryota; kingdom Metazoa; phylum Chordata; class Amphibia; order Anura; family Bufonidae; genus Bufo; species Bufo bufo. The sequence continues at coordinate 157,327,731 of NC_053393.1, read as the reverse complement.
GGGGATATCTGTGTGTGCAGGTGACTATTACTGTGCATAATTATTAGGCAACTTAACAAAAAACAAATATATACCCATTTCAATTATTTATTTTTACCAGTGAAACCAATATAACATCTCAACATTCACAAATATACATTTCTGACATTCAAAAACAAAACAAAAACAAATCAGTGACCAATATAGCCACCTTTCTTTGCAAGGACACTCAAAAGCCTGCCATCCATGGATTCTGTCAGTGTTTTGATCTGTTCACCATCAACATTGCGTGCAGCAGCAACCACAGCCTCCCAGACACTGTTCAGAGAGGTGTACTGTTTTCCCTCCTTGTAAATCTCACATTTGATGATGGACCACAGGTTCTCAATGGGGTTCAGATCAGGTGAACAAGGAGGCCATGTCATTAGATTTTTATCTTTTATACCCTTTCTTGCCAGCCACGCTGTGGAGTACTTGGACGCGTGTGATGGAGCATTGTCCTGCATGAAAATCATGTTTTTCTTGAAGGATGCAGACTTCTTCCTGTACCACTGCTTGAAGAAGGTGTCTTCCAGAAACTGGCAGTAGGACTGGGCGTTGAGCTTGACTCCATCCTCAACCCGAAAAGGCCCCACAAGCTCATCTTTGATGATACCAGCCCAAACCAGTACTCCACCTCCACCTTGCTGGCGTCTGAGTCGGACTGGAGCTCTCTGCCCTTTACCAATCCAGCCACGGGCCCATCCATCTGGCCCATCAAGACTCACTCTCATTTCATCAGTCCATAAAACCTTAGAAAAATCAGTCTTAAGATATTTCTTGGCCCAGTCTTGACGTTTCAGCTTGTGTGTCTTGTTCAGTGGTGGTCGTCTTTCAGCCTTTCTTACCTTGGCCATGTCTCTGAGTATTGCACACCTTGTGCTTTTGGGCACTCCAGTGATGTTGCAGCTCTGAAATATGGCCAAACTGGTGGCAAGTGCCATCTTGGCAGCTGCACGCTTGACTTTTCTCAGTTCATGGGCAGTTATTTTGCGCCTTGGTTTTTCCACACGCTTCTTGCGACCCTGTTGACTATTTTGAATGAAACGCTTGATTGTTCGATGATCACGCTTCAGAAGCTTTGCAATTTTAAGAGTGCTGCATCCCTCTGCAAGATATCTCACTATTTTTGACTTTTCTGAGCCTGTCAAGTCCTTCTTTTGACCCATTTTGCCAAAGGAAAGGAAGTTGCCTAATAATTATGCACACCTAATATAGGGTGTTGATGTCATTAGACCACACCCCTTCTCATTACAGAGATGCACATCACCTAATATGCTTAATTGGTAGTAGGCTTTCGAGCCTATACAGCTTGGAGTAAGACAACATGCATAAAGAGGATGATGTGGTCAAAATACTCATTTGCCTAATAATTCTGCACGCAGTGTATGTGCATTTACTCCTTTCCTATATTTATGCGCTTGCGTTACTGGTCCCTTGCTCCCCGGTGCACGGTCTTCCGCCTGTTTGGCTGCTTAGGCTTTGAGGTTTTGGATACATGATGATGTATGCATTGATTTTTCGAGATAATTGTTTATATTAATGTCTGTAGTTTTATATAATAACTATGTTATCTAGACCCGGGGACCTTGATATGGGCTATACAAGATATACCTGCTATATTAAATACGCATGCTTGGGCATGTATAAATAATTCTGCTTGAGCAATTGACTGATCATGAATTGCGGTATGTTATTTTATATATATATATATATGTATATTTTTTTACCACAATCGATGTTGTGTTTGTTTTGTTACTTAGATATCCATGAATTATCACTTACAATCATATTGCACTTATTATAAATTTTTATTATATTTATTCACAAACCAATGAATTTGTGTCTGTGTAATCTTGGTCACGGCTGTCAATGCTTTTTTATAGCTTTGTAATATGATATTTTATATACTGGCTTAATATGTCTTACTGTGTATCTATTAAATGAATTATTTATTGTATTATTTATATATATATATATATATATATATTTTTTTTTTTTTTTCTTCAATTATGTTATTATTGCTCATGGTTCACGCTGATGTTTTCTTGATACAAGCATGCGTGTTCGAGACATGTAATGGTATGATTATATGCACTATTACCGTATCTGTTTGCTCTATTCAATCTGCGTTCCATTTGGCCCCCCATCCTTTGCGTTTCACGGGACGGTGCTGCGCGATCTGTCGCCCGGACGTGACGCTGTGCTGGATGAGTTTCCGGTCTGTGGAACGCATCGTGGCATCGGCTTCCGGCCGGGCGCCATGTTGCGCAGGCGCACACGTCTTTCCATCACGCCGGCTTGACCGGCACATGTTGCAGCGCCCAGACCGTGCACCGGGGAGTATTGAGGCGGCGCACCTCAATGTGTCCACCTGGCCTTCCTCTTCTTAAATTACCTTAACAGGTTTGACCACAGGTTTACTTCTTTATAGGTTAATTACTGTTAATATATAAAAACCTTGAAGCATCATTTTAAACTTACATGGACCTCTGATGAAGCTAGTTGGGTACTAGCGATCCTACTAGTCCCACTGAAGGGTTGCTCATCATCTCTTCTCTCCCTGTGTTACCACTGTGCTACCTGATAAGTATATTATCTTGGTTCTATGGATTTATCTCCTTTATTCTAGTATTGCACTTGTATTGCTCATGGTATCCTCGGATGATGTTCATCTTATTTGCATCCACCTTTCCCTACAGTGGGATTTTGTTATATTTGTCCATGGTTTTAACTTTGTGTCTTCAATACATTTTCATTGATTTTTGGAGGTGCGGCTATTGTTGGTATTTCTTTCCTCAGTTTAGCTTATGCTTTTTTCTATACCTGGCCAGCACTCCCTCATTTGATTATTGGTGTGCCCCCCGTTGTTTATTATTATTTCCTAATTAGGCAAGCTAATACTGTTGCTATATATACACACTCCCACAAAAGCTCCTTCCCCAACAACAAATTTAACACCTTAATCACTCTATGCTCATTTGCAATCAGAAAATAGAATAAACTAACAAATTCCTTACCTGTATTGAAGCACGGTGTCTGAGAAGCCACCAAAAACACAGCTGAAGTTCTGCTAAAATGGAAAAGCTCTAAGTTAGTCTCCTGAGTATCTCAAATGCACTTAGAAATGCTGTACTTAAGAATGCGCAAACTAGAATTAGGCAAGCTAAGGGTCCATTCACATGTCCGCAAAATGGGTCTGCATCTGATCCGCAATTTTGCGGAACAGGTGCAGACCCATTCATTTTCAATAGAGCCGGAATATGTGTATCCACATTTGCGGACTCGTATCCGCATTTGCGGATCTGCACTTCCGCATCCGTGCTTCTGTTTACGCAAAAAAAATAGAACATGTCCTATTCTTGTCCGCAAATGCTATATATACACACTCCCACAAAAGCTCCTTCCCCAACAACAAATTTAACACCTTAATCACTCTATGCTCATTTGCAATCAGAAAATAGAATAAACTAACAAATTCCTTACCTTTTTTGAAGCACAGTATCTGAGTAGCCACCAAAAACATAGCTGAAGTTCTGCTACAATGGAAAAGCTCTAAGTTAGTCTCCTGAATATCTCAAATACACTTAGTAAAGCTGCACTTGAGAATGCTGCAAGCTATAATTAGGCAAGTTAAGGGTCCATTCACACGTCCGCAAAATGGGTCCACATCTGTACCGCAATTTGGCGGAAAAGGTGCAGACCCATTCATTTTCAATGGGGCCGGAATGTGCTGTCCGCATCCACTTTTGCGGATCCGTATCCGCATTTGCGGATCTGCACTTCCGCATCCGTGCTTCCGTTTCAGCAAAAAAATGTGGACAAGATTAGGAATTTTCTATTATAGTGCCGGCGATTTGCGGTCTGCAAATTGCGGAATGCACATTGCCAGTGTCCGTGTTTTGAGGATCCGCAATTTGCGGATCCTTAAAAGACTTACGGACATGTGAATGGACCCTAATATTATGTTGCTATATATACACACACTCACACAAAAGCTCCTCCCCCAATAACAAATTTAACTCCTTAGGCTGCGTTCACACGGGCGAGATTTCCGCGCGGGTGCAATGCGGTAGGTGAACGCATTGCACCCGCACTGAATCTGGACCCATTCATTTCAAAGGGGCTGTTCAGATGAGCGATGATTTTCACGCATCACTTATGCGTTGCGTGAAAATCGCAGCATGCTCTATATTCTGCGTTTTTCACGCAACGCAGGCCCCATAGAAGTGAATGGGGTTGCGTGAAAATCGCATGCATCCGCAAGCAAGTGCGGATGCGGTGTGATTTTCACGCACGGTTGCTAGGTGACTGTCTATACACTGTATTATTTTCCCTTATAACATGGTTATAAGGGAAAATAATAGCATTCTGAATACAGAATGCTTAGTAGGTGATCAATTGAGGGTTAAAAAATAAAAAAAATTAACTCACCTTGTCCTCTTGTTCGCGTAGTTCTCCCGGTCTTTAGTTCTTTAAAAAGATGAACTATGGGCTAAAGGACCTTTGGTGACGTCAGATCACATGCTCCAATCACAGGGTCCATCACCGCGGTGATGGACCCTGTGATTGGAGCATGTGATCTGACGTCACCAAAGGTCCTTTAGCCCATAGTTCATCTTTTGAGAAGTAAAGAAGAGACCGGGACTTACGCGAACAAACGGAGAAGGTGAGTTAATTTTTTTTATTTTTTTTAACCCTCAACTGATCACTTACTATGCATTCTGTTTTCAGAATGCTATTATTTTCCCTTATAACCATGTTATAAGGGAAAATAATAACATCTACACAACACCGAACCCAAACCTGAACTTCTGTGAAGAAGTTCGGGTCTGGGTACCACAGTCGGATTTTTATCACGCGCGTGCAAAACACATTGCACCCGCGCAATAAAAACTGAACATCGGAACGCAATCGCAGTCAAAACTGACTGCAATTGCATTCCTACTCGCGCGGGTTTGCCGCAACACACCGGGACGCATCCGGAACTAATCCGGACACGCTCGTGTGAACCCAGCCTTAATCTACCTATGCTCATTTGCAATCAGACAATAGCAAAACAATGTCTAGCAAATTCCTTACCTGTTTTGAAGCACAGTGTCTGAGTAGCCACCAAAAACACAGCTGAAGTTCTGCTACAGTGGAAAAGCTCTACGTTAGTCTCCTAAATATCTCAAAATCACTGAGTGCTTATTTGCAATCAGACAATAGCAAAACAATTCAAGCTAGTAACAGTCCACTGATATAGCTAAAATCGTTCAATAGCGATCTATTGGATGGATGGGCTGGATGACCTGGTTTCCCAGTCAGGTGGTGGATAATATAGGACAAGGTCTGTCCTAGCTACAAATATGCTGGCAAATAAACTGGACTCCGATGGCTAAAACAGTGACTGATACTCAGTGAATATAATAAGATAATAAGCTCAATCCCAAGTGTGCAAAAATTAATACAAACAATTAATAACAAGGAATTAATGATAGACACACAGTATCATAAGCAGCCTTACTGATCCTGAGATATGGTGCAAATAATTAGTGTAAATTATGCAGCTGAAATGAATACAATATAAGTGCGAGTAAATGGTGTAGAATATGAAAAAAACGGTGCTCAAATAATAAAATATTCAGTCACAATAGAAGGTATAGAATGTCCCTTATTCCTCAGGAGCTCGGCAATAGTAATAGATAGTCCGTCTAACTCGTTGCCGTGTTATTAAAGCTCAGTCTTTCTGATACAATGTAGTGAATGTCCTGAGAGTCGGCCTTGTATTTAGACTATGCAATCCACACAGTTGCTGGGAATGAACCTTGTGTTTCAATGTTACAGTCCACAAGGATTTTTAGTTCAGCAGGCTTTAGATTCAGCAACAGCAAAGCGATATAGGTGCGGTAGGTTTTATAGCAGCAATGGATATCACAGTTATATCAATAGTGATTTATTACTCACGCTCAGTCCTGATGTTCCCTCCGTGGCGTCCCACGTGGTATGGATTCAGGGTAAGCTTACCTCTTGGTGCTAGATCCTGCCTTGCTGTTGGATGTGAATACTGTACGGTCCGGTCTTGTAATTCCACAAGTACGGCTGCCAGTGAGAGAGTCATCTCTATCTCACCGCATATTCACAATGGATTTTTTGGAATAGGTGTTCCACATGTCTCTAACGGCATAGGTAATTAGATCTCGCAGGCTCCCTAGTATCACCTGTAGGTTGCCGCACTATAGCCGGAGGAGCTGCGGTTTATTTTCCTTTTCCTTAGAAAGCGCTTTCTTACTGCTGCAGATGGTACAGAAAATAGTATTCAACTATAATGATTCCAAATTAGCCGATTATTGTCAGATCCAATTCCTCCATGCCAGACGCGTTTCGAAGGTTATCCACCTTCTTCCTCAGTGGCTTTATTGGATCTGTCTGACTGACCGGCTTTTATTCATTTTCCTTCCAGAAAGGCTGCATAATCGACCCGAAATAGATCCAGAGGATCTGGAATTCTCAGATCTACTCTTCCATCTGTTGCGGTTCTCCTGCGGTTTATGTATTCATGCGTTTTTTCTACTATAGAGACTTGGGTTCAAAAGGAACATTACCTATATAATATTTTCAATATAGCTGGCTGCGTTTTCATGTTATATAAATATTTATATCACATAATATAATAACTCACCTAGTGTTATACCAACTCAGAGATAAACGTCCTAGTATAGGGCATAATCGCTTGGTTATAGTCATCTATCGACTTATTTTACCAAATGTGGATATCTAGTGATTTTGTTATAAAAAAACAGAGGGATATAATATACTTTTAGTTTTGTATATACACTGCTCAAAAAAATAAAGGGAACACTTAAACAACACAATGTAACTCCAAGTCAATCACACTTCTGTGAAATCAAACTGTCCACTTAGGAAGCAACACTGAGTGACAATCAATTTCACATGCTGTTGTGCAAATGGAATAGACAACAGGTGGAAATTATAGGCAATTAGAAAGACACCCCCAATAATGGAGTGGTTCTGCAGGTGGTAACCACAGACCACTTCTCAGTTCCTATGCTTCCTGGCTGATGTTTTGGTCACTTTTGAATGCTGGCGGTGCTTTCACTCTAGTGGTAGCATGAGACGGAGTCTACAACCCACACAAGTGGCTCAGGTAGTGCAGCTTATCCAGGATGGCACATCAATGCGAGCTGTGGCAAGAAGGTTTGCTGTGTCTGTCAGCGTAGTGTCCAGAGGATGGAGGCGCTACCAGGAGACAGGCCAGTACATCAGGAGACGTGGAGGAGGCCGTAGGAGGGCAACAACCCAGCAGCAGGACCGCTACCTCCGCCTTTGTGCAAGGAGGAACAGGAGGAGCACTGCCAGAGCCCTGCAAAATGACCTCCAGCAGGCCACAAATGTGCATGTGTCTGCTCAAACAGTCAGAAACACACTCCATGAGGGTGATATGAGGGCCCGACGTCCACAGGTGGGGGTTGGGCTTACAGCCCAACACCGTGCAGGACGTTTGCCATTTGCCAGAGAACACCAAGATTGGCAAATTCGCCACTGGCGCCCTGTGCTCTTCACAGATGAAAGCAGGTTCACACTGTGCACATGTGACAGACGTAACAGAGTCTGGAGACGCCGTGGAGAACGTTCTGCTGCCTGCAACATCCTCCAGCATGACCGGTTTGGGTCAGTAATGGTGTGGGGTGGCATTTCTTTGGAGGGCCGCACAGCCCTCTATGTGCTCGGCAGAGGTAGCCTGACTGCCATTAGGTACCGAGATGAGATCCTCAGACCCCTTGTGAGACCATATGCTGGTGCGGTTGGCCCTGGGTTCCTCCTAATGCAAGACAATGCTAGACCTCATGTGGCTGGAGTGTGTCAGCAGTTCCTGCAAGACGAAGGCATTGATGCTATGGACTGGCCTGCCTGTTCCCCAGACCTGAATCCAATCGAGCACATCTTGGACATCATGTCTCGCTCTATCCACCAACGTCACGTTGCACCACAGACTGTCCAGGAGTTGGCAGATGCTTTAGTCCAGGTCTGGGAGGAGACCGTCCGCCACCTCATCATGAGCATGCACAGGCGTTGTAGGGAGGTCATACAGGCACGTGGAGGCCACACACACTACTGAGCCTCATTTTGAATTGTTTTAAGGACATTACATCAAAGTTGGATCAGCCTGTAGTGTGTTTTTCCACTTTAATTTTGAGTGTGACTCCAAATCCAGACCTCCATGGGTTGAAAAATTTGATTTCCATTTTTAAATTTTTGTGTGATTTTGTTGTCCGCACATTCAACTATGTAAAGAACAAAGTATTTTAGAAGAATATTTAATTAACTCAGATCTAGGATGTGTTATTTTTGTGTTCCCTTTATTTTTTTGAGCAGTGTATAACATTGTTTATTGTAGACTATCAATAGCTTATGGACTGGTTTCTCTTAAATCATGAGTCCCCTATATACATCTTTAATTTGTTTTTATTATCCATTGTATTGTATTTTACAGGCCTGCATATTTTTAGAGTATAATTACTATTTTTATTGGATTTACCATTAAGTGACTAGAATTTAGTGTCATTGTATACATTGGTATCAGTATCCAATATCTCCTATCCAATTAAAAATCATTGTCACCTTACCAACTGTGTGGTCCAGTTATAAGAGTGCCCATTCTCTCTTTTATTACAATTTTTCCTTGGTGATTGGGGTGCGACATCTGTCTGGTGCACCTTGCCATCCTAAATCAGGGGCAGAGCCGTCCTATACCTCCTCTTAATAGCAAAACAATGTCTAACAAATTCCTTACCTGTTTTGAAGCACAGTGTCTGAGTAGCCACCAAAAACAAAGCTGAAGTTCTGCTATAAAGGAAAAGCTATAAGTCTTGTGAATATATCAAATGCACTTAGTAATGCTGCACTTGAAAATGCTGCAAGCTATAATTAGGCAAGCTAATACTGTTGCTAGCTATATATATATATATATATACACACTCCTACAAAAGCTCTACCCCCAAGAACAAATTTAACACCTTAATCACGTTATGCTCATTTGCAATCAGACAATAGCAAAAAAGTCTAACAAATTCCTTACCTTTTTTGAAGCACAGTGTCTGAGTAGCCACCAAAATCATAGCTGAAATTCTGCTACAATGGAAAAGCTCTGTTAGTCTCCTGAATATCTCAAATACACTTAGTAATGCTGCACTTGAAAATGCTGCAAGCTATAATTAGGCAAGCTAAGGGTCCATTCACACGTCCGCAAAATAGGTCCACATCTGTTCCGCAATTTTGCGGAAAAGGTGCAGACCCATTCATTTTCAATGGGGCCGGAATGTGCTGTCCGCATCCACATTTGCGGATCCATATCCGCATTTGCGGATCCGCACTTCCGCATCCGTGCTTCCGTTTCAGAAAAAAAATGCGGACAAGATTACGAATTTTCTATTATAGTGACGGCGATTTGCGGTCTGCAAATTGCGGAATGCACATTGCCAATGTCCGTGTTTTGAGGATCCGCAATTTGCGGATCCTCAAAACACTTACAGACATGTGAATGGACCCTAATAGTAGGTTGCTATATATACACACTCACACAAAAGCTCCTCCCCCAACAACAAATTTAACACCTTAATCTACCTATGCTCATTTGCAATCGGACAATAGAAAAAAACTAACAAATTCCTTACCTGTATTGAAGCACAGTTTTTGAGTAGCCACCAAAAACACAGCTGAAGTTCTGCTACAATGGAAAAGCTCTAAGTTAGTCTCCTGAATATCTCAAATGCACTTAGTAATGCACTTAAGAATGCTGCAAGCTATAATTAGGCAAGCTAATACTGTTGCTATATATATATATATATATACACACTCCCACAAAAGCTCCTCCCCCAACAACAAATTTAACCCCTTAATCACGTTATGCTCATTTGCAATCAGACAATAGTAAAAAAATGTCTAACAAATTCCTTACCTTTTTTGAAGCACAGTGTCTGAGTAGCCACCAAAAACATAGCTGAAGTTCTGCTACAATGGAAAAGCTCTAAGTTAGTCTCCTGAATATCTCAAATGCACTTAGTAATGCTGCACTTGAGAATGCTGCAAGCTATAATTAGGCAAGCTAAGGGTCCATTCACATGTCCGCAAAATGGGTCTGCATCTGATCCGCAATTTTGCGGAAAAGGTGCAGACCCATTCATTTTCAATGGGGCCGGAATGTGCTGTCCGCATCCACATTTGCGGATCCGCACTTCCGCATCCGTGCTTCCGTTTCCGCAAAAAAATGCGGACAAGATTAGGCATTTTCTATTATAGTGCCGGCGATAGGCGGTCTGCAAATTGCGGAATTCACATTGCCAATGTCCGTGTTTTGAGGATCCGCAATTTGCGGATCCTCAAAACACTTACGGACGTGTGAATGGACCCTAATAGTATGTTGCTATATATACACACTCACACAAAAGCTCCTCCCCCAACAACAAATTTAACACCTTAATCAACCTATGCTCATTTGCAATCAGACAATAGCAAAACAATGTCTGACAAATTCCTTACCTGTTTTGAAGCACAGTGTCTGAGTAGCCACCAAAAACACAGCTGAAGTTCTGCTACAGTGGAAAAGCTCTACGTTAGTCTCCTGAATATCTTAAAATCACTGATTGCTCATTTGCAATCAGAAAAATAGCAAAACAATGTCTAACAAATTCCTTACCTGTTTTGAAGCACAGTGTCTGAGTAGCCACCAAAAACAAAGGTGAAGTTCTGCTATAGTGGAAAAGCTCTAAGAAAGTCTCGTGAATATATCAAAAGCACTTAGTAATGCTGCACTTGAAAATGCTGCAAGCTATAATTAGGCAAGCTAATACTGTTGCTATATATATACACACTCCCACAAAAGCTCCTCTCCCAACAACAAATGCAACACCTTAATCATGTTATGCTCATTTGCAATCAGACAATAGTAAAAAAATGGCTAACAAATTCCTTACCTGTTTTGCAGCAGTGTCTGAGTAGCCACCAAAAACACAGCTGAAGTTCTGCTACAGTAAAAAAGCGCTAACTTAGTCTCCTGAATATCTCAAATGCATTTAGTAATGCTGCACTTGAGAATGCTGCAAGCTATAATTAGGCAAGCTAAGAGTCCATTCACATGTCCGCAAAATGGGTCCACATCTGTTCCGCAATATTGCGGAACAGGTGCAGACCCATTCATTTTCAATGGGGCTGGAATGTGCTGTCCGCATCCGCATTTGCGTATCCGCACTTCCGCATCCCTGCTTCCGTTTCCGCAAAAAAATGCGGACAAGATTAGGAATTTTCTATTATAGTGCCGGCGATTTGCGGTCTGCAAATTGCGGAATGCACATTGCCAATGTCCGTGTTTTGCGGATCCGCTATTTGCGGATCCTCAAAACATTTACGGACGTTTGAATGGACCCTAATAGTATGTTGCTATATATACACACACTCCCACAAAAGTTCCTCCTTCAACAACAAATTTAACACCTTAATCACCCTATGCTCATTTGCAATCAGACAATAGCAAAAATCTGTCTAACAAATTCCTTACCTTTTTTGAAGCAGTGTCTGCGTAGCCACCAAAAACATAGCTGAAGTTCAGCTACAATGGAAAAGCTCTAAGTTAGTCTCCTGAATATCTCAAATACACTTAGTAAAGCTGCACTTGAGAATGCTGCAAGCTAAGGGTCCATTCACACGTCCGCAAAATGGGTCCACATCTGTTCCGCAATTTTGCGGAAAAGGTGCAGACCCATTCATTTTCAATGGGGCCAGAATGTGCTGTTCGCATCCACATTTGCGGATCCGTATCCGCATTTGCGGATCCGCACTTCCGTTTCAGAAAAAAAATGCGGACAAGATTACGAATTTTCTATTATAGTGCCGGCGATTTGCGGTCTGCAAATTGCGGAATGCACATTGCCAATGTCCGTGTTTTGAGGATCCGCAATTTGCGGATCCTCAAAACACTTACGGACGTGTGAATGGACCCTAATAGTATGTTGCTATATATACACACTCACACAAAAGCTCCTCCCCCAACAACAAATTTAACACCTTAATCAACCTATGCTCATTTGCAATCAGACAATAGCAAAACAATGTCTGACAAATTCCTTACCTGTTTTGAAGCACAGTGTCTGAGTAGCCACCAAAAACACAGCTGAAGTTCTGCTACAATGGAAAAGCTCTACGTTAGTCTCCTGAATATCTCAAAATCACTGATTGCTCATTTGCAATCAGACAATAGCAAAACAATGTCTGACAAATTCCTTACCTGTTTTGAAGCACAGTGTCTGAGTAGCCACCAAAAACACAGCTGAAGTTCTGCTACAATGGAAAAGCTCTACGTTAGTCTCCTGAATATCTCAAAATCACTGATTGCTCATTTGCAATCAGAAAAATAGCAAAACAATGTCTAACAAATTTCTTACCTGTTTTGAAGCACAGTGTCTGAGTAGCCACCAAAAACACAGCTGAAGTTCTGCTATAGTGGAAAAGCTCTAAGAAAGTCTCCTGAATATATCAAATGCACTTAGTAATGCTGCACTTGAAAATGCTGCAAGCTATAATTAGGCAAGCTAATACTGTTGCTATATATATATATATATATATACACACTCCCACAAAAGCTCCTCCCCCAACAACAAATGTAACACCTTAATCACGTTATGCTCATTTGCAATCAGACAATAGTAAAAAAATGTCTAACAAATTCATTACCTGTTTTGCAGCACAGTGTCTGAGTAGCCACCAAAAACACAGCTGAAGTTCTGCTACAATGGAAAAGCTCTAAGTTAGTCTCCTGAATATCTCAAATGCACTTAGTGAAGCTGCACTTGAGAATGCTGCAAGCTATAATTAGGCAAGCTAAGAGACCATTCACATGTCCGCAAAATGGGTCCACATCTGTTCCGCAATATTGCGGAACAGGTGCAGACCTATTCATTTTCAATGCGGCTGGAATGTGCTGTCCGCATCCACATTTGCGGATCCGTATCCGCATTTGCGTATCCGCACTTCCGCATCCGTGCTTCCGTTTCCGCAAAAAAATGCGGACAAGATTAGGAATTTTCTATTATAGTGCCGGCGATTTGCGGTCTGCAAATTGCGGAATGCACATTGCCAATGTCCGTGTTTTGCGGATCCGCTATTTGCGGATCCTCAAAACATTTACGGACGTGTGAATGGAACCTAATAGTATGTTGCTATATATACACACGCTCCCACAAAAGTTCCTCCTTTAACAACAAATTTAACACCTTAATCGCCCTATGCTCATTTGCAATCAGACAATAGCAAAAATCTGTCTAACAAATTCCTTACCTTTTTTGAAGCACAGTGTCTGAGTAGCCACCAAAAACAAAGCTGAAGTTCTGCTACAATGGAAAAGCTCTAAGTTAGTCTCCTGAATATCTCAAATACACTTAGTAAAGCTGTACTTGAGAATGCCGCAAGCTATAATAAGGCAAGCTAAGGATCCATTTACACGTCTGCAAAATGGGTCCACATCTGTTCCGCAATTTTGCGGAAAAGGTGCAGACCCATTCATTTTCAATGGGGCCGGAATGTGCTGTCCGCATCCACATTTGCGGATCCGTATCCGCATTTGCGGATCCGCACTTCCGCATCCGTGCTTCCGTTTCAGAAAAAAAATGCGGACAAGATTAGGAATTTTCTATTATAGTGCCGGCGATTTGCGGTCTGCAAATTGCGGAATGCACATTGCCAGTGTCCGTGTTTTTCGGATCCGCTATTTGCGGATCCTCAAAACACTTACGGACGTGTGAATGGACCCTAATAGTATGTTGCTATATATACACACTCACACAAAAGCTCCTCCCCCAACAACAAATTTAACACCTTAATTACTCTATCCTCATTTACAATCAGACAATAGCAAAACAATGTCTAACAAATTCCTTTGTTAAAACCCCGGTCTTAATAAATGACCCCCAAAATTTATTTCAATGGCTTGACCAATAGTCTGGTAATTTGAAGTTATCCCCAATCCACAGAATAGGGGATCACGATTAGATCAAAGGGGGTTCTACTGCTGGGACCCTCATTGATCACGAGAACAGGCTCCCCATACCTCGCAGGCCCCTGAAACGAATGGAGCAGCAGGTCAATTATGTGTATTGGGGATAGCCGAGCACAGCTGTCAATCAGCACTAAAGAGGGCAGAAAGAGGCTGGGGGGGGGGGCGCTACAATGCCGACTACAGTCAGTGGTCACAGCAGTGAAGCGTTCAGGCACGGCACATGACCGTTGCCTCTGCTGAGGCCACTGATTGGTCGCCAGCAGTGACGTCCATGTAGTTGGGAACTGGAAGAGAAGGGAGCTCAGTGCTGAACCTGGAGTCCCAGTGACAGGTGAGTCTTTTTCTGTTTTTAATTTTGCACCCTGCCCGGCCATCTCAAAAGGGGTTCCTGGTCTTGAAAAACCCCTTTAAAGAGAATGTGAACATGCATGTACAAGGAAAGCTCCAGGGTTCAGACACAGTAGGTGGTGTATAGGTAGACAGAAGTAGTGCCCCAAATTCATAATACTAAGTGTGCCACTTGTGGCATCTTTAGACAGCCTGGCTCCCAGTGTGTTCTGTGCCATCAGGTACAATGGGGTGCATGGTTTCCATGACAACAGTAAGGCAGCACCAAGTGCCATCAAGCAGGTAGTTACAGGGGTTTTCCCATCTCAACTCAATGGCATCTCGCTAGGATAAGCGACAAGTGTCAGACAGGTGCATGTCACACCTCTGGGCCCCACAGCTATCTCCAGAACGGGTCCCTGATGTGAATGATAGCTCACGTGCAATGTCCTCTCCAATCACTGGTCTGGGACTGCCAGAAATACCAAGCGTGCACGGCCATCTCTCCATTCACCGCTATGGCGCTGCCGGAAATAGCCAAGCCACCGCCACTATTTTCAGAATTCCCATAGCTGTGAATGGAGGAAAGCTGAGCATGCATGGCTCCTCTCCCTTCACTTTGAAGGCCCCATTCTGGAGATTGGAGCGGGTCCCTGAGGTGGACCTGCAACTATCTGACATTTGTGGCATATCCTAGTGACGTGCTACACATGGTGAAATGGGAGAACCCCTAGAAAGAAAAAAGGCAAGGAAATGGAATTTAAAAAAAGGCCTACTTACCACCATGAACACCCTCTGCTTCGGTACCACCAGACCTTGTTTTCCTGACTACAGCGGTGATGTGCTCTAAATACCGCATGTGACTGCTGCAGCCAATCCGTGGTCTCAGCAGTCTTATGCCATATACTGCTGAGGCTAGTGATGTAATGCAACCAGTGGCAGTCTTGACCACAATGCAAACAACGTGGGGCGTGAGGCCTTCGTCTGACAGGCGTGTCCTTTTTATTTATAATGTCCCCAGCAGTGCCCTCTTTGTATATAATGCCCCCCAGCAGTGCCCTCATTGTATATAATGCCCCCCAGCAGTGCCCTTATTGTATATAATGCCCCTCAGCAGTGCCCTCATTGTATATAATGCCCCCCAGTAGTGCCCTCTTTGTATATAATGCCCCCCAGCAGTGCCCTCTTTATATATAATGCCCCCCAGCAGTGCCCTCTTTATATATAATGCCCCCCAGCAGTACCCTCTATTTAAATAATGCCGCCCAGCAGTGCCGTTTGTATATAATGCCCCCCAGTAGTGCCCTATTTGTATATAATGCCCCCCAGCAGTGCCCTATTTATATATAATGCCCCCCAGGCAGTGCCCGCTTTATATATAATGCCCCGAGCAGTGCCCTCTTTGTACATAATGCCCCCCAGCAGTGCCCTCTTTATATATAATGCCCCCCAGCAGTGCCCTTTGTATATAATGCCCCCTGCAGTGCCCTCTATATATAATGCCCTCTATATATATAATGCCCCCCAGCAGTTCCCTCTTTATATATAATGCCCCCCAGCAGTGCCATTTGTATATAATGCCCCCTGCAGTGCCCTCTATATATAATGCCCTCCATATATATAATGCCCCCCAGCAGTTCCCTCTTTATATATAATGCCCCCCAGCAGTGCCCTTTGTATATAATACCCCCTGCAGTGCCCTCTATATATAATGCCCTCTATATATATATAATGCCCCCCAGCAGTTCCCTCTTTATATATAATGCCCCCCAGCAGTGCCATTTGTATATAATGCCCCCTGCAGTGCCCTCTATATATAATGCCCTCCATATATATAATGCCCCCCAGCAGTTCCCTCTTTATATATAATGCCCCCCAGCAGTGCCATTTGTATATAAATGGAGATTTCATGGGGGACTGATTACCACTGAGGAAGGGGTGATTGTAAGCCCCCTGATGGATCGCAACAATACCTGCTAAAAGAACTTGGTGCCAAACCAACCCTGAAAATTAAAGACCGAACGCGCTATTAACAAAACCACTGCACGGCTATACAAGCGACTCTACACGTGCAAACAAATACCAGCGTGGTAGACGGTGGGAATAAGCCCCCAGCTATAACGGAGCGGCATCCAGAGCTATCGAGGGGATACGGCAGAAGTACCTATGAAGTTTTTGTACAGCAGTACATTGAACCGGAACACCAGCAGAGGAAAGTCAACCATTGAAAGAACTCAGCGGGACGCCGCTGAACAGTGAGTACAGCGGGACGCCGCTAAACAACCACTGAGACTTATCATACAAGTTTTGTATTACTACTACAATTGGAGGAGACGTGAACTTTGAGGGTTATAGTATCCGTTTAGGACATCAGCAGTCACACAGGTTATAGATCAAAGACTGTCGCTATATTATTTAGTACGGAGGCTTAATTCTACACCATTCCAGAATATATAGAGTGTATTATGTTTTTATGCATTAATATATAGTATATGTATATTTATATCTGTGTTTAGATTAGGATCATTTTAAGTAATTATATGCAATTGTTTTTAGGTTTAGGATCACCATGCGATTTTAGGATAGTCACGTCTTTATGTATATATCTATTGCCAGATACTACTGTTTTCATTTAATAAAAAACGGTGTGGTTTCATATAGAGTGAGAGTGCCCAGTATCAATCAGCCCACTAGAGGAAGGGTGATTTCTCTTTACTGTGAGCACCTCTACCTTGAATTGGTCACTCCAGTGCGCCACATATTTCTCTTACATTTGTATATAATGCCCCCAGAAGTGCCCTCTTTATATATAATTCAATTTACACTGATGTATACCCAGCGCACGTAGAGGCACTTTATATTGTATTTTACATGTAGTCAATAAAGACTAATGATTGCCTACTCTTGGCGTGCGCTTTTTTTTGTGTTAGTGATTTTTATTTGATAAAAATTAACTTTTATTAGGTTTTCTTTAAATAGCAATGATAACTTATTTCTAACCTACCTAAATATTTAAAACTCTCATCAGTGGATTCTGACAGTGCTTTTCAGTATGAATGCATCTGCTGACATTCGTTTTTACATTTGTACTTTAGCTTTATGTAGCTAATAGTTAGTTGTCTGCTGAAACAGATACGTTATGTCTACTATGTTGTAGCGTTGTCTTGCTACATTGTGAGCAGACTGTTTGCTGTTTGTGTCGGTCGGCACTGTATAATAACGTTTTATGGTATTAGGTATGCAGCGCTTCCTACCTGCTGCCTATCCAATGCTCCAGTTCGTACTGTTGGTATTTTAATTGGAGCGCTTGCTACCTATTGCCTATCTGAGTGCTGCAATTCATTCAATTTTTACTATGCCGGCACTGTCTTTGCTATGCTGCCACCGGTAGCAGCGCAATGACTTGCTGAGTTGCCGACTCGCTGCTTAGTAGCTAGTACTGTCTAAACCTATCAACTGTGACCTAAAACCTGAAGCGCTGCCCCCCGACATGTTTCGCCATATACATGGCGTCCTCAGGGGATCGGGCAGTCTATGGAGTGAGCGGCATTACCGGATGTATTTAATACCTCCTACTGGTATGACGCTGGGGCTCTGACGTCACTGATAGCGCGATTTTTTACTCAAGTCTCGCGCATGTCTTACAACTTTGAGCTTTAACCAGCGCCGATCTGCTGGCTGGTCCGCAGGTTCAAGATATAATATGCTTATGTTCCTTTAATGATAAGTTAATCTATCTTTGTGTTATTAGCATTATCTTACTAGTTAGATCCCGCTAGTTTGCTGATTCCTGATTATGTAGAATTTATATAATTAATATAGAGCAGTTCTGCGCATGTCTCTACACTTAGAAGTTTTTCTGTGTATCTTACTTTTCTGCGCATGTCTCAGTACTTGTATATTTTGTTGCCTTTGTTCCTTGCTCTATTTTTCATCTTTTTCAGCAATTTGCAATGCTCATATGATTTCTTGCTTCATTTAATTTAAGCTGGCATATTTTTTATTATTATGCCATCATTATATATATGAGAGTAATTTACTTTGATTTTATATATTTTTGTTTTTGGTGCCCTTGGCTCTGTAATTACTATATGTTATTTTCTGTATGTATGTATATGTTATATTAGGATTTATTGTTCCAACTGTTTGGATTCGGTCAAATTTTGCCTGATCTTTTTAGAAGGCATTGATGTTTTTTATTAATTTTTGTTGTTTTTGTTTTTAATTTTTATTTTTATTTTTTTATCTTTATTGTTGTTTTATTTGAGTATGGATTTTGATTATCATTTTTTATTTATTTACTCTGCAGGCCAGTCCACAGTAGCAGATCTACCAGTAGATGAAGCTAGGTATGTATTTCTTGATGGATCTAAATTAGTAGAATTTTTGATTTTTAAGATTATTTGATTTTATATAATTTGTTTAGTTTATTTGTTTTTTTGCCACTCTCTTTATCATTTTATTATATTCATGAAGGTCAGGTATCATTTGTTTACTTTGAATTTTACTTCTTTTGCTAATATCTTATTATTTGGCTAATTTTTATAAAAAGGATGCATAAGTGAAACCTTCATTAAGGCCTTGGGGTGAAAGGCTTTTGAGTCTGTATATCCAGCGAGTTTCCTCCTGCTGCAACTTTTTGTCAATATCCCCCTGTCTCGGGCCTGATTTGATTTTGGATATACCCCATATTTTCAAATTATCACTCTTACCACCATGTTCTGCCTGTATATGTCGAGAAAGTGTGGTATCTGTTTTCAGATTAATGTCACTCAGATGTTTTGAAATTCTTCTACGGAGTGCTTGCACAGTTTTCCCTACATAAATTTTTGGGCAACTGCATAATATTGCGTATACCACTCCTGTGGTTTTACAGTTTATGTATTGGGTGATCTTGTATTTCTTGTGGTCCACTGGATTCTCGAATTCTTTACATGCTATCATTCTGCTGCAGAATTGGCATTCCCCGCAGGGGTAGGACCCTTTTGTGGTTAGCCATGTGGTTTTTTCTGTTTGTTGGAGGTTCCTCTGGAAGTGGCTGTGTACTAGTTGTTCTCTAAGATTAGTGCCTCTTCTATATGTAATTGAGGGATGTTCTGTGATGACACTTTTTATGTCTTCGTCTAATCTTAGTATATTCCAATATTTTTTTAAAATATTGCTCACTTCTTGATGTTTAATATCAAATGTTCCTATGCAGCGTACTATCTTGTCACTGCAGGTTGGTTCACTCTTTATATATAATGCCCCCAGAAGTTCCCTCTTTATATATAATGCCCCCCAGCAGTTCCCTCTTTATATATAATGCCCCCCAGCAGTTCCCTCTTTATATATAATGCCCCCCAGCAGTTCCCTCTTTAAATATAATGCCCCCCAGCAGTTCCCTCTTTATATATAATGCCCCCCAGCAGTTCCCTCTTTATATATAATGCCCCCCAGCAGTGCCGTTTGTATATAATGCCCCCCAGCAGTATCCTCTTTATATAAAATGTCCCAAGCAGTTCCCTCTTTATATATAATGCCCCCCAGCAGTGCCCTCTTTATATATAATGCCCCCCAGCAGTGCCCTCTTTGTATATAATGCCCCCAGAAGTGCCCTCTTTATATATATAATGCCCCCCAGCAGTGCCGTTTGTATATAATGCCCCCCAGCAGTATCCTCTTTATATATAATGCCCCCCAGCAGTGCCGTTTGTATATAATGCCCCCCAGCAGTATCCTCTTTATATAAAATGTCCCCAGAAGTGCCCTCTTTATATATAATGCCCCCCAGCAGTGCCCTCTTTGTATATAATGCCCCCAGAAGTGCTCTCTTTATATATAATGCCCCCCAGCAGTGCCCTCTTTGTATATAATGCCCCCCAGCAGTGCCCTCTTTGTATATAATGCCCCCCAGCAGTGCCCTCTTTGTATATAATGCCCCCCAGCAGTGCCCTCTTTGTATATAATGCTCCCCAGAAGTGCTCTCTTTATATATAATGCCCCCCAGCAGTTCCCTCTTTATATATAATGCCCCCCAGCAGTATCCTCTTTATATAAAATGTCCACAGCAGTTCCCTCTTTATATATAATGCCCCCCAGCAGTGCCGTTTGTATATAATGCCCCCCAGCAGTGCCCTCTTTATATAAAATGTCCCCAGCAGTGCCCTCTTTATATATAATGCCCCCCAGCAGTGCCCTCTTTGTATATAATGCCCCCCAGCAGTGCCCTCTTTGTATATAATGCCCCCCAGCAGTATCCTCTTTATATAAAATGTCCCCAGCAGTGCCCTCTTTATATATAATGCCCCCCAGCAGTGCCCTCTTTGTATATAATGCCCCCCAGCAGTGCCGTTTGTATATAATGCCCCCCAGCAGTATCCTCTTTATATAAAATGTCCCCAGCAGTGCCCTCTTTATATATAATGCCCCCCAGCAGTGCCCTCTTTGTATATAATGCCCCCAGAAGTGCTCTCTTTATATATAATGCCCCCCAGCAGTGCCCTCTTTGTATATAATGCCCCCCAGCAGTGCCCTCTTTGTATATAATGCCCCCCAGCAGTGCCCTCTTTGTATATAATGCCCCCCAGCAGTGCCCTCTTTGTATATAATGCCCCCAGCAGTGCCCTCTTTGTATATAATGCCCCCCAGAAGTGCTCTCTTTATATATAATGCCCCCCAGCAGTTCCCTCTTTATATATAATGCCCCCCAGAAGTTCCCTCTTTATATATAATGCCCCCCAGCAGTTCCCTCTTTATATATAATGCCCCCCAGCAGTTCCCTCTTTATATATAATGCCCCCCAGCAGTGCCCTCTTTGTATATAATGCCCCCCAGAAGTTCCCTCTTTATATATAATGCCCCCCAGCAGTTCCCTCTTTATATATAATGCCCCCCAGCAGTTCCCTCTTTATATATAATGCCCCCCAGAAGTTCCCTCTTTATATATAATGCCCCCAGCAGTGCCCTCTTTGTATATAATGCCCCCCAGCAGTGCCCTCTTTATAGATAGTGCCCTCTTTGTATATAAAGAGGAGCTCTGCTGGGGGCTCTTTGGCACTGTTATTTCTAAAGTACATTATTTGGGGGCATTGGGGAGCACAGTGTTGGGGGTAGGAGCAGGATAACACTGTTGGGAACCACGAAGGGGAGGATGATGGAAAAGTGAGGAATCTAAGATGATAGGGGTCATCGGATTTGTGTCCTGGCACCAGAATAAATATTGGGGCATGCTGTGCTACTGGCCGCGAATTGTGGATGCAATCTGCATCGGTGGCACCAGACGGCACAGACATCTGCGGGCACCAGGTGAAAACTCTGCCAAGAACCGCCACTAGATGGAGCCCTCTTCCTAATGTTGTTGTAACCTCCTTCGGTTCCTGTAGCTCCGCACCCTCCAGGTATTCGGCTGCCTCCTCTCCGCTCCCCGCAGGTGCTCCTCTGCTTCAGCCGTTAGGTTACTATGACAACAAAAACCACTGCGTTGTTTATCCCTAGGTAGTGTCTGATTGGCCAACAGCCTAATCACGTGACTTCAATAGCTCATGCTGCCAATGGCACATAGCCTTAATAGGTGTATGTACAGGCATGCTGCATAGAGTACATGCAGTGTGGGCACCCCACGAAATTGAGAACTCGTATAAAACACACAGTACAGAAAACTGCCACTAGATGGAGCTGTTATGTTGATATCGTCCTCGGCTGTGTTGCAAACCTGCTTTCGTCCTTGTAGATCTGCGCCTCTCTCTCCCTTTAGGTGCTGCTCCTGTCCTCAAACGTTATTCTTCGCTGTAGTCTTGTGCATGGGGGCGTGGTTTAACGGGCCAATGGGCGGAGCAAATCGAGGAGTGTGGGCGGAGCTACGCAGTGACAGGTCTAATGTGACAGCAAGGAGGCGGGGTTATTACTTAAAGAAACAAGCATCCTATTGCAGTGTGATCGAAGTGTTTTGACTATCATGGTATTGTGAATGAAACAGTCCCCAACCGAGAATCTGCCCTAACTCCCCAAGGGCCAGGTGGCTGGTGGGTCATGCCCTGCCTGAGAATCTATCCTAAGGGCCAGATGGCTGGTGGGCCAGGCCCTGACTGAGAATCTACCCTAAGGGCCAGATGGCTGGTGGGCCAGGCCTGACTGAGAATCTACCCTAAGGGCCAGGCTTTAACTAAGAATCTACCCCAAGGGCCAGATGACTGGTGGGCCAGACCCTAACTGAGAATCTACCCTAAGGGCCAGATGACGGGTGTGCCAGGGCCAGATGACGGGTGTGCCAGGGCCAGATGGCGGGTGTGCCAGGACCTGACTGAAAATCTACCCTAAGGGCCAGATGGCTGGTGTGCCAGGCCCTGACTGAGATGCTACCCTAAGAGCCAGATGGCTAGTGTTCCACAGTTAAAGAGGACCTTTCACCGATTCTTACCCTATGAACTAACTATACAGATATGAAGAGCGCCGCTCCGTTCTCCTGCTATGCCCTCCGCTATCTCCGCTCACTAAGTTATAGTAGGCGGAGATACCAGTCCCTAAGTTATGGTAGGCGGAGTCTGCCCTAGCGCTGGCCAATCGCAGCGCAGAGCTCACAGCCTGGGAGGTTATTTTCTCCCAGGCTGTGAGCTCTGCAATGCGATTGGCCAGCGCTAGGGCAGACTCCGCCTACCATAACTTAGGGAACGGAGATACCGGAGGGCATAGCAGGAGAACGGAGCGGCGCCCGGGGATAATAGTAAGTGCAGAGAGATCCCCGGGCGCCGCTATCCATGTCTGTATACTTAGTTCATAGGGTAAGAATCGGTGAAAGGTCCTCTTTAAGTGGCCGGCGTTCCTGACAGCCTCTTTAAAGTGAAGTGCATCATGCACCGTGCATTATTTGTTCAACAAGAATTTGGCAAAACAGAAATTACCAGCCAGGCAAGAAATTGTAGGGATCATTATATAACAACTGTGTATTTAGAAGCGTCACAGAAGAAAAATGACCCTTAAATATAACCTTTATTGTATACTATAATAAAAGATAGAACAATCCCTCAATTACGTGATATAAATATATAAAGTAAATCCGCCTGTCCAGGCTTGATTAGTTAATGTGTTTCAAATATAAAAGTGAGGTATCAGCGCTGAAAAAAGAGACATGGGGCACATGGGCGTAACCTTATTGTACACTGTTATAGAAAACTCCAAAGGGAGATCCGCAAGTGAATACTTCCTGGAAAAAGACGGAATGATGCCTAAGGACCAGATCACTTTTATTGGGGACTGCATTATGTTCATTCTCACCCATAATTATTTTAAATATGATCGTGACTTTTATCTACAGACATGGGGTACAGCGATGGGGACCAGATTCGCACCAAGCTTCGCAAATTTATACATGGGTCGATGGGAGGAGTCTGCCATCTTCCCCTGTGGCGGGCTTGGTGCAGGTCTGGTCCTTTGGAAACGTTTTATTGACGATATTGTTTTTATTTGGAGAGTTGGAATTGGAGAAGTTTTTAAATGATTTAAATAAAAATTAATTTAATCTACATTTTACGCCACATTACAGTAGGGAACAAGTACATTTTTTAGATTTATATAATATTTATTAATAAAAGGACTTATTCAGACCAAAACATACCATAAACCTACTGACTGTAATAGTTTTATACCACTGAACAGTTGTCACCTGCCCATCTGGCTGACAAATATTCCCCGAAGCCAATATATAAGGATACGCAGGAATTGCTCTGAGATCACCCACTTTGAAGAGGAAACTAGGGAGTTAAATAACAAATTGTTGGAAAAAGGATATAACAGCAAGGACCTGGAAATAATTGTGGATCAAATTCGGGAAGTTGACCGCAAGGTACTCTTGCAGGACGCTAGAAAGAATAAACAAACTAGCGAGGAAATTGATCCAACTAATACCCTCATTAAAATCCCAATCATTTCCACATACAGTGAAGGATCATTTATCCTCAAAAAGATAGTCAAGAAGCATTGGGAGATGCTACATCAAGATAAACTGATAGGGGAAAGAATTCCAACACACCCGACATTTATTTTTAAGAAGGCATCGAATCTAGCTAATTTAATAGCACCATCATGTAAAACATCTAGCCATGTGAAAAATATTAAAATTACCCAGACAGAGAAAAGGGGCTTCTTTCCCTGTAAACTATGCAAAAATTGCCATAAGATAAAACCTGGTCTAACTAAATATCCTATAATAGAGATAGGTGACACCCATCACACCTACAAAATTAACCGATATATCTCTTGCAATACCAGGGGCGTAGTATACTTCATCAAATGCCCTTGCCAAAAACTATATATAGGTAGAACCAAACGGGAACCTAAAATCAGGATGGGTGAACATCTGAATAATATAAATAAAAAATATGATGGTAACCCTCTGTCCCGTCATTATAATGAACATCACGGGGGCCCTTTTTACGGCTCAATATTTGGGGGCATTGAAAGGGTTAAACCCAATGCAAGAGGCGGAGACTTCATTCAGCAGATGTCGCGGTGTGAGAGTAAATGGATCTTTAGATTGAACAGCCTAGCCCCAAGGGGCCTAAATCAAGAAATGGAATTATTTGCTTTTTAATAATAAAATACTGTTAATGTAACACCCCTGAAAAAAGCATATCTCTGACAGATAAGTAAAAACAACTTTGAACCACCGGGACGCACCCCATATCCTCTTCTAACAAGCAGACTGTAAACAACAGTGTGGGAGTGGACAACAGTTACCATGGGAACCGGACTCCTATTTACTCCACAGGACTGATCATAGCAACCATCCCTGACGAAGAAGCCCGCTGGCTTCGAAACGCGTAGGGTTGTTTTTTTGGTCCTCGGAAGTATCCGTACCACAGTTGTGATGTCACACGCTGCGCTCTCGGATTCCCTTACCATCATGCTCCTTCGTGCGTGTGCCAGCTGCCGGCCGGAGCGGCGCGCGCCTTTTTGAAGTTTTGAGCAAGAAGAACTGTAACTCAGTAGCTAGGAGGACGGGTACTTCTAAACCCCGAAATGCGTCTAGCCTAGACAGGACCCCAACATTTGGACCACTTGGGAAGCTGGAGATTTGACTGGAAAGTCGCAAAGAAAGAACCATCTGTCACACGAAAGGTACACTTGGAAAAGAATGTGTAAGGCCTGATTCCATGGTGAAGGCCTGACTACATGTGCCAAACAATTGCCGGTGTGCGAGTTTACTGCGAGATATGGTCTGCAAACTCAGAGGTCCATAACTGCATTTTTGTCGACTTATCAAAGGAGACGGTAAGACCATACGATTTTATCCAGCAATTTAAAAACTGCATTACTATTCCAGTGGGACGCTGCTGGTGGATGCTATTAGCGGGACGCCGCTTGAGTTTGTTCTTTGATTGCTCATTAGGACTTAGCTTATTTTCGGATACCCCTGTTATATATCGAAAGGGACGTACCTAAAGGACATTGGATTATCGCCAAAAATGTTAAATATTAGACTTTCCCATAAGTATATTTGCCGAATATTCATACGAGTTATTACTGAATATTCTATTTTATTCCTCGAATTTTAGTATTTTATATTTTAGTATTTGTCATATTGGATTACTGCATATTGTGTTTTATGGTGTAGTGGACAGGTATTTTAAATTACAGTTTTATATTATCATTGTCAGTAAGTACAGTTATTCATGCTATTATATGTTAATAAATTTCAAATGGTCCAGATATCCTGAGAGTGCCCAGTTACTTTTGTTCTATTATATTTCTCTTTTTGAGTGGACTGGGTGAGTCCACTCAACTGAGTGCACCTCTTGGGTCAATAGTTAGTCCAGTGCGTCACATCTATTCTCTTTTTTCTGATTTACTTTATATATTTATATCACGTAATTGAGCGATCGTTCTATCTTTTATTATAGTATACAATAAAGGTTATATTTTAAGGGTAATTTTTCTTCTGTGACGCTTCTAGATTTACGTGCCCTAATAGTGGGATTGTAACTGTGCATTTAGAGTAAGAAAACAAAATTAGTGCTGCTAAATAAAAGCTTTTAAAAAAAGTTAGTAATTTATGTTTTATGTTGTATATTTTACCTTCCAGTTTAAGGGAGGAGAACAATGTTTTCATAGTACAAAATTTTTGCACCTGACCTAATCTTTCTTATGAAAAATAAAAATAAAGTTGTGGTCATGTATCACGTGTCTAAGGACACAAGAATGATTCACTGTCTCTTTCACCTGAAATAGAGGTATTTGAAAATTTAGGATATAAAGAATTTGTTGGGAGAGATTCCTTCTCTGGATTGCGTCATTTCGCAGCATGTGCTCTCTGATGCCCACCTGTGTGACTCACCCATTCAGCTGCTAATTTCTCGATATATAAAGCAAGATTAGGGAGACCAAGGCATTGGCTGCAGCTACCATTTACTAAACGGGTATACCAGGGATCAGTAAACTTTGGAAACCCCAGCTGTTTGGAAACTACAACTCCCAGTACACATATTTGTTCAACTGTTCTCAGAAATCTCATAAAATAGAATGGAGCATACTAGGAGTTATAGTTTCACAACAGCTGGAGTGCCAAAGATTGCTGATCCCTGGTGTACACTATTGTTGTGTCTAATGCACAACACTATGAGGAGAGCCTCCTTAAAGGGGTTATCCGACCCCCGAAATGCCCCCAATATGCCCGGGCCCCTCACACACAATATACTTACCTGCTCCCTGCCATCCGAGTCGCTTCAGAAGCCTGCGCAGCCGCCGCTGTAGCTCCCCGTCGCGTGGATTAAAACATCCGGCGTCGGGGGAAGCAGCCAATGGCAGGCGGTGACGGGACGAGCCTCCCTAGTGTCACCCGCGAATATTGCTATCTTAGCCATTCAGTTATGGAAACAGCGTAGCTCGATGTGCTGTACTGTTTCTGTAACTTCTATTCATTTCTATTGAAGCAGAGTAGCACTGCTCGATCAGATAATTCCATAACCCCAGCCAGCTTTGGCTAGTGTTGGGCGATATACTGGTATTCACAATTTACTGCGTCATTAAGAAATGGCGATATCGCCATTTCTCAATTACCGCATTATTTTAGTGACATAGGGGTGGTCACAATTGTGCTGACCGCTTATGAAACTTCCACGTATGGCCGCCTGTGCACAATACCCATTAGTTCCTGCAGCAGCCACCGTCTCTTCACTTCACCATGACTCTGCCCACCGACCCGAGAACTGTGACTCATCAGCCAAACCAAGGCCACCCCGAAGGCACTGACTCGTCTGACATACCCAACCAGGCAGACGTCAGCAGTCAATGAGAGAGGCGAAAAGATGGCGGCATCCTCACAGGCCTGGCTTGCCCTGTACCATTGTTCATGGTGGGGACTGTAAACGCCAGTATTAACATTTGTTGCCAGGCTCATTGTTTTTTTTCAGAGGCCCCTGCACATGGCAGTGCCATCTGTAGCATTGGCCAATAGAAGCTACTTACAAAAGTGACACTCTAATGGAATATACTACTTACTAATCCCTCCATATACATTAGCTCCTCCCTCCCTGTATAGTGCACATAGATATGGACGCAGGAGGTGGGGGACGTACTAGACCCAAGGGGAATACACAGGTCATAAGTCCAATCAGTATAAGCCCCATACAGGAGCAACAAGGAGACATTAATGTATGAGGGCAGCAAGGAAACATTATAATGTATGCAGGCCACATGGAAACAATATACTGGGAGGGAAGGGGGGGGGGTAAGGTTAAAGATTTGTAGCCCCCATACAGTATAATGTCTCCTAGTAGCCCCCATACAGTATAATATCTCTGTGTGGCCTGCTGCCCCATACAGTATATCTCCTTGTGGCCCCCATACATTAAAATGTCTCTGTTCCTACCCCATAGAGTATAATGTCTCTGTGTGGCCCCAAGTGTTTTTTCTTCTAAGTGGGTATTTATTGCCATAAATTTCTTAATATCGTTATCGTGGGAATATTTTTGATATCGCCCAACCCTAGCTCTGGCTGCCATATTCAATGAATGTTTTGACCTCATTCATCAAATGCTAAGATTTTAATACCTCTTTAAGTGACTTACTGCCTCTTGAGCAGTTGTGATTAATGGTGGATTACAATATGGGTGGTTGCCCGGAGCCCGAGTCTCCCTGGGGGCCGATGGCCACCCAAACCACCCACTGTATAAACAGGCTGCAAAGAGAAGTGGTCTGTGGCCGCACTCCTTAATTTAAGTCACTGACACATCCCGGCAGTCTGCACGTTTAGTTTTTGCCCTCTGCAACAGTGGAGTGAGTCCGATCGGTTCCACGCGAATGCAGCCTCAGCCGCTCTGTCAGTTTGGGTTGCAGGGCAGTGAATGATGACCTCACTGTACCCTCTGACCTTTCTACAGAGCATCAGCCACAGCCGCCGCCTGACTCGCAGACCAGAGGAGAACATCTTTTCTGCCTCTGTTGCCAATGGACAGTTTCCAACCCTCACCATCCTGGACCTGGCCCCAATGTCAGCCAGCATGTAGGTGTGAATGTATTATTTGTATTTCTATGTGCTATATATCTGTATCTATCATATCTATCTGTCTATCTATCATATCTTTCTAGCTAGCTGTCTATCTACACACAGATTATATCGTGCATGTCTTGATATTCATTTAAAGGCTATGATATTCATTTAAGTGTATAGGAACGAATGGTCCCATTGAAATGAGTGGGATGGCTTGGGTGTAATTACCGCTGCAGATGCAATGCCAAGCAGGTAAACAATGAAAAGTACGGCGCGCTCCTTCTCTTCAAACAGCTGATCAACAGGGGTGCCGGTGTCGGACCCCCGCCGATCTGATATTGATGACCTATCCTGAGGATAGGTCATCAATAAATATAACTTGAACAACCCCTTTAATACTGGAGACTAGATGTGTTTCCATAGGGAGAAAGTAACTCTTAATTTATCAGTTATTAATCTAATTTAACAGAAAACATAAACCAGAAGTATCAGTTGCAT
This sequence comes from Bufo bufo, assembly GCF_905171765.1. Lineage (NCBI taxonomy): Eukaryota > Metazoa > Chordata > Amphibia > Anura > Bufonidae > Bufo > Bufo bufo. Next base: position 157,298,374 of record NC_053393.1, on the reverse strand, counting down.
TGGGAAAAGTTTATTTAAGATGATTCTAGTAGGTTCTGCATCCTGTAACATAAAGCAGAGAAGGTTTTTCTTTAGATGTTTGTAAAGTCAATATATCTGGTACCAAAAAAAGTAAGTAATGCCTTATTTACACGTCAGTGATTTCCATTAGTGATTGTGAGCGAAAACTAGTATTGGAGCCTACACAGAGATAAGGAAGGTATACGGGAAAGATCTGCACCTGGTTTTGGCTCAAAACCACTGGTGGAAAACATTGTCCGTACACTGACTGTAGGAATAAAGCTCCATGTCCGTGCTCAAATCCGCGAAAAAGTGTTCAGGGATGCCTCCGTGAAGATGTCTGTGAAGGATCCGTCTTTTGCTGTCCATGTTTTACGGACACCGTGCATCTGAAAAATTATTTTCAAAGCATATCTACCTAATGATCCATGAAACACGGATGGCGTCAACTATTATAGGCGTGATTCTGATTTTAGCAGAGTTGTGAAATTAATATTAGCCCCACTCCTGCAGAGGAAGCTAATCGTACAAACACCAGGGGAGTCCAGAACAGCAGACCCACACAATATCACTGATGATATTAACAGCAGTGCAATGCCCAGCAGTCAAAAAATATTAGATACATGTATCAAGGACCAGACTTATCTTTTGTGATGTGGTGCAGGCCTCGTCATAAATTAGACACATCTTCTGGCAGTCCGTGTGCCTAGACTGAAATCTGCTCTAGCCCATGGATACTGACTTAAATGATAATGAATTTGCCAGAGATGATTGCTCTGCCCCCCGCCACATCCCACCCCGGCACTACCTAGCGATGATGGAGGCAACACCACGTGCCAGAGGCATAGCTATAGGGAAAGTGGCTGATTTGGGGCCTGAACTCAGAAGGGGCCCGCCCAGGAGGAGGACTGGAAGACTTTATTGTCATGGCCCCCTCAACAGTATTATAAAATTAAATTATATACAATGACAGTACAGGGAGTGCAGAATTATTAGGCAAGTTGTATTTTTGAGGATTTATTTTATTATTGAACAACAACCATGTTCTCAATGAACCCAAAAAACTCATTAATATCAAAGCTGAATATTTTTGGAAGTAGTTTTTAGTTTGTTTTTAGTTTTAGCTATTTTAGGGGGATATCTGTGTGTGCAGGTGACTATTACTGTGCATAATTATTAGGCAACTTAACAAAAAACAAATATATACCCATTTCAATTATTTATTTTTACCAGTGAAACCAATATAACATCTCAACATTCACAAATATACATTTCTGACATTCAAAAACAAAACAAAAACAAATCAGTGACCAATATAGCCACCTTTCTTTGCAAGGACACTCAAAAGCCTGCCATCCATGGATTCTGTCAGTGTTTTGATCTGTTCACCATCAACATTGCGTGCAGCAGCAACCACAGCCTCCCAGACACTGTTCAGAGAGGTGTACTGTTTTCCCTCCTTGTAAATCTCACATTTGATGATGGACCACAGGTTCTCAATGGGGTTCAGATCAGGTGAACAAGGAGGCCATGTCATTAGATTTTCTTCTTTTATACCCTTTCTTGCCAGCCACGCTGTGGAGTACTTGGACGCGTGTGATGGAGCATTGTCCTGCATGAAAATCATGTTTTTCTTGAAGGATGCAGACTTCTTCCTGTACCACTGCTTGAAGAAGGTGTCTTCCAGAAACTGGCAGTAGGACTGGGAGTTGAGCTTGACTCCATCCTCAACCCAAAAAGGCCCCACAAGCTCATCTTTGATGATACCAGCCCAAACCAGTACTCCACCTCCACCTTGCTGGCGTCTGAGTCGGACTGGAGCTCTCTGCCCTTTACCAATCCAGCCACGGGCCCATCTATCTGGCCCATCAAGACTCACTCTCATTTCATCAGTCCATAAAACCTTAGAAAAATCAGTCTTGAGATAATTCTTGGCCCAGTCTTGACGTTTCAGCTTGTGTGTCTTGTTCAGTGGTGGTCGTCTTTCAGCCTTTCTTACCTTGGCCATGTCTCTGAGTATTGCACACCTTGTGCTTTTGGGCACTCCAGTGATGTTGCAGCTTTGAAATATGGCCAAACTGGTGGCAAGTGGCATCTTGGCAGCTGCACGCTTGACTTTTCTCAGTTCATGGGCAGTTATTTTGCGCCTTGGTTTTTCCACACGCTTCTTGCGACCCTGTTGACTATTTTGAATGAAACGCTTGATTGTTCGATGATCACGCTTCAGAAGCTTTGCAATTTTAAGAGTGCTGCATCCCTCTGCAAGATATCTCACTATTTTTGACTTTTCTGAGCCTGTCAAGTCCTTCTTTTGACCCATTTTGCCAAAGGAAAGGAAGTTGCCTAATAATTATGCACACCTAATATAGGGTGTTGATGTCATTAGACCACACCCCTTCTCATTACAGAGATGCACATCACCTAATATGCTTAATTGGTAGTAGGCTTTCGAGCCTATACAGCTTGGAGTAAGACAACATGCATAAAGAGGATGATGTGGTCAAAATACTCATTTGCCTAATAATTCTGCACTCCCTGTATATGCAGTGAGGGAAGGGATGCAAATGAGCTCTTAACAAGCTCTGCCTCTAATGCCACCAGATGTAAGGCAGCTATCCTATAAGTTAATGTCCAGCTCTTAAAATAAGCTTTGAGACATGACTTGGATATTAAATAAGCCAGCACCTCATCTGCAGACAGCTGTTTTGGGGTGATTGCCCCTCATCAGTACAGAGTACTGGCTTAACTGGGTGAGAGGCCTGTGTCCAGGAAAGGGGGGAACTAACTCTCCTTAGGGAGAGAGCACCTTAATCAGTGTGAGGAGACTTATAGGCCATACATGCTCCTCTGGAATTCTGGGAGGGAAGGGATGCATGAGGGGCAATCACCCTGAAACAGCTGTCTGCAGATGAGGTGCTGGCTTATTTAATATCCAAGTCATGTCTCAAGGATTATTTTAAGAGCTGAACATTGACTTATAGGATAGCTGCCTTACATCTGGTGGCATTAGAGGCAGAGCTTGTTAAGAGCTCATTTGCATCCTTCCCTCCCAGAATTCCAGAGGAGCATGTATGGCCTATAAGTCTCCTCACACTGATTAAGGTGCTCTCTCCCTAAGGAGAGTTAGTTCCCCCCTTACCAGTATATGCAGTGACACTGTAGGAAACGGACAAAGCGGCTGCCGGGTCTAGTGTAAGATAATGATCTTCACTAGCCACAGGAGTGAGGGTTGCATGGGAGAAGGGGGCTGCTGTGGGGCTCAGTCATTTCTAATTACACCACTGACATGTTCCCTAAATTTAGGCACAATGGTGTTCAAAAAGTTGCAAATCGGGGATTTGTGACTTTTTTATGCTAGTTTCTGGTGTAGGGGTCATAATACATGGCTCCAACTATGTTAATTGTACCTTACTATAAATCAGTAAGGATTATACAAGCTTTGCTCTGTAAGGATGGTTTCACACTAGCGTTAGACATGTCTGGATCCGGCATTGCCGGACGCTACCTGATACCATCCGGCCCCATTAACTATACTGGGGACTGGCGGAGATCCGGCCAGACTAAATACGCTGTGCGCAGCAGATTTTTCCCGGCCTGTATGCAGAACCATTCACTTCAATGGTGCTACAAAAAAACGGAAATGGCTCGGTGTGCATTCAGTGTCCGTATGTCCACATGGCCGTTCCACAAAAAAAAAAAGATAGAACATGTCCTATTATTGTCCGTATTACTGACAAGGATAGGACAGTTCTATATGGGCGGGCCTTTCCGTCCCGCAAAATGTGGAATGCCCAGGGCTGGTATCTGTGTTTTGCCAACAGTCGTGTGCAAGAGCCCATATAGTGTAAGACGACATCCTGTAACACTTCCAGATATTCTTACCTAATGTTGCATTGTCTCTTCCACCTTGGGTTGTTTGTTGGAAAATTCATCTTCCTGAGCTGTCTTGACCCTTGAGCACTGTTTCTGTCCAAGCCCATCCATGAAAGATGGGCATCTTGTGGTGGCAACTGCTATAGCGATGGCATTTCCATGTTCAGCAAAGTAAGGTATAGATCTTGTCTCAGCAAGATGAGTGATAGATGGTGGAGATGGGATCAACGCCGGCTGAGCATTGGATGATAGATGATCATTCATACATGGACAGATTAGGAATTTTACGCATTTTGAACTTGGGTTTGGCAGTTGTCTTCTACACAGTAAATTTACATTTGAGTCTATTTGTCTCAAATTCTCATGGTGATGAAATGTCCACAGGTTTGCTTGTTCATTTTCAGCTAAATATGAAAAAGTTAAAGCAACTGGTTACTTACTATAAAATTACTGTATGGAAGTTTTGCAGTAGCAATTATACGAATATTCCCCAATATTTCTGTAGCACTATTCTGCAGCTCTGTACATACAACCTGTGCGCTATCATTTGATAGTACGGCATTTCCTATAACAATACACTTATTGGCAAAAAATGACACACCCAGATAGGAATCTGGGATTGCTTCAAATCTCAGCATGCAGTTATATCTCAGGCAGATATGGAAATGATTACAGGCGTGGTCTGATTAGACACTGGATCTTGCCACAAGACGGCATACAAGTGCTTCCCCTGCTGCCCTCCAAAAAGGCTCTCAGGGGCTTCTTTTGTGTAGTGTACCTCTTGGTGAGAGATCATTGACTGCTACACATGCCTCTGATGCATTTATTGCATTTTATTATTATTATTACAATTAGGCTTGAGCGAATCGAGCTTTGGATCATAGATCCAAAGTCTATTTGTTCATAAACTTAATTTTTTATGCTTTTTCCATACAGCAATAAAATGTATTGGTTAGTTCAAAAGCCTGAAGTTGCGTGAGACTTTGATTAATTACTTCGGTATTCCTGTCTGCATCTTTAAAAACATTTTAAATAGGAATCTGAAGTGGGCTTTTATTACCGAGGTACCAGCCAGTACCAAAGCTGGCTTCAAATTCTTATTTTAAAATGTTTTTAAAGACGCAGATAGGAATACTGAAGTAATTCAAAAAAGTTTCACGTGATGTCAGGCAATACGAACTTTACTTACACTAAGCCAATACATTTTAATGCCGTACGGAAACAACATTAGAAACAAAATTTCTGAACGAATAGACTTCGGATCTATGATCCTTAGTTTTTGATACCTTTATATTGTTATATTAACTTTCTCAACTACTGTCGATAAGCGCCAATCTCCTTAATATAATCCTTATATGTGCATATGGAGGCAGCAATATATACAATGATCCAATATGGTCTCTTTTGCTGCAAGTAGTAATCTTGGAGGTGTTGAGAGCAGTGGTTACATGATGGCACCCCATACATGGCGAATGAGCCCTAGACAGCCCAGGCAGATCACCGATAGAACAGATCACTTGATCCGCTGACAAGCAAGAAGAGCTCCCACAGTTTTGTAGCCCATCCATACACTAGTTGCACTCTCATTACACACCCATCTCTGCCCAGACTATTTCCAGGTGCATAGAAAAGGGAAATTTGGTGACACAGCACCCTTTACGTGTCCTGCCATTTACAGCCAGCCACTATCGCCTTTGTTTGCAGTGGTGTCGTGAATGAGAAACTTGGACTGCTACAGACTGGAACCATTCAGCGATGGATCGACGATGGTCCGGTTTGAGTATGGAGACTTTGTGGTGAACACTTGAACCCTGTCTTTGCTGTGGAGCGGCACTCTGCCCCAACTGATGGTGAGATGATCTGTCACCCCTTGTAGTGATACAGGGGACAATATCAGCTCAGCTATATGTGCAAATGTGTTGTCTCTTATGGCAGGGCTTCCAGCTGGAATTTTTTAACAAGATAATGCTTGCCACACACAGCAAGGGTTCCCCAGGAATTTCTCTGCCAGATTGCAACATTTCCTTGGCTAGCCTGGCGACCAGATTTATTGCCAATTGAGCATTCAAGGGACCAGCTGGGACATCAGCTTCAGCAACTTATGAGCGTGCAGGATCTACAGGCCCAGCTGCAAAATCTATGGGCAAATGTGCTGAAGGATACCATACACAACCTGTATGCCTCAATGCTCAACCGTATCTCATCTTGTATCCAGGCTAAAGGAGTCCCTACGGTGTACTAGAGCGTCCTTTCAATTGTATAGTTTTCCCCAATAAACATCCTTTCACTCTAACATTGCAATCACTTACATCCTCATTACATTCACACATATAAAGTTTTGTTCAATTCCAATAACTCGTCCTTGGTGCATTAGTTTTTATTTTTCAATGAGTGTATATCATTGACATGGGATGCACAATGGTAACACTTTTACTATTGTGGCAGCAACATTTTTGTGCCAACTGTCACCTCACATGTTGAAGGGAACTTATCAACTTTATGCTGAAGAGCAGTATAAAGTAGTGTCAGACACTATTTAAGTGGTGTGTCATTCATGAGCTTAAAGGCTATGTACATCTTCGGAGACATTTTTTAAAAATGATTGCATGTTACTCATTTTTGGCTAAAAAACATTTTTTTAATTGGCCTTTATTAAAAACAGTGAGCTGTTCTGTCACAAAATGTTAACAGTTTTTCTAATAAACCTCATCTCTAAACTACTAAGAGGTCATAAACACTTATTTAAGCCACATTCTTATCAGTAAGATAGGAACCGATCTATAATGAGTATTTATAAGGGCAGAGATCAGAGATAAGGAGTCCGTCTGCTCCTGGTCTGACGGAAAAGATAGAAAATTCAAAGGATGCCTCTAGAGCATGTCAGTGGTTGCATGTCATGTAAGTGGTTGCTTCGAACTAACATAATAATCATTGCAGCCAGGACTTGGAAAAGAGTCACAGCAGGCTGGGAAGAGCTATGGTTATTCATGATCTCATGCTGTCCCTTCCTACCTGCTGATGACTGGCTTCTCTCTCCAAGGGATAAATGTAAGGAGTTGACTGTCAATCATCAGAAGGTGGGTGGGAAAAGCATGAAATTATGAATAACCATGACTCTTCGCAGTCTGCTGTAATTCTTATTCAGGGCTCCGCTGCAAAGATCATGATGCTGGTTCTCTGCAGCCACTTTAAGCTCATGAATGACAGACCCCTGAAATCGGTGGGCCTGTCACTACTTTATGCTGCTCTCAAAAACATAAGCATAAAGTTGATGACAGGTTCCTTTTAAATATATTTATGAAGCAAGTAAGCCCAAAAAAATAATTCACTGTGTCTCTCTGAGGGCAGCCGTAAATTAAGATGCACCATTTTTCATCAAAATTTTGTTGCAAAGTAAGCCAAGCAATAGGTGGTATAAGCTTATAAATTTTACAAAGGATTACTAAATCTGCCCCACTGTGAAGGGATTATCACGCTAACTATTCCAATCAACCATCCACAGGATAGAGGATAACTATCTGATCACCGAGGGTCCGATTACTTGTCCCCCCAGAGATCATGCGTGACAACCGCTAGATTCACTTCTAAGGGACTGCCAAGTATAGTGCAAACTACCTCTCCCACGTTTCGCCCTCACTTACCTGGAGTGCCCATCAATTTCTGCTGCACCGAGTCAGAGCAAGCTTGATTTAACGCTGAAACTGAAGTTTGACTTGTAGCATCAGAATATCCTTCCTTTTTGACTGCCTCTGGACCACTGGACCTCTTGTGAACACAAGGAGCATAGCATTTACTACTTTCAGTCTTCCTATATGTTGGCTGCTGCAACTGGAGTGGTGAAGACCTTTGGCATACACACTGCTGGCTGCTCCCAGTTTGAGATGGAACATAGACTGATGTATACTGTACAGGATCTTGGGATTGATGTCTACACTGTACTACTGTTTGGATATTCTCATGTGAAGTGGGCTTTGGTGTTGCTTTGTAATGTACAGATGCCGTTTCAGCAGTGAACATAGTAGGGCCAGTTCTGCTAGTAGGGACAGTTGTAACGATGTGAACCATAGATGCATCTCGACCAGGGATATATGCTGGCTCATAGCAAACTCCACTTACTGATTTATCTACCGATATGTGGATTTGGTAATGATTAGATGATTGCTTTTCTGATGTTCTTTCTTGGTTTTCTGTGGGTCCAGACATTATCTTCAATTGTGCTACTTCTTGAGTTGGAGGAACAGGAGCTGGCAGCTGTGACTTGATGGTCTGTTGTGCTAAATAGACATCTGACCCTGGAGAAGATGAATGTGTTTGGTCTGGTGAATGCTGAGATGTATTGGAAACAATTCTTTGTATATCCCCCAAAAGGTTTACAACATTATGTGGCTTTGAAATGGTTCTTACAGGGATAAGAGCAGAGGCACTGGGAGTAACTCCATCTGTTTGTCTACTGTTTGATGGGATATCTCTGGGTGGTGAATACTGTCTATCAAGATCTTGCCCACTTGTGTCTGGGTAACCCGCTTGGGTATTTGACATTTTAGGGACTGTTCCACTGACAGATCCTTTCTTCTCCAACATTTTTGTTGGTTGAGACTGTGCTTTGGATGACACTTTGTCTAATCTCCAAGATTCTTTAAAATTTTGCTCTGAAGAAATTTCCACTCTTGAACTCTGTTCCTGTGGCTGGTACTTCAGACTATCTTTATATTTTCCTACCTCTGGTCCTGAAGCTTTTTTTCTAGGAAATAATTGACTATACAAATTATGTGCACTGACTAATGGATTTGATATTTCACGGTGCAGCAATGGATATTTTAGTGCTCCATTCAGTAAAGCTGGCATGTCTTCTGCTGTTGCTACATCAACACATGGCTCTTCTTCAGCTGGACATTGCTTTTTTTCAATGTCTATTTCCGTTGGTACTTTATCTTTTGGAACAAGTGGGTACAAGCTCTCAACATGGCCAAATTGTATTTGTGCATTCTCTACAGTGAAGGATAAAAGTGATAACATTAGATAGATTAGAAATTTAGCCCATGGCATGCAGATTATTAAACACAGTGAAAAGGATGGCAAAGAATGGAGCTACAGTACTTACACAGACTGACTTATTTGCTGTTATTTTCTGCCCATTTAATAGTATGCTCCTTAGGGCTTGTCAGTGTTCTTTAAGCTGAACTGAAATCCCTCGCTGCCCTAGACCACCAGGGATGCTGGCAGTGACTCTTTTAACCACCTCAGCTCCCCTAGCTTAAACCCCCTTAATGACCAGACCACTTTTTACAATTCTGCACTACACTACTTTCACGGTTTATTGCTCGGTCATGCAACTTACCACCCAAATGAATTTTACCTCCTTTTCTTCTCACTAATAGAGCTTTCATTTGGTGGTATTTTATTGCTGCTGACATTTTTACTTTTTTTGTTATTAATCGAAAGTTACCGAATTTTTTTTTTAAAAATTTCATTTTTCACTTTCAGTTGTAATTTTTTTTTAAAAAAACAACATCTATATATAAATTTTTCTATAAATTTATTGTTCTACATGTCTTTGATAAAAAAAAAAAATGTTTGGGTAAAAAAAAAAATGGTTTGGGTAAAAGTTATAGCGTTTACAAACTATGGTACAAAAATGTGAATTTCCGCTTTTTGAAGAAGCTCTGACTTTCTGAGCACCTGTCATGTTTCCTGAGGTTCTACAATGCCCAGAAAGTAGAAACACCCGACAAATAACCCCATTTCGGAAAGTAGACACCCTAAGGTATTTACTGATGGGCATAGTGAGTTCATAGAACTTTTTATTTTTTGTCACAAGTTAGCGGAAAATGATGATTTTTTTTTTTCCTTACAAAGTCTCATATTCCACTAACTTGTGACAAAAAATAAAACCTTCCATGAACTCACTATGCCCATCACAAAATACCTTGGGGTGTCTTCTTTCCAAAATGGGGTCACTTGTGGGGTAGTTATACTGCCCTGGCATTTTAGGAGCCCTAATGTGTGAGAAGTAGTTTGAAATCAAAATGTGTAAAAAATGCCCTGTGAAATCCTAAAGGTGCTCTTTGGAATGTGGGCCCCTTTGCCCACCTAGGCTGCAAAAAAGTGTCACACATGTGGTATCGCCGTACTCAGGAGAAGTTGGGCAATGTGTTTTGGGGTGTCATTTTACATATACCCATGCTGGGTGAGATAAATATCTCGGTCAAATGCCAACTTTGTATAAAAAAATGGGAAAAGTTGTCTTTTAGAGAGATATTTCTCTCACCCAGCATGGGTATATGTAAAAAGACATTTGGATCCCAGACTTCTTCTCACGCTTTAGGGCCCCTAAAATGCCTGGGCAGTATAAATACCCCACATGTGACCCCATTTTGGAAAGAAGGCACCCCAAGGTATTCAATTCTCACAAAGTCTCCCTTTCCGCTAACTTGAGACAAAAATTTCAATCTTTCATGGACTCAATAGGCCCCTCAGCGAATACCTTGGGGTGTCTTCTTTCCGAAATGGGGTCATTTGTGGGGTGTTTATACTGCCCTGGCATTTTAGGGGCCCTAAAGCGTGAGAAAAAGTCTGGAATAAAAAATGTCAATTTTTTTTTCGCATTTGGATTCCGTGAGGGGTATGGTGAGTTCATGTGAGATTTTATTTTTTGTCACAAGTTAGTGGAATATGAGACTTTGTAAGAAAAAAAACAAAAACAAAAAAAAATAATAATAATTTCCGCTAACTTGTGCCAAAAAAATGTCTGAATGGAGCCTTACAGGGGGGTAATCAATGACAGGGGGGTGATCAGGGAGTCTATATGGGGTGATCACCCCCCTGTGGATCCGTGGATCCGCAAAACACATACGGACCTCTGAATGGAACCTTACAGGGGGGTGATCAATGACAGGGGGGTGATCAATGACAGGGGGGGGATCAGGGAGTCTATATGGGGTTATCACCCCCCTGTCATTGATCACCCCCCTGTAAGGCTCCATTCAGACGTCCGTATGTGTTTTGCGGATCCGATCCATGGATCCGTGGATCCGTAAAACACATACGGACGTCTGAATGGAGCCTTACAGGCGGGTGATCAATGACAGGGGGGTGATCAGTGAGTCTATATGGGGTGATCAGGGGTTAATAAGTGACAGGGGGGGTGTAGTGTAGTGTGGGGCTTGGTGCTACTTATTATAGAGCTGCCTGTGTCCTCTGGTGGTCGATCCAAGCAAAAGGGACCACCAGAGGACCAGGTAGCAGGTATATTAGACGCTGTTATCAAAACAGCGTCTAATATACCTGTTAGGGGTTAAAAAAATCGCATCTACAGCCTGCCAGCGAACGATCGCCGCTGGCAGGCTGTAGATCCACTCGCTCCCCTGCAGTTCCTGTGAACGCGCGCCTGTGTGCGCGCGTTCACAGAAAATCTCGCGTCTCGCGAGATGACGCCTATATGCGTGACTCTGCCTGAGACTGCCGCCTCCGGAACGCGATCCTGCGTTAGGCGGTCCGGAGGCGGTTAAAAACCTTCACCACCAAGGATTTTAGCATCTTCAACTGTGCTATTCCCTGTTTTGGGGAAACAAATGCTGGCAGCTGCAACTCTACAGTGTAGGTACTTTACCTGTGGGACACAGTATACACTACGGGTGGTACATAAATAACTTGTTTCTATATGGTATTTACTGATGGACAGCATCATATACGATCATAGCCTTGGGGATATTATGAGTAGGGGGATGAACACTGTCCTAAACAACCAGGACTGTGGTCATTATCCCCTTTATTACCCAATACCATCTAAAAATTAGCACAGTGTGTTGTGACATTGGATGCAATATTTATGTACAGTTTTATAGTGTTCAGGTGCAGGGCCGGATTAAGAGCATCATGGGCCTGGTGCAGAAGATTTTAATGGGCCTTTTTATAGAAAATGAAAACGCAACGCAGAGCAACTTTTTATAGCACAAATAAAGTGTGAATTTACGCAAAATTACACATGTGAAAATACGCATGCATAAAGTTTGAAGTGTGAACGGGTCTGCGTAATCCCATTCAAGTCTATTGGACTAAAGATCATGCGTAATTTTGAAGCAGATTTACGCACGGGTTTGCGGTGAAAAATCTGCTGTGTGAACTTAGCCTAAGTGTACATCTCTGGCCACAGTTTAAATATACAGCCATCTATAAAGATGGCTGTATTATGTATAGCCACCCCCCAAGGAGTTAACTAGTGCTGCTGGATATGTCATTCAGGAGCATGAAAAAGCTATTCACGTCTAGCCTTTCCATGCTCCTGAATGGCATATGTGTTTATAAAAGCTAATCTATTATAAGCAGATATGCCATTGAGGAGCTTGGAAAAGATAGGTAAGCAAGAAATAGTCACCTAGCTTTTCGATGCTCCTGAATGGCATATCTGCTTATATGCATACATGTTTATAATAGCCAAGCTATTATATGCAGATCTGCCATTCAGGAGCATGGAAAAGCTAGGTGAGAAACAGTCACCTAGCTTTTCCATGCTCCTGAATGGCAGATCTGCCTTTAGGCATATCTGTTTGTAATAGCCGAACTATTATAAGCAGATATATCATTCAGGAGCATGGAAAAGCTAGGTGACAATTTCTCACCTAACTTTTCCATGCTATGCTCCTGAATGGCAAATCTGCCTTTAGGCATATCTGTTTATAATACCTGATCTATTATAAGCAGATATACCACTCAGGAGCATTGAAGAGCTAGGTGACTATTTCTCACTTAGCTTTTCCATGCTCCTGAATGGCATATCTGTTTATAATAGATCAGGCTCAGCTATTATAAAGATATATATGCCTATAAGCAGATATGCAATTCAGGAGCATGGAAAAGCTAGGTGAAATAAATCAGCACCCAGCTTTTCCATGCTCCTGAATGACATGTATAAATTATACAGTATACAGTATAATAGGTGAGGTGAGCCAATGCTGATTTACTTACCGCCTATGAGTTGTTTTCTGGGCAGTACATTGAAGGTTGCTGAACGCGACTCACCGCTGGCAGCACCCCTGACTCCACGCAGGAAGAATTTTGAACTTCCCGCACGCAGCAGCCATCACGGTCTTTCACTTTACGGCATGGCCTAGGCCCCAGGGGAGGAGTCTGAGGTGACGACGCAGCGCGGCGTGCACAGCTGACCTGTCACCTGACCTGATCTGTCAGCTTTCACTGTCCTGGTGAGTTCTGTAAAGGGCTGGCCTGGGAGATTTCTCCTTGCGCGGCACAGTCGGCACGGTTCGGTCCTACTAAAGGTTGCGGGGCGGCCGCCAGGCAACCTCAGCGAGGCGGCCTATGCGGGCCTAGCTCCGGTTGGCCTATGCGGGCAGGGCCGGACTGGGGATAAAAACCAGCCCTGGAAAAAGTTGCACACCAGCCCCACAGCATTGTGTCCTTATTTACTTGTTTATAAAAGGCGAAAGCATTCATTTTAAAACACGTGTGTAAACACGAATATGAACTTTGCCCCACAATAGCTCTTTTGTAGAACCCCCATTGTTTATATTATCACAGTAGACCAGCTTTTCCCAAACAGGATGCGATAACGATATGCGATGCGATATTTTAAGGGAATTGTGCTAAAGGTCTAGTTGCACTGTTATGGGGGATCTGTGGATGACACTGTTATCGAGGGGATCTGTGGATGGCACTGTTATGGGGGATCTATGGATGACACTGTTATGGGGGGGATCTATGGATGGCATTGTTATGGGGGATCTGTGGATGGCATTGTTATGGAGGATCTGTGGATGGCACTGTTATGGAGGATCTGTGGATGGCACTGTTATGGAGGATCTGTGGATGGCACTGTTATGGGGGATCTGTGGATGACGCTGTTATGAAGGATCTATGGATGACGCTGTTATGGAGGATCTATGGATGACACTGTTATGGGGGATCTGTGGATGGCACTGTTATGGGGGATCTGTGGATGGCACTGTTATGAAGGATCTGTGGTTGGCACTGTTATGAAGGATCTGTGGTTGGCACTGTTATGGGGGATCTGTGGATCACGCTGTTATGGAGGGGATCTATGGATGACACTGTTATGGGGATCTGTGGATGGCACTGTTATGGGGGATCTGTGGATGATGCTGTTATGGAGGATCTGTGGATGGCACTGTTATAGGGGATCTGTGGATGGCACTGTTATAAGGGATCTGTGGATGGCACTGTTATGAAGGATATGTGGTTGGCACTGTTATGGGGATCTGTGGATGGCACTGTTATGGAGGATCTGTGGTTGGCACTGTTATGGGGATCTGTGGTTGGCACTGTTATGGGGATCTGTGGTTGGCACTGTTATGGGGATCTGTGGATGGCACTATTATGGGGGACCTATGGATGATGCACTGTTATAGGGGATGTGTGCTATGACACATAGGGCCATGAGGGGGGCCTGCATAAGATGCTATATGTGTGAATGACACACATATAGCATATTATGCTGGCCCCTCTCATGGCCCTATGTGTCACAGCATTACTTTATTAATGTCCCCTCATGTGTCCTAAACCGCGCACATAACTGTCTTTGTATGCAAAGTCTTTCTTTACTGGTGAAACAATCGCTCTCCTATTGAAACTCCTATTGATATTGAAAATCACCAGCCTCTGTACTCAGCCTCCTACCTGATACACAGCCCTGAACAGCCAGATGACAGCTCTGCACAAGCAGCAGCTAGCAAGCTAAAGGACCTTCCGTGATGTCATGATCATGTGATCAGTCACATGTGTGGGAGGAGTCAGGCTCTGGGCAATGTCCGTGCTGGAGCCTGCTGTTGGGGGCGGGGCCGGGGATGGGCTCCTCTCTCTGTCAGTCACTCTGTGTAGTGTGTAAAATATACTGCACCAGTCAAGGAGCCTCCTCACTGTCGGCACGGCCGGCCGTGCAGCAGTCAAGGCTACCGGCCTAGCGGGCCGTGCCAGTCCGGCCCTGTATGCGGGCTGCTGGGCCTATTTTCATGCAGGGGCCTGGAGCTGCAGCTCCATCCGCCCCTACGTTAATCCGGCCCTGTTCAGGTGCTATTCTGAATAAAACTATTTTCCATATCTGCTCCGCTTACTAGCTACAAAGGCTTTGATAGATAAAGATATTTTAAGGGCTAAAAATTTCAGCACTCGGTGGTCTATATCTATAATATTACATTGCTCACAAAAAGTAAGGGATATTTGGCTCGTGGGTGAAATTTCATGATGAACCTAAAATGCACTCTGCAGATGAACTTAATGTGACCTTCTCTAAACTTTTGACTGCACATGTCCAACTGTTCAATGTTTCAGTACTTTTTAAACAACTTGCGGCTCTCTAACAAGGTGCTTAATGGCAAAATTCACAACAGGTGGTTAATCCGTGAATCGCCCAATACATTACCTGGTTCAATTACAATTTGTATTTAAACAGTCCTCCTCATCACGCTGTTCACATTTTGTCATCATGAGACCAAGACGACTCCTGGACAGCAGGACAGAAAACAAAGTCCTGTCCTGCATAACGGAAACCAGACGGATCGGTTATGCTGACCATAGACTTCTATTATGACAGAATGCCTCTTAAAGTCTTCCGTTTTGAATTCCGTTATATTCCCTGGTAATGGAATCCATAATGGAATTCCTGCACCGCTCGAATGCCGAACCCAAAAACGTCAGGTTCACTCATCCATACTCCTGAGCTTTCTTCTAAGCTGAATAAATCAGCTAAAGGACTGTCCAGGAAAGGAGACAGGGGGCTGGAGAAGGAGCTATCACACAGCTAGTCTGACAGATTTGCTAGTGAATGGCATTCTGCTGCTATGTCATGTGAAACAAAGAAGCTGCAAAAGCCAATTTTTTAA
Organism: Bufo bufo; assembly: GCF_905171765.1. Taxonomy (NCBI): domain Eukaryota; kingdom Metazoa; phylum Chordata; class Amphibia; order Anura; family Bufonidae; genus Bufo; species Bufo bufo. Next base: position 157,282,649 of record NC_053393.1, on the reverse strand, counting down.
TGTCAACTTAATACAAATATGTTTTGAGATCAAAATACATGTAAATCAATAATAGTGAAAAAATTGCTGCAAAGGTATCCATAGCCTTTAGGTATGCACCCCTCCAGTGGCAGCGGTGACCTACAGAATTGTATTATTTTACCAGCTTACTGGCTGAAGAGTACTTACTGTACTGTACATCATCACTGCCCCGCAGTTTGGAAATACCAGTAGTAAAGCTGATTGCTGACTTTAACATAGCAATGCAGACATGTGGGGTGTGTAGCTATTCCATGGAGCCAAAAGCAGGGTAAAGCAGTTGAAGCATTGAAATGTTAATGGCACTGAGATGTATCAGCTTTACTACTAGTTTTGCCAGTTGTTGACTGCTGCCCATCGTGTCACTATAAATGCCCCATGGTGAATTCAAATTACTGTATAAGGATGCAGATACAACAGCCACTGGTAGGCCTTTAATTTGAGCTAAAATAGTTCAATAAATCTTTCTCTTTACAAAGGGAATCTCAATATGTAGAATAAGAGCATAATTACCTTGCCTACGCTGGAATTCTTGTACAAGTTCCTTAAAGTCCATAGAAGGGTTTTCTGTAAGTAAAACACACATTATCTATAGTTCTAGGTTCCCTGGTATTCCCCAATAACAGAAGAACCTTCAACCAATTCTACTGAGTTACTATAATGTGTACAGCATTATGATGGGTGGAGTATAGACATTGATACTATACTTGGGTGTTTACAGTATCCTGAGAAAGTATCTGTCCCCTTCCACGTGTCCCCCAGAATACTTACTATACTGAATGGATGACAAACCCACATAACAGAACTGCGTACCCATAAGAAATACAGTACTATGCAAATGTTGTAGGCAGGTGTGGAAAAATGCTGCAAAGCTAATTAGCTGTTGGAGAAGGCAATGGCGCTCACAGTAGAGTTACGTCCTTCCTTCAGCTTTCCCTTAGCCATTCTACCTCACATTCATCAGTCACATGGCCTAGGCACCATCAAATGGAACAGCGCTGTTCTTGCTAAGCAGAGAGAAGGCTGTGGTACTACTGTGAGCACCGGTGCCATCTCCAACAGCTGATTTGAGGGGGTCCCAGGTGTCAGACTCCCACCGATCAGATACTGATGATATATCTAGAGGATAGATCATCTTTATATAAGTCTCAGAAAACCCCTTTAAATTTATTCAGCAGGACAAACATACAGCTAATATCAATAAGAACTATCTTCAGTGTAAAGAAAAACAAAGAGTTCTAGAAGTGATAATATGGCCCCCATAGAGCCCTGATCTCAACATCTTCGAGTCTGCTTGAGATTACATGACGAGACAGAAGGATTTGACCAAGCCAACATCCACAGAAGATCTGCGGTTAGTTCTCCACGATGTTTGGAACAACCTCCCTGTCGGGTTCTTTCAAAAACCGGTGTGCACGTGTACCTAGAATAATTTATGCTGTTTTGAAGGCAAAGGGTGGTCTCACCAAATACTAATTGGATTTCTCTTTTTCATTCTCTTTGCATTTTCATAGCTGATAAAAAATAAAGTATTAACGGGGTCGTCCAGGATTAGAAAAACATGGCTGCTTTTTCAACCGTAGGTTGTGTGCGGTATTGAAGCTCAGCCCCTTTCACTTCAATGAAGCAGAGATGTAATACCAGACACAGTCTATAGACAGAGGTGGTGCTGTTTCTGGGAGAAATTAGCCATGTTTGTTGAACAACTTTAACCCTTCTATTTTCTTTAAAGAGGTTTTCCCATCACATACAATTGTCTGGGACCCGCACCTACATCGAGAATAGAGCAGGGAAATGAATGGAGGGTGCACTGCGCATGCGCAGCCGCCTTTCATTGATTTCAATGGGGCCACGAAAAATAGCCGATTCACTTGTATGGGAGCAGCGCCTGCTCCCTTCTCCTTGTAGGTGTGGGTCCCTTAGCGATATGCCCCCATTGTATGTGATGGGAATACCCCTTTGAAGCATTATTACTTTACAGCATTTTCCCCATACCTACCTAAAACATTTTCACATTACTGTATGTATGTAAATATGCATGAGATATATAAGAAAAATGAAAAAGTAATGTTACATACATCATCTTTCTGTCTAGCTATGGACACCACTGCCACAAAAACACTCCAAATTAGTGACTGAAAGCAGCACAAGTCAGGTAAAGCCTGGTCTTACCCTGTCTGTACTGCAGTAGTTGAGTGAAGTAGAACGAGGCATAGTGGGCAATGTTAGTGGGTTGAGCGCTCATCACAGCTCGGCTCAGGCCCTCCAGCAGTGTCTTCAGGCCGTAGGGCACAAGGAGTCTCGGTTTTGTTGACATGCTTCTTTGAGATATTTTACATTTGCTAAAAGAAAAAAAAACATGAAACGGGACATACTGTATATAAATGTAACCATTTTATGAAGCAGTTCTTATCTACACTATGGACAGTGCTCTGTATCACCCAGACAATATTGCAGTGTGACACATCTGACACTATCAGCACAAAGGAAAAACAGCTAGGTATCATGAAGACCATGCACATAAGGCAACTGTTCGCCAATTGCTCTTTCTTCCCAAAAAAATGCACCCTAGACCTAGCATGTACATTTACTTCAATAGAGAGAAATGGGACAAGCTGCTGAAAGCAAGGTCATATATATCAAAGAGCTGCTATGAAGGGGATGGGGACAGCCCTGGTTGGTCCCATCACTTCTGGTACTGGGTCATATAAACCAGTGTTCCCCAACTCTAGTCCTCAGGGCTCACCTACCAGTCATGATTTGAGAATACCCCACATAATGAATACCCGTGGTAAATCCTGATGCAATGAAACTAATTATATCACCTGCTGAATACTAAGGAAATCCTAAGAACCTGACTGATAGGTGGACCCTGAGGATTGGAGTTGAGGAACACTGATATAAACCTATGCAGAACTGGCCCTGGAGGAAAATACCTGTTTTCCCAGACCATACCCCTCACTGTGTCACAATATACATATATATATTAGGGTTGTTATGATACCAAAATTTTGATTCGGTTTCGATACCATAGAAAAGTCTTTTGGCCCTGTCAATCAACAGGAGGAGGGGGCGTTTTTTTGCGGCGGCTACCAGCAACTACTTGCTGGTAGTGAAGTAATTTGCATATTTTAAAAGATCGATTTTTAATGAAACGAAGCCACAGACCAAGGTAAGAGCCCTATATAGGGAATAGTTGTTCAATAAGGATTTTAACAAGCCCAAAAATGAAAAATGTGTTTTGGGGGTGACAGAAGCCCTTTAAAGAGGACCTTTGACAAGTTTAAAAACTAAAAACTAACTATATCAGTGGGCAGAGCGGCGCGGTATAGGCTCCGGTGTGTGCAGCTCCCTCTGTTGTACGGGGCGGAGTTTTTGTATTAGGGTTGTCCCTTGCTGCAGCGCTGGCCAATCACAGCTCATAGCCTGGGACTCCAAGTGTATTACTGTAGTGCAGCGGCGACATGAAGCGCACGGCGTCATAGCAACCAATGACGCTGTGCGCTCCTGCTCTGAACAGGAATCCAGCCCGGCATACCATGGACCGCTCTCGGCCGCGGAACACGGCCGTGTGCATTCGGCCAAAGGAGTCAAAAATATTAGACTCAATACTGCATGTTTAAGTGGCAAATGTATGTGAGTCTTTGGGGTGCTGCCACACGTTGAAGTTTTTTTATGCAGTTTTTGAAGCCAAAACTAGGAGTGGATTGAAAAAAAGTGGAGAAATTGTAGCTCTCCTTAATACTTTCTCTCTTGTAAACATTCACAACTGAATTTTGTCTTCAAAAGCTGCATCAAAAGCCTGAATGTGTGGCAGCATGCTTAGGGTGCTGTGGCACAGCGCAGTTGTGATGCAGTTGAAAACTGTGCAGTTACTGCATCGATAAACATGTATTCAGAACTCAGGTCTAGAATTTAGCTAGTTTAGCGCCTAATCAAAGACTGTTGTTCTTTATACCAGAAATTATCTAAATGATTCACTTAATTACAAAAACTGTGTTGTGAATGCATGTTTGTTGATGCAGTAGCTGCATCACAACTGCATCCCAACTGCGCTGTGTGACAGCAACCTGAGGATTAGCAGATAATTCTAAGGTGATATTAGGTGTTTTCAATCAATGGGATGACAATCAGGAGTGAGTAGACGACCTGTTTTATTTAAAGAACAGGGATGTATCAAAGCCTGATCTTTGACATATTTAAGGAAATGTATCATGGCACGAACAAAGGAGATTTCTGAGGACCACAGAAGAATAGTTGTTGGTGCTCATCAAACTGGAAAAGTTTACAGAACCATCTCTAAAGAATTTGGACTCCACTAAGGCTACATTCACACTCGCGTTTAGTGCGGATCCGTCTTGTATCTGCACAGACGGATCCGCACGAATAATGAAAATGCTTGTATCCGTTAATAACAGATCCGTTTGCATTATTCATAAAAAAAAGTCGGATCCGTCTTGACTTACATTGAAAGTCAATGGGGGGACGGATCAGTTTTCAATTGTACCATATTGTGTCAGTGAAAAATGGATCCGTCCCCATTGACTTACATTGTAAGTCAGGACAGATCCATTTGGCTCCGCATCATCAGACGGTCACCAAAACGCTGCAAGCTGCGTTTTAGTGACCGTCTAAAAAACGCAACGGAGACCAAACGCAGCCAAATTGATGCATTCTGAAAGGATCCTTATCCATTCAGAATGCATTGGGGCTGAACTGATCCGTTTTGTGCCGCTTGTGAGAGCCCTGAAACGGATCTCACAAGCGGACCCAGAAACGCCAGTGTGAAAGTAGCCAAGTTGCAGACGGACAGATTGTGTACAAATGGAGGAAATTCAAGACCATTATTAAACCCCCCAGGAGTGGTTGAACAACAAAGATTGTGAGGTCACTAAGGAGCCCAAGGAGACTTCTAAGCAACTAAGGGCCCTTCTCACATTAGTTAATGTTAATGCCCATGAGCCCACCATCAGGAGGACACTGAACAACAATGGTGGTCATTGCAGAATTGCAAGGAGAAAGCTGCTGCTCTCCAAAGAGAACATTGCTGCCCATCTGCAGTTTGGTAAAGATCACATGGACAAACAAGAAGGCTATTGGAACAATGTTTTGTGGACGGATGAGATCAAAATTGGTTTAAATCAGAAGTGGTATTTTTGGAGAAAGGAAAACAACTCATCCAATCTGTCAAACACTATGGTGGTGTTAGTATCAAGATTTGGACCTGTTTTGCTGCATCTCGGCCAGGACGACTTGTCATTGTTGATGGAACAATTAATTCTGAATTATTCCAGCAAATTTTAAAGGAAAATGTTATGACATCTGTCCCTGAGCTGAAGAGAACGTGGGTCATGAAGCAAGACAGCGATCCTAAGCACACAAGTCTTTCTACCAAAGAATGGTTAAAAGAAGAATAAAGTCAAAGTTTGGAATGGGTAAAGTCAAAGGCCTGACCTTAATCCAATAGAAATGTTGTGGAAGAACCTGAAGCGAGTAGTTTAAGAACGCAATCCCACAACATAATAGAGTTGAAGCTGTTTTGTATGAAAGTATGTACTAAAATTCCTCCAAGCCAATGTGCAGGACTAGAAATAAAGCGATAGATCCAGCATCGAAGTTAGAAAATATCGTGGGTTCCTTTATTCAGTATAGTGCAAATCCATACAGTGGTGTGCCTCTTTATATATATATATTTTATTTTATTTTCATTGTGTTGTTTCATCTAGATTAGCAGTTATGAGGATACTTTCGCCATGCTTGATCTGCATTTTTCTGTTTTTAACATTGTGAACCACTATTCAGACCATGCGTTTTTTTCCAGGAATTCGCATATTTTTTCAGGAATTCGCACATGTTTTGTGTTTATTAATGCCTTGTTCATCACTTAATTTTTCGGAGATTGGCACATTTTGTTATTCCTGATTTAGGAGTCTGAATAGCATTAATTTCATGTGCACTCACTTGGTTTTAAAAATGTTAAACTTGCACCAAATTTCAGTTGTTCCTATTGGCCATGTCTTGGGTGTGCTGCAATCAGCTCCTTCTAGCTCTCACCTGGAGGTGGGAGGAGAGGTAGCAGCCAGCCTATATAAACATGGCCAGTTGGATATCTGATCGGTCACGACTAAGAACATGTTTGTTCGAAACCCGTAGATGTTCATTTGGAACACTGAGGTGCTGTCACTGTAGGGATCTGTACTACCGGGTATACTGAATAAAGGAACCCACGATATTTTCTAACTTCGATGCTGGATCCATCGCTTTATTTCTTCTATCTCACGGGCTTACCAAGGTTTCCGTGCATCCAGGAAGTTGATACAAGGGATAGAGACAGCAGGTGAGCTGGACATTGTTTACAACAATGTGCAGGACTAATTAAAAATTACCAGAAACGTTCAGCTGCAGTTAATGCTCCACAAGGTCTCACCAAATACTGAAAGCAAAGGTTTATACATACTTTTGCCACTTACAGACATGTGATATTGGATCATTTTCCTCGATAAATATATGACTAAAGCTATATGCACACGACTGTTGTGTGTTTTGCGGTCCGCAAATTGCAAAACGGACAAGAATAGGACAGGTTATATTTTTTTTGCGGACCACGGAACGGAGCAACGGATGCGGACAGCACACGGAGTGCTTTCCGCATCTTTTGCGGCCCCATTGAAGTGAATGGGTCCGCATCCAAGCCGCAAAAACCGTGGCTCGGATGTGGACCAAAACAACGGCCGTGTGCATGTGGCCTAAGTCTAATGTTTTTGATTCATGTTTGATTTGGTTACCTTGATCTACTTTTAGTACTTGTGTGAAAATATGATGTAGTTTTAGGCCAAATTTATGCAAAAAAAATTCTAAAGGATTTCCAAACTTTCAAGTGATAATGTATACATACAATATATATAATATAGGTAGCAACTCCTGCAAAATGAAGTAGATGTGAAGGTGCGCCTAGCCATGGCTGAAACTACAAAAGTAAAAGTAAACAAAATGCAACAGCAGTCTGCAAACATAGAATATATGAACTAATACTATATTGACTATACAAAATGAATATGAGGTAGACAGCAAGTATATTCTAATCAAACTCATTTGTGCCCATCCACCACAGCAAGGTGACCTCAATCTGCATGGGAGCCTACTCTGTGATACCTCTCTCTATGCGATCCGACCTCTTAATTCAGGGTAAGCAGGGTCCACATTTATACTGTGTCTGCTTCATTTGTTATCAAACTACAGCTATGTATACTGCACTATTTAAAAACAGCCTGTGGAAAGAATGCGTTAATTAGGAGTATACAACCAAAATGGAGATAGCCGCAACGTCAAAGCCAATGCAATGTATATATACACTTCAGAATTCTGTCGGCAAAATGTTGCAAAATAAGGCTTTTGCATTTTTTTTTTATCAGTTGCGCTAAATTTTTGTGATGATTTGCATCTTTACACCACTCGAGTTCTGAAAAGTATTTTGAAAAGTTGGAGTGGTTATTTATGAAAAAAAAAAAATGTCCCAAAGCCTTTCCGGTGACATCAGCGGGTCTGATGGACGAGCTTTAGCGCTGCCCTAGCCGTTTTACAGGCTAGGGTAGCGCTAAAGCCCGCCTATCAATGCCGGTGACATCACCAGGCTCACTGCTGGGCGGAAGCCTACGCCTGCCCGATTTAGCGCAGGGCAAAGGAGAGCATTGGAGCATGAAAAGTGCTGGATGATGATATTGATGACCTATCCTCAGGATTTTTGCTGCGCAGAGGCGCAGTGGGAGCCCGGTTACAGTTTAGCTCCACTCAGTGAGTTGAACCGAGAGTTAAATAAAATAAAAAGCTATGGCTGAAACTGCTGTGGAATATGCAACGGATTTGGTCACAGACAAAAATCATGTGAACCTACCCACAAGATTATTCTTTATTCCCCTGGGATGCGGTTTTCAAATTTGTGCCCGGGAAAATCCAGATTATATGCAGATATCATTGCAGAATACACTCCGAATACCTTACAGAAATGTCCCAGGAACCTGCCCCTGACATGCATCATTCAGATCAGGACCTGCACTCTCCATCTCCTTTGCATTATTGCAGTCACAGGCAGTTTTTAGCTGTCTCTGTGGCAAAGAAACCTAGTGCAGAAGGTAATCGGATTTCCTGCAGATTTCCTACATGAGACCCACTCAACATTAGCAATCAGATTTATCACCAGCTATGGCTGGACGCCCTGTGTACCTCCTCCAGCTGCGTGGTCTTCTCCTCCAGAGGTCTATCTCGGTGCTTTCATTGCCGCTGAGAATGACAGTTTCCCACTTGAAGAATTATGGGTGAAGTGACGTCACAGTAGCCTACTTCCATCATACAGCGTGGGTGGTGATGACGCAGAAACTTCAGACTCACCAGTTACCTAACATTGACACTAGAGGGAGCCATTAGCACGCAATAGAGGCCAGGCACTGAATGCTCTCGCTCTGTAACTAAACATCTTCAGTTTATACCTAAATGGACACCAGAGGGCGCTGGTGCGGGGCTTCTCGACTAGATACATGGACGCCACAGGTCACTCCTGGAGGGATTCTGCTGGTTTCATGTCGTTTATGTAACATGTTCAGGAAGGAGAAGCAAACATGAACATAAATGTGGCGTCAATACCTTACTGCAGCTGAGGCCGTGAACTTATATTTCTGATGCAATAGTTTGGGTCATATGTTGTTACAGTGAGAACATGCAAAATGGGGTTTAATCATATGTATCTTAAAGGGGTTCTCCAGGAATTAAGAAAATGAAAACCCTTTAAAGGGAACCTGTCACCTCCCAAAACAATCCCAAGCCGCCAGCAGTGTTTCTGATGAGGCCTTTCTTCCTGAAGGCAGATGCAGCAAAAGTACTGAAAACGTTGTTTTACCCCCTGCCCGGCGCGCTTCTCCACACATGCTTGTGGTCAAGGGGGCAGCGGCCTCCTTGCTTCAAGTTACGGTAACCACGCCCCCATCCCTGCCCCTTCGCTGTGACTGACGGCGCTTATGCAGAGAGTTCGGCTGCCTTTGCCGAACAGCCGACTGTCAGTCACAGCGAAGGGGCAGGGATGGGGGCGCGGTTACCGTGACTTGAAGCAAAGAGGCCGCTGCCCCCTTGACTTCAAGCATGTGTGAAGAAGCGCACCGGGCAGGGGATAAAACTAAGTTTTCAGTACTTTTGCTGCATTGGCCTTCAGGAAGAAAGGCCTCATCAGAAACACACTGCTGGCTACATGCAGGTACTGCTGGCGGCTTGGGATGGTTTTGGGAGGTGACAGGTTCCCTTTAAAGGGTTTCTGTCATCAGAAAAATGGGCGATGTGCTAATGTCAGCTGAACATAACTATATTAGTCCCATTTCACTATGTGCCGCCGTTATTTAGAAAAACAAACTTTCATAATATGCAAATGAACCTCTAGGAGCAGGGGGGGGGGGGCGTTGCACCTGCTCCTAGAGGCTCCGTTCGCTCACCTCTTTCCACGCCCTTCTACACTTGATTGACAGGGCCAGGCCAGCGTTGGTCTCCTGCTGCCAGCCCTGTCTGCCGGGTAAATCTCGTGCCTGCGTCATTCCGTTCAGTATTCGGCGCAGGCGCAGTGAAGGAAGAACGTTCGCCGGCAGCCGGCTTTCTCACTGCGACGTATTCAGTGCAGGCGCAGTAAGGAAGTCGGCAGCCGGCGAATGTCCTTCCCTCATTGCGCTTGCGCCGAATACTGAACGGGACGGCACAGGTGAGAGATTTCCACGGGAGACAGGGCTGGCAGGAGGAGACCAACGCTGGCCTGACCCTGTCAATCAAGTGTAGAAGGGCGTGGAAAGAGGTGAGCGAACGGAGCCTCTAGGAGCAGGTGCAACGCCCCCCCCCCCCACTCCTAGAGACTCATTTGCATATTATAAAAGTTTGTTTTTCTAAATAACAGCGGCACATAGTGACATGGGACTAATATAGTTATGTTCAGCTGACATTAGCACATCGCTAATGTCAGCCAGGTTAATACCCATTTTTCTGATGACAGAAACCCTTTAAATATTACTTTATTATAAATATATTCCCAAATACCTTTCATTAGATATAATGGCTTGTTTTTTTTTGGGAGCAATAAATAGGAAAAATAAAATGGCCGCTGTCCTATTAGTACAGACAAAACCTGTCCTAATCACACAGGAGGACAAGTTACTTCAGGACACTGAGGTAAAGAGCTGCCTCAGCCTCCTCTCCAACTTGTCAGGGATTATGAAAAGGGATGAGCAAATCGACTTCGGATGAAACATCCGAAGTCAATTCGCATAAAACTTTATTTTAAAACTGTACAGAGCTTGGAACCGAACCTGAGTTTGGGAAATGGTTTTTACTACATGCAGGTTTTGCATTGAATCCCATAATATACCTGTATGCAGAAACCTACTCAGGTCCCTCTAGATGTGGCCTCGGGCAGCCAGAATTTCAGTATTTAACCCCTTCCCGACATATGACGTACTATTATGTCATGGAAGCCACTCCGTTCCCGCAATTTGACGTAATAGTACGATATGGTGATCGGGCGGGCACCGGAGCAGTGCGCGATCACTGCAGGGGCCCGGCAGTCCCTGGTATCCGGCCCCCTGCTGTGTCCGCCAGCATCACTGTTTACAGCGATGCCGGCGGATTAACCCCTTCTATGCTGCGGTCCGCGCTGACCTTGACATAGAAGGGGTTTGTGTCGGGTGAGGGAGCGCATCGAGTCCCCGCACTGCTGTGGCGGGTACTCGATGTGTCAGAAGGCAGCCCGATGCCGTGCAGAGGCTGCCCAATGCTTTGCACGGCATCGGGACCTGCCTTCTACGGGTGCCTCAGGCTGGGTCTCCTAGGCAACCTGTTTGTGTACTACTCACTGTAGTACATGAAAAGGTGCAGTACGCAGACCTGCAGGGTATTGCGATGTGAGGTCACGGTTACTTAGGCAAACGAGGGTTACTCACAGTTTGTAGGGGAACCCTGGGCAGGTGTACAGCAGTGATAGAGAGGCTGGCACAGGGGTCCTCTGGGGCACTCTCTGTATATAGGGACCAGGCCTGATGGTGGGTGAGGTGCCCTGGATGTTGCAGATATTTAATGTGCCGGGGGCAAGGTCCCTTTAAGGTTCGTGACGCCAGTGCCTGTAACGGTGGCACACCGGTTGATGATAGTGGTAATAAGTGAGGAACACGTTGTTGTGGTGAACCAAAACTTCCTTTACTGGAAACAGTTAACTTTATACAGTCTTTTGTAAGTTCCAGGTACAGCAGCAGTAATAAGCAGGCTTTATAAATATATGGCAGGCACAATGTTCTTGCAAGATACACAGAGGGTAAAACACTCACAGACCAGGCTGCACTTCTGCTCAGAAATCCTGTGCACTATTCCTCAGAACTCCTGGCTGTCTTTATCCCAAGGCCCGTATGCCCTAATGCTGGCTTTATCCTTGGTAGAAAACTTCCTCAGGTATATATGCTTTAGGTAAAATACTTCTGCCCCTCAGCTCTCTTGTCTAGCTGGAATACTGGCTCTGCTCTGCTTGGTTATGGGAACTTGGTTTCTCAGGAGGCAACTCTTCCCCTGGTGACAATCTTCTGAGCTAACTCTGGCTCAATATCCTCAGGCAGGCTGATCCACACTTACTAGCCTCCTGGTGTAAACTAGAAACCTGGGCTGTCTAGTTTCATGTCAGAAGCTCCCTTTAGCTGATGCCTAGCTAAAGTCCACACTCACTTCTGACTCTACACTACTTTCCCTGAACAGGACCTGACTATATATATTAGGGGTTCCCTAGCTCTCTCTACTGTCTTGGAGGAGGAATTACACCCTAAAATGTGATGTAAAAGACAATGCCACTGTTCCACAGGAGGTGGAGAACAACGTGGCCCAATTGACCCTTGTGTAGTGCCCACATTTACCTAGTGGGACACTACACAGGCAATGCATTACAATACAGATGTAGTATTGCAGAGGGGATCAGACCCCCAAAAGTGAACATCAGAAATAAAGTAAAGAAAAAAAGTAAAAAAAAAGTGTTTTGAATAAAATTAATAAAGTAATAAAATTAATAAACTAAAAAAGAAAATAAACGGCCCTTTCCCCTTATTTTATAATAAAAAACGGAAAAAAAACCCACACATATTAGGTATCGCCGCTCTATAAATATATCACATGATCCACCCGGTCCGATAAACACCATAATTTTTTTTTTTTTTTAAAACGGTGTACAAAAAAGCCATTTTTGTCACCTCACATCACAAAAAGTGCAACACCAAGCGATCAAAAAGGCATATGTCCCACAAAATGGTATCAATAAAACCGTCACCTCATCCCGCAAAAAATGAGCCCCTACCTAAGATAATCGCCCAAAAAATAAAAAAGCTATAGCTCTCAGAACATGGAGACACTAAAACATAATTTTTTTGTTTCAAAACTGCTATTATTGTGCTAAAGTGAAATACATTAAAAAAAATATACATATTAGGTATCGCCACGTCCGTAACAACCAGCTCTATAAAAACATCACATGATCTAACCCCTCAGGTGAACACCGTAAAAAAACAAAAAAAAAGCCATATTTGTCACATTACATCACAAAAATTGCAACAGCAAGCGATCAAAAAGGGGTATGCCCCCTAAAACAGTACCAATCAAACCGTCACCTCATCCCACAAAAAATTAGACCTACCTAAGAGAATCGGTCAAAAAATAAAAAAGCTATCATTCTCAGACAATGGAGACACAAAAATATGATTATTTTTTGCATCAAAACTGCTATTATTGTGCTAAAGTGAAATAAATAAAAAAAGTATACATATTAGGTATCGCCACGTCCGTAAAAAATAGCTCTATTAAAGTATCACATGATCTAAAAGGCATATAACCCCCAACATAGTACCAATCAAACCGTCACCTCATTCCGCAAAAAATTTGTCTTTACCTAAGACAGTTGGTCAAAAAGAAAAAAAAAGTTTGGCTCTCAGACTATGGATACACTAAAATATCATTATTTCGGTTTCAAAAATGCTATTATTGTGTAAAACTTAAATAAATAAGAAAAAGTAGACATATTAGGTATTCCCATGTCCGTAACGATCTGCTCTATAAAAATGTCACATGACCTAATCCCTCAGGTAAACGCTGTAAAAATAAATAAATAAAAACTGCGCCAAAACAACCAATTTTTTGGTCACCTAGCCCCATAAAGTGTAATTATGAATAATCAAAAAATCATATGTACCCAAAGATTGTACCAATAAAAACGTCAACTCTTCCTGCAAAAAACGAGCCCCTGCACAAGATGATCGGCAGAAAAAAAAAAAATTGGGCGTTTAGAAAATGGACATACAAAAACCAAATTTTTGTTTTCAAAAATGCTTTATGTAAAACTGAAACAAACATCATAGAAAGTAGACATATTTGATTGCGTCCGTAACAACCTGCACTATAAAAATTGCGCATGATATAACCTGTCAGATGAATGTTGTTAAAAATAAAAAATAAAAACGGTGCCAAAGCATCCATTTTTTGGTTACCTTGCCTCACAAAAAACGTAATATAGAGCAATTAAAAATCATATACACGCCAAATAGTACCAATAAAACTGGCACCTTATCCTGTAGTTTCCAAAATAGGGTCACTTTTTGAGTTTCTACTGTAGGGGTGCATCACGGGGGCTTCAAATGGGACATGGCATCTAAAAACCAGTTCAGCAAAATCTGCCTTCCAAAAACCATATGGCGTTCCTTTCCTACTGCGCCCTGCCGTGTGCCCATACAGCAGTTTACGATCACATGTGGGGTGTTTCTGTAAACCGCAGAATCAGGTTAATAAATATTGAGTTTTGTTTGGCTGTTAGGGTTAACTTGCTTTGCTACTGGAAAAAAGGGATTAAAATGTAAAATCTGCCAAAAAAGTTAAATTCTGAAATTCCATCTGCATTTTCCATTAATTCTTGTGGAACACCTAAAGGATTAACAAAGTTTGTAAAATTGAGGGGTGTAGTTTCTAAAATTGGGTCATTTTTGAGTGGTCTCTATTATGTAAGCCTCACAAAGTGACTTCAGACCTGAACTGGTCCTTAAAAAGTGGGTTTTGGAAATTTTCCGAAAAATTTTAAGATTTACTTCCAAACTTCTAAGCCTTCTAATGTCCCCAAAAAATAAAATGTAATTTTCAAAATGATGCAAACATGAAGTAGACATATGGGAAATGTAAGGTAATAACTATTATATGAGGTATCACTATCTATTATAAAAGTAGAGAAATAAATTTGGGAATTTTTAAAAATTTTGGGAAATTTGGGATTTTTTCACAAATTAAGGTGAAATATATTGACTCACATTTATCATGAAGTACAGGGTGGGCCATTTATATGGATACACCTTAATAAAATGGGAATGGTTGGTGATATTAACTTCCTGTTTGTGGCACATTAGTATATGTGAGGGGGGAAACTTTTCAAGATGGAGGGTGTCCATGGCGGCCATTTTGAAGTCGGCCATTTTGAATCCAACTTTAGTTTTTTCAATAGGAAGAGGGTCATTTGACACATCAAACTTATTGGGAATTTCACAAGAAAAACAATGGTGTGCTTGGTTTTAACGTAACTTTATTCTTTCATGAGTTATTTACAAGTTTCTGACCACTTATAAAATGTGTTCAATGTGCTGCCCATTGTGTTGGATTGTCAATGCAACCCTCTTCTCCCACTCTTCACACACTGATAGCAACACCGCAGGAGAAATGCTAGCACAGGCTTCCAGTATCCGTAGTTTCAGGTGCTGCACATCTCGTATCTTCACAGCATAGACAATTGCCTTCAGATGACCCCAAAGATAAAAGTCTAAGGGGGTCACTGGATATGCGAAATTGCTACATGATGATGTCTTTCCCTCTTTATGCACTGAAGCTGGCACGTTCCCTGAGTTTTTCCAGCAAGATGGTGCACCCACCACCACATTATGGGTGTCAGGTCCAAGCATTCCTAGATGAACAGTTTCCTGGAAAGTGGATTGGTCATCGTGGGCCAGTTGAATGGCCCCCAAGGTCTCCCAATCTGACCCCCTTAGACTTTTATCTTTGGGGTCATCTGAAGGCAATTGTCTATGCTGTGAAGATACGAGATGTGCAGCACCTGAAACTACGGATACTGGAAGCCTGTGCTAGCATTTCTCCTGCGGTGTTGCTATCAGTGTGTGAAGAGTGGGAGAAAAGGGTTGCATTGACAATCCAACACAATGGGCAGCACATTGAACACATTTTGTAAGTGGTCAGAAACTTGTAAATAACTCATGAAAGAATAAAGTTACGTTAAAACCAAAGCACACCATTGTTTTTCTTGTGAAATTCCCAATAATTTTGATGTGTCAAATGACCATCTTCCTATTGAAAAAACAAAAGTTGGATTCAAAATGACCGACTTTAAAATGGCCGCCATGGTCACCACCCATCTTGAAAAGTTTCCCCCCTCACATATACTAATGTGCCACAAACAGGAAGTTAATATCACCAACCATTCCCATTTTATTAAGGTGTATCCATATAAATGGCCCACCCTGTACAATGTGTCATGAAAAAGCAATCTCAGAATGGCTTGGATAAGTAAAAGTGTTCCAAAGCTATTACCACATAAAGTTACCTATGTCAGATTTGCAAAAAATGGCCTGGGCAGGAAGGTAAAAACTGGCCCGAGGTAGAAGGGGGTTAAAGGGAACTTGTCATTAGGTTCATGCTGACTGAACCATGAGCAGCAAAAAAAATCCTTCTAGGGACCCTCATGACATTGAGCTATTTATTGCAAAGTCTCAGAAAAAACAAGGTGGAGATTTATCATCTGCAGAAAACAGCAGAAAACTGGTGGCTCAATAGTCACAAACTCCAGGTTTGCAACTTTTTAAACATCATTTGTACTATTTGTTATTTTATTATTTATTTATTTTTTTGCATAAGTTATGTTTTATTGCCCTCACCACTTTCCGGAAAGGGGGTGTGTTGTGGGTATGGCTGATTTCCCTGGCAGATTTATCATTTACACTAGCTACCTACAAGCCGGCATAAATTTTATTCTAGGAGCACGGACTGCCAAAGGGATGCGCTTATTTTATCTGGTGTTTATAGAAGAACTCCAAGAGAATTTATTCTCTGACCTGAAAGGTACATGATGTAATCTGTAGTGAATTTAATCTTCTCATCAGTGACTGTATTTATGAGTTATAACCATCCTTCTGCTTCTCAGCTGTGTCATGTGACCAGCAATCAGACTTTGCAAATAACACAGCATCTTATGTGTGGACAGGAAGTCAGTTTCTCCATGTATTCCTATGGAAGCCTCAATGTCAGTCTCTAGGAATGAATAGAGAAGTAACTGACTTCCTGTCCTGTGTCAGTTGGAGATCAGAGAGTTGGTCACATGACACAGCTAAGGATCAGAAGGGAGGTTATAACTCACAACTACTGATGAGTCACTGATGAGAAGATTACATTCACTACAGATTACATCATGTACCTTTCTAACAGGTCAGGGAATAAAAACATTTGTGGGAGTTATTCTTTAAAATGCTGGTCTTGATAAATTGTCCCCACAGTTTTAATAATGAAGAGATGAGGCCACTGTGTGAATTATCTGCGTCCTGTTTGGCGTCACTGACAATTCTCTCCCTGTTTGTGTATAGGAAGAGACCTGTCGATCAGGGTGTGCAGGATCTGCACAATGTACTGCCATATATATGTGAGACGTTTTTAATTTTGGGAATGGAAGAATTTTATTAAAGATTGCCTGCCAGTTTTTTGGAGTTGCAAATCTTTGCGCATCATTTTGCATTAAAATGTATGTTTTACACAGCTCCAAACTTTTGTAGGGGGAGTAGGTTGGGCTTGGTGGTTGAGGGGCCGGCGTGGTCTCCTGAAGCCCAGCATATTGGGGTAGATTTATCAAAACTGGGGCAAATGAAAATATATCAACCAGACTTCACCTTTCATTTCCCAGAGCTACTGAAAGGAGGAATCTGATTGGTTGCTATGGGCAACTAAGCCGTATTTTCTTTTGCAACAATTTTATTAAATCTCCCCCATTCACTCCAGAAACTGGTAAAAATTATAGCTTAAATCTATACCAACTCTTTTATGGAACGGGTGCGGACCCATTAATTTCAATGGGGCTGCAAAAGACACAAACAACACACCGTGTGCTGTCCGCATCGGTGGTTCCGTTCCGGATAGAGCATGTCCTATTCTTCTCCGCAATCACGGACATAAATAAGCATTTTCTATTATGGTTGCGGCCATGTGGGGTCTGCAAATTGCTGAACACAAACGGCCGGTCTCCATGTTTTGCGAATATGCAAAACACTGCGATCGTGTGAATGCACCCTACATCACAGCTCCGTCATGAAGGAGCCTGTTGAGATTCCATGCTGCTGCCTGGGGTTTGGCAGGTTCCCTTTAATTGCTACAGGTCCGTGCAGGGGATTTGGAGCTGTGTAATAGCCTTCTCTATTGAGGCTTGTTCATGAGACAAGCAAATAAACAAAAGACGGAGCTCATAGTACCGTATATAAAAATATGATTTTTATTATAACGATTAAAATATGATATATATAATATGCCGTTAAAAAGTGAAGGAGAGTAGCAAAGAAAACGCCATCCTGGCCCGCACACGTTTAAATAGAGAAATGTAATAATGAATAATAACAAATATATCCAGATGTAATATAATTACCAACTATTAAAAAATAGTATATATAAAGAGAATATATGGCAAGTATTAGGTGAGTCTAAATCAAAAAATGGCTACACGGCTAAAGGATTGCATGCAAGTGCTATGATGTCCAAACTGGAAGCAATCCACAATAATAACCAGGTATCAAAAGAACACCCGTGTCCAACGCCGTATGAAGCCAAAAAGACAAGGACTCACCTAAAAAGATAGTGTGCTGTACCAACCAGGATAGCGCTACCCCGACGCGCGTTTCAGCGTGCCTTCGTCCGGGGGTCGTTCATGAGACAGTCCTGCATATATAGAACAGCGTCCGGTATGCGTCTGCTGGCACTGACATTAATAGTATCTTCTTTTTCAACAGGAACAAGGTTAAATGGATTGCACAGTTACAACAACTTATCCCTTATCTAGAGAATAGGAGATGTGTCTGATTGGTAGGTGTCTGACTGCTGGGGCCCCTGTTGACCATGAGCATGGTGGCCCATGTTTCCCGGTTTGAATGGACTGGCGCGAGCAGCACTTACTCTTCTTTCTCTCGCAGTCCCATGGAAACGCATATGTATTTGCTGCTCCATTCAAATAGGTCTACATGGACTCCCAATCTCGTGATCGGCAGGGGCTCCACTGGTCGGACCCCTGACAGACACATCCCCTATCCCGTAGGCAGGACCTAAATTGTTGTAATGGGGCAGCCCCTTTAATAATCTGGAAAAGGATGTGGGTCACTAGCTAGAACAAGGTTTTTCAGTGTTCGGTCAGTGATTTCCATCAGTGATTGTGAGCCAAAACCAGGTGTGGCTCTAAACACAGAACAGGTGCAGATCTTTCCCTTATGTCTGTGGAGACTCCAATCCTGGTTTCGGCTCACAATCACTGATGGAAATCACGGACCAAAATACTTAGGTGTGAATGAGGCTTAAAGCAGTATTCCCATCTCAGACAATTGGGGTATATCGTTAGGATATGCCCCCATTGTCTGATAGGTGCGGGTCCCACCTCTGGGACCTGCACCTACAATGGGAACGGAGCGGGGAGAGCTGTGGCTGGAGGACCCCGGATTTCCCGGGGTCCGTCCGCCACCAAGCGCTGCTCCCATAGAAGTGAATGGGAGCGCACCGCGCACACGCGGC
Source organism: Bufo bufo (assembly GCF_905171765.1). NCBI lineage: Eukaryota > Metazoa > Chordata > Amphibia > Anura > Bufonidae > Bufo > Bufo bufo. The sequence goes on along the minus strand of NC_053393.1, from coordinate 157,263,785 downwards.
CCCGGCTCCCATTCATTTCTACAGGGCAGACGGAAATAGCCGAGCTCGGCTATTTTCGGCGGCCCCATAGAAATGAATGTTCGGGTGGCTGCGCATGCACAGTGTGCCCTCTGTTCATTTCCCCACTCTGTTCTCATTGTAGATGCAGGTCCCAGAGGTGGGACCCACACCTATCGGACAATGGGGTCATACCCTAGCGATATGCCCACATTGTCTGTGAAGGGAATACCCCTTTAAGACTGCACAAGCCATCCAGGCTCTGACCTTTGGGACACTAGACAGTTATTGAATATGTTCTGCATGACAGTGATTTCACTTAGGTGGAGGAGCAGCATGCATGCCATCATCAAGATGTTGCAGGAGAAAGATAATGGGGGTCATTTGGATCTGTGTTGGAGGGGGAGCAATGCCAGCTTCTGTTTTCTACATGTGGTGGACAATAGCTACTACTTGTTTTTGGTCTTCTTATCTCATTTACTGAATCGCCCTTGATCGGTCTTTCTAGCGTATCTGGGCATTACCAATCCTCTTGTCAAGCAACATAGAAATCTAAGAATAGATGTCCACGCAGTGGCGTAGCGTGGGGGGGCGTTGCCCCGGGCAGCAAATTGTAGGGGACGCCAGGCAGTAGGCAGTACAATGAGGGTGATGGAAGCCTGAAGCCTATGAAGTAGTAGAATAGCGCAGGAGATTGCGATTACGTCACTGTGATCTCATGCGCTCACGAGATGACATGATGACGCGGCACAGGAGGGCATGGTGATTTTTATGTAAGTACTAGGGGCCATACTGGGGGCTCTATGGAGGTGCGGGAAAGAATGGGGGCCATTACATATTATACAGAGGGGCCATTATATATAATAATTATATAGAGGGGCCATTATATATTATAATTATACAGAGGGGCCAGTATACACTTACCTAAAGAATTATTAGGAACACCATACTAATACGGTGTTGGACCCCCTTTTGCCTTCAGAACTGCCTTAATTCTACGTGGCATTGATTCAACAAGGTGCTGATAGCATTCTTTAGAAATGTTGGCCCATATTGATAGGATAGCTGTCACGGCTGAGGATGGGGGAAATCCTCAGCAGTGTGCCGAAGGAAGATGGTCGCTGCTTGACCAGGACAAACAGGATTAGGGAGCAGGTCACCTCCTACAGCGTCCCTAACCTGACCCTAACCTGACCCTAACTCCTACCTGCATGGGCCGACCTTGAAGGTAGGAGGACCCATGCGCAAGAACCTCGGAGCCCTAACTTACCCTCCGACCGGTCCCTGGGCTAGGAGTCAGAGTAAGACATCCTGTTCCTTCTGGATACGGAGGAACAGGAGTCTCACTGGCCAAGCTGCAAGCAAGGGGAAACAAATGCAACCTATGGCAATGGCAGGTACTTGCCACAAACATAGCAGAGACCTACCACAGACAACCAAGCCTGGAACCCATGTGGATGTACTGCCCACAGACATCAGGACTCAGCACACAAACACACAACACACGGGAACCCAGGACCACAGGTGCAATAAAACAACATACAACCAAACACATCTCCCAGACACCAAAGGACATATATATTTGCTTATGACCAGAAGGTTGGCCCCCACTGGCAGTTGGTAAGTAACCAGGAGGATGTCTACAGCCAGCATGGCTGAAACACCCTCTCTGGCTACTGCCTACAACTGAGGCTTTATAGGGCCAAGAGGCCACACCCAACAATCAGACACACCCTGTGACTCACACACACTGAAAGGGAGTTAACCCTTCCAAAACCACAGAAGGGAAAACATAACTAAAGGGGAAGTGTCCAAACAACAAACACACTGGCTGTTGCCGCAGGCAACGACATGGGTGGCAAGCGTGTCCTGGGAGTCAGCCCGAAGGCCAGGACACTGCCACCACATGTACATAATACAACCAAACGTTCTGTTTATGCCAAATTCGGACTCTACCATTTGAATGTCTCAACAGAAATCGAGACTCATCAGACCAGGCAACATTTTTCCAGTCTTCAACATTCCAATTTTGGTGAGCTCGTGCAAATTGTAGCCTCTTTTTCCTATTTGTAGTGGAGATGAGTGGTGGGGTCTTCTGCTGTTGTAGCCCATCCGCCTCAAGGTTGTGCGTGTTGTGGCTTCACAAATGCTTTGCTGCATACCTCGGTTGTAACGAGTGGTTATTTCAGTCAACGTTGCTCTTCTATCAGCTTGAATCAGTCGGCCCATTCTCCTCTGACCTCTAGCATCCACAAGGCATTTTTGCCCACAGGACTGCCGCATACTGGATGTTTTTCCCTTTTCACACCATTCTTTGTAAACCCTAGAAATGGTTGTGCGTGAAAATCCCAGTAACTGAGCAGATTGTGAAATACTCAGACCGGCCCGTCTGGCACCAACAACCATGCCACGCTCAAAATTGCTTAAATCACCTTTCTTTCCCATTCTGACATTCAGTTTGGAGTTCAGGAGATTGTCTTGACCAGGACCACACCCCTAAATGCATTGAAGCAACTGCCATGTGATTGGTTGACTAGATAATTACATTAATGAGAAATAGAACAGGTGTTCCTAATAATTCTTTAGGTGAGTGTATAAAAAAATAATTATACAGAGGAGCCATTATATATAATACAGAGGGGTCATTATATATAATAATTATATAGTGGGGCCATTATATATTATACGGGGGGGGGGGGGGCATATGTAATAATTATAAAGGGGGGCCATTATATATAATAATTATACAGAGGGGTCATTATATATAATTATACAGAGGGGCCATTATATATAATAACTATACAGGGGGGTCATTATATAATTTACAGATAGGCCATTATATATAATAATTATACAGAGGGGTCATTATATATAATTATACAGAGGGGCCATTATATATAATAACTATACAGGGGGGTCATTATATAATTTACAGATAGGCCATTATATATAATAATTATACAGAGGGCCCATTAATAATGGCCCCTCTGTATAATTATAATATACAATGGCCCCCCTCTGTATTATTATTACATACATATATATATATAATGGCCCCTATTTATAATTATTATATATAATGACCTTTCTGTAATATTAGGATATATAATGGCCTCCTCTATATTATTATTACATATATATAATTGCCCCTCTGTATAATTATTATATATAATGACCCCTCTGTAATATTAGTATATATATTGGCCCTCTCTGTATTATTACATGTATATAATGGCCCCTCTGTATAATTATTATATATAATGACCCCCCACTATTATTATAATATATAATGGCCCCCTCCGTATTATTAGGATATACAATGGCCCATTATATATCCTAATATTACAGAGTGGCCATTATACAGAGTGGGCCATTATATAATATACAGAGGGGCCATTATTTATAATAATAATAACTAATAATAATAAAATTCTGCAGAGACAAGACGCGGCTGAAGGAAGGTATCATGGCGGTCCTATCTCCGAATGAAGACGTTGAGGAAAGTCTACATCACAGGAGATGTCACTGGATGGATGAGGTATGTGGTGCTGTATTGTACTGTATATTTTGTAGTGATGTATGTAATGTCCGAACACATATTTGTTTCACGGTAGGGTTGCGGGGTGGATTGAGAATTTGGCCCACCCTGCCGCATTATCTGAAAAAGGGGTGTGTTGGGGGGGGGCGCAATACATGGCTTGCCCTGGGTGCTGGCAACCCACGCTACGCCACTGTGTCCACGTATGTCTTCTTGGCACCTTATATAAAACACATGATGGGAGCTGTATGTAAGTAAATGTAGTCACTGTAGTTGTCATTGCTCGGCAGCACTGCATCAAAATAACGACAGGACATATATGTTGATCTCTTTATTTTCTTTGAGGAAATATAAAAGTCTAAGTTCTTTATTATCATCAAACTAAGTTTTTGGTAACATTTACAGTCCTAATTATGTGTGAAGTCTAAGGGATCTTTCAGAGAAGCAGTGTTAAATCTGCCTGTGTTCTGCCCCGGACACATGGATGATTTTCTTCTCACTGCACACAAATTGTGTCCGTGCGCCGTCTTTCTCGCAGACTCATTTACCTGAGTAAATGGGGCACATTTAGTGTAGTGTTTGCGCCTGTTTTCAGGAGTAAATATGAGTATTACACTCACCGGTAATCCGGTTTCCTGGAAGTCTCCATGACAGCACAAACTGAGATTGCCTTCCTCTGATAGGACAGGAAAAAGCACACAGAGAGGTTAAAACCCCACCCCCACCCCTCATCGCCAGTGTATTATAACAGGACTAGGACAAGGGGTAGAACATAAAGCTAGCCAAATAGTCTATTGACAGAGAAAAAAACAAGGGCGGGACAAAGTTGTGCTGTCATGGAGACTTCCAGGAAACCGGATTACCGGTGAGTGTAATACTCATTTCCCCAGTCGTCTCCATGACAGCACAAACTGAGAACTAACAAAGTAACTTAGGGGGGGACTACAGCACCTAGGACTTTAGGTCCAAAGGCCAAGTCCTCGTCAGCAAACACATCCACCCTATAATGCTTGGTGAAGGTGTGGGCCCTCTTCCAGGTAGCTGCCCTGCAGATCTGTTCTAACGAAGCAGAGGCTCTCTCAGCCCAAGAAGTGGAGACCGATCTAACCGAGTGGGCTCTAAGGGATGTAGGAGCCTCCTTGCCAGAAGCTCTATAGGCCTCAGAAATGGTGCATCTAATCCAGCGGGATATAGAGCTCTTAGCTGCCTTCTTACCCTTATTTGGACCTGCAAATTGGATAAATAAATTTTTATCGATACGCCATTCCTCCGTGGCGTGCAAATAATGAAGAACTGAACGCCTAACGTCTAAATTGTGGAATCTAGATTCCTGCTCGTCTTTAGGGTTAGGAAAAAAAGACGGGATAACTATATCTTGCGACCTATGAAAGGAGGAGACCACCTTAGGGAGAAAACAGGGGTCTAATTTGAAAATGAGCTTGTCGTCTAGCACCTTGAGGAAGGGTTCCTGTATGGACAGGGCCTGGAGCTCGCAAACCCTCCTTGCGGAGGATATGGCCACTAGGAAGATGGTTTTCAGAGTGAGCCACTTAATAGATAGGGAGAGCAGAGGCTCAAACGGAACATCTGACAGCCCTAAAAGGACAGTGTTGAGGTTCCATGGTGCGACCATATTCCTGACTCTGGGTTTTAGTCGATCTGCCGCTTTCAGGAATCTTGCTACCCAGGGGACCTCATAGAGGCTGGTATTATAGAGGGCCCCCAAGGCAGACACCTGAACTCGCAATGTGTTAGGAGCAAGACCCAAATCCAGCCCATCCTGGAGGAATTCCAGGATAAGCGGGATATTAGGGGTGGACTGGTTGAACCTGACTCCTCCCCAGGAGGCGAACTTCCTCCAAACCTTGAGGTACGCTTTGGAGGTGTTAGACTTCCTACTGAGTAAGAGGGTCTTAACTACTCTCTCAGAGAGCCCTAGCCCTAGCAAGAGGGATTGCTCAGAATCCAAGCGGACAGCTTGAGGAGGTTGGTATTGGGGTGCGGTATGGGACCCTGGGTTAGAAGACCCTCCTCCGGCCGGAAACGAATGGGATCTTCCGGGCTGAGGGACCTGAGGAGCCCGAACCAGCTTCTCCTGGGCCAGAATGGGACCACCAGAATCCGTCTGCACCTTTCGGACTGAAACTTTTGGAGCACTCTTGGGATTACTGGTATCGGGGGAAAAGCGTAGACAAGGCCAGTCGTCCAGCTCTGGGTAAAAGCGTCTATTGCCACACATGGGTCTCTCCGATTGAGGGAGAAGAAATTCTGAACCTTGCGATTCTTTGCTGATGCGAACAGGTCTAGGATGGGATTCCCCCAACGGTCCCGAATTTGTTGGAAAGCGATCTGGGACAAAGACCACTCGCCTGGATCCAGACTTTGCCGACTGAGGTAATCCGCCTGGAGATTCAGGGATCCCTTTAGATGTACTGCCGCAAGGGATTGTAGATTCTTTTCTGCCCAAAGGAAGATTCGGTCTGAGAGCCTCTGGAGATGACCGTGTCTTGTTCCTCCTTGGTGCTGGATAAAAGCCACCGCTGTAGAATTGCTCGAATGGACCAGAACGTGGCGATTTTTGGCCTGTATTTGGATGGACCTGAGGCCTTCCCACACCGCACGGAGCTCTCTGTAGTTGGAGGACATCTCTCTCTGGTCCTCGGACCAAATCCCCTGGAAAGTCTCCGAAGCCGTGAGGGCCCCCCAGCCCCAAGAGCTGGCGTCCGTCGTGAGGGAAAACACACTTTCCTGCCTCCATGGAACTCCCGATTCCAGGTTCTTTGCCTTGAGCCACCAGCCCAGTGAAGCCTTTACCTCCCGGGACACTGACAGCCCCTGGTCCAGGGATGATCGATACCCATTCCATTGCTTTAGAACCAGCTTCTGTAAAGGCCTCGTATGGAATTGGGCCCAGGCTACCGCGGGGATGCAGGAGGTGAGATGGCCCAGCATTTCCATGCCCTGCCTTACTGAGCAACGGGACTGTTTGGTGAAGTGGAGGACCCTTGACCTCAGCTTCTGTACCTTTAGCGGAGGGAGAAAAGATTTTTGAAGAACTGAATCCAAGAGAATACCCAGGAATACCTTCCGATGGTCTGGGAACATGTCGGACTTCTCCCGGTTGATCAACCAGCCCAAGTTCTGGAGGCGCGAGAGAACCACCTGGATGTGTCTGTGAAGGAGATCTGAGGATTCTGCTACTATTAGCAGGTCGTCTAGGTAAGGGACGATTATTATCCCCTCCTTGCTTAGGGAGGCTACGACCTCCGCCATCACTTTGGTGAATATGCGGGGTGCCGATGATATGCCGAACGGGAGGCACTTGAACTGAAAGTGGCAAAGTGTCCCGCCTTGCTCCACCGCGAATCTCAGATATCTTCTGGAACGGACCTGTATTGGGATGTGGAAGTATGCGTCGGAGAGGTCTATTGTAGCCATCATAGACCCTCTCTTGATGAGCTTCACCGCTGACTTGACTGTCTCCATCCTGAACTTGTGGTAGGTGATGTGTTTGTTCAGGGGTTTTAAATTTATGATGGTCCGAAAATTGCCATTCGATTTCCGGACCAGGAATAAGGGGGAATAGTGACCTTTCCCCAAATCTCTGGCGGGTACCTTTTCTACTGCCCCCAGGCGTAATAAGTTTCTTACGCCCTCGGATAAGGGAGACTCGAGGCCCCTGGTGAGCTTGGTCAGGACGAACCTCTGCGGAGGAAGGGAATCCAGTTCTATAGTGTAGCCATGTTCTACGATGCCTAATATATATGGATCCGTGATGGTTTGCTCCCAAACCCCTAGAAAGGAGCTGAGCCTTCCTCCGACCGGGATGATGTCATTGTTTTGATGAAGAGGGAGAGGGATCTCCCCTGTTGGGATTAAGGAAAAAACCTTTTCCTCTCCCGCCTCTCGTAAATCCGCGACCCTCGCGGCTCCTCCTATCGGCCCTGGGATCCTGCTGGGGCCTCCGAAAAAACTGTCTCCTGGACTTGGATTTGTCCTCTGGAAAGCCCTTCTTACGGTCCGTGGCATTCTCAAGGATTTTGTCCAGGTCGGACCCGAACACGTACTGACCGTGAAAGGGTAGGGATATCAGCCTGTTTTTCGATACGGAGTCGCCCGACCAGGCTTTAAGCCATAGTACCCGTCTGGTGGTATTGGACAGAACCGCCGTGCGGGCAGAAAGCCTAACCGATTCTGCAGCGGCATCGGCAAGGAAGAAAGTAGCCTTCTTCAGAAGAGGAATACTATCCAGGATCTCCTCCCGAGGGGCCTTATTCGCTAAATGGTGCTCTAGTTGTTCAAGCCACACCGCGAGTGTACGAGCCACACATGTCGCTGCTACCCCCGGTTTTAGGAGAGCTGCTGTAGCTTCCCAGGTTCTCTTGAGCAGACTCTCAGCTTTCCTATCTAGGGGGTCCTTGAGCTGCGCTGCGCCCTCAAACGGAAGGACCGTTCGTTTCGCTACCTTAGCGACGGGAGCATCCACCCTGGGAATGGTTTCCCAGTCGGCACAGTCCGCTTCGTCGAAGGGGTATCGCCTTTTGAGGCCCCGTGGGATAAAGGAACCCTTCTCTGGCTTCTCCCATTCTGCCCGTATCATCTTCTGGATATTGTCCGGGACCGGGAACACTGATTTGTGCCTCTCCCCTAAACCCCCGAAAATCTCCTCCTGGACTGACTTGGACCTCTTAGGGACCTCCATCTTAATAGTAGCCCTGATGGTTCGGATCAATTCTTCTATATCCTCTGGGTTAAAGAGGAATCTCCTGTACTCACTACTTTCCTCCAATTCCTGAGATCTAGCCGAAGTCCCCGCATCTGACAAAACAGAGTCGGCCGAGTCCAGATCACTCCCGGAGTAGTCCAGGCCTCTGGAGGAGGGTGGTCTGTGGCCCTGACAGGGCTGGGGTATAGGGGAGGCAGGGGGGTCCCTAGCGGCCAACGCTGATTGGACCTCCGTTCTGACCAGAGTCTTGATCTCCTCCATAAAACTAGAGGACTCTGCCTTCACCACGGTAGAGGTGCAGTCCTTACACAGTAACTTGGACCCTGAGGAAGGAAGGCGCTTAGAACAGACGCCGCACTTCCTGGGTTTGGATTTAACAGAGGAGGTAGACTCCTTTTCTCCCTGCAACACACAAGGGAGGAAAGGGTCAGCCACTGCAGGGAAAATATGCAATAAGAAAAGGTGCCAGCAGGCTACTCACACCGCCCAGAGTGGTAGGGGGCTCAGGACCCGAGCCAGTGGTGGTAGGGGCGCTCATCCTCTCAGCTCCCGTCCACTTACGATGCTGTCAGCAGGTAGGGTGAATCGTAGAGGCCTCAGAGCGGTCCGAATCGGTGTCCCTTTTTGAATTTGGCGCCGGCCGCGGCCTCCGTGACGTCACGACGCTGGCCACGCCTCCCGGCGTCCGACGTCATCACCTGGCGACTGGAGGGAAGCGCGTCATAGCGTCGCTCCAGCCGCCCTACCGCACTGCTTCAAGCCCGCCTGGGCCGCCGCAGAGGGAATTTCGCCGGGGTCACCATGAATGAGGGTGACCCGGGCATAGACCGCACCTGGAGGAGGGAAGAGCCGGACCCCGGAACCGACCTCCGGTCTAACGGATGACCCCCTGCCGTAGCAGGGCGAGAAGAAAAAAGGTAAAAACCGAAGAAAAAAAGGACTAGGGAACCCAGAAGAGCTCCCAGCACCTCTCTGGCATTCCTTCCTTGTCAGGACAGGAAAAAACACTGGCGATGAGGGGTGGGGGTGGGGTTTTAACCTCTCTGTGTGCTTTTTCCTGTCCTATCAGAGGAAGGCAATCTCAGTTTGTGCTGTCATGGAGACGACTGGGGAAAAAAGCTGTTTAAGGTTACATTCACACGACAGTATTTCTTGGTCCGCATCCGTTGCGCAATTTTGTGGAACAGGTGCGGACCCATTCATTTTAACGGGGGCCCAAACAAACAGTGTGCTGTCCATATCCGTACTTCCGTTCTACGGTCCTGCAAAAAAGATAGAGCATGTCCTATTCTTGTCTGCAATCAATGACAAGAATAGGCATTTCGATCATAGGGCTGGCCGTGTGCTCCACAAAATGTGGAACGCACATGGCTATTGCCCGTGTTTTTGCAGATCCATTTGCAGACTGCAAAACACGGCCATGTGAATGTACCCTCAGACGGTTATTTTTTTAAAGGGTTTCGGTCATCAAAAAATGGTTATGTAGCTGGCTGACATTAGCGATGTGCTAATGTCAGCAGAACATACCTGTATGACGTATAACTCCCTGCCTGCTGCCGTTCGCGCTAAATAATTACTTTTATAATATGCAAATGAGCCCAACGCCCCACTAGCACCTAGAGGCTCCGTCCTCTCACCGTTTGGCACGCCCTTGTAAAGGTGATTGACATCCTCGGTGTCCTCCGTGCCCCGCAAATCCCGCACCTGCGCCGTCCATTTTAGTATTAGGCGCAGTGAGTGAAGGACAGCAGCAGGCGAGCGTCCTTCACTCACTGCACCTAATACTAAAATGGATGGCACAGGCCGACTGATTATAATGTGTCAGTGTCTGGAATTGTCCTTTCTACACTGGACGTGAAAACTGTTCATCTGAATGAGCCCTAAGAGAAGCAATTAAACCCAGTGATGGTCACCTGATAAACGTGAGGTTTCACAATGCCCACGCTACCCCTTTATTTATATTAGACAATGCCTCAGAGTGTGATGTACCCAGAGCAGCCTCAAGCTGCACACCATTTCCTACACTCTTCTAATGCCTCATGCAGATGTCCGTGTCAGTTCAATCCGTGTTTTCTCCCGTGACAGATCAGTGTTTGGTCCGTGGGTCTGTTTTTTGCTGTCCGTGTTTCACTGACACTGAACAGCTGAAAAATTATTTTCAAAGCATCTCTTCCTAATGATCCGTGAAACACGGATGCAACACGGATGGCATTTTTCACGGACCCATAGACTATAATGGACGTGATGGATCCGTGAACACGGACAAAATAGAGCATGCATCCGTGCTAAAAACACTGACCTACGGACCGTGCTAAAACACTGATGTCTGAATACAAACATTTAAATGAATGGGGACATGTGCTGTCCATGGAGAACACGTACAGCTCACTGACGTGTGAATGAGGCTTAACATAGTATATCCTGGCTGCTATTTGGTTCAGTAGCTTTAGGCTACATTCACAAACGGATTTTGTTTCCATGTCCGTTACATTTTTTTTGCGGATAAGATGCAGACCCATTCATTTTCAATGGGTTCGCAAAAAATGCGGACAGCACACCGTGTGCTATCCGTATGTCCGTATCGCAGCCCTGCAAAAGAAAAAAAAAATAGAACATGTCCTATTCTTGTCTGTTTTGCAGACAAGGATAGGCATTGTTACAATGGATCCGCCCAAAAAACGGATGTCATCCGTTTTTTTCGCGGATCAACAATTTGCAGACCGCGAAACACATAGGGTTGTGTGAATGTAGCCTTATGCTGAATATTCTGCATTTGTATTATAACACTATGACTGTTCTCATCACAGGCAAAATCTAATGAAGGCACTACTTCTCACGTGTAATTTCACGCAGGCATACAATGGCGGCATCTTATCATCCATATTATGATCACCAGGAGCCCCTATGATTCCACTGAACTAAACTTAAAGGAAATGCACAGGACAGACACATGGTGCTTTCTTCCACAGTAAGCCCTCTTGCACATGACCATTTATGTTTTGCAGTCCGCAAATCCGCAAAATATGCATGTGGTCCGTGTGCTGTCCACATTTTTTGAGTACCCATTGGCTTGAACGGGTCCGTGGTCTAATGGACATATAGATGCAGAAAGCACATGAATGATCTGCATGCTTTCCGCCTCCATACTGTATGTCCCTTCTGCAAAAGAATAGAGCATGTCTTATACTTGGCTGCAAAATGTGGACCATGGACCCACTGAAGTCAATAGGTCCACAAAAAATGTAGATGCAACATGGATGGTGTCTGTATTTTGCGAATCTGCAAATTGGGGACTGTACAAAACATATGGTCATGTGCATTTAGTCTAAGTTGTCCATAGGATGTGTCGGCTATTGCAGCTTAGCTCCGTGCAAATGAATGAGGCTGAGCTGCAATACCATATGCAACCTGTAGAAAGCTGTGGCACTGTTTCTGGAAGAAAGCTGCCATGATCTTCTAATCCCATAAACCCCTTTAAATGTGGCCATATTACCACCTTGTGCAACCAGTCATGGGTATAAATTAAAGCGGACACACCTGACCTGCAATTAAAATCAGTTAGAAAGTTATAGGCTAAGGTTTAGATCAGGACGTTGTAATGGTGATTTTAGCATAACATACAATAATAATGAAAGTTACACACCCCACACGTATTCAGTGTTAAAAATTATAAAAACTCTTAGGCCTCTTTCACACGAGCGTGTCCGGATAAGGTTCGGATGCGTTGCGGGAAACCCGCGCGAGTAGGTACGCAATTGCAGTCAGTTTTGACTGCGATTGCCTTCCATTGTTCAGTTTTTATCGCGCAGGTGCAATGCGTTTTGCACGCGCGTGATAAAAAACTGAATGTGGTACCCAGACGCGAACTTCTTCACAGAAGTTCAGGTTTGGGTTCAAGGTTGTGTAGATTGTATTATTTCCCCTTATAACATGGTTAGAAGGGAAAATAATAGCATTCTGAATACAGAATACATAGTATAATAGGGCTGGAGGGGTTAAAAAGATAAAATAAAAATTTAACTCACCTTAATCCACTTGTTCGCGCAGCCCTGCTTCTCTTCTGTCTTCTTCTTTAAGGAATAGGACCTTTGATGACATCACTGCGCTCATCACATGGTCCATCACATGATCTTTTACCATGGTGATGGATCATATGACGGACCTTTCACACGAGCGGATGCCGTGCGTGGAATCCACTGCGTGAAAGAGAGCCAAGCCCCGTCCCGGACAGCAGAGACACGGAGCATTATTATGATTCATAATGCACTGTGCCTCTCTGTGATCTTTTTACTACAAAATCACGGTGACAACTTTATCTCACTGTGATTTGTAGTAAAAAGGTCACAGAGGCAAAGAGCGTTATCAATCGTGTTACTGCTCCGTGTCTCTGCTGTCTGGAACGGGGTTTGGCACTTTGCGGATTCCACGCACGGCATCCTCGCGTGTAAAAGAGCCCTTAAAAGGGGTCTTCTACCTTACTGTTAGGGCTCATGCACACGAATGAGTGCTGGCCGGGCCCCTGCCATTTTTGCACCGCATCACGGATGCGGACCTATTCACTTGAAGAAGATGCGGTGCCAAACATATTCTATTGTTTTGCGGTGCGGATGGATCACGGACTAGTTCAAGTTGAATGGGTATAGATCCGTCTGCGGCCGCCCCACGGATGATGAGGATGAGCAGCATCCAAGGAATGCGGATGACACACGGAGGGCAAAAAACAAACAAAAAAAAAACACACGGACCAAACATGGATTCTTCACAGATGGATTTTCAACGGACTTTAAATGTGAACGCGGCCTTAGGTTACATTTCCACACAGTAGATTTGCAAGTGTACAATAAGCAGGTAAATGGGATTTTTTTTTTTAACCCATACATGTGATGGAAGATGAATTTTAGTACGTAACGTGTATTTGTATGACGGTATTTCCATAACTCTGAATGATCGAACAGGATTATATCTTTATCCCATACTATAGAGACACGGGAGGTTCAAAAATAAGTGCAAAACGTGGAACACTTGTCCTTAGCAACCAAGCAGGCCCTGTGATTTTTCGATTTAGATCTGATCGGTTATGGTGACGGCATAATTTTCCACGGCTGAAAATCAAAACCATTCATTTGAATGGAGCAGGAAGCACATGGATTTCTGCAAGCCCCATTCAGGTGAATGAGGCTGAAAATTCATGCACACAGCCGTTTTTTGCGGTCCACAAATCTTATATCTGCAAAAAACAGATCCCGACAGAGTGCATGCCAACTTTTATTCTGTATAAATGTCCTATCCTTGTCCGCAGGATGGACAAGAATAGGACGTTTATTTTTTTAGTGGGGCTGCAAAATGGATATACATCGCATGCTGTCCGCATCTTTTTCAGCCCCATTAAAATGAATGGGTCAGCATCCGATCTGCGGATCGGATGCAGACAGAAACTATAGCAGTGTGCATGAGACAGCCTATTGATGGCACTGGGCACTGTGTAAAGCTTGATATCCCTTGTGTTTGTGCTATCCTTTATAGATGATCTGTGGGGGTTCCAGCAGCGGGATAACTTGTGATCAGCTTAAATTTAGGGGACTCTTCTAAAAAGCAGACAACCACTTTAAGGCGTCTTGCACACAACAGTATGCCCTCCGAGACATACAGTCCGTGAGTGGGCCATATCTCTCGGAGCGGCATTGATCGTGCGCAGGTGAGTACACAGCTTCATAGATTACAATGATGCTGTGCACGTCGGACCACCTGCGGGGCTATGAGTGCGGGACAATAGCTCCGCGGACGGCCCGACGTGCACAGCATCATTGTAATCTATGATGCTGTGTACTCCCGTGCGCACGATCAATGCCGCTCCAGGACATATGGCCCACTCACGGACCGTATGTCTCGGAGGGCATACGGTCGTGTGCAAGAGGCCTAAGACTGGATTTACAAACTGTTTTGCCATACCCCCTGATTGATGAGATCTATAGATAATCTTCGCATATTGATTCACCGAGCTCTGCAGTGATGTGCCCAGATTGTAATCACTCACATTACCCTGCGTCCACGCTGCCTCACCTTTTAACTTTCTCATCTAATACATACTAGGCCCAATATCATGAAAAGTCAATCAGTATGTCTAAATGAAATGGGAGTACTAGGAGGACACTCACAAACCCCCAGGGAGAACATACTAACGTAATGAATCTGATTTGTAGTGGAACGAGAACTATAAATCCCCCTGAAGAGGAGATACAAGGGCTGCCATGTGGCCCCCTGTACAAGATGGTGGTGGCCCCGAAGCTGGCAGCACTGGAATGCCTGTAGGGGTGGGAAAAGGAACACTAGAGGGCTTTTTGTGGGGTCAAGTGCATACGATATTGGATTTGGTAAAGGTGGACAGGAAAGGGATTGCTGATGTAGGTGATCGGTGTACAACCATCAAAGCCTGTGATTTTATAACAAGACACGGAGGCTCGTATTGCATCACTCCTTCTTTACTGAAATTCCACAGCAGCAAAGAATGAACATAAAAAATCTAGGGCAAACCCCCAAATAACCCCTCCCATAAACCAGTCCATAAATAGGTCCTCTCTTGTAATCTCTTCCTCTTTCTTTGCTGCTGCCCACAGCAGATAAGTGTCTCTTAGTTTTTTGACCAATGAAGTTGTTCTTACTGTATTAATGTTAAAAGATTTTATATCTTATAGCCTTATGATACTAATAACCTTAGGTCCTAATAACCTAATGATTTAACACTGTGCTCTGGTTCATTTTGCCCTATATTTCATTCATTGTCTAGGAGTAAAGTTTTTACTTCCTTCATAGTTAGTGTGGATTGGTCTCGCTTCTGACCATATTTTCTCTTATCGAGCACTATGTACCTTTCCCTTCTTCCCTTACTTGCGTTTCCCGGTGCCATTCCTCCTCTATTCAGATAAGCAGTTCGCGCTTCTTGCCGCCTGAAGTCTCGCGATTTGCGCCGGGCCCGAGATTCTTGGGCGCCATCTTACTTTTCTACGGGCATCGTATTGCAGCCTGCGGCACCTAGGCTGATATCGCGGCCGCCATCTTAGTACTCCTTTGGGTGTAGGGGGGTGTTTCTTGTCTCCTCCCCCTCCACCCTCTGTTCCGTTTCCGGCGACGCCGTTCACTTCACGTCTGGCATCGGTACCTGCTCCTGCCTGCTCTGATTAGCGCTTCTCTTGCTGGTACTTTTTTCTTTTGCTCTGCATCAGGAGTGACTAACTCCTCTATCATGTCCCTACCCAGCGATATCCCTTCATCTCTAGTGAACCCCACCACCAGCTCTATTCCGCCCCCTGCTGGTTCTAGTCACACTCATTCTGAGTCCCATGTGGTGGATTTACAACAATCCATTTCTGCAGCTATTGCAAATGCCATGGGCAATGTGTCCTCTATGATTTCTCAATCTATTTCTCAGGCGCTTAGAGCGCAGAACCCTGTCGCCACCCCGACTGTTGCCCCTACTCCTGTTACCTCCAGAAATGATTGTGAAGATGACTTAGTTCCATCAAAAGACAACGTGCCTAGGTCACGTAAGAGAGCCTGCCCGCGCCAGGCGGAAAAAGCACGCCCCTGGAAGTCCGCTCGGGCTCGTCCCGAACCCAGTTCTGACTCGGAAATGGAGTCTGATGAGGAGGTTTTGAGTGAGGATCATTATACCTCTGAGATAGATCTTGATGGAGTCCGGGTGGCTGACGAGTTTAAAGGGTTTTCTCCACCACGTCCCCCCCCTTCTAGCGCAGGTCCAGATGCTAGTACCCCGGGACCTGACTCCCTTATTGATCCATAGGGTGAACCCCTGTTTGACCCGGACAGCCTTCACCATCCAAGGTCGGCAGAATGGTTGCCCATCCCTCATGTGGCCCACTATTTGGAAAATAGAGTGAGAAAACCGCTCTCCAAGGAGACCCGCAATAAGTTAAAGGCTGAATGCCCCCGTCCCTTAATACCGAATAAAGTGTGTGAGACACCTAACGTGGATCCAAAGATGATCCAATTCCTTTCCAAGTCGGGATTTAATCCCCGCAAAGGCCTAGACTCCGCTCTTCGGGGTTGTCAGGACAAGCTTTTAGACAGTCTAGGGCCCCTGACTAAAATATTTGAAATGGCTGAAACTGCCAGAACAGAGGGTACGGCCCTAGACCCAGAAGAACTAAGTGGCTGGGCGCAGCGCGCCATTTGTTTAATAGGGAATGTCAATTCCTCACTCTCCATTGAACGGAGGAAGGCTCTTCTTATAAAGATTGAACCCAAATTGTCTAATATGGCACTAACGGAGACGGGTAAGGAGGCTCAGGGGCTCCTCTTTGGTGATAGTTTTATCAAAGATTTAGGCAAATTTGTGGGAGCATTTACTGCGCTTGATAAAGCACAGAGCTCCATGCGCAAGGTGTTCCACGGACATGTCTCTAATAGGGCCGGCAGCTTCAGGGGCCGACTGTCCGGCCGTGTCCAGTTCCAGACGCGTGGAAACGCTCGAGGTCCCTATAATCAACGCCCCTCATTCCAGGATCAGAGGCAGCAGTCCTCCTTCTTCCCATCCAGGGGTCAGTCGTACTGCTCCAGAGGATTCAGAGGCAGTTCTGGTTCAAGACGTCCACTCAGTAAGTCCTCAAAACCTATGGTTTTCTTCCAACCATTGTATCGGGGGCAGACTCCGACATTTTTTACCCGCTTGGAACCGTGTCACCTCTGATCCGTGGGTGCTGGCCACGGTCCAAGGGTTCCAGATAGATCTGGTAGTTTCTCAGTTGTCACTTCCGGAATCTCATTCCTCTAGTTTTGGCACAACCGGCCCAGTCTTACATGGACCAAGAGCTCCATTCCCTTTTGGACAAAGGAGCGATAGAGAGAGCTCCTCCCCATTCTGTCGGGATTGTCAGCAATGTCTTTTTGGTGGAAAAGAAGGGAGGCCAATTCCGACCAGTAATAAATTTACGGAATCTGAACAGGTTTGTATGCTACCGCCATTTCAAAATGGAAGGGATTCATTTACTCAGGGACCTTCTACTTCCAGGGGACTGGATGGTGAAATTAGACCTGAAGGATGCCTACCTGATGGTTCCTGTCTCCCCCAAGTCCAGACTGCTCCTCCAGTTTCGCTGGCACGACCTCCTGTGGCAGTTCACGTGCCTACCGTTTGGCCTCTCGTCAGCCCTTTGGTGTTTTACCAAATTGATGAGACCAGTGGTGGCTTGGCTTCGCAGTCAGGGTATTCGTCTTGTGATCTATCTGGACGATATCCTCTTCATGGCTCAATCCCCATCGGAGCTCCTAACTCACCTGCATACTGCGATGTCTCTTATTACAGGTCTTGGTTTTGTCATCAACACCGAGAAATCCTGTCTACAGCCTTCCAGGTCGATGGAATTTCTGGGTTTTGTGGTGAACTCCAGCGAACTAACCCTATACCTTCCAGGAACCAAGGTCAGGTCCATACGCAAGGAACTACGTCACGCTCTGAAACTTCCTCAGTTGTCGCTTCGTCACCTGGCACGCATTATCGGCCTTCTCTCCTCCTCTATCCAGGCGATTTTCCCGGCTCCTCTTCATTATCGAGCGTTGCAACGGCTCAAGATCGCCCACCTACAAGCGGGAGCGTCCTATGCGGACGTGGTGACCCTGGATCGCGAGACGAGGGACGAACTTGTGTGGTGGATATCCAACCTCGACGCGTGGAATGGCAAGGCCATCGTGGGATTTCAACCCGATCTAATTGTGGAATCAGATGCCAGTCTCCTCGGCTGGGGTGCATACTGCAATGGGGTCTCCACCGGAGGTCCCTGGTCAGGCAACGAATCTCACCTTCACATAAACGCTCTGGAACTGTTGGCAGGATCCTTTGCCATACGCAGCTTCACCAACGACAGGATATCGGCATGCATCAGGCTCAGGATGGACAATGTGTCAGCCGTGCGTTATGTCAAT
Source organism: Bufo bufo (assembly GCF_905171765.1). NCBI lineage: Eukaryota > Metazoa > Chordata > Amphibia > Anura > Bufonidae > Bufo > Bufo bufo. The sequence goes on along the minus strand of NC_053393.1, from coordinate 157,245,588 downwards.
GCCATGGGGGGCACCCATTCATCGATCCTGACCCACCTAGCGAAGGAGTTTTGGACTTTTTGCCTCGACAAAGGCTTCACGGTAGTCGCAGAATATATCCCAGGACTTCGCAATACTTTCGCGGACTGGAGCTCTCGCCACTCATCGGACTTCAGCGATTGGAGATTAGATTCAGCGGTGTTCTCCTCCATCATGTCGATTTGGGGACCTCTCTCTATGGACCTCTTTGCCTCACGTTGGAACGCCCAGCTGCCGGGCTTCTACAGTTGTCAACCAGACCCTCTGTCGGAGGCTGTGGACACCCTACTACAGGATTGGTCCGGTCATCGAGCTTATGCCTTCCCTCTGTTTGCACTCATCCCGCGGGTGCTGTCGCAGGTTCGTCGACAACTGGCAGACTTGGTGCTGGTGGTTCCCTTTTGGCAAGCCCAATCGTGGTTTCCTCAACTCCTGGAACTTTTAGTGGAGGACCCCCTGCTTCTTCCATCGTTTCCGGATGTCCTTCGCGGACCCCTGGACCAACGTCATCCACTGGTGACAGACGGCTCTCTCCGTCTCCTCGCGTGCAGAGTTTCAGGGAGCAGTGGGATGTCTCAGGCTTATCGAGAACGACTCGTATCCTCTTGGAGAGCGCATGGGCCCCCGGCACCCGACGCGCTTATCAGTCAGCCTGGAGACGCTGGTCTGACTGGTGCGTGGGGCGGAGTCTGGATCCCTTTTCAGCACCTGTGACGGACATGCTCGAGTTTTTGTCGTCTTTTTGACGAGGGTAAAGCTTATAGGTCCATTAACCTCTTCCGTTCAGCCATTTCTTCTCGCCACCAAGGTTTTGCGGGTTGCCCGGCGGGTCAACACCCCTTGGTGTGCCGACTTCTCAAAGCGTCTCGGTTATCTCGTCCACCCAGACCCCGTTTCACTAGTTCCTGGGATGTTATGCTGGTCCTTCGTTTTTTCTCTGCTTGGCCCCTCAATTCAACGTTATCCCTCCGCCAAATTTCGGCAAAGCTGGTTACCCTGCTTTGCTTGATTTCCTGCAAAAGGGTTTCAGACGTACGAGCCTTGGATTTCGATGCTCTATCTTTTACTCCAAGTGGTGTTTCCTTTAACATATCTCGCCGCACAAAGACTAATATTCGGTCGGTATCCTACCCGGCCTTTCCGGATAACGTATCTCTTTGCCCGGTGCAATGTTTGAAAGAGTATTTAGACCGCACGTCTTCTTTGCGTGATCCTGCTGCCCCGCAACTTTTCATTTCCTTCCGCAGACCTTTCCTTCCAGTTACTAGTATCACCCTATCCCGTTGGGTTAAGTGGATTTTATCTCAGGCCGGAGTTGATACGTCTATATTCACGGCTCATTCGATTAGGGGAGCGTCGGCTACCTCCATGACCGTTGCAGGAGCCCGTTTAGAGGATGTTCTACGATTAGCGGATTGGTCTAGGGCTTCGACGTTTAGGGAGTTTTACTTCAGGCCACCTTCTCATGCCTTTTCTACTGTAATGTCGTCGCTTTAAACTTGCAATACGAGCCTCCGTGTCTTGTTATAAAATTGCATGATTTTCCTATTTTATGACGTAAAGTCATGATTTTATTAAAGACACGGAGGCGAGTATTGCCCACCCTTCTACTTCCCTCCCTTCTTGTGTTTCTGATGATCGGATGGCTGTATTATATTTTATTTATATTTGGCGTTTTATTTCAACATGATTGGATAAGATTTCAGATTCTATGAATTACCTCATTTTATTCTGTTTGTCACCGTAGGTTGATTCCTGATATGCACCCTGTGATGGTTCCAAGAAGTTCTTAGTTCCAGTTGACCACTGTTCCGGTTGAGTTCTGGTTTCAGGTTCTCGTTCCATGAGTTTCGGTCCAGTTTTCAAGTGTGGATCGGCTAGTCACATCAAAGAAAGAGGAAGAGATGACAAGAGAGGACCTATTTATGGACTGGTTTATGGGAGGGGTTATTTGGGGGTTTGCCCTTGATTTTTTATGTTAATTCTTTGCTGCTGTGGAATTTCAGTAAAGAAGGAGTGATGCAATACTCGCCTCCGTGTCTTTAATAAAATCATGACTTTACGTCATAAAAAAGGAAAATCATGCAATTATATTTTATTTGAGAATGTATTTGTAGTTTTGTTTGTAAGGTAACATTGTGACACTACACATACTCAGATGGGGTGGTCGGGCTGTGTGGGGCTTGGGTAGTCAACAAAGGTGGTTGGGTTATCCATTTACTACCTGGCAGGGGATGCAGGTTGGTGTAGGAGGGCCCGCCTGTGGAACAGAGCAATAACCAAGGGCAGGTGAGACCAGGTTTAGTGGGTATCGTGTTGATTAAATAAGGAACGGCACAAGCCCCCAAAAGTTTGCCATATACAGTGGGCAAATGTGTGCACCTAATAAACATCTGGGTTATCGACATGTTAGAATAGAACTGATTAGACTCCAAAGTCAGAATAATTCAGGACAGGTCCAAAGTTTAATTTTGCAGAATCATGGCATGTAAATCCAGTCAAATAAATCAGTATATGCAGATTGAGCGAACAGTATGCACAAAACTAGTTAGTTATTTATATGATGTCTCTTACAGACAATGTAACGTCTTGTCCTGATCTGATGTGAAGATTAGATGAAGGGTACAGAGTCACATGAAGGGCTTTTATTACTATATACTGGATAATTCTGGACTGTTAGTGCTTAGCCAATTCTCACCTTTTTAGGGGGCCTGAAAACAATTAATCTCTGCTTATTCTGAGCTTAGAAGTGATGGACAGACTTCCCTGTATGAGCGTGTATACAGAAATACAAGTAGCTGCCAATCACTGATCAGATGCTCCCTGAACTCCTAGGGATAAAAGGACAAGGGATTCCGCCACAAACCTATATATCAATCTGTTCAGCTCCTCCTGCTCTGTAACATGCTGCCTGCGTATTAGACATCATGTTCAACATGGCAGGTCCGCTTTGAAGGATCTGACCAGAAGTACAGCCACATAAAACTACTAATGGTACTAACACTTCTAAAATAAAAAATCTGTTCAAGACACCTCAGTCTTGAAAAGTCACTGCCATGAATGAATCATGTAATGGCTTTAGCAATGTCATACGACAATTGCATATGAGTAATTGCACAAAAAAATAATTGTAAAACATTTTTTCTAATATGATGTTAACATTTAAATAAATAACTAATATGAATTTTTATTTGAATGTATTCCTAGCCACTCAAAAGGGTTTATTTCATTTTCTAAACCTTAACATCATTGATCAGTCATAGCTTGCTGGTCTTCTGTATGGTTATGTAGGTTCTTAGTAACTAAATGTACCAATAGTCAGTGAATGATTACGGACCTATCTTGTCTATGGGCGCCATCAGACACCTTCATATGAATTATCCTGGGGGATAAACCCCACTGGATTGTTGTAGCCAACAATCCAAAATAAGGTGACACCGGAGCAGGTGACACCAAGGTGCCTGGCTGCAGTAACCCCACATAGCTGACTGATAGATAACGTCTATGAGCATTGTGACAATGACAGAAGTGAAGGTATCCATATGCATTCTGAGTGTTCCTTATATATGACATATTTGGGCATGCCCCCATAGAGAGTTGAGTGGTGCTGCAGCATCACTGTCCTGTTCCCTATGCAGTTATGGGCACAACCTCAGTGGACACATCAGTTGAACCTGTTATGCACTCATTATTATGATATTCAGAACACCAGATTTCCAAATGCACACAATTTACACACAGGTTCACGTAAAAGTATAACTCCTAACAGCTTTTTCTCGTGTAAGGCTCCCTTTCACCTTGAAAAAAAATGCAACTTAAAGAAGCACTCCCACAAAAATAATTATTCTCTGGCCCATTAGAAGGTTACATGATGCAAACTTTAGTGAAGGTAATCATCTTACTAGTGACTGTACTTGTGGGTTATAACCTCCCTTCTGATCCTTAGCTGTGTCATGTGAACACAACTCTGATTTCCAACTGACACAGGACAGGAAGTCACTTACCCCTCTATTAATTCCTATGAGATTGACATTGAAGCTTCCATAGGAATACATAGAGAAACTGGCTTCCTGTCCACACATAAGATACTGTGTTATTTGGAGAGTCAAGAGTGTTGGTCACATGACACAGCTGAGGATCAGAAGGGAGGTTAGAACTCACAAATACAGTCAGTGGTAAGAAAATTACCTTTACTACAGTTTACATCATGTACTTATCTAACAGGTCAGTGAATAAACATTTTGTGAGAGTGCTTCTTTAAAAAACACACATTTGTAGCACATGACTGAACACGAATAATCCACAGGTATCAAGTGCCCAGTAAATAGACAAGAATGGAAGTATCCCTGAATATGAATAAAAAGTAAAATTTTCAAGTATGTACAGAAGCAAAAGTGCTACAACTTTATTGTATTGCCTCTTCCTACCCTCCAGGGCTGGTTCTTATTTTGTGTTAGAAAGTGTTTGCAGATCGATGTATTTCATCTATTTAATGCAAAGGATAAACAATAGGGGGCGCTATCACATCTACCCCTGACTGCGCAACTGAACCTACTATAATTGCAGTCGTTGGACTTGACTGTAAAATGTTCACTAAAGTCCACACCAATATAAAAAATGATTCTGTATCTATATCTAACAACAAAAAGAAAATGGATACCCCATGTAACATTTAACAGAATGTTCTAAAAATCCTATTGAAGAATGTTAAAAGCTTTATTCCTCTCATCTCACCAAGCGATCTACTTCCCCAGAAGAAAAAAAACATCTCATCTTATCCAGTCACCTAAGAAATTACTGTTGAATTGCCTGTTCTACAATATGGCAGACCAGACGTGGCACAGGAAAAGATCATGTACATCACTGTGTGTTAAATGTGCTTTTCTCATACTAGCCCGACTGCAGCCGAATTCTAGCAGTTCAGCTCACACTAGTCAGGGTTTAGCATGATGGCTGGCCTTGGGTGCTCAGCACCACCTTGCCTTTCATAGATAATATATTAGCCTAATGTTAGAACCTACTACTATAATACAGCATAAGAAACATAACATAGAACTAAACCAGTCAAAACCAAGTAAAAATGCCATGGGTGATGCAAGCTGAACTGCTGCATCAACTTTGATTAACACAAGGGTTAAACAGGCATGCTATACAGGTCACTACCACAGTCCTTAAAGACGGTCATCCGTTGTAGCGATGCCTCAAGTAATGGTCTTTTAGATCATAGTCCTACTTTTCCAGATTCAAATGGTCATGACTTCTCTTTCTCTCCAGCTCTCCTGCTACTGTGAATTGTCCCAAGTCTCTGACACAGGCAGCTTTCTATGGACTCTCGTAGAACCGTGTCATCATCCACAATCCCCTGCTGTGTGGTAAAGTGCAGAAAGCTGTGTGGGATTTAAGAGTCATGTCCTCCTCTCCATCACTGAGGGACTACTTCCCTGAGAGAGGCCAAGGCTGCGTGGATGCGAACATGTAATCTGTTCTCAAAATCATAGCCGGTGTAGTCCTCCTGCAGTACACAAAAGAGGGGGGGGGAAACACAAAAACTTCAGTCTGTGACACCAGTCAAGTCAATGAACAGAAGATTCAGGTCTACAAAACATATGGGATTAAAATGATTAGGCTATCAATTAATAGTATAAAGGTCATTAAGAATATTACCATACCTTTGCTTGAAACAGCAATGCTTTCCCCTTTCCAATGGTCTGTAAAGATAAAGAAAATCAAGATGTAGAAGGCGTTGTCTTGGAGGGATCATTTTTTCTTAGATAAGGGGCAGAATGGCACAAAAATATAAATGAAGCTTTACTCACCTCACAATCCCCTGCCATTTCAACAGTTACTGGTCTCCACTTTCTGGTCCAGCTCAACACACAGGAACTGTCTCTTAGCTAATTACGGACTTCGTCAGGTCACTGCTGCCACCCACGATTGACTGCCATTTCCTGGGTGTCTACTTGAGACCAGGAAGCAGAGACTTGGAAGTATCTTCCATTTCTTTACACCATTCTGCCCTTAATTTAAAAAGCTTGACCTTCCAGACACACTAATTTTAATGGACAATGCTCTACCATGGAAGAGTTGACGTTATGATGAGACTATGATGGTTACAAATGCATAGTCTCCAAGAAGTCATCATTTTAGGAAAATGGATTAACCACTTGATGCCTGCACGCTGGATTTATATGGCAGGCGGACCATGTCCCTAAACAGAATATGTCAGCTCTGAAACACCTGAAAACTAGAGTAATTGAAGTATAGTGTCAATGACACAGAGTCTAATTATGTAATTTTTATCTTCATAGTCACTTGCATTCCAACACTGTGCTCCTACAAACCAGCAGTAAAATGCATTGAGAGGACTGCTGAGCTCACGCGCATAATGGAGAGGACTCAAGGAGAAGTCTTCTCAATGCATTTCACCACTGGTTTGTGGGAGCACAGTGTCAAAAAGTGAGTATGAAGATAGAAATTACCAGTGATGGCCATTTATACTATACACTGCTTGCACTAGTTTGGGGTGGGGGATGTTTTGGAGCTGACACTTCTGTATTCGGCGCAGGCACAGTGAGTGAATGATGCGCTCCTGGCGCTGGATTCCTCACTGCGCCTGCGCCAACTATGTCACAGTGAGGAAGCCGGCATCAGGAGAGCGGCCTTCACTCACTGCGCCTGCCCCGAATACAGAAGTGAACGGCGCAGGCGCGGGATTTCGGCAGCGATGCGGCGAACCGTGCCATCAATCAAGAGGAGCGGGGCGGGCAGAACAGAGGACCTCGGCGGGATAAAGGGTGAGTGGACGGGGCCTCTAGGTGCTGATTTTACGCCCACATAGCACCTAGAGGCTCATTAGCATATTATAAAAGTGCTTTTTTTTTTTACCAAAACGGCTGCAGGGAGAAATGTCAAAAACATACTGTTATGTAGTACTGACATTAGCGCATTGCTAATGTCAGTACTACATAACAGTATTTCTGGTGGTAGAAACCCTTTAATACTTTCTGCTGAGATATCAGCCAACCTAGTTTCCCCACCCAGACAGTTATCACATATAAAACATGACCCATTAAAAGACACCCTAAAAACGAATTCGCTATATATCTACCATTTGTATTGTTCCCAAGTAAAATGGATTTCAATACCTCTGGATTGTCCAGCAAGAGGCAGCCTAGCTCATAGCAAGCATATGGCTGAATGTAGAGGTTTTGCTGTCGTCCCTGCTCATCCTTTACTGCACGATGGAAGAACTAAAAACAAAGTTAGAAAATTGTTATCCACGTATTGCGTGACATGCAGCACGTTTTTTGTCTGGATTTTAGTCACATCAAACATTTTCAAGCCTTACATTCATTTTGTTATACAGTGTTACAGGACTGCAGGCATACCTTTTCACTTTACCTAAACATTATCTAACTTGCTTCTTCTACAAGCAGGAGATATTTGGTAAGAGAAGAGGGAAAAGCCATCCGGCCAGAACCTTATGTCCACAGCTGCCATGTGCCATACCTCCTCTCCCCCATTTCCCATTGATGACATTATTAAAATCAGTTGTTGTTTTTCAAATGAGCAATCTTTTTAACCCCTAGGTGACCAGCCTGTTTGGGGCCTTAAAGGGGTTGTCTCACATCAGCAAATAGCATTTATTATGTAGAGAAAGTGAATACAAGCCACTTACTAATGTATTGTTATTATCCATATTGCTTCCTTTGCTGACTGGATTAATTTTTCCACTACATTATAAACTGCTTGTTTCCATGGTTTTGACCACCCGGCAATCCAGGAGAGGTGGACGTGCTTGCACAATATAGGAAAAAGCATCGGCCTATGTGCACTTTCACAGTCCCAGCCACCAGAGAGGCCAGTGCGTCTTCCTATAGTGTCCACGCACGGCCACTGTTGATGGATTGTAGGATGGTTGTAAACATGGAAACGAGCAGTGTATAATGCGACAGAAAAATAAATACAGCCAGCAAAGGAAGGAATATGGATAATAACAATACATTAGTATGTGCTTTAACTTTCTCTACATGATGGATGGCACTCGCTGAAGTGAGACATTGTTGCCTTCCAAGAGCTATACCTTTTTTTTATTTTTCCGTCTATGAAGCCATATGAGGGCTTGTTTTTGTGGGACAAGATGTCATTTTTAATGGTGACATTTCGGGTTACACATAACTTAATGATTAACTGTTATTAACTCTTTCTGGGCGGGGGATATGAAAAAACAGCAATACTGCCACTGAGATTTTCTGTTATAAATTTAGCGGGGTTTCTTTTCTTTTTTTTTTTAACTTAAATAACATAACAACTTTACTCTCTGTGTCAGTACGATTACAGCGATACCAAATACATACAGTTTTTTAAATTACGTTTTACTACTTTTGCACAAAAGCAGGGGCACGGCTGTTATGTTACAGATGTGCCCCCATGTGGATGAAACATCCAAAGTCGATTAGCATATAACTTTGTTTCAATACTGTACACATTTGGAGTAGGTTTCAATAAAGTTAATTTGTAAATTTAGGTACACTTTAAGCAGAGATGTGGCCCCCTTATCCTCCGGAGTATGGCGGGGGGGGGGGGGGGGGGACGACGACTTGGGTGTTGTCCTGGCAGTCAGACCCCCTACAGATCAGAAAGTAATGACACACCCTAATGATTTGTCTTTACTTTCTGTGATGGGTATACCAATTTAAATCCTTTAACTGAGGATTCCTTATAGAGACTGTTGTAAATGCAAAATCAGTATATTTAAATGGGTTCTCTGGAAATTAAGCAAATAAAATGACTGAAAATACTTAAATATAACTTTATTATAAATATATTCCCAAATACCTTTCATTAGTTATAATGGCTCATTTTGTCTAGGGAGCAATCATCAGGGAAAATAAAATGGCCACCGTTCTGTTAGTACACAAAAAACCTGTCCTAATCACACAGTACAAGTTACTTCACAACACTGAGCTAAAGAGCTGCCTCAGCCTTCTCTCTGCTCTACCTGTCAGGGATTATGATCCTGAATACAGCTGATAAGATCTTCAGCTGAATCTGAGGAGACATGAAGTACAGAGAGGAGGTTGGGGTGTGGATAATGAGCAGCAGCACTTGTATGCAGTCTCCATTACCACAGACTCACATTACCACAGTCTGTCCTTTCTGTACTTCATGTCTCCTCATGAACTCCATTCCCGCAGAGATTCAGCTGAATATTAGTGTTGATCAAGCACCAAAGTGCTTGAGTAGAACACTTTGGGATGCTTGGGTGCTCTACAGAGCACCCAAGCACAATGGAAGTCAATGGGAGAACCAGAGCATTAAACCAGGCACCCCCTGCTCTAAAGGAAAAGGTCAGAAATTGATGGAAACACCACTGAAATTGTTCGGGAACAGCATGGGGAGAATGTCTGGATGCATCTTGCTCCCATTTTGTCCGAGTAGTATGGCACTTTTACAGACTGACAATAATACGCACAAAACGGAAGATTAAATCGATTTTAGAGAAAAAATTGTTAGGAAAAACATTCTTTGCTGTATATTTACTTGTATATAAAGTGCAAGTGCTGCCAAAAATTACAAGGAAAAGGCACTCCGATACAACCTGTATATCACATAAAGGAGGGCCTCATTCACATTGTGGTATAATTGTTCAGGTAGACTCCTACACTCATAAAGCCTATGCACTAAGTGAAAGGGCTTCCAAAAATTACAAGGAACCGGCACTCCAATACACCCTTTATTACACATAAAGGAGGGCATCATACACAACCTTGAAAAATTATGATTGATGGTCTGCTGGTGACACTCAAAAACATTAGGGGCGAGGGTCTGCTGCTGAGCTGACCATCTAAAAAAAAATAGGGTTGAGGGTCTGCTGCTGAGCTGACCCTCTAAAACATTAGGGCAAGGGCAGCCTAATAAGCATGTTGATATGATGTAGGAGGAGAAAAGCAAGATTGAACAATATACCCTTTTTTGTGGCGGAAGGGATGCATGGGAATACAGTATATTGAATACACCATAAAAGCCACATTTAAAGTGCCTTTATGTTCAGCCGCTTTCCTCTGGTGGAATAGAGAAGTCAGGGGCAATCCAGGCCTTGTTCATTTTGAGTCAACCTGTCAACATTTTCAGTTGACTGGCAGATGCGCTTATCAGTTATTATGCCCCCAGCCGCACTAAATACCCGTTCTGACAAAACGCTGGCGGCAGGGCAAGCCAGCACCTCCAAGGCATAGAGCGCCAGTTCGTGCCACGTGTCCAGCTTGGACACCCAATAGTTGTAAGGCACTGAGGGATCACTGAGGACGCTGACACAGTCTGCTACGTACACCTTCACCATCTTCCAAAACTTTTCCCTCCTTGTGACACTAGGCTGCACATCAGGGTGAGGGTGCTGGCGGGGTGTCATGAAACTGTCCCAGGCCTTGGAGAGTGTTGCCCTGCCTCTGTTGGAACTGCTGTGTGTTCCCCTCATCTCCCATCTTCGGTTGCCCAAGGAACTACGTACTCTGACGCCAGCGTTGTCAGCTGGAAATTTTTGGATCAATTTTTCCACAAGGACCTTCTGGTATTGCACCATTTTGCTAGTCCTCTCCACCACAGGAATGAGAGATGAGAAGTTCTCTTTGTAGCGGGGGTCGAGAAGGGTGAACAGCCAGTAATCGGTGTTGGCCAAAATGCGTATAACGTGAGAGTCACGGGAAAGGCAGCATAACAAAGTCAGCCATGTGTGCCAGAGTCCCAACAGACAAGACTTCGCTGTCCTCATCAGGAGGATGACTCAATCTCCTCATTCTCTTCCTCCTCTTTGGCCAATCCACGCTGAACAGATGGAATAAACCTGCTATGGGTACTATCCTCTGTAATGGAGGCAAACGTCTCCTGCTCCTCCTCCTCACCATCATCAAATTCGTGCTGAGAAGACGAACTGAGTACCGTCTTCCCCCATTTCCACCTCTTCCACATGCAAAGCGTCCGCCTTCATTGTGAGCAGCGAGCGTTTTAGTAGACACAGAAGTGGGATGGTTATGCTGATAATAGCAGCATCGCTGCTCACCATCTGTGTTGATTCCTCAAAGTTGCGTAAAACCTCACAAAGGTCACACATCCATGCCTACTCGTCGCTTGTGAAGAGCGGAAGCTGACTGGAAAGGCAACGACCATGTTGCAGCTGGTATTCCACTACTGCCCACTGCTGCTCACAAAGCCTGGCCAACATGTGGAACGTGGAGTTCCAGCGTGTGCTCACGTCGCGCAACAGTCGGTGAGCTGGCAATTGCAAGCGCTGCTGCAGTGTTACCAGACCGGCGGCAGCTGTAGATGACTTTCGGAAATGGGCACACACGCGGCACACCTTCACCAGTAGCTCAGGCAAATTGGAGTAGGTTTTGAGAGACCGCTGAACCACTAAGTTGAACACGTGGGCTAGGCATGGTATGCTCTAAAGCTGCTACCAAGTTACGGCCATTATCAGACACAACCATGCCTGGTTGTAGGTTGAGTGGCGAGAGCCACAGTTCAGTCTGGTCCCTTATACCCTGCCACAGCTCTGTGGCAGTGTGCCGTTTGTCACCTAAGAAAATTAGTTTCAGCACGGCCTGTTGCCGCTTCCCCACTGCAGTGCTACACTGCTTCCAGCTACTGACTGATGGCTGACTGGTGCTGCAAGATGAGAATTAAGAGGTGGAAGTGGAGGAGGAGGTGGATGAGGAGAAGGAGGTTGCAGCCACTAATGTAGGTGGTGGCAGAAATCCTGAGGGAAGTAGGGCCCGCAATCCTTGGCGTCGGTAGCACCTGTGCCATCCCAGGGTACGACTCGCTCCCGGCCTCCACAACGGTCACCCAGTGTGCCAGGGAAATGTAGCGTCCCTGGCCAAAAGCACTTGTCCATGTGTCAGTCGTTAAGTGGACCTTCCCAATAACTGCGTTGGTCAGGGCACGGGTGATGTTATGGGGCACATGCTGGTGTAAGGTGGGATAGGCACACCAGTGGTGGCTGGGGACTGAGTAACAAGGGACGGCTGCCGCCATCAGGCAGCTGAAAGCCTCAGTGTCCACAAGCCTAAATGGCAACATTTCCAGGGCCAACAACTTAGAAAGGTGCGCATTTAGTGCTATGTAGGTGGGTGGCTGGGTATTTGTGTTTTCGTTCAAAGGCCTGCGGTATGGAAATCTGTACGCTGCGCTGGGGCACAGAAGTGGATGTGCTAGCTGATGGTGCTTGCGAAGGTCCAAGTGCAGGGCGGGAGGCATCCGGGCCTGCGTCTTGGGCAGGGGATTGGTCAGCGCTTATCACAGGGGAAGAGGAGGCAGTGGTGTGACCCGCAGACGCTGATTGTGGACCCAGGCATTCGGCCCACCTATTCAGGTGCTTTGATGCCATGTGGCGGATCATGCTGGTGGTGGTGAGGTTGCTAGTGTTCACTCCCCTGCTCATTTTGGTACGGCACAGGTTGCAAATGACAATTCTTTTATCATCTGCACTTTCCTCAAAAAAGCGCCAGACTGCAGAACACCTACCGCTTGGCAAGAGAGGTTGCCGCAAGGGGGTGCTCCGGGGAACAGTTGCGGGCCTGTTTGGTGTGGCCCGCTTTCTCCCTTTTGCCACCCCACTGCCTCTTCCAGCCTGTTGCGGTGCTGCGGATCCCTCCCCCTCTGTACTGATGTCCTCACTCGGCTTGCCACCTTCCCAGGTTGGGTCAGTGATTTCATCGTCCACCACCTCCTCTTCCACTTCCTCACTCTGGTCATCCTCCTGACTTGTTGACCTAACAAGAACCTCACTTATTGACAACTGTGTCTCATCCTCATCATCAACCTCTTGGGACACTAATTGCCGTTGACTTATTGGCAACTGTGTCTCATCATCATCATCATCCACCTCGTGAAACACTAATTTCCGTTCCCCACCGTTATCATCTTCTGACTGTGGATGCTCAAGAGTTTGGGAATCAGTGCACAAGATCTCCTCATGTCCCTCTTCAAGCGGGCTTGGCGAAAGGCCCAAATGAAGGAATGGCGATAGAAAGAGTTCCTTGGAATATCCGAGTGTAGGATCACGTGTTTGCCAAGACTCTCCATGGTGGGAGGAAGGAGAATCAGGGTGAGGATTCTGTTGAACAGACTCTTGGCTACTGAGACTGAACTTTGTGGAAGACAGGCTGGTGCTTAACCTACTGGAAGCATTATCTGCTGCAATCCCACCACCTGGTCGCACTGGTCTGACTTCGAGAGTGGTGTCCTGCGCCGCCTTGCAAACTGGGACATGAAGCTAGGTATCGTGGATGAGTGTGTTTCTTGTGCTCTGGCAGCAGGCACAGTTTCATCGCGCCCAGGGCCACGACCTCTGCGTGAACCATCAGCAGCACGGCCACTTCCCCGTCCCTTACTGCTCACCTTGAGCATATTAAATGGTATATATGCTTGCAAGTATGTCACACGTATAGTAGCGCCGGTTTTGTAAGTGCTATATAGCAGCCGATGACGCGTTCCGGCCAGCCAATCATTTTAATGCAAGTAACTAACATGGCTACGGCGTTACAGTGAGTGCCAGTACTTCCCCGCACGTTTATTGGCTGCGTAGCAGGCAAGAAACGTGTGGGGAGGAGACTCTAGCATCGCGCTCGAGCACACGCAGTGTTCGGCCGAACACCGCAAAGTGCCGAACATCGCGATGCTAGACTGAAAATGGTGTTTGGCCGAGCATGAATATCTTATCAGTTGTATTAAGGATCATAATCCTTGACAGGCAGAGCAGAGAGAAGGATGAGGCAGCTGTTTGGCTCAGTGTTTTGAAGTAATTTATCCTCCTGTGTGATTAGGACAGGTTTTGTATGTACTAATAGGACGGCAGACATTTTATTTCTCCTAATGATTGCTCCCAAGACAAAACGAGCCATTATAACTAATGAAAGTTATTTGGGAATATATTTATAATAAAGTAATATTTAAGTATTTTCATTTTCTTAATTCCTGCAGAACCCCTTTAAGAAAAGGATCACTATCTCTTTTTTTAAACATTGCATCACTCTAAAGATCAGAAATTATCAGCAGAGGATAGGAACTGTATTCCGAATTGTAATACACAACATTAGGCCTGCAACGATTAATCGTTGCTATGCGAGCGGTCGGTCAGGCACTATGCCTGGGGTCCTAAACCGGCAGTAACTTTTACTTTAAATCAGCGCATCGTTATTAGCTTACAATGAAGCTCCAGTAACAGGCAGAGCGGGCGGCGGCATAACGTCACTTACTCACGTGACGCGCCTGCTCCGCCTGCTTCATTCATAAAGTGGGCGGAGCAGGCGCGTCACGTGAGTGAGTGACGTTACGCCACCGCCCGCTCTGCCTGTTACTAGAGCTTTATTGTAAGGTAATAAAGATGCGCTGATTTAAAGTAAAAGTTACTGCCGGTTAAGGAATACTCTACTGCTGTGAACGGCAGGGTCGGGGCTGTTATGGGGAGGGGGATCTGTGGATGGCACTGTTATGGGGAGGGGGATCTGTGGATGGCACTGTTATGGGGAGGGGGATCTGTGGATGGCACTGTTATGGGGAGGGGGATCTGTGGATGGCACTGTTATGGGGAGGGGGATCTGTGGATGGCACTGTTATGGGGAGGGGGATCTGTGGATGGCACTGTTATGGGGAGGGGGATCTGTGGATGGCACTGTTATGGGGAGGGGGATCTGTGGATGGCACTGTTATGGGGAGGGGATCTGTGGATGGCACTGTTATGGGGAGGGGGATCTGTGGATGGCACTGTTATGGGGAGGGGGATCTGTGGATGGCACTGTTATGGGGAGGGGGATCTGTGGATGGCACTGTTATGGGGAGGGGGATCTGTGGATGGCACTGTTATGGGGAGGGGGATCTGTGGATGGCACTGTTATGGGGAGGGGGATCTGTGGATGGCACTGTTATGGGGAGGGGGATCTGTGGATGGCACTGTTATGGGGAGGAGGATCTGTGGATGGCACTGTTATGGGGAGGGGGATCTGTGGATGGCACTGTTATGGGGAGGGGGATCTGTGGATGGCACTGTTATGGGGAGGGGAATCTCCTTCCCCTAGATGATCGGCTGATCATCCATATTTTCATATGCTAGATATTAACTTGAGACATAAACCTGATGCTGACACTTTGATTATGTATTTATTCATTATGTTAAATTATACCCTGATATTTTGTATTTACTTCACTCCAGGCCGTGAACAAGGTCCTGTATTAGGACCGAAACGTTGGCCAGTTTTGCTAATATTCCTGGATGCTAATGAAATGATAAATTATATGAAAAATGTAATGAAAAAATGAAAATACAAATTTTCTGAATTACAATTACGAGTGCCGTGGTTTACTTCTCATTCTATCCCCTCCCCATAACAGTGCCATCCACAGATCCCCCTCCCCATAACAGTGCCATCCACAGATCCCCCTCCCCATAACAGTGCCGTCCACAGATCCCCCCTCCCCATAACAGTGCCATCCACAGATCCCCCTCCCCATAACAGTGCCGTCCACAGATCCCCCCTCCCCATAACAGTGCCATCCACAGATCCCCCTCCCCATAACAGTGCCATCCACAGATCCCCCTCCCCATAACAGTGCCATCCACAGATCCCCCTCCCCATAACAGTGCCATCCACAGATCCCCCTCCCCATAACAGTGCCATCCACAGATCCCCCTCCCCATAACAGTGCCATCCACAGATCCCCCTCCCATAACAGTGCCATCCACAGATCCCCCTCCCCATAACAGTGCCATCCACAGATCCCCCTCCCCATAACAGTGCCATCCACAGATCCCCCTCCTCATAACAGTGCCATCCACAGATCCCCCTCCCCATAACAGTGCCATCCACAGATCCCCCATAACAGTGCCATCCACAATTTGTTTTAATATGGCCTTTGGACATAATTTTTCAAGTAGAATCATATAAACCCCTTTTTTTTGTCATTTTGGTGTTTTTTCCCTGATGAATCGATGAAATTATCGACAACTAATCGATTATTCAAATAATCGTTAGCTGCAGCCCTACACAACATCAAAAAAGAAAAGGCCAAAATGGATTGAGAGCAGGATATCTGATGTCTCACCTGAACAGCATCTTCAACATTCCCCAGACATTTATGGATAGCACCAAGGAGTAAATTCCTCAGTCCAGCTACAGATGGATCCACAACTTCATGGCAAGCTTCAGTTAATGTCAAGTAAGAACAGAAAATAGAGAAGAGTCACAGTGCGTTAGGTTAGTATATAAAGATTAATAACCTTACAACCTTATAAAGTATTCTGCTAGTACACATACATATATGCATTGGATATACACACACCGAGGTCCAAGAAAACCTGTGGATTCTATTTCACAGAGTATACTACAAAGTTGATTCCCGTTACATATGCTGAAAGAGGCACTTTCCCGGGGCCCGTCCACCATCAAGCGCTGCTCCCATAGAAGTGAATGGGAGCGCACCGCGCATGCTCAGTTCTCATTGTAGGTGCGGGTCCCACCGCTGGGACCTGCACCTATCAGACAATGGGGGCATATCCTAGCGATATGCCCCCATTGTCTGAGATGGGAAAACACCTTTAAATGTGCCATTGAGTGCCCCCCCCCCCCCCCCAAAAAAAAATAATAATTTAGCCACTTTTTTTTTTTTGCAGTAAACTAAGTCAACAGATATTTGGTGTGAAGTTACATTACACATTAAAAAGATGTGCCAGATTTATCATCCAGCCCCAGCCATTCTAATAAATCTGGCATAATTTGAAAAAGCAGTGTTTGCTTTGAAATGCCTTTAAACTGTATGTAATATCACTGGCTCAACAATTTTTGTTAGTACATTTTTGTATTAAAAGGTCTATGAAACACAGTCGGATGTAGTAATGTGGTCGCTAACATGACTATAATGAATATAAAAATGCGGAATTTGCACTGAAATGTCCTTCAACTAGGCGCGTAATATCACTAGTAGAGATGAGCGAATTTCATATTTTGAAATTCGTTCACGCTTCGTTTACTGGTAAAAGGTAAATTGCGTTATGGATTCCGTTACCACGGACCATAACGCAATGCCTTTAGAGGCATTCCATCATAATATAAGTCTATGGGCTACAAAATCGATCCGTCACGTTTCCGGTATGCCTCTAAAGGCATTCCGTTATGCATTCTGTCACAGAATTGCGTTATGGTCCATGGTAACGGAATCCATAACACAATTCACCTTTTACCAGTAAACAAAGTGTGAAGGAATTTCATAACCTGAAATTCTCTCATCTCAAATCACTAGTTCCAAAACTAAGTTTACATTCTCTTACTATTAGACAGTAGCCTTGCTTACATTACCCTCTATGGGTCAGAAAATTACTTCTGTAAACAGAACACAGCAAATGAGGAATGAGAAAAAAAGCTGAATTTCGTATTGAAAAATAGGGTAACTAATAATTCTCTGGTAAATTAAATTTAAATATTACAGTATGCTGACTGAAGCAAGAATTTAAGACATTTTAAATAATACCACCATCTATTTGATGCTACATAACACTAATTTACATGTAATGTGACACACATGGTATGTGTTAAATGAAGGCATCCAATTCATTTGCTAATATAGACACTGAATTTGTCCTGTAGCTTATGTTCATAATGGCATACATATAATAATACAGTAATATAATTTGATAAAAATGAATACAAATAAGGGTACTCTCACACTAGCGGCAAGGAACACCGGCAGGCTGTTCCTGTGGGTGAATGAACATGTCGTGGTTTTATTCCGGCCGCCTCTCGGCATGTTTGCCGTGCTGCCGCCGGAACTCCGCCCCGTCCCCATTATAGTCAATGGGGCCGGAGCGGTAGTCCGGGGGCACGCGTGCACTAGCGGCAGCACGGATCCGACAGGCTGTTCACCCGCCGGAACAGCCTGCCGGAGTTCCTTGCTGCTAGTGTGAAACTAGCCTAAGGACACAAAGAATATAATCAGTTACAGTATATTGAGTGTTATCCGTATCTTTACTTGGAAATAGCAAAGCTACATTTTTCTAATATCAAGACATGATAAAATCATAGATTACCTTGTTAACTACTTCTAGAGGCAATATAAAACCCAATCTAAATATGGTGCAATAAAGTCATTCACAGCAATAATCTGCTAGTAGTCAGTATCATATAATCAGCTGCCACCACTGTGTATTCATCTTACATCAGCTGATGAGGAGTATGGTCATGGCCAAAGGATTAAAAGAAATTTTGGTTTTCACAAAGTATGCTGCGTCAGTTTTTGTGGTGAGTGTAAAGAGTGATCAGATGAACTGAAATTAATTGCATAGTCATTTCATGCCATGAAAATTAAAAATGACAGAAAACACATTTCCACTGCATTTCAGCCCTGCCACAAAATGACCTGCTAACATCATTTCAAGTTATCTTCTTGTTAGCTCAGGAGAAAGGGTTAACAAGAACAAGGAAGCAGATATCACTCTGCCATGCTGATTGAATTAGAAGAGCAGACTGCTTTAAAGGGTGCAGTGGTGTTAAGGAAACACATGCAGTCATCATTGCTTTGCATCAAAAGGGACAGACGAGGACATTGCTGCTTGTAAGATTGTCCTTAAATCAACTATTTATCGGATCCTTAAGAACTTCAAGGAGAGAGGTTCAGTTGCTGTGAAGACGACTTTAAGGCACCAAAAAAGTCCAGAAAGTACCAGGACCGTCTCCTAAAAAGAATTTAGCTGCAAGATAAAGTCACCACCAGGGCAGAGCTTGCTTAGGCTACTTTCACACTGGCGTTTCTGGGTCCGCTTGTGAGATCCGTTTCAGGGCTCTCACAAGCGGCCCACAAACGGATCAGTTCAGCCCCATTGCATTCTGAATGGATAAGGATCCGTTCAGAATGCATAAGTTTGGCTCCGTTTAGTCTCCGTTCCGCTTTTGAGGTGGACACCAAAACGCTGCTTGCAGCGTTTTGGTGTCCGCCTGACGATGCGGAGCCAAACGGATCCGTCCTGACTTACAATGTAAGTCAATGGGGATGGATCCATTTTCACTGACACAATATGGTGCAATTGAAAACAGATCCGTTCCCCATTGACTTTCAATGTAAGTCAGGACGGATCACTTAGACTTTTTTTTTTAAAGAATAATGCAAACAGATACAAGCGTTCGCATTATCGGTGCGGATCTGTCTGTGCAGATACAAGACGGATCCGCACCGAACGCAGGTGTAAAAGTAGCCTTAGCGATGGCAGCAGGCAGGTGTGAGTGCATCTGCAGGCACAGAGAAGTAAAGGATTTTGGATAATGTTTTAGTGTCAAGAACGGCAGCAAAGAAGCCACTTCTTTCCAAAAAAAACATCAAGAACAGACTGATATTCTGCAGGAAGTACAGGGATTGGACTGCAGAGGACTAGGGAAAGTAATTTTCTCTAATGAAGCCCCCTTTAGACTGTTTGGGGCATCTGGAAAAATGATTGGAGAAGAAAAGGTGAGCGCTACCACGAGTCCTGTGTCATACCAACAGTAAAGCATCTTGAGACCATTCTTGTGTGGCATTGCTTCTCATCCAAGAGTAGGCTCACTCACAATCCTGCCTAAGAAAACTGCCATGAATAAATAATGGTATCAAAAAAACGTGCTCCAAGAGCAACTTCTTACAAGCCAGGTGAAATCTGGTGATGACCAATGCTTTTTCCAGCATGATGGAGCATCATGTCACAAGATAAAAGTGAACTAAGTGGCTTGATGAACAAAACATTGACATTTTGGACCCATGGCCAGGAACTCCCCAGATCTTAATCCCATTGAGAACCTATGGCCATTCCTCAAAAAGCAAGTGGACAAACAAAAACACAGATAAACTGTAATAAACTCCAAACATGATTATGCAAGAATGGGCTATTATTTCTTTCAAGAAATAAATAATCAGATCTCACAGTGACTACCCCCTAAGATGGCAAGAATGGGCCCAAAAGCTGATATCTAGCATGCCAGGGCGAACTGCAGAAATCTTGAAAACAAAGGGTCAACACTGGAAATTATTGAGGGAAATTTATCAAACTGGTGTAAAGTAGAACTGGCTAAGTTGCCCATAGCAACCAATCAGATTCCACCTTTCATTTTTCACAGCTCCTTTGGAAAATAAAAGGTGGAATCTGACTGGTTGCTATGGGCAACTAAGCCAGTTCTATTTTACACCAGTTTGATAAATGACCCCATTGAGTCTTTGCATAAACTTGATATATTTGTCAATAAAAGTAAAAAAATGCATTAAATACTTATCTTTGTAGATCAGTAGAAATATCTGATCTAAAAACAGCGAAGCAGCAAACTTTGTGAAAACCCAAATTTGTTTCAGACTCTTCAGAAACTTTTGGCCTACAGGGTTTTGCGGACACACTACCCTCTCTGTATAATATTGCCTTGGGGGAGGGGTTCTCCCTCCCTCAGCATCTATGTCATACATAAAACTCCTGTTAAAACCTGGTAGGGACTTAACTCAGCTGGGCTCATACATAAATGCTGATGTCAAGATTCTCTCGAAGACAAAAGCTGGTAGATTTGACCATAATGCCAAAGCTCATAGGCCCAGCCAAGATGAATGTTACCAAGGGATGAGCAGCAGTAACGAATATCAGAACTGTCTTAGCCGTGTTGGGCAAAGTTTAGCACCAACTTCTGCAGGAAGAACTACTAGCCTTATTCACATTGGATGACAAAAAGGCTTTTGACAATATACGTTGGGCCTGGTTGGGGTTGGTGCTGGGCAAGATGGGTTTTGATGACCCTTATTCTACCCTACTTACAAATACTGACACTAACCCACAGGCCAGAATATATATCACTGGGTTTCTATCCCTTCCCTTTGTGTTTCAGAAAGGAATACGGCACAGTTGACCATTGTCGCCTTTGATGTTTAACATTGCTCTAGAGCCCCTAGCTCGTTTCTTGTCCTCTTCTGACTTACATATGAGCATAACAATGGAGTTAGTAAAATCAGCCCTTTTTGCAGATGACATCATTCTATTGTTGTCTGACCCAGTATATTACACCCCCAAGATCTTGAATACCATAGGAGAATTTGGAGCTTATTTTGGGTACTGACTAAATATTTCTAAATGTTCATTGTTGTGGCTGGGTGGGGGTGCAAATCCTTGACCCCATAGTCTGAATTAATTTGGCATCACTATATGTAAGGTCGTACCCACTCCTCATTATACCATCGTAACCATCAGCCCCTATTAACCCATATCCGGTCTGACCTCTTGAAATGGCTGGGTTTACCATTGAACATGCTTGGACGGTGCATTTTAATTAAGATGTCCTCCTTTCCCAAATTACTTTACCCCTTACAGACAATCCCCATTCTGTTGAAACACATTGATGTCAACTTTATATGGTCCAACATCAGTGAATACAATCTAGCTTGCTTGGGCAAACAACACAGTATTTTATTCAAACCCCTCTCTAAAGATGCATTTGGCCCACCCGTGGGATTTAGTCCACTCAAAACTGGCTACTCTTCCAACGCATATTAAAAATCTTGATACTACATAGAGATTACCTGGTGACTTGGAAAGTCTTTTATCAACATCTTAACCTGTCTTATCAGTACTTCAAACATATGCCCACCTGGGATAACCCTGATCTTAAAGTTGGACTCACCAGCAAATTATTTAGTTAGTGGAAACAAAAGGGGATCCGAAGGGTGCGAGATTTACGGTATTGCATGGGCCCAAGGCAAGGTACGTCGCTCACCCTATATAAGATACAATGTAAATTCAGCCTTCAGGGCCCTCAACACTAATCAACAGGTGCAGCAGTTTGGTTTTAAATAACTCAAGGACATCTAACCGGCACCCAGAAAGCAATCCACATCAAATTTATATAATACCCTCAGAACTACATTGCTAACTATGAACCCAAAGATTGCTTTCAAACGATGGTCAAAACAGCTAGCTGACCCAGGAGTAGTCTCTCATATTATACGTGGGTTGAGTAACTTCCGCAAACACATCTTGAACAAGGGCTGGAGAGAAACACGCTTCAAAGTCTTACATAGCAACATAAGCTTTCACCCTTTCTCTTTCAGTTCTCAAACCAGACAGGAAAACAGCCCACCCAAAATGTGATTAACCATGCTCAGACCTATACCATGGCCTGTGGTCTTGTCTGAGGCTGTCCCCTTTCTGGAGCGAGGTCTGGGGCCCAACGTTCTTCAAACATGTTCTACGTTTCATTTCCAGACTGATGATTGACACTGACTGGAGGATGTCTGTTATTCTGTAGGCCCAGACTTATATATTGACTTGTATTTTTTGTTCTGTTATATGGATGATGTTCAATCCATATTATGTGTGTTTTTTATGAAAACCCAATACAATTTTCTTTAAAAAAAATATATGTTTTCTATAGCATGACACAATGATATACTGATGATAGTATGGACCATATGACACTTGTATACATTATTGTTCAGCCAACAGCATAAGGCCGAATGCACATTCGTATAGTGTATTACTGTAGTGCAGCGGCGGCATGAAGCGCACGGCGTCATAGCAACCAATAACGCCGTGCGCTCCTGCTCTGAACAGGAATCCAGCCCAGGATACCACGGACCGCTCTCGGCCGCGGAACACGGCCGTGTGCATTCGGCCTAAAGGCCGTGATGGCTTTTAAAACCAGTCCTCAACCAACCATGATAAACCATTTTCAGAAAAAAAAAAGGTAAATAAAAACAAAAACATGGATTTCTATTCTATCACATTATAGCTGAAGTAGTGTTATATGTTGTAAAAGTTACAGTACTGTATTTCAAAGGATTTAAAGCAAGCAGAATACAGAACCCACGGTTCTCCATACCTTGACTCATGCGTTGGAGGTTGGAGAAGGAACAATTCGGTAAAGCTTTCCACAGGTACAAGACCTCTATAGCCGCTAGTACACACAGCTGCTTAGTTGGTTTTTGTTTTCTAAATCGTTCACCCTGTTAATGACGTACATACCTTTATCAAATGTGTGAACATAGGTCACAAAAATATATAGACATATACACTGAAAGCATTGTTACCCCAAAGACCGTTGCATCATAACTTTGTGTTATTGGACATGCACCCTGTCAGCATTATCGTTTCTGTCTCCGGGTTCTCACCTTCATGTAGTTCTCATACCAGAACAGAACATTGTTGCTGTCACATGTACCCTTCCCTCACTAAACTATCATTATGTATAGTCAATAAGATAAAATATAGCAACATTTTGACATTTTTGTAGACTATATGGCTGTAATACAATAGGACCAATAATCAGTAGTCTCCTGTTCCTGTGCAAACATTTCCTAACTGCTATCTCTCCCCCCCCCCCCCCCCCCTTCCATAGGCTCAGGATGCCCCCCCAAGCGTGCACGTGTTCTTTCCCCCAGCAACTGCCTTCAAGAAAGAGTTGGTAAACTGACTTTGGAAAAGTGCGTCTGAGCAAAAGCTGCTTTTTAGATAACTTTTGGCAGCAGAAGCCTTGTCTTGTCAAGCTAATTCATTTGCGTGATCGCGACTATTGCGCTAAGCGTCACCATGTGGTGAAAACAGCTGTGTAGCCGTGGCCTTCCACAGAAGGGTGTGACCTTGTCATGATAACCACTGGACAATGTCACATTTCTATAGGGGGGAATTTGTCATAGACCATCGTTTTACCCCAATCTATGATATTCCCTGTGCTGCCATAGGATGTGCCTAATTTTTGATGAGGCACAGGCCACATCATAAATCAGGTGCATCCGCTGGTCGTCTGTGTGCATAAACACAGAGCTGGCATAGATTTCAGTCTTCTTTTACACTAGAAAACTGCCGTCAAAGAAGATAAATGTGCTCGGCTGCTGACCCTGCCAAGTCCCCTTTTCGCGAAACTGACGAGGGCGGTGTAAACTCTAAATGTGTTTCGTTTTAGGAGCAGTGGCATTACAAAAATCGCAAACACGAAGTTTGCAACTTTTTTTGTGTACACCAGATAACTGAGGAGAATGATCAATTTCCCCCATAGTTTTCTTCCAATGACATCATTGTCCTTAACCCACATTACACAAACCTTTTTCAATGAAAATTGTTCAATCTGATTGTTTTTTCTTTTGAATAGCTTCTGGACGTCTCGGAAAACTTCCTGTGCGCCATCCACGTCTCCAGTTGCACCTTCACAGACTGAATTAGAATAAAGAAATTATCAAAAGTGAGCAGGTGAACTTCATCTAGGTAGAACCCTGTGCTAGAAATGCTTCATACAGCCTTGTGTGATTCATATCATCCAAATGTAACCAAATAGGGCCACCCTGGGACTCTATGGACAAAAGGTCACCCTCAAATGTTGTATATAAAGAAGCTGGGGAACAAGTGGACAACAGGGAGAATAGGCAAGCATAACAACGTTCTTTTTTACTTAGGGTTCCTTAGGATGAGCCATCAATATCAGATCTGTGGCGTTCCAAGTAGAGTAAAGGTAAGCAAATGGTAGTGAAGTAGCATGATAGGGGGCAGCCTCTTCATTTTAGGGGTCTACGGGACCTAGTTCCGCACTGATTAAAATTTCTGACATGATGTTTTCTAAAATAACAGTGAAAACCTAGGTTGTTGTTTTTTTTTTAACACATTTTAGAGCAGCACCACCCACCTGCGGTAAGATAAGCATAGTAACACTGGGACCACCTTGATTCATTTTTTAACCGTTCAAAGGATCGGAAAGCATCCTTAAAGTTCAACTCTATCATGCTGCACCAACCTAAGAAAGAGTAATAGAACATTGATTCAAAATGAGAAAAAGGTCTGTTAGTGCTTCTAGACGGTGCGTTGTGCCAAAGAGATAGTACAGAATCAATAACCCCTGTATGCTGCTCATATGAAGGGAACAATACCGAGTAGGGGCGCATCCAGAAATGTAATACCAACAGTGGTATCTGGCAGTAGTTTAACTTTCCAGATCGAGAAAACATACACACCCAGCCAAGCTGAACATAAGTGTATGGAGGGGTGAGGAAGAATAGCAGTCTGCAGAGGTGTACGGGCATCTTCGTTAGGTATTGCCAACTTAAAGGGAACCTGTCATCAACTTTGTGTTGACCTCACTGAGAGCAGCATAAAATAGTGACAGAAATGCTGATTTCAGCGGTGTGTTACTCATGAGCTAAAAGTAAGTGGTTGCTGAGAACCAGCATCATAACCATTGCAGCCCAGGCCTTGAGAAGAGTCCAGTCTACCTGAGAAGAGTCCTGGTTATTCATAATGTCCCGCTCTCCCCGTCCATCTGCTGATGATTGGCAGTTTTCTCCTACAAAGGAAAGGGAGAAAACTAGGTAGAAGCCGGTCAGTCATCAGCAGGTGGGCAGGAGAGCAGGAATTCATGGATAACCAGGACTCTTCTCAGGTGGCCGGGACTCTTTTCCAGGCCCAGTCTGCAATGATTGTGATGTTGTTTCTCGACAACCACTTACTTTTAACTTATAAAGGAGAGACCGCTGAAATCAACTCACCTGTCTCTACTTTATGCTGCCGTTAGTATGGGCAGCATAAAGTTGATGACAGGTTCCCTTTAAGGGGTGTGTTGTTGCCCAGGACATCTACCCATCAAATTCATGGCCCAATCCAAAAGTGACGACTATAAACTGTAAGCAGCCCTAGATTTTTACACATTAATCCTACTATAGACAAAAAAAAAAAAAGAGAGAAAAGCATGAATCACACATCCACATGCGATTACTTTTTCCATCACTGTTTCTCAGCATAATTAACATCACTTATCAGCTCAATTAAAAGTATACAGCCCTCTAATATACATATTGTACACAAGGCATTGGTATACATTTTGATCAGAAAGCATAAGACCACTCACCACGCCAAGGTTGACTCTAACCTGTGGGTACCTACTCTAATTTGGCAAGGCACCATGTGGCGCCCACTGACGCTATGGCTGCTGGGTCACACCACCTGCTGGCGAGGTGCTGTTATGTCGGTGGATGAAAGTCCTTAAATTACAGCCTAAAAAATCCATCGGGTGGATAAGTGATAAATGTTAGTTTGTGAAGGTCTGACCATTGAGACCTCTACGATCAGGAACACATGGGATGCCGTCTCCTCCCCACGTGCACAACCATAGATAGGAGGAGACTGAATGGCACAGTAATCAATCGTGTGTGCTCATGCTCCATTCATACGCCTGCTAGCTTCAGCCATGTGACAAGGGAAAATGGAGAACCAGGGTACCCCATTCTAGATATCACAGGGGTCCTCTTACTGATAAATGTTTCAGGCTGTAATAGCCCCTTAAAGGGTTGTCTCACTTCAGCAAATGGCATGCATAATGTACAGAAAGTTAATACAAGGCACTTACTAATATATTGTTATTGTCCATATTGCTTCCTTTGCTGGCTAGATTAATTTTTCCATCACATTATACACCGATCACTTCTACGGTTACGACCACCCTGTAATCCAGCAGTGGTGGTTGTGCTTGCACACTGTAGGAAAAAGCACTGGTCTATGCACACTTCCATGGTCCCAGTCACTAGAAAGGCTGATGCTTTTTCCTATAGTGTGTAAGCGCGACCACCACTGCTGGATTACAGGGTGGTCGTAACCATGCAAACGAGAAGTGTATAATGCGATGAAAAAATGTATCCAGCCAGCAAAGGAGGCAATATGGACAATCACAATGCATTAGTAAGTGGCTTGTATTAACTTTCTCTACATGCCACTTGCTGAAGTTACACCAGCCCTTTAATGTCAAACTATGTCGTATTAGGGAATTTGTAGTGAAGAAATGAGTAATGAGTTTGTACTTTCCATCTGTGCTAACATTACATTATCAAGGACGGGCTTTCAATGATCTCCCTTCATCAGGTCAAAGCCGCAATGATTCGTAAAGCAGGGGCCAGAAACACATCTTGATAACTGAGATAATCAGTTAAAGAGTGAGAAAACATACTACAAGGCCACAGAAAACATGCAACAGCAATTAGGGGTGGGCTGGGAAATGATGGGAGTAGTGTCATATGTGCATCTGATAAGGAGTCAAAAATCAACATCAACGTTCACTTTACTTGGATTTTACTTAAGGTCCCTTTAGACGGGACAATTCGTCAGGCAATTGTCGGGAAGGGGGTTTTCCTTCCCGGCAAGCGCATGCTCGTCAGTGAAGGAGACCGCTGCATTTACATGTGGATCTCCTTCACAGTATGGGGAGTGGGGAGGAGTGATCACTAATGCCATCGCTCATCCCCGTACAGAATCATTGTTTGCTGGCAGAAGACCGTGTATACACAGCACGATCTGCCACCGCCAAACGATGATTTAGATGCCTATACAACCAACTAACGAGCATTTCACTTGTTCATTGGGTAATCGTCAGAACCTTTACACCACCAGATAATCGCTAACGAGCATTGCTATGAACACTCATTAGCGATCATCTATTTGCCCGTGTAAAGGGCCCTTAAGTTCCTGCTCAGTTTTGGTCTCTCTAGATTAAATGTATTTCTCTGTGGGCTCTATGTGCAGCTTTTATACCATTGCTGATGACTGTACTACAGTGGCCTATATTTCTGTTGAATGAACAACACATTTTACACTTACCAATCTCATACAGGCAAACGTGCTGTATCTCTCGCTGCTCTGTTGCAAGCTCCAGCGCGGTGTGGAAGGAGGTCAAGGCACTGTTTATTTGACACTAAAACAGAAGTACAAAATGAGTAGATATTACTTGTTTAGAAGTCCAGTTTTAGACCAGTGGCCATCAAATCGGCTATGCACATTTCATAAGCAAAGCAGTGAATGATGGCGCATCATGTATTAAGCAATTCAGTCTATTCAGGCTCAAGAATAGTTTACCAAGTGGTCACTGGGTACTGTTTCTCCTGGAGCGTGCCAGAAATGGAACAGGGAATCAGGCAATGCTCCTTGGAAATGTAGATAAACTCTCTTCTAAGAGAAAGAGAGCTGTCTCTGTGGTGCCACCTAGTGGAAGTAGATATCCTATTTGGCTAATATCCTTAGTTTCCACATTTATTTGTTATCTTATTATTTCAAAGCACTGTTTCTGCATTGGACAACTTCTTTAAAGGGCCGGACATTGATAGCTACTTCCACTAAGTGGCAATAACGAGACAACTTTTCTTAGAAAAAAGCTAATCTGCATGCCAAGTGGTCACAAATGCATTTTGTGAAGAAATACTAGTCTTGGGGGTAGTGTTTCTTCTTGTGGAGAGCGCCGTACCTGTGTAGGAAGTCTTAAAGGCTAGTTAGGTTAGTATAACATTACAGCAACTAAAGTTGGCCATAAAAATTAGATGGCTTTTGAATGAATGATCCTTTGGCTGACCCCTATCTCCTGCGAGTCTCCCATTATTATATCAGTTTAGCTCAGTTATTTCTAAGATTTTAGAAAGCTAGAAATTTTAGATACAGTTTTTTTTTTTCCTGGGGGGAAGGAGGGGGGGGGGGCACAGACTTCTGGATAGATAAAAAATCAATAGATATGATATTCTCTTTACTGCTATAAAATATACCAGGGAGGGTTTTTTCAAAGCTAAGGAGAGGATGAAAAATTTGCGCCATTGGGAGAAGATGGAGAATCACCTGTTAGTTTTGTAATCTATGGGATAAAAAAAGGCATACTTCGAATTTTCAACCTTCACTCATCATGTAGAGGACTGTATTAATTCAGTGTCCAGTGTCATGCTATGGATGAGTAGTAACACCCATGCACCCAAGAAAAAGAAGCACATTGAATGTACATCCTACAAAAAAGTGTTTGCGACATTGCTCCTCACAAGGTCAGACTGGCCCACCAGAGTGTCCTACCGTGGGCCCAGTCTCTAAAGCCATAGTGGAGTTCCCTTTCGAACGAATCACTTGCCAGGATCTATGTACTTCTTTGATTCAAAACCTTTGAGGGTATAGACATAAGGTTTGATTTCCAGATGCAGTTTTGGAAGCCAAAATCAGGACTGGATCATAAAAAGATGAAAAGTATAAAAAAGACAGATACAACGTCCCTTCTTTACTGCCTTCACTCCTGAGTTTGGCTTCCAAAACTGCATCAGGAAACCTTGACTTTATTGAGGGTATAAGGGTTGAGCCCAAGAATGATTTCCTCTGTTGGGCCCATGGAACTCCAGTCTAACACCTGGCTATTCAAATACTGACCGAACTGATATGCTACCAGCCTTCTCCTTTTTTTTGCTACTCTAAAATATACAGTATGATTAATGGTATTATGGACAGCACATGAATTACGTGTGTAGAGCACAAAATGTGCTTGAACTGTTCTCTGAACCACCTACGATCCGTGTCAAAATAACAAAATGCAGTCTTAAATTAGAATATACCTTTAATACTGTAATTGAAGGGCCCATTTCTTATTATAGTGCAGTTCTTACAAGTGTTTCTCTGCAGTGGCATCTGACTCACGCAATGTAAGGAGCGAGAGCAGATTAGTCACACGACATAAATGCTAGGTGACTGTATTAGGAAAATGAGAACCGTCCTCACACATCAACACCCGTATACTGCTTCACATAATGCACGAAGCACGTGACATGATCATTACTTCTCATAGAGGAAGATAACATGGCAGCCAGCATGGATGAAAGACCATCTCAGAATAAGGACACATTCACACAATCGTATTTTTCGGTCCACATCCATTCCGCAATTTTGCAGATTGGATGCGGACCCATCCATTTCAATGGAACGGCAAAAGATGCGGACAGCACACCGTGTCTACATCTGTACTTCCGTTCCGTGGCCTCACAAAAAAGATAGAGCATGTCCTATTCTTGTCCATTTCATAGGGAAGGATGTTCTGATCCGCAAAATGCAGAACACACACGGCCAGTGTCCATGTTTTGCAGATCTGCAATTTGAGGTCTGGAGAAACCGATACGGTCGTGTGAATGGACCCTAAATGTGTGCCATAGTGACCTATGAGGAAACATGGGAGGAGAAAGACTACCTCTAGTCGTTGGACTCTTCCTTTGAAGAACATGAATAAAGAGGAGTTTGGGTATGCAGATTCCTTCTGGAGGAGAATCTCTTTCGCCTCCTTTAGTCCTGCTTGATTATCACTTCCGTCCAGAGCAAAAAAAGGGCGGACTACCGTATGGTACCACAACAAGGCCAGCCTGTATTAAAAGGGAAAACATCTGCATGTTGTAGTTATACAAGATCAGCACAGTACAGAACACATCGAATATGAGGATGTGAAAAGAGAAATGAAAACAATCCTGGTCAAACGAGAACAACGAACACGGGTCATAAGCAATGATATGGGCACTGCCCTCCTGCTTTCATATAAAGGAGGCCATACTACTCATGATGGTAGCTCAGCTAAACATAGATGTTCAAGCATGGAGGAACGCTGCAGACATTCACTGTGGATTCTGCACAGAAATCAGAGGTTTTAAAAACCTCATCTATGCATGACTGAAAAACTTTTGTCCAGAAATGAGAGGATGTTGCCGATTTCATTTAAAAAAAATAGAAATATGGTGGATGTCACCCTTTGCAACGCATAGGTTAGAATAACTGGTAAAGCTACTGCACAATAATCTGCAAGCAATTCATGAGTATTTGTGGTGACATTCATGGCGGAAGCCTTAAAAACTAAAATAACAAAAATAACTGTAGGTTCCAGTTATCTACCGTGATTAAGAATTGATGAGACTGCATAACAACCAGAGATCGACTATAAAGGGCCTGTCCAGCAAGAAAAATATGTCTGGAAAACAGTTTAAAGGGAGTCTGTCAGCAGTTTGAGGCCTCAAAACTGCTGACAGCACTATACAGGCGAGGGGCAGAGCAGTGCAGACATACCTGGAGTGATGGTCATGCAAGCTGCCTGAATGAGAAATCTAACAAAGTAGAAATCTAAACTTTTTATTCACCTTTCACCACAGCTGCAAGTGCCCAGGAAGAGAGGTGGTCTCTTCATGTTTAGCGCCTTGGGCTCTCTGCAATGAACACTTCCCAGCCTCTCCCCTCTGACTTTAGTAACTGCTTTAGCAGTCTCCTGATTGGACACCAGAGCTGTCACTCAGAGCAGAGAAGCTGGAAAGCATTCCGTGTAGAGAGCCAACTGAACAGGGGGGTTCGCTTCCTGGCTACTTGCCATTGTGATGCTTGGTGAATGACAATTTTCACTTCTCGGTCATGCAACCGAGGGCTCAAAACTGTTGACAGCCTCTCTATAAAAAAAATCTTCAAAAATAAACAAAATACACCAATTCCCCACTACATTTCAAAAAGTTTCTGGGTATCTGGCCAGTCTACTACCTGCTCTCTCTCAACTTGGACATGTGACCACTGCAGCCAATCAATGGATACAGCAGGTCACAGCTGCAGTCGGTGATTGGCTTGACAGGCCACATGTCTGTGTCGAGACGGAGGCAGAGGGACCAAGGAAGCATCAGGGAAAATATATATACTGTTATTTTAGAACATTTTAACAGTGATATAGGAAAGCTCCACCTGGGACTTCTTATCTCCAATACACTTTTGGTCCTGGGATATGCGGCCATCTTATAGACTTGACAGATATCTTTAGATACATAATGTAATCTGACAAGGTAAAACCTCAGAGACCTGTCATGAAATGGAGTCTCGTACAATAAAACAATCACAGTCCTACCACTTAGGCTTAGTCATACTAGGTCACCTTTTATACCCATTGTTACTTTTCTCCCACTTTGATAAAGGTTACTTACTGTTTACACTACATCAACTATTAAAGTGTTGCAA
This sequence comes from Bufo bufo, assembly GCF_905171765.1. Lineage (NCBI taxonomy): Eukaryota > Metazoa > Chordata > Amphibia > Anura > Bufonidae > Bufo > Bufo bufo. Next base: position 157,213,796 of record NC_053393.1, on the reverse strand, counting down.
TATAGCTACTCACGTAGCTAAAGGGGCCTTCATGTCCTTACTTTCACTTGCATACATCAGTGAAGATAGCCCCTGCAGACGGTCTCCTGGAAACCCCAGCAAGTTGATGATTTTGAGCAGGTTTGGGGGCACCATGGATATGCAAAGGTGAAAAAGTCCGTAGCCAAAGCTCACAGCACCTTTCAGTCTGTTCAGAGCCTCCTCCGTGACACTCTCAACAGAAATGTGATTATCATTAGCAGCGTCAGAGGTAGAGGATTCCTGAGATAGCTTCTTCTGATACATTTCCTGAAGGGAGTTAATGTCCACATAGCATTTGTTGTAAATTTTCCAGGCTTTGCGCAGGATCCAACCACCTTTTATGTAAGCTGGTGAAGTACAAAAGAAAATAAGGAAAATTATAAAATTAAACCACACCTATCATTCAGTTAGAAAACCATAGAGGTATCTACAGTGGGGGCTCACAGCAGTTTACAGGTCACATTCAAATTAGTTACGTGAGCACCATGGGGCTGGCTGTAGCGCTAGGAGCACTGCTAAAACTACGCCCCAATGCACAGTACACGCCCCTTGCCATTTGATTAACACGCCGGTGGCTCACAATCTAGGCACCTGTTCTTTAGATCTGCACAGGCGCCAACAATATCCTTCCACACTGAAGAAGAGATGCAGGTCGCTTCAGAAACAGGAGAGAAATGCTTCTAGGTGAAATTACGTCATTGGCACTGTGAATCTGCGTGGCACAGGAAGCAGCAGCAAATCCAGAGCACAGCACACACACCAGAAGACACTGCAAGGAGAGATACCTTGTCCATTTATTCAAATAGGAGGAAGGAGTGTACTGAGCACTGGGCTGTAGCTGTAGAGGTGCTCCTAGCACTCCAGTCATCCTCTCGATGCTCCAACTAACTAATATGCATAAATATAGAGTAATGATATCTCAGCAGCTATACAAGCTAAAAACTTAAGAAATTGTTTTTATCAGCATGATCAACTCACTGAATGCTCAATAAAATTTGTTTATAAAAAAATGTTTTTAGGTAGAATAAAAGTTAAACTGCACAAAGTAGATTTATGAGAAAAAGTGCTCCAGAAGGGTCATGTCAGGGGTAGTGACAGGTCCTAATTAATTTTAAACATATTTACAGTTGAGTCTGGTAAATGAATAATCAATTTTTAGTCCATTCTCATCCAGAGCTGCATTCACAATGCTGCACTTATCTGCTCTTCACAGGTCTACAATTCAGGACTTTTTCCTACATTAGAATTTGGTATAGTGCTTTATGTAAAGACTAACCGCCTGAATTCACATCAGCAGGGCCTGAATTAGCAGGAGGCTGCTGGAAGAATAGAAGTTGGAGCTAAGAAATAATGGGCAAAATTCTAAATGCAGTTCTGGATTAGAGACTGTTACCATGAAATAAATACAATATTCGATAATGTCCTCCACTTTTTTTTTATAGATTTTATGTAAACGAAAACATTGTATAACATCAGAAGGTACTGTATTTATCAAACTAAATATAAAGACGCCGGTCTTAAGAAATGTGCCCCTTAAATTCTTCACCTTCTTTTTTGATACTCTTCCCAAATCTAAAGGTCTATCTGTCATTAAGTCTTTCTATGCCCTCAAAAGAAATGCATTCCTGCTGAATGTAGCAGTAGTCTCCAAATTGTGGCTCTCAAGGGGCTGCAGAACTACAACTCTCATCACACTTGTGCTGTGATATTAAAATGTGGTAAAACAACAGTATAACTGACTCGGATAGTGGATGTACGACACTTTATAATACTGTATGTACATTTAAATGTTACCAGCTTTGTATTCTTTTACATTAAGTGTATGCAAATGGCTGCTAACCAGTCCAATGCCAGCGTCATAATGCTGTAAAGTGCATGGCTCATATTTAATTCACAACTCCTGCGGCGTTCCCCTTTGTACAAGATGCTACAATTGAAGCAGTCCCATTGCATTTATGCAGATGAATATGAACTGCTAACCTCCTCCCACATGCAGAAAAGACAACAACGCAAACAGGAGTTTCTTAGTCGATTATAAAATGAAACCAAGGACGTGGGTGTCAAATATTTTTGACTGTAGCAAATACCGGTACTTATGGCTCACGCTGAGAAACAGTCTATGTCAAATACAGAAACCTACCACAAACATTGGCAGCCTAAGCCATTTATGGTAAAAGAGTGCAAATGTGTCCACCTGATAGCAGAAAAAGGCTGTACTAGACCTGGTAACAGTGAAGCAATTCACAGAGAAAATAAACGCTAAATTGATAAGCAGAATTTTGCATATGGTGAAGTGTAGTGAGGAGTGGGGGGGGGGGGGGCAGACAGAAGCCTTGCTCTGGGTGGAGTGAGGTAGAGATACAGAGGGGGCACAGGACATGGCTCCCTGTAAGTCCTGCTTAGCCCCTCCTTCTACTGTCTGTAGTGCAGATAGTTACAACAGCTGGATCTTCTTGCTGGCTGTTGTACTGTACATCTATGTGTGTAATATGCACATGTGTGCATTCTATAGCAGTACTATATATGGGTGCAGTATAGTGGTGCTATGAATGTGTGTGGTATAGCAGCACAATGTATGTATGATGTATGTGTGCTGTATAGTGGTACTACTTATGTTTCTGATATAGCACCACTATGTATTTACAGTGGATATAAAGGTCTACACACCCCTGTTAAAATGTCAGGTTTCTGTGATGTAAAAAAATGAGACAAAGATAAATCATTTCAGAACTTTTTCCACCTTTAATGTGACCTATAAACTGTACCACTCAATTGAAAAACAAACTGAAATCTTTTAGGTGGAGGGAAGAAAAAAAATAAAAAATAAAATAAGGTAGTTGCATAAGTGTGCACACCCTCTTATAACTGGGGATGTAGCTGTGTTCAGAATTAAGCAATCACATTCAAAATCATGTTAAATAGGAGTCAGCATACACCTGCCATCATTTAAAGTGCCTCTGATTAACCCCAAATAAAGTTCAGCTGCTCTAGTTGATCTTTCCTGAAATTTTCTTAGTCACATCCCACAGCAAAAGCCATGGTCCACAGAGAGCTTCCAAAGCACCAGAGGGATCTTATTGTTAAAAGGTATCAGTCATGAGAAGGGTACAAAAGAATTTCCAAAGCATTAGATATACCATGGAACACAGTGAAGACAGTCATCATCAAGTGGAGAAAATATGGCACAACAGTGACATTACCAAGAACTGGACGTCCCTACAAAATTTATGAAAAGACGAGAAGAAAACTGGTCTGGGAGACTACCAAGAGGCCTACAGCAACATTAAAGGAGCTGCAGGAATATCTGGCAAGTACTGGCTGTGTGGTACATGTGACAACAATCTCCCGTATTCTTCATATGTCTGGGCTATGGGGTAGAGTGGCAAGACGAAAGCCTTTTCTTACAAAAAAAAAATCCAAGCCAGGCTACATTTTGCAAAAACACATCTGAAGTCTCCCAAAAGCATGTGGGAAAAGGTGTTCTGGTCTGATGAAACCAAGGTTGAACTTTTTGGCCATAATTCCAAAAGATATGTTTGGCGCAAAAACAACACTGCACATCACCAAAAGAACACCATACCCACAGTGAAGCATGGTGGTGGCAGCATCATGCTTTGGGGCTGTTTTTCTTCAGCTGGAACTGGGAAATTAGTTAAGCTAGAAGGAATTATGAACAGTTCCAAATACCCATCAATATTGGCACAAAACCTTGAGGCTTCTGCTAGAAAGCTGAACATGAAGAGGAACTTCATCTTTTAGCATGACAACGACCCAAAGCATACATCCAAATCAACAAAGGAATGGCTTCACCAGAAGAGGATTAAAGTTTTGCAATGGCCCAGCCAGAGCCCAGACCTGAATCCGATAAAAATTCTGTGGGGTGATCTGAAGAGGGCTGTGCTCAGGAGATGCCCTCGCAATCTGACAGATTTGGAGTGCTTTTGCAAAGAAGAGTGGGCAAATCTTGCCAAGTCAAAATGTGCCATGCTGATAGACTCCTACCCAAAAAGACTGAGTGCTGTAATAAAATCAAACGGTGCTTCAACAAAGTATTAGTTTAAGGGTGTGCACACTTATGCAACCATATTTTTTTTATTTTCTTCCCTCTACCTAAAAGATTTCAGTTTGTTTTTCAATTGAGTTGTACAGTTTATAGGTCACATTAAAAGGTGGGAAAAGTTCTGAAATGATTTATCTTTGTCTAATTTTTTTTACATCACAGAAACCCGACATTTTAACAGGGGTGTGTAGACTTTTTATATCCACTGTATATGCTGCAAGTGTTAAGTTACATTTTATGGGATGGGGACAACACTGAATCTTTGGTCCAGGTGATAAAGCAGCTAATTACAGCTCTGGACTGGAGATTACATTATGCGATTTTCTATAATTTCTATTATGTCTTTCAGTTCTGACCTGATTTTTTTATAAATGGATACCACTGAATTGTATTTTAGTGAAAAGAGCAGATAAATTTAAAGATAAATACATTTTGCTATTCATTTCTTTTTTACAGGAAAACAGAAAACAAAATTTCCTCTCCTCACAAAACAGGAATGATTTTTAGAGGTATAGAACAAGAATTTTAGTCCTATCAAAGCAAAGAGAAAGTTACATTGTGTTTTCCCTCATAACAATAATGCCGTAAACAGAGCATAAAATAAAAAGTATAGATATACCATACTTTTCAGACTATAAGATGCACCTGACCATAGGACAACCCTCAGGTTTAGACAAAAGGAAATTTGAAAATAAATATTTTCTACTAATTAAAGCTTTCTTGGTAGTTTAATGAAGTGGGGGGGGGGTCAATGTCCCCAACTTTAATAGTCAAGGGTAGAGGTGGTTAATAGTTTACAGTCAGCTCCCATTAATCCTTGTCTGTCAGCTTTTGACCATTGAAATAAACAGCAATGGCAGATGTAGTCACATGATAGGAGTATCAATCTCACAATCAGCATCACAAGTTACAGTATAGAGTGCAATAAGTACCCACTGTGTAGTCGTCTTTTTGTTACTGTTGTTGTGACACCAGTGGGGTAAGCTACAGGGATCACAGTGGTCGAAATTCCGACTGAGCCCCTAAGCCTGGGAGGCCCATAGGGCTTCCCTTGCCAGTGGTGAACCGCCAATTACCATATCCATTATGGAAGCGCTCACTAGTATGCAGAAGGCAGGGGGAGTGGTGAGTGAAGAGATGTACTTACCCCACCTCCCCGATATTCTCCGGGTCATGCTGATTCTCCTTGATTTTGTACAATGCCGCAACGTAGTAGTTATCTTTTGGAACTTTGCCAATAATTATTGAAAGGGGCGCTATCTGTGTGGTACTAGTATTTTCAAGGGGATTATCTGTTTCTGCAGAATACTTTTGGGGAGCACAGTGGGAACAGTATTGGGGTGTTGAAAAAATAGGAAACAAAGAGGTCTGTCTACCTCAAAGTAACTAATTAAAGCAGCACTCCAAACCCAAATAGGGTATAGTTCATTTTAGAAAAACTCCACTTGGTACCTGATAATGGTCCATGGGGTGAGTGGTGCACTCGGATAGGGACAAAGGCTGATTGTCCCACCAGACGTAGAAAATGTAGAAAATCCACAGCACTCTGTAAATTCAGATGATCTTGTGGTTTATTGAAGAGCAATGGACAATTCACGATACATTAGTGAGTAAGGAGAGTCTGACACTGCTGGACCACTCTGGTTGCGAACTATAACACGCAGGTAAAATATTTTCCTGCTAAAAAAAGTGAGTCTTATAGTCCAAAAAATACTGCCAATTCTTCTATATACCGTATATTATTCCTTTGACTCAAGTGCAGATGACAATGTGCACAAGCTTTTAATATGGCAATTCCTGCCTACACATCCTTTATATTCATACACCCTAGGTAATGACGGTAAGAACATTAGCTACAAAACACAGGACAATCTGACTCACAGAGCCCGTTAACACATGTGCCAGCGCTCCGCACAATACAACCAGTACATCTCTGTTAATCTGGAGACTCACCTGACAGTTCTTGCTTAACAAAAGAAAGCACGGCTAAATAAACCTGGCAGTCTGCAATAATGATCTGTCTCTGCAAGCGGTCAACCATAGACTGGGCAGACTTCCTAACGTCGACCTACAAAAGAGAAAACCTTATGTGATCAGGATAGCGCTTGTTTAAAATAAAAATAGCTGTCGGGATTTCATAAGGACACAATTAGGGATGAGCGAATCGACTTTGGATGTTTCATCTGAAGTCGATTCGCTCAGCCCTAGTCACAATGCCATGAGAATGCAATAAAATGTAACAAATTGATAGCAGATACAATGACATAGAACAGAACAAGTGCTTCATTAAAGGGAACCTGTCACCGGGATTTTGGGTATAGAGCTGAGGACATGGGTTGCTAGGTGGCCGCTAGCACATCCGCAATACCCAGTCCCCATAGCTCTGTGTGCTTTTATTGTGTAAAAAAAAACGATTTGATACATATGCAAAATAACCTGAGATGAGTCCTGTCCCTGACTCCTCTCACATACAGGACTCATCTCAGGTTAATTTGCATATGTATCAAATCGTTTTTTTTTACACAATAAAAGCACACAGAGCTATGGGGACTGGTTATTGCGGATGTGCTAGCGGCCATCTAGCAACCCATGTCCTCAGCTCTATACCCAAAATCCCGGTGACAGGTTCCCTTTAACCGCCAGGCTACGTTCCCAGTACCATTTGGAATCCGGTAGCCTGATCCACCACTGCCAGACACGCCCGCATACCACCAGATCCCTAGGCTGTAATGGGATCTTACAGTGATCCAGATGGTTTCTTGCATAAATGCCGGGTTTCGACTGGACAAATACCGTTTCATGCAACGTTTTTTGTCCGGCCAGCAGTTGGCCTTTATGTTGCAGCAGACTAACAGAATGGCCTAAAGGAACTGTGGATGTAGCCTTAGATTAAACGTTAAAATAAGTCAGAACTTATGCTATAGAGGTACCCTAGAAGCCATGCTGCAGCAGCTATGGACTCATGGGAGGGGGTCTCTATCCTACTTCTCCATGGACTGTGTGAACACACCACACTACTGAAGACATCATAGTATTAGAAACAGAAAAAGGAGAGAGAAGTGGTTGGTCCACTCATCTATGAATACTCCTGAGATAAGTATAAAATACAGGAAATATGTACGGAACCTCAGGGTTTTCCAGCACAAGGAAAATATGGAACCACTTCACAATTTATGGATGAAGAGGTTCTATATGTGTATTTTCACTCTCCTTTCTCTTATCATTTATATTGATTTTATGAATTTTTTTACTTTTCATCTAATGATGCCAGGGCTGCACTGAAACTACATCAATGGGCTGACTGACTGAGTTTGGAACAAAGAAATTTCATTCTAAAACATGCCAGGACCTGTCATCAGATAGGAACCTCACTGAGTTTGGGCATCATGCAGATGCTACTGTATAATAACACTGAAAGGGATTGCACCACCAAGCAACCTTAACAAATGACAATATTGGTGCAGGAAAATATCTTGCCACATTTGAAATTCATAGAATTCTTCATTAAAAAGACCTATATGCTTTTTGTATGGAGGGAGTACTATGCAGCATGTCCCTCTGAACCATGTGTAACTACAAGAGAATCAGACATAACAACCACAGGCAAAGCTCATAGGCCTTTGTGCAAATGTTTAGTTTGGTCCCCCCTTCCTCTGGTGGTCAAGGGCAATGAAAGGGTTATTATGTATTGTGACATAATTGTGTGCATTATATATCTATATAATAACCAAGTTGTGACACTATTATGTATGTATTAACTTGATACTGTGACATCACTGTGTGCATTATCCTGGTAATATCATGGTGTGTATTTATCTTTTACAATGTAACATCACTGTGTGCATTATCCCAATACTGTGACATTAGTGTGTATTATGCCGAGAAGACACACTACAGAATGGAGAACAAACTAAGGGCCCATGCACACGACCGTATGTATCTTGTGGTCCGAAAGAATACGGATGACATCCATATGCATTCCGTATTTTACAGAACGGAATAGCTGGCCCCTAATAGAATAGCACTATCCTTGTCCGTAATGCGGACAATGATAGTACATGTTCTATTTTTTTGCAAAACGGACATAAGGACACTGAATGCACACTTCCTTTTTTGCGGACCCATTGAAATAAATGCTTCGGCATACGGTCCGCAAAAAAACAAAAACAAAAAAAAAAACGGAACGGACACAGGAAGAAAATACGTTCATGAGCCCTAATAATAATAATAATAGGTTTTTCATGTTCCAAACTTATTAGATGCTGCTGGTGGTTATAGTTGAATTAGACCCCAAACTGTGCTATGGTGCCCTGTGATTAGTAGTCGCCCTCCTGCTCTTAACTATACCTATATACATGCTACTTAGAAAATGGAAATTAGAATCATAAATATGACAACAACCATTGCATTTACGTTGTATAATGGAGCGTATGTGAAGTTATAAGCTGTTCAGGTTTTCTGCATGGTATCGTAACTCATACGTACATTTTTCTTGATCTTATTTTTGATGGTCTCTATTACTCCTTCATCACTCTCACACAGCTTTTCGGTCATTTTCAAGTCATCGCATGCTATCTGCATTTTTTCCTCTTCAAAAGTCATCATGGCGTTCTGCATAAAAACCCCCCACAGGTGTTAAAATCCAATATGATATTGTACATCACATATTCAAAAACAGAATATCCTTATGATATTTATTCCCATCAAGTCTGTAGAGACCAAATCCAACAGCCACTAGAGAACCCCGGCATTAGAAATGATACATGTAACAGCAGTTCTACATAAGGTTACTCACAACATAGTAGGGGGTCTACAAAGTTACCTTTTTCACTATGAGTAATCATAGAGCATACACTGTTAAAGGGGTTCTCCAAGATGGAGTACAATTAGGTAGGGAGCAGGAGCAGTATAAAAAATAAATAAAATAAAACCTGTCCCGCCCCACGACTGCTATGCCTGCTGGGCCTTGTATGTCACATTCAACAATCCCGTGAATGCTACAGCCAATCACTGGCCTCAGCAGTCACTTGTACATTAAACGGCACGTCACTGGTGGTGCTAGTGACTGGAGAAACATTTTAAAAGGTCAGTGAGGTTTTTTTTGTTTCGTTTTTTATTTAACAGCCCCTTTTATGGGGCAACATGGTATCTTTCCCATCTTTCTAAGTTATGATCTATGTACAGTCAGGTCCATAAATATTGGGACATCGACAATTCTTTATAACATTTCTGGCTCTATACACCACCACAATGGATTTGAAATGAAGCGAACAAGATGTGCTTTAACTGCAGACTGTCAGCTTTAATTTGAGGGTGTTTACATGCAAATCAGGTGAACGGTGCAGGAATTACAACAGTTTGCATATGTGCCTCCCACTTGTTAAGGGATCAAAAGTAATGGGACAATTGGCTTCTCAGCTGTTCCATGGCCAGGTGTGTGTTATTCCCTCATTATCCCAATTACAATGAGCAGATAAATGGTCCAGAGTTCATTTCAAGTGTGCTATTTGCATTTGGAATCTGTTGCTGTCAACTCTCAAGATGAGATCCAAAGAGCTGTCACTATCAGTGAAGCAAGCCATCATTAGGCTGAAAAACACAACAAACCCATCAGAGAGATAGCAAAAACATTAGGCGTGGCCAAAACAACTGTTTGGAACATTCTTAAAAAGAAGGAACGCACCGGTGAGGCTGTAATTGACTGCAAAGGATTTGCAACCAAGTATTAAAAGTGAAAGTTTGATTTCTGATTATTATTCTGTCCCATTACTTTTGGTCCCTTAACAAGTGGGAGGCACATATGCAAACTGTTGTAATTCCTGCACCGTTCACCTGATTTGGATGTAAATACCCTCAAATTAAAGCTGACAGTCTGCAGTCAAAGCACATCTTGTTTGTTTAATTTCAAATACATTGTGGGGGTGTATAGAGCCAAAAATGTTAGGATTGTGTCGATGCCCCAATATTTATGGACCTGGCTGTATATTTATGTGTCTAGGTCTGCGTATGGGCTTTTATTTTAATATGCCTATGGTGATTTTAGGTTGAGCGAACCTGCCTTTTGGCAGGTTCGAGTTCGCGGTTTAAGTGAATTATGTAATGGATTCTGTTCTCACGGAATCCATAACGTAATTCAATGTTGGCATGCCAAACGGAACACCTTTAGAGGCATTCCGTTTTGCATGCCGTCATAATACAAGTTTATGGCCGGCAGAATGGAACCCTCAGGGCTGGCCATACACTTGTATTATGTGGCATGCCGGTATTGAATTACGTGATGGATTCCATGAGAACAGAATCCATTACGTAATTCACTTAAACCCCGAACCTGCCAAAAGGCAGGTTTGCTCAACTCTACTCCTGACACTGATTACCTATAATCAGGATTGGTCAACAATATCCAATCGGTTGGGGTCCGACACCATGCACAACGACCAACCAGTTGTTCCTTGCAGTCTCTGAGGCTAGAACGAGTAACTGGAATGGAGCAGGAAGCAGAGTTCTGTTCAAAATGAAGTGGCCATGCCGGATTATTGCGTGAACGTGAGCTGCAGTTACCTGGCACGGCCACTCCACTCTGAACGGAGCTCTGCTTCCTCCTCCCTTCCAGTTTCTAGTTCTGGCCTTGGAGACTGCAGGGAACAACCGATCGGTGGGAGTCCATGTGCCAGATCCCCAAAGATTGGATACCGATGACTAATACTCGGGATAGGTCATCAATGTCAGGAGCTTGGAAAACCTCCTTAAAGCAAAGTATGAGTGTGGCAAACAAGGAAAAACGCTTACTTTAAAACATAACCTTTATTTTCATATTGCTCAAAATGCTAAATCAATGTTCCCAACACAGAAAGTACAACTACCATCATTTCTGGTCTGCTGGTAGTGCAGAGAGTGAGACAGGACCTAATATTTCCCATCTGTAAAGTAACCACCCTGAAAAGGGCAACTCTCCTCTCCCAGCAAAATAAAAACTAATGCTGGAAACATCCTTGATCTGGCTAAATATGATCAAATGTGGTCAAATATAATGCGCTTCCCTTTGATGGAGTCAAAGGTTGTATTTGAGGTAGGTCCACTAGAATTTAGGATCGGTATCCCCCACACATAGTGCACATAGTTGTTCTTTAAGGGTCCATTCACACGTCCGTATGTGTTTTGCGGATCCGCAAAACACAGACAGCGGCAATGTGCGTTCCGCATTTTGTGGACCGCACATCGTCGGCACTCTCATAGAAGATGCCTTTTCTTGTCCACAATTGAGGACAAGAATGGGGCATGTTATATTTTTTTGCGGAACGGAAGTGCGGATCCGTAAATGCGGATGTGGACAGCACATTCCGGCCCCATTGAAAATGAATGGGTCCGCACCTGTTCCGCAAAATTGCAGAACGGATGTGGACCCATTTTGCGGACGTGTGAATGGACCCTAACAGGCACAGATTATGTTAGATCAAGCACCTAATGTAGTCACAAAATGCTGCGTCTCTCTAGGCTCAGAGACAGAGAGCAAGACGTATAAAAAATAGAATCTGCAGTCGGAGCCGTCGCACACATGCTCTGGGCACTCTGCGGAGCCTTTTGGTAAGATGTAAAGTCCTGTATCTATCTTTAGAACTAAGCAGAGCACACCAAGGTCAGTGCTGAGCTGTGCAATCACAGCAGTTTAGTGCACCGCTCATCCAGCAGTGGCACGCTCGTCAGCTCTTTCACAGCACAACCTCATTCAAAGCATTAATCTAATCTAAACCTTACCTCATACTTCACCCTATACAAATATCTGATATTCTGTGGACTAGAAACCATGGCGTAAGGGCCTAAACATTAACTAAACAACATAAGGAAATAAATGCCCACACAGATTCGGGTGCAATAGTCAATCACAACTACATATTGAAACAAAAAATATTAAGAAACAGCAAATATCACATTCTTTTTAGACTGTGTGAAGAAGAAAACGGCAGGAAGGGGCGCTGCATGGATGGGGAACCTCTGATGTGATTTCAGATGGAAACTTTATTTGGGTGCACAGATAACGTGTTTTGGGGGTTGTACCTGTTTTACTTACCCTGAAATGCGTTGTCTGTGCACTCAAATTTACTATGTGAAATTACACATTATATATATTATATACACACACACATCTCCAGTGTACCTCAGCCCCCGGAGAGGCCGCGTGCAGGAGTAGGAACCCACACTACATTACATGTCTTTCAAGTTGTTGTGCACTCTGCACAACTACATCTGGTGAGTACCCCCTTGGCTTTTGGTTTTCACAAAGTTTGCTGCATATTTTTAGATGTTTTTGTCAGCTGTTTCTATGGTATACTGGAGTACAATTATAAGCATTTCATAAGTGTTGTAACGTTTATTGAATACATCAATTTTATGCAAACACTCGATATTTACAAAGACTGCAATTCATCTTGGAATGCTGTAGATCAGCATGTGGGCCGAATCCTGACTGATGGCAACCCATTCTTGCCTAACTAGTGCTTGGAGTTTATCACAATTTCTGTGTTTTTGCTTGTCTACCCGCTTTTTGAGGATTGAGCAGAGGTTCTCAATGGGACTGAGATCTGGGGAGTTTCCTGGCCATGGACCCAAAATATCACAGTTTTGTTCTCAGCCACTTAGTTATCACTTTTGCTTTGTGACATGGTGCTCCATCATACTGGAAAGAGCATTGTTTATCACCAGATTGATCCTGTATCGTTGGGAGAAGTTGCTCTTAGAGGATGTTTTGATGCCATTCTTTATTCCTGGCAATGTTCTTAGGCAAAATTGTGAGTGAGACTAATCCTTTGGATGAGAAGCTTGCTCAGGAATGGCAGCAGGCAGATGTGAGGCAAAGGCTTCCGGAGGATGGCGGTATCGCGAGAACTTGAGCTCCTTCTCCCTGGCTAAGAGCGGGGTGCTTTGATTGGATGTGCTCGCAGCCAGGGAGAAGATAACTGCGCCCAGGAGAACTTCAAGTCCACGCCTAGTAGAACCGAGTCGCCTCATTAGCATATGATGCGCCAAAAGATACGGGGACCACAGTGGCCCAATGGGGGGGGGGGGGGGTTCTTTAGAAAAAAAAAAAGCCAAGACATCACTGGGGGACGCACTATAAGGTAGGATAATAATTCGATTATAGATATCCAGGTAAAAAGGTCCTCTTTAACATCATTTGTTTAGTGTCACAGCACACAGTACTGTGGTGGGTGGCAAGCCTCGGTCTAAAAAACAAAACAGTGCAATGTCACAGTGCAGTGCGGGGCCCGGAAGAAGATCAGAGAGCGGTAAATGCAGGAAAAGCATGTGGTCTGGAGCAGGAGAGGCAAGTTCATTTATTTATTTAGTTATTTCTGATGGAGCTTGGGGGTCGATCTGAGGAAAAATGTGGGTCTGATGGAGCTTTAGGGTCTGATCTGAGGAGGAATAGGGGTCTAATACAGAGGTCTGATCGGGGTCTGAGGAGGATCGGGGGTCTGATGGAGCTTGGGGGCTGATCTGATGAAGAATGGGGGCCTGATACAGAGGTCTGATCTGAGGAGGAATGGGAGTCTGATATAGAGGTCTGATGGGGGGTTGGATATGAGGTCTGATGGAGCTCGGGGGTCTGATTTAAAGCCTGATTGAGCTTTTGGGTTTGATACAGAAGTCTGATCTGAGGTCCGATACAGAGGTCCGATCTGAGGTCTAATGAAGCTTGATAGTGTGATACAGAGGTCTAATGGGGATGAAGCTTGGGGGTCTGATCTGAAGTCTGATGGGGTCTGATCTAAGGTCTGATGAGAAATGGGGGCCTGATGGGAGTCTGATCTGAGGTCTAAGAAGGAATGAGGATCTGATCTGAGGTCTTAAAGCTTGGTGGTCTGGTGGGGTCTGATCTGATTGTCTGATGAAAAATATTTGTTTCTTATTTTCTTCCTCTATATCCTCTGTGATTAGTGTCATCCTAGACAATAAAAAGGGATCCACAGGAATACAGTAGGTTTTACTGGAACTTTTAACAATGTTCCCTGCTTCCTGTGTGCCACAAGGTCTCATTGGGCATTACAGCTCATACAATCCTTAATTTGAAACAAAAAAGCACACACCTTCTATACTTAACTGTTATGTTTGTTTTGTTAGAGATAGACTTTTTACTAGAATGAGGAGTAATTACGGTAGATCACTGATATTGTGGGTGGACTGCAAGTATTTAAAAGGGAACCGGACACCATAATATGCAGTGCAATCTGCAGGTAGCATGTTAGAGCAGGAGGAGCTGAGCAGATTGATATATAGTTTTATGGGGAAAAGATTCCGTAAAACTTGTAATTTATGCATTTAAAACTCTGGTCTTTTTATTCATAGGAGTCATGTGGTCAGTGTCACCCTATGACTGACAGATAACTCTGTATGACTAAGCCTACAGGGAAGGCTGTCGATCAACAAGTACACACATCAGCGTATTTTGAACAGTCCCCTGAAAAGTACAATTTAAGTATTTGTATATTTGTCAATCAATTCTAAGGGTTCAACCGTAAGATCAAAATGTAAATTTTTATAGGGAACCTGTCACGTCGAGATGCTGTACAATCTGCAGGTAGCATGTTATAGAGCAGGAGGAGCTGAGCAGATTGATTATATAGTTTTATAGGAAAAGAGTCAGGAAAACTTGTAATTTATGCATTTTAAACTCTCCTCTTTTTATTCATAGGAGTCATGTGGTCGGTGTCACCCTATGACTGACAGATAATTCCATATGACTAAGCCTACAGGGAAGGCTGTGGATCAACAAGTAGGACCGCCCACATGACTCCTATGCATAAAAAGGGGAGAGGTTAAAATGCATAAATTACAAGTTTCCCTGAATGTTTTCCTGTAAAACTTTATATCAATCTGCTCAGCTCCTCCTGCTCTATAACATGCTGTCTGCAGGTTGCACAGCATCTTGACGTGACAGGTTCCCTATAAAAATTTACATTTGATCTTACAGTTGAACCCCTAGAATTGATTGACAAATATACAAATACTTAAATTGTACTTTTCAGGGGACTGTTCAAAATACGCCGATGTGTGTACTAGAGGAACAACATTATATATGGCCATTATATGACTTGTATGTGTAATTTTCACCAACTTTCCCCTCTGGAGACTCCATCTCTAATTTTCAGTTGGCATTCGGCTAGTGGAGACTAGCTGCCATGATGTCTCCTATACACAGCACACAGAGAAGTGAAGATTCTGCTCCCTATCTCACTGTGGAACACGCTCATAAGCAGCAGCCAACAGCAGTCTCTCTCTCTAAGAGTATGTTTTCGATTTAGTCTACTTTGTAATACGACTGTCTGCATCCGTTCAGAACGGATCTGTTTGTATTATCTTTAACGTAGCCAAGACTAATCCGTCTTGAACACCATTGAAAGTCAATAGAGGACGGATCCGTTTTCTATTGTGCCAGATTGTGTCAGTGAAAATGGATCCGTCCCCATTGACTTACATTGTGTGTCAGAACGGATCAGTTTGGCTCAGTTTCGTTAGATGGACACCAAAACACTGCAAGCAGCGTTTTGGTGTCCGCCTCCAGAGCGGAATGGAGACAGAACAGAGCCAAACTGATGCATTCTGAGCGGATCCTTATCCATTTAGAATGCATTAAGGGCAAAACTGATCCGTTTTGGACCGCTTGTGAGAGCCCTGAACGGATCACACAAACGGAAACCAAAATGCCAGTGTGAAAGTAGCCTTACTCTTCAGCTGCTCATTGCATAGATTTCGGTGGACAGCATGTAACCTGATCCCTCAGTGAGATTATAATCCTCTATATTAGCAGTAAATTGAGGGTAGTTGACCAGTGCAGGAGCCATAGGGTGAAGTGGCTAGAGCAAGGGACATTTTTCTCTAATAAGATATATTATAAAGTTTCTTATATTCAAATGTACTATTGATTTATGCAAAGATTGTTGAAATGACAGTGCTCATTTAAAATGAATTCAATTCTGTAATAAAAAAAAATAAAAATTTTTGTCCTCGTGTTTATAATTTTCTACTGACACCGAATATCACATAGTTGATTTGGCTAAAACAAATGTTGCCATTAGTAAAATATTCAAAGTTGCTAATTTGCATGTTTTACTAATGTGAATATTTGTATTAGCCAAATGAAGCTTGCATGTGTCTACATATAACAGTCACATAGTCAGTGTGACACATCCATGATTTCATGCAGTAATATCAGCTCCATCACAGTGAACTGTACATACCCATGGCCACATTTAGTGACTATATCTTAAAGGGCATCTGTCAGCAGATTTGAACCTATGAATCTGGTTGACCTGTTAGGGTACTTTCACACTAGCGCTTTTGTTTTCCGGTATTGAGTTCCGTCACAGGAGCTCAATACTGGAAAAAAAACTGATCAATGGAGAGCATTCCGTTCAGGATGCATCAGTTCAGTCCCCCTTAAGTTTTTTTGGACGGAGAAAATAATGCAGCATGCTGCAGTTTTATTTCCGGCCAAAAATACTGAATACTTGCCGGAATGCCGGATCCGACATAAATTTACATTGAAGTGTATTAGTGCTGGATCCGGCATTATGTGTTTGGGCAAAACGGATCCGGCTTTCCACATGCGCAGACCTTTAAAAATACCCCCAATTTTTTTTATACCGGATCCGTTTTTCAGGATGACACCAGAGAGACGGATCCGGTATTGCAATGCATTTGTCAGACGTATGACAAATGCCATCAGTTTGCGTCCGGTGACTGAACTGCCTGACGGAATCCTCTGCCGCAAGTGTGAAAGTACCCCTTACATGTGCACTTTGCAGTTGAAGGCATCTGTGTTGGCCCCATGTTCATATGTTCCCGCATTCCTAGAAAAATGATGCTTTAATATATGCAAATGAGCCTCTAGGAGCAATGGGGGCGTTGCCTTTACACCTAGAGGCTCAGCTCTTTCTGCAACCGCCGCGCTCTCATCTTTAATTAACAGGGCAAGTGGAGAGGGTGCGGCGGTTGCAGAAAGAGCTGAGCCTCTAGGTGTAAAGGCAACAATCCCATTGCTCCTAGAAGCTCATTTGCATATATTAAAACTTTATTTTTCTTAGCAATGTGGGCACATATGAATATGGGTCCAACACAGGTGTCTTCAGCTGCCAAGTGCACGTGTAACAGGTCAGCCAGGTTCATAGGTACAAATCTGCTGACAGATGCCCTTTAAGAATCCCATTTCACGCCATGGTCTGTGGGTGAAATCTAGTCTATAGACTTACAACGGAGAGATAAAAGAGACAATAGATTATTTATTTCCCAGGAGGAATGCATTGAACATGGCCCACTTATTATCCTGTTATCATCAGGGTGTCCATGGGAACTGCACGGAAATGTACGGTAGCTCGGCATCAATCATCTCTCACTGACAATACAGGGGTCTCGTCGGTGGAGGATAAAAGCTCAGCACTGAATGGACATTTGCAGCCTTACACAATACATATAACCTGCAAGGACAAATTGGATTGCGTATCAATGGACTAAATATAGAGCTGTTATCTGATGTGATTTGTAAGACCCACTGCCTAATGCCAATTAAATATAGGAGCTTACATTTACCAGCATACAACCATCATCCCGAGACTCGGCAATTCAAATATGATCACTTCTGATGTAAATCCCCGAATGTTTAGCTTTAAACAAACTGCTGCTTTGCATAGTTCTTCCACGTTACCGAGTGCACATTTTCATAAGGCTAAATATGACACTTCAGCCATCCACGGAACCAGGACAACGTGTAAGCATTTCAGTGACAGAGGCTCAAAAGGTCAATCAATTACCAGTAAACTTCTACACGGAGATAAATGTAAAAATGCTAAAAAAAATACTATATTATTTCATAATACAGTAAAAAAAAAAAAAAAAAAGGGTTATAAAGATGGGTTCAAAATCCCCTGCTGGTCTACCAGGGTCTGATCACCCTCTTAAAGCTACGACATGCTGTACCAGTATGTGACCACTCCAGCCAATCAGTGACTGCAGATCATGTCAGTATGTATAGCATGGGGTCGCTCTTGTCAGTATTTAGCTGGGGCAGTCAGGTGCAGGTATGGAAGGGAAGGGGATTTAAAAGGGAACTTGATTTTCTGTGATATTAATTTTCCACCTAGTGAATTTATTTTTGAACAGAAAAAAAAATAAAGAAAATCTAATTTATTATTATTTTAGGTATTTTGAAGGGGATTAATGTGGTCAATTTATTATTATTTTTTTTCACATCTAGAAATGTACCGTATTTTTCACTTTATATAAAGACGGACCACATTATAAGAGGTTTCAGAGGAGGGGAAAAAAATCAGAATTTTTTTTTTTTTCATCAGACCTCAGATCAGACTCGCATATCAGACCTCAGATTTAGACCCCAATATCAAAACCCCATATCAGACTTCAGATCACACCCCCATATTAGATTCCCATATCAAGCCCCTATATCAGACCCCCAATTTCAGATCTCAGATCAAACGAAAAATAACTAAACATACTTACCTCTCCAGACTTCTCCGAGGCCTCGATGTAGGCCTGCACAGCGTCAGCTCATAGTGTGCACCCTACATCCTGACGCTGTACGCAGTCAGGACACGTGCAGCATGGCGCCCGCGGAAGACAGGGAGCAGCGAGTACAGCCAGAGCTAGCAGCACTACAGAATCGCTGAATATCAGGATATTACAGAGGACAGTTGCTATAACACATAAATCACGGAGGGCAACTTCCTAAAACATAACCTTTAATCTACATACAATTAAAATACAAAAGATAAATGTGGTCCAAACTGGACCATGATCACTATAGTACAAAAAGCTGTCAAATACAATGGACGGTTAGCACTCTGTCCACGTACCTGGGCTAACTTGTCCTTATACAGCCCTATCACTTTTACAACATACAATGTCCCAACACATTTCCGCACTATGGGGAATACTGGGAACCTGGCTCCTTGATGTACGTGGACTGCACTACCAGCTTGGTCCAGTCCCCATCTTTCCAGAGAGAGGTATGGAAAGCATGAGGGCAGGGAGATTGTATCTCCAAGCGAGTCCTGAGACGCATGGCGTCCAAAGCTATCGGTGGAGACATATGGGGAGGATCTTTTATGCTGCTACCCAATAATGATGGTTAGCTCTGGTCATGGGACTGTGAGGGGTGGAGTTGAGGAATGAGCGGACCAATCGAGTGGGAGCCCGCCCAGTACTTTATCATTTAAATGAGAGCCCATGTCTCCCCCTGGAGCCCCCCAGCTGTGCATCCTGCATCTGTGAGAGGACTGGATTTATTCCTATATCTACCTGAATCAGCTAGTGATACTATACCATTTAAATTATCTGTATTGGATTCATATCAAGTATATTTTAGTGTTTATACACTGTTAAAGTGCTCTATCTCAGAGGCTTATGTCCTTCACCTCGTCACAGGATGTATGCTGATCTGGGGCGCTCCAGTAAATTAGGATTTATTTATCTCTATATATGGCATCCTATTATCATACTGATACTGTTGGTCCCCTGATCAACCTTTGATTATCTAGAAGGGGAAACGCGTTGGAACATTGTATGTTGTGTCAGAAAGCGATAGGGCTGTATAAGGACAGGTTAGCCCAGGTACCTGGACAGAGTGCACCTACCTTTAAGGTGCATCTCTGGGCTGAGCAGTATTTGTAAGGGCATGAACAGGGACAGATATATTATATCTTGATTCTCTGTCCCAGATGTATTTTATTGTCCTCATTTTTTGCTAATTGTCCATTGTATTTGACAGCTTTTTGTACTATAGTTATAATAGTCCAGTTTGGACCACATTTATCTTTTGTATTTTAATTGTATGTAGATTAAAGGTTAAGTTTTAGGAAGTTGCCCTCAGTGATTTATATATTACTAGCAGCACTACACCCAACGTTCCCCACACCTACTGCATACCAGTGAGAGCTTCCATAATGGAAGCACGCACTGGTATTCGCTTCATAAGACGAACTGAAATTTTCCGCCACTCTGGGGAGAAAAAAGCGCATCTTATAATACGAAAAATACGGTAACTAGGGGGCTTGAATTTTTCGGCACACTCATACCTGTCGGACAGGTTTATGATTTTGGGGATTTATAATTTAGCTTAGTTACTTGGAAGTTGGAATAAATTTAACTAATTGGACTGAAGGAGTCTCATTACACCAAGAAGAGGAGAAAGGTACAAAATAAGTGGAGTGATGCCACCCTGCCTACCTAGTCTCCTGCAGTACAGTATATCTGACACTTAAAGGGATTGTCCTATGAAAAATATTCTACATTTTTCAAACCAGCACCTGCATCTAAATACTTTAGTAATGGCAGAGGTTGCACTACATTTTTTCCAGAAGAGTAAAAATACTTCTCCGACCATTTTTGAGGAGTGTTTTTACCCGAGTAGGCGTACGAAATTTGCAGTAATTTAAATACATAATATACGGTCAGGTCCACAAATATTGGGACATCAACACAAGTCTAACTTTTTTGGCTCTATACACCACCACAATGGATTTGAAATGAAATGAACAAGAGGACCTTTCACCGATCCTGACATTGTGAACTAAGTATCATGACATATACAGCGGCGCCCAGGGATCTCACTGCACTTACTATTATCCCTAAGCGCCGCTCCGTTCTCCCGTTATGACCTCCGGTATGTTCGGGGACTTGGTTATAGTAGGCGGAGTCTGCCCTTGTTCTGCGGGCGTCTCCTTCTCCTAGGCTGTAGCGCTGGCCAATCGCATCGCAGAGCTCAAAGCCTGGGAGGTTTTTTTCTCCCAGGCTGTGATCTCTGCGCTGCGATTGGCCAGCGCTACAGCCTAGGAGAAGGAGACGCCCGCAGAACAAGGGCAGACTCCGCCTACTATAACCAAGTCCCCGAACATACCGGAGGACATAACGGGAGAATGGAGCGGCGCTTAGGGATAATAGTAAGTGCAGTGAGATCCCTGGGCACCGCTGTATATGTCATGATACTTAGTTCACAATGTCAGGATCGGTGAAAGGTCCTCTTTAACTTCAGACTGTCAGCTTTAACTTGAGGGTATTTACATCCAAATCAGGTGAACGGTGTAGGAATTACAACAGTTTGCATATGCGCCTCCCAGTTGTTAAGGAACCAAAAGTAATGGGACAGAATAATAATCATAAATTTAACTTTCACTTTTTAATACTTGGTTGCAAATCCTTTGCAGTCAATTACAGCCTGAAGTCTGGAACGCATAGACATCACAAGACGCTGGGTTTCATCCCTGGGTGATGCTCTGCCAGGCCTCTACTGCAACTGTCTGCTTGTTCTTGGGGCATTTTCCCTTCAGTTTTGTCTTCAGCAAGTGAAATGCATGCTCAATCGGATTCAGGTCAGGTGATTGACTTGGCCATTGCATAACATTCCACTTCTTTCCCTTAAAAAACTATTTGGTTGCTTTTGCAGTATGCTTTGGGTCATTGTCCATCTGCACTGTGAAGCGCCGTCCACTGAGTTCTGAAGCATTTGGCTGAATATGAGCAGATATTGCCCAAAACACTTCAGAATTCATCCTGCTGCTTTTGTCAGCAGTCACATCATCAATAAATACAAGAAAACCAGTTCCATTGGCAGCCATACATACCCACGCCATGACACCACCACGCTTCACTGATGAGGTGGTATGCTTGGGATCATGAGTAGTGTTGAGCAAACTTGTGTTTTAAGTTCGGCGTCTAAAGTTTGAGTTCAGGTTATCGAAGTATCCCGTTATGGATTCTAAATTCCGTTATGGTCCATGGTAGCAGAATCCATAACGGGATAGTTTGATAACCCGAACTTTAGACGCCGAACTTAAAACACAAGTTCGCTCAACACTAATCATGAGCAGTTCCTTTCCTTCTCCATACTCTTCTCTTCCCATCACTCTGGTACAAGTTGATCTTGGTCTCATCTGTCCATAGGATGTTGTTCCAGAACTGTGAAGGCTTTTTTAGATGTCATTTGGCAAACTCTAATCTGTCCTTCCTGTTTTTGAGGCTCACCAATGGTTTACATCTTGTGGTGAACACTCTGTATTCACTCTGGTGAAGTCTTCTCTTGATTGTTGACTTTGACACACATACACCTACCTCCTGGAGAGTGTTCTTGATCTGGCCAACTGTTGTAAAGGGTGTTTTCTTCACCAGGGAAAGAATTCTTCGGTCATCCACCACAGTTGTTTTCCGTGGTCTTCCGGGTCTTTTGGTGCTGCTGAGCTCACCGGTGCGTTCCTTCTTTTTAAGAATGTTCCAAACAGTTGTTTTGGCCACGTCTAATGTTTTTACTATCTCTCTAATGGGTTTGTTGTGTTTTTTCAGCCTAATGATGGCTTGCTTCACTGATAGTGACAAGCTCTTTGGATCTCATCTTGAGAGTTGACAGCAACAGATTCCAAATGCAAATAACACACTGGAAATGAACTCTGGACCTTTTATTTGCTCATTGCATTTGGGATAATGAGGGAATAACACACACCTGACCATGGAACAGCTGAGAAGCCAATTGTCCCATTACTTTTGGTTCCTTAACAAATGTGAGGCACATATGCAAACTGTTGTAATTCCTACCCTGTTCATGTGATTTGGATGTAAATACCCTCAAATTAAGGCTGAGAGTCTGCAGTTAAAGCACATCTTGTTCGTGTCATTTCAAATCCATTGTGGTGGTGTATAGAGCCAAAAATGTTACAATGTGTCAATGTCCCAATATTTATGGACCTGACTGTATCTGCCTGCACTCTCTCACAGCTGCGTTGGAGGCTGCGTTTGGGGCCTCTGTTGCAGATTCTGTCTAAAGACCAGACAAAAAAGCCTTGTATGCAGCACTTTTTTGGTCTGGTAAAAAGACAGGCTCGTGAATAGAAACTGAATAGACTCCATCATAGTAAGTGGGGTCTGTTCAGCCTCTTCCCTGTCAGTTAGGCCGGGTTCACATGACATTTTTGCCATATCTTAATTGTACATACAAAAAACATATATACTTCAACAGACGCCTCAGATAGATGCCATACCTTGGCATCTGTCACCACATAGAATTCCATTGTAAAAAAAAAATTAAAAAAAATGTTAGCCTACATTTTTTTTTTTTGCTGGACTTTGCAGGATGGAAAAACATGGTACACTACACTTTCCCATCCTGTAGATTATTATTTTTTCTTACTATGGAACTCCAGGGTGATGGATGTCACAGTATGGCATCTGTTGTGTATGTTGATCGTATGACAAAATCCCAGCCTTACGTGCCCGATTCAGCACTTCTGTTATTTTCGTTGTTCTGCTCCATTAGATGAGCAGAACAACATAAATAAATAGTGGTAATGTGAACAGGGCCTAAGAGGTGGGGATTTACGCAGAGGACCATTACTGGTCTAAATAACATCAAGCTATTATAGCAAAGTTATAAAGTCCAGTCCAATATGGCAGACCTTCCCTGTACTTTACCACTTGGCTATAATAGCCTTTCTGCATTTACTACATACTGCTCCTCCACATACGTGATGATCACACACTGCACTACATACATCACACACATTGTTACGTTACACGCTGCAGTCACCTTTTTCTGCGTTGTTCTGCGTCCATCTTCATGTCTGGCCCCAGTCTTTAGCTCCACCGCCGCCAGGGTCCTTGTGCAGCGCGCCCGGCACTCCATATTCAAACATCCCCTTGATGCAGGACCTGTATTGCTCATGCACCCACCCAAACTAACCAATAGCAAACCCCTTTGCTGTCCAGAGCATTGCTATTGGTTACTGCAGGCACAGGCAGCATTGCTGTGCTGCCTGTGCCGTTCACAGTGCGCCATACGCTGAGGAAAAGCAGGAAAAAAAGTCTAAGGCGTATTGGTACGCCTTAGACTTTTTCCAGGGAGTAAAATGGCCTGAACAGGCGTCTATGACGCTTGTACAGGCGTTATTGCGACCTCTGAGTAATGGCATGAAAACTAATAGCGCCACCTACTGTTTGACCTTTTTCTAAATTCTCTGTCCTGACATACATGCTCATTTCTTTCCTTCAACTGCCAGCAGCTGCAGCAGAAAGGACACCCCAGTTTTTCTTGTGCTGTAATACTTAAAAAATAATAATATTCTGACCCCCTTAGCTTTTTACATTTACTTCTACGGAGCTGTGTTAGGGCTCTTCTTTTTTTTCGGGTGGGGGGTGGTGATTTTTCATTGATGCCATTTTGGGTTGGGGATGACTTTTGGTAAATTTTAAATTGTTTTGGGTGGTGAAGGCAAAACAGGGATTTTGAGGTTTTTTTCCATTACGCCGTTCACAGTACGGGATAATTTTTTTTATACTTTATTAGTCTGGGCATTTTGGAATGTGGCAATACTAATAATGTTTCTTTTTTTCCTAGTTTATTTTGAAAAGGGGGAGATTTAAATGTTTATATATTTTTTATTTATTTTTTTACATTTACTTTTAGTCTCCCTAGAGGACTTTAGCTTGCAAGCTTCTGATCGCTTCTCCCATAGACTGCAATGATTTACCACTGCAGTCTATTGGAGAATTACTACGTTCGGCCTTGATAGAGACTTCACTAAGGCAGGCCTTTGAGCCTTAAGAAGGTCCGAGGTCGCCAAAGCAACTGAACGGCCCTGCGATCTTGCCACGGGAAGCCGTTCGGGCAGCAGGGGCTCAGTGCTCCTAGCAATTGATAACTCAGATATTGTGGTCACAACTGACAGTAACTGAGGGGTTAAAAGTCTGTGTTCGGATCACTGATCACAGACTATGCCACCAGGTGTCTGCTGTGTAAACCTGCAAGCACTCCTGAGCAGGCGCCATCTTTAAAGACCCAAATTCTGGCGTACATATACGTCCCATATCGGAAAGGGATTAAAGGGGTATTCACATCCATAGCATTTATCAAAGATATCTTATTGATGCAGGTCCCTCACCTGGAATCCACACTTATCTCCAGAATGGAGGTTCCTCTGGATAGGTCATCAGTATCTGATCGGTGGGCTTACGACTCCCAGCTTAGTCTAGGCCATGTGACGTCACGTTCATCGGTCACATGGTAGCTGAAGTTATTGGGGCTGAGCTGCAATACCAAGCACAGCCACTATCAAATGGATGGTGCTGTGCTTGGTGAGCAGAGAGATGGCAGCGGTGCTACCAAGAGGATAGGTCATCAGTAAAAAACTGTCAGAAAAGCCCTTTCATATAAAGACAGGTTCACAGAACAGATTATTTATCTGAAGATACTGTGCTACTTACCAAAAAGCTGACAAAACTAGCTCCAAAGCTCATTAACGGACTGTGATTCCTGCAAGACAAAACACAACGGAGGGACTGTTACAAGGGTGAAGAAATGTGAAGGTCGTGAAGACATTTTATTTCGTGCAGTATATTGAGGACACAAACTCCTTGCCAACTCTAAGTCCTAAACTACCAAACTAAATTTACAACTAAGGCGTTGAGTTTTCCATTATTCTTTTCCGTCAGAATGACTGAAAAAAAACCCGGATCTATTAAACGGATTAAATAACAGATACAAACAGAACACCTTCCATTTCTATCCATCATTCACTGACCTCAATGTTTTGCCGGAACACTTGCGGCCGGATCCGGCATTAATGCATTTCAATGAAAATGCGGGAACATATGAACATGGGGCCAACACAGATGCCTTCAACTGCAAAGTGCACATGTAAGGGGTACTTTCACACTTGCGGCAGAGGATTCCGGCAGGCAGTTCCGTCGCCGGAACTGCCTGCCGGATCCGGCAATCTGGACGCAAACTGATGGCATTTGTCATACGGATCCGTCTGAGAAATGCATTGCAATACCGGATCCGTCTCTCCGGTGTCATCCGGAAAAACTGATCCGTTATTATAATTTTTTTGCATTTTTAAAAGGTCTGCGCATGAGGATCCGGCACTAATACACTTCAATGTAAATTAATGCCGGCATTCCGAGAAGTGTTCAGGATTTTTGACCGGAGAGAAAACTGCAGCATGCTGCGGTATTTTCTCCGGCCAAAAAACTTAAGGGGGACTGAACTGATACATCCTGATGCATACTGAATGGATTGCTCTCCATTCAGAATGCATTAGGATAAAACTGATCAGCTTTTTTCCGGTATTCAGCCCAGAGGACGGAACTCAATACCGGAAAGTGTGAAAGTACCCTAAAACCTGCTGACACTGACACAGACTGAGCAGAACTGATGCTCGGAAGAACCCATTCAAACAAATGGGCTTAAAATGGATCTGGTTTTTTTCAGCTTTTATGATCCGCTGACAGAAACAGAAAAAAACGGGGGGGGGGGGGGGGGGGGGAAATCAACGCAAAAGTAAAAAGGCTACTTTTATTTAAAAGACGTTATTATGCATTATTTTTATATTCAAATGATGACATTTCATGTATATACCACACCAAAATCCGTGTGCAATCTGCATTCCATTGATTTCAAATGACACTGTAGTTTGAAATCTGTGTCAGGCTATGTTCCCACAACAGTGAAAAACGGCAGTGTGACCGTCTTAAGAACAATGGTAATCTATGGGGTTATTCACACTGTTGTTTTTTTGACGGCCAGTGAATAATTGCTGTAAAAAAATAGGCCATGTATGGTTTTGTCCGTTTTCACTGAGCAACAGCCCCCCTACAATTGAAGGGGACTATCCTTAACTGCCATTTCTCAAAAAGCCATTTTTTATGGCCGTTCACTGAGGTGTGAATGTAGCCTCAATAGGATTGTCACTGGTCTATCTCTCACCATTCTCTGCACTGCTGGAGGATGCACTTAATTCATGGTACGTTGCAAGCCTCGTCAAAAATTAGGAGCGTACTCCACCTGTCTGTGTCCTTGTCATTTATACCAGGAAACTAGGGTTAATGCCAGTGAATAGCCCCTGCCCCTCTCCAATGGCGAGAGTGGCGTTCAAAGGGTCACAAAATGTCAGCGTGCAACTTCTTGATTCCAGTCCCTGGTGTAGGGGGGGTCACTTATGGAAGCAGATTCAACACGTAAACCACGGCGGGATACAACCTTCCATATTGGATTTTTCCATACAAACAAAAGCTGTGTGAATACGGCATACAGTTGGATACGACCAGGCATATGCTCCGGGAAAATACAGGGACGTGTGAACAGCGCTAATGGCACGGTGCTGTTTTTACTGAGCTTGCGACTTGTGCAGTCAACTGAAAACTCAACACAAAAGGAGAATTTTTTATTTTTTTTGCCTACAGCCAGGTATATATTATAAAGAGGGCAAAATGAGCCATTACCTACCAGGCCTCCAAACCAGACAAAAAAACAACATTGCCTACAGGCCTAAAGGGTTAACATGTGGCAAAAGAGGCGATTATGCAGCTTTAATTATCATATTACAAAGATTTGGATTCTGTTCTCTCTGATATCTCATTACCCTGCACTGTTAACAATGAGGAACACAGTTGCCCCGGGGAACCCCTTTAAGTATCCACACGTCATATTACAGGATTAACAGGGAGACAGCTCCACCAAATCTTCTACCAACCTTCATCTGCGACATACCTAAAGACTGAATATACAGTATATCATATGTAATATCTGACCCAGAAGCAGCTTTCTCATTAGTGGGGGGCTCCATGCTATTTCCCACAACAAATCTTAGGCCTCAGTCATACTTCAGTATTTGATCAGCGTTTATTATCACTGCTACCATTATGTTGGGGTCTATAGCACGACAACGCTGACGTAACTTCACATAACAATTCCAATGCTAATATTACTCTTGAAGAAAAGATTACTGATGGGAGACAACAGATAGACTAGCCGTAGCATGCCAACCCCGTGCCAAAACCATGCTTGCCATGTGACAAACCTGGCACTGCGCCCATGGCTTCCGTTTCTATTTTTAAGTAATATTATGGACCTATTTCTTGTACCCTTTTTGTCATCAGAAAATAACCTATTATTTAAATCGTTTTTAAATGTTACATTTAAAACATTTTTATTTTTTGGTGTTTAAAAAAAAATATTAAAAAAAATGGCCATATCTAGATTTTCTAAATATGTATAAAATCATGCAGTTTTCACACTGGCCACTAGGACTAAAATATGTCAAGACTTCCTGTCTTTCAAGAGCAGCAACATAGATCATAGACACAATGGTCAGGAGAGGACCTCATTGGCTTGGGAGAGTTTTCTGGGCATGCTCTGTGACCTGTGCAGAGGTCAGGGGGGAGTTGATAAGCTGTGATATCACTTCTTGTGAAGGGTGGATCCTGTGTTATCTATACAGCAGTGCTACTTGTCATTGTAATTCGATCTGTGGTGATCATGAAAATGGTTACTAAAAAGTTAGGCTAGTTTCACACTAGTGTTAGTGAGATCTGGCAGGCTGTTCTGGCAGGGAATAGCCTGCCATGTCTCTCTGGATCTGGCATTGCCGGAAACTGCATGATTGCTGTCTGGGACCCCCGCTAAAGCCCACTGCCCACCAGGGACACCTGCTAAAGTCCGCTGACCAGCAAGGAAGGCCTCTTACCCTGCCAGTTTCTCCCGCTGAAGATCACGCGCTGCTGCAGGAGCCTCCCCTTCCACATCTTCAAAACAGTGCAGCCCACCAAAACCAACCAGTAACAAAGCTCCTTACTGTAAGGAGCTTTGTTATTGGTCATTTCAGGCCCAGGCAGCATCGCTGCGCTGCCAGTGCCATTCACAGCGCAACCTGTGCTGATGAACGGCAGGGAAAAGTCTATGGGTGCCTTCACACGCTGCATATTTTGTGGCAGAAATTTCTGCGACTCAAAATCAGTTCCATTCACCTTAATGGGGCTTGCCGAAATCCATGTGCTTGCTGTCCCATTCAAATGAATGGAACTGAATTTCCTGGCACAAAATCTGCCGCCTGTGAAGGCGCCCTAAGGCAGTGGAATCCTTCAAAAGAAACCTGAAAACCCACCTCTTCATGCGGATCGCGGACCCGTTCAAGTCAATGAGTCCAAATCCGTAAACGGCGTGCTCTTGCATTGCGGACTGGCTGTCTGCACGTAAAGCCGACGTTCGTGCGCATGAGGCTTAACTCTGTGAATTACCTCTGATGCCCTGCAGCATGCTATAAACCCGGAAACTGAAGGTCGTGAGCGTTTCGATCGCTAGTGTGACATGGAAAGTGTACATTTTTGAAGAAGCTTTAGAAAGCTCCAGTGCATTGCTTTCCCTACTGAAGCCATTAATCAGACAAAGGCTGCGGGAACAATGAAATAAAGGATGAATCACCGTACAGCTCAGCGTCCTCAGCCCACAATTTAGCCTAAATGATCTAGATTTATAAATCTGTTGGCAATTTTGTGAAATAACAGAAAATATAATATATTGTGGTGTGTCAGAAAACAAAAACATCCAGCGCACATTCAGAACAAGCCGTTATGTACTTTTCATCATTTCCATTACATCTGCACTTACTCAGTCTGAGCGGTGACGGAGTAAACGGCCACACAATAAAAAGGCAAATTATAAATAACTGTTAATAAAGCTACGAGCCCTGCGCAACAGCAGATCCGTCTAGAAATGCAGCTGCTTGGACGTCACATTTGTCCAATTCCAAGACGATGGGGGAGGTTCACTGCAGGCAAACGAAAGGCTTGAATGACTGATCAAACGTTGCAGAGCGCCCAGCTACAGACCTATTTACAGGGGCTATATACGGGGCAATGACTGGGACTGAACTGGTCATTCCCCATCACTGCCTGCTCATGTGGGCCACATTTACAAGCAGCAGATCATCACTACTGTTTGGGGGATGAACAATCGTTTCTACGATCATTCATCCCCATACAGATTCATTAATTATAGGCAGCACTTGCTTGTAAATTTGGGATGATCTGCTGCTGAAAAATGATTTTATGGGGAGCATAAAAAGGCAGATCACCTGACAAGCTAGCGTTTTGCTCGTTCACCGGGGGATCAGCAGCATAGTCACAAAAGCCAAGTGGGTCCGCAGGAACGTTCCTTTCCGATAGTTGACTCAGCCATCGACCCTGAGGCACACACACTCAGCAGATTTGCTGCATACATTTCTAGGACTGAAAGTCTGTTTTGTACACGTGATTAGATTGTGTTTGCAACATTTGCATGAATTTTGCTGCAAGCTCGATTCCAGGGAATGTCTGCAAGAGCTAGGCTTAGAAGAACCCAAAGGTCAAGGACCTGCCTAGCAACATGCACCTCGATTCCCAACAATGGTGACCTAGCCCCATGTTACTACGCCTTGCAGGCAGAAATACATGAAAGACTGCTTTACGATTAGCCTGTGTAGAGCATGGCAATGCTGCTAACAGAAGAAAGCGGAGAAAAAAGGAAGAAGAAACCCATAAACCACATGACAGGATATTTTTACAATTTGCCTGACTGAACAGAAAATCTAATTTTTGGTTCCCCGGAAACAAATTAAAGCTGAACAATCGAGAGCTTGTATTCTGTCTGTACGGTTCTGTTACCTCCACATAACAGTCCATGTGTGATCCAATCATCAGTCATATATTAAACAAGAAATTGTGCATGTTTGGGTGGAGGGTATTTGGCAGACCCCCCTCCCCCTGTGCAGATCTGCTTCCCGATGTTGGCTCCGGATCACGCACTCTTCGGGCCTTTGCTGCTCTGCTTGTGTCCCTGGATGTAAACTTCTGGTTTGTCGCCACTGCTGCCAATTGCTGGCCGCAGTGGTGACCTGTTCCTCTTGCATCACATGACTATTTGACACGATGCAAGCCAATACTGCTCCCTTTGCGTCATGTCAAATGGAAACATGATCCAAGGGGAGCAAGTCACCGCAGCGGCCAGCGATTGGCTGCAGCAGCATCGAACCTGAAGTTTACATCCAGGGACCTGAGAGGAGCGGTGGAGGCCAGCACCGGGAAGCAGGTAAATATGCTTCTTATGCAGGCCTGCCCAGGAGGGGGGAATTGCAGGGGGTCTTTCACTGCAAAAGTCCAAAGCAACAGGTAAAACCCACAGCAAAAACGGACATGCTGCAAACTGAAAACCTGCAGCACAAGTCAAGTTTTCTCTGCAGCGTATGGATGATTTACCTGAAACCTCATCCAGTTTGCTTGTCCTGTAAATGCCGCAGATTTTCTTCATGAAATTCCACTGTGGAGTATCTGCAGCATTCACTCCACGTGACTGAACCCTGAGGCGTTATGTGTTGTGAACAGACAGCATCCCGACTGAATCCTGACCCATTCATTTCCATGGGTCTGTGTACATGAACGGCATTTTTCAACGTTCCGGAAAAAAAAAAACGCAGCCTGTTCTATAGTGTGTGTTTTTCACGTAGCACTAGTTCCATAGACATGAATGGAGCATGTGTCAAAAACAGAAGGCATGCAGATGCAATGAGTCTTTCAATGATGGTTGCTCAAAGATGTAGATTGTTAGTCTTCAGTTTTTCTTCACTTGTGAAAAACGCATCAAAAAATGCAAACGCTGAACGCAACTGCAGAAAATGATTGAACTTGCGTGCAAAACCATCGGAACCATGTTATATTTTCACGCTCTGTCTGGACTGTGGTAAAACGAAGCACACACAGCACTTTGGCATGTTGTGCTTGAGACCTCAAAAGGAACACATATTTCCCCTAATTACTAGTGAAATGACTATGCACTTATATATATATATATATATATATAACCCCTATCAGTATTGAAGAGCAATGTTACCAGGCTCATATTGTTTGCATTGTATCGTATGTGATATGTGCCCTTGTCTACACTGCACTTATTATCCCGGGGCCGCACTTCCACATACGTTGCTCCAGCATGGGTTTTGGCTCCCCACTATTCTCTCCATAGGTTTTAGCCTATATTATGCACATATGTTATAACAATTGCTGCTCTGGGATTTCAGCGCTGGGACGACAAGTGCGGTAATCCCTGTTTAAAGATTCTACATGCTCTACATGGAAAAATGTTGCACAATGCTCGGGTAAATGGAAAGTCACAATATAAAATGTCCTTAAATATAAGTGAAACTTGCTGTTTTAAAGTGACTCTCCTGTTTAACTAAAAAAAACACTTCACATTAACTGGGGGACAAACAGAGCACTTACATGGTGCCCTTCTTTTCATCTTCAGATCCGCCAATATCTAGGCTCTTATTGTGCCATGAAAGATGGCCGCACTGCATCTCAGACTGCCTGATGCACACTGTGACACTTCCTGCTGCCCAGGGATTGGCCAGCGCTGCTCACGTGAAAAGTGCCGGCCAATCCAAGAGACCACCAATGGACTACCAATGCACAGTGCACATCAGGTAGTCTAAGATGCAGTGCGGCCATCTTGGATGGCACTGGGTAAGTAAGTCTGTTCAATCCTCAGTTAAATTATTATTTTTTTCCTTAAATCTGAGGATCACTTTAAGTAACATGCTATTATGACCCATAGAAGAAGACTTCATCAATGTGCCAGGACTATCCCAAATTTTCAGAAACAATCCCAGGAAATATGGCCTGTTCCGGTCTGAAAATGGGCATCGTTTATGTAAACCCCGCCAAAGAATAGGCATTTCTGGGTGGGTTTGGGGCATGACCGGGAGTTTAAGTGGCCCAAAATTACCAGAAATGTTGGTAAATATGCAATAGGGATATGTTGTAAATACCCAAATAGATGTGGACACCTAACGCAAAACAACCTACTGTTTGCATATCACCAAGAATACTGCCACGTGCACTCAGTCATCAAATGGGTGGAGTAGAAGAAATGTCACAGGATACTGTCTTATATGTCAGTACAGTAGATTGCTTCCTTGGTAGAGCTGCCCTGTCACCTGTAGTGAAGTAGGAATGTTAAGGGACACCAGCAGCTCGCCTGCGGAGTGCCAGGTCAAATAAATTCACAAAATGGGATGGCTGAGTGCGGAGAAGAAGCTTCAAACTGTCTCTGGAAATCAGCCAAAAAACTGGGTGCTTAGGTAATAGACCTCCATTATCCAGTAGCCACACATAAGCCTTACACCAGGCAAGCAATGCTAATGTCGATGGAGTGGTGGAATACAACTCTGGAGCCCGAAGAATTGCACTTTACTACCTGGACTTCTGACTGGTGGATCTGCATGGGGTCTACCTGAACCAAAGCACTATGCCAACTGTGTGGTTTGGTGGAAGATAAATAATGGCCTGGTTTTTGTGGTTCCAGCGAAGATAAATCACAATGCTACTTCACACAATCATACAATAAAGGGCCTTCCAGGGGTCAGAATGAAAATGTCGCCGTGCGAAATTCAAGATCTATTAAAAGAAGGTAGACTTAAGTAGTATAATAAGGACATGACTGATCTGAACAGAGCCATAGGCCTTTGCCTCAAGTCGTTTTACCCAACATCATTCCAAAATCTAGTGTTAAACCTTGCCAGAAGGGTGGAGACTGTGCTAGCTGCAAAACCAAGGAGGACATTTATTAGGACTGTCCATGGTTTTGAAATAAGCATATATAAAATGCCATGTCTACTTACTCATGGCCTGTTGACTCTCCTGATATGACTGCTTTAATAATTCTCAAGCATCTTTTCTTGGAACTCTTCAATGTGCCGTAACGCCATTACAGTGGTCCCTCAAGATACAATATTAATTGGTTCTAGGAGGACCATTGTATGTTGAAACTATTGTAAGTTGAATAATCGGTTCCAAAGCCCCAAAATGTCATCCAAGATAAGAGAAAATTAACATTTAAGAAAAATAAGCAGATATCGAAGACAGATAAAACAAGTCCTTACATATAACAGTCACGAATAGCTGCTAATTAGCAACGAATACACCTTTTTTTTTTTTACCAGAAAAGTGACCTTGATTGGTTGGATCTAAGTCAGAGACATTGTATATTGAGTCTAGTTTCAACTTACGATGGGTCAGAAAAGACCATTGTATGTTGAAAATATTGTATCTTGAGGGATCACTGTACTCCTCTTGAATATTTATGAATAATTTGATAACAGGAAGCTACCATTGCTTTTGTCAATGAGTTTGTATCCCTACACATTCTAAATCCAGCAGTTGTCCATTTATTTACAGCAGGGATAACAGAGGAATGACAAGCCAGAATTTTTATTTCATGAAGGATACAAATATTTACTAAAAACAGACATGGCAGGTAGTTGTAAATCCAGTCCTGAGTAATTTTGTGTCATGAAAAGGATTACGATATGGAGGAATTTGGCCAAGAGCTATCAACTGTGCACAACCAGGGAAAGAGAACAATCTCGCTAGCGCCACCTTGTTTAGGGACACACTTTTTTGACAAAGCCAAATATCCATCTGTAGACAGTTGTTATGGGGTGCTTGCTCCTTGTCAGTACGGAGTTGGATTCTGACTATTTGGCTTGGCTATTTTCCCTTGTCATGTCCCAAGGCTTGTGAATAGTTTTTTTTTAGAGATTTTTTTAACTGATGACCTGTCCTCAGGTCATCAGTATAGGATGGGCGAAGGTCAGACACCCGGGACTCACATTAGTGCTGTGGCCTTCTCTCAGCTCACCAAGCACAGCACCGTCCATTTTATAGTGGCTGTGCTTGGTATTGCAGTTCAGCCCCATTCACTTCAATGGGGCTGAGCTGTGCCTTGGCCATGTGACCGATAAACATGACATCACATGGCCTAAGCAAAGCTGTGAGAAGGCCGCGGCTCTACAGTGCCTTCTCAAACAGCTGATTGGCGGGGTCCCGGGTGTTGGCCCCTCACCTCTGGATAGGTCATCAGTTAAAAAATCTTGGAAAGCCCCATCAAAAAGTCAGATTTTTATTCATAGGGAGCCACTTCCACGAGGTGGTGCTAGCGAAATGGTTATCTTTCCTTGGGAGATACCTCTTTGCGTATTATTTTCCCATGGAGCATTGCCTATAAATCTCCTTACACAGCTGGTCTCTTTAAAGGGGATGTCTCCTCATAGACAATGGGGGCATATCGCTAGGACATGCCCCCATTGTCTTATAGGTGCGGGTCCTACCGCTGGGACCCGCACCTATATCGAGAATAGAGCCCCGCAAGTGAAGGAGGGGCTCCGTCGGCCCCATAGAAATGAATAGGAGCGGGGGGGCGCGCATGCGCGGTAAGCTCCTATTTTCTTCTCTGGGGAGCTGGCTTGGTGGTGGCCGGACCGGAGTCCTCCAGCCAGCACCTTGCGGGGCTCCGTTCTCTATATAGGTGCGGGTCTCAGCGGTGGGACCCGCACCTA
Source organism: Bufo bufo (assembly GCF_905171765.1). Taxonomy (NCBI): domain Eukaryota; kingdom Metazoa; phylum Chordata; class Amphibia; order Anura; family Bufonidae; genus Bufo; species Bufo bufo. Next base: position 157,178,519 of record NC_053393.1, on the reverse strand, counting down.
TAAGACAATGGGGGCATATGCCCCCATTGTCTATTATGAGACAACCCCTTTAAGGAGATCCAACGCATTGCACTCAGCCAGCTAGAATCCTACTCTGTACTGACCAGGGGCAAGCACCCTGCAACAGCTGTGTAGAGATGGATACTTGGCTTGGCCTTTAATCCCTTGTGATGTCCCAAGGATTGTTAAAAAGTGGGATTTTGACTCATGGGGAGCCAATTCCACAAGGTGGCACTAGAGAGATGGTTCTCTTTCCTTGGGAGACACCTCTTTGCATATTATTTACCCATGGAGCATTGCCTATAAGTCTCCATACACAGCTGGTGTCTTTAAAGGGATTTTTAGGGTTCAGAGCTGAACCCGGACATATCCCCATTTTCACCCAAGCAGCCCCCCTGACTTGAGCATCGGAGCAGTTCATGCTCCGATGCTTTCCTTTGCCCTGTGCTGAATCGCGCAGGCCAAAGGCATTTTGTGTAGTTCCGGTGACGTACCGGGCTCTCCTTAGGGCTGCCATGCAGAAGCTTCCGCCCAGACGTGAGCCCGGTGACGTCTCAGGCACTGATGGGCAGGGTTTAGCACTGCCCTACCCTGTAAAATGGCTAGGGCAGCGCTAAAGCCCGCCCATCATAGCCGGTGACGTCACTGAACACACTGCTGGGTGGAAGCCATCGCCCGGCAGTGTGTTATGGTAAATAAAAGAGCCCTTGCCCTGCGCAATTCTGCGCAGGGTAAGGGAGAGCATCGGAGCATGAACTGCTCCGATGCTCAAGTCAGGGGGGCTGCCGGGGTGAAAATGGAGGGATGTCTGGGTTCAGAGGAGATTGAGCACACTGCCTAAGTGTACATCCAGGATAAGACTTTTCCATCTACATTACAAAGGCCTACTGTTCTAGCAGATGACTCACATCGCTATATACTGTATCACAACCAATGCGAAAGCTTCAGAATAAAGAGCACATTTTACTATATGGAAAAATTCAATAGTAGCTTCAGTAAACTTGAATCCATCATTCTCTTTGACGCTTGTTTTTCTACAATGCCTTATGGAAAATGCAGTTAATCATCACTGAGCTACTATGAAGACGTCTTCAGTAACCTAAGTACATCTTAATGCTGTATGACCTTGATACAGTGAACTCGTCTCGAGCAAGGAGACACTCTAGAATTGGTATACTCTTGCCAACTTCTGAAGCTCCACGGTGTTGCCAAATTAATTCAACTATCTCTCAGGACACCGGGTATGTTATACTGGAAAGTCCAAGATATATTTTACAATCTAAAACTCTTCAGTGAGTAAGTAACCACGTCTTTGGAGGACGGAAGCGTTTCTTCTACAAGTATGGTGTAAGTCTCTGTTATCCCTCTGCCAGGATCCAAACAGGTTTCATGAGACAGCACTCCTTTGCTTACAAATAAGTTATGAACTTTAGGCTAGTTTCACACCTGCAGCAGAGTTCTCCGGGAGGATCTGGCACTGACTAATACTGCTGCCTGCCCGCTAGACCCCATTGACTAGAATAAGGACAGTCCGATCCTAATTTTTTGTTTTTTTTTCTGTTATGGCGTTCCCCGCATAGGAGATTTTTATATTTTAAATAGTTTCCACTTTTCTGGGCATGGCCATACGGAATATGTTTATTTATTTATTGTTCATATATTTTATATGTAAGATTGGGAAAGGGGGTGATTTAAACTTAATATTTTGGTGTTTGTTTTTTTTTTTTTGCTTTTTTTTTGCTTTTTATTTAATAACTATTAGCCCTAGAACCTGGGATCTTTTCATCCTCTGTCCTATTCAACCTAATAGAGATCTATTAGGGTGAATAGGACTTCACACTCTCCCTGCCGCCCTGTGCATAGTGCACACAGCAGCAGGGAGCTTACCATGGCAGCCAGGGCTTCAGTAGTGTCCTGGCTGCCATGGTCACTGATCGGAGCCCCGGGATTACACTGCTGGGGCTCTGATCAGAAGCTGCCATTGCACCACCAATGAGGAGGAGGGGAGACCCTGTGGCCACTGCCATCAATGATTATAATACTGGGGGGGGGGGGGGGAAGGGGTGGTTGGTGGGCGCACTGCATCACTAATGTTTTTAGTACTGGGGGAAGTGGGGGGGGGGGGGCGCACTTCGCCACCAATGAAGATAGGTAACCTTTTAATACAAATACTGGAGGCAGGTGCTGGCGGCAGAATCACATAGCCGGCACCCAACCTCTATGACGGGGCACTGCAATCCGCGGCAGTTAACCCCTCAGATGCGGCACCTGAGAGGTTAACTGCCGCGTATCGCAGCGGCCTATCATAGAGGTTGGGTGCCAGCTATGTGATTCTGCAGCCGGCACCAGTCTCCTGTATTTGTATTAATGGTTTAGTTATCAACATTGGTGGCGCAGTGGCCACAGCCCCTCCTCTCTTCTCATTGGTGGCAGCGGCATTAGCTGCACAGGGGGGGAGGGAGAGACTGCTTCCTTCCCCCCTGTGCTGCTGAGGAGAACATGGAGCGCGCTGAGAACAGCGCGCGCCATGTTCTCTGATACTAGGCTGCACAGTAGCGCAGCCTAGTATCGGTAAAAGTCAAATCCCGGTATCGAATCAATACTGGTAAAAAAGTATCGATTGGGTATCGATAATTTGATACCCGCAACAACCCTAGTAGCCGATACCCAGCATTCTAGGCTGGAACAGCCTACCGGAGAGGACAGCTGCCGGTGTGAAACTAGCCTTAGTCTTGATTCACCGCTAGAAATACAGTGCAACATTTTGGGTGACACAGCGTCCTTCAGGTGTGCCAAAACTACCAGCAGACCACCATCAATGTCTCTTGCTGATGAGAAGTCCACATTATCCTGACCAGTCTGAAACATTACATTGTAGTTATGGCAGGGAATAAGAATAAAAATTCATATCATATGTGCAAGCAAATTTCAAAGGATTCAAATCTCTACTTTATTGATAAATCCAGTAAGGAAACGCATAAAGTGGAGCAAGCTTATGTACTGATCAGGTTTTCAGGACCGAATGAAAGTCCATAGTAAAAGAAGAGTAGATAAGGAGAAGGTAAATGGCTCTGTGCTGATATTTCATTAAACTATTATATGATTAATTTATCATGGAGCTCAGATACCAAGCTGTCTACAAGCAGAAGACAACCAATGTAGGAAAACAAATAGCTGCCAGAGAATAAAAAGACTCATCACTAAAAACCCAATCTGCCTGGTCCCTGTTTTTTTAACAGGCATAAGGAAGAGCCTCCGTCTAGCTATCAACCTGGAGAAAGCCGCTCCAGAGTTCTTGCTCCTCATCAGTACAGGGCATGGTAATGTTTGGCAACAGCAGAAGACTTGATGTGGCTCTGGGGTTACTAGTTCTGACTGAAGAGATCTAGCAATGAAACTTAGGCCTGTATTAGACCAGCAGATCAGGCTGACGATTGTCGGGAAGGAAGCGTGCTCGTCAGTGGAGGAGACTGCTGCTATTACATGCAGTGATCTCCTCCACAGTATGGTGAGGAGCGATCACTAATGCAATCGCTCGTCCCTATACTGAATCATTGTTTGCCAGCAGCAGTATGTGATTAGACAGCACAATCTGCTGCAGGCAATTTTTTTTGGGCCTGGTAGGTAATCGGCGGCAGTATTACACTGCCAGATCATCGCTAACGAGCATTCCTACAACTTTCTGCATGTCTAAAACAGCCCTTACTTCATGCAGTGATCCATGAGAAAAAAAAAAGTATTCAAATCACCTCTCCTCCAAAAGGAAGGACCAGCCAAACCGAAAGAGACGCCCATCTGTAGACAGCCGATTCAGGGTTCCTCTCGTGGTGCTAATTTCCATTCTTACAATTTTTTGGCTTTGCTGTTATTCTTACCACATAAAATGTAACTTCTCCTCTAGAGTTCTCTGTTTCCAAGGCTATTTAAAGTTGCCTGTCACTGCACAAATCCTTCCCTCTACTGCTACCGGACAGAATGAAGTATTTCAGGTTACTGTCTCCATTTATTATCTATAGCTACTGGGAAAATTGCGTGGACGGGCTCCACTGCGCTGTCTGACAACTGTCCGCAGCTCTATATGGGCGTTCCCACAATGCATTGCTCTCTGGAAACACGCAAAATACTTAATTCCTCTTCAGATACGAACGGAAGAGAAAAACCATCTGGAACTCAAAATTACTACAATACAAATAAAAGAAAGTACTTATGATGAGAAATATTTTATATCAGTTTTAAAAGGTGAGAGTATGTTTCAAGGGGTTGTGCTACAAAAATATTCTACATTTTTCAAACTAGCCCCTGGATCTGAATATTTTTGTAATTGCATGTAATAAAAAAAATGTAGTACAGCCACGGAGTTATTCAATAAAATTGATCTGTATAGCGCCACCTGCTGTTTGTTCTTTTCCTTATCTCTCTGTCCACCTCACTGAGGTGGTCACACTCTCTCAGTTTGAATCTGCAACTGCCACCAGCCATATCTTCTGTTAGAAGCTGTGGCAATTAAAGAACTGCAGCAGAATGGACACACTCCCTGAGAAAGGATGCACCCGCTGAGCTGGCAGCCTGAAATAAGTCCAGAACAGCAATTGGAGCAATGAATGGAGAAATCTCTCGCTCCATGTCTTTTCTTAGAAACCCTGGTTGTCCTATTCCTCTATTATTCCTTCTGGAAAGTCGATCGGCGCTTGTTTAAATGGGCTTTTACACTGCCCGGGGAAAACTACAAGTGGACAAACAAGAACATTTGATTCCCATACAATCTGCACACTCTCGGCAGACCATCCCCTGTTTACATGACGGGATGTGCTGCCGACAATGACTAAGTTTAAGTGCATATAAAATAGGTGATCAGCTGATTATCTAGCTTTGCTCCTTTGCTGGGTGATCAATGCCATGTTTATGTGCACCAATGACTGCATTCTTATGAACGCTCATTCAACCAATTATCAGCCCAGAATAAAAGGGCCTTTAGTTGTCAAATTTATTTTTACACTTCCAGGAGGAATGATGGGGAGTGGGGCACAATGCTAAAAAAAAAACTGTCCTCAAATTGTTATTTTGTAGGCATTTTAAGTGTTTACTAAAGCAGAACTGCTCCTCTTTAAATAATTTTAAGTTTTGCTGTATTACTCACTCTAGCACTGAGCGAGTATTAGTGTAAGGTATCCATAAACAGCAACAATGTTTAAAGGGGTTATGCCAAGTATGTGGATAGGGGGATGACTGATCATGGGGGTCCGACCCAACAGATTCTGAGAAGGGGGTCCCATGTTCCTGCCCTGTTGACAGATCAAGCCTGCACTCTGCTCTTCCATTCATTCTTTATTGAATTGCTGGTGTAGTGTAAGGGTATTTTTAAGTACTGTTTGGTTCTGTCACTTTTAATTCTGTTTAATACTCTGTAATAGTTTAGAAGTCTTCCTTGTAATGAAGTGGGTTAGAGATAGTACCTATCCTCCATTGTGCTGATAAGAACACATTCCTGAGTGATCTCAGAGACATGCGTGATGTGAGGAGGGAATGATGAGAATAAGTGTGGTCTGCACTAATTGGGATTCGATCAGGAACTTCATCCTTGGTAGGATGTAAGTATTGGTCGCCCTATCTCTTGTACACCCTGGGGTGTCGGTTATGTGTTATAATGTGGTAGACAGCCATGTGTTATAGCATAGCCAACTTGATCCCTATATTTAGGCTAGTGATGAGTATTTAAAGAGGACCTTTCACTAGAATAGAAAATCTAAACTAAGTATGCTGACATGGAGAGCAGCGCCCGGGGATCTCACTGCACTTACTGTTATCCCTGGGCGCCGCTCCGTTCTCCCGCTATGCCCTCCGGTATCTTCGGTCACTAAGTTATGGTAGGCGGAGATTTCGGTCACTAAGTTATGGTAGGCGGAGTCTGCCCTTGTTCTGCTGTAGCGCTGGCCAATCGCAGCACAGAGTTCACAGCCTGGGAGGTTCTTTTCTCCCAGGCTGTGAGCTCTGCGCTGCGATTGGCCAGCGCTACAGCAGAACAAGGGCAGACTCCGCCTACCATAACTTAGTGACAGTGACCGAAGATATCGGAGGGCATAGCAGGAGAACGGAGCGGCGCCCAGGGATAATAGTAAGTGCAGTGAGATCCCCGGGCGCCGCTCTCCATGTCTGTATACTTAGTTTAGATTTTCTATTCTAGTGAAAGGTCCTCTTTAACTTTACTATTCTGTATGTGATTTCTCTGTTTTATCTTATATTTAATCACTTCGTAAATATATTTATTCACTAAGCCTGCGTAAACTTATTCATTCTCAAATCTGTTGAATTCACGTTACGTTACACTTGGATATAGCTGAGTACAGCGGCTATTACCAGCAATCCCATAGAGAATGAATGGAGTGGTAGGACGCATGCTCGGCCTGCAGCTCCAACAGAACAGGAACATAGGACCCCCATTCTCTGATGTAGACATAATATGAGTCTTCCTGCTGTATCCATAGCCCAGAAAAAAATTATTCTGCCTAATGTATGTCCAGGAAACACGGAGACAGAATAAGCAGAGGACAAACAAGTCATTAAAATTATTGATATGAATTATAACAGAGTTATTAAAAGTATCTGTTCACTAGATCCACACTGAGATCAAAGGGAGGTGAAATAAGGACATGACGGAAGGAAAAGGACTATATTGATCTGTGCTGTGAGCATATTTCATCCGCACTAGGGTGAATTGCAGGACCAAGACAGGTTATAAAACCTGGGGTTCTTCAGTTTGGAAAAAAGACGACTTAGGGGTGATCTAATCACAAAGTACAAATATATGAATGTACAGTGCAGAGATTTCAAACGATATTTCATGAAAAATGTAACAAAAAAATTAAGCAAAAAAAACCCTAAGTTGGCAAAAATGCCCAAAAAAAAACTATGTGAACCCAGACTTTGCTTCAACCTTATGAACTTTGCAATAATGTATGGGACAATATCAAAGTGATTGGCTTAGGCTCAGCAGCAGGATATCCCTGGGTATGATTTCGTAATTCTCTGCACCCACGCCAGCAATACTTGTGTGAACACCACCCAGTAGCTCTCATTGCTTATACCAGTCCATGGCATAGGTAATTAACTCTAATGAGCTTAAAATAAGAGCTTCACGCATGTGAAAATACTATCTGACCTTTATGTTAACAATGGCGGTGACCACATGGGAGCCTCATGTCGTACGGAGAAGCTCCAGGCGGCATACAGGTAATGCCAGAGACAACCAGATGTCTTATGACACCTTGTAAAAAGCCACTTATGTTTCTGACAATTTATTGCTTCGCTATTTCTTCTAGGAGAGCTGTAGGACAGCCTCTCCTACATTATGCAAAAGGGATGTCACACAGCTGTCCCAGAAGCACAAAAGGTGAAGAAGAACTCAAGCACTTATGGGATAATGAAATATGAGGTAATGAAAATAAGGCAGACCCATACAGGTTGGCTCAGTGGTTAAGACTCTTGATCTGCAGCACTAGAATCCTGGATTCAAGTCCAACCAAGGACACCCAGAGTTGTAGCTAGGTTTTCTTACTCTTGGGACAAAGGTTCAGTTTGCTGATCTAACCTTGTAACTAAATACCATGGTCCACACAAAGTAGCTTGTTGGTGGCCCTACTGGCACATGCTTCGGCTATATGCATGGCATGGGTTTTCTCCAGGTAACCTGGTTTTCTCCTATATTCTAAAGAACATACTGGTAAGTATCATGGGTTTCCTATGAACTTGGCCCTGCAGTGTGTGAGAGGGGAGTTAGATTTGCCCCACACTGGGGATAGGGAGTGATAACCGATTTTCTACAGCCCTGTGGAATAAGTTGGCGCTACAAAAGAAACTGAAAATAAAGGGCGAAACTACACACCTGAAAAGAACATAGGCGATGTATTAAGAACGTTTGAGAAAGGCGGCTTGTTCTAAGCAAATGATCGTAAGAACTTTACCAACTTTACTTTAATCAATAGCAAACCAAGCTGTTACTCAAGTAATGACACAGACGCTTGCTGAAGCCACTTAAAAGACATTACTATATCTTTAAAAGTCAGCACAAGAGTCAGCCAAAGAACACGCCTGAACTCAGCCGGGACCACAGTTGACACAGGACTTACATGGTTTTTTTTCCTGTGCACACTCTAAAAAACCATATTATATATCATTCAAGGTCTATAAAGAAGTGACTGCATAGTCGTGGCCACAAAACATTATACAGGGTTACACTTGCTCTTCAAGATGCTGAAAACATGAGTTAAAGGGGTAGTTCATCATTTTGTTTTGGAAGAGGGGCTGGGCAGACCTGCAGAAGGAAGCATACTTAACTGCTCCCCCTCCTTCGCTGCCGGGCCACCACTACCTTGCTGAAGTCCCCAGCTTTTTCACATGATTTATGGTGGCCAGGTCACCGCTGCGGCCAGTCATTAGCTGCAGGCATCAAAGCGGATGCTGACAGCTGGGGACCTGAGTGAAGCAGGGGCGGCGGAAGAGCAAAGGAGCAAGGACCAGGCGGCCGGCAGCAGGTAAGTTTGCTTACCTTTGCAGGTCTGGCCAGGAGGAGGGATCTGCAACCCCCACCCAAAAGCAACAACCCATTTAAGACCTTTTAAAGGGGTAGTACACCTTACCATAGCACTGGGGTAACCACTGTAAAGTCAACAGTCTCTTCTGTGTTGGGAGGTAATAGATATCATCCTTCAGTTGAGGATACCCACTATAGTCTATAGGGTATAGGGGCAAAAAGATTCTGTAAAGAGAAGCTCTCACTACAGAGGTCTTTCATTCATTGGACCCCTCAAATTCTACAGAGTGCTGGTGAAGCCCAAACCTAGGAAGTATTGTGATTCAAAAGAAGAAGTTGACAAACTCAGATAGAACAACCTGTGAATTATTGATAGGACAAATGTTACAGAAATCAATACAAGAGTTAAAAGTCTATTTCCCTAAAAGCTGCCTCTATTGCACCTGCTCATGTAAGCACAGATAAAGCAAGCGATGCAATACCTGCAATAAAGAGCAAAGGACCAGCAGAAAAGAACAAGGAAGGAGGAGGCCATAAAATGGCACATATCACCATGCAGGTACATACAGTAGTATATCAACTTCAACATGCATGACCATTTTTAGCTCTTGTGTACTCAGGAACATGACCTCATTTATGATATATTACACACTAATCGGCTCTTGCCACAAGGGGGCGTAAAAGTGCATTACCCCACTGCCCTATAAAAAGGTTCTCAGATGCTACTTTTGTGTAGTGAACCTCCTGGTGAGATATCGATGACTGGTAGACATGCCTCTACAACACTCAGACATTTTGCTCAGTTGAAAGACTTTGAGAGGGGTTGTATCATTGGACTGAGAAAAGAAGTATGGTTGTTTTGATGAACTGCCCACCATCTAGGCCGTTCTGACCTAGCTGAGGTATTGGGAGCAGTGGTTATGTGGGGCACGCACAAATGGCGACCAGGCTCTGAATGGCCCAGGCAAACCACCAGTAGAGAGGATTGTTGGATCCGACAAGCGCCAGCAGCTCCCACAGTTTTGTTGTCCACCATATAATGTTATGTTGCCCTTTACATAGCCAAACACCAGTGCCTTTGTGCGAGTTGGTGTCATGAATGAGAAACCTGGACTGCTACGGATTGGAACCGTATTGTCTTTAGCAACTAATCAAGGTTCTGTTTGGGATCAGACAACGGTGGGGTTCAAGTATGGAGGCCTTGTGGTGAGAGTATCAATTCTGCCTTTGCCGTGGAGCAACACAATGCCACAATTGCTGGTGTGATGATCTGGGGAGTCATCATGTATAACATTCAGTCACCCCTAGTAGAGATATGGAGAGCTCAGTGATATATGTGTTGGACATCCCGCAGCAAAGGGTGTTGTCTCTCATGGCAGGGCTTCCAGCTGGCATTTTTTTTTAGCAGTTTAAGGCTCGCACACATACAAGAAGAGTTTCCCAGGAATGTCTCTACCAACAGTTTCTTGGCTGCCCGGTCACCAGATTTATCGCCAGCTTTGGCAACCTACAAGTGTGCGGGATCTACTGACTCAGTTGCAACATCTGCAGGCCAATGTGTCACAGGATACAATAAGGAACCTGTATGTCCCCATGCCAACCATATCTCATCTTGTATCCAGGCTAGAGGAGGCCCAACAGGGTGCTAGAAAATCCTCTCTGTTGTACAGTTTTCCCCAATAAACTTATCCTTTCACGCTAATATTGTAATCACTTACATGCATCTTCCTTACATTCACACATTGAAACTTTCTATCAATGCCAACAACTCCTTCTTGGTGCGGTATTTTTTTTGTCAATGAGTGTATTTAGGTTCAAATTGTTGCATCTACAATCTACTCCCCTCTCCATAATCACGGATTCATCATTCTAACGCTTTTGCTTCATAACTATATTAAAATTTTGATGCAATATTTTGCACTAAAACGGTACCACATATTAGCACATCTTATACTACTTTCTAGGGCAATCACATTGGTACACTTAGATCCATATATATTTGGACACTGACACAAATTTTGTTTTTATTACCTGTTTACTAAAACATATTCAAGTTATAGTTATATAATGGACATGGACATAAAGTCCAGACTTTTAGCTTTCATTTGAGGGTATCCACATTAAAATTGGATGAAGGCTTTAGGAGTTTCAACTCCTTTTCATGTGGCACTCTGTTTTTAAATGGAACCAAAAGTAATTGGACAATTGACTCAAAGGCTGTTTCATGGGCAGGTGTGGGCAATTTCTTCATTATTTCATTCTCAATTAAGCACATAAAGGGCCTGGAGTTGATTTGAGGTACTTGCATTTTAAAGATTTTGCTCAGAAGTAAACATGCGGTCAAAGGAGCTCTCCATGCAGGTCAAACAAGCCATCCTTCATCTGCGAAAACAGAAAAAACCCATCCGAGAAATTTCTACACTATTAGGAGTGGCAAAATCTACAGTTTGGTACGTCCTGAGAAAGAATGAAAGCACTGGTGACCTCAACAATGCAAAAAGACCTGGACGCCCATGGAAGACAACAGTGGTGGATGATCGCAGAATAATTACCATGGTGAAGAGAAACCCCTTCATAACAGCCAACAACACTCTTCTTGATATAGGCGTATCAATATCCAAATCTACCATAAAGAGAAGACTGCATGAAAGTAAATACAGAGGGTTTACTGCACGGTGCAAGCCACTCATAAGCCTCAAGAATAAGAAGGCTAGATTGGACTTTGCTAAAAAAAATCTTTAAAAACCAGCACACTTCTGGAAGAACATTCTTTTGACAGGTGAAACCAAGATCAACCTCTACCAGAATGATGGAAAGAAAAAAGTATGTCGAAGGCATGGTACAAGCTCACGGTCCAAAGCATACCACATCATCTGTAAAACACAGCGGAGGCAGTGTGATGGCTGCCAGTGGCACTGGGTCCCTACTGTTTATTGATAATGTGACACAGGACAGAATTCTGGGGGTTTCAGAGACATACTGTGTGCTCAAATCCAGCCCAATGCAGCCAAACTGGTCGGCGTTTCATAATACAGATGGACAATGACCCAAAACAAAGCCAAAGCGACCCAGGAGTTTAATAAAGCAAAGAAGTGGAATGTTCTTGAATGGCCAAGTCAGTCACCTGATCTGACCCCAATAGAGCATGCATTTTACTTGTTAAAGACTAAACTTCAGACAGAAAGGCCACAAACAAACAGCAACTGAAAACCTCTGCAGTAAAGGCCTGGCCGAGCATTAAGAAGGAGGAAACACAGCGTCTGGTGATGTCCATGAGTTCAAGACTTCAGGCAGTCATTGCCAACAAAGGGTTTGCAATTAAGTATTAGAAATTAACATTTTAGTTACAATTATTTAATTTGTCCAATTACTTTTGATCCCCTGAAATGAAGGGATTGAGTTTAAAAAATGCTTTAGTTCCTCACATTTTTATGCAATCATTTTGTTCAACCCACTGAAGTAAAGCTGAAAGTCTGAACTTCAACTGCATTTGAATTGTTTGGTTCAAAATCCATTGTGGTAATGTACAGAACAAAAATTTTAAAAAAGTTGTCTCTGTCCAAATATATATGGACCTAACTGTATATGTGGACCACGGTCATATATTTTTATGGACCTCTGCTTTGAGCATGGCTTCTCAAATCTATTTTCTACTGGGGCCTCACCAGCCTAAACATGGTGATGACTGGGCCTCAATTTATTCTAAACTTTCTCTCCTGATTCCAGCATAAAAGCATTAAAAGGGATCTGTTCACCTCTGGTGATGACCCATGGTGGTAATCATATTAACTTGATCTCCGCCATTGGGTCCTGGCAGCTTAATGCCACGCCGGCTCTGCAGGTCTCCACACAACAACATCTGGTTCAAGGCAGGTCACGTGACTGCTGCAGCCAATGACTCGATGCATCGATCACGGGTCACCCATGCATCACGTCACTGGGGAGACCCAAGACCTGCAAAGCCGGCAGGGCAGCAATGGAGCCGGAACCCAGCGGCGGGAATCAGGTAAGTATGATGACCACCATGGGTCTGGCCGTGCTTTGGGGGTCTGTAGAAAATGTCCTCAAGGGTGAACAACTTCTTAAAAGCAGTCGGTTATGTTGCTAAACCATAAACTTGTGCAAGTATAGAAAGGTCTGTGCAGATCACTTTTCTAAAAACCAGTGATTTTTTAAGCAGCATGTGGATGCAATTTTTTTTACATTTCACTTTTGCTTGCGCTATATAACTCTGCAGATTTGCTGCATGCAAATCCACAGTGGAAAATCTGAAGCTAGACACAACCTTACGGTATGTAACCTATGCATGGCGCAGTGGAAATCTGCAGCATAAATTAATATGCTGATAATACAAAATACAAATGTAAAATCTGCACTGCAGGTCATTTCAGGCTGCGGATTTCCTACGGAGCATGTGGATGAGACTTGTTTGAGTCTCAGTCTATTGCTGCTACTGTAAAGCTCTGCAGCATTTACGCCACGTGTGGATTTACCCAGAATGTTCACTAAATATACGGACCGACAGAACAGATTTCCACTGGTCTGAAACCAGCAACATGAATTTATTCAGACAAGCATAGGATACTATAGCAGAACACAAAAATAACATAAAATAAGAGGGAAACTTGGGAGAAAAAAAAACAAAACATAATTATTAGCTATGTGCTATCGATGTCGTGTGACTGTAACAAAGAGGCTGTAAGATGTTAATATTTTTAGCTATCAATGCTTAGGAGATACCCGCCACGAGGAATTGTTACGAGCTCGTACATTTATATCCAACACCACATCCACATAAAGAGAAGTGTCAGACATGAAAACCTGCCACCTCGTTATAAATATGCTGCCATATTACACACACGGGCAGGGAACAGTCTGTTTTTATGAATAACCCCCATTCTGCCTCCCCCAGCAAGTTATTCAGCTATTTACTCCTTATTAGTGAAATGTCAACCTATATTCATGGGACACATGCTGCTCGCAACATTAAAATATTATCAGCAGGCAACGAATAGATTACAGAAGACCCCGGTTCATTTTCTTCACCAGACAAAATGCTAATGCCAGCAACGAGGCTATTTTTATTACGAAATCGATATACACTCCATAATATATATATATATATATATATATATATATATATATATTATATATATATATATATATATATATATCTCCATACTGCGGTATATAATGCCAGGGTAACACAATGGTACACGAATACATGGACACCAAAGAGAGAATCCCTGCACTGCAGGGCTCAGGCTTCCTTGTGTGAATACACTGCATCGAAGCTTTTAGACTCTGGTCCAGAAAATTTTGGGGCAGTTTAGCTTAAAACCAACACCATTTTCAAGCATAGCCTGCGTCTTTTCCCCGACCTGGTAAACGTCAGTTATTGCTAGTCGCCCATATAATATTTGGATTTATTCATGCAATATTGCTGCAAAAAAAAACTGTGTGAACCTGACCAAAAACAGTCTTTTAAAATGCTAATATATTTGTTATGGGCAATCCTGGTGGTTCCTTGGTTTTCACCCTTTAAGCCCAAGACAGGGATCTGGTCTTTGCTGCAGGGGAGCCACCAGGCCGCTACGTCTTGGCATAGTCCCAGTGTAGTGGGCAGCTGACCCATGAGGTTAAGGGACACCAACCAGTACGAGGCACCGGAGGATCAGGCAAAATACATAGTCAGAACTAGGGTTGTCACGATACCAATTTTTGATTTGATTTTGATACCATAAAAAAAAATGTATTGCGATACTCGATACCATGCGGAAAAAATAAACCAAAAAAGCTGTGTGCATTCCGCATTTTATTGAAAGTCTGGCCCATAATAGAACAGTCCTATCCTATTTTTTGGGGGGACAAAGTGACTAAAAATGGCGATTTGCGCGGTTTTGATTTTTTTTCTGTTACGGCGTTCACAGCATAGGAAATATTTTAATAGTTCGCACTTTTTCGGGCGTGGTAATATGTAATTTTTTTTATGGTTTATAAATTTTGTATGTAAAATTGGGAAAAAGGGCGATTTAAACTTTTAGCATTTGTGTTTTTTTTTTTACTTTTTATTTACTATTAGTCCCCTTAGAGTCTAGAACCCTTGTCCAATTTCACCCTAATAGATCTCTATTAGGGTGAACAAGACTTTACACTCTCCTTGCTGCCCGGTGCACACAGCAGCAGGGAGATTACCATGGCAGCCAAGGCTTCAGTAGCGTCCTGGCTGCCATGGTAACCGATCGGAGCCCCGCGATTTCACTGCTACTAATGAAGAGGAGGAGAGGAGACCCTGTGGCCACTGCCACCAATGAATATAACAATGAGGAGAAAGGAGGGTGCCAATAATTCTAATACTTGGTGGAGGGGGTGCACTGCACCACCAATGAATATAATTATCACATTAATTCAAGTGTAGGATGCCGGGTATGTGATACCATCGCCGGCACCTGGCCTCAATAACAGGACATGCGATCCGCTGAACTGCAGCAATTAACCCCTCAGGTCTGACACCCCGCACCCCTGCAACAGTTCCTCCCCTCCACCGCAGTGCTATCTCTCATTGGTGGCGGTGGCAGCAGCATCACAGTAGGGAGGGAATCCCTCTTCTCCACTGTGCTGCTGAGTAGAACATGGCGCGTGCTGAAAGCGGCGAGTGCCGTGTTCTCCAACTGATACTAGGCTGTGCAGCAGCGCGGCCTAGTATCGTTAAATAATAAAACCCAGTATCGGATTGATCTGGGTCTAAAATGATTGATTGGGAATCGATACCTCGATACCCGGTGCAACTCTAGTCAGAACCCAGCTAAGGTCAGGTAGGGAGTCAGGTAGAACATGGTCCACAGACAGACATACGGATTATAGATCCTTCATAGGATCCTGCAGACTAGAACGACCAGACAGAACTTGTTGCTCGGGCAAGAGGTGGGACACACAATACTGAATATATAGCGAACAGCTGAACACACAGAGAATATTAACACTTACAATGAACAAGTGCCCTAATTCACAGACAGGAAGCAGACGCCCGTCCAATCTCCCAATGTCTCCCGAGTCCCAAGTGGTCTATATTTCTTGGTGCCTCTAAACACAATGGAAATATCCATTTTGCCAATCACTGACTGAGGCGGGAGAAAGTTGCAGCCAGTGATTGGCTGAACGATCATTTCTTGTATGTCAAAAATGACAAGGACGTAAAGATCAGCAGGGACCTGGAAGCATCAGAACAAGAGCGGCAGGGTATTGTTGACGGGAGTAGCACTTCCTTTTTTGTTTTTAAGGGGTTGTATATTTCCATAAGGATTTTTTTAATCTGCATTCACTACCCCAAATACTGCATATTTCTGCCCAAATACCTGCCCAGATGAGCTGATGCAGAGAAGGGGTTCACTGGGATTTCAATGGCGATGGGTTATCCTCATTGTGCAGTGGATGAAACTGCAGCGCTGCTCCCATTCATTTCAACAGGAGCAGAGTAATAATCAGCCTCACCCACTACATAAAAGGATATGAGTATTACACTCACTGGTAATCCGGTTTCCTGGAAGTCTCCATGACACCAAGTCCTGAGATTGACTTCCTTCTGATTGGACAGGAAAAACACAGAGAGGTTAAAACCCCCACCCCCTCCTCACATCACCAGTGTATTTTAACGAAGAACCCCAGGATGAAAGGATAATAGCTAATAGCAGAAAAAAAGGGTGGGATATATGTAGTGTCATGGAGACTTCCAGGAAACCGGATTACCGGTGAGTGTAATACTCATTTCCCCAGTCGTCTCCATGACACCAAGTCCTGAGACAATATCAAAGATACAATTAGGGGGGGACGACTGCCGACAGGACCTTACGTCCAAATCTTAGGTCATCATTAGCAGCTACATCTAGTCTGTAGTGCTTAGTGAAAGTATGGACTCTTTTCCATGTTGCTGCCCTGCAAATCTGTTGTAAGGAGGCTGAGGCTTTTTCCGCCCAGGAGGCAGCCATGCCTCTCGTAGAATGTGCTTTTAGGGAAGCAGGGACGTCTTTTCCCTGAGCTTTATATGCTTCGGAGATTGCCATCTTAATCCATCTGGAGATGGAACTTTTTGCCGCTTTCTTCCCTTTGTTAGGACCTGAAAATTGGACATTCTCCAAAGACTGGTAGCTTCCATGTACTTTAAGACCGCTCTCCGGACATCTAATGTGTGGTAAGTGATTTCCTGATCGTTTTTCGGATTGTCACAGAACGAGGGGAGAACAATGTCCTGAGACCTATGGAAGGTCGAGACTACCTTGGGGAGGAAAGTCGGATCTAATTTGAAAATTAATTTGTCCTCAAATATTGCAAGGAATGGTTCTTGGATGGACAAGGCCTGCAGCTCACCGACCCTTCTGGCTGAGGTTATTGCCACCAGAAAAATCGTTTTAATGGTAAGCCATCTGATGTGAATAGAGTCCAGAGGTTCGAATGGATCGGAGGTTAGACCCCCTAGTACCGTATTAAGGTTCCATGGTGGCACCATGTTTCTAATCGTAGGTCTGATCCTATCTGCTGCCTTAAGGAATCTGGATATCCAGGGATGTTCCGTTAGCTTGGTATTATATAGTGCTCCTAAAGCAGATACCTGGACCCTAAGGGTATTGGGGGATAGACCTAAATCTAGCCCTTCTTGAAGAAAATCCAGGATTAGTGAGATGTTGGCTCTAAACTGGTTGAAGGAGGTTCCAGACCAATCAGCAAATTTCTTCCATATTTTTTGGTACTTGTCGTTGGTACTCTGTTTCCTACTAAGGAGTAAGGTGTTCACTACTTTTTTTGATAAACCAAAGTTTAATAAGTTGGATTCTTCAGAATCCAGGCTGTTAACTTTAGTATTTTCAGGTCTGGGTGAGTAATGGGCCCCTGACTTAGAAGGTCCGGCCTCTGAGGTAGAAGGAGAGGAGCTTCCACGCTGAGGGCTTTCAAGAGGGAGAACCAACTTCTCTTGGGCCAGAAGGGGGTTATCAGGATTAGTGTACAATTTTCTTTTAGGAACTTCTGTAACACTCTGGGGATAAGCGGAAATGGGGGGAAGGCGTAGACTAAGTTTGTTGTCCAACTCTGGTTGAAGGCGTCTACTGCCCCAGGATGATCCCTGGGGTTGAGGGAGAAGAACTGGTTTAGCTGATGATTTCTCCTGGATGCAAACAGGTCTATCGTCGGCCTGCCCCATTTTTTTGTGATTAAGTAGAAGGCTTCTGGAGCTAACATCCATTCCCCTGGGTCTAGTCTGTGCCGGCTTAGGTAATCGGCCTGAATGTTTAAGACTCCCTTCAGATGAACCGCTGAAAGAGATTGAATGTTGCCTTCTGCCCAGGAAAAGATTTTGTTTGCCAGGTTCTGTAGCAGGCGATGCCTTGTGCCTCTCTGGTGTTGGATAAAGGCCACGGCTGTAGCGTTGTCCGAGTAGACTAGGACGTGACGACCCTCTGCCAGCTGACTCGTGTGTTTCAGTGCTTCCCACACTGCCCTCAGCTCCTTGAAATTTGAGGATTGCTGACTCACGTAATTCCCCCATGTTCCCTGGTAGGAGTTCCCCTGGACGACCGCTCCCCACCCGTGGAGGCTGGCATCTGTTGTGATGACTAGAGGGAGATCTTGTGCCCAGAAAATCCCGTTTTCTAGGTTCGATTTGCTGAGCCACCAAGTTAGTGATTTTTTGGTCTCTGTATCTAAGAATATTATCCTCTCTAGGGTTAATTGCGATCTGTTCCATTTGTCTAAGATAAACTTCTGGAGTGGTCTTAGATGGAACTGTGCCCAGGCAACTGCTGGAATGCAAGCGGACAGACTCCCTAGTACCTTCATGGCCTGTCTTATTGAACAGAATTTCTCCTTCTTGAACTTCCTCAAAGCTGTCTGAAGTTTTACTATCTTTTGAGGCGGTAGAAAGGATCTTTGGGAGACTGTGTCTAGAGTAATGCCCAGAAAAACCTTCCGTTTGGATGGGATTAAATCCGATTTTTTCCAATTGATGAGCCAACCTAGGCTCTGTAGATGATCCAGGACTAACCCGAGATGGATTCCCATGGTCTCTATGTTGTCTGCCACTACCAGTAGATCGTCCAGATAGGGGATCACACAAATTGCCTTTTCTCTCAAGGTTGTCAAGGCTTCCGCCATTATTTTGGTAAAAACCCTTGGGGCAGAAGAGATCCCGAAGGGGAGACACCTGAACTGGAAATGCTGAATGTTTCCGTCCAATTCTATCGCGAACCTTAGGAATTCCCTTGACGACCTGTGAATTGGGACATGATAATAGGCGTCGCTTAAATCTATTGTGGCCATCACTGCATCCTTTTTTAAGAGTTTCACTGCTGACTTCAGGGTCTCCATTTTGAATTTTTGATATCTTACGTATTTGTTTAGATGTTTCAGATTTATAATTACCCTGGATTTCCCGTTTGGTTTCTTTATAATGAAGAGGCGGGAATAGAATCCCAGTCCTGTCTGATTTTTTGGGACGGGCTCTATGGCGGCCAAGGTTAATAGGTTTTTTATGTCGTTTTTTTAAGGTCGCAGTTTGAGATGGGGGAAGGGTAGTGATCACATATTTCTGTGGAGGGGAAGAGAGAAGATCTATCAGATAACCCTCTTGTATAATACTTAAAATCCACCGGCTGTTTGTTACGTGCTCCCAAGATCTTAGAAAGGAGCTGAGTCTTCCCCCCACTGGTATGGCGTCATTGTTTGCTGTTGGATGAGGAGGCTTCAGCCCGATTTGGGTTGAAGAGGAAACTTCTCCCCCTGCCTCCCTTCGCATAACTCCACCTCCCAGTCTTCCCTTTATCTTTTTTATTCTCAGGCTGAAAAAAATCGGTCACGAAAGGGCCGCCTTTTTTGTTTATATCTTTCCTCTGGAAAACCTCTTTTTTTATTTGTCGCGTTGTCTAAGATTTTATCTAAATCTTCTCCGAAAACATACTGACCGTGGAAGGGGAGTGCGATTAATTTATTTTTAGATGTGATATCTCCTGACCACGCTTTAAGCCATAGTGCCCTTCTCGCTGTATTTGAGAGAACAGCTGTACGGGCGGACAGTTTAACTGATTCAGCTGCTGCGTCTGCTAGAAAAGAAGGTTGCCATCTTTAATAGAGGCAAGCTCTCTAGGATTTGATCCCGTGGTGTCTTATTGACCAGATGTATCTCCAGCTGGTCTAGCCAAAGGTTTAGTGTTCTGGCCACACATGTAGAGGCAACGCCCGGTTTGAGAAGGGCCGCCGTAGTCTCACAGGTCTTTCGCAAGAGACTCTCCGCTTTCCTGTCTAGAGGATCTTTCAATTGTGCCGAGTCTTCAAACGGTAGGGCCGTATGTTTTGCTACCTTGGCCACTGGCGCGTCTACTTTTGGAATGGTCTCCCAATCCGTACAGTCCTCTTGGCTAAAGGGGTAGCGCCTCTTAATTCCCCTTGGGATAAAGGATCCTTTATCCGGTTTTTCCCATTCTGACCGAATTAATTTTTGGACACTATCAGGGACTGGGAAAACAGCCTTCTTCCTTTCACCTAGACCCCCAAAAATTTCTTGCTGGGTAGACTTAGGAGCTTTAGGCATCTCCATTTGAATGGTGGCCCTGATGGCCCTGATAAGTTCATCAATATCTTCAGGATTGAACAGGAAGCGCTTATATTCACCCTCTTCATCTGAAGATACCGGGTGTTTTTGGACAGATTCGGAGTCTGAGACCGCCAGCCCCTCAGAGTCGGAATCCAGGATAAGTGATTTAACACTACGGGAGTCCTGAGTGGGGGGAACTTTGGGGGGAGTAGGTTCTCTGGTAGTTAAGGCTAGCTGAACCTCTTCTTTTACCACTTTTCTAATGTCTTCAATTAAACTAGAAGACTCGGCCTTGATGACATTGGCGGTACATTCTTTACACAGGGGCTTGGATCCAGTGTTAGACAATCTTTTGCAGCAAATACCACATTTTCTAGTTTTTTTAGCTGCAGAAGCCGAATCCTTTTCTCCCTGAAATGGTAAGGGAGGAAAGGATGAGCAGACTGAACCCACCATACAAAGCATGTACCTGAGAACAGGTTACTCACTGTCCCAGGGTTTGATGCAGGCTCGGTTCCAGAGCCCGGCGTGAGGGGGGGTGCTCATCCTGACTCCCGACCGCTTCAGAGATGCTTCACCAAATGTGAGAGCCGCGCTATGCAGGGCGCCGTTACACAGGTCCTGAGCGTTTTTATAGCGTCTCCATGTGCTTCTCATGCTGCAGGACCTGTGGCGCATGTTGATGACATCAGCGCGCTTAGCTCCGCCCCCGGCGTCTGACGTCATCCGCCTGCCGGCCGGAAGGGACACATCACAGTGCCGATCCGCCGTGTTCCTCCTTCCCTCTGCATCAAGCCCTCCGGGACCGCCGCAGAGGGAATCTTCGCAGGGGCACTACCTATGCGCCCTTAGCCCAGGCCTAACCGAACGGAGGAGGGAGAGCTGCACTGCAGATCCGACCTCGGCCTGCAGATGAATAATAACTCCAGATGAGCCCAAACGAGCTCCGTGCACCTCTCCTGCTTCCTATCCTGATGGGACAGGAAAAACACTGGTGATGTGAGGAGGGGGTGGGGGTTTTAACCTCTCTGTGTTTTTCCTGTCCAATCAGAAGGAAGTCAATCTCAGGACTTGGTGTCATGGAGACGACTGGGGAAAAAACTATGTAGGTCTGGCGCTGTGGCTACCCAGAGACAGCTGATTGGCAGGGGTGCGGAGTGTTGGACCCCTGTGCATCTGATATTGATGGTCTATCCAAAGGAAAGGCCACCAATAACTAAATCCTGAACAACCCCTTTAAGTATTCGCCTACTTTTTAAATGGTGTCCTGTAACAAAACAGCCTGCAATTGTCAAAGAATAACTAGACCCGTCTATTGACCTTACCCATACTATTTACACTCGGACCAAGGTGCAGAAAATATTGTAGAATTCCAGTCAGACAATTCAAAGAGTCAGCAGGGTTTTACAGGCCGAACCTTGGAAGTATTCCTCCTAGCAGTGCAATTTCAGAAACTAGACAATATTAAAGGGGCTTCCTGGTTATCCCATGACTAAAGTAAAATATGAAAATCAGACATCATCTAGTACATGACAATCTCTTTCTAACAAACCTAGAACCAGCCCTGTACCTCACATGGATCCAGATATCTCCCCATTCATTGATCTGCTAGATTTATATCAAACGGACAGCTCAAGGGGAGTGTCTTTTCTGCAGCAGCTCAGGGGGCGTGTCCATGCTCTTCCTATCACAGCTCAGGAGGCAGTTGAAGGATGAAACTGAGCATGTGCGGCCTTCTCAGTGAGCAGGTCAAAGAAATAAGCAAAAAATAAACAGCGGGTGGCGCTATACAGGTAGATTTCAGTGAATAACAACTACAAAAGTATTTAGACCCAGGTGCTGGTTTGAAAACTGTAGAATATTTCTCATGCGACAACCCATTTAAATACTGATGGCCTATCTTCAGCATAGGTCATCAATATCAGACTCGTGGGGGACCAGGCTCTGACCAGCATTGTGGACCAGGTAAGTATGATCTTCACCGTGGGGTCGGACACTCTGTGAGGTCTGATATAATGTATAGCCAGCTGAACAGGAAAGCCCAGAAACACAGGTGAGAAGACTCTGGAATTTTCAAAAAAAAAAAAAAGTCCAGAGAACCCTTTTAAGCCAACTCTGGCAGCTTCAGATACAGTAGATGTCCTGATCCAAGCTCTTTTGTGGCACTCTCATATAGTTCGGAGAGGATATTATACAATTCAGATCTTCTCTGAGCCACATGAAATGTATCTAACATTATATGTCATGTCAAAAATCAATAACATGCAAGGTTGAGAAACAGGTTCTTCAGTCTTCAGAAGTTCCAAGCTGAAGAACCACATACAGGTAGTCTTATTAATACAACGCTGTATGTACTAAAATGCCCCAGAGAAAAGGCAAAGAGGCTGATTCTCCGGTCTAGGTGAGGCAGAGTCCAGGAGCCAGGTAGTCAATGCGCCCACATTTATTAAGACTGGTATCATCTCCCAGTATAAAAATACATTTATTAAAAGTTGTATACCCCTTAATCATTTTGGTGCATTTTAGAGTTTGCTAAAGTCAGAAAACGAATAGATTTGACACACAGTTTGCGCCATGTTATGGTATTAGTATTAATAAATCTGTCTTAGGATGTGGCTACAGGGGGCGGATTTTGCCGAGCCCTCACCAGCAGAACTTTCTCAATGTGAAATGGGTTTCAGACTAAGGGTTATATCTACAGTATGAATTGACATGCTGCAAATTTAAAATTTACTTTGCAACATTTTTTTTTTCACACCATGAGATTTCTTACAATTTCATCCACTTTGCTGGTACTGTAAAATCTTGCGGATCTGCTTTATTTTAACGCCAGGCTACTGTTCTCCAGGGGTTCTCCTAGAATGTGAACATGGTAATGATGTGATCCTGCCTACAATATGCCATCCTGGCTGAGCAGCCAGACAGGAACATTCATCACTGTGTGGTTTATGCAAGTGCAACGTGTAATGAGCTCTGGAAGTGGTGGCAAGCAGTCCAGCTCATATTCTAGGACAGGTTGTTGCCAGCCATTTTAAATAATTCCCTGAGAACTCACACTAAAGTCAAGGTTTTAATGGATTTGTTTTCAAAGCATGGAATGGATGCCATTGACTATAATGAGCGGCTCGTGTTGCCTTTGAATAAAGCCGAGCACATATTTTTCTATGCCCAATGCCACTTCATTCTAAGCAGCGCTGATGCCAAGGCTTTTGGCCACTCATTTACTGGACATTAAAAGGGTTTTCCAAGACTGTTTGAGAAGGCACCAGCACTCCTGTGAGCGCTGTGGCCTTCTGTGCTTACCAAGAACAGCGCCGCACATTATATATCGGGCTGAGCTGCAAGTAGACCACGTGACTGCTGAACGTGACGTCACTGGCCTAGAAAAAGCTGAGTGAAGGTCGCGGCACTACTGTGTGCGCCACTGCTTTATAAAACGGCTGTACCCCACCGATCAGATACTGATGACCTATCCTCAGGTATTAAAGTCTCAGAAAACCTCTTTAATAGCATTTACTAGCGATTCTGACCCAAAACGCCCACAGATTCAAAGGGGTTTCCCAAGATATATTCCTTGGAGGGGGGGGATTCTCTAGTTCGGTAAATACTGTATGGGTTATCCAATAGTACAAATCCCCCCACAATGCCCTCCTATAGATGATACTTACCCAGCCCCTGGCTCCCGCGTCCCTTCGGATCTCTACACGGCCACCGCTACATCTCCCCATCGAGCGGATCAAAATCCAGCGACAGGAGGGGAGCAGCCAATTGCAGGCCATGACGGTAACACGTCTCCCTAGCATCGCGGGTGACGCTAGGGATGCAGGTCACCATTGCGGCCTGCTATTGGCTGCTCCCCCCCACCCCCCCATCACCGTTTTTGATCCGCAAGACGGGGAGATGTAGAGGTGGCCGTGCAGGAATCCAGATGCCGGGTAATGGGCAAGTATCGTCTATAGGAGGGGCGCGGGCATTGTGAGGGGTATTTGTACTACTGGATAATCCCTTAAAGTGTTTCAGTCCTGTTTGCATTATGCGACTACGGCCAGGAGGATGACAGAACAGATAGATCAAGATGAATGTCAGCATGTGATTCCTTCAGGCCAGTGACACTGCCGCCCACGTCATATACTGACAACATTCTTCAGCAGTCAGCATGAGACGGCATTCAGGAAACAGAAGTACAAAAGAAATAAAAATCACATCCAAAAACTCATCCTGATCAGCAGCGGGCAGCCACGTGCACAAGGACGCCCATCACCATCTCCTGCACTCACACAACACATTAGGAGACTACGGTGGATTGATAGTTTTCATTCAAGCAAATCCACATGGAGGATATAAGACAGAGAGTGAGCAAAGTGTCAGGGGAAGATCACCATGCAGCATTACAAGAATTCCTGTGATCTCCCCATTTACAATGTGCTTGCTGTTTTTTACTATGCTGCGCTACATAATAATAATACTATTGATTTTTTATGCTCCACGACAGCATTAAGTTTATGCGCTCCTCCAGTTATGAATATTACAGCAGAAATCAATGGAAAAAAAGATGAAAGGGTTACTCTTTATGCTTTATGCTATCAATGACCCATAACAGAGTTCTCATGGCCATCATTTTTTAGCTGCTATGGACAAGTGGCTCTCTCCATTCACTTCTATGGAGGTTCTGAAAATAGCAGAGCACGCTTACTTGGTTAATTTCCAAACTCCCACAAAAGTGCATGGAGAGCATCGCGAATGAGTGGCCACCTCTCCACAGAGCTGCTAGTGGAGGTCAGGGGAACCGCCATCATTGTATGACATATCCTGTGAATATGCTATAAATGTCAAGATGGGACAACCCTCTAAAGGTAGGTTCACATCTGCCGGATTTGGCATGCTGTGGTATTTGTCCGGCCGAATGCCAGCATTTTGCCAGAAAGCAGTCAGTTCCTCATCAGATCCCATTACAGCCTCTCCCTCTTATCAGCCCCCTCTGGTAACTCAAACCCCCCCCCCCCCCCCCATAGTATTAATCATTGGCGGCACTGGCCACAGGGTCCCCCTCCCCCCCCCCATCATTGGTGACAGTGGGCAGTGCCCTCC
Organism: Bufo bufo; assembly: GCF_905171765.1. Lineage (NCBI taxonomy): Eukaryota > Metazoa > Chordata > Amphibia > Anura > Bufonidae > Bufo > Bufo bufo. The sequence continues at coordinate 157,153,326 of NC_053393.1, read as the reverse complement.
CCCCCTCCCTCCCCAGTATTAATCATTGGTGGCAGTGGCCACAGGGTCCCCCTCCCATCATTGGGGGCAGTGGGCAGTTCCGATCGGAGTCCCAGCAGTGTAATGCTGGGGCTCCGACCAGTTACCATGGCAGCCAGGACGCTACTGAAGTCCTGGCTGCTATGGTATGTTAGTGAGCAGCATTATACTCACGTGCACCGTGGCCGCCGGTCGCTCCTTCTTCTGTCTGTGTGGCGCATTGCTAATGCTTATAGCATTAGCAATGCGCCGCACAGACCTATGAGAAGAAGGAGCGCCTGGCGGCCACGGCGCACGTGTGTATAATGCTGCTCACTGCCCACTAACATGCAGAGACTGAAGAACATTACCGGCACCCGACCTCTGACAGGACGCTGTGATCCGCGCAATTAACCCGTCAGGTGCCACACCTGAGGGGTTAATTGCGCGGATCACAGCGTCCTCTCAGAGGTCGGGTGCCGGGAATGCGAGTCACAGAATTCCTTCCCCCACGCCGAACTGCTAAGAGCGCCGCCGCAAGCGGCCAGCAGGTACCGGCGGTGGTATCGGGGACATTTGCACGAGTACAAGTACTCTGCAAATATCCAGTATTGGTTCATGCTGGGGCGGGCGGCCGCGGACGCAGATTTAGAAGCGGTCAGCGCACATGACCGCTTCTATGACGTCACAAAATACTGCAGTAATTAGGAAACAGCGATATCGCCATATCGCGGTATATCGTGATACCGGTATATCGCCCAACCCTAGCCACACTCCTCGCCTCAGGTGTTGCTAATGTGATCATTTAACCTTCCTTATTTATTGTTGCTTCTCCCACAATGCTGTGTGGTTTATAGCTTCAGTTTCAGTTGTAGACATCTCGGCAGAGTTCCTGGTGCTTCCATAGCCCCTTTGAAGTTAAGTCTTTCCTTTCCCTTTTTGTATTTTGTTTGGGTTCTGTGTGTTGCATTTTCCTATTGTTTTTATTAGACCTGAAGGAGACTCCTGTTCGTCCTTCCTTTTGGAGGAACAGGTAGTCTTGTCCCTGCCAGGGTCTTATAGGGCTAGATAGGACTCTAGGTATTCCTGCGTATGAACACAGCTACCTCTTGGGTCTGTTCATACTGGCAGTGAGTCAGGATTTTGGTTAGTGTTTTACTAGGAGGTGTCCATCTTCCTTCCCTAGTCCTCAGGCCTGATTCCCAGTCCCCCCCCCCCCCCCCCTTCCCTCTTATGCTTGGTGTGGTGTTTCCCTGTTCCCTCCCACACCGAAGCGTGACAGTATGGCATTAGACACTGTTGCTCCATTGTTTAAAAGGATTTTCCAGCCCAATGAAATTAAAACAACATTAACAGAGAAATACCTCACCCATCCCTTGCTAGTTCCATGTCAACACTTTCCTGGTCCCCTGCTGATCTCTGCTTACCAGGATCCAATAAAGATGTGGAATGTAGATGTGAGCGCTGCAGCCAATCGCTATTTGTAGCGCCATTTTGCTGACATTACTGAGGACACCGCTGTGTACAGTGCTTGGCTGCAGCAATCACATGCTGTGTCCATACGTCATCGCTGGAGTCAGATGAACAGAGACCAGTTAGGGGCCTGGGAAGCATCTGAATTGCTAAAAATTTCAAAGGGTTGGACAACTTGCTCAATTGCTTAACATTCTCAGATACCACTGCCAGTTCTAGGGATCTAGCTAGCCTGTCTCAGGACAGAATATTGACTAGAATTAACCAAAATGCCCTCTGGAGAAAACCATGACCAAAGATGAAGTGGTGCAGCTTTTTCCCTCAAGCTGCTGCCAATTCGCTCTAGTGATGGGTGGGTGTCACAGCAGTCGGACTTGCATGGATCATACATTCATCACATAGGAATAGGTCATCAACGTTTCTTCTTAGGTGACTGACTTTGCCAAGGCTTCCAGTTATAACTGAGTCATGACAGTGATGATGGATCGTGTTTCAAGTAGATTCTGAGAGACCTCCTTGACTACACTACTGCACTATTCCTACCATCCAAAATACTGTACCATGCCGGACGACCAGTAACACCAGTGTGAAAGGAGCCTAACAGGACCTGTATAACATCCATAGCAAATGACGCTACTAAAGAGGCAAAGCTATAAAACTGTAAAGTAAAAGTATAAATTACTGATAAGAATTACATGTGGTGATCAAACTACAGTATTTATTAGGCTACTTTCACACTGCCGTTTCTGGGTCCGCCTGTGAGCTCCGTTTCAAGGATCTCACAAGCGGCCCCAAACGGATCAGTTTAGCCCCAATGCATTCTGAATAGATGCGGATCCATTCAGAATGCATCAGTTTGGCTCTGTTCCGCCTCCATTCCGCTCTGGAGGCGGACACCAAAACGCTGCTTGCAGTGCGGAGCCAAACTGATCCGTCCTGACTTACAATGGAAGTCAATGGGGACGGATCCGTTTACATTGACACAATATTGGTGCAATTGTAAACAGATCTGTCCCCCATTGACTTTCAATGTAAAGTCAGGACGGATCCGCTTGAATTACACCTCGACTTAGACTTTTTTTGACTAAGTGTAGACGGATACAGACGGATCCGTACTGAGCGGATACCAGCGTTTGCATTTATAGGTGCGGATCCGTCTGTGCAGATACCAGACGGATCCGCACCTAACGCAGGTGTGAAAGTAGCCTTAGTCCCATAGTGGCAGAACTTTTACCATTACTGATCACTTTGACCCATTGTATGGTGCAGACTGGGTGTCTCCTGACTATTGGTTTACTAGAGAAGGACTGATTCCTACTTACCTGCTGCCGATTTCAGGAAATGTGTCAATAGCCATTCTAAGCAACTACTGTCTTAAAGTGTAACGGTCATTCTTTTTTTATATTTTTGTAATGTATAGGGGCAGTGGTACGGACCATTTTTGTAATATACTTTAATTACTGAAATTGTACATTTCTATTAGAAAAATAACTCTAATGTGGCCCATTTTGAGCCTTCAGCAACGTTCCTCTGTCTTCTATTTACATAACTGTGAAAATTTGCTAAACATTGACCATGTTATGTAAACAGAGGAGCATTGCTAAGGCTCAAAATGGGCAACTTTAGAGCTATTTTTCTAATAGAAATGCACACTTTCAGTAATTAAAGTATATTACAAAAATTTTAAGTATCACTGCCCCTACACATTACACAAATGAAAAAAAGAATGACAGTTACACTTTAATATTTTCTTGATATCCTCTTGCACTTTGTGTGTGCTGGCCCTTTAATTGCTGGTCTTTAATCCTTGCTTAGTCACTTCTCATGTTGCAATCTATTCATTTCACATCCAAACTACCGCACACTTCCCTACTTTTTCTACTACGCCATCAGCACTGAATGACCGTAAATCAAATGATGCTTTTTTGACAATGATCAATACTATTTAAAGGGATTGTGCCATTATGACAACTTATCCCCTCTCCACAACATGCGATCGGCAGGGATTCGACCACTGTGGCCCCCCCGTCATCACTAGAACGGGAGCCGGTGTTCACCCGTTTGAATGGAGCGGTGGATAAGCATGAGATAGCCGATTGCTTGTACTGTGCCATCTCCGTCAGTCCCATGGAGTTGAATGGAGCGTCAGACAGGTATGCGTGTCTGGCGCTCCATTCAAACGGGGAGCCCTTATTCTTATGATCTAACCCCAGCTATCAGAAACGTTTCCCCTATCCTGTGGATTCAGGCTCATGCACCCCGCTGTCATCCATATTGAAGTCCACAAACTTCGGATCCGCAAAATGTGGATACCGGCCATGTGCATCCCACAAGGCCCTGTTGTAAAAATGCCTATTCTTGTCCGCAAAATAGACAAGAATAGGAGATGTTCTATAATTTTTGGAACCGCAGCATGGATGCTGACAGCACACATATGACATCCGTGTGCTGTCTGCATTTTTCACAGCCCAACTGAAATGAATGGGTCCGTGTGAGATTCGCAAAAAATGCGGATCATGGGCGGATTGAAAATACATGGTCGTGTGCATGACGCCTCAGGGATAAGTTGTTTTAGGCCACAGTCACACGACCGTTTGCAGCCTGGGAAACACGGCCCGTGTGTCTGCCGCATCTAGGACCGACGGCGGATCCTCTAACATGAACTCTGTGCTTGATAATGACGTACAATGCAGCGAGTGCCGATCTGACCGCCGGTCTACTGTACTGCATTCACAGGATGGTGAGAGTACTGTACAACAGGCCGGCGGTCAGTCCTGATCTAATGGACACAATCAGATATGAAGAAATGCAGGGAAGACACGGCCCTGTCCTCCCAGTGTCATCCCCAATGAAATCCCAATGCCAAGAATCTGCTAGGGGACACAACACTAACCCCAGTTCTTCCTTTGCTTGCTGTATGGTTGTGAGTTCTCCGTTATGTTAGTAGAATACAGCTGACAACCTGACAACCCAATCCGGGTGGCTGTAATAACGACAGCATGCTATCCAGCATTAGCTGCCATTGCCCGGAATATTGGGTAGGTTTGAGTGTGAGAATTGAAATAATACAAAGCACAAACCCTAATATTTACATCATGGGGGAATTTTACTACGGCAGGCACCTATATAAGGGCTCATGCACACGGCCGTATGTATTTTGTGGTCCGCAAAAAACACGGCTCCTAATAGAACAGTACTATCCTTGTCCATAATGCGGACAATAATAGGACATGTTCTATTTTTTGGCGGAACGGAAATACAGGCATACGGAAACGAAATGCACACGGCCGTGTTCCGCGGCCGAGAGCGGTCCGTGGTATGCCGGGCTGGATTCCTGTTCAGAGCATGAGCGCACGGCGTCATTGGTCGTATAGTGTATTACTGTAGTGCAGTGGCGACATGAAGCGCACGGCGTCATAGCAACCAATGACGCCGTGCGCTCCTGCTCTGAACAGGAATCCAGCCCGGCATACCACGGACCGCTCTCGGCCGCGTGCATTCGGCCTAACTTCTGTTTTTTTTGCGGACCCATTGAAATGAATAGATCCGTATACGGTCCGCCAAAAAAAACGGAACGGACCGAAAAGAATGTATGTTCCTGTGCATGAGCCCTAACAGGTATGGAGAGTGACAAAGGGGGAGATTTATCAAAACTGGTGTAAAGGAAAACTGCCCATAGCAACCAATCAGAGTCCACCTTCCATTTTCCAAAGGAGCTCTGAGAAATGAAAGGTGGAATCGGATTGGTTGCTTACGGGCAAGTTTTCTTTTACACCACTGTTGATAAATCCCTCCATAATTTCTAGAGCTCAATGACAGTGTTTTGGGGACTAATTCCTACACGGGGCAGGCATGGTTAACGTCTTCAGACATGTGGGTAATAAGATGCATGTGACGAGACATTTCACATGTAATGAGATAACTGGCCCGGGTCTATCGCAGACAGCAGCTGGCCAGGCAGACAGATAAGGCCGGCTTCACGTCACCGTTATTTTTCCATTCTTCTGATCTGTCGGAAAGGCAGAAAACAACAACAAAAAAGTGGATCCTGTATTTTAATCATTCGTTATGCACAATTGCATCCATTTTAACCATTTCCGTCTGAGATCCGTTATTAGAAAAAAAACTGAGCATCACGGATGCTTAAAATACAGGACTCGCTTTTGTTGTTGTTTTCTGTTCTTCTGACGGATCACAAGAATGGAAAAATAAACAGTGATGTGAACCCGGCCTTATGTACACTCCTGGGGGAATTCAGCAAAAATGGTGAAAAGGAAAACTACCGTACCTTAGTCGCCCATAGCAACCAATCAGATTCCACGTTTTATTTTCCAAAGTAACTCTGATTGGTTACTGGTTTTCCTTGGCACCAGCTTTGATAAATCTCCCCCTTCAGCCCCTCGGGGACTCCTGGTCACACTAATGGTACTCATTGCTGGAACTTCTGCAAACCCTTAGGCCTCTTTCACACGGGCGTCGCATGCGAGGGCCAGATAGGATGCGGGTGCGTCGCGGGAAAAATTTGCGATTTTTGCCTGCGAGTGGGGCGAGTTTTGACTGCGATTGCGTTGAGTTATTCCGTTTTTTTCCATGCGACTGCAATGCATTTTGCACGCGCGGGAGAAAAAACTGAATGTGGTACCCAGACCCAAATCCGGACTTCTTCACTGAAGTTCGGGCTTGGGATCGGTGTTCTGTAGATTTTAATATTTTCCCTTATAACATGGTTATAAGGGAAAATAATAGCATTCTGAATACAGAATGCATAGTACAATAGGGATGGAGGGGGGTATTTTTTTAACCCCCTCCATCCCTATTTTACTAAACAAGTGGATGAGGTGAGTTTAATTTTTTGGTTTATTTTTAAACCCCTTCATCCCTAATTTACTAAGCATTCTGTATTAAGAATGCTATTATTTTCCCTGATAACCATGTTATAAGAGGGAAAATTATAATGATCGGGTCTCCATCCCGATCGTCTCCTAGCAACCATGCGTGAAAATCGCACCGCATCCGCACTTGCTTGCAGAAGCTTACGATTCTCACGCAGCCCCATTCACTCCTATGGGGCCTGCGTTGCATGAAAAACGCACAAAGAGGAGCATGCTGCGATTTTCACGCAACGCACAAGTGATGCGTGAAAATCACCGCTCATGTGCACAGCCCCATAGAAATGAATAGGTCCGGATTCAGTGCGGGTACAATGCGTTCACCTCAGGCATTGCATCCGCGCAGAAAAATCGCCCGTGTGAAAGGGGCCTAAAATATTGTCCTTCAAGATCCCGACGCTGAGACAATAGACGGAGCCTGCGATTACAAGATCTCGTTATGAGACCCACACGTTCATCTGACATCTGGTGCTGACTCCAGAATGATACGGGCATCCTGATTGGCATAATGATAGGGCAGATCGTAGTAAACACTGGTGCAGAGATTATACACTGAGTAGTATTGATCGTCCTCTGGCATGCTGATGTCATCTTTAGTCATGTGTTGTATCTGGACGTTACAGGCATAGTGGTTACCGTAAGAGTAAATTCACACGGGCAGTTTTGTTGCAGAAATAACATTCCATACATCATCTGCAGACCATTCAGGTGGATGGGACAAACATACTCGCCATTGGTTACCAAAAGCAGCCAGCCTGACCTAGTGGTGGCCAGCAGCAAGTCAGACAGAACTGAAGGAGTTTTACTGGACCTGACCTCAATATCAGACGGTGGGGGTCTGAGTCCCAGGACCGCTGTCCAGCTGATTGAATGATCTGCGCACTGTGCCCTGTCAAGCACAGCGCCATATGCATTGTAGTGGCTATTCCTGGTATTGCATCTCAGTCTCATAGGAATGAAAGGGGTGCAGTGCTCAGACACTGCGATTCAGTCAGCCGGCACGAGTCAGTCCCCCACAGATTTGATATTAATGGCCCATTCTTAAAGACAGACTATCAATATCAAAGTCCCTGAAAACCCCCTTAGGGTACTTTCACACTAGTGTTTTTCTTTTCCGGCATAGAGTTCCGTCCTAGGGGCTCAATACCGGAAAAGAACTGATCAGGCATATCCCCATGCATTCTGAATGGAGAGTAATCCGTTCAGGATGCTTCAGGATGTCTTCAGTTCAGTCATTTTGACTGATGAGGCAAAAAAAAATGAAGACTTGCCTGAATGCCGGATCCAGCATTTTTTCCCATAGGAATGTATTAGTGCCGGATCCGTCCTTCCGGCCTGCGCAGACCGGTAAAAATGTGAAAAAATATACAAGACGGATCCGTCCTTGCAATGCATTTGTGAGACGGATCCGCATCCGGATCCGTCTCACAAGAGCTTTCAGTCAGCGGCAGATCGGCGGATCCGGCGGGCAGTTCCGACGACGGAACTGCCCGCCGGATCACACTGCCGCAAGTGTGAAAGTAGCCTTAAAGAGTTAGGGCTCTCTCACGAGCAGATCCTGTGCATGGAATCCGCTGCGTGAAAGAGAGCCAAGCCCCGTCCCGGACAGCAGAGACACGGAGCATTAATATGATTGATAATGCTCCGTGCCTCTCTGTGATCTTTTTACTACAAAATCACGGTGACAACTTTATCTCACTGTGATTTTGTAGTAAAAAGGTCACAGAGGCAAAGAGCGTTATCAATCATGTTACTGCTCCGTGGCTCTGCTGTCCGGGACGGGGCTTGGCTCTCTTTCACGCAGCGGATTCTACGCACGGGATCTGCTCGTGTGAAAGAGCCCTTATACGACCATTTCTTTTAAATGTTGAAGAGTCTGCTGTGCATGGATGCGGCCCCTACGTTCCAGAGATCAGACCCCTGGAACACGACAGTTTGGTGTTTAGATATCGGCCGTGTGCATTCCACATTTTATCGGTCCCTAATAGACAGTCCTATCATTGTCCGTAATGCAGACAATGATAGGACATGTTCTATTTGTTTTGCAGAAAGTTTGTGCGCATGAGCCCTAACAGGGTCCTGTCACAGGGACCGTCCAGGGGTCCTGTCACAGGGACCGTCCAGGGGTCCTGTCACAGGGACCGTCCAGGGGTCCTGTCACAGGGACCTTCTAGGGGTCCTGTCACAGGGACCGTCCAGGGGTCCTGTCACAGGGACCGTCCAGGGGTCCTGTCACAGGGACCTTCTAGGGGTCCTGTCACAGGGACCGTCCAGGGGTTCTGCCAGTCACCGCTCCTCCTGACAGGTGATGTCCATAGCCCCCGGTACCCGGATGACAGCAGCCCGGCAGTGACAGCCTCACACGCCCCGCGCTGTACAGCGCCGCCTCTTACCTGTATTTCTTGAACAGCTGATCCGATTCTCTGAAGCCGTTGTTGAGCAGCATGTTGATGCCCACCAGGGCCAGCTCCGTATCATCCATCGGGTCCAGGTGCTCGGCTTCCCCCTGCCCTGAGGTCTGCTGCTCGGCCATTGTGCAGAGGACAGGACGCTGTGGTGCCAGTCTGCGGCTCTGACAGGACACCAGTGTGACACCCTGCCTGTGTGGAACTCGTGTGCGGGGGGAGGGGCAGGAAGAGGAGGCCCCAGCTGCGGCTCCTCCGGGCTCTGCCTTTGTGATGAAGGGAGTAATTATAATGAGTGTGATGCCTGTCCTCGTCCCCGGGAGCTGCCCTCATTACCGGGAGGGACAAGCCCTTCTATCGGCTGCGGTACTCGGCATTGCCAACCACCTGCGTGCTGGAGAAGCCGCGCCACATGGCACCAGAGCACTGGCACTACACTGCTGCCCCCCCTAGAGTGAGCCCCTCTACGTATGGGTGCGTCATACAGACCCCCCAATAACCCTGCAGCTATCAGCCATTGGAGAATTACAGCTTCTCTCATGCCAGCAATGGGCACCCGACTAGTCATGTGGTGGCATATAGTGCCCACCATGAGCACATCATACATAACCCATACCATTGTGTAAAACTGACATTATGCAGATGTCAAATGTCACCTCAGTGGTGGAAAAGACAAAGGGGGTCATTTATCATTTCGAAATACGCCTAAATTTGGCATATTTCAGGTGCAGATTGTGGCACAAGGGGAAAGGCCAGCAGGCCCCTCTCATTTACCATTTTCTATGCATGTTTTAGGTGTAGAAAGATGTCTAAAGGGAAGACAGCTGGGAAGCTCTTACATTTAGAACTGGCGCTGGATGCATCGAAGTTCTGGAGAGGCCGGTGCATCTTCATAACTCCGCGGGATCCTCTGCCAGCTTAGGGCTTTATTAAGACCGGCATCTAAAATGGCGGCCCTAATAAATGTGCCCCCAACTCTCTACATCCATACTATAGCTGTCTATCTATCTAATATCTGCTTATCTATCTCTGTCAATCTGTATATTAGTCTTTCTATCACCTTTATCTATCTATGAATATGTCAAATGTCACCTCAGTAAGGGAAAATGCCAACTCTCTACATCCATACTATAGCTGTCTATCTATCGCATATCTGTCTGTCTACTGTATATTCATATTTTTTCCATTTTTGTAGCATACAAGTTATTTCCCGTTATGCACAACATCTGGCGACCTATTCTGTAGCGCTGTACAGAGATTGTCCTGACATCAGACCCAGTCCTCTATGGGATTTCCTTGTTTAGGCTACGTCTACACAACCACATTTGTCGCGCAACAATAAGTCGCGCGACAGATAGTGCACAACTACACTGCAACATTTGTAGCGCAACATTTTGTTGCACTAATGTCGCGCAACAATTTTTTCGAATGGCAGTCTATGGTCTCGCACTGCAACATGCAACAGTCACAGAAAAATCCATCTCGAATGGATTTTCTGCGACTGTTGCGTCGCAGCATGTTGCATGTTGCAGTGCGACACCATAGACTGCCATTCTAAAAATTGTCGCGCGACATTAGTGCAACAAAATGTCGCGCGACAAATGTCGTCGTGTAGACGTAGCCTTAACCTACACACCAGATTCAGTTTCATCAGAAACCATTTAACCTATCAGTATACCGACAACCCACATACATAGATTTCCATATAAATGTTGCGAGTTTCAGATTCCAACCCCATTCTGCCCGGCCAGCTTTAGGCCTCGTTCACATCACCGTTTCTCCTTTCCGTTCTCCGGCTCCGTTGAGGAGCAGGAGAACGGAAAGGACGGATTCTGCAGATAACTGAGACCTAACTGAGCGTAACGAAGCCTAAAGACCCCATAGACTATAATAGGGGCCATTTGGTGTCCGCTCAAAAATCATGTTCTAAGCGGAGAACGGAAAGGAGAAACGGTGATGTAAACGAGGCCTTTTACCCGTGTTTTATATAACGTCATCCTGCTTTGATAAAGTCACTTCAAGGGATCTTGCCTTTGTCTCAGCAAGCCTCATCCTTCCTGAGCTCTCCAAAGATGTCTCATTTTATGCGTTTTATTTCTTCTTTCAGTTTCAGAGAACATAAATGCTGTCTAAGTTCTGTATGAAGGGAAAAATACATTCATGTGAACAGTGCCCAGAAAGAGATCTTGGCTGCCACATTAATTACCCAAGGATCTCATTATCAGAGTCTGCCTAATGTCTGTTTACCCGAGGGAATCTTCTGCCGACAAACCATTATTAAACTCACGTTTTACTATTGCTTGTTTATTTAGAGTTGTTGGCATTGGGCAATGATCAGGAGCAAATGTTTGTACGATCGTTCATTCAGCCAATTATCGCTCTGTGTGAAAGTGACTGTGATCTTCTAGATTGCTGATCTTCCCGGCCAGGGTGATCGTCCAGAGCGAATGAGTGGACATGAGGGATCCTGAATATCACAATAATTACACAAGGCAGGAGTGTGGATTAAGTGGCCGGCAGATGATGGAGCAGTCAGTAACCAGGCCAGTAGATATAGATAAATAAGTCTCTCTTTACTAAAATCTAGGATAGGAGTAGTAGTACATCCAACAAGGAACAGTTCTTCCTCAATAGCAATGTATGGGGTGTGATACTCCTCTCTGTCTTTCTAAAGTCTCTCTCTGCAGAAACTAAGGCTGTCAGTGAGGTTCTTAGATGTTTCTGTAATTTCCCAGGCTAAGGGCTACAGAATTAAGATAACGTCAGGCAAACTGTCTTAACGTATGACAGGATGTGTTGGCAATGTTCCCTCTCACAGCAGCAGAGTCTCTCTTTGCCATAAACGTGCACAATAGCTTGCTGTCTGACTCCAATGCATGGCCTTGCAGATCCTGGACCTTCTAATTTCTTCCCTTTCTCTCTAGAGCACTTTAATGCAGCCATTGTTCTTTAGCAGTAGAAGTCTCAAATGTAAAGATTCTCTGAATTCAGGCCTAGCTTTGAGGAGTAAGCACATGTAGGTCCTCTCTGTTTCTCAGCTGGTGCTAGCTTCCACACTAAAAAGGAGGTGAACCCTGGTCCATCTCCTGGCAACCTAATGGGTTTGAGTCAAGGTGTTAACCCAGACAATGCTGATGGCTATGCAAATACATCAAAGTAGAACCTTTTACTTAATCTAGCATTACAACAATTACCTTTTGCAGTGACCTTATTCTGGGGCAAAAATGGATTCTGTATCTAACAACCTGCCATTATTTAAGCGAAAAACCTTTGGAAAAGTTTGATGTAGATATAATATATTTTTTTTTTTTGTAGAAATAAAAAGAATCTTGGTAAAGATAATTTATTGAACATCATCTTCTGCCTGCCTTGAGACACTTTGCTAGGATCAAGTTCTGTTTCTATTCACCTCCATCATCTTTGGTTTTTGTTCTGCTGGGATATTTATGACTTGTTGGCTCTTTAGTTTGTCAGTAGGTTTCAATCCTTTAAAGGGCCCACTAAACATTTATTTTATTTTTTGGTTAGTTATAATCCCTATACTGCGATTTTTTCATACATACTGTAATTAATCATTTCGGTTCAGTAGATTATGTTAAAAACGTATTTTTAAAATATGCAAATTACCTTGCTACCAGCAAGTAGGGTGGCTACTTGCTGGTAGCAGCCGCATCCTCCTATCCTAAAGACGCCCCCTCCGCATGTTGATTGACAGGGCCAACGGACGGGATCGTCCTCTGGCTGGTCCTGTCTGCTATCAAGATCTCGCACCTGCGCCGTAACGGTATTCAGTCGGCGCAGGCGCACTGAGAGGAGGACGCTCGCTTGGCCGCTCCATCCTCAATGCGCCTGCACCGATGACGTCCTCAAGTACACCCGGAAGAGAAGACGCTGGCATCGCTGGAAGGAGGCGGAGAGTCTGGTGACGTCGCTGGATGCTCGAATCAGGTAAGTATGTACGTAATAAGCATGCTGCCACAAAAACCACCAACGAAATGGGAATAAATAATTTTATAAAAATGACAGTTAACACTATACCACCAACGATTATTAATAATAAATCTCTTCCGTGTGTACTTGAGGACGTCATCGGCGCAGGCGCATTGAGGATGGAGCGGCCAAGCGAGCGGCCTCCTCTCAGTGCGCCTGCGCCGACTGAATACCGTTACGGTGCAGGCGCGAGATCTTGATAGCAGACAGGACCAGCCAGAGGACGATCCCGTCCGTTGGCCCTGTCAATCAAAATGCGGAGGGGGCGTCTTTAGGATAGGAGGATGCGGCTGCTACCAGCAAGTAGCCGCCCTACTTGCTGGTAGCAAGGTAATTAGCATATTTTAAAAATACGTTTTTAACATAATCTACTGAACCGAAATGATTAATTACAGTATGTATGAAAAAATCGCAGTATAGGGATTATAACTAACCAAAAAAAATAAAACTGTTTAGTGGGGTGACAGAAGCCCTTTAAGGAGTTGGCAATGTTGGCAACATTTAACACACATCTACATATGATAGGTGATAAATGTATAATCGCTGGGGGCCCATACTGATGATAGGAGGTCCCCGAGTCCCCTGTGTGATTGGAGCAGTAGGGCTCGAGTGACATAATGAGAAGTGCACATGACGTTTTGGCTTTTCAGACATGAGTGCAGCAGTGAACCAACCCATGTAAATGAGTGCACAACTTGTAGGAAATTGTCATGGCATTTATTTTTAATAGGAAACATTTTTATTAGAACTTATTATAATCTGTCATATATTTCTGAACAATCGTCCAGATATAAAAAGAAAATGCACAAGAACCACTGTAGAAGAAAATCTAGATATAAATATAAAAGCAAGATGCAGCTAGCAAATGTAAACGTATCTATAAGATAATACAAATGTATCATTTGTAACATTTTGCTCTGAAGCCGGTAGCAGAGCTCTTTTTTTTATTTATTTATTTATCTATCTATTTATTCATTCATCTATTTATTTAAATTTAGAGTGATACATCCAAACAGGAACATTTACCCACATAACTTATAATTTATGTAATTATGCTATCGGTATTTTATCAGGTGATTCCCACAGCAACAAGTGGGAGAGTAGCAGAAGTTCCTGTGGTGTCACCGTGCAGCCTTACAAAGGGAAGTCATGAGGAATATGTGGATACTACTCAGCCTCCCCACGCTGGCCTTGTTGCCGATATACACTAACCTAAAGAATTATTAGGAACACCATACTAATACGGTGTTGGACCCCCTTTTGCCTTCAGAACTGACTTAATTCTACGTGGCATTGATTCAACAAGGTGCTGATAGCATTCTTTAGAAATGTTGGCCCATATTGATAGGATAGCATCTTGCAGTTGATGGAGATTTGAGGGATGCACATCCAGGGCACGAAGCTCCCGTTCCATCACATCCCAAAGATACTCTATTGGGTTGAGATCTGGTGACTGTGGGGGCCATTTTAGTACAGTGAACTCGTTGTCATGTTCAAGAAACCAATTTGAAATGATTCGAGCTTTGTGACATGGTGCATTATCCTGCTGGAAGTAGCCATCAGAGGATGGATACATGTTCTCATTCTGTTTACGCCAAATTCGGACTCTACCATTTGAATGTCTCAACAGAAATCGAGACTCATCAGACCAGGCAACATTTTTCCAGTCTTCAACAGTCCAATTTTGGTGAGCTCGTGCAAATTGTAGCCTCTTTTTCCTATTTGTAGTGGAGATAAGTGGTACCCGGTGGGGTCTTCTGCTGTTGTAGCCCATCCGCCTCAAGGTTGTGCGTGTTGTGGCTTCACAAATGCTTTGCTGCATACCTCGGTTGTAACGAGTGGTTATTTCAGTCAACGTTGCTCTTCTATCAGCTTGAATCAGTCGGCCCATTCTCCTCTGACCTCTAGCATCCACAAGGCATTTTTGCCCACAGGACTGCCGCATACTGGATGTTTTTCCCTTTTCACACCATTCTTTGTAAACCCTAGAAATGGTTGTGCGTGAAAATCCCAGTAACTGAGCAGATTGTGAAATACTCAGACCGGCCCGTCTGGCACCAACAACCATGCCACGCTCAAAATTGCTTTAATCACCTTTCTTTCCCGTTCTGACATTCAGTTTGGAGTTCAGGAGATTGTCTTGACCAGGACCACACCCCTAAATGCATTGAAGCAACTGCCATGTGATTGGTTGACTAGATAATTGCATTAATGAGAAATAGAACAGGTGTTCCTAATAATTCTTTAGGTGAGTGTATGTGTGTGTGTGTGTGTGTGTGTGTATATATATATATATATATATATATATAATTGGCAGACATATAAAATAAATATATATATCATTTTTTATATATTTAAAATGGTTTAAGAAATATTCCTTTTTTTAACCAAACGTGTGTATGTACAGTATATAATATGTTGATATATATAAATATCAGTAGAAGCCAGCTACTACTATATAGATCATCTGTCTTCTGCACCTTCTCCATTAACCATTATTCAGCGATCCTCTAGTTCTGCACCTACACCACTAACCAGCGATCCTCTTCCTGTAATATATTATTATTATATTAATGATTAAATTAATTAATAATTAATATATTTAATATATTTAAAGAAGTAGATGGCTGATTAGAGTGGGTACCATTTAAGTATACATTTAAAAATATATATATATACATTGATAAACAAGATCAAAGCAATTGGAATGGACATTATGAAAATATTACCAAAATAGATATTATTATAATATTAAATAATAGAGTAAATGTACAATAAAAAAATGGAAAAAAAAAATGACTAGACTTTATAGGATGAGTTTGAGCTACATTTAATGATCATGTTCTGACAAATCAATAATAAAACTGATAATAGGAACAATCCTGATTAGAATACACAACTATGATTATAAAATAGAGAGAATATGAAAAAGGAAAAATAATGCCTGCACATACAGTAGGAGTGCTAGATTTCCTCTATCAATGTCCAGCATAGGAATAGCAATCACTATTGTGCCATATTGATATCACTGATGGATAGACAGTTAGCCAGTTCATATATGACTACAGTACATCAAATGTCACAATTGCGATTCCATAGCATTCATGTGTACTCCTGCCATTTCTGTTTGAGTGTGTATGTGGAGGAAGGGAAGCAGAAACAATAGGCTTGTTAATGAGCGAATTAAAAAGCCTATTGTTTTCTGTCCCCTTCCCCCAAATACACACTCATGGTAGAGGACATGTGGAATGAAATGGCAGGAGTACTGTATACTGAAAAGTATCTTTATCTCTTTCAGGGTTTATAGGGGAAAAAAGTTAAATTTTTTTTATAATAAAAAAACATACAAAATAAAATGATCAAAAGTAAAAAAAAAAGAAAGTAAAACAACTGGAGAACTGTTTTTTATGGTATTTTTCTTTACCCAAGGTTCCTTCATAGTGCCAGCCTATAAAACTGAAAATGCAGTTTTGGAAGGGACTGGAGTATTAGGGCAGGTTTATAGTTTTTAGGCTTTTTTTCTTTACGTGAGTTTCCCTCATAGTGTCAGCCTACAAAACTGGAAAAGCAGCTTTGGGAGTGACTGGAGCATAACAGCAGATTCTTTTTTTTTCCAGCATAGTGTCAGCCTACAGAGCTGAAAATGAAGATCTGGATGTGACTGTAGTATAAACGCAGGTTTAATGTTTTTTATGCTATTTTTCAATACCAGGCACAATTTTTGATTTTCTTATCTTAAAAATATCCTTTTAATCCAGAAAATGTACAAAGCTTGATTGCATGAATTTAAAGTATATTTCTTATTCTTTGCTGTAAATTGAAGGAGTTCCTGCGTGGGCCAGCCGTACACTCATGCACACACATATGTACAGTACACACATACATATATATATACACACACAAAATGAGAATATATATATTGGAGGGCACTATACTATCTGGTGTTGCACAGAGTATATAGATGCATTTATTTGTAAAAATTATTATTTTTTTATTAAAAAATAAATAATAAGGATACGGATAAAATGAGCAAAACACGAGTTGAATCCATCTTGTTTTACTTTCTTTTTTTTTTTTACTTTTGATAATTTTATTTTGTATGTTTTTTTATTATAAAAAAAAATAAAACTTTTTTCCCCTATAAACCCTGAAAGAGATAAAGATACTTTTCAGTATACAGTACTCCTGCCATTTCATTCCACATGTCCTCTTCCATGAGTGTGTATTTGGGGGAAGGGGACAGAAAACAATAGGCTTTTTAATTCGCTCATTAACAAGCCTATTGTTTCTGCTTCCCTTCCTCCACATATACACTCAAACAGAAATGGCAGGAGTACACATGAATTCTATGGAATCGCAATTGTGACATTTGATGTACTGTAGTCATATATGAACTGGCTAACTGTCTATCCATCAGTGATATCAATATGGCACTATTATTATTATATTAATGATTAAATTAATTAATAATTCATATATTTAATATATTTAAAGAAGTAGATGGCTGATTAGTGTGGGTACCATTTAAGTATACATTTAAAAAAAATATATACATTGATAAACAAGAGCTATGACCTAAATATGGTGGTGATCAGACCCTCAGAG
Source organism: Bufo bufo (assembly GCF_905171765.1). NCBI lineage: Eukaryota > Metazoa > Chordata > Amphibia > Anura > Bufonidae > Bufo > Bufo bufo. The sequence continues at coordinate 157,135,967 of NC_053393.1, read as the reverse complement.
TATGGAGGGGCCCGCTGAGTGGCTGTTCCTATTTCATTGCCGGAGCGCTGGGTTCCAATCACTAGAGAGAGCAGCGGCTGTCAGATGGAGCCGGTGTATGAAGTCTGTGTGAGGGAGGAGGTTCTATATAGAGGAGGAGGGGTGGAGTGTCCCTTTTCGGTGTATGTAAAGTTGAAATCGCAATGCGATTAATTCAAGTTCTATATATCGCATCAAGATTTTAACTTAGAGTGTCACAGTCGTTACCTCTGGCTGTGACCTTCTGTCTATGCTCTCGCTGCAGCTCCATTCCTGTGTGTCATTTGTGGTTATTTATGGGTTAACTCCCCTGTGTGTCTATTAGGAGTTAATCCTCTCTGTCTGCTCCATGGGTGTGGCTTCTCTGCTGCACCCATGGAACCTGTATATAAGGCTGAGGTTTCCTCAGTTCTGGGTCAGCTCTCCTGGTGTGTGTTGTCTTGTCCTGCTCCTGTTTGTACTCTCTCTCCCATGCTGCTGACCCATGGGATCCGTGTCTGTCTGTGCTCTGTGGGTTTCCCTACTTGTTCATTGACGTCCTCTTTCTTGTCTTTCTGTTATCTGTTCTGCCAGTTATGTTTTAGTTACCTTGTGTGTATTCATATGTCTCTGTTCAGCAAGCCCTTGCTGCACCTTTCTTTGCAGCAGAGTGGTATGCGCAAGGCCATGCAGTTTACTACTGGCGGAGCAAGTCCTTCTCTGCTCATTGCCACTCCTGCTCCCTTGCGTGAACTCCTGCTTGTATTTTTAGTTACCTTGTGTGTATTCATATTCATATCTGCTCATTGTCACTCCTGTTTCCTTGCTATGTATTTCTGCTTGTGTTATTAGTTGCCCTGTTTTGTATTTGCCTGTCTGTTATGTTTGCCTATGTGCCGTCGGTACTTTCTGGTACCTGTTGTCCATTCGTTCCTGCTGTCACTGTCTAGTTCACGCTCCAGAGTGGACCCTAGCAACTTCCTGCGGCAAAGCCTAACCCTACCTTCTGGGGCCCTAGTGAATACCAGGAGTTGCTTAGTCACGCCCCTCTGGAGTATTACTAGACAGTGGCGCAGTGGGGGTTTTCTCCCACTGTGCTGACGGTACATAGAGCTCATGTTTTGTCTGTGCTGCCTTCCCTGGTTTTTGTTTGTGCAATAAACTCTTGTGTGTCTGTACCTGATTTCCGTTTGTTTATTGCTTGACGACGCGGTGGTCTCTCCTGGGACCTCCAACTCGTGACATAGAGCTTCTGCCGACTTCCGTGCTCATGGAGTGTCCCCACCATGGGAACGGCTCCATGCTAGAATGTACTGTCGGATTCGAGAAAGTTGAAATCGCAATGCGATTAATTCAAGTTCTATGAATCGCATTGCGATTTCAACTTAGTCCTAGGCGCAACATCGTGAGCCGGAGCTACTGTACAGTACTGTACAGTGTACAGTAGCTGTCTGGTGAACTACCCTGCCACCCCCGACACCCAATTTCTTCTTTTTGGCCGCGTGCGTGATGAAGGGGACAGTATACTGTACATTACCGTATATTGTCAATGCCATGCAGGTTACTGTAATCTCCGCCACCTCAGTGTTTCCATAAGGGTGAACGCGACCAGACGGTAATTACAGTAAGCTGCGCAGCAACGTTAATTTATGCATGTGTATGTACTGTACTGTACATGGCTGTATTTTTATTCATGTATTGCCACACTTTTTAATTAAATACAGCACATGTACTGTACAGTACAGAGTCCAACAGAGTATAGGGAACAGGAGGATGATGAAGTCAGCTACCCGACAGACCATACGGCTTAACGCAGCCGCAAGTACTGTAGATAATGATATACTGTAGGTGCTTACTGTACACATACAGGGGGGGGGGACACTAAGTTTAGGGGAGAACAAACATTAAAGGTGATAGGCAGAGCGGGGAGGGATGACGGGAGCCAGTAAAACGGGAAGCCGCTCTGGCCAATAACTACAATAATTTGAATACTTTAACTAAACATCGCCATCTAGATGCTTTGCTGTGTATTGCTACACTGAAGGAGATAAAATCGCGTTTCGGTATTAACGAATTGCGAAAAAAGGGAGCGGTAACGATGATACATCTGTAGTTTGGACACTAATTAAAACAATCACCCAATGTTTCATTAGTAAATTAGGCAATCAACAGATGCAGAGGTTGTACCAGTCTACCTGTTCAGCCGGTATACTAGTCAGATTTTGTAGCATGCAGTATTTCTGCTATGAATGTGTTCAGAACAGTGAAAGAAAACATCGCCCCTCCATGGCTGTGTTTGGTAATGCAGATCAGCTTGAGCATGAAGTTCATATGGATTTGCAGGGCAATGGCATATTTTTTTATTTTGTTCTGCATACGCACCTGTCAGCTTATTGTGGTTACATACTTGTAATGAAGCAATTATGATCATCTGCAATTCTTTAGTATATTGGTGCAGGTGAATATAGCATAAATCCAATCGCTTTCTCTGCTGCTTTCCCTTTTGTAGTTCTGCCTGCAGGCTTCATGTCATTACAAAATCTGCTACAGTTGCAAGAAAAAGTATGTGAACCCTTTGGAATGATATGGATTTCAGCACAAATTGGTCATACAATGTGATCTGATCTTCATCTAAATCACAACAATAGACAATCACAGTCTGCTTAAACTAATAACACAAATAATTAAATGTTACCATGTTTTTATTGAACACACCATGTAAACATTCACAGTGCAGGTGGAAAAAGTATGTGAACCCTTGGATTTAATAACTGGTTGAACCTCCTTTGGCAGCAATAACTTCAACCAAACGTTTCCTGTAGTTGCAGATCAGAAGTGCACAACGGTCAGGAGTAATTCTTGATCATTCCTCTTTACAAAACTGTTTCAGTTCAGCAATATTCTTGGGATGTCTGGTGTGAATCGCTTTCTTGAGGTCATGCCACAGCATCTCAATCGGGTTGTGGTCAGGACTCTGACTGTGCCACTCCAGAAGGTGTATTTTCTTCTGTTTAGGCCATTCTGTTGTTTCTTTACTTCTGTGCTTTGGGTCGTTGTCCTGTTGCAACACCCATCTTCTGTTGAGCTTCAGCTGGTGGACAGATGGCCTTAAAGAGGACCTTTCACCATAATAAAACCTCTAAACTAACTATACAGATGCGTAGAGCGGCGCCCAGGGATCCCCCTGCACTTACTGTTATACTTGGGCGCCGCTCTGTTCTCCGGTTATAGCCTCCGGTATCTTCATAGTTAGGCTCCACCCAGGGGAACCTGCCGGCGTCTCATTCTTCCATGCTGTAGCGCTGGCCAATCGCAGCGCTCAGCTCATAGCCTGAGAGAAAAAAAAACCTCTCAGGCTATGAGCTGAGCGCTGCGATTGGCCAGCGCTACAGCATAGGAGAAAGAGACGGTGTCAGGTTCCCCTGGGTGGAGCCTAACTATGAAGATACCGGAGGCTATAACCGGAGAACGGAGCGGCGCCCGGGGATAACAGTAAGTGCAGGGAGATCCCTGGGCGCCGCTCTACACGTCTGTATAGTTAGTTTAGACGTTTTATTATGGTGAAAGGTCCTCTTTAAGTTCTCCTTCAAAATGTCTTGATAAACTTGGGAATTCATTTTTCCTTCAATGATAGCAATCCGTCCAGGCCCTGACACAGCGAAATAGCCCCAAACCATGATGCTCCCACCACCATACTTCACAGTTGAGATGAGGTTTTCGATGTTGGTGTGCTGTGCCTATTTTTCTCCACACTAAGGCCTTATGCACACGGCCGTTGTTTTGGTCCGCATCCCATTCACTTCAATGGGGCCGCATGTTCTGAGCGGACACCGAACGGACCCCATTATAGTCTATGGGGTCTTTCGGCTTTCGACTTCTTCCGTTCTGCTCCTCAACGGAGCCGGAGAACGGAAAGGAGAAATGGTGATGTGAACGAGGCCTTTTACCCGTGTTTTGTATGACGTCATCCTGCTTTGATCAGGTCACTTCAAGGGACCTTGCCTTTGTCTCAGCAAGCCTCATCCTTCCCGAGCTCTCCGAAGATGTCTCATTTTATGCGTTTTATTTCTTCTTTCAGTTACAGAGAACATAAGTTCTGTATGAAGGGAAAAATACATTCATGTGAACAGTGCCCAGAAAGAGATCTTGGCTGCCACATTAATTACCCAAGGATCTCATTATCAGTGTCTGCCTAATGTCTGTTTACCCGAGGGAATCTTCTGCCGACAAACCATTATTAAACTCACGTTTTACTATTTTTTTTTAGAGTTGTTGGCATTGGTAAATGATCAGGAGCAAATGTTTGTACGATCGTTCATTCAGCCAATTATCGCTCTGTGTGAAAGTGACTGCAATCTTCTAGATTACTGATCTTCCCGGCCAGGGTGATCGTCCAAAGCGAATGAGTGGACATGAGGGATCCTGAATATCACAATAATTACACAAGGCAGGAGTGTGGATTAAGTGGCCGGCAGATGATGGAGCAGTCAGTAACCAGGCCAGTAGATATAGATAAATAAGTCTCTCTTTACTAAAATGCAGGATAAGGCCTCATGCACACGACCGTTTTTCGGGTCCGCATCCAAGACGCAGTTTTTGCGGCTCGGGTGCAGACCCATTCATTTCAATGGGGCCGCAAAAGATGCGGACAGCACTAGGTGTGCTGTCCGCATCCTTTGCTCTGTTCCGTGGCCCCGCAAAAAAAAATATAACATGTCCTATTCTTTCACTTTGTGGATAAGAATAGGCAGTTATATGTAAAGGCTGTCCGTGCCGTTCCGTAATTTGCCATCCATGTTTTGCGGATCCGCGATTTGCGGACCGCTAAACACACCACGGTTGTGTGCATGCGGCCATAGTGTTGTGTTTCTTCCAAACAACTCAACTTTGGTTTCATCTGTCCACAGAATATTTTGCCAGTACTGCTGTGGAACATCCAGGTGCTCTTGTGCAAACTGTAAACGTGCAGCAATGTTTTTTTGGGACAGCAGTGGCTTCCTCTGTGGTATCCTCCCATGAAATCCATTCTTTTTTAGTGTTTTACGTATCGTAGATTCGCTAACAGGGATGTTAGCATATGCCAGAGACTTTTGTAAGTCTTTAGCTGACACTCTAGGATTCTTTTTCACCTCATTGAGCAGTCTGTGCTGTGCTCTTGCAATCATCTTTACAGGACGGCCACTCCTAGGGAGAGTAGCAGCAGTGCTGAACTTTCTCCATTTATAGACAATTTGTCTTACTGTGGACAGATGAATAGCAAGGCTTTTGGAGATACTTTTATAACCCTTTCAGCTTTATGCAAGTCAACAGTTCTTAATCGTAGGTCTTCTGAGAGCTCTTTTGTGCGAGGCATCATTCACATCAGGCAATGCTTCTTGTGAAAAGCAAACCCAGAACTGGTGCATGTTTTTTTATAGGGCAGGGCAGCTGTAACCAACACCTCCAATCTCATCTCAATGATTGGACTCCAGTTAACTGACACCTCACTCCAATTAGCTCTTGGAGATGTCATTAGTCTAGGGGTTCACATACTTTTTCCACCTGCACTGTGAATGTTTACATGGTGTGTTCAATAAAAACATGGTAAGATTAAATTCTTTGTGTGTTATTAGTTTAAGCAGACTGTGATTGTCTATTGTTGTGACTTAGATGAAGATCAGAACACATTTTCTGACCAATTTGTGCAGAAATCCATATCATTCCAAAGGGTTCACATACTTTTTCTTGCAACTGTATACTGGAGAATATGGTCCATGTTATGTTCTCGTCCCATTTACTACGGTGTACATCTAAATTCTGTAGATTTCTGGGGTCATTTATCAAACTGGTGTAAAGTAGAACTGGCTTAGTTGCCCATAGAAACAAATCTGATTCTACCTTTCATTTTCCAAAGGAGCTGTCAAAAATGAAAGGTGGAATCTGACTGGATGCTATGGGCAACTGAGCCAGTTCTACTTTACACCAGTTTGATAAATGACCCCTTTCATTTGTAGTTCAGGAGTTCAAGCAAAGAAAGATGGAGGCAAGGGAATTTGTATTATTTATTCCGCAGTCTGGGATGTCACGGTAAGAAGTGAACAAACTTAAAGGGGTTGTCTCACTTCAGCAAATAGCATTTATCATGTGAGAAAGTTAATACAAGCCAATTACTAATGTATTGTGATTGTCCATATTGCTTTCTTGATTCATTTTCCCATCACTTTATACACTGCCCATTTTCATGGTTATGACCACCCTGCAATCCATCAGCGGTGGTTGTGCTTGCACACTATAGAAAAAAACACCAGCCTATGTGCGCTCCCATGGTCTCAGCCCCCAGAGAGGCCATAGTTTTTTCCAATATTGTGCAAGCATGACCACCACTGATGGATTACAGGGTGGTCATAACCATGGAAACGAGCAGTGTATAGTGTGTTGGAAACCTTAATCAAGTCAGCAAAGGAAGCAATATGGACAATCACAATACATTAGTAAGTGCCTTGTATTAACTTTCTCTACATGATAAATGCCATTTGCTGAAGTGAGACAACCCCTGTAATAACTCGATACACATTAGAAAACTGCTCTCCAAACATGGAGATGGAGCCATGTCCTAGATAAAAGACATCCCAGCACATGAAACCACAACGGCAAGGACTGATCTAATCAAAATGTCTCAGCATAGGAGGTGAACTGAGCATGTAGACTAAAGGGTACTTTCACACTAGCGTTTTTCTTTTCCGGCATAGAGTTCCGTCCTAGGGGCTCTATACTGGAAAACAACTGATCAGGCATATCCCCATGCATTCTGAATGGAGAACAATCCGTTCAGTATGGATCAGGATGTCTTCAGTTCAGTCTTTTTGACTGATCAGGACAAAGATAAAACCGCAGCATGCTATGGTTTTATCTCCGGCCAAAAAGACTGAAGACTTGCCTGAATGCATTTTTTTCCATAGGAATGTATTAGTGCCGGAATCGGCATTCAAAATACCGGAATGCTGGATCCATCCTTCCAGTCTGCGCATGCGCAGACTGAAAAAAAGGTAAAGATACATTCCAGATCAGTTTTTTTCGTATGACACCGGAAAGACGGATCCGGTATTGCAATGCATTTTTCAGACTGATCAGGATCCTGATCAGTCTTACAAATGCCATCAGTTGGCATACGTTTTGCCGGCGGCGGAACTGCTCGCTGGATCACTCTGCCGCAAGTGTGAAAGTAGCCTAAGATGAATAGCTTTGTTGATGTAACAGTTATGAGGAAATTATAAGATATTGTGCAAATTATTTACAAATGTGGTGAATTGAGAAAACAAGATTTTAAATGCTGCAAAGCTGAGTTTGTCATTTGGTGTGTTATACTATCTGTGAATTTGGATTGGACTGCAGGTAAACCTAGTGAATACCATAGTGTACTTACCTTTACAATGACAAATGTATCTTTGCTATATTTGTATAAAAGTTACATTACCACTTTATGCCACAAAAGGTTATTTAGGAAGAAAAACAAAAGCATATCAAAGTAATTTCTACGCACTGGTGTTTAGGCAAAGTCATTTTGCCCAAGTGCTTACAACTAAGTGCAGGATCTCATCTGAATTCTCTGCAACCTCAGTGCTTACTGGATTGCTTTGGCTTGTAAAGGAAGCTATTGTGATAGCAGTCAGTGTTCGGCAGCACTGGTCATGTTTGGCTGGTGGCAAGGTCATTACTGCTGGACATCCCTTGCTTTCTGCAAGATTTTTTAATGTCCCAGACAACGCCTTTAATGACTGCTTGACATGGTTTCCTTAAAATTTGATAATTTTGTATGCACCCTAATAAAAAAAAAATCTAACTTCATAGTGCACATCGCTCCTCATGTACAGTCGTGGCCAAAAGTTTGCTGCTAAACTGCTTTTAGATCTTTGTTTCAGTTGTTTCTGTGATGTAGTGAAATATAATTACACGCACTTCATACGTTTCAAAGGCTTTTATCGACAATAACATGACATTTATGCGAAGAGTCAGTATTTGCAGTGTTGGCCCTTCTTTTTCAGGACCTCTGCAATTCGACTGGGCATGCTCTCAATCAACTTCTGGGCCAATTCCTGACTGATAGCAACCCATTCTTTCATAATCACTTCTTGGAGTTTGTCAGAATTAGTGGGTTTTTGTTTGTCCACCCGCCTCTTGAGGATTGACCACAAGTTCTCAATGGGATTAAGATCTGGGGTGTTTCCAGGCCATGGACCCAAAATGTCAACGTTTTGGTCCCCGAGCCACTTAGTTATCACCTTTGCCTTATGGCACGGTGCTCCATTGTGCTGGAAAATGCATTGTTCTTCACCAAACTGTTGTTGGATTGTTGGAAGAAGTTGCTGTTGGAGGGTGTTTTGGTACCATTCTTTATTCATGGCTGTGTTTTTGGGCAAAATTGTGAATGAGCCCACTCCCTTGGATGAGAAGCAACCCCACACATGAATGGTCTCAGGATGCTTTACTGTTGGCATGACACAGGACTGATGGTAGCGCTCACCTTTTCTTCTCTGGACAAGCCTTTTTCCAGATGCCCCAATCAATCGGAAAGAGGCTTCATCGGAGAATATGACTTTGCCCCAGTCCTCAGAAGTCCATTCACCATACTTTCTGCAGAAGATCAATCTGTCCCTGATGTTTTTTTTGGAGAGAAGTGGCTTCTTTGCTGGCCTTCTTGACACCAGGCCATCTTCCAAAAGTCTTTGCCTCACTGTGCGTGCAGATGCGCTCACACCTGCCTGCTGCCATTCCGGAGCAAGCTCTGCACTGGTGGCACTCCGATCCCGCAGCTGAATCCTCTTTAGGAGACGATCCTGGCGCTTGCTGGACTTTCTTGGACGCCCTGAAGCCTTCTTAACAAGAATTGAACCTCTTTCCTTGAAGTTCTTGATGATCCTATAAATTGTTGATTGAGGTGCAATCTTAGTAGCCACAATATCCTTGCCTGTGAAGCCATTTTTATGCAACACAATGATGGCTGCACGCGTTTCTTTGCAGGTCACCATGGTTAACAATGGAAGAACAATGATTTCAAGCATCACCCTCCTGTTAACATGTCAAGTCTGCAATTTTAACCCAATCAGCCTGACATAATGATCTCCTGCCTTGTGCTCGTCAACATTCTCACCTAAGTTAACAAGACGATTACTGAAATGATCTCAGCAGGTCCTTTAATGACAGCAATGAAATGCAGTGGAAAGGTTTTTTTGGGATTAAGTTAATTTTCATGGCAAAGAAGGACTATGCAATTCATCTGATCACTCTTCATAACATTCTGGAGTATATGCAAATTGCTATTATAAAAACTTAAGCAGCAACTTTTCCAATTTCCAATATTTATGTAATTCTCAAAACTTTTGGCCACGACTGTACAGCCCCTCTGTTGGGAATTTACCTTAAAATCTGTAATTTGTGCTGCAGATATCTCCTCCTTCTTTATTAAAGGGGTTGTCTCACTTCAGCATTTATCATGTAGAGACATTTAATACAAGACACTTACTAATGTATTGTGACTGTCCATGTTGCCTCTTTTGCTGGCTGGATTCATTTTTCCAGCACATTATACACTGCTCATTTCCAGGGGTTAGGACCACCCGGCAATCCATCAGCAGTGGCCGTGCTTGCACACTATAGGAAAAAGCGCCGGCCTCTCTGGTGGCTGGGACCGTGTGTGTGTATACAGGTATGCCTGTGATTTTTCCTATAGTGTACAAGCACTGCCATCGATGCTGGATTGCAGGGTGGTTGTAACCATCAAACCAGCAGTGTATAATGTGATGGAAAAATGAATCCAGCCAGCAAAGAAAGCAATATGGACAATCACAATACATTAGTAAGTGCCTTGTATTCACTTTCTCTACATGATAAATGCTATTTGCTGAAGTGACACAACCCCTTTAACTAACAGACAGTTGATGTCATTAAGTGCTGTGTTAAAGATCCAGCGGCACTGGAGCCGATCCTGGTCAACGTGTCTACAAAAATGGTAGCTCACATTGCACTTGCACTTCACCGTCATCCTCTGTTAGCACACACCACTAAAAGGGTTTCTATGGGAATAACCTTTAAGTGATACCCGCAGCCTGCCTCCACTATTGAAAGATTCTCAGTTGCCAGCTCCCTGCTTCTCTGGTCCTGTGCGCTGGCTCCCATGTGTCCATCTTCCAGTCCCCCGTCTTGTTTACTTCCTGCCGGTTATGGTCACCTACTCCCCTGCTGCCAACCACTTGCTTCAGCGGTGATGTGTCCCTTGTGGATACATCACAGCTGAAGCCAGTCATTGACTGCAGCAGAGCAGATGACCATACACATATCCATGCCAAAAGTTAACAAGCCAGGGACTGGAACATCAACACACGTCATTGACGGCAGTGGAGCAGGTGACCTTACCCATGTCCATGCCAGAGGACTGGAACATGGACACAAGGGAGCCTGCACGCAGGACCAGAGTGGTGGAAAGCAAGTACAGTAAGTGAGAATCTTTCAATAACGGAGACAGGCTGCAGACATCACTTAAATGTAGTTATTCCTAGAAAGCCCCTTTAAATCAATGCCAAAGCTGTTGTAATCACGAGCTTTTATTAACTAGTAGGTTCTCTTTACAGACAGGAACAATGTGTAATTCCCTGCTTAGGTCAAGTCTGTCTATTTATCTATCTATCTATGTATTTCTGTACTGTAGCTGACATCAGGAAGGAAAGGCTGCAGTAATGTAACCCCTTAAGGACCACCCACTGACTTTTGTTGTCGCTGTTTTAGAGGGAGCACTCCTGCTCTAAGAATGAACTGTAACAGCTCTGGTTCCTAGATCAGCCATTTGCTCCACAGCCAGGATCAGAGGTATCTCCAATTCCAACTGTTCCCAACTCTTTGACTGCCACAGTCTATGAGCACAGAACATGATTAAAGGGGATTTCAACCTCTGATTGGGTCCCAGTGATCTGATCGGAGGCTAGGTAAGTCCTCTGCAGTCAGCCCTGGGCACCTAGAAAAGGACTGGAAAATTAACAAATCCTGCTGTTAGGGCACGATAGTGTTGCCCTAACCACAGAGACTACTATTCTGTGCCATAGAGACACAGAACATAATGTAGTAGAATATAGGAGTATGCTAATACATTGTAAATATAAAAAAACTATTTCTCTCACATAAAACTAGGCTGTTTACAGACATGTCAATGAATAAAACAAAAAGGTGAGCTAGTCATTAAGGGGTTAAGTCTCCTACTATTCTCCCCCATATTGAAAAAAAAATAGAGTATGCTACCTGCAAGTAAATGAAGCTAATAAACAGCATAGAACATTTTCTTTTGCAGAAAAAAACCCTTTAATTTACTCACTGAGGTTTTTAAATGGATCGCTGAAGGTCCTCTTTTATGATTTTACTGTAAGGAGGTAATGTTTTAGTTGGGAAGCTGTACCACCAATATAAAATTAAAATAAAATTACTGAAAATACTTAATTATTTTATTATAAATACATTCTAAAATGTCATTAGTTATAATGGCTCATTTTGTCTAGGGAGCAATCATTAGGAGAGATAAAATGGCCGCCGTCCTATCAGTACACACAAAACCAGTCCTAATCACACAGCAGGACAAGTTACTTCACAACACTGAGCTAAAGAGCTGTCTCATTCTTATTTCTGCTCTACTTGTCAGGGATTATGACCCTGAATACAGCTGATAAGATTTTCGGCTGAATCTCTGTAGGAATCGAGTCCATGAGGAGACAGCTGAAGTACAGAGAGGATGTTCAGGTCAGACTGTAGTAATGTGGGTCAGTTAGCATGTAGAAGATGGCATACAAGTACTGCTACTCATTAGCCACACTCCACTGTCCTCTCTGTACTTCAGCTGTCTCCTCATGAACTTCATTCCTACAGAGATTCAGCTGAAGATTTTATCTATATTCAAGATTGTAACCCCTGAAAAGCAGAGCAGAGAAGTGGCAGAGACATCTCTTCAGCTCAATGTTCTGAAGTAACTTTTCCTTCTGTGTGATTAGGACAGGTTTTTATGTGTACTAAGAGGAAGGCAACCATTTTATTATTGCTATTGATTGCTCCCTAGACAAAACAAGCTGTTTTAACTAATGAAATTTGGGAATGTATTTATAATAAAGTAATATTTTAGTATTTTCAGTCATTTTATTTTATTAATTCCCGGAGAACTCCTTTATTAATATTAATAATGATGTAACAGTCAAATAAATGCTATTCTGTTTGTTATTTTATTTAAGCTTTAGGTTGGTAGTAGAACAGATAGTAAACATACCTATGTCTTTAGGGGTCTTGTCTTGATCGGCCATTTATCTACTTGTTGTTACAGACAATAACGTTTACTACATATGTATTTTACTTTAGAGTTTATTTACTGTTACAGAATACAGTTGTATAATAACACACTATATACACACACTATACCCCAATACCAATTGTACTAGTTCCCTCACTCCATAATAGGAGCTCTGCAATCAAAGGCCTCCAATAATGTCGACCTCTTCAGAAATTTATAATACAATATGAGTTTTCCATCTAAAGCTTAGTTATCATCATCATGTATCACAATGAAAATATTGTTTTTAAATGAAGGATTGTGTTGTCCTGGAAACCACTAAGCTTAATAGGTCAACTTGTCAAATATTTGCAAGCTACTAATATCATCCTTGGATTATAAACACTGTGATGCTGACGCTGGGAATGAAGCTCACCCTGAAATTCACAATTTAGATGATTTTCTGAATAGTACATTTTCTATTTTTAATATGCATTTGAGTTATTTGAGACAATGGAGGCTTAAAGGGCATCTGTCAGCATGATAAACCAAGCTCACTACCTGATAGAGTTGATTCTGCTGATTAAAATGATACCCGCCTCCTGAAAATCAGTTGTGGCTTTCCCAAGAAAAAATACTTTTATTCTATAGGCAAATGAGGGCTTTAGTACACTAAGGGGTGTAGTCAGCACTGGAGAGCTGAGGTGCACCAAGGGGCTGGGCCCTGCCCCTGGGTGCAATGAAGCCCTCACTTGCATAAAGAATAAAAGTATTTTTTTGTCAGGAAAGCTGCAACCAATTTTAACAAGAGAGGTGTCATTTTATTCAGCAGGATCAACTCTACCAGGTGTTGTGCTTGGTTTAATAGGGCTGATCCTTTTGACAGATGCCCTTTAAGCATGGACTCCGGACTCCAGTGTCATAAATACAGTTTATACCTGACTGCAATGTCCCACAGGATTTAATGGGGAATTGTGTTATCTTTAGCAAGCTATTCCATACATAATTAAAACTGTATCTTGGACATCTGCAAGTTCCGATTATATTAGTAGCTTTTTATATACAGCTGGACAAAAAAGCACAGAATTCAGCAAAGGATGGCCGAACACAATGCATCCCGGCTGCTGCGGATTATCGCAAATTGCTGGGCTGTACCTGCTAGTGTGTCTTGGCAATTCATCTGCATGCATGGCTGAATTGTACCATGTATGGACACCTAAACTGATCTAGTATATTTTCACCAAAGTGGAATAAATCATTATACTAATCTAAAATATATACAGATAATAGCAGCCGCATTGAACAAAAATGATCATCTGATTACGATTTATGTGTTACAATGGAAACAAAAAATTTAAACGTCTAAAACTTTAGTGACCAGCATGACAGATTTCATTAGTTGGACACTTTTTCTGGAGCCACACCAATTTTCAGCACGCATACTTTTTATCTGCAATATTGTCCATCTGTCTCTCTATGGCCTGCGTAAGGCAACCTGTTTTAAAGGGAGTCTGTCTTCAGGAGATTCAGAGTCAGAGCTGTTCTCTGGGCTTTTGGAAAAATCCAGGAGCCTTCTGACCTGTTGTGGACAGTTAGTCTGGGCAGTACTTACAGGTGTCCAATTCTGCCATCTCTACTGTGCTCAGACTGGCTGCAGGCTGTTTTGCTCAGGTCTCGACTGGATGTGTTCCTGAGTCTTTCGGTTCACTTGCATTTATTTTGTGCAGCTGACTAGGTCGGGACTTGAGTGGAAGAGCGCAGTGGAGATGGCGGAATAGGCGGCCCAACAGAGGAGTAAGTACTGACCAGACTATCTTTCTACAACCGGTCAGAAGGCTGCTGAATGTTTTTAAATCTCAGAAAAGGACTTTTAAACCATATGCAAATCAGCAGTTCAGTTCACTGAGGGCTAGGCACTCTGTGCACCCTTGCTTCTCCTGCCTCCTTTGTAAGCTCCTCCTCCTTGATTGACAGAGCCAGGTTCCAGCATAGTCACCTCACCTAGTCAGGTCAATCAAAAAGGAGAAAGAAGAACTAGTAGAGTAAGTAGGAGGAGCAAGGGTGCACAGAGAGGCTTGGGTCCGCCCTCAGTGCACAACTGCTTAGTTACATATAGATTGAAAGTACTTTTTCTCCAGAATAAAGCAACTTATCTCTAAGTGAAAAGTATCATTCCATTCAAGGATTGTGAATGGTTTTTCAGTGAAATTTCTGGTGACAGTACTTTAAACTTGCAGTGATCATTTTCCATGTAATTTTCTGTAATTTGTTGCAGCCGTTTTAGGAATATTTCTACTGACACCTACACACCTATCCCCATAAGCACAGAATCTATCACATTTACAGCAAGTCACCATTTCAATGGTAAATAACATACAATCTAATTGAGGTAGTTGTATTTTACACTGAATAAACCACAAATCAACAGATGAGAAGTATGAAAGTGCCCGTTTTTTAATCTTGAGAATGGTAGTTAAGGTAGTGGGAACGAGTCTGCACAGCACTCGATAACATATCTATTTTCATGTACTTTCCCTGGTGAGCGATACGTGACTTATACACCACCGTTATGCTGCAGGACACCTGCTAAGGCTTATAGCACCATGAACGTCTGTTATTTTATTCGAGTTGATGGCTTTCTTATCGACTTTCAGGTTCTTCATACAGCCAACAAACGATCTCTTCACAGGGGGCCACTGTGTTTCCAGGGCATCTGAAACAGAACAAGATCCTGTAAATGCTCTAAAGCTGAACACAACAACTCAGGGTGTCCTTCATATATACATGATAGATGTCCAAAGCTCATGTCTGAAATAATGAGACATACTTTTTTTTTAATTTCCTGGTGCTAGGTAATTGCTAACAGCGGAAATAAGGGAGAAACACTTGAAAAACTGTATAACTGGTGATTTTATGTAGAAGAAACAAACAGCAATGTCTGCTGAAAATACTATGAAAGCTTCAACGTGAAGCTCCTACTTGTCTCATCACAGACGACACCTTCAAAACTGCAGCTGGTGATTTTTGCAGAGGACCACTCAGGTAAAATAGTCATCCATGGACTGCTGAAGTCCACCAGAGCAAGAACCACTGCTTGCTAGCAGTTCTCAGTTCTTAACTAGAGAGGGGGCTTCCAAGAATCAGGGATCACATTATAATGTCCATATGCCATAATAAGATTTTTTGTTACGTGCAGACTGTGTGACTTCACAGGGCAACCAAGCTCATTAACATACTTGACTACCTTAAAGGGGTTGTCTCACTTTGGCAAGTAACATTTATTATGTAGAGTAAGGTAATACAAGGCACTTACTAATGTATTCTTATTATCCATATTGTTTCCTTCAGCTGGCTTAATTTTTCCATCACATTATACACTGCTCATTTCCATGGTTATGACCACCCTGTAATCCATCAGTGGTGGTCATGCTTGCACACTATATGAAAAAGCGCAGGCCTCCTGGTGGCTGAGAACGTGGGACCGCGCATAGGCCAGTGCTTTTTCCTATAGTGTGTAAGCACGACTGCCACTAATGGATTGCAGGGTGGTCATAACCATGGAAATCAGCAATGCAGAAGGTGATGGAAAAACTAATCCAGCCAGCAAAGGAAGCAATATGGACAATCACAATACATTAGTAAGTGCCTTGTATTAACTTCTACATAATAAATACTATTTGCTGAAGTGAGACAACCCCTTTAAAGTGAACCTCTGATGGTACAGATGGTGGTATAGCATGAGCAGCATGCTATAAAACAAGAGATGAGCAGAATGATATATAGTTTATGCAAAAAAATGTATTATAACATTGGAATACCAAATCCTTGCATTATGTATTAATGGGTTAAAAACCCGCCACCATCCATTTTTATTTTAAATATACTGTATTGTAAATGCATTATCACTTGGCAGGCCATGTAAAAAGCAGCACTAGCCTTGCCCAGCTTTTCCTGCTCTGCACTCCCAGAATAGACTAAAGGGTAAGACTGTCGCCTTTTGCTTCAGAGAAAAATAATACCGTAATTAGACTAGCGTTTGTTGAGATCATTGGGACAGTAAGTAAACATGGATATAAAAAAAACTGGCATCGGGCCTGATTCCCCTAATTAGTTCTAAACATCAAAAGCTTGAAGGTGTCATCCAGGTAAAGATAATGACCTATCCTCAGGGTAGGTCATCATTATCACATCGGCAGGGGTCCAAATCCCGGCATCCCCACTGATCAGCTCTTTCAGGGAGCCGCGTCGCTCACCAGAGCTCCGCTGTGTGCTTTCCAAGCACAGTGCTGTACGTTGTAAAGCGGCTATGCTGGTATTGCAGCTTAGCCCTATTCACCTCACTGCAACTAGGCCATGTGACTAATGTACAGTGACCTTACATGGCCTAGGAAGAGGCCGTGACGCTCACGGAGCAGCAGCCTCTTCTAAAAGCTGATTGGCGGGGGTCCTGGGTGTTGGACACCCGCAGAGCAATATAAATTACCGGATAACCCCTTTAAAGGGGTATTCCAGCAGAATAAAAAAAAGCTTGACAATATACAGAAAATTCTTTAAAAATAGCAGATGTTATACTCATAGTCACATAGTTAATACGGTTGAAAGAAAGACATAAGTCCATTAAGTTCAACCAAGGGATAGGTGGGGACGTGAATCCCAGAAGGATACCCCACTGCTTCTGTTCTGATGGTGGCAGGGTAAGTGCTGTGCTCCACTTCCTGTCCTGACACAGCAGGAAATGGCTGTGAAAGGCACTCAACCAATCACTGGCTGCAGTGGGAGTCACAGTCATTTTCTGCCGTCATAGCACAGGTGCAGGATCTGTAGAGCACCAAGAACCTGGGCACCATTAGAATGGCAGTGGCGGGGGATCAGTGAGGCGAGTATAAACTCAGTTTTTTTATAATTTGCAGACTATGGCCAAGTTTTTTTTTAGATATATATATTTTTTTATTCTGCTGGATACCCCTTTGCTTTCCGATCCATTTTCTTAATCCACAGGCACTTCACACAGTGATGTCGTTCTACCAAGACAATATGTTCTGATGTCACATCACAATATAACACACGCAATAAAGATATAGCTCATGAAACCTACAGTGATGTCACAGCAGTGAGGTAATATTCATAGTGATGTCAAAGTACTGGTATAATGCATGTCACAGTACAAAAATAGAGCGCACAGTGAGGTCACAATAAAGGCATAATGCATAAAGTGATGTCACAATACAGAACTAGTGCAATTATTGTGTGTCACAGTACAGTGAAAATGGGCACAATGATATCACAGCACATGAATAATGCACATAATGATGTCACAGTAAGGGATGATATTACAATACATGAATACTGTCCTTTCCTTGATCTGCTAATGGATTCTGCATTTTGCTCCCTAACTGAACCTCACCTCTGGACATACTTGCTGGGCTCCATAGTAGCTGCTATACCTGCTGGCCTGATACTTGCACTCATGGTTGAGATACATATGCAAATATTTGGTCTGATTTTGGTGTTGTCCTAACCTTTACGTATATTCCATATATTGGCTGGCAGACATTTTGAATAATATTTGTGGCCAAATTTATAGGAAGCCAGAAGAGACTTCTAAATTGGTCTAATTGAAATATATTTTGCAGCCATATAAGTACTACTGTATTTATAACATAATGATGTCTACTGTGCTTACCTGGGAGTCCCCCAACATACAGTGTGACCTCTTTGTTGGACCTCAGTGCGGAGTTGGGGCCGGCTGAGTCTTTGGACTGGTTATCTACAATGAGCTGCACTGCATTATCTTTTTGACTCACTGCAAAAATTAGAAATAGAATTTTAACAGTTGAACTATGATGTAATTTTAGCATTTTATTTAGTACAGCACAATTAAAATATTTGTTTACAGGTCAACATAAAAATGTAGTACACAAAAATATTCACGGTAACAGCTTGATGTTTGATCAGTATTTATCCTGAAGAGACTGATTCTGCAGAACTAATTAGAGAGATTAGTCCTGTATGGTGATAATTGTTACTAACTGCCTGCCTAGCACTTAGATGCTACATTAACTATGTACATTGGGGGAAATTTAACAAGGCCATGTACTCTGCAAGCTGTGAGTCCTTAACTGTTCACTGAAGTATTGCAGTACTCTTTTCTGCAGGCAAGAATAGATTTGAAGAAATACTGGTTAGGACTCTGAAGAAACTAGTAAACGCCTAAAATTATGGAGCGTCAGCATCTATGCATTGATATCTAAGGCCCCATTCACACGACTGTATCCATTTCTGCAGTTCGCACATTGTGGATCCACAAAACCTGGATACCGGCCGTGTCCTTTCTGCATTTTGCGGATCAGAACATCCTTCCCTATGATAAAAATGCCTATTCTTGTCCACAAAAATAGGACATGTTCCATCTTCTTTGCCCATTGAAACGAATGAGTCCGCAAAATTGCTGAACAGAAGTGGACAGAAAAATATGGTTGTGTGAATGGGCCCTAATATTGCATGCAAAGCAGACAGTGCTTGAGCCCAAACCATAAATAATCATGTAGTAGCAGTATGTAGGCCTTCCACTAACTGAGAAAACAACTGAGATAATTCTTGCTTCTTGTCTTACAAAATACCACATAGATATGTAAGTTATATACATGGACTTGGCTATGGAGGACATCAAGAGTCAATGGAAATCAATGATAAAACGTAAAAAGGACAGCACTCACAGAAATAATAAAAGTAAATTAGATGCCCGCCTCTCCGGAGACTGATTAAAATCATACCGTATACAAAGTCCAATGTAGTAGGTGGAGACAGCACTCTGTAGAATAGTTGAGGCCAAGTATTTCGTTTAATACCAGGTGCAGCTTTAAACTACTTGGCCTCAACTATTGTACAGAGTGCTGCCTCCATTTCTACACTGGACAAAAAATCAATGGACACCTACTACTTTTAATGGGCAACCTGCGATGCTTTATAGTTGGCTATACACTCGCAGAAGAAGAGTCCAGGTGCTGAAGCGGCCGGCCTACAGTCCAGACCTTTTATCAATAGAAAACATTTGGTGCACCGCGAAATAAAAAAATCGGGCAAAGACGACCCAGGACTGTTGAGCAGCTAGAATCCTACATCCGACAAGAATGAGAGAATATTCCTCTCAAAACTCCAGAAATTGGTCTCCTCACTTCCCAACGTTTACTGTTGTTTAAAAGAAGAAGGGATCCTGTACAATGGAAGACATGGCCCTATCTCAACTTTTTTGAGATGTGTTCCGGCCATTGAGTTCTAAATAAGTAAAAAAAAAAAATCTGAAAATTGTAAAATGTCTCAGATTCAACATCTGATATGTGTTCTATGATCTACTGTAAATAAAATATGGACCTATCAGATTTCAAAATCATTGAATGCAGTTTTTATTTACATTTTACAGAGTGTTAACTTTTTTGATATTGGGGTTGTATAATGTAAAGTACTACAGTAGTTGATGGTGCTATATGATAAATATTAATAATCGTACTATATACTGAATGCAGAGACATACTGTGCTTTTAGTGTCTGTAGAAATAGGCAAGTAGATTTGTCCTGGTGTTACCTGTTATAGTATGCCATTTTCCATCGCAAAGCAATGCAATTGGGGTAACTGAAGCCTGGAAATTACCCCTATTGTTATATACAGACAAAATTACCTAGAAGAAAAAAAAATACTAAAATGAAATTAACGGCACCTAAAAAGGCTTCAATGATGATTTTACTTTGTGAATATTCTCGAGGTCTCATAAGTCACAGAGTATATTATATAAATGTTAAACAGACTAATTATCATCACCACAAGTACTAATGAACTGTCGAGACCCATAACCCTTAGATCAGGTATTATCTATCTACTTACCTCCCCACTCTCTATGTATAGGCTTAGTCTATTTTCTTTCCCTTCTCCTGTATATAACAGAACCGACTCTTGACTTTGTGGTCGAATGTCAAAAGATATTTCAAACTCCTGTCCCAAGCTCAAAGCGTTATCTTAAAGAAACAAAAACAGCAATGTATAATGGGTATGCAGTTACAAAAAACATTCACAAGTACAGTATGCACTTCTACTTACCCACAGCCACATGCCCTGCCTCCTCAGCAAAATACACTCCTGGCTCATAAGAGCCATCATGGCAAGGAGTGACCTTGGCACTTCTAGATGGTCTGTCTAACATCACCTCATTAATTTTTACATTTTTCAAGCAGCCAGTAAAACTTTTCTTGGGCATTCCCTGAAAGATATATTTTAATCAATGTTAAATGTTATTATTTTGTTGTATATTTTGTATTTAAGTTTTGCTTAGCTGATAACAAAATTTAGGCCCCGTACATACAACCGTGGGGCCGCCGTCCCGTGTTGTGGACAGCAAACCGCAGGTCCGCAAAACATGGACACCCGCCATGTGCACTCTGCATCGCGGTATGGATTCATTGACTTCAATGGGTTCGTGATCCGCAACAACATGTAGGACCTTTGGCTACAAAATTGCTCCCCTGAAAGGAAGCCTAATGGATCCCATTATAGTCTACGGGGCCCGTAGGCTCAGTTCGGCTCAGTTATGTGACAAATCCATCCTTTCCGTTCTTCTGCTCCTATAATGGAGCAGAAGAATGGAAAGGTGAGCACAGATGTGAAGTTAGCCTCTGTAACATTTAAGTGTCAGGAAAATATGTATAGAGAAATTTTCTACTGGTCGCTAAGAGGGTATCACATCAAATTAACATAGCCTAAGCACAAAGACACCAGGGTGAATTCAGGTCAATGGACCTACTGGCATATTTCTAAATAGTGGTAGGAACTTTAGGATACCCAGAGGAAATTTACGCTTTAGAGGGAATTTACAGAATGAACTGAAGTAAGATCCAAGTGCCAGAAAAGCAAATCAACGCCAGCAGTAAGCAGTATCAGGCATAAATTCTAGAAAACCTGCTGGCCCGTTGGAGATCTCTGTGCCTCCCAATAATCCCCATCTACTTAAAAAAGTGACATGAGCTGCGTAAAAACATCATAAAGTTCTTGAGAGACTGAAAAGAAATATAAACTTTTGATGATGGTGGTTTCTTGGCACAAAGGCAATGATAAATTCTCCCCTTTTGTGTAACGCCTGTAGATGGACAGAAGCAGACAGTGAGCCCTAACCTAGAACCCAGCCCACTGTCCCTACCTGCTTGCAGTGCAAGCCCTAGGTAGCAAGACCGCAACTGGTTGATAGTCCTTATGCTACTAAGGTGCAGAGACAGACAAACAGCTAGAGACAAACAACACAAAGACACGTGTAGTACGTAAATAGGTTAGAACCAGGAGGACAACGCAATACAAAAACGAGAGACAGAGAGTGGTCAAAAGACCAGCAGAGGTTATAACAAGATGGGATGCACAGTACAAATCACAAGAGTCAGAGTGGTCAAAGGACGAGCCGGGGTCAAAAGCACAAGCAAACCAAATCGGCACAGGAACAAGAACCAGGAACCTAGCTAGTGAGTCCAAACAAGACGATCCCTGGCACTGGTGTATGGCCAGGAAGGGATTGAAAAAGAGCACAGAGTCCATGGATCAGCTCCTGATAGGTGCTCCATTAGTCAGAAACACTAGCACACAGGAATAGAGCAGCTGTGCAATCAGCTCACTGCTAATCTCCTCCAGTACATGCCCACTGTGGGGAGAAACAAGAGCATTGCATCCTGTTGCTAAGGATGCTGTCGCGTCACCAGGGGTTGTGGCTCTGCAGTGTGTCTCTCCCAGCGCGGCCATACCAAGGCTGAGGATCGCGCTGCTGGAGCTGGGACACGTAAGTTTAGGACATTTCATCTGCACTTTTTTTTAAGAGGTACTCCCACCTTAGCGAAGTATGGTATATCCAATGGATATGCCATACATGTCTGACGGATGCAGGTCACAACGCTGGAACACCCAGCCTGCTGAGGAGGCAACTGCTCCCTGCATCTAGATGAAGAATGAATGCAGAGCATGCTTAGCTGGCTATTTTCATAACCCACATAAAAGTGAATGGAAAGTCCTGCGCACATGCACAAACACCTTTCGTTTCATTCTCCACCTCATTATGCACAATAGGCATCAGGGAACTCTCACTCTGGAGAGAGTTGTGGGTTCTCAGAGTTGGGACCCACATATATCAGACATTTTTGTCATATCCTATGGATATGCCATAAATGTCTGAGACAATACTCCGTTAATCAGAAATCATACAGAGACAAATGACTGAAAGGGAAATACATCCACAGAAAGAAAGGCTGCACAGGATACAGAAGTGGAGTAAATGTCTCAAGCCGATACTGTTGTATGAAAGAATATAGACACATTTATATAACGCTGATAAGCTCCACAGGCATAGAATAAGGGTATGTTCACACAACAGATTTTATAAATCTGACTACAAAATTCAGCAAGTTTTTCTTGTGGATTTTTTGTGTGGTTTTTGACGCTTTTTTAACCAATGGGTGTTTACTTCAATATAGAACTGCAGTTTAGTTTGTGGTTTTGACGCGCCAAAAAACATGCAGAAAACGCATAAAAGCTGTATGGACATTTACGGAGCTGTTTTTAATGCTTCCCATTATTTTCAATGAGAGATTCATTGTGGATTATGCTCCAAGATACGCCATGCTGCTTTTTTTTTCCACGTTGAAGTGCAGCTTCCCACTGAAAGGAATGGGAGGCTGTTTTAATGCATTTCTTTGGAGCTGATTTTGAGGCAGAAATGCTCCAAAACAGCAAAGTCAGTGCAAACTGGCCCCACAAGTTCTTACCTGTACTTTCAGGGAAGGAACACCTCCGAGGTAGAGCAGTGACATATTCTCCAAACTCAAGTGTTTTGTCAGACTTCCTGTACGAGCTTTCAGACCATCAATGACAAGCCGACCATTCTTCCCATCCCAGCTGAATGCAACCTAATAAAAAATTTAGACATATTAAGTCAAAACTTCTACAAAGCCGGTCCTTCTATCATTTTGTACATATGGAATTATCATGGTGAATAAAACTACAATAAAGAGAAATTGCTAAATTATAAAAATTAAGTTAGAAGATTTTTGTCATTTTTTCAGCAGAACATCTCTATATGTCAAATAATTTCACTTACTGTATGCCACTTCCCATCATTGTATTTTTCTTGGCTTTTTATCTTAAGTTTATTGCCTTTAGTTCCCAGAGAAAACACAAAACGACCCTTAGATAAATGAAGGGACAGGTAAGTGGACTCCTGTTTATTTGTCATTAAGAAAATTAATCCAGACGATTGCTCGGTTTGCACCTCTAATGAGAAGTGTGACCTGCAAGACAAAAACATGGACCATTAATTGCTAGAAAACATTTCTGTAAAAAATATCCGTATCCACATGAACTCATTTCTGTGTATACTGACCATCTGGTAAGCACTGACCATTACTCTGCCCTTAGAAGGGGCAGTTCAGTTTTAAGGTCTCATGCACACAGCAAAGCATGGTATATGTAGCTTGTATGGAAGGCACGCATACCGCCTGCGATTTTGCACAATGGAGCTGTGGGCACTCATTGTTCTACTATATAGTGCCATATTACAGAAATATTCTCCCCTAAAAGGAAGGTTTCTAGGGGATAATACCTCTTTAATACACTTTTTGATGAATCATTGCACAAATCAGGAGGCATACGGATTTACAGTTGGGCCCTCCTGGTTGAAAGTATTTGAAACTAGTCCATAGTACATAAAACTCTTGGAAGATTAAGGCCCCTTTCACACGAGCGAGTTTTCCCGTGCGGGTGCAATGCGTGACGTGAACGCATAGCACCCGCACTGAATCCTGACCCATTTATTTTAAGGTGTCTGTGTATATGAGCTTTGTTTTTCACGCAGCATGTTCTATAAAACGCAGCATGTTCTATATTCAGCGTTTTTCACGCAGCCCTGGCCCCATAGAAGTGAATGGGGCTTCAGTGAAAAACGCATTGCATCTGCAAGCGAGTGCGGATGCGATGCGTTTTTCACCGATGGTTGCTAAGAAATGTTGTTTGTAAACCTTCCGTTTTTTAACACGCGCGTGAAAAACGCATCAAAACGCATTGCACCCGTGTGGAAAAAACTGAATAACTGAACGCAATCGCAGACAAAACTGACTGAACTTGCTTGCAAAATGGTGCGAGTTTCACTGAACGCACCCTGAACGCATCCGGACCTAATCCCTCACGCTCAGGTGAAAGGGGCCTAAGGGTTTGCTCTCATCAGTGAGAAGAATGAAAATAACGGAAGCTCTGGTCCATTGCATAATGCGAACACATGGAGCTAGATGGACCACATTGACTATAGTGGAGCCTGTTGAGTTTCCGTCAGGAAGCACTTTACCAGATGAAATATTTAGTTTTTTTTAAAATCCAAACCTGAAATAGAGCCTGAATAGACAGATTAGACAGACTGATAGATAGATCGGTACAGCCAAATGGAAGGGTTTTGCGGTCCACAAAACGCGGATACCGGCCTTGTGCATCCAGCATTTTGTGGACTGTACATGACCGGCACTATATAGAATATGTCTACTCTTGGAACAAGGGATGCGGACAGCACAAGGTGTGCTGTCTGCATCTTTTGCGGCCCCGTTGAAATGAATGGGTCTGCACCCATTCTGCGAAACTGAAGGGTTGCAGACCCATTCATACGGTCGTGTAAATGTAGCCTTAACTATATCTATACTGCATTTGTAACTGATCTCTCATGTTGAAAAAGAAACCATAATAATTAAAGCGACCTTCTATAGTTCAAGTAAAAACATTCGCAGGAACTGGGGAAGACCACTTGCATAGTGACCTCCTTTTCATCTTTTCAGCTGCAGATCCGCCAATTTCTGGGCTTCTCCTCTGCCCTCCAAGATGACTGCACCTCTTCTTAGGCTATGTCATGCTCACTGTGCATTTGGTAGTCTAAGACTCTTCCTGCTTGTCCAGCCATGCCCTCAGATTTGGCCAATCCAAGGGCAGAAGGAAGTGTCTTGGGCTATAAAATGCACAGTGCATCCGGTAGTCTGAGAAGTGGTGCGGCCATCTTGGGCAACAGAAGAGGAGCCCTGGAGCTGGAAGGTCTGCATCTGAAAAGATGAAAAGGAGGTCTCCATGTAAGTGCTTTGTTCATTCCCTAGTTCATGTGATTATTATTATTTTTTAACTAGGGGGTTGCTTTAAAAGAAAATGTGTCACCAGGATAATTGCTATTAAAGTAAAGCCTTAGCCTAATAGCACTTAGTACCTTATTTCCAGATGTGCCCTTGTTCCAGCAATAGATGTCTTCTATTTTCTGAAAATCCAGCTTATTTGGTATGCAAATGAGCCAGTGAGGTGCCCAGTGGGGCGTCACTCTTGCAGGAAGGAGCCCAGGCACGCCTCCTGCTAGTGCCCATGCCTGTCCTCAGGCTGGGAGCAGGGAAAAGGGGGGCAGAGTTATGGCTTGAATGTGATGTAGGAGGGGTGGTTGGACACATTGTGGCAGGGGGCGTACCTGGGCTCCTTCCTGCAAGAGTGACGCCCCTCTGGGCACATTACTGGCTCATTTGCATACCAAATAAACTGGATTTTCAGAGGATAAACACATCTATTGCAGGAACAAAGGCACATCTGGAAATAAGGTACTAAGTGCTATTAGGCCATGGCTTTACTTCAATAGCGATTATCCTGGTGACAGATTTCTTTTAACTTTTGCAGTAGCTTGCCCATCATACATACTTCTCCTTGAAGCTGTGACTGCTCAAATCATAGACCAAGTGACTTGCTGGAGAGTCCCCAAATTTATAGGACTTCAGGTCTGATGTGAAGTTTGAGTGAGAAGTGCAGCCTCGTAAATTCTTTAGTCCAGTTTGAGCATTTAGCAAATTGCTCATAACGTCCAGGCCCGACTGTTAGGGGAGACACACAAGTCTAGTTATTGACACATTTACTCTCATAATTACCAACATTTTCATTAGTAAATTTGGGTTATTTAAGCCGCACTGCCAGAACTCCCAAATCCAATGGGACCGCCACAAGCCACACCCATCTCTAGCCCTGACCGATCAAATTTGCTGGAATTGTCTCTGAAAATTAGGTACAATCCTGCCAATTTTTGAACAGTTGGGAACTATGTACTCTTTGCTGCATCCCTTTATGAAACCCTAGCTCAGATGAACAAGTGTCTGAATAAGATGGTGAATTTTCCTGTTTGATGTAAAAATGCTCTATATGCTGAACATAAAAATCATTTAAAACATGGGATCCTATATCTATCACTCATTACGTAAGCACAGCAGCAGGATCCCACGTAATGACCCTTGGTGGCCAAAAACCACATGGACAGATTGACATTTGTTAATTGACTGTTGATTCATAATGACTGTGCAGTTTTAGAGGCTTAGGGCCAGTTCACACAGAGCTTTTTGGCACTGATTTTGGAGTGTTTCTGCCTCGAAATCAGCTTAAAAAAGTGCTCCAAAACAGCCTGATATTCATTTCAATGAGAACCAGCACGTGGAAAAAAGAAGCAGCATGCCCTATCTTGGGGTGCAATCCGTGCTGAATCTCCCATTGAAATGAACGGGAAGCATAAAAAACTGTTCCATCTAAGTCTATGAGTTTTCAGTTTGGCGCAGATTTGCTCTAAAACCCTCAAGGTGTAAATGCAGCTTTGTATTGAAGTGAACACCCACTGGTTAAAAAAAAAGACGCAGCAAAAAAACTGCAACAAAAACACACAAAAAAAACAAAAAAAAAATGCCCTGAAAAGAAACACGTGTTCATTCCTCGCTGATTTTTTCAGTGCGTTTTCAAAATCCGTCGTGTGATGATCCCCTTTGGCTGCCTTCACACTTGGCAGAAAACTTCAGTAACTGAAAATCAGTTCCATTCACTTGACTGGGGCTTGCAGAAATCCATGTGTTTGCCACCAAAACAACCCCTTTCAGATGAATGGAGCTAATTTTCAGCTGCAACAAAATCTGCTGCGTGTGAAGGCGCCCTTACCTGCAAAACTGGGTGGCCATTATCAATCAACAGTCACGTACCAATGACATTTAAACAGTGAATTTGAAAATGGCACAGACTTGGCGACTGCTAGGTGAGTCTGTGCACTTCATCTATCAACCCAGGAATTACCAAGTCAAAGTCGTTGAGTCTGAGATTGAAAGGCTGTCTGAGTTCAGGTAATATCAGAGGCACGGGGGCTTCCTCTGGGGTGCACATTCCCAGTGACACTTTATTCTTCTCAGTGTGGTCAAAAAGATTCTGTACAGAAGGATATTGTAAAGCTCTAAAATACAGAAAAGAAAAGTAGCCAATATCAGTATGACTGCGGATTGCAGCTGCGCCATTCAAAATCTTGAATGCAAAGATGTCTCAGAGAATTGACAATAGTCTAAATCCACAGCAACCCACCTGCTTCATGTCTGCCTGGGATTGGTCAGAGTTAACAGTGACACTTGGTGAGTTATCACATCTAGTTAACGTGTTATGACTGTGACTGTTAACTCTGCTGCATCTGTAGCTGTCATGGTGGGGAAGGTATTGTACATAACGTAGCCTCGACAGCCATATTGGGCTTGCACTTTATACTGCAGTTATGCTTACCTTTTAATAAAAACATTTGTCATACAGCCCTTGAAGCCATTTCCGCCAATGTATATGTCAGTGGGGGAGTAACCTGGCCTCCTGGAACTGTCCGTGATTTCTGTCTCTTCTTTATCATCAACCAAGAGCTTATACCTGAAATCAAAAAGTAACTTTTGTTTTTTAGTCACAAGGGATCATGCAGTCAATTGAGAGGCTCAGCAGGAAAATACATTTTATATTGACCTCACATTAATAATAGTAATTGTCCGAGCTCAACAAAAAATGCAGCCTGATAACAAATGCATAGTAATGAGATAAAATTCTGGCTGACACTAGAGGGAGCCGTTGATGCTGCATGTCTTCAGGTCCGCTTGTGGGCTTCTACAATGTTCTTTTTTTCTGTCTAAAATAACGAATCTCCGATAAAATGGCTAAAACGGATGCAAAGATAGTATAACGGATTCTTCAAATAAAGTACCCATTTGTTGTTGTTGTTTTCTGTTCTTCTGATGGATCAGAAGAAACAAATATGAAACAATGATGTGAACCTAACCTTGAGGCTATGTGAAAGCCTGGGGTTTGTATTTGAAACAGACGAATGGGTCTTCAGTTCTTACAAAAATATTTTATGACATTTGAAATGGCTTGCCTGACAGCTATCTTTACCTCAGCATCTCAGGCCATCAATATCAGATTGTCAGGGGTCCCACAACCTGTCAGAGTAGTGTTGGTGCCAGAACTACACAGCTCCATCCACTGTGTAGGGGACGGAGCTGGTAACCAAAATAACCAAAAAGCTGCTCCCACTAAAATTAGCTATAAACTCCATCCACTACACTATGGATGGAGCTGTTTAGTTCTGGCGCGAAAGTTACTCTGAAATAGCTGATCGTGGGCATGCATGGTGTTGGACCCCCATCATTCTGATATTAATGGCCTACCATATACTTAGTAAAGTTTGTTTATATATATATATATATATATATTTATATAGCTAAGCAACATCATTATATGTTTCTAACCTAACTACAGTTCTCATGACAGTAGTCATCCAGATATGCTACAATCTAAATGACAAATCTGTTATGTTCTGCAGGAATATGGGAGCAGAGGATATTTCATGGCTTAGTTTGACCAATATGCCATTAAGACCTCTAAAAGTAATTTTGGCAGCCATATTTCACATCACTCCAGAAACAGATATAGTACAGAAAACTTGAGGCAACTCAAGGACATTGCCCGTGTCCAGCTGGTAGGTTTACCTTCAGTGCTATGTAAAACTGCACATTAGAGATGAGTGAATTTCTTTCAATTTCTTTTTTGTCCAACTCCCTGAATCTGTCAAAACATTTGATTCAGGTTCGAATCAATACTACCTGAAACAATAGTGTTCCAATGGGACAGAAAATTGGTATATGACACTATAAGGTCTCAGGTTTGGTACACAGATTATTAAATGGTACTAGCAAAACTGCAAGTGTTTTTTCTGTAATTTAAAGAAAGAGCATACCGCGTTGCAGTGGCTGTCCCGGTACGGGGGAGGTATGTGCCGCTTTCTGGCAGCTGTCCCTGCTTCCGTAGGAAGCAGAGACAGCTGCCTGTAATGATGAAGCAATGATGAAGCAATGATGAAGTAATGATGAAGTAATGATGAAGCAAGATCCATCCGTGGGCTCTCTGCTTCATCACTCCTGCCCCCTGTCTGCGCTCTACACTGCAGGTCTGGGCAGGGGGCAGGGCCAGCCGGGAGCTCCACGTGTAGACTTGTGTTGGTTTGCTGCTGGGGAACGAGGTAAGTATGTGGAGTTTATTTTTTTTAACTGCCTGTGAAGAGAGAACAGCACTGGGCATATCAGTGTGAGGGGGCACAGCACTGGGCATATCATTGTGAGGGGGCACAGCACTAGGCATATCACTATGAGGGGGCACAGCACTGGGCATATTACTATGAGATGGCAAAGCACTGGGCATATCATTGTGAGTGGGTACATCTGGGCATATCACTGTGAGTGGGTACAGCACTAGGCATATCACTATGAGGGGGCACAGCACTGGGCATATTACTATGATATTGCAAAGCACTGGGCATATCAGTGTGAGGGGTCACAGCACTGGGCATTTCATTGTGAGGGGGCACAGCGCTGGGCATATCATTGTGAGGGGGAACAGCTGGGCATATCAGTGTGAGGGGGCACAGCACTGCGCATATCAGTGTGAGGGGTCACAGCACTGGGCATTTCATCGTGAGGGGGCACAGTGCTGGGCATATTGTAAGGGGGCACAGCTGGGCATATCAGTGTGAGGAGGCACAGCACTGAGCATATCACTGTGAGGGGGCAGAGCACTGGGCATATCATTGTGAGGGGGCACAGCACTGGGCGTATCACTGTTAGGGGGCACATATCTGGTATAACTACTGTGAGGGAGCACAATGTGGGCACAAATACTGTCCGGTGGCATAAAGGGGAATAATTACTATGTAGGGGTATTTAGGGGACTCGGTGGGATTAGGTATATAGTTATAGCCTAGGGTGGCAAAGATTTTCTGTGGCGCACTTTGCGCACCGCACATTTTATCCCTCATCCTTATCAAAAAATGGGAGGTAAGGAAAGAGGCGCAATTAAATGTCCCTCTCCTTCTATAAACACACTGCTAACTGGTAGAACCATTTTTGTAAAATTCCTAACAAATCCAATTCAAATATATGACTACCAAGTAAAATAGGCAAAACCATGGCAAAAAAAACAATGTGCCACCTCATATGGGGTTCGGTGGGTGCCATTGGTGTCTTTCTTATGACAAACCAAGCACTGCCATTATTATCGTTTCTGATTCTATGATGGAGCAGAACTATAGAAGTAACAATGCAGATTTGAAGAAAGCCTAAATGTAATTGTCGTGTACACTAATCAGAACGAGCAGATTTCCAGCCTGTAGCTCAGCAACCTGTGATCCCCTATAAATAGCACCTTATTCTCTCCACAGCTCCACTGACGCAAGACTGAATTTTTAGGGAAATACAAAGGAGTTAATTAATCTCTAGGGACACAGAAGACATGTTTGAAGTGGTATTTAAGAGTGTGTATTTAAGCTCCTGCTGTTTCCTCAGACTGTAATTTATCTGCGTTCAGGCGATGTACATTACTGTGTGCGCTTCTTGAAGCTGGAACTTCAGCGGTGAAAAAGCCGATGCTGAGAATCTCTGAAGGTCTGGTTCCTGTGAAGTTTTCTGCTTTACTTATCATATGGTGAAAGCATTCAGTTTAGTAATTGCCTCTCCTCTTCAGAAATCAAGTATTTACGAGGTCCTACCAGTAATACAGACTTTTTCTATAGAATAATGAATTGTGATATGTTACTTTGCTTCAGGGCTTTAAACCTATTCATTTTTTCTGCACATTGTGTTTCTATGCATTAAAATCCACTGGTTGTGTTCAGCTTTTTTGTGGCGGTTGGATTTCTGCTCTATTTCTAAATGTAATGATAATTCTATTCCTGTTGAATGTGACACAAATCAAGGCCAACGGGGGCGTTGCCTTTACCCCTAGAGGCTCTACTCTCTCTGTAACTGCTGTGCCCTCTGCAATTTGACAGGGCCAGGCAGAATAAACACGATCACGCCTGCCTGGCCTCTCGATCAAAGTGCAGAGAGCACAGCAGTTGCAGAGAGAGCTGAGCCTCTAGGTGTAACGGTAACCCCCCCATTGCTCCTAGAGGCTCATTTGCATATAGTAAAATTTCATTTTCTCAGCAATGCAGCACATATGAACATGGGACCACCACAGATGCCTTCAGCTGCCAAGCGCACATACAACAGGTCAGCCAGTGTCATAGGTACAAATCTGCTGACAGAGGACCTTTAATGAACTCCATCAAAATCTATCATGGGTTTCCACAGTATCAAACATAAAATAGTGGATTTCCAGTAATTCTGTCTAGAGGAGGTGTCCACTTACTCGTTATTGCTTCTCATTACTGACACATAGTGAAGCTTTCCATCACTGTACTTGTCCCTGGATCGTAAGTTGACATTTGAGCTAGTTGTAGTTAAAGTCACTGTTCCATCCTCCAGAGAAACATGTAATTCATCAGACTGTGGGAGACAAATACGACACTTGTAAGTTAACTAATAAATATAGGGCGGACTTTTATCAGCCCCTGTACGTCAGAAAACAGGTGTCAAAAAGTAGCAAAATTTGGTGGATAAGGGTGAGGAGTGGGCGGTGTGGAATGGCCATAGCCAGACTAGCACATATATTATAATGTATGCCTTAAAACTGCTGTAAACCTATACACTTGTTGGTGTAGCTTTCCAATATGGCGCACAGACCAGATGCATCACAATATTTAAGGGTCCAATCACATGTCCGTATGTGTTTTGCGGATCTGCAAATTGCGGATCCGCAAAACACGGACACTGGCAATGTGCTTTCCGCATTTTGCGGACTACACATCGCCGGCACTCTCATAGAAAATGCCTTTTCTTGTCCGCAATTGTGGACAAGAATAGGACATGTTCTATTTTTTTGTGGAACGGAAGTGCGAATCCAGAAGTGCGGATCCGCAAATGCGTATGCAGACAGCACATTCCAGCCCCATTATAAATGGGGTCCGCAAAATTCCAAAACGGATGCGGACCCACTTTGAGGACGTGTGAATGGACCCTAAGAGGCGCCAGTGGGAGATATTAAGACTGACATGTACAAGGCAACTCTTAGGCCTCTTGCACATCACCGTATTGCTATTTCAGTATTTTGCAGTCCGCAAAAAATACAGATGACGTCCATGTGCATTCCGTTTTTTTGCGGAATGGAACAGCTGGCCCCTGATAGAACAGTACTATCCTTGTCCGTTATGCGGACAATAATAGGATATGTTATATCTTTGAACGGAACAGAAAAACGGAAACGGAAGGCATACGGAGTACCTTTCGTTTTATTTTTTGCGGATCCATTGAAATGAATGGTTCTGTATACGGAACGCAAAAAACGGAACGAAAACGGAAAAAAAAAAAAACGTTTGTGTGCAAGAGGGCTTAAAGGGAACCTGTCATCAACTTTATACTGACCTCACCGAGAGCAGCATAACATAGTGACAGAAATGCTGATTTCAGCGGTGTGTCACTCATGAGCTAAAAGTAAGTGGTTGCTGAGAACCAGCATCATAATCATGGCAGCCCAGGCCTTGAGAAGAGTCCAGTCTACCTGAGAAGAGTCCTGGTTATTCACAGTTCTCTCCTACAGAGAAAGGGAGAAAACTAGGTAGAAGACTGTCAGTCATCAGCAGGTGGGCAGGGAGAGCAGGAATTCATGAATAACCATGACGCTGGGTTCACACCAGAGCGTACTGAACGTACGCTCTGTATGCGCGATTGTACGGGCATTTACAATCGTGCCGCGGAGACAAGCGAACGCCCATTGTCGCGCGTTCCCGGAAGTCTATGTACAGGAACGCGCGACACTACGCCCCAAAGAAGCTCCTGAACTTCTTGGGGCGTCAGGCATTTTACAGCGCGATCGTACGCGCTGTAAAACGCCCAGGTGAGAACCATGCCGATAGGGAAGCATTGGTTTCTCCTTGTTGAGTGTTTTACAGCGCGTAGGAACGTGCTGTAAAACGCTCAGGTCTGAACCGGCTGTGATTATTCTCAGGTGGCCGGGGCTCTTTTCCAGGCCCAGTCTGTAATGATTGTGATGTTGGTTCTCGGCAACCACTTACTTTTAACTTTTAAAGGACAGACCGCTGAAATCAACTCACCCGTCTTTACTTTATTCTGCTGTTAGTATGGGCAGCATAAAGGTGATGACAGGTTCCCTTTAATACCTGCCCCCCATGGTTTATGTACTTGTTGTACCTGTTCCTGTTGTTTTACCTCTTACTGCCACTTTACACAGGCTGAGAATCGACCAGATAACTTCTAACAAGCATTCATAGGAACGCTCGTTATTGATTATCTGTCAGTGTAAAAGGTGCCACCGATTACCTGATGAGTGAAACGCTCGTTCGTCGGGTAATATGATCATTTGTACAGGCACCTAAATCATCTTTTGCCGGCAGTAGATTGTTCCATCTAGACAGTCTGCTGCCGGCAAACAATGATTCTGTATGAGGACGAGCGATGGCATTAGTGATCACTCCTCCTCACACTGTGGAGAAGATTGCTGCATGTAATAGCAGCGGTTCTCTATTACTGACGAGCAGGCAATTCTCTGGCAGGAACGCTTCCTTCCTGAAAATCGCCTGCTAAATTGTCCAGTGTAAAAGGACCTTAAGTTTTACACTATATGACACAGCAACCTTTTTCATTTATTTTATCCCTGCCTTCCGAGAGCAATAACTTTTAAATTTTTCCATCACCAGTTTTTGTTTATCGACAATACAGGAAAAAATGCCCCTCCCCCCAGCAATCCTGCAACTGTTTTTTAGTACTTCACCATGAGATAGAAATAACATGCTAATCTCTACAGGTCGATGTCAATACAGCAATGCCAAATATGTGTAATTCTTTTAATGGTTCACTATATATGACAATACAAACACTTAAAAAAATTCTGAGGGCCATAACCTTTATTTTTCTGTTGACTGAGCTGTGTGGAAAATATTTTTTATTTTTTTTTGCAGGACTAGCTGTAGTCTTCAATGGTACCATTTTGGGTTTAGCTTAAAAGTGGACAATTAAAGTTAAAACCTGTACAATCAAAGAACAAACCTGTGTTTTGTGATTTAACAGCAAAGCATCAACCTGAGGAGTCTGGAAGCCAAATGATGCTTGAAAATCACCAGGGAAGGAGAATCCATCTGGCTTCAGTCCCAGCGTTCCTCCATTAGAGAACTCTGCAGAGCGTATGTTCTGAAACACAAAGGTAAAATGCAGCTTCATGTAGACAAAAATGTAAAAGATCAAGTAGCACTTGTCATATAGCCTGCAATAGGAGACCACAACATCATTCAATGAGATCTAAACAGCACAACTAAAACGTGAAAAACTGTTTTAGTCTGGTGGAGTAACATGTGCCATATTTATTAAAAGGGGCAGGCCTCTTAACAAATTTGGTGCATCCATGGGCTCTCTGTGTGCCAGGAACTATGAGATGATCTTGATTTTAGCTATAATATACTTTTTTTTTTTTTTAAGTAGTGTAAGTGACTTATCCTGAGGATAGGTCATCAATATTAAAAGCATACAAAATCACTTTGTGAATGCACTGCAATAGTTCTCTTGTACTGATTCAGAGTTACAGACTGTATTATAGTCCAGAGCTGCATTCATAATTCTGCATGCTACAGAGATGTATTCTTCCAGCATTCCTTGATAGATGCACACAGCTGGCTCTTGAAATTTGAATCCTTGAATAACAGCATTGTACAACAACCGGTGACCTAAATAGGTATTTGGATTGAAGGAGTTTTTTTCCTCTGCTGACCAACGTGGGTATGGTTCCAGGAATGGAAAGCAGTTAGAATACTGTCCCCAGAATGGAGGCCATTGAGATGAATGGCTGTCCATGTAACACTTGGACAGCTCAAGACTGAAAGAATGGGAATCACTCTTATATAAGCCATTCTCTATTGTGGCTTATCGAGGGAGGTCAGGAGTGGGAAACCAAACTCTCTAGTAACAGTTTATAAGACTGAAAAACAACATTCGTCCATCCAGTTCAACCTGTTATCCTGCAAGTTGATCCAGAGGAAGGAAAAAAAAAAAAACATGACGTGGAAGCCAATTTTCCTCATTTTAGGGGAAAAATTCCTTCCTGACTCCAATCAGAATAAATCCCTGGATCAACGAAATCTACTAACTATAACCCGTAATATTGCTACACTGCAGAAACACATCTGGGCCCCTCTTGAACTCTTTTAGTGAGTTCACCATCACCACCTCTTCTGGAATAGCATGTCTCACTTCCTTCTGGGATTCTTGTCCCCACCAACCAGTTGGGGGGTGTACCTGCACAGTCTCACTTTATCCAATCAGTGCTGCCATTTTCAGACTGTGCACGTACACCCCCCCCCAACTGGTTACCTCCCCTCTGTACCCTTACTGCAGACTGCTGGCAATTCATTCATAAGTTCTAGTAGAAATAATAAAGGAATGGCACAACATAGAGACATAACAATAGATGCTCCAGAATTGTTATTACATAGGGAATGTATGAAGCTATTAAAACAGACATGTCAGGAGCGGTGACAGGTCCTCTTTAAGTACATTTAGGAGACAAAGTTCTCAAAATGAAGAAACCTCACTTACACTCCATTCACTGTAACACCTTCTGCTGACTCCGTAGGTTTCCTTGAATGAGGCTGCACTTACAGGGGTCTTTACATTTTTCACACATCCACGGAAAGGCGGAGTTTTTATGTTAAACCTGTATAAAAGGGAAGTAACATATATATAGTGATTTTCCAATGACCAGTAATTTTTTAAAGGGATTGTGCAGTGTCAGGATACTGATGACCTGTCCTTAGGATAGGTCAGCAATATCAGACCAGTGAAGGTCCGACTCGAGGAAACCCCACCCATCAGCTGCTTGAAGTAGCTGTGATGCTCGTGAAAGGACTGTGTCCGCAGAGGTGCACTGTAATTACAGCTTCTTCTCTTTGTTTACTAGAATGGGGCGTACATCACTAAGGCTACTTTCACACTAGCGTTCGGAGCGGATCCGTCTGATGTTTCATCAGACGGATCCGCTCCGATAATGCAGACGTTTTCATCCGTTCAGAACGGATCCGTCTGCATTATTACTTAGAAAATTTTCTAAGTCAGAAAGTAGCCTGAGCGGATCCGTCCAGACTTTACATTGAAAGTCAATGGGGAACGGATCCGCTTGAAGATTGAGCCATATAGTGTCATCTTCAAGCGGATCCGTCCCCATTGAATTACATTGTAAGTGTGGACGGATCCGCTCGCCTCCGCACGGCCAGGCGGACACCCGAACGCTGCAAGCAGCGTTCAGGTGTCCGCTCACTGAGCGGAGCGGAGGCTGAACGCTGGCAGGCGGATGCATTCTCAGTGGATCCGCCTCCACTGAGAATGCATTGGGGCCAGACGGATGCGTTCGGGGCCGCTCGTGAGCACCTTCAAACGGTGCGCACGAGCGGACACCCGAACGCTAGTGTGAAAGTAGCCTAAGTCTACTTTCACACCTGCGCTTTCCCTTTTCCGCTATTGAGATCCATCATAGGATCTCAATAATGGGGGAAAATGCTTCCGTTTTGTCCCCATTAATTGTCAATGGGGACAAAACTGAACTGGATGAAACGGAGTGCACCAGAATGCATTCAGTTCCGTTCGGTTGCGCTCCCACATTTTTCTGTCCGCCATGTGGTGCGGAGCAAGACGGATCCGTACTGACACACAATGTAAGTCAATGGGGACGGATCCGTTTTCTCTGACACAATAGAAAAACGATCCGTCCCCCACTGACTTTCAATGGTGTTTATGATGGATCCGTCTTGGCTATGGTAAAGATAATACAACCGGATCCGTTCATGACGGATGCAGATGATTGTATTATCAGAACGGAAGCGATTTTGCTGATCCATGACGGATCCAGCAAAAATGCTGGTGTGAAAGTAGCCTAACACTGCACCACAGCTACAATCTAGACGGTGTACAGAAGACTCAGCATTAGTGCAAGCTGGTGTGGTGGGAGTTGAAGCCCCGCCAATCTGATGTAGTCTGACACTGCACAACCATTTTAAGTGTCTATTTTTCCACTATGCGAACCTTTGCTTATCTCTTAAAGACAAGGCCAATTAACTGCTGTAGATGCAATAATGTACCAGTGACACTGGGTAGTTATTCGATTA
The DNA here is from genome assembly GCF_905171765.1 of Bufo bufo. Lineage (NCBI taxonomy): Eukaryota > Metazoa > Chordata > Amphibia > Anura > Bufonidae > Bufo > Bufo bufo. The sequence goes on along the minus strand of NC_053393.1, from coordinate 157,098,305 downwards.
GTAAAAATTTGACAACAGCGCTTCAATGACTCACTTTTCTCTTAATTCTGTCGGGGCTCCACCCAAGTAGTATGTGTTGAAAGTAAATATATCCACATTACTATCATTTAGGACTTCCCGATCTTGACGTATACGTATGACTTTATCATTGGCTGCTACCAACACCTCAATCTATGAAAGAAATAAACAGGTATATCAACACTATATGATAGCATGGCTGCAAAATTATATAGTACAATATACAATAACACCAAGTGACAGAATTTCTGAAGTAGCGTATGAAGCTACAGAATGCCATTATAGTGCTGATGAATAGATTTAGTCTAGCATCAGTAGGTAAGACCTAACAGGTGCAATGACGGCTAGGTAGGTAGAAGGAAATCAGGAAAACATGGTCTGATAGGTGGAATCTAATATACTACTTACAAGGACTTCTGCTCCGGTATTTACACGCTTAAATGAGTCATTTTTCCTTTTTTGCTCTGGATTAGAATTGATTTTATATTTAAGGACAAGGATGCCATCCTCGATCTCAACACTGATGTAACTTTCCTGCAAGCAAAATACAAAATTTTATGTATGTATGAATGTTATTATGGAGTACATGAGTGTGTATTGTATATGTATGTATAATAGGCACATTACTGTATGAATGGTATTAGATTTTTACAGTCTAGGACTGTGTGAGTGCAATATATGTATAACCCGTGTTTGCGTGGGGTTTCCTCCGGGTACTCCGGGTTCCTCCCACACTCCAAAGACATACTGATAGGGAACTTAGCTTGTGAGCCCCATTGGTGACAGTGAGATGCTGATGTCTGTAAAGCGCTGCGGAATATAGGAGCGCTATATAAGATATGTGTCCATGTAAACTGCACTGATACAATATTGTATGAATATTATAATTATACAGGGTATGACTATGTGATATGTGTCTATGTATAAACTGCACTGATACAATATTGTATGAATATTATAGTTATACAGGGTATGACTATGTGATATGTGTCTATGTATAAACTGCACTGATACAATATTGTATGAATATTATAGTTATACAGGGTATGACTATGTGATATGTGTCTATGTATAAACTGCACTGATACAATATTGTATGAATATTATAGTTATACAGGGTATGACTATGTGATATGTGTCTATGTATAAACTGCACTGATACAATATTGTATGAATATTATAATTATACAGGGTATGACTATGTGATATGTGTCTATGTATAAACTGCACTGATACAATATTGTATGAATATTATAGTTATACAGGGTATGACTATGTGATATGTGTCTATGTATAAACTGCACTGATACAATATTGTATGAATATTATAGTTATACAGGGTATGACTATGTGATATGTGTCTATGTATAAACTGTACTGTTACAATATTGTATGAATATTATAGTTATACAAGGTATGACTATGTGATATGTGTCTATGTATAAACTGCACTGATACAATATTGTATGAATATTATAGTTATACAGGGTATGACTATGTGATATATGTCTATGTATAAACTGCACTGATACAATATTGTATGATTATTATAGTTATACAGGGTATGACTATGTGATATGTGTCTATGTATAAACTGTACTGTTACAATATTGTATTAATATTATAGTTATACAGGGTATGACTATGTGATATGTGTCTATGTATAAACTGTACTGTTACAATATTGTATGAATATTATAATTATACAGGGTATGACTATGTGATATGTGTCTATGTATAAACTGCACTGATACAATATTGTATGAATATTATAATTATACAGGGTATGACTATGTGATATGTGTCTATGTATAAACTGCACTCCTACATTTCTGTATGAATATTATCATAGATGTACATTGTATGACTGTGTGAATGTTATATATCAATGTAGAACATTCAATCACACATTTTCATATTTGAATACCTCTTTTTCAGCGAAGAACAGCAAGCCAACATCTGAGGTGGTCTGAACAGTTTGCTCAAAGCGCAAGAATTTAATGTTGGGCACATTGTAGGAGATGGTGGCATAGCCAATGCCTTCAAAGAAACTTCTTTCTGATTCTTCTTTATATCTATGGCAGTAAACAGGCTTAGTTAAATAATAAAGTAAAAGTGAAATTCTGAATTACAACTTATATAACAGCTATACGCCATGTAAAAATAACAGGCAGACCTCTTATAACACAAGAGCAGGTGTTTGCTGAAAAACCACTTTATAAAAAAAAAAAAACAACAACAACATTTTATTCATAGAAAAACCCTTATTAATATGTTTCTGTCATGGATTTCTTGCTGAACTTCTATAACATTGCAGCAACATGAAGTGCATGGTGCAGACTTAAAAATCCGCAGCATGCTCTGAATTCCACAAAGATTTTTAAATTGTTGCAGATTTCCGGTGTGGGTAATAATAATAATCTTTATTTTTATAGCGCCACCATATTCTGCAGCTCTTTACAATTCACAGGGTTCATGTACAAAAGAAAAGACATCACAAAGTTACTGCCTAATATATTGAAATACTGGGAGTGAGGAGCCTGCTCTCAAGAGCTTACAATCTATAAGAAAGTGGGGCAGACACAAAAGGAAGTTGATTGTTATATGAAGTGGTCCGGTCATCTTTGTACTGAAAGGAGTGGTGTAGGCCGATCTGCTTTGGGCATAGGACTGTCAGAAGAACGAGTTCAGGTCTGAAGAGTTGGGAGGGGAGGAGGATTACTGGGAGAAGATCAGCTTTGGAGGCATGATAAGCCTGCCTGAAAAGATGTGTTTTTAAGGCACATTTGAAGGTAGTTATGTTGGGAATTGACCTGATATTCCGGGGAAGAGCATTCTAGAGAGTAGGTGCAGCTCCAGAAAAGTCTTGAAGACGGGAATGAGAGGTACGGATTATGGAGGATGTTAATCTTAGATCACTGGCAGATGGAGAGCATGAGTAGGGTGGTAGACGGAAATGACGGAGGAGATGTATGGAGGTACAGCACTGGGGAGAGCTTTTTGGGTGAGGGTGAGAAGTAAGAACTGTATTCTGTGGTGGATGGGCAACCAGTAAAGTGACTGGCACAGGCTAGTAGCATCAATATAGCAGGTGGGTAGATAAATTAGCCTGGCTGCAGCATTTAGGACAGAATGAAGGGGAGAGAGTTTAGTGAGAGGGAGACCAATTAGTAATGAATTACAGTAGTCAAGACGAGAATGAATCAAGGCAATAACAAGAGTTTTGGACGTTTCCACAGTAAGAAAAGGGAAGACTCAGGAGATGTTCTTGAGGTGCAGACGACAGGAGAGTGCAAATCATTGGATATGGGGAACAAAGGAAACATCTGAGTCAAACATGACCCCAAGACATTGGGGGTGCTGCCCAGGAGTTATGAGAGTACCGCAGACTGAAATTGAAATATTGGGAGTATGGGAGAAGTGAAGTCCACCATAAGATAAGGCGGCAGGGGAAGCAGTGTCAGAGTGTTGAAGCCAGGTTTCTGTAAGGGCCAGCAAGTTCAGAGAGTGTGAGAGGAAAAACTTATGGATTGTGGGGAGTTTATTACAAACAGACCATGCGTTCCAGAGTGCACAGTTAAAAGAGACTGGAGAAGATGTACAGTGAATATTAATAAGATTTTCAGGGTTTCTATTTGTGGCAGATGAGAAGCAGAAGTTGCCAATAGATTGTGGAATCCAAATGTCTGATTTTCCCCCTGAAGCAGTTGTTTGTTTTTGGGTAGGTTCTACAATGATGAAATGATCACTCCTGAGATCTCAGTGATCAACTGGAGGAAGCCCAGCAGTAAGGGCACCACCACAGGAGAACTGGGACATTACACAGTTTCCGATCAAATCGATGGACTGTCTGTACAATGCATGGACGGGTTGGGTCCTCCATAAGATTCCCCTCTATTAATTCAGAAATTTCCAATGGGGTATTTGAACACCAGACAAACCCTTTATTAGCATACCTTTTGCAAGGCTCAACCCTCTTCGTGTCAATGTTGAATGTCTGTCGGAAATTGTACAAGCTGATTGCATTTTGGTTCATGTCCTCTAGTTCAATGCAGCCCTGGTATTTTGGAAAGTCCAGTCTGGGTGGAGGCTTTTAAAATGGAATAAAAAATAACAATAAAAAACAGGATTTAGATGCTTCAAATGGGAACACTTTAATACATCTATGCATTTTAGGTATACTATTTAACTAACAAAGAGGATTATGCACTATACTATTTGCCTCTCAATCTCATATTCATTTGTTACAGGATCTGTCAAGGACTAATGCTGAGTCACATATATGTACACACAGTTCATCATAACTTTACCAGCAATGATATTATCAATGGTGAATTGCAATCTGATTTATACTCAAGAGGACAGTACTGCATGACCAGATATGAACACTGGGGGGCTTCTGGAGTGTGACAATATATACACAATTACTGTAGGTTGGAGCAAAAGCGCTTTAATGTATTCTTTCTATACCTAAGCCTGTAACCCTGACATCCTCTACATGTACGGTAAAGAAGGTTTCACCATCATAAATGGGGATTCTTTACTGTAAGAGCAGTAAGACTATGCACCTATCATAATGCTATGATGGCTGTTTCATTAACAAACGAAAAATACAAATGTGATAGCACTCTACATCCAGCAATTTGCCTCCATGCTGGATGAGGCATTGGTGTACATTTTGGCCAAAGCGTAGTAAGCCACTCACCATGTCAAGGTCGCCTATAATTGAGTGGTCCCTAACACTAGTTCCTACCTGTTTATGGGCCATGACAGCCACACAAAATCCAGGGAATGCAGGTCAGCGTGCACGCCAAGCACACTCTGCTTTTAACCCCGTCCGGTGCCATTACAGCTTTCATCGGATCCAGGGATGCAAGTACCAACATGCACGCTGAGCCCACCATATACTTCTCCTGGAGCCAAATGGCTACTGGTAGGTTCTATATAAGCAGACTCAGTTTTATACTGACTTTAAAACCAGCCTCCAGGACAGATTGACTGGTCAGGTGTGCAATGACTCCAAGGAGATCGCCACGCCTCCAATATATGCTACAAAGAAAAAATGTAGCATATATTGGAGGCGTGGCGATCTCCCTGAACATGTTCACATAACCTGATATGAACCGAGCCTAACACTGAATTGAATTATTTTTTTTTTGCTTAATTATCTGTTTAAAACACAGAAAAAGACTCCCCAGTATGATAATAGCAGAACATGTAGCATAAACTTACAGTAAAGTCATCTGGGTATCCTCCAACATAAAACACTACATCCTCAGCACTGAGATCGAGCAAAGTGTGTCTCTCCGTCTCTGCGGTGTACGTTTTGGTTGGGTCTGGCTTGTTGGATGTGAATGCTTTGGTGTAATTGAGAGTAACATATTGGTAGATCCTGAAACACAGTAAGACATGGTGCCACATTTAACAACTTCATTGTTAAATCCATTCCTGCCCCATAGAGAATGAATGGGTCCGCACCCATTCCACAGAATTGCGGAAACGGGTGCGGACACATTCACGGACGTGTGAATGGACCCTAAAAACCAGGGGGCCCTTTCTTCTCCTTGATTCTTCAAGCGCTGACAGCGCTTCAGCCGGTGAGTGACCTCCATAAATACTTGAAATTCCCGCCGAAAATGACCTTCCTCCAATCCACTTCCACGATTAAAAATAGCTCAATGCCCAGCAACTGGTCAGCAACACCTTTGACCAATCAAACGCTGTCCTGTTACCGGCTAACTTTACCTGAGGAGACATGTAGAGAAAAGAACAAGGAAGGGGGAGGGGGGCGACGACGACACAGGCCAGCACAAAAAAACGTGTCTCAGTGACACCATGAGGGGCAAACGCCAAATTTCTATCATTACACAGGTTACTCAAGTATCCTTCTTCTCCAGTATGTTAGGTCAACCATTAGAGGGCTGTTAATATAAACATTACTATGCCAGATATCTGGACAGGTTGGACATCGCAGGTTGGACATCCATGCCCTATAGCATAGACATCTGTCCACCATACAGAAAGTATCAAAATACTCCGTCTACATGCTCACCTCTCTAACATGACTCTGTCCAATATTGCTTCTTCTGCCTTATTGGATGAAATAAATTGATCCACATTGATTTCAGCCACATTGCCGCCAAGATTATAGACACACACAAGCTGGCCATCTTCAACGCCTATGCCTATGTAATCCTTGGAGGTCTAGAAAAGAGAGAGCGCTGCTCATATTCTCATACAATATACTGTAGCACAAGGAAGGAGAATGGCTACTGCTTACATTTAACTCTTACTATACAGTAGTATATTTTATAATAAGTGCTCTAGTAAATAGTTGTTTTTTTAGCAACAGTTTCTCTTTTACTAGGTGTATTTCTCTTACATCTTTACTGCCCAGATACATCACAAACATATTTGCGGATATCTGGCGTTTCCTGCGATCTCCCCGACTTAGTGGTCTTTGAAGGTAAAAGGAAAGTGAAGTATAGGCCTTTAAGTCTTCAAGATTGCTGGGAGGTCGAACATCCACTCCTGAATTGCCATCGAACCTCATTGGCACAACTACCTACAAAGAGACAATCGATCTGGTTGAGAATGGAGTTTAGGAGAAAGCTAAAAAAAACATAATATGATATAAAACCAGCTCAAAGAGACAAATATTTTGTGTCTGAATATTGTAGTTAATGTTCTGTAGAACCATGCCATTTTGTGCATCTATTGCGCCAAGGAAAACTGAACTTGGATGAAATTGTGGACACAGTGGTACCTACTAAATGTCACCTTGTCCCACACTGTAAATGTAATAAAATAACCAAAGGAGCAATACTTACCCCTTTTCTCCCCTGTTGCTTCCAGCACTGTGCTCCGGTCCTCCCCGCTGCTGACATCATCTCCTGGCTGCAGCGGTGATGTTCTGTGCACAAAGGTCAGCCATTTGCCTCAGCTGTATACGCAGCACTGACCTGTGTGCATGGAACGTCACCGCTGTGACCAGGAAAACAAACAGTGACAGGGAGGCTCACATATGGCAAATTATTGTCCAATCCTAAGATCTGAACTTTGTGAGGATGTTTAATCGAAAAAATTGTTCCATTGTATTCAGCATTATGAGGGTGCTGCCACACTACGTCTTTTCATGCAGTTTTATTTTTGGCTTGTAAAAAACCCCATGAAATTCATGCGTTTTTTTACAAGTGATTCTTGGATGTGGTGGTTTTTAGTGTTTTTTTTTTCTATAGTGAAGCCTATGGAAAAATGTCTGAAAAAGAAAAAAAGCCACACCCAAAACATGATACGATTTGAAATAAAAGCCTAGAGACAAAAAAGGCAGAAAACTAGCATAAACACCACACAAAAAAAACAAAGTTTGTAGAACATTTTATACTTTATCACTGCCCAACATTTCACATCTGGATGCACTGGGGAGGGGGACAAGGTCTGTGTCGTTTGTGGGTTCAAATTTTGACATTTTCTCTAGAGAACTCAAGGAATACTGGGGGAGATTTATCATGAGATGAAAATTTTAAGTCAGTTTTGCCTGAGTCTGCGTTGGAATACTTTATGCCACATTTATCAAATGTCTCATGTTACTTGATAAATGTGGCTTAGGCCTCATGCACACAAACGCATTTTTTTTCCTTGTCCGTTCTGGTTTTTTTTGCAGACCGTATACGGAATCATTTATTTCAATGGGTCTGCAAAAAAAACGGAAGTTACTCCGTGTGCATTCCGTTTCCGTATTTGTCCGCATTACGGACAAGGATAGTACTGTTCTATTAGGGGCCATCTGTCCCATTCCGCAAAATACAGAATGCACATGGACGTCATCCGTATTTTTTGCGGATCCGTTTTTTGAGAACTGCAAAATACATACGGTCGTGTGCATGAGGCCTTATCCTTAGACCTAACACTCCAGCTACTCCAGTTTTCCTACTCCACCCTCCTTCCGGAGTGAGACTGACTTAGAAAAAAAGTCTCAATGATAAATCTGGATTAAAATGTATTAACATAGCTAACCACCCCCACTTTTCCACCCACATTACAAAACTGGAGTGGTGTAAAAATGCTAAAAGTCGCAAAAATTTTACGCATGTCACTGCAAAAACCCTATTTGATTTTTTTTACATTTTGACACCAGAATTCTGAAGTGAAGGTATGATACATCAGGACCACTGGATTTCCAGCTGTAGGTAGGTAATGTGAAGATATGTTAGTATTGCACAGATCAGAACGTACCCTGTTTGCTGCATCTCGGGCTTGCTGAATGAGCTCTCTTATACGACTCACACTCTCTGAGATGTTTCCTAGCGGCACAAGACTATTGATGCGATTCATGGCATCAAAAACATTGGGCAGGCTTCCACTTAGTTTCATCACTGAGGTTTAAAACACAGTTAGAAATTAGAAAGCAAACCTAATTTTTGTAATTTTTTTATAAAGCAGTTGTACAGTCAAATGTATCAGACAGGAGAAACTGGTGGATACAACATCTGGCTTCCATATCAGTAATAACTGTAAACCCTAAAACCACTTGGAGCTGCTTGTACCTTGTAATATAGCTCACTAAAGTCTGTAGGCAGCCAAACAGGCCTCGGCATTAACTACAGGGTAATACCCCATCTCCAACTACTCATCTCACTCAGATGTGTGTCCACCATCAGTAAAGCTGTATGAGAACAAAGCTGAAAATCAGATGTTGTATGCACACAGATCTGCAGGATAAATGGAGAACCTCTTTCGGAAGGGAAGCATAAATTAAAAAACAAAGAATAACAACAATGAACAAAATGTAAAATGATTCTAACTAAATACTGTAAATTAAAAATGAGAACCCAAAAGGAAAAAACTAAACTTTGACGCCTAACAGCTGGTGACACATTATTCAGTGCTCGCCAATTGCAAATCAATAGATCAATACGTTTTCTGTTCTTGTTACAAATTGCTCACCAGAATTGCTTGCCTCTTTCAGAGCCTCGTTGAAATTAGCATTTTGTGCCGTTCCAATTGTACCCTTAAGATTTTCCACGTCGTCTTTGATGGGCTTCAGTTCTGCTTGGACATTGTTAGTGATTCCATTGGCATTGGTAACTAAGCCCTTAGCATTATTGATCATGTTCTCTATGTCATCTGAAAAGCAAGCAAATGTTGGTAAATTGGTGGGGGGTGGGGGGGGGGGGTTTGACATGGAAGAATATTACAAATGAGGAAAATATATGGAGAAGACAAGCTGTTCACCTCTCTTGATGTCATTGATGCTGTTTTGGACAGCTCCGAGGTCACCGGACAGCCTATTCTTCTTCTCTGTGGCATCTGTCAATCTGTCCTTTATATCTTCAAGCTGGGGGCTTGCGTCTAATTAAACATACATGCACAGATTGTTACCGCAGCGTGTTTAATTTCACAGAGCTTGAATTTATTACCCTGGGTAGATTATTTGTGCAAATACTAGTTATCAGTTGCACTGAAGAGGACAATGTACCAGTTGTCGTTGGAGTTTTGCAGTTATTGTTGGACGTATGTGCCACTCTATAGGCATACTGTGGCATCACCTATAGGCACGGGTGTAGCTAAAGGCTCATGGGCCCTGGTGCAGGAGTTCAGCTTGGGCCCCTCTTCCCTCAGTGCTTTGTGGCCAGCGGCAGGGAAGCACATAGCCTTAATGCTGCCTTAGGCAAAAATTGAAACAGCACCCTCCTCCCCCATGCCAAATTCTTGACCTAACCCGTTCCCTCCAGCATGCACTTTCTATAATACCAGTGAATTTTTATGTGGCGCATGGGTCTTTGAGCCCCCTCAGGCTCCTAGGCCCGGTAGCGATTGCTACTTCTACATCCCCCATACGTACGCCCCTGCCTATAGGTTCCCACAGTAAAAATATATATACCTCATAGCAAACTTTTTTTTGCGGGATGTCTCTGTGTAAAATTCAGTAGACTGTGCAATTCCATACAGCAAAAAAAAAGGTACACCAACCTATACATGCCCAATAAAGCCACCTTCTTTAGCCTCCAATAGGTGGCTGAGAGACAATAGATAGATCTGAGGTATGTGCCAGGTGCTTCCCTGCAGATACGGCAAACAGACTCTGCGAAACAGTGAGAACCCACCCAAAGTGTATGGACACAAAAGGAGGCTTGATGTGTACAATGGTATCAAATACAAACAAAACGTCTTTTTGATACTGATGTCAAAGGCATTTCATATACAAGTGGTCCCTCAAGATACAATATTAATTGGTTCCAGGATGACTATTGTATGTTGAAACCATGGTAAGTTGAGGAATCGTTCCAAAGCCCCAAAATGTCATCCAAGATAAGAGAAAATGAAGATTTAATAACTAAGACAGATAAAACAAGTCCTTACATATAACAGTCAGGAATAGCTGCTAACTAGCAACTAATCCAGCTATTATACCAGAGAAGTGACCTTGCTTGGTTGGGTCTGAGGCATTGTATGTTGAGTCTGGTTTGAACTAACGATGGGTCAGAAAAGACCACTGTATGTTGAAAATATTGTATCCTGAGGCCATTGTATCTTGAGGGATCACTGTATGTTTATGTTGTTCCCCGTTTATACGCTTGTTCAGTTTTACCTGCAAGTGATTTCTGTGTTCTCTTGGCCTGATCCAGCAGTGCTTCAGAATCTGTCAGTGACTTTTTGGCTTTTCCAGGCAGATCCTCACTTTGTACTTTCTAAAATAAATGTAAGTAAGATCCAGTCAATAAATGCTCATTAAATTCTTAGAAATGAATGAGAAGAGACGCAAGCACAGCCGTATATCATAAGAAGAGGAGTGCGGCATGTGAAGCACGCTGGAGACATTTTCTACAGTCGTGACTTGCCCTTTTATGGAGGCCCACCTCCTTCTCAGCAGTCATGCCTCCTCCCTTGACACATCACACGTCTGGGCATAGGTGCTACAGCATCCCGGAGCCACATATATTTGGTGGTCATGGAGGGCTGCTTTTTTTCCAGGACAAAGCTCATGCCATTCATGAGAGATTTGCCAGCTGTTCTGGGAGTCGAGCATGTCTCCCCTTCTTCCAGGAGCCTCTTGGATATTTTGGGAGGGTTAACAAGTATACCAGAAACACTGAGCCCCAATGCAAAATCTGTAACAAGGCCTTCATCTACCACGTATCATTTATAACAAGGTCTTTAGGCCTCCTCAGGCACCAGAGCCAAGGTGAGATTGATACCTATGGCTATGCTTCTGTGAATGACGAATATCCAAATCACTTCTCCCACCATTATAACTGGATGCTTCTGAGTACCAACGTATTTCAGGCTTCTGTGCCCTTTGCTCCGGTACAACTGCACATAAGTACAATACCTAAGTAATGGTGCAACTGACTGAATGGCCAATGGAAGATGTAGGCCATTTGCACATATGATGCCACAATGCCTAGAAAAAAAACTGTCACCACAAGAGTGTTTGAGATGGCGGGATACTTTTGGGGAGGCACATATCTCAATTATAAATTGCTTTCAAGTGAAAGAATCTAGTCCCATTTGATATTTCAAGATAATGCTTTTTGTGCCACCTTGTGGTTAAATGCCAGAACTGACTGAGTGGCAAACTACAGTAGATGGAAAAACACAAATGCACAAAACAATAGTGAAAAAAACCACAACTACACCCCAAAAAACAAGAATCGGAAATGCATGATGTGGTTTTCTCTGCCCCAGAGTAATAGTTTTTCAGATACTACATGTTCCAAGTTTACTGGGGAACCTTACTGTCAGAGCGGAGTCGGCTGCTGTCTTTGCTTTCGTTGCGGCCTCTTCTGCAGCTTTAATTGCATTTATGATATCTTGATAAGCATTAGCAGCATCCACAGCACAACGCACCAGCTCCTCATTGCTAGTGTTCTTCTTAATTCTGTGAAATAGGTAACACAGGTAGTTAGGATAATCTGCATGCTGCAATTCAATGATTGGTTTCACAGTGAAAAATCCCAGTCCATAGGCTCTTAGGGCATATCCATGTCAAAAAGTTGGATCCCTCGCTAGGACACCTTTCTATTAGGCCTCATGCACACGAACGTTTTTTTTCACGGTTTGCAAAAACGGGGTCCGTAGGTCCGTGATCCGTGACCGTTTTTTCGTCCGTGGGTCTTCCTTGATTTTTGGAGGATCCACGGACATGAAAAAAAAGTTGTTTTGGTGTCCGCCTGGCCGTGCGGAGCCAAACGGATCCGTCCTGAATTACAATGCAAGTCAATGGGGACGGATCCGTTTGACGTTGACACAATATGGTGCCATTTCAAACAGATCCGTCCCTATTGACTTTCAATGTAAAGTCTGGAGTCCCTTTTATACCATCGGATCGGAGTTTTCTCCAATCCGATGGTATATTTTAACTTGAAGCGTCCCCATCACCATGGGAACGCCTCTATGTTAGAATATACTGTCGGATATGAGTTAGATCGTGAAACCTCATTTCCGACAGTATATTCTAACACAGAGGCGTTCCCATGGTGATGGGGACGCTTCTAGTTAGAATATACTACAAACTGTGTACATGACTGCCCCCTGCTGCCTAGCAGCATCCGATCTCTTACAGGGGGCCGTGATCAGCACAATTAACCCCTCAGGTGCCGCACCTGAAGGGGTTAATTGTACTATCATATCCCCCTGTAAGAGATCAGGGCTGCCAGGCAGCAGGGGGCAGACCCCCCCCCCCTCCCCAGTTTGAATATCATTGGTGGCCAGTGCGGCGCTCCCCCCCTTTCTCCCTCTATTGTAATAATTTGTTGGTGGCACAGTGTGCGCCCCCCGCCCCCCCCCCCCCTTCCTCCCTCTATTGTAATAATTCGTTGGTGGCACAGTGTGTGGCCTCCCATCTCCCCCCCCCCCCCCCCCGATCATTGGTGGCAGCGGGTTACTAGCAATAGTACAATAGTAAAAGATTCATACTTACCTGGGAGCTGCGATGTCCTGCTTCCGGCCAGGAGCTCCTCCTACTGGTAAGTGACAGTTCATTTAGCAATGCGCCGCACAGACCTGTCACTTACCAGTAGGTGGAGCTCCCGGCCGGACACGAACATCGCAGCAGCCGGTAAGTATGAATCTTCTACTATTGTACTATTGCTAAGTAACCATGGCAACCAGGACTGTAGTAGCGTCCTGGTTGCCATGGTTACCGATCGGAGCCCCAGCGATTAAACTGGGACTCCGATCGGAACTCCGCTGCCACCAATGATGGGGGGAGATGGGAGGCCGCACACTGGCCACCAATGTTGTTAATGCTATAGAGGGAGGGGGGGCCGATGGGGGGCGCACACTGTGCCACCAACGAATTATTACAATAGAGGGAGGGAGGGGGGGGGGCGCACACTGTGCCACCAACAAATTATTACAATAGAGGGAGGGGGGGGGCCTCACTGGCCACCAACCTATTATTACAATAGAGGGGGGGGGGGGCCGCACTGGCCACCAATGATATTCAAACTGGGGAGGGGGGGGAGGGTCTGCCCCCTGCTGCCTGGCAGCCCTGATCTCTTACAGGGGGCCGTGATCAGCACAATTAACCCCTTCAGGTGCCGCACCTGAAGGGGTTAATTGTGCTGATCACGGCCCCCTGTAAGAGATCGGGTGCTGCCAGGCAGCAGGGGGCAGTCTTGTACACAGTTTGTAGTGTATTCTAACTAGAATCGTCCCCATCACCATGGGAACGCTTCTGTGTTAGAATATACTGTCGGTTCTGAGTTTTCACGAAGTGAAAACTCAGCTTTGAAAAAGCTTTTATGCAGACGGATCTTCGGATCCGTCTGTATAAAAACTAACCTACGGCCACGGATCACGGACACGGATGCCAATCTTGTGTGCATCCGTGTACTTTCACGGACCCATTGACTTGAATGGGTCCGTGAACCGTTGGCCGTGATAAAAATAGGACAGGTCATATTTTTTTCACGGCCAGGAAACACGGATCACGGATGCGGCTGCAAAACGGTGCATTTTCCGATTTTTCCACGGACCCATTAAAAGTCAATGGGTCCGCGAAAAAAAACGGAAAACGGCACAACGGCCACTGGTGCACACAACGGTCGTGTGCATGAGGCCTTAGCCAGAGGAAAGATGTACTAATAAAACATAGCTCCCACTCTGGTGGACACCAGAAAAAAAGAAATCTATGCCTGCAAGAGAGTTGGTGTAGGCCTGCCTACTCCCACTTTTTGAAAAAGTGGAGAGCGTGGTGTAAAAGTGCAAAATGCGCGGACAACAAAAATTATACATTTCCTGCTAGACACTTTCAAACATGTACAAGTATGTACCAGTGGTAGCTGTGCCAGCTTGTTTCCAATAACCACCAGTAGAACTGTGAGCACAACTGGTCCGTAATACAGGGTGTAACTCAGGATCAGTATAAAACGGTTAAAGGAAATGTGGCACCAAAATTTTTTTGTTTACTAGTTAAAACCAGATAGTAACACAAATCCTTTTTTCCTAATCTCTTTTTATTTTCTGATTTATTTATTCTATTTCCTGAACATGATTATGGGGGCGGCCATCTTGCCTGAGCTGTTCTTAACAGCATTTAGAAAGCATTAAGAAAATTGCTTGACGGCAGCTACATGGGCCATAGACTCAATGGTCTGAAAGGGTCCTCATCGACGTCTATGGGAGAGTTTTCTAGGCATGCTCTCTGCAGAGATCAGGGAAAGAATAGATAAGCTTTGACAATCACCTATTGTGAATGGTGGATCCTGTCTTATCTGACATTCCAATCCTGCCTGTAAGGGTACCTTCACAGGCGGCAGATTTTGTGGCAGAAAATTCTGCAACTGAAAATCAGTTCCATTTACCTTAATGGGTCTTGCAGAAATCCATGTGCTTGCTGTCCCATTCAATCTGATTTACAGTCACAGAAATTTCTGCCACCAAATCTGCCCTTGTGTGAAGGCGCCCTAATGATATCACCTCTGTGTCTAGATAAGCAGGTAACTGCAGTAATGCCATCTGTACAGACCAAGAAGTGGCGCCTATTATTAGGCTTAGCGGTCAGTATGAAAACTGCAGGATTTTAGGGGTTTTGTTTAAATATAGATAGTGACATGGAAAATTTAAAATACCATCAAAAATTCTTAAAAAATATGTTAAACATAAAAATGTGATTTAAACAATAAAGATCATTTTCTGATGACATATTTCCTTTAATGTGCAGCTAGGCAATGTATAGAGTAGATCTGTACACAGATGGGTGCAGATTTTGATGGATTTTCTGCAGCCAAACTAGGAGTGGATCCAAAAGATAGGAAAATATCCACTTCTCGTTTTGGCTTAAAAACACAGCCAAGAACTGCACCATACCAGCACTGTGTGAACAAGGCCTTAAGGGCTGAACTAGAAAATGAGTATGCATACAGTAATTGAAAGGAGACACAGACATGTTGTAACAGCCCTCTGTAGTGCAAGTAGGTAAATGTACAAAAACAGCGCAGTACTCACTCCACCAGCTGATCCGCCAGATCCTGCAGGGCCTGAGCATGCTTTTCTGCCAGTACCACCAGTGGCTCTTTACTTGCTGCTTTGGAGACATTGTTAACTTTCTCATTTAGTTCCTGCTCAGCGCCGTACAACTGTGCAGCCAGTTTTTCATATTCCTATTATTTAAAGCAGGGTATGAAAGAGATGATCAGTCTGCTATTATTCCAGTTACACTCCATATGATCCTACCTAAATATTGCATTCTCTTCCTAGGAATGCAGGGTAAAAATGGCCACCACTACAGGGTTGTCCCTTAGCCTTCTTTCAGTCCAGTGAAACATCTTTTGCTCTCGAAGTGCGTGTCAGCAAATCGGGAATCCGCAAAATACGGATTTGCAGTCTTCTTTGCATCTGGACCCATTGATTCCAATGTGTCTGCAGTCCACATTTTGCAAACAAGTATGAGACATGTTCTATCTCTTTGAAAAATGGACATATGGATGCGAAACATCTGTGTGCTTTCCATATCCCTATGTCCACAAATAGACTATGTCTGCAAAATGTGGACCACGGATCCAATGAAAACAATGGGTCTGCAAAACAGATATGGTCATGTGCATATGAGATATGCAGTACACTTTATGCTATATTATGCTGCATGTGTGTTAAGCCTTAAATAGTAAATATGAAGGCATAAAAATACTAGGTAGCCGCAGTATATACATCTATACCAAGCACTGGTTTGATTTCTGTGATTTACCTCTTTACTTTTCTGCAGTAAATTCACCATACTGCTGGTCTGCCCCAGACTAGTCTCTGCTGCCTTCAGAGAGTTTGTTGCCACTTTCTGCTGTCTTCTTAAATCATCAACTCTTTTCTAGAATTAATGCAGAATAAAAATATCATCAATCGTGTCACAGCAACTTTAAGGTTAAACATATTAAGAATCCATTCAATGGGACAACTTCTGCACCTGTACATTTAGGGGCCCTTTTACATGGGCACATATCGCTGGGCAATGATAGGCAACGAGCGATCATATAAATGTTCATCCCCGATGGTTCGTCCTTCTTCACTTATTTCTCATCAGCAGGACATCCCCTTTTACACAGGGCTGACGACAAACAATGATTTTTGTGCTGTATAGGGTAAGTTCACACTTAGTTCTTTGTCTCCTTTGAAACCTACAGAGATTTCCAACTGTGTCCGTGCAGAAACCGCACCAAGAAAAGACATGCCCTTTCTTGGTGTGGTCTGGGAAACTACATAGAAATCAACGGAATGCATGCCAAAATTCATGCACAAGAAGCTCTTTGTGAACTTACCCTAAGGACTCATTCAGACGAATGTAAGGGCTCTGTGCCCGTGTGAACCCCATAGCGCGGTGCGGACCCATTGACTTAAATGAGTCTGCGATCTGTAACATAGTAAAAAGATAGGACATGCCCTATCTTCTGCCATGCAGAAGCACAGACCCGAAAGACCACTGAGGCGCTTTTGAGTGTTGCCAAGAATTTCTGATCTGTGTCTTTGCTCCGCAAAAGATAGGACATATCCTATTCTTCGCCGTCTCTTGCGCAGCATTGAGTTCACACGGCCAGTGCCTGTATTTTACAGGCTCGCCATTTGCAGTCCGCAATACGGCACCGAGCCCTTACGTTCGTCTGAATGAGCTGTAACAACTGGATCATCAAGATTGTGTGATCACTGAAACATTTACACTAGCCAAAAATTTACCCAATCATTAACTGGGCCTTTGGTCATACATCTCAACTCTGTTACACAGACAGGATAGCACAAACTTATTTCTAAAACTAAGCTGTAATATTTTAAGAAACTGCAAGCCTAATTCATTTTTTACCCTGATAAATCAGGAACAGAGAAGAGCAAATAAAAAAATGATCATGGTGAGTGTATAATGGGAGAAACTATTTATCTGTCACTTGGCGAATGAAAATCTCAGACATGGTCGATCCACCAAGTGAATCCCACTGGCTGGCAAATCTCAAAGTGTTTGGTGAATCCGCGAGATCAGGACGAGAGAGAGACAGGAACCCTGCACCCTAAAGATATACCTATAATCTGTAATAAAATAAATTCAAGTATACATATTATAGACTATCATAAGAGATGTCACAACCATTACCTTAATATCTTCAAGGGTCATTGCATTTTGTTTATTCAAGTCGTTTGCTTGCTTAGTTTGTCCAGATGCTTCATCTAGTGCATCTCGAAGGTCATTGAGTTTTTCTTCATAATCTTTTATTGACTTGGTGATTTCTCTTATCAGATCCTTATGTTGATCCAGATGCTTCTGGAACTGGTTCCTCACCCGGTTTAGCACTAAAAATACATAAATTCAATAATGAGATTAGCTCAACCTTCACTCCTGTGGGCATCAACAATACTTTAAAAACATCCTATAAATATTGGATGACGTGAACACAGGATCTTATGTCACACGTGGCTCCTAGTACTGGACAGACGTGACTCATCAGAACTTACAAGTTTTGGCTTCCTCTTTCTCCAGCTCGGCTTCTTTTTTCTGTGCATTAAAGTTGCGTTGTCTCATTTCATTTAACATACGCTGAGCTTCCACCATGTTCTTAGATACCTCTGCAGGGCCCGATACACCTCCTTGTGTACCAGCGTTCTTAATAAGAACTGAAAAAGACAACAAATGATGGCCACATAATCATAAATTAAGATATTTGTGAGGGCCTGTCACCCTGCTCCACCACCAGTCAGCTGTTCCCTGCAGCCTCTGGGTCCAGAACTCCTTCTTGAACAGAACAAGAAGCACAGCTCTGTTCAAAGTGTAGAGGCCGTGCTCTGTTACCGCAGTTCATCTCCCACTGAAGTGAATTTTAGGTTAGCCGTAGTAACCCTGGATGGTCACCACACTTAGAATATAGCTGTGTTTCCTGTTCCATTCAAGAGTTAGTTCCAGAGCCAGAGGCTGCAACGAACAGCTGATAAGTGTGGGTGTAGGGTGTCTGGCCCCCCGCTGATCGGATATTGATGACCCATCCTGAGGATAGGTCGTCAATATCAGGAGCCTGGTAAACCCCTTTAAGATATGATTGCATTACACTAACATGAAAGCAGGCCTTTTTTACAGTATGGAACTCCTTTATACAAACATTATACTAACATTTAACCATTAAGCATAATCTATGTACGTGTTTTACGTTTACAACTTGGTATTTGGAACAATCTCTTACATCTAATGCGCCATTGTAACTGCCTGGTGTCATATGCTCACTAAAACCTTTCGGAATTGGATTCATGTGTCATAAAGATTTTGCTTGTTTACCCCTATCCTATTTCCGCACCTATGCTCTCATCCCCTTTTCCTATGCCTACTGGATGTGACTAAACCACCACTTTAAAGGGCTATTCCCATCTCAGACAATGGGGGCATATCGCTAGGATATGCCCCCATTGTCTGATAGGTGCGGGTCGCACCTTCAACGAGAACAAAGCGGGGAGCGCTGTGGCTGGAGGACCCCAGATTTCCCGAGGTCCGTCCACCACCAAGCGCTGCTCCCATAGAAGTGAATGGGAGTGCACCGCGCATGCGCGGCCCATGCTCTCATTCATTTCTATGGGGCAGACAGCAATAGCTGAGCCCCATAGAAACGAATGGAGGGCGGCTGCGCATGCGCAGTGCGCCCTCCGTTCATTTCCCAGCTTCGTTCTCATTGTAGGTGCGGGTCTCAGCAGTGGGACCTGCACCTATCAGACAATGGGGGCATATCCTAGCGATATGCCCCCATTGTCTGAGATGGGAAAACCCTTTAACAGAGGTCTTTGGTCATTTTGACCTCTGACTACCACCTTCTCATTATTGTATGTATAGTTCTTCTGGATCTTTACATCATACTGTATATACAGTGTCATGAGGATTCCTCAATTACCTCCACTTGTTCTTTGTGATTACTGTTTTTGTGTTTCTTGAAAATACCAATGAAAACATGTTTAAACAATTGAATAACATAAACTAAACTAAAACTTGAGTTTCTCTGAGATAATCGGACTTTGGACAATATACAGAATGTCAATATGTTAAATACACTGTTGCAGCAAAACTTGACATTAAATACAACAAAAGCCATGCAATGTCAAGATAAAGTTTGCTGCACTTGTGTATTTAAAGAGGACCTTTCACCGATTCTTACCCTATGAACTAACTATACAGACATGTGGAGCGGCGCCCGGGGATCTCACTGTACTTACTATTATCCCCCGGCGCCGCTCCGTTCTCCTGCTATGCCCTCCGGTATCTCCGTTCCCTAAGTTATGGTAGGCGGAGTAGCGCTGGCCAATCGCATTGCAGAGCTCACAGCTTGGGAGAAAATAACCTCCCAGGCTGTGAGCTCTGCGCTGCGATTGGCCAGCGCTAGAGCAAACTCCGCCTACCATAACTTAGGGACTGGAATCTCCGCCTACTATAACTTAGTGAGCGGAGATACCGGAGGGCATAGCGGGAGAACGGAGCGGTGCCCAGGGATAATAGTAAGTGCAGTGATATCCCCGGGCGCCGCTGTACATATCTGTATAGTTGGTTCATAGGGTAAGAATCGGTGAAAGGTCCTCTTTAACTCATAAATGTCAAATGAAAGACTGCTACATCTGTACCTTGAAATAAGGATACTGGACTGCATGTGATACACATAGATCATAAACAACCTACTGTTAATATTCTTTATAAGAAGTTCTATGGTCAGCAGCATGTGACTGGCATTACGGAAGGTATCATCAGCGTTCATCATGATGGCTTCATATCTTTGAGAATTACTTTCGGCCTGAAAGAAATAGCATGAATAAATATAATGCTTGCGCATTTGTGGGCCTACGAGAGGAAGCAATAACATTTAAGGTACAACATACTGGAGCCTAGTCCTCCCAGGTCCTTAAGAAGAAGGTTGTGCAATCTGTAAATGCACAATAGTAAAGAAAACATGCTAGATATAACAATATAATCACTATAAATAAAACAATTAACACTGCTTCCTTGAATTTGTTTCTAAAATGGTTCACTATGTGGTGCGGTTTCTTAAAGCTTTTCTCTATAAGTTCCATTTTACCTAATACTGAGCTCCAAAACCACTATATTGTCAAGGATTTAAAACATAAGATTTCAGCTGCCTGAAGCCATCACTAGGGGGAGCTTACTGTATACACTGAACCCAATAACAATGCAGTATGCCATAAGCTCCATGTGTCTGCTATTAAATCTATGCCAGTGTTGGGGATGTTGAGCTCTACATCAGAAAAAGTGAGGTCTGACTGCGCTAAAGATATACAGTATTAAGAAATTAATAATAAACGTTGGATTTTAGGCTACTTTCACACTCGCGTTTTGTGCGGATGCGTCATGGATCTGCACAGACGGATCCATTCAGATAATCCAACCGTCTGCATCCGTTCTGAATGGATCCGTTTGTATCATCTTTAACATAGCCAACGTCTTGAACACCAATGAAAGTCAATGGAGGACAGATCCGTTTTCTATTGTGCTAGATTGTGTCATAGAAAACGGATCCGTCCCCATTGACAAACATTGTGTGTCAGAACGGATCCATTTGGCTCGGCTTCGTCAGACGGACACCAAAACGCTGCAAAGCGGAATGGAGACTGATCGGAGGCAAACTGATGCGTTCTGAGCGGATCCTTTTCCATTCAGAATGCATTAGGTCAAAACTGATCCGTTTTGGACCGCTTGTGAGAGCCCAGAACAGATTTCACAAACGGAAAGCCAAAACGCGAGTGTGAAAGTAGCCTTAACAGTAGTATGTGAGGTCATTGGAAATTAGGTGGAGAACCCAAGCATAGCTTTAGAACTAGTGTTCAGACAAGATGGCCTCTGG
The DNA here is from genome assembly GCF_905171765.1 of Bufo bufo. Taxonomy (NCBI): domain Eukaryota; kingdom Metazoa; phylum Chordata; class Amphibia; order Anura; family Bufonidae; genus Bufo; species Bufo bufo. Next base: position 157,076,982 of record NC_053393.1, on the reverse strand, counting down.
CCATTACAGAACATCATGCTTACCTTTTCCAGTAGACCTGCTATCTGCAGTTTCAGAGCATTTGTTTCTGTGTCCAGGCTGTTCACCTTCAGGCGCTGACTTGTGAGTTTACTATTGTAACTGTCATATTGTTGCTGCAATAAAAATCCAGAAATAAATATGACTATTAGTAAGATTTGCATGGCTTTTGTCACGTACTTACCTGCCTCGTAGCGGCGGTGTCACTCAGTTGCCACAGTAACCAGCCCCACTGCCAAAGAGGCTCAGCGCCGGTGTCATGTGCTTGCTGTCAGAGGGCTATTTAAACGGGCTACTGCTGGCCACAGTCTGTGATTGGCCTTCTTGGCCTCATTAGTAGTTTTAATCGCAAATTTTCTAATCGCTAATTTTTATCGCGAATATTGGCACTTTGAGAATTCGCGAATATCTAGAATATAGTGCTATATCTTCGTAATTGCGAATATTCTAGATTTTTTTTCATCATTCTCCTTGATCCCTCACTGCTTCTTGCTTGTGAGCCAATGAGAAGGCTGCAATATCTCTGACTTTAGAAGTAGTGTTGATCGCAAATTTTCGTATCGCAAATTTTCTGATTGCCGATTTTTCGCAATTAAGAAAATAATGACTGGAGATCACGAATTCTCGAATATATGACGAATATTCGCCCAAATATTTGCGAAATATTGCAAATTTGAATATTGCCCCTGCGGCTCATCACTGCTCATTAGCATGTATTACTGTTGTTTGAATCCCTGGTATTCTGACTTTTGGATTGTCCCCGATCTTGCTTCTGCCTGCTGATTATTCCTCTGACATTATTTCCTGACACTGACCCAGTCTGGTGTTTGCATGTTGTGTTGGTTCTGACGTATCTCTCTGGTTTGGACTCTGGCCAGATTTTGACTGATGGATTCTGATCCAGTCCTAATTTGCCTGTCTGATTATGACCTCTTTCTGATCTCTTTCTAAATTTAGGCCCCTGTACTTAGTCAAGTTGGGGACCATCGTCAAGTGAGGGCTGCCATTTAGGGCCGATCGTCCAAGTGGTTATGGACAGTGGTTCGGGTAGAGTACACAGCTGCATTGTTCCTTACCCTACACTCAAAATTAGAGAATATACTGTATCTCATTGTTTTCTGTAATTTAGAAAGACATAGATCTAAAAAGACAACTAATCTTGCACTGCAAACAAATGTGTTCCACTTAATACATCTACATACTGTATCTCATAGAGCTGGGAGAGCAAAAGCCTAACGATACAGATTTGACTTGCAACATGAGAAGTAGGAGATTAGCATACAATAAATATTAGAGTATATATATTAGAGGATACAGGTGACCCATCTAACACTTACTTTTACTTCTCGGATGCGGGCTTCTAAAGCTCTGATCTGTTCCAGTGCCCGGCTGGTTGCATTGATGCTCTGAAGCCTTGCCTTAATTAGGTTGAGCTCATCACTTATAGTCATTAAGCCCATGAGCAGAGTATCGACACAGCTGTCACATACTGGAAATACATAAGTGCAGACATCATGAACACATGAAAACCAGATTAGGTTTTAAAGGGGGAAAGCGAAATAAAAAAAAAGATCTCCTACAATGTGTGGTCCTATTGAGCACCAGAATAAGGCTCCTTCCCTCTAAGTTGAATGTTTTTGGGCAGTTATTCTCAATACTTAGATAAATTACATCAGTGTAACCCCAGAGTTATGATCATACACTGTTCTACCTATTAAAGGCACAGCTGTACAAACATGTTACGTCCCCCGAGGTACACATACCACAGGGTAAGAACTTAGGTTTTAGGGCACAATGGTTGCTTGAAAACACTCATTCTGGCTCCTTTACTCATCACCCCCTTGAATATCCTTTTTTATAATGTGTGACCACTAAAATCCCCAGTTTACGGTTGAATAGGAAAAAAGAGCCTCTTTTGAGATATTTATATTGACAGACCAGCACATGGGGAAGATTTTAACACAACATGAAGCTACATTTTAAAGCAAAAAACAATTATAGTCCAGAACTTGACAAAGTCCTACTCAGGCCTCTAGGCCACCACCTTCAGCTCAGGAGCTGGTGCCTTAGAGATCCTATAGTGCTGACTCCCAAGCTCTGTAAACTTTGCCATTCAGCTTAGTGTATGCATTTTTCTTACACATCAGATAGGCAAACCACAGGCACCCTGGTGGGAACATTATTCACAATGGCATACCTACTAGATAATTGTATCATACAAGCAGATATAACCCATTCACGTGACAATTAGACAGCCTTATAAAACATGGCGCATTGATATCACCACATATAGTATTTGCAGTTTTCCACTGGAATTGTATTAGGATGCATACATTGGCCATTTTATACTGATAAATTCATATTTTGTGTCAACACTTACTGTCATCACCTCCTGTGTCTTTGGGATCTTCATCAAGACATTCTGGAAAAAATTGCAATAAATATACATGATTATACTAGTGAATGTGTATCTACCCCCAGATGACAGTGTAATTATTATTATTCATAATAATCTATAAGGCAAATAAAGAGCAGAAAGAAATCCGTCTCGTGGACTCCAATTTCTCAAAAAACAAGGAAGGAGACATTCATGGTCATTCTTACCTCCTGTCAGAGGGTCACAACTTATCAGCTGGCCATTGTTACCACAGTTACATGGTTGACACTTGCCGCCAAGCCTTAGAGGATTTCCATAATAGCCTCTTGCACATCTACACATAGGAAAGAGAAGATCTACATGTAAACATTACGTTATATACAGTGCTGGGTGACACAAGTAGCTTTGGACATTTGGCTAAAGAACTAAACTAACAATGTCATGTAGTCATGTTTCCAATTAGACAAAGCTGTATACTTACTCTCCACAGTTGTACCCTGTGTATCCTGGTTTGCAGAAACACCTGAGATTTCTGCCACTTCCAGAACATCCAGTTGCAAAACTACAAGGAAGAATAGTATTAGCAATCCCTAGAAAGCAAAATTGTCAAGACTTTCTGTAGAATGAAGCATTGTGCATTTAGGACCATACAAGACGGATCCACTAGGTAGAGTATCTCTCACAAAGTAGATGTCTTTTTGTATAAACTGACAAATAGGGAGAAAGGCTCCTTTTACATAGGCAGACTGTCTGCCTCAAGTGAGCGCTGAAGAACTAGGTATGCTGCAGACCACCGACGATTTAATGTCCACTTGATACATGCGATTAAAGGGGTTTTCTGGGATTTTGATACTGATGACATATCCTCAGGATAGGTCATTAGTATCTGATTGTGGGGGTCCGACATCCGGGACCCCCGACAATCAGCTGTTATAAAGCTACCGGCGCTCCTGTGAGCGCTGTGTCCTTCTCCATGCTTATTGGGCACAGTGCCGTACATTGTATAGAGTTTGTGCTTGGTATCACGCTCAGCCCCTTTGAAGTGACTGGAGCTGAGTGCGATACCAAGCACAGCCACTATACAATGTACGGTGCTATGCTTGGTAAGCATGGAGATGGCCGCGGCGCTCACAGGAGCGCCAGTGCCTTTTCTAACAGCTGATCATCGGGGGTCCCGGATTTTGGATTCTCACGATCAGATACTAATGACCTATCCTGAGGATACGTCATCAGTATCAAAATCCCGTAAAACCCCTTTAAAAGACAAACCAGCCTTTGCTCGTTTGATCAGTGGCCAGTTTAGCGAGCCAGTTGTTGGGAATGAACAGTTTGACGAATATTTATCCCCTTGATCGACGGCCCGTGTCAAAGGACCCTAAGGCTCTGTTCACATCTTTGTCTGAGTCTTCCATCAGACATATACATATACAAGAATTCCCCAGTGCATACTTGCAAAGGAAAGCTCCAAATTATGTCAGTGTATTGCAACAGAGTGTCATATGTCACCCATAGCTGCCAGTGTAAAAAATAAATGTAGGCCATATGGTGTATACACTGCGTGCAGAATTATTAGGCAAATTAGTATTTTGACCACATCATCCTCTTTATGCATGTTGTCTTACTCCAAGCTGTATAGGCTTGAAAGCCTACTACCAATTAAGCATATTAGGTGATGTGCATCTCTGTAATGAGAAGGGGTGTGGTCTAATGACATCAACACCCTATATTAGGTGTGCATAATTATTAGGCAACTTCCTTTCCTTTGGCAAAATGGGTCAAAAGAAGGACTTGACAGGCTCAGAAAAGTCAAAAATAGTGAGATATCTTGCAGAGGGATGCAGCACTCTTAAAATTGCAAAGCTTCTGAAGCGTGATCATCGAACAATCAAGCGTTTCATTCAAAATAGTCAACAGGGTCGCAAGAAGCGTGTGGAAAAACCAAGGCGCAAAATAACTGCCCATGAACTGAGAAAAGTCAAGCGTGCAGCTGCCAAGATGCCACTTGCCACCAGTTTGGCCATATTTCAGAGCTGCAACATCACTGGAGTGCCCAAAAGCACAAGGTGTGCAATACTCAGAGACATGGCCAAGGTAAGAAAGGCTGAAAGACGACCACCACTGAACAAGACACACAAGCTGAAACGTCAAGACTGGGCCAAGAAATATCTCAAGACTGATTTTTCTAAGGTTTTATGGACTGATGAAATGAGAGTGAGTCTTGATGGGCCAGATGGATGGGCCCGTGGCTGGATTGGTAAAGGGCAGAGAGCTCCAGTCCGACTCAGACGCAAGGTGGAGGGGGAGTACTGGTTTGGGCTGGTATCATCAAAGATGAGCTTGTGGGGCCTTTTCGGGTTGAGGATGGAGTAAAGCTCAACTCCCAGTCCTACTGCCAGTTTCTGGAAGACACCTTCTTCAAGCAGTGGTACAGGAAGAAGTCTGCATCCTTCAAGAAAAACATGATTTTCATGCAGGACAATGCTCCATCACACGCGTCCAAGAACTCCACAGCGTGGCTGGCAAGAAAGGGTATAAAAGAAGAAAATCTAATGACATGGCCTCCTTGTTCACCTGATCTGAACCCCATTGAGAACCTGTGGTCCATCATCAAATGTGAGATTTACAAGGAGGGAAAACAGTACACCTCTCTGAACAGTGTCTGGGAGGCTGTGGTTGCTGCTGCACGCAATGTTGATGGTGAACAGATCAAAACACTGACAGAATCCATGGATGGCAGGCTTTTGAGTGTCCTTGCAAAGAAAGGTGGCTATATTGGTCACTGATTTGTTTTTGTTTTGTTTTTGAATGTCAGAAATGTATATTTGTGAATGTTGAGATGTTATATTGGTTTCACTGGTAAAAATAAATAATTGAAATGGGTATATATTTGTTTTTTGTTAAGTTGCCTAATAATTATGCACAGTAATAGTCACCTGCACACACAGATATCCCCCTAAAATAGCTAAAACTAAAAACAAACTAGAAACTACTTCCAAAAATATTCAGCTTTGATATTAATGAGTTTTTTGGGTTCATTGAGAACATGGTTGTTGTTCAATAATAAAATTAATCCTCAAAAATACAACTTGCCTAATAATTCTGCACTCCCTGTAGTTTTTTAAAGCAGTTCACTGTATAGGAAAGTGCAATCTGCTGTGCTTTTCTATACAGTTAACAAAAAGTTATGCCAACTCATAGGCCAAAGGAGACCGAAATGACACTTCTTTGGCCTCTGTCAGGTGAATGAAGTTTATGCACATGTTTGGTGTCCCAGGGCATTAGCTAAACAGACAAAAAACTTCATGTGAACAAAGCTTTACTAATGCTTGCCACTAGCCACCAAAAATTAGAAGCCTACAGAATACCATCTACAGTATCAGAGACCTGACATGTGCTTCAATTCATTAACTAGAGATTTGATATGTTATCAGTACATAAGACCAGCACTTTAGACGCTGGTCTTAATAACCCCTATATCTGCCAGGGGATCCAGAAGTTATGAATAGGCGCAGGCGTCTTCGTAACTTCGGCGCATTCAGAGCCAGTGTAAATGTGAGCCAGCTTCCGAGCTGTCTTACATTAGACCATTTTCTATACCTAAAACAGGCGTAGAAAATGCTGAACTTTTCCGCCCACGCCACCCCCCTTTTTTAGACCTGGCGTAAACGTGGAAAAGTGGCAGATCTGCATCTGAAATACGCCAAATATAGGCGTATTTCAGGATAATAAATGATCCTCATAGTGTCCATGAAATCCAGTCCAGCTCCCTAGAGCAGGTCTTTTCTTGGTACAATATTGACAAGATCAGACAACTTTCCATTCCAGACAATAAAACTGGCGTGTTATTGATGACTCATCATGAAAAGGTAGGTGACCCCATGGGTCTTGGTGGAAGCCCTGTGGAGTAATACCCAGATATAGTATGCATCCTGAACTAAATCGTGCAAAATAATGACTCTCAAGTAGTATCATTTACTATTTAGTTGAATATTCTAGTGAATAGACATGTTCCACTATTCTACCAATTCTTACTAGGACATAACGAAACAATATATTCTAAAAGGCATAGGTTTAACTTACCTGTTTGAAGCTACGGGGAGAGGGCAAGGACATAAATTGCATGAGCCTTGGGTGGCAATGCCACTGTATCCTTCTTTGCACAGTTCGCAGTGGTCCCCCTCTGTGTTATGTTGGCAGTTCTATGGACAGTAAGAAATGAGCATCAGTGGTGTAATGCAGCTGGACACTTATATACTACATGTATTCATACAAAGTTTTTACGGGCCACAAACCTACTATTCTCTTGCATTCGTTTTGATAGATCCTATCAACTGTATATAGATATTCCCCATGAAACCTTTATCTCCGCACTCCTGAGAGATCATAACCACTCATTTAAGCTATGTTCTTATGAAATTAAGCTTAAAGTCCCCTTTACACAGGCCGATGACCTGGCAATTATCAGGAATGAAATGAATGCTCCCTATAATTGCCTGATCAATCATCTCCCTTGTATGGAGAGGAGTCATTACTACTGTGATCACTTCTCCCCATACAAATTCATAGTCCCTGGCCAGCAAATCCCTGTTTACACAGGGCCATCAGCTGCCCAGAAACAATGTTCAAAGATGTGTGTGTGAGCTTTCTGCCCCAGCCTTATGTTTTTGATACCTTTGGAGGAATAAAGGACTTCAATCAGTTTACAGTGGTGAGTGCCACCTGTTATACTTCTTTACGGACATATCAATGATTAAAGATGCTTTCACCCAATGAATGAGCATTTGCTTATTCATTAGGTAATGAACACATTCACATAATTGCACATTCACATAGAGAAATTATGAGAAATTAGTCTTTGTACAAACATTCACTCCTGATAACTGCCCATATAAAAGAACATTAACAAGTTTAAAAGAGCAGAGATAAAGACTACAGATCAAGCTATCAGACTGAAGAGACACAGCCTTCAATACATGTGAAAAGAAACCGGCTGCAGAGAACAGTTGCAAATTTTAGATAAAGACTGATTAGAGAATGTTTAGTCCAAAATAAGTAACATAGTAACCCCATGAGGTAGAAGCCAATTTTCCTAATTTTAGAAAAAAAAAATCCTTCTGGACTCCAACTGGGCAATCAGAACAACATCCTTGATCAATAACCCATCTCACCGACACTTCTGTGTGGTCTGACTAGTGATTTGTAAAGTGGTAGGACTATGTTCTCATCACGGGCATCTATGCCCCTTTTGATATATCCGAAATCTTATTGGCCTTGACAGCGGCTGCCTGACATTGGTTTCTGTAGTTTAGTTTGCTGTTCACTAAAATTCCTAAGTCCTTTTTCATGTCAGTGTTACCCAGTGTTTTACCATTTAGTATGTCCGGGTGACTTGCATTATTCCTTCCCAAGTGCATAACCGTACATTTGTCAGTGTTAACCCTCATCTGCCACTTCTCTGCCCAAGCCTCCGATCTATCCAGATCCCTCTGTATCAGTATACTGTCCTCTTCCGTGTTAATTACTTTACACAGTTTAGTGTCATCTGCAAACATTTATATTTTACTGTGCAAGCCTTCTACAAGATCATTAATAAATATATTGAGAATAGGGGCCAATACTGGCCCCTGAGGTACCCCACTAGTGACAGTGACCCAATCTGAGTGTGTACCGTTAATAACCACCCTCTGTTTTCTATCACTGAGACAGTTACCCACATACAGACATTTTCTCCCAGTCCGAGCATTCTCATTTTATAGATTAACTTTTTATGTATAATACAATAATAAAAAAATGCATTCAACGATGTCCATAGACTCTAAAGGTGTCAGTATAACAAATTAACAACTATCCACAGGTTTGGTGAAAAGTGTTTGATCCCTAAAGCCTGTATTACACTGGCAGATTGATCTGCTAAAGAGCGTTAGTAGTAACGTTTGTTAGCGATCATCTGGCAGTGTAATACTGCCTCCAATTACCCAATGAACGAGAAAATGCTTGTTCGATGGGCAATCAAGCATGCTGAAAGATCACGATTTGCTGGCGGCAGATCGTGTTGTCTAATCAAGATCTGCTGCCAGCAAATAACTAGACAGCATGGGGACGAGCAATGTCATAACGATAGCTCCACTCCATGCTGTGGAGGAGATCGCTGCATGTAAGAGAAGTGGTCTCCTCCGCTAGTGAGCAGGCGATTGCCGGGTAGGAAAGCTTTCTTCCTGACAATCGCCTACAGAATAGGCTGGTGTATGGTGCCGATCCCTTCATTCTATATGGGACTGTCAGAGACAGAAAAGCACTCTACTCGGATATCTCCTGTCCCATAGAGAACAAATGGAGTTGCAGCATGAAAGCATGACCATCGCTCTATTCAAACAGAAAACTGGAGATCCTCATTGTGGTGATCGGTGGGTGTCCAAACAATCAAACACATAAAACTGTGGATAGATGAAATATAGCCTTTATGCACAACTACTTTATATATTTAGATAAAAATAAATAAAAAAAAACATCAAATAGTGTTCACCTTAAAGGGGTTGTGTCACTTCGGCAAATAGCATTTATTATGTAGAGAAAGTTAATACAAGGCACTTACTAATGCATTGTGATTGTCCATATTGCTTCCTTTGTTGGCTAGACTCATTTTCCCATCACATTATACATTGCTCGTTTCCATGGTTATGACCACCCTAAAAATCCAGCAGCGGTGGCCGTGCTTGCACACTACAGAAAAAAAAAAACAAGCCTATGGCACGCCTATGATCCTGGCCACCAGAGAGGCAGGCAGTTTTTCCTATACTGTGCAAGCACGGCCACCGTTGATGGATTGCGGGGTGGTCATAACGATGGAAATGAGCAGCGTATAATGCGATGGAAAAATGAATCCAGCCACCAAAAGGAGGCAATATGGACAATCACAATACATTAGTAAGTGGATTGTAATAACTTTGTCTCCATGATAAATGCCACTTGCTGAAGTGAGACAGCCCTTTAAGGAATGTCTACCCATATTGTAAATGACTGTTGTGTTGTTTAGAAATAACCTATACAATCTGACTAAGCTATGATGGCAGGCATCACTGTTAATGTGCATTTCTGCTGATGAGACAATATACCAGGTTAAGAGGTATATGTATTCAGTAACACGCGATATAGCTTTCTCATATTCCCTCCATGCATTAGTACATACATAGACAGCTTCCCCTGTAGTAACATGATACACCATTTATGAATATCATCTGCTCTTTATCCATTTTGAAGTTAACATGTTCCAACAGCTACATTTTATGCAATAGCAACCGACTTCATGTAACCATGATTTACCACAGTTGTAATTGCTATGTTCTTATGTACTAATGTAATGCTTCTGCTCCAGACCACATGGCATGACTTTACTCATTCTTTTCCTTTTTAAGATATGAGGACATCCACAATGCCTGTTCTCACAGTCTGACATTATGAGTTTGCATACTACTCCTGTAGCAGCTTGCCCTGTACATGTGTACGGCCACTCCCTATACTGAACCCACACGGTAAAGGCACATTACCCTGAGATCTGACAGCCTTGCCATTATCGGGTACAAAACAGCTATAACCAGTGACAATTTATAGAGGACAGAAAATGCCTCTTACAGTTCTCTCATGAAAGGATGGCTTGTGAGTTGCGCTCCCTCCCAGGCAAACAGTCACTGGCACTTTATAGGGGGCTGCCCAGGACTGAGCATACACATAAGGTGTGCCCGACTTCAGTCTAGTATAGGACCTGCTACTTGGCCGATCATATAGCAATGTATGCCCAGTCATGGGTGTCACTTCACTGCAGCAGCTGCACTTGCAGGAGGGAGGCATGTGCTTAAGGGTGCATTCACATGAATGTATTCCTTAGCCGCATCCGATCTGTATTTTTTTACGGATCGAATGTAGACCCATTCATTTCAATAGGGCCACAAAAAATACGGACAGCATACTGTGTGCTGTCTGCATCCGTATGTGTGTCCTGCAAAAAATATAGAACATGCAGAATGGTTGTCCCTAGAAATCACTTTTTGCTCTTTAAATAATGCATAGTACACTATAGATAAAGCAAATAAACTAAGACTAACCATTTTGACAGATGCCCTTTAATACATACAAAATTTACAGCAAATGATCTGTTTCATCCTAGGAGAAAGCAATAAAAGCCAAATACATCAATAAAGCCCTTCATTCCAACACATATGAATCTACCATAGGAAATGGGCTGCACTTGAGTTGAAAGACTTAAAGCACTATTTTTTAAAGGGGTTATCCTACATTTTTAGTTTCTATCTTTAAATATTCCAAGAATAATGTTAGTATTGTGCCACCTGCCGTGGACACACATAGAAGTGATAGAGAATGAGGCAGAATGACTGTAGTTGTATTCTGAGAAGAGGAGAAGACAGTGCAGCTTAATAATCAGCAGGCTCACTACACCAGGAATCCCTCTCAGACCCAAAGAAAGGTGGGCAAGAGTTGGCATGTGTGTGCACATTTACTGAGGTGGACTCAGAAAGGCTGTTCAGTAGAAACAGCAGGAGGCACCATACTAAAATGATTCCACCAATATTTGGGGATGGAAGTATTTTTAATAAGTGTACATGTAAACCGGTTATAATTATGTGCTGAATTAATATTTTTCATGGGACCAGATCGGTGGGGTCCGTCTCCCAGCACCCCCGGCGATCAGCAGTTTGAAGAGAACGCAGCTCTCGTGCAAGCGCTGCATTCTCTTGACTGACTACCTGCTCACTGTCAATTTTGCAGTGGCGAGCTCTCTTCAAATAGTTAATCGGCAGGGGTGTCGGGAGTCAGACCCCCGCTGATCAGATATTGATGACCTTTCCTGAGGATAAGTGATCAATATGCGGAAGTCAGAAAACCCCATTTAAGCCCCTAGCAGATTCCTCAACAGGTTGAGGAATCTGTTGCACAGCGGAGTGGGAAAAACACTCCTGCGCTGTTCATAAACTGCACTTGCATTGATAAATGTCCTCAATTATTTTTTTTGATAAATACTGGAGCTGCTTATATGCACCCATTTCCTCATAGTTTACTAAATTATCTTAGGGCTCTTTCACACCTGCGTTGTTGTGTTCCGGCATAGAGTTCCGTCGTCGGGGCTCTATGCCGGAAGAATCCTGATCAGGATTATCCTAATGCATTCTGAATGGAGAGAAATCCGTTCAGGATGCATCAGGATGTCTTCAGTTCCGGAACGGAACGTTTTTTGGCCGGAGAAAATACCGCAGCATGCTGCGCTTTTTGCTCCGGCCAAAAATCCGGAACACTTGCCGCAAGGCCGGATCCGGAATTAATGCCCATTGAAAGGCATTGATCCGGATCCGGCCTTAAGCTAAACGTCGTTTCGGCGCATTGCCGCATCCGACATTTAGCTTTTTCAGAGTGGTTACCATGGCTGCCGGGACGCTAAAGTCCTGGCAGCCATGGTAAAGTGTAGCGGGGAGCGGGGGAGCAGTGTACTTACCGTCCGTGCGGCTCCCGGTGCGCTCCAGAGTGACGTCAGGGCGCCCCAAGCTCATGGATCATGTGATCACATGGATCACGTCATCCATGCGCATGGGGCGCTCTGACGTCATTCTGGAGCGCCCGGGGAGCCGCACGGACTGTAAGTATACCGCTCCCCCGCTCCCCGCTCCTACTATGGCAACCAGGACTTTAATAGCGTCCTGGGTGCCATAGTAACACTGAACGCATTTGGAAGACGGTTCCGTCTTCAAATGCTTTCAGTACACTTGCGTTTTTCCGGATCCGGAGTGTAATTCCGGCAAGTGGAGTACACGCCGGATCCGGACAACGCAAGTGTGAAAGAGGCCTTACCTGTAAGTGCAATAAAAGAGTGGCTATTTTTAGAATGAACAAACCTTGATGTAATAGATATGTTACACTTGTATATCAATGTTAAAGACTGTGAAAGATAACATACAAAAGAAAACTCTTCTTGCCTGCCTGCATTCCAAAGCAAGTGGCAAGATATAATATAGCCAGCTCTGCACAATGATTTGGGTTAAAGTCCAATGAGGGAATTAATGCTGACCACATTTCTCACTTGTGCCAAATGAATTACCGAATGCAGTTTACACCATGCTTCTGATTACTTGTTTTTATAGACTTTATATTTATTGGAATTTCAAGAACAATGCAATAATAAATAATAATAACTTTGAATATATATATATATATATATATATATATATATATAAAAATAAAAAATTGGCAGCACCGTCACAGTTGAAGAAAATGGATGAAGGGTGCAAAAGCCCAATATGGATATAAGCCAATCCAATTGAATACGAATAGTGAAAAAAGGGGGCAGCACTCCAATAGATAAAAATGAAAAATAACTTTATTTACCCATAAGGCTGTTGCGACGTTTTGGCTCTTACACAGGAGGATTCACACTGAAGGCATCAAAACTATGAATTAACACATGTGGAATTATATACATAACAAACAAGGGTGAAACAACTAAAAATATGTCATATTCTAGGTTCTTCAAAGTAGCCACCTTTTGCTTTGATTACTGCTTTGCACACTCTTGGCATTCTCTTGATGAGCTTCAAGAGGTAGTCCCCTGAAATGGTTTTCACTTCACAGGTGTGCCCTGTCAGGTTTAATAAGTGGGATTTCTTGCCTTATAAATGGGGTTGGGACCATCAGTTGCGTTGAGGAGAAGTCAGGTGGATACACAGCTGATAGTCCTACTAAATAGACTGTTAGAATTTGTATTATGGCAAGAAAAAAGCAGCTAAGTAAAGAAAAACGAGTGGCCATCATTACTTTAAGAAATAAAGGTCAGTCAGTCAGCTGAAAAATTGGGAAAACTTTGAAAGTAAGGGCTATTTGACCATGAAGGAGAGTGATGGGATGCTGCGCCAGATGACCTGGCCTCCACAGTCACCGGACCTGAACCCAATCGAGATGGTTTGGGGTGAGCTGGACCGTAGAGTGAAGGCAAAAGGGCCAACAAGTGCTAAGCATCTCTGGGAACTCCTTCAAGACTGTTGGAAGACCATTTCAGGGGACTACCTCTTGAAACTCATCAAGAGAATGCCAAGAGTGTGCAAAGCAGTAATCAAAGCAAAAGGTGGCTACTTTGAAGAACCTAGAATATGACATATTTTCAGTTGTTTCACACTTGTTTGTTATGTATATAATTCCACATGTGTTAATTCATTGTTTTGATGCCTTCATAGTCATGAAAATAAAGAAAACTCTTTGAATGAGAAGGTGTGTCCAAACTTTTGGTCTGTACTGTATATATATAGGATTTTACTGTTATTAAATAAGTTTGGAGTAATGGATGAGCAAGTAAAAGTCTTTTAAAGTAAAAATACCTGTAAATTTGTGTTCAATCCTGGGAGATGAGACCATTGCATTTGGAGCACTGTGGCTTCATAATACTTTTTTTTAAAGAAGTTGTGGAAGAATGAGGTGTTTTTTTAGCAAATCCCCCCCCCCCCCCCCCCACTTGGCCGACCTGTAATGAGAAGCCTACTTACCTGGTTTCCCGCTCCTTCTCCTCCAGGCTTGTAATGCTCAGCTTGCCTCCTTCGCTGTAAACATCCAGTTTGACATCGCTGTGGCCAATCACTGGCCCACTTCCCTTACATCATGACAAATGGTCACATGACGCCCCCTGCAGGATGTTTACAGAGAGGGAGACCAGCAGAACAGCCAAGGCCTAGAAGTGAAGGAGCAGGGAGCCAACACTGGGAAGCAGGTAAGTAACCTTCCCTTTATAGGTTCGGCCAAGTGGGGCGTTCAAACCCCTCTTGAGTCTTTCACAACCCCTTTATGTCAGGTAAACCCAATCCGCCTTACTTCCTATGCAATGTCATTTTTTTAAAAAGCTATTCTAGTGCGTTTTTGGTTGACAAAATCAATTTAGAAAGTTTAGAATTTATTAGTGTAAAAATATAATTTGGTATAAAAACAGATAAAGTGGGGAAGTAAGGGTACTTTCACACTAGCGTTAGAAGAATCGGAACTGCCTGCCGGATCCGGAAATCCGTATGCAAATGGATATCATTTGTTTCCGGATCTGCCTAACAAATGCATTGCAATACCGGATCCGTCTCTCCGGTGTCATCTGGAAAACCGGATCCGGCATTTATCTTTTTCACAGATTTAAAGGTCTGCACATGCGCAGACTGGGAAACCGGATTTGTTTTTCCAGAACACTTGGTACCGGATCCGGCATTAATACATTTCAATGGAAATGAATGCCAGATCCAGCATTCCGGCAAGTGTTCCGGAATTTTGGCCGGAGAAAATACCGCAGCATGCTGCAGTATTTTCTCTGGCCAAATACCGTAAAAGGGACTGAACTGAAGACATCCTGGTGCATACTGAACGGATTGCTTTCCATTCAGAATGCATTGGGACAAAACTGAAGCGTTTTTATCCAGTATTAAGCCCCTATGGCGGAACTCAATACCGGAAAACTTTAATGCTAGTGTGAAAGTGCCCTAATATAGAATTTTAGGAAGGATAAGCATTTTGTACATAGTGATTTTACCAAGCCACGAAGATTGAAATTTAGGTTTCAATATCTTTTTGTATCTGGGTAAGTGATGGTTTGTAATTGCATTCCATGAATAAATTGGAAGTAAAAGGTAGCTCTATCCCACATAAGGAACAGATCTATCTCTCCATATAAAAGGGAATTTGAAATCTCACTCAATGACATCAGAAGCGCTTGCACTGTACATACAGTGAGCCCGATGCCCACTGCAGATAAGCCAGTGTACAAGCATGGAAAGATTACTAAATGTAACTGCGCAAGTTTTCAAGTGCAGAGAAGCTGATGTAGCGGGCAGAACGGAGTGCATGTTGTGCCGTTACAGTGTGTGTGGGGGAGGGGGGGGGCGGAATTATCATTGCAAGGGGGAAGTAATGGCACAAAGTGAGGAGGTGGTCTGGGGCTCTTAGGGGGGGCGGACTTGGGCTCTTGGAGAATTTTGTCTTGGCCTTTTTGAGCAACTGATGAAACCTTGATGGACACTTTGAAACTCATTAGCAAATCGATAAAAGCTCATTTTCTAGGGGAGAGAACATGGATAAACATAAGAAAGGTATGGTTGGAATGATGTTGGAGGGCACTACAATGCATTGGCATTCATTAGAAATGGTAAACATAGGTGACAGATTCCCTTTAAAGGAGCACTCCCATCTCAGCCAGAGTTATATCATAGCATATGTTCCTCTTTGGAGGAAAAACAGTAACTAATACTTATAAAGTTACTCAGAAATAGTTACTCAGAAATCCAAGCACGGAGAATAAAAAAGGAAAACACTAGTGCCTTGCTTGACTGGTGAGATTTTCAAGCTACTCATGGGCAGCAATATCTCAGAGACTTTGTGTAGTGAAAGATAAAAAGTCTAGGTGTTGGAGGGCCATGGAATAGAACTTACTATGCATATTCCAGATCCATCATGGCATCGTGTGGAGTGCCCATTGCAACTGCAAGGGACACATCTTCCTAGGTACAGCCCCTTATTCTCACGGTAATGGCCGGGTGCACACTCCTGTGAAAAGAAATGATTTACATATAAGACTCTGCATATCCAACATAAAATATATAGTCCAGTATACTGTTAATTATTTAAAATATTCAGGAGGGGCATAATCAATATAAGAAAGCATCCCCCCATGTACTTTATTCTTTGGGTTCAGACAGATGCCTGTTCTTATAACAGTAACTTGGACCCACAGAACATCTTTACCACTTATGAAACACCCTGTGGACTGTGCGCGGTGGCAGTGGTGAGAGGGGCAACGTCTTCTCCTAACAAGGGAAGCATTCTGAATCTTGAATATAAATACTGGTTTTCCTACAGGTCTGAATTGGAAATATGATCTTTTGTATCTACCATATATGAATTTATTAGATTGGTTGCATTGTATTATTATGCTTTTGGCATACAGTTTTTTCTCTTTTCCTTTGATATGTCATTTCCGGTCTTTTCACTATGGGTTCATTTGGTTTTTAAAATCACTTGGTTTCCGCATGACTACATGCTAAGATTAAGCACGAACATGTGCGAAATGCGTAGGTGTCTTGGGACCTCTTTTTTAATGTACTGATTTGTTGTTTGTTTTTACGATTTGAAATAATTTGGATTGGACAGCCCCCAAATACATTAGACTTGGCAGATCCAGGCAGAAATGAATGGCCTACTTGACTATTACTGCCATCTGCCATCTATTTTCGACTAAAGTGGTTATTTTACACCGCCATATATCTCCTTTATTTTCAAAGTTACAAGTGTGGCCTATTTTAAGATGCTCTATAATCCAAAATGTCCAAATACTGTGTCAGTCTGATGATAAGTGAGAATTTCTTCACAAAGAACTGGACTTTGTGTATAGAGGTGCACCACTTTGATGTCAGAACAATAAAAGGGTGCACAGTTTGGAGATATACATAGGCCCTGGTGTCCCAGGAACATCTAAAGGTTTTACTGCTGCATCAGACAGCTAATGAATTTGCAAGCAACTTTCAATTTTTCTGTGAGTCATACTGAAGGCCACCAAACCCTGGGTCAGGACACAAAATTGCTGTTAATTTTGAGGAAAAGATCTCTATCTTAAAGCATGTGTCTACCTGGAAGCTACAGCTGCTTTTACACTATGAAACCTCATAAGGGACAGCTCACAGAAGACAACCAAGAATGGGATCAAGGTTCTGATCAATGTCTCCTTTGTATTTTTGGCAATAGTAGCAACTTATATAGAGAAACATGTAACAATAGTTGTTGGGACGATCTCCCTTGCAGTGAATTAAAGCTTCATAATACATAATGCACATAATACAGGTAGAGTCCAGGTGCTGCCTTATAATACACTGATGAAATGAATGGAGACATGCCCTCACTTGCAGAACTCTGGCAGATCCTCAGCCGCCAGTGGGATCTACAGGTCCTGACAGACTCTGCAGCTGCAATATTACTTATAAAACTAGACTATTAATATACAGATATACGGTAGGCTCTCCTATTTTATAGAAGCACATTACGTACAGGCAGGACAATCTCAAACTACAAGCCGCAGTTGTTGCTGTATTATAACAGGAATTACCGTAGTTGACTTGGATGATGCTATCACATAATTCTCTTGATTGAGCTGACTAAATAAGCAAATGCCATTAACAAAGGTATAACTATAATTCATAGGGCCCCATAGAAGAATAAGATGGGCCCCCTACCATTAAGGGAGCATTCACACGACCGTGTGAAGCCCGTGCCCGTATTGCGGACCGCATTTGCGGATTCGCAATACACGGGCACCGTTCCCTGTGCATTCCGCATCACGGATGCGGACCCATTCATTTCAATGGGCCCGCAAATCCGGAGATGCGGAACGGAAGCACGGAACGGAACCTTACGGAAGCACTACGGAGTGCTTTCTGAGGTTCCGTGCTTCCGCACCGCAAAAAGATAGAGCTTGCTCTATCTTTTTGCGGAACGGAGGGATCGCGGACCCATTCAAGTGAATGGGGCCGCGATCCCTATACGGCTGCCACACGGCAGGTGCCCGTGCTTAGCAGACCGCAATTTGCGGTCCACAGCACGGGCACGGACTTCACGCGGTCGTGTGAATGCTCCCTTAGTGTAAGAAAATTAAAACAACAGTGTAAGTGGCAATAGTTAAAGGTAAGTATAGTCTAATAGCACCATGTATCAGAAAACCCACATGATAGCAAAAAGCAACCACAAAAAGGTACAATGTTCTTGAACCTCATTGGCACCCCCAACCTTTGGGTCCCATAGCCATCACTATACATCCCTGGTTGTTAATGTCATTTATTAATAGAGAAGTCAGAATTCATATCATTCATAGTTATAAAGATGTCCTAGAGGCATGAGAATAAAATATATTGTGTACAGATTTGAATGCAGTACTGAAGAAAGTAATATTAATAATGTAATTCTGAATCGCTACAATCCTCCTCCTCCTCATAACGAAGAATACATTTCCATGATATATTTCCAGTCTCATTCCTGATTGATGCATATACTCACATTGTTTGCTTGTCTATCCAATACATTCTGTTGTTGATTGATCCTAAGGGGCATCTGCAGGAACTCTACCCTCTGCTGCGTGCCAAGTGCCTCACACAGCGCCAAGGCGGTTGAGAAGATCAGCAGGTAAATCATTTTCCTGTTGAGTAATATTAAAGCTCCTAGTCCTCTGGCTGCAATGCACTCTACGGTAAGGTATCCTCTGTATATTAGTGTGCGCCCATTCTTCACGGTGCAGGGCTTGCTTTACAAATCTGTCACCCACCTTGTCAAATCCTTCTTATACTGCAGCCCTTCTGACTCAGGTATCCAGGCTTGCTACAGGGGACGCAGGGTACTGAGCTACGCCCCACCTCTCAAACCACTGCATGAGTCATATTGTGTAATAAATATGAGTGGCCCCAAGGGCTGACAGTTTAGAATATTGCAGCGTATCTAAGGTGTGTCTGATAACACTTCGCCTCCACCTCGTAAGACTCAGACATTTCTAGACCACTACTAGGGTAAATCTCAGCCTGAGTAATGCTGCAGACAAATAGGATGTATGTGTGATGGATCAGTCAGAGGTGCCACAGCTTCCTTTGGGCTACATATTTTAGCATAGCACAGTTATAGAAGAGCTAGTTACAGCATTTTAAGAAGCAAGCCCCTACTTGCAGCAATCCTGAATATTCCCCATTCTGAGTATTAGCATTTCTGATTAACCTGTTCAATTCTGTGGAGTATTTGATAATTAAACTACACAGTATAAGAGAAACCATAAAGAGTATACACCATAAGGAACATAGGGGGTGGCGAGTTGTTGACTTTGTTCAAGTTATATAAAAACCAAAGCTGGGTGTAAACATCACTGATCCCACATAGGTGGTCGCTCAGCTTTCTACAGAATGATGAATTCCATTAAAGGGGTTGTCTGGCTTCAGAGCTGAACCCGGACATATCCCCTTTTTCACCCAGGCAGTCCCTCTGAGATGAGCATCAGAGCGCTCTCCCTTACCTTGCGCTGTATTGCGCAGGGTAAGGGCTTTTTTGTTTACATTTTTACACTGCTAGGTGGAGGCTTCCACCTAGCAGTGTTGCCGGTGACATCACTGGACTAATGGGCTGGCTTTAGGGCTGTCCTAGCCTGTTTAACCTAGCAGGGACCCGGTACGTCCCCGGATCTGCAGAAAAAGCCCTTGTCCTGTGCGATTCAGCGCAGGGCAAGACAGAGCATCAGAGCATGAAATGCTCTAATGCTCATCTCAAAGGGGCTGTCTGGGCCAAAAAGGGCTCTGAATCCAGACAACCCCTTTAAGGAGTTTGGGAAAGCTGGGATGTCAATTATAGGGGTAAATATGTTTAATGTACAGTACTCTTTAAGGGGTTATCCCAAAAAGATGCATTAAAATGCAATGAACGGGGCATTTCAAAACACTTTGTATTGTAATATACATGCATTAAAAATATTGCCCAGTTTATTCATGTACATTACATTTCTCTCTCTGCTAGCGCCCCCTGCTGCTTATCCTTCTAGTCCACCTTCGCCAGCCTTCAGGGTTGGACTAACTTACTTAGTAGCTTCCCTGCTCTGTTGCCCTCACCTCAATGCTGGTGTATTGGTCTCATAGAGAAGCATTCATCCCTATTTCACAGAAGTATGTACTGTAGCTTTATGCTCTCTAGACAGTGGAGAAGGAAATCGTGGGGGCATTACGCACCATATGTATCGCTGGGGCTATATGGGACTATTTTCTATGCTGGGGTAGGAAGGAGCTAACAAAGGCTAATGGCAATGCATCCTTGGAGATGCAGATACTTGATGAGCTGTTGCCCACCCACTGAAGGAAAAAAAGTCATTCAAAAGATCTCTAAAAAGATCATTAAATTCATAATTTACCCTATAATGGTAAAACTAGAAGTCAATATCTTACCAATCTGCACAAAAAAACCTGTGATAAAATCTTCAGGTTTTATAGTTAATTTTACAGATTGTCTGCAGATGTAATCCTATTCACTGTACTGGGGGAAATCTGCATCACAAATCTGCAACTGGGCACGCTGGGAATCTGAAAATCAGCAGCATGCCTGGAATCTATAGTCTTTACACTCCACTCACTTTCATTGTATTGTACTTTGTGGTGGACTTTAGGTGTACTGTATATTCTGCAACCAAAATTGTGCCAGGTGTAAGACTACTAAGAATAGGCAGTAATAGACTGTTATACCTATAGATATATAGCTACCATTGGCCCATGGGAGTTTCATATTATGTGTAAGTCCCCCAACACAACATATGCTGCACTCTTGTATTGAATTTGGGGGTTGTGGTCCCCTACCGCTGCAGTTCTTTAGAATAAGACATGGTGCCTGAACATTGGAAATAGCTGCCTGTCCGTCAGCAGCTCTTCTCTAGACATTGATGCCAGGTAACATTAGTAGAGTTTTAAAGAGCATTTGTTCTGGATAGGCCTCCAGTGTGTGTTCGGCCAAGAGGGACAGGCCATTAATGAAAATTCATGGAATTACTGTTAATGCTGACACAACATTATTCCGCATCTACACTCATTTTCACATTACTTACATTACTAATGCCTTGCTCACACACCAGAACATGGATTCTGTCTAGCCACACATGGAGTCCCTGTGGCTACATAGTATGCACCCATGTGTCTCGGTAGAGAAGCGAGAATAGCTCTATAATGGCTTATTCAGACATCCCTGTGCAATCAGGATTATCTCCGATTTACAGTAGTTCAGTTTTTTTCCAACTGTATAGCATCAGTATGTTATCTGTTTTTCATGTCCATCAAAAAAATAAAACAGGAGAATGTCAGTACTTCCTGCTTTCACTTCTTTTCAACATCTCCTAGCAACTATCCATGAAAAACGGACAGCACACTAATGGCGTCCGTGCGCTGCCTGTTTTTCTGAAGACACATTGACTTGAATAGATGATTCTAGCATGAAGATCGAGTCAAAGTAGTCCTATGGTCTGTGTGAAAAATCAGACATGTGAATTGACTACTGAAATGATAAATGCTTGTGCGAATAGACCTTAATATGGCGTCTGATGGAGCAAACCATGATTTTTCATATGAGATTATGGGCAAATATTTAAGTAACTAATGTCATCTCTGGTCGCTCTCCCTTCCAGTTTTAGATTATGTTCCCATTCTCCTGAATTCACGTCACTTTCAATAAAGAAGAGGATGGCGCTGTGAGGCTTCAATGATCACTGAACTTTCAATGCTAGTGTTATTAACGTATTTCACCTGTAACATTAGGCCTCATGCACACAGATACCGGAAGTGTGCGCTCCACATTTTGTTGACCGTTACGTCCTGCCTTCTGTTAGAAATGCCTATTCTTATCTGCAAAATGGACAAAAGCAGGACTTTTTTTTTTTTTGCGGGGCCACAGAGCGGACATACGGATGGGGACAGCACACGGTGAGCTGTCCGCATCTTTTGTGGCTTCATTGAAATTAATGGGTCCGCATCCAATCAGCAAAAAATGCAGATCGGATGCTGACCAAAAGTACGGTCGTGTGCATGAGGCCTTAGTGTGTGCAAAAAACTCAGCGGTGTGCAGGAGAAGCCACATTCTACTTATCACACTAACAGCCCATGTAATTACACCCTAAATACACCCCACTGTTTTCATTCACATTGGTCCATGCTTCTTCATTTGAAGTCAATTGAACAATTATAATTACAAAGTGTAAGAGGAAATTGAAGTACATAAAACAGGCATGCAACAAATAAAGACACTGCCCTAAGAGCATAAAGGTGGAGAACGATATATTATGTACTATATGAATAACTTCAATCGTTTCCATGCTGCAAGTCCAAAGGTGGTATTGTCAAGGTTTGAACTTGTCTGCTTAAAGCATTCATAGAGGCACACCTATGTCCTACTCCCACCCTCAGTTACATTCCAGTTACAATCCTATTTCTCATTACTTGAAAGATCATTTAGTTCATTCAATTTTCGACATGTTTCCATGAAAAATTATTCCATTTGTAGCTTCTGCTATGCAACGGGAATGATCAGCTCCAGTGATATGTACATACAATGACTTTCTGCACAGAGTATAACATACTCAATAAATATATGCTGAGTCAGAAATGTTCTGCTTTGTTGGATCATTGATTGAGACTTGAGTTGTTACCCGTATGTGTGCACCTCCATTTGTGAATAGCAACAGAGACTGTATATGTGTTCCAAATAATACCCATTATAATATTCATTTTCAGTCTGTCTACAGGTCAATATGGCTACTCTATAAAGGCTATATTAGCAGTGTAGACTATTCTGCTTATTATTCTGCAACAGGAACCTGATAGAACTAAACCCAACTGAAGTATAATGATGTCATGGAAGGTCTACTAAAATCAGTGGGACAGTAATGGAAATGTTCATCTATATTTTCTGTAAAAAAAAAAACTATTGGAAGATGCCAAAATTACAGACATTTAGCCTTTAAATCTTTGTTTAAGTTAGCCTGGGATTATACAAGTATAAACTTATGGGGTATATATCTAAACTGTTATGAGTAACCTGATGTTTTTCGATCAAACAAAAGTGCCAGCTGAGTAATTTTTTTGGGTGCCGATAGGATCATATGATTAGATAAGAAACCAGACTATATTAAAACATACCTGGCATGAATCACCTGTGTATTCGGAAGGACAGGCACATATCTCTACATTCAGTGCTACACGCCCACTTCCTGAGATGGTCACGTCCTCCAGCCCAACCTCCCCGAGGGTGAGGCGCTGAGTCTCAGTGAAGTACAAGGCTCGGATGTTCAAACTTTCCAGTCTGGACAAGATCATCATCAGTTCTTCTCGAGAAACCAGACTGTTGCTACTTGCATGCCGGAAGTTACTCTAAATAGTAAAAACACAATATAAACATGTCAGTCCATACTCTTATTATCACCGCATTACCTCTTGATCACGCAGAATTAGCATTCTTTCATTTAGAACAAATTTTCTACAACCTCAGATCCGTGCTTGTAATGACTGAAAATATGGGGAGACAGTAACATCATAGTCGTAACACCACTTGAAAGTTGGACTATGTGTTTTCCTTCCCTCCTAAAATTTTACTTAGTAAAGCCCCATGAATAAAATACATGTGTGAAGGATCTGGGGAGTCCAACCTCTATGAGCCAAAATAGGAGAGCTGAGCTGCAATAACTCGGCAAGGCCCGTACACAGTGGACAGAGCTTCCTGCTCTGTCCACTATATTATTTACGCGCTGGTAGAGGTGTCCGACTTCCACCATCTAATTAATAAGTCAACAATAGAACCTAGAACCCGAAAAAGACCTTCAAACTTCAAAACTGAATAACTACATTTGAATCCATTAATAATTTTAGTCAATCTGAATCACATCCTCCAATGTGTTATGTTGCAGATTAAAATACAATGCTATAAATGTTCATCTCTGTTATACTTATTTAATATATAACATTTTAGAAATAAATGGAATTGTCATTGTTCACGGCTAATCCAAATGACTGAATCGCGCCCAACAGACACTTTTGACTGTAATGGAGTCTTTTGAGTTTTGATTACGGTGTCCGTCATTCTGCAGGACAAAGTAGTACCCCTTCTGTCTCTTCTCAGAAAGGGACTACTATTCTCCTCCATTGTGTTCTGGGGTTCTTGAGATCGGCAACTTTTTTTTTTACCAAGAACTCTGAGATCTAGGAATAAGATAAGTTTAACACAGTCTAAGGGCTGACAGATTAACTGACAGATTTTCTGACCAATTATTGGTCAGATGGCCTATTACACACACAGATCTTTTGTTATACACACCAACTATTGATCTGATTGGACAGAAATTGGTCAGATAATCTGTTGGTGTAATGCAGCCCATAGAGTCAGGGGCATCAGAAATAATGGAGTGCTGCCTTTTACCAAGATCCCAAACAGCATTGTTGAGGGCACTGTATGGGGTCTCATTTTTGAAACCGGAGAACAATAAACATTTCCAGACATGATAATAGAAAGGAAATTCTAAATACTAGATGAAATTATTAGATGAAGTGAGAAGATTAGTAATAGCCCAACTTGGCTAGAATAGAAGGCAGGGGTAGAGGGTTACATTCTCCTTTCTATTCCTCCTTTTAAACTAGTTGTGGATTTGTATAAAATGATAGGGAACCATAAAACTAATAACCTTCTATTATTCACAGCCACCCACTGGAACGGAATTTGTACTTGCCTTCCAAAGAAAACATTCCTATTGTCAAATTGTGTCCATAACAGCTGCATGCATTGTGTTTGGTATTCCCTGGGTCTTAGCAGAACTATGCCAGCTTCCCCTCTATGGAAGGAACGGCAACTAAGCAACTTCACTTGTCATACATACCATGCAGTTACATTTGGGACAAAAACAAACGCAGCAAGCAAAAACTTTGCCAAAACTTTTCAATGTCTGAAAGCTTAGATTTCCCAAAATATTTTAAAGGGAACCTGTCACCATAATAATGGAGTCGGATCTGCAAACAAAATGTCAGAGCAGAAGGAGCTGAGAAGATTGATGAAGTTTGTGGGAAAAGATTTACTTGTTTACTTGTATTTTATTAATCAACATCTCTGCTCATTTTGGGCTAAGTAGTCATATGAGGGGTCCTGTCAGTGACTGACAGCCTTCCCCATGTGAGTGTGCATACAACGATAGCAGTCAGTCAATGATGGGGCCTGGGCAGATTCCTTAGCCCAGAATAAGCAGAGATATAAATCTGTAAATTACAGGTTTTACTTAATCTTTTCCCATAAAACTATATATCAATCTGCTCAGCTCCTCCTGCCCACAGATTGCACTGCATTTCCATGGTCACAGGTCCCCTTTAGGTTTATCATCTGGAATTCTACCACAGTGAAACAGCACATATTGTATATATTATTTGCTTATAAATCAGTGCTACATAAAGAAATATTAAATTTAAAAAAATATTTTGGCGGTCATTTATTAAGCTGAAAGACGACTATATTAGGTGTATTTCAGGTGCAGATTGCAGTGCAACCGGGAAGGGGACAGGCAGGCCCCTCTCATTTACAATTTTCTACACCTGTTTTAGGCATAGAAAAAGGTCTAAATGGAAGACAGCTCGGAAGTAGCCCATTTTTCACCTTCCAGGCAGCCCATAGTTCCTCTTTCCCTGCCTATTAGTCCCCAAATATTAATATAGGGTATAACAGTAAATAGAGGACAGATCAGGGAGAGGGGAAATGCAGCTACAGTTTCTGGTATCAGTGAAACAGCATGAGAGGAAGATGATAGGGGAGCAGCAGAGTAGACATCAGATTACAAAAAAATCTGAAAGAGTCTATCCCTCAGTAAAGGCTCATTCACATGACGTGTGCTGTACGTGTTCTCCACGGACAGCACATGTCCTCATTCATTTGAATGTGTGTATTCACACATCAGTGTTTTAGCACGGTCCGTGTTTTCAGCATGGATGCATGTCCTATCTTGGTCCGTGTTCCCAGATCCCTCACGCCCATTATAGTCTATGGGTCCATGAAAAACACGGGTGCAACACGGATCGGCCATGGTCTGACTTCAGGCATCCCTGCTGATTAGCTGTTTGAAGAAAATGCAGCGCTGCTCACTCTTTACTATTTACCAGCCCGGCGTCGACATTTCAGCAGTGTAATTACAGTGGCACGATCCCATTCAAATGAACATATGTAACATGGAAGAGACAGTTTTAAGGTTTTTCACTTTTTATACATTACCTCTAGTGTACCTTATATATTAGATCTTATAGATAATGCATAAATGGTCAAAATGCATGCAGTGCACCAGTAATAACCAGCTTACCTCTACAAGCTGAACACGGCCATAGTATTGTCTGTCTGGTAAAGGATTGTTTGGATCCACATACACGACCGTCATTTGTCTGCCCTAGTAAAATACAATTTTTTATATTTTTATAAAAATATAGCATTTCAAGAAATTACTACATGGTCAGCAGAATTATAGTCTGGACCACATTTGCTGCCCCATAAATTCATGGGCACACAGATCAATTGTATTCTGCCACAGGATTGTCTTTTCATGTGCCTCTAACCCCAGTCCACTTAGATAAATCTACTCTACTGTACCCATTTTATGTTTCTTGGATATTCAGGGTGGTTTCTCTCAACTTTTTTTTTTTAAAACATTTTATTTTTCTCTCGACCAAAAAAAATAATTGGTGTCCACATGTTACATATTGGTTAATAGGAAATTTTAAGACGCCCTACAAATGCTGTGTTTTTTGTTGTAGCATTTTAAGTTTCCTGGTGTTTTTATATTCCTTTTTTCTTAAATCACAGCATGCTCTGGGTGAGGCATTTTTTCAGGCCTTTTCCCATAGACTTCTCTATAGGAAAAAAAACATGTGTAAGATGTGTGAATAAAACCACACCACCAAAAAAAGCTTGCAAAAATGCATGAATTTTAATGGAATTTTTTTTACAAGCCAAGAAAAAAGGCCCTAAAAACATGGCATGGCAACATCCTAAAAGTGTCATCTGCCACAAACATATAAATTAGTATTTTTATGCTAAATGAGGGACTACACACTTATTTGTACAGTGTTTTATTTCATATTTTATTCTACATTACTCTATTAATGTTATTACATTTTTAGCGTTGCCAGCAAGAAACACTTTTATAGGCATCAGTTAATCTATTCTTTCTGGGAGACAGTTAAAGCTAGGACTACACCTGCAGTCCAAAAGTTTTGAGACAGACACAAATTTTGGTTTTCACAAAGTCTGCTGCTTCAGCTTTTATGCAGGCAATTTGCATAAACTCTAGACTGTTATGAAGAGCGATCAGATGAATTGCAAAGTCATTCCTTGCCATGAAAATAAACTTAATCACAAAACCCCCATTTCCACTGCATTTCAACCCTTCCAGAAAATGACCTGCTAACATCATTTCAGTGATCTTGTTAGCTTAGAAGAAAGCGGTAACGAAGACAAGGAAGCAGATATCACTCTGTCATGCTAAATTAATTAGAACAGCAGACTGGTTGTTTTAAAAGGGGTGGTGGTGCTTGAAATCATTTTCTTCTTCTGTTAACCACGGTTATGTTCAAGGAAACACATGCAGTCATCATTGCTTTGCATCAAAAGGTCTTCACAGACAAGGACATTGCAACTTGTAACCTTGTATCTAAATCAACCATTTACCATTTATACTTCAAGGAGAGAGGTTCGCTTTATGTGAAGAAGGCTTCAGGGCACACAAGAAAGTCCAGCAAGTTCCATCTCCTAAAAAATATCCATCTACAGGATCAGGCCACCACTAGTGCAGAGCTTGCTCTGGAATGGCAGTGGGCAGGTGCGAGTGCATCTGCATGCACATTGAGGCGAAAGCTTTTGGAGGATGACTTGGTATCAAGAAGGGCAGCAAAAGAAGAAACTTATTTCCAAGAAACACATCAAGAACAGACTACATTCTGAAGGACGTACAGGGATTGGACTATAGAGGACTGGGCTAATGTTATTTTCTGTGATGAAGACTCCTTCAGACGGTTTGGAACATTTATTGTCGGGAGAAGAAAAGGTGAGTGATGCCATGAGTCTTTGTCATGCCAACAGTAAAGCATCCTGAGATCATTCATGTATAGGGTTGCTTCTCATTCAAGGGAGTAGGCTGACTCTCAATTTTGCCTAAAAAGTTTGCCATGAAACACTAGGGTTGTGAGCCGATATTGGAGGTGTATCACTCCTAATTTATATGCAATTGATATGTAACCATGCTTATGATTGTCAGTTGAATGTAATTAGATTTTATTGTCTCTGTATGTTCAAATTGTACTTAAAAGTGAAAATAAAATCTATTAAAAAAAAATGTTGCCATGAATGGTATCAAATCATCATCCAAGGGCAACTTCTCCCGACAATGCGATTGGGGAATGAACAATGTTTTTTTCAGCATGAAGGAGCATCATGTCAAAAGTGGCTTGGTGAACAAAACATTAAAAATTTTGGGTCAATGGCCAAGAAATTTATTCCAATTCAGAACCTGTGGTCAATCATGAAAAAGCGAGTGGAAAAAACAAAAACACAGAAATTCTGGTAATCTCCAAGCATTCATTAGGTAAGAATGGGTTGCCATCAGTCAGGATTTGGCCCAGAAGGTGTTTTCTAGCATGCCAAGACGAATTGCAGTAGTCTTGAAAAAGAAGGGTCAACACTGTAAATATTGAGTTTTCACATAAACTTGATGTATTTGTTAATAAAATGTATACAACTTACGAAATGCTTATAATTATACTTCAGTATACCATAGAAACATCTGACAAAAGATCTAAAAACACTGAAGCAGCAAGCTGTGTGAAAACCAAAATTTGTGTCAGTCTCAAAGCTTTTGGCCACGACTGTAGACTTTTTGTAGTATGGGTGCATGTACATGCTGTGGTGTGTGCCATGCGGCAGTAACTGCACTTGTTTTACTGATTCAGTATTTGGCTGTCCAACAAGTACAGCTGAAGCACATCATGCAGTCTGAAAAAACACACTGTGAAACTGCCACAATCTGTGGTAAAACGGTGTTTTTGCCATGTGGTTATCAGGAGCATGGTGCACAACCTTTACATTTATGGGAACTTTTAGGTTGCATTCATATGTTGGAGTGCAACACATTTTAACAGGTAAAAGAGGTTGTTTTCTACCTGTAAAAACTGTTGGGTCAATAACTGCATCACAAAACCGCGTGTGATACTCAACCTGAACACAACCTAAGGCTGGGTTTGTTTGTAATAAGTTAAAAATAAGTTGAATGAGGTGGCTCACTTCTGGTTGTTGATGGTGAGGTGCTACTAACTCAAATTGAGGACACCCTGCCTCAATCAATGGGTTTGTTTGTAGTGGCCATTGTGTGTGGCTGAACAATTTTGAAGGTAACACCTCTGTTAACCTGAAATGCCTGCCATAGATGAGTGGGGTTTAAGCCACACATGACAGCCATATTGCGGAAATCCGGTCTTTTTTTCTGTAGAGAAATCAAAACCTAAACAAGCAATTTTCAAAAGATTTTCATATTCATAATCCCAACATATAGCCAGTAAAAAAAAATGGTTCGCTTAACTCCAGTGATAAAGAAGACATTTTTAAGCCACTCAATGCATTCCTAAGGGCAGTGATTTCATGGTGATTTTTTTTTTTTTGGGGGGGGAGTGCATACCTAGCCTAAGGTGGAGGGGAGTACGCTATAGGAATGCATGATCTGTTCAATCAGTAAGAAGTGCCTTATTATTTCAGATTCTTCTGGCCCTTTAAATGTGTGCAGGAATGTGACCATCTCATTACAGAAGGAAAGATGTGAGAGATTCAACACGGTCTTGTACAATATCTCCAGTCTTCCAGGAGTACTGACAGTCAACAGAGACTTCCAGGATCATACCTAAATCGGCAGCAGGTGACACCTTCACAGCATTCACCTTGTTCCTCGATGGTTGTGTGATTCACTTGTTCATTGCTCCTTACATTTTGAGCAGTTTGTAATGTAACCCATTATATCCTGATCAAGGTTAATGAAGTGTGAAATGGCAGCAGAACATGGCTGAGCAAGAATGTATAGAATGTTACGCTGATAATCATGTCTGACAGCCTCTGACCGATAATAGCAGAGCGCTCACATCCAGATATCCAGCACACAACTTACTGCAGCCACTGACACAGAAAATCAGGACTTGCTCAGACAACATATCATTTAGTGCCTCATGATACGCAAGAACAAAACCATCAAGGCTGATACAATGTTACATCATAATTACATGGTTAGATAAAAATATGCTCTTGCCTCCAGATTTCTACTTTACGAAACCCAATCCGACATCTACTTACTGTGAGCAGGACATCTGGTCTCTTGTCTAAGAGGACCATGCCTTCACTTGGTAAGCCGAAGGACTTCAGCTGGTATGTCAGATAGCCTCCATATAAAGAGATCTGTACATGGATAAATGAAAGTTATGAGGCTAAACTGGGATCACATGGAACTGGGGAGATGGCATTAAGGTTAAGAAACCACCGCCAAAGTGTATGTTAAAGGGCATTACACAGCAGGTTTGTACCTATGAACCTACCTGGCTGATCTTTTACATGTGCTCTTGGCAGCTGAAGGCATCTG
This sequence comes from Bufo bufo, assembly GCF_905171765.1. Taxonomy (NCBI): domain Eukaryota; kingdom Metazoa; phylum Chordata; class Amphibia; order Anura; family Bufonidae; genus Bufo; species Bufo bufo. The sequence continues at coordinate 157,046,392 of NC_053393.1, read as the reverse complement.
TGTTGGTCCTATGTTCATATAACATAGTACATAGTACATAAGGCCGAAAAAAGACATTTGTCCATCCAGTTCGGCCTGTCATCCTGCAAGTTGATCCAGAGGAAGGCAAAAAAAAAACCTCTGAGGTAGAAGCCAATTTTCCCCACTTTAGGGGAATAAAAAATTCCTTCCCGACTCCAATCAGGCAATCAGAATAACTCCCTGGATCAACGACCCCTCTCTAGTAGCTATAGCCTGTAATATTATTACACTCCAGAAATACATCCAGGCCCCTCTTGAATTCTTTTATTGTACTCACCATCACCACCTCCTCAGGCAGAGAGTTCCATAGTCTCACTGCTCTTACCGTAAAGAATCCTTTTCTATGTTTGTGTACAAACCTTCTTTCCTCCAGACGCAGAAGATGTCCCCTCGTCACAGTCACAGTCCTGGGGATAAATAGATGATGGGATAGATCTCTGTACGGACCCCTGATATATTTATACATAGTAATTAGATCTCCCCTCAGTCGTCTTTTTTCTAAAGTGAATAACCCTAATTTTGATAATCTTTCAGGGTACTGTAGTTGCCCCATTCCAGTTATTACTTTAGTTGCCCTCCTCTGGACCCTCTCCTGCTCTGCTATGTCTGCCTTGTTTACATGAGCCCAGAACTGTACACAGTACTCCATGTGTGGTCTGACTAGCGATTTGTAAAGTGGCAGGACTATGTTCTTATCACGGGCATCTATGCCCCTTTTGATGCAACCCATTATCTTATTGGCCTTGGCAGCAGCTGCCTGACACTGGTTTTTGCAGCTTAGTTTGCTGTTTATTAAAAATCCTAGATCCTTTTCCATGTAGGTGTTACCGAGTGTTTTACCATTTAGTATGTACTGGTGACTTGCATTATTCCTTCCCATGTGCATAACCTTACATTTGTCAGTGTTAAACCTCATCTGCCACTTCTCTGCCCAAGCCTCCAATCTATCCAGATCCCTCTGTAGTAGTATACTGTCCTCTTCAGTGTTAATTACTTTACACAGTTTAGTGTCATCTGCGAAAAATTGATACTTTACTATTCAAGCCTTCTACAAGATCATTAATAAATATATTGAAGAGAATAGGGTCCAATACTGACCCCTGAGGTACCCCACTAGTGACAGTGACCCAATCTGAGTGTGTACCGTTAATAACCACCCTCTGTTTTCTATCATTGAGCCAGTTACTTACCCACATACAGACGTTTTCTCCCAGTCCGAGCATTCTCATTGTATATACTAACCTTTTATGTGGTACAGTGTCAAATGCTTTGGAGAAGTCCAGATATACGACATCCATTGATTCGCCGCTGTCAAGTCTAGAACTTACCTCCTCATAGAAACTGATTAAATTAGTTTGGCATGACCGATCCCTCATGAAGCCATGCTGATATGGCGTTATTTGCTTATTTCCGTTGAGATGCTCTAAGATAGCATCTCTCAGAAAACCTTCAAACAGTTTACCCACAACAGATGTTAAACTTACCGGCCTATAGTTTCCAGGCTCTGTTTTTGGACCCTTTTTGAATATTGGCACCACATTGGCCATGCGCCAATCCTGTGGGACATTCCCTATCAGTATAGAGTCCGCAAATATCAGAAATAAGGGTCTGACTATGACATTACTTAATTCCCTTAGGATACGGGGGTGTATGCCATCCGGTACTGGCGATTTGTCTATTTTAATCTTTTTAACCACCTCCCGTCCGCCCATAGACTATAAACGTCCAGGAGGTGGTTCTCTATCTCCTAATGGACGTTTTTTAATCGTGCAGCTGCTGATCGGGTTGCCCGCTGTCAGTGACAGCAGGGCAACCCTTAGAGAAGGCAAGGACAGTTCCCAGGTGTTCCTCACTTCTAGATCGCTATGCGCTTCCTGTTCCGGCCCGGCGGTCATGTGATCGCCGAGACCGGAGAGTGCAGGAGCTGTGTGAGGTCTTTCAGAGACCTCGATCAGCCCTGCACTGAGGCTGTACAGCGCTGTATTGCGCTGTACAGCCTCTCTGGTGGGTGCATTTCTTACAGCCCCAGTTACAGGAGAAATCAACAGTGAATTATAATTTTTTTTTTAAATGAAGTAAATGTCCCCCAGAGGTATTGTATGACCTTATGGGGGACGCAAAGTGTAAAAAAAAAAAAAAAAAAGTTTCACATGTAAAAAAATAATTCCCCATGTAAGGAATAAAAAATAATAATTTAAAAATAGAAAAAATAAAATAGACATATTTGGTATTGCCGCGTCCATGACGGTTGGCTCTATAAATATATCACATGATCGACCCAGTCCGATAAACACCATAAAAAAAATAAAAAAATTGTCAAAAAAAGCTATTTTTGTCACCTTACATCACAAAAAGTGCAACACCAAGTGATCAAAAAGGAGTATGTCCCACAAAATGGTACCAATAAAACCGTCACCTAATCCAGCAAAAAATGAGCCCCTACATAAGAAAATCGTTCAAAAAATATAAAAACTATAGCTCTCAGAACATGGACACATTAAAACATAATTTTCTTGCTTCAAAAATGCTATTATTGTGTAAAACTTAAATAAATAACAAAAAGTATACATATTAGGTATCGCCACTTCCGTAACGATCTGCTCTATAAAAATGTCACTTGACCAAACCCCTCAGGTGAACGCTGTAAAAATAAATAAATAAAAACTGTGCTAAAACAACCAATTTTTTTGTCACCTTGCCCCATAAAGTGTTATAATGAATGATCAAAAAATCATATGTACCCAAAAACAGTACTAATAAAACTGGCACCTTATCCCCTAGTTTCCAAAATGGGGTCACTTCTTGGGAGTTTCTACTGATAAGGGTGCATCAGGGGGGCTTCAAACAAGACATGGCATCTAAAAACCATGTGGCACTCCTTTTCCTCTGCGCCCTGCCGTGTGCTAATACAGCAGTTTATGACCACATGTGGGGTGTTTCTGTAAACCGCAGAATCTGGGTAATAAATATTGAGTTTTGTTTGGCTGTTAACCATCGATGTGTTAAAGAAAAAATTGGATTAAAATGTAAAATCTGCCAAAAAAGTGAAATTTAAAAATTTGATCTCCATTTTCTTTTAATTCTTGTGGAACGCCTAAAGGGTTAACAAAGTTTCTAAAATCGGTTTTAAGTAACTTGAGGGGTGTAGTTCCTACAATGGGTTCATTTATGGGGGTATCCACTATGTAGGACCCACAAAGTGACTTCAGACCTGAACTGGTCCTTAAAAAGTGGGTTTTGGCAATTTTCTTAAAAATTTTAAGAATTGCTTCTAAACTTCTAAGCCTTCTAACATCCCCAAAAAATTAAATGACATTTCCAAAATGATGCCAACATAAAGTAGACATATGGGGAATGTTAAGTAATAAATATTTTATGAGGTATCACTTTCTGTTTTAAAAGCAGAGAAATTAACATTTAGAAAATTGCGAATTTTTCAAAATTTTTGGTAAATTTGGGATTTTTCATAAATAAAGGTGAAATATATTGACTCAAATTTATGACTAACATGAAGTACAATGTGTCACGAGAAAACAATCTCTGAATGACTTGGATAAGTAAAAGCGTTCCAAAGTTATAACCACATAAAATGAGATGTGTCAGATTTGCAAAATTAGGCCTGGTCAGGAAGGGGGCAAATGGCCCGGATGGGAAGTGGTTAAGTCGCTGTTGTACTTCTTCCTGGGTGAAACAGGACACTTTTAATGGGGAATTTATTTTTACATTCTGCATGTCATCTGACAGTTTATTTTTCTCAGTGAATACATTGGAGAAAAAAATATTTAACAGCTTTGCTTTCTCCTCGTCGCTCTCTGAGACTCCCCCCTCATTACTCTTTAAAGGGCCGACACCTTCAGATTTATACTTTTTAACATTTATATAATTGAAGAACATTTTAGGGTTAGTTTTACTTTCTTTGGCAATTAATCTCTCAGTCTCTAGTTTGGCCGCTTTTATTAGTTTTTTACATGTTCTATTTTTTTCCTTATAGTTTTTCAGTGTTTCCGTGCTACACTCCTGTTTTAGTGATTTATATGCTTTCTTTTTGTCATTTTTTGCTTTCTTTACAGTTCTGTTTATCCACATTGGTTTCTTTTTGTTCCTTAACCTTTTATTCCCATACAGTATGTACCTCTCACAATGAGATTTTAGGATGCTTTTAAAGATATCCCATTTTGTGGCTGTATTTTATTTTTGAGGACTTTGTCTCAGTTAGTTAGGCCTATGGCCTCTCTTAGTTGGCTAAATTTAGCTTTTTTGAAGTTTGGTATTTTTGTTCCTCCCTGTAGAAACGCCCTTTTGAATGATAATTGGAAGGTTATTAATCTATGGTCACTATTTCCCAGGTGTCCCCAAACCTGCACATCTGTTGTTCTGTCAGGCCTATTGGTTAATACTAAGTCCAATATGGCCGTCGCTCTAGTCGGGTCCTGAACCAGTTGGGAGAGGTAATTGTCTTTGGTTATTGCCAAGAACATGTGCCTGCATTGCTGAGAAAAATGAAGTTTTAATATATGAAAATGAGCTTCTAGGAGCAATGGGGGTGTAGTCGTTACACCTAGAGGCTCAGCTCTCCATGCAATTGCTTTGTCTTCTCCACTTTGATTGACAGGATCAGGCACTGAAAACATCATCACACCAGGCCCTGTCAATTAAAGTGGAGAGGAAGCGGCAGTTGCAGAAAGAGCAAAGCCTCTAGGTGTAATGGCAACATCCCTGTTGCTCCTAGAGGTTCATTTACATATATTTAAACATCATTTTTCTCAGCACTGCGGGCACACATGGGACCAACACAGATGCCTTCAGCTGCCAAGCACACATGTAACAGATCAGCCAGGTTCATAGGTACAAACCTGCTGTAAAATGCCCTTTAAGTACATACGCTTTTTGCTGCATTAGACTTAGTCTTACTTACCCTGTCTCCCAAGTATGACTCTGGCGCCACCCAGTGCAAACTATGAACCGAAAGGGGTAATTCTTGCACATCTGCTACCACACTGTTGCTTCCTGGATTAAAGGTGACATCTACTCTGGTCTGATCTGATGTTTCAAGTATCCAGGACCTCATATCTACAAACTTATCGAAAGAAGCACATTCATGAATGTTCAATATATACATGTTCAATACGTAAAGTGAGTTTCAAGACTTTGAGAAGCATTTGGTTTAGTATTGGTATTTTTCTAAGGATACATGTGACTCCTTCATTTCAGATTACCTCCCAATATTCATTACAAAGCACACATCTGTAATACTGAAGAAGGATGTGTGGGGGACTGGAGCCAATCCACCCACTATAGTGGCTTTATGCATAGTAGGCCTGGGAAGGGAGTTGTGTAAGATACAGTGGGATGCGAAAGTTTGGGCAACCTTGTTAATCGTCATGATTTTCCTGTATAAATCGTTGGTTGTTACGATAAAAAATGTCAGTTAAATATATCATATAGGAGACACACACAGTGATATTTGAGAAGTGAAATTAAGTTTATTGGATTTACAGAAAGTGTGCTATAATTGTTTAAACAAAATTAGGCAGGTGCATAAATTTGGGCACCACAAAAAAGAAATTAAATCAATATTTAGTAGATCCTCCTTTTGCAGAAATTACAGCCTCTAAACTCTTCCTGTAGGTTCCAATGAGAGTCTGGATTCTGGTTGAAGGTATTTTGGACCATTCCTCTTTACAAAACATCTTTAGTTCATTCAGGTTTGATGGCTTCCGAGCATGGACAGCTCTCTTTAAGTCACACCACAGATTTTCAATTATATTCAGGTCTGGGGACTGAGATGGCCATTCCAGAACGTTGTACTTGTTCCTCTGCATAAATGCCTTAATGGATTTTGAGCAGTGTTTAGGGTCGTTGTCTTGTTGAAAGATCCAGCCCCGGCGCAGCTTCAGCTTTGTCACTGATTCCTGGACATTGGTCTCCAGAATCTGCTGATACTGAGTGGAATCCATGCGTCCCTCAACTTTGACAAGATTCCCAGTCCCTGCACTGGCCACAGAGCCCCACAGCATGATGGAACCACCACCATATTTTACTGTAGGTAGCAGGTGTTTTTCTTGGAATGCTGTGTTATTTTTCCTCCATGCATAACGCCCCTTGTTATGACCAAATAACTCAATTTTAGTTTCTTCAGTCCACAGCACCTTATTCCAAAATGAAGCTGGCTTGTCCAAATGTGCTTTAGCCCACCTCAAGCGGCACTTTTTGTGCTGTGGGCAGAGAAAAGGCTTCCTCTGCATCACTCTCGCATACAGCATCTCCTTGTGTAAAGTGCGCCGAATGGTTGAACGATGCACAGTGACTCCATCTGCAGCAAGATGATGTTGTAGGTCTTTGGTGCTGGTCTGTGGGTTGACTCTGACTGTTCTCACCATTCGTCGCTTCTGTCTATCCGAGATTTTTCCTGGTCTGCCACTTCGAGCCTTAACTTGAACTGAGCCTGTGGTCTTCCATTTCCTCAATATGTTCCTAACTGTGGAAACAGACAGCTGAAATCTCTGAGACAGCTTTCTGTATCCTTCCCCTAAACCAGGGGTAGGTAACCTCCGGCTCCCAGCTGTTGTGAAACTACAACTCCCAGTATGCATACTTGCTCTGCTCTTCTAAGAACTCTCATAGAAATGAATGGAGCATGCTGGGAATTGTAGTTTCACAACAGCTGGGAGCCCGAGGTTGCCTACCCCTGCCCTAAACCATGATGGTGAACAATCTTTGTCTTCAGGTCATTTGAGAGTTGTTTTGAGACCCCCATGTTGCTACTCGTCAGAAAAAATTAAAAGAGGAGGGAAACTTACAATTGACCCCCATAAATACTCTTTCTCAAAATTGGATTCACCTGTGTATGTAGGTCAGAGGTCACTGAGCTTACCAAGCCAATTTTAGTTCCAATAATTAGTTCTAAAGGTTTTGGAATCAATAAAATGACAACAGTGCCCAAATTTATGGACCTGCCTAATTTTGTTTAAACAATTATAGCACACTTTCTGTAAATCCAATAAACTTCATTTCACTTCTCAAATATCACTGTGTGTGTCTCCTATATGATATATTTAACTGACATTTTTTATCGTAACAACCAACGATTTATACAGGAAAATCATGACGATTAACAAGGTTGCCCAAACTTTCGCATACCACTGTATCCTGTAGAGCTGGAAAGGGAGTGGACTGCTGCACAAACCTCTGGAGAAGGTATGGTCTGACATACAGGAGAGCTGAGGAGTGACTGATCTGACACGTGGAGAGCTAGGGAACGCAGAAGGTCTGTGGAGGGGGTCAGCTGTCACACAGAAGAACTGTGGAAGCATTAGTCTTTTACACAGCAGGACTAAAGAAGAAGTGGTCCTCCCACATACAGCAATGGGGAAGGGAGTTACCCAGCACATTACTGACAATACGCAATACGGCCACGGATCACACACGTTCGTGTGAACTAGGCCTTATTCTGATAGTCCAGACAAGAACCGCAAGGTAACCTAGGCTTACAAAATGAGGAGAACACTGATCAAACACTACCAATCATGAGACTGCTGATTTACAAAAATAGGACATTTTCTGTAAATTTTATATACTCAATGACTATTCGATAATCCAACATATTTGATAGTCTGGCATCTGTCAGATTTAAACTACAGGGTGGGCCATTTATATGGATACACCTTAATAAAATGGGAATGGTTGGTGATATTAACTTCCTGTTTGTGGCACATTAGTATATGTAAAGGGGGGAAACTTTTCAAGATGGGTGGTAACCATGGCAGCCATTTTGAAGTCGGCCATTTTGAATCCAACTTTTGTTTTTTCAATAGGAAGAGGGTCATGTGACACATCAAACTTATTGGTAATTTCACAAGAAAAACAATGGTGTGCTTGGTTTTAACGTAACTTTATTCTTTCATGAGTTATTTACAAGTTTCTGACCACTTATAAAATGTGTTCAATGTGCTGCCCATTGTGTTGGATTGTCAATGCAACCCTCTTCTCCCACTCTTCACACACTGATAGCAACACCGCAGGGGAAATGCTAGCACAGGCTTCCAGTATCCGTAGTTTCAGGTGCTGCACATCTCGTATCTTCACAGCATAGACAATTGCCTTCAAATGACCCCAAAGAAAAAAGTCTAAGGGGGTCAGATCGGGAGACCTTGGGGGCCATTCAACTGGCCCACGACGACCAATCCACTTTCCAGGAAACTGTTCATTTAGCTGGCACGTTCCCTGAGTTTTTCCAGCAAGATGGTGCACCACCACATTATGGGTGTCAGGTCCGAGCATTCCTAGATGAACAGTTTCCTGGAAAGTGGATTGGTCGTCGTGGGCCAGTTGAATGGCCCCCAAGGTCTCCCGATCTGACCCCCTTAGACTTTAATCTTTGGGGTCATCTGAAGGCAATTGTCTATGCTGTGAAGATACGAGATGTGCAGCACCTGAAACTACGGATACTGGAAGCCTGTGCTAGCATTTCTCCTGCAGTGTTGCTATCAGTGTGTGAAGAGTGGGAGAAGAGGGTTGCATTGACAATCCAACACAATGGGCAGCACATTGAACACATTTTATAAGTGGTCAGAAACTTGTAAATAACTCATGAAAGAATAAAGTTACGTTAAAACCAAGCACACCATTGTTTTTCTTGTGAAATTCCCAATAAGTTTGATGTGTCACATGACCCTCTTCCTATTGAAAAAACAAAAGTTTGATTCAAAATGGCCGCCTTCAAAATGGCCACTATGGTCACCACCCATCTTGAAAAGTTTCCCCCCTTTACATATACTAATGTGCCACAAACAGGAAGTTAATATCACCAACTATTCCCATTTTATTAAGGTGTATCCATATAAATGGCCCACCCTGTATTTTTGTCTGTAGTGGTAGAAAGAGCTCAGCCCACAAGAGCTCAACAAACTCAAAGGTTTTCTTCATTTTATATACGGTATATTCTAAGGCTGCATGTCTAGGGGCGATTCTGCAGTCCCCACAACGCCAAAGGGTCTGTTCGGTATTTCGAGGTTGAATCAATGTTGTGTATGTCAGCTCAGCTCGTCTCAGCGCATGCGCACTAAATATGGTGAGGCCAATGCCAACCGCAGCGCATTCAATGTACAAGCGCCAACAGCTAATTTTGCCGAGGGACAACGCTGCCTAGTCGGCAGGAGTTGAAGGAGGATTGTGACATCGCAGTGGAAGGGTGGGATGTATGGAGCAAGGGGAGGTACAGGGAACAAGTAAAGAGGAGGGCTTGGCTTCTGGCAGAAGGTGATCCTGGGCTCCTATAATTGTTATGCACGCCCCACTGGGCATCTTGAGGCTGCATTTGCAAAAGAATCAAAGTTAATTTTCTGCACTTCGGAAATACACTAATACTAAGAAAGGTATGTTTTGCATTGTGCTAGGTAGCCCTATGTAGCCCTGGATTGGGTTACATATAGTTAGATTAGCTGACAGATTCCCTTTTACCCGCTTGCATTTGTTAGTTGTTTGCTTCTTATAGGCTCTGCACTTTTTTGTTGTTGTTGTAGTGCTGTAACAAAGTCCCTTTAGCCAACTATGGCCTTGGGCTCTTGGGCACTGCCCAAATGGTCCAGGCACCACTGCTACTGTTATTGTATTTCAAATGAAAGAGTAGAATCTCTACAGTCTTTACCCTTTCGTGAGTCACTCACATAATCCCTAACACATAATGACTATGAATTTTTATTTGGATGCTATAACACAGAACACAAACCACAAGAAAGTCTTTCCTAATCCAGGAATATCAGACTTCCTTGGGATAAGCAGAAACTTGAAGTTAACTTGATTATGTTATTAGTTTATACAGAATGATGTCATCCAGTCTCCTAAGGATCAGCTAAGACTGCCTCGATGATCCTAGCCTGTTTTAGATGACAGGACAGACTTATGTCGTTTTTCCAATGCACATCTAATCTGGAACTCATCTGCAATTATTTCACATACTTATATGAAAGAAATATGAAAGTACAATCATAACTTACCTTTTTCCTGTGTTTACTGGAAGAATGGCAAATATCAGTTGCTCCAAAACAGAAACATCTGATGCATCCCTTGGTGTTTGAAGAGTCAAAATGAAAAGATCCCCTGCGACAAACATCACATCTGGACCCTTCAGTATTTTCCTGAACATTAAGAAAGTTATATAAAGTTATATGCTATTAGTTAAGCACTAAGAGTTGAGTTGTTTTTTTTTATGTCAGACTATACATATATATTCTACACAAAGTACACCACTAAAGGCTATGGAGACACCCCTGGGGGCAATTTTTTTATCATTTCATTTTATTCATTTTGGGCTAAAATCATTATCAATTGGTCTATATTATAAGTTTTCAACATTTACTCTCTCTACATCTACTGAGCTGCTCTCACGACTGGATTTGTAGCCCTTATCTCTGAACTCCTGACAGCTCATTAAGACTCATTATAGCTAAATTTCTATGAAACGTATAACAATTTTAGCTATAATGAGAATTTATGAGCTGAAATTACAAATAAGGGCTACAGAGCAGTTCTCTGATGGCTTCAGTGTGAAGCAGAAGATCTGCTACTCTTCAAATACACTGAAAGCAAAAGTAGTAGAAGAAAAACTGTTGAAAAATGTTAATAAAGATTAACAGAAAAAATGTTTTTTAGCCCAAAATAAGTAAAATAGAATGATAAAAGAATTCTTAGAAATAATGTACCATAGAATGCAGGGTTCTCTCCCAGCTCTTTCTATATATCTAGGATTAGATGCATACTTAATAACATAGTAGATAGTTATTAACATAGTTGATTTGTCTCATCAAGTGCCGTATTAGCAACAGGATAAATGATGAATGCTGAAGTCCAGGACAGGGTTGTGTTGTAGCTTCAGGAAAGTTCAGAGCCACAGGTTGAAAACATTGATACTGAGCACTGTAAAACCCTTTTCAGCCGGGCAACCTTTTGGAGGCGGACATTACAGACAGTTGAGAGGAGGAGAAGCCCCGTACTGGATATTTTTGCTATATATTGTAATGACAACTGTCATGGAACTAGTGCTTTCCCCCAAACTGTTGCCACAATTATCAGTAATGTAGAGAAATCCGCAGCACTCGTCCAATTTAGTCAATGGTGTTTTATTCAGTAGTTAGGCAGAATACATAGCTACTGTATGCTGCCTAACTACTGAATAAAACACCACTGATTGAATTGGACGAGTGCTGTGGATTTCTCTACACTGCTGTTTCTACTGGGATCCCTGGATGCATACCAGGTGACTTGAACATTGAATATGGATTTATTCCACTAAGGGGCTTGGAGTGCTGCTTATCTTTCTTTTGTACACAATTATCAGTATGCATCTCTGTCACCCTTGTATTAGCCATCTGTGCCACTGATGCCATAGAGCATAGAAGACTTTTTAACAATAATCCCCCCATGCACACTTTTTTATCCATTGGCCAAGCATTTATAGATGTGACCATGCTTAGAAATTAATATATAACTATGCAGACAATAATTCAAACAATATAAAACTATACTGCATACTGTGTGAGACACCAGCTTTTGATTCTGCAAAAGACTAAACATTTGACTCAATGATTAGAGATTTTTTTGCATTTTCTATCTTACCACACAGGTTGGCTATATATGTATCTTGTTATTGTATAATGTCTATAAAATATATAGACAGAACTATCATCAGCGCAGAACAAGAACAGTTATCTAAGCTGGTATAATAAAATAGATACCATAGTATAATATCTAAAATGCAGATCATTGACTTTGTGGATTACATTTTCCATGTTTAAAGGGTAACTATATATCAGAAAGTTTTTGGGCCTAACACATTCACTGGGTTAAAAATTGCCCAATAAATGGCAATCTATTATTTATTTGTGATCAGAAGCTCTCAAATATTATAAAACACAGTTTTCTCAGCTTTACCTAGGCCGTGTGAAGACATATTCATCTGTGACATGGCCTAGCTGCAGCTCAGCCCCATTGAAGTGAAGGGGCTAAGCTGCGATACCAAGCACAGCTACAATGTACGATGCTGTAGTTGGTGAGCAGAGAAGATAGGTCATCAGGATTAAAGTCTTGGAAAACCCCTTTAAATGTAAGGTTTATTCAGTTCTATAAAAAATGTTTCTGAATGATCTGAGAAGAGAAACATAAGTAGAATGGAGGTTTTAAAATAATACATATATACCTTGCACAGGCAAACCCCTGTGTGATGGTCACAGATTTGAGGTTCAGTCCCATATGAATTGCAGTTGCAAGGAATGCAGTCAGGAAAGCGGAAGTAACCAGGAGCACATTGGTCACATTGCCTGCCAAAAATTCTGGGCTTACACCTGGAAGACAAAAGAATCAATATAACAGTTAAAGTACACTATAGGCGGCTTCTCATAGCCTAAAACAAGTCCCCGACTACATTTATAAATATCAGCTGCTTCAATACAATAATGTTCATGCAATCAAATTTATCATTTATTTTAGACGTGAGTAGGCAAGTCAGTAAATTACTTATATATACTATATAATTACCTAAAAGACTATGTACAACTATATATAAAACAATGGCTAGCAATTAATATTTATTTTATTATATAATATTTATCATTTGTAATTACATAAATGATACAAATTATTATAAGATTAGAGATTTTAATAGCTATAAATAGTCAAAAACTTAAAGAGGGTTGTCCAAGACTGCAATCACATGGCTGTTTTCTTCTAAAAAACACACCACACCTGTCCACATGTTTTGTGTGGTATTGCAGCTCAGCATTTCTTAACAGCTTCATACTTAAGATCCCAATCAATGTACTATATATTGAATATATTACTATATGATTATATTTACAAAACTAAACATTAGCTAATGAATCTTGCACCCGACCTGCACTGCCCGCTCATAGAATCGCACTCTGGCCGAAATGGCTGTATGACTCCTGTGGTTGAACAGTTGCATCCTTCACAGCCCAAGAGGGGGTGGTAACTGAATGTATGTTGCTCACAGGCTTCACATGCTGGTTTAACCGTCTGAGGTGGACAGATGCATTTTCCGGTTATTTCATCACACAGGCGACGACCACATGTGCATGCTAAATTATGAATAAAATACAGTTATTTGCATACTGTCTGCATATATTGCACCAGAATTCATCACATTCTGCATGTTCAATTAGTAAATGGCAAGCAAAATGGTAACATTAGTATACTGGATTACAAAGATCAATGCTTACACAAAATGTAGGAACTAGATACACCATATGAACAAATGTTTTGGGACACACCTCTTTCAATCTTTGAATTCAAGTGTTTCATTCAGTCCCATTGAGTCGCAAGGCTTATTTTAAGAGCTGGCCTCTCACCCAGTTAAGCCAGTACTCTCTGCTCTGAACTGATGAGGGGCAATCACCCCGAAACAGCTGTCTGCAGATGAGGTGCTGGCTTATTTAATATCCAAGTCATGTCTCAAGGATTATTTTAAGAGCTGGACATTGACTTATAGGATAGCTGCCTTACATCTGGTGGCATTCGAGGCGGAGCTTGTTAAGAGCTCATTCGCATCCCTTCCCTCCCAGAATTCCAGAGGAGCATGTATGGCCTATAAGTCTCCTCACACTGATTAAGGTGCTCTCTCCCTAAGGAGAGTTAGTTCCCCCCTGATTCAGTCCCATTGTCACAGGTATATAAAATGGGTCGTTCTAAAGAGTTCACTGAATTCAAGCATGGTACTGAAATAGGATGCCATAGTTGCAATTCAGTTCATTAAATTTCTTCCTTCCTAGATATTTCACAATCATTTGTGAGTGGTATTATTGCAAATGCAAAGTGGAAGTCTTCAGGAACTACAGCAACTCAGCCACAAAGCAGACCACATAAAGGAACAGAGCAGGGCCACCATATGCTAAGGTGCTAAAGCTCTGCTGACTCAATATTTGCAGAGTTCCAAACCTCTTCTAGGTTTAACATCCACACAAAAAACCTGCAGCGGGATCTTCATGGCATGGTTTTGCATGGTGAAGCAGCTGCATGCAAGCGTTACATCACCAAGCACAATGCCAAGCATCGAACAGAGGGGTGGAAAGCACGCTGCCACTGGACTCTGGAGCAGTGGAAATGTGTTCCATGGTGAGATGAATCAAGACTCTCTATCTGGCAGACTGATGGACAATCAAATGTATCATTCACCAATCAAACAATGATCAAATTGAAACAATAGAAGTAACAATAGAAGAGACCTCCTTCTGATCACATCCACCTAGTTAATATGGAGAGGAGAAATGTAGTGGGCATGCCTACTGCAGAGAAAACAGTGTGGCAGACAAAGCAAGCCCTGAGAACCAATACAAAGCAAAGCATGCTCGGCTTGGTTAAAAGACCCAACAAGAAGCTGATGAAAATAGGAAGTTCTGGATGTAAACATCCTGTCCAGGTGAAATGATGCAGAAAACAGGGGAAAGAGCTCACATGAAAAACATGTAGGTGGGGCAAAACTATGCAGTTTCGGGGGCACAAAAATAAATAAAAATAAAGATAAAAAAAAAAAAATGAACCTGGAGACCCTCTTTAAGGACTCAATCAGGGACATGTACTCTGGGTAGTTTGGGGGCAATATCCAATGAACATGTTCTCTTTAAAGCCATGTACAGTATTAACAAATACTGGTTAACTGGAGTTCAGATGATGGTAGGGCTGTATGGTGCAATACAGGAATGGTAAAGTCAACATTAACTCACGTCTGCAGTGCGGAAATCCATAGTAGCCAGTAGCACAACGGCTGCAAGTTCTTCCGATGATGTTTGGTCTGCAACTGCACTGCCCTCCAAATGAATTGCATAAAGAGTTTATAGATCCTTCTTCATGACATCTACATGGTACTGCTCCATTATTATAATATGCTGCTAAAGATCTTGCAGAATCCTTACAAAATTCAGGCGAGGAATATAGACTAGAGTAAAAAAATAAAATAAAATATTTATAAATGTCCATATGTTTCTATTCTATTAAGACAATTTGCAAAAGTCTCTATGTTGCCTCCTTGTCAACAGATTGTGTGGTTTACGCAAGGTCCAATCAAAACTGAAACTGTACACCAGCATGTACTGTGGATAGTATAAATATGGGGCATCGGCTGCTTACTGGTCACTTCCAACACCACCACCTGTGTCAATGATTAGCCAAGGGACATGGTGGCCAAGGCAGCAATAAAGGGATAAAGGGAGCTCAGCATAAGTGTGGTAAAATCAGATACACAGAAAGGTGATACTGATTTACTAAACCTGTAGATGTCATAAATTTCAGATTGTCTACACGTGCAGCAAATTTATCACAGTGGCTCAGGATGGATGATACATCTGGTGAAGGGATAGACACTTTTCTCTAAACTATTGGTTGGCTTAGATTGTGGCCTTTATTGTGGAACAATTTTTACGCAAAATGTCACAGGCCACGTCACTTTCCCACCATGCCGTTTCCTGATAAGCCATGCCCCTCAGTCATCTAGGCAAAGAGGAATTCTCTGAAACTAAAGACGCCTAATTTTGCTCAGTTTACAGTTTTTGACTATTATCCATGGAAAGCTGTATTCTGTTTTGCAGAATTCATATGATGACTCTACCCAGGCTAAAAAGGCTGTATACACTCTTCAAGCATTTTGCCACTACACCATTTTAGAACAACACTTTTTGTATATGGTTCAGGATTTTCCAAAGCCAAGTCTGACATTTTTTCAGGATTCGCCATAGTTAAGTCTGACATATTGTTCCGTTAATCTGCAGAAGAAATCAGGTCACAAGATCAGCAAGCTTCAGATTGTAAAATCTGCAGTGCAGTTTTTATGAGCTGCATGTGAATGGAGTGTGAAATACCACATTCACTTCCATGCCCAATAGTACGGTCACACGGTCAGGTTTACTAATGCAGTTTTTTAAGCTAAAACCAGGAATCAATTCAAAAAGGTGGAGAAATCCTAATTTTCCTATTTAATTTCTCTCCTTTTACAGTTGCAAGAAAAAGTATGTGAACCCTTTGGAATGATATGGATTTCTGCACAAATTGGTCATAAAATGTGATCTGATCTTCATCTAAGTCACAACAATAGACAATCACAGTCTGCTTAAACTAATAACACACAAAGAATTAAATGTTACCATGTTTTTATTGAACACGCCATGTAAACATTCACAGTGCAGGTGGAAAAAGTATGTGAACACCTAGACTAATGACATCTCTCAGAGCTAATTGGAGTGAGGTGTCAGCCAACTGGAGTCCAATCAATGAGATGAGATTGGAGGTGTTGGTTACAGCTGCCCTGCCCTATAAAAAACACACACCAGTTCTGGGTTTGCTTTTCACAAGAAGCATTGCCTGATGTGAATGATGCCTCGCACAAAAGAGCTCTCAGAAGACCTACGATTAAGAATTGTTGACTTGCATAAAGCTGGAAAGGGTTATAAAAGTATCTCCAAAAGCCTTGCTGTTCATCAGTCCACGGTAAGACAAATTGTCTATAAATGGAGAAGGTTCAGCACTGCTGCTACTCTCCCTAGGAGTGGCCGTCCTGTAAAGATGATTGCAAGAGCACAGCGCAGACTCCTCAATGAGGTGAAGAAGAATCCTAGAGTGTCAGCTAAAGACTTACAAAAGTCTCTGGCATATGCTAACATCCCTGTTAGCGAATCTACGATATGTAAAACACTAAACAAGAATGGATTTCATGGGAGGATACCACAGAGGAAGCCACTGCTGTCCAAAAAAAACATTGCTGCACGTTTACAGTTTGCACAAGAGCACCTGGATGTTCCACAGCAGTACTGGCAAAATATTCTGTGGACAGATGAAACCAAAGTTGAGTTGTTTGGAAGAAACACACAACACTATGTGGGGAGAAAAAGAGGCACAGCACACCAATATCAAAACCTCACCCCAACTGTGAAGTATGGTGGTGGAGGCATCATGGTTTGGGGCTGCTTTGCTGCATCAGGGCCTGGACGGATTGCTATCATCGAAGGAAAAATGAATTCCCAAGTTTATCAAGACATTTTGCAGGAGAACTTAAGGCCATCTGTCCACCAGCTGGAGCTCAACAAAAGATGGGTGTTGCAACAGGACAACGACCCATAGCATAGAAGTAAATCAACAACAGAATGGCTTAAACAGAAGAAAATACGCCTTCTGGAGTGGCCCAGTCAGAGTCCTGACCTCAACCCGATTGAGATGCTGTGGCATGACCTCAAGAAAGCGATTCACACCAGACATCCCAAGAATATTGCTGAACTGAAACAGTTCTGTAAAGAGTAATGGTCAAGAATTACTCCTGACCGTTGTGCACATCTGATCTGCAACTACAGGAAACGTTTGGTTGAAGTTATTGCTGCCAAAGGAGGTTCAACCAGTTATTAAATCCAAGGGTTCACATACTTTTTCCACCTGCACTGTGAATGTTTACATGGTGTGTTCAATAAAAACATGGTAACATTTAATTCTTTGTGTGTTATTAGTTTAAGCAGATTATGATTGTCTATTGTTGTGACTTAGATGAAGATCAGATCATATTTTATGACCAATTTGTGCAGAAATCCATATCATTCCAAAGGGTTGACATACTTTTTCTTGCAACTGTATGATCCACGGCACGGCAGCAGCTTAAAGCCACCGCTCCGCGATCCTCAGTGCTGCCTCTCATTGAGATGTATGGAAGGCAGAGAAGACACGGCCCTTGGCAGGTTTTCAGTGAAATTTCGGAGTACAAAGTTGCAGTGTGAATGTCCCCATATAATTGAGAACAGTGAGGATGTTATCTGCACCAGAGCCAAGGAGAAGAAGACGGTAATTTTCTCTCATAAGATGGCCATATACCGTTAAAATAAATACTCATTTGGTTCACAGTTTTTACTCCATATCTCCCGATACAGCATGGCCGAGCATGCATGTTTCTCAGTGGGGAGAGGGAAATATGCCATTGCCAAATATCTTTAGTGGTAGCTGATCTTGCATAAGAACAGAGAATTGAGCATGTTAAACACCATTATGCCTGATTTTTCTTTCCCTTCGACATCTCTCATTGGAGAGAGTACCGGTAATTGAAAGCCTCAAACACATTAGATGGTAGACTGGTCCAGCTAAAATTGGTGGTTTCTGTCCGATGTTCATCTACTGTATGCGTATAGGGTTATATAGCAGTAAAAACAGATTGGCCACCAACAGTATCTTCCTGCCAGAAGATGACAAAGATATATGGGGGTACTTATAGAGGCACTATGATTGACACTGTTATGGAGAAACTATATCTGGCTCTGCTCGCAATTACCAGTGTCAAGAACACACATGTATATACACTCACCTAAAGAATTATTAGAAACACCATACTAATACGGTGTTGGACCCCTTTTTGCCTTCAGAACTACCTTAATTCTACGTGGCATTGATTCAACAAGGTGCTGATAGCATTCTTTAGAAATGTTGGCCCATATTGATAGGATAGCATCTTGCAGTTGATGGAGATTTGAGGGATGCACATCCAGGGCACGAAGCTCCCGTTCCACCACATCCCAAAGATGCTCTATTGGGTTGAGATCTGGTGACTGTGGGGGCCATTTTAGTACAGTGAACTCATTGTCATGTTCAAGAAACCAATTTGAAATGATTCGAGCTTTGTGACATGGTGCATTATCCTGCTGGAAGTAGCCATCAGAGGATGGATACATGTTCTCATTCTGTTTACGCCAAATTCGGACTCTACCATTTGAATGTCTCAACAGAAATCGAGACTCATCAGACCAGGCAACATTTTTCCAGTCTTCAACAGTCCAATTTTGGTGAGCTCGTGCAAATTGTAGCCTCTTTTTCCTATTTGTAGTGGAGATGAGTGGTACCCGGTGGGGTCTTCTGCTGTTGTAGCCCATCTGCCTCAGGGTTGTGCGTGTTGTGGCTTCACAAATGCTTTGCTGCATACCTCGGTTGTAACGAGTGGTTATTTCAGTCAACGTTGCTCTTCTATCAGCTTGAATCAGTCGGCCCATTCTCCTCTGACCTCTAGCATCCACAAGGCATTTTTGCCCACAGGACTGCCGCATACTGGATGTTTTTCCCTTTTCACACCATTCTTTGTAAACCCTAGAAATGGTTGTGCGTGAAAATCCCAGTAACTGAGCAGATTGTGAAATACTCAGACTGGCCCTTCTGGCATCAACAACCATGCCATGCTCAAAATTGCTTAAATCACCTTTCTTTCCCATTCTGACATTCAGTTTGGAGTTCAGGAGATTTTCTTGACCAGGACCACCCCTCTAAATGCATTGAAGCAACTGCCATGTGATTGGTTGACTAGATAATTGCATTAATGAGAAATAGAACAGGTGTTCCTAATAATTCTTTAGGTGAGTGTATAGCTTGTTTACATGCCCGTATTTGTGGTCTACATTTTAATTTGCCAAACGAGCAAACACTTTTGGTCAGTACTCACAAGGTGGCAGCAGCACATTAAGTTTGGAAACAAAATTTTGCAGTTATTTTTCTAAAATGTCTTGAATGCAAAAATTATGTTTTATGTGCTAGAGTCCACATAGTATCGTTCTGGGACAATGCCCTAAAAATCTGGTATCCAACTATTCGGTCTCATTACAGTATACTGAGCAGTTAGCTTGTTTTTGACACTATATTTACAGTGGTATACACGTAATATGCTTACTACAGTACAACTACCGTACATGAATTTTGGATAACATAATGGTCACTTTTGGAAAATGAAATGGTTATTATTGGGGGAGTTCAAAACAAACCTGTGAATGGCGTTGTTATTTTCAGGCATTTTTTCCCTATTGAGAAGATGGAAATATGCTATTGCTTAAACACAAAAAACACCATTCAACTGAAAAAAAGCCGATACCCCCCCTTCCCCAATACTGGAAAAGAACTGATCAGTTTTATCCTAATGCATTCTGAATGGAGAGTAATCTGTTCAGGATGCATCAGGATGTCTTCAGTTCAGTCTTTTTGACTTTTCAGGACGGAGATAATACCGCGGCATGCTGCAGTTTTATCTCCGTCCAAAATCCCAGAACACTTGCCGGACCATTATTTTCCAATTGAAATGCATTAATGCCGTATCCGGCCCCGAGTGTTCCGGCAAAATGGTTCTGGCATTGCGGTCTGCGGATGCTCAGACTGAAATCCGTTTTTCCGGATGACACTGGAGAGACGGATCTGGTATTTTAATACATTTGTCAAACGGATCAGGATCCTGATTCGTCTGACAAATGCCTTCAGTTTGCGTCCGCATTGCCGGATCCGCCAGGCATTCCGGCGACGGAACTGCCTGCCGGAATTTTCGGCCGCAAGTGTGAAAGTACCCTTAGTGACAGTATTTTTTTCATTTGTTTGACTACCAAAATAATTTTTGGGATTTTTTTTACTTGACACTTAGGACTTTCTATTAGAATGGTTTTTTAGAGTATTTTTTTTCTTTTTTTAGGTTTAATTTGGAAGAAAACTGCTAATTATTATTAAAAAGTATTTTTATTATTATAACTTTTTATTTCTTAAATACTGACACAAAAAATAATTATTGCAATGGGTTCCCTATTTTGTGACGATCGTTTTCATATATAACATCTATGGTGACGGTTTCTGTTAGCCTTCATTTTTATATTATTTTTTTTTAACTTATATTTTAATTTCTTTTTGGCACATAATATGTCCCCCAGGAGGTCATTAAAAGATCTCTGGAGGACACTGCCTTTTTTTTTCACTGTTTCCACTGTAACTGTGGCATCCACAGGAGCCCCAGTTACAGGGGAAAACAGGGGGCATGACACATAGGCAGAGCTGATCAGCTTTGCTCCTGCCCCTGCTCCAAACATCCCCGGCGTCACGTGACCGCTGGGACTAAAATAGGAAGCGGTGCTCCCTGCAACAAGCGCTCGTTCAGCGCTCTCCTGCAGGCACAGAAAAAGGCAGAAGCGGTAATAAACCGCTCCTATCTTCTCCTCAGGGTCCCTGCTGTGTCTGTCAGCTGGGACCCGACCTGCTCCTGCTAGATTGCAGGAGCAGGAGCTTTAATCCCAGCGCAGATCAGCGCTGGTATTAAAGTGCTGCCTGCACGTGTATATACATGCTAGCTGCACGGGGCATGTGCAAAAAGGACATAAATACACAGTGGGCAGTCATGAAGAGGTTAAACAAAAGCTGCAGCAAAAACAAATTAATAAAAACTCCACAAAAAATTTAAAAAGTGCTGACAAGTCACTAAAAAGTTATGTATTCATACACCCTTAGGCCTTTTTCACACAGTCAGTGTTTGGTCAGTAATTTATACCTTTTAATTGTGAGCCAAAACCAGGTGTGGGTCTAGACACAGAACACGTGCAGATCTTATCTCTTATCTATGTGTAGCCTCCACTCCTGGTTTTGGCTCACAATCACAGATGGAAATCATTGACCAAACACTGATGTGTGAATAAAGCTTAAAGGCTATGTATGCCTTCGGAGGCAATTTTTGTTTATGATTGCATTTTGCTCATTTTTTGCTAAAAATCATATTTTCAATTGGCCTTTATTAAAAATATTGAGCCGTTCTGTCACAAAGGTTTAACTGTTTTTCTAACTATGTGACTGCTACTTTCACTTTGTGTGGTCATCTAATAAGCCTTATCTCTAAACTACTAAGAGGACATAAACACTTATTTAGGCCACATTCTTATTAGTAAGATAAGAACTGAGCTATAATGGGTATTTATAATGTCAGAGAGCAGCGATAAGGAGCTGTCAGCTCCCCAACTGACGAAAAGGGGAGAGAAAATCCAGTAGCTGCTACTAGAGCATCTCAGCTCTGTACAGAAAAAAAGAGCTCCATATTTTATAATTAAGACCAATTGAAAAAATGATTTTTAGCTCAAAATGAGTACAATGCAATAATAAATAAAATTGCCCCCAAATGTACATAGCCTTTCAGACAGGCAGCCAGAGTGGATTTTTGATTATCAGAGTATATACAGCACAAATAAACCATTTAGGTAAATTTCAAATGTGGGTGTCGCATCCATCAAAGGGCTGCACATCAGCCAAAATGAATATGGGAGGAACACAGTTTGCAGGCACATAAAAAAAACTCATATCTAGAAACAAATAAAACCATAACCCCATAACAGATCAGAAAAGAGGCACTCTTCTGTTCTGTACGGCTGGGCTGGGCCTCTCCTTGGGGCCACACATCAGGCAGATGAAGGCTATTTGAGGCCCAAGGCTACCAGTTGGGCATCACTGCTGTCCTGTCCTAAATACAGCCACAATAAGATGGTATTTTACCTAATAAAAAGGAAATGTAAAAACGAATAGAAAATGAAAATGGAAACAAAAGAATTGTATTGTAAATTATTCTTACTCAATGTAGAAGCTGTTTTCTCCACAAATATTTATGAAGTCAAAAGATTTATCCAGTGGTTTCTCCTGCAAGATGTCGTGTGTATAGCTGTCTGCTGGCACAAGCAGTATAGATTCCTGAAAGAGAATGATACTGATATCTAATCCTCTCAAGTTGATTAGGGCAGTATCCACAGAAAGCAAGGCATTACAAGTATACAAATAGTATTTGTGCAGACACCATTATACAAAATCATTAAAAGCAACCTGATCTTAGCACAGAGACCATGCAGATTCAAAACACATAAAAGATAAAGAAGCAAGCCTCATATACTACAACTATTAAAATAATATCCAACCACATCATCTCACAGCATGGTGGCTGAGATCTGAATACATTTGTTGAGCTAGTTTTTCTGAAACAGATACATTAGATACAAAGAAATAAGTAAGCAAAAGTTAATCAGGCATCTGATAATTGTAAGATCCTCACCTGTCTCGCACTCCGGTGTGACCAAAAAGGGTCCTCGTGGAGCTGTGGGACAGGTTACGCGTGTCTCCATTGATACACCAGCTCCGACCCCTTTGCAAACCGACGCGGGGATGCGTTCGCATGTGCGCCGGAGGGGAAGACCCCATGGCTTTCGGGGACAGCTTGGCAGGGCTAGTGGCAGTACGCTGCGGTCGAGCTTGTCTCCGGTGCCTATTGCAGATTCCATTCCGGTGTCCATGTCGACGTGCTCGCGCACTCTCGCATGGGCCTGTCGTGCATCCGCGTTTACGTTCGAAAATGGGTTCGCAAGGGGATACGCGGTCGCACGTACACGCGCTTCTTATGCGCTTCGCCCACCTGCGAAGGGAATAGCACCTGGCTGCAAGTTCAAAGTAGATTAGGGGGCCGGCATTGGTCTAATTGACTAATGACCGACCAAAGCCTTGTACACAGGTGTAGGGCAGGATCATGACCAATGGGGAGTGGACACTTGGCACACTGGGATTGGTTAGCAGGCACATAAAAAGTGGCCTCCCAGGTCGGTCAGTGCCCACTGTCATCCTTCCTTATCCAGGTGCAGGTCAGTACTGTTAGCTACTGACTGAAGATTGCTGGGACTCCGTCCGTTCCAGTGGGCCCAGGACCCAGGACTTTCCGTAATTCATCCGTTTACCTGGCAAGTTGCACAGAGACTTATGCAAGGATCGGGACTACTCCTGGCTTTCCTTCGTTTTTTGTTTGCCTAATATTTGCCCAGTGAAGTTTACCTGGACTTTGTTTATTTTGTTAATAAACCCCTTTGACTTCATCCTCACTGGTCTGTTTTGTTGGTGCCTTGCATTACAATAATATAGAAAATCTAAATCCTAAAGATGTTAGAAGTTTAACTATCATATGCTAATGTAGATGCTATGATTTCCTATAAATGACCACCATATAAATCTGTGCTTCAGAATTATTGCATTTAATACAAAAATGTTGATTTCCAACTTGGTATGTCCTTTTTTATTCTGTGTGAATTTCCACCTCTAAAATTCTGGACACTGGATATTTCAGTTTGTAATTTTACTGTTAACATTTTTCTTGGCCTTTAAAAGGGTTCTCCGGGAATTAATAAAATCGAATTATTAAAATACTTCAATATTTCTTTATTATAAATATATTCACACATACTTTTCATTAGTTATAATGGCTCATTTTGACTAAGGAGCAATCATCAGGGGAAATAAAATGGCCACTGTCCTATTAGTACACACAAAACCTGCCTTAATCCCACAGGAGGACAAGTTACTTCACAACACTGAGCTAAAGAGCTGCCTCAGCCTCCTCTCCTGCTTGATGTGGATTATGATCCTGAATACAGCTGATAAGATCTTCAGCTGAATCTCTGTAGGAATTGAGTTCATGAAGAGACAGCTGAAGTACAGAGAGGATCGGTGAGGAGTGGGGGGCTAATCAGAAGCAGCACTTGTATGCAGTCTCCACTACCACAGCCCCACATTACCACAGTCTGTCCTTTGCATCTTCACTTTACTTCATATCTCCTAATAAACTCCATTCCTACAGAGATTCAGATGAAGATTATAATCCCTGACAAGTGCACCAGAGAGGAGCATGAGGCAGCTCTTTAGCTCAGTGTTCTGAAGAAATTCGTCCTGCTGTGTAATTAGGACAGGTTTTGTGTGTACCAATAGGACGGGATCCATTTTATTTTCCCTTATGATTACTCCCCAGACAAAGCCAGCCATTACTACTAATGAAAGGTATTTATAATATATTTATAATAAAGTAATATTTGTTCAGTAATTTTATTTTATTAATTCCCAGAGAACCCCTTTAGAAAAAATAATAATAATGTTTCAACTCACCAAGAGTAAAGGCTTATCTGGAGGGGTTGTCACAGTTACTGAGAGTTCTGGGTCAGTGACATCAAGGCTGATACGGTTGCCGGCAACCACCAGATCTCTACATCCAAACGTGTGAGGACAATATGAGGCGTTGAAGGTACCTGAGAGAGTAGCATACATTTATATTATTGCTGAAGGAAATGAAATCACCATTCGGGGGCTGTACAGTATCCTACCTGACCACTGTGTTCCACCATCAACCAGCACTGACACAGGAAAAGCAGGGTTCTGAGTCTGGTAATAATGAACAATGAAGACATACCTCCCTGTATTAGGTATTCTTCTGCCAAAAGTGATCTGATTCTGTGTAGAAAGCAGATGGAAACGAATATAAGTATAGATATACTACACATGCCGAGTATTTAAAAGGGAACGTATCATCTAGATTTTTTTTACTAATTAAAACAAGATAGTGAAACATATTTATTTTGTCGAACCAGTTTTTATTTGTAGATTTTTACAATTGTATTTTCTGTACATGCTTATAGGGGCACATGGTTTTCCTGAGTTGCTGCTGACAGCATTTTGAGATATTCTTTACAACAGTTACACACACTATGGCATACAATAGACAGGCAATGTTCTAGAGGAGAGTTTTCTAGATATGCTCTGTGACCTCTGCAGAGGTCACTGTGCAGAGAGGGGAGTAGATAAGCTGTGGCCATCATCTATTGCGAATGGTGGATTTAGTGTTACTGTATCTACTGTATATAGAGGCTCCATCTGTAATCCTCTCTATAATGATAATAAGATGACTGCTTATTACTTTGATTCATCGCCAAAAACAAAAAAATTATGATTAATATAAAAACAAGGTTTTAACAATAGGTCACTTTCTACTATGCTGCTTTGCATGATCTGTATTTCTAAGTTACTGCATATAATTAGGGATGAGCAAATTGACTTTGGATGACATTGGAAGTCGATTCGCATAAAACTTTGTTTCAATACTGTACTGAGCGAGCGCTCTGTACAGTATTCGAATTTATTGGCTCCGATGAGCCGAAGTTATTACTTTGCGAAGAACCACTTGGAACTGAACATGAGTTCGGGAAATGTTTTTTTGCAGTATGAAACAATTTCTTAAGTTATTATGCGAAGTCTCGCAAGACTTCGCAAAGTAATAACTTCGGCTCATCTGAGCCAATACATTCTTATACTGTACGGAGTGCTCGCTCCGTACAGTATTGAAACAAAGTTTTAAGCAAATCGACTTTAGAGGTTTCCTCTGAAGATGATTCGCTCATCCCTACATATAATCTTTACCTAAATATACTGTACACATACAGATCTTGCCAGTCTTTGTGGCCATGAAGGAAAAGCTGGCAGTCACTTTATCAAAGTCAGCCAGTTGGAGGATGCTCATTTTTAGGGAGGTTAGGAGGAGATACCTGTTGGCTGAATAAGTGTTCAGTCAACAGCTATTTAATTTACTGGCTTAAAGGGGTTCTCCTGCTCAGCTCCTTTTGCTCTATAACATGATGCCTACAAATTGCATTGCATTTTGTGTTGGCAGGTCTTCTTTAAATACTGATGATGTAGCCTCATGTAGGTCATCAATATCTGATCAGTGGTGGTCCAACTGCCGTCATACCTGCCAATCAGCTGTTTGAACAGGCAGTGGCGCCTGGATGAGCATTGTGGCCTCTTCATAGTGTACCAAGTACAGCACCGTACATTGCATAATGACAATGCTTTCTTCAGGGGCGGATTTAGCCACAGACCTTACAGGGAAGTTTCCCAATGGGCTGATGCTTAGGGGGCCACCTGAGTCCTCCTCATGGCCGGCCAGTGGATGTTTTTGGGGATGTATTTTATGCTCTTGGCGGCAGTATTTTGAGATGAACTGTGGTTCTGTTAAGGTGGTATGATGTGCCACAATTATGGTATTGCTGGCTATGCCTACTTTTGTTGGCCCTGCCTTCCATCAATTTGAATCCCACAACAAAGCGGGGCCGCTTTTAGTATTTTTTCCAGTGCCACTTTAAGTTCCCAGTTGCCCCTGGCGTTCTTGAATGGGACTGAGCTGCAGAACATTCATGTGAATGTAGGACATGATGTCACAGGCAGTGAAAGAGGCTGCAGTGCTCACCCATATACCACGGCTTTGGCCAACAGTTGAACTGCGGGGTGCCGGAAGTGGGACCCACACCAATCAGATACTGATGAAATATTCTGAGAATAGTCCCCCATTATTTAAAAGGGTTCTCTGTGATTTTTACACTCACGGGCTATTCTCAGGATAGCCCATGAAAATCAGATTAGAGGGGTCCAACATCCCACACATCTGATAATCAGCTGCTAGGGATGCTAGTGGATCAAAAAGTTTACTGCTGTGATGCTCCTACTCACTTCAATGGGAGCAGTGCTGCAGTAACCAGCTGTGGCCACCAAACTATGGATGGAGCTGTGTAGCTCTGGTGCCATCTACTCCCGAACAGCTGATTGTCAGAGCTACAGGGTGTTGGACTCCCGACGATCTGATATTAATGAGGTTAGGACAGCAATATAAAAATGCTGGACAACCCACTTAAGAAACAGCAGTGGTAATGAACTCTATACGCCGTCTTTTATATAACTTGTTTCTGAAAGGGTCATTCATTACAGTTCTTATCTGTGTGTTCATCTGTCTAAGCTCTTGTTGTGAACGGTCCTTAACTACTGTATTACCGTTAACTATGCTCCATCTGTGCTATATAGAATTTCTTAGATTAACTAAACTTTGACCTTTTCCCTTTGATTTTCTATTGTTAACATAACAAAACAAATAAAACAGTGTTCACGGAGCTTGTATGGATGCACACAGGGCTCCTGCTGTTAGATATTACAGCGCCTTAGGCATTCTGGGAGTCACTGTACGTTGCCTCAATATGGCACTGTGCTATAGAGGTATTCTTCCCTACAAGCAAAAAGAATACCTGCGTAACATGGCATGTGCTAGAGCATGCCACTATGTTTTTTTTCAGCTTTGGAAAATTTCTTGAAATTAAAGACCAGAATGTAGGAACATTTGAAAGCAAACAAAATACCTGTTGTGACTTCAGCAATACCTTGTTACCCTGGTGCAAAGGAAGACCTGATCCACGGACAGGTTCTTGTCCTGCGCCTTTTGCCCCACCAGAATCTCTAGCATCTTTGACAGGGTCCAACAATAGAGACAGAGGTGGGTTTTCATAGACTGAAGACTGGATACAAGAAGGACTTCAAAACAAGCACACAAAAAAAAAAAATATTATATAACTATTATACAAAATTATCCATTTGATATCATCACATCCAGTCTCAGTGTTTCTTCATACATCGCATATTCTATTAGAAAAAAAGATTAACTCAAAAGATATACTTAAAGGGGTTGTCCAAGTTATTTTTTTGTTCTTTCTATGTTCCTAACTAGGCAAATATAACAACTTTACAATTAACTCACTTTATCTGCAGTGCCTGGTTTATCAGATTTAACTGAGGGTCACATGACCTGTGATGCCAGCTTCTCTCCCTGCTCTGATAAAGTTTGTTTACAAGCCTGTAAACCTGACATCACTGTGCTGGCCACGCCCCCCTTCACTGCCGGGCTGTCTGCTCTCTCCTAGGATTCTTAACCCCTTCAGCTGCACAGACTGGGTAGCTGCAGGCGGTGACAATTCTGGGCACAGTAGCTGACAGACTAGAGAGAGCATTGCACAAGAAGGTAGGGGGAAGATCCTGTGTGTATTAGCAGTGTCATTATACAGGTGAGACTTGTAGTTCTACACATACAACATGCTGCTGAGTCTCCCACCAGGCAGACATGTCACTCAGGGCAGCACTTGTAGCCACTCCCTTAGCAGTGCAGGGGGAGGGGCAGAGAGTGTTTTTATTGCATGTAAACAAAGGGCCAGAAGAGAACCAGGGAAATGAGGAAATATATATATTTTTTTTTTGTATAAAACTTGTATAAAACTTTGTATAAAACAGTGCTATATTTTTTTTTTCATAACTTGGACAACCACTTTAAACATGTACACTATGAGGGATGAGACTGTAGCTTCCATGTCATAAATCACAGATCTCCAAAAGGATGTATGAATTAGCAGAATTATAAAGATGGTGCGCACGTATCAGAGCCATGAGTGCCATAGGAAAGTTGCGTACAACTTTGAGGTTGTATAGAGCCATAATATGGTTGTGTGCTTTAGTCCTAACACGGGCTGAGGGTCAAGCCAATTATCTGCAGCAAACATTGGTATGAATGTTCATTCCTAATAGTTGACCTGTATAAAGATGCTACTGGAAAAGCGAGCAAACACTTGTTTATCAGGTGATTACATCTTTCCTGTGGCAATAAAATCCTTGTCTGTCGGTAGCACATCGCCCTGTGTAAAGAATGAAACTGTATGGAGAGCAATGATCATAGCAACTGTTGTTCATCCCCATACATCACTGATTATTGCTGCATGTAACTGCAGCTACCAAGGGAGAAGATCAGGAAGCAATGCTGTTTACACAGGCCGACAGAGCGAGCACTGATCAGGAATGGGGAAGGTTATTTCTAATCACTGTGCACTGGTTGGCTGCACCTATATCCCGCAATCATCCCCTCTGTATGGGAATGAATGATTGTTTCCAAGATTGTTTTTCCCCATACAGTGCCCATGATTTTGGGTGCTGCCAGAAAGATAAGGAGGGGTGGACTGACCTTAGACCTACAGGGAAATTTACCGTTGAGCCAAAGCCCAGCGCGCCACTGGAGCCCTTTTCACAGCTGCTGGCCAGGTACGTAATGATATGATAATCCTAGCACTAATTAATGCTAGGAGCATCAGGTACTTATGTACCTGGCCAGCGGTTGCAAGTGCCCTCCTGAATTCAACTGTATTTCCATCTTCTGGACAGCAATACAGTTGAAAACTGCGGTGGGGGCAGCAGTATTTTGTGCTGCACTGTGGTATTTGGTTCTGCTGGGGCAGGACTTTGAGCTGCATTATAGTATTGCAGGACCTGCCTACTTCGGTTGTCCCTCTTTAATTGTATTGGCCCGGCTTACTTGTGCTGTCCCACCTTCTGTCAATTTGGACCCGCCTACAACATGGGGCCACTTTTAGTTTTTTCCAGCCTCTGAAGATAAGATCACTTTACAGATAAGTATTTGCTTGTTTGTTGGATGATCTGTGTATGGGCCAGTTATTTCGAATGAGCATTTGTACGACCACTTGTTCCATTAATTGGACTGATCCTCGGCCCCTGTAAAAAAGCCTTAATTTGTCAAATATATTAAAGGGAACCTGTTACCTAAAAAACGCCTACCAAGCCACCAGCATTACCTTAAAGTAGCCAGCAGTATTTTCCTAAAGATCCTTTTTTTCCTCCGGCCAGATGCACCAAAATCTTGAAAAACAAACTTTAATCCCCTGCACGCGCTATGTAACAGCAGAGTTTGAAGTCAAGGGGGTAGCGGCCTCCTCTCTTCAAGTCAAGATAACCACGCCCCCTTTCCATGCCTCTTTACTTTTGATTGACAGCCGGTAGCTTTCGGCTGTTCAGCAAAGCTGGCCGAGTGTGAGTGTGCGTCAGACGTTTACGTGTGAGGCTGTCAATCAGAGGTGAAGGGGCAGGGAAAGGGGGCGTGGCTATCCTGACTTGAAGCGAGGAGGCCGCTGTCCCCTTGACTTCAAACTCTGCTGTTACATAGCGCATTCGTTAGAAATTACAGCATACTGGCTAATTGAGTAGACAAATAGTTCCAAAGTGAATTCTGCCCTAAAATGTTAAAGAGGTTATCCCAGATTGACAGCTTGTCACCTATCCACAGGATAGGCAATATGTATCTCATCAGTGGGGCTGTACTTGGCTATATGCAGCAGTTCCATAGACTTTGAATGGAGTAATAGTGTGTATGCTCATCACGAGACATAGGAACCCCATTCTCCTGATCACTGTGGGAGTTACAGAGGTCGAACTCCCACCGATCAGATCAGACACTTATTTATCCATTGGACAGGTAATAAGTTGTCATTCTAGGTCAACACTTTAAGGATATCCATTTACCTTTGACCAGGAATTCGTCCATAAGCTGCTATACAGTGCACCTTTGGCTCTGCATATTCAATGGAGAACTCCTCAATGGGGACAAGGCATACATTGTGCTGAAAAAGAACAGATAATGGTCCATTGAAATAAAGTGACATTTTCCTGGTAGAATTGGACATGCATCTTAGTCTATTTCACAAACATTCACTTTCAAACATCAAGGTGCAGTGACAGTAATGGGGCGAACATCTTAAGATAAATACTGTACTTGTTCTTGGAGAATATCATCTTTAAATACTGGCAAGAGTGGAAATATGGAATTAGTAGAACTCACCAGTAGGAAACTGACTGATGATGCTGTCACATGTATTTCAGCTTCAGAAAGTATCTCAAACTTTGAGATGCGATTCATGTTGTCCACTACAATACTGCGGCAGAGGAAGCTGAAGCACAACAAATGGATGACACATTAAATTAGCATTTACTAAAGTATTCTCAGCCCATAAACCTTCCAGTGTTTAGAAGCAGCTAAAATTTCTGAGCCTAAGGCAGATATAGAAAATCAATAATAAGGGCACGTTAATAGTTTGTAGTTTCACATGTCCTTTGATTATAGCTACAGGATCATAGACCTCATCCCAGGTAATCAGATAATCTAGCTACAGAACAAAAAACAGAAACAGCAGGGACAGATTATAAGTACCGTAGGCCAATAGGGTCAACTGACCATAGGCCTTACCCACCTAGAGGATCCACCATCCCCAAATAAGAGATGGAAGTTTGAAACATTTTCAAGTATACATCAACAATATATAAAAGTTTTAGTATGTGACAGAAGAGGTACTGTGCATGAGACATCCATCCCTACAAAGACGGAGAGAGGAAAAAGGCAGAAGATATTCGTGCCGAGGGAATGGAAGTAACATGGTTCTCATCTAACATTTGATAATGGATGCATACCTGTAGCTGTATTGGTCTCTGCTTTGTACCAAGCCCTAACTTTTTCCACCCATATGCTTCCTATTTTATGCATTTTTTTTCTTGTCATATTCCACACAATTACAACAGAAAGATGGTGTCAGACTCCATCGGACTCAGTATATATGACGTTATTCTTCCCTATATGCATTGCTTCTAGGGAAAACTACCTGCCATATACTGTATATGACCATATGTATGCCTCCGTCCAGAGGTTGTATAGCTACATAGTAAGGTGTTGTAAAGCCTCTGTACACTGATGTACAGGTGCGCTCGGCTCGACCATGTGCTGAGCCCTTATTAAAGAGGACCTGTCACCTCTCCTGACATGCCTGCTTTAGCTTCATGCATTCCCCATGTAATAACAATTCTGGAGCATTTATTCTTATGGCTCTATGATGTGCCATTCCATTATTATTCCTGCTAGAAGTTATGAATGAATTGCTATTAGCCTTCAGTAAGGGTATAGAGGGGTGGTAACCAGTTGGGGGGGTGTACCTGCACAGGCTCACTCTATCCAATCAGTGCTGCAATGTTCAGACTGTGCAGGTACACGCCCCCAGCTTGTTACCTCCCCTCTGTACCCTTACTGAAGGCTAATAGCAATTCATTCATAACTTCTAGTAGAAATAATAAAGGAATGGTACATCTTAGAGCCATAAGAATAGAAAAAGAGATTAAAACAGACATGTCAGGAGTGGTGGAAGGTCCTCTTTAAAGTCAGGCTCTAGTTCAGAGCCTTGGGACAGCAATGAATGCAGTACTTACTTCTCTATCCCCAGTCATGAAGAAGCTGGCACACACCTTCATATTAACAGGAGGCACATGTGTACGTACAGGTAAAATAAACCAGTGAATGTGCTCCTTATGGAAATGCATTGACGTGCACAAGTAGAAGAAAGCTCTTACTGTACCTGTATTTACAGCTGTACACGTTCACTCTGCCTGAAGTACTGGGGTCATTTCTAATCACCACATTCAGAATATACTGCTGAGCGTCTTCATTGGCATATTCAAAAATAAGAGCGTAAACTCCAGCCCGAGAGACTTTAATGCTAAACTGTAACTCCACCTATGGGAACAAATATAGTAGACACTTCACTTTAGAATAAAATGTGAAAGTATCTCAGATCTCACACACTGTGGTGAAGGCAGAGTAGTTTTAAAGCACATCCATTATGAGACAAGATCCTTTTAAGGTAGACTGTCACCAGTAAATTCACGGTTAAATCAGGCACAATGTCTTGTAGGGCTAGCTTAACTGAATGTAAAGATACTTTCACTTAGGCCCCTTTCACACGGGCGAGTTTTCCGCGCAGGTGCAATGCGAGACGTGCACGCATTGCACCCGCACTGAATCCTGACCCATTCATTTCAATGGGTCTGTCTACATGAGCGATGTTTTTCACGCATCACTTGTGCGTTGCGTGAAAATTGCAGCATGTTCTATATACTGTGTTTTTCAAGCAACGCAGGCCCCATAGAAGTGAATGGGGCTGCGTAAAAATCGCATTGAATCCTCAAGCTAGTGCGGATGCAATGCGATTTTCACGGATGGTGACCCCATTAAAGTCCATTTACTGTATTATTTTTCATTATAACATGGTTAATACAGAATGCTAAGTAAAATGTCCATTAAGGGTTAAAAAAATAAATAAATTACTCATCTCATCCACTTGATCGCGCAGCCGTTATCATCTTCTTACTTCTTCTTGCAGGACCTGCAAAAGGACCTGCGCTGATGTCACCGCGCTCACCACGTGACATCAGCGCAGGTCCTCTTGCAGGTCCTGCAAGAAGAAGAAAGAAGACGATAACGGCTGCGCGATGGATGAGGTGAGTAATTTATAAAAAAAATTTAACCCTTAATGGACATTTTACTAAGTGGATGAGGTAATTTTTTTTTACTATTTTTTAACCCTTAATGGACATTTTACTTAACATTCTGTATTAAAGAATGCAATTATTTTCCATTATAGCCATGTTATAATGGAAAATAATAAAATCTATAGAACACCGAACTTCAGTGAAGAAGTCCGGGTTCGGGTGTGGGTACCACATTCAGTTTTTTTATCACGCACGTGCAAAACGCATTAAAACGCTTTGCACTCGTGTGGAAAAAACTGAACAACCCAACGCAATCGCAGACAAAACTGACTAAATTGCGTGCGCACTTGCGCGGGTTTCCCGCAATGTACCCACAACGCATCCGGACAAAATCTGTGACGCCCGTGTGAAAGGGGCCTTAGTGCTTCATTGCTTCATTCAGGAGAAAAAGTACTTTTAATCTACAGTGGGGAAAGTAAATATTTGATACACTGGCGATTTTACAAGTTTTCCCACCTACAAAGAACGGTGAGGTCTGTAATTTTTAGGTAACTGTGAAAAACAGAATCTAAAAAAATCCAGAAAATCACATTGTATAATTTTTAAATAATTAATTTGCATTTTATTGCATGAAATAAGTATTTGATCACCTACCAACCAGTAAGAATTCTGGCTCTCACAGACCTGTTAGTTTTTCTTTAAGAAGCCTTCCTACTCTGCACTCATTACCTGTATTGCACCTGTTTTAACTTTGTTACCTGTATAAAAACCACCTGTTCACACACTCAATCAATCACACTCCAACCTCTCCACCATGGCCAAGACCAAAGAGCTGTCTAAGGACACCAGGGACAACATTAAAGACCTGCACAAGGCTGGGATGAGCTACAGGACAATAGGCAAGCAGCTCGGTGAGAAGGCAACAACTGTTGGAGCAATTATTAGAAAATGGAAGAAACACAAGATGACTGTCAATCTTCCTCGGTCTGGGGCTCCATGCAAGTTCTCGCCTCGTGGGGTAAGCATGATTCTGAGAAAAATCAGGAATCAGCCTAGAACTACAAGGGAGAACCTGGTCAATGACCTGAAGAGAGCTTGGACCACAGTCTCAAATATTACCATTAGTAACACACTGTCGGCATGGATTAAAATCCTGCAGATCACGCAAGGTCCCCCTGCTCATGCCAACACATATCCAGGCCCGACTGAAGTTCGCCAATGACCATCTAGACGATGCAAAGAAAGCATGGGAGAAGGTCATGTGGGAGGATGGATGGGGCCATGTACGGTATACATTCAGCTGACCTAGCCTTACAAGGCATTGTGTCTGCAATATTATATCTTATCAGAGAGACATTCAGACTCCTTTAAAATTTGTTTCAATAAATTAATCACCAAAGCATTCAGGATTGATGCAACTTACAGAAGAAACACCCTTCTCTGTTCTTGGTAAAACATTTGTTCCTCTAGATAAGGGGTGCTCAACCTGCGGCCCTCCAGGTGTTGCTAAACTACAATTTCCAGCATGCATGGACAGCCTACAGCTATTAGGGCATGCTGGGAGTTGTAGTTTTGCAATGGCTGGAGGGCCGCAGGTTGAGCATCCCTGCTGGATATAGTGGATGTTCTCCTGTTATGTCTACTTCCCTTAATACTGAAATCCACCCATTGCTTAAATTCAGGGGTGCTCCCAATTTTTTTTATTCTGCACAATTCCCAAGGGCCACAAAAAACTAAACAGATTATTCCCATCTGAGACATTTATAACATTTACAACAGTATATACTAAAAATCTCTCAGTTCTACCGTGCAGATTTTCAATTGACAACAATGGGAGGTAGATTGTAAGTGGATATGGGTCGCGCACGGGCACCATACCATTTACCCGGCTTCTCCTCCTGTTGTCCTGGTGGCCCGGCCGCACTTGCCCTCCCCTGCCGGCTTGCAGTGGACCCGGCCGCCAGAATCCGATGTCTCACTCCCCGCTGGAGGCCAAAGTCTGTGCTTGTCTGTCAGGCCTCTTTTGCTGGCCCATACGGCGTGCACACACTTCCCAGCCCTTAATCATAACCAGACAATAGCTGTCTAACCTGGGGCACTTAAAGAGGTTTTGTCACTTCAGCAAGTGGAATTTATTATGTAGAGAAAGTTAATACAAGCCACTTACTAATGTATTGTCATTACCCATATTGCTTCCTTTGCTGGCTGGATCCATTTTCCCATCAAATTATACACTACTCGTTTCCATGGTTATGACCACCCTGTAATCCATCAGCGGTGGCCATGCTTGCACACTATAGGAAAAAATGTTGGTCTCTCTGGTGACTGGGACCGCAGAAGCTCACATAGGCTTGTGCTTTTGTTTTATTGTACCCTTCTGCTGAACGTATGCCCCCAGACATACGTACCAGACTCCCATTTTTATAGAGTTGTATGAAAAATGTAGTCAAATACACTAGGGGTGGGCGATATAGACGATATAGGCGATATGCGATATAAATTTGTGCCACGATATGGATTTTGAGCATATCGCCTATATCGCCGGACCACGATATGATCCTGAGCCGGCACACTGGAGAAGGAGAGAGTCCCTCCCTCCCCACTGTGCGCGGCTGCCGCTGACCACCAATGACAAAAGAGGAGGAGGGGAGGGACTGACAGTAAATCATTGAGTTTTCACGATCTCAGTGAGCGCATGAAAACTCAAATCCGATGGTATATTCTAACCCCCAGGCGTTCCTATGGTGACAGGGACGCTTGCCTGGGGGTTAGAACATACAGGGCCACGCCGCTGACAGTAGAACCTTTAAAAACTAATCAGTAACTTTAACTTTATTAATTGGTGATCTCTTTACTGTATACCTTACTAGGTCTTAGCTCCGGTAACTAGTGATGTCCGGTTCATGAACGAATCGTTCATTTGAATCGATTCAGTTCAGTGAACCGGAGGAGTCGATCACTTGAATGATCTGTTTGAATCGGCTCAGCTCAGTCCCAGCACACAGACACTGCAGACAGAGACGCTCACCTCACCACCTCACGCTGGCAGCAGGAGCCTGAGGGAGGGACTGGGGAGTCAGTAATATGATCTTAGAGTGGAAGAGCTGCTTCTGCCAGCCCCACCCCTCCCCGCCCACCAACCAATCACCGACCAGAGCTGAGGGGGCGAGGCCAGCACAGCACAGTAGCAGCTCTGACTCCAGTCCTCGGAGTAGTGCAGGGTCAGGGAGTCTAAAGGAATCGAATGAGTCAAAAGAATCTAAAGATCCGACTCAGTTAGTGACTCATTCGATTCATTGAGTTAGAAGAGCCGAGAGTCAGACTGTAGAGCAGGTTACACTGAGGCTGTCGGCTCTTGTTGCAGCAGTGATAAGGAGCAGAGAGATAAGAGAAGGGACAGATGACACAGAGTTTACATTACAGGATGAATTAAATTAACCCTTTAGAATCAAATTGGCTTCTCAGGAGATATATATGTTAAAGGCATATATAGGCAGTACTACTGAATGAGATGCCTTTAACATATATATCTCCTGAGAAGCCAATTTGATTTGTGGGATCTGTGAATGGCACCGTTTAGGGGAGGGGGGGGATCTGTGGATGGCACCGTTTAGGGGAGGGGGGGGGGATCTGTGGATGGCACCGTTTAGGGGGGGGGGATCTGTGGATGGCACCGTTTAGGGGAGGGGGGGATCTGTGGATGGCACCGTTTAGGGGAGGGGGGGAAATCGGGGGATGGCACCGTTTAGGGGAGGGGGGGATCTGTGGATGGTACCGTTTAGGGGAGGGGGGGTGGATCTGTGGATGGTACCGTTTAGGGGAGGGGGGGTGGATCTGTGGATGGTACCGTTTAGGGGAGGGGGGGTGGATCTGTGGATGGCACCGTTTAGGGGAGGGGGGGTGGATCTGTGGATGGCACCGTTTAGGGGGGGGGGATCTGTGGATGGCACCGTTTAGGGGAGGGGGGATCTGTGGATGGCACCGTTTAGGGGAGGGGGGGAAATCGGGGGATGGCACCGTTTAGGGGAGGGGGGGATCTGTGGATGGTACCGTTTAGGGGAGGGGGGGTGGATCTGTGGATGGTACCGTTTAGGGGAGGGGGGGTGGATCTGTGGATGGTACCGTTTAGGGGAGGGGGGGTGGATCTGTGGATGGCACCGTTTAGGGGAGGGGGGGTGGATCTGTGGATGGCACCGTTTAGGGGAGGGGGGGATCTGGGGATGGCACCGTTTAGGGGAGGGGGGGTGGATCTGTGGATGGCACCGTTTAGGGGAGGGGGGGTGGATCTGTGGATGGCACCGTTTAGGGGAGGGGGGGATCTGGGGATGGCACCGTTTAGGGGAGGGGGGGATCTGGGGATGGCACCGTTTAGGGGAGGGGGGGGATCTGGGGATGGCACCATTTAGGGGAGGGGGATCAGCTCCCTGCTGCTGTGTGAATAGGCCTATTCACCCTAATAGAGCTCTGTTAGGGTGAATATGACAAGGGTTCTACGTTCTAGCCCTTAAGGAGACTAATAGTTATTAAATAAAAAGTAAAAAAAAGTTTAAACACGCCCCCCCAAATATAGAAAACCATATATCGCAATATATATCGCATATCGCACATGCTTAAAATTATATCGCAATATAGATTTTAGGCCATATCGCCCACCCCTAAAATACACTTTTCAATACTGCTGAAACACAGCTGGATATTCTTTTGGTTCAAACGCAATGTGAACCTAGCCTAAAAGGGAAGTCCTGGAAAATCTGTTAAACATATACTGTGGGTGAAATTTGTAAGTTCTGTAGGATATCCTGCTAAATTTCAGAAGTAAAAAAAAATGACACAAATATATTGTACCTGTCTTCCAGAAATTGCTGCCATTAGAGGATGTCCATAACTTGGTTGCCGAACAATTATTGGACGACTTTTACCATCCTGTTTAAAATACTCCATTTCTGAGCCATGTAAGCAGGTAAACTTTTCCATGGGCAAATGCTGAAAAACCAAGCAGCTAAACAACAAAGAAAAACAGTAAAATTATATTACATAAAAATGAATAAATAAACAGGAACCTTTTGATATGTTTGAGTATATTCATGTGGTACGGGTAAGGATGGAGTA
Organism: Bufo bufo; assembly: GCF_905171765.1. Classification (NCBI taxonomy): domain Eukaryota; kingdom Metazoa; phylum Chordata; class Amphibia; order Anura; family Bufonidae; genus Bufo; species Bufo bufo. Next base: position 157,007,701 of record NC_053393.1, on the reverse strand, counting down.
GGAATATGTCATCGCTACAGCACTCTGCCTTGTTCCAAGCAGGCAATTTCTTTCTCTGCAGCGTGAAGTGTGATCATGGGGGTGTACTAACAGGGGACACGGGGTGGGGAGGAGAGCCAAGCGTAATATGAACAGGTTTGCAGACAGAGTGACCGGTGTCCAGTCTGCAGCTCCACATTATTTATGACATGGCAAACAGTAATAACATCATGTTAGTGCATTAGGTAGAAATAGATGTTTTGAGAGAAAAAAATAAGGCTCACCAATGTACTAATGTACTAAACATGAGGATCTAAGAGCTCTTTGAAAAAAAATTTTCACAGTTAATATGAAATGGTATTTTACACACTGCTATTTTGCTGGAATGGAACTTTTTTTTACAAGAAAAACCATTCCTTATAATTTATTAAAGGGTTTGTCGGGGTTCAGAGCTGAACCCGGACATACCCATATTTTCACCCAGGCAGCCCCCTTGACAAGAGATTCGGAGCATGAAACGCTGAATCGCGCAGGGCATTTTCAGGAGATCCGGTGGCGTACCAGGGTCTCCTTAGGGCTGCCAGGCAGAAGCTTTCACCCAGCAGTTAGCCCGGTGACGTCACCGGCACTCCGACCGGCAGTGTGTTATTGTAAATAAAAAAGCCCTTGCCCTGCGGGATCCTGCACAGGGCAAGGGAGAGCATTGGAGCATAAAATGCTCCGATGCTAACATCAGAGGGCTTCCTGGGGGAAAATTATGGGTATGTCCGGGTTCAGCTCTGAACCCGGACAACCCCTTTAAATAAAACTTTACTGTTCCATAAAATACTGTTCTAGGTGATCACAGTTTAAACTACTGAATCACTGGGATAATAATGATTATCAAAGAAATGTAATCAGGTCAGATAAATTTTACAATAATGAGTTTCTGTAGAGGATTGCAATCCTAGACTTACTTTGCTCCAACTGGTCCATTATAGTCACATAGCTCCGTAACTCGCAATTGTAAAATGGAGGCTTCATAGTAATCACTTGGCAGCAGTACAAGGTAATCCTGTAATGAAATATAATAAAATTATAAAAAATACCAAAGCACTCGGTATAAAAATGTCTATGTCCTATATTTACTTGCAGCGTACTCATTTTGAATTGGTCTTTATTAAAAATGTTGAGCCCCTTTCTCTGTACAGCCTTGAGATAGAATTCTCTGTATAGTAGCATGCTCTGTATTTTTACTGTGTTCCATCAGGCAGCTCAGCTGACAGCTCCTTATTTCAGATCTCCAAAACACTCATTATAGCTGAATTTGTATCTTACTGATATGAATGTGGCTGATATGAATGTGGCTTAAATGTATATGTTTGTAATATAGTTTATTGATGGATTTTCCTGTTTTACAAAGCAAATAGGCACCCGAAGTCCTGGATGCCTATTACGCTTTACAATCAGTATACTTGTACCATGTTGACATGACACTTGTGTATTGGTGTACGGATTGCACTGTGGGGACAATGCTGTCAGGCGGGAGCACACATCGCTGCTCCTGACTGTGTCCCCTCAGCTTGGCTAAGTCCTGGCTTATCACATCGGCTCCCTATATGCATGTGCTCTGCCTGGAATTAGCTGAGCGGACTGGGCTCCTGTTTAGCACATTAGAAATAGTGTACCAATGTGTTATGCATATGGCACAGGCAGGAGCTCGCTCTGCTTAGCTAAATCATGACATAGCAGATCTTTAGAGTGTACCAATGTGCTGTGCCAGGATGTAGCCAAGCTGAGGGCGCACAGGCAGCAGTGTTGTGTGCTCCTGCCTGTACAGCAAGCATGTCAAACTCAAAGGCTAACATGGGCCAAAAAAAAAAAAATTTAAGTTTATGTGGGCCGCATCAAAAAAAATAAAAAATTTTTACAATATAATGCAGACGGATCCGTTCTGAACGGATCCACCGTCTGCATTATATGAGTGGATCCGTCTCAGGCGGATCCGCTCTGAACGCAAGTGTAAAAGTAGCCTTAGGGGCGAGAACCTGGGATCTTTCATCCCTTGTCCTATTCAGCTCTATTAGGGTGAATAGGACTTCACACTGTCCCTGCTGCTCTGTGCCTTGTGCACACAGCATCAGGGATGTTACCATGGCAACCAGGGCTTCTGTAGCGTCCTGGCTGCCATGGTAACTGATCGGAGCCCCAGGCTTACACAGCTGGGGCTCCGATCAGAAGCTGCCACTGCACCACCAATGAGGGGGAGGGGAGAGGTCCCTGTGGCCACTGCCACCAATGATTTTAATACTGGGGGGGTTGAGAGGGGCTGGCGCACTGTGCCACCAATGATTTTAATGGGATGGGGGGTTGAGGGGGGCACACTGCACCACCAATGATAAATTTCCCCTTTATACAGGAGGCTGGTACTGGCAGATCAGCAGTTAACCCCTCAGGTGCGGCACCTAAGGGGTTAACTGCCTCTGATCGCAGCTCCCTGTCAGCGGCAGGGTGCCGGCAATGCGATTCTGCTGCCGGCACCCGCCTCCTGTATTGTGTTAAAGACTGACTCTTACTATCAGGCCACACAGAGCGGCGCCCAGCGATGTCTCAGCACTCACCATTAGTTCTGTTCGCCGCTCCGTTCGCCTGCAGTGCTCCATTACTGTCTCCTCTCCTGCTCCACATGCTGCTGATTACTATCGGAGCGATGGGAGGAGACATCAGCTTCACTAGTGGGCGTTCCTTCTTCCTGGCTGTAGCGCTGTCCAATCGCAGCGCAGGGAGAAGGAACGCCCACTAGTGAAGCTGATGTCTCCTCCCATCGCTCCGATAGTAATCAGCAGCATGTGGAGCAGGAGAGGAGACAGTAATGGGGCACTGCGGGCGAACGGAGCGGCGCCCAGGACTAATGGTGAGTGCTGAGACATCGCTGGGCGCCGCTCTGTGTGGGAAATGGGAATAGTCCTATCATTGGTGGCTCAGTGCGCCCGCCCCTCCTCCGCCCCTCTCTCCTCATTGGTGGCGCAGTGCGCCCGCCCCTCCTCCCCCCCCTCTCTTCTCATTGGTGGCAGCGGCAGCAGCACAGGGGGGAGGGAGGACAGCTTCCTTCTCCCCGTGCTGCTGAGAGAACATGAGCGCGCCGATAGCAGCGCGCTCATGTTCAGAGATACTAGACTGCCGGGCCGCAAAGATATTCATTGCGGGCCGCATGCGGCCCGCGGGCCGCATGTTTGACACCCATGCTGTACAGTGTTTCCTGCAGCCCCACAGTGAGATCCGTACACCTGTACACCTCTGACATGTCAGCGAGGTACGAGTGCTGATTCTACTCGTACAGGTAACCCGGACTTCAGCTGGTGATTTGCTTAGTAAAACATTTTTCAGAAGAGCTCTGAAACATGAAAGGTGTACTGATTGGTTGCTATGGGCAACTAAGCCAGTTTTCTTTTGCACTAGTCTTAATAAATCTCCCCATTAAAGGGGTTCTCCGGGAATTAAGAAAATTAAAATACTTAAATATTACTTTATTATAAATACATTCTCAAATACCTTTCATTATTTATAATGGCTCGTTTTGTCTGGGGAGCAATCATCAGGGGAAACAAAATGGCCACTGTCCCATTAGTTCACACAAAACCTATCCTGATCACACATGAGGACAAGTTACTTTACAACACTGAGGTAAAGAGATGCCTCATCCTCATCTCTGCTCTACTTGTCAGGGATTATGATCCTGAATACAGATGATAAGAACTTTAGCTGAATCTCTGGGGAATTTAGTTCATGAGGAGACATGAAGTACAGACAGAGAGGACGGACAGGACAGGCTGTGCTAATGTGGGGCTGTGGTAATGGAGACTGTAAATAAGTGCTGCTGCTCATTAGCAACACATCAGCCTCCTCTCATGTCTCCTCATCATCTCCATTCCCACAGAGATTCATCTGTATTCAGGATCATGATTCCTGACAGGCAGAGCAGAGAGAAGGATGAGGCACCACTATGGCTCATTGTGGTGAAGTAACTTGTCCTCCTGTGTGTTTAGTACAGGTTTTGTATGTACTGATAGGACACTTTCTCCTAATGATTTCACCCTAGACAAAACAAGCCATTCTAATTAATGAAAGGTAAAAAATAATATTTAAGTATTTTCATTTTTTAATTCCCGGAGAACCTCTTTAAGTATTGAGTCATATAGAACATTTATAAAGGTTAATAAAAGATTACTCTTTCATTTTTAAAACCAATCTGACCCTTTTTAAAATAAAAAAGGAATGTGTGTATTGTATATTGGGTCTGAAGACACCACAAGATGGAGCATAAACATTAGGCTACTTTCACACTGGCGTTTTGGCTTTCCGTTTCTGAGATCCGTTCAGGGCTCTCACAAGTGGTCCAAAATGGATCAGTTTTGCCCTAATGCATTCTGAATAGAAAAGGATCCGCTCAGAATGCATCAGTTTGCCTCCGTTCAGTCACCATTCCGCTCTGGAGGCGTACACCAAAACACTGCCTGCAGCGTTTTTCTGTCCGCCATGTGGTGCGGAGCAGGACAGATGTAAGTCAATGGGGACGGATCCGTTTTCTCTGACACAATAGAAAACGGATCCGTCCCATATTGACTTTCAATGGTGTTAAAGACGGATCCGTCATGGCTATAGAAATCATAATACAACCGGATCTGTTCATGACGGATGCATGCGGGTGTATTATTGTAACGGAAGCGTTTTTGCAGATCCATGACGGATCCGCAACAAACGCTAATGTGAAAGTAGCCTTATATGTAAGTAATTACCTACAGAGGATGATTACCTGCATTTTATTTTCCACAGATAATGCTTGTGGACGCTTTTTAGCTGAGCTCTATTTTGGCAGAGATGTAGCGTAAGGTATAACAAAAGTTTAGGTACATTGCCTAGTGTTAGGTAGTCACACCCTCAGCAGCCTGAACCAATGATGAGACAGGAGGTCTGCCCCAGACTACCTCAGTCTAGGCAACGTAGCTACACCTTAGTCACAGATCATGGCTCTGCTAAGAAACGGCAAAGGAGCAAGATTTTAGTAAAATAGATGCAGTATGAGGTGATCATCCCCTGTAGTTACTGACTTACGGTACATACAATTTTTGAGCTCCTTGCTGGAAGGCCACTTTAATATAAATAATATAACACCACTATGTTTATTATAAATAAGTAGATGAAACCTGTTAAAAGAAAACCTGTCTTTGCTCCCCATAGCAACCAATCACAATACAGTCTGACACTGGCAGGGCTAACTGGTTAGTGTCAGACTGTGCAGACACCCCACCCCCCCCCCAACTGGTACCACCCATCTGGACCTTCACTGCAAACTGCTAGTAATACATTAATATGTTCTAGCAGGAATAATAAAGGAATGGTACAACATAGAGTCATAAGAATAGATGCTCCAGAATTGTTATTACATGGGAATGCAAATAGCTGCTAACATTCACATGTCAGGAGAGATTACAGGTCCTCTTTAATTATGTCTATATAGCTCTGTGGCAGCAAAATGAAAATATACACATTATAAAGATGAAATGAGCTTACCAAAAGTACTCCTTCTACAGAAATTGTAATTATCCAGTTTCCAGGAACCAAAGAGAATGGCTCTGCAAAGCTTTTTCCTGGCACGGTAAGGAATGCTGGCTCCGTGCTTGGAGGGAACACAATGTCTTTGACATCTAATGAACCTATAGATTATAAACAGTCTTTCAGAATTGGCGATTTAAGAAAAGAAAAAGTATTTGTATAGAAAATTAGGATAAAAGGAAACAACTGTTTGATATTTGCAGAATATCATCATAATTACAGCTATTTACTGTAATTATATATATTTTTTGTTTAAAAAATAGGGTCTATATTATATACTTAAACCCTTAAAACTTAGCTTTTATTCTTATTCTAATAATTCCCTAATTGACCTATCAGAGTATGTTATAAACAAAGCGAATAGACATATCCACCCAGGGAAATGTCTAGAGCCAGCGTGCGGCTACCAGCCTATGAGGTGTCATACCCAATTCAAGCATCATAGATAGGAGATCACCCTGAAGTTTTTAACTATTGATGGTCAATTAGGGAATTATTAGAATAAGACTAAAAGCTAAGTTTTAAGGGTTTAAGTATAGCACATGGCAAGATGAGGTAATTAGTAGTGTTGAGCGCGAATATTCGAATTGCGAATTTTTTTCTCGAATATCGCAATTTCGAGATTTCGCGAATATTTAGAATATCGTTCTATATATTCGCGAAATAGAATATTCTTTTTTTTTCTTTTTTTTTTTATTATATTTTTTTCTTTCCCACTTCCCTAAAGTTGTTCTTACCTGTCCTTTGGATTCCTGGCTTCCTGGCTGCTCCAGTCAGTGGCGTTTTCAACTTACTGCTATATTCCATATTAGCTAAATTACAATCTAATCTATATGTGTATTTTACGAAATTTCGCAATAGTCGCAATTGCGATGCGAGTAATATAACACGAAATATTCGCATGAAGATTTCAATTTAGCACTGCTATACTCCATATTCTAGCCTAATATGGAATATAGCTGTGCTAAGTTAGCACTGCTATATTCCATATTAGGCTAGAATATGGAGTATAGCAGTGCTAAGTTGAAATCTTCATGCGAATATTTCGTGTTATATTAGTCGCATCGCAATTTCGACTTTTTCAAATGTTCTTAATATTGCTCTAACTTCGTCTTTTAGAAATTTCGTAATATTGCTCTAACTTCGTCTCTTAGAATATTACGAATATTCTAAAAAACGAAGTTAGAGCAATATTACGAAATTTCGTAAAATACACATATAGATTGTAATTTAGCTAATATAGTGCTATAATCCCTTTTTTTTCCTGTAATTTTTTTTTGCCTCTTCTGAACTTAAGTTTTGTAAAATATGTACACTATTAAAAATTATTACTATAGCAGTATATTAGCTTAAATACAATCTATGTGTATTTTACGAAATTTCGTAATATTGCTCTAACTTCGTCTTTTAGAATATTACGAATATTCTAAAAGACGAAGTTAGAGCAATATTAAGAACATTTGCAAAAGTCGAAATTGCGATGCGAGTAATATAACACGAAATAGTCGCATGAAGATTTAAACTTAGCACAGCTATATTCCATATTCTAGCCTAATATGGAATATAGCAGTGCTAACTTAGCAGGGCTATATTCCATATTAGGCTAGAATATGGAATATAGCAGTGCTAAGTTTAAATCTTCATGCGACTATTTCGTGTTATATTACTCGCATCGCAATTTCGACTTTTGCAAATGTTCTTAATATTGCTCTAACTTCGTCTTTTAGAATATTCGTAATATTCTAAGAGACGAAGTTAGAGCAATATTACGAAATTTCGTAAAATACACATATTAGCCTAGCCATAGTCATTAGCATAGGAACGTTGCCTTATACTATCAAGATAAATTTTCGCAATATGCGAAAAAATATTTTCGCGATAATTGGAATAATTGCGAATATTCGATTTCGACGAATATAACACGAATATTCATGCGAATATTCGCGAAATATCGCGAAATCGAATATGGCACCTCCCGCTCATCACTAGTAATTAGTAGTCTTTGACTAAATGTAAACAAATATTAAAGCCTCTACATGTGTTAGGGTCCATGTGTAAAAGTTTATATTAAAGGGGTTCTCCAGGCTTTTACTATTGATGACCTATCCTCAGCTTTTACTTATCAAGGCCATTCTGAGAATGTTTTCTCGTGATACATTGTGCTTCATGACAGTCATAAATTTGAGTCAATATATTTCACCTTTATTTATGAAAAAAATCCCAAATTTACCAAAATTTGGGAAAAATTCTCAATTTTCAAAATTTGTATTCTCTGCTTTTAAAACAGAAAGTGATACCTCATAAAATATTTATTACTTAACATTCCCCATATGTCTACTTTATGTTGGCATCATTTTGTAAATGTAATTTTATTTTTTTAGAATATTAGAAGGCTTAGAATTTTAGAAGCAATTCTTTAAATATTTAAGAAAATTTCCAAAACCCGCTTTTTAAGGACCAATTCAGGTCTGAAGTCACTTTGTGGGGCTAAGGCCTCATGCACACGGCCATTGTGCGGCCTGCATACACACTTCAATGGGTCCGTAATCCGGGAGATGGAGTGCGGAACGGAAGCCAACGGAAGCACTACGGAGTGCTTCTGTGGTGTTTCTGTCCATGTCTCCGCACTGCAAAAAAATAGAACATGTTCTTTTTTACAGTGCGGATGGATCATAGACCTATTCAAGTTGAATGGGTCTCGATCCATCCTGGCCTCCGCACGGATGTTGCCCGTGCATTGGGGACCGCGAATTGCGGTTCCCAATGCACAGAATGGCCGGACAACGGCCATGTGCATAAGACCTTACATAGTAGAAACCCCCCATAAATGACCCCATTGTAGAAACTACACCCCTCAAGTTATTCAAAACAGATTTTATAAACGTTGTTAACCCTTTAGGTGTTCAACAAGAATTAAAGGAAAACGAAGATGAAATTTCTAAATTTCACTTTTTTGGCAGATTTTCCATTTTAATCCCTTTTTTTCTTTAACACATCAAGGGTTAACAGCCAAACAAAACTCAATATTTATTACCCTGATTCTGCGGTTTACAGAAACACCCCACATGTGTTCATAAACCCCTGTATGGGCACACGGCAGGCCGCAGAAGGAAAGGAGCGCCATATGGTTTTTGGAAGGCAGATTTTGCTGGACTGGTTTTTAGACACCATGTCCCATTTGAAGACCCCCGACGCATCCCTATAGTAGAAACTAGGGATCGACCGATATTGATTTTTTAGGGCCGATACCGATAATTTGTGAACTTTCAGGCCGATAGCCGATAATTAAAAAAAAAAATTCCTACACAAATCTGCTGAAAATTAATATGTTTATTGTTAACGTGTATTTTTTTATTTTTTTTGTAAATCTATTTAATTTATACTTAATATTTTTGTTGGTTTTTTTTACTAACTTTTAGCCCCCTTAGGGACTAGAACCCTTGTCCTATTCACCCTGATAGATCTCTATCAGGGTGAATAGGAGCTCACACTGTCCCTGCTGCTCTGTGCACACAGCAGCATGGAGCTGAACATGGCAGCCAGGGCTTCAATAGCGTCCTGGCTGCCATGGTAACCGATCAGAGCCCCAGGCTTACACTGCTGGGGCTCCGATCGGAGGAGGAGGGGAGAGGGGATCCTGTGGCCACTGCCACCAATGATTAATACTGGGTGGGGGGGCGCACTGCGCCACCAATGTTTTTACTATTGGGATGGGGTGGGGGGCGCACTGCGCCACCAATGATTAATACTGGGGGGCGCACTGCGCCACCAATGAAGATAAGTCTCTCAATCATTCATATACAGGAGGCGGGAGCTGGCTGCAGAATCACATAGCCGACTCCCGACCTCTATGAGCGGTAGCTGCGATCCGCGGCACCTAAGGGGTTAACTACCGCGGACCGCAGCTATTGCTCATAGAGGTCGGGAGCCGGCTATGTGATTCTGCAGCCAGCTCCCGCCTCCTGTATATGAATTAATGAAAGACTTATCTTCATTGGTGGAGCGGTGGCCACAGCCCCGCCCCTTCTCTTGTCCTCCTTCCTCTCACTGGCTGCAGCGGCAGCAGCAGCACAGGGGGAGGGAGACACTGCTTCCTTCTCCCCTGTGCTGCTGAGGGAACACAGAGAGCGCTGAGAGCAGTGCGTTCTGTGTTCCCAATAGGTTATCGGTATATCGGCAAAATAGATGCCGATACCGATAACGTTCAAAATCCTGAATATCGGCCGATAATATCGGTAAAACCGATAATCGGTCGATCCCTAGTAGAAACTCCCAAAAAGTGACCCCATTTTGAAAACTACGGGATAATGTGACAGTTTTATTGGTACCATTTTGTGGTACATATGATTATTTATTGCTCTATATTATATTTTTTGTGAGGCAAGGTAACCAAAAAATGGCTGTTCAGGCACAGTTTTCATTTTTTGTTTTTCATAACATTCATCTGACAGGTTAGATAATTTTTATAGAGCAGGGTGTTACGGACACGATGATATCAAATATGTCTACATTCTTTGTCTGTTTCAGTTTTACATAATAAACATTTTTGGAAAAAAATTATGTTTTTGGGTCTCCATTTTCTGAACGCCATATTTTGTATATTTTTCAGCCGATCGTCTTATGCGGGGGCTCGTTTTTTGCAGGAAGAGTTGACGCTTTTATTGGTACAATTTTTGGGTACATATGATTTTTTGATCATTCATTATTACACTTTATAAGGCAAGGTGACCAAAATTGGTTGTTTTGGCACAGTTTTTATATATTTATTTTTACATCGTTCACCTGAGGGGTTAGATCATGTGATATTTTTATACAGCAGGTTGTTACGGATGTGGTGATACCTAATATGTATACTTTTTCTTATTTTTTTTAGTTTTACACAATAGCATTTTTGAAACAAAAAAATTATGTTTTGGCATCTTTATAGTCTGAGAGCCTTATGTGATATTTTTATACAGCAGGTTGTTACGGACGTGGTGATACCTAATATGTATACTTTTTCTTATTTTTTTAGGTTTTACACAATAGCATTTTTGAAACAAAAAAATTATGTTTTAGCATCTCCATAGTCTGGGAGCCGTGGCTTTTTTATTTTTTGGCCAATTGTCTTAGGTAGGGTCTCATTATTTCGGGATGAGGTGACAGTTTGATTGGTACTATTTTGAGGGGCATACGCCTATTTGATCGCTTGGTGTTGCACTTTTTGTGATCTTAGGGGACAAGATTAAACTGATTTTCACAGAACAGCCTCTCACACATTATGTATCTCTCATGTAGAAGAAGCATAAGGCTTCTTTCACATGAGCTATACAGAACGTGTCAGGGTCAGTTCAGTGTAAAATTGATGGTTTTGCATGCTGTATGAGTTTTCTCTGAGATCTGCAATCTGTGTTTCAGCTTTTTTCCATCAGAATCATTTTTACATCTGTTTTTCACGTGCATGAAGAAAAATTGAACAATAACACACACAGCATCTCCTAACAACCATCAGTGCAGTGGCATGCCCAGGGGGGGGGCGGGGGGTGCGGTCCGCCCCGGGTGCCGGCTCTCATGGGGGCATCACTGCCAGGCCCAGAAGCAATAAGCGCTTCCATCAATACAGATGGAAGAGCTCATTGCTGAAGCGCTGATGCCCACATACTGCAGCGGGGCACGGGAGCGGAGCGCATAGTTCCCTGCCCCGCCGCCGATCACCGCCATAGGCTTCAGGCCTAGTAGGCCTGAGGCCTATGCGGTAGACGTCATCGCGCGCCCCTGTACCGGGACTCAGCAGCACAGAGCCAAGACTCTGCGAGCAAGCGCAGGTGAGTGCTCCGCTTTTAGGTTTCTTTTTTCTTTTATGTGCAAACTTTGGGGGACATGAGGGGGGTGCACACAGGAGGACATGTGGGGGGGGAAATATGAAGGGATACTGTGTGGGGGCAATTTAAAAAAAAATAATTATGTGGCAACTTTGGGGGGCATGAGGGGGGTGCACACAGGATCACATGTGGGGGGGGAAATGGTGGGATACTGTGTGGGGGCAAATTATTATGGGAGGGATTACTATGTGGGGGCAATCATTTTGGGAGGATTACTATGTGGGGAGCAAATTACTATATGGGCAATGTGGGGGAAACTACTGTGTGGGGGCCAGTGTGGGGGAAACTACTGTCTGGGGGACACTACTGTATGGGGAAAGTGTGGGGGACAATACTGTGTGGGAGCAGTTTGGGGAAAATTCCTGTATGGGGGAAACTACTGTGTGGGGGGCAGTGTGGGGGAAACTACTGTATGGGGACAGTGTGGGGGAAATTACTATATGGGGCAGTGTGTGGGAAATTACTGTGTGTGGGAAATTACTGTGTGGGGCAAATTACTGTATGGGGGCAGTGTGGGGGAGATTATTGTATGGGGCACTGTGGGGGAAATTACTATATTGGGAGTGTGTGTAGGAAATTACTATATGGGGCAGTGTGGGGGAAATTACTATGAGGGCAGTGTGGGGGAAATTACTGTGGGTGGCAGTGGGGGGGGGGAAATTACTGTGGGTGGCAGTGGGGGGGAAATTACTGTGGGTGGCAGTGGGGGGGAAATTACTGTGTGAGGCAAATTACAGTATGGGGCAGTGTGGGGGGAATTACTATGGGGGGCAGTGGGGGGGAAATTACTATATGGGGGCAGCGTGGGGGGCCTTGCTATTGGGGAGGCACTGTAGGCGCAATTCTATTATATCTGGGGACACTATACATGGATTATTGCCTGGAGCACAATATAGGGTGTTATTATTACTAGGGCCACTCTAGGGGACATTATAGCGGCTGTGGACACTATATGGACATTTGGGGTAATTTATCAAACTGGTGTAAAGTAGAACTGGCTTAGTTGCCCATAGCAGCCAATCAGATTCCACCTTTAATTTTTGAAAGCTCTTTTGGAAATCCAGTTCTACTTTACACCAGTTTGATAAATGACTCCAATTATGTCTACTGGGGTCACTATTTTTTCAGCAGTATAGTACCTGGGGCATTGGGGAACACAACGGGCACAGTATTGGGGGTGGCAGCAGGATGACACTGTGGGGACACCAGGATGGGGAGGTTGATGAAAAAACTGAGAAATCTAACGTGTCTGTGTTACAAACTCTGTAGAGACGAGATGCGGCTGAAAGAATTTGTCATGGCGGTCTAATGAAGGAGAAGAGGAAAGAGAAGGTCTACATGACAGGAGATGTCCCTGGATGTAAGAGGTATGTGGTCAAGTATTGGAGGGGGAAGGGTGCCAGAGAAAGGACCGGCCCCGGGTGCCAAACACCCTAGGCACGCCACTGCATCAGTGAAAAACATATTGCATCTGTACTGTCAGTTTTTTTTCACCGACCCATTGACTTGAATGGACCAGTGAAAAACAATGCTCATGTGCATATATGGGTCAGGGTTCAGTCTGGATGCTATCCATTGTAAAAACAGACTGCATCTGGGCGGAAAACTTGCTCCTGTGAAATGAGCCGCCTGTATGTCAGAGTTTGCCAACGCTAAGAATATCTTTGGCAGCAGTATATGCCAGCAGTACATACAAGTATTACACAATTATATTGCTGTAGAATTTTTTATACTCACCTTTGCTGGAGCGAAATCTGCGAGCTGTAATTTGTCCAGTTATTGCATTTACATCAGGATTAATGTATCTTAATATAATACGAAACAAGTTGAGATTGGAATTGCCCACGTTAACTGGGACCCTTACTTCATTCTGTTGAAATATGAAGAATGTGAGTGTAGAAGGTGTATATACACACAGTACCTAGCATCAGCTATAACATTAAAACCACTGACAGGTAAAAGGAATAACATTATCCCGTTGCAGTGGCATTTTCCAATTGGTGGGATACTGTATATTCTGCTGAGTTCACAGGTAGTGTGAGTTCCAGTAATGGTAGCATACCTCCTAGGTGATTAATGACTGCCAAAACTGCATGTGTTTTATTGCAGTGCTTTTGCAACACGACTGCGTTTTTTTTTTTAAAGGTGAAGCTAATTTTAACCATGCACAAGGCCAATTCAAACCAAGAGCGGTTTTCGACGTGGGTAAAGAAGTTATTCAAGACTAAGAGTTCATGCACACGACCGTATCTCATTTGCGGTCCGCAAAACACAGATCCGCAAAGAAAATGGATGACATCCATGTGACGTCCACGTTACATCAGTTTTTTTGCAGATTCATCGTAACAATCCCTGTCTTTGTCCGCAAAACGGACAAGAATAGGACATATTCAATTTTTTTGAGGAACGGACATGTGGACATACGGATACGGAATGCACACAAAGTCATTTCCGTTTTTTTTGCGGCCCAATTGAAATGAATGGTTCCACATATGGGCCGGACACGGACAAAAAAATAAGTTCGTGTACATGAGCTCTAATACAGACCTTCCAGAGTGGCCGACCAGCAGTAGTCATCATACTTACCTGGTCCCCACCTCTGGGTCCAGTCTCTGTTGTTCCCAGGCTGGCTCTTCCTCTCCCTGTTGACAGTTGGACACGTGACCAGTGCAGCCAATCACAGGCCACAGCGGTGACCCGATCCCCTTGCATCATGAATGTTGATTTTAGCACTTCCGAGCGTCAGAGACCAAACCCAGCGGCATGGACCAAGTAAGTATGACCACCACTGCTGGTTGGCCACTCTGAGAGGTCTGTCTTAGTCTTGGAAAGCCCCTTTAATAGAACAAGTGAGTCCTTCAGGGGAGCAGTGAAGTTGTTCAATACGACTGTACGAAAACTATGGAAGATTGAAAGGTGGACGATGTATGGCGGAGTGCAATTAGACCACGTTTTCTCTGAGATGGTTATAATACCGTACATGAGCACTTATAGCAAATATTTAAGAAAAAATTGCCTCAAAACTTACAAATTCTCTGGAGATAATAGAAGCCTCAGAAGAAGAAATCACAGAGTAACTAAAAGTCATTTCTTTCATAGACATTTAGGAAAGTGAGCAGAGCGTAGTTAAGAAGATGAAAGAAGGTAACAAAAGCCGCAGACATGCATAGTCAGGCCTGGCTGAAAAGAGAAAAAGCAAAACAAGAGACAGATGTGATTAGCCAATCCTTCCGATAGTGAGCAGTATGTATGGGGGCAAAAACAACTAGAAGGTTTAGACAGAGTTAGCGCGACTGGTTACCTTATTGTGGTAGGATTTAGCAGGCACTGTTACTATAAGCCATCATAAGAGGTTGTTAATGAATCAGAAAATGACAAGGACTGTGTACATAAAAAACGATGGCCAATAAGTAATGGTGAAGGAGCAATACTGTTCTGTATAAAGAATTCTATTTACACAAAATGAGCAGTACAATGAGAACGAGATCATTCACATTTTCATAAAGGGTACCTTATCTTTAAACAAACTCTGCATTATTCAATAGTACAGCATGTGTACATGAGAAATAATAAATAAATAAATGATTATCTTTATTGGAATAAAACATATACAAACCATTTTATTTTCATACAAAATAAAAACGCAATGTTATTATTCTTTACTTTCCCCTTATACCACCTATTTCCCACCCCTCCCTACCCTTGCGATGCATCTCAAATCCCTCTATCACATCAGAGGAAGCAACAAAAAGGAAAAGAAGGCTAAGAAAAAGTAAGAGGGGTCAAGGAGAGTTAAATGCAGAAATTGGGTCGAGGAAGATTAACACCTCCAAGCCTCCCATATCTTAGACCATTTTTCCTGACTGTTTCTTTGCTTATATAGAATATTTTCATAATTTTTAACCTTATTAACCAAATGTATCCATGTGTTCAGATTTGGAACACTTCGTGAGAATCAGGCTCGAGTAATCAGGAGTCTTGCCAGGAACAATATTCTACTCAGAAAGATCTTTTTATATTTATGGCAATTTACCTGGGCAAGACCAAAGCATGTGTAAGTGATCAGCACCAAATAAATCACACCGTGCACACCTAGAGCTATCTCTTAACCCACATTTATTAAACCATAAGGGTGTGACATATAATCTATGCAAATTTTCAATTGTACCAATACTTGATTAAAATTGTGAGATGTTGAACTTAAATTCACAAATATATTTCCCATCCCTCTAGTTGGATCCTTGGGCAATCAACTCCCCAGGCCCTTTGTCCTGGTGATTGTGTTTTAGTAAATAGTGCCTTAAGTAGTAATTTATACAATTGTGAAATCTTAACCCTCTGATCTAAATTCCCTATCAAATCATTTAAAAAAGTGGAAGTATCTATCTCCAAAAGTGATTTATCCTTTACACTAGAAAGTGCCAAATGTAACTGGAAATATCTAAACCAAGACAAATTACCCATAGCCTCTCTTTGTGCTAACCCCGAAAACGGCAGTATCTCTTTATTGTTCACCACCTGTGTAACATACATAATATTATTTTCTTGCAAAACTGGTCCCCAGCTATTTTATCTAAACCCTGTAGGTAGAAATTATGCCAAAGAGGAGCACATTGGAGAGATCCTTTTATTCCCAACCATCTTCTAATAGTGTCCCATGACTTGGATAATAACTTTTTAGCCTCTCTGTACTCCTGTTCCACCTTAATCAATTGCCCAGATTCCAGTAGTGTAAATATGTTGTTATACAAAGATCTCCTCAGCAAAGTCGTACAGAGTACACTTTTCTCCTACTCACGAAATAGCTGTAACTGCCCAGTTATAAAGTAGCCCATGAAGTAGGGAAGATTCAATCCTCCCTGCTCCAGCGGCTTATATAAATATTCCAATTTAAGCCTTACCCGCCTTCTTCCCCACAGCAAATCATTAATGATTCTCTCGATAAGTTTAAAAAACGTATTGTCTATCCATATGGAAGAATTCCTTAGGATATATAGTAGTTAGGGTAGGATCACCATCTTCACCAGGGATAGTTAGCAATTATAGTTTAGTAAGCAATGGAATCAAGTTAAGCTGTAAAAAGTCTTAAATCTTAGGGGATATAATCATGCCCAAGTATTGGAAAGAATCAGAGACATTTAACATGCTCAAGAGTCCCTCACTAGAGGGTACAAGAGTATCCACTGGCATAAGAGTGGTTTTTGACCAGTTTATATCTAGGCCTAAAACCTTACCAAAAGAGTTAACTATTCAGATGAGTCTAGGAAGTGTATTAGTATGATCTCTAAAAAATAAGACATCATCCGCATATAAAGAAATACGGTCCTCCACCCCCAATGTTCCAAACCTTACAAGCTTAGAATCCTGCCTAACAGCCAAGGCTAAGGGCTTAATATAAATTTCAAAAAAGGAGATCTACACTGAACAGAAATGATCAAGATGTTATATACACTGAACAAAAATATAAACGCAACATTTTCGGTTTTGTTCCCATTTTGCATTAGCTGAACTCAAAGATCTGAAACATTTTCTACATACACTAAAGACCCATTAATCTCAAATATGGTTCACAAATCTGTCTAAATCTGTGTTAGTGAGCACTTCTCCTTTGCCGAGATAATCCATCCCACCTCACAGGTGTGGCATATCAAGGTGCTGATTAGACAGCATGAATATTGCACAGGTGTGCCTTAGACTGCCCACAATAAAAGGCCACTCTAAAATGTGCAGTTTGATCACACAGCACAATGCCACAGATGTCGCAACGTTTGAGGGATCGTGCAATTGGCATGCTGACTGCAGGAATGTCTACCAGAGCTGTTGCCCGTGCAATGAATTTTCATTTCTTTACCATAAGCCGTCTCCAAAGGCGTTTCAGAGAATTTGCCAGTACACAACCGCAGACCATGTGTAACCACACCAGCCCAGGACCTCCACATCCAACATGTTCACATCGTCTGAGACCAGCCACTCGGACAGCTGCAGCAACAATCGGTTTGCATAACCAATTCCTGGAAGCTGAAAACATCCCAATTCTTGCATGGCCAGCATACTCACCGGACATGTCACCCATTGAGCATGTTTGGGATGCTCTGGATTGGCGTATACGACAGCGTGTTCCAGTTCCTGCCAATATTCTGCAACTTCGCAAAGCTATTAAAGAGGAGTGGACCAACATTCCACAGGCCACAATCAACAACCTTATCAACTCTATGCGACTCTATGGCCACACCAGATACTGACTGGTTTTCTGACCCCCCCCCCCCCCCCCACGTAAGGCAAAACTGTGAACATTTCAGAGTGGCCTTTTATTGTGGGCAGTCTAAGGCACACCTTTGCAATATTCATGCTGTCTAATCAGCACCTTGATATGCCACACCTGTGAGGTGGGATGGATTATCTTGGCAAAGGAGAAGTGCTCACTAACACAGATTTGTGAACAATATTTGAGAGTAATGGGTCTTTTGTGTATGTAGAAAATGTTTCAGATCTTTGAGTTCAGCTCATACAAAATGGGAGCAAAACCGAAAGTGTTGCGTTTATATTTTTGTTCAGTGTATATAACAACTTGATCATTTCTATAAGGCTTCGTTCACATCACCGTTCTGGCTTTCCGTTCTCCTGCTCCTATGGTGTCTCTTGGTATGTTTAACATCTTTGCAATCTTCTTATAGCCATTGCCCTTCCTGTGAAGAGAAATCACCTCTTCTCTTGTCTTCCTGGACCATTCTCTTCACTTCACCATGTTTGTAAACACACCAGTAAATGTCTAGAAGGAGCTGAGTATCACAGTCCTTTTAAATCTGCCTAATTGGTGCTTATTATGCTTAATCGAAAACACTTGAATGAACCTCTGTTCTTAAGAGTGGTAGTCTTTAACCCCTTAAGGACTCAGCCCTATTTCACCTTAAGGACTTGGCCATTTTTTGCAAATCTGACCAGTGTCACTTTAAGTGCTCATAACTTTAAAACGCATTGACTTATCCAGGCCGTTCTGAGATTGTTTTTTCGTCACATATTGTACTTCATGACACTGCTAAAATTGGGTCAAAAAAGTTAATTTTTTTGCATAAAAAAATACCATATTTACCAAAAATTTAGAAAAATTTGCAAATTTCAAAGTTTCAGTTTCTCTACTTCTGTAATACATAGTAATACCCCCAAAAATTGTGATGACTTTACATTCCCCATATGTCTACTTCATGTTTGTAGCATTTTGGGAATGATATTTTATTTTTTGGGGATGTTACAAGGCTTAGAAGTTTAGAAGCAAATCTTGAAATTTTTCAGAAATTTACAAAAACCCAATTTATAGGGACCACTACAGGTCTGAAGTCACTTTGCGAGGCTTACATAATAGAAACCGCCCAAAAATGACCCCATTCTAAAACCTACACCCCTCAAGGTATTCAAAACTGATTTTACAAACTTCGTTAACCCTTTAGGTGTTGCACAAGAGTTATTGGCAAATGGGGATGAAATTTGAGAATTTCTTTTTTTTGCCTAATTTTCCATTTTAACCCATTTTTTCCACTAACAAAGCAAGGGTTAACAGCCAAACAAGACTGTATCTTTATTGCCCTGACTCTGCCGTTTACAGAAACACCCCATATGTGGCCGTAAACTACTGTACGGGCACACAGTAGGGCGTAGACCGTAGAGGGAAAGGTGTGCTGAATGGTTTTTGGAAGCCAGATTTTGCTGGACTGGTTTTTTGACACCATGTCCCATTTGAAGCCCCCCTGATGCACCCCTAGAGTAGAAACTCCATAAAAGTGACCCCATCTAAGAAACTACACCCCTCAAGGTATTCAAAACTGATTTTACAAACTTTGTTAACCCTTTAGGTGTTGCACAAGATTTAATGGAAAATAGAGATACAATTTCAAAATTTCACTTTTTTGGCAGATTTTCCATTTTAATATTTTTTTTTTCCAGTTTTGCAAAGCAAGGGTTAACAGCCAAACAAAACTCATTATTTATGGCCCTGATTCTGTAGTTTACAGAAACACCCCATATGTGGTCGTAAACCGCTGTACGGGCACACGGCAGGGTGCAGAAGGAAAGGAATGCCATACGGTTTTTGGAAGGCAGCTTTTGCTGGACTGGTTTTTTGACACCATGTCCCATTTGAAGCCCCCCTGATGCACCCCTAGAGTAGAAACTCCAAAAAAGTGACCCCATTTTAGAAACTACGGGATAGGGTGGCAGTTTTGTTGGTACTAGTTTAGGGTACATATGATTTTTGGTTGCTCTATATTACACTTTTTTGTGCGGCAAGGTAACAAGAAATAGATTTTTTGGCACGTTTTTTTTTTTTTGTTATTTACAACATTCATCTGACAGGTTAGATCATGTGGTAATTTTATAGAGCAGGTTGTCACGGATGCGGCGATACCTAATATGTATACAATTTTTTTTATTTATGTAAGTTTTACACAATGATTTCATTTTTAAAACAAAAAAAAATGTTTTAGTGTCTCCATAGTCTAAGAGCCATAGTTTTTTCAGTTTTTGGGCGATTATCTTAAGTAGGGTCTCATTTTTTGCGGGATGAGATGACGGTTTGAGTGGCACTATTTTGGGGTGCATATGACTTTTTGATCACTTGCTATTACACTTTTTGTGACGTAAGATGACAAAAAATTGCTTTTTTTACACCGTATTTATTTATATTTTTTTACGGTGGTAGCCTGAGGGGTTAGGTCATGTGATATTTTTATAGAGCTGGTCGATACGGACGCGGCAATACCTAATATGTATACTTTTTTTTATTTATTTAAGTTTTACACAATGATTTCATTTTTGAAACAAAAAAAATCATGTTTTAGTGTTTCCATAGTCTAAGGGCCATAGTTTTTTCAGTTTTTGGGCGATTATCTTGGGTAGGGTATGATTTTTGCGGGATGAGATTACGGTTTGATTGGTACTATTTTGGCGTACATGCGACTTTTTTGATCACTTTTATTACCTTTTTTGGGAAGTAAGGTGGGCAAAATTTCAATTTCCTAATAGTTTCTATTTTTTTATTTTTATGGCGTTCACCGTGCGGGGAAAGTAACATGACCGTTTTATAGATCAGGTCGTTACGGACGCGGCGATACCAAACATGTGTAGGGAATTTTATTTTTTTCATTTTTAATAAGTGATAAATGTGTTTTTTGATTTTTACTTTTTTTTCACTTTTTTTCACTTTTTTTTTTACCCAGACCCACTTGGTTCTTGAAGATCCAGTGGGTCTGATGTCTGTGTAATACAGTACAGTACAATATATATTGTACTGTACTTTACTTACACTTTGTCTGAACAGATCTCTGCCTTTAGCACAGATCTGTTCAGCACCATGGACAGCAGGATGCCTGAGAGGCGTCCTGTTGCCGTGGGAACCTTCCCCGTCTGCTCAGTACTGCTCAGAACTTCGCAGACGGGGAAGGGTAAGGAGGGGATCTGTCGGGGGGCTCTCTGGGGGCTCTCTCCCTCTCCATCGGGGGGCTGCAAAGGCACAGCAGCCCCCCGATGGGAGTGGGAGGGAGCTCCCTCTTACTGTTAACTTTTTCCATACAGCGGTCCGTACGGACCGCTGTATGGAAAGGGTTAAACGGCTGACATCGCATCATCGATGTCAGCCGTTTATACCAGGGTGCCAGCAATGTGCTGGCACCCTGGTATACCCACTGAACACCAACGATTATTCAAGGGGAGGCGGGCGGGGGATCGCCCACAACTCCCCCCCCTGCACCACCCGCCGGCAAAAAATCATGCAGGGGTGCAGGGGGGGTGTAAAATCTATATTTTAGGGGCACTAAAGCTTCTGATCCCCGCGGTCAGGGCCCGCGGGGATCAGAAACTGCAGAAAGCGCAGCAAACCGCAGGTCTGAATTGACCTGCGGTTTTCTGTGATCGCCGATGCGGGGGGGTCAAATGACCCCCCCCTGCATGGTTACGGGATGCCGGCTGAATGATTTCAGCCGAAATCCCGTTCCGATTAACCCCTGGGGCGCCGGAATACCGATTTCAAGTTATGACGTACCGGTACGTCATCGGTCCTTAAGGACTCGGGACCCATGCCGTACCGATACGTCCTAAGTCCTTAAGGGGTTAAGAGGTTGAATAATTGTGTCAATGAAGAAATCACAAAAAAAACCATTTAATACTGTATTACAAAAACAATTGATGTCATTTTAGTTGCATTTGGTTCTTTAAAAAGTCCTTGTAAGATTTCATTCTGAACACAATTACAAATGCACACTAAATTCCCTAAAACCCTTTACAGCATTGGGGGTTGAATAATTTTGAACACAACTGTATGTAGCTGTGAAGTCTCTTTAGTGTCTCTCACTCATGTCCCATCTCACTCATGCTGTTGCTCACTCCTCCTCCCTCCCCATCCATAGTCTTGTATTAACGTGCAATATGTTCATCATATTGCACGTTACTGTCTCGAGATGGGATTTTCAAAGTGAAAAGCAATTAGCAAGGAAGGAGGGGAGAGGTAAACATGAGAACTAGACTTTTATCACTGAAAAAAATAAATCACAAAGTATCTTGGTCGCTTGTACTATTGATTTATGTAAAGTTGTTTGAAAGTACAGTGACAATTTAATCTTTTTTTGTTCAGAATGCATTTATTATTATGATGGTTTGAATCTGAATAGTTATTCCAAATAAACTGACCATAGGCCACTTTCACATAGTCAGTATTTGGTCAGTAATCTGCATCAGTATTTGCTTAGTAAATCCAGGAGGGGAACCCACAGAAAAAAGTCTAATGGAAAGATTTGTGCCTCCTGTGTTTTGGCTCACAAATACTGATGGAAAATACTGAGAAAATTCTGACCATGTGAAAGTGGCTGCATGTGGGTTCGACAAGCAGTAACTTTTTTTTCGCTCATTATTCAAGTAATGTTTGCTTTTTTTCTGTTATCAAAAGGGGCTTTAGGCTACTTTCACACTAGCATTTTTGCTGGATCTGACACGGTTCAGCAAAACGCTTCCGTTACT
Source organism: Bufo bufo (assembly GCF_905171765.1). Lineage (NCBI taxonomy): Eukaryota > Metazoa > Chordata > Amphibia > Anura > Bufonidae > Bufo > Bufo bufo. Next base: position 156,985,268 of record NC_053393.1, on the reverse strand, counting down.
GATAATACAACCATCTGCATCCGTTATGAACTGAACCAGTTGTATTATCTTTAACATAACCAAGACGGATCCGTCATGTACTCCATTGAAAGTCAATGTGGGACGGATCCGTTTTCTATAGTGTCAGAGTTAAACGGATCCATCCCCATTGACTTGCATTGTGGGTCATGACGTCTTGCTCCACAACCCACGACGGAAAGAAAACCGCAGCTTGCTGCGGTTTGCTCTCCGGTATGAGAATGCAACCAAACGGAATAGAATGCATTTTGAAGCATTGCATTCTGTTCAGTTATGTTTTGTCCCCTTTCACAATGAATGGAGACAAAATGGAAGTATTTTTATAGAAACGCTAGTGTGAAAGTAGCCTTTTTTAATGTAATTTTATTTTTTACTTATTTTTTATACCAAAAAGGGGGAAAATTGCTTTTCTATTTTTTTTTTATAGCAGCTAAAGTGCACTTAAAATACTTTATTCAATTTTGTCCCCTTTCTTTACGGTCATTTTTTTTTGTTGTAATTACTTATTTACAGTATATTTTACACATTGTACCCTACTTTCCCCCACAAGGTCCTACAAGACCGTTAGGGTAGTTTAACATTAAAATTTTTATTGCTGATTTACCCTGTAAGTGGGTTGGATTATCAGTCCCAGTTACAGGAGGAATAAAGCCTCCAGAGACTCATTACAAAACTAATCTGGGCGAGCTAAGACCCAGCAGCTCCTGCAGCTACCCAAAACCCAGCAATCACATGATCACTGAGATGGGAGAAGGTAGCGCCATGGCAACTCCTTTAGCACTGTGTATACAACTTGGAAGGCAAGGATGGTGATAAACCATCTCTGCCTTCTCTATGGGAGTCTGGCTGTTACTGACAATTGGCTCCCTGTCCTTGCAAGACCTCCGTGAAGCTGCATACACAGCAAGGAAGTTTAGAAACTTTGCAGAGTTACATGTGGACCTGCCATCCAATTTAAGTCAGAGAAAGGTCAGAGTGATGGCGCTGTAGTGGAGGGGGTTTGAACCAATAAGCATAACTTCTTTTATTACTTTACATTATGGAACCACTGTATTAACCAACAGATTTAACTTAGGGCTACCCCTAAAAGCGTTATCCTGGCAGTCCCCTGGTATTCACCTTTTAACTCCTGTACAGGGATCTGGACTTTGCTGCAGAGGAACCATCAGGCAGAAGTCGGTACATGGGCGGTCAAATGAATACAGCACACCTAGCAGGATACTAGCAAACTAGGAACCTGGTGCTCAGGCACCTTCCAAAGTGGCTAGCCATTGGCTGGTGTAGATTAGTGTGTAAAATCAATAACTAAACACAGGAGTATTTTTTTAATTACTCCAATTGAAAAATTGTCTATTTTTCCTGATCTAACAGAAAAATGTAGTACTTAATCATGGGAGCATCCCTTTAACTGTCTATGTAACTTTGTTTGGCAACCGGTGTTAACAATTTTACTTATGTTAATGTTAGGGATTGCGGGTGTTGTTACATTGTGGTAAATTTCATAATGTAGACATTGTACCTTTATTTGAGAGCACATGAGGTCTTTTTTTTTATTTTTATGTACTGTATGATTCATATTTGGCTACAGGCTTTGTAACATTTTTTATTATTGTGTGTATATAACCTTATTGGAAGATGTTGCAACAAATGTTACTTTTATTTTATTATAGAGCGGTGTCTCTTATTCCATTTGTCTATAGGGTTGATTATCTTCTAGATACAGATAAAGTAAGATACACGAAATATTGAGCAGCCCTGACTTGCTGCTTTAGTATATGAGGAAGATACCATCTGAACCAATTAAAGGGAGCTCAGGGAAGTATAAAGCAGGGTCACCACATGTAAGCACATATACTAACATTTACATCAATTGTAAGCCAAATTTAAGAATGCATACAAATCTTGTTACTACAAGACAGACTCTCCTTAGTAAACAATCAGTCAGAGCTTTGCTAATAAGACTTTTAACATCCTGTTTTCTAGTACAAAGAGACATCTTTCTCTAATAAAGTATATTACAAAACTATAGTGGTAGGTTGTGGTGGCTCACTAGCAAGTAGTTAAGGTATGGTGCTGCAAGCTCATATAGAGGGAATAGACTGGGAGTAGCATGAACAACAGGTGTCCGAGATTTGGGAAGCAATTAAAGGAATAGATAAAAATGGAGGCAGAGCAGGCAGACACTTGACCACTGAGGAAGGGAGAGTGAATCTACCCGTAACGCGTATGGTGAAACAAGTGATGTACCTGCATTTAAAAGCCTCCGATAATACTGTATGGCCATACAGAAGAAAATGTCTACAGTAAAGGATTAACTATTCTTATCGTCGAAAGCTGCACCAAAGGAAATTGCGGAACAGAGTGGCAACTCCTGCGATCTTTGGAACTCCTGCGAAATTTAAACCAGCTTGCTGTATGGAGCGACTGAATAAGCCGGCAAATATTTAAAGCTCCATTGAAGCAATAGGGAGACAACAGACGCTAGACCAGGCATCCGCAAACTGCGGCCCTCCAGCTGTTGCAAAACGACAACTCCCAGCATGCCCGAACAGCCTACTGGTATCAGCCTACAGCAGGGCATTGTGGGAGTTGTAGTTTTACAACAGCTGGAGGGCCGCAGTTTGAGGATTCCTGCGCTAGACGGTAAGCCAAATATCGATTTAAAGTTTTCTTCAATTCAAAGCTCATATCGAGCTTAAAAGGATATGCTATAAGCGACTTTTCACATTATCAGGATTCCTGTGGACACTTTATGAACATGTTGCGCTCCCAGTGAATACACCTACAACATTTTTCTGTGACATTCAGTTTCCCAAATTGGGATAGAGCGCTAGAAGATAATACCCCCTCCTCCCAAATAACAGCATATACTTGAAGTTTTTTGGTGTGATATATATTATTGAATTTATCGACACTATTGAGTCATATGAATATAGTGTCGATCATATCTACCATAATATATGTGACTGTAATGTTGTATATTATTGCTACATTGTTCTTATAAATTTTATTACTTGTATTTTATGGGGATTTAATAAATATTTTCTGCACATGTCAATCTGGTTGCCAAGTGTATGAGTGCTCGCTCATTTTCCTATTACTATATTACAAAACTGTTAAATATCCCTATTCTTGCATTATATTAAAAATAAACCGAAATGATAGTTACACTTTGTCTATGAATGAACTATTCTAATGTATTTTTGTCGCACTCCTAGAAAAACTAGGAAACGTTTGACAGCTATTTCTGTCAGGGTACATTCACACGACCGTATGAATTGGTCCGCATCCGTTCCGCAGTCCCACAAAAAAGATAGAGCATATCCTATTCTTGTCCACAAGAATATGCATTTCTATCATAGGGCCGACTATGCGTGGTCCGCAAAATGCGTAACGCACACGGCCGGTATCCGTGTTTTGTAGATACGCAAATTGAAGACCGTAAAACATATGTGGTCGTCTGAATGTAGCCTCAGTCCCATACATCCTGAACAGTCACTGTCATTGAAATTCCTCCGTACCACGGTTGTGTGGTGAGGAGTAATGGAAGACTTGGCTCCCCAGCCTTTATATGTATATATGAGGTCGGAAAACCCCTTTAAAATCACAATACAGAGTAAATACGCCCACAATACCTGTATCCCCATCACGCATGCTCCTTCATTGCCACTCTCAGGAAAGTACCAATTTTCAGGTTATATATTACAATGTGTGTACTGTTAACACTACATAACAGTATGCTTTTTACCTTTCTCCCTGCAGCCGTTTTGGTAAAAAAAGCACTTTTATAATATGCTAATGAGCCTCTAGGTGCTATGTCGGCATGAAATCAGCACCTAGAGGCTCCGTCTACTCACCCTTTCTCCCGCCTAGGTCCCCTGTTCTGCCCGTCCCGCTCCTCTTGATTGATGTGACGGTTCACAGCAGCGTTGACGAAATCCCGCACCTGCACCGTTCACTTCTGTCTTCGGCGCAGTGAGCCTGGGCCGACTACGTCACAGTGAGGAAGCCGGCACCAGGAGAGCAGCTTTTACTCACTGTGCCTACTCCGAAGACAGAAGTGAATGGCGCAGGCGCGGGATTTCATCAATGCTGCTGCGAACCGTCACATCAATCAAGAGGAGCGGGGCGAGCAGAACAGGGGACCTGGGCGGGATAATGGGTGAGTAGACGGAGCCTCTAGGTGCTGATTGTACGCCGACATAGCACCTAGAGGCTCATTAGCATATTATAAAAGTGCTTTTTTTTTAACCAAAACGGCTGCAGGGAGAAAGGTAAAAAGCATACTGTTATATAGTGCTGACATTAGCGCATCGCTATGTCAGTCAGCTACATAACAGTATTTCTGGTGGTAGAAACCCTTTATGAATTGTTCCCATCATGTTTTTCTCTCCATCAGACTTTTTTTTTGTATTTTTGTCATTTTTTTCTCCACACGCTTCTGAATACATAGTGTGTAGAATTACATTTAAGGCTGAGTTCCCAGTTGAGTTATTTGGTCAGTTATTTCCATCAGTTATTGTGAGCCAAAACCAGGCGCAGGTCAAAAACACAGAATTGGTGCAAGGTAAATCATTACACCTTCGCTTCTGGTTTTGGCTCACAATAACTGATGAAATAACTCTTTATGCCTATTTATGAATCATATGGAGGTACATTAGAAGGCTCGTGTACCTCTTTAGATGTCCCACTGGATTGGTTGTAGACCCATTAATTTCAATGCGGCCAAAAAAAAAAAAAGAAAAACACACTGTGTGCTGTCCTTATCCGTATATCCGCATGCCCATAATACAAAAAATAGAACATTTCCTATGTCCGTTTTAAAGACAAGAATAGACATTTTTACAATGGGGCCCGCGGGATGCACAGCCGGCATCAGTATTCTGCATATCTGCAGTTTGCAGACTGCAAAATACATATAGTCATGTGCATGAGGCCTTACTTGAATACTGGCTTGCAGGACCACATGGTTCTTGCCGCACCACAGCCACTCCTCAGTTACTGCAGGACCATGCCACATGGCTGGACCCTTAGTGTGACATTCAATAAAGATGACTGTCCTATTATAACTCTCTTACCTGTATGGAAGACATTTGTGCGTATCCCCGCCAGCTGAACCCAGGAAACTCTTGAGGATTATATCCAAAGCGAACAGCCCTTCCACTAGCAGTTGTGCCATCCTCAATTTCAAACTTCATTTGATGGAGGTCAGGGAAGTAGTAGTTTGGTTTAGGCCTGGGAAAACAAAGGGTTAAGGTTATTATGAAATATAATACAACATATAGACATTACAGCCATTATACAGTATATATTGCATATGATACATAATATGTGTATGAATAGGAACTGATATCTGATAGAGTTTATGGTCTGATATGATCAGTTATTTTTGGTGCTGCAGAAGAAATTACACTAGATTATTTTTATAGGCAACAAGATTTGTATTTGTTAGCGTAGCCAGTGTTCGAAGATGGAGAATAGACATTTAAAAGCAATATGAACAAAGGCAGTGAAATCTACCATGACGTTCAGAATTTTTAAATACAGACAAAATTATGTAAATAAGATAAAATCTTGTATCGTCATGTATTGCTTTATAACTTTATATAATATATGCATAAAATAACTTACTGGTTACAGTTCTGGCCTTCAATATTATTTCTGCAAACACATTTTCCTGTGGACTCGTCACAGAGATGACTGACAGATCCACCAACATCGCACTGACAACCTGTCATAAAATACAGAGACTAGCAAAGCAATCCGTAATCTCCATTTCTACTGGTGCTTGTCATCAATATGGACATCATAATCTGTACAGCTTTACAATGTAAACTAGTCACGTCAGAGCATGAAAATTATCTCGGACTCTATCTCACTGTGACTAAAGTGGGGAATGAGTGTTACCATTCTCCTAGCTGTCGATTGTATGTAAGGGTTCATTTTTGTTTCTCCTGGTTCTTTAAACTTCTAACTTAATGGGGGGTGTACAGCCACTACATATTAATGACCTATCCACAGGAAAGGACATCAATATCTGATTGGTGGGGGTCTGACTCCCGGCATCCCCGATGATTAACTGTTTGAAAAGGACACGCCGCTCATACAAGCTCTTCTTCCTTTTCAAAATTACATTGTGAGTCGTCTCCCTTGAAGTGTCAGAGCAGTGTAATTACAAGTACTCGTCCCCTTTAAGAGAATTTAACAAGCACTTGTAATTACACTGCGGCGCCAAGATTTCCAAGCTAACACGCAGTGTAATCTTGATGAGGAAGCAGTGCTCGCATGAGCACCCCTTTCTCTTCAAACAGCTGGGAGTCAGACACCCACCGATCAAATACTGATGACCTATTCTGAGTAAGGGTCATCAATAGGAATGAAGTTCATGAGGAGACATGAAGTACAGAGAGGAGGGATGTGGATAATGAGCAGCAGCAGTCTCCACTACCACAGCCCCACATTACCACATTCTGTCCTGTCTGTCCTCTATGTACTTCATGTCTCCTCATGAACTCCATTCCTCAGAGGTTCAGATGAAGATCTTAGCTATATTCAGAATCATAATCCCTGACAAGCAGAGCAGAGAGGATGAGGCAGCTCTTCAGCTCAGTGTTGTGAAGTAACTAGTGCTGCTGTGTGATTAGGACAGTTTCTGTGTGTACTAATAGGACGGCGGTAATTTAACGTCTCACTGTGGGTAGAAATATATGGAGGCAAAAAGAATAATAAAATACTAATAGGAGTTTATTATAAACCACCTAATATACCAGAGTCCACAGAAAATCTGCTACTAAACGAGATAGATGAGGCGGCAGGTCATAATGAGGTTGTTATTATGGGGGACTTCAACCACCCAGATATAGACTGGGAAACTGAAACCTGTATATCTCATAAACGAAACAGGTTCTTGGCAATAACCAAAGACAATAACCTTTCCCAACTGGTTCAGGACCCGAATAGAGGGACGGCCATACTGGACATAGTATTAACCAATAGACCTGACAGAAGTGCAGGTTGGGGGACACCTAGGAAATAGTGACCATAAAGTAATAACCTTCCAATTGTCATTTAAAAGAGTGTTTCTTCAGGGAGGAACTAAAATACCAAACTTCAAAAAAGCAAAATTTAGGACAAAGTCCTGAAAAAGGCGATTTTTTGTGAAACTCACCTGGAAAATCTTTTTCTCGTCTTTTCCATTGGGGGACACAGACCATGGGTATAGCTTAGTCCACCACTAGAAGGAGACACTATGCAATAAGAAAAAAAAGCTCCTCCTCCACTGGCTATACCCCCATGCTCCAACAGGAGGACCTCAGTGCGTGCAAAAGCAGTAGGAGACCAAAAACCAAATGTTAACAAAGAACACCAGAACCTAGGAATACCACCATCAGGCCGTTAACCATAAGGTCCCAAAAGAACAGAACCAACCCCTCCTGCAACAGACAAGAATAGGTGGGAGCTGTGTCCCCCAATGGAAAAGACGAGAAAAAGATTTTACAGGTGAGTTTCACAAAAAATCTCCTTTTCTCGCCCATTCCATTGGGGGACACAGACAATGGGACGTCCTAGAGCAGTCCATGGGGTGGGAAGACCAGCACCTCCAGAGGGAAAACGTCCAACGGTTAAACAGGAACCACAGCCTGCAATACCTTGCGCCCAAGGGCAGCATCAGCCGACGCCAGAGAGTGCAGCTGGTAGAACTTTGTAAAGGTAGGACAGGACGACCAGGTGGCCGCCTTACAAAGCTGAGATGTAGAGGCTCGATTACGCCTAGCCCAGGAGGCTGGTGGAGTGCACAGTAACCCCCGCTGGGGGAACCCTACCCCGGGACCGATAGGCCATGGCAATAGTCGACCGGATCCACTGAGCCACAGTGACCTTGGAGGCCGCCAGACCCTTACGAGGCCCCTCGGGAATCACAAAAAGGGAGTCCGAGCGGCGAAATGGGTCAGTAACCGACCGGTACACCCGCAAAGCACGGACATCAAGAGACTGGAGAGCGCGCTCCCTGGGTTTGGCTGGGGCGGGGCAAAAGGAGGGCAGGATTATATCCTCGTTGAGGTGGAAGGCGGAAACCACCTTGGGCAAGAAAGAAGGAACTGGGCGCAGAACCACCTTATCTTTGTGGAAGACCAAAAAGGGCTCCTTAGAGGAAAGTGCCGCCAGCTCCGACACCCTCCTGATAGAGGTGATGGCCACCAAAAAGACCACCTTCCAGGTGAGAATACTCAGGGAAATGTCCCTCAGGGGCTCAAAAGGAGCCACCTGAAGAGAAGACAGAACCAAGTTCAGATCCCAGGGGGCAGGGGAGGGACATACAGAGGAACCGAATGCGCCACCCCCTGTAGGAAGGTCTTCACCGGACCGAGCAGAGCCAGAGATCGCTGAAAGAAAATGGCCAGAGCAGAGACCTGACCCTTCAGAGAGCTAAGGGACATTCCCATCTCAAGGCCCGACTGAAGAAAGGAGAGGACCACCGGGATGGAGAAACGAAGGGGAAAAACGCCCAACTTCTCGCAAAAGGCAAGAAAGGCCTTCCAGGTTTGATATGGTGGTCTTCAAGATGGTGGTCTCAACAGCCACGCCGTTAAACGAAGTGACTGTAAATTCCGGTGGAAGAGTAGGCCCTGAGACAGCAAGTCCTCCCTGAGAAGAAGAGCCCACGGAGCGTCCGCCAGCACCTGAGAGACCTCCGAGAACCAGGCGCGGCGAGGCCAATCTGGGGCGATGAGGATGGTCGGGATTCCTTCTGCTGCTACCCTGCGAAGAACCTTTGGAAGCAGAAGCAGTGGTGGGAAGACATAGAGGAGCGCGAAGTCTTGCCATGGAGACACCAGAGCGTCCACCCCGTACGCCTCTGGATCCCGAGCTCGGGCCAGGAACGTGGGAACCTGGTTGTTGAGCCTCGACGCCATCAAGTCCACGTCCGGGCGGCCCTAACGGTGACAGACGCCCTCGAACACGTCCGGATGCACTCTCCCGGATCCACCCTGTTGCGGCTGAGAAAGTCTGCCGTCCAGTTTTCGACCCCTGGGATGTACACTGCAGACAATATAGGAACGTGAGCCTCCGCCCACTGAGTCTAAACGTATGTCAACTGAGTCCGGTAGGGAGGACTTGTCCAGGACTGGTATTGCCGTATTCTTAGCCAATCTGGCCACCGGCGGGTCGACCTTAGGAGGAGAAGACCACTGCTGCACATTATCTGCCGGGAAAGGATACAGAGTATCCATGCGCCTTGTGGCAGAAAAACGGTGACTAGGGCGCTCCCAAGCCTTGAAAAAAGAACCTTGGCAAACTCGCCATGAATGAAATGGAAAAGGGGGAACTCCTTGCTACTAGATGTCAAAGGTGTCACGAACCGCCGTGACCAAGTCTGCCACCATGGTGGAGAGCTTAGGCGATGGTTCCGGCTCCGTGTCCTCGTCCGAGCCGGACCTTTCCCCTTCAGACCGGTAGTCCCTGCGAGGGGGAGAGGCTGAACACGCTTCCAGGCGAGGGGGGGAAGCAGAGTCATCCGAGGAGGGATGCTGCTGCGTACGCTGCCTCTTAACGGTCGAGCGTCCTCTGTGGGGGGCACCGGGAGCTGGAACGGTGCTAACCACAGGATCAGTGGCCGCCATGCGTTCCATAAAGGCCATGGCCGCGCGTGAGACTTGAGGGTTCCGCAGGCTCCGAGGGAGCGGTGGAGGGACTGGGCTGAATTGGTGGAGGGGGAGGAGGAGGAGGAGGATGATCCTGTCCTGAGGCTAGGCAAGAGTCACAGGATCCAGTAACCGAAAGTGGCAGGCAGCATACATTACAGGATCCCAGTGGGACCAGAGTCGCCGCTTTAGATTTTTGCGGGGCCCCAGGTCTAGGCATGATGGCAACAATCCCGGAGTCAGGGTCTCCAAAGATTTGCAAAACGCAACTGTCCTACCATGACCTGTGAGGAGCTGGAGGAGCAGCCAAACGTGTAGAAGCGCTGAGGCAAAGCGGAAGCGTCAGAGCAGACGCGATAGGCTCCGCCCCCCAGTTGCGTCACAGACCGCGCGAAAAACCCGCGCGCGGGCGGGAAATAGGAAAACAAGAAAAAGGCAGGACCCCGGCTCCAAAAATGGCGTCCACCTCCAGAAAGAAGGGGTTAAAAGCCCTCCACAAAAGGAAGCAGCCGCAAGGCACTGCGACTAGTCACAGCCCAAGAAGGAATCCCTCCTCCCTCTCAACCCAGCAGGCCCACCACATTACATAGTCAGTACGGGGGGAGGGGGAGAATGCAGGAGAGTCTTCACCCTCTGATCCGGACCAGTGGGGTCACCTCTTCAGTCATCTGGCACAAGGAGTGGCAGTGATCTGGATAGAGGGCATGAGTAGGTGACCCTGGATCTGGTAGGCCACCGGAGCTGCAGGTCGAGCCCGGTTCCACTTATCTTCTGGGGGGAAGGGGAGGTAGCCGTGGACGTCCATTCGACCCCGGCGCTCGCTCCCTGAGAGCCCAGGGACGCACATGCGACCCTGCGTCTCTATAGAGAAAACAAACAAACAGGAGAAGAGATAAAACTACAGGGACAACCCTGCTGAGCAGGAGTGTCACCTCCTTATCTGACACTAAGCTAAAACTGAGGTCCTCCTATTGGAGCATGGAGGAGCTGTTTTTTCTTATTGCATAGTGTCTCCTCCTAGTGGTGGACTAAGCTATACTCATGGTCTGTGTCCCCCAATGGAATGGGCGAGAAAATAAAAATACAGCCACAAAATTGGATATTTTTAAAAGCATCCTAAAATCTAATTGTGAGAGGTACATACCTTATGGGAATAAAAGGTTAATGAACAAGAATAAAACAATGTGGATAAATAGAACTGTAAAGAAAGCAATAAATGACAAAAAGAAAGCATTTAAATCACTAAAACAGGAGGGTAGCGAGGAAGCACTGAAAAACCATAAGGAAAAAAATAGAATATGTAAAAAACAAATAAAAGCAGCCAAACTAGAGACTGAGAGATTAATTGTCAAAGAGAGCAAAACTAACCCTAAAATTTTCTAACCCTAAAATGGTAAAAAGTATAAATCTGAAGGTGTCTGCCCTTTACAGAGCAATGAGGGGGGAGTCGCAGAGAGCGATGAGGAGAAAGCAAAGCTATTAAATATTTTTTTCTCCACTGTATTCACTGAGGAAAATAGATGAAAAGCAGAATGTAAAAGTAAATTCCCCATTAAAAGTGCCCTGTCTGACCCAGGAAGAAGTAAAGCGGTGTCTTAAAAAGATTAAAATAGACAATTCGCCAGGACCGGATGGCATACACCCCCGTATCCTAAGGGAATTAAGTAATGTCATAGCCAGACCCTTATTTTTGCTATTTATAGACTCTATACTGACAGCGAGTGATCCACAGGATTGGCGCATAGCAAATTAGCATCTACCTCACAGTTTTTTTTCTTTGCCTTCCTCTGGATGAACTTGCAGGATAACAGGCCGAACTGGATGGACAGATGTCTTTTTTCGGCCTTATAAACTAAACTATGTTACTAATGATTGCTCTCCAGACAAAACAAGCCATTACATCAAAAGAAAGCTATCTGGGAATATATTTATAATAAAGTAATATTTCAGTATTTTCATGATCTTAATTCCCGGAGAATTCCTTTAAGTTCAAATTCAAGGCCACATTCCAAGAGTACTCACTAATAACACGTGTGCACACACCTGTTTCACTGGTGGTTTCTATGAGATAAGTGTGCATTATCTTACTTTATTTTGACGAATGTGAAAACGGATGTAACTAATTATGAGATCACAGCCACAGACTATCCTGATTCAACACTGATAGAAAATCATGTTTTTAGCGGACAGAACATGAACAAGCTTTACATCACTCATCTGGATGAACCCTATGGTGGCTTCTAAACACGCTACTCTGATTGTTGTATATTTTGGGCACTGTCATGCATGACATATGGCTTTCCCAAGAGACCCTATGCTAAGTGACTGCCAGTTTACTTTGTCTTTACTTTACTCGCTACCTTATCTATCTTCTGCTTTTTAACTGCAGTAAATCTTATTAGCTGCATATGCATTTGCTAAAGGGGTTATGCCATGATTGATGTAAAAAAAATCAGGCATCATATAGTACATAACAATCTCTAACAATGCTAGAACCAGCCCTGTACCTCACATGGAGACAGAGATCTTCCCATTCATTGGTTCAGTTGCTCTGCTAGATTTTTTGCAGGCTGACAGCTGAGGGGGCATGTGCTTTCTCAGGGGGCATGCGCTTTCTGCTGTAGCTCGTTCTCTGTGCCACAGTTTCTAAAAGAAGATATGGCTGGTGGCAGTTGAAGACTTAAAATGAGCATGTGCGACCACCTCAGTGAGGTGGACAAGAGAAAACAAGAGAACAAACAGCAGGTGACACCATACAGATACATTTTACTGAATAGCTTAGTGGCTATACTAAATTTTTAATTATATGCAATTACAAAAGTATTCAGATCCAGGTGCCGGTTTAAAAACTACAATAATTTTCATGGCTCAACCCCTTAAATCTGCAAAAATTGCCTATTATTCACCTAGCTATGTTGAGTGAGCCTATTTATTCCCATATCTGAAAATCCAATGCAAAATATCAGTTTATTCACACATTTTCAAGGGGAGTAACAAGGATTGCACAAGGCAGAGTTCTAAAGATAGGCGTTTCAGTATTTTTATTTTTTGGAGCATGCAACAGTATAACTTTGATGTAATTAAAAGAGAAGTGCAGGGCATAGAGAAAAAGAAGCAGTACTGCCAACTATTTGCACTGGGCTACAGTAGTGAGATAAGAGGCAGGCTGAGAAGCCGGACTGTATATTATACATAGTTGTTTTCATAGTGCAGTAAATGTTGTAGACAGACTCTCTTTAGCAATGCTTAGTTAGAGTTTACACCCTGTTTTTTTTATAAAGTATGTTCCAAAAATGCTGTTAAGCATTATCCCTACACTTTATTAAAATAGACTGAAATGACAGTTACACTTTAACCTTGATCGGACCTGATCCAGCCCCTCATTCTTCAGTGACATCTAACTGCTAACTTCAATAACGGGGGGCCACTGTTTTCTTACATTTCTAAATCCTAACACATTGTTAAACATGAATGACTATGTGGAATACAACATTTCTGACTTCAGATAGACTCCTAGTGTACATCTCTCAGATATCAATATTTCTAACAAATTCAATTAACCTTCAGAGCCACTGTATGAACATAATAATTCTATGCTGAAATATTTTTTTTCTCCTCATACCTCCTATTCTTGAAATTAGCAAAGGTATCAACAATAAGATCCCCATTGATCCAGTGGATATTCATAAAAAGCCTCAAATAGTAAACCCTGTTTACATATCCTAAACTATAATATAGACTGAACTTGCATTCTTTAATTTTCTGGGACTCTCAATGATAAATTACCTTTACATCCCAAATAGTTCTTGCCATCCAGGTAAAAATAACCATCTTTGCAAGTTCCACAGGATGTGCTGCATGTGTTTGGTTTACAATGACAATCTCCTTCAGTCTGAAAAGAAACATGGCGACATTTATACAAATATAATGAAATATTAAACTTTTTCAGAATTGTCTCGTACAACTTGTGTACTGCAATGAAGCTGGGCAGCAATATCAAATGGGACCCATCTAATCTTACACAACCCCTTCACGTCTGTATTATTACCTGATGACATTCACCTATTCCACTTATTGTTCCTTCTACATCACAAGCACAGTCTGGAAACAAAAGATTTTACATTAATGCACTTATTACAGGCTATACAAATAATAGTACAACTCATCTATACATACATAGAGGTAGAGGACTAATCACAGTTTCTTACCAATACAACCTTGAGGATTGTCCCCATCTAAATTCCAGAATAATGGTTTGCAGTGGTCACAAGTTATACCCTCCACTCTCGGTAAGCATTGGCAGTGACCCTGTATAAAAAACATTCCAATTAATGCAAGTTAATTTATAACAGTATTTTTTCTATCCGTATGGTTTGGAGACCATGCTGCGCTATTTTTTGAAATAATATATAATATATCCCTATCGTTTAGAGAACATACTGCTCTATATAATAGACAACAGCTAGGCCCTTTATGTGTTCATGGGGGGAAAGCAACAGGTTATAATGGAATTTATCCAATATGTCATATAGCATCCATTATATCAGAAGCCTTGACACCATGTGTACAGATCTATGCTTCTCTTATATATGAAGTAATAATTGTAGTAATAAATGAATGTACAAAGTTTCAGATTCTGTACATCATTTCCATATGGGAGATTTATTAAAGTGTACCTGTCACCAATTTTTAGGATTCCAGGTAAATGATTTTCCCTTTTTTAAAGTGTCTCTTTATGGCATTTTTTAGTTTAGTTAGTTAAGTGAATGAGTTTTAAGGTTAGTTTGTCTCTAAATGAGTCTAAAGGCTGGAGCTGCAGTAAAAGCTCTGACCAACCTGATTAAGTATTGTATGTCAGGTGACCTAAACAACCAATCAGCTGCCTGAGGATGGAGTAACCAGGCTAGAAGCCCTCATAATTATAGATACAATTAAATAGATTGCCTATTCTCAGGCTTTGATAGCATATCAGTAGGATATACCATCAAAGCCAGACAGGTACGACTCCAAAAGGGGCCCCCAAAGTGTAATGTAGAGCAGTGTTTCCCAACCCGTGTGCCTCCAGCTGTTGCAAAACTACAACTTCCAGCATGCCCGCACAGCCAAAGGCTGTGCGGGCATGCTGGGAGTTGTAGTTTTGCAACAGCTGGAGGCACACTGGTTGGGAAACACTGATGTAGAGCACACCGCGCAAGCGCAGCCACCCTCTATTCATTGCTATGGGAGTCCTGAAAATAGCCAAGTGCTGGCTCAGCTATTTCTAGCGGTCCAAAAGAATTGAATGTAGAAGCAGCCAAGCACGTGCAGAGCGCTCTCCATTTACTGCTTTGAGATTTCTGAAAATAGCTGAACGTGCTCTCTCGGCTACTTTCAAAACTCCTATAGCAGTGTATGGAGAGCATGCCATGCATGCATGGTGTGTGCGCCTTGACTTTAGGGGCCCTCTTCTTGAGATAGTTGCCTATCTAACTTTGATGGCAAATTTCAGCAATATGACATCAAAGTCTGAGATGAGAAAACCCCTTTAAGTTTGCCAATGCAAGCTACCGAAAGAAATTCAGAGTAAAAGAGCAGAATTTATCTATTGTATAACTATGAAGACTGATCTATAGACACAGAAAGAAATGCATTTTTGTAACAGATGCTTTTCAAACGTGTTGTCTCCAAAAGACAATCTATTTCATACCGCAGGGGAAATGTATGGTAGTATTACATGGTAGACTGCTCATGTAACATTGTATACAGGTGACTCATGTCTGCCAGATGTACATATGCCCTACATGGGACAGACTTAAAGAGGACCTGTCACCAATCCTGACATGTCTGTTTTAATAGCTTCATGCATTCCCTATGTAATAAAAATTCTGGAGCATCTATTCTTATATCTGTATGTTGTGCTATTCCTTTATTATTTCTACTAGAAGTTATGAATGAATTGCTAGCAGTCTGCAGTAAGGGTACACAGTTGGGGGGGGGGGGGGGGGCGGGGTGTCCCTGCACAGACTCACTCTATCCAATCAGTGCTGCCATTTTCAGTCTGTACAGGTACACACCCCCAACGTTACCTCCCCTCTATACCCTTACTGCAGACTGCTAGCAATTCATTCATAACTTCTAGTAGAAATAATAAAGGAATGGCAGAACATAGAGTCATAAGAATAGATGCTCCAGAATTGTTATTACATAGGAAATGCATGAAGCTAACAAAACAGGCCTGTCTTTAATCATTATAAATAGATGCCAATATTGTCCAACAAAATGAAAAAGCACTTACTGTTTGTGAGGTAAGGGTGCCTACAGGATCACATTCACCATTAACATCTATAGTAAGAAAATAATACAATAAACACTACTGAACATCAGGAATAAAGAAGTAAACCGTCTAATCCTATGACCACATTAAAGCCTCTTTCACATGGTCAGCATTCGGTTGGGATTTTTAAGCTAAAACCAGGAGTGGGTCCCATACATGAACAGTACTCTTTTCTCTGTAGGTTCCACTCCTGGTTTTGGCTTACAATATTGATGCAAAATACTGACCAAATGCTGACCTGTGAAAGTGGTCTAAGTGTGTGAGAACTTTTGTTGGAACTGATGCACAGGACCACATTACAGATTCATACTGTAGAGCTGTGGCATGGCATTGGCACCTACAGAAATGTATGGGCCCATACTGTACCTCAGTATGCTTTTAGTTTCATTCTGAGGACCATGAATATGTTTCTCTTATGGAATCATGCTGCACTACAGAGGATATACTTTTAGGGGTGCAGGATGCCATACAGGAGCACCATATGGCAGCCATGCCTAGCAAAACTTGAAGTCACTTCAGTCTTGGGATTACTGGGTCCTGGCTGCCAGCATCTCACCAAAGATTTATTGACAGAGTATCCTATGATATGACTTTGGGATTAAAATACAATTTCAGAACCCCCTTAATACCGTAAAACAGATTTACTCCAATATGAATAGCATTGCTTTTTTTTAAATCATAAAGAGTGTCAGCAACGAGCAATGCCTTAGCAGATATTCCCCAAGATGAACAAACCCTATTCACAAACACTGTGGGGGAGTTGCCCATTGCAACCAAAGGAGCTCTGAAAAATGAAAGATGGAATCTGATTGGTTGCTATGGATAACTAGGTCAATTTTAGAAAGTTATAATTTACATTAATATGTAGTGAAAGAACCATGTCACGCAGAAATATGTGACTTTTTGCCCCATAAAACTAGTGTAAATCTATCCAAAAACTCCCTATAAGAGGTTTCGACACGAAAAACACTCATAATAATAACTAAACTCTAAAAGGGCATGCTTAATGATGTAGTACCATGAGAAAGCCTCTATTCCTTCATATGTTTTATCTCCTGCTACAATACCACTGACATTTGTTACAGGACATCAAAAGATACCCCTCGTAAAAACCACTGCCGCACACTGGTAAATCACTATTCGTGCCAGCATTCATAAAACGTGTGTCACCAATGGGGCCTCTAAACTGGTGGAATCAATCCAAACATTCCCAAAGAACATTCATCTAAGGAGCCTTCCATGATGGTTTATTGCACGCTTGTAACCAAGCAGATTTGATAAACAATCCCTAGAGATCTGGGTGTTATAAAACCAGCGCTGATCTCTCAAAGGTCCTTTGTCTGGCAGTTCTTTCCTTTAGGACTGCACCTCAAAGCTGAAAAAAAGATCACACACTTTTGTCTTCTTAATAATACTTGGGGAAAAAAGTTCAATAAGAGCAAGAGCATTGGATGTGAGCCCAGAAGTCTAAACTACTAGGGGAAATATGCCAAGGAGCCTGTTTTGTGACATAAGTTCTAATATCTATGAAACCAAATTACCCAGAACATGTTTGTTTTTGTGAATCTTACAAAGCTGTAAAAAAGCTAAAAGAAAAAAAAAAAGTATAATCAGACTTTAGACATTGTGACTCTCCAGCTATTGCCAATATTTAAGGGACTCCATACACTTTAGACCAGGGGTGCACAACCTGCGGCCCGGGGGCCACATGCGGCACTTGATACCATTCTGTGCGGCCCCCAACCATCTGGTAACAGACATGTATGTCTATGTCTTGTGGCTACTCACATATATTTTTCATGTATTCTCCCATTAGATGGGAGTACTAGAAATGTAACCAGACAATTATAGTATATACTGTATGTACAATATGAGCATAAATTACAGTATTTCAGTTGTTAATACCCTTTCAAATTTTATTTTCGGCCCTTGTCGTTGGTTCAGTCTGACAATGTGGCCCCCAAGCAGAAAATTTTGTGAAACCCTGCTTTAGACCAAGGATCAGCAACCTCCAGCACTCCAGCTGTTCTGAAATTACAACTCCCACAATCCTTCTTTCACTTCTATGGGAGTTACAAGAACAGCCAAGTAAGTGTGCATGCTCGGAGTTGTAGCTTCACAGCAGCTGGAGAGCCAAAAGTTGCAGTTCCTTGCACTAGACTATGGTCCACCAAATTTACCTTTTTCAGCAGGACCATCCAACAATCTAATATGCATGCGACGCACCCTACTATCCCCAGACAGACTCATCCTCAATGTTACCAGCATATGTGCAGCTAGCATTATAAACTGGTCAACCCCTTTAAGAAAATCTCTCTTTTGTGTCTGGTGTTACACAATCATTACAATACATCACCATCATGTATACAGGGAGTGCAGAATTATTAGGCAAGTTGTATTTTTGAGGATTAATTTTATTATTGAACAACAACCATGTTCTCAATGAACCCAAAAAACTCATTAATATCAAAGCTGAATATTTTTGGAAGTAGTTTTTAGTTTGTTTTTAGTTTTAGCTATTTTAGGGGGATATCTGTGTGTGCAGGTGACTATTACTGTGCATAATTATTAGGCAACTTAACAAAAAACTAATATATACCCATTTCAATTATTTATTTTTACCAGTGAAACCAAAATAACATCTCAACATTCACAAATATACATTTCTGACATTCAAAAACAAAACAAAAACAGATCAGTGACCAATATAGCCACCTTTCTTTGCAAGGACACTCAAAAGCCTGCCATCCATGGATTCTGTCAGTGTTTTGATCTGTTCACCATCAACATTGCGTGCAGCAGCAACCACAGCCTCCCAGATACTGTTCAGAGAGGTGTACTGTTTTCCCTCCTTGTAAATCTCACATTTGATGATGGACCACAGGTTCTCAATGGGGTTCAGATCAGGTGAACAAGGAGGCCATGTCATTAGATTTTCTTCTTTTATACCCTTTCTTGCCAGCCACGCTGTGGAGTACTTGGACGCGTGTGATGGAGCATTGTCCTGCATGAAAATCATGTTTTTCTTGAAGGATGCAGACTTCTTCCTGTACCACTGCTTGAAGAAGGTGTCTTCCAGAAACTGGCAGTAGGACTGGGAGTTGAGCTTGACTCCATCCTCAACCCGAAAAGGCCCCACAAGCTCATCTTTGATGATACCAGCCCAAACCAGTACTCCACCTCCACCTTGCTGGCGTCTGAGTCGGACTGGAGCTCTCTGCCCTTTACCAATCCAGCCACGGGCCCATCCATCTGGCCCATCAAGACTCACTCTCATTTCATCAGTCCATAAAACCTTAGAAAAATCAGTCTTGAGATATTTCTTGGCCCAGTCTTGACGTTTCAGCTTGTGTGTCTTGTTCAGTGGTGGTCGTCTTTCAGCCTTTCTTACCTTGGCCATGTCTCTGAGTATTGCACACCTTGTGCTTTTGGGCACTCCAGTGATGTTGCAGCTCTGAAATTTGGCCAAACTGGTGGCAAGTGGCATCTTGGCAGCTGCACGCTTGACTTTTCTCAGTTCATGGGCAGTTATTTTGCGCCTTGGTTTTTCCACACGCTTCTTGCGACCCTGTTGACTATTTTGAATGAAACGCTTGATTGTTCGATGATCACGCTTCAGAAGCTTTGCAATTTTAAGAGTGCTGCATCCCTCTGCAAGATATCTCACTATTTTTGACTTTTCTGAGCCTGTCAAGTCCTTCTTTTGACCCATTTTGCCAAAGGAAAGGAAGTTGCCTAATAAGTATGCACACCTAATATAGGGTGTTGATGTCATTAGACCACACCCCTTCTCATTACAGAGATGCACATCACCTAATATGCTTAATTGGTAGTAGGCTTTCGAGCCTATACAGCTTGGAGTAAGACAACATGCATAAAGAGGATGATATGGTCAAAATACTCATTTGCCTAATAATTCTGCACGCAGTGTATGACAACAAGAACTTACCTTGACAATATGGATAGTTATCTAATCCAGAAGAGCATCTGTCACACTTCTGCCCAGTTATCCCTGGTCGGCAGTCACACTGTCCAGTAATAGGGTCACATGTACTCTGATAGGAGCCTTGAGGGGAACACTGACAGGCTAAACAGCAATGATGCAATTATTAGAAACTGCTGTTAAGTGTACAGCACAAAAACATTTCTTGGCAATGGAAACTTGGTTTGGAATTTTTTTTTCTATAGATGCCCTTGAGTTAACCTCACTCCAGAAAAAAGGCTATATAGTGCAGCATATTAAAGAATAATGTACAGACTTTTGTGTGTACTTGTTTTAATTCATGCGTCATTTATGGGTTGTCCACCATCTTGATTCCTTCTTTCCCTTACATATGGTTCCCCTAATAAAGCTTATATTTTCCATCATGCCTTTGGCATTGGAGAGACAAAGGGGATGAAGTCTCATCACACTAAGAGCAGCCATTGATAGATCACTGATGTAGAGCTGTCCCGTAATTCAGATTACAGTCTCAGTGTATTCTATGTGATGCAGCTTCAGCCTGTCTCCCTGCTTCCTGCTTGTGATGGGCTTCTCCATCAGCTCTTACAAGCAGGAGGCACAAGATGGGAGCAGTGTGAAGTTGCATCTCATAAAAATACACTGAAGATTCTGCACACAGCATACACGGATGTATAGACCACATGTGTCAAACACAAGGCCCACGGGCCGAATTTGGTCTCATTTTTTGTGGCCCGGTGGTAAGGCCGTAATATGTGTGATAGTGCCGCAATGTATATTTACACCAATCACATCAGCAATCACATTGACGTAGCACGCCATAGCTTCACCTCCATGCTATGTAGTGGTAGCGTAGCAATGTTATTGCTTAGCGGCCAGGAAGGTATAGGTGAGAGTACAGATGATTGCCGGTCGCCATTTTCTTTTTGTGCCCACATGGAGCAGGAATGGAGCTAAATACAACTGGTGACAGCAGGCTCTCTGGGGTCAATATGGCGGCAGGCTCTGTGCAGGCAATCTGGCAGCAGGCTCAGAGAGGGCAATATGACAGCAGGCTCTGTGGGGGCAAAACAGTGTCAGAAATCCAGGCCAAAAAAAAAATAGGTAAGGATGTTTTACAAACCTGTTTTGTGTTATTCAACAATATGTTAACATCAGCCTTATGGTTTGCCTCCAACAGACGATAAATGTAGCTACACCTAACTGGCATAGTTACATTCATTCAGTCGCAGTATTACTAACGGCCCTTTAAAGACAGCCATAATGCTGATGTGGCCCTTGGCAAAAATGATTTTGACACCCCTGGTATAGACAGTGTGAGTCAGAGGAGTTTTATAACTCCGCAGATAATCACTGTATGCACTCCTGGTCCTTATCTAAGGCAGAAATGTATGAGGAGGCATACAGAGAAACTAAGGCTACTTTCACACTAGCGTTTTTCTTTTCCGGCATAGAATTCCGTCACAGGGGCTCTATACCGGAAAAGAACTGATCAGGTATATCCCCATGCATTCTGAATGGAGAGTAATGCATCAGGGTGTCTTCAGTTCAGTCATTTTGACTGATCAGGCAAAAGATAAAACCGTAGCATGCTACGGTTTTATCTCCGGCGAAAAAAACTGAAGACTTGCCTGAATGCCGGATCCGTCATTTTTTTCCATAGGAATGTATTAGTGCCGGATCCGGCATTCAAAATACCTGAATGCCGGATCCGTCCTTCCGGTCTGCGTATGCGCAGACCTTTAAAAATGAAAAAAAAAAAAAATGCCGGATCCGTTTTGCCTGATGACACCAGAAAAACGCATCCGGTATTGCAATGCATTTTTCTGACTGATCAGGCATTTTTCTGACTGATCAGGATCCTGATCAGTCGGAAAAATGCCTGATCAGTCAGAAAAAATCACATGCGTTTGCATACAGTTTGCCTGATCAGGCAGGCAGTTCAGGCAACGGAACTGCCTGCCGGAATCAAACAACGCGGTGTGAAAGTACCCTAAAATGGAGGAGCTGGGTGGGGAGGGTGGGATTTCTGAGCTTTCAGGAGGGATTTCATACGTAAATGAAGCAACGCTGTAGTTTACCTCTTAGTAGTCAGACTGGGGTCATGGACACAGCCTTTCATCATAAAAGAGTTCAAAATGTATGGGTGCAAATGAGCGGGGATAATGCAAACTACACTGTTCGACTGTAACTGGTCGCTAGCATTATACGTACAAAGCAAACCTGCCAGAATGCTTCTAGAAAGTATAAAGAAGTCAGAATAAGGGTCCATTCACACGTCCGTAGTGCATTGCGGATCCACAATACACCCGGCCGGCACCCCCATATTATAATGCCTATTCTTGTCCGCAATTGCCGGACCGGATTATCGGCGGCGCGCTCCGGAAATGCGGATGCGGACAGCACACTGTGTGCTGTCCGCATTCATTCTGTCCCCATAGAGAATAAATGGGTCCGCGGCCGTTCCGCAATTTGCAGAACGGATGAGGACCCATTATTACGGATGTGTGAATGGAGCCTAAAGTACAAACATTTTATTCAGACGACTCGCCCGTCTCTGGTTTCGGATGGCAAAGAAGCAATGTTGCAGAAGGGCATGATATACTGTGATACCTCCCTGCACTGCTGGTCTTATCATCACATTGATCACATTATGATGGTCGGTTATACTTACCTCTACAAGCCGGGTAGTTGTAAAAATTAGGAGAACACTGATTACATGTCAGTCCAGAATAGTGAGGGCGGCATTGACATTCTCCATTATAGCCACATGAAGGGTCTGCGGCGCCAATCATATCACAGTCACATTCTAGTGTTAAAAGAAAAATGAGGCTGAATTGGTCAAAGCATGACACCTGAGTTTGCCATTTAAAGGGGTTGTAACATGAATAATATTCAGGCGTTTTCAAACCAGCCCCTGGATCTGAATACTTTTGTCATTGCATTTAAACATTTAGTATAGCAACTGAGTTATTCAATAAAATGCATCTGTATAGCGCCACCTGCTGTTTGTTCTTTGTCTAATTTCTCTGTCCACCTTGTTCAGGTGGAAGCACATGCTCAATTCCAACCTCAACTGTCATAGGAAGACAGCTGCAGCAGAAAGGACCCCCCCTCCTCTGAGCTGCCAGCTTTAAATAAATCTAGCAGAGCAATTGGAATTATTGTGGAGATCCCTGGACCCATGTGAGGTACACGGCTGGTTCTAGCTTTATTAGAAAGGTATTGTCATGTACTATATGATGTCTGAATTTAATTTTTTATTCATTAATCGTGGGATGACTCTTTAAACACAATTCATATGATGGCAATATGTTATCTCTGATTTTCCATATAACTGTAGTTAACCTACAGATACAGAATCTTAACCCTTTAGTGAACAGCCAACCTGCCTGTTTTGGCCCTTACCGAACAAGCACATTTTTTCATTGTCTCCTTTCAAGAGCTACAACTTTTCTATTCTGTCTATGTAGTCGTATGGGGCTTGTTTTTCGCAGGACAAGTTGTAGTTTTTAATGCTGCCATTTTGGTGTAAAAAAATAAAAATCACAGATCAAAAGATACAATACATCCTGCACGATATGATAGTAAATATGCCATTTTGGGGTACACAAAACTTACTGATTAACTTTTATTAACTCTTTCTGGGAGGGGGATAGAAAAAAAGTAGTTTTTACGTTATAAATTTTGAGGCATTCATTCTTCAGCATAAATGACATGATAACTTTATTCTCTGGGTCAGTACGATTACAGCGATACCAAATACATATTTTTTTAACATTTTACTATTTTTGCTCAATAAAAACACATTTTTTTAAGAAGAGAATCTTTTTACATCGCCTCATCCCAAGACCCTTAATTTTTTTATTTTTTATTTCTACAAAGCTGTATAAGGGATACTTTTTAGTTTTCATTGGTATCATTTAGGTGGTGGCCCAGCCTAAGGCCCCTTAGTGACTGTTGTAAAAAGGTGTATAAAGGTGACTTTGACACTGATGGCCTACCCTTAGGATAGGCCATCAATATCAGGGGGAATCCAACTCTCAGTCCCCCACTGATCCGCTGGGGAATGCTGCTTCTCCCTCATTGTTTACCAGGCACAGCTGTGCACATTTGTTAGTGACTGTTCCTGATAGTGCACCTGAATAGGACTACGCTGCAAATGGCTGCAGCGCCAGGCATACCGTACCCACTACAAAATGTATGGGTACCTGTGTGTGGTAAACAATGAAGGGGGCAGTAAACAATAAGAGAAAAAGTTACTAATGAAAATGCGCCATGCTGCACACCACATTTACTTAGAGTCTTAGGCACTTATTGTGCCGTGCTTGGAAAATGGGCATGGCTTAGTGGGAAAGCGAAGAGTTTTTAAGGAAATGAGGCATGGCTTTAGTTTTAGCACTGTGCCAAAACTGCAAATTTATCATACAGCGTGAGCTACCAGGAAAAATTTGGCACATCTTTAGGGTCCATTCACACGTCCGTATGTGTTTGCGGATCTGCAAATTGTGGATGCGTAAAACACAAACACCGGCAATGTGTGTTCCGCATTTTGCAATTGCAGACAAGAATAGGACATGTTCTATTTTTTGGGCGGAACCAGAAGTGTGGATCTGCAAATGCGGATGCGGACAACACATTCCGGCCCTATTGAAAATGAATGGGTGCACACCTGTTCCGCAAAATTGCGGAACGGATGCGGACCCATTTTGCGGACGTGTGAATGGACCCTTAGACTGCCTTTCCCTGTTTATGCTGTCTAGACAGTAGTAGTAAGTCTTCACCTACAGTGAATATAAAAAGTCTACACACCCCTGTTAAAATGTCAGGTTTCTGTGCTGTGAAAAAATGAGACAAAGATAAATCATTTCAGAACTTTTTCCACCTTCAAAGTGACCTATAAACTGTACAACTCAATTGAAAAACAATCTGAAATCTTTTAGGTAGAGGGAAGAAAACAAAACAAAAAAAATTATGTGGTTGCATAAGTGTGCACACCCTCTTATAACACCCTAAGCAATCACATTCAAAATCATGTTAAATAGGAGTCAGCATACACCTGCCATCATTTAAAGTGCCTCTGATTAACCCCAAATAAAGTTCAGCTGCTCTAGTTGGTTTTACCTGAAATTTTCTTAGGCCTCATGCACACGGCCGTGCCGTTTTTTGCGGTCCGCAAACCGCGGATCCGCAAAAAACAGAAGCCGCCCGTGTTGCCTTCCGCAATTTGCGGAACGGAACGGGCGCCGGCAATATAAATGCCTATTCTTGTCCGCAAAGCGTGGACAAGAATAGGACATGTTATATTTTTTAAGCGGGGCCGCGGAACGGAGCCACGGATGCGGACAGCACACGGAGTGCTGTCCGCATTTTTTGCGGCCCCATTGAAGCGAATGGGTCCGCATCCGAGCCGCCAAAACGGCGACTCGGATGCAGACCCAAACAACGGTCATGTGCATGAGGCCTTAGTCGCATCCCACAGCAAAAGCCATGGTCCACAGAGAGCTTCCAAAGCATCAGAGGGATCTCATTGTTAAAAGGTATCAGTCATGAGAAGAGTACAAAAGAATTTCCAAGGCATTAGATATACCATGGAACACAGTGAAGACAGTCATCATCAAGTGGAGAAAATATGGCACAACAGTGACATTACCAAGAACTAGACATCCCTCCAAAATTGATGAAAAGAAGAGAAGAAAACTGGTCTGGGAGGCTACCAAGAGGCCTACAGCAACATTAAAGGAGCTACACGAATATCTGGCAAGTACTGGCTGTGTGGTACATGTGACAAATATTTCCCGTATTCTTCATATGTCTGGGCTATGGGGTAGAGTGGCAAGACGAAAGCCTTTTCTTACGAAGAAAAACATCCAAGTCAGGTTACATTTTGCAAAAACACATCTGAAGTCTCCCAAAAGCATGTGGGAAAAGGTGTTATGGTCTGATGAAACCAAGGTTGAACTTTTTGGCCATAATTCCAAAAGATATGTTTGGTGCAAAAACAACACTGCACATCACCGAAAGTACACCATACCCACAGTGAAGCATGGTGGTGGCAGCATCATGCTTTGGGGCTGTTTTTCTTCAGCTGGAACTGGGGCCTTAGTTAAGCTAGAGGGAATTATGAACAGTTACAAATACCAGTCAATATTGGCACAAAACCTTCAGGCTTCTGCTAAAAAGCTGAACATGAAGAGGAACTTCATCTTTCAGCATGACAACGACCCAAAACATACATCCAAATCAACCAAGGAATGGCTTCACCAGAAGAAGATTAAAGTTTTGGAATGGCCCAGCCAGAGCCCAGACCTGAATCCGAATGAAAATCTGTGGGGTGTTCTGAAAAGGGCTGTGCACAGGAGATGCCCTCGCAATCTGACAGATTTTGAATGTTTTTGCAAAGAAGAGTGGGCAAATCTTGCCAAGTCAAAATGCGCCATGCTAATAGACTCCTACCCAAAAAGACTGAGTGCTGTAATAAAATCAAAAGGTGCTTCAACAAAGTATTAGTTTAAGGGTGTGCGCACTTATATAACCATATTATTGTATTTTTATTTTTTTTTCTTCCCTCTACCTAAAAGATTTCAGTTTGTTTTTCAATTGAGTTGTACAGTTTATAGGTCACATTAAAGGTGGGAAAAGTTCTGAAATGATTTATCTTTGTCTCATTTTTTTACATCACAGAAACCTGACATTTTAACAGGGGTGTGTAGACTTTTTATATCCACTGTATATGCATGCTTGTTCTTGATGAAATAGCTATTATGAAACTAACCTTTACAGCTTGGAAATGAATGGTAGCCGGGCCGACACTGGTCACATTGTGTCCCCGCCACTCGAAGCTTGCACAGGCACTTTCCTGTGGGACTGCATATCTCGGGGAGCACGCCAGCAGGATTGCAATCACACCCTAAACAATGAAAGGAAACGGCCTTATACACTGAATAAACCATAAATTATATTCTGTGACACTGACAGGAAATTAAATATAATATCAACAAAAAAGGAATTCAACATGAAACTATGCCCATTCTATAACAAATAAATCCATCACTGTGGAGCTGGAAAATCTGCCAGTCATATAATACATCACTGACTGAAGCAATAGAGAATATCTGTTTACCTGTAAGAATGAACTGATATTTTTTCTTACTTTAAACTATTTTTAAGTTCATTTATGAGGCTAGAAAACCATAAAAAATCTGCAGAGGGATTCACACCCAGAAATAGGCCCCAGTGCAGGATCATAAAAGGGAAGTTAAATAACCTTTGGACAATACGGCAGTATATCAGGATTCTATGGTGCTGTCGGCGTTCACAAGAAGCAGCTGCCTGACTCATACCTTGGACCCAGTTTATCAGCGCTTGAAATAAAAAGTCAGCTTTTTATACTGTGTGGTGAGGTTTTCATTAATGGAAAATCCTTTTAATGTAAGGCACACGTGGGATGAACTTGTTTTTCAAGGATTTTATCTTGAACTAATTTAATTTTTAATATATTATATGAATTTAAGGGGTTTTACAAGATTACCATGGTTTATAACAGATAGGATCATGTAGTTGCTTACCTAATATACATCTACTCCATGTTTTTTTTCAGTTTGGACTCTCCTGACCTGTTTTCACCATGTGAACCAATCCCTCTGGTTTCTTTCCATCCTGTATTTAGCACTTCCTGTTCCTGTATCCAACCAAACCCATGATGCACTTCTCCTTTCTCTGCCACAGCTTCAGCTCCGCCCCTAACAATGACCAGCTGGTTCATAGCTCCTCCCACCCAGCTAGTTACACAAACACTCCCCTATCACTGCCCCTGTATAACATCACAGGAAATAAGAAAGAGCGGCATGGACATGGTCATGTGACCACAGGATTATTTTAGGGCAATTGTTGAGGCAAACCAAAACATCCACACAAGCATTTTACAGCTCTGTTCACTGGACGCCATATTGTATTGCTGCTAGGGGAGAATGATTCTGTAATGAAACCCAATTTAGACCCTGACACATCAGTAGAATGAATGGTAATGGCTCTGTAGTATGGAGCTCCAGGGACCCCATGCCATACTGTGTACAGCCTCTCGCCTAATCATTTACTTAGGTAACTGCACCCTGTCCAGTTTCCTATAGCTGAAGCTCATGTACCATATATATGCTGTTTGCCAGCATAACGTCACAATTCTAGGCAACTAAATGTAGGTGATCGGCTCTGTCAGATGCCTTTCTCACCTTTTCAGTGCATCCCCTGCATGCACAATCCGCCATCTCATACTTATACTCTGCCCTGACCACAACACTTGAGCAGCTCCTATAGTAGAGACTGAATAGAGGTGAACCTGCTGGGCTAAATCGATGGCAAGCTGTTGCATTGACTACTGCTAGGCCCCTTTCACACGGGGGAGTATTCCGTGCGGATGCGATGCGTGAGTTGAACGCATTGCACCCGCATTGAATACTGACCCATTCATTTCTATGGGGCTGTGCACAAGAGCAGTGATTTTCACGCATCACTTGTGCGTTGCGTGAAAATCGCAGCATGCTCCTCTTTGTGCGTTTTTCACGCAACACAGGCCCCATAGAAGTGAATGGGGTTGCGTGAAAATCGCAAGCATCCGCAAGCAAGTGCGGATGCGGTGCGATTTTCACGCACGGTTGCTAGGAGACGATCGGGATGGAGACCCGATCATTATTTTTTCCCTTTATAACATGGTTATAAGGGAAAATAATAGCATTCTGAATACAGAATGCATAGTAAAATAGCGCTGGATGGGTTAAAAAAGTAAAAAATAAAATTTAACTCACCTTAGTCCACTTGATCGCGCTGCTCGGCATCTCCTTCTGTCTCCTTCTTTGCTGATTGTAGGAACAGGACCTGTGGTGACGTCACTCCGGTCATCACATGATCCATCACATGATCTTTTACCATGGTGATGGATCATGTGATGGACCACGTGACGACCGGAGTGACGTCACCACAGGTCCTGTTCCTACAATCAGCAAAGAAGGAGACAGAAGGAGATGCCGGCAGCGCGATCAAGTGGACTAAGGTGAGTTAAATTTTATTTTTATTTTTTTAACCCCTCCAGCGCTATTTTACTATGCATTCTGTATTCAGAATGCTATTATTTTCCCTTATAACCATGTTATAAGGGAAAATAATACAATCTACAGAACACCGATCCCAAGCCCGAACTTCTGTGAAGAAGTTCGGGTTTGGGTACCAAACATGCACGATTTTTCTCACGCAAGTGCAAAACGCATTACAATGTTTTGCACTCGTGCGGAAAAAATCGCACGTGTTCCCGCAACGCACCTGCACCTTTTCCCACAACGCCTGTCTGAAAGAGGCCTTAGACTTACTTTGACAGAATGGATATAGGAAGTATCCAGGGGCACAAGTATCACAAGCCATTCCCCGGTATCCTGCACGGCAGGGACACTGTCCTGTCAGTGTGTCACAATTATTACTGAGTGCTCCAGCGCCTGTACAACGGCAACCTGTCAAAAAGAAGATAGACATGGTAAAACATCTATCCCTCATCCATATGCCCTGTCAGGGCAAACTGACATCAAAGTGAGGGCTGCCCCTGCTTGATATGCTGCCCCCTACATTGATATTTCATGTCCTTTTTTCTAGTTTGAAAACCTCTAAATTGTATTATTTGGCAGGATACTTCTTTATTTTCTGATGGGTAGATGCAGACTTATAGCCAAATGAGCATCTCGACATGACAGTATTAAAATGAAGGAGATTTGTTTAAAGACCAGGCACATTATTGTAAAGAAGTTTTCAGTTACTGTCTAGTGGAAAATGCACAAAAAATGCACATGGGTGAAAAGGTACGAGCTGGTACCAATCTACTTATCTTCTAGCTAGGGGCACAATATAGCAAAAGGCCTGAAGCGCTATGGGTAGTAAGCTGCTGCCTCGCTGTCCAGCTGGAGAGGAGGTCTGGAGTGCAAAGTCGTCATGGAGAACCCAAAAATAGACTGATTCCAGCAATGTGTTTCAGGACTGTACCAGTCCCTTCCTCAGGCAATACATGGTGTAGCGTATTGCCTGAGAAAAATACTGGTACAGTCCTGAAACGCGCTGTTTTTATACACTGACAAATGGATTAAACCTGCCATCAAAGTCCTGAAACGCGCTGTTTTTATAAAACTGACAATAAATGGATTAAACCTGCCATCAACAAAGTATCTGGACTCCATTGGGATGTAAAGAGAGCTGGCAATTGGGGGGGGGGGGGGGGGCAAACAGGGCAATTTCCCAGGGCCCCCAACTGTAAAAAAGCACCCTGCTCAGCTGGTCCACAACCACTGAAACAACAGCAGTGACTACAGACCAGAATGCACCGCAGGAGCTGAAGGATCTGTGATAACATCACAGTCATGTGTGGTCAGTGCTACACCAAAGGAGAAAACATCACTGGAAGTAAGAAGTAGTTAGTGCTAAATTTTCCTGGAAGGGGGGGGGGGGGGGGTGGGTTGAGAATTTGGCACGGGAAGGAGGGTCACCATTCAATTTTCACCTCAGGCAGCAGAAAAGCTAGAATCAGCCCTGTCTGCAGCGTCAACAAGGTAGAGGAGGAGGAGGGGGAAGAGCGATTCCCCTCCCTCTCCTCTGTGGTACTAAGCGCTAAGCTGATAGGTGGAGCTACAGTGAGCGATAACTGCTGCTCCACCAATCAGCTTTAGGCAGTGACAGACACTGGCACCGCCAAGGAGAAAGTAGGAGCCGCTGTGTGACATGACACACTGTCACTGAGATGCCATCAGTGAGCAGACAGCTGTATGGACTGCTGAAAGCGGTGCCTAATTTATTAAGAGGTCTACCCTCTTAATAAACTAGGTTCACCTAACTCCAGTGGGCCTCTTAGTAACACTGGTGTAGGAAACTTTTTTTTTTTTTTGCAGCCTGGCTTTCAGTGTGCATGAATATGGGGAAGTTATATGGGGGAGTGAGGGATAGCTGACGGTCTAGGGAGCGTTTTCTGTTAACTAGCTAAATTGTGTGGACATCAGTAAGGGTGGGGGGGGGCACTAAAGTGCCTAGGTCAGCATGAACCCTGGCGTGGAGGCTGGAGGTGTTATACCATATACTGGGTGGGGCTGGGGGTGTATTACTACATACTGTATGGGGCTGGGGGTGCTATCCTATATACAGTTTGGGGCTGGGAGGGGGTTATACTATATACTATTTCTTTAATGAAATTAAAACTATTATACGTGGTTATATTTGTTTTAATATACTAAATTGACTGAATATGACTGTTGGTACAATACTTCAGAATTTGGGGCCCACTTTTAATTTTGCAAGGGCCACATTTTGTCTAAAACAGGCACTGGATGGCAATGCCGATATCAGTCCATTTTGGGGTCTTCCTTTCTAATTATTATACTGAAAAGTCTGCAATCATTGCTGGCAGGGCACAACAACGTAACATAGTCATGGCAATATTTAAAGTGTATCTCTAATTATATCATTTGTAAAGAAAGCAGCAGAATATGATCCATTAGTAACAGTAACATAGCTTATAAGGCTGAAAAAAGACACCTGTCCATCCAGTTCAGCCTGCTATCCTGCAAGTTAGAATATCTTATCTGCCTTTATAGCTCAGTTCTGCTTCTTTACTAAGGAATACAAGCCCCTCTGTTCCCCGCACATGTACTGTACAACAATAGTGCTCTTACTGTATCTGTATGCACTTTTTTTATGGCCCCTATTGAGATGAATAGGAGTCGCATACAAATGCATGTGGGTTAAACATGCAGAGAATGAATGGTAAGAGCTCCCTTCTAAATAAACAGCTAAGGGTGGGTTCACACTAGCGTTAGGGATTCCGTTATGGCTTTTCGTTATAACATGCTTATAACGGAAAATAACGGAATCCATAAGACGGAAGGACTGATCCGTTCTTCTGCCTATAGACCTGTATTATGACCGAATGCATAACGGAAGCCTTTAAAAGGCATTCCGTTTGTTTTCCGTCCTAATAGAAGTCTGTGGGAATCAAAACGGATCCGTCTGGGTCCCGTTATGCAAGATGGAAAACAAAGTCCCGTCGACAGGACTTTGCTTTCCGTCTTGCATAACGGGACCCAGACGGATCCATTATGCTTTCCCATTGACTTCTATTAGGACGGAAAGCAAACGGAATGCCTTTGTCTGGGTATTCCGTTATTTTCTGTTATAACCACAGAAAGCCATAACGGAATCCCTAACGCTAGTGTGAACCCACCCTAAGCTGTCATTTTTCCACGGAGAACCAAAGGCTTAAAGGAGTTCTCCAGGCTACAGATATTCTCAGGATTGGTCATCAATACCAGATCAATGGGGGTCCGACACCCAATATTCCCACCGATCAGCTGTTCTCCAGAGACTATACAGTGTATGGTGCAGGAGACAGTTAGCGCCGTATACTGTGTGGTGGCTGTGCCGGTGTACTGCAGCTTAGCTCCCATTCAAGTGAGTGGGTTGAGTTCCAGTATGCTGCTACTGAAAACCACATAGTGTTCCAAAGTATCTGCTTCATCCCTGTACACTGTTAGTATCCGGCACCGCGGTAACCCCAAATCAGCTGATCGGTGGGGGTACTAGGTATTAGACATTAATATCTGTAGCCTGGAGAACTCCATTAAGAAGTTGTCTGGAAAGAGGAGACACATTCAGGGCCGGTTTTACAGAAAATAGGGACCATGACAACAATAAAGATTTTTCAGCACAAGCAAAACTGCCACGATAATAATGTCATATACAGCCCACATAATATCACTATATATGTATTATCCAAATAATTCTCCCTACATAATACCGCTAAAAGGTTCCCACAAGATGCTGCAGTTCAATTTCTGAATACTTCTACCATATAAATGCCTGCTAAATAGTTCTGGGTGGTTTAAGTTTGTTACTTTGTTGGGAATATGGGGGCAATAGGCAATGGCTTACTTTGCACACCCTGATTTGCGAGTACACTATAGATTTGTGGCATACTGTATATCTGCAGCATGAGATAAATATACGGTAAATGATTGTGGCAGTTCTGTGTGTATGGAATCACACCGCTGGCGTATGGTGAGGATGCTGACTTCATGGTGCTGTGATAAATGTGTTTTCCTGTAACTACAAACTATAGTTTTACAGATAATGGTAATATCTTGCCTTGTATGCTTCCAGCAGTCGGTTCCACAGGAATTGATGATGTAGGAACAGGATAAAAAGGAATTCCTGAAAATAACAAATATATTATAGAATTCCCATATTTAGCTGAGGACAGTAGTTCTGAAAGAGAAAAGTGCCAACGTACATTCCCAAAAACATTTCTGTGCTGATGTTTCCATCTTTTTTATTCCATGCAGTGCAAAAGAAATCCCTTGGGATCATCAATTTGCACTGTTATGATAAATGCCTAATCAGGGGAGGTCTTACCTACAAGACACCTAATGCTCTTGAAAACAGCCCTTAGGCAAGAAAACAGCAACATACAGTCAGGTCCATAAATATTGGGACATCGACACAATTGTAACATTTTTGGCTCTATACACTACCACAATGGATTTAAAATGAAACAAACAAGATGTGCTTTAACTGCAGAACATCAGCTTTAATTTGAGGGTATTTACATCCAAATCAGGTGAACGGTTTAGGAATTAAAACAGTTTGCATATGTGCCTACCACTTGTTAAGGGACCAAAAGTAATGGGACAATTGGCTTCTCAGCTGTTCCATGGCCAGATGTGTGTTATTCCCTCATTATCCCAATTACAATGAGCAGATAAAGTCCAGAGTTCATTTCAAGTGTGCTATTTGCCAATATTTTGACATCTACTGTGAGAAGGGAGATAGGCCTATACGAATCTACTTTAGTAGGGTCTTTGCCGGGTTTTGGAAGAACTACAACTATAGCCTCTCTCGTGGAACTCGGCAACACTCCAGTCTTATACAGTCCTGGAACGCAGATAGAAGGTGCGGGAGAAGGACCTCCTGATGTTTCTTGTAAAACTCTCCTAGTAACCCATCTCCCCCTGGCGCCTTATCATTGGGTATAGACCTCACCGCCAATTCCAATTCCTCTAGCTGAAGGTCACCGTCTAGCATCTTCCTGTGGTCATCTGTCAAATATGGCATTTGGATGGCCTGCAGATAGTTATCCCTCTCTCCCGCCATAACCTGGAACCTGGACCTGTATACCTCAGCAAAGTGGGCATGAAACACACCCAGTACCTTCTCATCACCCCCCATAGTCCCCTGTGTATCCGTGATAGCAGGGATACATGAGGGGCCCTCCTGCCCCCTAATGACTGTGGCTAAAAGGTGACCAACCTTTTCTCCCTCCATATAATATTTCTGCTGCGTAAAGAACTGTTTCTCTCCCGCCCTATGAGTTTGGTGCTCTTTTAATAATTCCTGCGCTTCTAACCAGCTCGCAGCATTTGCCTCCGTTGGATTAGCTATATATATGGCCTCCGTAGCTTGGACTCTATTAGAGAGCTCAATATGAAATGACCTGCTATTAGTTTTGTGGGCACTAATCAGTTTAATATAAATGCCCCTTGTGTAGGCTTTCATGGTTTCCCAGACAGTACTGGGGCTGGCTGAGCCAGAATTAATGTTAAAGAATTCCTTCAAAGCGGAAGAGACAGTATCTCCTGTGTCTACAAGCTGTAACCAGAATGGATCAAGTGTGCTATTTGCATTTGGAATCTGTCACTATCAGTGAAGGAAGCCATCATTAGGCTGAAAAAAACAAAACAAACCCATCAGAGACATAACAAAAACATTAGGCATGGCCAATCAACTGTTTGGAACATTCTTAAAAAGAAGGAATGCACCGGTGAGCTCAGCAACACCAAAAGACCCGGAAGACCACGGAAAACAACTGGGGTGGATGACCGAACATTTTTTTCCCTGCTGAAGAAAACACCCTTTACAACAGTTGGCCAGATCAAGAACACTCTCCAGGAGGTTAGGTGTATGTGTGTTAAAGCCAACAATCAAGAGAAGACTTCAACAGAGTGAATACAGAGGGTTCACCACAAGATGTAAACCATTGGTGAGCCTCAAAAACAGGAAGGCCAGATTAGAGTTTGCCAAACGACATCTAAAAAAGCCTTCACAGTTCTGGAACAACATCCTATGGACAGATGAGACCAAGATCAACTTGTACCAGAGTAATGGGAAGAGAAGAGTATGGAGAAGGAAAGGAACTGCTCATGATCCTAAGCATACCACCTCATCAGTGAAGCATGGTGGTGGTATTGTCATGGCATGGGCATGTATGGCCGACTGGTTCTCTTGTATTTATTGATGATGTGACTGCTGACAAAAGCAGCAGGATAATTTCTGAAGTGTTTCAGGCAATATTATCTGCTCATATTCAGCCAAATGCTTCAGAACTCATTGGACGGCGCTTCACAATGCAGATGGACCCAAAGCATACTGCAAAAGCAACCAAAGCATTTTTTTAAGGGAAAGAAGTGGAATGTTATGCAATGATCAAGTCATTCACCTTACCTGAATCCGATTGAGCATGCATTTCACTTGCTGAAGACAAAACTGAAGGGAAAATGCCCCAAGAACAAGCAGGAACTGAAGACAGTTACAGTAGAGGCTTGGCAAAGCATCACGAAGGATGAAACCTAGCATCTAGTGATGTCTATGCATTCCAGACTTAAAGGGAACCTGTCACCAGTTTTATGGTGTCCTAACTAAGGGCAACATAAATAAGTGACTGATTCTTTTAGCAAAATGCTGGTTCACTTTCTTTAATTGACCCAGTCAATCTGCCAACATCTTGTATTGAAAAGCTCCAGCTGATAATGATGAGTCCTGAATATTCATGAGCTCCTGACTCTCCCCGCCCACCTGCTGCTGAATGACAGTTATTTTCCATATGAATCAGCAGCAGGTGGGCAGGGGAGTGGCTATAGCTCTGAATTAAATATACGCTGGACTCAATGACATCACGCTGGACTCAAATCAGCTCATTTGCATGCGGCATCTTTGTGTGTATATTATGAGGTAACCATCTGTCACACCAGTAAGTGAATACATCTAAGGTACTTTTTAGTAGTTAATGATTGTATATAATTAGTTAGATTATAATCAAATATCCACATGACAGGTTCCCTTTAAGGATGTAATTGACTGCAAAGGATTTGCAACCCAGTATTTAAAAGTGAAAGTTTTATGATTATTATTCTGTCCCATTACTTTTGGTTCCTTAACAAGTGGGAGGCACATATGCAAACTATTGTAATTCCTACACCGTTCACCTGATTGGATGTAAATACCCTCAAATTAAAGCTGACAGTCTGCAGTTAAAGCACATCTTGTTTGTTTCATTTCAAATCCATTGTGGTGGTGTATAGAGCCAAAAATGTTAGAATTGTGTCGATATTTATGGACCTGACTGTAGATTTTAATGGAAAGTTACATCTGTTTCACACTGGCGTTTTGGCTTTTCGTTTGTGAGATCTGTTCAGGGCTCTCACAAGCGGTCCAAAACGGATCAGTTTTGCCCTAATGCATTCTGAATGGAAAAGGATCCGCTCTGAATGCATCAGTTTTCCTCCGATCAATCTCTATTCCGCTCTGGAAGCGGACACCAAAACGCTGCTTGCAGCGTTTCGCTGTCCACTTGACGAAGCTGAGTCAAACTGATCCGTCCTGACACACAATGTAAGTCAATGGGGATGGACACAATCTGGCACAATAGAAAATTGATCCGTCTTCCATTGACTTTCAATGGAGTTCATGACGGATCCGTCTTGGCTATGTTACAGATAATACAAACGGATCCGTTCATGACGGATGCATGCGGTTGTATTATTGTAACGGATCAGTTTTTGCAGATTCATGACGGATCCCAAAAACGCGAGTGTGAAAGTAGCCTTATCTGGTAAAAGGCAGGCAAATTTCTCTGAAGAAGAGGGGGGAACTAGTTAGTAAAATCTCCGTTGTGAATTACGGCAGGCTGTTCTGGCAGAGAACAGCCTGACAGAATTCTTCGAACAGAATGCCCGCCGACCCTATTAAGTTTAATAGGGTCCGGCGGAGATCGGTACACTGTTCCGGAAGACAAGCGGTCAGACATACACCGCTGCATGCTACTGGAGGTGTGAAACCCTGGCAAGCTGTTTCGGCAAACAGACGGAAAATCACCCTGACACAAACTGCAGCATTCAGTGGTTTGTGTCTGGCCGACTTAATGGAGCCGGCAGGCATTCGATTTGTATCCGGCAGCGTCTCTGCTGGAACAGCCCCACCGGAATTCACAACGGTGATGGAAAAGTAGCCTTAGGGTACTTTCACACTTGCGGCAGGATGGATCCGACAGGCTGTTCACCCTGTCGGATCCGTGTTTCCGCTATTTCGCTGTGCCGCCGCTCCGTCCCCATTGACTATAATGGGGTTGCGGCGGAGCTCCGGCGCAGCACGGCAGTTCGCGGTGAGAGGCCGCCGGACTAAAATGACTAAAAAGTCGGACATGCAGGACTTTTAGTCCGGCGGCCTTTTCGCCGTGCACTGCCGTGCTGCGCCAGAGCTCCGCCCCCGTCCCAATTATAGTCAATGGGGACGGAGCGGCGGTCTGGCGAAATAGTGGAAGGACGGATCCGACAGGGTGAACAGCCTGTCGGATCCGTCCTGCCGCAAGTGTGAAAGTACCCTTACAGTAATCACCAATGCTACAGGAATAAGGATATTTTTTTTTGCTTTGTTTTAATGGACATCTTTGAGAGGCCTCATGCACACGACTGTATCCATTTTGCAGTCTAGCTGTGTTCATCCCACGCTTTCCGTGGGCCCTTTTGTAGAACTGCTACAAAATGGACAAAAATAAAACATGTTCTATCATCTTTGCGGAACGGCAGCACGGACATATGGATGCGGACACCAAAATACATGGGTCCACATCCAATATGGTGGTGTGCATGGGACCTGAATTTAATAATAAAAAGTACAGCCACATTGTATTAGTTTTCTGTCAACTCTTGCCTTTCTATTCATAAAAAATCCGGGTAAATTTAAAGTTTTGTAAAATTATTATTGGAAAAGAGCGAAAGCTGTCATGAAATAAAGGACCAATAAATAAATGAAATGTATTGAATATAGGCAAAATAGGTAACAGAAGTAGAGTGGGTCAGGTCTGAAGAGTCCCCACACAATTCGCCATGCTCTGCGGCTTCCTCAGGGGTACTGCGAAACACTGCTCCCAAGCTTTAAATAAGCATGTCACAGCTATATGTGATAGTGTATTTAACTGTGTGTTACGTTCCAGAAGTACGGAGCCCAGAAAGCCGCAGCATCATTAATTATTGGAAAAAACAACCTAATCTTTTGTCGGTGTCCAGCAGAAGGATTCTTCAGTTCATATACAAAAGAAAAGGAAATCGATAGCACTAGCACTCCAGAAGGCAGTAAACTATAGGTTATTTATTAATCATAAAATTATATATATATGTATGCAATAGATATAAATCCAAAACACAGTGATTCAGTCCACTTTTGTCAAGCCGATCAGATAGTGCCGGAACAGATCAGATAGCTCCAGAACTACTGCAAAAGAGATCGGCGGGATTGCAATATGTAAGAAGTGGGATTAGATGACTACAGGCCATCACTTGTAAAAGAGTGGAGAGCCCCTTTAAGGGCTCAGGCACACACCACTGCACGGAGGCTGTATTGCTCCTTGCATTACCATACAAGCTCCACTGGAAGTATTCTTCTGAGATATTCTGGCTGCACAGTCTCACAGCCTTTCTGTTATAACATATTTTTTTGTTCTTGAATGTACCCAAAGGTTATATTCCAAGAATGATTCATGCAGTTTCATGTTCCCTCTCAACCTTATTCCTCCCTGATATCAAACATTGTGTCACTTTTCTTTATCAATATTTACATCGAATTCTGGTTTCGTTTCGCTACTGGGCAGGAAGCACAAGGAACATGTCTTAATACGACCACAGATTAAAAAAGGCGTTTACCCCAGCAGATTTATTTGGTTGACCAACAAATAATAATACAGATTTTAATTAATATAGTTTTGGTTATCTGTAAAATTAGCATACCCAAGAATAGTTATTAAAGGGCGTATTCCCATCTGGCACATTGATGGCATATTGCTAGGGACTTATTTCTATCTCCACAACGGGGCCCCCAAGTGAAGGAGAGCACACCACGCATGTGCATCTTACACTCCATTCACTGCTAGGGGACTTCCGAAAATAGCCGAGCTAGCACTTGCCAAGCTGTGCATGCTCGGCTGCTCTCCCTTCACTTTGGGGACCCAGTTTGAGCAACCTCTCCTTGCCAGCAATCTGCTATTTTCAGACCTCCCAATAGCGGTGACCAGAGAGTGGCTGCACATGCGCGGCTCTTCACTTCGGGGACCCAGTTCTGGAAAGAGGAGAGGGTCCCAGAGATGGGACCCGCACTTATCTTACATTGATGGCATAGCCTAGCGATATGCTACCAGTGTCCCAGATGGAAATACCCCTTTAATACTGTGCATACTTCCCATTAAGACCTTCCAAATAACAAAACTTAACATTTATTAGAAAACTATTATACAATACAGAACGCACCACAGTTAACTATCAGTCCGTCACTAGATTTACAGTTTAGTCTATATGTCTAGTAATAGCATTTACATCATATGTGTGTCTGAGGAATGCCTCAGTAATCTATATACATCTTGTATAGACTACACTTTAGTATTCTACTTACTGATATACACTGATAAGGAGTGCATATATGTGGCGTATAGTAGGACCCTTGGATGCTTTATGAGTCTACACTAAATAGTGGAGTCAATTGAAACGTTACGCAGTGTGCGCTGTCTATATTTGAATTATTAGCACCTATAACAAGGTTGTGTTGTTAACACTTTGCTTGCAATGAGCTCTGTCTGTGTAAGGGCTGGTAACAAGATATTATTTATAAGTACTCAGGGTATAATCAGTTGCCGCTTATATTCTGTATATATGATTCAGAAGTCTGACTTATAGTGATGTCTTATACTGAGACTCAATCTAAAAGTGGAGGATATGTTGTCACTATCCTTTTGTTATTTATTATACCTATATAAGCTAATATTTGCGCTTTGTAATTTTGCAAATTTCCTACACCTACTTTCCTTGATCTCCCTTTATGTTTAACCTCCTATAGGAGGTGATATAAGAGTGATTGAAAAATGGAGGGGATCAACCCCTTTTTAATAGACCATGCACACCTCACACCTAGTGGCTTACCCCCAGATTCATACACCATTCACGCCACTGCTGAAACTTGTGTGCTGAGCGGAGAGCGTTTGTTGCATACCTCCCATTCACACATTATACCGCAAAATTGCCTAGTGACTGCCTAAAAGATTCTAAAAAAGACTAAACCTAAGATCTAACACCCCCCCCCCTTCCCCAACATGTTTCAGCTTCCATGCAGCTTCATCAGGGGACAAGGGGTTATAGGCTCTTGCAGGGAGCATTCACAGTGCTTTTGATTTCAATAAACTACTTTTCTTTACATTGTCAATGTATCTTGTTTTCAAGTATTTGCTTCATTGGGCATCCTTAACCAAATTTGAAAGAAGTAAGGGTAAATACATCTGTCGTAAGTTAGTTGAACACACCCTCAAAACTACCCACACAGAAAAAATACTGGGTGGTGTAAAAAGTGCCACTGGGTCAAAAATGCCTAAAAAAAACAAAAATAAAAAATATACACATTGTCTATAGAGAATACCATATTCTCCCGCTGACTAATAGTAAATATCTGACAGCTAAATTTTTAGCAACTAAATTGTTGAACGTTGGGGGGCGGAGCCTAGCGGCGCATGGAGTAGGACTCACGCCGCACTAGCTCCGGCAAGAATCCTGACTTAAATACCTACAACGGTGGCGATATTACTTACAAACAGCCGTAGGAGCGGGGGACATAGCCAGCAAGCGGTCCGGTGCTGAGGAAAATCATTATGCCTGCAAAGAGAGGCAAAACGCTGAGCCGGCAGGACAGAGAGGCAAGATCCCAAGATGGCGCTGAGGAGGAAGAGTGGCCTGATCTGAGGGCGGCGGTGAGTCAGGGAGCAGCAGCGCGGCTAGAGCGCTTCGCTCACAAGTCACACCAGTCCCCCAGTCATGTATGGGGAGAAGGAGAGGGCACCCTGGCACAAGTGGAGGAAGGCTTAGGGGAGCAAGATGGCCCCTGTAATGATGACCAGCAATCCCCAGTTCAGCATGAGGGGGGGGGGGGGGGGGGGGGCGAGTGCTAGCCTGTGCAGCACTGAAAAGTGTCTGCCAGTGGTCAATGCCCCTGAGCCCACCTTGAAAGATGTGATGGCAGCTATTGCTAGCTGCAACGCCACCCTCCAGAACATGAATATTAATATTGGAAGTCTAAAAGCGGACATGTCCATTATCCGTCATGACCTGCATAAAGTGGCTGAACGCACCTCAGAAGTAGAGAGGAGGGTCTCGGATCTGGAAGATGGGGCTGTTACCCTACAGAGAGAGAGCCGGGCTGCGTCAAAGGATATAGCGGCGCTCTATGCTAAAACCGACGACCTAGAAAACCGCTCTCGCCGCAATAATATAAGGCTGGTGGGCATTCCTGAGAAATCTGAGGGCCCAGAGGCTACTGATTTTATTGAAAAATGGCTTGCGGAAAAATTCCGTGATAGAGGACTCTCTGCACTTTATGCTGTGGAACGAGCACATAGGGTCCCCACCAGGCCTTTGCCGCCAGGACGTCCGCCACGTCCAATACTGGCCAAAATCCTGCACTATCGAGACAGAGACACTATACTGAGGGCCGCAAGGTCTCATCCTGATTTAAAAATTAATGGAGTTCAGGTGTCTCTGTTCCCTGACTATTCGT
This sequence comes from Bufo bufo, assembly GCF_905171765.1. Classification (NCBI taxonomy): domain Eukaryota; kingdom Metazoa; phylum Chordata; class Amphibia; order Anura; family Bufonidae; genus Bufo; species Bufo bufo. The sequence goes on along the minus strand of NC_053393.1, from coordinate 156,943,459 downwards.
CGGATGTACAGAAAAAAAGAGCTCGCTTTGTGGAGATTAAACGGAGGCTGAGAGATTTGCAAGTACAGTACTCCATGATGTTCCCGGCCAGGCTCAGGGTGGTGGCGTTTGGATCCGCGGTGTTCTTTGAGGACTCGGACACTGCGGTCAAGTGGCTGGATCAAAATGAGCGTCGCCTTAGGATTCCATCAACAGACACCTGAGACTGTTGGACATTCCTGCTCCTGATTGAAGTTCTGATGTCCACTGGACCGTCCACCCACCGTTGTGGACATTTTCTTTTTTCTTTAGCCGGTTGCTGAAGAAATTTTGTGGGTAGAGCATACGCCCGAGGTTGCTCTCCACCTTTCTAATGTGCCTGCGTACGGTATCGTGCTGGATGCTGTGCTGCTTCAGGCGCTGTTGGGCCAGGTTCACAATGTTGGCCCCAAGTTCATTACTGAATCTAATTATGCTGCATATGTTCATTGCCTGGGGAGGGATAGTTGGGTGGGGGGAGGGAGGGGGGATGGGATTAGCGGGGGTTATTATCGTCAAAGGTGCTTATGATGGCAATTCTAAAATGCTGAAACGTACAGTCCTGGTATATTTTGTCCGGGGGGGAAAAAGAGAAGAGATGGGAATCTGTAATCTGGTATTTAACATTGTTTTTCCCTGCGGCTGCTGGGAGGTGGAAAGTTGTAGATCTCAAATGTACTTTTATATATGTATGCATTCTTATGGGACCTGTTACGAGAATACTTAGCTGGAATGTGAGGGGAATGGCGGATGCTACAAAGAGACACGGTCTGTTCCGTTAAATGTCTAGATATCAGCCGGCAATAATATGCCTGCAAGAAACGCATATGACCAAACAATCTATACATGTCATGCAAAAGCCGTGGTTGGGTTATTCGGTGCACTCCGTCTTCTCCTCGCATTCCAGGGGGGTTAGTATCCTAGTTTCTTAAGAATATCATATTTGAATGCCTGAGGGTATGTGTGGATGAAGAGGGAAGGTTTATAGGAATGCATTGTGTGGTCCAAGGGATGAGAATGGTGTTAGCAACAATCTATATACCCCCACCATTTTCCTCGGTACCTTTAAGGAAGCTTATAGAATTCATGGCAGAGTTTTCTGAACTTCCAATGTTAATAGTGGGAGATTTTAATAATGTACTTGACAGTTCGCTTGATAGATGCCAGATCACACCTAGTGGTAGTAATATGGGTGAAACCTCGTTTGCAAGAATACTGAGGGAAGTAGGTCTGATGGATGTATGGAGAGAGACCCACCCCCTGGACAGGAAGTACTCGTGTTGCTCCTCGACATATGGCTCCCTGTCGCGTATAGATCTGGGTCTGGTAAATGCTCATATGTTCCCGTTTGTACAGACCTCAGAGTATCTTTCTAGGACCCTATCTGACCATTCCTTATTTAGCATCACCCTTGATATATCTGTGACGGCCAGGCCGGGGGTTAGGTACTGGCGACTAAATGCCTTTTGGTTAAAACTGATGGGTGACCCGTCTGATATGCTTCAATCCCTTAGGGAATATTTTTGTATAAATGAAGGGACTGCGTCTCCGTTAGTCGTCTGGGATGCGATGAAGGCCTCCCTCAGAGGATCCTTTATTAAAACAGTCAGTCGGATTAAATCTAAATCTAGAGAGCTTGATCAGCAGAAACATGATAATATGAAGATAGCGGAGGAAGCTTTTGTGTTAAATCCTTCTATCATGACAAGCAATACCTTAAAGACTAGGCAGGAGGAGTTGAGGTGTCACCTTTTGGAGGTAGCAGAGAGGAAAAGACTGTTTTACAGGCAGCAATTTTTTACTGAAGGGGAGAGTGTAGGCCATATGCTCTCTGTTATCGCAAAAGCGCAGCAAGGATCACAATGTATATCTGGCCTGTTAGATGCTGGCGGCGTCCTCAGGCGTCATACGGATAACATTCTGAATATACTAAATAATTTTTATTCCTCTCTGTATGCTTCCAGGGTGACATGCTCGGATGAAGAGATTGACACCTTTTTGGCCACATTAGATCTTCCTAAGCTTTCCAGGGAAGACAGTATGCGGTTAGAGGAGCCGATTGAGCTAGAAGAATTGAGGGCGGCATTGGCTGCTATGGCTAATGACAAGACTCCGGGTTTGGATGGGCTTCCGGCGGAAGTTTATAAGTCCTTTGCGGAAGTGTTGCTCCCGAAACTTCTGAAGGTATTCAATTGTTCCAAGGAGAGGGGGGAGCTACCTCCGTCCATGCAGTAGGCGGTAATAGTAGTCATTCCTAAGCCGGACAAGGATCACTCTCTCCCTGACTCATATAGACCGATATCGTTACTCTCCACTGATGTTAAGATGCTTGCAAAGGTCTTGGCCATGCGTCTGTCTAAAGTGATTCTGTCTATCATACACTCTGACCAGACTGGCTTCATGCCTCAGAAATCAACGTCAATTAATATTAGAAGAGTGTTTGCTAGTATTCAACTTCCAGCTGATAATGTTGGAGATAGAGCTATCCTTTCTTTGGATGCGGCCAAGGCCTTTGACAGCATTGAGTGGCGATTCCTGTGGAGAGTTATGGCGTATATGGGATTTGGAGATGAGTATATATCCTGGGTCCGGGTGCTATACTCTAAACCCGAAGCATGTATCAGGGCGAATGGAGGGGTGTCCCCCAAGTTCAGTCTGGGCCGGGGTACTAGACAGGGGTGCCCGTTGTCGCCTCTGCTATTTGCAGTTGCGATTGAGCCATTAGCCGCAGCAATTCGTAAATCAATGGACATCCGGGGGTTCCAATATGGGACAGTTAATAATAAAGTGGCGATGTATGCAGATGACACCCTGCTTTTTCTGGGAGATACTGGTCCATCGTTGGAAGCGGCTATGAAAATCATTGATTGCTTCGGGGATCTGTCGGGTCTGACTATTAACTGGAGTAAGTCGGCGATTATGCTGCTCGACAGGCAAGTGCAATCACAGACAGTCCGAGACAGAAACATTCCATGTGTAGCGACCTTTAAGTATTTGGGTATCCATATATCTCCGAGAATCCGAGACTTTGGGCGCCTTAACTTTGACCCGTTGGTTATCAAATTTCGTAATAAGACTAAGGCATGGTGTAAACTATATCTGTCGGTGGCGGGAAGAGCTAATCTCATTAAAATGGTGTTGATGCCCCAGCTACTCTATGTTCTACATAACTCCCCGGTCTGGCTGTCAAAATCCAAATTTGTTCCTATCAATGCTACTTTCAGGGAGCTCATATGGCGGAAGGGGCAACCGAGAATTAAGCTTGAAACGTTGCAATATCCTAAAACAGAAGGGGGCCTTGCAGTGCCAAACCCCTGGGTGTATTTCCTGGCTGCACAATGCCAACATTTTAAGGGGTGGATGGAACTGGAGTCGAGTGAGGTGTCGTGTCAGTTGTTTAAACATTGCTTGTCCTCTAATGACCTAATGCTGATCCTTGAGACTAGGGGGGCTGGAAAGAGTGGTCCGATGGGCGATTTGGGACACTTGATGCAGTCCGTATGGAATAAGGTCAAGCTCCTGAGGGGGGTTTTCGGCAATACGGAATATACTCCACTGTGGGGCAATCCTGTGCTGCCGGAATTCCTCTCCCTGTCTGAGTTTGGGGCATGGAAAAGGAAGGGTATTCTGAGGTTGGGCCATCTTTTGGAGGAAAAGAAGTTCATGTCATTTGCCAGATTTCAAGAGAAGTATGATCTGCCTAGAACTCACTTTTATAAGTACCTTCAGGTGAGACATGCTTACAACTCCACATTTAAAGGTACGAATATGGTGGCTGGGAGAGATGCTGCATTGCACCAGATTCTGTCCAGGGGGGCGAGGAGAGGTATGATTTCCTGTATATACAAGCTGCTGCTTGAGAAGTTTCTAATGTCGCATCCGCTTACGGCTAAAAGTAAATGGGAGAAAGATGTTGGCGAATTAACTGATGACCAATGGTCTGACATACTGGAGGCGATACCTCTCTCTTCCTTGAGTGAAGGACGTAAACTCTCGCAGCTGTTTATTGTCCATAGGGTCTACAAAACACCGTTTTTTTTTGTTCCGTATAGTGTTCAGACCCACGGATGAGTGTCCAAGATGCTCTGTGGTGTCTGCAGATTTGTTGCATATGATGTGGATGTGCGAGAACTGGATTAATACACATAGTTTGGTGCCCTTTTTGTTATTAGTCCTATGGATAATATGTCTCTATGTCATCCTTGTATGTATTGTGGAAAAACGTGTATTTACACTGTAAAATGTTTAATAAAAATGATCTGATTTAAAAAAAAAATTGTTGAACGTTAAAGCGCCATGAAAACCTGAGTGCCAATCCAGCCTAATGACTTCAAAAGGGATTTACCAGGTTTGTGGTCCTAAAGCATACCTAAGCGTTTACATAACTTTTCAGAATAAGCTGCTCATGAGTGATAGCATTATATCTGACCATTATATGACTTATTTTTGTCATTTTTTGCAGTTTTCTTCTTTGCATATGCTACATCTTTAATTCTTTGCTGTCTCAAAGCTGGTGGGTGGAGAATAACTGCTGATCCTGTCTCCCCATAGAATATACATGAAGACAGCATATTCTACTTCCTAACTCAAAGTTTTTTCACAGGAAATATGTATCTCACTGTATGTAAGAGTATACCAGGTGAACTGACTTTTTGAGTACATTCTATTAATGCTGAGTTGGGGTATGGACTGAAAGAGAAGTTTTTTGTTTGTTTTTCTCAATAGAAATACAGGTTCACAGAAATCTGAAATGTTCATGTACTTTTTTCTTGTGTCATTATTTACACTCCTTAAGTGTTTGCCTTTTGTACAGACACTTGACGCTTTGTGCTTAATTCATAGCTTTTTCTGGGAAAATTATCTGTGTAAACATAGGTTGTTCTATTACACTGATCTAGATGGAAGCATTTTACTTCAAAGATATGTATGGTTTTGTCACACTGTTCTCAATGCACAAAGTGCACTAAAAACACTGACAGACCTAGGGTGCATGCAAATAACAGAACCCACAGTATAGCCTACAATGGACCCATACTGTACCTCATAGTACCTATGATTTTATAAAGAGGTATGTGGAGGTTTGAATGGATGCCTTGTAACATTTCATTTCCCCTGTAGCTCCATGACCCACTAGAAAATCTGTTTAAAAAAGTGTTGTTGTTTTTTTAATGGAAGAAACACTTTAAGCCTAATGTTAGGGGCCCCCAGCAGAAATATTGGATCTTTTTACTTTTCAACATTGGAGACGGCATCATGCTCTACTAATTTCAGTAAGTGTGCCCAAATAAAACCCACTCTCAAGGGCAAATCTCCCCCTTTCATTGAACAATAAAACGAATGAGCTCCAAGTGAAAACTCATTCTTTAAAAGGTTTGTCCCATCCTGCCATTTCCCTATACCTAGGTGTCGGTGCTTAGGGAAACGGCTGAGCGGGCTTGTGCTTTTCTGTTTCCGTAACTCCCATTGTAGTGAATGAGAGCCACACAACCAGAACAAGCTATACTGCTACCAAATCTCACTATGATTAATGTTACGGGAACAGTGGAGCTTTTTATGTAAGCCCAGCAATCTGTGGCACTTAGTCCCATCTCGCTGGGGAAACAGAGACATTGGACAAACCTTTTAGCATAAATTTAGCTGACAACTCATCTGGGTAGTCGCTTCACACTGCTTTATAAATATGATGCCCTGAAAGGTTTTAGTAAAGTGGTTTTTATCACCCACCAATCTCCTGTAGCCTCTCATTTTGATGTTTCAAGATAGGGGTAACTATTAGATCGCTGGGATTCCCACAGATCATGAGAATGGGTAACCCATACTCATCAGAGCACTCTGAAATGAATGGAGCAGCAGGTCGAGCATTCACACTGCCGCTCCATTCATCTCTTGGGAATACAGCCGAGTACAGCGCATGGCATTTCAAGAACTCTTATAGTGAAGAATGGAGCAGCAGAAGAAGAAGAAGAAAAAAGTCGCAGTTGCCTCTTTTTACGCCACCCTGACAGTTTTCTGGTGCAAATGAAGACAGAAATCTACAGCGGCTGTGAGTGCACAGACTGCCGGAGGATGCGCCTAAGGCTCCATTCACACGTCCGCAAATGGGTCCGCATTCTTTCCGCAATTTTGCGGAACGGGTGCAGACCCGTTCATTTTCTATGGGGACGGAATGGATGCGGACAGCACACAGGTCTTCAGGACCGCAGTTCCGCAAAAGATAGAACATGTCCTATTCTTGTCCACAGCTTGCGGGCATTGGGAATTTCACACGAAAAACAATGGCGTGCTTGGTTTTAACGTAACTTTATTCTTTCATGAGTTATTTACAAGTTTCTCTTTGTTTACAGCCATTGACATGTCGCCGAGGTTAACACGTGAGGAGCGGATAGAAATTGTGTTGATGTCTGGTGAACGCAGTAACCGGGTCATTGCAGCAGATTACGAGACCACCCATCTCCCATGCTACAGTTAGCAAACCGCATGAAATCTGTCTCTAATGAAGAAACATCAGTGGCTGTCCTAGCTTCATTCAGCAAGAGCCCACAGCGTAGCACTCGCCGCATGTCACTGGAGAGTGGCATTAGTCGAACATCCCTTCGGCGGCTATTAGCTACTCACAAATGGCACCCTTACAAACTCCAGCTACTGCAGCATCTCAACGAGGATGACCCAGATCGCCGCACTGAATTTGCAGAATGGGCAAAACAAAAATTGGAACAGGACCCTCAGTTTACGCAGAAGATTTTGTTCAGTGATGAGGCAAACTTTTATGTGAATGGTGAAGTTAACAAACAAAACCACCGCTATTGGTCTGACACTAACCCACATTGGATAGATCCCTCCAAGACTGTTGGAACAAAAAAATTTATGGTATGGTGTGGTATATGGGGTACAAAGATAGTGGGGCCCTTCTTCATCAATGGAAACCTCAAGGCCACTGGATATGCGAAATTGCTACATGATGATGTGTTTCCCTCTTTATGCACTGAAGCTGGCACGTTCCCCGAGTTTTTCCAGCAAGATGGTGCACCACCACATTATGGGTGTCAGGTCCGAGCATTCCTAGATGAACAGTTTCCTGGAAAGTGGATTGGTCGTCGTGGGCCAGTGGAATGGCCCCCAAGGTCTCCCGATCTGACCACCTTAGACTTTTATCTTTGGGGTCATCTGAAGGCAATTGTCTATGCTGTGAAGATACGAGATGTGCAGCACCTGAAACTACGGATACTGGAAGCCTGTGCTAGCATTTCTCCTGCGGTGTTGCTATCAGTGTGTGAAGAGTGGGAGAAGAGGGTTGCATTGACAATCCAACACAATGGGCAGCACATTGAACACATTTTATAAGTGGTCAGAAACTTGTAAATAACTTATGAAAGAATAAAGTTACGTTAACACCAAGCACACCATTGTTTTTCTTGTGAAATTCCCAATAAGTTTGATGTGTCACATGACCCTTTTCCTATTGAAAAAATAAAAGTTGGATTCAAAATGGCCGACTTAAAAATGGCCGCCATGGTCACCAACCATCTTGAAAAGTTTCCCCCCTCACATATACTAATGTGCCACAAACAGGAAGTTAATATCACCAATCATTCCCATTTTATTAAGGTGTATCCATATAAATGGCCCACCCTGTAGATAAATCTCCCCCAAAGTGTCTAGACCTAAACTAGATTTTTCACAGTGGCTCAAGCTGTATAAATGTGGTGCAGGGCTAGACACTTGTCTAACGCTATACAAACTTTTGGTTGGCTTACATTGTGAGAGAATTTTAAGCCAGTAATGTGTTGCATTTTTAGAGCAAAATGGATCACATCTTGGGCCCTGCCCAGTTTTCTAAATCAGGGGCGTAACTACCATAGTGGCAGACCATGCGACTGCTATGGGGCCCAGGGCAAGAGGGTTGTGATCATCCCCTCTTCTACTGGAGGTGAAAACTTGGTCAGGACTCTACCCTCTAAAGGTTCAACTTTTAGCAAATGAGGCAGTGGAAAAAATGGCCCAAGGGTTGTTGAAAAGGGTTCAGGCGGAAACCTTTCTGTCCTGTGGGGAGGGGGGGGGGGGGGGGGTTCCTGGTTTGATCCTTGTTATGGGGACCTTACTTCTCTATGTATGCCATTGCCCTAAATCCTCTCCTTTTCCTCTAAGCCCAGCCCTTTTCAGACCAAGACCCTAGCTGGGAAAAATTGTGCAACTTTTTAGACAAATTATAGGTGAAGACACATTAGTAAATGGTGGCTAGTATTTCTCTATGGCATAATTGTAGTTGCAAGGCTGCACAGCTATGTAAAGGCCGTTAGCTATGTAGCTATAGCCTCAGAATTGTCATTTCATGCAAGGGCTGCACAGTATCTTGTATTTTCCTTTTTGTGTTTTTGTCAGGTGCGTTCTATTTTTTCACTATAGATATATTAGGGTTGTGGTCTCTTAGACCTCATCCTATTATATTGTGTAGGGGTGAAGGAGAAACACAGGCATTTTACTGCTGGGTCGGAATTTAGGGCTCATCAGTCCCAACTGCTCTCCATTCCTGACCAGCTGTCATTGTGGCAGGTGAAAATAAGTCAGAATGTTATAATTTGCCTGAGCTAAATTAAACAAGTGCAGTAAGCCACTTTCATAAAGTTGACGCACGGACTACTACCTTTACACAAATCGATAAATCCGAAGACGAACTTCAATTGTCCATCCACTGTTGATAAATCAGGGCCTTAGTGGGTCATTTATTACACGGAAATACGCCTAAATTAAGTGTATTTCAGGCGCAGATGGCGGCACAACGGTTAGTTGCACTGCTATCTGTGACTTCGCCCCGCTCATGCCAGGCCGAAAATTGTGATGTGGGCGGGACAATTTATTATATTCTATGCCTGTTTTAGCCGTAGAAAATGGTCTAAAGACAGCTCAGAAGCTCTTCATAACTTCGGCGGATCCTCCGCCAGGTACAGGGCGTTATTAAGACCGGCGTCTAAAACGCTGGTCCTAATAAATGTTTCTATATACATTTTTTAAGTTGCAGGTCATTCTCTGCATTGCACTGAACATGAGTCATGCTTATTGTAATGTTCATTAAGGAGGCCTGTTCTCGATTACTTACTCAGACAGACTGGGTAGCCGTAGTAGCCTTCTGCACACCTCTCACAGTTCTTTCCACTAAAGTTGGGCTGGCAGTAGCACCTTCCTGACCCTTCCTCACATCCAAGTGAATGTTCTGGATTACAGCTGCAAGCTTGGGAAGATTATTAAGACATTTTTTAATAGTGAGGAAATATTTATTGCTGTTATGTCACTAGATAAACATCATATGAGTACCATAGATATGCCAGATTTATAACCACACCAGATATCTACATGGAGAAGGAGGCAGGCAAGAAAGCCAAACAATATTATCAGGTAATAATAAGTGATAAGTTTCCATGGCACTATATATACAATGTCAGGAGTTTATTCAGCCAAAATCTGTGTTGGGAGGGTAGCCATGCCGACCAGTAAAACTTCAGATGGCCAATCAGATTCCTGGCTCAGTGTCCAATCCCAGAGCTAGGTGGGATTTAAAGGGGTATTCCAGTTTTTATTTTTTAAGCTTTTTTTCTATATGTATATAATAGGAAATCATACAATTTTCTAATATGCATGTATTTAAAATTCTGCTTACAAACCTTTCTTATATGAGGTGGTTGACCCCTATATGCAGTGGAATGGTATAACGCATTAATCAGTCCTGTGTAATGTATCCATGGCCTAACTGAAACATGGCATCAATCATGTGACACCCTACACATCATGTAATTTCTGACTTTCAGTAAGCAGCAGTGTTACATGACATACATGTGTTGAGTCAGCACACAATACATGTGTACAGGGAGTGCAGAATTATTAGGCAAGTTGTATTTTTGAGGATTAATTTTATTATTGAACAACAATCATGTTCTCAATGAACCCAAAAAACTCATTAATATCAAAGCTGAATATTTTTGGAAGTAGTTTTTAGTTTGTTTTTAGTTTTAGCTATTTTAGGGGGATATCTGTGTGTGCAGATGTCTATTACTGTGCATAATTATTAGGCAACTTAACAAAAAACAAATATATACCCATTTCAATTATTTATTTTTACCAGTGAAACCAATCTAACATCTCAACATTCACAAATATACATTTCTGACATTCAAAAACAAAACAAAAACAAATCAGTGACCAATATAGCCACCTTTCTTTGCAAGGACACTCAAAAGCCTGCCATCCATGGATTCTGTCAGTGTTTTGATCTGTTCACCATCAACATTGCGTGCAGCAGCAACCACAGCCTCCCAGACACTGTTCAGAGAGGTGTACTGTTTTCCCTCCTTGTAAATCTCACATTTGATGATGGACCACAGGTTCTCAATGGGGTTCAGATCAGGTGAACAAGGAGGCCATGTCATTAGATTTTCTTCTTTTATACCCTTTCTTGCCAGCCACGCTGTGGAGTACTTGGACGCGTGTGATGGAGCATTGTCCTGCTTGAAAATCATGTTTTTCTTGAAGGATGCAGACTTCTTCCTGTACCATTGCTTGAATAAGGTGTCTTCCAGAAACTGGCAGTAGGACTGGGAGTTGAGCTTGACTCCATCCTCAACCCGAAAAGGCCCCACAAGCTCATCTTTGATGATACCAGCCCAAACCAGTACTCCACCTCCACCTTGCTGGCGTCTGAGTCGGACTGGAGCTCTCTGCCTTTTACCAATCCAGCCACGGGCCCATCCATCTGGCCCATCAAGACTCACTCTCATTTCATCAGTCCATAAAACCTTAGAAAAATCAGTCTTGAGATATTTCTTGGCCCAGTCTTCACGTTTCAGCTTGTGTGTCTTGTTCAGTGGTGGTCGTCTTTCAGCCTTTCTTACCTTGGCCATGTCTCTGAGTATTGCACACCTTGTGCTTTTGGGCACTCCAGTGATGTTGCAGCTCTGAAATATGGCCAAACTGGTGGCAAGTGGCATCTTGGCAGCTGCACGCTTGACTTTTCTCAGTTCATGGGCAGTTATTTTGCACCTTGGTTTTTCCACACGCTTCTTGCGACCCTGTTGACTATTTTGAATGAAACGCTTGATTGTTCGATGATCACGCTTCAGAAGCTTTGCAATTTTAAGAGTGCTGCATCCCTCTGCAAGATATCTCACTATTTTTTACTTTTCTGAGCCTGTCAAGTCCTTCTTTTGACCCATTTTGCCAAAGGAAAGGAAGTTGCCTAATAATTATGCACACCTGATATAGGGTGTTGATGTCATTAGACCACACCCCTTCTCATTACAGAGATGCACATCACCTAATATGCTTAATTGGTAGTAGGCTTTCGAGCCTATACAGCTTGGAGTAAGACAACATGCATAAAGAGGATGATGTGGTCAAAATACTCATTTGCCTAATAATTCTGTACAGGGTGTATTTACACACTGCCTTTCTCTAGGTGATTTGCAAAATGGCTGCCTTTCTGTAGGTGATGTTGTCATTTTGTTAATAAATTTTAGTGTAAAAAAACAAACAGAGATCTGCTTCTACATAGACACTAACGGACATGATGAGATGCTGCTGCAGGTAGTAATACTATATATAGTGAATATGTTCTGCTCCTCAACACACTATTCACTTGTTAAACACTTAGGCAATTAACTGAAAGCCAAGACACATGATACTTCTGAGGGTTACATTGTTGCTCTAATGACTAATGCCATGTTTAGTCCTATCTAGCTCTCCTATGACTACCATAGGCACCATATTGCACCAGTTTTCTGCTATCTTACTCCACAGACAAGTCCTTGGGTCCCTATGACCTTGCAGGAGACTCTGGTAAAGAATCTAGGGGTGGGCCTAGCTCCCTACCAACTGGAGTGGTTAAGGAAGACTGGTAGCAGGATCCAAGTTTGCTAGCTGTGGTACCGGATGGTAACCATAGTACTTCCTTATATACAGTAGTTCATGTTGGATATTATGATGTAGAATTCACATGAAGGAAAAACCAAGCTTATTTGTGAGCCTTACTTTACATTTCACCAATTTTGTCCAAATCACTAAATGCTACTGACCTGAAAGAATAAGCATGGACTGTCTCAGCTGTTTATACTAAACCTATGTTTGACTACTATACTAATAAAAAATCATGGTCTTTGACAAAACTTAATGTTTCTGCCTTTATGTTTTATTATCTATTTAACAAAAAGAAATCCTCATGTGAATGTCATTTACAGAATATATGTTTAAGAAATACAGAGGTGTAAGGCCTCTTTCACACGAGCGTGACGGATTGGCTCCGGATGCATTCAGGGTGCGTTCAGTGAAAACTCGCACCATTTTGCAGGCAAGTTTAGTCAGTTTTGTCTGCACTTGCGTTCAGTTCTTCAGTTTTTTCCGCGCGGGTGCAATGCGTTTTTATGCGTTTTTCACACGCGTGATAAAAAACTGAAGGTTTACAAACAACATCTCCGAGCAACTATCAGTAAAAACACATTACATCCGCACCTGCTTCCCGATGCAATCCGTTTTTCACTGAAGCCCCATTCGTTTCTATGGGGCCAGGGCTGCGTGAAAAACGCTAAATATAGAACATGATGCGATTTTCACGCAATGCAGAACTGATACGTGAAAAAAAAACGCTCATGTACACAGACCCATTGAAATGAATGGGTCAGAATTCAGTGCGGGTGCTATGCGTTCACGTCACGCATTGCACCCGCGCGGAAAACTCGCTCGTGTGAAAGGGCCTTCCCTGCAATACTTTACTCAATTACTAGAAATTATTCCACATGTGAGGTCTACTCATAGACAAAAGTATTTTTATAAATGCAAGGACACAGAAAACGAAGTACATAGAAAACTTACGTATGCAGCCATGTGGAGCTTCTTTTGGGACCCCATAGGGTCGAAAATAGCCTATTCCACACTTCTCACAATTGATGCCTGCTGTGTTATGCTACAAGCAAGGAAAAACACAAAATAAAATAAAACTGAGTCGAGGAAAGGCTAATATTATCCTAGATGTAACAAATGCAATAATGTTTTAAGGGTATGTTCACACCAGTGCTAGTAATTTCAGTTATTATGATCCATTAGAAGAGCAGAGCTACAAAAATAATGGAAGTTCCGGATTCAGCACATAACTGAAGCAAACAGAGCTGAACAGAACCCATTAACTATAATGGGGTCTGTTTACTTGTTGTTTAGGAGTCCACTTTTTTAGCAGAAAAAAAAGGACTTTTTTGCCTGGCCTTTTTTGGCGGAATCTGAACTGAGCCTCCGAGCACCAAGCTCTGAGGCATGTGAAATATTTTTTTTATACCCGAGCTGCAAAATAAAGTACCGGTACCTAGCTCAGTTCTTGTTCTACATGTTAATAAGAGCTTTGAAATACTATACTGTTATATAATGACATAATGTCTAATGTTCAAGCTTCTAAAATAAATGTACTTCTGGTGCACAAATCACCTGCAATGTTTCACGTTTCAGTACTATAGCAGGAATATTACAATAGATCCTCCTTTTACACCAAAACATACATGTCATTTTCATTCATTCATTCATTATGTTAGGAAGCAATGCAGGGAGGAAGTGCATGTCAATATTTAGGTTTCCTAGGGATGGGACTTAGGCCTCATGCACACGACCGTTCCGTTTTTTTGCGGTCCGCAAAAAACGGAAGCCGTCCGTGTGCCTTCCGCAATTTGCGGAACAGAATGGGCGGCCCATTGTAGAAATGCCTATTCTTGTCTGCAAAACGGACAAGAATAGGACATGCTATCTTTTTTTTGCGGGGCCATGGAGTGCTGTCCTTATCTTTTGCAGCCCCGTTAAAGTGAATGGGTCCGCACCCGAGCCGCAAAAAATGCGGCTCGGATGCGGACCACAACAACGGTCGTGTGCATGAGGCCTTAGGTAGGTGTCACCCAATAATCTATAAAAACTGCTCAGGTATAAGCTACTTTCCCACTTGCGTTGTTGTTTTCCGGTATTGAGATCCGGCAGAAACGGTTCCGTTTAGTCCCCATGTATTCTGAATGGAAAGATATCTGTTCAGGATGCATCAGGATGTCCTCCGTCCTGTCAGCATTCCGTTTTGTGGCCGGACACGACACAGCTGCAAGCTGCGGTTTTGTGTCCGGTCATAAAAATGGGAAAAAAACGGATCCGCCACCCACTGACTTTCAATGTATTTAGTGACGGATCAGTTTTTTTTTCCCCGTTTTCATTTCACACAACTGCATTCTAATAGAGAGGATGCATCCTGATGTGCAAAATCAAAACAAATACGTTTAATTCCGGTATTGAGATCCTCTACTGTTGTTTGCCGGCAGGAGATCGTGTTTACACGGCATTATCTACTGCCAGTAAACGATCACTTTTGTGTGTGCACAAACTATTCAACTACCTGATGAACGAGCATTTTGCTCTTTCATCGGGTAATTAGTGGTACATTTACACTGCCCAATCATCACCGCCCGATCATTACTATGAACGCTCGTTAGCGATAATCTGTGCCATTCTCGGCCCGTGTAAAGGGCCCTTTAGGCCTCTTTCACACGGGCGTTGCGGGAAAAGGTGCGGGTGCGTTGCGGGAACATGCGCGATTTTTCCGCGCAAGTGCAAAACATTGTAATGCGTTTTGCACGCGCATGAGAAAAATCGGCATGTTTGGTACCCAAACCCGAACTTCTTCACAGAAGTTCAGGTTTCGGATCGGTGTTCTGTAGATTGTATTATTTTCCCTTATAACATGGTTATAAGGGAAAATAATAGCATTCTGAATACAGAATGCATAGTACAATAGCGCTGGAGGGGTTAAAAAAATAAATATATAATTTAACTCACCTTAATCCACTTGATCACGCAGCCGGCATCTCTTCTGTCTTCATCTTTGCTGTGTGCAGGAAAAGGACCTGTGGTGACGTCACTCCGGTCATCACATGGTCCGTCACATGATCATTTACCATGGTGATGGATCATGTGATGACTGGAGTGACGTCACCACAGGTCCTTTTCCTGCACACGGCAAAGAAGAAGACAGAAGAGAAGCCGGGCTGCACGATCAAGTGGATTAAGGTGAGTTAATTTTTTATTTTATTTTTTTAACCCCTCCAGCGCTATTGTACTATGCATTCTGTATTCAGAATGCTATTATTTTCCCTTATAACCATGTTATAAGGGAAAATAATAATGATCGGGTCTCCATCCCGATCGTCTCCTAGCAACCGTGCGTGAAAATCGCACCGCATCCGCACTTGCTTGCGGATGCTTGCGATTTTCACGCAGCCCCATTCACTTCTATGGGGCCTGCGTTGCGTGAAAAACGCACAATATAGAGCATGCTGCGATTTTCACGCAACGCACAAGTGATGCGTGAAAATCACCGCTCATGTGCACAGCCCCATAGAAATGAATGGGTCAGGATTCAGTGCGGGTGCAATGCGTTCACATCACGCATTGCACCCGCGCGGAATACTCGCCCGTGTGAAAGGGGCCTTATACTTTATGTCTGAAGATTGCCTAGCGTTGGCTGCACAGTGATGCACTCTGTCCATCTAACACCAGAAGACCTATATTATACTATAACATTTACTGTACTTGTAGATTTCATGAATTTTTCTTAAGGGAAAACAAGCTAGATCTTGCCACTGTAAAAATCCAATCCATCATCATAAATGGTACAGTAAATACAGCCTTGGTACAGTCACCCAGCCTAAGTAACTACTTCTGAGAGTTCAGCTTTCATCTACTGCCTGGGACAAGAAACTACATGACACCGGCGGGGAATCACGTCAGTAAATAATCTATACTTCACATCTTATCTTATATGGCAGTTAGGAGGTATCAGACTCA
Organism: Bufo bufo; assembly: GCF_905171765.1. Taxonomy (NCBI): domain Eukaryota; kingdom Metazoa; phylum Chordata; class Amphibia; order Anura; family Bufonidae; genus Bufo; species Bufo bufo. The sequence goes on along the minus strand of NC_053393.1, from coordinate 156,927,598 downwards.
TATCATCTATAATAAAACCTACTCTACAACCCAAGTTCCACTATATTACCATATTTCTAATAGGCATGCTGGCTCTTCACCCAAAATATTTGGCTTGGTAGGTAGCAGTTAGGCAAGAGCATTTAATTGATATACACCGGATAGCTGCAAAAGTAATTCTAGCTTTGAGAAAACAAATAATGACCCACAATCTTGCCAACTAGGTAGACACACACAACGCGGACATCTGATGAAGTGCAAACATATGCAAAGTGAATGTAAAAATTGTCATTGTTAAATGGCATCTGTCACCTGGACATTTATGGTTGAACCAGGCACAATGCCTTGTAGGGCTCGCTCAGCTGAATGGAATGATACCTTTCACTTAGTGCTTTCATCCTTGCTCCCCCTGCTTCCTACTTCCTCTGCAGGGCCTCCCTCTACTTGGCTGACAGGTTCCTGCATAGTCATCTCGCCTGGCACTGTCAATTAAAACCCTTTCCTGAAGGGAGAATTTAAAAAAAATAATAATAATTCTCCCTGACTTCCCAGAGCCATAACTTCTTTTTTTTTTTTTTTACTTTTCTGTTCACATAGCTGTATAGGGCTTGTTCTTTGTGGGACAAGTCGTACTTTCTAATGGCACCATTTTATATTGCATACACAGTAGTAGTTTAAAACTGGAAAATAATTCCAAAAGGGATGAAATTGAAAAAACTAATAATTCTACCACAGTTTGATGAGTTTTGTTTTTACAGACTTCCCTATGCAGTAAAACTGACATGTTACCTTCATTCTCTGGGTCATTACCACATTTATATATTTTTTTTCTTGTCTTTTAAAACTGAAAAAAATTAAGTTTGGGAAAAATATTTTTTTCTTAGCTTCGCCATATTTTGATCCCCATAACTCTTTTATAGTTACGTCTTCGGTGCCAGGGGTAATTTTTGGTGGGGTGATCTGTACTATTTATTGATACCATTTCAGAGTGTATGTGACTTTTTAATTCTTTTTTCTGTTCCTTTTTTTGGGAGGTAAAATGATGAAAAAGGGCACTACAGCATTTACCATACGGGATAAATACTTTTATATTTTAATCGTTCTAAAATTTTGGGACATGTCAGTGCAAATTTTTACTGTGGTAGCCTCGGATCCTTCAGAGGGACCAAGGCTACTAGAGCAAGCCAACAGCTCACTCCATCACCGCACGAGGGTGTCTGCTGTGTAAAACAGCAGACATCCAGCAGCTGAGTGGAGCGGGCGCCATCTTTTAGGACCCATCCAGCGCCATACATGTACGACACTGGTCAGGAAGGGATTAAGAGCGGGAGGGGCTGGCAGAAGAAGGTTAAAGTGGGCACAGTGTGTCTTGGGCCCACCTCGGGGCACTTAAAGGGGTTTTCCAAGATTTTGAATACTGATGACCTATTCTCCTGTTCCTTGTAATGAAATATTATTGTATATGATATTATAGAGCAAGTAGACATACTTTTATGCAACTTCCAAACTACCTAATCCAGAACTGCTAATCCAAACTAACTAATGCAACATGTATTCCTATGTAAGGACCAGCAGATACACTGCTTTTTTCTGCACAGTGTCCCAAAATGCCCAAACTATTAAAATATAACTGATATTATAGGCTGCTGTTACCTGCCAAACCTAAAAACCTACTAATAAAAACCAATAAGGCAGAAGGTGAAGTGATGTATTACAATGCACAAAAAATAGATGCTGTATGAAGAAGTACCTGGCAGTTAATGCAGACTCCTCCACCACTGTATTGTCCATGTATGTCAAGACTTGCTTGTCGATTGTCTACATCGCTATCATAATAGCAATCAGATGCATGTCCATGACAATTACAAGCTACGGGGAGACAACAGGATATTTATTTTTGAAAAGGTGTAATTCACAACAGTATTTCATAAATTATGAGTAAGAATGGTCTTAAAAGAAACCTCTGCCAGAAACATGTTATAGAGGAGTAGGAGTTAATAAGATTGATATATAGTTGTGAGGGGAAAGATTCAGTATAACTCATTATGGGCTTAGGAGTCCAGTGGGCGGTCCTATCACTGATTGACAGCTGTCTCTATATGGGAAGTTATACAAGAAAGGCCGTCAATCAGTAGGTGGCCCAGAATAAGCAGAGGTTTACAAAATTACAAGTTATACTGAGTCTTTTCCCTCAAAACTATATATCAGTCTGCTCTGTACCATTCTGCCTGCAGAGTGCACTGCATATTCAATGTGTCAGGTTCCAAAAATTAGAAATAGATGGGAGAGAGAGATACAGAGGAATAGAGATAGATACAGATAGATAGATAGAAATAGATAGATATGAGATAGATAGACATATATAGAGAGATAGATATAGATAGATAGATAGATAGATAGATAGATAGATAGATAGATAGATAGATAGATAGATAGATAGATAGACAGAAATAGAGAGATAGATATAGATAGATAGAAATATATAGATATGAGATAGATAGATAGATATAGAGAGATAGATATAGATAGATAGATAGATAGATAGATAGATAGATAGATAGACAGAAATAGAGAGATAGATATAGATAGATAGATAGAAATAGATAGATAGATAGATAGATAGATAGATAGATAGATAGATATAGATAGATATAGATAGATATAGATAGATAGAAATAGATAGATATAGATAGACAGATATAGAGAGATAGATATAAGATAGACAGACAGACAGATTAGCATTGTGCATATATAAGCATATGATATGTAAGAACAGCATCTGCCCCATGTGATATATTTCAGTAACTTTACTGCAGAAGTTTATCAAAACTGATGTAAAGGAAAACTGTCTTAGTTGCCCATAGCAACCAATCAGATTCCACCTTTCATTTTTCAGAACTCCTTTGGGAATCTGACCGGTCACTATGGGCAACTAAGCCAGTTCCCCTTTACACCAGTTTAGATAAATCTCCCCCAATGTTTACTTCGATAGACGGTGCCACAGACCATGGGCATTCAGTCTGCGCCAATGAGGAAACCGTGTAACCATGACTAAATTCTGAACAGTATGTGTACCGATATGGAATGGAATTTAGATGCAGCATTTGATAACTGTGCTCCAGCAGGTTCGCAGCTACCAAGGCCCAGAAAGGCTTTCCTGTTCTAAAAGTTAAGCATTGACAGAACAAATACTTTGTTTAACTCATGAGGTTACGCAGCGGCAGGCATTTTATTCTTCAATCTATTATATAAACTTGGACAGTTAAACAAAGATGATATTTGGGCTTGCAGAAGGATTCGGAGGAGGCTTCTCCAAGATAATGCATCGCAGTGAGGTGCTTGGTGTGCAGAATAAGGTTGCTGTAGCATGGAATTGCTGAGCTTATTTCTGATTATAGCGTCTCCCACTAGGAGATTTACTCTTACTGAATCTTCAGGCTTTCATGCTCGATGCATACACTAGTCAATGATGTGCTCCATTTGGCCACAGGCCTGTCGTTCTGACTTTGTCCCTCCTGGGGCCCTGCTGTTAGATGCAAGAGAATACTCTTTGTGACGTTAGCAACCAGTCTGGGGGAAATGCTGGTGCTCTGACCAGTCTACATCACCTGTAATTTATTGCCCATAGCTCCACTCTGGTGCCTGAGTAATTAGGTTGGTTTTGTTCTGCGACGTTGGCAATAATAATGGTGTTCTTGACCTTGGTAGTGTTCTCTTCATCCTTTAACCTTCTACCTTGTCTCTACGCTGTACTGCATTTCAGGTAATCCTAGATTGTACTTTGGTTAACCTTAGCAATTGGGGACTATTCTAGGAATTGTAATCTAGGGACTCCCTCAGTAAAAGTCTGTTGCAGGCTTAAGACTGGATCAGACCCCATAAAATTGGTGAAACAAGTGATGTACCTGCATTGAAAAGCCTCCGATAATACTGTATGGCCATACAGAAGAAAATCTCTACAGTAAAGGATTAACTTTTCTTATCGTCAAAAGCTGCACCAAAGGAAATTGCGGAACAGAGTGGCAACTCCCGCGATCTTTGGAACTCCCGCGAAATTTAAACCAGCTTGCTGTATTGAGCGACTGAATAAGCCGGCAAATATTTAAAGCTCCATTGAAGCAATAGGGAGACAGCAGACGCTAGACGGTAAGCCAAATATCGATTTAAAGTTTTCTTCAATTCAAAGCTCATATCGAGCTTAAAAGGATATGCTATAAGAGACTTTTCACATTATCAGGATTCCTGTGGACACTTTATGAACATATTGCTCTCCCAGTGAATACACCTACAACATTTTCAGTGACATTCAGTTTCCCAAATTGGGATAGAGCTCTAGAAGATAATACCCCCTCTTTCCAAATAACAGCATATACTTGAAGTTTTTTGGTGTGATTTATATAATTTATCGACACTATTGAGCCATATGAATATAGTGTCGATCATATCTACCACAATATATGTGACTGTAATGTTGTATATTATTGCTACATTGTTCTTATAAATTTTATTACTTGTATTTTATGGGGATTTAATAAATATTTTCTGCACATCTCAATCTGGTTGCCAAGTGTATGAGTGCTTGCTCATTTTCCTATTACTACATTTGCCTTTAAGAGAGGGTGGGGTGATTCCCTCTATATGAGCTTGCAGCACCATACCTTAACTACTTGCTAGTGAGCCACCACAACCTACCACTATTGGTTGGTAGTAATGTTTAGCTCGGTAAAGTTGTAAAACCTAAAACAGTAAAATCATACATACATATACAGATCCCAATAATCAAATAAGTTCTAAAAGGCAATAATATGAGGTCTCCGATTCATAAAAGCAATAATAATCGTGTAAGGTAATCGATCATAAATATTCGATAATAATGTTCGATAGTAGTATTCAATGAAAGTCCATCGATGAAAAATATTCGATAATAAGTTTGCTGGAAATGAGAAGAAGTCACAAATGGGAATTATCGGTCTCTACCGAATATTCAGGATAAGTGCCAGCTCGTGACCAGTTCTCATTCATTTAGTGACCAGGATTCGAAACACAGATGGAAGTCGATGCTGCATCAGACGACGTTCCACCTGCTCATACAGACAGCGGCGTCCCGCTGTATTTGGTTAGAAGGCAATCGCTTAGTAAATGGAATAAGGACAGTCTTACCAGGAGGTCTTCTAGCCTTCTAGCCAATTACAGCGGGACGCCGCTGTCTGTATGAGCAGGTGGAACGTCGTCTGATGCAGCATCGACTTCCATCTGTGTTTCGAATCCTGGTCACTAAATGAATGTGTGTTGAGAACTGGTCACGAGCTGGCACTTATCCTGAATATTCGGTAGAGACCGATAATTCCCATTTGTGACTTCTTCTCATTTCCAGCAAACTTATTATCGAATATTTTTCATCGAAGGACTTTCATTGAATACTACTATCGAACATTATTATCGAATATTTATGATCGATTACCTTACACGATTATTATTGCTTTTATGCATCGGAGACCTCATATTATTGCCTTTTAGAACTTATTTGATTATTGGGATCTGTATATGTATGTATGATTTTACTGTTTTAGGTTTTACAACTTTACCGAGCTAAACATTACTACCAACCATTATTGACATTTTATTTGCTATATCTGTGATATTTTATTGCTAATTTTACCTTATTCAATAAAGATCCCTTTACTAATAGAGAGTGCCCCACTACTATTTATTCACTGCTTAGATCATGTTCACGTCTGTCGTACTAGTGATAACATTGTAGAAGCACTCACGTTCACACTGATTGGCACTGTCAATACTGGCAGGACGCCAAGGCTTCTGATTATAACCAGGGCAGCAGCGGTCACATATTTCCCCACATGTGTTATGTTGGCAGTTACACTGATACCTTGACAATGAAATGTAAAGCAAGTCAATAACTGGACAGTAGATTTAGTTATCAATATTGATTTAATAGACCAATAATCACTGAAATAGAAAAAGAAATGACCATTTTTGACATTATGAAATTTAGATGCATGATACAGTGTGAATCCCATTTAAATTCTGCATAACCAACAGATTTGGGCACATAATAAACTAACAATACGATATATAGATCACTGCACATTTCCATCCCCATTGCTTTAATCCACTGATTAACACAGTGTGGATTTCATCAATTCAAGCAGATAATGCTCTTAATTACTGACTCAACTGTTCTATAGATGTACTTCTGAATCAATATAAAACACCACCATAATAATATAAGATGGTGTATATCAACAAACATTGAGGCTTATGACAACGTATACCTTAGATATCTTGTTCTACGCACCCTTTGGCCTAACCCCTTTTTAAAAGGAAGATGGACATTGATCCAGGGATTTCTTCCGTCAATCAATATATCAGGATTACAGGTTGGACTTTTGTCTTTTTCCAACCTTAACAACTATGTAACTACGGTATGTAAGCATAAAGAGGAATTTTGCCCCAAATGTCCAGTATTTATAGCAGAAGCTGATTAACAATTAGAAGCATCCATGCAACTGCCCACGGAGCAAGAAGAGGAGGGGAGTGGTGGAGCAGCAATGGATACAGGCACCAATGTAATAATAGTAGATTTGTATCTGAAATTTCTAAGACAAAAAAAAAACATTCCATATATCTGAACTAGCTTGTTTCCGCAGCATGTGTATGAATTACTACAAATCCTATTCAGATGCATGGAACAGGTGCAGATATATCTAATATTTTAACTATAGAACCTGTAAAATGCATTTAAGGGATTGTCCAGGCATTTACTATAGATGGCCAGTCCTCAGGACAGGCCATTTATATCTAATCAGCAGACGCCCGACACAACACGAATCTGTTGATAAGCTACACCTAATCTGTAGTAGCTCCAGTGCCGACAGCTCTGTCTATTGTATAGTGGATGGAGCTGGTAACTGAACAGAGCTGTGTCGTTCTGGAGCAGACTTCCGATGCCAGACCTATTGGCGGGGGTGAGGGGTGTCGCATTGCCACCGATCAGATATCGATGGCCTTTCTTGAGAATAGGTCATCATAGTAAAATCCCGGACAATCTTTTGACCACAGCAACCACAAGGATAAAAAAATGTAAGGCAGGAGGCCAGGTTGTACTGTATTCTTTTATTTTAACCATGAACAAAGTCTATTTAGAGCGCAATAAACCAATAAGTAGAAACATAAATCTACAAAGTTGCTGAAGCAATAAATCAGAACAGACTATAATATGAATATCAAGTGTTACTTACAGGTTCTGATTGCCAAAGCGATGTACACTGCAATCATTAGCATGACCGTGGCATACACAGCGACCTCCAATACTTATATCCTTGATGCTATAGTAGTACTAGGAAAGATAAATATATATATATATACCTAGTGTTTTACAATACGCAGTTTTAAGTCAACAAAAGACAATAAAAAAGAATAAATATGGAAAAAAAACATCACATTCTTGCACTAGTGTATATTATTGTATTATACTGTGCCTGATGGCGTTGTTGCATTAGGTCTATTACAAAGGTGTTGGAGCTCATTTTGGCACCAAGCATGTCTCCTCAGATATAACTGTACCCAAGCAATTCATACCACAGATCTGCCGGCTTCACAAAAGGCCTCTTTCACACAGACATATATTTTTTTCCGTTTTCCGTTCCGTTTTTGCGGTTTCCGTTTGCGGTCCGTATGCGGAACCATTCATTTCAACGGTTCCGCAAAAAAAATCAGAATGTACTCCGTGTGCATTCCGTTTCCGTATTTCCATATATCCGTTCCGCTAAAAGATAAAACTTGTCCTATTATTGTCCGCAAATAACGTTCCGTCGCTCCATTCAAGTCAATGGGTCCGCAAAAAATACAGAATGCATACGGAACACATCCGTATGTCATCCGTATTTTGCGGATCCATGCCCACTTTGCCCATGTGCTTACTGTTTACAAACATTACAGTACATTACATTAATGATTAAAAATTTTCTATTTCCGTTTTTGCGATCCGCAAGAGATGTTATTGAACGGATAAGGAATGGAAACACAACGGAAACAAACAACAAAACAACGGATCTGTGAAAAATGGACCGCAAAATATAGCAAAATACATACGGTCGTGTGAAAGAGGCCTAAAGCAGGAAATCCCAGCCCAATCGAATGCATCGTTCAGCAGCTGTTTTATGCAGCCTATCAGATGCCAATAAACACACCATACTTTCTTTGTGCAGGTGGAAAAAGCTCCTCCAGGTTCCTTATCTCCGGTACCAACTACAGAAAGAAGCAAGCTTCCATATTTCCTGAGGACCGATCTTGCTGGACCACTGACAGCTTGTTGCATCCAAAAATAATATTTTATTCCTCTACATTTTCTAACCCTTTAATAGGCCTCTAATCATGATTTATTCAGGGAAACTGAGCTGAAATGTTGAACGCCTGAATGTGGGTTACCAACAGTGAGTCCACACAATCACCCTGTAGGACATTTTAAAAACTATGCTAGAACTCTTAAAACTCAGCAAAAAGACTGGATTATGACAAGTCAGCCATAATATGAAACAAGATTTTCAAACTATACAATAGGACAAGGTTTTAAAAGGATACAATACAGTATATGATAAGGCTTGAAAACATGGAACCTTAAAGGGGTTATCCGACACTAACAAATGCTCCCCCATATGCCGGGCCGCTCACACTGATTCTAATTACCTGGCTTCCCGCTCCCTGCCTGGTTCCTGGTCCCCGCATCTCTGCTGCTGCTTCTCCCCGTGCGCGGATGAAAACATCCAGTGTCGGGGAGGAGCAGCCAATGGCAGGCGGTGACGGAGACGAGCCTCCCTAGCGTCACCCCTAGCATCACCCACGGGACCAGGAGCGACGTGGGGAGCGGAGAGCCGTGTAAGTAGAATCAGTGTGAGGGGCCCGGAATATGGGGAAGCATTTGTTAGTGTCGGATAACCCCTTTAAAACGTACAGCTTTTAAGACAGTGACCTGACTGACCTTTGAATACTAGCAAACATGTCACTTCTATTTTAACAAACTCTGCATAAATGAATAGTACAGCTGAGTATGAGAAACTTTGTAATATATCTTATGAGAAGAAAAAAAAAAATTCTCCCTCTAGCAGCATTCTTCCTCCTCTCTCCACAAACATCTATGAGCAGCAAGTATGTCTACCTCTTTAAATAGGTTCTTTTTTTTGTCTCTCTCATTGTAGCTCACTCCTCCTTATTCCTCCTCTCTCCACAGACTTCTATGAGCAGCATGTAATATGATCCTTCGGTGAAGCCATCTTGTCTCTCAAGATGAACATAGCAGAGAATGTCAGTTTAGAAGAGGGGGAAAGAGAAATTTTTCTCTGGTTCAATATATTACAAAGTTTCTTTGGATTCACCTGTACTATTGATCTATGCATAGTTTCTTCAAACTACAGTGACCATTTAACATGTTATTACTGTACATTATTTTATATACAGTGACACCTCTTCAAAACACCACGTCTTTGAGAAAACCAAATTTTGTTTGGCAGATATTCAGATTAATGATATCCTATGTATACCGGCCATCTTGTGTGAGAAGATCACCCTCTAGAAGACCTAGGTATCACACACATGTAACTGTAAAAAGGCGTGTTTTTCCTCATCCAGTGCCAGCCAGTACAGTGACTACCAGTAGTATATCCTCGCTTTTAGAACTTTATCAGTCATCTGTTTGTCTGTGTATATGGAATTGAGTCTTAGGTATAAAAATAACTCAATATGTACTTACCCTCCGCGTTACAGTTTGATCTTTTTCCGCCTTTGATATTAAATGACCAAGAAGTGTGTTTGTTCTGAGGAAACGCAGTCGTATGTTTGTAGCCTTTGTAAAATCTCTTAGTATAGGAGAGTCCATAAAATGCTTTGCACCAGGCCGTCCGCTTACCAACCTCACCACCACCTGAAATTTATAAGAACATCGGTTTTAAAGTAAAGCAGTTCTATGGTTTAGATTACCCATTTTAAAAAAATATATTCTGAGTTAATACGGTAGGTTCAGCTGATGATCTTATAATGTGTATGGGGATCTTTACTGATCCCATAAACCATGAGGTAGAAGTAGAGCTGAATATAGAAGACCCCCTCTGCTATATAGTAAACATAGCAAAGTGCTTGCACTCTTCTGTCTGTTACTGTCAGTTGTGTAGTCATGCCTACCTGGTCCTCATAGTACAATCAACCTCTTAGACCTCTTTCACACGAGCGATATGGATTCTCTCAGGGTCTGTTCGGGAAAAAACTGATGGTTTTGTTTTGCTTGCAAGTTCAGTCAGCTTTGTCTGCGATTGCGTTCAGTGTTTCAGTTTTTTCCACATTGGTGCAATCAGTTTTTGAAGTGTTTTTCGCACACGTAAAAAAAAACTGAAGAATAACAATCTGCATCTTCTAGCAACCATTAGTGAAAAATGCATTTCATCCAGATGCAATCCGTTTTCACTGAAGCCTCATTCACTTCTATGGAGCCGTAGCTGCGTGAAAAACGCACAATATTGAACATGCCGCAAATTTTTCCTGAATGCAGAAATGACGCTGGAAAAACTACTCTCATGTGCACAGACTCCTTGAAATGAATGGGTCAGGTTTCAGTCCGGATGCTATGCATTTGCTTCACGAATCGCACCCGGACGGAAAACTTGCTAGGGTGAAAGAGACCTTAGGGTATGTCAACATGTTGGAAAAAAAAAAAACGGAGGCGATTGGAGATTGGACGCTGACCCAGAGATTCTGCTGCAGATTTTCAATTTACATGATGCGGATCTGCCTCCAGATTTTCCTGATTTAACTCCAAAGAATAAACCTTCTCATTTGCTATTTTCCACATTGTGGATCCAAATCCATGACATGGAACTACAGCCAGGATTCTTATTGCAATCAATGGGCAGTTAATGTTAGAAGTTTTTTTCTGTGCATTTAGGCACGATAAACCTAACCGCTTCTGATAAAAGGGATGACCCTTGGGCCCCATTGACACCGCCATGGTTTCTGCCACGGTTGCTCACTTTAGGTGCCATGGACCTGCTTAGAATGGAGTTAAACCACGAGCGGAGACATGCCGCATCTCCAGCTGTCTGCACACCGTGCCAAGAAGGGACAGGTCTTTTCTTGGCACGGTCACGGCTTTAAACCACTGGCCCACGAGCAGCTCTTGAATCTCTCCTACTTGCTACATGTGAGGGATATAGGCTGTTGAATAAATGTGCTACACTTGGCAGAAGCACCGAATTTAATGCCAAACTTCACGTGTATTCCTGCTAATGCAGCAAGCTCTTTCCACAGTACAGCCTAACCAGCTGTGTCAGAACTTGCTTTTGATCTCACTGTATGTGATGCTTTTCTAATTATATACCATTACAAAAAATTACTTTATTACTGATCCAGCAACAAGAATTGAAAGGTAATCATTTTCTTTCATAATTATCTACCACACAGGAGTGGTTCACCATGTTTTGGCAAGTCTACCAAAGTGCCATAAAATCATATTTTACTTGGAACAAGAAAGACCAGAACACATGTTCTATTTTTCCAGGTAAATCTTGAGCTCACTATCTGTTTCTTCACCCATTATTTATCCTATTATAAGGAATAAAAAGCTTTGAGTAATTAACCTTTTACAGGTATTACACTGAAGTAGGAAGGGAGGTCTCAGTCGGGTCAAATAGTATTTCTAGTATTTTTATGTGGTCTTTGTAGTAATCCCATTAGCAGAATATGAAAAGTATTGATAAAGTCTAAAGTTTAATGCCATAAACATATTATTGATGATGGGACTAGAGCTATCTATAGCAGTACTCCTGTTCACACTAAGGCCTCGAGCACATGGATGTATTACAGCATTGTACAACTTCCAGGTACCATACCTTTATAAGCTTCCAATTTTATATGGAGCCACATGGATGTTTTTGTATCATGCCCCTACGTTTCCATAGTACAGAGTACCAGGACACCATGCACCGCAATGCAGACCCATATTCTGAGGCCTGGAGATGGGTGGTCTATTGAAATGCATTTTACAGAGATTTTTGTAAAAAATAACCCCCTCTCAAGATGCCCCATCAGATCTAATTGCTGACACCCCTGGGATCAGCAGTTATCATTGGGTAAACTTTGGGTGAAATGGGTGATCATATAGAAAACATGGTCACACAAGGCCTACCCTCTCCAGAAGCTCTCCATTGTGGCTAACAGTTGGAGGTCCTGAATGGAGTAACCCCTCTATGACTCCTGAACTTTCTCTTCCGGTCACTAGCAACTGGCACAGAACGCTGTCTGTTCAGCAGAAGTATTGTATTACTGAGCAGTGTGCCACCCCAAAGAGTGTGCACCAACCTCACTAATATACTCTTATTGTACTCAGTGGCAAATCCTTAAAATGTGCATTCAACCATAATTCTTCAGAACTGTTTAAATATTTGAGCCAATGAATATTTTCACGTGTCATAAGGCATGTCAAAATGATGATACATCTTCACGATACACATACCTCCCCATTTTCAAGTGGAACGATCCGTGAGTACTCTGCCGTGCATATGACATCATCATCTCTTGCAATGGGCTGTTTAGGGTCCTTTCCAAAATGAAGTAAGCAGCCCTGTTTAGAATCTGGAATATAAGTCCATATCATTTTACATTTGAGCATTAGATCACACAGTGGTGTCCATAATTTAGAAGGGGGCCCATAGTAAAAATTGAAATACAATGCCTACATTCTCCCTATGGATTGGAGGAAAACAAAATATTACAATGCAAAAAAGTGTTAAAAAGGAAACTTTTGGTAGGCTTACTCCACCCACAATGAAAGTTTTCTGGCCATGCTAAAGAGGACCCTCTGACAGATCTGATTATGACACAGTTTAGACTATACACTAATAGCCCTACATCTGATAAACCACACATTTCAGCAGGTATAAAATACAATATGTGGCTCACAAACTTACTGTGTTGCATTGGATACAACCCTTTCCACCAACCAAAAGAGAGTTTGTGGGGAAAGAAAACACATTATTGATATATAAGAAAAGAATATTTTAAAAAAGGGGAGTCTACACTAAATTCGGGAAGCTCCGGGCTCCATGGCTTGACACACTGGCTCCTAGCATTCTACTTTGGGATGGAATACTGACTATCCCTGTTGTTGGGGGGCTCCTGCATGGTGGTAGGTGAGGGTTTAGGTGGTAGGCAGTGACCTTTTATCTGTTTATGACTCCCATGTCATCAACACGTGGAAATAGGGGTTTTCTGACCTTTGCACTATTGTTCTGTTTTTCTTATTTGTATTTTTTTTATTTTTATTATATCTTTCTCTGTTTTGTATTATTGTTTGTATGGTTTAAAAATTAATAAATAATAATCTGATTTACTATAATGTATACACCAGTGCAGTTCTGCTGAATCAGGTATTGCAAGGAAATATCAGTAAATCAGATTTGCTGAGATACACACAAATATACACACTTAAGTACTGTATATGGCCGAGGGGAGGGGGAGGGGGGGATAGGGTGTTAATACAGAGGTGTGAACTAAGTGCAAATAGGATTAATAGTCGATCCTTTTTAACCAACTGCAATAGTCTTGTCGATAAAGGGGTTCTCCGGGAATTAAGAAAATGAAAAGACTTAAATATTACATTAGTATAAATATATTCTCAAATACATTTCATTAGCTATAATGGTTCATTTTGTCTAGGGAGCAATCATTAGGAGAAATGAAATGGCCGCCGTCCTATTAGCTCACACAAAACCTGTCCTAATCAAACAGCAGGACATGTTACTTTACAACAATGAGGGAAAGAGCTGCCTAATCCTCCTCTCTGCTCTACTTGTCAGGGATTATGATCCTAAATACAGATAAAATCTTCAGCTGAATCTCTGTAGGAATGGAGTTCATGAGGAGACATGAAGTACAGAGAGGACGGACAGGACAGACTGTGGTAATGGAGACTGCATATAAGTGCTGCTGCTCATTATCTACATCCCCACTATCCTCTCTGTACTTCATGTCTCCTAATGAACTCCACTTCTACAGAGATTCATTTTAAGATCATATTAAACTGTATTCAGGATCATAATGTCACGGACGTTCCCGCGACAGGTGGCAGGAGATCGGTGAGACTGGCAACACGTGGCTTGATCTGACATTTTTTCTGTTTGGATCAAATGACGTCTGTGTTGTTTCTGGTGCTTGCCACACCTTCTTTCCCCAGGAGTGGCTATTATGGTCATTTTTACCTTCTCTATTTATTGTTGTTTCTCCCACTATGCTACGCGGTTTATAGCTTCAGTTTGAGTTGTGGATAGCTGGTGTGTGGATCCCGGCTGAGTTCCTGGTGCTGCCATAGCCACTTGAAGTTAAAGGGGTTCTCAAGGAATTAAAAAAATGAAAATACTTAAATAGTATTTTATAATAAATATATTCACAAATACCTTTCATTACTTAGAATGGCTTGTTTTGTCTAGGAAGCAATCATTAGGAAATGGCCGCCGTCCTATCAGTACATACAAAACCTGTACTAAACACACAGGAGGACACGTTACTTCACCACAATGAGCCATAGTTGTGCCTCATCCTTCTCTCTGCTCTGCCTGTCAGGAATCATGATCCTGAATACAGATGAATCTCTGTGGGAATGGAGATGATGAGGAGACATGAGAAGAGGGTGAGGTGGGGCTAATGAGCAGCAGCACTTGTATGCAGCCTCCATTACCACAGCTCCACATTACCACAGCCTGTCCTGTCCGTCCTCTCTTACTTCATGTCTCCTCATAAACTAAATTCCCCAGAGATTCAGCTAAAGTTCTTATTATCTGAATTCAGAATCATAATCCCTAACAAGTAGAGAGGAGGAGGCAGCTCTTTACCTCAGTGTTAAGTGAAAAGTAACTTGTCCTCATGTGTGATCAGGACAGGTTTTGTGTGAACTAATGGGAGGGCGGCCATTTTGTTTCCCCTGATGATTGTTCCCCAGACAAAACGAGCCATCATAAATAATGAAAGATATTTGAGAATATATTTATAATAAAGTAATATTTAAGTATTTTCATTTTCTTAATTACCCTTTAAGTGTTTTCTTTCCCTTTTGTATTTTGTTTGGGTTATTTTGTGTTTTGCATTTCCCTGTTATTTGTATTAAGGCCTGAGGGAGACTCCTGTTCGTCCTACCTTTTGGAGGAACAGGTTGTCTCAGTCCTGACATTAGTACCAGGGTCCTATAAGGTGAGTTAGGACATTAGGTATTCCTGTGTATCAACTCACCTACCTCTGGGGTCTGTTCATACTGGTAGTTAGTCAGGACTTTAATTAGGGTTTTACTAGGAGGTGTCCATCTCCTTTCCCTAGTTTCCAGGCCTTATTCCCTCACCCCTTTCCGTCCTATGTTCGGTGTGGTGTTTCCCTCCCACACCCGAACGTGACACATAATCCCTGACAAGTAAGAGAGGAAGATGGCTTAACTCTTTAACTTGTCCTCCTGTGTAATTTGGACAGGTTTTGTGTGGACTAGTAGGATGGCGGACATATTATTTTTACTAATGATTGCTTACTAAGGTATTTAGTAATATATTTATAATGAAGTAATATTTAAGTATTTTCATTTTCTAATTCCCGGAGAACCCCTTTAACAAGCCTTTCACACATTTAGCCCTCTAGTCTCTTTGATCATATACCATTATATGGATTCTTCCATCATGAGTAAAACATTATACCTGTCTCTATGTGAATAATGAACAGAAGAAAAAATGTTAGCAATAGAGTATTGTATAGATGAAGATTTTACCTGCATTCCACATATACAAGGGACAGCAATTAACAAAGTGTATGAGAGCACCGAGCCCTATAAAGGCAACATGCCAAGAAATTCCTCCTGGATTACTGAACTAAAAGGTTCAACACCTGCACCTCACATCAGTGTATTCTAAAGTTGAGATTCTGGTTTTAGTACATTGTACTGCTCTATATAAGAGAGCTTAAACCATGTTTTTAGTGCACAAGCTGAACCACCGAATGCAGATTTGCGGGAGAATTTGTGTCAGAAATCCAAAACGCACACTGTCAGAATATGCAGTTTTCATGTCACGCAACCACACCTGGATTAGCCCCAATCAATCTGGCTATCTCGTGTGTGGCTGATCACTATGGTTTCCATCACTGATGGGACATTTTGTCCACAAAGTGGATTTAAAATTAGAAGCTGAAAATTCCACATTCCTATGAAGGCCAAAGTAGATTCTCAAACCAATTGGAGTTGGATTCTGCTGTGGTATCTGCATCTATACAGTGATCCTTCAAGATACAATGTGCAACGGGATCACGGGTTCAGCGTCTGGGGTATCACTTGCCCCTTAGGAGGTTTCCACAAAATATCTCCCTTTTACAGAGCAAGTAAACGTGATGCCAGCTGCGGTTAAGCAGTGGAAGCACAAGGCTCCCTTTGTAGATAGTAATGTTGGTACCCAGAGGTAAAATTGCCAAAATGATGCAGGGTGGCCTACAGTCTCTGTAGATGTTATGTACACATGTCACAGTGTTCCTACCTGGATATCTGTGAATCCCAGATGTGATGTGGTCCAAAGCAGTGCAAAAGGGGTAGGTGAACTTGGATGGTGGAAGAGTAGAATGAATGGAGTCCAGACTTTGTAGTAACGTTGAACAGTTGCTTTTATTTGGCATAAATGGCTAATCCAAACAGCTTCCAAACGATATCTTGGTTATCAGCAGGTATTGGCTTAACTTTGGCAGGCAAATACTTCTCTGCAACAATCTCAGCTCTGAAATGCGGTAGCTCTCTCAACACTGCTATGCTTGGCTGGATAATTAGGAAACTGTTCCTCTTCTGCTGGAACTTAAGTTATCTGTAGTTTGTCTCTTACTTATAGTCCTAGGAACTTCTTGTCCTGGCTTTAGAGTACCTCAAGCTTTGGCTCAGCTTGGAAGGAGGCAATGCAAGCCCAGGAGGGAATAAGCAACCATGTAGACTTCTAAGGCAGGGCCTCTGGGCCTAGCAAAGCAGGCAGTGCTCTGCTAGCCAGCACACAACCTTTCCCTAAGGAGGGTGGACTAGAACTTCTGCAGGCTCGTCCAGGAGGGACGAGAACCTTCTGCTTCCCTTACAGGGGATAAGCTAGACTCCTCACTCACTCACCAACTAACTAAACTCCTCCCTCTAGCTACAGAAGGTTGGAAGGAAGCCAGAAGGTTCCTCTCCAGGGAAGCGAATACTGCCAATGTTGTTGCCACCATCTGCTGGTGGACCAGGTTATGTTTCTTAAATCGTAATTTTCTCTTATCTTGGATGACATTTTGGGGCATTGGAACCAATTACTCAACTTACAATAATTTCAACATACAATGGTCTTCCTGGAACCAATTAATATTGTAACTTGAGGGACCACTGTATATGTATGAAATATTTAACCTCACACAAATTTGTAAGGAAAAATCCTATCACATTCTATGGGCATATGCTGACATATTTATTCCAGACATATATATCATGAAACTACATAGAAGAAAATACTTACTAGCAAAATATTGCCAAGGCATGTAAGTGCTTCCAAAGTCAACTGATCGTTCAAGGACCCAAAGATCAGGCCGTGGAGAGTTTGCAAATTTGATGAGGACATATGCAACATGGAAAACCTAGTGACACAACCATAAAGATAAAAATAAGAAAAGGTAATAGCCAGTATATTGTATAGTAGATAATACAGTATATCAAACCATGCAGGCAGTGGTGGTACACTTCCATAAGGAGTTGTTCAAAAAATATTAATTTAATTTAGATCATACATAAAAGAACAATTGGAAACATTTTTAAAAAATGCCCCTGTGTCTGCATATTGCTGCTGTCATGGCACCAACTAACTTTTGATTCCTTCTCAGAATGTCTACCGTCCTAATGTGTTCAATGCTGGTGAGAAAAAGTTGCTTCTGGTGTTTGCTTCTTATTGGGTTGCCCCATGTTTAAGTGGATCCAGACAGTGAGACCGAGCTACTGAGCATGTGTGACCATTAGCACTGGATATATCACAAGGACTCCCTAAGATGGAGCAAAAAAAAATATAGGGGACACGATAACAAGTATGTAAAAGCAGTATCTGGACACAGGAAACTTTTTAAATCACTCCAATTGGAAAATTGTAATGTTTTGCCTGATCTAACAAAGAAATTTAATTTATATGTGAGACAACCGCTTTAATTGGGAAGATAATAAAAAGTACTGCAATAAAAAAAATTGCTATTATTTTATGCATTCCACCATAATATAAATTAAAAGCTAATATACAGTATATTATATTAAAATGGCAAATGGTAAAACTACAAACAGAGAACGGCTTCTTGCTGCTACATCAAAGGAAAAATGAGAAAGCTATGGTTTTCGGAAAGCAGAAAAAAGATGACTTCGTGGCTCCTATATACTGCTGCTACAAACAGCCAGGATGGATTTGGGATAAACTGATAATAGACCTGTAACAAATCATGTTCTTATTTCAGTTCAGTGTTAGGCCCCTTTCACACGGGCGAGTTTTCCGCGCGGGTGCAATGCGTGAGTTGAACGCATTGCACCCGCACTGAATCAGGACCCATTCATTTCTATGGGGCCGTGCACATGAGCGGTGATTTTCACGCATCACTTGTGCGTTGCGTGAAAATCGCAGCAAGCTCTATTTTGTGCGTTTTTCACGCAACGCAGGCAGCATAGAAGTGAATGGGGCTGCGTGAAAATCGCAAGCATCCGCGAGCAAGTGCGGATGCGCTGCGATTTTCACTCACGGTTGCTAGGAGACGATCGGGATGGGGACCCGATCTTTATTATTTCCCCTTATAACATGGTTATAAGGGAAAATAATAGCATTCTGAATACACAATGCATAGTACAATAGGGCTGGAGGGGTTAAAAAAAATATATATAATTTAACTCACCTTAATCCACTTGTTCGCGCAGCCAGCATCTCTTCTGTCTTGTTCTGTGAGGAATAGGACCTTTGATGACGTCACTATGTTCATCACATGGTCCGTCACATGATCTATCACCATGGTAAAAGATCATGTGACGGACCATGTGATGAGCGTAGTGACATCATCAAAGGTCCTATTCCTCACAGAACAAGACAGAAGAGATGCTGGCTGCGCGAACAAGTGGATTAAGGTGAGTTAAATTATTTTATTTTATTTTTTAACCCCTCCAGCCCTATTGTACTATGCATTCAGTATTCAGAATGCTATTATTTTCCCTTATAATCATGTTATAAGGGGAAATAATACTATCTACACAACCTGGAACCCAAACCTGAACTTCTGTGAAGAAGTTCGGGTCATTGCACCCGCGCGATAAAAACTGAACAACGGAATGCAATCGCAGTCAAAACTGACTGTAATTGCGTACCTACTTGCGCGGGTTTGCCGCAACGCATCCGAACACGCTCGTGTGAAAGAGGCCTTAGGCTACTTTCACACTCGCGTTTGGTGCGGATCCATTCTGACAATACAACATTCTGCATCCGTTCAGAACAGATCCGTTTGTATTATCTTTAACATAGCCAAGACGGATCCGTCTTGAACACCATTGAAAGTCAATGGAGGACGGATCCGTTTTCTATTGTGCCAGATTGTGTCATAGAAAACGGATCAGTCCCCATTGACTTACTTTGTGTGCCAGAATGGATCCGTTTGACTCAGTTTCATCAGGCGGACAGCAATACACTGCAGGCAACGCTTTGGTGTCCGCCTCCAAAGCGGAATGGAGACTGATCGGAAGCAAACTGATGCATTCTGAGCGGATCCTTTTCCATTCAGAATGCATTAGGGCAAAACTGATCAGTTTTTGGGCCGCTTGTGAGAGCCCTGAACGGATCTCACAAACGGAAAGCAAAAACGCGAGTGTGAAAGTAGCCTTAACCGTTGGCATACTACATTCACACTGCTTCTGAACTTCACACCACATCATAAACCATTTACAAGGGTTGAGAATTTACTACTGTCCCTGGCATGTATAACATTGTGAACTCGTTAGGGAAATATTTCATTTTTTATATTTTACAACAACAATGTGAGATTTTAAACTAGAGAGCAATTCCAGCCAAGGCCTTACAGAGGCTGACACAAAGAGGGGGGATTCTTTAAAACGACCGGAAGAAAAAATCTGTGTACAAGAAACCATGCAGCTCAAGATTATACAGCACAAATCTTCTACAGCTTGTGCCTGGAGTTACTGTATCTTAAGGTCCCTTTACAGAGGACGACGATCTAGTAGATTATTGGGAAGGAAGTGTTCCTTCACGGCAATCTGCTGATCGCTAGCGGAGGAGACGGATGCATTTATATGCACAAATCTCCTCCAGAGTATGGGCAGGAGCGATCGCTAATGCAATCTCTCTTCCTTATACTGTCTTGTTGTTTATACAGAACGATCTGCCACTGGGAAACGATGATCTTTTGTGCTGAACAAAAGATACAATTACCCGATGAACGAACATTTCCCCTGTTCATCGGCTAATAGGCGGTGCTTTTACACCGCCAGATTATCTCTAACCAGTGCTACTAGTGACGCTGGTTAGCGATGATCTGTTCAATTGTCGGCCCTTTACATAGACTGAAGACAATGCAGGACAGAACTACCAGCGACGACATAGAGAAGTGTAGGATCAGTAGACAGGGCATTCCTTGCACAAGCTATAATGAAACCATAGTGGCAATTTAGAACATTTCCATTCTATTTTTTAACTCCGTATTCATAGAAAACAATTTTTTTTAAAAAATATTTAGCTTTTTTCTATCTAATTTTGCCAGTACTATGCCATTGAAAATTAACTGCCGTATATTGTCCTGAGGGAGCACTGCACTGATTAGGGTACTTCTACACTGCGATTTTGGTCACCACATGTGTCACACCCAAGTATTACAGTTTAGCAGGGCACCCATAAGAATAAATGTAGACGCAGTGCGTCTGGCATGTTTGCTATTGGATTTTTCGCGATTCTCTTGTTGCGGTTGCAGAAAACAAGTTGTACTGTGACCCCATTCATTACTATGGCAGCCCCGCTACACTGCGATACTTGAGAGTGACACGGGCGCGCAACACATTTTGCAGTCAAAATCGCTGTGTAGCTGTATCCTAATGAAATAACAGAATGTAATGTCAATCAGCTGCTTCTAAGTCTAGCAGGATATTGTCATATATTAAACAAGGCATGGACTCGCGGGGCAGGGATGTAATATTACCACTTTACAAAGCGTTGGTGCGGCCTCATCTGGAATATGCAGTTCAGTTCTGGGCACCAGTCCATACAAAGGATGCTTTGGAAATGGAAAAGTACAGAGGAGAGCGACTAAACTGATAAGTGGCATGGAGGGTCTTAGTTATGAGGTAACGATTAAAAGAATTACATTTAGAAGAGGTGTCTAAGGGGGGGCATGATTAACCTATACAAATATACACTGCTCAAAAAAATAAAGGGAACACTTAAACAACACAATGTAACTCAAAGTCAATCACACTTCTGTGAAATCAAACTGTCCACTTAGGAAGCAACACTGAGTGACAATCAATTTCACATGCTGTTGTGCAAATAGGATAGACAACAGGTGGAAATTGTAGGCAATTAGCAAGACACCCCCAATAAAGGAGTGGTTCTGCAGGTGGTGACCACAGACCACTTCTCAGTTCCTATTCTTCCTGGCTGATGTTTTGGTCACTTTTGAATGCTGGCGGTGCTTTCACTCTAGTGGTAGCATGAGACGGAGTCTACAACCCACACAAGTGGCTCAGGTAGTGCAGCTTATCCAGGATGGCACATCAATGCGAGCTGTGGCAAGAAGGTTTGCGGTGTCTGTCAGCGTAGTGTCCAGAGCATGGAGGCGCTACCAGGAGACAGGCCAGTACATCAGGAGACGTCAAGGAGGCCGTAGGAGGGCAACAACCCAGCAGCAGGACCGCTACCTCCGCCTTTGTGCAAGGAGGAACAGGAGGAGCACTGCCAGAGTCCTGCAAAATGACCTCCAGCAGGCCACAAATGTGCATATGTCTGCTCAAACGGTCAGAAACAGACTCCATGAGGGTGATATGAGGGCCCGACATCCACAGGTGGGGGTTGTGCTTACAGCCCAACACCGTGCAGGACGTTTGGCATTTGCCAGGGAACACCAAGATTGGCAAATTCGCCACTGGTGCCCTGTGCTCTTCACAGATGAAAGCAGGTTCACACTGAGCACATGTGACAGACGTGACAGAGTCTTGAGACTCCATGGAGAACGTTCTGCTGCCTGCAACATCCTCCAGCAAGACCGGTTTGGCATTGGGTCAGTAATGGTGTGGGGTGGCATTTCTTTGGAGGGCCGCACAGCCCTCCATGTGCTCGCCAGAGGTAGCCTGACTGCCATTAGGTACCGAGATGAGATCCTCAGACCCCTTGTGAGACCATATGCTGGTGCGGTTGGCCCTGGGTTCCTCCTAATGCAAGACAATGCTAGACCTCATATGGCTGGAGTGTGTCAGCAGTTCCTGCAAGAAGAAGGTATTGATGCTATGGACTGGCCCGCCCGTTCCCCAGACCTGAATCCAATTGAGCACATCTGGGACATCATGTCTCGCTCTATCCACCAACGTCATGTTGCACCACAGACTGTCCAGGAGTTATCAGATGCTTTAGTCCAGGTCTGGAAGGAGATCCCTCAGGAGACCGTCCGCCACCTCATACAGGCACGTGGAGGCCACACACACTACTGAGCCTCATTTTGACTTGTTTTAAGGACATTACATCAAAGTTGGATCAGCCTGTAGTGTATTTTTCCACTTTAATTTTGAGTGTGACTCCAAATCCAGACCTCCATGGGTTGAAAAATTTGATTTCCATTTTTTTATTTTTGTGTGATTTTGTTGTCAGCACATTCAACTATGTAAAAGAACAAAGTATTTCAGAAGAATATTTAATTAATTCAAATCTAGGATGTGTTATTTTTGTGTTCCCTTTATTTTTTTGAGCAGTGTATAAATGGGCCATACAAAAAATACGGTGAAAAACTGTTCCATGTAAAATGCCCTCAAAAGACAAGGGGGCACTGCCTCCGACTGGAGAAGAAAAAGTTCAGTCTCCAGAAGCTTCTTTATTGTAAGAACTGTGGATCTGTGGAATAGATTTCCTCTGGACATGGTCACAGCAGGAACAGTGGACAGTTTTAATAAGGGTTTAGATGAATTCTTAAAAATAAATAACATTAATGATTATGAAAATGTGTGGAAATCTGGGTCTCGCTCTGCTTTTTTTAAATTTACATCCCAACCAATCCCTTGGTTGGAATTTTTTTAAAACATTACATTAACTATGTATACTAGTAATGTGTGATATGCTAATGCAGTCAGTCACCCCTTTTCCCTCTCTGGCCACAGTGAATGGTCTGACTGAACAAGTCAAGTAAAACTGCTGTCCAAACAAAAAGAGGAAGTTAAAGAGCCTAGACAGGTAGAAATATGCAGACACTTTAGAGTCAGCTCTCACTAAGGCCTCATGCACACGACCGTTGTTTTATTCCGTGTCCGTTGTTCCGTTTTTCGTGATTTTTGGCGGACCCATTGACTTTCAATGGGTCCGTTGAAAACTCGGCTAATGCACCGTTTGTCATCCGCGTCCGTGATCCGTGGTTCCAGTCCGTCAAAAAAATATAACCTGTCCTATTTTTTGCACGGAAAACGGTTCGCGGACCCATTCAAGTCAATCGGACCGTGAAAAAACGCGGAGGCACACAGGATTGTCGTCCGCGTCCGTTTTTTTCCCTATCATTTGCATGGCAAACTTGACTTAGACTTTTTTTTTACTTTCCTTCATGTCTGGTGATCCTCCAAAAATAAAGGAAGACACACGGAAACAAAAACGGAAACGGATCACGGAACAACGGAACCGCATTTTGCGGAATGGAACACAACGGTCGTGTGCATGAGGCCTAAGGCTGTTAATCTTTTAGATCTTATTTACATAGTCACAACAAGTGGAAACATTAAAACCATGCACCATGTGCTCAAGGTCACCTGGCGACTCCTCAGGACACAGATACAGCTGAACACCATGGTATCATGTTGAGTGATCTTACAGATAGATAACTGCATGCTTCCTGCTAGAGGACACAAGTGACACAAAAAACATCAATTTAAGGGCACAGTCACAGGGCTGATTTTTGCTTGAATTTGGTGCAAACCGCAACCCATCAATTTCAGTGGAAAATGGGCAGGGTAAGTCATAAACTTGTGGGAAAAAATGTGATATGTTAATTCTGACCACAGATTCTACACAGAAACCATGTTCGGGGGGCCATGTGGGTTACCCCAGTGAACTGGACTAAATCTGTGAACAGATCTGTGGCATGTAAAACTGCAAGTCTATGGTAGAAATACAAGAGACTGCCTGGAATTTCTGTTGTAGATTATGTAGTAAATTTTGTAGAATAATGTAGAAATCCCCCAACTAAACATGCCATAAAGGCAGGATCGCACCGGGTGGACACTGCAGAGTTTGCTAGAAGCAGAGCTGAGGCCAGTGATTGGGCTATAGTGGTCACATGTTGTGATGTAACATCTTTGCTGCAGCCGTGAAGACAGAGACCTTCTGCGAGAACAGAGCAGGGGAGCAGGATCAGTCAGGTATCTATTCTTTTACAGGTCGATCCCTCTTCTTGAAACTGGACACCCCCTTTAAGAGGCCCCCCACATGTATATGAGTAGATAAGGCTACTTTTACACTAGTGGCAGGACGGATCTCACATGCTGTTCACCCTGTCGGATCCGTCCTTCCGCTGTGCTGCCGCTCCGTCCCCATTGACTATAATGGGGACGGGGGCGGAGCTCCGGCGGTGCACGGCGAAAGACCGCCGGACTAAAAGTCCTGCATGTCCGACTTTTTAATCCGGCGGCTTTCGCCGTACACCGCCATTCTGCGCCGGAGCTCCGCCCCCGTCCCCATTATAGTCAATGGGGATGGAAGGACGGATCCGACATGGTGAACAGCCTGTGAGATCCGTCCTGCCGCTAGTGTGAAAGTAGTGTAAGGGGGTTTTCAAGGACTTATTGACTGATAGTCTATCTTTAAGTGCAACTGTCATTCTTTTTTTTCTTGTAATGTGCAGGGGCAGTGATACTGACCATTTTTGTGATATATGTTAATTACTGAAATCGCACATTTTGATTAGAAAAATAGCTCTGAAGTGTCCCATTTTGTTCCTTACCAACGCTATAAGGCAGTGGAGAGAGGCAGTGAGGGCAGCAGCAGTCAGTGTGGAGTCTGTCTCCACAGTTAAGTAAATAGAAGACAGGGAACATTGCTAAGGCACAAAATGTGCTAAAAATGGTCAGTATCACTGCCCCTACACATTCCTAAAAAAAAAAAAAAAAAAGATTGACATTACACTTTTAGGTTAGTCCATCAATATCAGACCAAAAATGTTTGTGTCATTAGTGATGAGCGGCATAGGCAGTATTTGTTTTGGCATAATATTCGCAATAAATTTGTGAATTCAAGAATTTGCGGTTTCCAGTCGTTATCTTCGCGATTGCGCAAATCGGCACTAATGATGTGCATATTTTTTGCGCAATTCATGCAACTTCACATTTTATCAGGTCTGAGTAGATATTACTGATTGGTGCACTAAGTATTGCTGTGACATCACAGCACTATGTCTGTAGCATGTATGTATGGACAGCAGAGAAACAGTAATTCCTATCACACTACCTAACACCCTGCACTGGAACCTATCAGCTACACTATATCACTATCTAACCTACACTGACTGTCACGAGTTAGAGATCCAGCGAAAGACCTCTGCGTCGTCAAGCAATAAACAAATGGAAATCAGGTACAGACACACAAGAGTTTATTGCACAAACAAAAAACAAGGAAGGCAGCACAGACAAAACATGAGCTCTATGTACCGTCAGCACAATGGGAGAAAACCCCCACTGCGCCACTGTCTAGTAATACTCCAGAGGGGCGTGACTAAGCAACTCCTGGTATTTACTAGGGCCCCAGATGGTAGGGTTAGACTTTGCAGCAGGAAGTTGCCAGGGTCCACTCCAAAGCGTGAACTAGACAGTGACAGCAAGAATGAACGGACAACAGGTACCAGAAGGTACCGACGGCACATAGGCAAACATAACAGACAGGCAAATACAAACAGGGCAACTAATAACACAAGCAGGAGTACATAGCAAGGAAACAGGAGTGACAATAGGAAGAGGAGGACTTGCTCCACCAGAAGTAAACTGCATGGCCTTGCCCATGGCACTCTGCTGCAAAGAAAGGTGCAGCAAGGACTTGCTGAACACAATATCCCCTAAAGCAGAGACAGAACCTTCCATACGGAGGAACAAATATGAAATGGGGGAAGACAGGCACGATACAAGATAGGCAAGACAAATAAGGGCAGAGGCATAAAGACATGATAATAAACACAGGGGAACTCAAACATAACTGGCAACCCTGATAACAGAAACACAGGAGAAAGGACGACAATGAGCAAGAAGGCGAACTCACAGAACACAGACAGACACGGATGCCATGGGGTCAGCAGCATGGGAGACAAAATACAAACCAAGAGAAGGACAGGACAAACACATACAAGAAGAGCTGACCCAGAACTAAGGGAAAATCAGTCTTATATACAGATTCCGTGAGTGCAGCAGAGAGGCCACACCCATGGAGCAGACAGAGAGGATTAACTCCTAATAGGCACACAGGGGAGTTAACCCATAAAGAACCACAAACAACATACAGAAACGGAGCTGCAACGAGAGCATAGACAGAGGGTCACAGCCAGAGGTAACGACTGTGACACTGACTATCTCCCACTAACTATCTGTATTATATATAAATGAGCTAACTAACTAACTAACTAATGTAAGGCTACTTTCACACTAGCGGCAGGACGGATCCGACAGGCTGTTCACCCCGTCGGATCCGTCCTGCCGCTATTTCGCCGTGACGCCGGACAGGTGCTCCGTCCCCATTGACTATAATGGGGGCGGAGCTCCGGCGCAGCACGGCAGTGCACGGCGAGAGGCCGCCGGACAAAAAAGTCGGACATGCAGTACTTTTAGTCCGGCGGCCTTTTGCCGTGCACTGCCGTGCTGCGCCGGAGCTCCGTCCCGTTCCCATTATAGTCAATAGGGATGGAGCGGCGGTCCGGCAGCACAGCGAAATAGCGGCAGCCTGTCGGATCCGTCCTGCCGCTAGTGTGAAAGTACCCTAATTGGATAAGGAATATGATCCAGATGAAAGCACAGAGCACAGCAATGTCACTGCTCTCTCTCTCAGAACTGCAAAAAAACTGCAGAAATTGCTGCTGGGGAGGTTCTTACATAGTAAAGGTGTAGGCAGCTTTCCTATTGGTTGCTAGGGATGTTGCTAAGCTCAGACAAAGACATTGCAGCCTTCTCATTGGCCAACAAGCAAGAAGGGAGGTTACTGATGAAAAAAAAAATCTAGAATATTCGCGATTACGAATACATAGCACTATATTCTACATCTTCGCGAATTCTCGAAGTACCGATATTCGCGATAACCAATTCGTGATTAAAATATTCGCGATCAACACTATGTGTCATGACTTCTGTTCTTCAATGAGCCATGACAACTACGACAGATCCATTATCAAACAGCACCCCTACACTCCGAACCTTTGAACACAGGCAGCAGAAACCTTGGCACACACTTCAGGCTCATCGGTGTACGCCTGTAAAGAAAATCTGCCCTTCACATTGCCATAAAAAGCCTATTTCACCTCCTTTATCGCTACACTATCTAATAATTCAAAATGTCTCTTTAATGTTTTCACTCTCTCCTTAGTCCTAAAGTGCAAGCGCCTATCTCTTGGGGCTGTGAAAAGTGCAGGATGCACACTGATTGCATTTGTATTTTGAGGATCAGCGCTTTGCGGACCTCAAAACGTATATGGTCTTGTGAATTGCCCCCATTGCCATACTTATAATAATAAAATGCAGGGTTCATAGTCTGCACTGACAGACTTCAATGAAAATGTATCAAGGATAAAGTACTAAGGTCAACCATAAACTACGGTAGTTCTCATTTCCTATGACATACTGGTAACATTACAACCTAGCAACCAGTACACAACAACATATCTATCACACATATACTACTACTTCTATAATGATGTAGCTAGCAGTCACATATCTATCATACATATACTACTACTTCTATAATGATGTAGCTAGCAGTCACATATCTATCATACATATACCACCACTTCTATAATAATGCAGCATTCACATATCTATCATACATACACCACTTCTATAATAATGCAGCATTCACATATCTATCATACATATACCACCACTTCTATAATAATGTAGCAGTCACATATCTATCATACATACACCACTTCTATAATAATGTAGCAGTCACATATCTATCATACATATACCACCACTTCTATAATAATGTAGCAGTCACATATCTATCATACATACACCACTTCTATAATAATGCAGCATTCACATATCTATCATACATATACCACCACTTCTATAATAATGTAGCATCCACATATCTATCATACATACACCACTTCTATAATAATGTAGCATCCACATATCTATCATACATACACCACTTCTACAATAATGTAGCAGTCACATATCTATCATACATATACCACCACTTCTATAATAATGTAGCAGTCACATATCTATCATACATACACCACTTCTATAATAATGTAGCATTCACATATCTATCATACATATACCACCACTTCTATAATAATGTAGCAGTCACATATCTATCATACATACACCACTTCTATAATAATGCAGCATTCACATATCTATCATACATATACCACCACTTCTATAATAATGTAGCATCCACATATCTATCATACATACACCACTTCTATAATAATGTAGCATCCACATATCTATCATACATACACCACTTCTACAATAATGTAGCAGTCACATATCTATCATACATACAGCACTTCTACAATAATGTAGCATCCACATATCTATCATACATATACCATCACTTCTATAATAATGTAGCAGTCACATATCTATCATACATATACTACCACTTCTATAATAATGTAGCATCCACATATCTATCATACATACACCACTTCTATAATAATGTAGCAGTCACATATCTATCATACATACAGCACTTCTATAATAATGTAGCATCCACATATCTATCATACATACACCACTTCAATAATAATGTAGCATCCACATATCTATTATACATACAGAACTTCTATAATAATGTAGCATCAACATATCTATCATACATACACCACTTCTATAATAATGTAGCAGTCACATATCTATCATACATACAGCACTTCTACAATAATGTAGCAGTCACATATCTATCATACATACAGCACTTCTACAATAATGTAGCAGTCACATATCTATCATACCTTTTATTAACAATATTTGTATTGAATATTTTGGAAACCCGATGGTTACATTGATCTACCCCTACCTGGATATGACTTATTTACTTAATTCCCATAGTGAAAATGATAATCTGTATTAGCTACAGAAAACATTAAAAAAAAAGATAGGAACAAAGATTAAATCATGCTGTATGTGTCCTACTTACAGAAACATATCTTCTGTACAGTGACATCAATCATACAGACAATATCCGGTACTGTATCTACCATGGTTCATAAAGTAAATCATTCAGATCTGCAAACCCTGTGTCCATATACCCTGAAACTCTGTGCCTTTCTTTATTACTTCCTAGACTTGAACATTTTTGATTGATTTTTGAGTTAATATTTTATATGTAATATATAACAATGACCTTTACATTCCACTGATATGACATACAGTAGAAAACACTCGCAATCATAACTTCACCAGTTAATAATTATTTCCACAAAGACCAAAACTACATCTATAACCAGAAGATGCTGATGGATTATGATTTGAATATTTGGTGCTGAAGTGGAGCTATGATTAAATGAACAATTACAGGCAACATTATGGCATTAGGTTGTACAACACTACTCCCTCCATCAGCACCATGGACAGAGGTTTGGAAATGGAAAGCTGGTGGTATCATGCTTCTTTTTGAAAGGCGCCATTATGGTGTTGTATGGTATGTGGGTCAGGAAATTACCCTTTCCTTACCTAGGATAGCGGGCAAATCTGCAGCGAAGAGACTCTGTAACATTGATTTGTTTCTGTAAGACTAATACTAATAAAAAGTGAAAGTAAAAAATAAAGAAATGGAAAGCTGGAGGCTGATTAACCCTTTTGTCCGATCTACCACATATATACGGCAGAAGGTGGTGTTTTAAACATGGCACCCTCTCAGGAGCTGAGCGGGCGCCATATCCGGCTGGTGACTGCTGTGTTATACCAGCAGTGTCTGTGATCAAACACTGCTGATAAGATGCCATGGTCAATTAACCCTTCAGATGGTCAATTGTGACCACTGTATCTGTGGGGTCATTTACTAGGAGCAGGCTGCTACTGGTGACCGAACGGCTCGCCTGTGACAAGATCGCAGAAGTTGTTCTGTTGCTGTGGTGGCAAGGAAACGTGTAAAGGTTCTGAGGCCTGCCATAGCAAAGTTCCTATTGAGCCCTGTCTGTGGCAGGACTCAATAGAAACAATGTGATTCTACCAAAGACTGCAATGGTAAACTACTGCAGTCTATGGTATAAGCAATTTAATAATTGCATTTTTAAAGTCCTCTGAGTGGGATAAAAATAAAGTAAGGGTACTTTCACACTTGCAGCAGAGGATTCCGGCAGGCAGTTCTGTCGCCTGACGCAAACGGATGGAATTGAAATAACGCATTGCATTGAAATAACGGATCCGTCTCTCCGGTGTCATACGGATCCGGCATTTTTTTTTTGGGCATTTCTAAAGGTCTGCGCATGCGCAGACTGGAAAACCGGATCCGTTTTTGCCAGAACACTTAATGCCAGATCCGGCACTAATACATTTCAATGTAAATTAATGCCGGATCCGTCATTCCGGAAAGTGTTCAGGATTTTTGGCCGGAGAGAAAACTGCAGCATGCTGTGGTATTTTCTTTGGCCAAAAAAACGTAAGAGGGACTGAACTGATACATCCTGATGCATACTGAACGGAATGCTCTCCATTCAGAATGGATTAGGATAAAACTGATCAGTTTTTTCCGGTATTGAGCTCCTGTGACGGAACTCAACACCGGAAAAGAAAAACGCTAGTGTGAAAGTACCCTAAAATAAAGTTTTTAAAAACATTAAAAAAATGAAGAATAAAAAAATGTATATCACCCCTATTAGCCCATTTTAAAAATGAAAATAAACAAAGAAAATCAAAACATAACTGGTAATAACGCGTGTGAAAATGCCTGAACTATCAAAATATAAAATTACCGTATTTATCTCATACACGGAACGCCATAAAGGAAAAAATGTCAAAAATGCTGGAATCGTGCTTTGCATCCCAAAAATATTTGCAGAAAAAGTGATAAACAGTGATACAGACTCCAAAATTGTATCAGTAAAAATTACGGCTCAACCCACCAAAAAGAGCCCTCACACAGCTCCGTAGACAGAAATATAAAAAAAAAGTTATAGGTGTCAGAATATGGGAATGTAAATATTTAATTATTATTATTATTATTTTTTAAGTATTAAACCCTAACAAAACCTTTATAACTTTGGTATTGTTGTAATTGTGCTGACCTGCTGAAAAATGCAACATCATCTTTACCACCCAATTAATGCCATAAATAAAAACCCCATAAAACTATGGCGGGAATCCGTTTTTTTCCACTTCCAGACCATTTACAATTTTTTTTCAAGCTTTCTAATACAGTGTATGGACTATTAAATGGTGCCATTAAAAAGTACATGTCCCACAACTAACAAGCACTCATATGGCTATGTGAACAGTAAAATAAAATAGAAAGAAACGGGTTGTTGGTGGCTCACCTGGCCAATACAATGTGTAGGTGCTCTAGGTTTGACTGATTCATCCAATCAGAAAAGGAGAATATGCAATGAGAATGTGTAGAAAACCGTCACTCTTCACCTGGTAGAACACTTAAAGAGCAATGTAGACAGATTGGTAGGTAAAAATGTGCATTTATTTAATATCAATGTCGATCATAGAGGGTATGCTATGGTACGAGGGGGGATCGTATAGGTACAATTGATGAGATTAGATTTAAAAAGGTATTATTCAGTAAAGGTTACCACCTTCATAAAAAGACATAAAATGAAAAAATAAAAAAATAAAAGTATAATGTGAATAGCAAAACTGTTTACATCGAATATCTATCCACTAACTTACCAGCAACCATTGAAGGTGGAAACTACTGCTGAATGACCACTATATTGCTATTCACATTATACTTTTATTTTTCATTTTTTCATTTTATGTCTTTTTATGAAGGTGGTAACCTTTACTGAATAATACCTTTTTAAATCTAATCTCATCAATTGTACCTCAAATGCACATTTTTACCTACCAATCTGTCTACATTGCT
This sequence comes from Bufo bufo, assembly GCF_905171765.1. Classification (NCBI taxonomy): domain Eukaryota; kingdom Metazoa; phylum Chordata; class Amphibia; order Anura; family Bufonidae; genus Bufo; species Bufo bufo. Next base: position 156,895,079 of record NC_053393.1, on the reverse strand, counting down.
CTTTAAGTGTTCTACCAGGTGAAGAGTGCCGGTTTTCTACACATTCTCAGAAAAATAAAATAGTTATGGCCCTTGGAAGGCAGGGAGGAAAATGTGAAAATGAAAACTGGTCGTAAAAGAGTTATTATTACGAAGCGATCAGTTATACAGGGATACTGAAAGACATATTAATATAAGACATCAACACTGCTCACCTGTCCAAGGTCAATAGTGACATTGACTTCGTTGTATTTGACGTCCAGGGATAACGGGGGACTTTGCCACCATCGCTCTGTGCCATCAATGGCATTGGAAGCAGGATGTGCTTTATTGGGATCAGAGGAGTCGCAGAAATCACAAGACTGTCCCTTTGAAGGAAACACAACGGTATGAACTGGATGGATAAACATCACAGATGGAGCAGACTCTTTTATTGTGCACTCATCGTTATTAGGTAAGGGGCATAGTGATCATAGCCCTATCACAATAAGAAATTTGACTCAATTTCTGATGGTACATGTGAAATATTAGGAGTAGGTTACTGAGGATTTTAAGGCTAAGATCTGACAGCCAGATACACACCTAAAACCCCTCCCAGATGTGGTGGCCAATGGCCATAACATTAGGAAAGTAATACCTTAGTTTCACACTGTAAAACCATGCTGCCATTGCACGTGGGTGGGTATTTGGCAATGTGGGGCATCTGACACCTAAGGGTGTGTTCACACGTCATGCATACTGACTACCTGACACTTAGTTTTTTTTTTCTGGCCCTTACCTACTTTCATGTGTGCATAAGTGTACAGTGATTACGCATTCAACATTTAGTTGCTGTCTGGATGTCCCCATTTTTGGCTTCTGAAGGACTAGCACACCATTCATGGTAATAGTTCACTAGCTAAAGGCTGGCATGGGCAAGGCGGGGGTTATTAATGGTATGGAGTCCTATAACTTACCATGAGTCAACATTAGGGACATGAGGTATCAGGGACTTCAACAGTGAGTGGGAAAAGATGCAATATAAGACAGAACCAGTGATATGGATGAGTCCCTGTGGCTATGTGAACCCCTGTGGACCCTCAATGTAGTGGTCAGCAGGAATCAAGAGGACAATTCTCTGCCCACCCCCACCAACCAAACATTCATGGCGTACAAAAAGGAAAACAAAAAAGGAGGTGGCCTTAAAGTAAGATTAGGCCTCATGCACACGACCGTATTTTTTCACGGTCCGCAAAACGGGGTTCCGTTGGTCCGTGATCCGTGACCGTTTTTTCGTCCGTGGGTCTTCCTTGATTTTTGGAGGATCCACGGACATGAAAAAAAAGTCATTTTGGTGTCCGCCTGGCCGTGCGGAGCCAAACGGATCCGTCCTGAATTACAATGCAAGTCAATGGGGACGGATCCATTTGACGTTGACACAATATGGTGCAATTGCAAACGGATCCGTCCCCCATTGACTTTCAATGTAAAGTCAGGAGTCCCTATTATACCATCGGATCGGAGTTTTCTCCAATCCGATGGTATATTTTAACTTGAAGCGTCCCCATCACCATGGGAACGCCTCTATGTTAGAATATACTGTCGGATATGAGTTAGAACGTGAAACTCATATCCGACAGTATATTCTAACACAGAGGCGTTCCCATAGTGATGGGGACGCTTCTAGTTAGAATATACTACGAACTGTGTACATGACTGCCCCCTGCTGCCTGGCAGCACACGATCTCTTACAGGGTAATGTGATCCGCACAATTAACCCCTCAGGTGCTGCACCTGAGGGGTTAATTGTGCATATCATAGCCCCCTGTAAGAGATCAGGGGCTGCCAGGCAGCAGGGGGCACACCCCCCTCCCTCCCCAGTTTGAATATCATTGGTGGCCAGTGTGCGGCCCCCACCCCCCCCTCCCTCTCTCTATTGTATTATCATTGGTGGCCAGTGTGCGGCCTCCCCCGGCCCCCCTCCCTCTATTGTAATATTATTGGTGGCCAGTGTGCGGCCTCCCCCTCCCTCCCTTTATTGTATTATCATTGGTGGCCAGTGTGCGGCGCCCCCCCGGCCCCCCCTCTATTGTAATATCATTGGTGGCCAGTGTGCGGCCTCCCCCGGCCCCCCTCCCTCCCTTTATTGTATTATCATTGGTGGCCAGTGTGAAGCCCCCCCTCCCTCCCTCTATTGTAATATCATTGGTGGCCAGTGTGCGGCCTCCCCTCTTCCCCCCCCCTTCCGATCATTGGTGACAGCAGAGAGTTCCGATCGGAGTCCCAGTTTAATCGCTGGGGCTCCGATCGGAAACCATGGCAACCAGGACGCTACTGCAGGCCTGGTTGCCATGGTTACTTAGCAATATTACAATATTAGAAGCATCATACTTACCTGCTGCGCTGTCTGTGACCGGCCGGGAGCTCCTCCTACTGGTAAGTGACAGGTCTGTGCGGCGCATTGCTTAATGATCTGTCACTTACCAGTAGGAGCTCCCGGCCAGTCACAGACAGCGCAGCAGGTAAGTATGATGCTTCTAATATTGTAATATTGCTAAGTAACCATGGCAACCAGGCCTGCAGTAGCGTCCTGGTTGCCATGGTTACCGATTGGAGCCCCAGAGCGATTAAACTGGGACTCCGATCGGAACTCTATGCTGCCACCAATGATCGGGGGGGGGGAGGGGGGAGGCCGCACACTGGCCACCAATGATAATAATACAATAGAGGGGGGGCCGCACACTGGCCACCAATGATAATACAATAGAGGGAGGGAGGGGGGCCGGGGGAGGCCGCACACTGGCCACCAATGATAATACAATAGAGGGAGGGAGGGGGGGCCGCACACTGGCCACCAATGATAATACAATAGAGGGAGGGGGGCCTGGGGGGGGCCGCACTGGCCACCAATGAAATTAAAACTGGGGAGGGAGGGGGGTCTGCCCCCTGCTGCCTGGCAGCCCCTGATCTCTTATAGGGGGCTATGATATGCACAATTAACCCCTCAGGTGCAGCACCTGAGGGGTTAATTGTGCGGATCACAGCCCCCTGTAAGAGATCAGGTGCTGGCAGGCAGCAGGGTGCAGTCATGTACACAGTTCGTAGTATATTCTAACTAGAAGCGTCCCCATCACTATGGGAACGCCTCTGTGTTAGAATATACTGTCAGATATGAGTTTTCACGAAGTGAAAACTCAGCTCTGAAAAAGCTTTTATGCAGACGGATCTTCGGATCCGTCTGTGTGAAAGTAACCTACGGCCACGGGTCACGGACGCGGATGCCAATCTTGTGTGCATCCGTGTTCTTTCACGGACCCATTGACTTGAATGGGTCCGTGAACCGTTGTCCGTCCAAAAAATAGGACAGGTCATATTTTTTTGACGGACAGGAAACACGGATCACGGATGCGGCTGCAAAACGGTGCATTTTCCGATTTTTCCACGGACTTTCAATGGGTCCGCGAAAAAAAACGGAAAACGGCTACGGATGCACACAACGGTCGTGTGCATGAGGCCTTAGAGCTACACTTTTTGCAGTGAAACAGAAGTGATAGGAAATTACTTCAAGCCCATAGGAGTACTGCATGCACAAGTGTCACCTGCCAACTAGTCTAACTTTTGATTTTCCAAAACCTGTCACCTTTCCTGACATGTCTGTTTTAGCTAGTACTTGTATATCTCATGCAATAACGATTCTGGAGCATCTATTCTTATGACTGTATGTTGCACCATTCATTAATCCTTCTACAAGTTATTCTAATGGCCTGCAATTTGCATTGAAGATCCAGCTGGAAAGCACTGACTGAATAATGTCCTCAAAGAAGGAATAATAAAAAAGTGAACAATAAAAGATTGACACATCATAAAGTCATAAAAATAGATGCTCCAGAGTTGTTAGTACATAAGGAATGTAAGTACTTACTAAAACAGAGTTGTCAGGAGAGGTGACAGGTCCTCCATAGATTTGAAAGGTATAAAACAAAAAAACAAACACTAAAGTGCAAGTATGCAGAAGATAATGTTGGAACTGTCCAATTTCCAATGTTTAACCTGAAAAGCTGCACACTGTATTATAAGTGGCTACATGATGAGGCATGACAGCTCTAAAAAAACAGAGACTCTGAGTCATACAGTTATCCATGGCATAGTGTATCAGAAACAACGAAAACCCCTTTATCTCATGAGTCACAATGTAATAACGTTATCTGCTTTTCTTCAGTAGGTCTTAGTTACAATCAAACACAGATACACAGGGCAGACTTATCAATGTCTCACCGCTTTATACGGCACATTTGGCAGTCGTGGCGAAGCACATTGCTGAATCACTGCTGCACAAAATAAGGCAAAGAACAATAAACCGATGAAGCTCTTTTCCAAAACTGCTTCTATGGAACCCCAGGATCACAGTGATACACGTAAAACCACAAATACATTTTTAGGGTCCATTTACAAGACCGTACCCACAGATGCTTACGCCCAAGCAAACACCTTGGACCCTGTCATGTATCTGTTAAATGAATAATTTTGGTTTTCCCAAGCCAAGAATTCTTCCATAATATACAATGCATCTGGTGGTTTTCAGACTCTTTCACTTTTTTCACATTTTTTTGTTATGTTGCAGCCTTGTGCTAAAATAAAATAAAAAAATTAAGTCTCCCCCCCTTCATCATTCTGCACTCGATATCCCATAATGGCAAAGTGAAAACGGAATGTTTGAAATCTTTGCTAATTTAATGAAACAAAAAAAAAGTAAAAAGTATTCAGACCCTTTACTTGTCTTGTTGGATGGTAAACGTTCGCCCTAGTCTGAGATCTAGAGCACTCCAGATCAGGTTTCCAGATCAGGTAAAAATATCTTTGTACTTGTGCCATTCAACTCTCCCTCATCCCTGACCAGTCTCCATGTCCCAGCCGCTGAAAAAAACTCCCCCACAGCTTGATGCTGCCACCACCACCACCATGATTCACTGAAGGCATGTATTGGGCAGGTGATGAGCAGTGCTTGGTTTCCTCCAGACACGATGCTTACAATTGAGGCCAAAAAGCTCAAAGTTGGTTTCATCAGACTGAAGAATCTTGTTTCTCACAGTCTGAGAGTCCTTTGCAAACTCCAGGTGGGCTTTCATGTGTCTTTTGTTGTGCATTTTCATACGTATACAATATTATCTAATGACATTATAATCAAAATGAATGCTCATCTCATTGCCTTTAAGAATAAAATCAGCCTGAACCAAAGTTCTATTATGTGGCTGAGGAAGCCAAGATGAGTTCATGGCAAGTTCAGTTTATATAAAAATAATTGTGAACAAAAAACGGACATTGTATTTAAAAGTTATTACTAAAGATATAGGATTATCTGTAAGGAGTAAGCCAACTTCCTAAGACATGTCTGTCTGGAGGGAACAAGGTTATTTTATGGATAAGCAATGACGTGATAAGGATACATATCCTTGAGGCACACCTGCTGTATGAGGTTCAATTTATATATTCATAATTATATTATATATATATATCTCTGTATGGTATATTTAGTTTACAACATATGTTAATCAATAATGCATATAATGTGTTATCTATGTGTAACAATGTATCGATTTATATATATGTTATACCATGTATTTATCATTTAGAAGGTAATGTAGAAGGTACAGAAACATTGAAGTAAGTTTATGTTAATTGAATTTCTGAGAAGAGTAAATGTTATTTCAAAACAATAGTTACTCATGGATGTAGATAAGTGAAATGTACAAATTCCGATGCCAAGCATCAAAGCCGTTATATAAAATTTTCATCAAGTCAACCTATATTTCAAAAAGACAGGAGAAGACAGCCAACTCCAACAAGTCCAGGATAGGTAATTAAAAGTGTCAGGAAAAGACCTTCCTCAAAGATTTATATTAAGAAGGTCAACGAGGTCATGTGAACGTATTATTAGATATTTAATTTTAATGCTTAAAAGTTGTGATGTTTATCTGCAGTACCGCAGTGCCATCTGGAGGCAGATGGACAATATTATATTATTTCATTATTTGTTCTATACCATATTAGGAGTTAATATGACATCATGGTGTTATTAGCATGCGAATACACCCACCTTACCTGATTGGGAATCCCTAATCTAGAGGGGATGATTCTTAGATAAGGGGGGGAATAATTACTTGTGTGCGGAGCAGCAAGAGAGATCCATATAGATCCAGGGATCCATATTAAGCCATAGATCCATCCATTCATTCAATCAAAAAGAAAACTTTACCAGAAGAAACTTGGATTATTTTTTTGGATTACTAGGAAAGTTCTTCAGAACTGGTCCCATCTGAACTCTGTCTACCTTTGACCCGGTAACGGTATATAGCCAAGAGTTCCCATACTGTGGGAATATATAGTGTTAGGCGCCTCCATAATGCTGATTATTCCCTTAGCAAAGATGCATATTGTTAATGGAAGATCTGACATTATTTGAAAAGAGGACTAAACCCTTGGAAAGTTATTTTCCATAGTCTGATTGCTGAGCTGAATATTTTATCATATTAATATCATATATTTTTGATTGGTCATAGGAAAACAGAGTCAAGGGATAACAGTTATTTTCCTGTATATCCTCGTTTTATTGCTATAGCCTGTTTGATAAACAGAAGATCCTAAGTTTCTCTTGGTATATGAGTCTGTTTGTTAAAAGTATGACACTGGTTGTCATAAATCACTAAATCATACTGTGCTGATCAGATAGGGGTGTGTTAACACCACCGTGTGGTACATTTTGGGTGTTATTTTGTAACTTCATCATTTGTTTTGCAATTGTATTGATTTTATATTCTTTGTTTTATAATAAACAATATATATATTTTTGCATATACAATTGTCCCTTTGTTTCACTGCTTGCACAAATCAAATTAAGATACCCGATACTACAATTAATAACCTATCCCTTCATGGCAGGAACGGTAGTGGCAGCGGCATGACGTAGGTGTGCCGCGCTCCTCCTCCGGCTGCCTTCTCCTCTCGCTCCTGCCTCACCTCGCTCCTTGATGCAGATCTAAGATCCCAGTGAGTGCCGCCCCCTGGCCAGGCCTGGCTAGCCGAGCTCAGACGGCCTAGATGGGAGCTGAAGTTATTCTTACCTGCCGCCTATGATGATTCTCTGCATGCCGATTGTCCCAACCTGCTTCCTTTGGCCGGCCGCCTGCCGCGACTTGCTGTGACCAGCTGTATGGCGTCTCGTTGTCCTTGAGGTGCTTGGTGTCGGATTCTGGAGCTGGTAACCCACTTCCTATACTTCGGCTACTGCTTTATCCTCCTGCCGTTTGTTTGTTGGTATCTGGCTGCTTGCTTTACACTGCTGACTCTGTCCTGTTTGACCCGTCACCCGATGCCCGTTCCTGGCTGTGATCCGTTGCATGCTGTCTGGCTGCCTGCGAGGTGCTGGTAAGATACCAGATTAATTGAGGTCCGGCTCCTGTGGATGAAGTAGGGGTCCGGTGCCAGATGCCATGTGGATGAATTGGGTGTCCTAATGCATGGTTTGTGAATTTGCGGCCATCTGGCTGTGATCCGTTGCATGCTGTCTGGCCTCCTGCGAGGTGCTGGTAAGATACCAGATCAATTGAGGTCCGGCTCCTGTGGATGAAGTAGAGGTCCGGTGCCAGACGCCATGTGGATGAATTGGGTGTCCTAATGCACGGTTTGTGAATTTGCGGCCATCTTTTTTGTGTCTGTTTTTGGGCACCTGCGAATCCAGGGGCTACCATCTGTGCGAGGTCGCTGCGGTCATTGGAGTCTGGGGTCCTGACCTCAGGTGAACTGCCCCCCCTTGCTGTGCAAAGTACAGACGGTCAACTAAGGTCAATAAAGACCCTCCTTGCTTTACAGCTTCCTGGACCCTGCCTTATTTCTCCTTGGATGGACTGGCCCTGCTGATAACTTTATTTGCTAGTTGGAAGATTCGTGGGGCGCTCCGATATTGTATTTGTGTGGCTGAAAAGCCAAATTTTGGTGCTTTCAGATTGATCCTCAGAGGATGCGCCCACTGGTTATACTGTTTTTTCATCTCGTTTATGGAATATATAATGTAACGCTGTGCTTTAATAATCTGTTAAAGTTCAATAGGATATGTCCACTCATATCTATATGGTCGTTATATAACTGCTGGCAATTATATCATATTCCTCATCTGGGGAGACTAACCATTTAGTCCGAATTTACCCTGGGTTGCTGCTATTTATACCTGATTCAGCGTTTATCTGTTTGTCCATTGTGTATAGCTAATTAGTATTGTCCCCCCTTTTTCTAACTGGTCTTGCTAATATTGATGGGTGGTGCTCTGTATTTATATATATGAGATATTGCTGTTTGGGAACCTTGTATGCAGATACATTATACTGATTTTTATAAAAATGCCGCCAAAATATCGTAAATCAGGTGGTTTGACCTCTCCAAAAGGTGGATCAGGGGGGAGCCCTCAGGCTCGATTAGATAAATTTCTGAAGTCACCACCACCCAAAACTAGAGGAGGGGTACTGAGATCTGTTCTTCAGGTTGATTCAGGATCAGAGAACACGGAACGGTTAGAACAGGGTATATTAAAGACCAGTTCCCCCTACAGTGAAGGGTTTGAGAGCATTAATAATAAACTGCAGGACATACTGGGAGTGGTAAATGCTACTAGTACTTCGGTTGCAGAATTGGCCTCATCCCTCGCAGTAGTACAAGGGGACGTTACTATAATAAGAGACGAGATGATGAAGCTGAGGGCAAAGGTTAAGGAACTGGAAACCGTAGTCAAGTCTGTCATTGTAGAGAACGGGGTATTAAAGAACAGATTAGAAGAGGTAGATGAAGATCGCTCTTGGTTAAGAAAGAAAGTGGTAGAGCTGGATGATAGGTCTCGTAGATACAACCTGCGGTTAGTAGGCTTTCCAGAAGGGGTAGAACAGGATAATCCCGCAAAGTTTGTACAGAAGTGGTTGGTAGAAAGTTTGGGTCCAGATTATGATGTATCTTCCTTTTGTGTGGAAAGGGCACACAGAATCCCATTCAAAAAACCTCCTCCAGGTGCCCCCCCCTAGGGCAATTCTAGCAAAATTTGTTTGTTCAAAGGACCGGGATTGGGTTCTTAGACGCAAAAGAGAAGTATCAGAAACATATTTTGATAGTAACTTGATATCAATATTCCCTGACTTCTCCCGAGAGACTCAAAACAAAAGAAGATCCTTTTTTGAGGTGAAAAAAAGATTGATTTCAGCTAAGATCCAGTATTCTATGTTATATCCCGCTAAATTAAGAGTGGTACACAACGATTCTGTGCGCTTTTTCATCACACAGGCGGAGGCGGTGCAATGGCTGGATTCTAGAGGTTTGTGAAATAGTATGAAGAGGTGGCGAGGTGGGACGTTAGTGAGGGGAGGTGGCGGGGGGGAGGTTTGGTGGAAGGAGAGAGGTTGATGGGTATTGTCAAATGCCTTGTCTACCATGCAGGGGGGTTTTTGGGGGTGGGTTTTGGGGTGGGTTTTAGGGTGGGATTGGCTGCCGTTCTCTGTTTCGTGGTTGTGCGTGCCTCTCAGCTGAGACTGGGGATACTATTACTCATGTGATATGCCGTGTAATATTTTATTTTGGAATGTGAGAGGGTTGGGAGACAGAGTGAAGAGGACGGTGGTATTTGACCTTGTGGTTCGTCATCTCCCTGCGATTGTGGCACTACTAGAGACCCATGCAACAGTAGATAGGATTTATACATTGAAAAGGAAATGGGCTTCTCTGGATTACCACTCTTGTTACTCTTCTTATGCAAGAGGTGTTAGTGTATACATTCATCGAGGGATAGAGTTCCAACCGTTAGACAGTTCCATCGATAAAGAAGGGCGATATGTATTTCTCCACGGGTTTTGGAAAGGGCAGGAGGTGATACTGGCTTTTATTTATATACCCCCTCCATTTAAATCAATAGTTTTTTCACATTTAGCGCAATATATATCTACTAAAAATCATTGTGCCTTGTTGGTGGCAGGGGACTTTAATGCGGTTCTAGACCCTGAGTTGGATTGGTTCTCTTCACTTTCTGGGCGCGGATGCAGTGGGTCCCCTTTGACTGCTGTGTGCCAGGAGCTGGCGCTGGTTGATATCTGGCGCCACCTCTATGGCAATAAAAAAATCTTTTCATGTTTCAGCCAGTCATACGAGTCTATGTCCCGGATTGATTTGGCTTTTGCAAGTTGGGATCTGTGCGGTCGCGTCCTGAGGATGAAGTATGAACCTCATGGAATTTCGGATCACTCCCCAGTATTGATTGTGTTTGTGGAGGTTCCATCTCCAAGAAGAACTTTTAAATTGAACTCGCATTGGTTTGAGGTGATAGGGGAGCAATCCCGAGTAGACCAGGATATTCAAGAATTTTGGGGCTTCAACGTAGGGTCTACACACATCCATTATGTGTGGGATGCGTTGAAGGCCCATATTAGGGGTCTGTACTTTAATAAAATCCATAGATTCAGAAAAGAATCACGACGAAGGGAAAAACAACTGACAGACTCAATAAGGAGCTTGCGTGCCGCATTGATTGATTGTCATACGGAGCAACTTGTCACCCAATTAGGGGAGGCTAATTCTCAGCTTAAGACACTGTTATATAAAAAAGCACAACACAAACTGTTATTTCAAGGCCAGAATCGTTTTTGTGAGTCGGGTAAAACGGGTAGATTTTTGGCTCGTTTGGTGGCTAACCAAAGAGACGATACTAGTATAAAAGAAATCAGGAATTCACAGGGAATTGGAGTGAGATCTGCAGAGGAGATTAGAGAGGAATTTGTGAAATACTATTCTTCCCTTTATAAAGCTGAGTCTATGGTTGATCGTGCTGACATGGATCAATACCTTCAACAATTGGCGCTTCCCCAGGTAACTATCCAAGATAGAGAAATGCTGGATTCCCCTATTCTTTTGGAGGAACTCCAAGCGATTCTCCCGTCCTTAAAGTATAGTTCATCACCAGGCCCAGATGGTTTGCCGTTTGAAATCTATAGGTACCATGCCAAGTCCCTCCTCCCGATCCTTCTTCGGGTCTTTAATGAATCCTGCGCACTCGGCTCTTTACCACCATCATTTAGAGAGGCAGTGATTGTCTTGGTCTTGAAGAAGGATAAGGACCCATGCGATGTGGGGTCATATAGACCTATATCGCTCCTAAATACGGACTATAAGATCTTTGCAAAAATTCTGGCTGGTCGCCTGAAGAGGGTTATAGCCGGTCTGGTACACCCTGACCAGACGGGCTTTATCCCGGGCCGCCAGTTACAGCTGAGTATATATAGGGTCTACCTGAACTTGTCTGTTGGGGGTAGTGTGGACCACTCCATCCTGTCATTAGACGCCGCTAAGGCGTTTGACAGGATGGAGTGGCCTTTTTTGTGGGCAACGATGTCTCATTTTGGTCTTGGGAAATCTTTTTTGGAAAGGACTCAAATGTTATATGAACACCCGGTTGCATATATTAATATCAATGGTATTGGTACTTCTCCTGTTATGATGCGGAGAGGGATGAGACAGGGCTGTCCCCTGTCTCCTCTCCTCTTCGCGCTCTTTATAGAACCGTTGGCTTGTCGGATCCGGTTGGAGAATAGTATAGATGGTTTCGGGGTGGCGGGAGTGAGCGATAAAATTAGCCTATATGCAGACGATGTGATTCTGTTTCTGGATCAGGGTTGGAAAATCCTTCCCTATGTTATAGAGGTTATAGAATATTATGGTAAATTATCAGGCTACTTGATCAATTGGTCAAAGTCATCGCTCCTCCCGCTGAAACGGAAAGCTGTAGATGTGGGGAGCCGAGTTCGTGTTTTGGCTCCTAACGATACCTTAGATTACTTGGGGGTTAAGATCGGGGTTCCTATAAGTAGGTTCTGTGAGCTTAATCTGGTCCCAGTTTTGGATAAAGTCAGGATCAAAGTCGGTGCTTGGCGGAAATTGATACTGGCACAGACAGATCGAATTGCGCTGATCAAGATGATTATTTTGCCTATGGTTCTGTTTCCGATCTGTGCTTCCCCTGTTTGGATTGACGATATCTTCTTTCATAGATTGGAGACTTTGATTAATGATCTAATTTGGGGCAGGAAGAGGGTGCGTATAAAGCAGAGATATCTATGGTTGTCGGAGGCAGATGGTGGGTTGTCACTACCCTTTTTTCAAGGATATTATTTTTGTGCACAGATTCAGAGATGTTGTAACTGGAAAGAGAGTTTACTTTCACGGTATTTGAATAAAGTTATGGATACACCAATCGGGAATATTTTTTCATGTTTGGAAACAGGATCTATGGGAATGAGGAAACCCTTGTTGATCCCTTTATCAATACAGAGGGTGTGGAATAGGTTGAAGGAGTTCCTTAAAGTCCCTGGCCCGTTCGTTTTCACCCCATTGTGGGGGAACAGGGCGTTGGAGGAATTTTTCAAAATTACAGAATTTGGGTATTGGACACGTAATGGTATCAATGGGGTGTCTCACCTATTCCATTTAGGACATTTTAAATCACTTTTGGAATTTGGTTTTCATGATAGTTCCCCATTAGATGTATTTATGTATGCACGTTTGAAACATTTATTTGAAGCTTCTAGGAATAGGGGCAGTATTTTTCCACAAAAGAATATATTTTTTGATTATTGTGACGCCCAGAAGGATGAGAAGGTGAAATTATCCAGATTATACGCTAAACTCCGAATGGCACTGGCTACTGTAACACCTTTTAAAAGCCCAAGTAAATGGGAGCAAGAGTTGAATTGCCCTCCTTTACAGTGGCCCACTATCTATAGGAATGTGAGAAAGGCGACAGTTTCCAGTGCTCATAGACTAATTCAATTTAAGATCCTTCATAGACTGTATTATACGCCCAAAACCCAAGGAAAATTCCCTCAGAATAGGGACCGGGACTGTAGTTGTCCTAAATGTGGATATGTGAATGCGAGTTATGTCCATATGCTTTGGAGCTGTAGTAAAGTAAGACAATACTGGGATGAGGTTTTCTCTGCCCTTCAGAAGGAATCCTTAATGAACTATAACCCGGGGATCTTGATAGTGATCTTTGGAGACTATGGTTCAGAAACTGAAGTCCCCCCCCAGGTTAGACGGATCTGGATGAGAGGATTGATGGTCGCGAAAGCTATATTGGTCAGGCACTGGGGCTCTGTCTCCCAGCCCTCGTCAAGGGAGTGGGGTTTATACCTTCAACAAATTAAAATATATGAGGATATGGAAAGGAATCGGAGAGTTGCACGCAGAACCACGTAGAAATAAATTATTAATGTTTTTCTTTTTTCTTCTTTGGATGAATTGAGGGGAACGACAGCCAATGGGGGGGGGGATATAACGATGTTTACGAATTCTATTATATTATATACATGGATGTGATGGTTATGTTATATATTGTTATATATTATACACTAATGTGATTGACACTGGTCTATGTACTAATTTTATGTGTTTTCTAAAATTAAAATAAAGATAATTTATAAAAAATAAAAAAAAGATACCCGATAAAAAGAACTTAGAGGTGTGTTTATGTCCGCCCGAAGGATAATATCATTTTATGGTTTTTTTTTTATCCTCTCTTTTATATGAAGATTCTTTTTATATAGAAGATATATGACACTTTTACTGAGGAGAGTCTTCTTTCTGGCCACTCGGCCATAAAGCCCAGATTGGTGGAGTGGTGCAGTAATAGTTGACCTTCTGGAAGTTTCTCTATCTGCACACAGGATCTTTGGTGCTCAGCCAGAGTGACCACTTAAGTGTCATTGCAAAGGGTCTGAATACTAATGTCCACGCAAAATAAAAAATATATATTTTTAAAACACTAGCAAAAATTTCTAAAATTCTGTTTTTACTTTCTCCTTATTGAGTTCAGATTCATAGGGGAAAACTTGAATTTTTTTGACTTTAGCACAAGGCCACAACATAACAAAATGTGAAAAAAAAGTGTATGTGAAATGTGAAAAAAATTGGAAAAATGTAAAAAAAAAAGGGGTCTGAATTCTTTCCGAACGCATTGTATGTGGTCAATTTTTGAAATCTTGTTGGGGAGGTTGGTTTGTTCCACCTAAGTGTGCTCTCCTTCACTTATTGGACCCTGTCCTGAAGATAGGAGAGGGTTGGGTCCCAGAGTAGGGATCCACACCTATTTACATATGTGGCATATCCGAGCGATATGCCATAAATGTTGAGATGGAAATACCCCTTTAAGGTAGTGACCAAATGAAGAAAAATGTGCTGTGGTGCATTTCACACCATTATTTTTCTGCCCCACCCCAGGTTACAGTCCTGGTACTGCCGCTGGTGGGGAGTGAGCCCAACCTGCAAATTACTTCATAAATTCAGAATGGTTTGATAGTGGAGCAGTTTCCAGGTTCTCTTCTCCAACAGTTGTCAAAATGTATTCTTTTCACAGTTTTCAATTTAGATGGGGTGAGGTAACATCTCGAGATGTTTAAGGGAGTTAGTTCTCTTGGAGTGTAACAGAGCATCAAGTGCCATGGGAGTTATTATATATTAAAGATATCTCCTTATAAGTAAAGCTGGCCTCAAGATCTAACTCCCAAGCATAGACATAGAGGTGCCTATTAGGCAGGTTAAAGGACTGGAGGTGTCTATACACCCTGGAAAACAGGTGTGAAAGAGGTGAGCTCTAGAATCCAAGGTCTCAAAAGGCACAAGAAGACTCATATAGGGTAAACCATATGATATCTGGTTACCCCCTGATTGGTGGACAAAAAGTATTCCCACCTTACCAAGGGAATTATAGTCTGTGTCACTTTAAGACATCTTACACTTTATCGCAATGTGTTTGGGTAAAGGCGTCTCTGAGACAGGTGTTTTGGTGGCTGGCAGCACCCTGCTGCTCCTGGATGGGAGGGCCCTTTAGTGTGTTGATTAGGGCACTTAGTGGTATATGTACCAGTTCCAGTGACCAGTGTTGGGACGCTGATTTGTTGTTATATCAATCACCCACATGGGCTAGGACTGGTATTTAAGGGAGGATGGTGTTCCCTTCCCTCCAGTGTCAGAGCAGCGGCGGCAACAGTTGGCTGTCACTGAGCAACCCTGGGTTGGGGCCTTACGGCTGAGGGAAGCTAGGCCCAAATCTGGATAGAGCAGCTACAGGAGGAGGCTCCAGAGGGAGACAATTATTGTGGCCACGAGATTAAATGGTCTGCTGGCTGGTTATTCACAAATTTGTGACTCTGGGGCTATGTGAGCAGAACTGTTCCTGCTTTTGATTAGGATTGTGCCCGAAGTCTACCTGGACAGGAGGCGTTTTCTGCAAGAATGCCTCTGTAGGTCTTTCCTCCATCTGGTACTCTGCTCAATGTGTAACTGTGTAAACCTGTGCCAGTTAAGCCTTACTCACCCCCCCTAACTTTTTGTTAGATATGCATGAGCTCTACCTCTTTCTTACAATATCAGCAACCTACATTGTATAGGGCACATTGGTAAAGACTTCCTTTACTGTTCTGTGGTATGCATTTTTTTCTATACATTGAATACCTTTGTAGTATTATTACTCTTAAAGGGTCACTGAGTTCTCATTAAACTTCTGATATTTCATACAGACATATTAAATGTTTTCAATATGTGAGAGAGAATCTAAATCGCACATCCTCATAACTATGCTTTTGATATAACAACTGTTTAAAACTGCAGCAAGATAAAACATGGCTCTACAGCACTATTATCAATCTATTGCGATGCACTATTAGGAGGCATTAGTATACAGTTTAATCAAAGAGCATAGGCCCACTTACCACGACAAGGTTGCCTCTTCAAGTGGGGACCTACTCTAACTTTGGCGCGGCACTGTGAGGCGACTATCGCGCCCCCACACCGCTCCAGCAGGCAATGGGACTCAGCAGCCACACAGCATCCCCACTTGAAGAGGCAACCTTGTCGCGGTAAGTGGGCCTATGCTCTTTGATCAAACTGTATACTAATGCCTCCTAATAGTGCATCGCAATAGATTGATAATAGTGCTGTAGAGCCATGTTTTATCTTGCTGCAGTTTTAAACAGTTGTTATATCAAAAGCATAGTAGTGAGGATGTGCGATTTAGATTCTCTCTCATCCCCACCGATCGCTAGAAAGAGGAGAAAGAAGTGGTCACATATTGCACTCTCTCTACTCTCTGCAGGAGATGAAGTGAGAGAGACTCAATAGAAAGTCTATGGGCCTGTCTTGATTCCGTCCCCTAGCGAGGAAAAAGTGCTTCTCTCTCCTCATTTTAGCAATCAGTGTGGGTCTCGTCACTCAGACCCCCACTGATTAAAACCTTTGATATGTCTCTATGACCTATCAAAGGTTTTATGAAAACTCAGTGACCCTTTAATAAAACATAAAAGAATAAAAAATAAAAAATAGATAGATAGATAGATAGATAGATAGATATAGACAGACAGGGGGACAGACAGATAGATAGATATATAGATAGATAGATAGATAGACAGGGGGACAGATAGATAGATAGATAGATAGATAGATAGATAGATAGATAGATAGATAGATAGATGATAGATAGATAGATAGATAGATAGATAGATATAGACCGACAGAGGGACAGATAGACAGATAGATAGATAGATAGATAGATAGATAGATAGATAGATAGATAGATAGATAGATAGATAGATAGATAGACAGGGGGACAGATGGACAGATAGATAGACAGATAGATAGACAGATAGATAGTTAGATAGATCGAAAGATAGACAGATAGATAGATAGATAGATAGATAGATAGATAGATAGATAGATAGATAGTTAGATAGATAGATAGACAGATAGTTAGATAGCTCGATAGATAGCTAAATAGATAGATAGCCATTTCCTGAAGATCGCGTATATCATTTACTGCCGTACAAGAAGGTAACGCCTATTTGGATTGAGATGACGTGTTTGCATTTAGTCAACCTGTTTCTGACCCCAAACGTTCATAACAACTCACACCTTCATCACAGGCATGACATGGAAAAGTCTACCTGTCTCACAAGAAACATGTCTCAGTCACCTATGCAGCATTATCATGGGGGGAATTCTTTTACCTCAATTACCAGAAACTTTTCTATACTGCCAATGTAATGCCATATATTGTATTACCAGAAACTGCACTGCTAGTGTTATACCATATACTACCAGTAACCCCCCTGCACTGCCAGTGTAATCCCATACATTACCATAAACTGGACTGCACTGCCAGTGTAATCTCACATATTACCAGAAAACCTACTGCACTGCCAGTGTAATCCCATACATTACCATAAACTGGACTGCACTGCCAGTGTAATCTCACATATTACCAGAAAACCTACTGCACTGCCAGTGTAATCCCATACATTACCATAAACTGGACTGCACTGCCAGTGTAATCTCACATATTACCAGAAAACCTACTGCACTGCCAGTGTAATCCCATACATTACCATAAACTGGACTGCACTGCCAGTGTAATCTCACATATTACCAGAAAACCTACTGCACTGCCAGTGTAATCCCATACATTACCATAAACTGGACTGCACTGCCAGTGTAATCTCACATATTACCAGTAACCCCCCTGCACTGCCAGTGTAATCCCATACATTACCATAAACTGGACTGCACTGCCAGTGTAATCTCACATATTACCAGAAAACCTACTGCACTGCCAGTGTAATCCCATACATTACCATAAACTGGACTGCACTGCCAGTGTAATCTCACATATTACCAGAAAACCTACTGCACTGCCAGTGTAATCCCATACATTACCATAAACTGGACTGCACTGCCAGTGTAATCTCACATATTACCAGTAACCCCCCTGCACTGCCAGTGTAATCCCATACATTACCATAAACTGGACTGCACTGCCAGTGTAATCTCACATATTACCAGAAAACCTACTGCACTGCCAGTGTAATCCCATACATTACCATAAACTGGACTGCACTGCCAGTGTAATCTCACATATTACCAGAAAACCTACTGCACTGCCAGTGTAATCCCATACATTACCAGAAAACCCACTGCACTTCCAGTGTAATCTCATAAATTACCAGAAACTCCACTGCACTACCAGTGTAGTCCCATACATTACCATAAACTGGACTGCACTGCCAGTGTAATCTCACATATTACCAGAAATCCTACTGCACTGCCAGTGTAATCCCATACATTACCATAAACTGGACTGCACTGCCAGTGTAATCTCACATATTACCAGAAATCCTACTGCACTGCCAGTGTAGTCCCATACATTACCATAAACTGGACTGCACTGCCAGTGTAATCTCACATATTACCAGAAATCCTACTGCACTGCCAGTGTAGTCCCATACATTACCATAAACTGGACTGCACAGCCAGTGTAATCTCACATATTACCAGAAATCCTGCTGCACTGCCAGTGTAATCCCATACATTACCAGAAAACCCACTGCACTTCCAGTGTAATCTCATATATTATCAGAAACTCCACTGCACTGCCAGTGTAGTCCCATACATTACCATAAACTGGACTGCACTGCCAGTGTAATCCCATACATTACCAGAAACCACAATGTGCTGCTACTAAACTCCCATATATTATCAGCTGAAACCCCACTGCACTGCTAATCTAATGTCATGTATAACAAGAAACCCCACTGCACTGCTAGTGTAATCTCATATATTGCCAAAAATCCCACCATACTGCTAGTGTAATCCCATACATAACCTGAAACAATGGTAGTGTGAACAGACCTTAAAATCTCCTAACAAATGATGGGTTACTTTAATCCCCATCACAAACTCCCCCCCCCCCCCAAAAAAAAAAATCAATGCAGATTTTTATCTGGGCAGTGTAAAAAGAATATTGGTAAGTGTAATGCTCATGCACATTATTATTATTATTATTATTATTATTATTATTATTAGCCCCATTAAAGGGCTTCTGTCACCCCCAAAACACATTTTTCATTTTTGGGCTTGTTAAAATCCTTATTGAACGACTATTCCCTATATAGGGCTCTTACCTTGGTCTGTGGCTTCATTTCATTAAAAATCAATTTTAAAATATGCAAATGACTTCACTACCAGCAAGTAGGGCGTCTACTTGCTGGTAGCCTCCGCATCCTCCTTTTAAAAAAACGCCCCTCTCCTCCTGTTGATTGACAGGGCACTCCCTCAGTGCGCCTGCGCCGATGATGTCACCGAAAGAGAAGACGTCATCGGCGCAGGCGCACTGAGGGAGTTCTGAGGAGGCGAGCCTCCTTCTCTCAGAGCGCCTGCGCCGAATGAAGACAGGCGCGGGATTTGAAATGCTGACAGGGCCAGCCGGAGGAGGAGAGCACTCGCTGGCCCTGTCAATCAACAGGACGAGGGGGCGGTTTTTTAAAAGGAGGATGCGGTAAGAGCCCTATATAGGGAATAGTTGTTCAATAAGGATTTTAACAAGCCCAAAAATGAAAAATGTGTTTTGGGGGTGACAGAAGCCCTTTAAGTACAAGAAGCATGCCCCCTATGTAAACCAACCGACCGAGCAAGAGCAACATGGGTGCAATCCACGGTGCAGGGTGCAGAATCTGCATAGATGGCACGCTTTCCCATAGCGATTTGGACAGGAGATTAGTGGCATTCTCAGCAGGCATATAGGCACATGCCGGGTTGTTTTCTTAAGGCACTTAAGGGAGCTGTCCTGGGACAAAAAGTACTTTAAGACCTCATGCATACGATCGTTGCCTGGCTGTGCCCATATTGTGGCCGAAAACAGCGGGTCCGCGGTATACAGACACCAGCCATGTGCACACCGTATTGCGGATGCGGACCTATTCACTTGAATAAGTCCGCAATCCAGAAGGTGCGGTGCGGAATGGAGGCACCGCACCCCATGGAAGCACTACGGAGTGCTTCAGGGGGGTTTCTCTCCGTGCCTCTGCACCGCAAAAAAGTAGAACATGTGAGAACGGATCACGGACTCATTCAAGTTGAATGAGTGTGGATCCGTCTGCGGCAGCTGCACGGATGGTGCACGTGCATTGGGGACTGCAATTGGAACGGCCGGCACACATTTGCGTGCATGAGGCCATAGTCTGATTTATTCAATTGTGTGTAAAATGTGAGTGTATGTCCATGCATAATGATCATCTGTGTACATGTGTGTGTTTCCGCATGGATGCCTGTGTATGTGTGTGTTTTCTAGATGTCAGTGTATAATCTTTGTGTGTGTTCTTCACATGGATACCTGGATATAATGTGGGTTTGTACATGGAGGTCTGTGTATTTATGTTTGTGTATGAATACCTGTGTGTGTTATGGATGTCAGTGTATAGTGTGTGCATGTATGCTTGTGTATGGCTATGTATAGTGTGTGCATGTATGTGTATGGCTATGTATAGTGTGTGCATGTATGTGTATGGCTGTGTACAGTGTGTGTATGGCTATGTATAGTGTGTGCATGTATGTGTATGGCTATGTATAGTGTGTGCATGTATGTGTATGGCTGTGTACAGTGTGTGTATGGCTATGTATAGTGTGTGCATGTATGTGTATGGCTGTGTATAGTGTCTGCATGTATGTGTATGGCTGTGTATAGTGTGTGCATGTATGTGTATGGCTGTGTACAGTGTGTGCATGTATGTGTATGGCTGTGTACAGTGTGTGCATGTATGTGTATGGCTGTGTACAGTGTGTGCATGTATGTGTATGGCTGTGTACAGTGTGTGCATGTATGTGTATGGCTGTGTACAGTGTGTGCATGTATGTGTATGGCTGTGTACAGTGTGTGCATGTATGTGTATGGCTGTGTACAGTGTGTGCATGTATGTGTATGGCTGTGTATAGTGTGTGCATGTATGTGTATGGCTGTGTACAGTGTGTGCATGTATGTGTATGGCTGTGTACAGTGTGTGCATGTATGTGTATGGCTGTGTACAGTGTGTGCATGTATGTGTATGGCTGTGTACAGTGTGTGCATGTATGTGTATGGCTGTGTACAGTGTGTGCATGTATGTGTATGGCTGTGTATAGTGTGTGCATGTATGTGTATGTTGGTCTGTGTATAGTGTGTGCATGTATGTTTGTGTATGAATACCTGTGTGTGTTATGGATGTCAGAGTATAGTGTGTATCCTTCTGTATGGCTGTGTATAGTCTGTGCATGTATGTGTATGAATACCTGTGTGCTATGTATACCAGTGTATAGTGTGTGTGTGTGTGTGTGTGTGTATATATATATATATATATATATATATATATAGTGTGTGCATGTATGTGTATGGTTGTATATAGTATGTGTATGGCTGTGTATAGTGTGTGTATGTATGTGTATGGTTGTATATAGTATGTGTATGGTTGTATATAGTGTGTGCATGTATGTGTATGGCTGTATATAGTATGTGTATGGCTGTGTATAGTGTGTGCATGTATGTGTATGGTTGTATATAGTATGTGTATGGCTGTGTATAGTGTGTGTATGTATGTGTATGGTTGTATATAGTATGTGTATGGCTGTGTATAGTGTGTGCATGTATGTGTATGGCTGTGTATATTGTGTGCATGTATGTGTATGGCTGTGTATATTGTGTGCATGTATGTGTATACCTGTGCCCTATGTATACCAGTGTATAGTGTGTGTGATGTGTGTATATATAGTGTGTGCTGAGGTCAGTCACTGCATACATACTGAGTGATCAGATTTCTCGGGGTCAGGACAGCACAGAGAGCCGTGCGGGCAGTACCTGGATCGTGTGCCCCTGGGCGGATGATGCCACTGGTCCTCCGACCAGCTTACAGTACAGGTCCACCCTGGGCTGGGTGCCCCCTGCCCCGCTCTCTTCCTCTCCGCAGGTCGCTGTCGCCCTGATCTGGGCTCCTTCTGCCAGGTTGAAGGAAGGTGGGTGCAGACTAAATCCAGTGCTGGCTCCTCCAAACTCCTGGCCGCGTCCCCCGGGCAGCAGGGAGAGCAGAAGTGCAGATGCCAGCAGTGCCCCTGCCAGCCCCGGGCAAGGAGGGCTCCGGCCCCGCAGCACCATAGTCCTGAGGAGATGTGCCCGATGGCAGCCCTATATCCCCGCAGCCATTCCGTGCTCCCTCCGTGCTGCTGTCAGCGCTGGAAAACAAAGCAATAGAGAGGCTGCCCCCTGTGCCCGGCCCCGGGTGTGAAGGACACTCCCCCAGCAGCAACCTGCCCGCCCGGGTCATCTCAGCGCCGGGAGGCTGTGCCGGGCTGCAGGTGAACACCGTCTATCGTCCCCCATAGCAGAGGCTGACTAGAAATGTGCCAGCTGCCATGTCATTATTTCTCATAGTCCTGAGAAGTTCCAGGTACAGGGATATTCCTTGTGTGAAGCTCCTCCAGCCCTGAGGGGGCGCCACAGGCTGAGGAGGACCCACTATGTCAAGGCTGCACATCTCAATGATGGGATTGTTTCAGTTATTCTCATGTATGAGGTGTAGTCTCGCAAACAGTGTATGAGGCATTTACTGTGCCTCCATATGTAAGCCCTGGAAGGGGTGAAGAGCCCTGTACACAAGGTACCACACTAGAGAGTCCTCTGTTCACTGGCATACAGGTCCACCATGTGCATGTGTAGTACCCCAGACCTGGGCGACTACAATTTGTTATGTACTTTATTGTTTACTTCTGGCACTTTCTACCAGCACGGAATGGTTGGCAGGAACACAGCTAACCACCCTGTTCCTCCTCTCATGGTAAGGTGGAGTTCCTGTCCAGAGACAGAGAGGAAAGAGGAAGCACACATCAGAGCTCCTGCTTCCTCCAAGCCTCAAGTGAAGTCCTGAGACGCTAGACAGCAGAGTGAACTGCTACAACCGGCAATATGAGGGTTTTCCGAGATTAATACTGATGACCTATTCTGATTGGGAGGTCCGACACCCAGGACTCCCGCCGATAAACTGTTTGAGAAGGCAGCGGCACTCCTGTGAGCGATAGGGCCTTCTCTGTGCTCACCAAGCCTAGCACTGTACATTGTATAGCGGCTGTGCTTGGTATCATAGCTCACCCCCATTCACTTCTATGGGGTTGATCTGCACCTAGGTCATGTGACCAATAAACGTGTGGTCAAAGCTGGAGAAGGCCGTGGTGCTACTGCGAGCGCCACTGCTTCTCCAACAGCTGATTTGTGGGGGTCCCGGGTGTCCAGAGGATAGGTCATCAGTATTAAGGTCTCAGAAAACCCCTTTAGAGAGGACCTTTCACTACAATAAAAAAAATCTAAACTAAGCATACAGACATGGAGAGCGGCGCCCAGGGATCTCCCTGCACTTACTATTATCCCTGGGCGCCGCTCCGTTCTCCCGATATAGGATCCGGTATCTTCAGATTTTCGGCCCAACTGGAAGGAGCCTGCCGGCGTCTCCTTCTCCCAGGCTGTAGCGCTGGCCAATCGCAGCGCTCAGCTCATAGCCTGAGAGAAAAAAAAAACTCTCAGGCTATGAGCTGAGCGTTGCGATTGGCCAGCGCTACAGCCTGGGAGAAGGAGACGCCGGCAGGCTCCTTCCAGTTGGGCCGAAAATCTGAAGATACCGGAGCCTATACCGGGAGAACGGAGCGGCGCCCAGGGATAATAGTAAGTTCAGGGAGATCCCTGGGCGCCGCTCTCCATGTCTGTACGCTTAGTTTAGATTTTTTATTGTAGTGAAAGGTCCTCTTTAAAGACATTGCTGACAGCTGAGGGTTTCAGCCAAGACACCCATCGCATAGAACGTTACTAGGCCAGTACCACCTGTCTCCATCTCATCTGCCTCCATAACCTTGCTGGTGCCAGAGAGGATGGGCACTTAAAGCCTGCTGCTACTCTTTGTATTTGAAGTTCTACGTTGTGCTTAGTAAAAATAATTTGTTATGTTTATTTCTGGCCTCATTCTTCGGGGATCCCCGGGGAGCAATGGCCTGAGGTAGGACACAGTGACACTACACTTCATGAGGGCAACTACGACTCCCATCTTCTGCACTGGATCGTCTATGGCTCGCTGCATAGGAAGCAGGTTAACCTATCAGTATAAGGGTCCTTCCTAATATCAGTGTGAAGGCTCCTTCCTACCTGATTGGTGGGGAGGCCAGCCACGTGACTCCCCCACTAAGGGTACTTTCACACTTGCGTTGTGAAGATCCGGCAGACAGTTCCAGCGACGGATCAGTAATTACGTGTGCAAATGGATAGCATTTGTAGACGGATCCGGATGCAGATCCGTCTAACAAATGCATTGAAACTCCGGATCCGTCTCTCAGGTGTCATCCGGAAAAACGGATCTGATATTTATTTTATTTGCATTTTTAAAGGTCTGCGCGTGCCGTTTTGCCGGAACACTTGGTGCCGGATCTGGCATTAATGCATTTCAATGAAAAATAATGCCGGCATTCCGGCAAGTGTTCCGCAATTTTGTATGCTGCGGTATTTTCTACGGCCAACTGCCGTAAGAGTGACTAAACTGATGCATCCTGAACGGATTGTTCTCCATTCAGAATACATTAGGATAAATCTGATCAGTTTTTTCCCGGTATTGAGCCCCTAGGACCGAACTCAATTCCGGAAAACATTAACGCTAGTGTGAAAGTACCCTAATCCCGACAATGGGTTGGTTCTATAGCTAACCATTAGAGGAGATTGGCCGTGAAGACAGGGTTGCAGGGAAACATGTAGATACAACTAGTTTTGGTGTTGTCAATGTGACAGGATAAGATATCAATTGTGTAAGAGTGACCATGAATGGCAATGACTGACAAGCAAATGTGATAAGACGTGAGTGACAAAGTGCATGTGACCCGCTGGGTGAGCAGACATTTAGGGCGGTGTTCCTCCTGCAGTCTTTTTTCCCTCCTTGTTGACCAGTCTGAGCTTGCGAGATGCCTTACAGTTGGAATAAGTGCTTTATATCTATAGGGAATCTTCAGTGATTCTTCTCCCGGGCCCGGCTTGTTTTTAAACGGCATATTCTCATGAATGCTGCAGCGGTCCAGAGTACAACATAGCTGCCGCCAGGGTCTGGCCAGCATGAGGCTCCTGGCAGTTACCATTTAAAGCGGTTGTGCCAAGTTTTTAAGTTATCAACCAGCTGATTCATGGAGGTCTGGTAGCTAGGACCCCCACCGATCACCAGAACAGGGGTCCCGTTCTGATGGAGCGGCTGGTCATGCAATTGCACTGCCGCTCCATTTATTCATTTGAGTACAGGGCTCGGTTATCTCCCATAGACAGTGAATACAGCGGCAGTGCACATGCACAACCTGGCACTCCATCAGAAGAGGGTAATGGGACCCCTATTCTGGTGATCGGTGGGGGTTCCAGCAATTGAACCCCCAGGAATCAGCTAGTTAGTCCCCTTTCCTGTGGATAGGGGATAACTTAAAAACAGGCCCAACCTCTTTAAATTACCTGTGGGAAATCCTGCACCTACATTTATCGTACACTTGTTATCAGAAGATTAAAAAATCTTTATTCTGTCCACTGATATCCATCATGAATGGTCATCAGACCATGCTGTACCTGCGCTCTCTGGACTTTGTGTGGCTGTCATGGCCCATAAACAGGTAGGAACTAGTGTTAGGGATCACTCATAGAGGTGACCTTGACGTGGTGAGTGGCTTATTACGCTTTGGCCAAAATGTACACCAATGCCTCATTCAACATCCAGCATGGAGGCAGGGCAGAGTGCTGGTTGCAGAGTGCTATTGCATTTGTGTTCTTTTCTTAGTAGCAATTCTTACCTATTCGGAGTAGTATTTTGACTGTGAGTCATTCTGTGGCACCATATCTGACGTTCTGACCAACATCTGATAATTTCTACATCGAGCCCCCGATTGGTTGATGCAGGTGATCAGGTGACCTAAATACATGGCCGCTGCCTGCATGGGTCATTGTAAATCTGACAGATGATAAGATTAGTTCCCAGCAGCAGGGGATTAGAAGTGAGACCGTGAGGGGAACCAAAACCTCAAATAACTGGTCGATATGTGCCGATTCACAAGCCAATGAGTGCCATTGAGCTTCCACTGAAGTTCTGATAATGCGACCTCACAGTTACTGTACATGGTCCTTCTGGCGAAGAGGAGCAGCCAGCCCTGGAAATTTTAGTTGGTGGTAAGCCGCAGCAATGTACTTGATCCCTTCACTATGCTGCTCGCCTGCTTCCATATTAGTGGTGGCGCAGGGATCTTGACAAAAAAGCCTATATAATAAGAAATATATTAGACTGGGAACCACTGCTAAGGAGACTGGATGAGGGGGCACAAAGGCCAGGTGATTACCAACCAAACTGGGTCAGTTGACATGCATGACCCCCCCTTTCTTGATGAGAATTGTGGTGGTAGTTATGGTAAGCAATGTGGATGTGTCTTGGGACAATCAGTTCCCCACAGTGACAGTTTGGGACATGTGGGAGTCTGAGATTTTCCATACTGTGCTACTGTAACTACTGTAATTAGATGGCAGCGAAGTGTAAGAGACTGGTCTGGATAGGAACATCGTATGGTGTCACTCACCAGCACCTGCCCACCACTGCCTTCTGAAGCCAGGAGCGACTGAGGAGCAGCGGAAAGGGAAACGTTTTTACTATGTTTATGGCCGTTTTTACGTGAGAGCCATGGTTAGATATTGAGCAATAATTTTTTTTTAAACATATGACTAACAATAAACCAATTTTACAATATTTTAAAATGCTACTTGGCAGTGATATTCTGCTGTGGCATGTCTGGTGCATAGTTGTAAGAAGCTCAATACTGATCCATATCCTTCAGACGCAAGACTTATCTTTTTTATTTTTATTTTATAGGTGATTTTTGCATACACATGAATGGGTTGTCTTAAGGTCAGAAAGAGCAGAGATTTAAATATATAAAATTACTCTTTTCCAAAAAAACACCATATCAATCTACTCAGCAACTTCTGTTTTATAAGATGTGACCTGCAGCTTGTATTTCCCAGTTACAGGTCCCAGTGAAACTCCCTCTGCAGTTTTGTGTTAATGGAGAATACTGTATATTCAGTATGAGAATCTAGAGTAATGTTTTACCATTTACTTAGATTTTCCAATTTTTGTAAATTCTTTTTTCAGTTGAAATGTTGGATTGTTTAGTGTCTTTTGCAGTAATGTAACTGGGACCTCATAGATAGACCTGCAATGGGGCTGCTCTTGGCTTTTCTAGGTTTGTTCACTTCTCTCCTCTAAAGAGTGTCTTTTTTCTGCACAGATTTTGTGCAGAAAATCTGCTGCATAATACAGTACCAGCAAACTGAATGAGATTTGAAAAATCTAATGCACACATGTCAACTGTTTGTGCGATTCGACACCTTATGTAGAGTTCAATGGATTATTAACATAAGCAGAACGTGTGCCCATGGACCCATACAGATGCAGCAGAGACCAATTACCTGTTTGCCCCCATAGCTGCTATTATTTTTGGTAAAAGAAAAATCACTGAAAAAAATTTACGAACTTAAAGGGAACCTGTCGTCAACTTTATGCTGACTGTACTGAGGGCAGTATAACATAGGGACAGAAATGCTGATTTCAGCGGTGTGTCACTCATCAGCTAAAAGTAAGTGGTTGCTGAGAACCAGCATCATAATCATTGCAGCCCAGGCCTTGAGAAGAGTCCAGTCTACCTGAGAAGAGTCCTGGTTATCCATAATCTCCTGCTCTCCCCGTCCATCTGCTGATGATTGGCAGTTCTCTCCTACAGAAAAATGGAGAAAACTAGGTAGAAGCCGGTCAGTCATCAGCAGGTGGGCAGGAGAGCAGGAATTCATGGATAACCAGGACTCTTCTCAGGTGGCCGTGATTGTGATGTTGGTCCTTGGCAACCACTTACTTGTAACTTATAAATGACAGACCGCTGAAATCAACTCACCTGTCTCTACTTTATTCTGCTGTTCGTAT
The DNA here is from genome assembly GCF_905171765.1 of Bufo bufo. Taxonomy (NCBI): domain Eukaryota; kingdom Metazoa; phylum Chordata; class Amphibia; order Anura; family Bufonidae; genus Bufo; species Bufo bufo. The sequence continues at coordinate 156,867,234 of NC_053393.1, read as the reverse complement.
GGGCAGCAAAAAGTTGATGACAGGTTCCCTTTAATAGATGCAAACATTATATATGGACTTAGCCCTCATTCTGGTATGATAAAATCTGAGACTCTCAGCCAATATATTTTGATCAAAACACATCTGTGCCTACCTACCAACCAGTGTTCCCTCTAAGCCTTGGCAGCTGCTGAGCGGGGTCAGCTCAGAGCTGGGCACAGCGCCATCAAAGGTGGGCGATAGGAAAACCTAAGATAATTGTCACATTAAAGAGCATACAGTGTAACCCCTGCACCATCCCATACAATACAGTATAATCCCTGCACCATGCCGTATAATATACATTTTAATCCCTGCACTGCTGTACAGTATACAATATAATCCCTGCACCATGCAGTACAATATACATTATAACCCCTGCACCATGCTGTACAATATACATTATAATCCATACACCATACAGTAAAATATACAGTATAATCCATACACCATGCTGTACAATATACATTATAATTCCTGCACCATGCCGTACAGTATACATTATAATCCACACACCATGCCGTACAATATACAACATAACCCCACAGTGTAGGTGCTATACTGTATATTGAACGGCATGGTGTATGGATTATAATGTATATTGTATAGCATGGTGCAGGGATTATAATGTATACTGTACAACAAATGTATGGAGGTTGCACCATGCCGGACAATATAACCCCTGTGGGATAGATAGATATATACGAGATAGATAGATAGATAGATAGATAGATAGATAGATATACCTAAATACAGCCTATACCTATACACAGTCTATACCTATATACACCCTATACCTATATACATATATACAGTCTATACCTATATACAGCCTACACCTATATACAGCCTACACCTATGTACAGTCTACACCTATGTACAGTCTACACTGTGTAGACTGTATATAGGTATAGGCTGTATATACCGTAGGCATAGGCTGTATATAGGTGTAGGCTGTATATAGGTGTAGGCTGTATATAGGTGTAGGCTGTACATAGGTATAGGCTGTATATAGGTATAGGCTGTATATAGGTATAGGCTGTATATAGGTGTAGGCTGTACATAGGTATAGGCTGTACATAGGTATAGGCTGTACATAGGCATAGGCTGCATATAGGTGGAGGGCATGCTGCTGTAGAACACAAGAGGTGAAACCACTGGCAGGAACACACCATCCCAGTGATAGACTATCACTGGGATGGGATGGTGTGTTCCTGCCAGTGGTTTCAACCCTTGTGTTCTGCAGCAGCATGCTCTTCAGGTCTGTCGACAGCATACTTATATAGCAGGCGCAGCAGGCAGCTCTCAGTCTCAGGACGGAGTGTAGCTTCTAAGATGGCGGCACCGCCGCCAACGCCACCTCCATGTTACCTCTCCCTGTGCACTGCTGCTCCTCTTCGGTTTGAAGTAGCGCTAGAATATGTGGTAGGCGGCACCTGCTGAGCAGCACAGGAGGAAGTTTTGAAGAAGTCAAACTCATCATGAGTGTGTACAAGTGTGGGCATTTTTTGCAAGCAGGGTGAGCAGCCGCTGAGCGGACTTATTAAACTTGTAAGCGGGGGCACAATAATTGCTGCGCGGCCGTTCACCTGCGCAGCTTAGAGGGAACACTGCTACCTACGCCAAGGTGGTCTCAGTCAAGAAGGTCCTACTCTAAACCTATCTATGCCTTAGGGCATCTACATTCAGGAGAGCAGACTCTGCACATATAGTCCCGCCTTTTGCCCTGCCTAGCCCATAGGCGACCTTGATTAGGTGGTACATATAGCTGTGCATGCTCCTCCTCTCATCGGTTGCTTGGTGCACACAGAGGTAACTAAGAGCCGCACACTATATGTGCAGGGTCTGCTCTCCTGAATGTAGATGCCCAACAGCATAGGTAGGTTTAGAGTAGGACCTGCATTGACTGAGATCACCTTGGCGCAGGTAGGAGGGCATACATGTGTTTTGATCAAAATATATTGGCTGAGAGTCTCAGATTTTATTATCGGAGTGAGGGCTTAGTCCATATATAATGTTTGCATCTATTGTGTTAGTGCATTATAGTCTGTGATTTTTCTTTTATAAATGTAGCCATGTACATACGTATATTTATTTATATCGTGCAGGATGTTTTGTATCTTGTACCCTTGTATTGTGCATTTAGATGAAAATGTATCATGAGGGGAATTTTTGATACCAGTTTTGTTTGAGTGTATTGAAGATTACTGTAATTTGTGCCAAATATATTAAATGCCACATGGTGTTTGATAAATTTGGTGCTTCTTTAAAAATAAAACTGATGATAAAAGATGCTACCCCAAGTTTTGTACCACCTCCCTACTAATGTTTGCTATTTTTAGTGACTTTCTTTAAAAAATTGCCCTTCATAAATCTGGCGTACACCTACTCACCACTAGGTAACCACGCCGACTTTCTCACCCAAGCATAATTCACTTTAGGGCTCATGGACTCTAACATATTTATTTTCTGCATCCAATCCGCATTTTGTGTGGGTCAGATGCGGACCCATTCACTTCAGTGGGGCTGCAAAAGATGCCGACAGCACACTTTCTGCTGTTCGATCCGCGGCAACGTAAAAAGATAGACATGTCCTATTCCTATATGGACAAGGATAGGACTGTTCTTTAGAGGCCATGGTGTTCCGTTCCCCAAGATGAGTATTTATGAGTTCTCAAGAATTCTGAAAAAAGGGTTACATACTGAGCCATCAGGGATTTTACAGTGAAACAGACACAGCAGCCTGCAACATGCAGGCTCCAGAAGACATACAGTTGACATTTTTTTTATAACCGCCTATTGGAAACATGGTTTTAGCACAAAATAAGGTCATTTGCAATAATAAAAAAATGCCCCCAAAAGTGCCCATAGACTTTCAGCAGGAAAGAAACAAAAAAACAATAGGAGGAAGCCTGCCTCTACCCATATTATCAGTATGGTCCCTAAGAGAATAATCCATTTTTGACATTCATAATTCATTTATTATACAACCTTTTCCTGTTGTGGGTTTGGAGAAGTAAGTGCTGTGACTTAAAGAGGACCTTTCACTACTCCTGACATGTCTGTTTTAATAGCTTCATGCATTTCCTATGTAATAACAATTCTGGAGCATCTATTCTTATGACTGTATGATGTGTCATTCTTTTATTATTTCTACTAGAAGTTATGAATGACTTGCTAGCAGCCTGCAGTAAGGGTACAGAGGGGAGGTAACCAGTTGGGGGTGTGTCCCTGCACAGACACATTCTATCCAATCAGTGCTGCCATTTTCAGACTGTGCACGTACACCCCCCCAACTGGTTACCACCCCTCTGTACCCTTACTGCAGACTGCTAGCAATTATTTATAAGTTCTAGTAGAAATAATAAAGGAATGGCACACCATAGAGCCATAACAATAGATGCTCCAGAATTGTTATTACATGGGGAATTCATGGGGGTATTAAAACAGGCCTGTCAGAAGTGGTGAAATGTCCTCTTTAATTTCTCATTAATACACAAGATATCCATTTTGTAAATGAAGTGTCCACAAACTATATTATTTTAACAACTTCCATATTTCATTCTTCCATCTAATCAAGTACTGGAACTAAGAGGACCTGATTATTTGGCAAAACTTGTATGATGCTTATTTCAATCTGCTAGAACTTAAAGGGAGCCTGACACCAGGAAATTCACTGTTTAAACAGGCCTTGTAGGGCTAGCGCAGCTGAATGTAACGACTTAGTGATCAGTTACTTCATTATGAAGAGAAAGTACATTTAATCCATAGTAAATGAGCAGTCAGGGGTGAGTCCAAACTGCTCGGTGCACCCTTGCTCCTCCTGCTTTCTCTGCCAACCCTTCTCTTTCCTTCTTGATTGATAGGGGCAGGCAAGATGACTATGCAAGAACCTGACCCTCTCAATCAAGAAAGAGAGGGAGGGGCTCTCAGAGGAAGCAGGAGGAGCAAGGGTGAAGAGAGTGGCTTAGGCCCACCTTAAGTGCACCTAACTGCTCATTTGCATTAGAATTATAAGTAGTATCATTCCATTCAGCTGAGCTAGCCCTACAAGGCATTGTGCCTGGTTCAACCATACATTTCCCATTGACAAATTCCCTTTCAGGTCAGATTTTACCTAACCCGTTGTCTGAGAGCTCCAAATCTAAGATTAAAGCATATGTTCTCTGGATCGCCCTGGGGTCCAGCACACACATTCCCAGCAATCCTGTGGATAGGTGATAAATACTTTTCGTGAGATGACCCCATTAAGGTGGCTACTTGGACGAAGTGGTCCCCAACAAAATCAGTGGGTTTGGATGACTTGCATCTAATGTTTACGGGCAGCTTTAGTGAGTGGGAGCCAGGAGAGTCGCTGTAACATGCTTATTCAGATGCTGCCACACCTTGCTTCAGTGACAGAAGCTGAAAGGATCGCGTCTTTTTTATAGAATATATGTAAGCAGCCAAGTCCTGCAATAAAGGTAATTTGTTTGATTTGTTATGCTTTTTATGCCATGCCATGGTCCCAACCCTGCAGCAGCTAGATGCTCTCCAGCATTGTGACATAAGGAGCTTCACCTTGATTTACCTCTGATAGCTTCTCTCACACCCATCTGATTTCACTGCCTAGAAACATTACACAAAAATCACCCTATTGGTCTGTATTCGTAAGATAGTTCAGAATCTATTATGAATTTCATATTTGATATGGTCCAACTTGGACTTGTGAAGATCCACTGTAACTATAGCAGCGTTTCTAAGCTTTTAGTTCATAGAGGTATACTACATCACATTGCATTGTCCAGTAGACTAAATATTACTATGGCACAGGCTATGCATCCATCGCGATGGGCAACATGACTATGGATACAACATCATTTCAGCCCTGTCATTGCACCAAAATGCAATGACTAGGAATTTTGACAGGAAGTATATATACACACATTTTTTGGGTATAAATTAGTGTCACGTCTAAAGCTCTGGGTCCCCAGCAAGTGCCCAATTGGTCAAAAGTCAGTCTGCCACTGCTTTTATTTTGTAGGTCTCTCAGCACTTTGCACTCTTTCCCTCCATATTTTCCTGCTGTTCCTACACAACTATTTAGTTATGGTTATCTGTTGTGCTCATGTTAATATAGTGAGTGTGTATTTATAGGCAGTGTTTTATTGTGAGGATGTTATAACAGTGTGTGTATACAGTCTGTGTTCTATTGCAATGATGTCACAAAAGAGTGTGTTTACTGACCAGTTGTGCTCGATTAAAAATATTTAATAAAGGTGCATTCACACGATCAGAGTGTTTTGCGGATCCACAAAACATAGATACTGGCCTGTGTGCGTTCCGCGGACCGCACATGGCCGCCACTGTCATAGAAAATGCCTATTTTTGTCCATAATTGCCGACAAGAATAGGACATGCTCTATATTTTTTGCGGGGCCCCGGGAACTGAACTACGGATGCGAACAGCTTGCTAGGGGCTGTCCACATCTTTTGCTTCTCCATTGAAGTTAATTGGCCCGCACTCGTTCCGCAAAATTGCGGAACAGATGTGGACTCATTCTTATGGTCGTGTGAATGAGCCCTAATAGCGTGTCCATATACTGTGTTTGGTTGTAACAAAAATGTCAACTGATATGTATAATGATGATGTCACAATAGTTTATATTTGCCTTTATAGTCTGTTTAGTATTGTTTTAACAAATCAGAGGTGTGTGTGAGGTTACTTGTTCCATAATGACTTAAAGGCTATGGATATCTTTGGGGGCAGTTTCTTATCATTGCATTCTACTCACTTTGGGGGTGAAATTTTTTTTTTTTGGTCTACAGCTTTCATTTTTAGTGTATCTGCAGACTCTTGCTTGCCAGAGAGCTTGATCATCAGAGCTTGATCTGTAGCCTTTAGGCTACTATCACACTAGCGTTTTTGCTGGATCCGGCAGGGTTCAGCAAAAACACTTCCGTTACTGATAATACAACCATCTGCATCCGTTATGAACGGATCCAGTTGTATTATCTTTAACATTGCCAAGACGGATCCATCATGAACTCCATTGAAAGTCAATGGAGGCCGGATCTATTTTCTATTGTGGCAGATTGTGGTTGAGAAAACGGATCCCTCCCCATTGACTGGCATTGGGGGTCATGCCAGATCCGTCTTGCTCCGCATCCCAGGACGGAAAGCAAACTACAACATGTTGCGGTTTGCTTTCCGGTATGGGAACGCAACTAAATTGAACGGAATGCATTTTGGAGCACTCCGTTCTGTTCAGTTACGTTTTGTCCCCATTGACAATGAATGGGGACAAAACTGAAGCGTTTTTTTTCCGGTATTGAGACCCTATGACGGATCTCAATACCGGAAAACTAAAACACTAGTGTGAAAGTAGCCTTATCTCTCTGAACTCCTGACAGGGGCAATGTAGGATCTAACATACTATGCTCTAATGAAAAGCCATGGACAGATGGGTCGGAGTGCACAGCCCATATTTGGAGCCTCGCTCCAGTGAAGTTGCCCAAAATAGAGTTTGCTGTAAATTAGGGGTGGGCGATGTAAACGATATAAGATATTATCATCATAAATTTGGGCAACCATATAGATTTTAGTTATATCGCCATATCGCGATAGATGACCATGGAGCGGTAATGAATTGAAGAAGCTTCTCACTCACTGCGCCGTGGCCTCCAAACTCTGCACCGCGCTGCAGGGCCTTGCGTTCACACATCGTCAGTGCGCTGGCTGATGCTGTGTGTGACGTCAGGTCCCTCCCAGGGCATGCTCGAAAGAAGACGCGGTCCGTCTCCTGCAGACTCCATCAGCCAGCCGCACACTCTGCGGGAAAGATAAGTATATTAGCAGGGGCTCAAATCTACCGGGGGGTGGGGGCTCAGGGGGTGCATGGCGTTGGCTGTGGGACATGATGATGGTGGCAATGGCATGGGGCTGATGGCGCTGGCTGTGGGACATGATGGTGGCAATGGCATGCGGCTGATGGCGCTGGCTGGGGGACATGGATGATGATGGCCATGTAATTTGTATACATACAGAAGAAAATAATATATCACGATATATCGTTTTATCGCACATGCTTCAAATTATATTGCGATATAGATTTTAGGCCATATCGCCCAGCCCTACTGTAAATACAAAAAAGACCACAAAATGGTAGACAAAAATAGATCCTAAACTTTCCTAGAAAGATGTAGTTAAAGAATTAGAGTATGATATATAACCTATAAAATATAGGTTCTCTTCTATCCTAGATTAGTGCCATAGAGTAAGTACTGTATATTATGCTGCAGAGAGTACTGAGCTGTTTATTCCCATCTGCTCCAAAAATAATATAGGTCTCCAGCCAGGTGGGATAGCCCAGGAAACATAAGCCTTCCTGCCATCTATCCCAGCCTGCCCCTGCTGTGTTGTGTTGGATCACTTTTCAACAGAGACGTGATAGAGATGGAATTATCCTGTGATCGTGGATCGGATATTTTATTACAGATCAGGACCTTCAGCAAGATCATATTACTATTAAGTAAAGATTGCAACATGAATACCATTGTAATACCAAATTGAAGTTAGTCTGAAGAGGAAACTTGTCCCACTGCTATATCGAAAACTTTCTCACAAAAACGTATTCATAATACTTTCATCAATCCTGTTGAAAGTGATTATATTTCTAGCACAGATTTGATATGAGACTGTAATAGAATGTCACTTTATGAATTAGTGATGATATTCACATGTACAAAATGAATCAGCTTTCTTCCATTAAAGTCTAAACAGCAAATAGAAATTCATAAACTTTCATAGTGAAATTCTGTATTTTCCAATAATGCTTAGACTTAATGGTGCTGTAGTATTTTGTCCTTTGACTTTGAGTTGCACAGAGATGTGCGGACATCCAATATCTTTGTCCATGAGGAAAGTCATCTTTAAACTGTACATATCATTCAAATTTATGAATTCTCTATGTTGTACAGGGAAACATATCACATTGTTATAGGGCCAACATTTTTTTTTAATTTGCTATGTAGCTCCGTACTGTCAGAATATTTATTCTGCTCTGATAAACAGTTTAATTTATTTATGTAAACAAGTTAGGTTTATTTGTTTTCCACAAATAAAAAGCTAACAAGAGCTTGTGATTTGTGCTAAGTTGATGACAAAAGGAAGACAGTTGTATACAATATATATATATATATATATATATATATATATATATTTATTAATAATATTTCAGTGCAATAAAATAAAAAAATAAAATAAAATATATGACGATATAAAATTGGTGGCAATTAAAGAATAATCAATGATATGCAATCAAGAAGACAAAATAACCTATAAAGTATATAATAAATAATCAAACTGATATCTTGGTAATAACTGACACAAAAGAAAACTTGAGATTGACACTTGATTTCTCACAGCAAACAGATTTACCTGTTTCAAAGTAAAGTTAGGCTTTCACCATGTTATATAATATATATCCATTCAATTAGACCATCGGACTAGAACTACAATCAGTTCTCTGAAGATCACACAATATATATCAATATCACAATAATATATATCAATTGTACAGGGTGGGCCATTTATATGGATACACCTTAATAAAATGGAAATGGTTGGTGATATTAACTTCCTGTTTGTGGCACATTAGTATATGTGAGGGGGGAAACTTTTCAAGATGGCGGCCATTTTGAAGTCGGCCATTTTGAATTCAACTTTTGTTTTTTCAATAGGAAGAGGGTCATGTGACACATCAAATTTATTGGGAATTTCACAAGAAAAACAATGGTGTGCTTGGTTTTAACGTAACTTTATTCTTTCATGAGTTATTTACAAGTTTCTGACCACTTATAAAATGTGTTCAATGTGCTGCCCATTGTGTTGGATTGTTAATGCAACCCTCTTCTCCCACTCTTCACACACTGATAGCAACACCGCAGGGGAAATGCTAGCACAGGCTTCCAGTATCTGTAGTTTCAGGTGCTGCACATCTCGTATCTTCACAGCATAGACAATTGCCTTCAGATGACCCCAAAGATAAAAGTCTAAGGGGGTCAGATCAGGAGACCTTGGGGGCCATTCAACTGGCCCACGACGACCAATCCACTTTCCAGGAAACTGTTCATCTAGGAATGCTCGGACCTGACACCCATAATGTGGTGGTGCACCATCTTGCTGGAAAAACTCAGGGAACGTGCCATCTTCAGTGCATAAAGAGGGAAACACATCATCATGTAGCAATTTCGCATATCCAGTGGCCTTGAGGTTTCCATTGATGAAGAATGGCCCCACTATCTTTGTACCCCATATACCACACCATACCATCAATTGTTTTGTTCCAACAGTCTTGGAGGGATCTATCCAATGTGGGTTAGTGTCAGACCAATAGCGGTGGTTTTGTTTGTTAACTTCACTATTCACATAAAAGTTTGCCTCATCACTAAACAAAATCTTCTGCGTAAACTGAGGGTCCTGTTCCAATTTTTGTTTTGCCCATTCTGCAAATTCAGTGCGCCGATCTGGGTCATCCTCGTTGAGATGCTGCAGTAGCTGGAGTTTGTAAGGGTGCCATTTGTGAGTAGCTAATATCTGCCGAAGGGATGTTCGACTAATGCCACTCTCCAGTGACATGCGGCGAGTGCTACGCTGTGGGCTCTTGCTGAATGAAGCTAGGACGGCCACTGATGTTTCTTCATTAAAGACAGATTTCATGCGTCCACATTTGGCAAATCCAACACTGAACCAGTTTCACGAAACTTAGCAAGCAGTTTGCTAACTGTAGCATGGGAGATGGGTGGTCTCGTAGGATGTCTTGCATTGAAATCTGCTGCAATGACCCGGTTACTGCGTTCACCAGACATCAACACAATTTCTATCCGTTCCTCATGTGTTAACCTCGGCGAAATGTCAATGGCTGTAAACAAAGAGAAACTTGTAAATAACTCATGAAAGAATAAAGTTACGTTAAAACCAAGCACACCATTGTTTTTCGTGTGAAATTCCCAATAAGTTTGATGTGTCACATGACCCTCTTCCTATTGAAAAAACTAAAGTTGGATTCAAAATGGCCGACTTCAAAATGTCACCACCCATCTTGAAAAGTTTCCCCCCCTCACATATACTAATGTGCCACAAACAGGAAGTTAATATCACCAACCATTCCCATTTTATTAAGGTGTATCCATATAAATGGCCCACCCTGTATAGATTAATCTCCCTAGATTGAAAATACACCATTGATGCTACAGGTACAATTATCTCTAATCAATCTAGTTCCTACAACAAACAATATGGTTTATTTAAATAAATATATATATGGGTATATGGCAATCAGTTGCCTAATATACAGTCAAAAATGTATACTATACCAGAGAATCTGTCTGGAAGAAATCAGCGTCAATGTTCAAATTCAAGGTTCAAGCTTGTGGCTTTCCTGGATTGATCTGATGGATGGATCGATCTGATGTGATCCTCCGATCTCATGTGATGTGATGATCTCCCTTGCTGGCTCCTACCAACTTTTATCACCCCCTCCCCCTGGAAGGTGGGCTTGGTTTGATCTTTCACGTGACTAATGAGATGCATTCATTTTCCACTGCTCTCAAACTCACCACCACCACCACAGCGGAACACTAGTGTGCTACGTAAGAGTTGGAGTAATTACAAATCAAATATTCTATTTTCTATTAATTTAACCTCTTCTATTAAGATAACCTCTGACCTAAATCTAGGACCATGTTAGAAATATAGATAAAAATGGCACTTAGGCTTGCTACTGTCAGACATCCAGTCTACTAGAACGATATATGATTTGAAACAACTCTTTCACAGGATATTTATCTCCTTATCTGTGCATTTTTCAGACATGTAGTAATTAACTTCAACCATTCTTGTTAGCACACATAACAAGACTAGATTGGAAACCTCATTTAATTCTATACACCATGAATATATTTTGATTATTAGAACATAATATATAAAATAAAATAGATAACACACAATACAATCACTTTAAAGCTATATACTCCATACAATTATATGTATACAATTACAAACGGATAAATATTGTCTTGAATGAATCATGCCATTATTGTCATGAGCTCTGTTCACATGCGCAATATACCATTCTTGCACCTTTCCAACTGGAATTGGGATATATTGTAGTTCCATTCAATGGATATCCTTGGACCCAAACTTCACAAAGATTTTCTAAGATAAAATCTTCTTCTCCATTAATGAAATCCTGGAGCGTCTTGTTACATGACTCCTGATGAAAGACCCGGTTCACTGACATATTCAGTCCTAAACTGAGCACCAAGGATAAACACCATCCATACGACAGCTGTATCTTTGGTTGTCATCATTGTCTTGGCGAATCACCGTCTTGCTTCAGACTGTCACTCTTTTCTATGAAAGAAATTGAGATTATGAATATATGCTTTCATCATTTGATATTTACAGTTTTCTGGCTCTGCCATGTAGGATATTTTGCAAAGAAACACTAATTTTGAAAATCTGTAAGCTGAGAGAAAAATCATCATGTCAAATCCTTGTCACATTCTCTTAAGATACTTATTAAGTCTCTTCTTCAACTTCACCTTCCACTATTCTCAATTGAGACCTAGGATGATAGACACGCAACTGATTAACATGAACCCATTTTTCTACAAAACCATAATTTTTATAAATTTTTACTTTGTAAACCACAGGTGAGATTTTGTCGATGATGTCATAAGGACCTTTCCACGACGGAAGAAACTTCTTTTCTTTGACCCGATCCCGAGCAAAATTGTAAAGATACGCTTCATCACCGACCTCATACTCCTTCTTAGTGGTTTTCAGATCATAATAAGTTTTGTTACTTACAGCTGCTTTCTCGAGATTCTTTTGTGCATAAGCAAACGCCTGTTGAAGATGCTGACGAAGGTTCTCCAGATACTGATGTGTCATGGCTGCATTGATCAGATTATGATCCGATGTGCGATACAACAGATGTTGTGGAAGTACCATTTTCCTACCGGTCATCAGCTCAAAGGGTGACATCTTAGTAGCAGCACTTGGAGTGGCTCTAATAGCCATGAGCACTAACGGCAACTTCATGTCCCAGTCTTTACCTGATTCCTTAACATACTTCTTAAGGATGTTGACAATGGACTAGTTATAGCGCTCAACGGATCCACTAGATGCTGGTCGATAAGCAATGTGTAATTTCCGTTTTACACCTAAGATCTTCCACAAATTAGACATTACCTCACTTACATAGTGCGATCCACAGTCCGAATCGATCCTTAATGGCAACCCAAATCTGGAAAATACATGGTTAATAAGCAAAGCGGCACATGTTTCGGCTGTGTTATTACAAGCGGGTAAACACTCTACCCACTTGGTAAACACACAAGTAACTGTTAACATGTATTTGTTTCCCCTGGATGACCTTGGGACAGGACCTATAAAGTCAATCTGGATATCAGACCATGTCAATGAGAAACCCTTTTTCTGAAGTGGGGCACGATGCGTGGGACCTTGAGGTTGGAACTGAGCACATACCAGACAACCTTGACAGTAAATTTGGACATCTTTCAACATATGAGGCCAATAAGCATAATCAGGTATTGATTCATAGGTAATTTTCTCCCCACGGTGACCAGCTGTAAGCACATCATGAGCGTGTTGCAACATTAGGCCTCTAAGGCTGGGTTCAGACCTGAGCATATTTGATATGCGCGTTTAACGCGCGTTTTGGTCGCGCGTTTTTATGCGCGTTTTTTGCAATAGTAAACGCGCGTTTGACGCGCGTTTGTGTGATTGACTGCAGTGTCCTATGGCCACAAACGCGCGTCAAAACGCCCCAAAGAAGCTCAAGAACTTGTTTGAGCGTAGGGCGTTTTTCAGCGCGTTCAAACGCGCTGTAAAACGCTCAAGTGAGAACCAGGGCCATAGGGAAGCATTGGTTTTCATGTGTTGAGCGTTTTACAGCGCGTTTGAACGCGCTGTAAAACGCTCAAGTGTGAACCCAGCCTTAATGTAGTGGGATCTACCCATTGTTGAATACTGTTCTTTGAGGTCCTCATCAATAAACCATCTTGAATACTAAATTGAGATTTAGATTTCACTAGTAATCGGAGGTCTTCTCTTTGGGCATAACCATCCTCCGATATGGGATTGCTATCAGGATCTTCAACGTGTTTATAAAATATTCCAAGTATAGGATCTTCCTTTTGGCTCCTAATCAGATCCTCACTTGTAGATTCTTGACTTCATTGAGCCACATTCTTCGCAGACTTTTCCCTAGCTTGGCGTCTAGTGACAGCTTCAATGGGTATCATCTCTAGTAAATGATCTATGTTTACATGATCACCATTTATGGCTCCTTGTTTGGCAAGCTTATCGGCTAGATCATTACCTTCCTTGTCCATGTTCGGGGTTTTAGAATGACCTTTAGTCTTCTTCCAATAAATGGTCAAACTACTACCTTGGACTAACTCATCCATGGCACAAAATAATTTGGCATGTTTCACAGATTTATTATTAGACCACAACGTGTTATTTCGTTTCCAAGTAGGCATATACTCAACAAAACTGTTTCGTACATAATTGGAATCCGTGACTATGACAAATTTTTTGAGATTGTGCGCTATAGTAATTTGAACTGTTTTGTATACACAGGCTAATTCCGCCACTTGGCTACTTTTAGCCCCAATACTGTAACCTACAGCAACATTTGGGAATTCACCTGTCCAAGTAATTCCAATACCTGACACTAGTTTTTTCTTATCTCTTATGGTGGTGTGATAGGCACAACCATCAATGTATACACATAGGAGTAGAGGACAATAATCTTCATCATAAGCTTTATAAGGAGAATAAATTTGTTCCTCTAAGAAGTCATCTAATAGCTCTTTAGGAGAAGAAACTGCGCAATCATGAAGTTCGGCAAGTGCTTGAGCTACCGGACTCTATTTATTTTGCTTGTACCGGACTTCTAATGGCCATCCTTGTAAGGACAACGTCCAAGCAGTTATTCTGCTGTTTGACAAATTGCCATCCCTGATTTTGTCACTTTGTAAATATTGCAGGGGTTGGTGTGCCGTTTCAATAATGGTTTTCTCACCCTGCATGTAACTTCTAAAGTTCTGATGGGCCCAGACTTTGGCTAATAAAGCTTTCTCACAGTCATTAAATTTTATCTCTACAGGTGACAAGGACTTACTTGCATAAGCTATGACTTTATTCAATTTGTCTTGTCTTTGACACAGTACAGCACTGATACTGAGGTTCCTAAAGCCTGTTTCCATATAAAAGGGTTTACCCCTCTCTGGATATGCAAGACATGAGGCTTGAATGAGTTTTCTCTTAAGTTCAATCATGGCTTGTTCCTGGTCCTCCCCCCACGTCCATGGTACACCTTTCTTTAATAACGTGAACAGTGGTTTAATGATTTCTGCAAAGTTATCAATAAACTTACGTGAATAATTCATCATACCCAAAAATGACCTCAGTTCACTGACATTGGTAGGCGTTTTGGACTTCATCACAGCCTCCACCTTATTCTTTTGGGGATTTAGGCCTTCGGAAGTAACCTCATGTCCCAGGAAGTTGACCTTGGTTCAACACCACTGGGCTTTCTGTAATGAGATTTTAACACCTGCCTCTCTCAACTGATTAAGCACATGCCTAGTCTCCTGGACATGTTTTTCAAATGAAGTACTCTTCAACAAAATATAATCCGTTAAATTCCCCCTTTTAGTGGCATCAGGCATAGCCTTATGTAAAAACACAGCGAATTCATGACCTGAATTTATGTAACCAAACGGAAGTCTGGTCCATGTGAACTGTTACTTACCAAAAATAAATGCCAATTTATATTGGTCTTCAGGACTTACCTTGATGGTCCAATATCCCTGAGCACAATCAAGTGTAGTAAAGATCTTGGCACCTCGCATTTGTACTAAGCATTGGTCAATATATGGCACGGGACAGCCGGACATATATACTAGTTTATTGAGCTGTCTAAGATCAGCACATAAACACCATTGACCGTTCGGTTTAAGGATAGCAAGAATAGGATTATTATAAGAACTGTGCACCGATCTTATAATACCTCTTTCCTTGAGATACCTTATTATTTACGCTAGCGAATAATAATATGCTAGTGGAAGACGATATTGCTTGATATAAAAAGGAGGTGCCGTCTGAATTCTGGAAATGTGTATATCTGTTAGACCACAATCATAAGAATTTTTAGCAAAGATATCCTTGAACTCCAAGAGAACTTCTTTTAATTGTTGACGCTCTAGGTCATTAGAGCATCCACCAGCTAAGGATATTTGTTGCTGTACCATCTCCAGGAACCCTGGAAAAACTTTAGGTTGACCTAATTCATAGGCTTCTTCAAGCCTGTTAGTGAGGTCATGACTAGACTTACCAGCCTCTTTGGCAAACTCGCGATATTCCTCAGCTTCCTGCTCATTAAGTGTATGATCAAAGGTAAGGGAGGATTTCTCCACCTTGCAGGTACCTTCTTCAGGATGAAAAGGATAAATTGAACTGATGGTGAACAATCCTTCAGGAGAAGAATAGAATGTTTGCTCAACCAATTGCTTCTCGGTGAGATATGATTCAGGTATTAGGCCAATAATTACATTTTGAAACCCAAATGTATAATAATCAGAATCTAAAGCCAAACCAATTATAGTGTCTTTAGACAAATGGACTTCGTTTGACGTACCATTATTAACAATGATTTGGGTTTTGAAGGGTTGTAATTTCACCACGGGTGTAGGATTTACTGAAATTTCTAATTGTTGAATTCTGTTTGATTGGCATATTAATGTATCAGAATTCTTTAACTTCTGGCCTTTTGATACCTGAATAGGTAACAGGAAATTATTAGTACCTGGAGGGATAATAACATATTGTGGTTCTAATACACTTATTGCATATGGCAGTATCTGGGATGATTTAAGGGCTTCACATTCATCCATAAAATCATCTGGATTTCGTTTTAATCTAGTCAACAATGTGGAATTCACCATATCCACGTGTATAGCAAAACAATGTAATATATAGTTGCCTATGTAAATGGGTTATCGTGGCTCATTGAGTACCAGGAATAAATGAGTAGCTGATTTTCCCCCAATAGAAATGGATAACATGCATTTTGCAATTACATTATGACTATCAGAGTCATCATCAAACTTATAAACCCAATTATCCTGAGGGTTTGGATACCTAATTACCTTAGGATTGGCCAATTGTTTTAGCAGGTCCCTACTAATGTAACTGTTCTCCTGACGTAAATTCAGTTTAGCCCTTTGAGTCCACCCTAGGTCATTAACCTGTAATGGGAAGTACGCCTCTTCATTCACCTTTTCAATTCCTACGAGGAATTGTTCATGACCACTAAACCCAGTAGAGTCAGTAGTTTCTGGGTGGAGGTGAATTGTGAGAACATCACTTTCCAAGCAAACATCTCTAACTCTTTCAGGAGATACACATATGGTGTTATCCTCCTGTCCACCTACGGTGGAGGTTGAGGTGGCTTGTAAGAAGGAGACATCTGGAACCTGACTACACTGCGTGCAGAATTATTAGGCAAATGAGTATTTTGACCACATCATCCTCTTTATGCATGTTGTCTTACTCCAAGCTGTATAGGCTCGAAAGCCTACTACCAATTAAGCATATTAGGTGATGTGCATCTCTGTAATGAGAAGGGGTGTGGTCTAATGACATCAACACCCTATATTAGGTGTGCATAATTATAAGGCAACTTCCTTTCCTTTGGCAAAATGGGTCAAAAGAAGGACTTGACAGGCTCAGAAAAGTCAAAAATAGTGAGATATCTTGCAGAGGGATGCAGCACTCTTAAAATTGCAAAGCTTCTGAAGCGTGATCATCGAACAATCAAGCGTTTCATTAAAAATAGTCAACAGGGTCGCAAGAAGCGTGTGGAAAAACCAAGGCGCAAAATAACTGCCCATGAACTGAGAAAAGTCAAGCGTGCAGCTGCCAAGATGCCACTTGCCACCAGTTTGGCCATATTTCAGAGCTGCAACATCACTGGAGTGCCCAAAAGCACAAGGTGTGCAATACTCAGAGACATGGCCAAGGTAAGAAAGGCTGAAAGACGACCACCACTGAACAAGACACACAAGCTGAAACGTCAAGACTGGGCCAAGAAATATCTCAAGACTGATTTTTCTAAGGTTTTATGGACTGATGAAATGAGAGTGAGTCTTGATGGGCCAGATGGATGGGCCCGTGGCTGGATTGGTAAAGGGCAGAGACTCCAGTCCGACTCAGACGCCAGCAAGGTGGAGGTGGAGTACTGATTTGGGCTGGTATCATCAAAGATGAGCTTGTGGGGCCTTTTCGGGTTGAGGATGGAGTCAAGCTCAACTCCCAGTCCTACTGCCAGTTTCTGGAAGACACCTTCTTCAAGCAGTGGTACAGGAAGAAGTCTGCATCCTTCAAGAAAAAACATGATTTTCATGTAGGACAATGCTCCATCACACGCGTCCAAGTACTCCACAGCGTGGCTGGCAAGAAAGGGTATAAAAGAAGAAAATCTAATGACATGGCCTCCTTGTTCACCTGATCTGAACCCCATTGAGAACCTGTGGTCCATCATCAAATGTGAGATTTACAAGGAGGGAAAACAGTACACCTCTCTGAACAGTGTCTGGGAGGCTGTGGTTGCTGCTGCACGCAATGTTGATGGTGAACAGATCAAAACACTGACAGAATCCATGGATGGCAGGCTTTTGAGTGTCCTTGCAAAGAAAGGTGGCTATATTGGTCACTGATTTGTTTTTGTTTTGTTTTTGAATGTCAGAAATGTATATTTGTGAATGTTGAGATGTTATATTGGTTTCACTGGTAAAAATAAATAATTGAAATGGGTATATATTAGTTTTTTGTTAAGTTGCCTAATAATTATGCACAGTAATAGTCACCTGCACACACAGATATCCCCCTAAAATAGCTAAAACTAAAAACAAACTAAAAACTACTTCCAAAAATATTCAGCTTTGATATTAATGAGTTTTTTGGGTTCATTGAGAACATGGTTGTTGTTCATAAATAAAATTAATCCTCAAAAATACAACTTGCCTAATAATTCTGCACTCCCTGTATTCTTGAAATGGATCTCAATAGTGTCTGGCCTTTCCTCTATCAAATGGCAATTGCGCTGACTGTGATGGGATTGAGAATGCTCATCGTTAATGGGCGTTCTAAATTGGGACCAGATAACCTTATTGATAAAAATCAATAATAGGATTTAATCTCGTAAGGAAATCAATGCCAATAATTAAGCGATCAGAAGACATATCCACTATCAATGTTGGACGGCTAATTACTTTATTTCCCACCTTGAAATCCAGCAAAACTTTACCTAAGACCTTTAGGGTGGTGCCTGAAACACTTACCAGGTTAGCAGGAAAACTTTTTAACTTATACTTCTCAAAAGATAAATCCTGTAATTGTTAAAAATATTTTTGGGATAATAAGGTTGCTTGGCTACCTGTATCCATCAAAGCCAATATTTGCGGGAACTTCTCAAACAATTCCACTCTAATAAAATATTGTTGTTCTATTTCATGTAAGGAACACAAATATTTTGGATGATAATTGAAACTGCTTTCATTCTGTGCAGGCATTCTTATCCGTGACCCCCCCCCCCCTTCCTTTTTTTCACAAGCAGGAGTGCCCGTCATTCTCTGCACAGCTGAAGTTTCTGTAGGCTGCAAGATAGAATCACAAACATGTCGCCCCTTTCCCCTGCCATTTGGAATTGGAAGGGTTAAATTCTTTGCAGGGGGACAGACATTTACAGTTACAAGAAAAAGTATATGAACCCTTTGGAATGATATGGATATCTGCACAAATTGGTCATAAAATGTGATCTGATCTTCATCTAAGTCACAACAATAGACAATCACAGTCTGCTTAAACTAATAACAAAGAATTAAATGTTACCATGTTTTTATTGAACACACCATGTAAACATTCACAGTGCAGGTGGAAAGAGTATGTGAACCTTTGGATTTAATAACTGTTTGAACCTCCTTTGGCAGCAATAACTTCAACCAAACGTTTCCTGTAGTTGCAGATCAGATGTGCACAAGGGTCAGGAGTAATTCTTGACCATTCCTCTTTACAGAACTGTTTCAGTACAGCAATATTCTTGGGATGTCTGGTGTGAATCGCTTTCTTGAGGTCATGCCACAGCATCTCAATCGGGTTGAGGTCAGGACTCTGACTGGGCCACTCCAGAAGGCGTATTTTCTTCTGTTTAAGCAATTCTGTTGTTGATTTACTTCTATGCTTTGGGTCGTTGTCCTGTTGCAACACCCATCTTCTGTTGAGCTTCAGCTGGTGGACAGATGGCCTTAAGTTCTCCTGCAAAATGTCTTGATAAACTTGGGAATTAATTTTTCCTTCAATGATAGCAATCCGTCCAGGCCCTGACGCAGAAAATCAGCCCCAAACCATGATGCCCCCACCACCATACTTCACAGTTGGGATGAGGTTTTGATGTTGGTGTGCTGTGCCTCTTTTTCTCCACACATAGTGTTGTGTGTTTCTTTCAAACAACTCAACTTTGGTTTCATCTGTCCACAGAATATTTTGCCAGTACTGCTGTGGAACATCCAGGTGCTCTTGTGCAAACTGTAAACGTGCAGCAATGGTTTTTTTGGACAGCAGTGGCTTACTCTGTGGTATCCTCCCATGAAATCCATTCTTGTTTAGTGTTTTACGTATCGTATATTCGCTAACAGGGATGTTAGCATATGCCAGAGACTTTTGTAAGTCTTTAGCTGACACTCTAAGATTCTTCTTCACCTCATTGAGCAATCTGCGCTGTGCTCTTGCAGTCATCTTTACAGGACGGCCACTCCTAGGGAGAGTAGCAGCAGTGCTGAACTTTCTCCATTTATAGACAATTTGTCTTACCGTGGACTGATGAACAGCAAGGCTTTTGGAGATACTTTTATAACCCTTTCCAGCTTTATGCAAGTCAACAATTCTTAATCGTAGGTCTTCTGAGAGCTCTTTTGTGCGAGGCATCATTCACATCAGGCAATGCTTCTTGTGAAAAGCAAACCCATAACTGGTGTGTGTTTTTTATATGGCAGGGCAGCTGTAACCAACACCTACAATCTCATCTCATTGATTGGACTCCAGTTGGCTTACACCTCACTCCAATTAGCTCTTGGAGATGTCATTAGTTTAGGGGTTCACATACTTATTCCACCTGCACTGTGAATGTTTACATGGTGTGTTCAATAAAAACATGGTAACATTTAATTATTTGTGTGTTATTAGTTTAAGCAGACTGTGATTGTTTATTGTTGCGACTTAGATGAAGATCAGATCACATTTTATGACCAATTTGTGCAGAAATCCATATCATTCCAAAGGGCTCGCATACTTTTTCTTGCAACTGTATATGATGATATAACATTGGTGGCAATTAAAGAATAATCAATAATATGCAATCAAGAAGACAAAATAATCTATAGGGTGTAGATATACCGTATTTTTCGCTTTATAAGACGCACCTGATGATAAGACGCACCCAGTTTTCATAGGAGGAAAATGGAGAAAAAAATTATTTGAACTAAAAGGTGGACCCCCTATAACCCCCCTCATCCATAGGAAGTCACACATGACTATTACGGAACAGTGTTTATTTTAAATATGACTATACCCCCCACATCCATAGGAATTCACCCATATACTGCAGTATATGGTTGGATTTCTATGGATGATGGGGGTTATAGTCATATTTGGCACAGTTTTTAATTAGGGTACCATAAATTGCCTTAAGATGTCCTCACCTTGGGACTTAGGATGCAATCTACGGTACCCAGAGGGGGGTCATGTGGCACTGAACAGTGTACCGGTAGCTGATTGGTGGAGGAAGGGGGAGCAGGACTCACCACCAATCAGCACCGGACAAGTAGAGTAGGGGTGAGTAGAAACTGCCCAGGGGGAGAGGAGAAACTGCCCGGGGAGAAGAGAAACTGCCCTGGGGAGAGGAGAAACTGCCTGCCTGGGGGGAAGGGGAGAAAGTGTGGGGGGGGGGGTCTGGAGAGGTGGAGAAAGTGTCAGGACCTGTACTTGGATACAGCAGGCTGGCGGCAATACATGGGATACAGAGATGCTGCCAGCCTGCAGGACACTGGGACGACGCACATGGAGGACGGCAGGAGGTGAGGAGTAACTGCCGGGGGGGGGCTTGGGGGGCGGCGCTATTCAAGGTTCAAGGTTGTGGCTTTCCTGGATTGATCTGATGGATGGATCGATCTCATGTGATCCTCCAATCTCATGTGATGATCTCCCTTGCTGGCTCCTACCAACTTTTATCCCCCCCTTTCCCTGGAAGGTGGGCTTGGTTTGATCTTTCACGTGACTAATGAGATCATAGTACATTAATTTGCCACTGCTCTCAAACTCACCACCACCACCACAGGGGGACACTAGTGTTCTATGTAAGAGTTGGTGTAATTACAAATCAAATCTTCTATTTTCTATTTGTTTTGTAAAAGATAACCTCTGACCTAAATCTAGGACCATGTTAGAAATATAGATAAGAATGGCACTTAGGCTTACTACTGTCAGACATCCATTCTATTAGAACGATATATGATTTGAAACAACTCTTTCACAGGACACTTATCTCCTTATCTGTGCATTCTTCAGACATGTGGTAATTAACTTCAACCATTCTTGTTCACACACATAGCAAGACTACATTGGAAACCTCATCTAATTCTATACACCATGAATATATTTTGATTATCAATAATGAATTCTAAGTGATTTCCGTTTCTTAGAACATAATATCTAAAATAAAATAATCACGGATGAATAAATAGAGGCGCTAAAACGTTTATTGATATTCACTAAAAGAGATGAGAAGGGAATTCATGAATCCTTTAAAAAAATTCCCATGTGTGGTGAGCACACAGAAACCACACTCGGAGGACTTTAATACATAGGTCTCTCAATCTATCAGTAACTATGTTGACATCATCTTGTGCCCCTATTACTCTCCAATGTGAGGGATTCCATGGAAATCATCAACAAAATAGATGGACTCCACTTTGGTGCTAATACCCTCCTTGCGAGTCTCGACATGGAGGCCCTGTATAGCTCCATACCTCACGGATGCAAGACTGTACATTATTTGTTACAGCAACGTGGGAGTAAGTACAGTAGACACAATTAATTTGTCATCAGCCTTCTTGATTTCATCTTACATCACAATGTCTTCCTGTTTAAGCGTCGCTACTATCACCAGCTCAGGGGCGTGGCCATGGGCAGCCCTTGCACACCGTCCTACGCAAATTTATACCTGGGCTGGTGGGAAAGGGAGATAGTATTTGGTGATGAGATGAGTGTCTGGTCAAGTCACATCACGATGTGGGTAAGATACATCAATGATGTACTGATCTTTTGGGATGGCACGGTACAGGAATTCAATGATTTCGTTAAAACTCTGAATGTGAATAAATACGGCCTTTTCTTCCACTTCCGAAATCAATCCTAGTAGAATTACATTCCTGGATCTGACCATTTTGGAAGCAGAGGATGGCAGCATACACTCGAGTCTATATCGTAAAGATATGACAACAAATACATTGCTCCATTGGCAGAGTTGCCACCCGTACCCATTGAAAAAGGGAATCCCGAAGGGACAATTCCTTCGGGTACGTCGGAACTGCTCATCCTTGTCAGATTTTCAGACGAAGGCTAGTGATTTGACCGATAGATTTTTGAGTAGAGGTTACCCTCGCAGGGTCCTCTCGACTGCCTACCAGCATTCCCTCTCCTGTGCCCGTGAATCACTCCTTAATCATTGTGAGAGGGGGGATGGTCAGGGACAGGTACGGCTAATAGCCACTTTTGATGGGGCTAATGGTCCCATTCAGGACATCCTTCGGAGGCATTGGGGGATTTTACAGATGGATCCCGATGTTGGCCATCTCGTTAGCCCTACTCCTGCGGTATCGGAGGGGTCGCAACTTGAAGGATCGCCTTTGCCACTGTTTTTTCCAGGAATCGATTCCATCTACCTGGTTGGTTAATCCCTTAAAAGGGACATTTCGCTGTAGTGGGTGTATAGGATGCGACTCTATCAAATCAGGATCCACATTCCGCAGTACATCAAAATCATATACCATCCGTACTTTCATCAATTGCAGATCCTCAGGACTGATTTATCTGATAACGTGTACATGCGATATTCAGTACGTGGGGAAGACGATTCGCAAATTCCGATGCCGCATAGGAGAACACCTTAATGACATCCGCAAAAATACTGACACCCCGTTTGCCCGTCATGTCAATACCCACCATCTAGGTGACGTACGGGCAATATGTTTTCAGGGGATTGAGGTGGTATGACCCTCCCCTCGTGGGGGCAACCTGGATCAACGGGTGTTACAAAAGGAGGCCCAATGGACTTTTAAAGTGGGCACCTTGCGTCCCCATGGACTTAATGATCATATTTGATATGTCAGTTTTATTGATTGAATAGTCGTAATTGACATATCCAACAATACATAGCACCTGTATGTATATCTATACATGTTTTGGTTGATAATCAACACCTCCATTACTTAGATGTACATTCACATGTGATATGGATGATTTCCTACCCCGATCGGAATTGTCCCTATGTGTTTATTATCACATCATGCGTGCGTCCTCCTTCCTCTCTCTTTTTTGTTAACCCTTCCTCTGTTTATTGTGGTATCTTTAATGGGAGGCGTCCTGCCACCAGCCTGTCTTTATGCATCCAGTTATCCCATCCTAGTATGGAGTCATCCCTGCTGCTATTGGCTTCCACTACCTCTTTACATATCTTACTGTGGGTATCCCTTACTGTATGCATACGATTACGGAGTCGGGAGTTGACAGGCGGTGTGTGCCGTCCTCTGGCCCGCTATTTGTCCGCATGGGATCCCCGCGTCACAGTGTGGGAGTGGCCTCTTCCTTAAAAAGTAGCGTGTTCGGCCGCCGCTTCACGGCCGAACTAGTGTCGAAGCTGTCACCACGCTGGTGGGACAGCCGATGCTCTGTACCTTTTCAAGCAGCCAAAATAGCTTCTGATTAATTATTATTAGAGAAAACGCATCGAGCCATGACGCGCTGCTTTAGTCAGTTGAATTAGAACCTTGAAGTGTAGCCCTATTAGTATAGTGGAGCAGTCCCCTCATCAGTTACCACACAGGTAAATGAGGGTCCCCTCCTCAATCTCTACACATGGGATCTGCATTTTTAGCAGATACCCCTGTGATCTTAAGTCTATGATACACTCCAGGCTCAGTGGTTTGAAAAGTCAATTGCCTACAATATACACTCACCTAAAGAATTATTAGGAACACCATACTAATACGGTGTTGGACCCCCTTTTGCCTCCAGAACTGCCTTAATTCTACGTGGCATTGATTCAACAAGGTGCTGATAGCATTCTTTAGAAATATTGGCCTATATTGATAGGATAGCATCTTGCAGTTGATGGAGATTTGAGGGATGCACATCCAGGGCACGAAGCTCCCGTTCCACCACATCCCAAAGATGCTCTATTGGGTTGAGATCTGGTGACTGTGGGGGCCATTTTAGTACAGTGAACTCCTTGTCATGTTCAAGAAACCAATTTGAACCTGTCACTTACCAGTAGGAGGAGCTCCCGGCCGGACGCAGACATCGCAGCTCACAGGTAAGTATAATGGTTCTACAAATTGCTAAGTAACCATGGCAACCTGGACTGCAGTAGCGTCCTGGTTGCCATGGTTACCGATCGGAGCCCCAGCGATTAAACTGGGACTCCGATCGGTACACTCCGCTGCCACCAATGATAGGGGGGAGATTTTAATTAGGAGGGGGAGGGAGGGGAGAAGGCCCACTGGCCACCAACGAGTTAACTACAGGGGAGGGGGGGGGCCCACTGGCCACCATAGAGTTAACTACAGGGGAGGGAGGGGGGCCCACTGGCCACCAATGAGTTAACTACAGGGGAGGGAGGGGGGGGGGGGCGGCCGCACTGGCCACCAATGTGTTAACTACAGGGGGGGGCTGCCCCCTGCTGCCTGGCAGTACCTGCCAGGCAGCAGGGGGCAGTCATGTACACAGTTGTTTTAGTATATTCTAACCTGAAGCGCCCCCATCACCATGGGAACGCCTCTGTGTTAGAATATACTGTCGGTTCTGAGTTTTCACGAAGTGAAAACTCAGCTATGAAAAAGCTTTTGTGCAGACGGTATAAAAAGTAACCTACGGCCAAGGATCACGGACACGGATGCCAATCTTGTGTGCATCCGTGTTCTTTCACGGACCAATTGACTTGAATGGGTCCGTGAACCGTTGTCCGTCAAAAAAATAGGACAGGTCATATTTTTTTGACGGACAGGATACACGGATCACGGGCTCGGCTGCAAAACGGTGCATTTTCCGATTTTTCCACGGACCCATTGAAAGTCAATAGGTCCGCGAAAAAAAACGGCACAACGGCCACGGATGCACACAACGGTCGTGTGCATGAGGCCTTATCCTGCTGGAAGTAGCCATCAGAGGATGGATACATGTTCTCATTCTGTTTACGCCAAATTCGGACTCTACCATTTGAATGTCTCAACAGAAATCGAGACTCATCAGACCAGGCAACATTTTTCCAGTCTTCAACAGTCCAATTTTGGTGAGCTCGTGCAAATTGTAGCCTCTTTTTCCAATTTGTAGTGGAGATGAGTGGTACCCGGTGGGGTCTTCTGCTGTTGTAGCCCATCCGCCTCAAGGTTGTGCGTGTTGTGGCTTCACAAATGCTTTGCTGCATACCTCGGTTGTAACGCGTGGTTATTTCAGTCAACGTTGCTCTTCTATCAGCTTGAATCAGTCGGCCCATTCTCCTCTGACCTCTATCATCCACAAGGCATTTTTGCCCACAGGACTGCCGCATACTGGATGTTTTTCCCTTTTCACACCATTCTTTGTAAACCCTAGAAATGGTTGTGCGTGAAAATCCCAGTAACTGAGCAGATTGTGAAATACTCAGACCGGCCCGTCTGGCACCAACAACCATGCCACGCTCAAAATTGCTTAAATCACCTTTCTTTCCCATTCTGACATTCAGTTTGGAGTTCAGGAGATTGTCTTGACCAGGACCACACCCCTAAATGCATTGAAGCAACTGCCATGTGATTGGTTGACTAGATAATTGCATTAATGAGAAATAGAACAGGTGTTCCTAATAATTCTTTAGGTGAGTGTATATTCCCCCTGTGGTATCAACAGGAGGGTGGGGATATAATAGGCACATATAGTTCACCTGAGACACTCAAGACCTATGTATTAAGGTCCTCTGAGTGTGGTTTCTTTGTGCTCACCACACATGGGAATTTTTTAAAAGGATTCATGAATTCCCTTCTCATCTCTTTTAGTGCATATCAATAAACGTTTTAGTTTTAGTGCCTCTATTTATTCATCCATGATTAGCTTTATTTTAGAGACGTAATACCTTTATCATTTATATAGTCCGGAAATTATAAAATAAAATAGATAACACACAATACAATCACTTTATAGTTATATACTCCATACAATGAATATAAAATTGATGGGGAAAAAAACTTTTGCACATTAGTGTGCTACAAGAGAAGCGAGAGGAGAAAGTAGGTGAGGGTACAAGATGCTCAGATGGGTAGTAAAGTAGCAGCAGGTTTATTACAGAGGTGGAGTTTCAAAGTTGCTTTTGAATGTTTGGAACTGCCTACCCCAGTGCATCAGACTCCCTTCCACCATCCAGAGTATATGTAATTATGTGAGTAGCAGATAAGAGCAGAACAAAGAAGAAGGTCTTGGGAGAATCCGAGATTACATGTGGGGTTGTATTGTTACTAAAGGCTGTATTACACAGCCGATGTGGAAGACGATTGTTGGGAGAGAAGCATTCCTTCCTTGCAATTGCCTACTCACTAGCGGAGGAGACCACTGCTTTTACATGCAGTGATCTCCTCTGCAGCATGGGGAGGAGTGAACACTATGCCATTGCTCTTCCCCATGCTGTATAGTGGTTTGCCGGTGACAGATCATTATTAAACACCATGATCTGCCGCCTGCAAACAATACATTTTTTAACATGCCAAAACGAGCATTTCCTCGTTCATCGGGCAATCAGCAGTATTACACTCCCAGATGATCGCTAACGAGTGTTCATACGAATGCGCATTAGCAATCATCTAACGAAAAATCTGCTTTAACATGCAGTGATCTCCTCTGCAGCATGCTGTATAGTGGTTTGCTGGCGGCAGATCAGATCGTTATTAAACACCACGATCTGCCGCCTACAAACGATACATGTGTAAGAAGGTACCTGGAATCATTGTGGATGGAAGGTATGTGTCACCGAGTTTCCTGGCCTCGGTGACGTAAGAGCCGGTACTTTATGTGTCAGCAGCAGCAATTGCTAATTGACACCTTAAAATTTAGCATGGCTGTCATAGCTGATCCAGGACGGCTCTTACTGGGAGTAGTCAAAGTGCTGGGTGGGTGACTACTCCCCATGTTCCAGGCCGGGTTTTACCAGGCATAAAAACCAGTCAGCACTACCAGGTGGTGGGGATTTACCTCCCTCTGACAGTTGAGCTCAGGAGTCTGTGTGCTGTGAACTGAGGGCTGTGCTGTGATTTGAGGTTTGAGCCGGGCTGGAGGACTCAGGCCCCTCTAAAGGCGAACAGAATTTTTGTTCTGTACATTACCACAATGGATTTTGAACAAAACAATTCAGATGCAGTTGAAGTTCAGACTTTCAGCTTTAATTCAGTGGTTTGAACAAAATGATTGCATAAAAATGTGAGGAACTAAAGCATTTTTTTAACTCAATCCCTTCATTTCAGGGGCTCAAAAGTAATTGGACAAATTAAATAATTGTAAATAAAATTTTAATTTCTAATACTTAGTTGAAAACCCTTTGTTGGCAATAACTGCCTGAAGTCTTGAACTCATGGACATCACCAGACCAGGCCTTTACTGCAGAAGTTTTCAGTTGCTGTTTGTTTGTGGGCCGTTCTGTCTGAAGTTTAGTCTTTAACAACTAAAATGCATGCTCTATTGGGGTCAGATCAGGTGACTGACTTGGCCATTCAAGAATATTCCACTTCTTTGTTTTAATAAACTCCTGGGTCGGTTTGGCTTTATGTTTTGGGTCATTGTTCATCTGTATTATGTAACGCTGACCAATCAGTTTGGCTGCATTTGGCTGGATTTGAGCACACAGTACAGTATGTCTCTGAAAACCTCAGAATTTATCCGGCTGCTTCTGTCCTCTGTCACATCATCAATAAACAATAGGGACCCAGTGCCACTGGCAGCCATGCATGCCCAAGCCATCACACTGCCTCCGCCGTGTTTTGCAGATGATGTGGTATGCTTTGGATCATGAGCTATACCATGCCTTCGCCATACTTTTTTCTTTCCATCATTCTGGTAGAGGTTGATCTTGGTTTCACCTGTCCAAAGAATGTTCTTCCAGAAGTGTGCTGTTTTTTTAAGATTTTTTTTTTAGCAAAGTCCAATCTAGCCTTCTTATTCTTGAGGCTTATGTGTGACTTGCACCGTGCATTGAACCCTCTGTATTTACTTTCACGCAGTCTTCTCTTTATGGTAGATTTGACTTGGTTGGCTGTTGTGAAGGGGTTTCTTTTCCCCATGGTAATTATTCTGCGATCATCCACCACTGTTGTCTTCCGTGGGCGTCCAGGTCTTTTTTGCATTGTTGAGGTCACCAGTGCTTTCTTTCTTTCTCAGGACGTACCAAACTGTAGATTTTGCCACTCCTAATAGTGTAGCAATTTCTCGGATGAGTTTTTTCTGTTTTTGCAGATGAAGGATGGCTTGTTTTACCTGCATGGAGAGCTCCTTTGACCACATGTTTACTTCTCAGCAAAATCTTTAAAATGCAAGCACCACACCTCAAATCAACTCCAGTCCTTTTATGTGCTTAATTAGGAATGAAATAATGAAGGAATTGCCCACACCTGCTCATGAAACAGCCTTTGAGTCAATTGTCCAATTACGTTTGGTCCCTTTAAAAACAGGATGCCACATGTAAAGGAGCTGAAACTCCTAAACCCTTCATCCAATTTTAATGTGGATTCCCTCAAATGAAAGCTAAAAGTCTGGACTTTATGTCCATGTCCATTATATAACTATAACTTGAATATGTTTTAGTAAACAGGTAATAAAAACTAAATTTGTATCAGTGTCCAAATATATATGGACCTAACTGTAAGTCACAGGACGACCAGAGGAACAGGTTGTGGACAGGCATGTATGTTATAGTTAATATTTCAAACTGAATTCATTGGGCAGGGGGTAGCCAATGACGGGATTGGCAGAGAGAGATGCAGAAAGAAGGGCAGAGGTGGATTAACCTGGGCAAAAGAGTTTAAAGGGAACCTGTCATGTGGATATTTTATTATAATCTAACTAATTATATACAATCATTAACTACTAAAAAGTACCTTAGATGTATTCACTTACTGGTGTGACAGATGGTTACCTCATAATATACACACAAAGATACCACATGCCGCATGCTAATGAGCTGATTTGAGTCCAGCGTGATGTCAGTGAGTCCAGCGTTTTTTTAATTCAGAGATATAGCCATTTCCCTGCCCACCTGCTGCTGATTCATATGGGGAAAAAACTGCAGCAGGTAGGCGGGGAGAGTCAGGAGCTCATAAATATTCATGACTCATCATTATCAGCTGGAGCTTTTCAATACAAGATGTTGGCAGATTGACTGGGTCAATTATAGAAAGTGACCCAGCATTTTGCTAAGAGAATCAGTCACTTATTTATGTTGCCCTTAGTTAGGACTAGGGTTGTCCCGATACCACTTTTTTAGGACCGAGTACAAGTACCGATACTTTTTTTCAAGTAGTCACCGATACCGAATACCGATACTTTTTTTAAATGTCATGTGACCGTTTTGGGGGATCTGTGGATGACGCACTGTCATGTGGGGGATCTGTGGATGGCACTGTTATGGGGGACCTGTGGATGGCACTGTTATGGGGGATCTGTGGATGGCACTGTTATGGGGATCTGTGGATGGCACTGTTATGGGGGATCTGTGGATGGCACTGTTATGGGGGATCTGTGGATGGCACTGTTATGGGGGATCTGTGGATGGCACTGTTATGGGGGATCTGTGGATGGCACTGTTATGGGGGATCTGTGGATGGCACTGTTATGGGGGATCTGTGGATGGCACTGTTATGGGGGATCTGTGGATGGCACTGTTATGGGGGATCTGTGGATGGCACTGTTATGGGGATCTGTGGATGGTGCTGTTATGGGGGATCTGTGGATGGCACTGTTATGGGGATCTGTGGATGGCACTGTTATGGGGGATCTGTGGATGGCACTGTTATGGGGGATCTGTGGATGGCACTGTTATGGGGATCTGTGGATGGTACTGCTATGGGGTGGGATATCTGTGGATGGCATTGTTATGGGGTGGGGGGATCTGAGGATGGCATTGTTATTTGGTGGGGGATCTGTGGATGGTGCTGTTATAGGGGATCTGTGGATGGAACTGTTATGGGGAGGATCTGTGGATGACACTGCTATATGTCATCCACAGATCCCCCTCATAACAGTGTCCCCCAATACACCGGGCCCCGCCGCTCACCGAAGTATTTATAAACGTGAATCCTTATCCTGTTGTTAAGTTGAACTAACGCTGCCCTCTCCCATGTCCCCCCTGTATCCCCACAGCACTTACTTAAGCTTCCATAGCAGGCAGAGCGGACGGCACCAGTAACGTCACTCACTGACGTCGCGCGCCTGCTCCGCCTGCTTCACTCATAAAGTGGGCGGAGCAGGCGCTCTACGTCAGTGAGTGACGTTACTGCTGCCGTCTGCTCTGCCTGCTATGGAAGCTTAAGTAAGTGCTGTGGGGATACAGGGGGGACATGGGAGAGGGCAGCGTTAGTTCAACTTAACAACAGGATAAGGATTCACGTTTATAAATACTTCGGTGAGCGGCGGGGCCCGGTGTAAGAGTACAGTGACTGCACCGGGCCCCGCCCATAGTTACGCCCATAGTATTCTATTTATGTATCGGGGCGGGGTATCGGCGGCTGAGTACCGCCGAGAAAACTCGGAATCGGTCCCGATACCGATACTAGTATCGGTATCGGGACAACCCTAGTTAGGACACCATAAAACTGGTGACAGGTTCCCTTTAAAATTGATTAGAAAGTTGCAAGAGTGTTAGATGGGAGGCCACAGAAAAGAATGGGAGATAGTGTAGGCAGGAGATGATGAGGATTTGCACTAACATTTTTATTGTTTAACAGCCGGATACAATGACTGGATTTCACTTACAATAATTACTGTCCCTGGGTGCTAACAGTACCCAGTTATTCCCAGTACTTACAGTAGGGACAAAATATGCAACAACTGGACAGTCGAACAAACAAGAAGGTTATAAAGCACACATCACAACACTAGTAGGTAATAATAAAGCAGGAAAATAGGAACTTACCAATGGATGACAAGAACAGTATGAGGATGACAATCAGATTATGTAACAGAAAGCTGATTATGATGATGATAGAGATAGTGACAATAACTGACTCCGACTAGCTTTTCCTGAATCTTTTCCTAGATCTGTACCTGAACACTGACCCTCAAACGAAACACCTTTGACCATTACTGCCTGTGAAGATATCTCTATTCAAAACCCTAACAGAAACAGAAAACCAAATGGAACAGAGCTGAGTTGGAATCAAGGCAAGGCAGAATTAAACCAGACCAAAACTAAACACAAACTACAAGTCTCCAAAGCAAGGACTGGACCAGAAAAAAAAACTACTAGGGATGAGCAAATTTCTTGAAATTAGTTTTGAGTCCAATTCTAATGAATTGGTCAGACGAATCAATTTGGGTATGAATAATTTCAACCTACTGTAAATAGAAAGTGCTCAGATTACACTGAAAAAATTATATGACACTCTTGGGTCTCCTAGGGATTTTTTTCTCTCCCCTTTCAAGCTCTTCAATGCAAAGCAATAGTAAATTATGTCAGACTGCCGTGACATACCTATCCATGGGTAACTGCAAGGTTGATGGTGTTAACAAATAGCCTGTAGAATTTTTTAGGCTTTTTAAAATTAAAAAATTGGCCCTTATTGGGTGCAAATGCCTGCCTGTGTTTATACACATGGTAGTCTCAGAAAAAAAGTGGCTTGTTCTGAACAAGTGATCCAAAAATGATGTCTTAATGGGGACAGATGCCTGCCCGTGTTTATACACACACACAGTAGTATGAAAAGGACCTGTGGCTTGTTCTGAACAAGCATCCAAAAAGTCTCCCTTTTTTGGGAGCAGCAGCAATACAGCATAAAACCTGATGGACGGGAAATGTGCAGCTGTGTAGGGTTAGTAGTAATGTCAGTAGCTGCTGTGGCAGTAGCAGTAGTGTATAGAATCTGACATACAGAAGATGTGCTGCTGTGTAGGGGTAACAGTAATGACAGCAGGGGCAGCAGCAGTAATACAGTATGAAACATGATAGACAGGTAGATATCATTGGGATGGCAATAAATAGCCACTGTCAAGGATGAAAGCTCTATTCACTGACAGCTGGAGGTGTGTGGAAATCCTTCCGGATTCATACCTGATTCGTTTTCACAAATGTAATGTTTTCTACACTTGCAGAGGACAACTTTGTCCACTTCGGCGTGACAACGCCACCTGCTGTGCTGAATACGCTCTCTCTGACTGACAGAACACCAATAGCAAACTGAGATAGTTCTGGTCACTATTCCAGTCTGCCTCCCAGAAGTCCATGGAGTCAGGGAACAGGATCTGTGCTGGAGAAAGGGCACAGCCCAGTTATGACTGAACCTATTTGTTGAGGTGGTGTGTATTGGCTGGAGTTTGTGCATCAGGTTGGCATGGCACTTGAAAAAACGGTTCCATCATGTTCAGCAAACTGAATTGGCTGCTGCTGGTACTGCTGCAGCTTGTGGTTGTTGTAGTGGTAGTGCAAGCTGAGATGGCAAAAGATCTGTGACTCCGCTAGATGTGGAGAGAGGCTCCCTGCCTAGTCACATAACTAGGCATCTGCTCAGTAAAAGCTGCAGCAAGCTGGGTATGGAGCGTATTCAGGTAATAAAATATTTTTGCCTCTGTTTCAAATGAAGGAAACAATCTCTCATACTGTTTTTACAGCATGGTTAAAAAACATGGCTTGTCAGGGTTAAAAAATATAGATGTCCTCTCCAGTGTTCCCAAGGACCCAGTTGCTTCAGTCTCTGTCACACAGCGCAATGGTTTGTCATAGCAAGTGTCCTTATCATTACCATCATCATCAAGTGTGCCTTAATGTGTGTCATCTTAACAGTCATCCCATATTTGTGCCTGTGAAGACGCAATTACTTAGTCTACCACCAACTCTCCTCCTCCTCCTCAAGTTTTATCTTGTCATCTTATTCCATTTCTTCCTGAATGTGTGAGTCATCAACCACCACAGGATGGCAGGCAATATTTGGAAGCTGTTCTTCCTCTAGCATACCTTCTTGCATTATCATGAGTATTTTGCCTCTTCGAAGGGCCTGATTATGTAACACGCATCTCTGATGAACCGCCACTTCCTGGGCTCAAAATAACACATGCTCCCTGCTGTGGTGGTCTGGTACATGATGGAATCATTGACTGCTTTACACTGCTTGTACTTACGCTCCAGCCAGGGGCGTACCTAGAGCATTTGGCACCCGGGGCGAACCCTTTGTTTGGCACCCCCCCCTCCCCACCTTAATTACACCCCCTCCCTTAATTACACCCCCTCTCTTCTCCCCTTAATTACACCCCCTCCCTTAATTACACGTCACCTCCTCCCTTAATTACACCCCCTCCCTCCCCTCCTTAATTACACCCCCTCCCTTAATTACACCCCCCCCCTTAATTACACCCCCTCTCTTCTCCCCTTAATTACACCCCCTCCCTTAATTACACGTCACCTCCTCCCTTAATTACACCCCCTCCCTCCCCACCTTAATTACACCCCCTCCCTTAATTACACCCCCACTTAATTACACACTCCCCCCCTTAATTACACCCCCTCCCTCCCCACCTTAATTAAACCCCCTCCCTTAATTACACCCCCCCTTAATTACACCCCCTCTCTTCTCCCCTTAATTACACCCCCTCCCTTAATTACACGTCACCTCCTCCCTTAATTACACCCCCTCCCTCCCCACCTTAATTACACCCCCTCCCTTAATTACACCACCCCTTAATTACACACTCCCCCCCTTAATTACACCCCCTCCCTCCCCACCTTAATTACACCCCCTCCCTTAATTACACCCCCCCTTAATTACACCCCCTCTCTTCTCCCCTTAATTACACCCCCTCCCTTAATTACACGTCACCTCCTCCCTTAATTACACCCCCTCCCTCCCCACCTTAATTACACCCCCTCCCTTAATTACACCCCCCCTTAATTACACACTCCCCCCCTTAATTACACCCCCTCCCTCCCCACCTTAATTACAAATCCCTCCCTTAATTACACACACACATCCCTTAATTACACCCCCCCCCTTAATTACAAACCCCCACTTAATTACACACACACACACCCCTTAATTACACAATTATTTACTCACATTTTGATGATGCCTCAGGCTCCGTCCGACCGCTGGTAATGGATCCTTCCGCTTCTTTAAAAGATCCGTGAAGGCTGCGCGGCGTCAGCGTCGTGACGTCATGTTGCGCGCCGCCGCAATAATCCTTCCACAGGAGAGGTACAACATACTAGAATATACAGTTTACTGGATACTAATAAAACAAGTTTATCCTATAACCAGTAATCCACTGCATAAGCCAGAAATATTTAAAGAGAGGCTAACCAATCAGTAATCTCTCCTAAATTGGCATGAGCTCCAAACTAAATAGATAGAAGCAACAAAAGCAAAAGAACAAGAAAATTCTTGACTAATAGCCAGCCTCCTGCAATAGCGATATCGGCATGTAGGTGGTTAGACAGAAGGAGGAGATTCCCTATGTCCTCATTTCTTGGCCTTTCATGGTGTTATATCTGTTCATTTTTATTTATACAATATGTGAGAGAGAATCTAAATCGCACATCCTCATTATTATGCTTTTGATATAACAACTGTTTTAAATTTCAGCATGATAAAACATGGCTATACAGCACTATTATCAATCTATTGCTATGCACTATTAGGAGGCATTAGTATACATTAGTATACACTTACCACGACAAGGTTGCCTCCTCAAGTGGGGACCTACTCTAACTTTGGCGCGGCACTGTGCGGCGACTATCGGGCCCCCACACTGCTCCAGTAGGCAATGGGACCCAGCAGCCACACAGAGCCCTCACTGTGCGGCAAAGCCACCTAGGCCCTGGGCCCCATCACTCCACCAGCACAGCACAAAAGCAGCGACAGCCACCTTCCAGCACCGCATAATGTGAACAAGTGCAAAGAGCTCACCTGTTCACAGCCTCTCAGGAACACCAACTGAGAGGTGGAAGGAATTTATAAACCCTTTGCAGACTTCTGCTAGTTAAAAGCACCTGAGCCGAATGGGGAGGAGTGCTGATCCAGAGGGGGGAAAAAAGAAAAGTCTATACAATGTATACAATATGTGAGAGAGAATCTCAATCGCACATCCTCATTACTATGCTTTTGATATAACAACTGTTTTAAATTTCAGCATGATAAAACATGATAAAACATTTTTATTTATACCATGCAGTGAATGACATTAAGAAAACATTACAAAAATGGCAGAATTGCCCACATACCCCAAAATTGTACCAATGAAATTACATCTCATCTTGCAACAAACAAGCTCATATGCAGCTGGCATAAATCAACAGCAAAAAAGTTATACCTAGTTCTCGAAAAACCATTTTTTTTATTCACCCCTAAAAAAAGTTTATAAAAGTTAATAATTACTGTATGTGTAAGGTACCTAAATTAGTTCAGTTGAAAGATAAAGCTGATTCACTGGTCCACATTTATCAACCCCTGTACATCAGAAAATTGGCATTGGAAATGTTAAAGGGGTTGCCCACTTCCTAGTTACTGTTAACCAATGTGTTTGTGAGATGATTATATGGCGCTTACTAATATAGTTGTTATTGAAATTCTGGACTATTTTCTATATTTCATAAGGTATGCTCCCTTGATTGCCAAGTCTTTTGTGCTGTCCACACACAGGTCATGTCCATAAAATGGCCACCGAATGAGGGTCATGTGACCAGGCAAATCCCCTCCATGTGATGTTTTTTCTGTCCAAATACACTGCATCTGCACTAGTTCTGTTGAGAGCTTGGTGCAGGTGCAGTGTATTTGAATGCAGAGGACATCACATGGAGGTGATTTGCGAGGTCACATGACCCTCCATCAGCTGCCATCTTATGGACATGACCTCTGTCTGGACAGCACAAAAGAATTGGCAAACAAGGGAGAATACCTTATGAAATATAGAAAGTGGTGCAGAATTTCAACCAAGACTATATTAGTAAATGACATATAATCATGTTACAAACACATTAGGCACAAGTAGCCAGAAAGTGGCCAACCCCTTTAAGATTAAGTTTGGTGTACAAAACATTAACAAATGTCCCCCTGTGTCATTTCCACAGATGCTTGCATCATATAGAGCATTTCCTATAGTCAATAAAGTATTAGCAGGCCACCACACCATACTCAAAACTGGCTAGAGAGTGCATACTGTTACCCAGATGAACTAAGGGGTTAAGCCTATGGTGCTGTGTCTTCCGGCACTCAGATAATATGAGTTACAACACATTTCCTAAGCATCCTGTGAACATTGCAGACTTCTGGCTGCATTATTAATTATTCTTTCCCATGGATTCTGGCAGTGAATGAGTTAATATTGCTGGCTACAACTCTGCGGATGCAAGTCTTAGAGATTTTATGATCTCAGTGTCTGCTGATGAAAGAGGCGAGCTGGTGCTCAGGATCTCCCAGAGAGCCACGAAGCAGCTGCTGAGAACTCTTGATCCATTTCTTTACACCCTCCTTGGACCAGGAAGCATCTGCGGCTGCTGCGACATGTGCATGATGTCTTTCAAGGCAAGTGATGATTGTTTTACATTTAGATGTAAGCAGTAAATAAGTGGCAACGCCTCACACTAAAGGTTCCTGCGTTACAGGCCTTGTTCTGGTATAGCATACTGCAGCTATTGCAAGTACAGGCCTAGAGTCACAGTCACTTTTAAAAACCTGCAGAAATGAGCCAGCAAATATTCTGGGTGAAGTAAAAGGCGATGCAGGGAACACTGGGACAAGCTGCTCTATAGGGAGGAGATGTGTTTATTTAGAGCAAGGAAACTGTTTGTTTTTATACTAATATTATTATTATTATTTTTCACCAATCATGTAAAATAGTTTAATTATTGAACTTTGCATTCACGTAGCAAAAGGCATGCAAATTATTTATAGAATAATTTCGTTAAAAGCTTTTCAGTGCTACATAGCAAAATGTGTAACTACACAGGGACCCAAAGAAAACAAACTCATATTAACAGAAAACATTGTGAAACAGTTGAGGTCAATTCTAATCTGAAACATTTTTAACGTTGTAGAAAATCTACAGTTTCTCAATTAATTCACTTGTCATATATACTTTAAAGTCATCTCTTTATCTTCCATTATCTGTACTTTGAATGATACAGTATGAAATCCACTTTTTATAAAGTTACAGTTTGCCAGACTCACCCGAGTCACCCTACTTTCACACAGAGCATGGAGTAACTAGCAAATTTCTAAATCACGTCTTTTAAAAAATATGCCTGCATCCACCTGGAAAAAATAAATAAAAAAATATGAGGTCATGTTCCCTGGGATCTCACTTTCATCTAAGTTGCAGTCTACTGCCTCTTGTCAGGCAGGAGCAGTCCCTTGTAACAGAGACTCAGAAGACGGCTCACAGGAAATATGAGCATGAATTTTAATTTCTTTTATGTTTTTAAAAACATTGAATTTGTTTTACCTTTATTGAGTCCCCTTAGAGGACTTGAACCTTGTAATATGCACTGTATTACTCCTGTATTAAAGTACACAGTCGCACCAATAACTGTATGCTGGAGGCAGGATGTAATAGCGGCCGAGAAATGGCAGGCCTGGGGCTGTTTCTAAGTCGAGTAATCGGCACTCTGCCATTGCGTTCTCAGGTGGCGATTGGAAGATAGAGAGAGCCCCCCCCCCCCCTGTCTAACCACTTAGATACTGCAGTTGCTATTGAACTTGGCATCTGAGGGATTAAACTGCCTGTGAACTGGGCAGTGAGAGCTGGCTGCTATATTATACGCCATCGTCACGAATACTATTAGAGAGAGGAAATGACCCTGCTGCCGGGACCTATAAGTACATCTTGGGGGCATCAAGGGGTTAAGAATAGAATGTGACATATCTTGGGTTCAGTAAAGTGAGGGGTTTAGAACTGATGATGATATACAATTATAGCTTTGCAAAAGACCACCTATTTTAGAAGACAACCTCCTATTTAGACTACATTTTTTCACTTTCTAAATCTTCCATGTATACTGGCCTGTTCTTTGACAGAAGCACCCCTCTCAAAGATCATTTTTCACTGCAAGTTTAGGTGGTCATCTTAAAGAGGTGTCATGATATGGCTACATGCACACAACCATATTTTGGGCCCATGTTCAATCCGCATTTTTTGTGGATCGCACATGAACGCATTCATTTTTATGGGTCTACAAAAAGTACACGCCACATAGATGTCATTCTTGCGCTGTTACACCGCACTGTTCACACCTTACACTCCATCGTTTACGCTGCAGTCTACTGTATACAGTACACATGTGGTCCTGCAGTGTTTTTATATTTATTACTTTTCTGTTCTGGGTTTCTGCTGTTTTACACAGTAGAGGCCCAGGGGTATTGTCAAATGTGACTACGGCATCTGGAATCGCTAAAACCAGGAGTTGCATGCTTCCTGGCCTTCCTCGATCTCAGCCTGTCCTGGTAATCGGCATGGGCCGATTGGCCATAGACTCCACATGGAAATTTCCCGGTGGACTGATGCCCAGGGGGCCACTTCTCTTGGATGTCAGCAAGGTATATAAAGGTACAAGGTATATTAATTAATGTAGGAGTATCAGGCACAGCTTCAGCTTGGAAATTTGGACCCGCCTACAACATGGGCCACTATTTATTTTTTTCCAGGGCCACTTTAAGTTCCCAGTCCACCCCTGGTAATAGGCCTAACCTATACAATGCTTACAGGCCGATTAATAGTATACTCCAATGCAGGAATATACTGAATTTAATATTTAATAATGCGTAGATATGCATTAAAGAACACAAGATGCAATCCAATGACTGCATGTTATAGTCACCTAGGGTGACTTAAAAAAAAAACAATTTTTTTTTTAAAACATTCAATTCACCCTCCTTTTTAAACAATAAAAAAACTAAGCATTGTCAATGACTATCACTGCGTCTGAAAGTGTCCATACTATTTTTTGTCATTTCTCCGCTCAAAAAAAAGTAGAATGAAAAGTGATCAAAAAGTTGTACACACTCCAAAATGATATCAATAAAAACTAAAGATCATCCCGCTAAAAATTAGCTCTCACACAGCTCTATAAACATAACTATAAAAAAGTTATGGGGGTCGGAATATGGTGATAAAAAGAAAACATAATTTTTTTCCAAAGTTTTTATTTTTTTCCAGTATTAAAACACTAGGAAAGCTATATAAATATAGTATCACTGTAATTGTACTGACCTGAAGAATGAAAGTAACAGGTCATTTTTACCACTTAGGGAACCCCGTAAAAACAAAACCCATAATACTGTGGCGGCATTGCCTTTCTTTTTCCAATTCCACCCCATTTGGATTTTTTCCAGTTTCGCTATTGTTCCAATCACTTTAATATCTAGAAAGCACGGAATACCAATGTGAAATTTTAAGTGTACACAGTCTTTATGTTTTAGCATGTTCATTGCCATTAACATTTGACGGTTCAAGGTCATCCAATTCTTTTTCATTGGGTTTTACTGGC
This sequence comes from Bufo bufo, assembly GCF_905171765.1. NCBI lineage: Eukaryota > Metazoa > Chordata > Amphibia > Anura > Bufonidae > Bufo > Bufo bufo. Next base: position 156,827,110 of record NC_053393.1, on the reverse strand, counting down.
TGTACGAAGCCTTATGACCCACGTGAAGAAGAACTAGACCTGTTGAGATCTGTTATCTAAAAATCTTGGAGGAACATTTCACCTTCCAGAAGTTTATCAAGGTTTACTTTATACTGAGGAATGCTTCACTTTGAAGGTAATGAACTTTGCATGGACAAGTCCCAAATAACACCCGTTACATGCCAAGTATATTCTCTATTGTTGTGTTAATCCATTCAGTGATGTGTTCTCATTTGCCTTGAAAGTAATATGGAGCTATTTTTTTTGCACAGAAGGAAACGCCTCTTGCCAATGCTACTTTCTGGGCTGCTCGTAGAGGAAACCTGGCGTTACTCCAGCTGTTGTTGAACAGTGGCCGTGTCGATGTGGACTGCAGAGACAGTGTATGCCCTTCACTTGTGTATGCCAAGAATTCCAGATCACTGTCTTCATCATCAGAATGGCACAGTGGCCAGACAACAGGCCTGTTATTATTCCTTCAGCGTCAATATTGTGCAATGTCTTAAACAAGGCTCTGGGATATTGGAATGGATTTCTCGTTTATGTGTTAAGAAATGCAAAGTGCAATCTGAAACGGCTAGAGGAGGGATAGAATTCCAGAGCAGAACGCATGATAGCTTCAATTATATTAGATGCCTCTTAGAGGGCATCTGTCAGCAACTGCCACGTCCATTGCACTTTGATTGACAGGGCCAGGTAATGAAAACGTCGTCACACCAGGCCATGTCAATCAAAGTGCAACAGTTGTAGAGAGAGCAGAACCTCTAGGTGTAACATCAACGCCCCTGTTGCTCGTAGAGGCTCATTTGCATATATTAAAATATAATTTTTATCAGCAATGCGGGCACATAGGAACATGGGACCAAAGCAGATGTTTTCAGTTGCTAAGCACACATGTAACAGGTCAGCCAGTGTCATAGGTACAAATCTGCTGACAGATGACTGTTAAAGACTGACAGCATATGCTATACTAAAAGTGTCAGTTTGTAGTCTGTTGCTAAAAAGTTCTAACAGGATTGTCGATGCTAGCCATGACTACTATTTCCAGGGAATATAGTTCAATAGAAGCCAATACCAAGTAACTGTATGTTTGAGCAGCCCTCTGGCTGTGTACCAGGGTGGCCAGACAGTCTGGTTTCCTGGTACCCTGACCTCTGTCTGCGCAGGGCCTGGGTGTCCTCCTTTTCAGTGGCTCCACGCTCGGACAGCAGCATTGCACTTTCTGAGCGCGACCTGCAGACTGACTAACTGAGGCTTCTGTCACCCCCAGTCCGTCACTAGAGCACATGTCACTCTTGACTGACTGAGGGTGAGAGAAGCACTTCAGGCCCCGCACCTTCAGGTCTTCAAAACCTTTTTTTTTTCTTTTGCTGACGACATCAAGAGGGATGTGGCATAGTGGGATTGGGGAATGGCCTCTAATGTCTGTGTAGCCCATAATGTAAGGAATAATATGTGAATGGATGTGACTACATTTCTTTACTTGTGCTATGTCTTATAAAATGTGGAGTTCCTAAAGGGGTATCATCCTATGGCTGCATGTCCTATGACACTTTGTCATGAGATTTCTGTTTTATGGCTACTTTCACCTTGTGTGGAAACCAGTGGCCAATCATAATAATCATGAGAAAACAATTAAAAACATTTTATTATAAACCTCAGAGTTTTATAGTCTGGAGGCACTGTATATTCACAGTATGGCTACATTAGGTTCTGATCCCAACATAAAAAGCTTGCAGGATTGGAGAACAGTTGGCAAACACCTACTGGAAAGGAAAAGGAGAAAGAAAGGTTTTGGCTTAGAACATGTTTTGCATGAGTCATAAAAATTCTTTGCCATGGAAACTTTCTCCACCCATCCAATCTCACGTTTTCTTGTTATCTCATGCTTTATGTGAGCAAGCTTTACCGGCTGTCTTGCTTCCTTGCAGCAGACTAACAGTAAAGTATCTGTGGAACAATCTCAGTGCTCAGGAGAACAAAGTACAGCGGATGATAAATGTGCGCCCCTGGGGGTACCTCACAGGAAGTGAATAGGAATGAGCGATATCCTTCATTGGAATTTTTGGGAGGACCCATAACTGATCATTTATTTCTTGTTAATATTGGAAGGTGATTTTGATCTACTTATTCTGTATTTGAAAACTTCTGCACAAAGCCTCTTATTGTATGAAACGCAAATGCTAAGTTTCTGGCACCAAAAAATCAGCAACAGTCTTAACTCTATTTTTAAAATTTCTTGATCATGTATCATCATTATCTGAAAGCAAAATTCTATTTTGGTCAGATACCAGAGCACTGGAAGTTTCATTTTTATCTATGATCTATGTATTCACCTCACTGGCGACCTGCAGTGCACCACCAAATAGAGCATATAGAGGGAGAGTCATCAAGAGCGCTTCATAAATTGGGCTCATCCTCCTGCAGCCCATGTGCCTGAACAGAAATCTACGACAGCTCAGAGCTGCCACTGATCTCTGACTTCATTTTTGTAAATGAGGATAAATTTGTCGGGGCGGCTGGCCATGCCACCTTTAGAGAAAGTAGCAATCACAGCGGAAAATCCGAGAGATGCGAACATTTTTAACACCACTTTTCAGGTGGAAGGGAGGTGGTAAATATCCCCCATAAAGTTTTTTCACTGTAGAACAAAAACTGACCCATTTTTTTTGTGTCAGTGTGCACCAAGGCTGAATGGTTTACAAGATCTTTCTTGAAAAGGTCCCACAAAACCCTTAGACTGATGTGCATCTGTATGACTGTAAATTTGCATACATATGCCATTTAAAAAAATAATGGTATATATACATCCCTACACCAGATTCATGATCCATCCTGAGCCCCTGCTATACATCTAGTGCAGGTCTAGACAGCCTTTCTAAACTTACATCATCTTTAGGATTAGTAAATCTGACAAAAATATCTAAAAAAATTGTATGACTTTAATGTACAATATGTTTTATACCAAACTTTGTGGCTACCTGCCTCTTTGTGCTCTAGATAGGCACTATTGCACATCTCGGCGGCCATATGCCCCCATCTCTGCACCCTATATGCATCTCCTCTACCTCCAGCGGCACAGTGCCAGACAAAGGCCAGACACGGCCGAAAACGTTTGCACATTTACGCCGCAATCCATTGCAAATAAAATCTATGAAAGAAACCTTCTGCTGTGATTCATGATTTTTATTTACAATAAACATAAGCTTTCCTTGCTGAATCCCAAATATTCATGTTTGGGGACAGTTAGGCAAATCACATACATTTTACTCATAGGCGCATGTTTAATATCCTATGCCAGTCTGAGAATAGAGATAGTTGGATGTACACCACAATTGTTAAAAGAGACATACCTTTTAATTCCTTCCTGCACCATGCCATAAATGTCTGACACTGACACCATACTGCAACAGCCAAGATCAGTACTAGTTTCAATTCCATCCGTTTAACCCCTAGACGATGCTTTCAGTAATGACTGCTGCATCTAGGGGATTTACAGAGGGTGGGGGCTCCTTCTGTCCACCATCGGGCCCTCTGCAACATGACTACAGAATCACAGTGGTTGCAATGGCAGCCAGAGGCCTTCCAACATAAAATGTTGAAAATTGCAAATATTGTTAAATTTATATTAAATATTGGATTTTTAAAATAAATGAAAACAAAATATATTGACAGAAATTTACCATTAACATAAAGTACAATGTGTCACGGTCACGAATAAACAGGCTTGGATAAGAAAAGCATTCCAAAGTTATTATCACATAAAGTGATACGTCTCAGATATGAAAAATGGGCTTGCGTCCTTAGGGCCAAAACAGGCTATATGCAGTTAATAAATTTGTCACATTTAGGATAGTCAGACAATCAAATCAACACATGTTGTGGGCAGGCAAAGATTTGCACCAACATTTGCTCCATATTCAAGCTTTGTTCTTAAAGGGAACATGTCACCATAAACATGTGCAAACTGCAGGCAGGATGTAAGGGTACTACCACATGGTCAGGTTTCCTGATGGAGTTTTGGAAGCTAAAACCAGGAGTGAATTTAAAAAAGAAAAGTTGTATCTGTCCTTTATACTTCCTCTCCTTTTATGATCCACTCCAGATATTTGCTTCCAATACTGCATCAGGAAACCTGACGGGGTGGCCATACCCTTATAGAGCAGGGGTAGCAGAGCGAATTTAAAGTTTTATGCAACATGATTCATCTTAACTTGCAGTTTACTTACCTTCTGCTCTTTCTATGCTGAGGGGTCATGTGGGCGATCCTAAAATTTGGATAAAAAGCTTCTTTTCTAAGTATTTGTGAAATCAAAAGGTTTTAAAAGGGAAAAAAATTCTATATCTACTGTCAAGTAGAATAAACAATGGGCTAGATTTATCATTAGCTCAGGTCATAATAATGGAGTGAAAAAGTCCCAAAAAAAGTCCCAAACGCTAAAACTGCGCACAAATTTGCGACTTTTTTTCTGCTCTGCACTATGCTCGCCAGTTTTCTGAAAGTGGGCGTGTTTTCTTATGTAAATTAATCTCTAGACAGATATACTATTGGGACTATTTAAAAAGTCGCAAAAAAGTCACAAAAAAGTCGCAATTTCACTCCAGTGAGGACCATGCTTATCTTATGAGACTTTTTAATAGAACATGCGACTTTTTCATGAAAACGTGCGACTTTTTCATAAAGATGTGCGACTTTTGTAAAGCTGCTTACTAAAGGATAAACTGCTACCGTCAAACCACATTTATTACAGTCTTAAAGGGCCGATCATAAATCTGACTTGGCTAAAACTGACTTTAGCCAAATGTGAAAGTGGAGTGAGCTGTCAGAGTCATGATAAATCTGGCCCAATATGTATACAATGCTGTAACTTTCCAATATCTTCAATATTTCTTAACAAACCTTTTTAGATCCACAAAGTTTTTTTACAGTATGCATATACCAGTGAAGCGTCTGTAGACAGCTGTTTCTGGGACCCTTGTCCTTTGTCATTATAGAGCAGGACACTGGTTGGCTGGATAAGATGACTTAGGTTTGGATGGCACAAGCTACTAATTTTCATACTTTTCCCTATGGAGCATTGCCTGAAAATATGTTTCCATATATCTCACTTTCAGTGAGAAGCAAAGTCTAAAAAAATTGCAGAAATAGATAATGACATGGCAGTATTTGCCTTATTTTGTGAATTAGCCTTATAACATTTTTTACATGTCATATTCTTATGGTATATTTTCATATCCACAGACTGGGGCAACAGCTTTGATGGTGGCATCGTATGCAGGACATATGCAGTGTGTACGAGAGCTAGTACTACAAGGGGCAGATATTAATCTCCAGAAAGATGTATGTATAACCTATATCCAGAATTGTAAGTCTATACAAGAGGACTCTCTAATTTAGTTCTTTTAAGGCTACTTTCACACCTATGATGTGAATTCCGTCAAGATGTTCCAGCGGAGAAGAGCCTGCCAGAATTCTCCCGATCTGGCAGTGCCGGATGCAACCGGAATGCCTGCTGGCTCCATTAAGTATAATGAGGTTCGGTGGAGATTCGGCTGCATTCCAGCAAAAATGCAGAGAATCAGCCGGACACAAACCACTGCATTCTGCTGTTTGTGTCCTGCCAATTCCCAGCATTGCCTGCCGGATCCGGTGGCCTGATCATAGTGCCGCTAGTGTGAAAGTTGCCTAAGTCTGATTACTATTACACTGTACATTGGTATTATCTATAATTTCCTGCCATTGTTTTGCAGTCTGGCGCTACTGCTTTGTTCTTTGCTGCACAGCAAGGTCACAATGAGATTGTGAAATTCCTTTTTGAATTTGGCGCATCTACAGAATTTACTACCAGGGTAAGGAATACTCTTCTTTAAGATTGCAAAGCAAATTAATTTCATTCTTTGTGACTCATTTGAAAAAACGAAATTTGAGCTGCATTGATGTATTCAAAAAATATATGAAATGTAGTAAAAATTTAATTATCAGTAGTAGTAGATCATAAAAAAATGGATGACACTGGGCATAAGTTTTGTACGGCTTTGTCTGGCAATTTTAACAATTAATATCGCTAGCATTATGAGGACACAGTCACTATCAGTTTTAATAGGCTACTGCTGCATATGCTTAAAGAGTAACTAAACCTTTGAGTAAAATTTTAATAAGATGTCCCTAATGCCCTAATAAAAGTTTTTCTAATATACTTTATTAATAGATTTTGTATTTTTATTAGACTTTTCCCTACCTAAAGTGTACCATTCCCTTTTAAGCGCACAGGGAATAGTGCGCTTTAGGTAGGGAAAAGTCTAATAAAAATACAAAACCGAATTATTAAAGTATATTAGAAAAACTTTTATTAGGGACATCTTATTAAAATTTCACTCAAAGGTTTAGTTACTCTTTAAAGCGTACCTGAGCTTTCAAAAAAAAAGTGTGCATAAAGGCTGTGTTTCATTGTACAATCAAAACTGTGAAAGAATATGTATTTTTTGGGCATCCCTAATGTTTTCCTCAGCCAAGTTATTCCCTGCTTTAAATGCATAGCAAGATGCATTTCTCTCAGAGGCAATGTACATAGTACTATACTTGCAGTGACTTCCCTTCCCTTATTTCCCACTATGGTTTCTTCATCTAGGGAGCACACACAACAGATAAGGCAGGGGAGGTGGGCGCACTTACAGACTTTCGAGCTTCTCTACTCTTTAAAAGCTGTGAAAAGGCAGTGCTTCTATTCGGCTCACCATTTCCTGTAAACCATTTTCTATGTCTCTGTTGCTACTGTAGATATAGATCTTGTCTAACCATAGGCAGTAGACTGCAAATTAGGTGGAAGTGAAAAACCTAGTGGCCATGACTTTACACCTTTTTTCAGGTGTATTTTGCTAATTACATTCTCTATTAAAGTCAATTGTGTGAAAGTACAGTGACACTTTAAAGGGGTTTTCAGGTTTACATATATTAATGTAGAACCAAAAGAAAAAAAGCCTCACTATGATGCCGCAGGGTAGGGCAAGCAGGAAACCAATCATACAAACCTAAAAATGTTGCTAAAAAACAACCATAGCATGCCCAATATATTAAAAAATATATACTTTATTTGATCACAATTAAATCATGATTACACACATATAAAAGATTACAAAAAAAATATATTTGGAAAAATCAGCAGAAAAACTGGATGCCATAGTCCCCCGGCCGGTGTCTCAACAACCCGCCAAAAAGGTGAAACACATGTCAGGTGTATGCATGGTATGCATTGGGGTGATTCACAGATAAGTGGTATAAGGTACTAACCACTAAAGGTAGCTGTGATCATCACTCCATTGCATAGCCGCTATGCGAGTATATAGGTGTAGGGCCCCTAGTAATACACAAATGGCAACAAGGAGTAAAATAATATCTATCTGGAATACTCAAATAAATGCATCTCCATACACCAAACCATCTAATGAAGGCTAAACATACACCTCGCATATAGGCACCTGATGGAAAAATCATAACATACCAAGAGACATGATGGAGGGCAGAGACAACAGACACAGGACAGGCTGGAAACCCCGACGCGCGTTTCGCCTCAGCTTCGTCAGCTCCTGAGCTTCGTCAGCTCCGTGTTTTTCTGCAGATTTTTCCAAATATATTTTTGGTGTAATCTTTTATATTTGTGTAATCATGATTCAATTGTGATCAAATAAAGTATATATTTTTAAATATATTGGGCATGCTATGGTTGTTTTTTAGCAACATTTTTAGGTTTGTATTACATATATTAATGACCTGTCCTTAGAAGGGGTCATCAGTATATAATCAGTGGGGGTCTGACACACAGCACCCCCGCCAATCAGGGAGGCTGCACCCTCTTGTTACTATACCAAGCACAGTGTCATACATTGTATAGCGACTGTGCCTGGTATTGCAGCTCAATACCATTTTCTTGAATGGGACTGAGTCGCACATTATGTGACTGATGGATGTGACACAGGTCACAGGTCCTTTTCAACAGTAGGAAGATTGAACCCATACCAGTCAGGTAGGTCATCAATATTTATGTCCTGGAAAAACAATATATATTTTTTTTTAAATCAGATCATTTTTATTGTATAAATGTACAACAATAAAGCATTGTTACAAAAATAAACAAGTTGTATCACATAATTTGACATACAACGTCAATTCCACTGGACAATAAGATACAGCAACCATTGGCTATGTGAACTATAAAACTACCGCATCATACCCTTCCCACCCAACCCTCCCCCCAACTCCCACTTCAGCACTTTTTGAACTATACAAATATTATTTGATGTTAATCATCCAGCGGCCCCACAATTTTTCATATTTTTGAGGACATCCCCTCTTCCTGAACACCATTTTCTCATAAACTAACATCGTGTTTACTTTTCTTCTGAATTCCTCAATGACTGGAGGACATGACTGAATCCAATGTAAGGCAATCAGTTTTCTTGCCACCTATAGTAATCGGCCAGCTACAATCCTATCTGTCTCCTCCTTTCCAATATCTGACACATAACCCAGAACACATACTTTTGGGTCTCAAGGTATCTGCAGTGAAAAGGTATTTTGAATCACTGCCAATACTTCCAACCAGAAGCCATCTAAATGCAAACACTGCCACAGCATATGTAATAAATCAGCTGGTTCTGCTTGGCATCGTGGACACTTTGCATCCGTCCTGATGCCAATACGGTGTAAAAAGACCGGAGTTTTGTAGACTCTGTGTACAATGAAAAGTTGAGACAACTTCCCACCTTCACTCAATGATACTGTCAGTATGGCTTCTAATATAGCTTCCCATTGCTCTTGGGATATTTCACCTATGTCTTTTTCCCAACCCTTCATTCTGGATAAGGGGAACGCTTTCAGATATTTATCTAGTAAAATTTGATATATCATTGAAATAATCCCTTTTTTTAACTCCTTTCTCCACTATTAAATGTAAGGAAGCGTCTCTATGTATCTTGGTATTGTCATTTTTACACATCTCATTAAATGCGTGCCGTATTTGTAGAAACTGGTAGAAGCTGCTTTTTGGTATACCGTATTCCTCTTGTAATTTATTAAATGTTTTGAGTACCCCTTTCTCCATTATATCTCCAATTTTGGTCACCCCCCTATACTGCCATTGTTTGACAAATCCTCTGAGATGTATGAATTCAGGTACATTGCGATTGTGCCATAAAGGTGTAAGTTCCATGATTCCGACTGCACCCCTCAGCTGCTTGACCTTCTCCCAAACCTTCCTCATCAGACATACCAAATGTGAGCGATTATCTACAAAGGGTGTTCCTGATCCCTCCAATATCCACAGTAACTCCTTACCCCCAAATGCATGTTTCAGTATTTGACCTGTCATGTCCGTCATGTCACGTTCTATCCAGTCCTTAAAGTGCTGACATTGTGCCGCCAGGTAATATAACCATGGGTTGGGCAATGCCAGACCCCCTGCTGACTTTGGATATTGTAAGGCCTCTAGTTTGATTCTAGGTTGGCCTTTCCTCCATACCAGGTCCCTAAATATAGAGTTAATTTTCCGAAATCTGTCAAGTGAGATCCACGTCGGGGCATTGTGTAGTACGTATAGTAGCTGGGGCATCATGACCATCTTGATCAGGTTAACCCTGCCAATCACTGACAAAAACAGTTTGCGCCATGTCTTAGAGCGGAGCCTGAATTTAGCCAGCATTGGAGGCAGGTTCAACTCCTCAAAGTCCGTCAGTTTAGGTGATAGGTTGATCCCTAAGTATTTAATAGTTTTAACGCAGGCAATATTGTTTAATGTAGCTATTGCCGAGGATACCTGCCCATCTAAAAACATAAGAGCCTATTTGTGCCAGTTTATAGTCAGGCCTGACAGTCCTCCAAAGCGGCTAAGCAACGACATAGACTCAGCCAGGGATGCCGATGTGTCTCCCAGAAATAACAAGGTGTCATCAGCATACATGGCCACCTTACTGTGAATAGTGCCATATTTAAACCCCTTAATCGCCTGCGAACACCTGATTGCAGCCGCCAGGGGCTCAATCGCAAGTGCAAACAGCAAAGGAGACAGTGGACATCCTTGCCGCGTCCCCCTAAACAGCTTGAATCTTGATGACAACTCCCCATTAACTCTAATACGCGCCCTTGGCGCAGAATACAACGTTTGTGCCCACTTAATGAAGTATTCCCCAAAGCCCATTGTCCGCAGTGTACACCATAGATAACCCCACTCTATGCTGTCAAACGCTTTGGCCGCGTCTAGTGATAGAATCGCTCTGTCACCCTCATTATCTGCTGCACACTGTATACTAGCAAAGACTCTTCTTATGTTAATGAAGGTGGATTTCTGGGGCATGAACCCAGTCTGGTCAGGGTGCACTATTGTCAGAATCATCTTTGATAATCTCACCGCTAAAACTTTGCTAATATTATAATATCCGCCACTAACAATGAGATGTGCCTATAGGAATCCGGTAACTTGGGGTCCTTTCCTGGCTTAGGTAGTACCACTATAAGAGCATCTTGCATTGAAGCTGGGAGGGAACCTGCTTCTAGAGACTGTTGGAGAACCTTTAGCAACTCCGGGAGCAGAACACCCCGAAATTTTTTGTATATCTCCGCAGGGAGCCCATCTGAGCCCGGGGCCTTGTCATTTGCCATGGAATCTAGCGCTACACCCAGTTCCTCTAAGCTAATAGGGGCATCTAGCATTGTTCTATTCTCAGGGGACAACTTTGGGAGGTCAATGCCATGTAGGAAATCCATAAATCTCTGACTCCACACAACTCGTCTTGGATGTGTAAAGATCAGAGTAGGAGTCCTCCATAACCTTCAGAATTTCCCCTGTAGTTTGTTTACTCTGACCCTGCTCATTTACTAATTCTGTTATACACTTTCCCCTTCTGCAAAGAACTGCTGTTTGTAGAACTGTCTCTTCCTATCTGCCACTTGAATCAGATGACATCTTAAATCTTACTGAGCTAACTTTAAGTTCCGGCTCGCAGCCTCTGACGGATCTGAAACAAATGTCGCTTCTACATCTTTAACAGCTGCATGCATACGAACATCTGTCTCCCTAGAGCGAGATTTATGTTTTCTGTTAATCTGTTGGATTAGTACACCTCGCAGGAACCCCTTCATAGCATCCCAGACAGTGTGCAAAGGGGCTGTACCCGTGTTAAAACAAAAATACTCCTTCAGCGCCATTTCCACATCCTCCAGTCCACCCTGCGTCCGCAGCCAAAAAGCATTACATTTCCACAATTTGGAACCCAATCTGGCGTTTCTTATTAAAACCAATTCTATTTTAAGAGAAGAATGATCTGAGAGGGATCTGGGGAGATACTCTGTGGAATGCACCAGAGGGAACTCAGCTGTGTTAATCAAGGCCAAATCTATTCTTGATAGCGATGCAAAAGTGGAGGAGTTGCAGGAATAGCTGCGAGACCCTGGGTGCTGTATCCTCCAGATAACCAGCAGTCCCACCTCCGCCATTATATTAAGAGGAGATGTTCTCTGATGACTGCCAATGTCGTGAACTCTGCACCTATCTATTTGTTCATCCGGAACATTGTTAAAATCCCCAATTATCAACCAAGGGACACCAGCATACTGCGCTAAAATATCAAACATTTTCCTTAAAGGGACCACCGAGATTGGAGGGGGAATGTATACTGATACCAGAACTATGCACACTCCATCTATTTCGCAAAATAAACATATATACCTGCCCTCTTCATCTACATGTTCCTGCAAACATAGGAAACGGATACTTCTATGCACCATTATGCTTACCCCCCTTGAATGTGAGGAGAACACTGCATGCGACGAAAACCCCGCGCAGGCCTTACTCACAGTGTGCAATGATTGTTTAGTTAAATGAGTTTCTTGTAAGCAGCATATAGCTGGGTGGAATCGCGTCCGATAATTAAACACACTTTGGCGTTTCGTCGCATCAGCTAGTCCCCTCACATTCCAACTAATTATTTTAGTCACTTGAGTCATTGACATTTATGTTTCTATAACTATGCAACACATTTGTTTGAGCTTGTAGGCTCACTGGTGTCTCTCCTCGCCGCCATTGCCATTTAGTGCTGAAGCATGATAACCCCCCCTACCCCCCATGTTAATTCCCCAATCAAGAAACAAGTAAAATGATTTCTCATACTGAACAACATTTCCCGCCCTAGGTGGGCGGCTATAGCCAACACTGCCTAGCTTGCGATGCAGCATAACCTAGATCTGTGTTAACGCTCACACAGGCCAGAGTCCTTCCAATCTTCTTACTCCCAACATATCAAAAGCAGGAGAGAGGGAAAAACCGTAATCAGACAGTGTGGGAGAAACAAAAAGAAACAGATCAGAAGACTGTTCTCTCCATAGCAAGTTTTCCCCAACCGTAGGGGAGCAAGGAATGCAAAAAAGAGTTGGTCAACATTACCACCATCACTGCCCAATTCAAGTGCCCGGATGTTATGTTTCAGACGATTTTCATGTAAATCCAGCTACTTTAGCGCGTCCTCCGGACTTTCAAAGAAATGAGTGGCTCCCAAGGCCGCCACCCTCAATTTCGCCGGGAGCAACATAGAGTATGGTACTTGAAGAGTTCTCAGCCTCCGTTTTATATCCAGGAAACGCGCCCTGCGCTTTTAAACCTCTGAGGAGTAGTCTGGGTATATTGAGATCGTCGCTCCATTAATGGATAGCTCCGGAAGGTCGCGTGCTTTCTTCAAAATAGTGTCTCTATCTTTGTAGTGTAGTATCTTAGCCAGAATCGGGCGTGGAGGCCTCCCCGGAGGAAGCGGTCTAGTGGGCACTCTGTGTGCTCTTTCTACAGCATACAACGGAGACAGACCTTTATCTTGAAAGTTTTCCAACAGCCACTTTTCAATAAAATCTGTGGAGTGAGCTCCCTCAGCTTTTTCAGGGACGCCCACAATTCTAATATTGTTGCGCCGAGACCTATTTTCAAGGTCGTCCGTTTTTGCAAATAACTGTGCAATGTCCCGTCCAGACGTCTTGGTAGCCATTTTAAGGGGCGCCATTTCATCTATTAGGCCAGACACTCTTTTCTCCACCTCAGTGGTTCTTTCAGAGATCTTGTGCAGGTCATTTCTAATGAGCACCAAATCTTCTCTAAGTCCCCCCACTTGTAATGTCAGGGACTTGAGGGTGCTGCTGCACCGTGCCACTGCTCTCATGACATCCTGGAGTGTTGGCTCTTTATCAGGAGGTGCCTTTCCCCCCTCAGCTGCATGGCTCCGCTTACCAGACTTCACAGGTGTCCGGGCTCCCTCCAGACCACTCTCTCCCTCCACCGAGGAGTTTCTCTCCCCATCTGAGGATGCCTCCGTCTCCTCCAGATCTTTTAAGCCTGCTCGCGCTTCTCCCGAATCGCGGGCATATCTACTGAGCCGCGCCGCCACATTCCGGCTCATCTCATCCTGTGGGTCCTCCCCTTCATCCTCCTCGGTGCCGTGTTGCAGCCTCTCCTCTCGCTTCTCTCTGAAGCTCACCCGGGATCCTTTGGACATTTTAGTTTCTGCGAGCTCCTTACCATTGTCCCTGGAATCGTACGGTTGTCACACCGCTGCAGAGTGTCGGTAAGTAGCGTGCTGATAAATTTACAGGATAAACAGCAGGAGCTCTTCACATGTGCGCCTTACTCCATGCCGCACTAGGCCACGCCCCCCTTGAAAACCAATTTAACCCTTTATTCTTTTGCTAAATCTATTTTCTTTAACGTGCTTACTACACTCACCTAAAGAATTATTAGGAACACCATACTAATACGGTGTTGGACCCCCTTTTGCCTTCAGAACTGCCTTAATTCTACGTGGCATCGATTCAACAAGGTGCTGATAGCATTCTTTAGAAATGTTGGCCCATATTGATAGGATAGCATCTTGCAGTTGATGGAGATTTGAGGGATGCACATTCCAGGGCACGAAGCTCTCGTTCCACCACATCCCAAAGATGCTCTATTGGGTTGAGATCTGGTGACTGTGGGGGCCATTTTAGTACAGTGAAATCATTGTCATGTTCAAGAAACCAATTTGAAATGATTCGAGCTTTGTGACATGGTGCATTATCCTGCTGGAAGTAGCCATCAGAGGATGGATACATGTTCTCATTCTGTTTACGCCAAATTCGTACTCAACAGACCAGGCAACTTTTTTTCAGTATTCAACAGTCCAATTTTGGTGAGCTCGTGCAAATTGTAGCCTCTTTTTCCTATTTGTAGTGGAGATGAGTGGTACCCGGTGGGGTCTTCTGCTGTTGTAGCCCATCCGCCTCAAGGTTGTGCGTGTTGTGGCTTCACAAATGCTTTGCTGCATACCTCGGTTGTAACGCGTGGTTACTTCAGTCAACGTTGCTTTTCTATCAGCTTGAATCAGTCGGCCCATTCTCCTCTGACCTCTAGCATCCACAAGGCATTTTTGCCCACAGGACTGCCGCATACTGGATGTTTTTCCCTTTTCACACCATTCTTTGTAAACCCTAGAAATGGTTGTGCGTGAAAATCCCAGTAACTGAGCAGATTGTGAAATACTCAGACCGGCCCGTCTGGCACCAACACCCATGCCACGCTCAAAATTGCTTAAATCACCTTTCTTTCCCATTCTGACATTCAGTTTGGAGTTCTGGAGATTGTCTTGACCAGGACCACCCCCCTAAATGCATTAAAGCAACTGCCATGTGATTGGTTGACTAGATAATTGCATTAATGAGAAATAGAACAGGTGTTCCTAATAATTCTTTAGGTGAGTGTATATGCTCATCTTTAATTTTTTTAAAACACACACTTTATTTACATTAATTTACACATTGTTGCTTTGCCCCCACTTCTCGCAATAATATCACTAGTAAGGGTTTCTCAGGACAGTGACATCTGTATGGGTTTTCATATGGTAAAAGGCTTGTAAAATCACTGCTGCAGTCTACGGTAGTTTCATCAATGTTGATGCTCAAATATTGCTCTGATGATTTATGAATGAATTTATTATGGCACACTCAGGAAAAATAAATGGAAATTTATGATAATTTATTGTAGCTAGGTAGATTTTATAATAAAAGGATTATTCTCTTCTCATTTCATGCCTGTACAATGATAAAAGATGATACAAGTACAGAGTTAACACACATGCTATGAGACGTGTTATCTAAACTAAATGCGTTAAGCAAATACCTTCGATTGCTTTTCAATGGCTTTTGTTTCAATATAACGCGATGAGTTAAGAAATTTTTGTTAAGAGTTTGTGTTAAACCTGCTACATCTGTATCATATTTATGGCATTCCTACTTCTAATTGCTTTGTGTACAAAGTATTTGACCTGAATTATTGTTGATTGATCTATAAAAATAGGTTTTCCAGGTGTAGAATATTGATGACCCATCCTCAGGGAATTGCTTCCTTTGTAGTTGAAATCCCAGAGACTAAGTTTCTCGGAGCTTAGGCCTAGATAGCAGGAACCTTTACACACCCGTCTTCTCCCTTGCTCTGCTCAGACTATATACAAACTAACCAAGGGGAAAGACCTGGTCCATCACCCTGGTAACCTATAGTCTGACAATTTGTTAACCATTTGGTTGGCTTTACATTGCTGATAAGTACAGAAGGCGCAATAAATCACATTTAACTCAATAACATTGCATTAACCCTTTGCAGTAGTCCTTCAAGGGTACTACTAATGTATTACTTCAGATAAAACTTCAAACTCATGATGGAAGATTCCCTTTAATTGAAGTAGATACTGTGTCAAAATGACCAGTTTATACCACCAAACACTGGGTTAAAAAGGTAATCATTCACAGTTCACTTTCCCTGTACTGTTGAGAAGTTGGCAAAACCTTTACACCTTAGTTAAAATACCCTAAATAAAAAGCAAGACAATAGACTAGTAAAAACACGATAGATGTCAGTGAAGGCTGTGTTCACATTACCGTTTACTTTTCCGTTCTGATGCATCAGAAGAACAGAAAAATAAAAAAACGGATCCTGCTCAATTATGCAAATTTTTAATCTGTTTTAGCCATTTCAGAAGAGAAAACTAAACAGTGATGTGAGCCCGGCCTAGCTTACACTCCAACTGATATTATAATATAAGATACTATTGAATGTAAGTCATACGACATTGGCTAATGGTCATTAAAATGCATCCAAATTCCAAAGCAGACTTTATTATGTTTTAGTAATGCTCTTAATTACAACCATCTTTGCCTAACATAAACTTTTAGAAACTTGTCAGAATCGCTGTGTGATCCTGCTTGAACAAGTTGCTGGTGATGCAGAAAGCCTGTAAAAATAAATAACAGACTGCCTTGTTCTACAAGTTGGTAACAAGTCAATATGTTAAGTGTTATGAAAGGAGATGGAATCCATTTGGTGTCGAATCTGTGCTCAGAGAGAGCCTGGCACCCATTCAGAAAAGTGCTGACTTGGCTCATTGGCCTGTTACGGTTTAGTGCACACGTCTATTTCCGGACAGTGAAAGGGCATCTGAGGCTGGATTTCAGGTACTAGCTTGAAGATATTTATTTCATGCCCAGTGTTTCTTATCCACGAGAATTGCCACAATTTAACTGTTTTATTTCTGTTGGAGAGATGGAAATTCAAATGCAATGTGTGTTTCAATCAGCATTTAAATCTACAAATTATTAAAACAGCTTCTAGCCATGTAGAACTGATTCAGTTTTCCCATGTATGGAGGTGAATCAATTTATGGTGCTGTTATTCTCAAAGGGGTTCTCTGGGATTTTGATATTGATGGCCTATCCACAAGCCGTCTGATGTCACAGTCATCGGTCTCCTGGCCCAGGCGCACCTCAGTCCCATTTAAGTGAATGGGGTTGAGCTGCAATACTATACAATGTTCGGTGCTGTGTTTAGTAAACTGTGGGGAGGCAACAGCGCTCACCAGTGGTACCCGCAGCTTATAGGCGGGGTGTTGGGAGTTGGACACCCGCCAATCTCTTACTCATGACCTATCCTGAGGATAGCCCATTAATATGATAATCCCAGAGAATCTCTTTAAGGGGTTGCCCAAACAATACCTGCGATAGCCTAAAATAAAAAATGATCTTATACTCACCTCTTACTCCAGCTTCGAAGAACAGCACTGGAAGAAGTAGTGAGTATAAGATAATTTTTTATTTTAGGCTATTGCAGGGCTTGTCCGAAATTCATCATTATCTCAGACAACTTCAGGACCTTAAGGTCCATTTAAGAAGCTGAATGAGAGGTGTTTACTACATGTTTCCTTTTCGCTTGTCATGAGAAGCATTCATAGTATACATATAAAAGAATAGTGTGTACAGTATAATTGAATTCATAAGTTCATTTCTGTCTGAAGTATAAAGTCGCATTATCCCTTTACCCTGGCACTAATAGCTAATGCTGCCAAGGCTGCAGGAAATAAGATTTCCAGAGTAACTTTAGGAATTTGTCGGTGTGTGTTTACAATTCTGCAGTTTAATGCTGCATGGAAGATGTCTCTTGTAAAAAAGCACAACTTGAAAATGAGCAGAAGAAACTATGGCAGAAAGGTATTTTAAATAGGATCTGTTTCCTTTGGCATCAAAACTCTGTAATTGTGCCAAGTACCCTTCCCCATAAGTTTCAAGTTAGAATTGTGGTAAATAGTAAGAAAAAGTAAATGCAAGAATAAAAGTAAAACGCCAGCTCACCAATGTCTCTTAAAGGTTCCACACACAAAATTCTTTGTCTGCTCAAAAACTTGTAATGAATAGTAGAGATGATCCAGCATGAAGTAAAATCCAATTTATTGAAAAGATTTATTAAAACATATTCTCCCGTAATGCTCCTGCACTTTTTATGACTATAGTTTACATTAAATTGTGTCCTCTCCTATGCTTATATACTCCATTAGACTATTATGGGGGGAATTTATCATGAGGGTAACTTCTGAAGTTATTTTTTGACTGAGTACATTGCACTAAATTTATAAAATGTTGCATGTTGTTTGATAAATTTGCCATTTATTTAAACCTTACACTTTTATCTACAAGTGCTACTCCAATTTTTAGTTACTACCTTCCTATTGGAGTAAGTTTGCAACTCTTTTAAAAAGTCGAAGTGATAAATCTGGAGTGAAAGTAGTTCATGTATGTAACCATATTCACTTTCCCACCCACTTTTCAAAAGTTGTGAGGGTGGTATAAAATGGCAAAAAGTCACAAAGTTTGCTCAAAATGGCACTTGTCACAATATTTACGACTATTTTACACCATACTACTGGCATATCCCTTGTTCAGTAAGACTCACCTACAATTATAAAAAAAATGAAAAAGGTTTAAATAAACTTTCAGCAATTTGGTATTGATTTCTGTACTACTGAACTGTGCAGCCCTAGATACATCCCTGGTATGGCTACATTGAATGTAGTAAAACCATTTTGAGACGACCACCCAAAATTGAGGGTTGATCTTTTCTAAGAAGATACATACATATAATAAGATACGTACTATATGATTAAACAGAAAATCTATTACAGAAACGCTGGTCTGGATAAGGGAATAGTTTTCTCAAAGAGGTAGTGTTCTGGAGAGGTTTCACTGCGTAATTTACTATAGTATAATATATCATTAACATGGGTCAAGTGAATAATTTTTGGGGATAATCAACGTCAGATTCTCCCTCTGGAGTGATTGATACAGTAGTTACAGATTTCTGTGCAAGTCCATTATTTGCACTTGTAAACCTCAAGGCGTGCACACCACGATCAAGGTTGTGTGCAGATGTCCGTGGATGTAGCCTAGCAATAACTGATTTCTATGTAATTCCATTTTTTAAAGCTGTTAACTGCAAGACGTTTATTTGTACGATAGGTATGCACTGTATGTAGTCACCCATGTCAGAGTATCAATTACTCACTTGCTTTTTCTCTACGTAGGATGGAGGAACAGCATTATTAGCAGCCTGTCAGCATGGACATTGTGGAGTTGCTGAAACCCTGTTAAAAAATGGAGCCAATATCCATGATCAACTTTGTGTATGTACAACTGAATCAATCAATTACTATTATTACGAATTACTATGAATGAGTTTGTAGAAAACACAAAAAGGAGTTAACAACAAAGTGCCCTTTGCTGACGTGTTCTGCTAATACAAGTTTATTCATATTTGAAGCAAATGTTCAATTAAGGCCACAGTCAACATGACCTTGTGTGTGTGGGGGGGGTCTCACTTATACAAATAGCATTTATCATGTAGATAAAGCTAATACAAGGCATTTACTAATTTATTGTGATTGTCCATATTGCCTCTTTTGCTGGCATGATTCATATTTGCATAAATTCTCAGCCTGATAGAACATTAAAGGAAACAAAATAATAATTTTTTCTTAAGAACAATTGTATAAAAAAAAGGGGGGCATTTACACCCTCTTCAGTCTAAGACAGGCGAACAGGATACTATGTATGTGTAGAGGGACTAAGATAAACGCCATCTACATGCATAGTAACCTGATTAGAAACCTGTGGTGCACTATCATTGGATAGACTCACTTTTGTTCATACCAGTGCCTTTCACACACAGGCGTGATGAAACAGCCACAGAGAGCAGGTCCGACCAGTACCAGAAGTCTCCCTAATGTTTTCACTTCCCAGTGTTCCTATCCAGTTTACCTGGGTGGAAGGAAGCTGTAACCTGGCGTATTCAATCAGTGTACTGCAGTTCATAAATAAAACTGCCCCCTGCCCTGCCTAACATACTCTAAAGTTTTAATGTTTAACGCTCGCTCAACGCGTTTCTGTGTGGAGATACACTACCACGCTTCCTCAAGGGCGATTGAAACAAGTAAGTGGCACAGTTACTACCGGTTGCTACATTGTAACTGCACTGTAGTGTGCGGGCATCAGCGCTGTGATGGCCGTATATGGTCAAATGAACGCCAGACTGATATAATGTAAGCCCCTCCCCCGGAGGTGTGTGGCGTCGCTGTAGGCTAGTCGGGAGTATGAGTGCTTCAACTGACATGCCCTCCGACTAAGCCGAGCGAAAGATACGGCATTGCAACCCGTGAAGTGAGCGCAGGTAAGGGGGGAATCGGGACCGCAGCTCAGAATCATCCAGTGTATAGCATCAATAGTATTGGGTAAAATTATATCAGAGAGGTACAAGGAAAAATGTAAATAAATGAAATATCAATAAAGTAACATAAATGGTACAGCACACAGGCCTCTGGATAGTCCGGAGCTAACAGAACTGGCCAATAACGACCCATTCTGCAGCCATAACAGAGGGCTGAGCATCCAGTTAAGTTGTAACCCAAGGTGAAATATGGTTACAGATCAGCCCTACCAGGTAGCATATTAAAGATGAATCAAGCCAATCAAATGACCAATGTGTCTAACTACCAATTGGGCATATGAGATTGTCTATAAGGGCTAAAGAAAGAGTAAAAATGTGATTTATAGTTAGATTAAGATCACTTATCAACCCTACCAGATATGATTACATATCCGTCTAATGATTACTTGTCCGCCTTACTCTATATGGTCAGATATCAGCCCTGTTGGATACCATATAAAAGGCTCAAATGGAGCAAGGAGAGTCGCCATACTGCGTCACATAAGCACCCTATTGTGCAACACTAATTCCTTATTAAATGAAGCACGCATATGAGATTGCCTCATTTAGTCCTTTGGGACTCACTGTCCGTAGTTTAAAGATCCATTGGGTTTCCTTACAGAGTAGCATTGCATCGATGTCACTACAGCGAATGGGTCTCTTAAAATGTTCAATCCCTTGGAACATGAGTGTACCTGTGTTACCACCGTAATGGTTACAGATATGACGTGCTACCGATGTCTCTCGATTGTTCCTTATATCTGACAAGTGCTCGTCTCCGTAGTTCACACTTCGTCTTGTCCACGTATTGCAATCCACATTGGCATGTGAGCAAGTAGATCACCCCCACAGATGTGCAATTAATAAAAGATCTGATGAGGTATCTCTCATTAGTGACTGAGCTGGTGAAGGATGCGCTCTTCGTTATATTACTACATGCCACACAAGAGCCACATGGAAACGTGCCTGTTAAAGTATTAAGGTTCGCTCCAATGACTTCCTCAAAAAGTGGGAGGAGGAGTCCATTGAGGGCTCTCTCTGTCTTATGAAATTATTACTTGAGGAAGAGAAGTGCTTATTAATTAAAAGTGATACTGACTTGAAGGACAGTATAGCACAGGCCAGGGTCTTTGACTATAATTCAAAACGGAATATCACCCCTGAAGCGGAAACCAACCAATCCTCCTCAGAGTGTGATACTGGCGCTGATCAGAGAACCATTCCATCCAAAGGGAGAGGAACGCTAATTAGAGGCTCCCAAAGACCAACAGTTGGGAGGCAGATCGGGTAGGGGCATGAGAGTTTTTTTTTAGGCAATACCCCCCAGTCTCAGACTATCTGTTTTTGAAGAAAAAGTGACCATAATTTCCCAAATAGACAAACTATAGGTCATTAATTTACCACCGCACACCCTATTTCCACCTGAAATGGAGGTTATCAAAAAAGGCTTATCTTTTGTCCTTCTAAAGAAATGTAACCTGTTTAATTGGGTGAAAGATCTAAACCTATTTGCGTGTAAGTTAAAATGGAGGAAATGTTTCCTCACCCACGATAAGCGCAAATGCCAGGAGTGGGGAATAGATATGGAGGATCTCCAGGATGTCCAACTCCTGGCTGATCTTTATGTGGAGGAACAAAGAGACATTGGTGATGGTCCTTTCACTGATTTGAGAACTCCTTCCAAAAAATATCCCCCTTTAAGTGACACCACACCTATCAACACCTTTGTATCAGTGGTCACTGAATATCTCCAGAAGTTGGAGGGGAAGCAATTTGGTCCAGACAATTTGAGCTGGGAGGAAAGAAATGCTCAAGGATTTGGAAGGCGACACGACTGTCGTTATCAGACGATCAGATAAAGGGGGCAATATCATCATAATGGATCACAACCTGTACCGGGACATGTGTCTTAGGATACTGGAAGATGATGCCACATATAGACGTCTTTCTACCGATTCGACCCCCATATTTAGGGCCCAATTGTCTGTACTTCTCAATAAGGCCCATCAAGACAAAGGGCTGTTTCACACGAGCGGATGCCGTGCGTGGCATCCGCTCCGTGAAAGAGTGCCAAGACCCGATGCAGACTGCAGAGGCACGGAGCATTAACATGACTGATAATGCTCCGTGCCTCTCTGTGACCTCTTTACTACGAAATCACAGTTGTCACTGTGATTTCGTAGTAAAGAGATCACAGAGATGCACGGAGCATTATCAGTCATGTTAATGCTCCGTGCCTCTGCAGTCTGCATCGGGTCTGGGCACTCTTTCACGGAGCGTATGCCACGCACGGCATCCGCTCGTGTGAAACAGCCCAAACTCATCAGCAGGACGGAATTAGACTATCTGTTACCCAAGTTTCCGGTACTTGCCACCTTTTACAGCTTACCTAATCTACATAAGGTAGGCACACCGATTAAGGGGAGACCTATTTTATCTGGCATAGGCATCCTCACGGCCAATATCAGCACCTATATTGATGTGGTGCTGAGACCATTCGTGGTGGACCTGCTGACACCATGCATGTCCTGCAGAGACTGGATGGCATCCAGTGTGATGAAGATACATGGCTGGCCAGTTTAGATGTTGAGGCCTTGTATAGCTCAATACCTCACCACACTGGATGCCAAGCCATTAAGGCCTTCCTCCAACAAAGGGGTGAACATCTCAACCGACACAATGCTTTTTTGATGGATCTTATTGACTTTACTTTAACACACAATGTTTTTTTGTTTGATTGTCAGATTTTCCACCAGCTCAGGGGAGTTGCGATGGGCAGTCCTTGTGCCCCTACCTATGCAAATCTCTATTTGGGCTGGTGGGAAAGAGAGGTTGTCTTTAATGAAGCAATGGACCATTTTACATCATCGATATTGATCTGGATTAGATATCTCGATGATGTATTTCTGCTGTGGAAAAGCACTAAGGACATGCTCGTCCAATTTGTGGCAGAACTAAATGTGAACCAGTTTGGCCTGTTTTTCATGTTTGATATCAACGAACGTGAGATTACGTTTTTAGATCTTCATTTACTTGGGGACAGAGGGAAAGATTGTCACAAATCTGTTTAGACAGTGGGACAGTGGTCATCCTCTTGCCCTCAAAAAAGGGATTCCTAAGGGACAGTATTTGAGGGCAAGAAGGAACTGTTCAGAATTTAGTGACTTTAAGATAGCCGCTCGTGATCTGAGGACCTGATTTACCAACCGGTATACCCACAGGAGATCATAAGACAGGCATTTCATCAGTCTATGAGCGTCAACCGTGAACAACTCCTAAGCTCCAAAACCACGGCACAGGAAAAAACTATCTCAAGGATTATAGGCACCTACGATAAAGTATACAAACAGGTACGGGAGATCTTACAGGCACACTGGTCTATTTTGCAGTCTGACCCAGATATAGGGGACTTGATGTCTGAATGCCCACTTGTCACGTATCGACGTAGCTCGAATCTACGTGACTGTTTGGTCCACAGCCTTTATCAGCACCCTACATCAGCAACGTGGCTCAAAAACACCTTAACAGGCACTTTTCCATGTGGCTCTTGCGTAGCCTGTAGTAATATAATGAAGAGCACAACCTTCACCAGCTCAGTCACTAATGACAGATACCTCATCAGATCTTTTATTAATTGCACATCTGTGGGGGTGATCTACTGTACTTGCTCACATGTGGATTGCAATACGTGGGCAAGGTGAAGCGTGAACTACGGAGACGAGTTGGTGAGCACTTGTCAGAACAATCGAGAGACATCGGTAGCACGTCATATCTGTGACCATCACAGTGGTAATACAGGTGCACTCATGGTCCAAGGGATTGAACATATTAAGAGACCCATTCGCGGTGGTGACATCGATACAATACTACTCCGTAAGGAAACCCAATGAATCTACGGACAGTGAGTCCCAAAGGACTAAATGAGGCAATCTCATATGCGTGCTTCATTTAATAAGGAATTAGTGTTACACAATGGGGTGCCTATGTGACGCAGTATGGCGACTCTCCTTGCTCCATTTGAGCCTTTTATATGGTATCCAACAGGGCTGATAACTAACCATATAGAGTAAGGCGGACAAGTAATCATTAGACGGATATGTAATCATATCTGGTCGGGTTGATAAGTGATCTTAATCTAACTATAAATCACATTCTTACTCTTTCATCAGCCCTTATAGACGATCTCATATGCGCAATTGGTATAGTTAGACACATTGGTCATTTGATTGGCTTGATTCATCTTTAATATGCCACCTAGTAGGGCTGATCTGTAACCATATTGCACCTTGGGTTACAACTTTCACACTGGCGTTTTGGCTTCCCGTTTGTGAGATCCATTCAGGACTCTCACAAGCGGTTCAAAACTGATCAGTTTTGCCCTAATGCATTCTGATTGGAAAATGATCCGCTCAGAATGCATCAGTTTGCCTCAGTTTGCCTCCGTTCCGTCTCCATTCCGCTTTGGAGGCGGACACCAAAACGCTGCTTGCAGCGTTTTGGTGTCCGTCTGACGAAACTGAGCCAAATGGATCCGTTCTGACACACAATGTAAGTCAATGGGGACGGATCCGTTTTCTATGACACAATCTGACACAATAGAAAATGGATCCGTCCTCCATTGACTTTCAATGGTGTTTTAGACGGATCCGTCTTGGCTATGTTAAAGATAATACAAACGGATCCATTCTGAACGGATGCAGACGGTTGTATTATCTGAATGGAACCGTCTGTGCAGATCCATGACGGATCCGCACCAAACGCGAGTGTGAAAGTAGCCTTAACTGGATGCTCATCCCTATGGCTGCAGAACGGGTCGTTATTGGCCAGTTCTGTTAGCTCCGGACTATCCAGAGTCCTGTGTGCTGTACCATTTATGATACTTTATTGATATTTCATTCATTTATATTTTTCCTTGTACCTCTCTGATATCATTTTACCCAATACTATTGATGCAATACACTGGATGATTCTGAGCCGCGGTCCCGATTCCCCCCTTACCTATCGAGTGCGCCTGCACTCACTTCCCGGGTTGCAATGCCGTATCTTTCGCTCGTCTTAGTCGTGGGGCGTGTTAGTTGAAGCGCCCGTACTCCTGACTAGCCTACAGCGACAGCACACACCTCCTCGGGAGGGGCTTATATTATATCAGTCCGGCGTTCATTTGGCCATATACGGCCATCACAGCGCTGATCCCGCACGCTACAGTGCGGTTACAATGTAGCAACCGGTAATAACTGTGCCACTTACTTGTTTCAATCGCTTCTGAGGAAGCGTGGTAGTGTATCTCCACGCAGAAACGCGTTGAGCGAGTGTTAAACATTAAAACTGTAGCGTATGCTAGGCAGAGTAGGGGGCAGTTTTATTTATGAACTGCATTACACTGATTGAATACGCCAGGTTACGGCTTCCTTCCACCCAGGTGGACTGGATAGGAACACTGGGAGGTGAAAACATTAGAGAGACTTCTGGTACTGGTCGGACCTGCTCTTAGTGGCTGCTTCATCACGCCTGTGTGTGACATGCACTCACTGGTATGAACAAAAGTGACTATGCATGTAGATGACGTTTATCTTAGTCCCTCTATACATACATAGTATCCTGTTCGCCTGTCTTAGACTGAAGAGGGTGTAAATGCCCCCCTTTTTTTATACAATTGTTCTTAAGAAAAATATATTACTTTGTTTCCTTTAACGTTCTATCAGGCTGAGAATTTAGGATTATTGTCACGTGTAGGGGATCCCGCGAAGGACCTCTGAGACGTCAGGTGAGCAGTATCACCGGAACAGAAAATGGAACAACGGAACTTTATTAAAGAGAACAAGCTCATGACAGGAACAGAGGCACTCAAAGTACATACTTGGAACAATGGGTGAGAACCCACTGCGCCACTGACTGGCAATACTCTGGAGGGGCATGACTAAGCAACACCTGGTATTCACTAGAGCCTCAGATGGTGAGGATAGGCTTGGGCCATAGTAGTTGCCAGGGGCTACTCCAGAGCATAAACCGAGTCAGTGGCAGATGGTCAAGACAGACCAGGAGATACCTACGAAGGTACCAATAGTACTAGAGTCCACAGACAGACAGGCGGAGACATACCAGCAACAAGTAGAGCAGAGACGGAAGCAGTTACCTGCATAACAAGCAAAGGGAACAAGCATCCCCAGGCAGAGCTGCACATGGAAAGCGAAAGGGCATACAGAAACATGGTAATTCCCCCTACGGCCAGCCAGTACACAAGGTGACGTGCACAGGGGCGGATTAAGTGCATGATAGGCCCGGGGCTGTTTACCCAACTTGGGCCCCTCCCTCCATTTTAGTTTAGTTTTTTTTTTGTATGAAGAGGCTGCGGTGCTTCATGAGCGCCACAGTCTCTTCCTAAGCCATATGACATCTTCAGACAAAAAAAAATACCCCAAATTGGGTCCTAAACTGAAAAATTTGGTCGCCAGATTTAAAATACATATAATTATAATAAAAAAGACATGGAGGAGAATACAGCACCACATACCTCTTACATCCAGTGACATCTCCTGTCATGTAGACCTTCTCTTTCCTCTTCTCCTCCATTTGACACAGACCGCCATGGCAAATTCTTTCAGCCACATCTCGTCTCTACAGTTTGTAACACAGAGACGTTAGATTTCTAAATTTTTCCATCAACCTCCTCATCCTGGTGTCCACACAGTGTTATCCTGCTGCCACCCCCAATACTGTGCCCGTTTTGCTCCCCAATGTCCAAGGTACTATACTGCTGAAAAAATTGTGACCCTAATAGACATAATTGGAGTCATTTATCAAACTGGTGTAAAGAAGAACTGGATTTCCAAAAGATCTGTCAAATATGAAAGGTGGAATCTGATTGGCTGCTATGGGCAACTAAGCCAGTTTTGCTTTACACCAGTCTGATAAATTACCCCAAATGTTCCTATAGTGTCCACAGCAGCTATAATGTCCCCTAGAGTGCCCCCAGTAATAATAATAACACCCTCTATTGTGCTCCAGGCAATAATCCCTGTATAGTGTCCCCAAACATAATAGAATTGCCCCTACAGTGCCTCCCCAATAGCAACACCCCCATATAGTAATTTCCACCACACTGCCCCATATAGTAATCCCCCCATAGTAATTTGCCCCCACACAGTAATTTCCCCCAAACTGCCCCCATATAGTAGTTTGCCCCCACACAGTAATTTCCCCTACATAGTAATTTCCACCACACTGCCCCCACATAGTAATTTCCACCACACTGCCCCCACATAGTAATTTCCCCCACACTGCCCCCACATAGCAATTTCCCCACACTGTCCCCACATAGAAATTTCCCCACACTGTCCCCACATAGAAATTACCCCACACTGTCCCTACATAGAAATTACCCCACACTGTCCCCACATAGAAATAACCCCACACTGTCCACACATAGAAATTACCTCACACTGTCCCCACATAGCAATTACCCCACACTGTCCCCACATAGCAATTACCGCACACTGTCCCCACATAGCAATTACCCCACACTGTCCCCACATAGTAATTACCCCATGCTGTCCCCACATAGCAATTACCCCACTGTCCCCACATAGCAATTACCCCACAATGTCCCCACATAGCAATTACCCCACAATGTCCCCACATAGCAATTACCCCACACTGTCCCCACATAGCAATTACCCCACACTGTCCCCACATAGTAATTTGCCCCCACACTGTCCACACATAGCAATTTCCCCAACACTGTCCCCACATAGCAATTTCCCCCACACTGTCCCCACACAATAGTTTCCCCCACACTGCCCCCACATAGTAATTTGCCCCCACATAGTAGTCCCTCCCATAATAATTTGCCCCCACACTGCCCCATATAGTAATTTGCCCCCACATAGTATTCGCTCCCATAATAATTTGGCCCCACAGCCTCCACATTCTCCCTCCCCATGTACTCGATGTCTCTTAATATGTCCTACTGTTTGTCCCCCACCCCCCCACATGTCCCCCAAAGTAGGCACATGAAATAAAAAATAAGAAAATGAAAAGCTAAATACTCACCTACGTCCAGGGCCAGGCGCTTGCTCGCAGAGGAAGGCGGGATGAGGCAGTGCTGCGTCCCGGCACAGGCGCGCGATGACGTCATCACGCACGCCTGCGCCGGGATTTCACTACCGCATAGGCCTCAGGCCTTTGCGGCCTGAAGCCTATGGCGTTGATAGTCTCTGTGGACAATAACACGAATAAAGCTTTGGGCCCAAGCTCCAGACCTTAAACATGGTTCTTTTGAAACAACAACAGTTATTTTTGATAATTAGAAAGATATTTAGACAAACTGCAGAATAAACTGTAAAAAATTACTTACTTAACATATTTGAGCATGCCCTAGGAACAGATGAAGATAGGAAGTAAAGGTGGATTGACACGTGTAGATAATTGGGCAGATTATTGGGAACGCTTGTTCCCAACAATCTTCCCAGGTAAATGTGCCGCTGATCACCCGATGAATGAGCAAAACACTTGTTCATTTGATTAAACTGTTGTTCATGCAAACACCTAAATTATACTTTTTGGGCAGCAGATCGTATCGTCTAAATAGTGATCTGCTGCCCAGAAACAATGCAACTGTATGTGGACAAGCGATCACAAAAGCCTCATCGTTCTCATACTGTGGAGGAGATCACTGCATGTAAATGTGGCGCTTCACCTCCACTTAACGAGCCGCCAACTGTCGGGAAAGAAAGCTTTCTTCCTGACAACCTGCTGCTCATCTGCACATGTAAATGCTCCTTAAATCAGAGGAAAGACAACAGCCATTGTGGGTTAAACAAACAGAAGAATTGTTCATTATGTTGATTAATTCAACATAATTAAATGTATTATTTCTTGAAATGGAAAATCAACATATGACTTAATGTATCCTGTATTGCTGGAAGGCAAAGTACATTGTGTTATCTTTATAAAAATTTAACTAATGAGCTGAAGAATGGGCATGTTTTTCTATAACTTACAGTATCTTTATTTTATAAAATTGGATAGTGAGGTTAATTCCTACAAGAGTAGATCGAGAGATAGATAATAGAGAGATAGATTTTGGATAGATAATAGAAGATAGATAGTCATGACAGAAACGAGGTACACTCTCTTTAAATTCTACGGTTTTACCTATCGGAGGTCAGCACTGGAATTGCAATGCATTGTCAACATTGTAGTCGGGGCGGGCAGAGAACTTAAAGTGCCCCAGAAAAAAACATAAAAGTGGTCCCATGTTGTAGGCGAGCCCAAATTGACAGAAGGCAGGGAAACACAAGTAGGCAGGGCCAACACAAACCACAAGTAGGCATGGACAACAGAAGTAGGCGGGGCCAGCAATACCACAGTGCAGCACAAAATACCGCTGCAGCAAAGTCAAATAAATATTGCCCTATCACCATACTGAGGACAGTGACACCGTTGAATTCAGGAGGGCACCAGGCTCCTGGCCAGGTGCATAAGTACCTTATGCTCCTAGCATTAATTAATGCTGAGAGTATCAGATCATTGTGTACCTGGACAGCAGCCAGGAGAGCTTGGGGGCCCCCTGGGCATCGGCCCATCAGGAAATTTCCCTGCAGGGTCTATGGCTAGTACACCTCTGATTGTAGTAGACATTATTCACAAATGCAAAACATTCAAGACAGTTGACAATCTTCAAAAGAAAGGACATCCTAGCAGAACAATCTGAAAAGACTGAACAAGTATGGCTTGTTTGGAGAGGTTGACAGCAGAAAGCTTCTTCTTTCTAAAAAGAATATGGCAGCATAGCTTAAGTTTTCAAAGTTGCATCTGAACAAACCACAAAACATCTGGAACGTCAATGTCAAATGTGAGGCAATCTATTCAACAGCTAAAGCTTGCAGAATCTGAGCCAAGCAACAGGATAATGATCCTAAGCACACTAGCAAATCTATAACAGAATGGCTGAAAAAGAAAAGAATGTTGTTGCAATAGCCCAGTCAAAATCCAGACCTCAGCCCAGGTGAAATGCTGAGGTGGGACCTTAGGAGAGCTGTGCATAAACGAATGTCCACAAACCTCAATGAACTGAAGCAACGTTGTAAAGAAAAGCAGGACAAAATTCCAACAGAACTATATACTGTAAGAGACTCATAAAGTCATACAGAAAACAATTACTCCAAGGAATTGCTGCTAGCGCTAGGTTCAGGTACTTTCCCACTAGCGTTATTCTTTTCCGGTATTGAGTTCCGGTATTTAGTTTTATCCTAATGCATTCTGAATGGAAAGCATTCTGTTAAGTATGCATCAGGATGTCTTCAGTTCAGTCTCTTTACGGTATTTTCTCTGGCCAAAATTCCAGAACACTTGTCGGAATGCTGGATCCGGCATTAATTCATATTGAAATGTATTAATGCTGGATCCGGTACCAAGTGTTCCGGAAAACCGGATCCTGTTTCCCGGTCTGCGCATGTGCAGACCTTTAAAAATGCGCAAAAAATAAATACCAGATCCGTTTTTCCGGATCAGTCTACAAATGATATCCATTTTCATACAGATTTCCGGATCCGGCAGGCAGTTCCGGCGACGTAACTGCCTGCGGGATCCTCACAACGCAAGTGTGAAAGTACCCTTCCCCATCTGCGTACAGAAATCCAGCAGGGTGTTCTGGCAGAGAAACAGACTTCAGGAGTTCACCATAGCTGACATAGCCAGATAGTGCCATGAACGGCTAGATCCCCATTTACTATAATGAGATTCGATGGGGTCCGGCTGGTTTCCAGCATTAATGCTGGCTATTGGCCGGACAAAAAGTCCTAAATGCATGATTTTTTGACCAGCTGAAAGCCAGCATTTCTGTGGGTTATGGCATTATCTGGCTATGCTGGATACGGTATACTCCTGCAGGCTGTTTCTCTTTCGGAACAGCCTGTCGAATTTCAGAATGAAGATGTGAACTTACTCTAAATGTTGAGCTACAAGCTACTGATTCATGTAATGTACTTAGTGTTTCACACATGGCTTTTCCATTATGGCTTCATTTTTGTTGAAAACATAATGACATGGTGGAATCTATTGTGTTCTCTTTATCTGAGGTTGTGTTTACTTAATTTTAAGATAAGGACCAGATGTTTTTCTTATTATGTCCTGATACATGAAACCAAAGAATTCAAAGAGGATATACTTAGGGCTCTTTCACACTTGCGTTGTCCGGATCCGGCATGTACTCCACTTGCCGGAATTACACTCCGGATCCGGAAAAACGCAAGTGTACTGAAAGCATTTGAAGACGAAAAAAAAAAGAAAGTGCCAGAACTGGCGTATGCAATACATCAAAGGTGCCTGACGGACCCCATTGACCATAATGTGGTCCATTGGGTTTTCCATTACAGCCTCTGACACTCCACCAGAAAAAATATCGCTGTATGCAGTTGTATTTGTACTTTTTTTTTTTTTCCCCTAATCTGTGATGGAGGATCCTAACAGATCAAATTTGAATCTAACCTGTGTGATTGGCTGATCTTGCCTGCTATAACCTTATAAGTGGCATTGCTCTGTAATTAGGCTTCATTTGTAATGTGACATTTTCAATTGCAATTATTGTTGCAAAGCTGCCCTCCAAACAAATATGGAAAGTTTTGTGTGTCTGTGTGTGTGTGCAAGTTTTCCGACACCTGTTGACTAAAAAAACAGTTACTTGGGGTGAAGAGAAAGTTGTGCACAAGCTGCAAGAAAGTCGTAAGAACTGTAGCCCCAGCTTAAATGTATTTACTTCTTCAGAACTCTTGCTCATTGCACATCTTACACAGTACGTGTATATACAATATATGATTTCTGCTCCTCCCCACAATCAAAACTGCTGCCCTAGGGAGAGTTGTGTGACCTTATTTAACCAGACCAAGTGCTTTTAAAATAAATTGCAATAGAAACATGCGCCCCCTAAGGAGACCACTTGGGAGAGGTGAGAGAAGCTTGCCAACATTACTAATAATCTACCTTCACTTGCAGATATCTTTAGTTTTCACTCATGAATTCTGCACCAACATGTAGCTGTATAATACTGCTTGGTAGAGCTGGGATAGAAAATAATCTCTTTGTGATGCTTGCACAACTTTTATACCTGGTGAATTTTACCATACAATCAAGCGAAACCATAACACACTATTGGGCCAAAAGTATGTGGACACCTGTCAAAATCAAGCACACAGCCATGTGATGTCCATAAACAAGCAGTGGCATCAGTGTGAGTTGCACTGAAGAGCTCAGTGACTTTAACCCCTTTCCATCATCCTCCATTCAGATTTCAACCTGGCATACCCTTTGAAAAAAAATGCAGAGTTGGATGATAGATCTGGCGCATCTTTAGACTCTCTAGTCTAAGTTTGCACCACCTATGAATTGGCTTTTTTACACCAGAATCTTGAGCCAGAACTCTGGCACATCATCATTAGTAAATGTGCCCCATTGTATCATATCCAGGGTCCACTGTAATATCATATTCTTACCAGGCACTCTATTCATTTCTGTTACATATAAAGAAAATGACAACAGCACACTGAAAAGGAAAGTTTGCCCATCCACCCATTACAGGTAGAAAGACAAATAGACAGAGGCAGATAGGTATTTAGAAAGAAATCAAATTATGATCAGTTCTTTCTGGTTTGTGTTATTTTTTTTTTTTAACAATGCATTACAAAAGGCTGAAGTAACAGTTAAGTTTGTTTTATGCCTGGGGGTACACATGCCAAAGACAGAAAAATGTTGCCTGACACGCATGCAAAATGAATACACTTAAAGATAAGTGCTAAAATAAGACATATGGTACATGATACATAATGAGCAATTTACTGTAAGGCTATTTGCACACATGACTGAAAATGCAGTGGAGAAGTCTGCCGCCGTTTTCCGTGAAAAAAACCCCTCTAAACATAACCTTTAATATATCATGATAAAAATCACTAATTATAGATACCCCCACAAAGAATAACAAGCATAAAATCTTAAGTATGCCCACAATTAAAGTGTAGCCAAATACAAAAACAGATACTGAGGCATTTCCTGGGCACATATGTATAGATGATACCATGTAATAATAATAGTGCGGTTCCTGTGTTTTTGTTCGACGCGTTTCCCCATTGAAGATAGTGATTGGTTCATCAGGGGACGAAATGCAGCAGATTGATGGATGATGGCAACCAAGATGAAGTAGGCTAATTGATCATCCCTCTCCTAGACACGCTTTCTGTGAGTATATGCGGTTTTCCGTGGCAATAACTGCTCCAATATTTGCAGAAAGAAGTGCATGTATTACATGTAGCTTTTGCCGCAGAAATGGCTGGAAATATCACCCTTTCACTGAAAAGTGTCAAATCCATGGTGGAGATTAGGGATGAGCGAATCGACTTCGGATGAAACATCCGAAGTCAATTCACATAAAACTTTGTTTCAATACTGTACGGAGCGAGCGCTCTGTACAGTATTAGAATGTATTGGCTCCGATGAGCGAAGTTATTATTTCGCGAAGTCTTGCAAACTCGGGTTCAGTTCCAAGGTTCGTGAGACTTCAGGAAGTAATAACTTCAGCTCATCGGAGCCAATACATTCTAATACTGTACAGAGCGCTCGCTCCGTACAGTATTGAAACAAAGTTTTATGCGAATCGACTTTGGATGTTTCATCTGAAGTCGATTCGCTCCTCCCTAGTGGAGATCCTCACCATAAATTCACATGCTGCATATTTCAAATCCAGTTTACGTTGTGTTTTTTTACGTAGCGTGTGGATGAGATGACAAAAAATCTTTCACTTTGCTAGCTGGGCATATCTGCCATGTGTAAACAAAAGCTAAGGTGGTCTCTTAGGGTGCAACCAAACAGCATGGTCGTAACCCAGTCGGGCCGTTCTGCGGTCAAGAACTGTGTGGACAATTAGCCCACAAATTCCTTTTATTTAATTAATGAAGACCCCACTATATAGTCAGTCTTAATTGTTAATGGCCGCATGGCAACTTTAATACAGTGCGGCCATTAACAATGAAGACCAATTAAACAGTGTGGTCTTCCTTAGTTAATTAAAAGGCAGCTGCAGGCTAATTAGCCACACGGTTCTTGACCACAGCACGGCTGCAACCCGACGGATCACGACCGAGCTGTGTGGTCGTACCCTTTATGTTTTTTGTTTTGCTTCTTAATAATATGGTGAATAGTAACAGTTTTGAGACTGACATTTTTTTATTTGGACCACAGAATCCATTTTTGTTTAGGTTAGGTTAACATCGGTGTTTAAATTCCAGTATTCTGTGCCAGCATAAGTACACAATACCAGAATTGCTGGATCCGGCATATGCCAAACACTGCCAACTTCCCACAGATCCCATTCCCTATGGAGGTCCGCCAGGTTTCTGGCATGAGTACCAGCATTCTGCCAGACAAAATACTGCTGCATACAATTTTTTGCCTGCTGGAATTTCTGCTGTAGATATGAACCTAGACTTAAAGAAACTGTTCCAGAACCTGATGGAAACTTTACATCATTTTGTATCATTTTTTTTATTGATCCAGTTTTACAATTTTTACCTGAAAACAAGGCAAGTGACCACTGCTGATGGTTGTTTTTTTTTACTAATCTGATTTCAGGCATCTGTGTGCTTTTCCATACAGTAAAACGAACCTAAAACTGGCAGGAATGCAAAATAGACAAAACTGGTGTATTTTTGGGATAGTGTTTTTTTCTATAGAAGCCTTTATTCATTAAGGCTTAATTCACATCAGCTATTTTTTCCATTAGATGAGCAGAACAATGGAAAAAACAGAAGTCCTGGATAGGGCACATAGCTGACCAGAACAGAGCTGAGCAGACTCCATTGACTACAATGGTGTCACGAGGGTGTCAAGAGCCACGTCTGACTCCGTTATACCCGGGGTCAGGAAGTCGCAGCGGGTGGCTGCGCGTTCTATGTATAAAGATTGTGCTGTTTCTTAATGGTAGCTTTCTGGGTTTGCCTTGCAACCCTTTTTGGCTCACTCAGGGATCCGTAGCTTCTTCTCCTCAGCTGTTTCTTGTCCAGCAATCCTAACCTCCTTATATTCCCCTCTCTCACTTCTCTGGTTGCCAGATATAGAGCTTCCTGCCTGGATTTCTATACTGACCCACTGGAGCTGTGTAGTTGTGTTCCCTGGTTGTTGTTCCAGAACGTTACCCTCCGGATCCCTGTTGGGCCTTGGTGGTCTGCTGTTGTTGCCCACCTGGGATAATATGTTTTGTCTGTATTGTCTGTCCTCTCCTTGGTGTTTTCCTCTTAGTGTCAGTGATGCGGACTAGTGATCCCACTGCCCCGTTCACTACATAGGGCTCATCTTAGGGAAAGCCAGGGTTTAGGCACTTGATCGCCGCACGGGTGAGGAACCCGTCTAGGGACGTCAGGGCAGTCAGGTGCCAGCCGCAAGGTGAGTCAGGGGTCACCACTTTTCCCTCTCCCTTGGACAGGGCCTTCCCATTTCCCTCCCTTTGCGTGACACCGGTCATTACAAATGGAGTCCATTCAGTTTCTGTTCAGAATCCTGTTTGAAGGACATTTGAATCCGGTCTTTTTAACAGAATTTGCGATGGAGCCTCCATTGCAGATGTGAACTCGCTCTTAAGCTGATCAGTTTAACTAAAACAAAAACATGGTGTGAAAGGGCCCTTACCACTAAGGAACTGATGGACATTTCCATGAGGATGATCCTTCTTGCTGAGTGAGTAGTGCCATTATTGCCTGCTTTAGGTAGTAATGACCTATGTAAATATAAATTCTTCTAAGCGGCTTTTGCATTTATCAGTAGTAATTTTGTTGATCAATGAAGATCAGGTAGAAACAACAAAATAAGATGAGCACCTACCATATACCTGAGTTGGCACTTACCTCAAGTGAAATAATAAAAACTAAAATAAAAAATACATTGGGGCAGATGTCTCAAAAACTATTCAAAACTATTGCAAAGGAATTTTGGAGTAGTCACCCATGCCAATCAGACCCCTGACATCATCTTGAAACGCTCCCTAAATGTCTGATTTATTCCTCAGTCCTGACAAACAGAACTGGTAAAGGTCTGGAAGACCTGAAGTATATTAGATTGCTGATGGTGTAAGGTTTAAGTATATTTCTTTCATGATCTTCAGGTCTGGGTCTGTGTGGGTTAAATGTTAGTTTTAATTGTCTTTTTGTTCCTGTTCAGGATGGGGCAACCCCTCTCTTTCTTGCGGCCCAGGGAGGCTTCGTGGATGTAGCTCGATTATTGCTGACTTTTGGAGCAAAGTCAAATCAACCACGACAGGTAACCATATACATCCAGTTCTTCTTCGTCCCTCCTCTGTAGCCAGCAGAACCTGCTTGGTCTGTGTACTCTTTCACTTCGCTCTCCCTCAGCTCTTACAAGTTTAATGTTTGACGAAGAAAGCCATTTCTCTATCAGCTACAAAGTATAGATTTATGAACTAGTTCCAAGAATATAGCTGTGCAAAGGGCAACTGCTCATTATAAACTGACCTCCACCACGTATTCCAATTTCAAATGGAATTTCACCGCTCTACTTGATGTGACAATTTACTGTAGTCAGGACATTGCTTTACTTTATCAACAATTTTCATACAAATTTTTACTTATATGAGTTTTCCTTAAAGGGGGTTTCCACTCTTTAGATATTGATAATCTCTCCTCTGGACAGGTAATCAATACGTGATTGGTCGTGGTGGTGGCGTGACTCACAGATTAGCAGGGGCGGATTAAGGGCATCATATGCCCAGCGCTGTCTACCCAATTCGGGGTCCCTCCCTTCATTTTCCCCTGACATCCCCCCTTCTGTGTGCCGTCCAATCGTTTTTTTTTCCTGTATAAAGAGCCTTTGGTGGTCCATGAGTGCTGCATGTGACAGCCTAGGCCATGTGACATCACAATTATCAGTCACATGGCCTTGGTGCAGTTCAGTCCCATCCAGGTGAATAGGGCTGAGCTGCAATACCAAGCATAGCTGATATTATATGGACAGCGCTGTGCTTCCTAAGCAGTGAGGAGACCGTGGCACTCACTGGAGCACCACTATCTTCAAACTGCTGAAACTTATGTTATCTGTAGTTATCTGATAGATATTAGATGTCACCTGCAGGTCTATGTAGCTCTCTGAGTACAGAAAATGTAGTAGATGTTCCCTGCAGTCCTATGCAACACCCTGGATAACACAGTGACAACCCTATGGGTGCAGATAACATAGTAGATGTCCCCTGCAGTCCTATGTAATGTCCCAGATAAAACACCAATAACTCTCTGGGTACAGATAATGTAGTAGATGTTTCCTGCAGTCTTATGTAAGACCACAGATAATACAGGACTGCAGGGAACATCTCTGGGTACAGATAATGTAGCAGATGTTACCTGCCTTCTGGCGCTGCTCCTCTGACCTCCTCCTTTTCCGGCTAGGATGCAGCATTGGCATCAGGAGGGGGATGCAGGTAATGCCAGCAGCTGAGAGCGAGCCTTCAATAGAAGCTGTGCAGCTGCCTAGCCTAGGTGGACAGTACAGTGCTATGCGCTTCTGAATTCATAACGTGTGCATGTGGCCGTTGGGGCGGTGTTGGGCTCCACAGAAATGTTGGGCCTCGGTCTGTTGACCAAAACACACCTATTATAATCCGCTATTGCTGATCAGCTGTTTGTGGTAGCCACCATGGATGGAACCAGAAATTAGAAGGCTCTGTCCACTATGTAGTGGCCATGCTGGTGTACTGCAACTCAGCTCCCATTCAAGTCAAAGGAGTAGAAACATAGAAACATAGAATGTGTCGGCAGATAAGAACCATTTGGCCCATCTAGTCTGCCCAATATACTGAATACTATGGATAGCCCCATTAACCCATTACACAGTGGACAGCGTATTCTGCTTCTGACTGTTTAGTTTCCAGTGCTGGCGGCCACTGAAAACAGCTGATTAGAGGGGCTGCTCAGTGTCAGACCCCCGCTGATCAGATAATGGTGACCATAAATGGCCATCAATGTCTAAGAGGTGGAAACCCTGTTATATATAGATTGTGCTGTATAAGCATAAGTGTCCATTATAGAAACAGCCCTACGGCTAAACCACCCTTTGTCTTCATGGTCCAATTATCTGCCAAATATTCTGCATTAAAAGGGTATACCGGGAGTAAAATATTGATGGCACCCCCACCAATCAGCTATTTGAAGAGCTTGTGGAGCTCCAGTGAGTGCTGCAGCCCCTTCTTAGGCCTTTGATGTCACATAGTCTACTCTGTACGTATGTGCAGCTCAGTCCCATTCAAGTGAGAAACCAAGTACAGCCATTACACATTGTACAGCGATGTGCTTGGTATGCTGTGAGGAGACCATGGTCACAGGAGTTCCTTGCCTCTTCAGACAGCTAGATATTGATGACCTCCACCGTGGATTCTAAATGTAAGACAGGTTAGACAGCATCCAAGTTTTCTTACATTTAAAACAGAACCAGGCGTAGAAAATGAAGAATGAGATGGGCCTGCCGGCCTGCCCCCTTCCCTGTCCATATCACGGCCACTTTTTTAGTGAGCAGGGAATAAGTCGCAGATTCTGACACACCATGGCGTGCGACAGAATCTGCACCATATATACGCCACAAAAGTGGCACATATCTGGTCATAAATGGTCCCCATAATCATTTTCACATCGTAGCACAGAGCCTGGCACTGGCATAAAAACTGCTGCGTCGTTACAATGTTTTTGCCGTGTTCCTTTAGTCATAGTGCTTCCCTTCTGCCATGATACATCAGAATGGGGCTAAACAGTGAATTTACAGTGAGCTAGTCGAATGGTACAAACTCTATAGTAAAGCGCATGTCGCCATCTGCTGGCAATTTTAAAGTAGCACGTCACTTGTATTTTCTGAAGCAGCGTGGCACACTCACACATAAAAGAAATGCTGATTATATGTGCACTGGTCCTGACGCAATGAGTGCCTATGTCTGGCTGGTAAATTGCTATAAAACTAGGTGGCATCTGTTATCTGCAGGGCCTATGATGTTAGAGCATTGAGAAAATACCCTAAAGCATTCATCAAACAATTACAGATCCTCTGTTTGTAAGATTTGGTTCCCATTAGTGTGTTCATACTTTTTCTGCCAAACGTATGTGACAAGATGTGTAACATGGTGGCAGCTTATACCTGTATAGACTTCAGAGTCCCCACAAACTACCACGTGTGTACTCCTCCTGCATCTTAAAGGGCATCTGTCGGAAGATTTGTAGCTATGAAGCTGGCTGACCTGTTGTATGTGCGCTAGGCAGCTGAAGGCATCTGTGGTGGTCCCATGTTCATATGTGCTGCATTGCTAAGGAAAATGAGGTTTTAATATATGCAAATGAGCCTCTAAGAGCAACAGGGGTGTTGCCGTTACACCTAGTGGATCTGCACTCTCTGCAACTACCGCGCTTCCTGCACTTTGACAGGACCAGGCAGTGTACATATCATCACACCTGGCCTGGTCAATCAATGGGCAGAGGGCACAGCAGTTACAAAGAGAGCAGAGTCTCTAGGAGTAATAGCAACGCCCCTGTTGCTCCTAGAGGCTCATTTGCATATATTAAAACTTCATTTTTCTCAGCAATGAAGAGGAACATGAGACCAACACAAATGCTTTCAGTTGCCAAGCGCACATGTAAGAGGTCAGCCAAGTTTCATAGGTACAAATCTGCTGACAGATGCCCTTTAAAGCCCCCTGAATGGAGGAATGGGTGTAGAGTGATGTTCAATTAGATGACAGATGCCCTTTATCGATTTTAAGTATCTACCGTAATTAAAAGTAATGCACACATAAAAATATAAGGTAGGTCGACATGTTAGTGCCTTAGTGGACTTAACTTATTGCAACAAATTGGATACTTCATATATCACAACATTTTTTCTTCAGGATGGAACAACGGCTCTCTGGATAGCGGCACAGCTGGGATACAATGAGGTGGTGAGAGTCCTTCTGCTGAGAGGAGCTGATCGTGATGCTGTGCGGACAGTAAGACCAAGTGACTTGTCAGTAATTATCAGTCGGGTTGAGTGAATGAAGTATCTGACTTCGATCCGAATTTCAGAAAAAATTAGAAGACGAATTTTCTTGCGTGTTCCGGTTAACTAATCTATTTTTCCTGAAATAGCGGTAAAAAAAAAAAAAAAACATACCCATACCTTATCCATTTGCGTGTGAAGACGCTGTTGCGGCCATCTGAATTGCAGAAACAGCGTAAAATCTCACGCTGGGTGACATGTGCGTCACCGCTCCCGGCCAGCGTGATGATGTCATCGAGATTTCGCTTGGTGTCTTCACCTTATCTACTTGCATGCGTTGTAACACTTGCTGCTCACTAGAGACAGAGGCAGCAGGCCCGCCCTATCCAGTGGGGAGTGAGAGTTTGAAGAGTGAGTGTCCCCACAAATTCAAGTGAATGCAGTAGTTTTTTTCTGTTATTTTAACCCCTGGGCTGGTGTGCATTCTTGTTAGTCACTGTTTTATTAAGTTTAAGGGGCACACTGGGTTGCACGGCGAGGAGAGTCAGTAACCAGGCCAGATTAACCAAACGAAAGTCTCTCTTTACTGTGTACAAAATAGAATTTTATTTATTTTATACACTTATATAGCACTATATTCTGCAGCGCTTTACAGACATTAGCCTCCAACTGTCCCCAATGGAGCTCACAATCTAAGGTCCCTATCAGTATGTCGTTGGAAGAAACCCACACAAACACAGGGAGAACATACAAACTCCATGCAGATGTTGTCCTTGGTCGGATTTGAACCTAGGACCCCAGTGCTGCAAGGTACCAGTGCTAACCACTGAGCCACTGGATTTGTAGTATAGTCAGCAATTATCTTTACACAGTGGAAATTCTCCTCAGATGTCCAAGCATGAGCTAAGCAAGTAGTTGAAAACCAAAGAAATACAATGTGGGGTGACTATCAACTCCTCTCTGTTGAGAGTGGATATATGTGTTTTTTTTCTAGTAAAAGAGGTGACAATCAATTTAGCCACTATGGACTAGGTAGCACTGGATGTATGAGGTTTAAATGCATCCACAGTTCCTTTTAGTTTGTTGTCCTATATACCTCTATATGCATTCTATTAATGTATTATTACCTATATGCATTCTATTAATGTACCCTGGACCAACTTAGGGTCTTTGTGTTCTCAAGCAAGTAGTTGGCAGCAATTGCCCTCTGATTACTCTTTCTCTTGTTAAAGTCTCTGGAACCGGCATCTCTGGCGGGCAACTGCAATCTAGCAACCGTAGCTGTAGTGCCCACTAATCTGAATAGTAGAGGGTGTCTTAATAGGTTACCCCTTTCTCGCAGCAGGGTCTGGAACGATTAATGATGGGTTACCTTGCAGACTCTATCCCATGCAAATCCCCTTTCAGATCTTCC
Organism: Bufo bufo; assembly: GCF_905171765.1. Taxonomy (NCBI): domain Eukaryota; kingdom Metazoa; phylum Chordata; class Amphibia; order Anura; family Bufonidae; genus Bufo; species Bufo bufo. The sequence continues at coordinate 156,785,614 of NC_053393.1, read as the reverse complement.
TCTCTTTCATCCCCTGGAGCTCGTGGAGATAGTAAAGGCTCCTGGGCTTGAAGCTGGAGTCTGAGGGAGAGGAGTACATAGAGACTTCTCCCTACCTCCTCCCTCTTTACAGCTAGACTATTCTGAACCTTCTGGAGCTAGGGGTGAGGCCAGGATGGTTAACTCTGCCCATGCCTGTCTCATGTTTACACATGCTAGGTGTACAGTACACACTTTTAATCACATTACAAACCAAACATTTGCAAATACTCCCTTCCACTGGAGTACTGCAATCATCCTATAAGAAATAGACAATAGTAGCATGTATTTGGCTTCAAAGTCAGCTCCAAATGGCACTGTCTTCCTACAGTTCTTTGGAGTTCATAATTGTGTCAGTGCCTGGGCCCTCTGGTATTCTGGTGGGCAGATCTGACACTGTACAAAGGTATATTTGGGGGGACCATGAAAAGCTCTGTTTGGTTATACAGCTGAACTTCTATCTCCTTTGTGATGTTAAGGGGTCTATAGATTACACAAAGTATTATTTTTTCACTGTTTCTATCCCTTTGTAATTCCACCTATAAGTTTTTCACATCCTCACCATCATCACCCCCAATTGCCTCTTTCATACTCGCCTTCATATCACTTCTCACATACAGGCACACGCCACCGCCTTTTCTATTGACCCTGTCTTTCCTAAATAGTGTAAAACCCTGAATATTAACATCCCAGTCAGGTGAAGAGTCAAACCATATCTCAGCCATGACTTCTGGCATTTGTGAAAATACATTTTAAATTACTGTTACCTGTAAAGTGAATATCTGGGATTTTTTGGGTACCTTGGTTGATATTGTTGGTATGTAACTGGTCCATGTTACCAGCAGCTTTATTTTTCATTGGTGTACAGTTCTGCCCAGTCTTCTTCCTACTTTCCTAACTAAATCCCCACTGTCCCCTCCTATATCACATTCTCTATCTACACTACTCCCTTATTAGTATGACCTCCTCCCCCCAGGTTCTAGTTTAAAAGTTTCTCCAGCCATCTAACCATTCTTTCCCCCAGAGCAGCTCCAGGGGCCTCAAAGTTTCTTTACTGTAAGAACTGTGAAGCTGTGGAATAGACTACCTCTGGACATGGTCACAGCAGGAACAGTGGACAGTTTTAAAAAGAGTTTATATGAATTCTTAAAAGTATATAACATGAATGCTTATGAAAATCTGAAGAAATCTGAGTCTCATTTTATTCTGGGATTCGTGTCCCAACCTATCCCTTGGTTGAACTTGATGGACTTATGTCTTTTGTCAAACATATTAACTATGTAACTATGTAATTCCATGTCTTTTGTTTTTCAATTCCTGACAGGATGGGACCACTGCACTGTTCAAAGCTGCATCAAAAGGCTTCAGTGATGTAATAGAAGAGCTGCTAAAGTTTTCTCCCACACTTGGTGTTTTAAAGGTAAAAAAATGATCCGAAAAACTGATAATACTTACATAACCATACATCAAAGCACAAAGGGCTAATTTATCAAGCTCTGCAAGCCAGAATTCTTGTTCAAAGAGCTGAAAGTAGAGGCTTTGTGAAGTTTTGGGGGTCACTTAGGCACTTTTGTGACATATTTATGAAGTGCAACTTTTTAAAGAGAACCTGTCAGCTAAAAAACGCACCATAAACCCTCAATATTTCCTTACGGATGTTCTCATCATGTTTCTAAATTAGTTTTTTGCTTTGCTCTCTGAAAACAGTTCAATTGGGCGGCATGCCATATGTAAATTAAGTTCTTGAAGTCAACAGCTTTCTGGCTTGAAGTCAAGCTTGCCGTGCCCGCTTCTCGCCCCTTCACATTTGATTGATGGCCTCCGTTTAATTTCATGTAGGAATCCAGCTTGAAATTTCATGCATGCGCTGCATTGTTGGGATACCGGCGCCTGCTCATTCTTCCCTGCTGCTGTGTACTTGTCTTAAGCAGCTCAACGCAGGTACAGGCTCACCTGTGCACGAGTGCGCCACAAAACAATCCCGTATGTACATGTCACTAACAGGACCAGGAGCATTATTTGTTTTGTGGTGCGCTTGTGCACAGGTGAGCCTGTACCTGCGCTGAGCTGCTTAAGACAAGTACACAGCACAGTACAATGCGCAGGTGCCAGTATCCCAACAATACAGCACATGCGTGAAATTTCAAGCTGGATTCGTACATGAAATTAAATGGAGGGCATCAATCAAATGTGAAGGGGGGAGAAGGGGGCCCTGCGAGCTTGCCGCTGCCCCCTTGAATTCATTTACATACGGAATGTGGGGGAATCAAACATTTTATTCAGCGATTAGGTGGATCAGAGAGCAAAGAAAAAAACAACTTTAGAAACACGATAGGAACATCTGTACGGTAATATTGGGGGTTTATAGTGTGTTTTTGGCTGACAGGTTCCCTTTAAAAAGTCACAAAAAAGTTGCAACTCAACACCAGGCATACTTTTACTGAATTAGGCTCAACTATATTGTAGTTTTGCCAAATTTATTATTACTTTGCGCTATTTTCATAAATGTGGCGCAGGTACGTATAGCAACTTCATTCTAAAGACTAACCTCAAATACAACTACAATGAGAAATTCCCCCCAATGTCTACAAGTTGCCACTCTGTAATAATGTCAGGAATATTCTGTTTATAACTATTTATAGGGTGGGAAAATATAAAAATAAGGCCTCAATTGCTATGTAAGCAGAATAATTTATAAAAATATAATACTGGAATCATGGGGACTGAACATATTATTCCATAGCAATTATATATTAGATTTTAGTAGTGCATGGTTAGATAAGTGGCTCCAAGACCCATCAATCACTGAACACCTATAAGTGAAACAAATAGATTACACTGGAGAAAAACTCCATCCTGGATTTTATCTGTTAGTATTATTACTTACTGTTTCTAAAACTTTACTTGTATTATCCATTAGGCAACAAGTTCATCTTTTGACTTAGTAGGAAGAACGATCTTAAGATATCACTGATGACTTCACTGTTTATGTGATAATCAATCTCATTTTCTCTAGAATGGATCCTCAGCCCTCCATGCTGCAGTTCTTGGTGGGAACCTTAAATCCGTTTCTCTCCTTTTAGAAGCTGGAGCCAACCCTACAATTAGAAATAAAGTGAGTTACTACTGTAATAATTAATTTAATGTACTGTATTATCTATACACATTGCTCAGTGGATCTGATTCTCAGAATGCCAGTGCTGATAGTAACAGAATTTGCAGATACCTCAGCTACCAAATTAATGACATGCATTGAAGGGGTTTCCGACCTCCCCCAAACCAGCAGTTGTCATAAAATATTAAAAGAATGCTCATCAATAATTAAGTCTCGGAACACCCATCATATCTCACTGTCACTCCAGTTCATTCTATGACAATAAGACTGTAATTTACCATTATTAATTTTTTTGCAGGCAAATGAACGACCGGCAGATCTTACCAAAAATGAACGAATGTTACGTCTCCTAAAGACAGCAGAAGCAATTAAAAGTTCCCTGTCTTAAGATGTATTATTTATTCCATTTGGTTTAATATAGCATATTTTGCCCTGTTTTACTGCTGCAAGCCTGATACTCAGCTGGCTCTTCACATTGTGCTAATGTATATTATTTAGGAAAATATTGCAATTCTAGATAGAAAAATGGGAATTTCATATGACCCATAATGCCTTTACCAGCTAAGTCCTAAGACAGTTTTAATGTAAATACTGAGCCATACATACTCAAGGGTCAATATATGTGCCAGCATATTAGGTAGTTCCAGATGGAAAAGATATCAGGGGAAAAATCATGTAGGACATGTTCAGATCACAACAGTTAGTTACAAAGTGAACAACATACTGTACAATTACAGCAATACTTTAAAAATGTTAATATGAAAAGTTTTTGGCAGTGGGCAACTAGAGACTCTTCAATTTAAGAAAATTGTAAGCAGCGCCGAGACAGGGTACACCAGGCAAATGCCCCCCCCCCCCCCCCCGAATCAATTTAAACTGACCCAACTTTCTAAAACACATTTTAAAAGAAGCAGGTACGGGTATACCGAATGTAAATCCAGTGACTTAGGCTCCTTTCACATTAGCGTTTTTGCGGATCCGTCATGGGTCTGCAAAAATGCTTCTGTTACAATAATACAACTGCAATGATCCGTCATGAACGGATCCGGTTGTATTATGTCTTCTATAGCCATGCTGGATCCATCTTGAACACCATTGAAAGTCAATGGGAGACGGACCGCTTTTGAAAGATCCTCACAAACAGAAAGCCAAAACGCGAGTGTGAAAGTAGCCTTACAAGTGATGTCTCCATGGATTTCAGTTGTTCACTTCCCTTTTCTTTTTAAATTGGTCCAGATGCTCATGCACAGACATATTCTACCAGGGGTATGCAGCCCCCTCTGCCACATAAAAGGACACAAGTATTAATAAATGCCATACTGTTACAGATTTTCCTCTATAGCAAAGAAACCCCTATCCAGCTACCCTCTTTAACTCTGCCATCCTGTAGCCTCCACCAATACTGTGCCCACTGCTTCCCATATTCCCCCATTAGTTTTCTTTTAAACTGCTTAGAATGTTATAAAATAATAAAAATAGTGAAACTTTACTGATCCCACCCCTTGCTTCTCAATCACTGCCCACAGCGGCCTCATGTCCAAATGGAGGGGGACTTGGAAGTACAGAGACCAGTGAGAACACAGGAAGCAGCGGAAGAAGAGCAACATTCTAGTCAATTTTCAAAACTAATTTAAACCCTTCATAACACAGACCCCAGATGAGACCCCAAAATGTATAGACTTCCACACCAGACCCTAAAATTAATAGACCTCCAGACCAGACTCCAAAGTGAATACAAACTCCAGAGAAACCCCAAAATTTATACAGACCTCCACATTCCAGAATTAATGCAGACCAGACCAGATCTCAAAATTAATCCAGATGTCAGATTAGTCCCCAGAATTCATACAGACCCCTGATTAGACCCTAAGTCAGACCCAAATTCATTCAGACCCCAGAGCAGACACCAAATTTATACAGACAACAATTTATACAGGTAACCCCCACCTCACTCCTCTGTCCAAAAAATGCAGACCAAAAAGAAAATATATACTCCCTTCTCTGCTCCTCCTCCGGCACCACCACTCTTGGTTTAGCACTTTGTCCTGGCATCAGTGTTGCATTGTGTCCTGATGTCGCACAGAGCCAGGTCATAGTGTCTTGGAGTCTTTGTGTTGCTAGGACATAGTGAATCACTGGAGCAACCACAGTATCTCCCCACATACACTGAACACTCCCTTCCCCCACAGTATCTCCCCTCATACTCTGAGCATCCCCATCCCCCACAGTATCTCCCCACATACACAGAGCTCGCCCCCCAACAGTATCTGCCCCTCATAAACTGAGAACCCCTACAATATCTGCCCCTCATAATGAGAGTAACTCCCACAGTATCTGCCCCTTGTACACTGGGCACCCCCACAGTATCAGCCCCTCATACACTGAGCACTCCCCCCCAATAGTATCACCCCTTATACACTGAGCATCCCTCATACAGAGAATCCAGCATGTTTACATCATGGTCAAACTCACTGTAAAGCAAGTTCCTTACAGGTCAGCTGCCATCTTCTTATATCTTCCTCAGCAGAATCTCTTCTCCCTGGATAAAGCCCTCCTCCTACCCTTATGGTGCTCCACACAGTCTTCAGTGCTCCACACAGGCCCCTCCTCCTTCTTTCACGCTTGCTCCAACATGTACTTTCTCCTCCCTTCACATGGCTCTGCAAAGGCCGCTCCGTGCCACTAAATAGTGCAGCTCTGGAGGATCAGCGGTGAGTACTGCTAATGCTAGAAGCACCATACTCAATGTTTCTCAAGCCTCCTGTACTATTGCGTGCTTCCACAATGAAAGCAGTCATTAGTTAATTGCACCCTACCTTATGGGTAGCGGAGCGGCACCTTAGGTGGCCGACTACCCTTGCCTACCCGTCCTGGCCTTGATTGCAGGTGGAGATCCAGACTGCACATCCACACTGCTGCTAATAGGGGGTGATAAAGACTGCACAGTCATATTGCTGTTACAGTGAGTGGTTCATAATACACAGGCAGACTGATGTTATAGCTGGTGTACCAGACTAAGCAGCTAGTTTGCTGTTACAGGGAATGGTTCATACTACACAGTCAGACTGCTGTTATAGGTGGTGGTCCAGACTACAAAGCTAGATTACTGTTATAGGGGGTGGTCCAGACTACACAGCTAGATTGCTGTTATAGGGGGTGGTCCAGACTACACAGCTAGATTGCTGTTACCGATGCAGCGTGCCTCATTGGAGTTTGTGAATGTGTGGTTGGGTGGGAGTAATAGTATGCAGGGTTCTGACACTTCCTGGGCTCGTGCAGTGATGGGGGCACACTCTGGTGTTGGAGTTCTTCTGCCTGGTGACAGTTCAGGTGCTCTTGATGGTGGTAGTTTTTAGGTGGAAGACAGAGACCTGGTTCGTGACACCAACACTTTTCAGTGTAGTAGGGCAGGAAGCAATAATAAGGCCAGAAAACGGTTCATTACTGAGGAATGAAGTTCAGGCACAGCAATTACAGTTTTCAGGGTGCACGGACTGTCAGATACTTCACAGAAATGCACTTCCACAGTTCTTACAGGTTACACGGCTGCAATTTGAGTTAAAAGTTGTCCCTTTAGAGCAAATTTCCTTACTCTGCACTTCTGTAGCTGACTTTAGCATAAGCATCTAGAAATGGGGTGTAATACCTCTCTCTCACAATGTAGTGCAACAGGGTGGTCCCCCTAACGGCAGGCAAACTTCCACAAAATACTCCATGGGATGTGGATACTTCTTTTAGTTGGCCAAGCTGCTTTTAAATATGTCCAGGCACTGGAAGAAAACACTGGTCGTATATCCAAAAAGTCCTTTTAGATAGGCTACCTCTACTGGGCTTTCACTACATGTCTCTTTTAAATCTGACCTGCTTTTTGTAGGTTTTCTTTGTGGTCTTGTCGTGGCTGGTACCTGAATCTGAAACAGGCAAGTGGGTCAGCGCTCTGCATGAGCTCCTCTCACTACTGTGTCTGGACATAGACTCACTAATCTGTCTAGAGAATGTTCTACCTTCTCCTCTCTAATGGAGGGGAAATAGTTCCACTTACTGGTTGGTTGTTACAACCTGTTATCTCAAATAAGCACATACAGAAATTCATAGCAAATCGCAGTTTTTGTCTTCTGCAGCCTCAATACAGAAAATACAAATCAAAAGCCCATTTGCAGTGACACACTGTCGTAGCAGTCGGACACTGCACATGGGGGTAGTTCTACTACAATCCCAGACTGCTGTTATAGTCGGAGGTCCAGACTACACAGCTAGATTGCTGTTAGAGGGAGTGGTTCATACTACACACCCAGACTGCTGTTATAGTGCAGACTACCCAGCCAGATTGCTATAATACACACCCAGACTGCTGTTATAGTGCAGACTACCCAGCCAGATTGCTATAATAAGGCATGGTCCAGACTACACAGCCAGACTGCTGGTATAGGGGGAAGTGCAGGCTACCAGACTTTTGTTATAGGAGTCGGCCACTCTTTTGTTGGATAACCCTTTTAAAGGGGGTCATTTTTCAATATAGCACCTGGATATGATTAGTTTTGTAACTGCATGTAATTAAAAATTGATTATAGCTACTGAGTTATTGAATGAATTCATCTGTATAGCGCCACCTGCTGTGTGTTCTTTTTCAAATTTCTCTGTCCACCTTACTGAGGTGGATGCACATTCTCAGTTGTTTTCTTCAGCTGCCACCAGCTGCAGCAAAAAGGACATAGAAACATAGAAACATAGAAACATAGAATGTGTCGGCAGATAAGAACCATTTGGCCCATCTAGTCTGCCCAATATACTGAATACTATGGATAGCCCCCGGCCCTATCTTATATGAAGGATGGCCTTATGCCTATCCCATGCATGCTTAAACCCCTTCACTGTATTTGCAGCTACCACTTCTGCAGGAAGGCTATTCCATGCATCCACTACTCTCTCAGTAAAGTAATACTTCCTTATATTACTTTTAAACCTTTGCCCCTCTAATTTAAAACTGTGTCCTCTTGTGGTAGTTTTTCTTCTTTTAAATATGCTCTCTTCCTTTACCGAGTTGATTCCCTTTATGTATTTAAAAGTTTCTATCATATCCCCTCTGTCTCTTCTTTCTTCCAAGCTATACATATTAAGGTCCTTTAACCTTTCCTGGTAAGTTTTATCCTGCAATCCATGTACTAGTTTAGTAGCTCTTCTCTGAACTCTCTCTAGAGTATCTATATCCTTCTGGAGATATGGCCTCCAGTACTGCGCACAATACTCCAAGTGAGGTCTCACCAGTGTTCTGTACAGCGGCATAAGCACTTCACTCTTTCTACTGCTTATACCTCTCCCTATACATCCAAGCATTCTGCTGGCATTTCGTGCTGCTCTATTACATTGTCTTCCCACCTTTAAGTCTTCTGAAATAATTACTCCTAAATCCCTTTCCTCAGATACTGATGTCAGGACTGTGTCAAATATTCTATATTCTGCCCTTGGGTTTTTACGCCCCAGGTGCATTATCTTGCACTTATCCACATTAAATTTCAGTTTCCAGAGTTCTGACCATTCTTCTAGTTTTCCTAAATCCTTTTCCATTTGGCGTTTCCCTCCAGGAACATCAACCCTGTTACATATCTTTGTGTCATCAGCAAAAAGACAAACCTTACCAGCGAGGCCTTTTGCAATATCACTTATGAAGATATTAAACAAAATCGGTCCCAGTACAGATCCCTGTGGAACCCCACTGGTAACATTACCTTGTTTTGAATGTTCTCCATTGACTACAACCCTCTGTTGTCTGTCACTCAGCCACTGCCTAATCCACTCAACAATATGGGAGTCCATGCTCAATGACTGCAGTTTATTGATAAGTCTTCTATGTGGGACAGTGTCAAAAGCCTTACTAAAATCTAGATATGCGATGTCTACTGCACCTCCACCGTCTATTATTTTATTCACCCAGTCAAAAAAATCTATAAGATTTGTTTGACATGATCTCCCTGAAGTAAACCCATGTTGTTTTTCATCTTGCAATCCATGGGATTTTAGATGTTCCACAATCCTATCCTTTAATAGGGTTTCCATTAATTTGCCTACTATTGATGTCAGACTCACTGGTCTATAGTTGCTCGATTCCTCCCTACTACCTTTCTTGTGAATGGGCACGACATTTGCCAATTTCCAATCTTCCGGGACGACTCCTGTTACTAATGATTGGTTAAATAAATCTGTTAACGGTTTTGCCAGCTCACCACTAAGCTCTTTTAATAATTTTGGGTGTATCTCATCAGGCCCCTGTGACTTATCTGTCTTCACCTTAGACAGCAAACTTAGAACATCTTCCTCTGTAAAGATACATGCATCAAACGATTTAATAGTCATTCTTTCTAGTGGAGGTCCTTCTCCTTTTTCTTTTGTAAAAACTGAACAGAAGTATTCATTAAGGCAGTCGGCTAGCCCTTTATTCTCTTCTACATACCTTCCGTCCTTTGTTTTTAATTTAGTTATTCCTTGTTTTAATTTCCTTTTTTCATTTATATATCTGAAGAATGTCTTATCCCCTTTTTTCATAGACTGAGCTAGTTTTTCTTCTGCCTGCGCTTTAGAAGTTTTTATAACTTGCTTGGCCTCTCTCTGCCTAATCTTGTAGATTTCCTTATCTTCATTGCTCTGGTTTTTTTTATAATTACAAAATGCTAGCTTTTTATTTTTAATGATTTGGGCCACTTCTGCTGAGTACCACATTGGTCTCCTCCTTTTTTTGCTTTTACTGACGAGTCTAATGCAATTTTCTGTTGCCTTCAATAATGCACCTTTTAATAGTCCCATTTCTCCTGGACTCCATGTAATCCGTTCCAGTCTGATAAGGACTCATTTATGACTAATTTCATTTTTGAAAAGTCTGTTTTTCTAAAATCTAAAACTTTTGTTTTTGTGTGGTGGGACTCTTTCACAGTTCTTATATTAAACCACACTGACTGGTGATCACTAGATCCCAAGGTTTCGCCTACAATGACATCATATACCGAATCCCCGTTTGTGAATACCAAATCCAAAATGGCCTCCCTCCGGGTTGGCTCCTCAACCACTTGTTGTAGAGATAACCCCAGTAGGGAATTTAGAATATCTGTACTCCTGGTAGAACTTGCTATTTTGGTTTTCCAGTTTATATCTGGAAGATTGAAATCTCCCATAATGATAACTTCTCCTTTCATTGTCATTTTAGCTATTTCTTCAACTAGTAGATCATCTAGTTCTTTAACTTGACCAGGTGGTCTATATATCACACCTACACGAGTTACTGCATGGTTAGCAAACTGCAACGTAACCCAAACTGACTCTATGTTGGCCTCACCAACTTGTATTAGGTTAGATTTAATGCTATCTTTCACATACAGGGCCACTCCTCCTCCTTTCTTGCCTTCTCTGTCTCTTCTGTATAAAGAGTACCCTGGTATGGTTATGTCCCAGTCATTTCTTTCATTAAACCATGTCTCCGTAACAGCCACTAAATCTACATTCTCAGATGCCATTATTGACCCAAGTTCATTGATTTTTTTACCTAAACTGCGAGCATTTGTAGACAGGACTCTGAGCTTATCATTTCTTAACCTCTGTGCTTCTGACCTGTTCTGGCATTGTTTCGGGGGGCAATTGGACTCTTTTATTTTCACTCTTTTGCCCCCCCTTCCTAGTTTAAATACTCTTTCGCAAATTCTTGGAGCTGTTCACTAAGTACATTTGTTCCTTTGAGAGAAAGATGCAAACCATCTTTTTTGTACAGTTCCTTTCTATTCCAAGTAGAGCTATCATGAGAAACAAAGCCAAATCCTTGCTCTTGACACCATTTACCAAGCCATATGTTGAACTCCTTTATGCGCCTCTGCCTATCATTCTGAACATTATGCACAGGCAGAACTTCAGAAAATGAAATGGTGGATGCAAAATCCTGTACGTCATTACCAAGTGTGATAAAAGATTTTTTCACCTCTGACACTTCATTGCAAGCCAGGTCATTTGTCCCTAGATGGACAAGAACATCTACGTCCCCTTCCTGCTTTGCTTGCTTAACAATATTAATAATACGTCTTCTATCTCTTCTAGCAGTAGCCCCAGGGAGACATCTCACAAAACCATTTTCTTTAAGCTCCACGCTTCTTATGATTGAATCACCCAGCAACAGCTGCATCCTTTGAGACTTCACTTTATCTTTTTTGTTGCATACATTAGACATAGGAGTCGATGGTTTCTCACCCTCTGTGCTTGAGTCCATATCCATGTTGTCCTTACATTAAGGCCCTGAGAAAGGGCATGCCCTCTGAGTTGCCAGCTGGAAATAAATCTAGTAGAGGAATTATAGATATGAATGGTGAGATCTCTGGGTCCACATGAGGTACACGGCTGGTTCTAGCTATGTTAGAAAGAGATGGTCATGTACTAGACGATGTCGGATTTTCATTTTTTATATTAATCAGGGATAACTCCTTTAAAGTTCTTTTTGTTTATTGATGTTTCAAGACAATTCAAGCTAAAGGTGGATATTTTCTTTTTAAATATACTGTCCTTTAACCACACCTTGTCAGTGTCGGAGACCATACCAGACACTGCTGTGTCCCACAAATATGCGCCTGTTATTGAAAACAGAAGTACCGTATCTGCTATAGGCTCTAACACTGATTTGGTGTGGTTAAAGGACAGTCTGATAATTTATGAAGATTGTAATGGGTGGTTCAGATTGCAAAGCCAGACCGCTGTTATAGGGGGTGAGGTGATAACCTGCTGTCATAGTGGGAGGTGCAGAATACACAACTAGACTGCTGTTATTTGAGGGCGGGCTGAGCTACAAAGCTAGACTTCTTTTGGAGGCGATACACAGCCAACCTACTTATAGATGGAGGTCCAGACTGCTGTCATAGGAAAGACCCAGATATAGGTTCAGGCGTGGCTAAGCTACACTACAAGATTGTTGTAATATACTGTATGACACAATTACTGGGTTCCTTTCTGGCAGATTATCAACATTTCTAGCAGATTATCATTAATTTTATAGTATAACATATAATAATTTAATCATAATAATCTTATCTAATAATATAATCACAATAATACATGTAATGTTCATGACAAAAGAAATATTAAAAACTAATGTTTTCATGCAATATAATATAGGACAATGTAAATTATATTCTTAATAGGTTATTTCCATCTCAGATATTTATGGCATATCCATAGGAAATGCCATAACTGTCTAAAAGGTACAGTACGCACTTCCGTGACTCTCCTAAAACAGGACTCACAATTCTTTCTCCATGTGGATATGGTGGCCAGAGATTACCTCATCAGATGAGATGGTGGTTCCCTGTTTTAGATATAGGTACCGGTCAAAGAAGTGGTAACCCCAACTGTGAGATGTATAGCATATCCTGCGTAGATGGAAATTCCCCCTTTTACTGTTAAATAATAAAATTCTGGTTTAATGTAGTATATAAAACATATTCTATATGCCTTCTAGGTCAAACTCACATACACAGCTGGAGTCAACCTGAATTTTACATCTTCACACTGTAACTCCTAAAAAGATATAGTAATTTTGACTCTATTTAGATGAAAAAATGAATATGGCCTTTTTGTCCGTTTTTAAACTTCTGCCAGTACCCTGGGGATCAGTGCTGGTCTATCAACAGACACATAGGTTCAGTCCATACTGTAGCACTGATGCCTAAATCTCCTAAGTATATAATGTTGGTGCTGATGCACATGTGCTTGATGGAGAACTTTTAGTGCTTAGAGTGCTTCCAAAAAATAGACCGCCAGCTGAAGATAACAGCGACTGGTCATGAGCTAAGAGAGTCACAGAAGTGGTCAAGGCTTGTAATAACCAGATGGCAGAAAACTGTGAGTTAGGATCTAGCAAACACTCTAAAACTTTTCATAGTAAATTGTTGATACACACTAAGAGTTATTACTGCGACTAGAAAACCCTGTTATCCATAGCCCACATGATATATTATAAAAACTGTACTATTTTTGGAGTATGCAGAAATAACACACTGGGCCTCTATGCATGCACTATTGTAAGAATGAAATAAAGTTATCTATGCAATGACATGCTGTACCCATTGGGCAATGGTCCAGGCATTACAATGGTAAAGTGACTATGGATTGTTCTTCTATTACATCCGTGCATTTACCTGATGTAATGGGAATATGGGTGCTATTCCTCTTTACAAATAAGCTGTTCACCTGTATATAAGAGCTTGGATTTATCTGAAAATGAAGACTTGCATCTTCTACTTAAGTTATTTCATATAAATGTAAGCACAGTGTTTTAGTTTTGATTAAAGTGGGTTGTAGCTGTAGTGGGTGCAGAGGTAGCAGTTGCTACCGGGCCCAGGAACCTGAAGGGGCCCAAAGATCCTTGTGTCGCATAAGAAAACACCAGTAATATAGAAAGTGTATGCAGGTCAAGTTACACCTCTGGTTGGAGGGAAGGGGTTAGGTCATAAATTTGGCATGAGAAGGTGGGGGTGCCATTACAATTTTTGCCTCAAGCAGCACAAAGGCTATGTGCTTCCCTGCCCAAGCTGAACTCCTGCACCCAGACCCCTGAGCCTTTAGCTACGCCCCTTGTGAAACCCTTAGTAAGAGTTGTGTGTACCATTACTTATGCCATAGGCCAGGGGCTAGAAAACACTGGGCCTCAAAGCAAATATTTAAGAGGACCCCTTAGACCAATTATTCAGTCAGGTTGACCTCTGCTATATATAGTAAACTAATACCAACCATTGCCCAAATAATACCATGACAGAGTATGCAAATAAATACCACCATATAGTGCCACAGGACAGTAATAGAATTTAAACATATATTACACAGGTATTTTAAAACAATAGAGCAAGATGCTCCACATTTATTGCCTCATTAAAATTGGTGTATCTTTGGCTGTCTCTTTGCCTTTAATTGAAATCTAAGCCTTCTATGAGCCAACTTAGTTTTTGCCATAATTTACATTAAAGGGGTTTTGCAGCTTTTTTTTTTTTTTTACTGATGATCTATCCTTTGTATAGATCATACGCATCTGATCAGCGGGGATCCAACAACCGGGACCCCCACGATCAGCTGTTTGAGAAGGCCTTCTCGCTGTTTCCCGCTGGCTCTGTGACGTCACGACTAGTATCACTGGCCTGGGCGCAGCTAAGCCCCGTTCACTTGAATGGGGCTTAGCTGCACCCAGGCCAGTGATACTAGTCGTGACGTCACTAGGCCGATCAGATGCTGCTGATCTATCCAGAGGATAGATCATCAGTAAAAAAAAGCTGCAGAACCCTTTTAATTATTGGTTGAAATTCAAATATAAAAATCTTCCAATAAACCCCTCCTCACCACTGTTCAAATGTGGAGAGAAACGTAGGAGGTTTGCAGGAGAAGTGTAACCGTCATTTCAGTTTATTATTAATATAATGTAGGTACAGGGATGTTAAAAATTTTGTAATATACTTTTTTAGGGAAAGACGATTCTTTGTTCTAGAAAACACGGTGTAAAAAGTCTTCTTAGCAAAGCTCTGACTGAGCATTGATAAGAAGATTGATACTGAACACTGAAGATGCCTGTGTGTAACAAGTCAGGAAGGCAGGGAGATGGGCAGTGATAGTTAGGGCACCTGTACTTATTCAGAGACTGGCATAGTGACAAAGGGCAGACTTGAAGCCTCTGTATGTTACACACAGGCATCTTTAGCACTCACTAAAACTGAAGACTGAAATGGGCCCAATCCATGGTAACTGCCAGGGGGAAGACATGGTGGCATAGTTCCTAGGAATAACTACCCATATATATTATACGAATAGTTCATACTTGGGTGGTAAACTGTAAATCCATGTGTATCTTCTGGAGAGTTCCTGATGTGCTCAAGACAAGAGCCATCTGTATCCTAATTGGGTGACGAGGAAGATTGTCAAGACAGCAGCACCTTTAAAAGAGCAAGTGTCGGCTAAGTCATTCAACGGTGAAAAACTCCAGCAGCAGAACCACCCTCCCTCCCATATTGGCGTTCACAATGTTTTAGTGGGGTGTAAGTCGCCCAGTTATAACATAAAGGCACAAAGTAAAGGTGGTGGTGCGCCCCATGTGATGTTACCAAAATCAACCACCCTCACATATACCGGACTAACAGGGAAAAGGGGGTCACAGACATTGGGTATAAAGCTGCATACTAATGGGAGAACTGTGAGTTTACCCAAAGTAACCTATAACCATGTGTATGCTACATACAATAATGCAAAAAAGTCAATGTGGTCACACACTGCTCACCTATCCCCCAGTGGTAACATAGATGTCAATCCGATAAATGCGGATTACCAAATAGTAACACAATCAAGGGCAGAGCAGGAATGCTGTGTGAAAGCAATAAATCATACTAAATTAACAAAGTAACAATGCATGAAACAAAAACACAAATTACCCATGGTATGCGGGAACCCAAGGTCTGTGACCGGAGCTGCACCTCGACGCGCGTTTCGCCGAGAAGGGCTTCGTCAGGAGGTAAAGATAACAAACAGTGTCCATCTTTAAATAGTGTGGTCCACAGCTGGCACTTGATTAGCGCATACGCCCAGTGATGCAGAGCGTGACATCACAGAGGCGTGCCACCCACTCCCAGGAACCAGGTGAGGCCCGCCCAGCACGTCACATGACCGGGCAGGGAGGAGGGAGCCGCACCTACTGCGTGCAGCCCCTCCCCCCTCCCGTCCGATCACATGACATGGGGGCGTGCGTCAGCCGGCTCACAAGGGACAGGTATAGGAGCGCCACCGCGATGCCCCCCAGCAGCGCACCGGTGCGATGCGCTATTGCCAGGTGGAGATATCGACTGACCAGTACAACAGATCACGATGCTTATATTTTATAATTTAGATTGTAATATTGAACGGGATCCGGCATACCCATGCAGCAATGAATGGACAACATAATGACAGAATACATCTCAGATACAATTTATATTCCAATCCGATGCATATAGGAACGGAATCCCTATGTAACCCCCATTTTTACAAATCTCTAAAGCTGGAACAATCATATACATATATAAAGTATGAAAAAGAGCTACAGTAGAAATAATGGCCAAAACATTAGCCCACTGTGCCATATCATAATGGGGGCATATAGGTGACCTATCTCATAAATAGAAAGCTAACACTATGAATCTTATAGAAAAATATACAGTGATATAATACCATATAACATGATAGTGGTATAATGATACACAAAAAATAATAATATAATAATAAAATAATGTGACCTAATAATCAGAAACTGTGAGGACGATGCGTCGTCAGAAACATATCAATGTAAAACGAGATTTTTGTATAACTTACCAGTAAAATCTCTTTCTCGCTCTTTCCTTGGGGGACACAGAAGACCTTGGGTATAGCTCATCTCCATAGGAGGCGTGACACTAAGTGAAAACTGTTAAGCCCCTCCTCCACAGCTATACCCTCAGCCTGGAGAGAGAGACTGCCAGTTGCGTGTCCAAGTAGTGAGAAAAGGCAAAGTCCAAAAGTGGAACCAACAAGCCAACTACCCAACGGGTAACACAAACTCGGAAACCGTGTAAAGAAAAAACAAAGAATGGGTGGGTGCTGTGTCCCCCAAGGAAAGAGCGAGAAAGAGATTTTACTGGTAAGTTATACAAAAATCTCGTTTTCTCGCCCAGTTTCCTTGGGGGACACAGAAGACCTTGGGACGTTCAATAGCAGTCCAAGAGGGGAGGGACCACAGCACCAAGGCGAAGCACCCTAAGGCATCAAGAAACCGCCGCCTGCAGACCAGGCGGCCCAAGGCAGCATACGCCGAAGCCCGAGTATGCACCCTGTAGAACTCGGTAAGGTGTGCAAGGAAGACAGTGACCGCCTTGCACAAATGCATGGCCGAAGTCTAATGCCTCCGGCCCAGGAGGCACCGACCGCTCTGGTGAAATGAACGGTGACACCAAAAGCAGAACCCTGCCCTTGGTGCGGTAACCACAGCAATAGACACTCTGAGAAAGCGGAGGAAGCCACCCTGGAGGCCATCAACCCTTTGCGCGGACCTCCTGGAAACACAAGAGACCGAACGCCGACCAGAGTCGGAGATCTCCAAGTAAAAACTGCAAGGCCCAACAACCTCCAAACGGTAAAGCGTCTGTTCCCGGGGATGGGAGGGAAAGGACGAAAGCCTCGTTGATAAGAAGGCAGATACCACCTTCAGAAGGAAGGGACAGGATGGAGAACAGCCCTGTCCTGGAAAAGGACAGAAGGCACAGAACACGAAGGGCCGCCAATCAGGCACCCGTCAGACATGATGGCAACAGAAACACAACTGTACAGGACAGAAGGAGTAGGGAGAACTTCTGCAACGGCTCCAAGGGAAAGATTGGAGCGCCGAGAGCTCAGTATGTAGTTCCCAGGGCGGAACCAGGGAACGGTACAGAGGAACCAAAGAGCCACTCCGTGGAAGAAGGTCATGACAGGCCCAGAAGGGCCAGGAAACGCTGGAAGGGGAAGGACAGAGCCGACACTTCAAGTAACAGAGTCCCAGGGTCAGGCCGGACTAGAGAAAGACAGAACCAAGGGAGAGAAAGGCAGAGTAGGGGAATGCCCCGCTTCCCACAAAACCCCAGGCAAGAACCCTAAGTCCGATAACCAAACCTGGACGAAGCACGGTCGGGAGCGAACACTAGCGTGCTCGCAGGAATCACCTGGCAAGCGGGAGAAAACCCAATGTGATCAGGCGCAGACCAGTAACACGGCAGAAGGGTCGAAAAAAATAACGGTCCTGTCGGCCCCCGAACAACATAGTCCGTATCCAACCGGAGTGGGGGAGCAGAAGGACAGACGGAAGAAACCGGAAGGGTCCGCCCAGCATCCGACAGATGCCCGGACAAGACAGGCCAAAGTCCAAGTCGATGTAGCCACCACAGAAAGGAGTTCTACAGTCCCGGTGTGGGAGATCCAAGGACAATCTTGACCGAAGGGTAGTCCTCCCAAGTTACCGAGAAAGTAAGTCCAGCAGGACAATATGCCCAGAATGGAAAGGCAATCTGCACCCAGTGGGAGGACAAAACGCGGTAGGCCCGGCAAACAGCTAGTACTGCCAGTGAGAACGAGGGAGATGGTACGAGACTGCAAGTAACACCGGAACCATCCAAGTGAACAACCATGCTCACCCCCGAGGGGGTGGGGGGGCAATGACGGAACAGCCTCTGAGGCCTGGCCGGGGCAGAAGCCACATTAGAGCGACAAACCCAGAGCGGAAGCCAAAAAACCGAGCCGGCGAGGAAAAGCAGAGCCGAATCCCTGCTACTCTGTGAGACGACCTGCACACCGCCTCGCAGCAGGCGAATGCCCTGAAGAAACCAAAACTGGAGGTCCCCCGGACCTGGATAATCAAGCACCCGAGAGGAGTTGGGTGACCTACCCGAGAGGAGCGGTCTGAACCTGGTAGCAGCAGACCGAAGCGCAGAGGGCGCCAATAGGAAGGACCCATACCACACTGCATCCGAGAGGAGGAAATGGTAGTAGGCGAGGGAACCGTAGTCCCGCCAGAGCCAACGTAGAAGTCGAGCGGCACTGCAGACAACACTCTCGACCCCGACCGGTTGCGCGGGGAAACAATGTCACAGGATGACAAATGGGTACGCATCAAGGAACCCCGAACACTCCCCAGGTGGGCAAACGAACATGGTGGGTGCCGACACAACGGGACCACACCAGAGAAAGAGTACCACTCAGCTCGGTGCAGTAGCGAGCCAGCAGAGCCCGTCTACGTATATAAAAGATATACAGCTGTGAATACATTGAGCATTCATTGTTGTGTGTTGGACAACAACACCTTAGGCTCATACAGGTGGACAGAATGATCTCTTCAGAGAAGAGTGCAAAGCTTGCGACAAGCAACCTTACCCCAAGAGAAAAAAGTATGTCGCAGGAGGAAGGGAGGCGTACGTACTAGCAACCCTGCAGGCCGTGAGAAGGCCAACCCACGGGAGGAGAAGGCATACACGGCCCAAACAATGCACAGAGCGCACAGCCACAGCGTCCCACAGTATCCACGGAAGTGTAAAGTGCAACCTGAAAAGGAGTTATGCACAAGACCAGTACAGGCATGCGATGGAACGCAAGCAGTCCGCCCAGAAAAGGGGGGAAAAAGGTACCTGGCAAACTCTGCAGATGGCAAGAGTGCAAAGGCCCGCACCAAAAGGACCTAGTGAAAGGGGGGCATGCACCGGATTATCCTAGCATTAAATGATTGTGCAATAATCCACCCAACACCGAATTTCGTGAGAGTGCAACTACTCCGCCCATGAAAGGGGAACGTCCAGTACAGCATATACAGGGAGTGCAGAATTATTAGGCAAGTTGTATTTTTGAGGATTAATTTTATTATTGAACAACAACCATGTTCTCAATGAACCCAAAAAACTCATTAATATCAAAGCTGAATATTTTTGGAAGTAGTTTTTAGTTTGTTTTTAGTTTTAGCTATTTTAGGGGGATATCTGTGTGTGCAGGTGACTATTACTGTGCATAATTATTAGGCAACTTAACAAAAAACTAATATATACCCATTTCAATTATTTATTTTTACCAGTGAAACCAATATAACATCTCAACATTCACAAATATACATTTCTGACATTCAAAAACAAATCAGTGACCAATATAGCCACCTTTCTTTGCAAGGACACTCAAAAGCCTGCCATCCATGGATTCTGTCAGTGTTTTGATCTGTTCACCATCAACATTGCGTGCAGCAGCAACCACAGCCTCCCAGACACCTGTTCAGAGAGGTGTACTGTTTTCCCTCCTTGTAAATCTCACATTTGATGATGGACCACAGGTTCTCAATGGGGTTCAGATCAGGTGAACAAGGAGGCCATGTCATTAGATTTTCTTCTTTTATACCCTTTCTTGCCAGCCACGCTGTGGAGTACTTGGATGCGTGTGATGGAGCATTGTCCTGCATGAAAATCATGTTTTTCTTGAAGGATGCAGACTTCTTCCTGTACCACTGCTTGAAGAAGGTGTCTTCCAGAAACTGGCAGTAGGACTGGGAGTTGAGCTTGACTCCATCCTCAACCCGAAAAGGCCCCACAAGCTCATCTTTGATGATACCAGCCCAAACCAGTACTCCACCTCCACCTTGCTGGCATCTGAGTCGGACTGGAGCTCTCTGCCCTTTACCAATCCAGCCACGGGCCCATCCATCTGGCCCATCAAGACTCACTCTCATTTCATCAGTCCATAAAACCTTAGAAAAATCAGTCTTGAGATATTTCTTGGCCCAGTCTTGACGTTTCAGCTTGTGTGTCTTGTTCAGTGGTGGTCGTCTTTCAGCCTTTCTTACCTTGGCCATGTCTCTGAGTATTGCACACCTTGTGCTTTTGGGCACTCCAGTGATGTTGCAGCTCTGAAATATGGTCAAACTGGTGGCAAGTGGCATCTTGGCAGCTGCACGCTTGACTTTTCTCAGTTCATGGGCAGTTATTTTGCGCCTTGGTTTTTCCACACGCTTCTTGCGACCCTGTTGACTATTTTGAATGAAACGCTTGATTGTTCGATGATCACGCTTCAGAAGCTTTGCAATTTTAAGAGTGCTGCATCCCTCTGCAAGATATCTCACTATTTTTGACTTTTCTGAGCCTGTCAAGTCCTTCTTTATGCACACCTAATATAGGGTGTTGATGTCATTAGACCACACCCCTTCTCATTACAGAGATGCACATCACCTAATATGCTTAATTGGTAGTAGGCTTTCGAGCCTATACAGCTTGGAGTAAGACAACATGCATAAAGAGGATGATGTGGTCAAAATACTCATTTGCCTATTAATTCTGCACTCCCTGTACAAGGACAGCCGTGAATCTCGTGAGCGTGCAAATTTCCACCCATGGAATGAGAAGTGGTCATGCACAAGGCCAGCACCATTTCCAATAGGAGTGCAAGCAGCGCACCCATGTTAGAGAGCCATGCTCACGGCCAGCAACGTATTCGGTGAAAGTGCAATGATCCTCCCAGAGGGGGGGTGGGGGGGCACATGGCCAGCATCGCATCCCGGGAGAGCGCGAGCATCCCGCCATGGATGGGGGTCATGCACCTGGCCGGCAACGTGCTGGCGCAATAACAAACCCAGTCAGTGAAAGTGCATGAATGTCGCCTGAGGAGAGGAGGCATGCCCACGCCGGCAGCAATCCAGCGAGAGTGCTGTACACCGCCCACGGAAGGGGGGCCATGCATATGGCCGGCAGCGGATCCGATGAGAGTGCAAGCACCCAACCATGGAAGAGGGTCAGGCACGTGGCCAGCAACCTACCGCGAGAGAACAACTCCAGCCAGTAAGAGTGTATGTATGCCACCTGAGAGAAGGAGGCATGTTCAAGGCCGGCAGCAAAACCAATGAGAGTGCAGCATACCGCTTATGAAAGGGAGTCATGCACATGGCCGGCAGTGAATCCAGTAAGAGTGCAGTGTTCCGCTTATGGGAGGGGGACGTGCACATGGCCAGCACCGCATCCAGCGAGAGTGCGGAGTTCCTCTTATGAAAGGGTTTCATACACATGGCCGACAGCGAACCCAGTGAGAGTGCAGCGTACCGCCTAAGAAGGGGGTTACACACATGGCCGGCAGGGAATCCAGTGAGAGTGCCGCTTTCCCCTAAGGAGGGGGGTCGTGCACATGGCCAGCACTGTATCCGGTGAGAGTGCAAATATTCCGCCCCAGAAGGGGGTCATGCACCTGTCCAGCATTAAATCCAGTGAGAGTGCAGCGTTACCCTAAGGAAGGGGGGTCGTGCACATGGTCAGCACCGATCCGGTGAATGTAGTATTCCACCTATAGAAGGGGGTCATGCCCATGGCCAGCACCATAACTGGAGAGGTGACGTCCTGCCTATAGAACGGGCGGAAGAGGGGCGCCTACACTTGGCCAGCGCCGTATCCCGGGAGATGGCAAGGGTCCGCCTAAAAGGAAGACAGCCGGGGAGCACGGCATGCCGCCCACGGAAGGGGGGCATAGCGTGCGGCCAGCACTACTGTATCAGGCTGCAGCGTCCTGCGCAGCCATTCCGTTATTTATTAACTCCGCCATGGAAGCCCCTTTTTTTTTTTTTTTAAACACAGCCACTCTGAGACAAGAAAGGGGCCACCATACAGGGGCACAGCCTCGTACAGGCCTATTAGGAAGCCCAGAACATAAAGGGTGTCCTCTAGATGGGAGCCGGCCCCTGGAGATGGCCGGTACCCAACAGGTTAACAAAGATCCGGCTTGGGGGGCGGCGCTGCGATCCCCTGGGGGCGGGGGACCTCCAGGCAGGAAGAATTTGCGGCGCGAGATGTTCCCGCCCCCTCCAACCGAGGCCGGAATTTTGCGGCCTAGTAGGTCGCGAAGTCGGGGCCTAGATTTTTGCGGCGCCCGGCCGGCCAGGAGGTATCGACGGTCGGCCGGGACCTGGAGGGAGCCAGGCTGACGCATGTACTAACGGCCGCGGGTGCCCACACCGCGGGCCGGCAGAGGCAGAGGGCCGGATTGCGGTCGAGCAGGCCAAAGCCTGGGTGTAATGACCGACGTCACGCACAGGGAGGAAAACAGGGAAAGCCCTGCCCAAGGGAGAGGGAAAGGTGGTGACCCCTAACTCACCTTGCGGCTGGCACCTGACTGCCCTGACGTCCCTAGACGGGTTCCTCACCCGTGCGGCGATCACGTGCCTAAACCCTGGCTTTCCCTAATATGAGCCCTGGATAGAGAACAGGCCGGTGGGATCGCTAGTCCACACCACTAACACTAAGAGGGAAACACCAGGGAGAGGACAGACAAAACATACAAACACATACACCCAGGTGGGCGACCACAATAAACCAAAAAGGTCCAACAGGGATCCGGAGGGTAGCGTTCTGGACCAACTACCAGCGAACGCAGCAACACAGCTCCAGAAGGTCAGAATAGATGTCCAGGCAGGAAGCTCTATCTCTGGCAACCAGAGAAGTGTGAGAGAGGAATATAAGGAGGTCTGGGAGTGCTGGACAAGGAACAGCTGAGGAGAAGGAGCTACGGATCCCTGAGTGAGCCAAAAGGGTTTGCTAAGCAAACCCAGAAAGCTACCATAAGGAAAACAGCCCTATCTTAAATAGAGCGTGCAGCCAACCGCTGCGACTTCCTGACCCCGGGTATAACGGAGTCAGGCGTGGTCCTCGACACCCTCGTGACACTGGGTCAAAGTTTGTGGCACCCGGCCGACCGGAAGCATCAACAGCTGGGGCCTGTTGGAGCATCGCGTTCAGCACATGCAGGCCGCGAGGTCCTTGCGTCCGGCAGCGTCTGGAGCGGGCCCTTGGCCCTAGCGCACCGGTAAGGAGGGGGACCCTGAAGTCCAGCACTGCACCCCCTGCCCTAATGGACAGGCACCCGTAGAGGAGGGACAGGGGCAGCTAGCACGAGCCCCCTATACTGAATCTGCGACCGGTAAGGGGGAGGGCCAGCATAACCCCTGTGTCAGGGGCAGCTAGGAGCGGGTCTCCGGCCCTATAGCAGAATTCCTCCACAGCAATGCCATGCTCACCCCTGTGCAATACCCTATGGAGGGGCAGTGTATTGTCGCCCTGCGGTCACCAGTATGGTGGTGGTGTGGGGCTATATGATTATTGGGCAACAGCTGGATATGAGAGACAGCCCTGGAGTCAGAAACATGGCTGTTCATCTACGGCACCCCAGGGGCCAGCGTAGGTCCAGCAGGGACCAGCATGGGGGTCCAGCACGCAGGAGACCAGGGACGGGGACGTAGGGCTGGAGAAGCCACTCTCTTACCACAGCCGTCTTCACCCTTGGTCCGTTCCAGCAGGGTCGCCCCTTCAGCTACTGGCACCGTAGTGGCAGGACGCTGGAAGAGGGACTTGGCGTGTGGGCGACCCTTGCGCTGGCGGGATGCAGGGGAGCTGGGCTGCCCTGGTCCACCTTGCCTTCTGTGGGGGAGGCAGCAGTGTGGGTGACCGGCACTGGCGCAGCTCAACCCCGGGAGAAGCAGAGAGGTCTAGTGCGTCTCTGTTGTCCCTGATGATCTGAAGAAAAATAAAAGAAAAAAGTAAAAATCAAAATTAAAAACCAAAACAGGAGAAAAACAGCCCTGCAGAGCAGGGAGTGTCTTGCCTCCTTGGACACTAAGCAAAAAACTGGCAGTCTCTCTCTCCAGGCTGAGGGTATAGCTGTGGAGGAGGGGCTTAACAGTTTTCACTTAGTGTCACGCCTCCTATGGAGATGAGCTATACCCAAGGTCTTCTGTGTCCCCCAAGGAAACTGGGCGAGAAATAACGGTCCCACATCGTCACTTACTAAGGCCCTGTGTAACCAGAGCAATTATTATAATCAATAATTCATAATAAGTGCATAGAAATGTGAACAAAGTATTAAATATTAAAGAAAGTGACACACATAATAAATATACAAGTGACAATAATATCTTAAAAATTAATAAAGTGACTAAGATAGATGCTAGAGTAAAGTGCATAGTGCAAAGTAGCCCTGAGATAGTAACCACAGAGTTAATGTATACTGCACGCATAATTCGTGCCAATAACCTAGCCCCCTAACAAGGTGGCCAGAATCCTAACAGTTAGGGGTTATAAGGGATAAAAATCAGCTGCCACAAGTATCCTCCCACTCCATAGTGAGGGTGTTAGGGTTTTGATAGATGTCCATTGCTCAATAGATAGATGTTCTGCTCTAGGGCCGAAACTCGCATATCTCCAATGGGACAACACGCAATCGCAGCAATCAGATGTACTATGAAATACAAATAATAACAATAAGTACAGTACAGACCAAAAGTTTGGACACACCTTCTTATTCAAAGAGTTTTCTTTATTTTCATGACTATGAAGGCATCAAAACTATGAATTAACACATGTGGAATTATATACATAACAAACAAGTGTGAAACAACTGAAAATATGTCATATTCTAGGTTCTTCAAAGTAGCCACCTTTTGCTTTGATTACTGCTTTGCACACTCTTGGCATTCTCTTGATGAGCTTCAAGAGGTAGTCCCCTGAAATGGTCTTCCAACAGTCTTGAAGGAGTTCCCAGAGATGCTTAGCACTTGTTGGCCCTTTTGCCTTCACTCTGCGGTCCAGCTCACCCCAAACCATCTCGATTGGGTTCAGGTCCGGTGACTGTGGAGGCCAGGTCATCTGGCGCAGCACCCCA
This sequence comes from Bufo bufo, assembly GCF_905171765.1. NCBI lineage: Eukaryota > Metazoa > Chordata > Amphibia > Anura > Bufonidae > Bufo > Bufo bufo. The sequence continues at coordinate 156,760,281 of NC_053393.1, read as the reverse complement.
TCACTCTCCTTCATGGTCAAATAGCCCTTACTTTCAAAGTTTTCCTAATTTTTCGGGTGACTGACTGACCTTCATTTTTTAAAGTAATGATGGCCACTAGTTTTTCTTTACTTAGCTGCTTTTTTCTTGCCATAATACCAATTCTAACAGTCTATTCAGTAGGACTATCAGCTGTGTATCCACCTGACTTCTCCTCAACGCAACTGATGGTCCCAACCCCATTTATAATGCAAGAAATCCCACTTATTAAACCTGACAGGGCACACCTGTGAAGTGAAAACCATTTCAGGGGACTACCTCTTGAAGCTCATCAAGAGAATGCCAAGAGTGTGCAAAGCAGTAATCAAAGCAAAAGGTGGCTACTTTGAAGAACCTAGAATATGACATATTTTCAGTTGTTTCACACTTGTTTGCTAAGTATATAATTCCACATGTGTTAATTCATAGTTTTGATGCCTTCAGTGTGAATTTACAATTTTCATAGTCATGAAAATAAAGAAAACTCTTTGAATGAGAAGGTGTGTCCAAACTTTTGGTCTGTACTGTATATAAAAGGACAACTAACAATAAAGGTTAAAAAGCACGATTTATAGAAAAGACTTGAAGCTAACCGTCTCATTGAGACCTTTAGGGATCTCACTCTTCAGTAGAACAATCCATTTGGTCTCCAATTGCAGGAGGCGTTTCTTAATATCACCTCCACGGCAGCCCATGGAAACCCTGTCAATACCCATACACTGTAGCCCTCGGGGATCACCATTATGTTTGTCCCTAAAGTGCAGGGCTATAGGTTGAAATTGGTTCAGTTCATCGTATGCAGTGGTAGCTGCCTGGCGGATATGCTTGCATGTTCGAATACCCTGACGCGCAGCTCCCTGGTGGTTATCCCAACATACAGGAGATTACAAGGGCAGATGATCAGATATATCACAGATGCAGTCCTGCATGTAATATGATGTACAATGTGATAATCTCATTGGCCCTCGGAATCCCTAATTGTGGAGGACCGAACCATATATCGACGATCCTGTCATTAGGACTTGCGAGGCAAGTAGGCAGGGGTGAGGGTGGAGCGCAGTGGTCACTATCCTCCCCCCTGTGTGTAGTGTACGTTACCGTCATAGATTAACAGGCCCTGCCTACTTGCCTCGCAAGTCTTAATGACAGGGGACAACTAGACGGCAGTCCCTAACTTAGGATAAGTGCTGGGAAGACAGACAAGACAAATAACGGAACGTGAACGGACCGAGTCAATACCTAGAGAGCTACGCAGTACTAAGAAATGAGCAGAGAATAGTCAGGAAAAGCCGAGGTCAAATACCAGGAAAGAAACGAAGTACAACAGGAGTCCGCAAAGAATCGTCAGGTGGAAGCCGGGGTCAGGATACCAGGAGAGATGCGCAGTACAGGAGGAGCAGGCAGAGAATCGTTAGGGAACACAGGATCAGGTAAGTATGCAGGAATAAAACAATCACCAGATACCTAAAACTAACAGGCAACCTGTGGCCAGCAGGCTGCCTGTATTTATAGTGGGGAGTGAGGGTCATGTGACGTGGCCAGAGTCACATGACCGACAGACAGACAAATCGAGCACCGAGTGATCAGCTTGGAGCTCAAGGCAGACCTAGTAGCAGGGAGCCTCCCAGCTAGCAAAGCCATCCTGGGAAAGAGGCCAAACACAGATCCTCGCTCCCGAAGCTAAGCAGCAGGTCTGCGGCTGATGGGAGACCAAGTGCGCCTTTGGCGCCCCGTGACTGTAGATTAACAGGCAACCTGTGGCCAGCAGGCTGCCTGTATTTATAGTGGGGAGTGAGGGTCATGTGACGTGGCCAGTGTCACCTGACCGACAGACAGACAAATCGAGCACCGAGTGATCAGCTCGGCGCTCAAGGCAGACCTAGAAGCAGGGAGCCTCCCAGCTACCAAAGCCGCCCTGGGAACGAGGCCAAACACAGATCCTCGCTCCCGAAGCTAAGCAGCAGGTCTGCGGCTGATGGGAGACCAAGTGCGCCTTTGGCGCCCGTGACAGTACCTCCCTGTAGGCAAACAGTAGGTAGGGAAGATATTTCTCCCAATCCTTCCTACTCTCCACGAAGGCCTGAAGTAGCTGCTTTAGGGTCCCGTTAAATCTCTCACACAGCCCGTTCATTTGGGGGTGGTAGGGTGCGCTCTGGAGGGTTTTAATACCACAGAGGCGCCAGAGCTGCTGGGTCAGCTCGGCGGTGAACTGATTTCCTTGATCAGACAATATATCCTGGGGAAATCCTACCCTAGTGAACACCCGCAGTAAGGCATCAGCTACCGTGTCAGCCTGGATATTGGATAGGGGAATGGCTTCCGGGTAGCGGGTGGCGTAATCCACCACTGTAAGAATATACTTCTTCCCAGTGGGACTGGGGCGGGATAGTGGGCCAATAATGTCTACTTGTAGACATTTATCCGGCTAAAGGGTTCCCTAATTATCGGCATGGGGTGCAGAGAGGCTTTGGATTATCCCCCACCTTTCCTACCCTCTGGCAGGTCTCACAGGTCTGGCAGTATTCTCGTACCTCTGCATGTAACCTAGGCCAGAAGAAAGCACGAGACAACGACTCCGGGTCTTAGCTATCCCTAAATGTCCGGCCAAGAGGATATCGTGAGCCAGCCTCAATAGCTCCTGTCTGTACTTCTGGGGTACGACTGCAGCCAGCCAGTCGCAGGGGCAAAACGTGAGGTGCACGGTGGACCGATGAGGGGCCAAATAATATAACACACAGTTCATCAGTTTGCTCACGGTTAGCAGAAAGCCTCCCTGGGCTGGTAGCACAGTGTTGAGGTGGACAGCACGAAATCCTCCGGGGCACGCTCTGTGTAGGGAAGCATCAGCCAAGATGGTGGTTGAGGTGGCCTTGATGTTAGGGGTGCTTAGGGTGCTTGTTGCGGCTGAGTCCCTTGATGGATTTTGTCGAGACGCCAGTACCATTAATGGTGGTACAACCAATAGTGGTAATAATGAGGTCGACAGTGGTGAAATACAACTCACAACTTTTACTTTAGATGTCCTTGGTTGCAGCCATACAAATATGCAGTCTCTTGATGTTACAGAGTTAATTCTGCAAATCCACTGTTTCTAGGCTTTTCAGGTTTCTAGTTTTGGAGCAGTGGGTTAGGTGTACCTGGTTCCTTTAGATGTTCTGGATCCTATTCCTTGTCTTTCCCTACAAGCTGAATATTTAGACAGGAAAACTCAACTGTCTCTCAGAAGTTTGGTGTGGCTGCCTGAAGCTATAAAACCTCCACCATGCAAAGGTGTCTGTGGCCCTCAATAATGGCTCTTATCACCAATGATTCCTTAGGAAAGCTTGTTTCTTTTCCAGGGAGGCAAACTCTTCTCCTACTGGTCAGGGATGCAAGTCTATAGTCCGGCCACAGAAGGAAAACGCTCTTCTGCGCCTCACATCTGAGTATCACCTACTAGCGAAGTTGGCTCCACTCACTAATCTGTGTTATGAAGTCTTCACTCTACATTTTCTTCCACTAATCTGATCTGACCTCCTCAGATCTGCTCTCTTCTGAACTACATTTTTCAAACTCTGATCTCAACTAATCTGTCTCACTAGGTCTGACCTAGGTATATATATGACCTGAACTATATCCCCATCTAGTGGTGGGATGTATAAATTACACCTAATCTGCCTGGTAACAGGGATTTTGCAGATACATACACACAAAATCATACATTACAACCTAGTACTTTTGACAAGGTAAAAAGTGCTTTTAAGCAGTGCCCACACACACGTAGTGGGACGCTGCACGACTAGCTGTTTGTGGGGGCCCTCGCGCTTCCTGTTGCCCACCCCTTCAGTGTAACGATAAAGGAGCCCTCCCTCCCACTCTATTCTGTTTTCCCATAACCCCCCTGGATCCTTGCCCGCCCTGTCCTGATAGCACGCTAAAGTAGGGTCTCTCCGGGTTTCTTGCCTAACGTCGGAAGGAGAATCCCAGGACATGGGGTTGTCAAGTCGGGGTAACATGGGAGGATTTGGTCTTACCTGGGTCCCCATAGGAGTGGAGTTGCCTTGTAGGTGGCTTTGTTGTCGGGTGGTCACGGCCATGGCGTGCAAATGAAGAAGTCAAATGCCCCAAGTCGCTCCCCAAAAGTACTTCTGTGGGTAACTCACAGAGTATCCCTACTTGCACTTGTCGCTTCCCTGAGCCCCAATCCAGGTGAACTCTGGTGGTGGATAAACGCAGCACCTTGCCCCCTGCTACCCTGACTGCCACAGTCTGGCCAGTTCGGGCCGACTGAGGAACCATGTGAGGCTGAATAAGGGTAATTGTAGCCCCGGAACCACAAAGTCCCTGGGCCGGCTGCCCATTAACCCATACCGCCTGACGATGGTGCTGCCGATTATCTTCAGCTGCGGCCTGGACTGGATCAGCCTCGAACAGTTCACCAAACTCTTCCTGAACATCTAAAGGGTTGGCCTCGTTCTGGAGGCAATAAGTCTCCGACGCCGTCTCTTGGTACCTCGGGGATTGGTTAGGGCAATAACGCTGCAGATGACCAGTCTGATTACATGAATAGCACTTAGGCCCGGTAGAAGGTTTTGATCGGGCTAAGGGTCTAGAGGCAGCCCACTGAGATACTGGAGTTGGGCTTGAGGTCGGTACACTGGGCCGCGGTAGTGGATAGCGCTGGCCTCCAATGGATCTCCGAGAGTCCAGATATTCATCGGCCAAAGTCGCCGCTTGCTGTACCATCTGTGGCCGCTTATCTCGCACCCAATTCCGTACTGTCGGAGGGGTGTGGTCAAACAACTGCTCTAAGAGAACTAGCTGGGCGATGTCCTCTATGATATGAGCATGGCTTCCTAGGAACCAGCCCTTGAGGTTCCGCTGCAGACGATGTGCCCACTCCACGTAGGTTAGGTTGCCTTGTTTCTGGGATTCTCCAAACTTAATCCGGCTGGCTTCAGGGGTAATGGAAAATCGGGCTAGCAGGGCTTCTTTTACCCGGTCATAATCCATGGCGTCCTCATCCTCCATGGCCCGATACGCATCCGCAGCTTTGTCAGTTAGGTTACTCGCCAGTAAAGCGACCCGATCTTGGGACGGCACTTTATGTATCTGGCACAGTCTCTCAAAGTCCTGGAGGAACTCTTCTATTTCCTCCTTTCCTTCCTTAAATAATTTGAATGCGCGAAAGGGCAACTTACGGACAGGTGCTGTATCTCTAGGTGTTGTCTCTGATCGCCGTATTTCCGTCATTCTCCACTCATGTTGTCGCTCCAATTCTCTCTCTTGTCGCTCTAGTTCTCTCTCTTGCCGCTTATCCTGCAGCTGGATGTCTCTGATGGCATTCGGTATGGCGGTCTTGGATGGGTTGGCACCATATAATGCCAACCGCTCTCTAACTCGTTGCTGAAACAAGTCTTCCACGGACCGAGGTCCAGCATCACCATCCCTCTGATCCATCTCAGCTAACTCACTGATCAAGGTGGCCTTGTTCTTTGTCCCAGCGATCCCTCCTCGGCTCTCAAGTAAATCTTTCAGCGTGTCTCTCCTGCACGCTGCGTAGCTGGTCATTCCTAGTTGTGATTTGGAGTGTCCCAGTAACTGGAGAGCCAATCCCACCGCTGCCACCAATGTAACGAGCCCCTGCTCTGGAACGGCACTCTCTAATGTGACCACAATATCTGCTGGTTCCGCCGTTGATGATCCGGCTTCAAACGACTGCTCGTGTCATTTTAATTCTCACAGAACTAACACAACTGACACTTCCATTGCGGTGTGCCAATGGCCACAAATTTTCTAAAGGACTCCAAGTCCACCAGTTTATATGGCAGTAGTTGTCAGGGTAGCAGTTCCGACAAGCCGGCGGTCAGCCTTTGGGCAAGAGGGTTATCCGGCGTCATCAACTTCTTACGTTTGAACATTTGGGCCACGGAAGCCTGCCTTTTGCCAGATGAATGCAACGATGGTACGGTGGAAGGTGAAGTGGAGGACAAATGGGAGGAAAGAGGAGAAGGAGAAGAGGCAGGATGTGGAGCGCCAGGAGTGTGGCTTTGTGGGTTCTGATGGTGTTGCTCCCACTGGGCTCGGTGATGGTAGGCCAGGTGCCTTCTTAAAGCGGTCATCCCTAGGTGAGTGTTGGGCTTACCGCGACTTATGCATTGACAGCACAGGCTGCAGAGGGCAACACTATTGTCAGCAGCTGACACGTAAAAAAAGCCCACATCTGATGCTCTGTCTCTCCCTCTGAACTTTCCTGCTCTTCCTCTCTATTGGGCACCCACGTGACGTCCATCGACATGTCATCATCGTCACCTTCACCGCCACTGACATTAGAGATCTCGGAGTAGGCAGCAACAGCGGGGACCACCCTCCTTGGGATGATCTGGGTATTGTCGTCAGACTGCTGGGTGGCGGCTGTTGCTACCTCCCCTTCCTCATCCGATGCCAAGAATGGCTGCGCATTAGTAATGTCTGGGAATGGATGGGAAAATAATTCCTCTGACTCGAGTGGAGGGGCTATTGTGGTGGTGGTGGTGTCTTTGGGGGTGCACACAGCAGAGAGTGAGGAGGGTGCAGATACAGAGTATGAGGAGGGTGCAGAAGCGGAAGGCTGAGTGAGCCACTCAAACATCTCTGGTGCATCCTTTGATGTAATGGCACGCACCTTCTCCAACTTCCCTTTTAGGCTCTGGCCTGGTGCACCTGCCCGACCCCTACCACCTCTCCGGAATGGCCTGCCTCTTCCTCTGCCTGTCATTTTCAAAATGACCCTGTGACAAAGTCCCTATAGAAGAGCTGTATTTGTGGAAGCAGGTATATTGCAGGCCTCAATCAATATTTTGTGGAAGCTGGTATATCAATCCCCTCTATCAGTATTTTGTCAACACAGGTATATAGAACCCAATAATGAGTATTTGCTGGAAGCTGGTAAATTAAACCCCTTAATCAATATTTGATGGAAGCTGGTGTATCGCAGGCCTCAATCAATATTTGGTGGAAGCCGGTATATCAATACCTTCTATCAGTATTTAGTGGAAACAGGTATATAGAACCCAATAATGAGTATTTGCTGAAAGCTGGTAAATCAAACCCCATAATCAATATTTGTGGGAAGCTGGTGTATCGCAGGCATCAATCAATATTTTGTGGAAGCCGGTATATCAATCCCCTCTATCAGTATTTTTCCAAAACAGGTATATAGAACCCAATAATAAGTATTTGCTGGAAGCTGGTAAATTAAACCCCTTAATCAATATTTGGTGAAAGCTGGTGTATTGCAGGCCTCAATCAATATTTGGTGGAAGCCGGTATATCAATACCCTCTATCAGTATTTTGTGGAAACAGGTATATAGAACCCAATAATGAGTATTTGCTGGAAGCTGGTAAATTAAATCCCTTAATCAATATTTGGTGGAAGCCGATGTATCGCAGGCCTCAATCAATATTTGGTGGAAGCCGGTATATCAATACCCTCTATCAGTATTTTGTGGAAACAGGTATATAGAACCCAATAATGAGTATTTGCTGGAAGCTGGTATATGAAACCTCTTAATCAATATTTGGTGGAAGCTGGTGTATCGCAGGCATCAATCTATATTTGGTGGAAGCCGGTATATCACACCCCTCAATCAGTATTTTGTGGGAGCTGGTACAGTCAGGTCCATAAATATTGGGACATCGACACAATTCGAACATTTTTGGCTCTATACACCACCACAATGGATTTGAAATGAAACAAACAAGATGTGCTTTAACTGCAGACTGTCAGCTTTCATTTGAGGGTATTTACATTCAAATCAGGTGAACAGTGTAGGAATTACAACAGTTTTCATATGTGCCTCCCACTTGTTAAGAAAGCAAAAGTAATGGGACATAATAATAATCATAAATCAAACTTTCACTTTCTAATACCTGATTGCAAATCCTTTGCAGTCAATTACAGCCTGAAGTCTGGTATGCATAGACATCACCAGACGCTGGGTTTCATCACTGGTGATGCTCTGCCAGTCCTCTACTGCAACTGTCTCCAGTTCCTGCTTATTCTTGGGGCATTTTCTCTTCAGTTTTGTCTTCAGCAAGTGAAATGCATGCTCAATCGGATTCAGCTGAGGTGATTTCCTTGGCCATTGCATAACATTCCACTTCTTTCCCTTAAAAAACTATTTGGTTGCTTTTCCAGTATGCTTTGGGGCATTGTCCATCTGCACTGTGAAGCGCCGTCCAATGAGTTCTGAAGCATTTGGCTGAATATGAGCAGATAATATTGCCCGAAACACTTCAGAATTCATCCTGCTGCTTTTGTCAGCAGTCACATCATCAATAAATACAAGAGAACCAGTTCCATTGGCAGCCATACATGCCCACGCCATGACACTACCACCACCATGCTTCACTGATGAGGTGGTATGCTTAGGATCATGAGCAGTTCCTTTCTTTCTCTATACTCTTCTCTTCCCATCACTCTGGTAGAAGTTGATCTTGGTCTCATCTCTCCATAGGATGTTGTTCCAGAACTGTTAAGGCTTTTTTAGATGTCGTTTGGCAAACTCTAATCTGGCCTTCCTGTTTTTGAGGCTCACCAATGGTTTACATCTTGTGGTGAACCCTCTGTATTCACTCTGGTGAAGTCTTCTCTTGATTGTTGACTTTGACACACATACACCTATCTCCTGGAGAGTGTTCTTGATCTGGCCAACTGTTGTGAAGGGTGTTTTCTTCACCCGGGAAAGAATTATTCAGGCATCCACCACAGTTGTTTTCCGTGGGTTCCAGGTCTTTTGGTGTTGCTGAGCTCACCGGTGCGTTCCTTCTTTTTCAGAATGTTCCAAACAGTTGTTTTGGCCACGCCTAATGTTTTTACTATCTCTCTGATTGATGGGTTTGTTTTGTTTTTTCAGCCTAATGATGGCTTGCTTCACTGATAGTGACAGCTCTTTGGATCTCATCTTGAGAGTTGACAGCAACAGATTCCAAATGCAAATAGCACACTTGAAATGAACTCTGGACCTTTTATCGACTCATTGTAATTGGAATAATGAGGGAATAACACACACCTAGCCATGGAACAGCTGAGAAGCCAATTGTCCCATTACTTTTGGTCCCTTAACAAGTGGGAGGCACATATGTAAACTGTGGTAATTCCTACACCATTCACCTGATTTGGATGTAAATACCCTCAAATTAAAGCTGACAGTCTGCAGTTAAAGCCCATCTTGTTCGTTTCATTTAAATTGTGGGGGTGTATAGAGCCAAAAATGTTAGAATTGCGTCGTTGTCCCAATATTTATGGACCTGACTGTATATCGCACCCCTTAATCAGTGTTTTTGGGGGCAACAGGTAAGTCCCTATAGAAGAGCTGTATTTGTGGAAGCAGGTATATTGCAGGCCTCAATCAATATTTTGTGGAAGCTGGTATATCAATCCCCTCTATCAGTATTTTGTCAACACAGGTATATAGAACCCAATAATGAGTATTTGCTGGAAGCTGGTAAATTAAACCCCTTAATCAATATTTGATGGAAGCTGGTGTATCGCAGGCCTCAATCAATATTTGGTGGAAGCCGGTATATCAATACCCTCTATCAGTATTTAGTGGAAACAGGTATATAGAACCCAATAATGAGTATTTGCTGAAAGCTGGTAAATCAAACCCCATAATCAATATTTGTGGGAAGCTGGTGTATCGCAGGCATCAATCAATATTTTGTGGAAGCCGGTATATCAATCCCCTCTATCAGTATTTTTCCAAAACAGGTATATAGAACCCAATAATAAGTATTTGCTGGAAGCTGGTAAATTAAACCCCTTAATCAATATTTGGTGAAAGCTGGTGTATTGCAGGCCTCAATCAATATTTGGTGGAAGCCGGTATATCAATACCCTCTATCAGTATTTTGTGGAAACAGGTATATAGAACCCAATAATGAGTATTTGCTGGAAGCTGGTAAATTAAATCCCTTAATCAATATTTGGTGGAAGCCGATGTATCGCAGGCCTCAATCAATATTTGGTGGAAGCCGGTATATCAATACCCTCTATCAGTATTTTGTGGAAACAGGTATATAGAACCCAATAATGAGTATTTGCTGGAAGCTGGTATATGAAACCTCTTAATCAATATTTGGTGGAAGCTGGTGTATCGCAGGCATCAATCTATATTTGGTGGAAGCCGGTATATCACACCCCTCAATCAGTATTTTGTGGGAGCTGGTACAGTCAGGTCCATAAATATTGGGACATCGACACAATTCGAACATTTTTGGCTCTATACACCACCACAATGGATTTGAAATGAAACAAACAAGATGTGCTTTAACTGCAGACTGTCAGCTTTCATTTGAGGGTATTTACATTCAAATCAGGTGAACAGTGTAGGAATTACAACAGTTTTCATATGTGCCTCCCACTTGTTAAGAAAGCAAAAGTAATGGGACATAATAATAATCATAAATCAAACTTTCACTTTCTAATACCTGATTGCAAATCCTTTGCAGTCAATTACAGCCTGAAGTCTGGTATGCATAGACATCACCAGACGCTGGGTTTCATCACTGGTGATGCTCTGCCAGTCCTCTACTGCAACTGTCTCCAGTTCCTGCTTATTCTTGGGGCATTTTCTCTTCAGTTTTGTCTTCAGCAAGTGAAATGCATGCTCAATCGGATTCAGCTGAGGTGATTTCCTTGGCCATTGCATAACATTCCACTTCTTTCCCTTAAAAAACTATTTGGTTGCTTTTGCAGTATGCTTTGGGGCATTGTCCATCTGCACTGTGAAGCGCCGTCCAATGAGTTCTGAAGCATTTGGCTGAATATGAGCAGATAATATTGCCCGAAACACTTCAGAATTCATCCTGCTGCTTTTGTCAGCAGTCACATCATCAATAAATACAAGAGAACCAGTTCCATTGGCAGCCATACATGCCCACGCCATGACACTACCACCACCATGCTTCACTGATGAGGTGGTATGCTTAGGATCATGAGCAGTTCCTTTCTTTCTCTATACTCTTCTCTTCCCATCACTCTGGTAGAAGTTGATCTTGGTCTCATCTCTCCATAGGATGTTGTTCCAGAACTGTTAAGGCTTTTTTAGATGTCGTTTGGCAAACTCTAATCTGGCCTTCCTGTTTTTGAGGCTCACCAATGGTTTACATCTTGTGGTGAACCCTCTGTATTCACTCTGGTGAAGTCTTCTCTTGATTGTTGACTTTGACACACATACACCTATCTCCTGGAGAGTGTTCTTGATCTGGCCAACTGTTGTGAAGGGTGTTTTCTTCACCCGGGAAAGAATTATTCGGGCATCCACCACAGTTGTTTTCCGTGGGTTCCAGGTCTTTTGGTGTTGCTGAGCTCACCGGTGCGTTCCTTCTTTTTCAGAATGTTCCAAACAGTTGTTTTGGCCACGCCTAATGTTTTTACTATCTCTCTGATTGATGGGTTTGTTTTGTTTTTTCAGCCTAATGATGGCTTGCTTCACTGATAGTGACAGCTCTTTGGATCTCATCTTGAGAGTTGACAGCAACAGATTCCAAATGCAAATAGCACACTTGAAATGAACTCTGGACCTTTTATCGACTCATTGTAATTGGAATAATGAGGGAATAACACACACCTAGCCATGGAACAGCTGAGAAGCCAATTGTCCCATTACTTTTGGTCCCTTAACAAGTGGGAGGCACATATGTAAACTGTGGTAATTCCTACACCATTCACCTGATTTGGATGTTAATACCCTCAAATTAAAGCTGACAGTCTGCAGTTAAAGCCCATCTTGTTCGTTTCATTTAAATTGTGGGGGTGTATAGAGCCAAAAATGTTAGAATTGCGTCGTTGTCCCAATATTTATGGACCTGACTGTATATCGCACCCCTTAATCAGTGTTTTTGGGGGCAACAGGTATATCACACCAGTTGCAATTAGTTATTCGAATAGCATTTGTCCCTCTATGTAGCTGCGGTATCTCAGGAGAACCGCACAAAACTGCTGCACAATACAAATGCACTATAATATACTTTCTATGTTAGAAAGTATATTATAGGTATATCACACCCCTCTATCAGTTTTTTTTGGTTGGCAACAGGTATATCACACCTGCTGCAATTATTTATTCCAATAGCGTTTGTCCCTCTATCTAGCTGCGGTATCTCAGCAGCACTGCACACAACTGCTGCACAATACAAATGCACTATAATATACTTTCTATGTCAGAAGGTATATTATAGGTGCTGTATATCACACCCCTCAATCAGTTTTTTTTGGGGGCAGCAGGTATATCACACCAGTTGCAATTACTTATTCCAATAGCGATTGTCCCTCTATATAGCTGCGGTATCTCAGCAGCACTGCACACAACTGCTGCACAATACAAATGCACTATAATATACTTTCTATGTTAGAAGGTATATTATAGGTATATCACACCTTTCAATCAGATATTTTTTTTGGGGGGGTGTGAGGATTCGCTCTGGTAGGCAGGATAAGCGGACGCAGAACAGAGGCAAAAGAAACAGTTTGTAAAACCAAACTTCAGTGTTTATTCATACAGGAGAAAAAAAGCAAAGCAACATTGACAGTCTTAGTGTTTGTTTACACAAAGGAAGTCCAAAGCACAAAAACAGTCACCTTGTTAGCAGGTTCTTTCAGCGTCCACAACAGGCTTTAGGGGGCTTGTTTCCCCACATGCAGCTCTCAGCCCTCTAGTACGGCACCATTCCTCAGATCCCAAGACAGAGACTCTGATTCTGAGCCCAGCTGCCTATTTAAAGGACAGCCAGGTGCTGCCAAAACCTAGCTGGAAATCAGCCCAGCCGCCCATGCTATGTCACAGGGGAAACAGGTATATAACACCAGTTGCAATTACCGTAGTTATTCCAATAGCGTTTTTCCCCCTATCTAGCTGCGGTATCTCAGCAGAACCGCACACAACTGCTGCACAATACAAATGCACTATAATATACTTTCCATGTTAGAAAGTATATTATAAGTACAGTATATCACACCCCTCTGTATGTCACACCTATCGATAGCACACCTATACCAGTCCTTAAAAGGACTTTTGTGGCCCTATTAGCTAGCATTTGGTGTCACTAACAGTCTGTCCCTGCTCCACACAGCAACCTCTCTCTACAATGGCAAAAAACTGAATGTAAAATGTCTGCCAGATCAGGTTTATTTATAGGGTAGGGGGTGTGTCCATGTGCTGAAATGACAATTGGCTGTCCTATCCTACCTGATAGATGTGTCATGGGTCAAAGTTCGGTGCTATGCAAATAAATATGGCGCGTGCGAATATCGCCGCATGTTCGGCGAATTGCGAACGAGCAAAGTTCGCAGCAAAACGACCGCCGGACAAACCGCAAGGCCATCTCTACCTCTAATATCATTCATAAAGCTGTGAGGACAGCGTCTGCGGCAGCTTTAATATATACTCATACTTCTTCTTGTTGTCTCTCAGAATTTCTATCTGTGCTTCTAATTCCAGGTCAACTGTTCTTGAGCCCCGTCCTAGCTTCTTGGAGAGGATATGCCTGGTGCACTTGTATGTATTTAAACTCCACCTTCTCACTAGTTCTAATTTTTCAATAGCGGTACTTCTTGGTTCTTCGGCGAGGACAACTGAGCCACTTCTCTGCTGTGTCATCTGCCCTTCAGCCTGAAAGGGCCCGGCTTCTACGATTCCTTCTTTAGTGCTAGCAAAGCCATGGGAGGTGATGTGTGTTTCTGAAAGGCCAAGTCCTACTGGCACTGATCGCTTCAAGTCCATGTTAAAATTGTGCTCTACGGTTTCATCATAGTCTCCATTGCTGGTTACAGGAATTTCAGCTGCTGAGCTTCTTGGTGAATCTTGAGCTATTGTGAGCTCATGTAACTCTAAAGACTTCAAGCTGAGGTCTTCAAATGCATCTCCCAATTGCCTCTGGGTCTGCACCATCTGATATCATTCAGAAGCTCCAGCAGTGAGGAGGATTTTCGATACCTCCTCTAAGGAACCCCTCTATTGTAGCCTAAATTTTTTTTTTTATAATCGTCGACTAATGGGAGCCACAACATGGACTGGACTTGATGGGTGAGGACGTGTTGGCCCATTTTCTGTGTTGTTGCCCCCTGTTTGTTTTTTATCCAAATGGACATGTTTGTTAGGACTCCCCCTATCTGCAGAATCACTCCACAGTTGCGCATGTCAGTGCCCAATTCCTTTCCCTCCCCTTCGCAGGTTAAGCGAGAACCCCCTTTTGCTCAAAGCGTTCTCATCATAATTGCTGCTATTCTATGCATACCCATGTGGATTACAAATGATGACATTGTTACCTCATGTGGATTACAAATGACTTTGGTACTATTTGTTCCAGTTTGGTGCACTTAATCAACCAGCATTAAAGGAAAAGACTCCAAAGTGAATTTCATTGCACTATGGTATTGCATTAAATATTTGCAGCATTTTTGCACTTAAGTTTTACAGGTTCAGCAACGTTCAAGCACTTTCGCCCATTGTATGGACTCTATTTTGGTTACCTCAATGTGATTTATGAGCTTTTTGTATGGACTTTGGTAAAATAATATTGTTAGCCAGATAGCTAGTAACTTACTTCATCGCTCATATGGACTGCTTCTGAGGACGTCAATGTAGAGTCACAAGCGGTCCAACAACATCAAGGGTAACCCCGCTGCTAATGTGTGTTTAGAGGGAGTAGCCATTATATGGGAGTTCTGGTAGAGAACCAGCTCCTCATAGTTTAGTGTGTCCTAAGGCATAGTGTGCCTATGCCTGTTCAGTCATCAAGGTGACAAAGCGTAAAGCATTATAATGCCTTGGTGCTAGGAAGGGATGACAGGATGAAGCCACCCTTTTATTTGTGGGCATCTCATAGTATCGTGGAGGGATTACAGTACATGACACCCCCACACTCCATATACGACTTGCCCCAGTCCTGTGTGGAGTATTTGAATGCTTAGTGCAGGTTCTTTTTTGGTTCACTGGTTGTACCGAGAGGGCAAACTGTGAATAGATACCCTACTCATACAGGCAGTAACATAGTGGTAGCCGTCTCTATGTTAGTATATGTATGTCATAATAGTAAAGAGTCTTATGCAGCACTTTAACCTTCCTTCGGTACCTTGGAGAACATCCTAAGTACAAGCCGAGGACGGCTTGGCTTTGAGTAAGGGGGAATGTAACACCCCAGAGTGGTGTTACCAGTTCTGCTCCCTGCTACTGTCTTTATTGATCTAACCTTATGTCATCTTATGCACTGTGCATTTCTAATGTTATGTAACTGTTCATATGTAATATGCCAGCAGGTGGCAGCAAACCCAGCAGAGCTGTAATTATGTAGAATGGAGTTAACCATTCCATTCTAAACCCCCCCTCTGGAGAGAAGTGGGCGATTCCTACTTCCTGCAGGAAGGGTGGGGAAGAAGTTCCAGTTACTCTAGCTTACCCCCAACTAGGGGAAGGGTGTGCCGGGGCACGTCTCTGCTGGACGTGCCCACGCCATCAAGAGCACCTTAAGCTCTGCTGGTCATGGAGGCCAAAGCTTGAAGCCTCAGGAGCTAGGAGGAAAGTTCCCTGGAATAACCTAGAGTCAGACTACAAAGTGAAGTGAAGCATAAGGAAGAAGCTGACTTATACAGCGAGCCTGTTAGTACAGCAGAGTCAGAGAGAAACAGATATAGCAGAGTGAAGTTTGCCTGCCAGTTTTATGCTTAAGCCTGCTAGAACCAAGACAAAGCCTGTAAACCATTCTGGAGAACATTTATACAAAGCAAAGATGCCATTGAACTTCATCTCAAGGTCTGGACTCAAGGTATTCTTTTATCCCTCAATTATTGCCTCTATTTATTGCTTCGGAGCCAAAGCCTGCAGTCCAGCCGTGTACAGGTAGGAGCACCGTGACACACATAAAGAGACATTTTAGGCCGAGCTATACCACTCGGCATTTCCTACACTTGGGACGTGTTATATAGAGGACCCTAGGGGGAGGCGCCCATTGCACATGTACCCAAGGAGCATGTGACCCGTCAATGACATGTTCCTTGGGGACACATCACCATTGAGGCTATGATGTCTATACTAGTATATTTACAGGATGGAGACCAGAAACCCACAGAAGGGAGACAGGAGCCCAGAGAACTGGAACGGTGGGGGAGTAGGTATGACTTTTTTCAATAAGTACAAGGCTACTACTGACATTTGAACAAGCTACAAAAGTTTGATAAGCCCTGAAAGTTATTCTGAATATGTGACTGAACATCTGCAGAATCTGGCTTTGTACTAGTATCTTGAAAATAGCCATAGAATTTATTGACTTACTGTATATTAATTTCCCTGGGGATTTATAAAAGAGTTAAAGTGATTTTCTGAGACTTTAATACTGATGACCTATAGTATGGATAGGTCATCAGTATCTGATCAGTGAGAGTCCAACACCCTGGATCCCTGCCGATCAGCTGTTTGAGAAGTCACTGACGTTAGCAGTAGTCTCAAGGCCTTCTCACAGCTTTTCGTAGGCCATGTGATTACATGTTCATTGGTCATGTGGCCTAGGAGCATCTGAACTCCATGGAAGTGAATGGGGCTGAGTGCGATACCAAGCACAGCCGCTATCCAATGTAAGGCGCTGTGCTTAGTGAGCAGAGAGAAGGCTGCGGCTCTCACAGGAGCGCCGGTGCCTTCTCAAACAGCTGATTGGTGGTGGTCCGGGTGTCAGACTCCTACCGATCAGATACTATCTGATACTATCAGATCCAGAGGATAGGTCATCAATATTAAAGTCTCAGAAAACTCTTTTAATTTAAAAACACACAGATAGGATTTGTTTGTGCTTTGAACATTACGAAATAACAAGCTTTTCATTACCATGGAAACATTGCTTTAATTCTGCCACATTAGTCGACCCTTCAAAATGAACTGCCACAACATTTCTATTGGGTTCAAGTAAGGATTTTGACTCTATAGAACCTTTTTATTTTAATCCATATAAAGGTGGATTTACTTTTAGGCTTCAGATCCTAGATCACATGCTGATGTCAGGGCATTCAGAATTTTCTGGTAGAGAATAAATTATGGTTGCATCATTTGCTGCAGGTTTCCCAGGCGCTGGAGCAGCTAACTATAAGTCCATCAGAGTACTGCCCCTGTTTTTGACTGCTCTCTGCTCTTTCCCTTTATTCTCCCAGTGTCTAAGAAAGCAGCATGAACAGGAGGGTATAGAGGGGAGCTTTATTGGTAGCTAATTTTCAAAATAGACAATGTGTTTCAGGGTTCTGGGACCCCTTTATCAAGTCTAAAACAGCATGAAAAAGGATAACATAACACACTATGGTGATAAAATCTTTAGTGATTGTATCACTATTGTGTTTTACATTATCATTTTATTAAATAAAGGCACACAATGCCTAGTTACTGACAAATTTGTTCTTCTCAAAAAAGATTGGTTAGTGTGAACAATAACTCAATGATAACAGCTATCAGAAGACCTCAGAAGACACTGCTAAAGACATTGCTAAAAGACCTAAAACATTGCTAAAGACCTTGGTATACATCAAACCACAGTTAGACATCTTCAAATGAAAGATAGTAGGACTGTTGCTACTCTGCCCAGGGCTAAGCAATTTGTTACAATCACTCTAAGAGCACAAAATGCTATCCTGTGGAAGGTGAGAAAGAACCCACGGGTAACAGCCAAAGACCTACAAAAGACTCTCCAAACTGTAAAAACCTCTGTTCCTGTGTCCACAATTAGAAAAACACTGAACAATAATGATAATCATGGAACAACAGCAAGGGAAGCTTCTGTAGTTCAATAAATGCAGAACATTGTTTCTATCTGCAGTTAGGGGATGACCTGGATGTTTCACAATAGTTCAGAAAAAATGGTCTATGGAATAATGGGAGTAGAAGGAGCATCATGGTGTGCAGCTGCTTTTCTGCTTTATGACCTGCACACCTTGTGATGATAGAAGGAACTCTTGGGTATTTAAACATACTCTAGGATGTATCAACACATTTCACAGGAGAAAATAAGGGCAGCAGTCTATGACCTCTAGCTGAAGAGACGTTGAATGATTCAGCAAGATAATAACCCAAATCACACATGTGAATCAACAAAAGAATGGTTAAAAAAATATTTGCATTTTGGAATGACCAAGCATCCTGACCATAACCTGATTGAGATGCTGTGGCCTTGCCTGCAGATAGTCATAAATGCACGGCATCCCAGAAAAATAGATAAAACAATAGGGAAGGCTTGTCACATGGGTGTCGGAACAAGAGAAGGACTGATGTGGATAGAAGGTCCAAAAGGTGAAAGTTGTTAATGAGTTTGAAGGTAAACAGCAGTCTGTATATTTTCTATGATAACCCCGTTGTTTGTACGCATTGTCCTTTTTTTATATTAAAACTTCACTTTAATAAGAGCCTTCTTGTGTTCTAACGATTCCATGACCTTAGAAGAAGCGTTAACTATAGTGTGCTATTAATCTGTGAATGGAGTTAGGGGCATCTTCCACACTAGCAGCTGTAGAGAATACTTAGGTGTTATTTAATGCAAGGTGTCCCGTCAGCCTGATTTGACGAGTGGTGGCAGCTGAGATTGATTCGTTTTGGATGATGGAGTGCTGACAAAGGGAGGGCCAGCGTGACATTGCAGGCTCCCATCCTGAATCTAAGTTGGTGATCATTACAGGATCAGTATCAATAATGTTTATAACAAAAAAGAATTACCTCATTTATGAAGGACATTAGTGTTTTTATCAGTAATGTATGTTTAGCCTTCTTCTGATGAGTTAATAGAAGGTACATTCATATTATACGATATAAAGCGTAATAAATAGGATACGTTTAGGATACTATTAATTATAAGACAGCTTGACATGCTCTAATAGCTCTATAAGTTTATACTGTTGGTTATACATTCAGTCTGATTGAAGCATACTTGTAATTTGTGATTGTATAATCTATTGTATCAATGTATTTTGTTAGTTAGCATGTTAGGAACAGTGGAGCACAGCAGGGGAAGTTGATATAGAATAGGAACATCTCTATGAGGAAGGATAACAGTGGGAAAGTTGAATATCAGGACATAGAGTGTGTTTGTCCTGAGTTGTACCATGTTGGGGACCACAAATGATTATTTGGGTAAAACCTGTGAAGTCCTACAGGGTACAGTCACATAAACACTGACCATTGCTCCATAAGTGGAAAGAGGGTGTAGTGTGAAGGGAAGAAACATACACACGACACTAAGGTTTCTCCTGACCGAAGTCAATATTCAAAAGAGATTGGGAGCTGAAAAGTAGAGGACAACATTCCTGTCTGACCTGTGTTAATAGCAATATAGATAAAAACACAACCATAGGAGAGATAGAAAGCAAAGGTAAAGGAGAATCTGGGGACATATTGTAATATTCCCCCTTTAGTGATGAAAGGCAGAAATATAATACTATATTGATAGACCAGGATATCATTAAGTGTAGTAGCAGGATCTAATCTCGGTGGACATTTATAAATTGTCTATTACTGCTGGATTGTATTTCTATATTTTGAATATTTGGAACTGTTCTTATTAAAGAAATATCTTAAAAACCTATTGTACAAGGTTATTTTGAATGCATAAGGATATACCTCTCATATAAACTACCCCCTATTTACATAACGTTAGATTAAAGTGAGGCCTATTTATCTATACTAACCTTTTTATATATATATATGCTAAATGGCCCCTTTATTAGAGATACATTCCTTTTTACTATTGTTCTGCACAGCTGGGTTAGAAAATGATTCTAGTTCATTCTGCCAGAGTCTTGGTATTTATCAAGTATTTAATGTGGTTTAATGTGGTTATAGCACCATCTAGCGGTGTTGAGTTGTATTGTTTTTTTTACACTTGGTTTTTCCTGTTACAAAGACTGCTGCATTGCGGGTGGTGCAAAGCATTGTGGGAGTGCAAAGCATCATGGGAAAGAGAAGCCTCCAGTCTCCAGGACACATCAGCAGAGCTGTCCTTTTGCATATCTCCTTCTCAAATGCCATCATCCTTGTAAAATCATATCTGGTAAGAGATCTACCTTTGTTTCAGGGATATTATGCTATGCAGAGCTGTTCAGTCAGTTGTAATTGTTACTCTGGGAGTTGTTACTACTGTTAGTTAGACATGTAGTCCTATGTTAGGCAGCCATTTTACCATGTGCTTCAGTGTTATGCAAATGTTACAGTACATGCTATTCTATACGTTATACTTATACATGTTATTTGTATTCTTGTAGTTTTACCAAACAATCCTGTTTTACCAATCAATCAATCAATCAATCAATCGTATATAATCAATCACATATGTATGACCTGTTGACCAATAAACAAGTTAGACTACCAAGAACAGTCCTCTTATTTGGAAGACAGGAATGGTTTATGCTTAATGTCAGACTGCACACTGTGTGAACGTGCATGAACACAGAACAACTATTAGATCTTCCTTGTACAGAAATTAGACATATAACCCCATAGTGCAGAATGAAATCAAGTGATCCAGTTTTCCATGGATCAGCTTCATTGTGAATCCACATTAAAATATGAAAATTGAGTTTAGTTGGTGGTACCAAGAAGTCTCTTTAATCTTTCAAAATTTTAGCTCATTCTATTTTCTCCATCATCTTCTTTGTCTAAACATGTGATGAGCTCCATTTATTAAAAGTGCCCAAAACAAAAAATTTTAAACTGCTCTGCTGACCCGAAAGCTGTGCGGATATGGACAACAAGAAAGTTTTTATTTGACATTTTTGATAAATCTGCCTCGATATTGATATCTTTGTCTGTACCACAACCCTAAATATTGGGCTTGATGTCTTATACTTTAAAGAGTTATCCCTATTGGGACATTTATGTCATATTCATTGGTATATAGTAATGATTTCCCAACAACATGCCATCCGGAAGACTTTAGTATACTGCATTTACTAGTAAGACTTCACCAATAAACTGTAAGAATATGCTAGTGGCAACATGTCCAACATGTAAATGATCCACTAACAGTTTTCCCCATGTACTGTATTTTACTATTCCTCAAACTTTGGATCATTTTGCTGTCACTTTGGTGATTACCAAGTACCATTTATGTGTTATTTAGACTGTAAATATAATTACAAGTTTGACCAGAAGAATTACATTAGCACAAATGTATCTGGATCCCGTACATTAGCAAAAGTACAAAATAATTGGAATTTGTCATTGTAAACCTTCTCCAAATTTGGCTATGTTGTTCAGAGCCACAAGATGTCACTACAGTTCAATGTATGTCCTTGGTCTCCGTTGCATTCATACCCGGATGTATTACAACAAGGTGAGCAAAGATATTTATCTTCCAGATTTGGAAGCACGGTTGTTAATTAATATATCCTTCAGTACAATAAACAATATCTGGAGAAGATGATCATAACCTAGGTGTCTAAATACAAAGAAGACAAGTGATAATGAGTACGGACACACAAAATTAATATTAGACATGGTTACACAGAGAATGTTTGCCAATTGTACCACATTAAAGGTTACTCCTACTTCAGATATATATGGCATATCCGTCTGATAGAGGCGGGTCCCACCTCTGGGACCCACAGCAATCCCTAGAACGAGGGCTCCTCAATCTCATCAGACCAGTATGCAGCAGTTAGAGGTGGTCAGACCAACGGAAACAGCGTAATGGCCGTACTACACTGCTTCTGCAACTTCAATACAAATGAATGGAATTTATAGTGCACTAGGCTGCTTCCGCATCTCACAAATTACAGAAACAACAGAGGTCAGGAGGAATGAGGTGGGGGTCCCTGTTCTAGAGATAGGTGTGCGTGCCAGAGATGGGGCCTCCATCTATCTGACATTTCTGGCATAGCCTGTGTCTGACATGAGAATAACTTTTTTAAAGAGTTTTCTGGGACTTAATTATTGATGAATTATCTTTAGAATAGGCAATCAATATCAGATCGGGGGGCCCAACTCCCCGCAACCCCGTTGATCAGCTATTTTCACAAGCTCTAGAAGCAGGCACCCAAAGCACCCAAATCAGCTCCTCTAAATACAGACCCAAAGTGCATTCCTTAAACTAATACAGACCCACACCAGACCCCTAAACTAACACAGGCCCCAGACTAGACCTTACTGTATGCAGCTCACGCTAAAGAAGCTGACTGCTCTGCCTCCTTGTTGCTCTCCCTCTAGTTTGAGGACCTGAAGAGGTCATTGGACAATGTGTCTGCAGATCTTCCTAAAGCCACAGCGTTTGTCAATTTCTTGCCCAGGGATCATTGTGCAAAGTAGAAGACTGTTATAAAACTGGTTTTATCCTTAATGGGCTATAATACACTCTGGTTTAGTGTCAGTAGATTGTAATAGATTATAAATCCATATTATGGGCTTGGCCTAATCAAATGATCTTAGTACAACATCCAAATTGAACTTAAGTAAGAAGACCTGTAGAGACCCAATTTGAGCTTGAAGGGTATGACAAGACATAAAAACCAGAACTTTGTAAATTTACTGCCCAATAACCCTCTGACTGCACAAAACACTCCTCTACATATATTTTGCTGAAAGGGCAGTTTTAAGGGTTGCTAGGAGACATTAGATCAAAAGATTCTCCTAATATGGACTAGAAAAATATCTAGGAGTGAGAGAATCGCTTATTTACTTGTATATATAGCGTCAATATATTCCGCGGTGCTTTACAGACATTATCATTGTTGTTCCCTGTGGAACTCAAAATCTACATTCCCTATGGGATGAAACTGGAGTACGTGGAGGAAACCCGAGCAAACATGGGTAGAACATATAAACTCCATGCAGATGTTGTCCTTGGTAGGATTCAAACGTAGGCCCACCAGATAAAATAATTCTGAGGGCCCACCTAATAA
Source organism: Bufo bufo (assembly GCF_905171765.1). Taxonomy (NCBI): domain Eukaryota; kingdom Metazoa; phylum Chordata; class Amphibia; order Anura; family Bufonidae; genus Bufo; species Bufo bufo. The sequence goes on along the minus strand of NC_053393.1, from coordinate 156,737,383 downwards.
TTCTGAGGGCACACCCCTAGTGTATACAGGACACATAGATGTCCACTTTTAAGTCATTGTTAATATTGCATTTGCAGGACTTTAATCAATAAGGTTTAATAGGATAGATATCTAGTTATTGTTTTCAAGGTCACCTTCAAATTTTCTCCTGCTAGACCTTAAGGGCGCTGTTTTATTAGGGGTCCATTATTGGGGCATAACTCCTAATCAGTGAATTCACATACTTCATTGAGTTCTGTTATCGCAGGGGTATAAAATTCATCACCTAGCCATGGTGTTTCACTGTACTTTGGTACTGTAATAAAAAGTCAGTTTCTGACATTTCTTACCTCCTGTATATTCCACAATCAACTGTGAGTGGTATTATTGCAAGGAAAGGTGTTTAGGAACCACAGCAACTCAGTCACAACGTGGCAGACTATTTAAAGCTACAGAGCCGGGTCGCTGAGTGTTGAGGAGCATACTGCATGAAAGTCACCAACGCTCTGTTGACTCAATAACTGCAGAGACTGAAAACTTTTCTGGCATTAACATCTGTGCATAAAATGTGCCCTGGAAGCTTCATGCATAGACATAACTAAAGGGGTCGCAGCAGTCACAATTGCTCCCCTGCCAGTGCCGCATTGCCAATTATGTATCCTCAGGACGGCAATACAGTTAGATACTGGGATAGGGCACAGGAGTGATATCTCCCTGCTCCTCCGTTCTGTCTGATAGGCTTCAAGCATAGTGTCTGTTGCCTATCAGAGGCCGGCACAGGCAGTATTATTATTATTGCGCTGCCTAAGCCACGCATCGTACAGCTCAGGAAACTGGCCAGAATTGGCCTGCACCGCATCACTGACAGCCACATGGAGGTAAGTATTTCAGTTTCTACTGATGGCACTAAATAGGGGCATTTCCACTATGGGGACAATGGGGACATTATTACTTGTGGGAGCGCTGTTAACACTAAGTGCAGTCTGGCAGAGAATTATTACTGTTGGTGGGACACTATTACTGTAGAGGGAACTCTATCAGCTTAAGGCTACATGGACACGAACGTTGTTTGTTTCCGTGTCCATTCAGTTTTTTTTTGCGGATAGGACGCAGACCCATTCATTTCAATGGGTCCGCAAAAAATGTGGACAGCACACCGTGTGCTGTCCGCATCAGTATGTCCGTTCCGTAGCCCCGCAAAAAAATAGAACATGTCCTATTCTTGACCATTTTAGGCATTGTTACAATGGATCCGCAAAAAAAATAAAACAGATGGCATACGGATGTCATCCGTTTTTTTCTGTGGATCCGCAATTTGCGGACCGCAAAACACATACAGTCGTGTGCATGTAGCCTAACACAATTATTTTATGGACACTCTGGATCAACAGGTTGAACTCGATAGACGGGTGTTATGCAAGGCACCAACGAAACAGACCAGTGAGGATGAAGTCAAAGGGGTTTCTAAAAAAAATAAACAAAGTCCAGGTAAACTTCACTGGGCAAATATCAGGCAAACAAAAAACAAAGGAAAGCCAGGAGTAGTCCCGATCCATGCATAAGTCTCTGTGCAACTTGCCAGGTAAACGGATGTGTCACGGAAAGTCCCGGGTCCTGGGTCCCACTGGAACGGACGGAGTCCCAGCAATCTTCAGTCAGTAGCTAACAGTACTGACCTGCACCTGGATAAGGAAGGATGACAGTGGGCACTGACCGACCTGGGAGGCCACCTTTTATGTGCCTGCTAACAAATCCCAGTGTGCCAAGTGTCCACTCCCCATAGGTCATGATCCTGCCCTACACCTGTGTACAAGGCTTTGGTCGGTCATTAGTCAATTAGACCAATGCCGACCCCCTAAACAGCTTTGAACTTGCGGCCAGGTGCTATTCCCTTCGCTGGTTGGCGAAGCGCATAAGAAGTGCGTAAGCGCGACTGCGTATCCCCTTGCGAACACGTTTTCGAACATAAATGCGGATGCACGACGGGCTTTGCGAGGGTGCGTGAGCGCGTCGGCATGGACACCGGAATGGAATACGCAATAGGCACCGGAGACAAGCTCGGCCGCAGCGCACTGCGACTAGCCCGGCCAAGCTGTCCCCTAAAGCCATGCGGTCTTCCCCTCTGGCGCACATATGCGAACGCATCTCCGCACCGGTTCACAAAGGGGTCGGAGCTGGTGTATCAATGGAGACACGCGTAACCTGTAGTGTTGAGCACGAATATTTGAATAGCAAATTTTTTTAGAGAATATCGGCACTTCGCTAATTCGCGAATATTTTGAATATAGCACTATAAATTCGCTATTTCGAATATTCTTTTTTTATTTTATTTATTGTTATATTTTTTTCTTTCCCACTTCCCAAAAGTAGTTCTTACCTGTCCTGAGGATTCCTGGCTTCCTGGCTGCTCTAGTTAGTGCCCGTTGCCGCTTCTGCCGACTTCCGTGCTCATGGAGCGTCCCCATCACCATGGGAACGCCTCCATACTAGAATGCCCTGTCGGATGTGAGAATTAAGTTAAAATCGCAATACGATTAATATAACTTGAAGTAATCGCATTGCGATTTCAACTTAGACCTGGTTTATATTGGTTGGCTTGGTAGAATTAGTGAAGATGACAAATATGACGAATGTATTCGTCATATTCCTCAAAACGAAGATAACGAAGTATTCTCCATCTTCGTTTTAGCTCCATATTCGTCAACTTCGCTAATTCTAGCAATCAAATTGGAAAGTTGACTATAGAGACAGCTGTGTTTAATTCGCTATGCGATTATATTACTTTGCTTTTTTTTTATAAATAGAATAATTCTAATAATTATCAAGTATTATAATTATTTTATTTATTTTAAAAAAAAGCAAAGTAATATTATCGCATAGCGAATTAAAAACTTTTCTGTCTCTAGTCAACTTTCCTATTTGATTGCTAGAATTAGCGAAGATGACGAATATGGAGCTAAAACGAATATGGAGAATACTTTGTTATCTGCGTTTTGAGGAATATGATGAATACATTCGTCATATTCGTTATCTTCGCTAATTCTACCAAGCCAACCATAGTAAACCAGGTCTAAGTTGAAATCGCAATGCGATTACTTCAAGTTATATTAATCGAATTGCGATTTCAACTTAGCACTGCTATATTCCATATTCGTTAACTTCGTTAATTCTAGCAAGCTGACCCATTAGAAACACAGCTCTAAGTTGAAATCGCAATGCGATTACTTCAAGTTATATTAATCGCATTGCGATTTCAACTTAGAGCTGTGTTTCTAATGGGTCAGCTTGCTAGAATTAACGAAGTTAACGAATATGGAATATAGCAGTGCTAAGTTGAAATCGCAGTGGCTGTGGCTCCGAAGTGCATGGAGTAGTATCAGTAGAATCATCATAGTCCAGTAGGTCACTTTTGGTAGTTGACATATGCAGTAGTGTCAATTCCGGTGAACTAGGTTTAGCAGGTGACTGAGAAGGGGTCAAGTCAGCATTCAAACAGTGCTGGATATCTAACCGGACTTGCACATTGTAGTAGGTTTCTCTTTTTGTGGCATATTTTGGTATCAGTAGGTTTTGATCTCAGGATTTAGTCCAGAGAGAGGATCCTCATTTTCCCGTTTAGGATTTGGATCCATATTACACGTGGCAGTACCATCAAAGATGGCTGTTTTGGGCGCATGCGCGAGGCTCACGAGGAAGACATGATTCTGTGAGCTCCGCACCGCACGCCGATTTACCCTCACTTTAGCGCCTGAATCAGGCTCCAATACGCCTGCAACTACATGCAACGGACCCCTAAGATGACCCGCTCCAAGGGGAGGTCGAAAATACCTGGTACACCCGCTTCTTCACAGACCTTACCAGAACTTTTCCGGCAGACAAGGCATACTGTCATGGCGGATGCCGCCGCTGATCCACCGAGCCCGGTCTCCTCTTCTGAAGGTGAGCCGACTCCGGACATTAATGACCATAATGTGGGTCAAGAGGACCTTTACAAGAACATTGCAGCATTGTTCCGGTCTGAATTGTCCCAGGCGGTCACAGAGTTTTCCCGCCAGATCCATGATCTAGGGAACAGAGTCTCTGAACTAGAGACACGCACGGATGACATCTCAGACGCCATAGACCACGATAGGGATGACATTTACTCACACGAGGCCCAACTGGCTGATTTGGAGCTTAAGATTGAAGACCTAGAGAATAGGTCCAGGAGAGGGAATCTACGGGTCAGGGGACTCCCTGAATCATATCAAGACCTTCAAGCCACCCTCTCCTCCCTGTTTTCAGCGCTCCTACCACAGGAAGAATTCAGCTACCTAAAGATGGACCGGGTTCACAGAGCACTATGGAAACCCTGCAGCTCGGACTTACCTCGAGACGTAATTCTTAAATTTCACCATCCTGGGACCCGAGATAAAATATTATCTGCAGCCAGAGGCAACCCGACCCTACCGGGACTGCCCTCCTCGGTCCACCTGTATGCAGACCTTGCTCCATCCACGCTTCGACGAAGGCGGGAAATGAGACCGGTCACCCAAGCTCTTCAAAAGGCCCAGATCAGGTATAGATGGGGCTTCCCTTTTAGCCTGACTTTCCAAGTGAACTCTCGCTCACATACGGTGCGTTCACCGTCAGAAGGGCTGGAAGCACTACAGCGGGCCGGAGTGCAGTGTGAGCTAGCATCGCCTCCTAGCCCCGCTCCACTACCGCAGCGACCGGCAAGAGTTTGGACCATGGTCACTCCAACATCCTCCGGATCGGGCAGACCGAAGACCTCTTGATTTTCATATCTTTTCCTCATACCTAGCACACCGATGAGGACCCTAGATCCGCTTGGATCCGTTTCCTTATTTGTCTATCGACATATGTTAAGTTAATACAGTTTAGGCTAACCTTTTTTCCTATAGGGTACCGGCGATGTGGACTTTCATGCTGACCTTAACCATGTGTTTATGTGGAGGGACGAGGCAAGCCAAAGTTTGGCTGTTTCCCCTTCCGCATCTACCAACCAAACAGGTTGTAAGTTATGGGCCCCGAAGCCCTTTATGTTATTTTTTGTTGTTTTATACCCATTTTTATGTTGTTCTCCATTTTGAGGCATTGCATATGTATGTGACTATGGTGGATGTTGTTGTCCGGACAGTTAGGGGGGCGGTGTGGCGTGAGGCGGATGATGTCTGGCGCGTTCAGGTTTCTCTTTCACTCCTCTAACTTTTCAAGATGTATAACATATTAACCCATAACATTAGGGGATTTAACTCCCCTAGGAAGAGGAAAACTGCATTTTCTTCATATCTCAAACACGCGCCGGATGTCATCTGCCTTCAGGAGACCCATTTCTCACACACCTCCCACCCTAAATATCTTCACCCTCAGTACTCAAGATATTACTCATCCACTTACCATTCTAAAAGCAGAGGTGCGGCAATACTTTTGAGAAATTCCTTTCCCATAACTATTACCTATACCAGTATTGATCCAGAGGGAAGGTTTGTTATTCTAGTGGGGATATACAGAGAGGAAACTTTATGTCTGGTTAATACTTACGCCCCCAATGATAGACCCATCTCGTTTTTAGAGGATGTAGGTAAAATAATTGAATCTCTTTCCTACCAAAAAATAATTTGGTGCGGAGACTTTAATATTACCATTCACCCTACATTGGACCGTTCTGCCCCACAACCTATTCCACGCTCTAAAACTTTGTCCAGCAGGATAAACCAACTTCTGCAATCCCTTTCTTTGGCCGACACATGGAGAGAACATAACGGCTCTCAAAGGAGCTATACATATTACTCCCCTGCTCACCAGGTATACTCCCGTATTGATTTGATCCTGGCCTCTACATCCAGTCTCCCTAACCTATCTTATTCCAGGCATATTGTATCACCCTGGTCAGACCATGATATGGTCCTTTCAGCTTTCTCAGCACCTCACCAAAACTATACCAGAGCAATATGGAGACTCAATGAATCCATTTTAACACAACCTGCAATTCTTTCCCAATTGCAAGAAGATATTTCCCACTTCTTTGCTGACAATGCTACCCCTGATATGGACCCCATGAATCTTTGGCTTACACATAAAGCTTTTATTAGGGGTAAATTGATAAGTATAGCATCCAGACGAAAAAGAGAACGTACACAGACTCAAACTAACCTGGAGTTTAAACTTAATAGGCTTGTATGGGCACACCAAAGGAACCCATCTCTATATCTCCTAAAAGCCATTAAAGATGTGAAACAGCAGCTAAATATGATACTTACTAATAATACTGAGAAAGCTCTCCGCTGGACAGGTTCTTTTTATTATAGGTACGCTAACATGCCTGATAAACTACTTGCCAGCCAACTAAAAGCGAGACAAAAGACCAACCAAGTATTTCAAATCCGTACTAGGCCTGACCATGTCACTTCCCACCCAGATATTATTTATAAAACTTTCCATAAATATTATGAGCTTCTCTATACTCCACCAGGGGGGGATACTGTTCCTCAGATAGACGACTTTATGTCAACAACTAGGCTACCTATTCTATCCCCAGAGGTGCAGTCTGAACTATGCAAGCCAATTTCGACAGACGAGGTGACATTTGCCATTAAGTCCCTTAAACTTGGAAAAGCCCCAGGCCCCGACGGGTATACTGCCCTCTATTATAAAAAACTGGCTCCACAACTTATCCCTCACATTACTAACATATGCAACCAGCTGATGCAGGGAGTCTCGCCCCCGGAAGAGTTTCTTAATGCGTCCATTACGGTCATCCCTAAGCCTAATAAGGATCCTTTGCTCACAACTAATTTCAGACCAATTTCTCTACTGAATATTGACAACAAGCTTTTTACATCAATATTAGCTAACAGACTTAATAGGTTCATTCCAGACCTCATCCATAGAGACCAGGTGGGATTCATCCCTGGTAGGGAAGCTCCAGATAACATAAGAAAAATAATGAACATAATACACTCATCTCATAAGCAAAAGACCCCGCTAGCCCTCCTGGCATTGGATATTGAAAAGGCCTTTGACACTGTTACCTGGCCATACTTGTATAAGGTCCTTACAGTAATGGGTATTAGGGGACCCTTTCTTAGGGCTATCCAAGCTCTCTACTCCAACCCTAAAGCCAATCTCAAACTCCCGACCACTCTAGCCCAACCTGTTCATATTGGGAGGGGAACGCGTCAAGGTTGTCCCCTATCCCCAGCACTTTTTGCCTTGGCCATCGAGCCCTTAGCGGCCCGTATCAGAGCACACAAAGACATCACAGGCTTCTCGATTGGGGCCACTGAACACAAATTAAGTCTGTTCGCTGATGACTTAATGTTATCAATTACTAACCCTATTATTTCCTTCCCTTCACTACTAAAACTACTTGACTCTTTTTCCAAAGCATCGGGCCTAACAATAAATCATACCAAATCTGAACTAATGCTTTGTAATACACCAGAAACAACAAAAACCTTACTTTTACAAAAATTCCCCTTTCAGTGCAGACCAAGGCACGTCTCCTACCTGGGGGTCTCGATACCGAGTTCACTAGAGGACACATATAAAATAAATTACCTACCAATATTTCGTAAGATACGCCAGGATCTAGCTTCATGGCAGAAACTTCCAGTATCCTGGGTGGGGAGGATTAACATAATTAGGATGGTTACGCTCCCAAGATTATTGTACTTATTTAGAGCCCTCCCAGTACCTGTCCCACTATCGGACTTGAGATCCCTTCAGGGAGACGTGCTTAGGTTTATATGGGCGAATAAACGCCCTCTCATTGCCAAATCAATTATGTGTAGGCACAGGACAGTCGGGGGGCTTTCTGTCCCGGACATGTTAAAATATTATAAAGCTGCCAGACTAGCCCAAATGTTCCTAACCCACCTAGATCCGAAACTACATCCCCTGTGGATTGAAATGGAGGCCTCTAGTCTCTCTCTATATTCCTGGAGGGCTTTGATCTGGAATATTGGTAGTATTCCACGTACTATTAAGTCTACTTCACCACTATCTTATTACTCATTACTCCTGTGGAGATCGGTTAGATTTAAGAGTAATCTTCAATCCAAACCCGCAGTTCTCCCCGGGTCTCCAACATCGCAACTTTTCATGGTGGATAAGCAATCGATTATGTATGCTTCATAAGTTCCTATCTAGAGGTAAATTGTTAACAATTGACAGCTTCAGGGAGATACACTCCCCTCCACCTGAGGAGAATTTGCGTCTGAATCAAGTGTTCTCCTTCTTGAAGTCATTGCAAATGACAGATAGGAACATTTCGTTCTCCCCATTTGAAAGATCAGTTACATATTCCCTTTATAGGCAGGGGTTACTATCTCGTATTTATGGCTTACTCTGTTACGTACCTGAAGAGGTTAAATTACCTTACATGAAGGCCTGGGAGGAGGACATGCAACTGGAATCCTCTTTCCCCAAATGGTATCAAAGATCGCAGACCCTTACAAAAGGATCCTGGCAGGTCACATTAGCTGAAACCTCAATTAAATTACTTCACAGAACCTATATGGTCCCTACTAGACTCAATCGTATGTACCCGGAGGTTTCTCCCAATTGCTTTAGAGGTTGCGAAGAAGAGGGATCTATGCTCCACATTTGGTGGACTTGCCCAATTGTCAGAAGGCTATGGGCCCAAACAACTGCACTATTGTCTACAGTTTTACAATGTGATTATCCTACGACACTTCCCTTGTGCTTATTGGGCGATAAACCACATTGGCTGACATTCGCCAAGTTTAAACTTTCCCAACACATATTGATGGCTACCAGGATCCACATAGCCTTTAAGTGGCGTACTGATGCTCTTTGCTTCCAGATGGTGCTTGATAGGATTAACAAAATTCTACAATGTGAAAAATTATCTGCCATACGTACTGATACATTCTGTTCATTTGAAAGGGTTTGGGAGCCATGGCTGTCCTCCTCCTATGCCCCAGATATACGCTACAGTATTTCTTTATAAGCCTCTATGTCAAACTTCACTCAATGTATGGGTCTTTATCTGATACACGATGCCCTCACCTGGGTCTGATGGAACTTCATCTACTATGAATATACCGAATTTTGAACAAACATGTATATGCCTTAAACATTTATTATTTTTTCTGTATTTCCTTTAAAATATTTTGTTATGTATGTCTTTTTTGCTTAAATTTCTCAAAAAACAAATAAATGTTTTTTGAAACTAAAGATGGCTGTTTTGTTTGTGCACTGCACATAGCGCAATTTTACATTTGTCATGGCAAATAAGTCTTCAGGGACAACTATAAAGTCACTCAAGTGATCCACAACAACTTGGCCACTTGCTGTTAAGGCATGGAGGCCCATCCTGTTTGTGACACCATTTTTATGTAGTGAGCACCTGGGGAACTAGAGCAAAGGATGGGAGTGGTAGTGGCCCTGATGATGATGTGTAACAGTGTTCTCCCTCAGACTATTGCTCCCTGGCCTTGGTGCAGTGAAGGATGGGCCCACTGTGTTCTCTCGGGGCACTCCCTATAGCTGTGATCTACCTGCCTGTTCGATTGGTGTCCATGATGTTAATCTCTTGGGGACACATGACGTACTGGTACATCATGATGTCCCGGTACTTAAGGACACATGATGTACCGGTACGTCATGTGTAGTTCCGATCACCACCGCACGTTATCAGAACTGGGGGCCTGCTAAAATCAATCAGCAGGCACCCTGGGACAATGCGCCTTTGACCACCCCGTATCCCCGGGACCTGCGGTTTGCAGCGTTTGCGGGTTGTTGCGGCGAGAGGTCAGCGGTGCCATCGGGTCCCCGTGCTGCTGTAATGGGGACCCAATGGCATGGAAGTCAGCGCAATGCCCTCCTAATGCATTGTAAAGGGGATCAGACCCCCAAAAGTTGAAGTCCCAAAGTGGGACAAAAAATAAAGTGAAAAAAAGTCGAAAAAATAAATTTTCCCCCCCCCCCAAAAATTAAAAGTTTCAAGTAAAAAAAAAAATTAAAATGTAATTTCCCCCAAATAAAGTAAAAAAAATTGGTAAAAAATAGGGGGAATTTTTTTTTGACATATTAGGTATCACCGCGTCCGTATCGACCGGCTCTATAAACATATCACATGACCTAACCCCTTAGATGAACACCATAAAAAAAAACAAAAAAAACTTTTTTTGTCATCTTACATTACTAAAAGTACAACAAGCGATCAAAAAGGCGTATGCCCACCAAAATAGTACCAATCTAACCGTCACCTCATCCCGCAAAATATTTGCCCCTACCTAAGACAATCGTAAAAAAAAAAAAAAAACTATGGCTCAGAATATGGAGACACTAAAACATGAATTTTTTTGTTTTAAAAAAGCTGTTATTGTGTAAAACTTAAGTAAATTTAAAAAAGTATACATATTAGGTATTGCCGCGTCCGTAATAACATTCTCTATAAAAATTTCACATGACCTAACCCCTCAGGTGAATACCGTAAAAACGGTGAAAAAGAAGCCATTTTTTGTCACCTTACATCACAAAAAGTGTAATAGCAAGCGATTAAAACGTCACCCCAAAATAGTGCCAGTCAAACCGTCATCTCATTCCGAAAAAAATGAGCCCGACACAAGACAGTCGCCCAAAAACTGAAAAAACTATGGCTCTCAGACTATGGAGACACTAAAACATGATTTTTTTGTTTCAAAAATGAAATCATTGTGTAAAACTTACATAAATAAATTAAAAAGTATACATATTAGGTATCGCCGCATCCGTAATAACCTGCTCTATAACAATATCTCATGACCTAACCCCTCAGGTGAATACCGTAAAAAAATAAAAACGGTGTAAAAAATCTTTTTTTGTCACCTTACATCACAAAAAGTGTAATAGCAAGTGATCAAAAAGTCATACGCAGCCCAAAATAGTGCCAATCAAACTGACATCTCATCCCGCAAAAATCATACCCTACCCAAGATAATCGCCCAAAAACTGAAACAACTATGGCTCTCAGACTATAGAGACACTAAAACATGATTTTTTTTGTTTCAAAAGTGAAATCATTGTGTAAAATTTACATAAATAAAAATATACATATTAGGTATTGCCGTGTCCATAATAACCTGCTCTATAAAAATATCACATGAACTAACCCCTCAGGTGAATACCATAAAAAATAAAAATAAAAACGGTGTAAAAAAAGCCTTTTTTTGTCAACTTACATCACAAAAAGTGTAATAGCAAGCGATTAAAAAGTCATACGCACCCTAAAATAGTGCCAATCAAACCGTCATCTCATCCTGAAAAAAATGAGCCCCTACACAAGACAGTCGCCCAAAAAATAAATAAAACTATGGCTTTCAGAATGTGGAGACACTAAAGAATCATTTAAAAAAAAAAATGCTTTGTTATGTAAAACTGAAACAAACAACCCAAAAAAGTAGTCATATACCACATGATCTAACCTGTTAGATGAATGTTGTAAATAACAAAAAATGAAAACGGTGCCAAAACAGCTATTTATTGTTACCTTGCCTCACAAAAAGTGTAATATAGAGCAACCAAAAATCATATGTACCCTAAAATAGTACCTATAAAACTGCCACCCTATCCCGTAGTTTCTAAAATGGGGTCACTTTTTTTTGGAGTTTCTACTCTAGGGGTGCATCAGGTGAGCTTCAAATGGGACTGGTGTCAAAAAACCAGTCCAGCAAAATCTGCCTTCCAAAAACCGTATGGCATTCCTTTCCTTCTGCGCTCTGCCGTGTGCCTGTATAGCAGTTTACGACCACATATGGGGTGTTTCTGTAAACTACAGAATCAGAGCCATAAATATTGAGTTTTGTTTGGCTGTTAACCCTTGCTTTGTAACTGGAAAAAAATTATTAAAATGGAAAATCTGCCAAAAAAGTGAAATTCTGAAATGTTATCTCTATTTTCCATTAATTCTTGTGGAAGACCTAACGGGTTAACAAAGTTCGTAAAATCAGTTTTAAATACCTTGAGGGGTGTAGTTTCTAAAATGGGGTCACTTTTTTAGAGTTTCTACTCTAGGGGTGCATCAGGGGGGGCTTCAAATGGGACATGGTGTCAAAAAACCAGTGCAGCAAAATCTGCCTTCCAAAAACCGTATGGCATTCCTTTCCTTCTGTGCCCTACCGTGTGCCCGTACAGCAGTTTACGACCACATATGGGCTGTTTCTGTAAACTACAGAATCAGGGCCATAAATATTGAGTTTGGTTTGGCTGTTAACCCTTGCTTTGTAACTGGAAAAAAATTATTAAAATGGAAAATCTGCCAAAAAAGTGAAATTTTGAAATTGTATCTCTATCTTCCATTAATTTTTAACAAAGTTTGCAAAATCAGTTTTGAATTCCTTTAGGGGTGTAGTTTCTAGAATGTGGTCATTTTGGGTGGTTTTCTATTATGTAACCCTCACACAGTGACTTCAGACCTGAACTGGTCCTTAAAAAGTGGGTTTTTGAAAATTTCTGAAAAATTTCAAGATTTGCTTCTAAACTTCTAAGCCTTGAAACATCCCAAAAAAGTAAAATGTCAGTCCCAAAATAATCCCAACATGAAGTAGACATATGGGGAATGTAAAGTAATAACTATTTTTGTAGGTATTATTATGTATTATAGAAGTAGAGAAATTGAAACTTGTAAATTTGCAAATTTTTCCAAATGTTGGGTAAGTTTGGTATTTTTTTATAAATAAAAATGATTTTTTTTGACTCCATATTACCAGTGTCATGAACTACAATATGTGAAGAAAAAACTGTCTCAGAATGGCCTGGATAATTCAAAGTGTTTTAAAGTTATCACCACATAAAGTGACACTGGTCAGATTTGCAACAAATGGCCTGGTCCTTAAGGTGAAAATTAGCCCGGTCCCTGTGCGCTGACAACAGTGGCTGTAGTATTTACTATTCTGAACTGCATATGACGTTAACGTTTTTCCTCTGGGTTACCTTGCTGTCTATTTCTCTCCCGTTGTATCCCTGCATATCCTCCTCCTTTAGTTCTTGCTTGCATGCATCTCCTGGAGCTCGTGGAGGTATATGGGAGAGGAGCAGATGGAGACTGTTTCTTCCTCCTTTCTACAGCTACTCTAAATGGAATCTTCTAGAATTAGGAAGTAGAGCCCTGGCTGGAGTACTGCATGGTCCTCTAATGGGCATCTGTCAGCATGATCAACCCTAGTAAACCAAGCATACTGCCTGTTTTGCTTAATCATGCTGAGTGCAAAGACCCCTGTCTTGTGGCAATCCAATATGTCATTTTACAGAAAATACTACCTTTACCTTTATGCTATTGAGGTGCTCTGAGCCCCAAATGGAGGCCTCCCCACTGTCCCACTGATTGACAGGGCCAGGCACCATCACTATTGCAGTGCCTGGTCCTGAAATTTCACACATGAGCTGGTGAGTGTTCAATAGTAATAAATAAATATAAGTGGCTCGTAACCTCTTGTATCAGCGTATGGTTCGGTGCACAACCCTTTCGACCTACCCCTGGAGAGAAAATGTATGGAGATGAAGTGGTAGGGGGCACTCAGCTAGCCAGAGCCAGACGGACACAAATTGAAATAAAGAAATTAGAATTTATTATAGCAGATGAGTAAAGCACTAGGAGAGAGTGTTGCAAACTATGTATTCTAAAACATATTACAATAAAAAAAACTGTGGATCCACCTAAAAAAATAAGGAATAAAACATGAGATAAAATGCACATAAAAATATTACCAACTGATAACAACTACGAGTGCTTGCTGATTAACCCTGCAATGTACTAAAACAGAGGGTATGGCAGTAGGATGTCAAAAAATATAAATAGATATAGAGCGTTGATTCCTTATTTGCTCCAATGTGCACAGATCATCAACTACAGATAGTAGCGATGTGAAATATAGGCTGCAGCTTATACCAACAAAGGTGCAGAGTGTTATTTCATGGAAGTATACATTTAATATACAGCTAGGGTTGAGGAATAATTCATTGATAACGCCACTCATATGTTACTTTACCCCTCCTGAAGAGCCTCTGTGTCACTGGAGGTTCTGATTGCCGTGCAATGCCTCTCCCACTGTGTCTCTAGGACCTTCCATGCTGTTCCACGTGATCGTATCAGGTCATGTGATCAGAGTGAGTCTACGTAATCGATGGGATACGTAGAGAAGCTGAACAGCCTTGGATTGGTATTGCTGCAGAGACGTACGACTTTGTTAGCTTGCAAGCTCAAAAAAATTAAAAAAGGGGAAGGCTACTTAGGTCCAAAGTCTTAATTAGATGGAATCCATCAATTGTTGCGTGGTAGTAGCTGCTGATACCATGCGTGTTTCAGGGGTGAAACTTGCCCCTTCCTCAGTGGTCAGCAGCATAGTACCAACTGTGTCTTTTTATAGAGTACTTAATCTTGAAGAGAGGTGCCCATTATAGGAGAAAATTTTGGAAAACCTTCTAAAACTTCTAAAATTTTCTAAAATTTTCTCCTTCCACTGAGTGGATAAGGTCCTTGCCTCTAATGTACAATGTTGGGAGTTCAAATCCCAGCAGAAACTTTTCAGAAATTAGCTTTAAATACACTGGGGTGTCCCCAAGCACCATATATTGATATAGCTATATATGGAGTCACATCAGGGACTCCTAAACTGAACTAGAGTCCCAACACCCTCCCCTCTTCAGAGCAGGGGGTGCCTGGGGTTCTCCCATTGACTTTCATTGTGCTCGGGTGTTCGGTAGAACAGCCAAGCATCACAAAGTGTTCTACTCGAGCACACGGGCACTTTGGTGCTCGATCAACACTATTCAATAGGTGCATGTGTAATAGATCTCAATTGGCTGTTCCACACCTGAGATCTGAACTGTGCTGATTGAACTCTTACGTGTGCAAGATTTCAGGGCAAGGCATCGGAACAGTGATGATGTCTGACCCTATCAATTAGTGGGAAGGAGAGAGGGAATGACTAAGGCTGAAATGTGGAGGTGAAGTGATGCTCCAACGCTGGGTTCAGACCTGAGCGTTCGCGATGGAGCGCTCTGTATGCGCGATTGTACCGGCGTTTACAATCGCGCATACAGAGACAAGCGAACGCCCATTGTCGCGCGTTCCCGAACCATTCCCATAGGGAAGCATTGGTTTCTCCTTGTTGAGCGTTTTACAGCACGTAGGAACGCGCTGTAAAACGCGCTGTAAAACGCGCAAGTGTGAACTTAGGGCAAGGGATTAGGCCTGCCCCTTGGTGCTCCAAGCATCTCATTAGCATAAACATAAAGGTAGAATTTTCTCCAAAATGAGAGATCAGATTGCTATGAGACAGAGGTCATTGCACTGTGACAGAGGCTCTTTCAAGGGGTTCTCTGGGCATTCTTGAAAATCTTCCTCTGTGCTGTGGAGAGCAGATACTGTAGTCTGCTCAGTACTTGCCCGCCAATCGTTCTGCTGATGCCGCTGTCTCTGCTGTGCTCAGGCACGCTGGAGGCTCTTCCACTGAGGAAGTGACTAGATGTGTTCCTGAACGGGAAGACTGTGGAAGACATTTGGTCAGGAACTCAGTGGAAGAACCTGCAACTGGTCTGAGAGCAGCAGGGATGGCGGCATCAGCTGCATGATGGAGAGGTAAGTACTGAGCAGTCTATCGTCCCTCCATAGCTCAGCACACAGGAAGATTTTCAAGAAACCCTAGAGAACCTCTTTAATGCATATAATAAAAAAGCTAATCATATTTGTACCTTTGCAAAATACATAAAATGATCAATGAGTGAAGTACAGTTTATACAAGCCGTAATCAGCAAGCTTTGTATAAAATTTATAAAGCCCTCAATGGAAAGAGCTTTCAATCTGTTCCTGAAAATGCCCTGCGTGAAGTTGCCTACAGACTGCTGGCACAAACTCTTTTCTAACTTTCTTATGAATAGAGGTAAATTTCCATGTCTGATGAAAGGGCATTTAGTCTTGCTTCAATTTAAACTGCAGTGTGCACCTTTACTAAATGGGCATGTGGCATCACAGTGCCCATTATTTCACTTGCTCCTGGTTTTAATGTTTGAATGCTATCATATTAAGGCAACTAAAATCTGAAGCCTTCTCTTTGAGAAATATACAAAAAATGTCAATTACGAGTAAATCAAAAGTACATCCTGTTGTAATTTAAGGATGAAATTTAACACGTAATTTGAAGCTTTATAGTGATGAAAATGAATGTCGTCTTATTGTGACTGATGGCCAGCACGAAATAACACCATTATAATATGTGAGGAACTAGGACTGATGATTAAAGAAATTAGGCTTTGACACATTGTGTGTTGGAAGTTTATATACTTTTGAGTTTATTATATGATCATTTCAGGACAGACTCTGAATGTTATTGTAATGTCCTGATGCATAGTACTGCCGCTGCAATGTTTGCTTCCTGTACTTACATGGAGGTCATGGAAGTCTAATTACAACTTGTGGTTATGTCCACCGGAACGTTAGAAAGCTCAGGTTTTACGCTGAGTACCATTAAGCAGGAATAAATGGTTACTGCACTTTGGTTGTGGTGCAGGAGATGGCAATTTAATGATCTGCACAATTTTGATATGCTACAATGTAAGTGGTGGATATGTTTTAATGTGAAACTCTGGCCAAATTGTAATTATTAGTCAATTGAGCTATTGAGGTCATATAACGAAACAGAGACATTCATTATTTTAATATGGTCCCTTAGATCAAAGTTTCAAAGGTACTATGTATACTATATGTTCTTTAAATCATCAGCAATGACAACATTGCTGCATGTTACTGGGTTTTACAGGAAAATGCACAAAAATACCCCCCCCCCCTTTTCAAACAATGCTTTCTGCTCTGCAGCTATTGGCTGAACTTTCACCTCATGGACTTCCTGGTCTGCCTGTCCCCTGAACGTGCTCTGCAAACACGAAGAGATGCCTCACCTGTATAAATGCTTTCTCTTGTACAATATTTGGACCAAAAAGTAGAGGCAATGACCCTAAAGGGACAATTCCATCAATATTTTAATCACATATTAACAACCTAGATGGGAAATATAGTCAAAAGAATGGAGGGGCACTCGGATATCTGGGTATAATGGGCAACAATAGGGTTTATTGGCATAAAATATTGAAATAAAATGTCAAGAATAAAATATCAAAAGTCGTATAGCACAATATATATAAAAAAAATAAAAAATTACCCTCCCAGTCCAATATGGGGTGAGCAGTCAAATGAACACTGTAGGGTGCCCTATTACAATAGATAGCATTGGTACCATAGGTCACGATCTGCGGATGGCAAAGTCTATATTGGAATTGTGCAATCCATATAAGTTAAATGGTTAGTAGTACGTTACCGCTCCCTGGCTGGTGTTCAACTTTTTGCTCAGCCGTCCGGACCTGACACGGCATCCCGTGTGGTCACACGGTCAGATAGTGGCGTCCCACGTGACTCGGCGGCGTCTCACGTGATTAGGTAATAACCACGTGACCAGCGTACAGGAAGATGCAGCCCAGAGGAAGAGTGATGCGTTCCACCGTGTGTTTCAATGAGAACTTCCGTAATAGGAAGTGAGGTAGTAGACGATGCGTTCCACCATGTGCTTTAATGGGAAACTTCCACGGTATTTTGCACTTCGATTTGGACGTAAAGAGCTCTTTTAGATGTCCGTTCGTAATGGAGAGCAGTTGAATCGCTGTTATATCTTACAGCTAAATTCTCCAAGTAGTGTGAATGCTTGCTAGGACACTTCCGCCATACGCGTTTCGGGGTAACTCCCCTTCCTCAGTGGCAGTGCAAGCAAGCAGGGAATGCCATGTATTTATACCAAATATGGTCCAGAGGGAATGATGGGATAGAAGGTAACTCCCAAAATATGGCATGGAGTAATGACCTCAAGATACAATGGTGACATTTTTAAACAGTGGCATCTGACTTGTACAGTTAAAACATAGCATAATTAAACTTAAAAACAGTATCAGTATCAATAAATAAAGATACATGTCCCTATTAGTGAATGTTCAAATATAAAAAAGGAAAAAATTCCTAAAATACATAAAATGACAGATCCACACAGAAGGCATATGTTCAAAATCAGGTAGTCTTTCTTCAATATCAGATAGATGGATTAATGAAACCTAGGATGGTAATCTTGCGGAGGAGTAGCATGTGTATATTCTCAAATAAACTATGCTTGATGGTGTATCCTGTAGAATGAGTAGGCTAACAATGGAGATTCGCCCCCAGTTATGCCAACTTGTTTTTGGCCCAATGGGAGAATGACATTTTATTTATATGGCAAGATAGTAGGGAACTATTGGATGTTTTCCTGGCAAAACTTAATCACAACAACGGAAATCTGAGATCCTGTTTGAACATGCTGCTTGAAGCCTTGCAATGGTGAGGTACTGTTGATCAATTGTTAGGTGTTGTCTTGGTCTCATGATGTCAAAATGTGAACAGCATGATAAGGAGGACTGTTTAAATACCAATTCCAATTTCACCAGGAAATTTTCATGGATCAAACACCTATTGTGAATTTTTCCGTTAAGCTCCATGTTAGAGAACAGCAAGTTGTGCAAAAAGTACTGAAACAATGAACAGTTGGACATGTGCATTTTAGGTTAATCCTGAAATTTCACCCACAAGCCAAATATCCCTAACTTTTTGTGAGTAATGTAAAATTGTGAAAGTGGTGTGATTTAAACTTTTAGTATTTTCATTTTTTATTAATTTTTTGTTAAACATTTTTAACAGTAACTTTTAGCCCCCTTAGGGTACTAGAACTCGGGCTCTTTTAATCCCTTGTCCCATTAACTCTAATAGTGATTTTTTTTAGGGTGAATGGGATTCTGATAAGCTCCCTGC
This sequence comes from Bufo bufo, assembly GCF_905171765.1. Classification (NCBI taxonomy): domain Eukaryota; kingdom Metazoa; phylum Chordata; class Amphibia; order Anura; family Bufonidae; genus Bufo; species Bufo bufo. The sequence goes on along the minus strand of NC_053393.1, from coordinate 156,718,572 downwards.
TGAGCTGTGCCTTGTGCACAGCTTAGCAGGGAGGATACTATGGCAGCCTGTTTTTCAGTGATACAGGTTGTGGGAATAGATACTGTGTACTAGGATATATTAGGCTTACTGCAGTAGAAAGTTAGGGACAGGGGCGTAGCTAGAACTGACTGGGCCCCACAGCAAAATTTTGTATGGGGCCCCCCCCTCCATGACTATCCTGGTATCCTATATGTGCATATGTAAGGGAGAGTTCACATCACATTTTTGCCATCCGTTTGATGTATACATTGGAAAATGGGATACAAAAGCGCAGCACACTACGGTTTTGTATCCTGCAAAGTCTGTTAAAAAAAAAAACGTATACATTAACATATCATTTTTTTTGATGGTGTCAGTCTGAGTCACCTGTTAACATATACATTTTATGTATACATTACCAGGGGTCAGCAACCTTCGGCACTCCAGCTGTTGTGAAACACAACTCCCAGCATGTTCCATTAATTTCTATGAGAGTTATGAGAAGAGCAATAATGCATGCTGGGAGTTGTAGTTTCACAACAGCTGGAGTGCAAAGCCCAGCTGGAGTGCCCACCCCTGCATTAGACGAATGGCAAAACGTGATGTGAAACCGGCCTTAGTGTGCCATGATAGTGCCAAGTGGCAAGCACTAGAGACAGAGAAGGGAGGCTGCAATGTACAGGGCACAGTATAGTCTAGGGGGTACAGTACAGGGCAAGAGGGGGGACGCACAGTGCAGAGTAGGGGTACAATGCAGCATAGGGGGCACACTAAAGGGCAAGGGGTACAGCATAGCGGGCACAATACTGGGCAGGGGGCATACACAGTGCAGCATAGGGGGCACAGTGCATTATAGGGGGTACAGTATAAGGCAGGGGGCACACAAAGTGCAGCATAGGGGGCACAGTACAGGTCAGGAGCCACACACACAGTGAGGAATAGGAGGCACAGTGCATTATAGGGGGTACAGTATAAGGCAGGGGGCACACACAGTGCAGCATAGGTGGTGCAGTACAGGGCAGGAGGCACACACAGTGCAGCATAGGGTAGGGGGCAGAATACAGCATGGGGTACACAGTACAGGGCAGGGGGGCAAAATACAGCATAGGGGGTATACACAGTGCAGCAGAGGGGTACAGTACAGGGCAGGGGGGCAGAATACAGCCAAAACATGCACCTAGAAATGCTCCATTCACATGTCCTACCTCAGGAGATGATAGTTCCTAGTGGGCTAAAGGACCTTGCATGATGTCAGGAGCACATGATCAGTCACATGAGTGGGCGGAGTCAGGCCCCGGGCTGTGCAGGAGATTGTGTGGAAATGACTGCCAGCATAACATTCGGGGCATTGGTCAAAACATCCGGGGCTGAAGCCCCGAATGTTTTGACCTAAAGATGCCCCTTCAGTGAATGATTCAGAGCACTAGATAAGCAGGAGATAAGGGAATTGAAGTTAGGTCACTCCACCGGCCCGGCCCCGCCCCCTCCACCGCCTGAGTCCGCCTCCTGAGTACTCCCTCTAGTTACTAGGACTCTAGGAGGCGGAGCCGGAGGAAATCTTTACTGCATGCACTGCGGCACTGGTGCCAGCCTGGCTCCGCCTCCGCTACGCCCCCGTTCCGGCCGCCCCCGTTTCGGCCCCCTCCACCGCCTACCTCATGTTCTCCGAATCTCCTTCCTTGTGCGTGCGGCAGACAGTGCGCCCGGCCCCCGGCCCGGGCCCGCCTGCTCCTACTACAGCTCCTCCTTCCTGTTCCTGTTGGCTTCCTTCCCCCCAGTCAGGCCCGAGCCGCGGACCGCCCGATCCCCGCCCACTACACTGGGCGGGCGGGCGGGCCTGCCTGTGTGTAGTGTATTAATAAAAAAAAAAAAAAAATTATGCGGTCCGGACGGGCCCCCAGTGGCGTAGGGCCCCATAGCCACTGCTATGGTTGCTATGGCGATCCCTACGCCACTGGTTAGGGAAGGATCCAGGGGCCATTATCAGATAAGAATATAAGGTTATAAATAAGCCTGTATGTTGTACTGACCAATCTATTTATTGTTGCTCAGCTCTGGTGGCTCTGCTGGTGAGGCTAGCTGACCCCGGCGGCAAACAGATTGATTTATGATAGTAAGGTGATGCTAGTTCTGCTAAACCCGGCGGCAATTGGATCTGGTATTTGCTATAGTAAGGTGAGGCTAGTTCTGCTGATCCAGGCGGTGAACAGATCGATTTGCGATAGCAAGGTGATGCTAGTTCTGCTGAACCTGGTGGCAATCGGATCTGGTATTTGCTATAGTAAGGTGAAGCTAGTTCTACTGACCCCGGCAGCAAACAGATCGATTTGCAATAGTAAGGTGAAACTAGTTCTGCTGTACCCAGCGGCAATCAGATCTGGTGTTTGCAATAGTAAGGCGAGGCTAGTTCTGCTGATCCCGGCGGCATTGATTTGCGATAGTAAGGATCAGAGACCGGAGATGCTCATTTGCATAGTTCCTTTAGGTAATAGGGAAGCTTTATCACCTTCTAGCGGCCTAAAGATGGGGGCTTCGAGGTCTTGGAGTGCTCAGAATGCAGGGTAGGACACCTAGGATGTAGGGTGGGGAGTTATAGCAGTAGAAATAGACAGGAGTCGGTACAGGAACAAGCTTTCTGGAAAATAACCAAAAAGGCTCAGATGCCTCTAAATGGGTGCCTGAGCTTAAATATTTTGATATTTGGACAGATTTTCAGCCCCTGGATAAGAAAGCAAGGAGTGGGAGAACAGGTAGCAGCGTGGATTAAGGTTTGTGAGGAAATGAAGAAGCAAGGGTACACAGAAAGCCTAGTTGAGAAACAAGGTCAGCAAGTGTACTTCTATAGTTTGCAGGAAGATGAGGAGCATGCAGTTGCTGGAGCTACTGGAACACAGCTGGTACAGATAGTCTCAACTCCGCAGCACAGAGATGTTTCCTCCATATGACCCCCTCTCCTACCTCCATCCCCTCCTACCCTAACGTCCTATACCTCCTCAATTCCATCTGCCCCCACTTCTAACCTGTATCCTGAAATCCCCTTGAGCGAGTCTAGTATGATGACCCTAGATAGCACCAGTGCTTCTGTGAGTACTGGAACACCTATGCCTCTGCCTCCCCCTTATGCAGATATACCCCTGTTCCCAGTTAAGAAAAAAAAAACAGTCAAGGGTTAACCTGCGACTTATAGGATGGTTCATGACCTTAGGGCTATAAATGACATCACAGAAGCTGACATTCCAGTTGTCCCAAACCCTCACACCTTGCTCAGTCAAATAGCTCACACTGCTGTCTGGTTTACTGTGAATGATTTAGCAAATGCATTCTTTTCTGTACCACTGGATGAGGAGAGTCAACTGCTTTTTGCCTGTACAGGAGACTCTTTGCCTAACCCAGATTTTGAGTTTTTCTGAGCTGATTCCAGATACCACCATGAGGGGGTCTACAAGACCGGATTTGCAATTACTACGCTGACAGAGGTGATAAAGAAAGAGCCACTATCACCCTCTGTGTCAGCACAAGAGGCACAGTTGAAGGCTCTTGCTGAGGCATGTAAGCTGGCAAAAAATAAAACTGCCAATATTTATACAGATTCCAGGTATGCCTTTGGTATTGCACATGATTATGGCCCTATCTGGAGAAGCAGAGATTTTGTTGAGTCCACGGGAAAACCCATTAAGAATGCTGAAAGTGTGAAAGAACTGTTTGAGGCACTGACACTTCCCTCTAAGGTGGGTATTACAAAGGTGCAGGCACACACAAGAGAAAACACTCCTGAGGCCAAGGTAAATAGATTGGCTGATGATGCAGCTAAGGCTGCAGCCCTGCTCCCTCTCCCTCAGGAAGAAGTCCCTATCATGACCATTGGGGGTAAGGGCCCTGTAGACTTAGCCATGTTAGAAAAGTTGCAGGAACAGGCCCCACAAGCTGAAAAGAAGCAGTTGGAAGCCTTAGGTGCAGCTCAGAAACATGTCATTTGGCAGGAGTAACATGGTGCCTGCCTAGGACCTTGTTTCCCATGATGGCTCAGTTAGTACACGGAGGGTCACATGTGTCTCGAGAAGGAATGTGTGAGATACTGGCTAAGTGGTGGGTGGCCCCGGGATTCAGCAGTACTGCAGCCAGATTTGTGCAAGGCTGAATGATATGTGCCTGCCATAATCCTGGCAAAACTGTGCGAGTTGCAAAAAGACATATGGTTAAGGCAGCTTACCCATTTCAGTGACTGCAAATTGATTGCATTCAACTGCCAAGGGTTGGTAAGTATGAGGATATTCTGGTATGTGTGGATCTCTTCTCAGGGTGGCCAGAGGCTTGGCCAGTTACTAGAGCAACTGCCAAAAATACTGCAAAGAAAATCCTCTCAGAGGTTGTCTGTAGATACGGTGTACCTGTCACCGCCAGTTCTCTGAGAAGGTCTGGTCGACGTTCTTCTCTACCTCTTGCATGACGTTCTTTGTTTTGGTTTCACTTTGTCATCTCCTTGACTTCTCCCAGCTGTCACCTATTTACACTAATTGCCTTCCTTTATATTCCCTCCCATACTGCCTCACTTTGCGGTTTATACTACTTCCTGGATTGTGTTCACTGCTGGAGGCTTCTGCTGCTGATTCCTCAAGATAAGTCTTTTTCCTTTATTTGTGTTTCCTTGGTGGCTTGATTCTAGGTGACCCTGACTCCGTCCGTATTAAGTGCAGGGAGCCGGTGGTTGTGTCCCCTCACTATTATAAGGTTTTTAGGTGTCACATAGTATTAGGTACGTGGACATGCAATCGTCTACCATAAAGATCTTTGCATGGGCATAGCAGTCAGGGAGAGCTCTAGGGGCTTTATAGGGCTCACCCATATGCTCCTTAGTTTGGGATCAAGCCAGTCAGATGTTTATTTATAAATTCCAGCTTTCTGCAACACCATCCGTGACAGTACCAGAGACCATTGAGAGCGATAGAGGTACCCACTTTCCTGGAGAGGTACTACAAGAGGTGTTAAAAGCTCTGGGGATAGATCAGGCTTTTCACACTCCCTATAGGCAGCAGAAGGTGGAAAGACTGAATGGGACTATCAAGCTAAAAATGAGAAGGCAATAAGGGAAACTGGAAAATTGCGGGTGGAGTGTCTCCCTTTAGCCTTGTACTCAGTATGAACAACACCCTTAAGGAAAGGAGGGATTAAGCCCCTATGAGATTTTGTTTGGATAGGCACCAAGGACAGGTTTATATTTTTCTCAACAGGAACAGCTGAAACACTGCATATGTGGGGGCACTCCAGAAACATCTCACATGTCTGCATAAGCGGGTTTTTGATTCTATTCCAGATCCTGATTAAGTCGAATGTGGGCGTTCGCTACAGCCAGGAGACTGGGTGTGTGTAAAAAGACATGTCAGGAAAGCATTGGATCCCAGATTTGATGGCCCATACCAAGTCCAGTTAACCACCCCTACATCAGTAGAACTGGAAGGAAAGTCCACTTGGATACACGCCAGTCATTGTAAAAAGGTTTTGAATCAGGAGGTCCAATCATGAGGAGCTTCCTGGTCTGGTGTATTATGTTTGTCTATGTGTCAGCCCTTAAACATGTCCTAAAGGAGCATTGGGACAATAAGCTTGTTGAACATCATGAGTGATTGCAAAAATAACCAACTTAGCTGATTGTTGGATATGCACATACTCACCAATAGCAGCCAAAAGTATGCCCTATCTAGATGTTCCACTTACAGAAGAGGAACTTCTAGTGTAAGATTGTTGGGACCTGGCGTTGTATAATTATAACAAATGGACAGATGTGGGTGTCCCTCTCCCAATAGTGGGGCATGTTTTTAACCCTTGCTGGGTGGCCAATATAACTAAGAGGGTAAATTTAAATATGATTAATTATAGACAAGGAGTCCCAGGGAATTGGAAAAGGGTTGAGGTAACTGCAATTAAGCTAGGAGAAACCACTAAACTAAAAATTAGCTTTCAAAAGTTTCCAGATCAACTGGGCTGTAGCATGGCATACTCAAAAGATTTTTTGGGTCAGTATGTGCATGATCCAGCCTGGGTATGGGCATCTAACTATACGGAAGAGGATAATAATACTTGTACCCAGAAGGGAGCTATTGCTGATCCTGGGACTGAGTATAACCAGAACGATGTTTCCACATGCAGGTGGAAAAGATTTCATAGTCCCATGGGAAAAAAAGACTAGTAAACCTTGGTGCCTTTTTCGCAATTCCCTGAGGTTAGCAGAGCTAGCAGATATGTTGCTGCACTATAGAGGCAGTGCCTTTGAGCTAACCAGAGATGTCTATATTGTATGTGGTCATAATGCATATGAGTGGATACCTTTGGGAGCAGAGGGATCCTGTACTTTGGCAAGGCTGACTTCTGCAACATGGGTATGGGATGATAAGGATTTCACATATGGCAGCATGTCAAGGGCAGAAACAAAATGGACACACTGAAAATGCAAATGTGATCGCACACTACATCCAGCACTCTGCCCTCCATGCTGGATGAGACATTGGTTTATATTTTGGCCAAAGCATAGTAAGCCACTCACGCGTCAAGGTCGTCTCAATTGAGTGGTCCCTAACTCTTGTTCCTACCTGTTCATGGGCCATAACAGCCACATGAAATCCAGGGAATGCAGGTCAGCATGCAAGCCAAGTACACTTTGCTTGTAACCCCGTCCGGTGCCATTACAGCTTTCATCGGATCCAGGGATGCAAGTACCAACATGCATACTGAACCCACCATATACTTCTCCTGGAGCCAGATGGCTAATGATAGGTTCTATATAAGCAGACTCAGTTTTATACTGACTTTAAAACCAGCCTCCAGGACAGATTAACTGGTCAGGTGTGCATGACTCAAAGGAGATCGCCACGCCTCCAATATATGTTACAAAAAAAAAAATTATAAGGGGTTGAATCCGCACAACCTGCCTGCAGGTGCACATCACTATGACGAAATACATACACAAACGGAAAATGCAAATGTGATCGCACACTACATCCAGCACTCTGCCCTCCATGCTGGATGAGACATTGGTTTATATTTTGGCCAAAGCATAGTAAGCCACTCACCGCGTCAAGGTCGTCTCAATTGAGTGGTCCCTAACTCTTGTTCCTACCTGTTCATGGGCCATAACAGCCACATGAAATCCAGGGAATGCAGGTCAGCATGCAAGCCAAGTACTGTAATGGCACCGGACGGGGTTACAAGCAAAGTGTACTTGGCTTGCATGCTGACCTGCATTCCCTGGATTTCATGTGGCTGTTATGGCCCATGAACAGGTAGGAACAAGAGTTAGGGACCACTCAATTGAGACGACCTTGACGCGGTGAGTGGCTTACTATGCTTTGGCCAAAATATAAACCAATGTCTCATCCAGCATGGAGGGCAGAGTGCTGGATGTAGTGTGCGATCACGTTTGTGTATGTATTTCGCCATAGTGATGTGCACCTGCAGGCAGGTTGTGCGGATTCAACCCCTTATAATTTTTTTCTTTGTAACATATATTGGAGGCGTGGCGATCTCCTTTGAGTCATGCACACCTGACCAGTTAATCTGTCCTGGAGGCTGGTTTTAAAGTCAGTATAAAACTGAGTCTGCTTATATAGAACCTACCATTAGCCATCTGGCTCCAGGAGAAGTATATGGTGGGTTCAGCATGCATGTTGGTACTTGCATCCCTGGATCCGATGAAAGCTGTAATGGCACCGGACGGGGTTACAAGCAAAGTGTACTTGGCTTGCATGCTGACCTGCATTCCCTGGATTTCATGTGGCTGTTATGGTCCATGAACAGGTAGGAACAAGAGTTAGGGACCACTCAATTGAGACGACCTTGACGCGGTGAGTGGCTTACTATGCTTTGGCCAAAATATAAACCAATGTCTCATCCAGCATGGAGGGCAGAGTGCTGGATGTAGTGTGCGATCACATTTGCATTTTCTGTTTGTGTATGTATTTCGCCATAGTGATGTGCACCTGCAGGCAGGTTGTGCGGATTCAACCCCTTATAATTTTTTTCGTTGTAACATATATTGGAGGCGTGGCGATCTCCTTTGAGTCATGCACACCTGACCAGTTAATCTGTCCTGGAGGCTGGTTTTAAAGTCAGTATAAAACTGAGTCTGCTTATATAGAACCTACCATTAGCCATCTGGCTCCAGGAGAAGTATATGGTGGGTTCAGCATGCATGTTGGTACTTGCATCCCTGGATCCGATGAAAGCTGTAATGGCACCGGACGGGGTTACAAGCAAAGTGTACTTGGCTTGCATGCTGACCTGCATTCCCTGGATTTCATGTGGCTGTTATGGCCCATGAACAGGTAGGAACAAGAGTTAGGGACCACTCAATTGAGACGACCTTGACGCGGTGAGTGGCTTACTATGCTTTGGCCAAAATATAAACCAATGTCTCATCCAGCATGGAGGGCAGAGTGCTGGATGTAGTGTGCGATCACATTTGCATTTTCCGTTTGTGTATGTATTTCGCCATAGTGATGTGCACCTGCAGGCAGGTTGTGCGGATTCAACCCCTTATAATTTTTTTCTTTGTAAAATGGACACACTGATACCTGGAGGGTTAAATTTTGAGGTTGAGCTTTTTGCATTTGAATAAGGTAGGGTATTATGGAGAATGTGCATTTAGGAACCGTAAACTAAAAAACGTGGAATGAAGGAATGAAAGGATTGGGATTATGGATGAGAGTGTATAAATATCAGGTACCAAGCAGCAGTGCCAGATTCCTCTTCCTGATGAAGGACAGCGTACTGTCTGAAACGCGTAGATAGCATTTTTGGTACCCACTACTCACCGTAGTGTATGAAACATACACTCGGCACAGCGCCACCGGCTGGGGCGTGAGCCGTAATCCAGTCATCTTAACCTCATATACTTAAAGGGGAAGGAAGAGACATGAAGGAAATGCCAAGGATCAGGTAATGAAAAGTAACAGCAATATCAGCCTATATATCCTAGTGGCAAGCGCGTCGGTGATACCTTCAGTGTATGATAAGTGAGCTGGCATAGGTTGGGAAGAGCGCGGTGTCATATTTATTGATTTTTAAAGTACACATATCTGCAGCGGTTTGTGCAGTACCGCTGCGACGACTGCAGCAAAGTAAGAAAGCAGGGACTGAAGCGAGCGCCAGGGGTATTGTTGTTTAACATACCAAAGCACATGCTATATAAGTGAGAGTATAAGGCAAAGGATCTAATGCATGTTCCGTGGCACTTGAAATTTGGCCTATCATTAAACCTTATGGGCCTGCCAGTAAAGAATACCCATAACATAGAGCACTTAGCTAAATTATTTGAAAATGTTACAGAATATATCTTTGATGCACCGAATGTAAAATCGACACTCACAGGGCAGCTGGCATTGGTAACTAACTAACATACTGTAGTGCTAGATTACTTGACAACTTCGCAAGGTGGTATGTGCCAGGTGGTAGGTCCTGCCTGTTATCATTATATAGATCCCTCTGGTGTTTTGCTGGTCAAGCATGATGTTGAACAAGCTAAAAGGTTAAAGGAAGCATTTAGAAAGACTAACTCAGAAGAAGACTGCAATATCCAGTGGCCAAGTTGGCTTAGTTGGCTAAACCCAACCAAATGGTTTAAGGAGCTTAGGGGATGGATCTCTAGGATCTTGCATATAGTATTGCAAGTAGTACTATGTGATATACAAAAAATACTGGGCACTCTCACTCTATATAAAACCTTATAGTTTATTGACAAAGTAAAAACAGTGGGTTCTAACAATAGATATCTGTGATTATTAAGTCCAGGATATAAAAAAATCATGCTACAATACTAAAAATATAAATAAAATCAATTGGCATAAATGCTACAATACTAAAAATACGTATACTACAACTAATCGCTAAAACATGATACACTCTGGATGGTTTGGGTTGGAGCCTCCGTGAGTGCTTCTACCGTATCCCCTTAGTGGCTCTTAGATGTCGCTCCGTAGTATCTGGGAGCCGGTATCTTATGAGCTTGTTACTTTCGTCTTCCGCGCTGATCTTTGTTTGCACGTGTGGAGTCTCTTATGCAATCGTGCAGTGGTTCTGTTTAGCAGCGCGTCGGGTCTTTATTTCTCAGGGTTGGTTCTGCACTTGAGGTCTTTCAGCAGGTATTATCAGAGTCCATCAGGGGGGTCTTGAACCAAACGCGTTTCGGGGCTTACAATCACCCCTTCCTCAGTGGTAATCAGTCCCCCATGTAATCTCTCTTTATATAGCGATTACAAATTTGTCTTCCATGATCCGGTGTGGGTTCTTTTCTTTTCCCACAAAACCTGGTACGGATTTAGAGTCTCCAATTCATTTGAATAGTCCATTTTTATTATTATATTATTATATATACCATCCCATGAACTAATTGGCTTAATATAATCGCACTGTTTAAAATCTTAAAACAACGAACTAAAAATTAAATAGATAATACTAGCAATCTTAAAAGTGCACTATTTCGCATTAACTGCCATTTATATGGTCACTTCTCAAGGTGGCATCGGAAAACGCTGCAAGTCCTCCTGCGGTATTGATGCGGCTTTAGCGTAGTTCCCTGCCATCCCAAAGAATGTGCACATAAAGTCCTTTATCCATATATATTCAATATATCTGCATAATAATACATTCATATAAATCTAGGTTACCATTAACCCCTTAACATCTCTTGTTGATTATTCACATCTATTTTATGTATATTTTTTACTATGTTTTTATAGATTTGCATCTCATATATCCCGACTATCCTTAATACACTTTATAATACTGATTCGCCAATTGTCTGTTTTTCTATATTTCGTGGAGGAGCAACAATATTTAGGTAGATGAACTGTTTATGAATATGGCGGACCGGAGATAAGATGTACCGGTGGAGGCTCCTGGGGGGGGGGGGTCCGGTCCTTCGCGGTGGACCTCCACCGGTACATCTTATCTCCGGTCTGCCATATTCATAAACAGTTCATCTACCTAAATATTGTTGCTCCTCCACGAAATATAGAAAAACAGACAATTGGCGAATGAGTATTACAAAGTGTATTAAGGATAGTCGGGATATATGAGATGCAAATCTATAAAAACATAGTAAAAAATATACATAAAATAGATGTGAATAATCAACAAGAGATGTTAAGGGGTGTAATGGTAACTTAGATTGATATGAATGTATTAGTGATAGTGATATAAAATGTAGAAAATTATAATTCCGAATGCATTAGGCAGCTGTCAGATACCAATACATATCAAAAGCTTATGAAGGATCCTAATTAAAGGGATAGATTTTATATTGTCGCACTATTATTTTTATTTCGAAGGAGATTTTTATCTGCAGGTCCAGGGCACGGCTATGGGCACAAGGTTCGCTCCCAGTTATGCCAATTTTTTTATGGCATATTGGGAGAATCAGCATATTGCCCCCCGACTGAGGGTGGACCTGGTGCTCTGGAAGAGATACATAGATGACGTGTTTTTTATTTGGAAATTAGGTAAGAACAGTTTAGAGAGTTTTTTACAGGAGATAAATTTAAACTACTGTAACTTAAAATTTACTCATACTATTAGTAGCGAGACTCTAGAATTTCTAGATTTAAGAATCTATGTAGAAGACAAAACACTTAAAAGCTGCACATACATCAAACCTACAACAAGAAACAGCTACATTCTATATAGTAGCTGCCACCTACCAAGTTGGTTGATGAATATACCACAGGGGCAGTTACAAAGAATCAAGCGTAATTGTATAGTAGAAGAGCAATTTGAAAAGGAGGCGATGAAAATGAAAGAAGCTTTTAGGGAAAAGGATTATCCCGAGGAATTAATTAATGGATCTCTAGATAAAGTAAGAAGTATGAAAAGAGAAGATATTTTTAGATCCAAAAAGGTGGTAGACAAGGAGTTTAATAACGAGGAAATAAGAATAATATTGCCATTTAATAATGAGTATAGGAAGATCCAGGGAATAATACGCAAACATTGGCATTATTTAAAAAAAGATAAAACAATAGGTTCTTTAATCTCAACCACCCCTCGCATTACCTTCACCAAAGCCCCAAATTTGGCAAATATGGTGGCCCCAACAATAAAAAGAGAGAAAAAAGGGACAGCCTCTTTACAGAACTGGATAAATATGGAGGGATTCTACAGATGTGGTCAATGTGGAAATTGCAAAATTACCACATTTCCACGTAAGACAGGAGAAATCATATCAACAGTAAATAAACATAAACATGTAATAAATGATTTCTTATCCTGCAGTTCGGAAAATGTAATATATGTCATAGAGTGTCCATGTGGGAGACAATATGCCGGAAGGACGAAAAGGACTCAAAAAAAGCGTATCTCCGAGCATATAGCCAATATTAAGAAGGGCCTAGAGACACATATACTGTCCAAACACTTTAAATTAATACATAATCAAAACCCGTCTGGTATGAAATTTGCTGCAATTGACAAGGTCAATAAAGAATGGAGGGGGGGAACCATTCTCGGTCAAATGCCAACTTTGTATAAAAAAATGGGAAAAGTTGTCTTTTGCCGAGATATTTCTCTCACCCAGCATGGGTATATTTAAAAAGACACCCCAAAACACATTGCCCTACTTCTTCTGAGTACGGCGATACCAGATGTGTGACACTTTTTTGCAGCCTAGGTGGGCAAAGGGGCCCACATTCCAAAGAGCACCTTTCGGATTTCACAGGGCATTTTTTTTACACATTTTGATTTCAAACTACTTCTCAAGCATTCGTGCCCCTTAAATGCCAGGGCAGTATAACTACCCCACAAGTGAACCCATTTTGGAAAGAAGACACCCCAAGGTATTTCGTGATGGGCATAGTGAGTTCATGGAAGTTTTTATTTTTTGTCACAAGTCCACCTGGAAGGTAAAAAATACAAAACAAAAAAGAAAAAACCAGGCCACAACGCAATAAATTTATTAACTTTATAATAAAATTTGAACGGAACATATAAACTTTATTTAACTTTTTGAACAGAACGTTAACTTTTTTGCTTACCGATGATTTTTTTTTTTTTTTTTACTTTTATAGGGCAAACCTCTCCTTCCCAATGGGACAATGTGCAAAGCGCAAATCGCCCAAAGATGTGGCGAAGTACATTATACACTTTGTCCCAGGTGAAAGGAGAGGTTTGCAGCAGCTGTGTGAATGGGCCCTAATAGCCCTGTGTGCCTGTCCTGTGAGATGCAATCCCTATGCTAAGTGTACCTGTGTGTGGTACTTCCGGAAACACTCCCCTAAGCATAGGGCAGGGTGGTCAGGACAATCAGGACAGAAATAGCGGGTGTCACGCCTTATTCCACTCCTGCTACAGACACGACATCTTTTTCGGGGTGACGGTTGGGTTGAGGTACCAGCAACGACATTGGGGAAATGTCGCTCGTGTTGACGGCTAACTACACTGGTGGATGGGGCCACGGAACCTCCTGGATACAGGAGGTTCTCGATGATCTCTTCCTGAAATTTGAGGAAGGATCCTGTTCTCCCAGCCTTACTGTAGAGAACAAAACTATTATATGCAGCCAATTGAATCAAATATACAGACACCTTCTTATACCAGCGTCTGGTGCGTCGGGAAACTAAATAGGGAGCTAACATCTGGTCATTGAAGTCCACCCCTCCCATGTGAAGGTGATAGTCGTGGACTGAGAGGGGCTTTTCAATGACACTGGTTGCCCGTTCAATTTGTATTGTCATGTCTGCGTGAATGGAGGAGAGCATGTAAACGTCACGCTTGTCTCTCCATTTCATCGCGAGCAGTTCTTGGTTACACAAGGCAGCCCTCTCCCCCCTTGAAAGACGGGTGGTAACGAGCCGTTGGGGGAAGCCCCAGCGACTAGGTCGCACGGTGCCACAGCAGCCAATCTGTTCAATGAACAAATGCCTGAAGAGGGGCACACTTGTGTAGAAATTGTCCACATAAAGATGGTACCCCTTGCAAATTAAGGGTGACACCAAGTCCCAGACTGTCTTCCCACTGCTCCCCAGGTAGTCAGGGAAATCGACTGGCTCCAGGGTCTGATCTTTTCCCTCATAGATCCGAAATTTGTGGGTATAGCCTGTGGCCCTTTCACAGAGCTTATACAATTTGACCCCATACCGGGCGCGATTGCTTGGGATGTATTGTTTGAAGCCAAGGCACCCGGTAAAATGTATAAGGGACTCGTCTACGCAGATGATTTGCTCAGGGGTATACAAATCTGCAAATTTGTTGTTGAAGTGGTCTATGAGGGGCCGAATTTTGTGGAGCCGGTCAAAAGCTGGGTGGCCTCTGGGACGGGAGGTGGTGTTGTCGCTAAAGTGCAGGAAACGCAGGATGGTCTCAAATCGTGTCCTGGACATAGCAGCAGAGAACATGGGCATGTGATGAATTGGGTTCGTGGACCAATATGACCGCAATTCATGCTTTTTGGTTAGACCCATGTTGAGGAGAAGGCCCAGAAAAATTTTAATTTCGGAAACTTAGACTGGTTTCCACCGGAAAGGCTGGGCATAAAAGCTTCCCGGGTTGGTGGCTATAAATTGAGTGGCATACCGATTTGTTTCTGCCCCGACTATGTCCAAGAGCTCCGCAGTCAAGAACAGCTCAAAAAATCCCAGTGCCGAACCGATCTGAGCTGTCTCAACCCGAACTCCAGACTCGGCGGTGAAAGGGGGAACTACAGGTGCGGCTGAAGTTGGGGACTGCCAATCAGGGTTTGCCAGCACCTCAGGGATTCTAGGGGCTCTACGGGCCTGTCTGTGCGGTGGCTGCGACGGGGTAACTATTGCACGTGCCACCGTACCAGCTTCAACTGCCCTTCTGGTGCTCGCCACTTCACCATGTTGTACGGCAGTGCTGGTACTAGGTCCAGGATGGGCTGCGCTGCTGGTGTATGCCTCACCACGTAATCCGACAGCGCCAGCCCCACTCTGCTGCCCTTGAAGCGGATCCTGCGCAACCTATGGTCTAGCAACACAGGGCCGGGTACGCCTGGTGCTATCAGGGACCTCAACCTCCTCGTCCGAACTTTGGGTCAGACTGCCACTGCTTTCTACAGGTTCATATTCTGACCCGCTAGATTCATCAGATGAGGGTTCCCATTCCTCATCCGACTGGGTCAGAATCCTGTAGGCCTCTTCAGAAGAATACCCCCTGTTTGACATTTGGACTACTAAATTTAGGGGTATTCCCTGACACTACCCAAGAAAAAAAGCAAGCCTGTCTTACAAATGGGAGGCTAGCGAAGTTCCAGAGGCCGCTGCGATTGATAAAAAATATCAAAACAGATTTTTTAATGCCGCAGCGCTTGTAAAGTGATTGTGCAGTGATCAAAAAAAAAATATTTTTTGTCACTGCGGCGGGGCGGGCGTGGGTGATCGCACGTGTGGGCGACCAATCAGGCCTGATCGGTTAAACACTGTGTTTTGGGTGGAGGGCGAGCTAAGGTGACACTAATACTATTATAGATCTGACTGTGATCAGTTTTGATCACTTACAGATACTATAAAAGTACAAAAGCTGATTAGCGATACGCTAATCAGCGAATCAGTGACTGCGGTGCGGTGGGCTGGGCGCTAACCGACGCTAACTACCTAACCAAGGGGCCTAAACTATCCTAAAACCTATCATTCAATACCAGTGGGAAAAAAAAGTGACAGTTTACACTGATCACTTTTTTCCCTTTCACTAGGTGATTGACAGGGGCGATCAAGGGGTGATCAAGAGGTTAATTGGGGTGATGGGGGGTGATCTGGGGCTAAGTGTGGTGTTTGGTGGCTACTCACTGTGATGTGTGCTCCTCTGCTGGGACCAACCGACGAAAAGGACCAGCAGAGGAGCACAGAAGCCATTTAACACCTTATATTTATAAATATAAGGTGTTAGATGGCTTCTGATTTGATTTTTTTTAAATCGCCAACCTGCCAGCAACGATCATTGGCTGGCAGGCTGGTGACGAAATACTCCTTTAACTTTTGCCGGCGCGCGATGCGCATGCGCGGGCCGGCTCAGACCGAAATCTCGCGTCTCGCAAGATGACGCACGGATGCGTCCAGGAGAAATGAATCGACCGCCTCCAGGACGCATCCGTGCGTTAGGCGGTCCGGAGGCGGTTAAACTTTTCTGGGATCTCTGGTGTTGTCCGTGGATGGGGGGAGGATGACATTTTCCTTGGCGATGAGCAATTTAATGCAAATGGGGGCCTTCATGCTCCAGTGTTTGAAGAGGGACCCCCGTATAAAAAGCATAAAGGGCAAGGACCAGTACTGGGTGGCAATGTACTTCGACCCCGGTACAAATACAAAATGGCAGACATGTTACCAGGGCTTTTTTTCTGGCGGAACGCACCGGAAGCGCGTTCCGCCACCTTTTGACATCTCATCCTTCTATGCTCCAGCAGCGCAGGCTGCGATGTATCAGCGGGGAGGGACTGGGAGGAGGAGCTGGGGGGCGGTGCGTTCACTGTGCTCCGGCCCCGCCGCTTCAGTACAGTTATAAAATGTGTAATTCAATTAATAATGATTCATGCTGCCCCCTCTGTAGTATAACATTCAATATATCCTACTCACAGGGCTACTGTTATATCGTAATGCAGGCCGGCCGGGCAGACGAGCGGCAGAGTGACTGACTGACGTCACATGCCTGCGCCGCCTGCTTCATTCAGAAAGTAGGCCGGGCAGGCACGTGACTTCAGTCAGTCACTCTGCCGCTCGTCTGCCCGGCCGGCCTACATTACGATATAACAGTAGCCCTGTGAGTAGGATATATTGAATGTTATACTACAGAGGGGGCAGCATGAATCATTATTAATTGAATTACACATTTTATAACTGTACTGGAGCGACAATGGGGGGTCTGTGGATGACACTGTTAAGGGGTGGGGGGGTCTGTGGATGGCACTGTTATGGGGTGGGGGGGGTCTGTGGATGGCACTGTTATGGGGTGGGGGGGTCTGTGGATGGCACTGTTATGGGGTGGGGGTCTGTGGGTGGCACTGTTATGTGGGGGGGTCTGTGGATGGCACTGTTATGGGGTGGGGGGGGGTCTGTGGATGGCACTGTTATGGGGTAAAGGGGGTCTGTGGATGGCACTGTTATGGGGTGGGGGTCTGTGGATGGCACTGTTATGGGGTGGGGGGGTCTGTGGATGGCACTGTTAAGGGGGGGGGGGGTCTGTGGATGTCACTGTTATGGGGTGGGGGGAGTCTGTGGATGGCACTGTTATGGGGTGGGGGGGTCTGTGGATGGCACTGTTAAGGGGGGGTCTGTGGATGGCACTGTTATGGGGTGGGGGGGTCTGTGGATGGCACTGTTATAGGATGGGGGGGTCTGTGGATTGCACTGTTATAGGATGGGGGATCTGTGGATGCCATCCACAGATCCCCCATAACAGTGCCATCCACAGATCCTCCACCCCATAACAGTGCCATCCCCAGATCCCCCATTAACAGTGCCATCACCAGATCCCCCATTAACAGTGCCATCCCCATCTGGGGGGTTTCTTTGCTGGGCTGGACTTTTATAGCCCCCCAAATTTTACTTGCATCCCTGTTCTCTAAAGGGGCGGTTTTAGGGGCGGTCCTAGGGACAGGTAGGGGCGTGGCCAGGGGAGGGGGTGTGAGTTCCACCACCTTTTCTCTGAGAAAAAAAGCCCTGCATGTTACCAGCAACACAGAGTGCTGTCAGAATGCAGCATTTCCAGGTCTTGCGTCGAAAGATGCTGCATTCTACTGTTGCGGGTGCTGGCAGAGGAATTTCCACCCACAGAGAAACTGTTGCGGGTACCAATCCTACAGCGCATGCAAGAAGAGGGCGGTTTGAAGATGTGTTGGTCACTTCGGATATGAGATCATTCTAGCAGCCAACCCATCGACAGCCGCCCTCTGGATCCAGCCTCAGGAACGCCTAGACCGACAGGTTTCTGACTACATCGAGTTAACAGCCGATGTGGATGCTCTGAGAAGCGAGGAACCCCTTGACTGCAGGCTGTGCAGGCTTGACCTGTGGCCAGAGCTGGCACAATTTGCCATGGAACTCTTGGCTTGCCCCTCGTCCAGTGTCCTGTCTGAATGGACGTTCAGTGCAGCAGGAGGGATCGTGACCGATAAGCGCACTCACCTAGCTCACGACAGTGTGGACTACATCACATTTCTAAAAATGAAAGAGGCAAGGATCTTGGAGGAATTCAACACCTGTGATGACCACATTTAATTGAATTTCCTCATGTAAGTCCACACATATCCGCCACCACCCAGAACAAATAATAGTCCCTGTCTTTTGTAAATACAGCGGCATAAAAGGCCTTTTCTGTCAGGTGAATGCCTAATGTTTGGGGCCTCGGAGGAATTCAACACCTGTGATGACCACATGTTATCGAATTTCAACTATTATCATTTGTTTGTTTTTTAAGAGGGGGGATTTCGTTAGCCATGTTTTTAATCCAATTTAATATTTTTTGTTCTTTTAAACATATGTATTTAACCATATGTATTTGTCATATATTTGTACTGGCCTGCAGTAAAATTGATATCCAATGACGGTCTACTATACCTCCAGCCACATATTCACTTGTTCTTTTCTGTACGTTGAATGAATAATTTTTGTGGCATGTACTACACTGGCCTGCATTAAAATTGTAATCCAATGACCGTCTAATATACCTCCAGCCACATAATCACTTGATGTTTCCTTTCCAGGGAATGAATAATTTTTGGGGTCTGTACTCGACTGTCCTGTAGTAAAATTCATATCCATCGACCATCTAATATACCTCCAGCCACATTATCACTTGATCTTTTATCTACATTGAATGCATAATATTTGGGGCCTGTAATCGAACTGACCAACAGTAAAATTGTTATACGGTGACTGCCTAATGTACCTCCAGCTAAATAATCACTTGATGTTTTCTGTCCGGTGAATGAATATTTTTTGGGGCCTGTAGTACACTGGCCTGCAGTAAAATTGATATCCAATGACCGTCTAATATACCTCCAGCCACATAATCACTTGATGTTTCCTGTCCGGTGAATGCCTAATGTTTGGGGCCTGTACTCCCGTGGTCTAAAATAACATTTTTCTAGGCTCCAGCAGGGCACTTTTATGACAGTTTCCCTTTAAGACGCATAAAAATGGCCCCTGATTAAAATACATATTTTTTGTGGGAATTTTTGCCATTCATCCCCCTCTGGTATGTCACTGTGCATATTGTGGGATGATTTGTGCACTTCTAGTAAGTATTTGGTGGCTGCAAATATGACCTGAAGGTTTTTCAGGTTTGCCTGCCATTAGAGTGAATGTGGCCCGCCACGAACTTGCGTTTCGCGAACATTTAGTGCACTTTATACTTAGCAATTTGGTATATCCCACGCAACAATGGTTAACACACCTCCAGCTTGAAATCTCCACTGTAAGATATTCAGCTTTTAACCACTTGCTTTTTACCCTTGCATTTTTGCTGTTTTTATTGTTTTATCTTAACTATAGTTTTATCTGCATATGTAAATAATTTACAGAATAAATTATTCTCTATAGTGATACCAGAGGTGGAGTGCCAATCTCTTTTTACAATTTAAATAAGAATATGTGCTAGATAAAAAACTGTGGATGAACACTCTGAAACAAAGCACATGGCGAAGCACTCATTGCATGGTGAGGTGGAGGACATTTCAGGCTGTCTACAGATGTCTCTGTATAGTTGGATATTTTTGTGATGAATACTGGTGTGTTTCAAAACTGTTTGAATGTACATACACAGCCCACTTACTTAGTATGTCTGGTGCAATCACATTTATCATATGTAGCATACTGTATATTCTTATTCAGGTGTGGACATATATACGGCTTCTTTGCATTTTATTCAGATTTCGAATACTCTTCAATTATGGACTGACCTATTACTGTTCTTTGTATCTCCTTTGATTGCATTGAATCATGCCTGTCATATTCTCTACTAATTGTCTTTGTCCCCCTACTGATTTGCCAGAATACTGTTTGGACAGGCAGAAAAGACAATGCTATTTCCCCCAAACGGTGTTCGGGCTGTGTGGCTTTGGAGGCTGGCTTGGCTTGGTCTTTTTTTAACCCCTTGTAACCACCCATATGCCTTTTTATGGCGGTCACTAAGGGGCCTTAGGCTTGGCCGCCACTTTTTTTATGATGGCCCAGTCTAAGCGCTGCATTGGTCCCCCGGGGAGCGGAGACCTGGCTCTCACATGAGAGCCTCGGCCCTGCTCTCACATGAAAGCCTCGGCCCTGCTCTAACAGCCTGAACCGGCAGGAGTACCGATCCAGGCTGTTTACCACTTTACATGCCGCGGGCAATGGCGCCTGCTGCATGTAATGTACTGACAGAGGGAGCGGACTCCCTCTGTCTCCCATTAGCACCCTGCAAATGCGATCTTGGGGTGCCGATGTGTGTGAAGGCTGGCTGAGGTCTCATGTAGGCCCCAGACCAGCCTTGAGTAATTTCCAGCAGGCTGCGCCTCTATAGGGATAGTGCCTTGCATTTTAAAATCAATCATAAAGCTGTTATAGTCCTCTTGTGGGACTATTAAGTGGTAAAAAAAAAGTAAAAAAACAAAACACATTTATTCAATAAAAAAAATCCCATAAAAAAATGTACACTTTTTTTTCCATTGAAAATACGCTTTTCAATGAAGTAAATTGCAATACCATATGTTTGGTATTGCCGCGTCCGTTGTGACCCGGACTACATAAATATTACATAAAGTATCCCCTACGGTGAACTCCGTAAATGTTTTTTTTTTAAAAAGACAGAATTGCTAATTTATTCTTAGTTGCCATGGAAAAAACAAGCGAAGTCATCCTGCAAAAATCTAGCCCTCACACAACTCCATAGAAAGTAAAATAAAACGTTATGGGTCTTGGGAAGCGGCAATGCAAAAACTTTTTTTTCTTTAAAAAAAAAAAGGGGGTTTTATTGAAAAAAAGTAGTAAAACAAACTATATGTGTTTGGTATCACTGTAATCGTACTGACCCAGAGAATAAACATATTATGTTATTTATACCGAAAAATGAATGCAGTAAAATTTATAACGTAAAAATGCAGTGGGAGTATTGCTGTTTTACCCATCTCTCTCCCAGAAAGAGTTAATAAAAGTTAATCAGAAAGTTATGTATACCCCAAAATAGCGCCATTAAAAACTTGTGCTGCAAAAAAACAAGCCCTCATAAAGCTATATAGACAGAAAAATTTAAAAGTTATAGCTCTTGGAATGCGACCAGGGCCGGACTGCCTACCGACAGCGAGGAGGCCCCTTGGCTCATGCAGTATATTACACAGAGTGACTGACAGAGAGAGGAGCCCGGCCCCGCCCCCAACAGCAGGCTCTAGCACGGACATTGCCCGGAGCCTGACTCCTCCCACACATGTGACTGATCACATGATCATGACATCACAGAAGGTCCTTTAGCCTGGTAGCTGCTGCTTGTGCAGAGCTGTCATCCGGCTGTTCAGGGCTGTGTGTCAGGTAGGAGGCTGAGTGAGGAGATCTAGTAGCCACACACTGATGCTGCTTCTAATGAAAATACTTCAATAGCAGCATCAAGAATGCTCAGGATAGAGGTAGAATTATATAATCAAATGATCAGCCATATTCAGTAGTCCTGCCATTCTGACAATGCCTGAAAAAAATCCAACCTGAGAGATCAAACTTTTGGCAGACAACAGTTTTCTATCATTGATCACAAAAAATCGCATATAAATTCTCAACCCTATTCATCCAAAATTATCAACAGCTTTAAAAGGTTGATGACTGGGCCCGGCTGTGTCAGGGCTGTAGGAACCGGCTGCGCTGTATGTTTGTACGTTATGTAGCAGAAGCTCGGACGCGCTGCATCTTGCTTGCATTATGCGTTTATAGTGACTTCATGAATCTTAGGCTTATTGCACACGAACGTGTGCGCTCCGTGGCCGTATGCATTCCGCATCACGGATGCGGACCCATTCACTTCAATGGGTCCGCAAATCCGGAGATGCAGAATGGTGCGGAACGGAACCTTACGGAAGCACTACGGAGTGCTTCCGTGGAGTTTCGTCCCGTATTTCCATTCCGCAAAAAGATAGAACATGTCCTATCTTTTTGCGGAACGGCCGGATCGCGGACCCATTCAAGTGAATGGGTCCGCGATCCGCTGCGGCTGCCCCAAGGACGGTGTTCGTGCATTGCGGGCCACAGCACGACCACGCGGCGCACACGTGAATGGTCCACCACTGTCTGCCAAAACATGAGAGTGACGAGGGGGGGAGAATAGAGTGACGGGGGGGGGGGGGGGGGAGATTGACACCCATCACAATGCACCCCTTGCACACATACACAGAAACACACAATGCATCTCTTACACACACTCAATGCACCCCTACAGAAACACACCTTGCAGCCCTTACACATACAAACACAGATTCCCGTACGCATTCCGTACACACATTCAGAAACACACAATACATACCTTATACACAAACACAAACTTCTTTCTATCCATTACACGAAAACCACTACACACACACACACACACTGTATCCTCTACACACTGGTATCCCTATACACTACATTCCATAAGCACACACATTAGATTCTCTACAGCAGCACATAACACATACCCTACACACTTCACCCACTGTGAACAAACTCATGGGTGGAACATGTAGGCGGACTTATGGGTGGCCTTATGGGCATTCTCACTGTCAGGCCCTGGGCCCCAGACCTTGAGCTGTGTAAAGGGCCCCAAAAAAATGGATCTGCTTCCCGTTCTCCCAGAACATTGATTTTTGTGACCACAGTTACAAACATCCTCCAGAGAGCCTGTTCTACACAAGACCAGTGGAGCCAGACTGCAGCTAGAGCCCATCATCATCCTCATCTGGTTGTAAGGAGGCAATCTAGTATATTACTCGTGGCACTAATCTCTAATTTACCTCACATTAAAGGGACACTCTAGTTCCCAGAACCACTGCAGCTTAATGTAGTGGCTCTGGTCTTTATAGTCTGTCCCTCCAGACGTTTTAATGTAAACACGGCGGCACTGCAGCACTGGCGTTAGTTATTATGGCAGATCATATGTGTGGGGCATTGTGATGTCACATGGGGGGGGGGGGGGGGGCAAAATCCATGCACCAGCCCTGGGGCACATATATGGCATAACTACTGTGGGGGAGGCACATATTTGGCATATCTACTGTGAGGGGCACATATCTGGCATAAATACTGTGAGGGGCACATATCTGGCATAAATACTGTGAGGGGCACATATCTGGCATATCTACTGTGAGGGGGAACATATCTGGTATAAATACTGTGAGGGGACACATATCTGGCATATCTACTGTGAGGGGCACATATCTGGGCATAACTACAGTGAGGGGGCACATCTGGGCATAACTACAGTGAGGGGGCACATCTGGGCATAACTACAGTGAGGGGGCACATATCTGAGCATAGCTACTGTGTGGGGCACATATCTGGGCATAACTACTGTGAGGGGGCAAATAACTGGGCATAACTACTGTGAGGGGGCACATATCTGGGCATAACTACTGTGAGGGGGCACATATCTGGGCATAACTACAGTGAGGGGGCACATATCTGGCATAACTACTGTGAGGGGGCACATATCTGGGCATAACTACTGTGAGGGGCACATATCTGACATAACTACTGTGAGGGGGCACATATCTGTGCATAACTACAGTGATGGGGCACATATCTGGCATAACTACTGTGAGGGGCACATATCTGGCATAACTACTGTGAGGGACACATATCTGGGCATAACTACTGTCACAGGAACAAAGGTGGGCATAACTGCTGTGAGGGGCCACAAGAAGGACATAACTTTTGTGAAGGGACCACAAGGTGGGCTTAATTACTGTGAGGGGCTACAAGGTGGGCATTAGTACTGTGAGGGGCCACAAGGTGGGCATTAGTACTGTGAGGGGCCACAATGTGGGCATTACTACAGTGTGGTAGCACTTAGGGGAAATGTCCTAGATTTCCCTGCCATACATTGGCATGGCTCAGTCTCACAGGCCAGCACAGCGCTCCCTGCTGGTGATTTCACAGGGGCAGTCACCATCCCTTCCTTTTTTTCTCTATCACCACAGGGACCTTGTTCTGGATCCAGTGGACCATAACGCCAACACCAGCGACACTCTGGATGAGGTAGGACCAGATTTTATTAGGAATGGGTGAGTGTAGCCATGCATTGGGGTTAGGGCTCTCACATGAGCGGATGCCATGTGGGTAAACAAGAAAATGACGTTGTGCTGGACTGCTGGTATAATTACACAATGCTATGGGGCTTGTATGTAATTTTTTCCAGGGCTGGTTTTCATACCCAGTCCGGCCCTGAACGCGACGATAAAAAAAGGAAGAACGCTTGGTCAGTAAGGCCCAAAACAGGCTGGTCACTAAGGGGTTAAAACTTAAAATTTGAGCTTTTAAACAAATTCACAGTGTTAACTGTAATAAAACCAGAGGCACAGCTGTTAGAAACATCTGCCACTGAGAGCTGCATAAACCTGCAGCTTTCACTCTTAACTTGGATGTCAGCTTTAAAATAAGCCCAAGATTGCTACTAGCTCAATTACAGCTTAAATATTAGGTTAGTGGAAGAAGTCCTGACAGGCTGCATGGAGGAGAAACATAGATACTCTCTTCCTGCGCAACTGTACTTGTCCCCATGGGAAGGGTAATATGGACTTCTGTGCACGTTATCAATCCCTTTTCCCCAGTCAATCAGAGAGCATACCTGTTCATCTTATTGCTCCCTAATTCAGCTGCTTATTGATACCACAACAATAATGTTTACCAGGGTCATAATGGTTTCACCAAACAATTGCCCCACATACACAAACATCAATAACGTTTCTATTTAACACTGTCCCTATCTGGTCCAAAATATACAGACCACTTCTCTTGTGATACTTAACACTGTCCCTATCAGGTCCAAAATATACAGATAGCTTGTCTTGTGATACCCGTTACACTAAAGAGGAATATCTAATATCTCATTTCTTTTTATATGTCCATGAAAAAGATTTCTGATAGTCAGAAAATACATTTTCACTCAGCATGAACTATTGTTTCAATTACTTTTACAAGTGAAACCATTGTGGCAAACCAGGGTAAGCTGGTCTCCTGCATATGGCTGCAGCTCAGATACAAGGTGAGCGGGACAGGAGATGCTGCATGTGGTTGCCTATGCGCGTTCCCATGGTCCCGGCCATCAGAGAGGCTGGCGCTTTTTCCTATAGTGTACAAGCACGGCCACTGCAGGGTGGTCATAACCATGGAAGCGAGCAGTGTATAATGCGACTAAAAAAATGAATCAAGCCACAAAGGAGGCAATATGGACAATCACAATACATTAGTAAGTGCTTGCATTAACTTTCTCTACAAGATAAATGCCATTTTCTTAAGCGAGACAACCCCTTTAAGTTTTAAATTCCTGAGATGTAACATCTTTGGCATTTACATTTAAACCAAGACCCTTTTCATTTTAGCACTCTTCACCTTTTATTGTTTTTATATTGCATTTCTAAAAATGTTACCCTTTATTCAGACATTGCAGCTACTTCTAGCTTACATAGAGACTTGTCTAGGTAGAATTTAATTTAGGATATAACCTAACTCTCAAAATTAAGTATATATTGAAGAAAAATATTGCTCATAAAATATTTAGCTATTAAACTTAATTTAGTCAAAACCATTGCAGAAAAGTCATATTTGTGATTTCATTTTTTGTTTAACAGCAAACAGAGTACAGTATTTTTTATGGAGAGAATAATTGTTTCATGGGTGTTATTTAATAACGAGGCAGACAACAGTACATACAAATCCACTGGGAATAAGGTGTCCCTTTCAATGTTTCCACTGAATATTAGGACCAGCTTCAACTGAAATAATACAAGTTCTCCTATTGACAATTTTATCTAGGCAACTTAGTGAAATGTGGATTTTTTTTGTTCTTAAATAAAGCATGCTTTTATTCACATGCACACTGAGATAAAGTATATCTGTGATATTGTAAAGGGAACCTGTTAACTGTACTATGCTAAAGGCAGCATAGTGTAGTGACAGAACTGATTTAAGTGGTCTGTCACTTCTGAGCTGGCAGTCAGTTCATTTATAGTACTGACAAACTGTCACGGATGTAGTAGGGGAGAACACCAAAAGACAACTAGAAGGAAGGGAAAAGACACTAGGCCTCACCGCTAGGGAAGGAAAAGGGTCAACACCTATAAAACCCTGCTCCTGGCCCTAACTCCTATCCGTATGGACACCTCTTGATCGTAGAGATGCCCATACACAGGAACCTAGAAAACCCTGGTGGCCCTCGGATGCCCTAATAGTAATGACAGGGCAGAGACTACCCGCTCCTTCCCTGCTGAAGGAACCAGCGTCTCTCTGAGGCCTAGTAAACAACAAAGGTGGGGGGGGGGAATACAACAAACGGAACACTTAATTTCTGAGGCTGATGAATGATGGATGAACAGGACTTCAACTAGAACCACACTCCAGCTCTTCCAAAAACCAAATGAAGCTATCCCGAGCAAGGAGTGATGGGTAAAGTCAGACTAAATAGGGGGAGGTAAAGGTCACATGATCCACACCTGAACAGGAGGTGTGGACATACAAGCAACACACAGACAAAGTGAAACCAAAACCAAAAGAGGCTGTCAGATCACTAATGTGCAGATAATCTTTCAGACATTCTAAAACCTGTCACCGGTGTGACAGTACCCCCCCTTCTACCGGTGACCTCCGGCCACTCGTTTTTCTTTACTTAGCTGCTTTTTTCTTGCCATAATACAAATTCTAACAGTCTATTCAGTAGGACTATCAGCTGTGTATCCACCTGACTTCTCCTCAACGCAACTGATGGTCCCAACCCCATTATTAAGGCAAGAAATCCCACTTATTAAACCTGATAGGGCACACCTGTGAAGTGAAAACCATTTCAGGGGACTACCTCTTGAAGCTCATCAAGAGAATGCCAAGAGTGTGCAAAGCAGTAATCAAAGCAAAAGGTGGCCACTTTGAACAACCTAGAATATGACATATTTTCAGTTGTTTCACACTTGTTTGTTATGTATATAATTCCACATGTGTTAATTCATAGTTTTGATGCCTTCAGTGTGAATCTACAATTTTCATAGTCATGAAAATAAAGAAAACTCTTTGAATGAGAAGGTGTGTCCAAACTTTTGGTCTGTACTGTATGTCCCTTTGCCAAACTCTCGGTGATATACTCTCGCATAGCCTTTCTTTCGGGTTCCGAAAGATTATACAACCGAGATTTGGGCAATTTAGCTCCGGGAATAAGATTGACGGGACAGTCATACTCCCGGTGCGGAGGCAACTCCTGATTACCACTCTCAGAAAACACATCAGAAAATTCAGAAATGAACGAGGGTACCGTTTTAGTGGTAACCATAGAGAACGATGCATTGAGACAGTTGTCCATGCAAAAATCACTCCAATCGAGAATCTGTCTCGTTTGCCAATCGATGTTAGGGTTATGTTTGCTTAACTATGGTAAGCCCAACACAAACGGAGCAGGCAGACCCTCCAACTCATAACAGGAGATAGATTCCTGATGCAAATCACCCACTCTTAAATGAATGTCATTCACTACCTACGACAGGCATTTTTGGGCGAGAGGTGCTGAGTCAATTGCAAAGACAGAAATACTATTCTCTAATGCATTAGTAGTCAACCCGTGAATGCATACAAACTGTTCATCAATCAAGTTAACTCCTGCCCCACTGTCGATAAATGCTTTGATTTTCACAGTTTTGGACTCTAGTGCCACCTTGGCAGACAGGAGAAAACAGGTACTACCAGTAAAAGACAAAATAGGTTTTCTTGCTCCCCACCCACACTACCAATAGTAATTTGGGGATTAAACTTTTATTTTTATTTTTGTTTACACCTTAATGCTGCAAGTACGGACAAATATTCACAAAATGTCCCTTCTTGCCACAACAAAAGAAGACCCCTTTCACATGACCCAAGATTTTGCCAGTAGTTCCAGGAGTAGCTCCTCCTAACTGCATAGGCTCATCACAAGGCACAACCACCCGTGTCTCTCCACCATAAGTGTCAAAGGAAGCAGTACCCTTATTGGACAGTACGTCCTGAAGGTGAGGACCCCTAGATCTCTCCCTCAGGCGTCTATCAAGACGTACAGCAAGGGACATAGCTGCTTCCAATGACTCAGGATTTTCATGAAAAGCCAATGCGTCCTGCAGTCTCTCAGAGAGACCCTGGCAGAATTGGCTACGGAGAGCAGAATCGTTCCACTCTGTATCCGTAGCTCATCTCCTAAATTCAGAGCAATAGGTCTCCGCAGAACGTTCTCCCTGCCTCAAACCCCGTAACTTGGTCTCAGCCTGAGAGATATGATCCGGGTCATCATAGATAAGACCCAAGGCTCTAAAGAATTCTTCTACCGACGGAGGGACGGTGATCCGGTCGGCAGAGAAAAAGCCCAAGATTGGGCGTCCTCTTTAAGCAATGAAATAATCATACCCACACGTTGACACTCATCACCAGAAGAGTATGGACGCAGCCTAAAGTATAATTTACATGACTCTCTGAACCGGATGAATTTGTCACTTCCCCCCTGAAAACCTGTCCGGGAGAGCTACCCTCGGTTCAGGGCAGGCCTGGAACCCACCACCGGAACCAGCAGCCTGTGGACTCTGAATCTGCAAAACCATTGCATGGAGGTCTGCTACCTCCAAAGTCAGATTCTGCAGCTGTCATAGCATCCATAGCTGCACAGATCAGAACAAAAAATGGCGGTATTGGCTCTGGATAATGTCACGGATGTAGTAGGGAAGAACACCAAAAGACAACAAGAAGGAAGGGAAAAGACACTAGGCCTCACCGCTAGGGAAGGAAAAGGGTCACCACCTATAAAACCCTGGCCCTAACTCCTATCTGTATGGGCACCTCTCGATGGTAGAGATGCCCATACACACGAACCTAGAAAACCCTGGTAGCCCTCGGATGCCCTAATAGTAATGACAGGACAGAGACTACCCGCTCCTTCCCTGGTGAAGGAACCAGCGTCTCGGTGGGGGGGGGGGGGGGAATCCAAAATACAACAAACGGAACACTTAACTTCTGAGGCTGATGGATGATGGATGAACAGGACTTCAACTAGAACCACACTCCAGCTCTTCCAAAAACCAAATAAAGCTATCCAGAGCAAGGAGTGATGGGTAAAGTCAGACTAAATAGGGGGAGGTAAAGGTCACATGATCCACACCTGAACAGGAGGTGTGGACATACAAGCAAGCAACATACAGACAAAGTGAAACCAAAACCAAAAGAGGCTGTCAGATCACTAATGTGCAGATAATCTTTCAGACCTTCTAAAACCTGTCACCGGTGTGACGCATACCGATCCCCACAGCCAGTGCAGTGAGGGAACTGAGTCTGCTGAGGTTCGCTGTCCCTGCCCTTCCCCACCTCAGGGCAACGACTGACAGGTTTCTTTCCTGTTATGCATAGAAAAGAAACCTGTCAATCATCATGCAGAGATAGCAGGGACATTTTTATTTATTTATTTCCAGTATGCCCTATAATATGGTAAATCATGGCAACTCTAAGGATCCATATGATAAAATGTAATTTATTACATTACTTTAAATCTAATAAGTTATGTTTTGAGATTGCAAATGGTCACAAGCCTTGGATGCCACCTGTTCAGCAGGGGTGACTGATGAATCTTTTACAACTGCACTGGTTGTCCAACCATGTGTTCCTCGAAAATAGCTGAATTCCATCCCTTCGTGAATCATGCTATAATAGTACAGGGTGGGAAGCAGGTTGTTTCTGCATTACGCTATACAGCTGCAGTATGGGCTCAGGAACTGTAGGCATGAATGACAGCAGTGTCGGACTGGGGTTCCTTGTGCACCCCAGAGGAAATTATTCTTTGGGCTCAGCCATATATGATCAATAAAGTCTGATAGGTTTTGAACAGAATAGAACCTAGTGGCAAGTGATTGGCTCCAAAGGCAGCCAAATTAGTTTTTTCTTTGGTCCCACTGTGGTATTAGAGCCTGGGCTTACTGGAGGATCTTCTGGTACTCTGGTGGGCCAGTCTGGTCCTGTTTTTATTAGTGTTGGGTGTGAATATTCGAATAGCAAATATTAGTCATGACTATCGGCACTTTGAGAATTCGCGAATATTTAGAATATAGTGATATATAGTCAAGGCTGACATGTCAGCCTGTATTTGTGGGAGGGGCGGAGGTGCCTTTAAAAGTCAAGGCGCGTTATCCTCCGTTGCCCGTGAGCTCTCTGTGTGGGGGGGCGTGTACATCCTGCAGTCTTGCCAAGCTCATGTCGCCAAGCACACTCGCTGAATCGCACGTTCATTTGTAAGTATGCAGGGGCCGCTGTGCCCTACAACCTACTACAGCTCCGGAGCGCTTCTGCCGAACGCTCCTCAGGTAACGCTGCCACAGCCCTGTCCCTGCTTCCAGCATTCCCTCCCTGTCTGCAACCCCCATTTACCTCGGCCACGGTCCGCTCCCTCACACGCGCTGCACGCCCGGGCTCATAGATGGAGATCCTGGTGCGTCTGGCCCCGGTGCATGCGGACGCCTCCCCCATCACCGCGCTTCTCTTTCTCTATTGCCGTTGCCGCCAAATCTCGCAATCTCATGGCATCACCTCCTAGCTTCTCCCCCATCCAGGTTCCGGCCTCCAACGTCCCCCACACAATCTTCTGCATAGCACCCTGATTCAGTCGCCATTCTTCTAGGTGTTTTTCCCCCCAAAAAAGGGGACAAATAAAGTTATGAAAAAAAAAAAAAGGGAACAAATAAAGTTATGAGAAAAAAACAAAAAAAAAAAAAACAAAGGGATTTAAAAAAAAAAAAAACGCAGCCATTCAACGCACACCCAAATTTCACGCACTCAGGTTCCCAAGTCCAATTCCAGCTGCATAACCTTCAGTTGGAGATCCGGGTGCGTCTGGCCCGTCTCAACCCAAACCCGTCAGGTCTGGATTTTCATTCCTCCCAACCCTTCATTGTCCACGGCCTGTCGCATCTCCCAGGCTCTCTTATATCTTATGGGGCCTGTGCCTATTATTTTATCTTTGCCTGTTCACGCTCTTCAGTCATCATTCAGGGGCCTCAACGTAGCATTTTCAGTTTCAACTATGCCTGGTGCCTCCTTCGTCATTTAGGCCTACGCATTATTCTTTAAGGTCTGTGGCCGGCTACGTCAATCAGGTTTATGCTTTAATCTTCAAATGTCAAAGCCGTAACGTTCTGGCTTACGTTTTTATTCTTCAATGTTTGTTGCCGGCCATGTTTAACCAAGCTTACGTTCCAATTAATTTCATGTTTGTGGCCTGGTACGTTATTATGCTTATGTTTTTTAAATAATTCATGTCCGTTGCCCGGTACGTTATCCAGACTTATGTTTTTGACTCATAAATGCATAAATTCTGTTGCCTGGTACGTCATTAGGGCTTACGTTTTTAATTCATTTATTCTGTTGCCTGGTACATTATTCAGGCTTACATTTTTAAATAATTCATGTCTGATGCCCGGTACATTATCCAGGCTTACGTTTTTAACTCATAAATCCATAAATTCTGTTGCCTGCTACGTCATTCGGGTTACGTTTTTAATTCTTAAATGTATGTTGCCTGTCATGTTTGTTCAGGCTTACGTTTTTAACTCACTGATTTATAAATTTTGTTGCCTGGTACGTTATGCAGGCTTACATTTTTAATTCATTAATTTCTGTTCGTTATTTTGTATTGCCTATCACGTTTATGCTGGCTCACGTTTAAGTTCATTAATATCCATGGTACAGTGCTCAGGCTTACATCTATACAATGTTTCGTCACTACATCCAGGTCACGGAAAAAAATACTTTTTTTTTTTTATCAAACATTAATTTTCATATATATACTCACCTTCCATGATCTCTCGGCTTATGAGAACTAACCTCATCGTCCTGTACAATTCAGGTCCGGGTCCAGTTGTTTTTGCATCTTTGTTTGTTCCTGGTTTATTCTTCAGGTACCGTCCAGTCATTATAACTTTGGTGCGCACCTTTTTTCACAGTCCACCCCCTTCTTCGTTCAAGTCACGTCTTTGCCAGTTGTAACTTTCTTTCCAGGTTCCGCACAGGTAAGCGCCCACACTCCGTTCTTCACCAGCACCACCACTTCTTAAGTTTTCACTACACGGTCTTGGGTCTCTCTCTTCACACCAGGGCCGTCCGACAGTTAATTCTGTCATTATTATCTCGCAGCATGTCTCACTTGTCAGACGTTGAGGAATCCCTATCAATCCCAGAGTCTTCCACTTCCGGCCATGGCAGCACCATGTCGCTCAGAAGTTGGACAGTTCCCAAACTGATTAAGGAACTCAACAGGCGAGGGATTCGTTATCCAGTGTCGGCCCGGAAGGCAGAGCTATACAGACTCTTGGTGTCTGAGCCAACGGCTCCACCGGCGGAACAAGTCCCCATGTCGACCATCCAATTGTCATTGGCACAGTTGCATTCTACGATCAACAACATTGCCACCTCTGTGTCAGACATGCAGGCTAGGTTGATCGCCGTAGAGTCCAGGGGACTGACACCTAGTCCCTCTGTCCCTCCTGTTCCAGTGGCCTCTGCTTCCTGTTCTCATTCCCCAGGTAGGGCCTCATACACACCTGAGGTAGCTCCGGCACATTTTGTCCCGGACAACATCAGAAAGGATATCCTAGAGGAAAAAGACATTAATCTAGCTTCCATCCTCATAGCTACCCATGACACCGTAGACAACAGGACCATCGCTTGCGGCGACGTTTCCATCATTCTAAAGGCCAGGGACGTCCGTCTCAACAAAAAATTGTCCATCCCTGAATTTGTCCTGGCCTTCAGTTTATACAGGGACATCATCTGTTCTGCCCACCCCGGGATACGAGAGGAATTGGACACCTATCTGTACAGGGTCACGGATCTAGGCCACAAGTATTGCGGCCACGCCTTTTACGACTACCACCGCTCATTTTCCGCCAAGGCGGCCGCCACTCTTGCCCAATTTCAGCACACCACTGGATATGGAGCTCTTTTGTCGCCATTTCGCTGGCCTCAAGGCTCCAGCATGTGCTTCTTGCAACTCCATCCTCCATTCTTCAGATTGGTGCCCTAACGCAGTTCCTCCCATCTCTCAGGGCAGATTCCTTCCCAGCACCTCTGGTTTCCCGCAGAGACCTGCCCCATTCACCGATAAATTAGTCCGCCGCATAGTTTTCCTGGGCAATAGTCAAATTTGTAACAATTACAACATGGCCATCTGTAATTACAACACCCCCCCTGACAACCTGCCCACAGCGTTCATCTAGGACCTCATGACTAGCCGGGGTGAACTTGGATCTCCTAGTAGCTTTCCTTCAAGACCATCCCAATTCCCGATTCGTCCAGTTCTGAACAGCCGGGTTTGCCGAGGGATCCATACGGGTCTAGTCGCTCTTCCCCAGTCCACTTGGGAGGGTCCTAATCTCCTTTCAGCCGCCAGGGATCCCGACTCGGTAGGAGTCTTAATACAGTCTGAGTTAGAGAAGAGGTTCCTTATCGGGCCATTTTCCACTGTCCCCTTTGATTCTTGGAGGGTCAGCCCTATTGGCATTGTGGCTAAAAAATTCTCCAATAAAAAACGTCTTCTTTATGATCTCTCTGAGCCTCATGGTTCCGGCATTCCGAGCCTCAACTCTCTAATTCCCTCTGAGGAATTCTCCATGTGGTACTCCTCAGTCGATGATGCTATCCATCTCATCATCCAGGTAGGCAGAGTGGCTTGGCTATCCAAAGCAGACATCGCGGATGCTTTCAAACTGCTCCCTATCCACCCGCAGCTCTGGAGGTTTTATGGCATCAAATGGCAAAATCTGTACTATTTTGCCAGCCGTTTGACCTTCGGGTCCAAGAGCAGTCCCTGGCTATTCGATCAATTTGCGCAGGCCCTGCATTGGATTTTAGTCAACTGCTGTGATTGCCCGCTGGTCATTCATTACCTGGATGATTTCCTGTTTGTTGAAACACCAGACTGCAGACCCAGCAAACTCAGGTCCCTTCTCCAGATCTTCTCCGATTTTAACGTCCCAAGTTTGGGGCAGTCAATGGGCCAACTCTTCAGTAGTTTTTGTCACCGACAATCAGGCGGTAGTAGACATCATCGCCAAAGGCAGATCCAAGTTACCTTTTATCATGTCTTTCGTCCGCAGGTTGGTCTGGCTTTCCCTGTGCCACAATTTTCACATAACATGCAGGCACATCCATGGCACACAAAATGTCATTGCAGATGCCTTGTCACGATTTAATTTTTTCCAGGCAATACCGGAGGCGGAACGAGTGGGTTTATCTCCTCCAGATTTCCAAACATTGGTCATGGATTAAAATCTTACATTGATTCGGCCAAAAATCTGGTGCAAAAGTCTTTGTCTGTCAACACGTCTAGAAATTATAAAACCGGCTGGAATGTGTTCAACAGATTCACACTCCTTCACCCAAGACATGATACCGGCAAGACCGCATACATCATGGCTTTCTTGGCGTACTGCCATTTGGAACTCAAACTTTCCTACAAAGCCATAAAGTTATACCTGACCGGGGTACAGCATTTCCTCACGTTGGAAGATCCAGACTGTAGGTCGGTTTTCTTGTCACAGGCGATAAAAGCTACCCTCAGGGGCATACAAAAGAGCAGCGGGGGGACGGCACTCGCAGACAGCCGGTATCAGGAGAGCTCTTTAGGAAGTTATCCACCTCCCTAGATGGCAATTCTTTTGGGCTCCTTTCTAGTACCGTTATCAAAGCGGCTATGTACCTCAGCTTTTACGGTTTCTTAAGGCCGGGGGAGTTTACCAGCACCTCTGCCAGAGTCAAGGGTTTAACCAGGGGTCAACTTGTCCGGTGCAACGACCAGTTCATCCTGTACCTCGCTTCTTCCAAAACGTCCCAAGTCGGGCCATCGGTAGAAATCAGGTACTTCCCGACTTTTAATGAATGGTGCCCGGTTCAGGTTTTCCAGAAGTTACTGGCGGCTTTGGGCGACTCGGCCCAAGACGGCCCTTTGCTCCCGTTCAAGGTTAGGTCCATCACTTCATCCCAGTTCATTTCGCACATCCGCTTACTAGCGGTTTAGGGTATGACCCGAAAATCATTTCGGGGCATTCCTTCCGAACTGGGGCTGCATCCGCAGCGTCAAAGCACAATGTTCCAGCTCACATCATTCAAAAAATGGATCGCTGGCACTCTTCATGCTACGGTCGGTACATTCCGAACCCTCACGTGGAGATATCTGAGGCTTTCTGTAGTTTGGTTTTATGACTTGCTGCGTTTCTAATAAACTCCTTTCTACGCTACCTGGCTTGCTCTTTGCCCCCTTATAGGCCTACCCTCGTTCATGGCTAAGGGCACACCACCAGCCATTCAGTCCAGGTTAGAGGTAAGTAAACAGGTCAGGCCTGTTCCCCACTTCTCACGCAAGGTTCTCTCATCTGTAGCCATGACCACAAGTAGTTAAGGCTGACATGTCGGCCTGTATTTGTGGGAGGGGCGGAGGTGCCTTTAAAAGTCAAAGCGCGCTATCCTCCATTGCCCGTGAGCTCTCTGTGCCCCTCCCACCCTCCCTTATTTCTATATCTTACAGGGTGTGCCCCCTTATAGGCCTACCCTCGTTCAGCCACCAGCTGTGCCCCTCCCACCCTCCCTTATTTCTATATCTTACCAGGGTGTGCCCCCTTATAGGCCTACCCTCGTTCAGCCACCAGCCATTTAGTCCAGGTTAGAGGTAAGTAAACAGGTAAGGCCTGTTCCCCACTTCTCACACAAGGTTCTCTCATCCGCAGCCATGACCACAAATATTAATCGTGACTATCGGCACTTCGAGAATTCGCGAATATTTAGAATATAGTGATATATATTCGTATTTTCAAATATTCTAGATTTTTTTTCATCTGAACCCATGATCCCTCCCTGCTTCTTGCTTGTGGGCCAATGAGAATGCTGCAATGTCTTTGTCTGAGCTTAGCAACATCCCTAGCAACTAATAGGAAAGTTGCCTACCCCTTACTATCTCCCCAGCAGACATTTTCTACAGTTTTTAAAGTTCCGAGAGAGACAGCAGTGTCATTGCTGTGCTCTGTGCTTTCCACTTATTACATTAGATAGATAGTTAGATAGCTTATATATATAATACAGATAGTTAGTGGGAGATAGTCAGTGTAAGTTAGATCCTGATATAGTGTAGCTGATGGGTTCCAGTGCAGGGTGTTAGGCAGTGTGATAGGTTCTGCTGTCCATACATACATGCTACAGACATAGTGCTGTGATGTCACAACAATACATAGTGCACCAATCAGTAATATGTAGCCAGACCTGCTAAAATGTGAAGTTTCACGTATTGCGCCAAAATATGGGCATCATTAATTGCTGATTAGCACAATCGCGAATATATTGGAGCACTCTATCTGCATATAAAGGTATTGTAATGTTCTGCCGTGCCAACCATTTTCTCCAGTCTCAAGAAACTTCTAGCAGCTTGGAAAAAGTGACCCACTCCTGTATTGCGCGCGCTTCACGCGAATATTACATTGCAAATTTTCGCAATCAAGAAAATAATATCAAATACTCAAATTTGAGAATATATGACGAATATTCTACAAAATATTTGTGAAATATTGCAAATTTGAATATTGCCCCTACCGCTCATCACTAGTCTTTATTGTTCTCTAGATTGGCCTAGATAGACATGCAAACAGAACAGCAATACTGATTAGAATAATGTGAGAAGCTCTGACCAGTCACACTAATGGGACAGCATAGGAGAGGTTCGGTGCTCTAACTGAATCTTCACCACTTGCTCCTCTCTGATCTCATGGCTGGTCTTACAAAGACCCTCAACTATGATAAACAGAAATTATTATTTATGGAGTGACTTAAATATATCCATAAAAAAATTCATCCATTTTTTATTTAAATACTGTAAAATATTTAAATACAGGATTGTAATATTTGATAAAAATGTTGATTAACCACCTCAGCCCCCATAGCTTAAACAACCTTAATGACCAGGCCACTTTTTACACTTCTGACCTACCCTACTTTCACCGTTTATTGCTCGGTCATGCAACTTACCACCCAAATGAATTTTACCTCCTTTTCTTCTCACTAATAGAGTTTTCATTTGGTGGTATTTCATTGCTGCTGACATTTTTACTTTTTTTGTTATTAATCGAAATTTAACGATTTTTTTGCAAAAAAATGAAATTTTTCACTTTCAGTTGTAAAATTTTGTAAAAAAAACGACATCCATATATAAATTTTTCTCTAAATTTATTGTTCTACATGTCTTTGATAAAAAAGAAATGTTTGGGTAAAAAAAAAAATGGTTTGGGTAAAAGTTATAGCGTTTACAAACTATGGTACAAAAATGTGAATTTCCGCTTTTTGAAGCAGCTCTGACTTTCTGAGCACCTGTCATGTTTCCTGAGGTTCTACAATGGCCAGACAGTACAAACACCCCACAAATGACCCCATTTCGGAAAGTAGACACCCTAAGGTATTCGCTGATGGGCATAGTGAGTTCATTGAACTTTTTATTTTTTGTCACAAGTTAGTGGAAAATTATGATTTTTTTTTCTTGCAAAGTCTTATATTCCACTAACTTGTGACAAAAAATAAAAACGTCTATGAACTCACTATGCTCATCAGCGAATACCTTGGGGTGTCTTCTTTCCAAAATGGGGTCACTTGTGGGGTAGTTATACTGCCCTGGCATTCTAGGGGCCCAAATGTGTGGTAAGTAGTTTGAAATTAAAATCTGTAAAAAATGGCCGGTGAAATCCGAAAGGTGCTCTTTGGAATGTGGGCCCCTTTGCCCACCTAGGCTGCAAAAAAGTGTCCCACATCTGGTATCTCCGTACTCAGGAGAAGTTGGGCAATGTGTTTTAGGGTGTCATTTTACATATACCCATGCTGGGTGAAATAAATATCTTGGTAAAATGCCAACTTTGTATAAAAAAATGGGAAAAGTTGTCTTTTGCCAAGATATTTCTCTCACCCAGCATGGGTATATGTAAAATGACACCCCAAAACACATTGCCCAACTTCTCCTGAGTACGGAGATAGCAGATGTGTGACACTTTTTTGCAGCCTAGGTGGGCAAAGGGGCCCACATTCCAAAGAGCACCTTTCGGATTTCACCGGCCATTTTTTACAGATTTTGATTTCAAACTACTTTGCACGCATTTGGGCTCCTAGAATGCCAGGGCAGTATAACTACCCCACAAGTGACCCAATTTTGGAAAGAAGACACCCCAAGGTATTCGCTGATGGGCATAGTGAGTTCATAGAAGTTTTTATTTTTTGTCACGAGTTAGTGGAATATGAGACTTTGTAAGAAAAAAAAAAAATCATAATTTTCCACTAACTTGTGACATAAAATAAAAAATTCTAGGAACTCGCCATGCCCCTCACGGAATACCTTGGGGTGTCTTCTTTCCAAAATGGGGTCACTTGTGGGGTAGTTATACAGCCCTGGCATTCTAGGGGCCCA
This sequence comes from Bufo bufo, assembly GCF_905171765.1. NCBI lineage: Eukaryota > Metazoa > Chordata > Amphibia > Anura > Bufonidae > Bufo > Bufo bufo. The sequence goes on along the minus strand of NC_053393.1, from coordinate 156,679,962 downwards.
AATGTGTGGTAAGTAGTTTGAAGTCAAAATCTGTAAAAAATGGCCGGTGAAATCCGAAAGGTGCTCTTTGGAATGTGGGCCCCTTTGCCCACCAAGGCTGCAAAAAAGTGTCACACATCTGGTATCTCCGTACTCAGGAGAAGTTGGGCAATGTGTTTTGGGGTGTCATTTTACATATAGCCATGCTGGGTGAGATAAATATCTTGGCAAAAGACAACTTTTCCCATTTTTTTATACAAAGTTGGCATTTGACCAAGATATTTATCTCACCCAGCATGGATATATGTAAAATGACACCCCAAAACACATTCCCCAACTTCTCCTGAGTACGGCTATACCACATGTGTGACACTTTTTTGCAGCCTAGATGCGCAAAGGTGCCCAAATTCCTTTTAGGAGGGCATTTTTAGACATTTGGATCCCAGACTTCTTCTCACGCTTTAGGGCCCCTGAAAAGCCAGGGCAGTATAAATACCCCACATGTGACCCCATTTTGGAAAGAAGACACCCCAAGGTATTCAATGAGGGGCATGGCGAGTTCATAGAAAAAAAAAACTTTTGGCACAATTTAGCGGAAATTGATTTTTTGGGGGTTTTTCTCACAAAGTCTCCCTTTCCGCTAACTTGAGACAAAAATTTCAATCTTTCATGGGCTCAATATGCCCCTCAGCGAATACCTTGGGGTGTCTTCTTTCCAAAATGGTGTTATTTGTGGGGTGTTTGTACTGCCCTGGCATTTGAGGGTCTCCGCAGTCATTACATGTATGGCCAGCATTAGGAGTTTCTGCTATTCTCCTTATATTGAGCATACGGGTAATGAGATATTTTTTTTCCGTTCAGCCTCTGGGCTGAAAGAAAAAAATGAACGGCACAGATTTCTTCATTTGCATCGATCAATGTGGATGAAAAAATCTCTGCCAAAAAAAAAAAAGGAGGGGAAAGGCGTCTGCCAGGACATAGGAGCTCCGCCCAACATCCATACCCACTTAGCTCGTATGTGGATGAATAAATCATTGCCGGGATTTATTTATTTTTTTATATATACAAAGTGTTTGCCAAAGCATATGAACACCGCCACCTCCTCAACTCATATGCCTCGGCAAACGTATCTTTTACTGCAGAGGAGAAATCTTGTCTTGCAGCGCCGCATACACCGACTTGTGTGTAATCTGACAGCAGCGCAATGCTTCTGTCAGAATGCACATCAGTGCTGCAGCTAGTCGATCGGTTGGTCCACCTGGAAGGTAAAAAAAACAAAACAAAAAAGAAAAACCAGGCCGCAACGCAATAAATTTTATTAACTTTATAATAACTTTGGAACAGAACAAATAAACTTTTTTTTTACTTTTTGAACTGAAGTTAACTTTTTTGCTTACTGGTGTTTTTTTTTTTTTTTTTACCTTTTATAGGACAAACCTCTCCTTCCCCATGGGACAATGTGCAAAGCGCAAATCGCCCAAAGATGTGGCGAAGTACATTATGCACTTTATCCCAGGTGAAAGGAGAGGTTTTCAGCAGCTGTGAGTAAAAGGGCCCTAATAGTCCTGTGTGCCTGTCCTGTGAGATGCAATCCCTATGCTAAGTGTACCTGTGTGTGGTACTTCCGGAAACACTCTCCAAAGCATAGGGCAGGGTGGTCAGGACAGTCAGGACAGAAATAGCGGGTGTCACGCCTTATTCCACTCATGCTATAGACACAACATCTTTTTCGGGGTGACGGTTGGGTTGAGGTACCAGGAACGACACTGGGGAAATGTCGCTCGTGTAGACGGCTAACTACACTGGTGGATGGGGCCACGGAACCTTCTGGATACAGGAGGTTCTCGATGATCTCTTCCTGAAATTTGAGGAAGGATCCCGTTCTCCCAGCCTTACTGTAGAGAACAAAACTATTATATGCAGCCAATTGAATTAAATATACAGACACCTTCTTATACCAGCGTCTGGTGCGTCGGGAAACTAAATACGGAGACAACATCTGGTCATTAAAGTCCACCCCTCCCATGAGCAAATTATAGTCGTGGACACAGAGGGGCTTTTCAATGACACGGGTTACTCGCTCAACTTGTATTGTCGTGTCTGCGTGAATGGAGGAGAGCATGTAAACGTCACGCTTGTCTCTCCATTTCACCGCGAGCAGTTCTTCGTTACACAAGGCAGCCCTCTCCCCCCTTGAAAGACGGGTGGTAACGAGCCATTGGGGGAAGCCCACGCGACTAGTTCGCGCGGTGCCACAGCAGCCAATCTGTTCTAGGAACAAATGCCTGAAGAGGGCCACACTTGTGTAGAAATTGTCCACATAAAGATGGTACCCCTTGCCAAATAAGGATGACACCAAGTCCCAGACTGTCTTCCCACTGCTCCCCAGGTAGTCAGGGCAACCGACTGGCTCCAGGGTCTGATCTTTTTCCTCATAGATCCGAAATTTGTGGGTATAGCCTGTTGCCCTTTCACAGAGCTTATACAATTTGACCCCATACCGGGCGCGCTTGCTTGGGATGTATTGTTTGAAGCCAAGGCGCCCGGTAAAATGTATTAGGGACTCGTCTACGCAGATGTTTTGCTCGGGGGTATACAAATCTGCAAATTTCTGGTTGAAGTGGTCTATGAGGGGCCGAATTTTGTGGAGCCGGTCAAAAGCAGGGTGGCCTCTGGGACGGGAGGTGGTGTTGTCGCAAAAGTGCAGGAAACGCAGGATGGCCTCAAATCGTGCCCTGGACATAGCAGCAGAGAACATGGGCATGTGATGAATCGGGTTCGTGGACCAATATGACCGCAATTCATGCTTTTTGGTTAGACCCATGTTGAGGAGAAGGCCCAGAAAAATTTTAATTTCGGAAACTTGGACTGGTTTCCACCGGAAAGGCTGGGCATAATAGCTTCCTGGGTTGACGGATATAAATTGTGTGGCATATCGGTTTGTCTCTGCCACGACTAAGTCCAAGAGCTCCGCAGTCAAGAACAGCTCAAAAAATCCCAGGGCCGAACCGATCTGAGCTGTCTCAACCCGAACTCCAGACTGGGCGGTGAAAGGGGGAACTACAGGTGCGGCTGAAGTTGGTGACTGCCAATCAGGATTTGCCAACACCTCAGGGATTCTAGGGGCTCTACGGGCCTGTCTGTGCGGTGGCTGCGACGGGGTAACTACTGCACGTGCCACCGTACCAGCTTCAACTGCCCTTCTGGTGCTCGCCACGTCACCATGTTGTACGGCAGTGCTGGTACTAGGTCCAGGGAGGGCTGCGCTGCTGGTGTATGCCTCACCACGTGATCCGACAGCGCCAGCCCCACTTTGCTGCTCTTGAAGCGGATCCTGCGCAACCTGTGGTCTAGCGACACGGGGCCGGGTACGCCTGGTTCTATCAGGGACCTCCACCTCCTCGTCCGAACTTTGGGTCAGAGTGCCACTGCTTTCTACAGGTTCATATTCTGACCCGCTAGATTCGTCAGATGAGGGTTCCCATTCCTCATCCGACTGGGTCAGTATCCTGTAGGCCTCTTCAGAAGAATACCCCCTGTTTGACATTTGGACTACTAAATTTAGGTTTATTTCCTGAGACTACCCAAGAAAAAAAGCAAGCCTGTCTTACAAAGGGGAGGCTAGCGAAGTACCGGAGGCCGCTGCGGTTGATAAAAAATATCAAAACTGATTTTTTTTATCGCCGCAGCGCTTGGAAAATGATTGTGCAGTGATAAAAAAAAATTAAAATTTTTGTCACTGCGGCGGGGCGGGTGTGGGTGAACGCACGTGTGGGCGACCGATCAGGCCTGATCGGGCAAACACTGCGTTTTGGGTGGAGGGCGAGCTAAGGTGACACTAATACAATTATAGATCTGACTGTGATCAGTTTTGATCACTTACAGATACTATAAAAGTACAAATGCTGATTAGCGATACGCTAATCAGCGAATCAGTGACTGCGGTGCGGTGGGCTGGGCGCTAACTGACGCTAAACTACCTAACCAAGGGGCCTAAACTATCCTAAAACCTAACAGTCAATACCAGTGAAAAAAAAAAGTGACAGTTTACACTGATCACTTTTTTCCTTTCACTAGGTGATTGACAGGGGCGATCAAGGGGTGATCAAGGGGTTAATTCGGGTGATGGGGGGTGATCTGGGGCTAAGTGTACTGTTTGTGGGTACTCACTGTGATGTCTGCTCCTCTGCTGGAACCAACCGACGAAAAGGACTAGCAGAGGAGCAGAGAAGCCATTTAACACATCATATTTACTAATATGATGTGTTATCTGGCTTTTGATTTATTTTTTTTTTAAATCGCCAGCCTGCCAGCCAATGATCGTTGCTGGCAGGCTGGTGACGAACTTGTCCTCTAACTTTTGCCGGCCCGCGATGCGCATGCGCGGGCCGGCTTTGAGCAAAATCTCGCGTCTCGCGAGATGACGCGTATATGCGTGACTCTGCGCAGCGCTGCCGCCTCCGGAACGCGATCCTGCGTTAGGCGATCCGGAGGCAGTTAAACTGTCGCTGTAAAGCAAAAAAAAGATATAATTCTACATAGGATGGAACTAAATGCTGGGGATTTTACTGAAAGAGAAGAATCATTAGGAGGGTCTTTCATATGAAATAAATATAGGTTTACTGATGAGGTTTATGTACATGATTTTATTTTTGATTATTTCACTGCATTATTGCATTTCACAATCACAAAATTACACCAGGATGACTGGTAAACGTTATAGACTATAAAAAAAATTGAATTAATGGTCCTTTAAACTACTGTGATCAGTTACACAACTTTAGTGCATAGTTATTTCACAGTCCGTCTTTTGCCAGTGCAATCTAACAAGTCAGTCCCTGTGTTTTATAAGCTGTACGTTGTACAACACATTAGGCTAGCATGAAAGCTTGTGCTCTATGTAATGAAATGACTTTTTTCTGGGTACAGCAAATAGACAACGGCAAAGCTCTTGGTAGTGAAACCAAATAATAAAAGAGGCAATAATAACATTTTTAATAAAACTTTTCAAGGATAGCAATATTTCTTTTTTGTAGAAGTTAAACTTAGTAAATTGAAATAAAGGCCAATAGTCTCTTCTGTTTTCATTTATTTCATTTTTTTATTTCCTTCATATTTGTTACATTAAGTAATTATAGAGTGGTTTATTGAACCAAGTTTTTTCCCCATGACGCTGACAGATACTTACTAAAGGGGATACTGTGAACGCCTGCAATGAAAGTATGATATTCTGCCTGTAATCCACTTTAGTTGCCATTTGGTTCACTTCTGGTTTTAAATAGTTTTACTGATTCATTTTTCAAAGAAGATTATCATTTAGTGTCTAGTTCATTCCTGTTTTTTTGTCCTGTTCTGATAAAAAAAATATCTTTGTCTAAGTGAGTACAGAGGAATACTTGGATGTTCATTATACACTCACCTAAAGAATTATTAGGAACACCTGTTCTATTTCTCATTAATGCAATTATCTAGTCAACCAATCACATGGCAGTTGCTTCAATGCATTTAGGGGTGTGGTCCTGGTCAAGACAATCTCCTGAACTCCAAACTGAATGTCAGAATGGGAAAGAAAAGTGATTTAAGCAATTTTGAGCGTGGCATGGTTGTTGGTGCCAGATGGGCCGATCTGAGTATTTCACAATCTGCTCAGTTACTGGGATTTTCACGCACAACCATTTCTAGGGTTTACAAAGAATGGTGTGAAAAGGGAAAAACATCCAGTATGCGGCAGTCCTGTGGGCAAAAATGCCTTGTGGATGCTAGAGGTCAGAGGAGAATGGGCCGACTGATTCAAGCTGATAGAAGAGCAACGTTGACTGAAATAACCACTCGTTACAACCGAGGTATGCAGCAAAGAATTTGTGAAGCCACAACACGCACAACCTTGAGGCGGATGGGCTACAACAGCAGAAGACCCCATCGGGTACCACTCATCTCCACTACAAATAGGAAAAAGAGGCTACAATTTGCACAAGCTCACCAAAATTGGACTGTTGAAGACTGGAAAAATGTTGCCTGGTCTGATGAGTCTCGATTTCTGTTGAGACATTCAAATGGTAGAGTCCGAATTTGGCGTAAACAGAATGAGAACATGTATCCATCCTTTGATGGCTACTTCCAGCAGGATAATGCACCATGTCACAAAGCTCGAATCATTTCAAATTGGTTTCTTGAACATGACAGTGAGTTCACTGTACTAAAATGGCCCCCACAGTCACCAGATCTCAACCCAATAGAGCATCTTTGGGATGTGGTGGAACGGGAGCTTCGTGCCCTGGATGTGCATCCCTCAAATCTCCATCAACTGCAAGATGCTATCCTATCAATATGGGCCAACATTTCTAAAGAATGCTATCAGCACCTTGTTGAATCAATGCCACGTAGAACTAAGGCAGTTCTGAAGGCAAAAGGGGGTCCAACACCGCATTAGTATGGTGTTCCTAATAATTATTTAGGTTAGTGTATATCCAAGAGAAGTGATTGCATAGTTCTAGTATGACTTGACATAGCTAACATACAGAGTAACATTATGGTGGAGTGAACTATACATCAAGCAGAGTTGTTAAAAGTACTAAATGGTGAACTCAATTACAATGATTATGTTGTTGAATCTGTTAAGGGATTAAGATATATTAGCAAATGAACAGTCAGTCCCTGCAGTTGATGTAAGTCAAGCAGAATAAATGGACAAGCGTAAGGATCTGAGCAACATTAACAAGGGCCAGCAGAACATCTCTAAAAGAGGTCTAATGCTCCCAGTCACATTACATCTTAAATCTTCTATGACCTCTAGGTGTGTCTCCCCTATCTTTCAGGGTCCCAGTGTTGATATTTGTTGGTACTAGTAGTTCACCCGAAATACATACCATCTATGATACCCCAAGGGTTGCACAGTCCCACCAGAAAACCAGAGGATCCTCTGGTGGGCCCAGGCTCTAATACATTCATGGGCCCCAAACAGCATTGGACTGGGGTGCCTAGGGTCTGCCAGTAAAATTCATTCTGGGGACCCACTATACATCTACATGCAAATACTACCTGCTCATATAGCAGCAGTGGGATGCTCAAAATGATTGATTATGCGGGTACCTGCAACAAATTCGAGAAGGCGGGGTACAAGGGAAAGAGGATACTAGTTGGCCTTTCTCTGTACCTAGAAGTCATCTTAGTCACCTGATACGTTTATATAATAAACTGGTGTCACCGCCACTTCTGTGAGAAGATCTGGCAGACGTTCTTCTCTACCTCTTGTATGATGTTCTTTGTTTTGGTTTCACTTTCTCATCTCCTTTCCTTCTGCCAGGTGTCACTTATTTCGACTAATCGTCTTCCTTTATAATCCCTCCCATACTGCCTCACTTTGCGGTTTATACTACTTCCTGGATGAGGTGTTCACTGCTGGAGGCTGCTTCTGCTGTTTGTTCAGATAAGTCATTTACTTTATTGTGTTTCCTTGCTGGCTTGATTCTAGGTGACCCTGACTCCATCCGTATTAAGTGCAAGGAGCCGGTGGTCGTGTCCCCTCACTAATGTAGGGTATTCAGGTGTCACACAGTATTAGGTACGCGGGCATGCAATCATCAACCATACAGACCCTTGCATGTGCATAGCAGTCAGGGAGAGCTCTTAGGGTTTTATAGGGCTCACCTATAAGCTCCTTAGTTTGGGATCAAGCCAGTCACTCATTTATTTATATGTTACAGCTATCTGCTAACTTCATCCGTGACAACTGGGCAGTTTGTTAAATTATTTACCCTGTTTTTATATGGATATTAGCTGCTTGAGATGCTGTCCTGGGGGCCCACCTTTGTTAGGGGCCCCCAAGGGGATTCACCTGTTCCCCTGTGTGCCAGTCTGAGCCTGGCCACAAAGGTCCAAAGAAACAACCCATTTGGAGCTGCCTTTGGAGATAACTAACTGCCATTTGGGTCTATTTCTTTGATTCAAAACCTATTCAACATTATTGATGATATAGGGCTTTGGCCCTGAGAATCATTTCTTCTGGTGGGCCCAAGGAACCCCAGTCTGACCCTGACTACCTCTGTGTAATTACCTATTTCCAATCCTTCAGATGGGTAATTGTGGGTCTTCAAAAATACATACATGTGAGATGGGGAAACAGCTCTCATTGTCTGAACACTGTTTGTATAGATTAAATTAAATGATCTGAACTGATATTCTGCTGTTTGGCCACAAATTGCCGCTGTTTCCAAAACACAGCTAACAGACTGCATATATTTTCATATTCATGAGAGGTGGAGTTTCAGAGCCTGGAGAAGAAAGGGAGCATCCATCTTAGAGGGAACAGAGACTGAGGAACTGCGTGAGCAGAGGATCCGACGGCATCCAGGTGTAGGAGCATACCTCAGTGACGAGCTGCAGCAAAGAGAAGCAGATCGCGTTCAAGACTAGAGATGGCCTTGCGCTTCGCCCGGCGGTCGTTTCGCGGCAAACCTTGCTCGTTTGCGATTCGTCGAACATGCAAACATATGGTGATGTTCACATGCGCCATATTCTTTTGCATTGCGCCAAACTATGACCCATGACACATCCATCAGGTGGGACAATACAGCCAATTGAGATGTTTCAGCACATGGACGCACCCCACCCTATAATAGAACCCAATCTGGCAGCCATTTTACATTCTGTGTTTTGTCAGTGTAGGGAGAGGTTGCTTTATGGACACCAAACGCTAGCTAATAGGGCCACAAAAGTCCTTTTAAGGACTGGTATAGGTGTGCTATCGATAGGTGTGATATACTGAGTGGTGTGATATACTTATAATGTACTTTCTAACATAAAAAGTATATATATAATGCATTTGTATTGTGCAGCAGTTGTGTTCGGTTCTGCTGCGATACCGCAGCTATATAGAGGGACAAACGCTATTGGAATAACTAATTGCAACTGGTGTGATATACCTGTTGCCCCCCAAAAAACTGATTGAGGGGTGTGATATACCTATAATATACTTTCTAGTACCTGCTTCTACAAAATACTGATTAAGGGGTTCTAATACCTTCCTCCACAAAATACTGATTGAGGGGTGCGATATAGCTGCTTCCACAAAATACTGATTGAGGGGTGCGATATACAGTACCTGCTTCCACCAAATATTCATTTAGGCCTGCGATACACTGGCTTCCACAAAATACTGATTGAGGGGTTTGATATATCTGCTTCCACAAAATACTGATTGAGGAGTGCGATATACCTGCTTCCACCAAATATTGATTCAGGTGTTCTATATACCTGTTTTCACTAAATACTGATTGAGGGGTGCGATATATCTGTTTCCACAAAATACTGATTGAGGGGTGCGATATACCTGCTTCTACAAAATACTGATTAAGGGGCTTGATATACCTGCTTCCACAAAATACTGATTGAGGGGTGCGATATACCTGCTCCCACCAAATAGTGATTCAGGTGTTCTATATACCTGTTTCCACAAAACACTGATTGAGGGGTGCGATATACCTGCTTCTACAAAATACTTATTATGGGGTTCTATATACAGGGAGTGCAGAATTATTAGGCAAGTTGTATTTTTGAGGATTAATTTTTATTATTGAACAACAACCATGTTCTCAATGAACCCAAAAAACTCATTAATATCAAAGCTGAATATTTTTGGAAGTAGTTTTTAGTTTGTTTTTAGTTTTAGCTATTTTAGGGGGATATCTGTGTGTGCAGGTGACTATTACTGTGCATAATTATTAGGCAACTTAACAAAAAACAAATATATACCCATTTCAATTATTTATTTTTACCAGTGAAACCAATATAACATCTCAACATTCACAAATATACATTTCTGACATTCAAAAACAAAACAAAAACAAATTAGTGACCAATATAGCCACCTTTCTTTGCAAGGACACTCAAAAGCCTGCCATCCATGGATTCTGTCAGTGTTTTGATCTGTTCACCATCAACATTGCGTGCAGCAGCAACCACAGCCTCCCAGACACTGTTCAGCGAGGTGTACTGTTTTCCCTCCTTGTAAATCTCACATTTGATGATGGACCACAGGTTCTCAATGGGGTTCAGATCAGGTGAACAAGGAGGCCATGTCATTAGATTTTCTTCTTTTATACCCTTTCTTGCCAGCCACGCTGTGGAGTACTTGGACGCGTGTGATGGAGCATTGTCCTGCATGAAAATCATGTTTTTCTTGAAGGATGCAGACTTCTTCCTGTACCACTGCTTGAAGAAGGTGTCTTCAAGAAACTGGCAGTAGGACTGGGAGTTGAGCTTGACTCCATCCTCAACCCGAAAAGGCCCCACAAGCTCATCTTTGATGATACCAGCCCAAACCAGTACTCCACCTCCACCTTGCTGGCGTCTGAGTCGGACTGGAGCTCTCTGCCCTTTACCAATCCAGCCATGGGCCCATCCATCTGGCCCATCAAGACTCACTCTCATTTCATCAGTCCATAAAACCTTAGAAAAATCAGTCTTGAGATATTTCTTGGCCCAGTCTTGACGTTTCAGCTTGTGTGTCTTGTTCAGTGGTGGTCGTCTTTCAGCCTTTCTTACCTTGGCCATGTCTCTGAGTATTGCACACCTTGTGCTTTTGGGCACTCCAGTGATGTTGCAGCTCTGAAATATGGCCAAACTGGTGGCAAGTGGCATCTTGGCAGCTGCACGCTTGACTTTTCTCAGTTCATGGGCAGTTATTTTGCGCCTTGGTTTTTCCACACGCTTCTTGCGACCCTGTTGACTATTTTGAATGAAACGCTTGATTGTTCGATGATCACGCTTCAGAAGCTTTGCAATTTTAAGAGTGCTGCATCCCTCTGCAAGATATCTCACTATTTTTGACTTTTCTGAGCCTGTCAAGTCCTTCTTTTGACCCATTTTGCCAAAGGAAAGGAAGTTGCCTAATAATTATGCACACCTGATATAGGGTGTTGATGTCATTAGACCACACCCCTTCTCATTACAGAGATGCACATCACCTAATATGCTTAATTGGTAGTAGGCTTTCGAGCCTATACAGCTTGGAGTAAGACAACATGCATAAAGAGGATGATGTGGTCAAAATACTCATTTGCCTAATAATTCTGCACACAGTGTACAGTGGATATAAAAAGTCTACACACCCCTGTTAAAATGTCAGGTTTCTGTGCTGTAAAAAAATGAGACAAAGATAAACCATTTCAGAACTTTTTCCACCTTTAATGTGTTCTATAAACTGTACCACAATTAAAAAACAAACTGAAATCTTTTAGGTGGAGGGAAGAAAACTAAAATAAAGTGGTTGCATAAGTGTGCACACCCTCTTATAACTGGTGATGTAGCTGTGTTCAGAATTAAGCAATAACATTCAAAATCATGTTAAATAGAAGTCAGCATACACCTGCCATCATTTAAAGTGCTTCTGAGTAACCTCAAATAAAGTTCAGCTGCTCTAGTTGGCCTTTCCTGAAATTTTCTTAGTAGCATCCCACAGCAAAAGCCATGGTCCACAGAGAGCTTCCAAAGCATCAGAGGGATCTCATTGTTAAACGTTATCAGTCAGGAGAAGGGTACAAAAGAATATCCAAGGAATTAGATATACCATGGAACACAGTGAAGACAGTCATCATCAAGTGGAGAAAATATGGCACAAGAGTGAAATTACCAAGAACTGGACGTCCCTCCAAAATTTATGAAAAGACGAGAAGAAAACTGGTCTGGGAGGCTACCAAGAGGCCTACAGCAACATTAAAGAAGCTGCAGGAATATCTGGCAAGTACTGGCTGTGTGGTACATGTGACAACAATCTCCCGTATTCTTCATATGTCTGGGCTATGGGGTAGAGTGGCAACATGAAAGCCTTTTCTTACAAAGAAAAACATCCAAGCCAGGCTACATTTTGAAAAAACACACCTGAAGTCTCCCAAAAGCATGTGGGAAAAGGTGTTATGGTCTGATGAAACCAAGGTTGAACTTTTTGGCCATAATTCCAAAAGATATGTTTGGTGCAAAAACAACACTGCACATCACCAAAAGAACACCATAGCCACAGTGAAGCATGGTGGTGGCAGCATCATGCTTTGGGTCTGTTTTTCTTCAGCTAGAACTGGGGCCTTAGTTAAGCTAGAGCGAATTATGAACAGTTCCAAATACCACTGAATATTGGCACAAAACCTTCAGGCTTCTGCTAGAAAGCTGAACATGAAGAGGAACTTCATCTTTCAGCATGACAATGACCCAAAGCATACATCCAAATCAACAAAGGAATGGCATCACCAGAAGAAGATTAAAGTTTTGGAATGGCCTAACCAGAGCCACGTGATGCATGCAGACTTCTGCGGCCATTTGATGAGATCACCAAACTGGTCAGTCACAGCCAGGGCACCATCAGTGAAATCGTACCTTTACGCCTTCTTTCTAGAGCGTGCATTGAGTTGTGTCATTGATTAGCTGGAAGCTGGAAGATGAGGAAGTGGCAATGCTGAATGAATTCCTAGGGGGGGCTACTCCATCTAAGACAAGTCAGCAGGAGTCTAAAGAGGAGTTAGAGGAGGATGGTGGCTGGGGGGAGTAGGAGGAGGAAGAAGAGCAGGCTTTGAGGGGGACTTTAAACTTTTCGGGGATCCCTGGTGTTGTCCGTGGCTGGGGGGAGAAGACCGAAGAGGACATTCTCCTGGGTGATGAGCAGGAGCCAGGGCGCTCCACCGCTTCCAATTTAGTGCAAATAGGGGCCTTCATGCTCCAGTGTTTTAAGAGGGACCCCCGTATAAAAAGCATAAAGGGCAAGGACCAGTATTGGGTGGCAACGTACTTAGACCCCCGGTACAAACACAAAATGGCGGACATGGTACCAGCATCACAGAGGGCTGTCAGAATTCAGCATTTCCAGGCCTTTCTGCGAGAGATGCTGCATTCTGCTGTTGCGGGCGCTGGCAGAGGAATTTCCACCCACAGCAAAACAGGTGCAGGTACCAATCCTACCGCGTCTGCAAGAAGAGGGCGGTTTGAAGATGTGTTGGTCACTTTGGATATGAGATCATTCTTGCAGCCAACCCATCGAGAGATTCCCTCTGGATCCAGCCTCAGGGAACGCTTAACGTCCGATGTGGACTCTCTGAGAAGCGAGGAACCCCTGTGGCCAGAACTGGCACAATTTGCCATGGAACTCTTGGCTTGCCCCTCGTCGAGTGTCTTGTCCAAATTGATGTTCAGCGCAGCAGGGGGGATCATGACCGATAAGCGCACTCGCCTAGCTCATGAAAGTGTGGACTACCTCACATTTCTAATGAGGAATGGAGCTCGGAGGAATTCAACACCTGTGACGACCACGTGTAATTGAATTTCCTCATGCCAGCCCACACATATTTGCCACTACCCAGAACAGATAATGGTCCTTGTCTTATGTATAAACAGCGGCATAAAAGGCCTTTTCTGTCAGGTAAATGCCAAATTTTTTGGGCCTCTACTCCTGTGGCCTACAGTAAATTTTTTATCCAGTGACTGCCAAATGTACTTTTAGACACATAATCACTAGTTCTTTTCTGTCAGGTAAATGCCTCATTTTTGGGGCCTGTACTCCACTAGCATACATTAAAATTGTTATCCACTGACCACCTAATATACCTCCAGCCAGGGATGTCGTTAGGTCAAAACATTCGGGGCTGGAGCCCCAGATGTTTTGTCCAGTGCCCTGAATGTTTATGCTGGTGGGATTTTTTTAAAACTTTTATTAGGCTATTCCTAGCCGTCTGGGTAATCCCACAGATCATCCCCCAACCCCCCTTGTACTTGTTCTGCTACTTGCAGGCTGCGCGGGCATGAGTTCAGAATTTCAATCACTTCGGTCCGCAATTTTTTTCTGCAGCGCATGATCCCGCGAGACCCGCCGCGGGAGGTCACGGGTCTCACGGGTTACCATGCCGCAGAATAGAATTGCGGACAGAAGTAACTGAAGTTCTGAACGCATGCCAGCGCAGCCTGCAAGTAGCGGAACAAGTACAAGGAGGGTTGGTGAGTTCCAACTTCTGTGATTAGTTTTCTTAATTTTTTAGGGGATTTGCTTAATTTTTAATTAGGCTGACCATAGGTTAGGATGATCTGTGGGGTTGCCCAGACGGCTAGGCCCTTCACTGTAGTTATTAACCCCTTTCAGCAGTCCCCCTTTCACTATACGGGGACTACTGAAAAGGGTTAATAACTACTTTGAAGGCCCCCTGGTGGCGAGGAGGGCGTGGCTACATGGGGTGGGGGCATAGCTTCAAGTGGGCTCGTGCCCCGGATGTCTTCAGACCCTAGCAACGCGCATGGCTTTAGCCACATAATCAATTATTCTTTTCTGTCCGGTGAATGCCTAATGTTTGGGGCCTGTACTCCACTAGCCTGCAGTAAAATTGCTATCCACTGACTGCATAATATACCTCCAGTCACATAATCACTTGTTCTTTTCTGTCCAGTGAATGCCTAATGTTTGGGGCCTGTACTCCACTGGCCTGCAGTAAATTTGTTATCCACTGACCGCCTAATATACCTCCAGCCACATAATCACTTGTTCTTTTCTGTCCAGTGAATGCCTAATGTTTTGGGCCTGTACTCCACTGGCTTGCAATAAAATTGTTATCCACTGACCGTCTAATATACCTCCAGCCACATAATCACTTGTTCTTTTCTGTCCGGTGAATTCCTAATGTTTGGGGTCTATACTCCACTGGCCTGCAGTAAAATTGTTATCCACTGACTGACTAATATACCTCCAGCCACATCATCATTTGTTCTTTTCTGTCCAGTGAATGCCTAATGTTTAGGCCTGTACTCCACTGGCCTGCAGTAAAATTGTTATCCACTGACCGCCTAATATACCTCCAGCCACATAATCACTTGTTTTTTTCTGTCAGGTGAATGCCTAATCTTTGGGGCCCGTACTCCCGAGGCCTAAAAAAGCATTTTTCTAGGCTCCAGCATGGCACATTTTTGAGAGTTTCCCTTTAAGATGCATGAAATTGGCCTCTGATTAAAATACATATTTTTTGTGAGAATTTTTCCCATTGATCCCCCTCTGTCCATGTTGTGGGACTAATAAGTATTTGGTGGCTACAAATATGACCTGAAGGTTTTTCAGGTTTGCCTGACATCAAAGTGAATGGGGCCCACCGCGAACGCACTGTTCGCGAACATTTGATTGCGAATGTGCGTTCACGCTCGCGAATCGTCCTGGCCGATGTTCGTCCATCACTATTCAAGACCCTGATCCTGTCCAGGGGAACGAGGATTGCTTCCAGGAATGCTGATAAGAGCTGAGGAGCAAAGCTACATACACTGCGGTACCGCATGCTTGTTGGAGAGGCATTTGTTCTGTTCAGAGTCACCAGCGGATGCAGAGCAAACCCGGGTCGGTAAGATCATGCACGCACCTCATCACAGTGTTGGCACCTAGAGACTGAGACCAGGCCTGTAGTTAGCTAGTTAGGGATTCTGTTTGTGTCAGGCCACAAGTGTTACTACTGTTCATTGCAAGGACTCCATAACTTAAAGTAACATTTCACATTGGAGAGCTGATAAAATTCCCACAAACTCAAGCTAGGCTGGCGTTTTGCTCAGAAGGAATACACAGGCACGTGCTACAGGACCAGTTATGGGAAGGGGAATACTGTAGAGCTCTGTAAGATTGTAAGCTGTTCTGCTGCACCGCAGGCTAGCCCGTACCACAAACCTATACAGTGGTTCTTTTTTTTTAGGGTAATAACAGGTAAGGTGTGGCAGTTTAGTTATGCCCGCCAGTAGGTAAATTACTGCAATTTCCTTCTGCATCCATCGGAGGGTGCTGTGCAGCAGAATTTGTGGTTCTGTTTATTGCCACATTTAAAGGGTTTCTGTCATGAGAAATAACGTTATGTAGCTGGCTGACATTAGCGATGTGCTAATGTCAGCAGTACATAACAGTATGCTTTATAACTCCCTGCCTGCCGCCGTTCTCTTAAAATGAAGACTTTTAAAATATGCTAATGAGTCTCTAGTTGCTATTAGGGCGTTGCTTCAGCACCTAGAGGCTCGGTCAACTCACCCTTTGGCACGCCCATGTATGCTTGATTGACTTTCGAGTTCTCAACATCGTCCCGTAAATCCCGCACCTGCGCCGCCCATTTCGTATTCGGCGCAGGTGCAGTGAGTGAAGGACGCTCTCCTGCTGCCGGCTTCACTCACTGCGCCTGCACCGAATACTAAATGGGCGGCAGGCAGGGAGTTATAAAGCCTACTGTTATGTACTGCTGACATTAGCACATCGCTAATGTCAGTCAGCTACATAACGTTATTTCTCATGACAGAAACCCTTTAAGTAAAATTCTGTTTTGGCAAAGCTGGTGTTGGGGTTGCTTTCCTCATTCGTGACTTCACTGTATCCTGGGGAGCCCCAGTACACGGCTTACATCTTGCCGTAGTCAGCAGGATACAGCGACCGTTATGGACTGGAACGCAGTGGGAGACCTTCCCCCGTCGCCAATGGCACCAGTCCAGGACCCAGCACAGGGTGCGCCAGTGCAAGGCCAACTTGCCCCAACACTTTTGATACAGCTTGCCCCCGTCATGCCCGCACCAGTCGGGTACATCCCCGTGGGGGCGCTGTTGCGTCATCTGCCAAAATTTGACGGTAAAAACATGATGTTGCAGGACTGGACTGAAAGGGTGTGAAGTGCAGTTAGAATGTGTAACCTGAGCCCCGAGGTGCGGGCAGAGGTTGCATTGTGTGCTCTAGAGGGTGATGTCAGATGGACAGTGATGGTAAGGCTCGAATCCGAGAGAGACACCCTAGAGAAAATTTTCTCGCTGCTGGAGAGAGCCCGGGGGGGGGGGGGGGGGGGGCGATAGGGCGAGACCGTGATGCAGTACTCCAATGCCCTACAGCAGACGCTAAATGAAATACAGTGGCGAGACCAAGAGGCCATGGGAACCTTTTGGGAGGTGGACTGGCTACTACGAGACCAGTTCATAGTGGGGCTCTCCAACAAGTTCTTACAGGACAAATTGCATGATATGACCCAGATGACTGCTGACATGACATTCTACAGCTTCTACCTAGCCGCTGTGGAGAGAGAGGAAGAGCACATGCCTGTGGCGGCGAGAGTAGTGAGTAGCACCCATGCTACAGGGGACTGGTCAGGGTCTGAAGACTCAGAGTTCTTAAAGGATGTGGTCTGGGCCCTGAGGACAGAATTGAGAGAACTTCGGCTGGAAGTGTACCAGATGAAGGCACAATCTCCGAAAATGACCCCAGCACCCCGCGCCACTGCACCCAGGCTAACTCAGGTGCAGGGGCATGTCAAAAGAGGACCCCTCTGTTGGGCTTTTTGACAGTACGATCATATAGCCAGAGAGTGCCCAGAACAGATAAAGTCTGAGTCAACGTTAAACTTCCGACCGCCGCAGTAGCTGGGCGTCCTGCGGCTGTACACCAGAAGCTAAGCCCTATGCTTGAGGAACACAACCTGTATGCCAGCAGCGCCTTTATGTAAGCTGAGTTGGAAGGCCAGAAGGCACACTGCCTAGCTGATAAAGGGTCAGAGTGCACCCTTATGCCTCTGGATTTCTTCAAAAGATACTTTGGACATATGATGGAGCCGGAAGACGGGAGCGTCATCAGGCTGTCGGCTGCCAATAACAGAGAGATGGACGTCCGAGGGATAGTCTGGATGCGAGTCCGACTGTTTGGGCAAGATGTCGGCAAGAAGGGGGTCGTGCTGGTGGACTATTTGTCCTGGAGAGGAATGGATGGGACACTAGGTATGAATGTGCTGAGAGACTTAGACCATAAACTCTATGCCAAAGAAGGGCCGAAGTATTGGCAACGGGCCACCACACTCCGGCCAACCCAGAAGGTTCTACAGCAGATGGTGAGGAGCTGTAGTCTGTGAAAGAGCAACATGTGCGGTCGGTCCATTGGACAAGTGAATGTGCCGCGGAGGGCCCCGGTGAAGATCCCACCTCGACAAGAACAAATATTGATGCTGCCAGTAGGGGCTGGATGACAGCTGAATGGACTGGAGGTCCTGATCGAGCCTGCTTACCAAGAGAAAACGCAGACTCGCCCACTGGTAGCCCGGGCCCTCGCCATTGTGAAGGATGGATGTGTGCCTGTAAGCTGCCTCAATGTTGAAGACTACAAGTTAACTGTTCCTGGGAATACCTTGCTGGCAAAAGTGTAAATGTCCGAAGGGGACATCCCTCGATGAAGGGGCTTCATGCTAAAGCCAGATAGGAGATCAGCCTGGACCTATGCTGTAGAGGTCCATCAAAGAGATACCCCAACAGCGGAGTGGAACGATCGAGTAATCATGGCCCGGATGGGGATGGACTGCAAGACCCTGACTCCTGGACAACAGAAGTTGCTGGGAATTTCAGGAGGTGTTCTCGAGACATGATGGGAATTTCAGTAGGCGTTCTCGAGGCATGATGAGGACTTTGGGTGTGCGTCTGCCATCGAGCATGAAATCCCCACCGGCGATGCTGCACCGATCAGGGAACGCTACCTGAAAATCCCGCCTAAAATGTACCAGGAGGTGAAGTACATGGTGGCCAGCATGTTGGGTGATCCATGAGAGTCAAAGTCCTTGGGCTGCTCCAGTAGTCTTGGTGCGAAAGAAAGATGGGAGTCTCCGGTTCTGCGTGGATTATCAGAAGTTGAATGCCCAGACCGTTCGGGATGCCTACCCTCTTCCGCGAATTGAGGAGTCGTTGTCCGCCCTGAGTCATGTGAAGTTCTTCTCGACTCTTGACCTGGCCAGTGGGTATTGGCAAGTACCGGTGGCCAAGAAGGACAAAGCGATAACGGCCTTCATCCTACCTATGGGACTGTATGATTTCAACCGGATGCCATTCGCCCTTTCCAATGCCCCAGGAACATTCCAGCGGTTGATGGAGCACTATCTGGGGGATCTCAACTTTGAGTCGGTATTGAAATACCTGGACAACATAGTAGTGTTTGGCGCCTCCTTTGAGGATCACCTTCAGAAGCAATGACAGGTTCTAGAACGGCTGCGAGACCATGGGCTCAAGATCAAGCCCAAGAAGTACCAACTGTTTCGACAGCAGATAGAGTATTTGGGACATTTGGTCACCCAGGAGGGGTAAAGCCGGCCCCCAGCAAGGTGGAGGACATCCAGAAGTGGCCCCAGCCGAGTACACTACGAGAGGTGCGGGCATTCATGGTACTGGCTGGCTACTACAGGAGGTTTATACCCAAATTTGCTCATTTGATCGGCCCGTTAAACGAGTTATCAATTGGCACTGCGGGGGGCCAGAAGAATTGTCCCATTGAGTTGGGACCCTGGCAACAAGAGGCCTTTGAAGCAGTGCCCCGATTCTGGCTTATGCGCGGTTCGACACCCCATTTCTGATGTACACTGACGGAAGTCTACATGGTCTGGGGGCCGTGTTATGAGTACTGGGGGCTGTGAGTAAGAGTACTGAACAGCGGGCTCCTGTCCAGGCCATCCGTACCTCAGCGCCCCTAGTGCTCCTTATGATCGATTACAGTTGCAAGAAAAAGTATGTAAATCCTTTGGAATGATATGGATTTCTGCACAAATTGGTCATAAAATGTGATCTGATCTTCATTTAAGTCACAACAATAGACAATCACAGTCTGCTTAAACTAATAACACACAAAGAATTAAATGTTACCATGTTTTTATTGAACACACCATGTAAACATTCACATTGCAGGTGGAAAAAGTATGTGAACCCCTAGACTAATGACATCTCCAAGTGCTAATTGGAGTGAGGTGTCAGCCAACTGGAGTCCAATCAAAATGAGATGAGATTGGAGGTGTTGGTTACAGCTGCCCTGCCCTATAAAAAACACACACCAGTTCTGGGTTTGCTTTTCACAAGAAGCATTGCCTGATGTGAATGATGCCTCGCACAAAAGAGCTCTCAGAAGACCTACGATTAAGAATTGTTGACTTGCATTAGCTGGAAAGGGTTATAAAAGTATCTCCAAAAGCCTTGCTGTTCATCAGTCCACGGTAAGACAAATTGTCTATAAATGGAGAAAGTTCCGCACTGCTGCTACTCTCCCTAGGAGTGGCCGTCCTGTAAAGATGACTGCAAGAGCACAGCGCAGACTGCTCAATGAGGTGAAGAAGAATCCTAGCTTTGGAGATGCTGGCCTGCCCTGCCTTCAGCGTTTTGCCAGAGCGCGTATTTAGTGCTGCTGGGGGCATAATAACTGATAAGTGCTTTTAACTGTCAACTGAAAATGCTGACAGGTTGACTCTTATCAAAATGAGCAAGGCCTGGATTGCCCCTGACTAGAGTTGAGTGGGCACCTGGATGTTCGGGTTCGACGGGTTCGGCCGAACTTCGGAAAAAAGTTTGGGTTCGGGACCCGAACTTGACCCAAACTTGACCCCGAACTCGAACCCCATTGAAGTCAATGGGGACCCGAACTTTTGAGCACTAAAATGGCTGTAAAAATGTCATGGAATGGGCTAGAGGGCTGCAAATGGCGTCAAAATGTGCTTAAGAGCATGGCAAGTGCTCTGCAAACAAATGTGGATATGGAAATGACTTTAAATAACATAAAATACGTAAAATTAAAAAATAATCATCTTGATCTAGGAGGACCAGGTCCATATGGAGTAGGAGGTTGAGGAGGCGGTGGATGTGGCAGTCTAGGTGGAAGCGGCGGTGGAGGAGGAGGTAGCCTACACTGGTTTTTGGTTTTAAATTTTATTTTTAAATTTAGGGTACACCCCAAAACATTGGGAAATATAACCTGTGATAACCCCCTCCAGTCATGCTAAACACACGTTCAGACAATACACTGGCTGCAGGGCAGGCCAGCACCTCCAAGGGGTAAATGGCAAGCTCAGGCCATGTGCCCAATTTGGAGACCCAGAAGTTGCAGGGGCTGACCCCTGTCAGTCAGTTCGTGTAGGCGTGTGCACACTTACTGCCCCACCATGTCACACGTCCCCGTGATGTTCACGATCCAATTTGATATCTGCTCTATCAACTTTCGATGCTCTTTTATGCGCCTACCATGGTGATCACGGGTGGCGGGGAATCAGGGTTCCAGGCCAGAGAGGGAGCGTGAGAAAGAAATACCACATCCAAGGGAGGATTCATTTTTTCAAATTTAAAATTGGAGTTGAAATATGGGAGAAATTATTAAAGCATAAAAGTGTGACAACTTTTCAAAGTTTAGGCATTGAATGAAAGGATGTGGTGCACATTAATTACTGAATAATTTCTTAAATTTTATTCTCTGTCACCTATGCATAGCAGGTGTTTATTCACGTCTAAAATTGTATAATGTCAACCCAAGAATGTAACAGAAAAATTATTGAAAATTATTAAGCTGTTAACTAGGTAGAGGAGAGGTATATTACACCCAAAAATTTGTTAATTTCACCATAAAATGTAACTGACAATTTTTATTTTTATTTTTACCGCTCCACTAGGTATAAGGCCCCTTTCATACGAGCGAGTATTCCGCTCGGATGCGATGCGGGAGGTGAACGCATTGCACCCGCACTGAATACCGACCCATTCATTTCTATGGGGCTGTTCACATGAGCGGTGATTTTCACGCATCACTTGTGCGTTGCGTGAAAATGGCAGCATGCTCTATATTCTGCGTTTTTTACGCAACGCAGGCCCCATAGAAGTGAATGGGGTTGCGTGAAAATCGCAAGCATCCGCAAGCAAGTGCGGATGCGGTGCGATTTTCACGCACGGTTGCTAGGAGACGATCGGCATGGAGACTCGATCATTATTATTTTCCCTTATAACATGGCATCTCCTTCTGTCTCCTTTGTTGAATAGGACCTGTGGTGAGCATTAAATTACAGGAACAGGACCTTTGATGACGTCACTCCGGTCATCACATGGTACGTCACATGATCTTTTACCATGGTGATGGATCATGTGATGACCAGAGTGACGTCATCAAAGGTCCTGTTCCTGTGAATAATGCTCACCACAGGTCCTATTCAACAAAGGAGACAAAAGGAGATGCCGGGCTACGCGGTCAAGTGGACTAAGGTGAGTTAAATTTTTTTATTTATTTTTTAACCCCTCCAGCGCTGTTTTACTATGCATTCTATATTCAGAATGCTATTATTTTCCCTTATAACCATGTTATAAGGGAAAATAATACAATCTACAGAACACTGATCCCAAGCCCGAACTTCTGTGAAGAAGTTCCGGTCTGGGTACCAAACATGCGCGATTTTTCTCACAATGTTTTGCTCTCTTACAATGTTTTGCACTCGCGCGGAAAAATCGCGGGTGTTCCCGCAACGCACCCGCACATTTTCCCGCAACGCCTGTGTGAAAGAGGCCTAACAGTGGTACTAAACACACCAAAATTGGTGAATTTCACCCTAAAATGTAAATGACAATTTATTTATTTTATAACCGGCCTACTAGGTATAGCAGTGGTACTATACACCAAAAAATTTGTGAATTTCACCCGAAAATGTAAATGAAAAAGTAGTGAAATGATATAAAATAAAACACGTACAAAAATAAATAAATGGATTTATGAGGTGGAGTTCCATATGGAGTAGGAGTTTGAGGAGACGGTGGACGTAGCGGAGTAGGTGGAAGCGGCGGTGGAGGAGGACGAGATAGCCAACACAGGTTTTTGGTTTTAATTTAATTTTGTAAAATTAAGGTACACTCCAAAAGAGTGTGAAATATAATAAATACAAACATAAGCAATTGCGCTGCAGTATAACAATGGCTGCTTAGTGCCGGTATAAATGTCTATTCTGCACAAGGTACGGACAAGTCCTGAGGGATCCATGCCTGGTTCATTTTAATGAACGTGAGCTTGTCCACATTGGCTGTGGACAGGCGGCTGCGCTTGTCTGTGATGATGCCCCCTGCCGTGCTAAACACACGTTCAGATAATACACTGGCTGCAGGGCAGGCCAGCACCTCTGAGGCGTAAAGGGCAAGCTCAGGCCATGTGCCCAATTTGGAGACCCAGAAGTTGAAGGGGGCAGACCTGTCATTCAGTACATGTAGGCGTGTGCACACATACTGCTCCACCATGTTGGTGAAGTGCTGCCTCCTGCTAAGACGTTCCATGTCAGCTGGTGGTGCTGGTTGTTGTCGCGTGCTGACAAAGCTTTTCCACATTTCGGCCATGCTAACCCTGCCTTCTTAGGTGCTAGCGGGGCCCCAGCTGCGTTGGCGACCTCTTCCTCGTCCTCTGTCTTCGCCTTGTGCTTCCACTGTGCCCCCGCTGTCAGGTGGGAATGCCAACAGCAGCGCGTCTACCAGCGTGCGCTTGTACTTGCGCATCTTACGAACACACTCCAGTGACGGAATTAAGGACAGTACGGTGTCCTTGTAACGGGGATCCAGCAGCGTGGCCACCCAGTAATCAGCACAAGTTAGAATGTGGGCAACTCGGCGGTCGTTGCGGAGACACTGCAGCATGTAATCGCTCATGTGTGCCAGGCTGCCCAGAGGCAACGAAAAGCTGTCCTCTGTGGGAGGTGTATCGTCTGTGTCCTCTGTTTCCCCCCATCCACGCACCAGTGATGGCCATGAGCTGGTTTGGGTGCCACCCTGCTGTAAACACGGTTCCTCCTACTCCATCTCCTCCTCCTCACCCTCCACCTCGTCATCCTCCTGAACTGTGCCTTGGCTGGACAATTGTGTACCTTGGGTTTGTGGGTGCAGGAACCCACCCTCGGAGCCACTTGGGAATGACTGGCCGGAAACCCTACGAAATGATCCCTCTTCCTCCTCCTCCTCCTGTGCCACATCCTCTTCCATCACTGCCAGGAGCGTTTTTTCAAGGAGGCATAGAAGTGGGATAGTAACGCTGAGAACGGCGTTATCGGCACTGGCCATGTTGGTGGAGTACTCGAAACAACGCAACAAGTAACACAGGTCTCGCATGGAGGCCCAGTCATTGGTGGTGAAGTGGTGCTGTTCCGCCGAGCGACTCACCCGTGCGTGCTGCAGCTGAAACTCCACTATCGCCTGCTGCTGCTCGCATAGTCTGGCCAGCATGTGCAAGGTGGAGTTCCACCTTGTGGGCACGTCGCATATGAGGCGGTGAGCGGGAAGGCCGAAGTTACGCTGAAGTGCTGACAGGTGAGCAGCAGCAGGGTGAGAACGCCGAAAGCGCGCACAGACGGCCCGCACTTTATGCAGCAGCTCTGACATGTCGGGGGAATTTATAAGGAATCTCTGCACCACCAAATTCAGCACATGCGCCAGGCAAGGGATGTGCGTCAAACCGGCTAGTCCCAGAGCTGCTACGAGATTTCGCCCATTATCGCACACCACCAGGCCGGGCTTGAGGCTGACTGGCACAAACCACTCAACGGTCTGTTGTTCAAGGCCCGTCCACAGCTCCTGCGCGGTGTGGGGTTTGTCCCCAAAACAGATAAGTTTTAAAACTGCCTGCTTTACCCCTGGCTGTGCTGAAGTTGGTGGTGAAGGTGTTACGCTGACCGGATGAGGAGCTGGTAGAGGATGAGGAAGCAGAGTAGGAGGAGGAAGCAACAGGAGGCAAACTGAAGCGCCCTGCAATCCTCGGTGGTGGAAGGACATGCGCCCAACTGCTATCCGCCTCAGGCCCAGCCGTCACTGCATTTACCCAGTGTGCTGTTATGGAGATATAACGGCCCTGACAGTGCTTACTGGTCCACGTATCCATAGTCAGGTGCACCTTGCCACAGATGGCGTTGCGCAGTGCACACCTAAGTTTTGTCCCCTACTTGGTTGTGCAGGGAAGGGATGGCTCGCCTTGAAAAGTAGTGGTGGCTGGGCACGACGTACTGTGTGACAGCCACCGCCATAAGGCCTTTAAAACTATCCGTCTCCACCAGATGGAATGACAGCATTTCATTGGTCAGTAATTTAGAAATGCTGGCATTCAGGGCTAGGGATCGGGGGTGGATAGGGGGGTACTTCCTCTTCCTCTCCAGTGTT
Organism: Bufo bufo; assembly: GCF_905171765.1. Lineage (NCBI taxonomy): Eukaryota > Metazoa > Chordata > Amphibia > Anura > Bufonidae > Bufo > Bufo bufo. The sequence goes on along the minus strand of NC_053393.1, from coordinate 156,655,065 downwards.
TGGGAGATGGAGAGCTGAACGCTTCCGTGGGACATTGTGGAGATGCTTGGTGACCCAGGTGTTGCTGGCAGATCCTCTGTTTGCGGGGTGCCAGGTGGCACTGTCACTCCAGAGGTGGATGAAGAGGCCGCGACTGCATCAGAAGAGGAAGCAGGAGGAGCCAGAGACCTTTCTTGGTTTTTGAGGTGTCTACTCCACTGCAGCTTGTGCTTTGCACTTAAATGCCTGGTCATGCAGGTTGTGCTCAGGTTGAGAACGTTTATGCCTCGCTTCAGGCTCTGATTGCACAGCGTGCAAACCACTCGTGTCTTGTCGTCAGCACATTGTCTGAAGAACTGCCACGCCAGGGAACTCATTGGAGCTGGCTTTGGTGTGCTTGGTCCCTTGCTGCAGTGGGCAATGGGAGGCGTACTGTCTAAAGGACTGCCGCTCCGCTTTTGCACCCTGCTCCCTCTTCTGCTGTGCTGGTGGCTCTGTGCGACCACCGCCGCTTCCTCCGAACTACATAGGTCACTCACATGACCTTGATTCCATGTGGGGTCGAGGACCTCATCGTCCTCCACATCATCTTCCACCCAGTCTTCACCCCTGCCTTCCTTGTCGGTCTGCACACTTTCAAAAGCCCCAGCAGTTGGCACCTGTGTTTCGGCATCATCCGAGACGTGCTGCGATGGTCCTCCCATGTACTCATCTTGCAAGATAAATGGTTGGGCATCGGTGCTCTCAATCTCTTCCACTTCTGGAGCAGGGCTAGGTGGATGGCCCTGTTAAACCCTGCTAACAGAGTCATCAAAAAGCAGAAGAGACTGCTGTATGACTTGGGGCTCAGACTGCATGGCTGATTTGCAAGGGGGTGAGGTGAAAGACTGATGCTGCAGGTGCCAACTGTGGTCTTTCAGCAGGAGACTGGGTGGGAGACAATGTGAAGGAACTGGATCCACTGTCAGCAACCCAATCTACTATCGCCTGTACTTGTTCAGGCCTCACCATTCGTAGAGCAGCATTAGGCCCGACCAAATACCGTTGCAGGTTTTGTCGCCTACTCGCACCTGAGGAAGGGGTTTCACTTGTGCGTGTAGCTGGCACAGATCGACCACGTCCTCTCCCTGCAACAGGAGCTCCACCAGCAGCACCACGACCTGGGCCACGTCCCTTATTTGACGCTCTCCTCATATATTTCGAATTTGCCCTAAATGGGTGTTTAATTAATAGTAGAATAGAATGACAGTATGTAAAGGGAGTATCTCACAGGGCCTGAACAAGTGTAGGCCTGAAGTAAATATTTCTTTGCCCAAAATGGCTGTATTTTAAATGGCTGTATTTCAAATGCCTGATTCAAACCCCTGTATGTAGAGGGGGTATCTCACACGGTCTGAACCACTGTAGGCCTGAAGTAAATATATATTTTCCCAAAATGGCTGTATTTCAAATGGCTGTATTTCAAATCCCTGAATCAAACACCTGTATGTAGAGGGGGTATCTCACACGGTCTGAACCACTGTAGGCCTGAAGTAAATATATCTTTGCCCAAAATGGCTGTATTTCAAATGGCTGTATTTCAAATGCCTGATTCAATCCCCTGTATGTAGAGGGGGTATCTCACAGGGCCTGAACCAGTGTAGGCCTGAAGTAAATATTCTTTGCCCAAAATGGCTGTATTTCAAATGGCTGTATTTCAAATCCCTGAATCAAACCCCTGTATGTAGAGGGAGTATCTCACACAGTCTGAACCACTGCAGGCCTAAGGTAAATATATCTTTGCACAAAATGGCTGTATTTCAAATGGCTGTATTTCAAATGCCTGATTCAAACCCCTGTATGTAGAGGGGGTATCTCACAGGGCCTGAACCACTGTAGGCCTGAAGTAAATATATCTTTGCACAAAATGGCTGTATTTCAAATGGCTGTATTTCAAATCCCTGAATCAAACCCCTGTATGTAGAGGGAGTATCTCACACGGTCTGAACCACTGTAGGCCTGAAGTTAATATATCTATGCCCAAAATGGCGGTATTTCAAATGGCTGTATTTCAAATTCCTGATTCAAACCCCTGTATGTAGAGGGGGTATCTCACACGGCCTGAACCAGTGTAGGCCTGAATTCAATATTGGTGCACCAAATGGCGGTATTTAAAATCTCTGAATGTAACCCAAATGTATTAAGGGTGTATCTCACAATGACATCTGCATCAAAGGCTGCCAACTTATGCCAAAATAAGTGTTTGTTTAATAACTGAATTTGACAGCAGTATATAAGCCTGTAATTTCACACGTGCTGATGCTGCAAGGCCTGAAAATACTGTTTTGTTTTTTTTAAAAAGTGTGTTTTTCAAACCCCAGAAAATGATGGGTGTATTTCTAGCTTAAATTGCACACTGACTAATCCAGATGTTATAGATTGCCAAAAAAGTCTTTTTGGTAACAGAATATGAAAGCTGTATATATTAAACTTGAATTTAACACTTGCAGATCTGTAAAATACAGTTTTTTGGAGAAAAAAATTGTGTTTTTCAAACCACAGAAAATGATGGGTGTATTTCTAGCTTAAATTGCACACTGACTAATCCAGTTGTTGTAGTTTGCCCAAAAAAAATGGTGATTTGCAATGTCCCAAAAGCTCTGATGCAGTGCTGGTGCACTGAGCTTGCATAAAATGGCCGCCGCCACCCACCTAACTAACAGAATTATAAAAGTTGTTTTTTTTGGTCAGGGTAAAATGATTGTGCCCTGCACCCACACAACTATTTTTAGGTAGATCGCTGAGTTAGATTGTCTCCTATTCTCTCCCTTAAATCACAAGTCCAGCAGCATCCTCTCCCTACACTTGTAACAGCAAAGTGACGTGCAGCGCTACGTGACTCAAGCTTATATAGGGACTGGGTCACATGCTGCTCTGGCCAATCACAGCCATGCCATTAGTAGGCATGGCTGTGATGGCCTCTTGGGGCACGTAGTATGACGCTTGTTGATTGGCTGCTGTGCAGCCTTTCAAAAAGCGCCAAAAAAGCGCCGAACACCGAACCCGAACTTTTACGGAAATGTTCGGGTCCGGGGTCCAAAAAACCTAAAGTTCGGTACGAACCTTACCCCTGACTTTTCTACTCCCCCAGAGGAAAGCAGCTGAACATAAAGGCACTTTTAATGTGGCTTTTATGGTTTATTGAATACACTGTATTCCCATGTACCCCTTCCACCACAAAAAAGGGTATATGGTTAAATCTTCCTTTTCTCATCCTCCTCCTCCATAATATCAACATGCTTATTAGGCTGCCCTCGCTCCTAATGTTTTAGAGGGTCAGTTCAGCAGCAGGCCCTCAACCATAATTTTTTCGATGGTCAGCTCACCAGCAGGCACTCGCCCCTAATGTTTTAGAGATTCAGCTCACCAGCAGACTATCAACCATAATTTTTTCGATGGTCAGCTCAGCAGCAGGCCCTCAACCATAATTTTTTCCATGGTCAGATCAGCAGCAGACCCTCACCCCTAATGTTTTAGATGGTCATCTCAGCAGCAGGCCCTTGCCCATAATGTTTTAGATGGCCAGCTAGGCAGCAGGCCCTCGCTCCTAATGTTTTAGATGGTCAGCTCGGCAGCAGGCCCTTGCCCATAATGTTTTAGATGGTCAGCTCGGCAGCAGGCCCTTGCCCATAATGTTTTAGATGGTCAGCTCAGCAGCAGACCCTCACCCATAATTTTTTCCATGGTCAGCTCGGCAGCAGGCCCTCGCCCATAATGTTTTAGATGGTCAGCTCGGCAGCAGGCCCTTGCCCATAATGTTTTAGATGGTCAGCTCAGCAGCAGACCCTCAACCATAATTTTTTCCATGGTCAGATCAGCAGCAGGCCCTCGCCCATAATTTTTTCCATGGTCAGATCAGCAGCAGGCCCTCCCCCTAATGTTTTAGAGATTCAGCTCACCAGCAGACTATCAACCATAATTTTTTCGATGGTTAGCTCAGCAGCAGGCCCTCAACCATAATTTCTTCGATGGTCAGCTCAGCAGCAGGCCCTCAACCTTAATTCTTTCCATGGTCAGATCAGCAGCAGACCCACACCCCTAATGTTTTAGATGGTCATCTCAGCAGCAGGCCCTTGCCCATAATGTTTTAGATGGCCAGCTAGGCAGCAGGCCCCCGCCCCTAATGTTTTAGATGGTCAGCTCGGCAGCAGGCCCTCACCCATAATGTTTTAGATGGTCAGCTCGGCAGCAACGTCTCGCCCATAATGTTTTAGATGGTCAGCTCGGCAGCAGGCCCTTGCCCATAATGTTTTAGATGGTCAGCTCAGCAGCAGGCCCTCACCCATAATTTTTTCCATGGTCAGATCAGCAACAGGCCCTTGCCCCTAATGTTTTAGATGGTCAGCTAAGCAGCAGGCCCTCACCCTTAATGTTTTAGATGGTCAGCTCAGCAGCAGACCTTCACCCCTAATGTTTTAGATGGTCAGCTCAGCAGCAGACCCTCACCCCTAATGTTTTAGATGGTAGGATCAGCAGCAGGCCCTTGCCCCTAATGTTTTAGAGGGTCACCAGCAGGCCCTTGCTCATAATGTTTTTGAGGGTCACCAGCAGGCCATCAATCATAATTTTTCAAGGGTGTGTATGATGCCCTCCTTTATGTGTAATAAAGGGTGTATTGTAATTTTTGGCAGCCCTTTCACTTAGTGCATAGGCTTTTTGAGTGTAGGAGTCCCACTACCTGAACAATTGTACCACAATGTGAATGAGGCCCTCCTTTATGTGATATACAGGTTGTATCGGAGTGCCTCTTCCTTGTAATTTTTGGCAGTACTTGTACTTTATATACAAGTAAATATACAGGAAAGTATGTTTCCTCACAATTTTTCCTCTAAAATCGATTTTATCTTCGGTTTCGTGCGTATTATTGTCAGTCTGTAAAATTGACGTACTACTCGGACAACATCGTTCCCAGCAGTGACCCGGGATTCCAAGATGCATCTAGACATCCTAACCATGCTGTTCCCGAACCAATATAGTGGTTTTTTCCATTAATTTCTGACATTTTCCTGTCAACCAGACACCCTCCCCTCTTCAGAGCAGGGGGTGCCTGGTTTAATGCATCCCGAGGTGTTCTACTCGAGCACCCGAGCACTCGATCACTTTGGTGCTCGATCAACACTAATGTTGAGGCATTGTAATTTTGATGAGCCAATGTGCGTGGAGGGGATGCCTCCTCTGCTCAGAGTACAGAGGAAATCCCCTTATAGGAGGAGGAATGGTAGGTTGTCCCTTCCCTGGTACCCACAGAGGCTCCAGCCGTGGCAAGTTTCCACCCAGGGAAAGTGTTGAGCGGTCAGCAGCTCCTCTCCCATTAGATGTGCCTGACGTCCCCAGTGCTTCTGAACCTATCACTGTACAAAGGTCAACCAGGCCCAATGCTGGTGTTCCCCCACAGCGTTATGCCCAGGATGAGTTTTTATGCCGAGTATTACAACCTTTAGTGGAGTGTCATGTGAGATGAGGAAACAGCTCTCATTGTCTAAACACTGTTTGTACAGATTAAATTAAATGATCTGGACTGACATTCTGCTGTTTGGCCACAAGATGCCGCTGTTTCCAAAATGCAATAAAAGAAAAAAAACGGAATGTTATATGTTATTCCAATCCTTTAGTGATGGAATGGAAACGTGACGTCATCTTGACACCTTCGGCCCCGCTTACACGTCCGGCCGCTGTGGAGCGCAGTATGCATTCCACGAGCAGACAGATAGGATATCGGGACACTTCCAATTCCCGTTAGTCCCCCGAAAGCACTATCATTGGTGTCCTGTTTTCCCGCAATTATGGGGGGTATATATGTATGTACCTTGTCCATTGTGTTTGCCTTGCTGTACCTGCTCCTGAGGAAGGGGAATTACAGTCCCCGAAACGCGTTCAGCCAGGCTACTTGAATAAAGTGATTTATCTGAAGCCTGTCTGAAGTGTGCTGCCATTCATCACTGACATCCTACATGCTATCCTGGCCAGGGGGGTTCTACGCCACAGGTGTTATATGCTTATCCTGATGACTACCCCCCAGCGAAGTGAGTACACACGTATCTTGTATTTATGGTCACTCATATGACCTTTTATTGTTTTTAGCATTGATCTAGGTGGCGAAATTTATACCATTTCCATATCTTAATGGTTATCTCCCATCAGTCTGGGTGGCTATAGATGTTGTATGTCATTTGTGATACACTGTTACCACCATTCTTCCATGACCATTGTCACTATATTTGTACATATGCACTGGATATGTAGTGGCCACTGTACTAGCCACATGTGATACAGTTTGTTCTACTATTATCTATACACCTTCATCCCTATCGCACGGGAGCATTGGCGCTTGACCGCCCACCCCTATTTTTGTGTATAGAAGGAATCCGTGTGCACTGGAGGTACTCCCTACACAGGCACATCCCCTTCTCCACATACCTCCTATTGGCTGTTTCCAAAACACAGCTAACAAACTGCATATATTTCCATATTCATGAGAGGTGGAGTTTCAGAGCCTGGAGATGAAAGAGAGCATCCATCTTTGAGGGAGCAGAGACTGAGGAACTGTGTGAGCAGAGAATCCGACGGCATCCAGGTGTATGAGCATACCTCAGTGACCAGAGCTGCAGTTAAGTAAAACTGATCGTGTTCAAGACCCTGACCCTGTCCATAGGAATGAGGATTGCTTCCAGGAACGCTGATGAGAGCTGAGGAGCAAAGATACATACACTGCAGTACCACATGCTTGTTGGAGAGGCATTTGTTCTGTTCAGAGTCACCAGCGGATGCAGAGCATACCCGGGTCGGTAAGATTGTGGACACACCTCTTTACAGTGTTGGCGCCTAGAGACTGAGACCAGGCCTGTAGTTAGCTAGTTAGGGTTTCTGTTTGTGTCAGGCCACAAGTGTTACTACTGTTCATTGCAAGGACTCCATAACTTGAAGTGAAATTTCACATTGGAGAGCTGATAAAATTCCCACAAACTCAAGCCAGGCTGGCATTTTGCTCAGATGGAATGCACAGGCATGTGCTACAGGACCAGTTATGGGAGGGGGGATTCTGTAGAGCTTTGTAAGATTGTAAGCTGTTGTGCTGCACCGCAGGCTAGCCCGTACCACACACCCATACAGTGGTTCTTTTTTTTTAGGGTAATAACAGGTAAGGTGTGGCAGTCTAGTTGTGCCCTCCAGTAGGTAAATTACTGCACTTTCCTCCTGCATCCATCAGAAGCCGCTGTGCTGTGCAGCACAAGGGTTTCAGCCTTCAAGCTTGGTGTATGTAAATTTATTGTATGTTCCCAGCATTTGTGGTTGTGTTTATTGGCACATTTAAGTAAAATTATGTTTTGGCAAAAGCTGGTGTTGGAGTTGCTTTCATCGTTTGTGACTTCACTGTATCCTAGGGAGCCCACCCCAGTACACGACTTTCATCTGTACAACTTATGGTAGCCTCCCATGCTATGACCCCCATGCAAACTTACAATCAGCATATCTTCCATTCTTCAATGGCTAGTAAATAAACGTAAAAAATCAAATAAATTAACTCTATTGTATTAGATCTTAAAATAGCCAAGGTGCCCAGAAAGCACCTTTCAGCACACGTATTAAAATTAAAATAATGGAATAAACATTTATTATCATTGTTAACATTTTAATATTTGTAACATTTCTTCGATACATTATTCATTTAACCAATTCATGCTTTCTACTCATTTTAGGCTACTTTCACACTAGCGTTTTTGCTGAATTCGGCAGGGTCCAGCAAAAACGCTTCCGTTACTGATAATTCAACCATCTGCATCCGTTATGAACGGATCCGATTGTATTATTTTTAACATAGCCAAGACGGATCCGTCATGAACTCCATTGAAAATCAATGGGGGACGGATCGGTTTTCTATTGTGCCAGAGAAAACGGATCCTTCCCCATTCACTTGCATTGTGGGTCATAACGGATCCATCTTGCTCCGCATCTCTTGATGGAAAGTTCCCGTATGAGAACACAACAAAACAGCGTTTTTTTCCTGTATTGAGACCCTATGACAGATCTCAATACTGGAAAATATTAACGCTAGTGTGAAAGTAGCCTTATTCATTAGAGTTTTGTAACTATTGTTATGTCTTTAGTCTGCCCAATGACCTTTGACCTCAGCCTTGGGGGTAAATAATACCGTAACTCATTTTGTTTGTCTAATTAACCTGAGGACCGCATATGAACCTGAGGTTTTATGCGGTCCGCATATGAAACATGTTGTCTGAACAGCAATAAACAGTCTTTATTACACTTTACAACTACTGTACTGTATTCTTGTCAATTGTATACAAGCAGCGCCGGTGAAAAATAGATACTAGCCCTGTTCCTCTCACCACCTTGAGTATTATAAATGGCACACAGTGGATAATAGGATGCTATAACAGATTTTGCTCTGGAGCCCAGGAGCTTCATCTCTGAGTTAATTGATGCTGAAGTAAAAAACTGAAATTGTGGCCTCTGATAGCTCCTTTATTATACATTATCTGGTTCTGTTTTCAGCTTCATCCATCACTTGATGGCACATAAGCTTGACATAAGTTAGAATGGTGGCTGCTTGTTTTAGACCGGGAAATTCACTGTTAAAGGAGTGGCCTGGTTTCAGGTGGAAAGTCAGTTCTGGCAGATTTCATAATGCAATCATCCATACAGACCAGGTCATAGTCAAGTGGCAAACATTCAAAGTCAGGGGCAATTTGTGTCAATCTAAGCACTACAGAAATTAACAAAACTATTGCTCAGGCAAAGAGTAGTGGAGAAGGAGGTCCTCAAATAGCCATAGAGTTCAGCACTGAAATAGTTAAGGACTGTTTAGTTGCTGAACTGGGTGTGGTCAGGAAACATAATAGAATCAGTGAGCACATATAGCAGAGTTGAATATTTAATATGGCACCCTGTCAGCTCTCAATCAGACACCATCTTTAAAGATTCTACCACTGACATACATAGTAGTACATAGGGGAGGACATACTGCCTGTGCAGCCAGTTCAGCTGCACAGGGACCCAGCGTGGGAGGGGGCCCATCCTAGCACCAGCAGAGGTGTTTTAGTTATTTATTTATTTTTCACTCTTACCCTCCACCAACCGGGTAGCCTGCTCACCTTGGGGTGGAGGTGGGGGAGTTTGGGGGGCTCTGATTAGGACTTACTGTGTATCTTCTGCCCATTTTGCATAAAGTTCATAGCTGAAGGACTTGTGATGACATCATAGTCATGTGATCTTTTCAACAGTGGAAATGGTGGTAGGAACTGTGATGAATTCACCATCATGTGATCAGTGCAGAAAAGGGCAGTGCTCAGCAGTGGAGAGAAGTAGAAAAAGACCTGTTATGACATCATGCCATGGAATGAATGTGATAGCGAGAGAAATGCGGGGAGATGTGGTTGTACCCTATTAAACCTCCTCCCTGCTTAGTCTGTATGTTAAAAGGTCAGAATGGAGGGGATGGTGTTATTTAGATTGAACTGTATGTTATAGAAGACTGTAAGGAAGATTTGTTATTTACATGGGACTGTATATTACAGAAGACTATAGGCAAGAGATGTTATTTACAAGGAACTTGTGTTATAGAAGACTGGAAGTAGAGGACAGGTGTTTTTTTTACATTGGACTGGAAATTATAGAAGTCTGGACAGTAAGGAGGGATGTTATTTACATGGGACTATGTGTTGGAGGGGGCTGAAGGAGGGGATTTAAGTTATTTACATGGAATTTTTTTTTTATAGAAGACTGTAAGGAAGATATGTTATTTATATGGAACTGTATGGTATAGAAGACTGGGAGGGAGAGGATTTTAACTCTAGGGGGTACTGCAGGGGGTATTATAATCACAGGGGGTACTACAGAGAACATAATAAATACTGTAGGGGGGCATTACTACTACTACTGAGGGCTCTTTGCCAGGGCCACATAGATTGGCCTTATTTCTATTAGGGAGGCCTTATTAGTACTGAGGGCACTATAGGGAGCCTTATTACCAATGGGGGCACTATGGGGGGCTTATTTCTACTGAAGGCTCTATGGGACATTATTATTATTATTGGGACAATATGGAGAGCAGTGGCGTATCGTGGGTTGCCATCACCTGGGGCAAGTCAAGTATTGCACCTCCCCCAACCTGTGGCCATGCCCCTATAGTGCCTATAATGAGTAGATGTCCCCTGCAGTCATATGTAACACCACAGATAATACAGTGACTATTCTCTGAGTACAGATAATATAACAGATGGGTGTGAGGTCACAAAATTCAGAACACACACAGTGTCTGGGGCCGGTCTGCGGTAGTGTGAGCCAAATTCTCAATCTCCTCTGCCTAACCCTACCATGAAAATTTTTGGGGGATGGACATTACATCGCTATTAAATATACAGTAGAATACAGCACCATACCTCTTACATCCAGTGACGTCTCATGGGATGTAGACTCTTTTCTCAACGTCTTCATTCGGAGATAAGACCACCATAATACCTTCTTTCAGCCGCATCCCGTCTCTGCAGAGTTTCACAGAAAAAAATTTGATTCCTCACTTTACTATCATCCTCTCCCTCCTGGTGCCTAAACACTGTCATCCTACTGCTACCTCCAATACTGTGCTAGTGCCATACAGATCGCCCCCCATAATATTATTCCCCCGGTATATTATAGTCCCCCTGTAATATTATTATAATGGCCCCCCTGTATTATTATAATGCCCCCCCTGTATTATTATTATTATAATGACCCCCTCTGTATTATTAGTATATTGGACCCCTCTGTATTATAGATATAATGGCCCGCTCTGTATATTAGTATATTGGACCCCTCTGTATTATTAGTATAGTGGTCCGTTCTGTATTATTAGAATAGTGGCCCCTCTTTATTATTAGTATAGTGGCTCCCTCTGTATATTAGTATATTAGACCCCTCTGTATTATTAGCATAGTGGCCCCCTCTGTATTATTAGTATAGTGGCCCCCTCTGTATTATTAGTATAGTGGTCCGTTCTGTATTATTAGTATAGTGGCCCCTCTTTATTATTAGTATAGTGGCTCCCTCTGTATATTAGTATATTAGACCCCTCTGTTTTATTAGTATAGTGTCCCCCTCTTTGTTTTAGTATAATTGCCGCCTCTTTGTTATTAGTATAGTGGTCCCCTCTTTTTTTGTAGTATAGTGGCCACCTCATTGTTATTAGTATAATGGCCTGTGGCAGGCGCAGCACTTTGAAGTTCCTTTTGCGCTGTGGCATTAGAAGAATTTTGATATCTCTGACTTTTAGTCTAACCTAAAGTCTAAGGCCTCATGCACACGACCGTTGTGTGCATCCGTGTCCGTTGTTCCGTTTTCCGTGATTTTCTGCGGACCCATTGACTTTCAATGGGTCCGTTGAAAACTCGGAGAATGCACCGTTGTTCATCCGCGTCCGTGATCCGTGTTTCCTGTCCGTCCAAAAAATATGACCTGTCCTATTTTTTTGACGGACAACGGTTCGCGGACCCATTCAAGTCAATGGGTCCGTGAAAAAACACGGGTGCACACAAGATTGTCATCCGCGTCTGTGATCCGTGTCCGTAGGCTACTTTCGCACAGACGGATCTGCAGATCCGTCTGCATAGAGCTTTTTCAGATATGAGTTTTCACAGATCCGACAGTATATTCTAACACAGAGGCGTTCCCATCGTGATGGGGACGCTTAAAGTTAGAATATACTAAGAACTGTGGACATAACTGCCCCCTGCTGCCTGGCAGCACCCGATCTCTTACAGGGGGCTGTGATCCGCACAATTAACGGATCATAGCGGCACCTGAGGGGTTAATTGTGCGTATCATAGCCCCCTGTAAAAAATCGGGTGCTGCCAGGCAGCAGGGGGTAGACCCCCTCCCTCCCCTGTATTAAATTCATTGGTGGCCAGTGCGGCCCCCCCTCCCTCCCCTGTATTTAATTCATTGGTGGCCAGTGTGGCCCCCCTCCTTTCCTCCCCTGTATTAAATTCATTGGTGGCCAGTGCGGCCCCCCTCCCTCCCCTTTTTTTAATTCATTGGTGGCCAGTGTGGCCCCCCCTCCCTCCCCTGTATTAAATTCATTGGTGGCCAGTGCGGCCCCCCTCCCTCCCCTGTATTTAATTCATTCGTGGCCAGTGCGGCCTCCCCTCCCCCCCCTAATTAAAATCCCCGCCCCATCATTGGTGGCAGCGGAGAGTTGCGATCGGTTACCATGGCAACCAGGATGCTACTGCAGTCCTGGCTGCCATGGTTACTTAGCAATTTTAGAAGCATTATACTTACCTGCGCTGTCTGTGACCGGCCGGGCGCTCCTCCTACTGGTAAGTGACAGGTCTGTGCGGCGCATTGCTTATAGCACAGACCTGTCACTTACCAGTAGAAGGAGCGCCCGGCCGGTCACAGACAGCGCAGGTAAGTATAATGCTTCTAAAATTGCTAAGTAACCATGGCAGCCAGGACTGCAGTAGCGTCCTGGTTGCCATGGTAACCGATCGGAGCCCCAGCGATTAAACTGGGACTCCGATCGCAACTCTCCGCTGCCACCAATGATGGGGGGGATTTTAATTAGGGGGGGGAGGGGGGCTGCACTGGCCACCAATGAATTAAATACAGGGGAGGGAGGGGGGGCTGCACTGGCCACCAATGAATTAAATACAGGGGAGGGAGGGAGGGGGGCCGCACTGGCCACCAATTAATTAAATACAGGGGAGGGAGGGAGCGGGGGCCGCACTGGCCACCAATGAATTTAATACAGGGGAGGGAGGGGGGCCTCACTGGCCACCAGTGAATTTAATACTGGGGAAGGAGAGGAGGCCGCACTGGCCACCAATGAATTTAAAACTGGGGAGGGAGGGGGGTCTGCTACCTGCTGCCTGGCAGCACCTGATCTCTTACAGGGGGCTATGATACTCACAATTAACCCCAGGTGCGGCACCTGAGGGGTTAATCGCGCTGATCACAGCCCCCTGTAAGAGATTGGGTGCTGCCAGGCAGCAGTCATGTACACAGTTCTTAGTATATTCTAACTTGAAGCGTCCCCATCACTATGGGAATGCCTCTGTGTTAGAATATACTGTCGGATCTGAGTTTTGATGATCTAACTCAAATCCGATGGTATATTCTAACATAGAGGCGTTCCCATGGTGATGGGGACGCTTCAAGTTAAAATATACCATCGGATTGGAGAAAACTCTGATCCTATGGTATATTAATAGGGACTCCTGACTTTACATTGAAAGTCAATGGGGGACGGATCCGTTTGCAATTGCACCATATTGTGTCAACGTCAAACGGATCCGTCCCCATTGACTTGTTTTGTAAGTCAGGACGGATCGGTTTGGCTCCGCACGGCCAGGCGGACACCAAAACGACTTTTTTTTTTACTTTCCTTCATGTCTGGTGATCCTCCAAAAATCACAGAAGACACACGGAAACAAAAACGGAAACGGATCACGGAACCCCGTTTTGTGGACCGTGAAAAAATACTGTCGTGTGCATGAGGCCTAAGACTGTCTATTACTCTGTAATTCATCTAGCGCCGTCCTATGGAAACAGTAAGTTTAAAGAGCACACCAAATGCTTCAAATAACTTCTTTATTAACTTCAACTTTTCTTCATATATAACACTGCCGCCTCCGCAGCAGATAGTCCATGTACAAAACACGTGTTTAAAAAGATATCACAAAATGGCAGTATGCATAAGATGGTGGTTCAACTGTTCAATCTTGTCATTCAACATAAATGGTGGATATATTTCTCTCTTGAGTATCTGTACTCTCACTTTAAGTTTTTAAGCACTTTATGATCTCTCTGAGAGGTATATCTGAGGTCTAACTAATAGTTCTACTTGCAGTATGCAGTTAGCAGTGACTATTTGCAGATTGGTTGAGTATGATCTGGTATGGTTGTATGCAATTTGGATTGCAATATGGAATCTGAATGCTTGCAATTGCATGATTGCAATTGTATTTGCAATTGTATGGTTGCAATTGGTGGAACTGTAAGTAAACACATACATAGTTCAGTATACAGTTCTAAACACAATACTAACAATATGAACATTATATAACTGTTTTAACTACCTATTTTGGCCTCTTGTTCCCATAAAACTCAGCTCTCAGTGGAGTGAATGTCTGTTCAGCTTCTGTCTCTGGTGAATAATGATTCTAGCAGCTCTTGCTAGGGGAATTCCCAGACAGGCTGTGTGTGCGGCTGGCTGTGGTTGGTGAAAACTGTTGCTGTGTGAGAAGTTGCCTGTGATTGGTCTACTGCCCAGCAACAACAGATTAACACTATGCTTTCTGTTGTTTCTGCTGTGTCACAGAGCTTACCTTACATTACAAAATGAATCTTAAAGGCATATTATCTTTTTCTACTTCTATGAACACAATATATAACAGTTATATGACATCCAAACATGATATTACTGTAAATAACTCTGCTTTTGTCTCTAACACATAAACATAGGAACTGCATTAAGGTTATTGGCAGGTCTAGCTGTATAAACATACAAGCTATATTGGCAACCTAGGACAGGTCTTAGCTGGCAAGCTACACTCCCACCAAAATTACCTATAATTCTATGTTCTCAGTAGTAGGACTTAAACATTAATTTTAAGAATTTTCCATCAGGTTCTCAACTTCCAAGTGTCTTTTGTCACTCTCACCTATTTGTAACAACATTCTTCTTACTAGTTTGTCTTCATCTTTTTAAACTTCTAGAACTTTGGCCAATTTCCATTATCTTCTAGGTAGATCTTCTTCTTTTACTAACATTATGTCACCAACTTGGACATTTCTTCTGGGTGTTTGCCATTTACTTCTTAGCATAAGATTGGCTAAGTACTCTTTTCTCCATCTATTCCAAAACTGTTCTGATAGATATTGAACTCTTCGCCATCTCCTTTTAGCATATAAATCCTCTTTGGTGAACTTGCCAGGCAGTGGCTGTATGTAATCAGACTTAAGATGGTTGGGAGTTAAAGGGTCCAAACTTGCTGGGTCGTTGATATTATTAACTGTAAGTGGACGACTGTTAACAATAGTGATGAGCGGCAGGGGTAATATTCGAATTTGCGATATTTCATGAATATATGGTAGAATATTCGTCATATATTCGCGAATATTCGTATTCGAGATATTCGTTTTATTGCGAAAAATCTGTAATAAAAAAAAAAAAATTGCATAATGCACATTTTTATGCGAAAAAAGGTGTTGGTCAAAAACGAGTATATAGCACTACAGAATAAACTGCTATATATTCGTTTTTTAGAATATTCGTCATTTTTTCCATCTGAACAAATGATTCCTCCCTGCTTAAAATGCTTGTGGGTCAATGAGTCATTGGCCCACAAGCAAGAAGCAGGGAGGAATCATGACTTTAGATGTTGAAAAAAGACGAATATTCAAAAAAACTAATATATAGCACTATAGCGAATATATTCGTTTTGACATTTTTTAGAATATTTGTCTTTTTTTTTTTCTCCAGTACAGTTAAACCCCTTTGGCATACTCCTCCGCACAAGCGTCCCCGTCACCATGGGAACGCCTGGTGGTTAGAATATACCATCGGATCTGAGTTAGATTGTGAAAACTCAAATCCGATGGTATATTCTAACACAAAGGCGTTCCCATGGTGATGGGGACGCTTAAAGTTAGAGTATACCAACAGGCGCATACATACTGGCCCCCTGCTGCCTGGCGGCACCTGACCTCTCACAGGGCACTGTTATCCACACAATTAACCCCTCAGGTGCCGCACCTGAGGGGTTAATTGTGCGGATCACAGCACCCTGTCAGAGGTCGGGTGCTGCCGGGCAGCAGTGCGCCCCCCCCACTCCCCCACCCCCACTATTAAAATCATTCATGGGCAGTGCGCCCTAACCCCCCCTCACTAGTTTTACAATCATTGGTGGCCAGTGCGGATCCCCCCTCCGTATTAAACATCATTGCTGGCAGTGCGCTGACAATCCCTCCCCCCGTATTAATCATTGCTGGCAGTGCGCCCTCAATCCTCCCTCCCCAGTATTAATCATTGCTGACAGTGCGCCCCCCCCCCCATCATTGGTGGCAGCGGCAGTTCCGATCGGAGTCCCAGCAGTGTAATGCTGGGGCTACGATCAGTTACCATGGCAACCAGGACGCTACTGAAGTCCTGGCTGCCATGGTCAGTTATTCAGCATTGTACTTACCTGCGCTGGGGCCGCCGGGCGCTCCTTCTTCTCAAACTCACAGGTCTGTGCGGCGTATGGTTATAGCAATGCGCCACAAAGACCTGTGAGTTTGAGAAGAAGGAGTGTCAGGCGGCCACAGCGCAGGTAAGTACAATGCTGACTAACTGACCATGGCAGCCAGGACTTCAGTAGCATCCTGGTTGCCATGGTAACCGATCGGAGCCACAGCATTACACTGCTGGGACTCCGATCGGAACTTCCGCTGCCACCAATGATGGGGGGGGCGCACTGCCAGCAATGATTAATACTGGGGAGGGGGGATTGATGGTGCACTGCCAGCAATGATTAATACTGGGGAGGGAGGGGGGATTGAGGGCGCACTGCCAGCAATGATTAATAGTGGGGAGGGAGGGGGGATTGAGGGCGCACTGCCAGCAATGATTAATACTGGGGAGGGAGGGGGGATTGAGGGCGCACTGCCAGCAATGATTAATACTGGGGGCGAGGGATTTTCAGCGCACTGCCAGCAATGATGTTTAATACGGAGGGGGGGAATCCGTTAATTGTGTGGATCACAGTGCCCTGTCAGAGGTCAGGTGCCGCCAGGCAGCAGGGGGCCAGTATGTATGCGCCTGTTGGTATACTCTAACTTCAAGCATCCCCATCACCATGGGAACACCTCTGTGTTAGAATATACCAGATCCGATGGTATATTCTAACCACCAGGCGTTCCCATGGTGACGGGGACGCTTGTGGGAGGAGTATGCCTGACTCATTGACCACAAGCATTTTAAGCAAGGAGGAATCATTTTTTCAGATGTAAAAAATGACGAATATTCAATATAACGAATATATAGCAGTATATTCGTAATATTCGTGAATTATCGAAGTTGCGATTTTCGCAATTAATATTCGTTATTCGAATATTCACGCTCAACACTAGTTAACAATAGACATTACTTCATAGAATAGAGTCCTACGTGAAGCATCATCTATTCTTCTGGCGTTCTTTTTCAACACTGAACTTAATACATTTCTCACAGTTCTGATTTGTCTTTCCCAAACACCTCCTGTATGGCTTGCATGTGGAGCATTCATGTGAAAATAACACTGTTTCTCTAACAAATACTCAGTTACTTTTTCTTTATCAATCTCTTTTAGTGCTTTCTTCACTTCATTCTTTGCTCTGATAAAATTAGATCCTTGGTCAGATCTAAGCTCTCTGACGGTACCTCTAATGGCTATGAAAATCTTAAGGCATTGATGAATGGGTCAGTTGACATATCCTATAACATTTCCAGGTGAATCGCTCTGGAGCTTAGACATGTAAATATTAGTCCATATATCTTGTACTACTTGCGGTTCTGTTTGGTGATGAATGGGCCAAAATAATCCATTCCGCTATAAAGAAATGGTGGTGATGGGTTTACACGATCTGCCGGTAAATCTGTCATTCTTTGTTCTTCTGTAGGTCTACGTGCCTTTCTGCAGTCTACAGATTTACTTATATACTTTGCTATAACTTTGCTTCCTTTACAATCCAGTAACCACCTTCTATCAAACAGCTTTGGGTAAAGTTTCTTCCTTGATGCAAGGATATGTTGTGGTAGTGATCAATAATCAATCTTGTAAAGGTAGACTCTTTGGATAGAATTGCTGGATGCTTCACTCTGCTAGGTAACGATGCATTTTCCAGTCTTCCTCCCACCTTCAGTATACCATCCTGCAGAACAAGATTAAGCTTGTACAATGGGTGGTTGTTTGGAAGCTTTTTAGGTTCTTGTCTAAGTCTCTTCAACTCTTCACTGTAGAATCTCTGTTGAATGAGTCTTATGAGTGTTTCTTCAGCTTTCTACATTCATCCTTCTTTCTGAATCCCTTTGCCAAACGTTGAATTCGAGCTACAACGTTTATGACTGTATTGCATTTTGTACATCTGGCTACTCTTTCAAGTATGTCATCTTGACACTTGGCAGCAGTGCTCAATGTTTGTACAACTTTCACTTCTGGATAACCCATAGACAATTCTGTGTAACCTTTACTGGGCGTGATTTCCTTTTCCCAAAGGAACTCTGGACCTGTGAACCAATTTGAATTTTTCAATTCAGTTACATTCAGGCCTCTTAAAGCATGATCTGCTGGGTTATGCTTTGTGTCAATGTGATGCCAATGTTCTGGATTTGTTAATTCCCGAATTTTCTCAACTCTGTTGGCGATAAAGATATGGAATCTTTGAGCTTCGTTTTTTATGTATCCTAGGACAACTTGTGAGTCTGTCCAAAAATATTCTTCATCTATTTTCAATTCCAATTCTTCTTTCAGAAGCTTACTGATGCTGAAACAACAGCTGCTGTGAGTTCAAGTCTTGGTATTGTCTGAATACTGGTAGGTGCAACTCTGTCCTTCTCCATAACCAGGGCACAGTGTATATTTTCTTCTCCTATTACTCTGATTTAGGAGCACTGACCATAACCATAATTATTGGCATCTGAAAAATGATGAAGTTCTATTTTCTTGTACTTTCCGAAATCATGAGGTACAAAACATCTGGGTATCTGAACTTCTCTCAAGTTTTGCAAGTCTCTTATACAACTCTCCCACCTTGGCCTCAAATTTTCAGGTATCAGCTCATCCCATCCCAACTTCTGTCTGCATAATTCTTGCAGTATTTCTTTTGCTCTGAGGATTACTGGGGCCAAGAATCCCAATGGATCAAATATAGAAGCCACTGCGGAAAGAATGGTTCGTCTAGTTGCAACTTTCTCTTCAATAGATACTACACAGAAGAACTTGTCGTTCTCTACATTCCATCCCAATCCAAGTATGTTCTGAACTGGAAGATGATCATAATTGAGATCTACATTCTTCATTGTTGCTGCACGTTCAGAGTCACTGATGGATTGCAGTACCTCTCTGTTGTTTGAGATGAATTTGTGAAGGCGCAGGTTTCCTCTTGCGCATAACTCTTGGCTTTCTTTCACTAGTTTGATTGCAGATTCTGTGAACTCTAGACTTATAAGACCATCATCTACATAAAGGTTTTTCTTCAGAAAATTTGCTGCTTATGGGCAATCCTTTTCATTCTAATTAGCTAGGTACTTCATACCATAATTGGTGCAACCTGGAGATGATGCTGCTCCAAACAAGTGTACTTTCATTCTGCATTCTGCTGGCTCAGTATCTGTATCTCCATCCTCCCACCATAGAAACCTCAGGAAGTCTCTATCTTCATTCTTTACATGAAACTGGTGGAACATCTTTTCAACGTCACACATGACTACTACGGGATACTTTCTGAATCTACAGAGTACTCCAGGCAGAGCGTTTGTAAGATCTGGTCCTTTTAGTAGATGATCATTCAATGCAACACAATTGTACTTTGCTGAGCAATCAAATACTACTCTAATCTTATTTGATTTCTTTGAGTGGTAAACACCTTGATGTGGGATATACCACACTTCTGCTTCTTTATGTTTGTTTTTAACTTTCTCTGCATGTCCTTCTTCGAGGATGCCTTCCATGAATTTCAAATAATCCTGCTTGAATTTGGGATCTCTTCCCATCTTTTTCTTCAAACATTTAAATCTTGCTAGGGCAAGATTTCTGTTATTTGGCAGACAAGGTCGTTCTCTAAAGGGTAAGGGCATTTCAAGATAACCTTGTTGATTCTGCTGAATATTTACTTCTAGAGTGTGTACGAACTTTGTGTCTTCTTGGGATACACTCTTTTCTTTAGAACTTATATATTCAAAGTCGGATGCAAGGATCTTGATTACTTTTGCTGGACTTACAGTTGGTAACTCTTGGACAGATATTCGATGACACAATTCTGTTACCTGTCTTGAGTTTGAGATTTGCTGTTTTCCTCCAACAACACCCCATCCTAGATCCGTTTGAACAGCATAGGGTTCACCCTTTCTTCCTGTGATTACCTTTCAGGGTACCAAGGCTTCGGGACAATCGTAGCCTATCAACAGTCCAACACCAAACTCCTTCAGCGGGGACATTTCATGAGATATGATAGGTGCTCCCATTCATTGGCTGTTTCACAGGTAGGTATGCGATCTTGATCTAGAGGTGCAGTTAGAATAAAGTCCTCTAACTCTCAGTCCTTTGACCCTTTGACTGTTCACTAATGTGTCTCTCCCCGTCATTGTGGTGAGTTTGAGCGTCACTGGTTCTGTAAACACTTGTAATTTCTTGCAGATTTCTTGATCAATGAAGGTGACATCACTCTGGGCATCCAGTAGCGCATAGGCATATACCTTCTTGTTCCTCCTTTTAGGATTTAATATGCACACTGGTACAACCATTGATGTGCCATTGCTTTCTCCTTCCCTCACTCTGCAAGAGAATACCGATACTTTCTTTCCTTCCTCAGTATCTTTAGGTATTGAGGATTAATCTTTCTTTGGACGTTCTTCATGTAGTGGTATAGGATGGTGTCCTTTGCAAACGCTGCATGTGGCCTTTTTCTTACACTCCTTAGTAACATGGCCTTTTCTTAGGCATCCAAAACACAGTTGGTTATCCAGCACAAATTTTTTATTTTCATCTGGGGACTTCTCCTTCAATTGTTGGCACTTGTGTATGGAGTGGTTGTCTCCACAGAATAAACATTTGAAGGTAGTCTAAAGATTTGTCGGTTCTCTCTCTACTGATGCCAGTAGTGACTTTGGACTTGTTCAAGTAGGTATCTGGACCTTTAGCTGCTGTGTTAGTTGCAAAGCTAGTTGCTATTGTGCGTCTTATATCTCTCACAGGCCTTTCTTCTAAGGATTTTAAGACGTAAGATGATGTTACTGGATTACATGCTATCTGTGCTTCCTCATTGACAAACTCAGAGAACTTTTTAAAACTTGGGAAGTTCTTACTTACCGTAGATCTAACTGTTTAGTCACATAGCGATTCCACCTAGGTGCCATTTCTTCAGGTAGCTTAGTTAGCATCCTGTGGTTTTCTAGATAGTCGTTCAGTACTTCCAGTCCTTGAACATGTGGGATGGCATTGCTGCATGCTTGCAGGAATTTACCATACTTTTGGAGTCTGAAGTGTTCTTTAGGACCTATTTTAGGCCACTTATTCAGTTTCTCTCTAAAGGCTCTTTGTACTAAGAAAGGATGACCATATCTTGCATTACATTTTTCCCATGCTTGCTTGTAGGCTTCTTCGTCTATTCTATAGAAGTTACCTTCAAGAACTTCCTTTGCTTCTCCACCAACATATCTCTGAAGGTAGAATAACTTCTCAACTGGACTGAAGCAATGATGCTCAATGATCATTTCAAAACTTGCCTTCCACTCTATGAACTTCAGTACGTCTCCTGAAAATACAGTGGGTCCCAGAATGGGAAGTCTAGCTAGGACTGTTCTCTGTGGTCTTGCTGGGACAATGGTTGTAACACTCTCCTGAGCATTGTCATGGCATCTAGGAATGGAATCATCCGGTTCTATTTTCTCACTTACTTCTGAATTAGGCGAGTCCTTTTCTTTATCTTTTTCGGTAGAGATAGAGGGTAAATTCACACACCTTTTTCCTAACACCGGACTAGGCCTCTCTTTGTTTTTATGAGCAGGGATGGAAGGATAATAAGTAACTTATTTCTTCACTACATGCTGGAGATTTCCTTCAATTCTCCTGTGCGTATGGAGGAAAGTTGGAGTCTGTTTCTTCACTTAGTACAGATTTGAACCTAAGACTACTCTGATTCATATCCTCTTTGTGTACTCTGAGTCTGGCTTCTATGATCTTAACTTTTTCCGGCTTTTCCTGACATTTCATCTGTTGGCGCTGTGCCTCGATTTCAGCTTCCATTTGATGGTGCTGTGCCTCCATTTGAGCTTCCATTTGATGGCGTTGTGCATCCTTTTCAGCTTCCATTTGATGGCGTTGTGCATCCCTTTCAGCTTCCATTTGATGCCGTTGTGCATCCATTTCAGCTATCCGTTGGCGCTGCGCCTTGATGGCAGCTTCCATCTAAATTTCTGCTTTCTTGACAGCAAGTTGTTTAGCTAATTCCTTTATTTTGGCTGAAGTACTTGAGGACTCTAATATAGGGAGGCACTTCTGCTAGCGAAGGAAGTACCACTTGTAATTCTGGTTCCACCTAAGGACCTAGCATAGTCTCTCATAAAAAGCTCATTCATTCTCCTTCTTGCTTTAACTTCAACATAGTTTTCTGCAGATGATAGTTCTCTCATGAGCTTTACTAAATGTTTAGTGACCGCAGTACATGTGTCCATGTTCCTTACAATGTCCTGGGAAGGTGTTGTAAGCGACCGCAGGTTGATATATGCTGCCATAAGCTCTGATTCAGATTCTTCTACCGTCTCTACCATATAACTCAAGTTCCCTTTTAAACTTTCTTGTTTTAACTTTCCACAAATACCTTTTTTAATGTACAATTTCCACTTCTCATACATTCTGGCAACCTTTTTCCCTTTTAATGATGCTTCTTGCTCCAAAGTTTCCAGTATCTTTGGGGTTAGTTTTCTGGCTTGTGATGAATGTCTTAGTTCATCTGCTTGGGCTATATTTGTTTGAGGCAAAACTAATGCTATATCAGACTCTTCTACCTCAGACAGGTTTCCCTTGCTCTTCCCCCTCTACTCTATCTATCTTTGTATTCTCTAACAGTGGCATGGTAATACTAGGTTCAGACATTTTACTTTAAATGCAATACTGACAATCAATACGAATATAAATAGTCCTTTCACTTTCAATGCAATACTGACAAATGCAGAAATAAATAACTTTCAATCTAAATACAACAGCGATAAATGCAGACAATTAATGACTTTCACTTTAAATGCTTTAGAGTCCGTGTACTACAAACTGTCCTTTGTTTTTATTTAAAGTCTCTTATTTCTGAACACAATTTTTTTTTCTCTTTATGCCAAAGCCTATATGCAGTGATAAATAATAAAAGGAAGGCTCTGACCTTATTCTGAAGAGCAGGATACTGCAATCTGAAGGTTGCTGGAACAAATGTCTTAAAGAAGACTTGTCTTTTCTTGATGTGATGCGATGCTCTGTTCTGACTTGCGATGCTCTGTGTAGACCTGTGATGCTCTGCGCTGAGTTGCGATGCTTTGTGATGACTTGCGATGCTTTGGCTTGGATATGCTGCTGCAGTGTTTGGGCCTAGTGGCGGGAAACTAGCTGACTGCAGTACGTTGTCTCTCCATGGATAGCGGTGCAGGCACTCTAGCTCTGGACTTTGGCCTCCCACCATGCGTCTCTTTCTCTCTCTAGGGATCGCAGGAGGGTTGGCGCTCTTTCTCTGACTATTTTGCCTTTGCCGTTCTGCCACTTTAAGAGTCAGCTGCAGTTTGACTAATGCACACGTTCTATGGCCTTTATGGTAGCTCCGCTGAGGTGTCTTTGCTTGCTCACTCAGGGAACAGTTGCTGCATGGCGGTATATATGCTTACGCTCCACTTCTCTAATGCGCTCTTTACTGTGCAAGTTGAGGAGCGCTATCACTTCGCCCTTTGAGGGCAATAGTTCCACTGTGGCAGGCGCAGCACTATGAAGTGCCTATAGCGCTGAGGCATTAGAAGAATTTTGATATCTCTGACTTTTAGTCTAACCAGACTGTCTAATACTCTGTAATTCCTCTAGCGCTGTCCTATGGAAACAGTAGGTTTAAAGAGCACACCAAATGCTTCAAATAACTTCTTTATTAACTTCAACTTTTCTTCATATATAACACTGCCACCTCCACAGCAGATAGTCCATGTACAAAACACGTGTTGAAAAGATATCACAAAATGGCAGTATGCATAAGATAGTGTTTCAATTGTTCAATATTGTCATTCAACATAAAATGGTGGATATATTTCTCTCTAGAGTATCTGTATTCTCACTTTAAGTTATTTAAGCACTTTATGATCTCTTGAAGAGGTAAATCTAAAGGTCTAACTAATAGTTCTACTTGCAGTATGCAGTTAGCAGTGACTATTTGCAGATTGGTTGAGTATGATCTGGTATGGTTGTATGCAATTTGGATCGCAATATGGAATTTGAATGCTTGCAATTGTATGATTGCAATTGTATTTTCAATTGTATGGTTGCAATTTGTGGAACTGTAAGTAAACACATATATATCTAGTTTAGTGTACAGTTCATTATATAACCTATTTTGGCCTCTTGTTCCCATAAAACTCAGCTCTCAGTGGAGTGAATGTCTGTTCAGCTTCTGTCTCTGGTGAATGATTCCAGCAGCTCCTGCTAGGGGAATTCCCAGACAGGCTGTGTGTGAGGCTGGCTGTGATTGGTGAAAACTGTTCCTGTGTGAGAAGCTGGCTGTGATTGGTCTAGACTTCTACCCAGCAACAACAGATTAACACCATGCTTTTTGTTGTTTCTGCTGTGTCACTGAGTTTACCTTACATTACAAAATAAATCTTAAAGGCATATTATCTTTTTCTGCTTCTGTGAACACAATATATAACAGTTATATGACATCCAAACATGAAGTCACTGTAAATAACTCTGCTTTATGTAACACATAAACGTAGGAACTGCATTAAGGTTATTAGCAGGTCTAGCTGTATAAACATACAAGCTATATTAGCAACCTAGGACAGGTCTTAGCTAGCCAGCTACATGGACCCCTCTGTATTATTAGTATAGTGGCCCCCTCTTTGTTATTAGTATAATGGCCCCCTCTTTGTTATAATACTTACATCTTTTCCATTCTCCGTCACCACTTGAGGTGTCCCAGCACAGGCAGTCACAAACACATCACTGTGCCCTCCTGCGCCACGTCATCAAATCATCTTGCAAGACCCAATGCAGGAGGTCCCATTGAGGTAATCGCAATATCCTGCGTCACTCTACTGGTTCATAGGCTTCAGGCCTAGTGGCATGAAGCCTATTAGGCATAATGGAAGGGACGGGAGCCCTCATTCAAATGCCTGCTGCCTGGAGCCCCCTGAAATTTGGCACCCGGGGAAACCGCCCCCCCCGCCCCCCCACCCGATGCTACCCAACTGACGGAGAGCATTACTACTAAAGGAGGCATTCTTGGAGAGCATTATCACTATTGGGGTCACTATTACTAATAATGCCTCTCTGTGAGGGAATTACTATTGGTGACAACCACTATTTCTATTGACAGCAATCTGGGAAGACTATTACTATGGGTAGACTATCTGTATGGCACTATTATTTCTGCAGTATAGTGTATGTGAGCATTGGGGCACACAGTGGGCACAGAAGGTGGGGGTGTGATGGAAAGTGAGGAATCTAAGATATCTGTGTTGCAAACTCTGCAGAGACAAGACGTGGCAGAAAGATGTTGTCATGGCGGTCTTGGCTGGATGGAGAAGATGAGGAAAGGTAACGTCTGCATGAGAAGAGACATCTCTAGATCTAAGTGGTATGAGGTGCTAAGTGTTAACCACCTCAGCCCCCAGTGCTTAAACACCCTGAAAGACCAGGCCACTTTTTACACTTCTGACCTACACTACTTTCACGGTTTATTGCTCGGTCATGCAACTTACCACCCAAATGAATTTTACCTCCTTTTCTTCTCACTAATAGAGCTTTCATTTGGTGGTATTTCATTGCTGCTGACATTTTTACTTTTTTTGTTATTAATCGAAATTTAACGATTTTTTTGCAAAAAAATGACATTTTTCACTTTCAGTAGTAAAATTTTGCAAAAAAAACGACATCCATATAGAAATTTTGCTCTAAATTTATAGTTCTACATGTCTTTGATAAAAAAAAAATGTTTGGGTAAAAAAAAAATGGTTTGGGTAAAAGTTATAGCGTTTACAAACTATGGTACAAAAATGTGAATTTCCGCTTTTTGAAGCAGCTCTGACTTTCTGAGCACCTGTCATGTTTCCTGAGGTTCTACAATGCCCAGACAGTACAAACACCCCACAAATGACCCCATTTCTGAAAGTACACACCCTAAGGTATTCGCTGATGGGCATAGTGAGTTCATAGAACTTTTTATTTTTTGTCACAAGTTAGCGGAAAATTATGATTTTTTTTTTTTTTTTTTTTTTCTTACAAAGTCTCATATTCCACTAACTTGTGACAAAAAATAAAAAGTTTTATGAACTCACTATGCCCATCAGCGAATACCTTGGGGTCTCTTCTTTCCAAAATGGGGTCACTTGTGGGGTAGTTATACTGCCCTGGCATTCTAGGGGCCCAAATGTGTGGTAAGGAGTTTGAAATCAAATTCTGTAAAAAATGACCTGTGAAATCCGAAAGGTGCTCTTTGGAATATGGGCCCCTTTGCCCACCTAGGCTGCAAAAAAGTGTCACACATCTGGTATCTCCGTACTCAGGAGAAGGTGGGGAATGTGTTTTGGGGTGTCATTTTATATATACCCATGCTGGGTGAGAGAAATATCTTGGCAAAAGACAACTTTTCCCATTTTTTTATACAAAGTTGTCATTTGACCAAGATATTTATCTCACCCAGCATGGGTATATGTAAAAAGACACCCCAAAACACATTCCTCAACTTCTCCTGAGTACGGGGATACCAGATGTGTGACACTTTTTTGCAGCCTAGGTGGGCAAAGGGGCCCATATTCCAAAGAGCACCTTTCGGATTTCACTCCTCATTTTTTCCTGAATTTGATTTCAAACTCCTTACCACACATTTGGGCCCCTAGAATACCAGGGCAGTATAACTACCCCACAAGTGACCCCATTTTGGAAAGAAGACACCCCAAGGTATTCCGTGAGGGGCATGGCGAGTTCCTAGAATTTTTTATTTTTTGTCACAAGTTAGTGGAAAATGATGATTTTTTTTTTAATTTTTTTTTTCATACAAAGTCTCATATTCCACAAACTTGTGACAAAAAATAAAAACTTCCATGAACTCACTATGCCCATCAGCGAATACCTTGGGGTCTCTTCTTTCCAAAATGGGGTCACTTGTGGGGTAGTTATACTGCCCTGGCATTCTAGGGGCCCAAATGTGTGGTAAGTAGGTAAATGACCTGTGAAATCCGAAAGGTGCTCTTTGGAATGTGGGCCCCTTTGCCCACCTAGGCTGCAAAAAAGTGTCACACATCTGGTATCTCTGTATTCAGGAGAAGTTGAGGAATGTGTTTTGGGGTGTCTTTTTACATATACCCATGCTGGGTGAGATAAATATCTTGGTCAAATGCCAACTTTGTATAAAAAAATGGGAAAAGTTGTCTTTTGCCAAGATATTTCTCTCACCCACCATGGGTATATGTAAAATGACACCCCAAAACACATTCCCCAACTTCTCCCGATTACGGAGATACCAGATGTGTGACACTTTTTTGCAGCCTAGGTGGGCAAAGGGGCCCATATTCAAAAGAGCACCTTTCGGATTTCACAGGTCATTTTTTACAGAATTTGATTTCAAACTCCTTACCACACATTTGGGCCCCTAGAATGCCAGGGCAGTATAACTACCCCACAAGTGACCCCATTTTGGAAAGAAGAGACCCCAAGGTATTCGCTGATGGGCATAGTGAGTTCATGGAACTTTTTATTTTTTGTCACAAGTTAGTGGAATATGAGACTTTGTATGAAAAAAAAAATAAAAAAAAAATAATCATTTTCCACTAACTTGTGACAAAAAATAA
Organism: Bufo bufo; assembly: GCF_905171765.1. Classification (NCBI taxonomy): domain Eukaryota; kingdom Metazoa; phylum Chordata; class Amphibia; order Anura; family Bufonidae; genus Bufo; species Bufo bufo. The sequence continues at coordinate 156,627,287 of NC_053393.1, read as the reverse complement.
AAAATTCTAGGAACTCGCCATGCCCCTCACGGAATACCTTGGGGTGTCTTCTTTCCAAAATGGGGTCACTTGTGGGGTAGTTATACTGCCCTGGCATTTTCCAGGGGCCCTAATGTGTGGTAAGTAGGTAAATGACCTGTGAAATCCTAAAGGTGCTCTTTGGAATATGGGCCCCTTTGCCCACCTAGGCTGCAAAAAAGTGTCACACATGTGGTATCGCCGTATTCAGGAGAAGTTGGGGAATGTGTTTTGGGGTGTCATTTTACATATACCCATGCTGGGTGAGAGAAATATCTTGGCAAAAGACAACTTTTCCCATTTTTTTATACAAAGTTGGCATTTGACCAAGATATTTCTCTCACCCAGCATGGGTATATGTAAAATGACACCCCAAAACACATTCCCCAACTTCTCCTGAGTACGGCGATACCAGATGTGTGACACTTTTTTGCAGCCTAGATGCGCAAAGGTGCCCAAATTCCTTTTAGGAGGGCATTTTTAGACATTTGGATACCAGACTTCTTCTCACGCTTTGGGGCCCCTAGAATGCCAGAGCAGTATAAATACCCCACATGTGACCCCATTTTGGAAAGAAGACACCCCAAGGTATTCAATGAGGGGCATGGCGAGTTCATAGAAATTTTTTTTTTTTGGCACAAGTTAGCGGAAATTGATATTTTTAATTTTTTTCTCACAAAGTCTCCCGTTCCGCTAACTTGGGACAAAAAATTCAATCTTTCATGGACTCAATATGCCCCTCACGGAATACCTGGGGGTGTCTTCTTTCCGAAATGGGGTCACATGTGGGGTATTTATACTGCCCTGGCATTCTAGGGGCCCTAAAGCGTGAGAAGAAGTCTGGAATATAAATGTCTAAAAAATTTTACGCATTTGGATTCCGTGAGGGGTATGGTGAGTTCATGTGAGATTTTATTTTTTGACACAAGTTAGTGGAATATGAGACTTTGTAAGAAAAAAAAAAAAAAATTCTGCTAACTTGGGCCAAAAAAATATCTGAATGGAGCCTTACAGAGGGGGTGATCAATGACAGGGGGGTGATCAATGACAGGGGGGTGATCAATGACAGGGGGGTTGATCAATGACAGGGGGGTGATCAATGACAGGGGGGTGATCAGGGAGTCTATATGGGGTGATAACCACAGTCATTGATCACGCCCCTGTAAGGCTTCATTCAGACGTCCGGATGCGTTTTGCGGATCCGATCCATCTATCAGTGCATCCGTAAAAATCATGCGGACATCTGAATGGAGCTTTACAGGGGGGTAATCAATGACAGGGGGGTGATCAGGGAGTCTATATGGGGTGATCACCACAGTCATTGATCATGCCCCTGTAAGGCTTCATTCAGACGTCCGGATGCGTTTTGCGGATCCGATCCATCTATCAGTGCATCCGTAAAAATCATGCGGACATCTGAATGGAGCTTTACAGGGGGGTGATCAATGACAGGGGGGTGATCAGGGAGTCTATATGGGGTGATCACCACAGTCATTGATCATGCCCCTGTAAGGCTTCATTCAGACGTCCGGATGCGTTTTGCGGATCGGATCCATCTATCAGTGCATCCGTAAAAATCATGCGGACATCTGAATGGAGCTTTACAGGGGGGTGATCAGGGAGTCTATATGGGGTGATCACCACAGTCATTGATCATGCCCCTGTAAGGCTTCATTCAGACGTCCGGATGCGTTTTGAGGATCGGATCCATCTATCAGTGCATCCGTAAAAATCATGCGGACGTCTGAATGGAGCTTTACAGGGGGTTGATCAATGACAGGGGTGTAATCAATGACAGGGGGGGTGATCAGGGAGTCTATATGGGGTGATAACCACAGTCATTGATCACGCCCCTGTAAGGCTTCATTCAGACGTCCGGATGCGTTTTGCGGATCTGATCCATCTATCAGTGGATCCGTAAAAATCATGCGGACATCTGAATGGAGCTTTACAGGGGGGTAATCAATGACAGGGGGGTGATCAATGACAGGGGGGTGATCAGGGAGTCTATATGGGGTGATCAGGGGCTAATAAGGGGTTAATAAGTGACGGGGGGGGGGGTGTAGTGTAGTGTAGTGGTGCTTGGTGGGACTTTACTGAGCTACCTGTGTCCTCTGGTGGTCGATCCAAACAAATGGGACCACCAGAGGACCAGGTAGCAGGTATATTAGACGCTGTTATCAAAACAGCGTCTAATATACCTGTTAGGGGTTAAAAAAAACACATCTCCAGCCTGCCAGCGAACGATCGCCGCTGGCAGGCTGGAGATCAACTCTCTTACCTTCCGTTCCTGTGAGCGCGCGCGCCTGTGTGCGCGCGTTCACAGGAAATCTCGCCCATCGCGAGATGACGCATATATGCGTGACTCTGCGCAGGGCTGCCACCTCCGGAACGCGATCCTGCGTTAGGCGGTCCGGAGGTGGTTAAGCTGAATGGTCGAGCAGCAGTGAGCAGAGCATGAGGGGAGCTGGTGTGTGAGGAGACACACTGTCACTGACATGCCATCAGTGAGCAGAAAGCTGCATAAACTGTTGAAAGAGGTGCTTCATTTATAAAGAGGTGCATACCTGCTAATAAATTAGGTGCACCTAACTCTAGTGGGCTTCTGAATAACACTGGAATAGGAAATGTCAACCATCAGTATAATCTGCCCCATGGTGTTTTGTAGATTTTTTTTTGCAGTGCAACTTTCAGTCAGGGCATCTGTCAGCAGATTTGTACCTATGAAACTGGCTGATCTGTTACATGTGTGCTTGGCAACTGAAGGCATCTGTGTTAGTCCCATGTTCATATGTGCCCGCATTGCTGAGAAAAATGATCTTTTACTATATGCAAATGAGCCTCTACGAGCAACCGGGGTGTTACTGTTACACCTAGAGGCTCAGCTCTCTCTGTAACTGCTGCTCCCTGGCTACTTTGACAGGGCCTGGCAGGGAAAATGTCATCATGCCTGGCCGTGTCAAAGTGCAGAGTGCGCTGCATTACAGAGATAGCGGGGTCTCTAGGTGTAATGGTAACGTCCCAGTTTGCATATAATAAAACATTATTTTTCTCAGCAATGAGGGCACATATGAACATAGGAACAACACAAATGTCTTCAGCTGCTAAGCGCACATGCAACAGGTCTGTCAACTTCATAGGTAAAAATCTGCTAAGAGATACCCTTTAATTGTGCAAGAGTATGAAGGAGTCCTGAGGAATAGCTGAAGGCCTAGGTAGCATCTTGCATCCGCTATCTAAAAAATATGGACTTCAGTGGAGGGAGGAAGCCTAGGGCAGCATAAGATCTAAGTATGGCCCAGCTCCAGAGCAGCAGCACGAGTAGGATGAGGAGAGGTGCGGCTGGGAATTTGCTGTGCTACTCCTCTTACACAGACCAGCACATACCTGAGCAGCTTAACTACTCTGAAGGCGGCACTTTTCTGGGCATAACTACTCTGAAGTGGGCACAAATTTGGCATGCTACTGTGAAGGGGGCACATTTCTGGGCATAGCTACTCTGAAGGGGGCACATATATGGGCATAACTACTGTGAAGGGGCACATATCTGGGCATAAATGAAGTGAAGGGGGCACATATCTGACATAGCTACTGTAAAGAGGGCACATATCTGGGCATAACTGCTGTGAAGGGGGCACATATCTTGTCATAATTGCTGTCAAGGGGGTATCTCTGGGCATAACTGATGTGAAGGGGGCACATCTGGGCATAGCTGCTGTGAAGGGGGTACAGTGTGGGCATTACTACTGTGTGCTGGCACAAAGGGTGAATAATTACTATGTGGGGGTATTAAAGGGACTTGGTTTGTATAGTTATGCTACTAGTGGAGTTAGAGGGGTGGCCTAGTGTGAAAAAAAAATAATATATACATATTGTAAATATATTGACCCATATTAACAAGATGTTTTTTTATTTGCACGTATATGTGTATGTCTTTTATGTCTGTATGTGTAGTTTGGAGGGAGGGGGCCCAGGTACATTCTTTGCACAGGGGTCCTCTGCTGTCTGTGTCCACCCCTGGTCGCACAGCAGTAGGGAAGTGGTTAAGCCAGTGTTTTGCAGGATTAAATTATATAAGGAAAAAAGTGTGAAATAGTTAATGGAATAGCTGCTGTGTCTATCATTCATTACCGTCTGGGCCTTATTCCCCAACTTGTTCTCCTCAGCAGCAGGCCTGTGCGCTCTACGGCTCAGCTGAGTAGGTGTGATGATGTCACTGCATGACTCCTGCTGCTGGAGATGTGCTCCGTTCATCTGGGAACCAGGGAAAGGTGAGATTTACTATCTTATCTTAGTAACACTAAGGGGGCTATACTAAAATAAGGGGGGCACTAAGGGGGCATAACTACTGTGTTCAGGCACTAAGGGGGGATTTTACCATATGGGGCACTAAAAAGGCATGACTATTGTGTGGGAAAACAAAGGTAGTATAACTGCTGTATGGGGGTGCAAAGGGGGCATAATGACTGTGTATGGGCTTTAAGGGGTTATTCAACTGTGTGGATGCACTAAGGGAACATTCTACTGCGTGGGATCAGTAAGAGGCCACTACCGTGTGGGGTCACTGAAAGGGCATCACTACTGTGTGGGGCACAAAGGGAGCTTTCTCCTATGTTGGATCATTAACTGGGCATCACTACTGTGAAGGGGACACTAAAGGGAAAAAACTACTGTATGGGGCACAAAAGGGCATATATGGCATACTTGACTCCTCCTTTCCAGCGCTACTAAGTACAGTATTTTATTTTCATATTTTTTACATGACCAAGTGGGTGGGGATTGTATTGGGAGCATGGGCGGTCTGGACTCGGCCATGGGGGGCTTTTCAAAAATTTGTTATGGAGCCCAGCCTTTTCTAGTTACACCCCTGCTGCATTACTATAGAGTTGAATGTAGTGGCAGCGCACCTGCATGACCACTGTTCCATTCAAAAGGGAGCCCTCTGTACTCATGAAAAGCAAGCCCCCCAATCATACATTTATTTATTTTTATATTATATTGATGTGTATAAAATGAATGAAAATAGAGTTTTAGGGACTCACACAGTTAAATGCTATTTGCAATATATTAATGGTAAGTTACAAGCCAGAGAATCAGGCAGGATCATTTTCATACTATTAAGCTCAGTTGGAATTCATATCTCTGCTTGATGCCTGCACAGAATCACCATTACAATGTAGTCAACACTAACACAGTGGTCCGTCAAGATACAATGGCCTCAGGATACAATATTTTCAACATACAATGGTCTTTTCTGACCCATCGTAAGTTGAAACTAGACTCAATATACAATGCCTCAGACTCAGATCCAACCAAGCAAGGCCACTTCTTTGATAAAATAGGTGTATTAGTTGCTATTTATCAGCTACTTCTGAACATTATATGTAAGGATTTGTTTTATCTGTCTTAGTTATCTGCTTACTTTTCTTAATTCTTTATTTTCTCTTATATTGGATGACATTTTGGGGCTTTGGAACCGATTATTCAACTTACAATGGTTTGAACATACAATGGTAATCCTGGAACCAATTAATATTGTATCTTGAGGGACCATTGTAACTGTACATGAATTATCAGCGTCTGCATACAGTATTATGCTAATTCCGTAATGACCCTTAAACCAAATCTGCTCTATAATTTAAAGCAAGTCAGTTTGGCATCTACACAAGTTCAGACTTTGCAATGAGTTTCAAGATGTCTTATTTCTCTCATTCAAACAATAAATCTTTCTGGTTTAAGCTTTACCAAATATGTGTTTTCCTCAGTGTTGCAAAATACGTAGAACCATCTATACACTGCGTGCAGAATTATTAGGCAAATGAGTATTTTGACCACATCATCCTCTTTACGCATGTTGTCTTACTCCAAGCTGTATAGGCTCGAAAGCCTACTACCAATTAAGCATATTAGGTGATGTGCATCTCTGTAATGAGAAGGGGTGTTGTCTAATGACATCAACACCCTATATTAGGTGTGCATAATTATTAGGCAACTTCCTTTCCTTTGGCAAAATGGGTCAAAAGAAGGACTTGACAGGCTCAGAAAAGTCAAAAATAGTGAGATATCTTGCAGAGGGATGCAGCACTCTTAAAATTGCAAAGCTTCTGAAGCGTGATCATCGAACAATCAAGCGTTTCATTCAAAATAGTCAACAGGGTCGCAAGAAGCGTGTGGAAAAACCAAGGCGCAAAATAACTGCCCATGAACTGAGAAAAGTCAAGCGTGCAGCTGCCAAGATGCCACTTGCCACCAGTTTGGCCATATTTCAGAGCTGCAACATCACTGGAGTGCCCAAAAGCACAAGGTGTGCATTACTCAGAGACATGGCCAAGGTAAGAAAGGCTGAAAGACGACCACCACTGAACAAGACACACAAGCTGAAACGTCAAGACTGGGCTAAGAAATATCTCAAGACTGATTTTTCTAAGGTTTTATGGACTAATGAAATGAGAGTGAGTCTTGATGGGCCAGATGGATGGGTCCATGGCTGGATTGGTAAAGGGCAGAGAGCTCCAGTCCGACTCAGATGCCTGCAAGGTGGAGTACTGGTTTGGGCTGGTATCATCAAAGATGAGCTTGTGGGGCCTTTTCGGGTTGAGGATGGAGTCAAGCTCAACTCCCAGTCCTATTGCCAGTTTCTGGAAGACACCTTCTTCAAGCAGTGGTACAGGAAGAAGTCTGCATCCTTTAAGAAAAACATGATTTTCATGCAGGACAATGCTCCATCACACGCGTCCAAGTACTCCACAGCGTGGCTGGCAAGAAAGGGTATAAAAGAAGAAAATCTAATGACATGGCCTCCTTGTTCACCTCATCTGAACCCCATTGAGAACCTGTGGTCCATCATCAAATGTGAGATTTACAAGGAGGGAAAACAGTACACCTCTCTGAACAGTGTCTGGGAGGCTGTGGTTGCTGCTGCACGCAATGTTGATGGTGAACAGATCAAAACACTGACAGAATCCATGGATGGCAGGCTTTTGAGTGTCCTTGCAAAGAAAGGTGGCTATATTGGTCACTGATTTGTTTTTGTTTTGTTTTTGAATGTCAGAAATGTATATTTGTGAATGTTGAGATGTTATATTGGTTTCACTGGTAAAAATAAATAATTGAAATGGGTATATATTTGTTTTTTGTTAAGTTGCCTAATAATTATGCACAGTAATAGTCACCTGTACACACAGATATCCCCCTAAAATAGCTAAACTAAAAACAAACTAAAAACTACTTCCAAAAATATCCAGCTTTGATATTAATTAGTTTTTTGGGTTCATTGAGAACATAGTTGTTGTTCAATAATAAAATTAATCCTCAAAAATACAACTTGCCTAATAATTCTGCACTCCCTGTACTTTGAATGTATTAACTGTGGTTTCATATGATAAAGGGAGAAAAGACAAGAAATGAATCGCACATCCACTGCTATGCTTTGATCTCATCCCTGCTACTATTGCACGAGACAGCACTAAATAGCGCATGTGTACCACCTCCTATGCTACATGCTGAATGAGGCATTAGTGTACATTTTGATCAAAAGGCATAAGCCCACTCACCACGCCAAGGTTGCCTCTATGAGTGGGTTCTAACCTAAGATTGGCGCGGCGCTGCACGGCGACCACCGACGCTGCGGCTCCATCCCCTGCTGCCTGACCATGCCATACCTAGCACTGGGCCCCACCAACCAGCCAGAAAAACAGCACAGTGGCCCCCGTGCAGCACCGCACCATGTGAACAGTTGTCAAAGCTCACCTCATCTGAAGCTCACAGGAACTCCAACTGAGAGCATGACAGGCTTTTTTCTATTTTTTTAACCCCTCCAGCCCTATTGTACTATGCATTCTGTATTCAGAATGCTATTATTTTCCCTTATAACCATGTTATAAGGGGAAATAATACAATCTACACAACCTTGAACCCAAACCTGAACTTCTGTGAAGAAGTTCGGGTCTGGGTACCACATTCAGTTTTTTATCACGCGCGTGCAAAACGCATTGCACCCGCGCGATAAAAACTGAACAACGGAACGCAATCGCAGTCAAAACTGACTGCAATTGCGTACCTACTCGTGCGGGTTTGCCGCAACGCATCTGGACCTTATCCGGACACGCTCGTGTGAAAGAGGCCTTATACTTTAAGTTAGACCCAGGTCAATAGGCTCCAACTTCACCAGTCAGAGCCTGCATGACATACTAGAGTATCTACGTGAGAAACGTCCTAGACCTGAGTATTGTGGTCTGAGCAAGTGTCAGGCTGGGACTTAGTTTTCAAAGGTACCTTGTCCTGCATGAAAGCAGGGGCGGATGGTAGCTGCAGCTGTGGCTGGTGACCGTAAGTCAAAAGTTGTGACATTGTAAAGCTGAGTCAGTGAGAGCATTTTCCTGCAAACAAGGGAGAATGGGCCCCTATTCTCAGAATCGGTGGGGACCCCTGCCAATCAGACACATATCCCTTTTCCTGTGTATAGGGGATAGGTTGTCTTCATGGGGTAATAGGTTGTTTAAGTAAGAAAACCCCTGTTAAAAAATCGAATGAAGACATGATGTACATGTTCAGCATCCACCATCTAGAAGAGATGAAAGCACTAGGGCTTTATTAATCCTTTTTAAAATATAGAGGAGGCCTAGAAATGCGTCAAATCTGTCACAATGACTGATGCTGGTTGATAAATATGGTTCTGCCCTGAGGCGTAACAATCTTGGTCGCAGAGATATCACTGTGGGTGCTATAGTTACATTAGTGGGGGGATATTATTATTACCAGAGACCAGGGGTGTAAGGATCACGGTCGCAGACGGTGCGACTGGGCCCGGGGAGGAGGGGGAATGTTGGCCTATCCAAAGGTCTAGGTGAAATCACATCAACAAATGTGGGCCATTAGCTCTTCCCTTGGAGGACCTCAGGGCAGATTTACTAATTCAGTCTAAAATTAAGACAACTTAAGGCATTGTATAAATGCGCCAATCGACTTATCCCAGTGACCCATACTGTTTATATCCCCTATTAGCTCACTTTACAAATTCTTACACAATTTTCACACAAAATGCCACATCTTAGTTCCCATCCCTTTCCCACCCAATTGTGTCATTATTTAGAGCATTGTGTGACAAGATCTAGGCACAATCACATTAGTAAATGTAGGCTATTGTGTGCACATTACATGCATGCCCCATTGATACCAATGGCTGTGTTATCTCATTTTCTCTGCGTCAGAAAGCAGAAGTAAAAGCTGAGCCCTGATTCCCAAGGGGGCGCAGAGATCCCTCTGTCACATAAGAAGCCACCAGTATTATTGCACGTTAGGTGGGCAGTCCAGTTGTTTCAGGCCCAGGAGGTTCCATTTATACCTCTGCTCAATCTTATTCCATATAACAATGTGTGTGCATGTGACATACATATAAAAATCATACTCATGGGTTTAAATTTGTGAAATGAAATCAGAATTTACAATGTGGCATTTACAAAACATATACAATATTATATGAGTGCTGCCACCCTGCTGCACTGCCTCTGAAAGGAAAATATGTGGAAATCTTGAACTCGGTTGAAAAACAAATGACACACTTGCAATAAAAAAAGATGACATCCATTGGTGAGCATATGAAAAGTCCTGCTGCTGCAATGTAATTCCTACTTTACTGAAAATTAAAAACAAGATGTGATTTTGTAGGTCACTGGAAACAGTAACCCCGAGCAGTAAATTACAGAAACTGCAGTGCTTCAGGGTGCCTGGATCCAAAATATTTCACGCAAACATATTACTCAGAATGTCAGGCACCTCTTCTACTGTGTGAAAATGAAAGTCATCTGACAAAAGTGCATTTCAGAGTGTGGTGTCTTATTCACTAAGGCAAAGACTGTTGTAAATGAATTCAGATCATTTTTTGTACTGCGCCATAGAATATGCTTGTGATATAGAAATGACAAAAGAATAATAATGAAGATATTTGAAAAAGCCCTTCTTCTCGGCCTAATGGTCCCTTTACACGTGATGAAGATCTAACACAGTGATGCCCAACCATGTGGCCTTCCAGCTGTTGTAAAACTACAACTCTCACCATGCCCTGTTGTAGGCTGATAGCTGTAGGCAATCCGAGCATGCTGGGAGTTGTCGTTTTGCAACAGCTGGAGGGCCAAAAGTTGGGCATGCCTGATCTAGCAGAGCGTCTGGAAGGAAGTGTTACTTCCGGACAATATGCTGATCGGGAGCGGAGGAGACCGGTGCATTTACATGCAGTGATTAGTGATGAGCGGCAGGGGCAATGTTCGAATTCGCGATATTCCGCAAATATTTTGTAGAATAGTCGTCATATATTTGCGAATTTGCAAATTCGAGATTATATTCTTGATTGCAAAAATCGGCAATGTATTATTCGTGTAATGCGCGCGAAATACCGACGCGGGTCATTTATGCTACATTTTTCAAGCTGGTATAAGTTTCCTGAGACTGGAGAAAATGGTTGGCATGGCAGAACATTAGAAGAGCTTTATATGCAGATAGAGTGCTCCAATATATTTGCGCTTGCGAATTTTCGGCAATTAATGATGCGCATATGTTTTCGCATTACGTGCAACTTGTGACATCACAGCACTATGTCTGTAGCATGTATGTATGGACAGCTACACTATAGATCAATCTAACCTACACTGACTATCTCCCCCTAACTATCTGAATTATATACATAAGCTAACTGTCTAATGTAATACAACAAAGCACAGAGCACTGCAATGACACTGCTGTCTCTTTCACAACTGCAATAAACTTTAGAAAATCGCTGCAGGGGAGGTTCTTATATACTAAGGGGTAGGCAACTTTTCTATTGGTTGCTAGGGATGTTGCTAAGCTGTGACAAAGCCTTCTCATTGGCCCACAAGCTAGAAGAAGGGAGGGATAATTACCTGATGTGTACTGTGTTAAATAAAATAATAAAAAAAACACAATATTAGTTATTACGAATATATAGCACTATATTCTAAATATTCGCAAATTCTCGAAGTGCCGATATTCACGATAAAAATTTGCTTTTTGAATATTCGCGCTCAACACTAGCAGTGATTTCCTCCAGAGTATGAGGAGGAGCAATCACTAATGCCATCGCTCTTCCCCATACTGTCTCCTTGTTTCCTGACAGCAGATCACACAACACAATCTGCCACTGGGAAACAATGATGCACAAAAGATGCAATTACCGTATGAACGGCGGTGCATTTACACCGCAAGATCATTGCTAACCAACATTACTAGTATCGCTGGTTCGCAATGATCGTTTCAATTGTTGGCCCGTGTAAAGGGCTCATTAGGCCGTTAACACAGAGTAGTTTTTTTGGTCATTGTTTGATCACTGATAATCAGTAATTTTGAGCCAAAACCAGGTGATGGTCAAAAACACAGAACAGGACAAATCTTTCCATAAAGGTGTATTCATATGACCCTATGTATTTTGCAGTCCACAAAGGTGGATCCGCAAAAAATATGAATTACATCTGTGTGACATCCATGTTGCATCAGTTTTTTTGTGTGTCCATTATAACAATGCCTAGTCTTGACAGCGAAATGGACAAGAATAAGACATGTTCTATCATTTTTGCAGGGCTGCGGAAAGTTGGGTTGTCCAAATTTTTTGCCGCCCCATTGAAATGAATCTTCCAAAAATGCATATCGAATGCAGACCAAAATTATGGTTGTGTGAATGGGGCTTTGTTCCTTATTTCTGTGTAAGCTCTGCAACTGGGTTTGGTTCATAATCATTGATGAAAATAACTGATCAAGCACTGAGCAAATACTGTGTGAAAGTAGCCTTAGATAATGCCCTTATTGATAGGCCCATATGCCCATGGTATAAATCTATTTAGTTCTCAGAGTGACAGTGATATATACATCTATAGGTAAACTCATGATTGATGAACTAGTTTCTGTGCAATTTTGCAATCTCTGCTGCAAAGGTATATGCTGCCGGTGATCCAATTTCTCCTGATTGTCTTTGAGATGTTTCTACACCTTGGAGTCCAACTGTGATATATTCAGTTGATTGGACATGATTAGGAAAGACACAGCCCTGTCTATATAAGGCCTCACAGCTGATATGAATGCATATCAGAGCACAAACCAAGCCAGAGACAGGATTATGTGAAGGCACAGAACTAGAGAAGTGTACAAAAATTTTCTGCTGCATTGAAAGTTCCCAAGAGCACAGTGGCCTCCAAAATTCTTAAATGGAAGAAGTTTGGAACAACCAGGACTCTTCCTAGAGATGTCCGGCCCACCAAACTAAGTATCAGGGGAGATAGCCTTGGTAAGAGAGGTGACCAAGAACTCAATGGCCACTCTGAAAGAGCTCCAAAGATCCTGTGTGCATATGGAAGAAACTTACAGAAGGTCCACCATCACTGCAGCACTCCACCAATCTGGGCTTTATGGCAGAGTGGCCAGAAAGAAGCCTCTCATGGGTAAAAAACACATGAAAGTCCATCTGGAGTTTGCAAAAAAGCACCTAAAGGACTGTGAGAAATAAGATTCTCTGGTCTGATGAAACCAAGATTAAATGTTTTAGCCCCAATTCAAAATGTATGTGGAGGAAACCAGACACTGCTCTACCCATTTTAAAGCCAGAACAAGCAGAATTTGAGATGGTGAATAGAGTTGAGCGAACACGAAATGCAAAGTTCAGGTTCGTACCGAACTTTGCAAGTTTGGGTACCCGAACCCGGACTTTTTCACTGAAGTTAGGGTCACCGCAGGTCCTTTTGCAGGTGGAAAAGAAGAAAAGAAAATACCAGCTGCGCGATCAAGTGGATGAGGTGTGTTTTTTTTTTGTTTGTTTTTTAACCCCTCAATAGACATTTTATTTAACATTCTGTTTTAAGAATGCTATTATTTTCCATTATAACCATGGAAAATATTAAAGTGAAGTTCGGGTCCTCATTGACTAAGTTCGGGGTGAACTTCCATGGGTTTATTTAATTGGCAACATATATCTTCACATTTCTCCTGCAGTACAAAGCCCTAATTGTAAAGAATCATTTAAATAAACAGATAATGTGCTTGTTTTGTGTCATCGCGGACTGCAATGGAAGAGGATGTAAAACATAAAGTGCAGCCTGCAGGTTCTATGCTTACAGCAGCTTGTGGTACATCTTATTAAACCAAAAATATAGATTAGTAATATTACTTGCAAATTATCCCTGGATCTCCATATGGCAATCCAAAGTTGACAGCAGGCAACACTTAGGCCTCTTTCAAACATCAATGAATTAAGGACGTATACTGTCCATGTTCTCCAAGAACAGCATAGGTACCTGATTTTAATGTGTGATTTGGTGGCCGTGGGTTAGTGGAAAAACCACGGACGCATGCACTACTTTGGTCTATGACCATTGGTAGGAGATGTGCTGGAAACTAATTTTCATCCTAGCAGTGTACATGGAATATAGATGACACACAGAGGACAAAAAACAGACACATGGACCAAACACGGATCCTTCATGGACATCTTGACAGATGAACCACTGACCATCCTGTCACAGATGTTATCATGAACATGGACATGTAAAAGAGGCCTTACTGTAAGTGGTAATTACTAGATTCTGTATTTCTGTTAGACTCTGTTCACATCTGGGTTATGGCTTCCTTTTATAGCAGAAGCCACAATGATCTGTACCAATTTCTTGTATGACAATTCTATGTGGCCAAGACGGACCCCCATTGACTTCTAAATGAGGTTTGAGGTTTCTGTCATTTTAACTGCAAGAATAGCTTTGCATGCTGTGCTTTTCTTGCTCTCAAATATGACAGAACTGCCAGCAGAGGCTTCAAACGGAACCCCGAATGGCAGTGTGAACATAGCCATAATTGTAGTTCTAAAGTTGTGTACAAATCACAGACAGTCATATGAATGAAATGAAATAAACACCATAAGAATTGCTTTTCAGTTTACCATAATGGGTTATCATGCATCTGCTGTCAATAGTGTCAGCCCTGGTAATATTTCTCTGCAATGCACACTTATACACTCGATTTGCTTTTAATGGAAATAATGATGAAAGTGACAGACTTAGACCAGACATGCCTTCTGTTATTTTATTGTAAACCCAATCATTAAAACCTAATAATGCAGCACATGCAGATCATTATTTGAAATGTTAATACAAGTCATACAAAGGAAAACTCATACAACTCATTGTTGTACTTATAATCCGTAAAATTCTCATTTTTAAAAAGCAGTTTTGGAAAGCAACATTTCAGATGTACCTCTGCCAGGAATGTTGTCTCAGTTAATGGGACTATATATTTATATTGCTGTAACAAAATGTGCAATTTTTATGTGTTTTTGTTTGACTAACAGGGTATAGATTCAATATGGAGAATAAAGTAACAAAATCAAAAGCTGTACACAAATAATATTCCATATGTAGCCACCTAGAGAGGATTCATTTAGCTTCATGTTTCAAAATGAAAAGATATAGTCACCTTATTACCATGTGGACTACGGGTGGCTGTGATACTTATAGAAAGGATCCTTTCCATAGTTTAAAGGGAGTCTGTCATCTATTTTTCACCTATTAAATAGTAGTACTGACCAGGAGATCATTGGAGATGTATTCCAGACATACCTATGTGTCATTTGGCAATGTTTGGATTGTCCTAAAAAAGCACTTTTAATCCTCCAGATAACGGCTACAAAGTGCCCAGCCGGGCGGGCTTCAGTTTTGAAAGTGCCCAAGCCTGTCGCCCTTCCCTGTGATGTGTTATGCCCCAAAAGTGAAAAGGTTTTCTCCCATCACAAACAACATCACACTGATGCAGCGCTTCAGGCCTGCTTTCTCCTCAGGGCATAGGGGACTAGAAAGATGGGGTGAAGCGCTGCATCAGCGTGACGTTGTATAGCATTGGAGAATCCATTTGAGGCCTATGTCGCAGATCTTGTTAAAAAGACAACAAAAAAAGTCTTGCATGCAATACTTTTTCTCCGGTAGAAAAATGATTTTGAATGGAAACTGAGAGGACTCCATTGTAGTCAGTAGAGTCTGTTCAGCTCTGTACAGGTCAGTTTTGTGCCTTATCAATGTGAAGGGTAATGTGAACCCGGCCTTATCAGTCATTACTGATGAGTGAAACTGATTAGGAAAGCCGGCAAGGTTGAGGCCTCTCCGTTACCAGAATTTGAGTCAGTAATGGAGGAAAGGATACTAACAAAGTTCCAAACGGATCACTAGTAACCAGTTCCACCCACTACACTCGTGGGTGGACGAGTAACCAGAAGAGTAACTTCAGCGACAGCTTCATTCAGCTCAAGTTTGATACGGAGGAAATCATTCGTACCAGTTTCCATCACACTACATAACAAGCAGTTTCGGGGAGGAGCAAACTGATATCGAATAGACTGAGCACTGATCCTGCCCCTTAAAGAAGTGAACAGGAGTAGAAATGGAGATGAAAGGTCTACTGTATCATGTCATATAGTTACTATGTCACGGGTAAGGAAGGTAGAGAGGAAGTGCACCCCCTAAACTGCCACGCTCAACCCTGTCCCTGCCTACTTGCACCACCCGCCCTAGGTGACGGGGCGCAACTGGGCGACAGTCCTTGACCTACATAAGTGTAGAGCAGAGCAAACAGAGTCAAGTAGGAAGCAATAATAATAGAACACACAGCCCTAGAGACGAAAATCACAGGCAACCTGTAGCCAGCAGGCCGCCTGTATTTATAGTGGGGAGTGAGGGTCATGTGACGTGGCCAGCGTCACATGACCGACAGACAGACAAGTCGAGCACTGAGTGATCAGCTCGGCGCTCAAGGCAGACCTAGGAGCAGGGAGCCTGCCAGCTAGCAAAGCCGCCCTGGGAACGAGGCCAAACACAGATCCCCGCTCCCGAAGCTAAGCAGCAGGTCTGCGGCTGATGGGAGACCGAGTGCGCCTTCGGTGCCCCGATACATACTAGGGTTGATGCAAAGTTGTTTATTTTTGTTTTTATGACTCTCTTTTTTATTTTTCTTTGTTTGATTGCCTTGTATTCTTTGTTACCCACATTTATCAATGTTTATTTGCAATTTGTGGCCTAAAATGAACTTAAAAAAATGCAAAAATGTAAAAAACATTTTTCATCATAGGAGGACATGATTTCTAAGAAGACAAAGTTTATGCCACGTTCCTTAAGTGTAGAAAGGAGGAAGACAAATAGCTCATCAGATTTTTTGTCAAAGTTTTAAATTCAAAAAATGAAATGTGCCTAAAGGGAGAGAGTATGATGAGACACCACAAAACAGTCAGGCAAAGCAAATAACCCCAAAGTATTGGGGTCAGTAAAAAAAAGACTCCAAAATTCTGGACTACTAGTTACCAATAAAGAAAATGTTCCCTATATCAGTAAGGCTGAGTTCACACGAGCGTGTCCGGATAAGGTCCGGATGCGTTGCGGCAAACCTGTGCGAGTAGGTACCCAATTGCAGTCAGTTTTGACTGCGATTGCGTTCCGTTGTTCAGTTTTTATCGTGCGGGTGAAATGCACTTTGCACACGCGTGATACCCAGACCTGAACTTCTTCACTGAAGATCAGGTTTGGGTTCGGTGTTGTGTAGATGTTATTATTTCCCCTTATAACATGGTTATAACTTACCTTCTCCTCTTGATCGTGTAGCTGCCGGTCTCTTCTTACTTCTTTAATCATGAGCTGCCGGCTAAAGGACCTTTGGTGGCGTCATATCACATGGTCCAATCACATGATCCATCACCGTGGTGATGGACCATGTGATTGGACCATGTGAGTTAATTATATTTTATTTTTTAACCCTCAATTGACCACCTACTAAGCATTCTGTATTAAAGAATGCTATTATTTTCCCTTATAACCATGTTATAAGGGAAAATAATACAGTGACTAGACTGTCATCTTAGCAACCATGCGTGAAAATCGCACCGCATCCGCACTTGATTGCGGATGCTTGCGATTTTCACTCAGCCCCATTCACTTCTATAGGGCCTGCGTTGCGTGATAAACGCACAGTATAGAGAATGCTGCGATTTTCACGCAACGCATAAATGATGCGTGAAAATCACAGCTCATGTGCACAGCTCCATAGAAATGAATGGGTCCAGATTCAGTGCGGGTGCAATGCGTTCACCTCCCGCATTGCACCCGCGCGGAAATCTCGCCCGTGTGAACTCGGCCTAACTAGTACTAGAATTTTGGAGTCTTTTTTACTTACCTCAGTACTTAGAACTTTCTGAGGGTAATAATTTTTGGCTTGGTTTTTGGCACAATTTATTTGGTGTGCGCACTCTAGTCTGTGTATTACAAGACATTATTTTATTATTATATTATTAAAAGTAAAGTTAATAAATTTGACATAAATCTCTCCAGTAAAATACACAATTTTTAATAAATGTGGATTGTCAGGGATGTAACTATTATTCATAGGGCTCCGTAACCAAATAAAATGGGGCTATCACTAACAAGTGTAAGAGAATTAAAGCAGCTGCATAAGTAGCAAAAATTATACATATGTATAATAGCACAATAAATCAGGAGACTCACATTATAGCCAAAAGCTATTGTTACTTCCCACAAAAAGGTACAATGTTGTTGCACCTCATTGGGCCCCCCAATCTGTTCCCCACCCCCGTAGCAAGTTCTATGGCTACTATGGCTATACTTGCATGCATGTGGGTCATTGTGTTCTAATAAGTATAATTAATAGTGATGGACAAACATCGGACAGGACGATTCGCGAACCGCATGTTCGTGGCGGGCCCCATTGACTAGATGTACACAAATAGTCCCACAACATGGACAGTGATAAACCAGAGGGGGATCATTGGCAAAAATTCCCACAAAAAATATGTATTTTAATCAGTGGCCATTTTTATGCGTATTAAAGGGAAACTCTCAAAAATGTGCCCTGCTGGAGCCTAGAAAAATGTTATTTTCTATTGATTCGATGTATATAAATGAGCAGCACTCCACGTTTTTGTATCCTGCAGAGTCCATTAAAAAAATGCATACGTTGCGGTAAATTTTTTTCTACCTTGGAACTGTATGGTGAACGGACGCCACTGTACAGCATCAGTCTGAGGCATCTGTTAACGCATACATTTTTGGTATGCATTAAATGGATGGCAAAAATAGGATGTGAACCCAGCCCTAGTGTCATAATAAGCCCCAGTACACAACGGAGCAGCGTGGTGGAGAGGGGAGGCCGCCATGTACTGACAGAGCGCTACCTGGTCCTGGTGGCCAGGGATGAGGACTGTGTTTCCCAAGGATCATTTTCTACTGGGAAATACAGGGCACAGTATAATACACTAGAATCTATATAATATAAAGATATTAGCCCTACCCCAGAATAATAATACAATTAGGTAGTCATTTATTATATAGAAATATGTCTATGTTAGGCGTATTTCTGACACAAATTGTGGTGCAAAGGTCCTTAGCACCACAATCTGCATATTTTTCCCGCTCATACCAGGTCTAAAGGATGGCGTGGGCAAGTAAAGGGATACAGTTATGGCCATCCAGTTATTGGATACCACCGCCATACATTGACCGGATAACACCTCTGTACAGTGACCGGATAACACCGCCACACCATGACCGGATAAAAGGGTATAAGAGGGCACAGTACAGGGAATGGCTAGGGGCACTGCACAGGGTGTGGTAAGTGGGCACAATGCATGGTATAAGGGGGCACAGTACGGGGTGAGGGGCACAGTACGGGGTGTGGGGCACAGTCACATGATCCTGTGACATTAGAAGGTCCTTATGGTGAATGCGGTTCATATGCAACATAATAAGAGGCAGAGGAGTGAGACAGGGGTGTGATTATGTGGCTAGAAATAAAAAATTTAACTGTCGGCCAGTACAGGCCCCAAAAATTAGGCAATAGGCATTCACCTGACAACAAAGAACTTTGGATTCTGTGGCTGGAAGTACATTAGGCGGTCACAGGATAAATATGTAACTGTCGGCCAGTATAGGATCCAAAAATTAGGCAATAGGAATTCACCTGACAGCAAAGAACTTTGGATTCTGTGGCTGGAGGTACATTAGGCGATCACAGGATAAATATATAACTGTCGGCCAGTATAGGCCCCAAAAATTAGCCAAAAGGCATTCACCTGACAGCAAATAACTTTGGATTCTGTGGCTGGAGGTACATTAGGTGGTCACAGGATAAATATGTAACTGTCGGCCAGTACAGGCAGGGCCGGCGTCATAACCCGGCATCCCCGGGCAAGTGCCGGGGCCCAATGCTCCTGGGGGGGCCCACTGAGCTACTATGAGCACTTCCATCAATACAGATGGGAGCTCTCACTGCTGTCATTTCACATACGCAGTACCCCTCTGGTGGGCCCTCTGAGCTGCAGAGACTCAGGACACGCCCCCTCTACACAGGACACGCCCCCTCTACACAGGACACACGCTGCCTGAGGAGACTGGAGAGAGACCGCAGGGCTGGAGCTGGAGCAGAGAAGTGTGGAGACAGTCTGTGAGTGAGTCTGCACTGTGACTGTCTCTTCTCTGTGGGACAGAAGGAAGGGGGGGGACACTGCTGCTTCATTCTATTTAGTTGTGTTACTGTTTTATTAAGCTGATTGTCTCCATGACACCTGCCCCCCCCCCCCCCCATATCCTGTCCTATATCACCCCTATGGAGCCCCTGCTGTCTCCTTTCCTCCCTCATGTATCCAGGGCTTCTGTCCCACCCTCCGATCTCCTATTGCTGCCCTGCACAGACCTCCTGCCACTACTTGTATGAATCCCCCTCAGAGCCCCTTTAACCTACTTGCTGTGTCCACCCCTCCTGTCCATCCAGGGCCCCGGGCCCCTGTCTCACTCCTCTGCCTCTCATTATGGTGGCATCTGAACCGCATTCACCATAAGGACCTTCTAACATCACAGGGTCATGTGACTGTGCCCCCCACCCCGTACTGTGCCCCTTTATACCCTGCATTGTGCCCTCTTACCACACTCTGTGCAGTGCCCATAGTCATTCCCTGTACTATGCCCTCTTATACCCTTTTATCCGGTCACTGTATGGTGGTTTTATCCTTGTATGGCGGTGTTATCACTATATGGCGGTGTTATCACTATATGGCGGTGGTATCCAATAACTGGATGGCCATAACTGTATCCCTTTCTGCCCACACCACTTTTTTTAGACCTGGCATGAGCGGGAAAAGATACAGATTGCGGTGTTAAAGACCTTTGCGCCACATCTGTGTCAGAAATACGCCTAATATAGACGTATTTCTATATAATAAATGACCCCCTAATCGTATGATTATTCGGGGGTAGGGCTAATATCTTTATATTATATAGATTCTAGTGTATTATACTGTGCCCTGTATTTGGGAAACACAGTCCTCACCCCTGACCACCAGGACCAGGTAGCGCTCTGTCAGTACATGGCGGCCTCCCCTCTCCGCCACGCTGCTCCGCTGTGTACTGGGGCTTATTCTGACACTAGGGCTGGGTTCACATCACATTTTTGCCATCCATTTAATGCATACTGAAAATGTATGCGTTAACAGATGCCTCAGACTGATGCCGTACAGTGGCGTCCGTTCACCATACAGTTCCATGGTAAAAAAACATATACGTTAACGTATGCATTTTTTACTTGACTCTGCAGGATACAAAAACGTGGAGTGCTGCACATGTGTATACATCAAACCGATAGGAAAAACGTAATGTGAACACACATTGGGGGGGAGGAGGGCGTACTAAATTTCGCTGTGGGGCCCAGTCAGTTCTAGCTCCATCACTGCACATCTCCTTCTCTCCTCCAGGCCTGGCTCACTGCTGCAGCGGGCCGCCGTAGAGAAGGAGCGCAGGGAGCTGCGGTTAGTGAATGACAGGACCACCAGCTCCCCTGCAATGATAGGTATGTGAGGGGGCCACTGGGGGGTCATTCATTACACTGTGAGGGTCCCTTACACAGTATAATGACTCCCAGTGCCCCCCATTTAGTATAATGATCCCCATTGACCCTCCATTTAGCATAATGACCACCAGATCCCCCATTAAATATAATAACCCCTCGTGCCCCCTCCATACAGTATAACCCCCAGTGTGGGGGCGACTGGGGGTCATTATTCTGAATGGAGGGTCACTGTGGGGTCATTATACTGTGAGGGCCCTTTACATAGTATAATGACCCCCAGTGTCCCCCATTTAGTATAATGATCACCAATGACCCTCCATTCAGTATAATGACCCCCAGAGCCCCCTCCATACAGTATAATGACCACCAGCTCCCCTGCAATGATAGGTATGTGAGGGGGCCACTGGGGGGTCATTCATTACACTGTGAGGGTCCCTTACACAGTATAATGACTCCCAGTGCCCCCCATTTAGTATAATGATCCCCATTGACCCTCCATTTAGCATAA
Source organism: Bufo bufo (assembly GCF_905171765.1). NCBI lineage: Eukaryota > Metazoa > Chordata > Amphibia > Anura > Bufonidae > Bufo > Bufo bufo. The sequence goes on along the minus strand of NC_053393.1, from coordinate 156,605,881 downwards.
TGACCACCAGATCCCCCATTAAATATAATAACCCCTCGTGCCCCCTCCATACAGTATAACCCCCAGTGTGGGGGCGACTGGGGGTCATTATTCTGAATGGAGGGTCACTGTGGGGTCATTATACTGTGAGGGCCCTTTACATAGTATAATGACCCCCAGTGTCCCCCATTTAGTATAATGATCACCAATGACCCTCCATTCAGTATAATGACCCCCAGAGCCCCCTCCATACAGTATTCCCCCCGTGTGGGGGCTACTGGGGGTCATTCAGGGCCGGCTCTAGGTTCATGTGGGGAGCTGGGAGCTGCGGTTAGTGAATGACAGGACCACCAGCTCCCCTGCAATGATAGGTATGTGAGGGGGCCACTGGGGGGTCATTCATCACACTGTGAGGGTCCCTTACACAGTATAATGACTCCCAGTGCCCCCCATTTAGTATAATGATCCCCATTGACCCTCCATTTAGCATAATGACCACCAGAGCCCCCATTAAATATAATAACCCCTCGTGCCCCCTCCATACAGTATAACCCCCAGTGTGGGGGCGACTGGAGGTCATTATTCTGAATGGAGAGCCACTGTGGGGTCATTATACTGTGAGGGCCCTTTACATAGTAAAATGACCCCCAGTGTCCCCCATTTAGTAATGATCACCAATGACCCTCCATTCAGTATAAATACCCCCAGAGCCCCCTCCATACAGTATTCCCCCAGTGTGGGGGCTACTGGGGGTCATTATTCTAAATGGGGGCGACTGGGGGTTATTATTCTGAATGCAGGGCCACAGGTGGTCATTATACAGTGGGGGGGGGGGAATTGGGGGTTCATTATACTGTTTGAAGGGCCACTAGTAGTCATTATACTGTATAGGGGCCACTGGGGGTCATTATACCGTGTAGGAGCCACAGGGGGACATGTCAATGTAAAAAAATGCCTCATGGGGGCCCACTGGGATTTATCGCCCAAGGGCCCACATGAACCTGGAGCCGGCCCTGAGTACAGGCCCCAAAAATTTGGCAATAGGTATTCATCTGACAGCAAAGAACGTTGGATTCTGTGGCTGGAGGTAAATTAAGCGGTCACAGGATAAATACAGTAGGTGAACCCGATTTTGTGTCAATCTCGCTCTCTTTCTCGGCGAGATTGAGCACCTACGAGCCCCATCGCGGGAGCCAGCGCCGAGCTGGCTTGCCGCGATGGAGACAGAGCCGTCATAGAAGCGACGGGAGATCCGACTTGGATTCCCGCCAATTCTACACGTGTGCGGCGTTTGTTATGAATTCTGAGGGGGAAGTCCCCGCCGGATTTTAAATAAAAATCCGGCATGGGTCCCCCCCTCAGGAGCATACCGGGCCCTTAGGTCTGTTATGGGTTGTAAGGAGAGCCCCCCCTACGCCGAAAAAAACGGCGTAGGGGGTCCCCCTACAATCCATACCAGACCCGTATCCAAAGCACGCTACCCGGCCAGCCAGGAAGGGAGTGGGGACGAGCGAGCGCCCCCCCCCCCCCCCCCTCCTGAGCCGTACCAGGCTGCATGCCCTCAACATGGGGGGGTTGGGTGCTCTGGGGCAGGGGGCGCACTGCGGCCCCCCCACCTCAGAGCACCCTGTCCCCATGTTGATGAGGACAGGGCCCCTTCCCGACAACCCTGGCCGTTGGTTGTCGGGGTATGCGGGCGGGAGGCTTATCGGAATCTGGGAGCCCCCTTTAATAAGGGGGCCCCCAGATACCGGCCCCCCACCCTAAGTGAATGAGTATGGGGTACATCGTACCCCTACCCATTCACCTGCAAGAAAAGTGGTAAAAACACAAATAAACCACACAGTGTATTAAAATATTTTATTTTTCTGCTCCGGAGGCCGCCCCCTGTCTTCTTTATTAGCTCTTTTACCAGGGGGGGCTCTTCTTCTTCCGCTATCCCGACGGGTCTTCTCCGCTATCCGGGGGGTCTTCTCAACTCTCCGGGGTTCTCCTTCTGTCTTCGCCGCTCTCCGTTGTTGACTCGGCGCACCCCGGTTCTTCGTCTCGCGAGATCTCGGATTTTAAATAAAAATTTAGCGAGACGAAGAACCGGGGTTCTCCTTCTGTCTTCGCCGCTCTCCGTTGTTGACTCGGCGCACCCCGGTTCTTCGTCTCGCTAAATTTTTATTTAAAATCCGAGATCTCGCGAGACGAAGAACCGGGGTGCGCCGAGTCAACAACGGAGAGCGGCGAAGACAGAAGGAGAACCCCGGAGAGTTGAGAAGACCCCCCGGATAGCGGAGAAGACCCGTCGGGATAGCGGAAGAAGAAGAGCCCCCCCTGGTAAAAGAGCTAATAAAGAAGACAGGGGGCGGCCTCCGGAGCAGAAAAATAAAATATTTTAATACACTGTGTGGTTTATTTGTGTTTTTACCACTTTTCTTGCAGGTGAATGGGTAGGGGTACGATGTACCCCATACTCATTCACTTAGGGTGGGGGGCCGGTATCTGGGGGCCCCCTTATTAAAGGGGGCTCCCAGATTCCGATAAGCCTCCCGCCCGCATACCCCGACAACCAACGGCCAGGGTTGTCGGGAAGGGGCCCTGTCCTCATCAACATGGGGACAGGGTGCTCTGAGGTGGGGGGGCCGCAGTGCGCCCCCTGCCCCAGAGCACCCAACCCCCCCATGTTGAGGGCATGCAGCCTGGTACGGCTCAGGAGGGGGGGGGGGGCGCTCGCTCGTCCCCACTCCCTTCCTGGCTGGCCGGGTAGCGTGCTTTGGATACGGGTCTGGTATGGATTGTAGGGGGACCCCCTACGCCGTTTTTTTCGGCGTAGGGGGGGCTCTCCTTACAACCCATAACAGACCTAAGGGCCCGGTATGCTCCTGAGGTGGGGACCCATGCCGGATTTTTATTTAAAATCCGGCGGGGACTTCCCCCTCAGGATTCATAACAAACGCCGCACACGTGTAGAATTGGCGGGAATCCAAGTCGGATCTCCCGTCGCTTCTATGACGCGCTTGCTGGGATGTGCTGTCACTATTCCAGTGAGTGCGAGATCTCGGCACCATGTCGCCGAGTATCAGCGCGACGCTGTCGTGCTAAAAGCACAATATCACAAACACCTACTGTATGTTACTGTCGGCCAGTATAGACCCCAAAAATAAGCCAATAGGCATTTACCTGACAGCAAAGAACTTTGGATTCTGTGGCTGGAGGTAAATTCAATTACACGTGGTAATCACAGGTGTTGAATTCCTCCGAGATCCATGCCTCAATTATTTTAAAAAATGTGAGGTAGTCCACACTGTCGTGAATTAGGTGAGTGCGCTTATCGGTCACGATCCCCCCTGCTGTCCTGAACATCCTTTCGGACAGGACACTCAACGAGGGGCAAGCCAAGAGTTCCATGGCAAATTGTGCCAGCTCTGGCCACAGGTCAAGCCTGCACACCCAGTAGTCCAGGGGTTCCTCGCTTCTCAGAGCGTCCACATCGGCCGGTAACCCGATGTAGTCGGACACTTGTCGGTCTAGGCATTCCCTGAGGTTGGATCCGGAGGGCGGCTGTCGATGGGTTGGCTGCAAGAATGATCACATATCTGAAGTGACCAACACATCTTCAAACCGCCCTCTTTTTGCAGGAGCGGTGGGATTGGTACCCGCTTCTGTTTCTCTGTGAATGGAAATTCCTCTGCCACTGCCCGCAACAGCAGAATGCAGCATCTATCGCAGCAAGGCCTGAAAATGCTGCATTCTGATAGCCCTGGTAACATGTCATTTTGTGTTTGTACCGGGGGTCTAAGTACATTGCCACCCAGTAGAGGTCCTTGACCTTTATGCTTTTTATATGGGGGTCCCTCTTCAAACACTGGAGCATGAAGGCCCCCTTTTGCACTAAATTGGAAGCAGTGGAGCGCCATGGCTCCTGCACATCACGCAGGAGAATGTCGTCTTCGGTCTCCTCCCCCCAGCCACGGACAACACCAGGGATCCCAGAAAAGTTTAAAGCCTGCTCTTCTTTCTCCTCCTCCTTCTCCCCCCAGCCACCATCCTCCTCCTCTTCAGACTCCTGCTGACTTGTCTCAGATGGTGTAGCCCCCCTGGGAATTCTTTCAGCATTGCAACTTCCTCATCTTCCAGCTCCTGCTCATCGACGGCTTCATCAATGACACGACACAATGCACGCTCCAGAAAGGCGTAAGGTACGATGTCACTGATGGTGCCCTGGCTGCGACTGACTAGTTTGGTGATCTCATCAAATTGCCGCAGAAGTCTGCATGCGTCGCGCATGAGCAGCCACTGGCATGGTGAAAAAAAAGCTCCCGAAAACCTGTCCTGCCCCAGAGTTCATACAGGTAATCGTTAACGGCACGTTTCTGCTGGAGCAGCCTATCAAGCATATACAAGGTGGAGTTCCAGCGCATCGGGCAGTCACAAATCAGACGTTTGAGGCGAGTCATGGCCGTGTAAGATGTTTTAAAATGGCCACAGTTTTTCCTGGCCTGCCGCAAGACGTCCTGGACCCAGGGGTATTTGCAACAAATTGCTGCACGACTAAGTTCAGGACGTGTGCCATGCACGGCACGGGTGTCATTTTGCCCTGTTTCAGCGCACTCAGCAGATTGGCACCATTGTCGCACACCACTTTACCAATTGTCAAATTAAGCAGGGTTAGCTAATCTGCCTGTGACATCAGAGCTGAAAGGAGTGCAGGACCGGTGTGGCTCTTGGCTTCCAGGCACAACAGCCGCAGCACAGCAGGGCAACGTCTTACCTGGCACTTTGAATAGGTTCTGGGGAGCTTGGGGGGGTGCAGCGGAAGAGGCAGTGGCAGTGGAAAAGGAGGAGTCAGATTTCCTGATAGACCTAGTTTCGCCCTCCTGAAGGGGTGTGACCAAGTGGCAAACCCGATACACTTTATGAAGATGATGGACTTAGAGGGTGTGCTGAGTCAGATGACGCCGTCCCTATTAATACACACGCCATAAATCCTGCGTGCCTATGGATGCTCTCAGGGTTTGCCACTTGGTCACACCCCTTCAGGAGGGCGAAACTAGGTCTATCAGGAAATCTTTATCAGAAAACGTGTTTATATCCATTGAACACTGAGCCTGTTATAGCTCCTTTAGAGTGCTGCTGTCCATCTGTGCCTCCCTACGCTTCTCCCAGTAAGATCATCTGGTCCAATCTTTTAATTATTGGCCGTCATTTGGTATCTTCATTTGACCGTCAGTTGACACCCTCCATGTCCCATGGTTGTATTGATGTTGTCCATACGTGGACTTCTTACCATCAGACATGTATCTATAAGCATTATCTAGAATAATTCATTCACCCCCTGATGATCCCACACAGTGGGGGAAACGCGTTGGGGTTTACACGGATGCGTCTGTGGAATTTTTTTCGGTGTCGTTTATTGAGTGTTATGTAGTCTCTTGCACCGTGTACCTTTTGGACATTATTTTCAATAGGGCTGTATACATGGTGCATATATTTTTATCCTTTTCTGTCCATGCCTGACCTGTCCACCAATCATCCCTTATTTATCTGCCCCTCCCCATTAGGGATAACTAGGAGTTGCCAGTTAGGCTCGAGGACAGGGGGTCTCCACCTTCAGGATTCACCCCTGGGCACAGGGCCTAGATTTAGGACCATCATTAGGGTCATCGATTCCCCACTAGGCTGTATTGGTGGACACGCCCAGTCTTGGACACTTTAGGACATATGTTTGTTTTGGTAATATTATTAAAGATTTTTTATAATTTAGGGTTACACTTTAGCTGGACCTTCAATTTCTATATTTAAACCCAATATATCTGATATATCTAATTGTGCTGGATGTTTATATAGCAATAGCACCCCATAATCAGTATTTTGTGGGAAAAGGTATATGGCACCCCTCAATCAGTATTTGGCGGAAACAGGTATATAGCACCTCTCAATCAGTATTTGGCGTAAACAGGTATATAGCACCCCTCAATCAGTATTTGACGGAAACTGGTATATAGCACCCCTCAATCAGTATTTGACGGAAACAGGTATATAGCACCCCTCAAGCATTTTTTTGGGGGGCAACAGGTATGTCACACCCATTGCAATTAGTTACTCCAATAGCGTTAGTCCCTCTATCTAGCTGCACACACAACTGCTGCACAATACAAATACACTATAATATCATTTCTATGTTAGAAAGTATATTATATGTATATCACACCTATCGATAGCACACCTATACAAGTCCTTAAAAGGACTTTTGTGGACCTATTAGCTAGCGTTTGGTGTCCCTAACAGTCTGTCCCTGCTCCACAAAGCAACCTCTCCCTACACTGGCAAAGTACTGAATGTAAAATGGCTGCCAGATCGGGTTCTGTTATAGGGTTGGGGGTGTGTCCATGTGCTGAAACGTCTCAATTGGCTGTCCTGTCCCAACTGATGGATGTGTCATGGGTCAAAGTTCGGCGCGTGCGAATATCGCCATATGTTTGCATGTTCGCCGAATCGCGACCGAGCAAAGTTTTCCGCGAAACGACCGCCGAGCGAACTGCAAGGCCATCTCTAATAATAAGTATAAAGTTCTCTACTGAGCAAATTATCAGACAACATAAGACACGTGGACATTGAAACAAATCAAGGATTTTAAACAGCCACTAATAAAATGTTCACAATTGCGGAGTGAATGACAAGAGGTGCACATTTTTAAGTGAAATATGTAAGTGTTAAGAAGAAAGTGGAGACCGGAGATGGTTCCATGGTAGTGTGATTTCATAAGTCCTTAGCTAGTATATTTGTCCAAGAGGCTCCAGATTTTTAGAGCAAGTTTTTAAAGGGTCTTACTTCAGGTGCCACAGTTGCTAAAATCTGCAGATTTGATCTCTTCCAAGCTGCTCTCCTTCCTATTTAATTACTTCCTATAATGTAAAGGAAATATGTAAGCTGTTAGTAAAAGGGACCTTTAGTCCATTGAATGAGGCATCTCCATATTAATTTCCTTGTCAAGGACATATTGCATGCAATTTTTGGAATGTTTATTTTGAGTAGTTTAATAAGTCTTAGGTTTTTAGTTATAATAGTTAATAGTTATATTTCCACGAAAATTTAACTACAGAAGTAAAAAATAAAATAAAGATCATTTTGAAACCCCCTCCCCATTTGCCCTTTTTAGTCAGTTATTGTAATAATTTAAAAACCTGCAAATATAGTATAAAATAATACTGGCAATATTACAATGCCTAAATAATACATCCAAACAGTATGCAATTAAAGGGGTTGTCTCACTTCAGCAAATTACATTTATAATGTAGAGATAGTTAATACAAGGCACTTACTAATGTATTGTGATTGTCTATATTGCTTCTTTATCTGGCTAGATACATTTTTACATTATATTATACACTGCTCGTTTCCATGGTTACGACCACCTTGTACTTCGGCAGTGGTGGCTGTGCTCGCACACCATAGGAAAAAGCGCCGGCCTCTTGCCACGAGAGTGTACATAGTCCAGTATTTTTCTCTATAGTGTACAAGCATGACCACCTCTGCTGAATTACAGAGTGGTTATAACCATGGAAATGAGCAGTGTATAATGTGATGGGAAAATTCATCTAGCCAGCAGAGGAAGCAATATGGACAATCATAATACATTAGTAAGTGCCTTATATAAACTTTTTTTTTACATGATAAATGCCATTTGCTGTAGTGAGACAACCCCTTTAATACAATGTTCTTATAATGCTGCCATATATTGCCAATATAATACTGTTGTTCAATGCCAAGCTGTGTTTAAATACCTCCATAAAATGTCTAAACAATGCTTCTATAATCAGGCATGCTCAACCTGCGGCCCTCCAGCTGTTGTAAAACTACAACTCCCACAATGCCCTGCTGTAGGCTGATATCTGTAGGCTGTTCTGGCATACTGGGAGTTGTAGTTTTGCAACAGCTGGAGGGCCGCAGGTTGAGCATGCCTATTCTATATCGTGTTCACATAATTCTGCTTATACAACCTACATCACTCCACCATGTGTAGCAGGAGCTACAGAGGACTACATGGCTGTGATTTAACAGCCATAGAGTTCTCACTGTGTTTGGGGACACAGCTCAATGTAAATGAACGGTTTGCAGTCTACTGGCACTAACAGTAGAGCAGAATGTGGTGCCATTCTCATATTGCTCCTAGGAGTACCATCTTCAGAAGCTATTAAGAAAAGGGGTCCCTGAGCAATTGACCAGTACACTACACTCTACTGTGTCTACATAGGGATAATTATACCGATTTCTCCTACCTGGAATAATTCCATGTAACCATATTAGCATCTCTACTATATAGTGTTGCTTGAAAGTTTGTGAATCCTTGAGAATTTTTGATATTTCTGTATACATTTGACCTTAACTACTGTACATCAGATTTTCACACAAGTCCAGTGGATAAAGATAAATTAACAAATGAGGCAAACATATTAGACTTGGTAATTTATTTACTGAGCAAAATAATCCAATATCACGTCTGTGAGTGGCAAAAATATGTGAACCTTACCATCTGGTGTGACCTACTTGTGCAGCAATAACAACAACTAAACATTCCAGTAACTGCTGATTAGTCCTACACTTCAGTTTCAAGGAAGTTTAGCCCATTCCTTTGTACAAAACAGCTTCATCTCTGTAATATTGGCAAAGTTCCTTCTATGAACTCTTAGATTAAGGTTAGGACTTTGACTTGGCAATTCCAGGACTTTAACTTTATTCTTGTTTAACTATTGTTTGATAGAATGACTTCTGTGCTTTGGGTTGCTGTCTTGCTGCATGACCCATGTTTTCTTGAGATTCAGCTCACGGACAGATGTCCTAAAAATTTTCTTTAGCCTTTGCTGGTATAATTTAGAATTCATTGTTCCATCAACGGCGCCAAACTGTCCATGCCCAGATGTAGCAAAACAGGTCTAAACTATGATACTGTTACCATCGTACTTCACAGACGAGATAAGGTTTTTATGTTGAAACGCAGTGTTTTCCTTTCTCCAAACGTAACTCTTTTCATTTCAACCAAAACGTTCTATTTTGGTCACTCTGGTCCATCTGTTTTGTTCTGGTCTTTGGTTTGCCCACAAAACATTGTTCCAATAGCCTTCTGTGTTGTCCAGGTCATTTTTAGCAAACTGCAGATGGGCAGAAATGTTCTTTTTGGAGAGCAATCCTGCAATGCACACTGTTTTTCTTGGCGTGATCTTTGTTGGTCAACCATTCCTGGGGGGGGGGGGTAGTAATGGTCAATCTGTTTGACTATAGTTTGGTGGTGTCCAAACTATTTAGAGATGTTTTTTTTTTAACCTTTTCAACCCTCATGAGCATCAAAACTCTTCTTCTGTGGTCCTTAGAAATCTCCTTTGTCTGTGCCATAATACACTTTCTCAAATGTGTTGTGAAGATCAAACTTCAGAGTGAACAGCCTGTCGGATCCGTCCTGCCGCTAGTGTGAAAGTAGCCTTATAATGCTTCCTAAACTGACCATTCCCTTTAAAACCCCCAACTCTTCAGACCTGAACTCAAGCAGGGCCCTCACTCCTAGTGTTTCAGTTGTATATAAGCCAGTAATGTTGTAATGTCTTTTGTTTTGTACATGAACCCTCTAAATTGTAAAGCGCTGCAGAATATGGTGGCGTTATGCAAATAAAAATGATTATATTATTATTATTATTTAATCACACCTAGTAAATATTTTCATCACTTGCTTAAGCCTATTTATTCTCAAATCATCAAATTCACATTAAAACAACTAGTATAATACATGACAACACATAAGTATTGCCATGTACTGTATCATACCTGTTTGGAAATACAGACAGCCATCTTATTAGACCCTGCCTAATACATTGCCAGGCCCCATGGCTGCCAACTATCAGCACTCTGTGAATGCAACAATGGCCTTGTTAGTTACCATGACAAACACCTTAGATCAGGCATGCTCAATCTGAGGCCCTCCAGCTGTTGTAAAACTACAACTCCCACAATGTCCTTCTGTAGGCTAATAGCTGTAGGCTGTTCGGGCATGCTGGGAGTTGTAGTTTTGCAACAGCTGGAGGGCCGCAGGTTGAGCATGCCTGCCTTAAATGTTGCTATTGACTGCAGCTTCTAAGGGGTTAAACGCTGGGATCAGAATTAATTCCAATCTTGGCCAATGCAGCCGGCTCCCACTGTGGATGGTGGGGTCTCAGCTCCAAAGCTCACAATATATCCCTGTCATGCATGTACAGCTCTGGGCATTAACTATTAGCGCTCACTATTCTACGTGTATGCAATTTTGCATTAATGGGGTTGTACAACAAAAAATATTCTATGTTTTTCAAACCAGCACCTGCATCTAAATATTTTTGTAATTGCATGTAATTAAAAATTTTGCATAGCCACTGAGCTATTCAATTAAATCTTTCTGTATGGCTACAATTACTGTTTGTTCTTTTCTTTATTTTTTTGTCCACCTCACGGTGGTGGTCACGCATGCTCAGTTTATACCTTCATCTATCACCAGCCATATTACAGTTACAGGGAAAGAGGTACAACAGAAAGGACATGCTCCCTGAGAAAGGACATGTCTCCTGACCTGCCAGAGTGAAAAGTATCTCCAGAAGAATTGGAGAAATGAATGTTGAGATCTCTGGATCCATGTAAGGTACGGGGATGGCTGTAGCTTTGCTAGAAATAGATTGTCATGTGTGACTCTTTTTTACATCAATCTTGGCATAACCCCTTTAGGGGTTAAATTGTGCAAGTAGATATAAATCAGTTCAACAACAGATGGTTTGCCTTTTTCCCAGTACTAATAGGTTAATATTTCAGTGGTTGCTAGAAATGATCCATACAAGCTCCCTAAATACACAGAAATATATTGGAGTATACAGAAGAAAGAGAAGCAGTAGAGTAACTAAGGTCACCATTGTTTAGGTTTTCTTTTTTATGGAAATGTTTGGCTGCAGAAACAGGAATTAAGCAATACATTTCCCCACAATACTGTGAAAACCTCGGAGAATAAAGATCCATCTGTGGCAAGTGAGGAATACAGAGATAAACCACTGCAGGGCACTATCTTTTTATTCCTGTCAGTAGTAAACTCTCTCAGTCAGCAGGGAGTACATAGTGTTGATTTGCTGAAAATCTCAGATTATATCAGCACAGTGGTGACTGCAGATTGGAGAGGGTAAAGGTAGAGGTGCCCAAAAGGTGAAACAATGCTGAAAGCAACAGCGGCAAGAGAAAAATGTCTTGACATTTAAAAGACACTAACAGGCCTCTGAAATAAAGCAACACTCACTGGAGTCCTTGGTCCAGCGGACCCGGGAGGAATTTGTTACAGGGAGTGAAAAACTAACAGAAAAAAAATAGTACAACAGTTCTGATCCGTACAGTTATTTACTACTCTAGTTTTGTCCATAGTTACACAGTTACATAGTATGGTTGAAAAAGACATGAGTCCATCAAGTTCAACCAAGGAAAAGAAGGGGATAAGAATTAACGGAAGGGTCATGAGAAACCAGACTTCTACCCATTTTCATAATCAATAATGTTTAAATCTAAGAATTTATCTAAGCCTTAAAAAAAATAAAAAAAATAAAAATAACCATAATAAGTAAGTACAGTACAGTAATTGCGGACCCATTCGGATTGAATGTACTTAACAGCTGCGGGGCCTGGTGTATTAGAGAAGAGTCACTGCACCGGGCCCCGCAATGAGTGTCCCCGCCTCCTCCCTCCACACTGATACTTTGCTGGCCGCGCTGTGCAGCATAGCGGCCAGCGAAGTATCCGCAATCCGCTTTATAAGACGCACGGCCATTTCCCCCCCACTTTTGGGGGAAAAAAAGTACGTCTTATAAGGCAAAAAATACAGTAAATAATAAACATTGCACATTGTCTACTGACTACTTACCACCAGGACAATAAGATGAGCTGGTCTCTGGCTGCAGTGTGGCTCTTGGTCTGGCTCTGGGGACTGGAGACAAACACGGTACGTACACCATTCACCAATGTCGTCCTGGGGTCCTGGGGAAGAAGAAAGCAGCTGCACCTGCAGGCTGCACTCCAATCCAGGTAGGAGCCCACTTCTGTTCTGTCCCAGAAGGAAAAGGCACTGCCGCTGCTGCCGCACTGGGGGTCGGGAGGAGGCAAATTGGTGGACCGTGGACCGTGGTGGCCGTGGCTGGCTGCTTGCTGCTCAGTGTGCGGCCTTCTCTTCCTCTTTCGCTCCACCCCTCTCTCTGCGTGACGTGCTCAAGGGTGGGAGGGGTCAGGGGGTTCAGATCAAGATCATTCAGGCCAGGGCGGCAGAGCTCCGCCTCCGCTCCCCACCCTCAGAAGCCTGAAGCCAGCAGCCAGGTAAGCTAGCAGCAGTTATAGTCACTCAGACCACCAGAGAGACAGACAGCACAGCGGTGTCAGACTGTTATTGTCACTGTCAGTGACAGTCTGACAGACTGTCTCTCTTGTCCGCCTGCTGCGCCGATGCGCCCCCGCCCCACCCCCACAGCTTCACTGAGGCAGGCGGCAGCGGCTCAGCCTCTGCCACGATTCTCCTCCGATATGTCAGACAGCACAGAGCAGACACAGACAGCAGGTGCAGGCAGGCTGCGCAGCACTGAGCCGGCGGCCGGAGATTCTTTAGAGCGCTCAGCCTCAGCCGCTCAGGCGGCGCAGCATTAACCAACGTTTTTTTTTTTTTTTTTTAAACCGCAACGGGCGCCCCCTGCTAAATGGCGCCCTAGGCGACTTCCTAGGTTGCCTTACTGGAGGCGCCGGCCCTGGCTGCTGAGTGTTCAGGGTGTAGTGTCCCACTAGGTAAATGTGGGCACTACACAAGGGCTAATATGACCATTGTAATTTATATGATGTTTTATGTACAATTTCCTGCTTTAAATGTGTATCAGGCCTGTTAGGGTGTTGTTCCTCCTCCTAGACAGTAGAGGGAGCTAGGTAACCCCTAATATATATAGTTAGGCCCAGACAGGAAGAGGGTAGTGTAGTCCAGGAGGCTAGTGAGTCCAGTCTAGCCTGCCTGAGGTTCTTGAGCCCGAGTTAGCTCAGAAGTTTGTTACCAGGGGAAGAGTTACCTCCTGACAAACCTGCAGTTCCTACAAAGCACAGCACAGAGCAGAGCAGAAGTGTTTCCAGCCGGACAAGAGAGCTGAAGGGCAGAGGAGTCTATTAAATGCAAGGAGATATCACCTGAGGAAGTTTCTGTACCAAGGATAAAGCCACCAATAGGGCATACGGGCCTTGGGATTAAGACAGACAGGAGTTCTGAGGAATAGTGCACAGATTTCTGAGGAAAAGGTGCAGCCTGATCTGTGAGTGTATTTAACTCTCTGAGTATCTTGCAAGAACATTGTTGCCTGCCATCATTGTATAAGCCTGCTTAAGACTGCTTCTGTCATATGGAACTGAACCTAAAGAACTGTATATAGTTAACTGTTCCAGTAAAGAAAGTTTTGGTTCACTGCAAACTGTGTTCCTCAATTCTTACTACTATAAATCGGTGTGCCACCGTTACCGGCACTGGCGTCACGAATCTTAAAGGGATCTTGCCACCGGCACATTAAACCTGCAACACCCAGGGCACCTCACCTACCACCGGCCTGGTCCCTATACACAGAGAGTGCCCCAGAGGACCCCTGTGCCAGCCTCTCCATCACTGCTGTACGCCTGCCCAGGGTCTTTCAAGAAACTGTGAGTAACCAAGAGCAACCCTTGTTTGCCTAAGTAACCGTGACCTCACCATCGCAATACCCTGCAGGGCTGCGTACTGCATATTTTGGTGTCACGAACAGGATTTACGGATCATTCCTGCGCCATTGTGGAATATAAACTGTGTGCCAATATTGCCCATAAAGTGATAAAGCCCTATCCGTTTATTTGGAAAATTGCTGGGTCAAAGAACTGTAAAAACTGCGGTGTGAAAATCTTATTTTGTGGACTGTTTGCCGCTTATTTAAGTCACCGGTTGCTATCAGTGAATAGACAGCGTATACTCAAAGATGGCCGCTTAAGTTGACCGGACTATCAGTGCGCCTTGTTGTGTCTGTTTGGCGCAAAAAAAAGAGACGAGAAAAGTACCGCCCTGTCTGTAAGGAAGATACCGCCTACCTTGAATCTCGGAGCTCCAAGAGGCCGCGCCTATCTTCTGACGCTGCGCGTGAGACCTCCGCACGACGTAACCACGTACCTCGCGAGATTTGGACAGAGCATTGCCGGAGTAAGTAAAAACTTTCGTATTCACTGGCCCCTTTATATATCAGCACCGGGGAGGTTCCGATCCTTGCAAAGAGACTGGGGGAGGTCCCTCATCATTAGCAAAAGAATTAACCCGGGGGGAAGTACGCCCAACTTAGATCCGACCTGCTCCGTCGCTCCTTAAAGGGCCATAGCCACTCCGTAGGTGCCCTTAGCAACGTTTAAGCAAGCAAAGACCAGCGTGCGTCTGCCTATAGTCCTGGCCACCAGAGACCACGCAATGTCCGCACCTTAAGAAGAGGAGCGGGCGGTCCCCGATGTGCCTCCTGAAATGCATGCCACTTATAACAGGGCGCCCGCCGCTGCGGCAGCATCTAGCCTGATGCCACTGACCATGCCATATTATTTCGGGGCCACCTGGTTCCCGCGATATTCCGGGGAGGGCCACAAGCTAAAAGACTTTAGGGACCAGATACTGGCCTTGTTTCGGCTCTACCCCATCTCCACTGAGCAACAAATGGAGATCCTCTTAGCACAGTTAGAAGGGGCCGCCTGCAGGGAAGTCATGTCTTGGCCCAGCTCTGAAAAATTGCCTGGAACAGATCTTTGATCGTCTCGGCACCACGTTTGAGGCCAGAACGGTGTCTGAAGTTAAGATGCGATTTTTCAGCAGGAAACAACAGCCTGGTGAGTCACTCCATGATTTTGCTTTGTCGCTGCAAGAGACCCTGAGGGCTGTGGTCCAAGTGGACCCCCGGGAGGCTGAGGACCAGGACCGGACTCTAAGAGAGCAGTTCCTTGCGGGTGTAAACACTGAGCATTTAAAGGGCCAGCTGAGGATGCTGTCGGCCCAACACCCCAATTGTGCGTTTTTGGACTTTAAGGAGCTGGCCATCAGTATCTTAGGCCAAAACCCGCCCACGGGGCCAGCGGCCTCCCTTGAACCTCAGGCCTGCCAGTCAAAAACTGTTAATGTGAGGCCGGCGGCATTAATGGAGCAAGTAAACCATCTCACTAAGAGTTTGGAGAAGGTGTGCAGGAAAATAGAGGAATGGGAGAGGCCATTGTTACTAGAAGATGAGGATGATGTCGGCCCAACACCCCAATTGTGCATTTTTGGACTTTAAGGAGCTGGCCATCAGTATCTTAGGGCAAAACCCGCCCACGGGGCCAGCGGCCTCCCTTGAACCTCAGGCCTGCCAGTCAAAAACTGTTAATGTGAGGCCGGCGGCATTAATGGAGCAAGTAAACCATCTCACTAAGAGCTTGGAGAAGGTGTGCAGGAAAATAGAGGAATGGGAGAGGCCATTGTTACTAGAAGATGAAAGCCCCCTACATATAAAGATGTATACCCCAAAGAACCTGATGGACGACCGAATTACCGGTCTAAGAACCGCAAGCAGCCTGTCTGCCACTATTGTAAAAAATATGGACATACTGAATCAACGTGTTGGCAGTTAAACGGGCCACCCCCGAGGCCGAGGACCGCCCCTCGGGAGGTAGAACAGTAGGTCCAAAGGATCCAAGCTGGATGCCCAGATACGTGGCATCTCGTCCAAAAATTAACATGTGTATCAACGGGATACCTTTTTAAGCCCTGCTGGATACTGGGTCTCAGGTCACCACTATCCAATGACCTGCCTTTGACAAGTTCTGGGATTCAAGTCTCCTCACCCAGCCACCAGAATCCTGGCTAGATATCATTGCCAGCAGCGGCAAGCCGGTGAAAGTTCATGGGTACTGGGAACCTACCCTTCAGGTGGGAGAAGCCACCTTACCACAGCAAGGTGTGATTGTGGTACAAGCCGGAGATAAAGGGGGACACCCCCGTGATCCTAGGGACTAATGTATTTAAAAATTGTTACTCCGATGTGCTTGAGGCATTGAACCAATCCATACCTTCAGCTTCACCTGCTTCTAAGAGAGTCATTCAAAAGACTATCAGTGTGCTGTGTGCTCAGCAAAGATTTGCAAATGGAAAAGGAGAAATCTGTACTGCCCGGATCCAGGATAACCTGCCGGTAATTCTGCCTCCGAATTACCAGATCATCCTGTGGTGCCGTGCTGTGCTAGGGATCCAGGGCTAGGACTCTCAAGCCCTAGTGGAACCTATCCAAATTGAGAATCATCCCTTCGTGCGAACAGCCAAAAGTCTGGTGACCGTATCTCAAGGTAAAGTGCCTGTCCATTTGATTAATTTCGGTGATCACCCTGTTACTCTTTCTAAACACTGCCCCGTTGCTCAGCTTTTCCAGGTATCCTTTCAGGATGTTATCCGTCTGCCTGCCAAGGAGACGTTCCAGACTGCACAGAGCAGCAGCGCACCTGCCAGCGCCTCTTCAGTAACCTGGTGGGAGGAACTTCATGTCGGGAACGAATCCACCCCGAAGGAGCAAATAGAGGGAGTCCTGAGTCTGGTGAAAGAACACCACAAGGCTTTCAGCAAGCACTCCACGGACTACGGAGAGGTCAGTGTAATCAAACACACCATACCCACTGGCTCTCATCCTCCTATTAAGGAGAGATACAGGCCCATACTGCCTACTACCTATCAGTCCGTGAAAAAGATGATACAAGAAATGAAAGACTCTAATATAATCCGGGACAGTCACAGTCCCTGGGTTGCGCCCCTGGTTCTTGTTCGAAAAAAAGATGGCAGCATTAGGTTCTGCGTGGACTATAGAAAAATCAATCAAATCACCCATAAAGACGCTTATCCGTTGCCATGCATTGAAGAGTCCTTGACTGCCCTGGGGTGATCAGCCTACTTCTCCACTCTGGACTTAACCAGTGGGTACTGGCAGGTACCCATGGCCCCAGAAGATCGAGAGAAGACCGCTTTCATTACGCCTATAGGTCTGTTTGAATTTAATTATATGCCTTTCGGACTGTGTAACGCTCCAGGGACGTTCCAGCGGTTGATGGAGCGTTGTTTAGGCCATAAGAACTTTGAGACTGTACTACTATACCTGGATGACGTCATTATCTACTCCAAGACGTATGAGGATCATTTAAAACACCTGGCTGAAGTGTTTCAAGTCCTTGTTAAATATGGCCTTAAAATCAAGCCGTCCAAGTGCCATCTGCTGAAACCAGCAGTAAAGTACTTAGGGCACGTTGTTAGTGCCGAAGGAGTCCAGCCTGATCCTGATAAACTTGCTGCTGTCCGTAATTGGCCTACTCCCACCACCGTGAAAGAGGTGAGAAGTTTCCTCAGCTTTGCAGGATATTATAGACGCTTCATCCCGCATTTTGCACAAATTGCGGATCCGATCCAGAAACTCCTAAGGGGACATCCCAAAAAGAGTCCAAAGACTCCTATCCCTGTTGAATGGAATGAAGAATGGGAGATTGCCTTCCAGCTCCTAAAGAAGAAGCTGACTGAACCCCCTGTCCTGGGTTACCCGGATTATCAGAAGCCGTTTCACCTCTACACGGATGCCAGTAAAAGAGGCCGGGGAGCCGTGTTGGCTCAGGTGCAAGACAACAAAGAGAGGGTGATTGCCTACACCAGCAGATCCCTGAGGGGAGCTGAGAAAAACAATCAGAATTATAGTTCCTTCAAGCTGGAGTTCCTTGCTTTAGTGTGGGCTGTGACTGAAAAATCAAAGACTATCTTGCTGCCACTCCGTTTGTCGCCTTCACGGATCTGAATACAGCCAAGTTAGGGGCGCTGGAGCAAAGATGGTCCTCCCGCCTTGCCAACTATGACTTCACTGTGAAATACCAGGCAGGCCGCTCCAATGATAATGCTGATGCCCTGTCTCGGCTCCCCACTACAGAAGCCCCAGATGAACCAAAGGATGCCTGGGAAGAAGTGGAGATGCCGGCGTTTTACAACAAATTTGCTCAGCAAGATAATGGTCGCATTGAAAATCACCCAGCTGCTGATCCCTCTTCATCAAATATTCCTGAGTCCAGGGGCGAACAAGAAAGGTGGATTAAGCTCCAGTCAGAAAGTTAGAGTCCTCGGTGAACTGCTCGACTTCCTTACTAGTGGAAGAACTCCTGAGAGAGTCCGCAGGAAGAGTGCAGACCCAGAACTATTGAGACTGTGGAGACATCGCCACCAACTCTTCCTTCAAAAAGGCCTGTTGCTTAGAAGGAGCCTGGATCCAGTGTCCTGCGATAGAGTGTACCAGATCCTCATACCCCGTTGAAACGCCAGTCTGGTGTTAGAGATGTATCATAACCAGTCTGGACACTTTGCGTACAGAAAACTGAGGCCACCATTCGCAGGAGGTTATATTGGATCGGGATGAGAGAAGACATCTAAAAATGGTGCCGGGAGTGTACTGCCTGTGCCGTCGGGAGAAGTGAACGCCATGACCAGAGAGCGCCTCTCCATCCTATCGTGAGTAAAACTCCCTTAGAACTTGTTGCCATTGATCATGTGAAGTTGGATCCAAGTCGCTCAGGGTATACTTATGCCATGACCATTATTGATCACTTCACTAAGTTTGTCGTAGCAGTGCCTGTGAAAGACCTGACAGCCAAGACTCCGGTGGAGGCGTTCTGGAAGCATTTCCTCCTACCCTACGGCTGCCCAGAGAGGATCCTCACCAACCAGGGGTCTGCATTTGAGTCACAGTTGTTCCAGGAGATGTGCCTGCTACATAATTGTCAGAAGGTCTGGACCACAGCTTATCATCTGCAAGGTAACGGACTCTGCGAAAAGATTAATCAAACTCTCATTGAAATGTTGAGAGCAGTGCCCCTGAGACAAGGGGTAATTGGCCTACTCTGCTGCCACAACTCATGTATACATATAACAATACAATTCACTGCTCCACCGGGTACACGGCCTTTTATCTGATGTTCGGCCGTCAAGGGAGGCTACCTGCTGACCACTTCCTGGATGTACAGGTGCCTGATGTCATCAATCCACTACCAAAGACTGATTGGGTGGTGGAGCATCAAAGACGTCTTAATGCTAAGGAGATTGTTCAGGAGTGCATGGAAAGTCCCCTTGAGCGACAGCAGAGAGACTATGACCTGACTGCTCATGCGGAACCTCTAGCTTTAGGAGACATGGTATGGTTGAAAAATAACCACCGAACCAGTAAATTGGACAGTAAGTGGCAAAGGACTCCCTACGTCATTTCTGCTATCCCTAATGCTGAGGTCCACATTTATCAAATTTCCAGAGAAGATAAAGGATCCCAAATTGTACACAGGAATCGTTTAAAACGCTGCATAGAAGGAGAAATTGCAGCAGGGGATATTGAGCCAGAGTCTCCTGAGCCCGAGTTGCCAGCCCAACCTGCTGATCCTATGCAGGCTGTTGAGAACCTGATACATGACAAAGAGCCACTTCATTGGTTCCTCACACCCTGGTTGCACTTGGTGGTACCAGCTCCAGTTCCTGTTAGTTCTCAACCCCAGGATGACTTCTCCCAGAGTGTACCTGAAAGAGCTTCAGAGCCTGTGGACTCCTCTGACCCTCCTGAACCAAGGCAGGAAGAACCTCTGCCAGTAAGAAGGTCCACACGGTCTACTAAGGGGCACCCACCTGTGAGATTCGGAGACTACATTGTGGGCCAAAGTAGCCCCTCCCGGGAAACCCCTGTTTAGCTATTTACAAGACCCGGGTACGGACTCATTTTGTTCTTTTGAGCCTCCAGGAACTTATGTTAATTTTGCATCTTCAATTATTATCATTATGGACTATCCTGGTTATCCCAGATACGCTGCACCAGGTCAGCGCCCCTGTTCCCTATACTATCCTGAGTGAAGAGAACGACGCCCCTTTTCACCGGACTTGTTCCATTGCCAGTGGAGCTGCCTGATATATATCTGTATTGCAAATGTAGATGTGTGTTCCTGCTTTGCACTTTTTGTCTTTCAGGTTGCAGTTTCCAGCTGGGCGGGCCCCTTATGTTGCGCCGAGGACGGTGAACATTAAAGCAACGGGGTATGTAGTGTCCCACTAGGTAAATGTGGGCACTACACAAGGGCTAATATGACCATTGTAATTTATATGATGTTTTATGTACAATTTCCTGCTTTAAATGTGTATCAGGCCTGTTAGGGTGTAGTTCCTCCTCCTAGACAGTAGAGGGAGCTAGGGAACCCCTAATATATATAGTTAGGCCCAGACAGGAAGAGGGTAGTGTAGTCCAGGAGGCTAGTGAGTGCAGTCTAGCCTGCCTGAGGTTCTTGAGCCCGAGTTAGCTCAGAAGTTTGTTACCAGGGGAAGAGTTACCTCCTGAGAAACCTGCAGTTCCTACAAAGCACAGCACAGAGCAGAGCAGAAGGGCAGAGGAGTCTATTAAATGCAAGGAGATATATACCTGAGGAAGTTTCTGTACCAAGGATAAAGCCACCAATAGGGCATACGGGCCTTGGGATTAAGACAGACAGGAGTTCTGAGGAATAGTGCACAGGATTTCTGAGGAAAAGGTGCAGCCTGATCTGTGAGTGTATTTAACCCTCTGAGTATCTTGCAAGAACATTGTTGCCTGCCATCATTGTATAAGCCTGCTTAAGACTGCTTCTGTCATATGGAACTGAACCTAAAGAACTGTATATAGTTAACTGTTCCAGTAAAGAAAGTTTTGGTTCACTGCAAACTGTGTTCCTCAATTCTTACTACTATAAATCGGTGTGCCACCGTTACCGACACTGGCGTCACGAATCTTAAAGGGATCTTGCCACGGCACATTAAACCTGCAACACCCAGGGCACCTCACCTACCACCGGCCTGGTCCCTATACACAGAGAGTGCCCCAGAGGACCCCTGTGCCAGCCTCTCCATCACTGCTGTACGCCTGCCCAGGGTCTTTCAAGAAACTGTGAGTAACCAAGAGCAACCCTCGTTTGCCTAAGTAACCGTGACCTCACCATCGCAATACCCTGCAGGGCTGCGTACTGCAAGGGCCCCCGTTCTTGTGATCAGTGGTGGACCCAGCAGTAGAACCGCCACCAATCTAATAGTTATACCCTATCCTCTGGATAGAGGATAACTTCAAACAACTGGAATGCCTCTTTAATCCCATTCTCTATGCCATTAATAAGTAAGTAATAATGGGACTTGGCACTGAAACCTGGGGTATGCCACTTATAACTGGGGACCATTCAGAATAAGAATCATTGAACATGACTCTGGAAATGGTCCTTCAGCCAATTGTCAATCCAATTACAAACTATATAGGTATTTTGTAAAACTATGGATCTTATTTTACCTAATAAATGTCTATGAGGGACAGCATCAAATGCCTTTCCAAAATCCAAGAACACGATATCCACAGCCGCCCCTCTGTCCAGGCTTCTACTCACCTCCTAATATAAATAAATTAAGTTACTCTCCACTTTTGAGAGATTAATGAAAATTTATAATTTAAAGTGACAGTTTAAAAACTTGGAGGTAAACCAATTGGGATGGGCCAAATCTTCCATTCTTCCAAATAAAATTAGCACAGTTATATCTGTCACTCTATGGACCACAGATTCAAAGTTCTCATGGTGGTTCTGCTGATCATTTGCTGTTACCAGGTGTTTTCTCTTTAGGAGATGAGGAATCTTGTTCAGCAAATCAGGGTTGCCCATTAAATCAAGATTAGTGATCACATCTAGTTGTAAAGATCTTCAACAGAAACAAATTAGTAACTTTAGATAAGACTAGTTTTAACATGTTCTTTCCTGTTAGGCTACTTTCACGCTCGCGTTTTGTGTGGATCCGTCATGGACAGATCCGTTCAGATAATACAACCGTCTGCATCCGTTCAGAATGGATCCGTTTGTATTATCTTTAACATAGCCAAGACGGATCCGTCTTCAACACCATTGAAAGTCAATGGAGGATGGATCTGTTTTCTATTGTGCCAGATTGTGTCAGTGAAAACGGATCCGCTTTGCTCAGTTTCATCAGACGGACACCAAAACTCTGCAAGTAGCGTTTTGGTGTCCGTCTCCAAAGCGGAATAGAGACTGAACTGATGCAAACTGATGCATACTGAGCGGATCCTTTTCCATTCAGAATGCATTAGAATACAAACTGATCCGTTTTAGACAGCTTGTGAGAGCCCTGAACAGATCTCACAAATGGAAAGCCAAAACGCGAGTGTGAAAGTAGACTTATTTAAAGAAATGCTTTCATAATATGGGGGTCACTTGATGTTTTCAACTTTTTACCATAAAACCTTGTAAAAAGTAACATAGTAACATTGTTTATAAGGCTGAAAAAATACATCTGTCCATCCAGTTCAGCCTGTTATCCTGCAAGTGGATCCAGAGGAAGTAATCCCACCCCATGTAATATTTGTGTGATCTTCTTACAAATTCAATAGATTAGGATAAAGATGTAGTTAAAAAATACAATAAAAATTTTCTAGGACAAATAACAGAGGA
Organism: Bufo bufo; assembly: GCF_905171765.1. Classification (NCBI taxonomy): domain Eukaryota; kingdom Metazoa; phylum Chordata; class Amphibia; order Anura; family Bufonidae; genus Bufo; species Bufo bufo. The sequence goes on along the minus strand of NC_053393.1, from coordinate 156,583,354 downwards.
ACAACATGGCGTAATGCTGTAAGAACAGATACTCCAGAAAAGTTATTTCATAGGGAGTACCTTTTTTTTAGTTTTTACTAAGAAACGTCAAATGAGACGTCACATCTTCTTTGAAGGAAAAAAAATTGTTATATAACCCATTTATGTAGAATGCATAAGCGCACCGTTGGCTTTAATACCTGCTATTGGGCCCTTTAGCAAAAACAACCTCCAGCAGCCATCTCTTATAACTGTCCATTCCTCCACGTAGAGCTTTGCTCAGCTGTGTGATGTCTGGATGGCTCTAGAATGGACAAGTAAAAGCCTAGATTTAAATTCTTCTTGGTCATTGTTGTCCATTTCTTTAATTTTTTAAGGGGTTGGCCACTTTCTAGCTACTGTTGATTAATGTGTTTATAAGATGACTCTATGGCACTTACTAATATAGTCTTTGTTGATATTCTGTGCCATTTTCTATATTTCATAATGTATGTCCCCTTGTTGGCCAAGTCTTTTGTGCTGTCCACACAGAAGTCTTGTCCACAACATGGAGCACCATGTGACTAGACATCACCTCCACATGATGCCTCACCTCATTGGACTGAGTGAAATCTGTAGCAAAAATCTGACATGTGGCATATTCAAAATCACACGGCAGGTCAGTTCTTCTGTGGATGCCACATATTTTCTTGTGCAATGTGTGTAATTTTCTTTCACGTGCTTTGCTCCTCTGTAAAAGTTGCTGTGGAGAATCTGCAGCTTTTCTTCCCCATGTGGCCATATCCCTATATATACAACTCTTTACAGTTGAATGTGACATCATTTGCTTTATCTTTTTTTATTTTTGCAGACTATTAAGAGTTATTATATTAGAAAAGCTGACTCATTTTAACCTCATTTTAGTTCTGAAATCAATCCCCTTGAGACAAAGCTTAAATACATAATGTCATGATTTATTGTCTAATTTGTGATGGAAGACACTTTCTCTGTATATTCATTTGAGGATTGTGTTTGTCGGCTGAGTGTAATAGATTGACTAGGTGATGACAATGATGTAAGGATGGGGCAGGTAAATGGAACTTCCTAAATGTTCAATAGAATCTTAATCATTAGAGTACACACCAAAATACTGAGTCAACAAGCTAGCTGTCCACCAAGAAGGACTTCAAAATGATGACTGTTTCCTTCTGATTTATTACAGTTGATACAAAGGAGTCTGTCAGGAAACAAAAATATGAATGAAGCAAAATGTAAAAAATCATAATAGAACATAAGAGAATTTGTAACTGCAATAATTACAAGATAACGCTAAAATTCTGTTTGCAAATCTTTGAGGTGCATCTCCATATACTCAAAGCAAGTCTAGTGGTGTGGGAGGTGAGACTTTTTCTCCATGGGGTTGTTTCCTGTAGTAAAAGGCTTAATTCCATAAGGGCCAGGAGTTCTGAATGTTACCAAGAGATGAATGACCTGCAAAACGCTGCAAATTTTTTCATAATGCTCCTGTATTAAATTGAGCAAGACAGGCTTATCTTGGCCAAAGTGGTCAGGAGGGGCACACAGCTAAAACAGCATTTTAAAACAACATCTTTTCGGTCTAGCATGAGGTTGGCAACTAGACACAGATGTGGTAACCAAAGAGATCTAACCAAAGGTTTACAATTACTTGGTAGCATGATACCCTCATATGCCTGAAACTGTGAACTTACCATTCATTTCAAAGCCTTTTTCATTTCTTCCATCTTTGAGTATACATTAGAGATGAGCGACGTTTGGAAAAATTCGATTTGGCCGATTCGCTGAACTTCAACAAGGAATTCGATTTGCGACTAATTAATTCATCATGAACCACGATAAATCACTTATACTCAGGCCTCTCTGCCTAATCATATTCATCCCACTTGGTGGCCGAATCTCAGTGTGAAGGTTTGGAAGCTAAATTGCAGGGAGAATGTATCGGCATGTGCATTACATTCTAGTGCACCCACATTCATAGTTTATCCGTTCTGTAGGTACTGTGCCATTAGTATTACAGATGTAATTTATCGTCGTCTACATCACTGTGCAGTGCACCAAGATTCATTGCTAATCCTTTCTGTGAAAAAAAGAAAAACATACAGCAGTCTTCAGTAAAACAAAAAATGCATGTGCACGAATAAAGTAATGGAGAAAAAGAAAGTTATTTTAATGCATATTGTGGCAGTCCAAACACATGCTTTTTGATCCCTTCTGTTAGCTGTAGATTTACTGTGCTTCAGTATTACAGGTCAATGTTCGCATTAGGCCTGATTTATCACCGTGGCACTGTGCAGTGCCCAAAGATTCAAGTAGTGGCCAGTGGGGAGGATGGCAGCAGCAGTGGCAGTAAGAGTAACAATGGTGGCCCCATGACAGATTGGGGAGGGTGGCAGCAGCAGTGGCAGTAAGAGTGACAATAGTGGCTTCATGACAGGATGGGGATGGGGGACAGCAGTACTGACAGTGATAATAGTGGCCCCATGGCAAAATGGGGAGGAGGGGCAGCATCAGTGGCACTAAGGCTTTGTTCATATCATTGTTTATTTTTCCGTTCTTATGATCTGTCAGAAGAACAGAAATCTAAAAAAAAAAGTCTGTATTTTGAGCATCCATAAAGCCTCTTTCAGAAGGTCAGAATTTGATCAGTGTCAAAAACAGAGATAAAATGTAATAGAAATATTTGCATCTCTTCAGTGTTTTGGACTCCTGTTTTTGTCTTACAAATACTGATGCAAAATACTGACTGAGTGAAAGAGGCCTTATGCTCAATTTTCCTCAGTTTTGTCCATTTTCATCTGAAATCATTTTTTTTTTATAAGGAAAAAAGTCCTGCATGCAGAACTTTAATGGCCTTTTTCACACCGTCAGCATTTGGTCAATATTTGTAAGCCAAAAACAGGAGTGGGTCAAAAACTGAGATAAAATGTAATGAAAATATTTGCATCTTCTGTGTTTTGGACCCACTCCTGCTTTTGCCTTATAAATACTGATCAAATACTGACCGTGTGAAAGAGGCTTTACAGATGCTCAAAATACAGTATCCTTTTTTTTCCTTTTTTTTCTGTTCTTCTGATGGATAAGAAGAACAAAAAAATAAATGGTGATGTCAACACGGACAAACAGAGACAATAGTGGCGCTATAATAGAGTGGAGATGGGGTGCAACAGCAGTGGCAGAAACAGGGTCAATTGTGGCCCCATGACAGAGTGGGGAGGGGGGCAACAGTGGCATACAGAACAAGATGGTGGCAGATCACAGTAGTAGCAGAATCCAAAAACAGCAGTGTGATAACAAGGCCCAGAGGGATGCACATCAGTAGGCCAAGAAGCCCCATAGTAAAAATGGCAGAAGAGGCATTGGGCAGATGGCATTGGGCGCGTGGCAGAATCACAATCGTGGCAGCAGGATGTGGCGAGACATAATGGCCCATTTTGCAGAATATTCTGTTGTGGCAGCACACTACAGTATCATCATTAGTGGCAGAATGATCTATTCTGTTGCATTAGGCACCGGCATCTGGAAATTCTGGTTGATTCATGCCTGATTTATCTTCATGAAGGTTAGTCTCTCAACATTTAGGGAGGAAAGGCAAGTTCTCCCTGCTGCACTGAACACTGATGCCACGCTACTGGCTGGGTAGGAAAACAAGCCCATGGCAAACTTGACGAGTTGTGGCCACACACCAATAGAGCCAAAAACCAACCCACTAATTAATCAATAACAAAGATCTTTATTAGTACACATCAATAATGTTAATATGCTAAAATCAATCAAAACTGCGGCATACATATACAGAAAAAAGGAAGTTACATTGGTCATGTAGTAAGTAGCTTCATATATCGCATGGGCTTAGTACATCATAATAAAGCGCCCAAACCTATCATCCAATCACATAAGGTACATACAAGCAAGTAAAGTTCATAATGCAAACCAGAAAGCTAATATAAGTAAGAGATATCCCAGGACCAGGGCCGTAACGACCGTGCCCGGCGGGAGGCCCACAGACCCGCAAGTGCTTTTAATGGCCAGTCGCCATCAGGGCCTACTTAATTTTCTGGCTGCGCTACTGCGCACATCCCCAACAAAACCCATACTGTCCCAGACCCACCCATACCCTCTCCGCCCGGCGCTGCACCACTAGACTTACACACACTGTCAATTCATTTTGTGACAGTGCGAGACCCGGCGCTGAGGTCACGGGTCTCGCGGGATTACAGGACGGTGTGATGCGGCACCACAGAGAGCGTATGAATGGACGGAGCGGAACAGAGTAGGTACGTGTTTTTTTTATGTTTGTCCACGCCAGCTGCATACTGGGGGGAGAGGGGACAGCTGGCAGTGGCGGCATATAATTAACTACTTAACCCTGGATTCAGGAAGGGGGGTCATATGAGGGCAGGGCGGGGCACTGGAAGTCTGGCAGCAAATCATTCATTACTCAGGGGGCAAAATGAAATATATAGGGGGCAAAAAAAAGGAATATATACATTGAGAGAGGGGGAAAAAAATGAAATAAATAAATTGAGAGAGGGGGCAAAAAATGAAATAGATACATTGAGAGAAGGGGCAAAAGGTAAAAGGGGGGCAGGGGGCCCCAATCCAAAGTTTGAGCTGGGGACCATAGAACTCTAGTTACGCCACTGCCCAGGACAATAGGAAATAAAATTCAGCCATGCATGTAAACCACAAATGGAATCAAATATTACAAAGACAGAGCATAGTCCATAATGATTGTAAAATACAGACCAGTGTGCCTTCAACTCCGACGTATGTTTCATTAATAAGCTTCCTCAGGGGATAACACATTGCTAGCTCCTAACCTTTTTATACCCTGTTAATGATCACAGAATTTAAATTAGGTGGGAATAAGAGACTGTACCTTAACCCATTTGTGTCTATTCGATTACTTAGTTTGCGTTCCATTATGGAACGCATGATGTCACTTCCTCTTTGAATCCCTTAATGCTCCACAAACCTAGTAATGCTCCTATAGTTATATAAACATAAGACCAGGACAAAAATTATGAAAGAAATATAGCACCTCTGTAAGTAGGCAGCAGCGCTATAAGTGTCCAAGAAATGAATAAATACATAAAAAGATCCCCCCAGATTGCATTCGGGCGTGGAACGCAAACCGGAACTTTCGGCATGCTTTCCACAGCAAAGCACACTGAAGTATCACGTGGTCAAGCCATCATCGATCCAGGAAACCGTTCTGTGTGTGCCACTCTGGAAGGCACTACAAAGAGCAGTATTTTATACTTCCTAGACATAAGGACTCATATTGAAACAATCCAAATACCTCCACTTCAATATGGAAGTGTTTCCATCATATGGTTTATAGGTTGACTAATTTAATCAGAAATGAGAGGAAGCGTGCAATAATTGTTCTATGGTTTTTATGAAATTATTGATTTCAGCAAATGACACTCTTTTGGATGATATCGATAAGGAGATAACGGCCACTGAGATGCAGTTAAACCAACAGCTTACCTCAAGTAAGATTGAAGAACCTCAAGGGTGATATTGAAGAGTCATATAAGATTTGGGAGAAGCAAATCAAGGAACATAAGACTAAGAATATCCAGATGGATGTAAAGGATTTTGAACAAAACAGTATATAGATGGAAAAGGATCCCAAATGGATCAAGGAGTAGGAGTGCTTCAATTTCATCGTATACCTCTACTGATGTTGCGAATAACGGCCAAGAGGTATGTGGGAAAAAATATTCTACAAGATTAGGAAGAAAACGCAAAGAGGATACCCCATATCGTCCAATGAACAAGAGATACCATCAGGGTGGAGGGGAAATTTTTAACCAAAAACTTCATGTAATTAATCTGTCCAGTATCGAATTAACTGAAGCACAAGTGGAGGTATTGAGTTTTGGTTTGAATTTTGTTCCTGAAAGCAAATTTGATTTGTTCACAGCAATTAAGGATATGAATATGTTCGCACAGAGCTTTATTTTTAAAAAGTTTTATCATAAGGAAGACATTGATTGGGCTAGATATACAGATAAAGAAAGGGCTGCTATCAAGACGTTGTGCGACTTATTTTGAAGAACATGAACAGATGGCTACGGTGAGTAGATTACCTAAATCCTTGGTACCTAGATCCAAGAAATTCCCCCCTACAACACTCTATGCCAATATTGACTTATTTGTGAAGTTGGTGACGAAAAATATGAGCAAGATAGTAGGGAAGACATCGAGAAATAATCTCACCAGACGACAACAGATAGCTGTGAAAGAATTGAGCCAAATTAAGGGAGCAGTGATAAAACTGTCTGATAAAGGGGGCAATGTGGTTATTTGTCCCACACATACCTATACGAGAGAGAGGCTTTTTGACAGCTACGTGATGCGACTTGTTACAAAAAACATCTAACCCTCTGACAGGCTAAAAGGATGAGTTGTGGAAGATTTTACAGAGGGCATACAAAGAGGGCATGATTTCTCTTAAGGAACAGAAATGTCTATGGAACTAAGTCCAACTGTGGCAACATTTTATATGTTACCAAAGATTCACAAGAATGAAAAAAATCCTCCTGGATGCCCGATAGTCTCAGGTAACAACAATTTGAATGAACCAATTTGCAAATTAATTGATCATGTTTTAAGACTGTTGGTGGAAAATCTTCCCTCATATTTGAAGGATATGGGGATCTTTTGAGGGAAGTGGATGGTTTACAACTGGAGAAGGATATGATATTGGTTACGTGTGATGTTGAATGTCTCTATACGTCAATTCGTCATGAAGATGGAATGAGGGCAGTCGCTCATTTTATGGAAGCCTCTGATATTGATGGTGAATATTGTTCATTTATTCTCTCCCTGTTGGAGTTTGTGCTGCGACATCATTTCTGCATGTTTAAGAGCTCCTATTACCTACAGCTCCAGTGGACAGCCATGGGTGCGGCCTGTGCGCCGGCCTATGCTAATCTGTTCCTGGGGCTGTGAGAAAGGGAGATATTTTGACAGAAACTGTGAAATGTGCATCTATGAAGTCGGTATATCGATGATGTGCTTATGATTTGGCAAGGTACATGGGAGGTTTTGTATTTGTTCATGGAATCATTAAATGCAAATGACATGAACATCAAATTGACATACAAGGCCGGTATTGATAACATGGATTTCCTGGATGTTCTGTTGCAGGTGGATGAGAGGGGTTTTGTACATACAGACATCTTCCGGAAACCTACGGCATTTAATAGCCTTTTCCATGCCAAATAATCACACCCTAAAAGACTTATTGAGAGTATTCATACGGGCCAATTCCTGAGATTACGGAGATGATGCTCCAGTGAGGTAACATTTGAGAGACAAGCCAGGGAATTGGAAGATAGATTTAAGGCTAGAGGATATAATGACACCACATTGCAGAGAAGTTTTTTGCAGGCAAAGAATACGAAGAGTGAGATCTTGTTACAGAATCGAATGGTCCCCAAAAAATGGACGATGACAAGATTACATTTATTACTTCTTGCAACTCTGGTCATAAGGATTTTACAAACATCCTGCGAAAATACTAGGATATTTTACTTTCTAATAATATTCTGAAACAGTACTTACTTGCTTACCCTGCGGTGACGTACAGAGCAAATGGGGATGTCGGCCCTGTGGTGATTGTGTGGCTTGTCCTAATATAGAACGCGCGGATACCTTTACGGATGGATCTGGACATAAAAACTACCAGATCACACATGCAATAACCTGTAACACGATTGAGGTTGTCTATGTGGCCAGCTGTCCATGTAGATTAAAGCAAACAAGTGGAAGTAATGTATCAAAATGTCATTTATTATAAAATATAAAGTATGGGGAAACAACAGGATGGTATACAGTATACAGAAAAGCAAAGGGCCAAACGACACCAATTGATTACCTATCGCCCTGTGCAATATAAAACACAGGGTAGTACAACCAGTGAACCTAGGCATTAGCTCTAGGACAACCAAAATAGCATGACACAAGATAATTGCCGCGATAAGGCTATGTGCAAAAGGTACAGGTGATCGTACCTGGTTGACCATGAGCTATCCCACACATCCCAAAGTACATAGGCAACGAAACTGACCAGTGTGGTAATAAATCCTCAATAAAAGTCAGTATCTAAATCTCAAGAACGACAACATAAACCTGAATGTTAGGGACCCACTATGGATATATATGGGAGTACCCTGTGGAAATGCCAGGCTGTACTAAACGCAGGACGTACCTGAAGACATGGTAATGAATGGATGCCAGACCCTGAGCGCGAGACCTCGACGCGCGTTTCACCTCAGCGGCTTCGTCAGGAGGTACTGAATGATATACAAGCAGGGTATATATAGGCTCGAATGGGGGTGGGAGGATAGGGAGGTATTACCTGAATACGAGGCACCTGCGGTCCACAGTAACGGGCGCGGAGATCTCCATGATCCACGGCGCCATCTCTCAGCGCGTCCACGTCTGCGCACCGCACATGCGCGGCGCTTACAGACGTCACGGAGCGCGTCGAGATGGCGCCGTGCAGCGCATGCGTAGTCCGCGACCCAGTGGAACGCAGGTGACCCGCAACTCCCGATAAGTGGGTCAGAGACTAGAGATGGACGCGATCGCGTGAATAATATAACCAATTCTAAGGGAAAAGCGCTCCATATATCCATATTGGGTCCCATGTGATCTACAATATATAGGACCAGCGAAAAAAACCTGCATGTGAAGTAAGAAAAATAAATAAATATATAAAAAAATTATATGCCCGGAACATATTTATCCCTTTACATATGTTAGTGATTACTCTGGCTTATCTTAGTCAGGGCTAGCTCCTGTCTTGATATCACGATGTCGCATATGTTGGTGAGGATTCATTGATGGACCTTGTTTCATATAGTTTGGGTTGTTTTGATTTCTCTATACCTGTTGGGTTGGGAGTGCCTTGGTCGACCCCATTGGCAGCTGGGGCCGCCTGTGGTGCCGCCCCTGTCACTCCCACCCCATACCTTTGTGGTTCTTGATATTCAGGGCTGAGCAATTTTTGATGATGGAGTCATGGTGTTTTTACACCTTTAACCATTCTTTGATGCATTGACCATGTGGCTCTTATGAGCACCAGCGAACTTGTTTCACTATTTAATTAGGAATAATTTTCCTATATTCTATTAATTGCCACTCTATTTACACACTTTCTATGTTTATATGATATGTTCTCTTTTAATCATGAATATATGATCTTGTTTTGAATTATATGGATCATGTTTTGATAAATATTCATATTATTGTATTCATTTTTAATGCTGTATATGTGATGTATCATTGATTCATACTGATCATGTTTGATTATATGTATATCACTGCATCGATCACATACTTACTATATATGTAATTATTTTTATTATATATGATCTATTCTTGATTCACATGGATTATGCTTTAATTATATGCTATATTGTTGTAATGCTATATATTATATTGTTAATCATGAATACTCTAATTATTTTTTGATATTGATCATGTATTTATTATATTGACTATATGTATATCACCGTATTGAGCATATACCTATTATATATATATATATATATATATATATATATTTTTTTTTTTTTATACCACTTTTCTTTTTCTTTTTATCATATTTCTTTCACGATTTATTTATGGTACTCTGGTTCTATTTATTATGGTTCCTCCGTACATCTCTTTTCACTCACCTGACGTTCCACCGGCGGGCTATATGATTCTATTTTTATATATTCACATGGATGGATTTCTTCCATATACACACATTTTTTATATATTTATTTATTTTTCTTACTTCACATGCAGGTTTTTTTCGCTGGTCCTATATATTGTAGATCACATGGGACCCAATATGGATATATGGAGCGCTTTTCCCTTAGAATTGGTTATATTATTCACGCGATCGCGTCCATCTCTAGTCTCTGACCCACTTATCGGGAGTTGCGGGTCACCTGCGTTCCACTGGGTCGCTGCACGGCGCCATCTCGACGCGCTCCGTGACGTCTGTAAGCGCCGCGCATGCGCGGTGCGCAGACGTGGACGCGCTGAGAGATGGCGCCGTGGATCATGGAGTTCTCCGCGCCCGTTAGTGTGGACCGCAGGTGCCTCGTATTCAGGTAATACCTCCCTATCCTCCCACCCCCATTCAAGCCTATATATACCCTGCTTGTATATTATTCAGTACCTCCTGACAAAGCCGCTGAGGTGAAACGCGCGTCGAGGTCTCGCGCTCAGGGTCTGGCATCCATTCATTACCATGTCTTCAGGTACGTCCTGCGTTTAGTACAGCCTGGCATTTCCACAGGGTACTCCCATATATATCCATAGTGGGTCCCTAACATTCAGGTTTATGTTGTCGTTCTTGATATTTAAATACTGACTTTTATTGAGGATTTATTACCACACTGGTCAGTTTCGTTGCCTATGTACTTTGGGATGTGTGGGATAGCTCATGGTCAACCAGGTACGATCACCTGTACCTTTTGCACATAGCCTTATCGCGGCGATTATCTTGTGTCATGCTATTTTGGTTGTCCTAGAGCTAATGCCTAGGTTCACTGGTTGTACTACCCTGTGTTTTATATTGCACAGGCCGATAGGTAATCAATTGGTGTCGCTTGGCCCTTTGCTTTTCTGTATACTGTATACCATCCTGTTGTTTCCCCATACTTTATATTTTATAATAAATGACATTCTGATACATTACTTCCTCTTGTTTGTTTTAATCTATTCTGGATGTTGTACAAGTGGTTATTGTAGCTGTCTAGTTTGACAGAGTGGCCTTTGTGTAGGTTTAACAGCTGTCCATGTAAACTGATTAACTTAGAAGCAATGTTGGATTTACGCATATCAGGATCAATGGGTAAACTATAAGGTAGATTGCATTGAGAGAAAAAAAACTAAAAAACTTTATTTGAGACTTAATATAAAAAGCTATCTTCCCACTAACTCATGCTATATATATATTTTTTTTAAAGAGAAAGGACGGTTAGGAATTAGTGAACACCCTGAACAGTGTATAGCTGGGTTACAAACTCTGGCTGCATTAAGTGTATTGAACTTAATAGAACCAATTACAGCTTCAATTAGCCCATTCAGAGCCGCAGCACTGTGACATCACATTCAACCAGCCCACACTGTATAAAGGGTATAGCTAGCAGACATATCCAAGGTCATACACCCACAATTACACCTATCTGTGACCTTTCTATTGTATTGTTCCTAGGTACACTAGATAATCGGTGCAGTGCTGACCTCCCTGTCTGTCCTGCTGGATTAAACCTCCTACAAATAGTCTACATATCAGAACTCTCCCAATTGCTCTACGCGTTTCATTGCTGTCTGTTAGGGACAGCAACTCGTCAGGAGTGGCATGGAGAAACAGGTAGAGATAAGTTATGTCATTAAAACATAGTGTGGCTGCGCGCCTCTGATGGCGTGCTGTCACGACCATGTTCATGGCCGTGACTCCTTGGGAGCCGCATGCGGTTGCCCGCGGTTTGGTGTTGTGTCAACCGCAACTGGGGGCACTTTGCTGTTTGCCTCAAGTGCGGTTGCCGCGGACAACAGGTATGTGTGTGGTTGGCTTTGGTTTGTGTGGGTGTTTGTATGCACTCTGAATGTCTGGTGTGCACTGTGTTTTATGTTGTGTGCACTCTGACATTTTCCGCTTCCCCTGTGGCTGCCCGTGGCAACGTTTGGTCTTTGTACATGTGGTGGCAGTGTCTCGGCCTTTTGGCCGGTTCCCAGGACACGTTTGCCACACATGTCGTTGTCGACGGTAACAGCTACAGTGAGTGTTTGTGTGTATTCCCCTCTATGTGGTATTCCCCTGGTTAAGGAAGGGTTAACTCCCTCAGTGTTTGTGCACTGGGTGTGTCTGTGTGGGTGTGACTACTTGGGCCTATATAGTCTCTGCTTTAGCAGTAGTCAGAGGGGGTTCTTCAGCCATGCTTGCTGGAGACTTCCTCCTGTTATTCACCATCTGCCAGTGGGGGCCACCCTTGTGGTCATAAGTTTAAGTTTCTGTATGGTGTTTAGAAGATGTCTGTTTGGTCTTTATTTATTGCAGAATATGGTTTCCTGGGTTCCCGTGTGATGTCTGTGTGTGCGGTGTCCTTTGTGTTGTTTGTGGACAGCAGCACTTGCACGTGGGTTCCAGGTGGTGTGTCTCTGGCAGGTAAGTGTGGTACTAGTCTCACTTACCTGTCACTGCCATATGTCTGTTCATGTTCCCCTTTCTATGTAGCCTGGCCACTATTAGACTCCTGTTCCTCCGTGTCCAGGAGGAACGGGCTGTCTACCCAGCTCCTAGTCTAGGGCCACCCTGAGGGCGAGCAGGAATTTCAGGTTCCAGTGTATGAGCCCTCCCACCATCAGGGTCGGCTCATATGGCTAGGAGACAGGGTCAGAATTAGGGATGTGTAGGAGGTGACCTTCTCCCTTATTCCTGTCCTGGCCATGCTCTGACCATGCATCTTCTGATACCGCACGGCTGAGGGTTTTCCCCATCCTCAGCCGTAACATGTGCGCACAGCTTGACAGAGCCTCCGGCACTATGACTTTCTGGTTTGCACTATGCACTTTACTTGCTTGTTTGTATCTTATGTGATTAGATTATAGGTTTGGGTGCTTTATTATGATGTACTAAGCCCATGTGATATATGAAGCTAATTACTACATGTCCAATGTAACTTCCTTTTTTCTGTATATGTATGCCGCTGTTGTGATTGATTTTAACGTATTAACATCATTGATGATTACTAAAAAATATCTTTGTTATTGAATAATTAGTGGGGTGGTTTTTGGCTCTATTGGTGTGTATATTTCATTTGAAACCACACACGACTTTAATAGCAGTAGCTAGCTAGTGTGTTTTTGGGGGGAGTTGTGGCAACACTTCAAGTTTGCATGCCCATTAGTCTAGGGGATCTTGGATCATGGGTGACAGGGTTCAGTCCTTCTGCTGTATGTCCTACTGCTGGGTGGTTTCTTCAGTAGGAAGCTGAAGAAAACTGCTCATTATATACTCCAGACTGAAGTTGCTGCATATGGAACTGGTGCTGATGCTGCCAAACTCTCCCCATTCTTTTACAACCCCTTTACAGTTCATTTTATTTATGTTTTTTATACTTCTCTTTTTATTTAGTTCATTCAGCCATCACACTAAAGAAAGAAGAACCCCCCCATCTCACCCTCATCACTTTACTGTTCAATAATTTCCATCTAACAATGTTACGACACAGATGCCAATTGTATGAATTCCACTGTAGTGCGTATACAGCTGCTCTTAAACTGATATTCCCAAATTGAATATTTATGGCATATCCACGGGATATGCAACAAATGTCTGATAGATGTTGGTCCCAAACTGATAGATGGTGGTAACCCAAACTTATGTGAACAATGGAACTCCCCCATCATCCCAACCTGTCTGATTAGGCAGACAGTCTGCCACCACACCCATGCAGAGAATGAATGGAGAGGTGGCTGCACATGTGTGTATTACTCTACATTAACTTATAAGGGGGTAATGGAAACACGCTAGCAGTTTTTCTCCATGGGACCCCCATAGATGCAAGTTCAGGAGTTTGTACCCAATATACAATAAATGTCCATGTATGGTCCAGTTTGCACTTGGCATGTTGATGTAGTTCTTACAAGCAGTGATGGACCTAAAAACAGAAGAAAACTAAATATGATTGTTCTACTCTTTAGGGTCCATCATTTGCTCTATAACAAACCTGCTTAGTAAAGTTGCATATGAACTGGACCTTAATGAGAACAGAAAAATATATTTTATAACGTTGGATCAAACTGTACTGTAGGTTTACTGCTGCTTTATATAGTGTGTCCTGTTCTGAAACAGAAAGTTTTTCCTCTTTGTATTTTTTTTGTAAAAACTATTGTGTAAATACAGTACCTTGTTGTTTCTGCAAAGTGTTATTACAGAACCAATCACTTTCTTCATCCGTACTTTTGGGTATAATAGGAAATTTATATTCTCTGTGTATCCAATATCACAGAGCGGCGTTTCAATCTTGTGTGGAGATGCAATTCAAATGAATTGAATAGGAGATTTTACCTCTCTTAAAAGTATTTAGGAATCCCACAGCAGTCACCGAATGGGAGAAGGTTTCAGCTGTCACTTGTAACGTCTTGCTGAGAACTTCATGACTGATACTTGATGTATTATCATTAGGTGAAAAAAATAACGTCTTTTTCTAAGGAAAACATCTTGTTTTGAAATCTAAAAAATATATTACAGCTTTATATGTGCACTGGGATATGTGTTGTTATTTGAAAAGATGTCTCATTCTGAATTTTAGCCTTGGAGACGACTAGAGAGACACACATAAGTAAGGATGATACAACTTTCTTATGAAACATTTATAGTCACAAACACCACACTGAACAAAGTGTAACATTTAAAAAAGGGTTTACTACTATTTTGTACATATGACATTTTGATATGTCCATAAAACACTGCAAATTCAATTAATATGGTTAGTATCTGGGACATTACAAGGAGGATAGGCAAACTAAACTGTATTACTCTCTTGTATCAACTTTTTTAAGATGGCTAAATTTTGAAAATACTCTTTCACCCATCAAAAACATGTGAATTTTACAATGTATATAATAAATACAAATAATTTCGAACACAATTATTCAAAGAACCCCATCATGCCCCAGATAGAGGCAATCACATCAGTTATGAATGTTCTCAATTATGACTTGCTTTGGATTCCATAAACCCCTGAATACTCTGATACAACAAGCTTCCAGCACAGGCCACCATCCAGTTAAAAGCTTGTCTTTATTAAAATCAACCTAAAATATTCCAGAGCATCACAACATGAGATGTGATTAGCAGTACAGCAAGTCCGGTTTATGCTTTTCGGCTAAATGTCTTAGTCATAACCCGAATGCTCTTTCTTGAATGCTCATGATGTTGATGACATCTATGACAATAGAGTGCAGAATGTTTCTCTCCCCTTTCGCCATGAGTACTGGCCAACAGTGTATAGCACTACATCACATGTGTCTCACATTAAAGTGGTGACAATTATCAGTGGGACTTCTGAATGTGGCGAATTACTTAAAACATAAATTAGAAAGGAGAACTAAATGAAAATGTGTCTATAGCTGGAGCAGTAGCTTAAAATCACATATTATGTTCTAAGTATTTTTAAATAATTTTTGGTGAGTTTTTTAATTTTTTTATTTTACATGTCATCTCCTTCCTGACCCCTGCACAGGTCACAGACATGCCCAGAAAACTCTCCCAAATAAGTAAATGGGGTCCCCTTCTGTCCATTGTGTCTATGGCCCATGTAGCTGCACTCAAAAGACAGGAAGACATATTTCAGGCCTAGTGGCCAGTGCAGAAAAACTGCAAGATTTTCAGATTTATTTTTTATATAGATAGGGATATGGAAATCCTTTTTAAAAAATCACCAAAAATTCTAAGAAAAAAATAAAAGCTGAACATAAAAACATGATTTAAACAATAGGTCATTTTCTGATTAAACATTCCATTTAACCATTTAAGTATGGCTTTATACTAGAAATGAGACAGCACCAGATCATTAGATAAAAGAATTCAGCATGTAAAAGCATGTTTTAACTGTTGCGCCGCAATGTGTGTCTGAAATAAGCCTAATATAGGCATATTTCGGGATAATAAATGACCCTTTAAATGTTTAGTACTAGCTATACCAGGATGACCCACAATTACAGAGCAATGTTACTCCTCCAAAACTCTGAGACGAAGATTTGGAGGAACATTTTACCAGAAGGCAGGTTGCTAGTAGCCAATTCTGACTGTATTTCAGAAGCCAAATCAGGACCAACAACGGCAATGACAACACCAGGAGGAAGAATATTAACATGGTTAGTGTCAGTAGAGTCACAGGTACCAAAACAATGAGATGAAGCTTCCGCTTTCACATTACCAGAGCCAGGACGATAAGTAACTAAAAATGAAACCTGGTGAAGAACAAGGCCCAATGTGCTTGTCTTGGATTGAAGCATTTAACACTATCCAGATACATCAGATTTTTATGATCTGTAAGTTCAATAATTTTCTGATGAGCCCCTTCAAGGAAATGACGCCATTCCTCGAATACCTATTTGATAGCAAATAATTCTCATTTTCCGATGTCATAATTTCTCTACACAGGGGAAAATTTTCCAGAAAAGGATGCATATGGCTGCAAATTGGTCACCTGCGAGAAAACTGTTTCCACTTCAACCTCTGAAGCATCTACGTATTTCAACAACGAATTGCTTGGTGACATCCGGTTGGGTGAGTATAGGAGCCCAAATGAAACTCTCTTTCAGGGTTTCAAAAGTAGTGTTGATCACGAATATTCGAATTTTTATCGTGAATATAGGCACTTCGAAAATTCACAAATATTTCGAATATAGTTATATATATTCGTAATTTCGAATATTCCAAATTTTTTTTCCCCCTTTTTTTTTTTTTTTTTATTAGATTTTTTTTTTTAAATAGTACACATGATCCCTCCCTGCTTCTAGCTTGTGGGCCAATAAGAAGGCTGCAATATACTTGATTTTAGGAGTAGTAGTGTTTGCGAATTTTGCACTATATTCGTTTTTTCGAATATTCGCTATATTGCTATATATTCTTGTTTTAGAATATTACGAATATTCGAAAAAACAAAGTTATAGCAATATAGCGAATATTCGAAAAAGCAAATATAGAGCAATTTAGCTAATATAGTGCTATAATCTTCTTTGTCTAATAGTTGTAAGTTGAAAAATTCGCAAAAAAATTCTAATCCGAAAATTCGAATTACGAAAATTCGCATATTACACACTCATTACCTTGCCGATTTTTTTCAAGTAAAAAAAAATCGCGAATTTTCGAATTTTCAAATATTCTACGAATATTTTACAAAATATTCGCGAAATATAGCGAATTCGAATATGACCCCTGCCGCTCATCACTATTCAAAAGCAGACAACACTTCCGAGAACCAGTTAATTAGATCTGCCCTCTTCCTAGTTAAATCGTTCAGCAGTTTGCCAATGATTGAAAAATTTCTAATATATTTTCTATAATAATTTGCAAACCCCAGGAATCTCTGTAGGCCCTTAAGGGATGTAGGTCTAGCCCAATCGACTTGCACTTTGGTAGGATCCATATAAAAATTTTGAGTTGTCAGTATATAACCTAGGAAGGAGACTTCTCTAACACCAAAGACACATTTACTGAATTTTGCAAACAATTGGTTTTCTCTCAGTTTTTGTAAAACCTTCCTTACATGTATGACATGTAAAGCCCAATCAGAAGAAAAAATTAAAATATCGTCAAGATATACAACAACAAGGAGAGCAAGGAATTCAGGAAAAATTTTATTAATGATGTTTTGGAAAACTGTTGGGGCATCACACAACCCAAAGGGCATTACAAGGTATTAAAAATCCCCTTCAGAAGAATTGAATGCAATCTTCCATTCATCCCCCCTCTGGATTCTGATTAACAATCCTCCTCTGAGGTTAATCTTTGAAAACCACTGAGCCCCAACAATTAGATGAAAAAGATCAGGAATAAGGGGAAGGGGATACTGGTTCATGACATTGATATTATTTAATTCCCTATAGTCGATACAAGGGTGTAATCCACAGTCTTTCTTCAGAAACAAAAAGAACACAACTCTCATAGGGGCTACAGCTGGGCAAATATGTCCTATCTTTAGACTATCATGAATATAATCTTCATGGCCTTTGTTTTGGGTCTAGAAACATTATAGATCTTGCTCTTAGGGAATTTAGCATCAGCTACTAGTTCTATAGCACAGTTATAATCTCGTTGCGGAGTCAAGGACTCAGAAGCTTTTTTGAATAAATTCTGGAAAGAAATACGATTAGAACACTGCACACCGCATTTTACTAAGGCCTCATGCACACAACCGTTGTTGTGTTCGTGTCCGTTGTTCCGTTTTCCGTGATTTTCTGCGAACCCATTGACTTTCAATGGGTCTGTTGAAAACTCGGAAAATGCACTTTGTCATCCGTGTCCGTGATCCGTGTTTCCAGTCCGTCAAAAAAATATGACCTGTCCTATTTTTTTCACGGACAATGGTTCGCGGACCCATTCAAGTCAATGGGTCAGTGAAAAAACATGGAGGCACACAAGATTGTCATCCGCGTCCGTGATCCGTGTCCGTTTTTTTCCTATCATTTGCAAGGCAAACTTGACTTAGATTTTATTTTCACTTTTCATGTCTGGTGATCCTACAAAAATCAAGGAAGACACACGGAAACAAAAACGGAAACGGATCACGGAACAACGGAACCCCGTTTTGCGGACCGTGAAAAAATACTGCCGTGTGCATGAGGCCTAATTCCGCAGTACTGCAATTAATGATAGGACTATGTACCCTCAACCAGGATAATCTCAGGGTGACGTCAGCAGACAAATTTGTCAAAAATGACATATACGGCACACCTTTCAGAATGAATGGAACTGATTTTTATGACCAAATCTGGAGTCTTATACTCGATAAATCCTCCAGCCAAAGGAGTAATACTGTCACCGCCAGATCTCTGAGACGTTCTGATAGACGTTCTTCAGTACCTCCTGCATGATGTTCTTTTGTTTTTGTTTCGCTTTGACATCTCTTCTCCCTCTCCCAGCTGTCATCTATTAGCAGTGATTGCCTCCCTATATATCTCCTCCCATACTGCTTCACTTTTGCGGTTTATACTACTTCCTGAATTCTGTTCACTGCTTGAAGTTGCTATTGCTGGTTCCTCAGATAAGTCTATTTCTTTATTTGTATTTTCCTGTTGGCTTGATCCTAGGTGACCCTGACTCCCTCCGTATTTATTGTAGGGAGCCGGTGGTCGTGTCCCCTCACTATTATAGGGTGTTCAGGTGTCACACAGTCGAGGTACGTGGACATGCAACTTTCTATCATTGAGATCTTTGCATGGGCTGAGCAGCCAGGGAGAGCTCTAGGGCTTTAATAGGGCTCACCCTTTTGTTCCTTAGTTTGGGATCAAGTCAGTCGGATCTTTATTTGTTACTTCTTGTTTTCTGCAACACCATCCGTGACAAATATCCACCCCAGATACCGGAATTGGTTCAGGTAACCTAAGTAATTTAAACCCCGAAGCTATCACAAAATCAAAATTAACAAAGCTCGCTGCTGCCCCCGAATCCACAAAAGCTAAGCCAGAAACAGATCTCCCTTGTGAATAGAGATTAACAGGCAGTAGAACCTTGTCAGTCTTTTCAGGAAATACTTTTGCATCTGAGTGACCTCCCGGACCATCAGACGCTGAGTTTTTCCGCCTTTGGCCTAGTAGGAGAGGAACGCAGTAGATGTGCAGGGCTGCCATAGTAGAAGCAAAGGCCGTTCTTTTCTCAAGCAATGATTTATCCTTTTCTGGGAAGTCAAGGTACTTACTTGTATTGGCTCTTCAGACTCCACTGGTGCTTTTCCCATGGAACACTAAGAGACAGAAGGAAAGGAAAAAGGATGAACAGAGACAGAATGTTTATGTTTACATTCTCTAAGACTTAGGTCCAGTTGTATAGCCAGAAACAGCCTCATCTAAGGATCCTAGGGTCGGATGACTAACAAGAAGGTCCTTTACAGTGTCTAAAAGACCCAGTCTGAACTGTGCTCTATGGGCTGGATCAATCCAGCCAGATGCCATACACCACCTGTGGAACTTGGAACAATACTATTCTACTGGTCGTGTGCCTGGATGCAAAGAGAGGTGTTGACTTTCAGCATAAGTGGCTCATTGTTTATAAAACCAAGGGAGGGCAGAAAAAAAGAGTACAGCTCAGCGGGATTAGGTGGAGGTGCAAATGCCCACTCCTTGAGGGTCTGCTTGCAACATAGACATGATGATACTGACTCTCTGTGCCTCAGTACCCGAGGAGTGAGGTCTCAAATGAAAATACAGTTTGCAACTTTCTCTAAAGGTTGCAAAACCTTTTACAGTCACCCAAGAAGCAGTCATGGAGCTTAGTCTTAGGCTCTACTGGTGACAGGGGTGTGGAAGCAGGTGGACCAGTCTGACGGGATTCTTGCTGCTGGACTCTCTCAGATAAATCCTGCACTAGCTGAGCAATGCCTTACATCTGTGAGCAATGCCTTCCATCTGTGTGGCTAAAGCTGCCATGGTGTCCATAATAGTGCAGGTACCAAGTTTTTGGGCCAGTGATAATGTAATGGCTGTAGGTTGGGACCGACAGGGACAGTGATCTAGAACCTAGCCCGCTTTCCCTACTTACAAGCCCTAGATAGCTAGACCACAAATGGTCGAAGGTCCCTACGCTATTTAAGTGCATATACGGACAACAAACAAAGACAGACAAACACAATACCAGAGTCGTACGTAAATGGGTCAGAACCAGATACGCAGTACAAAATGAGAGGCAGAGAGTGGTCAGAAGACAAGCCGAGGTCAGAAGCACAAGCAATCCAATAAAGCACATGAACAAGAACCAGGAACACAGCTAGTGAGTCCAAAGACTATCACTGGCAATGTTGTATGGCCAGGAAGGTCCCTGGATGAGAACCTGATAGGTCCATGACTCAGCGCTCCATTAGTCAGAAACACTAGTACACAGTACTAGAGCAGCTGAGCTAATCAGCCCACTGCTAATCTCCCCCTGCACACGCCTGCTGCAGGGAGAAACAGAGTACTGTTTCTAAGGATGCGGTCATATCACCAGGGGGCTTAGCTCAACAGCGCATCTATCCCAATGTGGCTGTGCCGAGGTTGAGGAACGTGCCGCTGGAGTCTGGAGAGGTACGTTTATTACGGATTGGTTGTGCAGTAAAATGCTTTCTGCAAAGCTTAGATAATATAAAATAAACAAATTTATTTTCGATATTGACAAATTAGATTCATTTTAATGAACATATTAATCTCTCAGAGTTAATTCTCCCCTTGAAGTGCATACCCTGTGTTGCTAAGTGATGTCTTCGGAGTGTGTATCCAGCTCTACTATGCTCTGCTGCTTCAATTTGGCACTTCACAAACACTTACTTGCACTTTCATCCTCCCTCTCTTGCCATAGATTTTTTTGTAGCATATTTTAGAGGATATTTTGGAAACTTGCCATCCCAGCAAGGATGTTCCTTTGAAATATCAGAGAAGATATAACTGGCATTGTTCAAAAGTAGTTTTCTTGCCTGTGACTGGCAGCTCGTTGGCTGCAAAATTCATCTCCACCGACAGCCACTTGCCAGAACCTCACTTGAAGCCTGATGCCTATTAAGCTGATTATTTGTTTTTGAATAAGGAACAGCAGTGATTCTGCATGAACTGTCACACATGCCTTAACTCATGAAAAGTGGTCAAATCATTTTGATGACATTTTCTCCATGCTCCCAATGGCATGAAGCTTATTTACATGTTGTCAACGTCAGAGCAGAAGTTGAAACGTTCAACAGACAGCAGATTCCCAAGGAAGGCAAAATCTCTTTTGCTGTGAGGTCAACCTCGGAAAACTTATTTTAACACAGTGGTGATGATATCTAATTCCCAGTGTGTTGATTAGAATTTGTACATAAAGGTCACTAAATAAGTTGGCACTGACTTGTTCAAAGCAAAGTAAAATATTACCATGAAAAATAAAAGATCTTCATAGGTGATTTAGAGGATATGGTAATAAATATAACTGGGATTTATTCTCAAAACGCTATACTTTAAATGGACACTTCCATCAGAAAGTGTTATCAACTCAATATTCATAGATCACACATTTTTTATTTAGAATGTTCGGCCCTTTTTCATTTGGATCTTTTTCATTTCACCAGTACTATACTATTGAGAATTAAATTACAAAATATAATCCTTTTCTATCAGTCAGCAGAGAGATAATTGTGAGTTTACTGCAGCTTTGAGGGGAAGATGTTATCTGGTCGTATAATAGTAGGGGTAGAATTGGGATGACAGTTCTCTGATCTTTTTGTACAAGCTATCTTTCAGATGTACACCGGTCCCTATGCCTGATTTGAATCAATGGTAAATTATACAACCCCTTTAACATTCTAAATGTCCCTTGACAAGGCTGCCTGCTTCCATCATCCTTGTTCATACTGGTTATGGATACATTGATCCAGTGTATCAGACAACATCCTAGTATGAAAGGGTTTTATATAGGAGGAGTGGCTCACAAACTGGCAGCCTTTGCCGATTACCATATTTTTATCCTCCAGGATCCTATTACTGAAATACTTGGCTCACTCTGATATAAATTGTGCCCGCCTACCAGCGCCAAGGGGGTCTCAGTCAGGCAGGTCCTATTCTAAACCTAACTATGCCTATTCATCTATATTCAGGAGAGCAGACCCTGCACATATAGTGTGATGCTCCTACTTACCTCTCTGTGCATAAAGCAACCAATGAGAGGAGGAGCACGCACAGCTATATGTACCACCTAATCAAGGTCGCCTGTGCGATAGGTGGGGCAAAAGTGCGCATTCACACTTGAAGGGGCCACTCCTTCAAAAACATAAATTTGTCAAAAATCACTGAAAAAGATGCAAAACATCCTGCACGATACGATAACTGAATATGCGGATGTGCAGGGCAACATTTATAAAGGAAAAATTATGGAAAACAATGCACTACAAACACAATAGATGCAAACATTATATATGGACTAAGCCCTCACTCTGATATGATAAAATCTAAGACTCTCATCTAATTTATTCCATCAAAACACATCTGTACCCGCCTACCTGCGCCAAGGTGGTCTCAGGCAGGCAGGTCCTACTCTAAACCTAACTATGCTGTTGGGCATCTACATTCAGTTTACGTGACAGATTGATCCATAGTAAATTCATTCCACCAACTCCCCTGGGTTGCTCATGGTTAAATCACAGACACGGACAAGGGGCTGCTTCAAATGTAGTGGGTGTGTGGCCTGTAGATATATCAATACAGGTTTGCAGTTTACAAGCCATAACAAGGGAAACATGTACAGTACTCCATTCAACATTACATTAATTGTAAAATCAGAGGAGTGATTTATCTCCTCACTTGTGAGTGTACGTTGGCAAAACCATTCACAAATTTCGGTGAATAAGAGAAAATCTGAATGAGATTGCCAATGGAAGGGATACACCAGTAGCCCAACATGTTATATGCCATCATAATTTTTTAATACAAACCGGATTCCAAAAAAGTTGGGACACTAAACAAATTGTGAATAAAAACTGAATGCAATGATGTGGAGATGGCAAATGTCTATATTTTATTTGTAATAGAACGTAGATGACAGATCAAACGTTTAATCCGAGTAAATGTATCATTTTAAAGGAAAAATACGTTGATTCCAATTTTCACGGTGTCAACAAATCCCAAAAAAGTTGGGACAAGTAGCAATAAGAGGCTGGAAAAAGTAAATTTGAGCATAACGAAGAGCTGGAAGACCAATTAACACTAATTAGGTCAATTGGCAACATGATTGGGTATAAAAAGAGCTTCTCAGAGTGGCAGTGTCTCTCAGAAGCCAAGATGGGTAGAGGATCACCAATTCCCACAATGTTGCACAGAAAGATAGTGGAGCAATATCAGAAAGGTGTTACCCAGCGAAAAATTGCAAAGACTTTGCATCTATCATCATCAACTGTGCATAACATCATCCGAAGATTCAGAGAATCTGGAACAATCTCTGTGCGTAAGGGTCAAGGCCGTAAAACCATACTGGATGCCCATGATCTCCGGGCCCTCAAACGACACTGCACCACAAACAGGAATGCTACTGTAAAGGAAATCAAAGAATGGGCTCAGGAATACTTCCAGAAACCATTGTCAGTGAACACAATCCACCGTGCCATCCGCCGTTGCCAGCTGAAACTCTACAGTGCAAAGAAGAAGCCATTTCTAAGCAAGATCCACAAGCTCAGGGGTTTTCACTGGGCCAGGGATCATTTAAAATGGAGTGTGGCAAAATGGAAGACTGTTCTGTGGTCAGACGAGTCACGATTCAAAGTTCTTTTTGGAAATCTGGGACGCCATGTCATACGGACCAAAGAGGAAAAGGACAACCCAAGTTGTTATCAACGCTCAGTTCAGAAGCCTGCATCTCTGATGGTATGGGGTTGCATGAGTGCGTGTGGCATGGGCAGCTTGCATGTCTGGAAAGGCACCATCAATGCAGAAAAATATATTCAGGTTCTAGAACAACATATGCTCCCATCCAGACGTCATCTCTTTCAGGGAAGACCCTGCATTTTTCAACAAGATAATGCCAGACCACATTCTGCATCAATCACAACATCATGGCTTCGTAGGAGAAGGATCCGGGTACTGAAATGGTCAGTCTGCAGTCCAGATCTTTCACCTATAGAGAACATTTGCCGCATCATAAAGAGGAAGGTGCAACAAAGAAGGCCCAAGACGATTGAACAGTTAGAGGCCTGTATTAGACAAGAATGGGAGAGCATTCCTATTTATAAACTTGAGAAACTGGTCTCCTCGGTCCCCAGACGTCTGTTGAGTGTTGTAAGAAGAAGGGGAGATGCCACACAGTGGTGAAAATGGCCTTGTCCCAACTTTTTGGGGATTTGTTGACACCATGAAATTCTGATTCAACATATTTTTCCCTTAAAATGGTACATTTTCTCAGTTTAAACTTTTATTCCGTGATTTATGTTCTATTCTGAATAAAATATTAGAAGTTGGCACCTCCACATCATTGCATTCAGTTTTTATTCACGATTTGTATAGTGTCCCAACTTTTTTGTAATCCGGTTTGTATATAGCGTATCATTTGTTCCAGTATCAATGTATCATTGATCTTTTATCATTATACTAATAGTTGTATTTTTGCTATAGGAATATATTTCTGCAACATTAATTCTGCATTGTTGTCATGTGAATATGTCTTTACCCATTGCAGCTCCCCTTGCCTTTATGTGCGGTTGAACCAATTTGGGGGGATCTTGCATTAAATGCCCTTTTCTTTGAACTTTTGTTTTATACCAAATGGCATCAGTCCTCGATGCCTTCCCCCCTCAGCTGGAATATCCATTCCTACGATCGGGCATATCCAACTGCGGGGGCGGCGCTGGGCTGTCCCCACTGCTTCACTTCTGTATCATGTGATCGCTGCCTGCGTTCCACGGAGCGCATGACGTAACACGTCAGCGGGTCTGTGTGGCGGGGTCTTGGCATCACATGATCGAGTCACCTGACTCGTCACACGGACTTCGCTTTTAAGGGGGTGGAGCGGCGCCTTTACCGAGACACCGAGCGTCAGAATGGACGCGGAGTCATGCGGCCCTGCCCACTGGTAGTTAGTAGTGATGGACGAACATCTGATGGGACGCTCAAACTCGCTCAAATGTTCGCGAACCACAGGTTCGCGGCGGGTCCTATTAATTTTAATGGCAGGCGAACATGAAAAACCTCCAGGTCATATTTGCAGCCACAAAATACTTAGTAGATGCGCACACATAGTCCCACAACATGGACACTGACATACCAGAAGTATAAAGCGAATTTGCAATCGACAAGCATTCTTTTTTTATCGGTGAAATTTCGGCAAAGTATTAATCGCAACAGCACATGCGCTCGGAAGGCGTGGCCTACAGCAACTGGTTTGCATCGACTAGCAATTAGATGGATGCGATCGTTGGAGTGAAGTTCAACGACGAAGAGGAAGAATTCCTGGTGACTGTAAGTAATCTTACATTAAAGTAGTGTATTTGATTACATTTCACCTGCATGTCTGAACAATCGCTTTATATGCATAAAGAGTGTTACAAAAAAATCGCCAGTGCGACCTTCAGCAAATCAAATTTTTTAAGTGCACAAAACTTCACATTTTATAAGGTCTCACTAGATATTATTGATTTTTGCACTAAGTATTCCTGTGACATCACACCCACTCGTCCTTTTACAGACAGACAAGGATGGCTATATTTATACTGATCTGCATCGGAAACCCACGTCAGTCAATAGTCTGTTACACGCTGGATCTGCACACCCTAGGAAACTAATCGAGGGTATTCCTACTGGCCAATTTCTGCGACTTAGACGAATTTGCTCCAATGATGATCTATTTGAAAAACGTGCGCAGGAGCTCACTAAAAGATTCAGGGAGAGGGGCTATACTGAATCGTCGTTGAAGAAAGGCTACTTCAGAGCCAAGCAATCTGGCAGAGATGACCTTCTACAACAGCTGCCTAAGAAGCTTAAGAAATCTGAGAATAATACGGTACGTTTTATCACTACTTTCAATTCAGGTCACAATGTACTGTTGAAATCTTTGAAAACATATTGGAACATCTTATATATGGATCCGATTCTGCAACACCATCTATTCCCCAGACCATCTCAAATGGGGTTGCCGTCCCTGTGGGAATTGTGTGGCATGTGCCAACATTCTCACCACTACTTCTTTTTCTGATTCGACAGGCCAGAAGACCTATCAAATTACGCATACCATCACTTGTAGCACTATTGGGGTCGTTTATGTTGCAGGATGCCCATGCGGTCTCCAATATGTGGGACTTACATCACGGGAGCTGAAACGTCGGACGAGAGAACATGTCCTTGGGATACAGTCCGCGGCCAGTGAGGAGGATGATACTTGTCTCAAAACCATTCCTCGCCATTTTAAGATTCACCATTCCTGCGATAGCTCTCTCCTAAAGGTAAGAGGTATAGATAGGATTTTTGTAGGCAGTAGGGGTGGGAATTGGAAGCGTTTATTGGCTCAACGGGAGGCGAAATGGATTTTTCAGTTGAATTCATGCTCCCTATGGTTTGAATGAGGGTTTGAGTTTTTCCCCCTTTCTGCCATAAATTTTCTTTCATTTGTTCTATGGGCCTGTTTTTTGCGATGCCTACTCTCGATCAGTATTTAGTATTTTGTTCCTTGATATATCCTTTTTTGAGTGTGTTTCCACATGAGTGGTCTTTGGGTCCGGTTTTGGATTCCTGGCCACTCATGGTTTATTTTAGGCTGGGCTTTGTGAGGATTCTCTCCTCAGCAGTCCTATTTGACATATCTATTTTTAACTGTGACTTTGTTTTTAATTATGTTCTTTTCTCTGTTAGCTGTAGGATTGGCCGCTTCATATAAACCTTCTGTTATCTTCTGTCTGATTCTTCTACACGGAGGCCTTCACATGTTGGAACTACGGACTGACTGACCATTGTGCACCAATGTATTTTTTATCACCACTCCCTGTATACGTTTTTACTATACAGTATATATTTGTTACTACTTGATATGTCACTTGCACACTATTTATATATTTTTATATATACTTATTTTTATTCAATTTTCACTATGTCATTATTGATCTATTTATATATATTTATTGTGCATTTATATGCGCTGCACTTGTCACTTTGTTTTTTAATTATGTATATTTGATTAACGTACTCACTCAATTTATTGTATGAATTGTTTTGTTTTACACATTGATAGTCCTATATGTTTTTCGGCTTCAGACAGTTTTGGTCCATCAGGTCATGTGATCAGTATTCTGTGTCTCATCTGGTCATGTGACTAATACTTTGTAACGCAATCTTTATGTATTTGTCTATGTATGTTCATCTGGCTCTACATATCAGCTCTGTGCTGTATTTTATGCGGATACTCGTTTGTTCCCTGTAGTATGTCCGCTCTTGTGCGCATCGCTTCACTGTGGCATCCCGATGTGCTGATGACTTCCGGTTTGCGTTCCACGTCGGTGGAACGCATTTCCGGTTTCGCTGGATCGGCATATCGGCCTGCTACATTGAGGTGCTGCTTCACTTCTGGGCGCACATCTACTAGGGTTCACATGCGCAGTCCTCTATGTCTTCTGTGTCCCTCTGTGATGTTAATATCTATTATTGGTTTCTCACATACTGATAGCAATGTTCCCCATGATTAGGACCGCCCCTCTCTGTAACCGGAAGTGACGCGATGCGTTCCAGGCTGGAACGCATTTGCTCCCCTTCCCATGTGTGGCCACACATCCTCCCCTTTCTCAGCTGTTCATTATACAGATTAATTATCAAGCTATAAAGTCACTCTGCTAGCCTCCTCTATATACACTCTCCCCCCTGAAGAAGCTTACGCGAAACGTGCGTTGGGGCTCTGTTGGTTCACCACTCAGGTATTCACTTCATGGCTTTTGTATGGCTTTCTCTATGTGATTTACTCATGCACTTTGTCATTCTCTGCATTATGCACTTTATATCTTGGCATGTATTGTACTTCACCCTGATTTAGGCCCGTGAGCCTTGGCTAGGTTTTATATATTTGATATTTGGCTTTGTGCCATACATACATATTTTAGGATATTTTTATCATCCCTCTAGCCTTGATACGTTCTGTTATCCAGTGGTGCTCCATTATTCTGAGTGCTCCCCACTTACCATTGTATTGTTTTTTACAGTGGGATGCGAAAGTTTGGGCAACCTTGTAAATCGTCATGATTTTCCTGTATAAATCGTTGGTTGTTACGATAAAAAATGTCAGTTAAATATATCATATAGGAGACACACACAGTGATATTTGAGAAGTGAAATGAAGTTTATTGGATTTACAGAAAGTTTGCTATAATTGTTTAAACAAAATTAGGCAGGTGCATAAATTTGGGCACTGTTGTAATTTTATTGATTCCAAAACCTTTAGAACTAATTATTGGAACTCAAATTGGCTTGGTAAGCTCAGTGACCCCTGACCTACATACACAGGTGAATCCAATTATGAGAAAGAGTTTTTAAGGGGGTCAATTGTAAGTTTCCCTCCTCTTTTAATTTTCTCTGAAGAGTAGCAACATGGGGGTCTCAAAACAACTCTCAAATGACCTGAAGACAAAGATTGTTCATCATCATGGTTTAGGGGAAGGAAACAGAAAGCTGTCTCAGAGATTTCAGCTGTCTATTTCCACAGTTAGGAACATATTGAGGAAATGGAAGACCACAGGCTCAGTTCAAGTTAAGGCTCGAAGTGGAAAACCAAGAAAAATCTCGGATAGACAGAAGCGACGAATGGTGAGAACAGTCAGAGTCAACCCACAGACCAGCACCAAAGACCTACAACATCATCTTGCTGCAGATGGAGTCACTGTGCATCGTTCAACCATTCGGCGCACTTTACACAAAGAGATGCTGTATGCGAGAGTGATGCAGAGGAAGCCTTTTCTCCACCCACAGCACAAAAAGTGCCGCTTGAGGTGGGCTAAAGCACATTTGGACAAGCCAGCTTCATTTTGGAATAAGGTGCTGTGGACTGATGAAACTAAAATTGAGTTATTTGGCCATAACAAGGGGCTTTATGCATGGAGGAAAAAGGACACAGCATTCCAAGAAAAACACCTGCTACCTACAGTAAAATATGGTGGTGGTTCCATCATGCTGTGGGGCTGTGTGGCCAGTGCAGGGACTGGGAATCTTGTCAAAGTTGAGGGACGCATGGATTCCACTCAGTATCAGCAGATTCTGGAGACCAATGTCCAGGAATCAGTGACAAAGCTGAGTGCGCCGGGGCTGGATCTTTCAACAAGACAACGACCCTAAACACTGCTCAAAATCCACTAAGGCATTTATGCAGAGGAACAAGTACAACGTTCTGGAATGGCCATCTCAGTCCCCAGACCTGAATATAATTGAAAATCTGTGGTGTGACTTAGAGAGCTGTCCATGCTCGGAAGCCATCAAACCTGAATGAACTAAAGATGTTTTGTATAGAGGAATGGTCCAAAATACCTTCAACTAGAATCCAGCTCTCATTGGAACCTACAGGAAGCTTTTAGAGGCTGTAATTTCTGCAAAAGGAGGATCTACTAAATATTGATTTCATTTCTTTTTTGTGGTGCCCAAATTTATGCACCTGCCTAATTTTGTTTAAACAATTATAGCACACTTTCTGTAAATCCAATAAACTTCATTTCACTTCTCAAACATCACTGTGTGTGTCTCCTATATGATATATTTAACTGACATTTTTTATTGTAACAACCAACGATTTATACAGGAAAATCATGACGATTAACAAGGTTGCCCAAACTTTCGCATCCCACTGTATGTGCATTTTAATACACTTTTGTCTCTTGTTGAGACTATAATAAAGTTTACATCCATCATTATCTGTGCTAGCCTTGTTTCTCTTTTTTGGTGTTACACCCACTATGTTAGTAGCATATTTGTATGGACAGCAGAGAAATAGATTTAAGGCTACTTTCAAACCTGAGTTAGGTGCGGATCCGTCTGGTATCTGCACAGACGGATCCGCGCCTATAATGCGAATGCTGGTATCCGTTCAGTACGGATCCGTCTGCATAACTTAGTAAAAAATAAATTTTAAGTCTAAGTGTAAGTCAAACGGATCCGTCCTGACTTAGACTGAAAGTCAATGGGGGACGGATCCGTTTACAATTGCACCATATTTGTGTCAATGTAAACGGATCCGTCCCCATTGACTTCCATTGTAAGTCAGGACGAATCTGTTTGGCTCTGCATCGTCAGGCGGACATCAAAACGCTGCAAGCAGAGTTTTGGTGTTCGCCTCCAGAGCGGAATGGAGGCGGAACGGAGCCAAACTGATGCATTCTGAATGGATCCGCATCCATTAAGAATGCATTGGGGCTAAACTGAGAGCCTTGAAACGGATCTCACAGGCGGACCCAGAAACGGCAGTGTGAAAGTAGCCTAACATGCACATTGCACATCCATTGTCATGCCGCACACTATATTCCACACACACACACTATATTCCGCACACACACACTATATACCGCACACACACTATATACCGCACATACACTATATACCGCACACACACACTATATACCGCACACACACAGACACACACTATATACTGCACACACACAGTCTATAGATTAGAGTTTGTGTCCTGTTGCTCAGGACTCGGGAGAAGCTTTCTTTGTGTTACCGCCAGTATTTGCTGGTTCATTTAGAGTTACACAAGGTGCATCACGGGGAGGCGAACCAGCTGTACACCCCATACCGTACCGTCACTTCACTAGACAGGTACATCTCTGCTTAGCTGGACAATATCTGATAGCTCAGACCCCACGCACATACAGTCATAATACAATCCCATCTTCTAACCGTAACAGTAAGGTCGCATGCACACACGTGTTTTTTCAGAACGACAGACTGTATAAACCCGTCCTGCAGAGTGGACGAGCGAATGGTGTCATTGGTTGCTAACTCGCTATGACGCCATGCGCTTCTTGCCGCCTCCACTGTACAGTAATACACTTGTATAGATCAAACCAGTATATCACAGTACAGCGGTGGTGGCCGGAAGCGCACGTCGTCATAGCAACCAATGACACCATGCGCTTGTCCACTCTGCAGGACGGCAGGATGAGTTTGTATGGTCCGTAGTTTTGAAAAAACACGCCCGTGTGCAGATGGCCTAAATCTAATATTTCCACCTCAAAGCATTAAATACAGCACCGGATTTTGGGGCGGGGATATGACCGCACCCAGTCCCACGCCGAGAAGCAGAGAATTGTGCGGGAGCCGGCCTATGAAATCTGGCGCCAAACGGGTGTAAAACACCGCCGCCTGGCCTTTATAAAAAAAATGGTCAGACATGAAGAGAAGACAGCCGCGGTTTATAAAGAGAATCCGGGACGAAAAATGCCCAGGTACATATGTAAATAACTTTTATATGTTTTGCAAACACTTTGTAATGTATACAGTGCTACGCAAAAGTATTCATCCCCCTTGACTTCGTTCTTTTCTTGCCTCACCCCCTGGAATTAACATGGATTGTTTAAGGATTTGCCTCATTTAATTTGCAGAACATGCCCACAACTAAGACCTTCTTTTAAATTGGTTAATTGTAAAGCATACAACAAATAGGACAAAATAACAGAAAAGGTCAATGTGCATAATTATTCACCCCCTAAATTCAAAACTTTGTAGAGCCACCTTTTGCGTCAATCACAGCTTCAAGTAACTTTGGATAAGTCTCTATGAGCTTCCCACATCTTACCACTGGGGGTTTTGCCCATTCCTCCTTGCAATACTGATTCAGCTCCTTCCAATTGGATGGTTTGCGCTTGTGAACAGCAATCTTTAAGTCTGACCACAGATTTCCTATTGGATTGAGATCTGGGCTTTGACTAAGCCATTCCAACACATTTATATGTTTACCCTTAAACCACTCAAGTGTTGCTTTAGCCGTGTGTTTGGGGTCATTCTCCTGCTGGAAGGAGAACCTCCGTCCTAGCCTCAGATCATGCACAGAGTGGGACAGGTTTTGCTCAAGAATATCCCTGTCCATGTTTAGCTCAACTCTGACCAGTTTCCCAGTCCCGGCGGCTGAAAAATATCCCCACAGCATGATGGTGCGACCACCATGTTTCATTGTGGGATGGTGTTCTTTGGGTGATGTGATGTGTTGGCTTTGTGACAGACAAGTGACAGACTGAACCATCACTGTGTCTGCAGTAGAAGCCTGAGGGCTAGCCTCCTTCCTACGGGCTATGGACCCAGGACTATGGAGACCCCCACTCTGACCTATTTGGGTTAGAAGGAACGATAAACCATGCTTTTTTGGTTGAGTTTATAGGCCACATCTTTCCTATTCCCCATTAAAGTTGCATGGTGTGAATCCATAAACGCAATAAGGGTTAACTCTGCTCTGAGACTCCCAATGACTTTGTTAGTTTATTTGTCCCTTTGTTCTATTGTGTTAGTGATGGGATTAAGAAGTAGCCGACTCTGGTGTACAGAAGTAGATCATCCTATGATACACTGAGGAGATAATCCCATCCCATGGGTCTCCTCTCGCCCTATTGTTTCATCAAGACACTGTGGAAGGGATGTCTTTTTTCATACTGTTAATTTTTTATTGAGTTATGCGTCATAAAGCTGGCATCCACCGCAATTATATAGATCCCGCCTTATTGGAATTTCCTTATATCTACTGTTCTTAAGATTTGGGAGTTGTTTATCTAAAATCTGAACATTCTGTGATCACAGAAGTTCCTATTCCCTCCATTCAGAGAAGGCGATCGATGAAGGCCGTGAAGGTGGTGGAGGTTGAGGAGGAACAGGAGGAGGAGGCCGGACCCTCCCAGCCTATTGAGCCACCCCCACCAGATGTGGGAGAAGGGAAGGAGGTGGAAAGTGCTGTACCCTCAAGCACCACCCCATCTCAGGAAGAGGAGGAAGAGGAGGCGATCACCAGCCCCCGCCAGGAGGGTAAATATGTGCACATAGCAATATGATTATGTATCCATAACATGTACATAAACATTAAAAGGGCCAACAATGAGGCGACAACATACACTATAGTAATACCAAAAAAACACTGGACAATAACTCTTTAATCTACATTAAAACCATTAATTTAACAAATAAATAATATTAAACTCAATAGCACTATCACTAACTAACAAACAAAATAAAATTATACTCTACTGAAATATCACTGACTAATAAACTATATAATCATCATAAATATCACTAACTAACGTATTGAGATTTAAATCGTTAATGTGTATAAAGACTTTAAATAAAAATATATAAAAAAAAGGTCAACAATAGACAAACAGACATATTTTGTACCGCCGTGTACATATCGACCCTCTTTATAAAAATATCCTATGATCTAACCCCTCCGGGGAACACTTTAAACATAAAAAAAAGAAATTAAAAATTAAAAGAAAAGAAAATATTAATTTATTCAACCTAACATCACTAAGTGCAACACCAAGGTATCAAAAAAGGCATATGCCCCCCAAAATAGTAACAATCGGTCAGTGCATTCTGCAAAAAATGAGACCCTACCATTAAGCAATCGCAGAATAAAAATAATAATATGGCTCTCAAAATATGGAGAAAAGTAAAACATGAATTGTTTTTGGTTTAACAATGCTTTTATTGTGTAAAATAGAAATAACTAAAAAATAAGGGAAAATATTCGGTCTTGCCACATCTGTAACAACCAGCTGTTTAAAAATTTCATACCAAATAAGCCCTCAGGTGGATACCTTTTTAAACAAAAAATTTAAACTCAAACACAATAAGGTGTAATAGCAAGCGATCATAAAGTCAGATGCACAACAAAATAAAGGTATAATAAGAGTTGCAAATAATGTTAATTATTTAAAAAAAAAACAGTACTGAAGACATTGAAGGCCAAATTGCAAAAGGAGTAGCGCAACGATATGAGCGCCTTTCAGGAATGCATGAAGGCCATGGAGGAGAGGCAACGTCAGGCCATGAAGGGGGTGCAGGAGATGATCATACTTTTGGAAAAGTTGCCATAATTTATGATTTTTTTTTTCTAATAAGTTATATGAATCGTTTATACAGTTATAACGTGTATTTTGTTTTTTGTAATATTGCTCGGTTTTAGTGTAATAGCTCTGCCTAAATCAGCCAGAACTGAACAGCAGCCGGTAAATACATGTCAAATACATATAGGGTCCATTTACACGTCTGTAAAATGATTCGGCATCCGTTCCACAATTGAGAGGAATGTTTACAGACCTATTGATTTT
This sequence comes from Bufo bufo, assembly GCF_905171765.1. Classification (NCBI taxonomy): domain Eukaryota; kingdom Metazoa; phylum Chordata; class Amphibia; order Anura; family Bufonidae; genus Bufo; species Bufo bufo. The sequence continues at coordinate 156,548,846 of NC_053393.1, read as the reverse complement.
CAATTCCAGTCTGAAAAATTAGGCATTCACAGAATACAGAAGTACGTGTCGGCCATTACAGGCCTCAAAAAGTAGCCGACAGGCGTTCCCCAGACAGCAAATAAATTTGTATTATGTGGCTGGTGGTACATTAGGCATTCACAGGATACAGAAGTACGTGTCGGCCACTACAGGCCCCAAAAATTAGCCGACAGGCGTTCCCCTGACAGAAAAAAAAATTGTATTCTGTGGCTGGTGGTACATTAGGCATGCACAGGATACAGAAGTACGTGTCGGCCATTACAGGCCCCAAAAATTATCCATCAAGTGGCCACAAAAAAAGAGAAGGCGCTCATAGGTCATGGTGAACAAGATAATATCACTTACTCCTAACCAGGATGAGTGAGTGTTACTTACCTGGTTTGGTTGCACTCTGGTGTAGTGCAACTCTGGTGGAGGGAGGTTAGAAGAGTTGAGGCTGTCTGGGTTGGTGCTGCCGGGTGGTGTCCAGATAGACCACGGGCGGGGGCCAAGCCACCACTTTGGTAAGGGGTATGCAAAAAGGAACTCATCTGCACTGGGTCCGTGCGGTGAGCGGATGGACACAAGGTTCAAAACACAACCCAAGCTTGGATACAAAGTTTTTTAATTAATGGAAAGACGACGCGTTTCGGGATACACAGGATCCCTTTAAAAAAAAACAAAGCTAATACAATAATATGAGAAATATAAATGATAAGAAGTTCATGATGGTTGGAGGGGAATAGATAAAATATGTCTATATATATATTCATAAATAAATGAATAAATAAATAGATCCAAAAATAAAAATATTTTTTTTAGATTAAAAAACCTTTTAGGGGTGTATTAGTGTCGAATAATTTCATAAATACGTACAAGTATAAATATATACGTGGCAGCGGGTGGAAGTACATAGTTTAAAATGCAATGCAATACAAAGGGTACCCACAATGGGATGTACCATACTTCTGCGGATCGATAAAAGAATTCGAACTGAATAAATCAGAATAAATAAATAAATAATTACATGCATACACAATTATGAAAATTTCACCCTAGGTTAGGGATGGGTGCTGTCACCCAGATTAAAAGGCTGGACAGTTGGTACCGCTGTTTACCCCACAGTCCAAACCAAAAAGAGAGATCCACTCTCTTATTTCACCTTTGGAACTCCCCCAAGGGTGTCCATTGATCCTTCCTCCCACTTCCTTTGGTTCTATCAAGCCTACACCACCTCTGACCAGGTTAGATTCCTCCGCCTATGAGGACTCTTTACTCACAATCCACAACCCAGAAAATACATCGAAATCCCCCTACCACATCAACAACGCATAAGTATCTTCTTTTACCGCTTCCGGGGACCCTGACCCCGCAAACAGCATATGTTCTCAAACACCCATCAGGGAACACATCAACAATAATGGATTTCTTCAAACCAAAATGACACAAACCCAAAAAGGCAGCAAAAGAAAAAATGCAGAAGAGGACGGAGAGGAGGAATCGCCGAACGGTACACCAAAAACAAGAGAACTGAAGAAAAAACCCCAGAGCAAACACAGCCCGAAACGGAACAAAACTGCACAACTGTGAAAATCTTCAAACTTTCTGGATGCGACCTCACACCAGCACAAACCACCTTACTAAAAAGAGGGTTATCCTTCTGCCCATCAGAAAAGTTAAACTAATTTGAACTATTCGTTGATTTAAATTCGTTTATTCGAAAAGTCACACTACAGCAACATTTCGCCATTCAAGCCGAACAACCCATCACAAATAGGGAAGAAGGCAGCACACAAGACCCAAGTTTGGACATCACTTTACATACTAAACTCAAACCAAAGTCCTTTTTCAACCCCATCTATCACAGGGGTAACCACATAAACACATTTTTTTCCCTTGTCTCTAAAGATGTCAGAAACATCAATAAAAATACCAGAACTAAACCTAACCTCACTTTGAAAGAAAAAGATGCCTTGAAAGAACTGAGCAGAAATGACAACATCATAATAAGAAGTGCAGATAAAGGAGGTGGTATCGTACTACAAAAGAAAATTTATTACATCAAAGAAGCACACAGGATCCTGGAAGATAAATCATATTACGAACACCTCCCCCACAATCCACTCGCTGAGGACACAAAAGAACTGGGAACGCTACTAAAACTGGCAGAAGATAACCACGTATTGACTAGAAAAGAAAGGGAATTTATCATCATCGACCATCCGACCACAGCAATTTTCTACCATTTACCAAAGGTTTACAAAAACATTGAAAATCCGCCGGGAAGACCCATTATATCAGGTATCAACTCTCTTACTAGTAATCTCTCACATTACATTGATCTTTTTTTACAGAAACATGTTACCAACCTCCGTTCCCACCTCAGAGATTCTGCTCAACTCATATCCCTGTTAAAAGCCATCAAATGGGATCCAACTTACCGCTGGTTAACACTAGACGTGGCATCTTTGTACTCTAACATTCAACATGAAATAGGTATCATCACATCCAAACATAACCTGGAAACGGACAACCAACTTTCACCGGAACACAAAACATTCATTACAGATGCTATTCGGATTATTTTAACGCACAATATATTCACATTTGAAAAATGCCTGTACAGACAGCAGAAGGGTACCGCAATGGAGACACGTTTTCGCGCCGAGTTATGCAAAGCTTTATATGGGACGCTTCGAGGAACAATCAATATACAGTAACCATGATTGGAACGACATATTCATGTTTTACAAACGGTATATCGACGATCTTATCATCATCTGGGGGGGTAGCAACGAGGAGGCAGAAGCATTCATCTCATACCTCAACACTAACACCTGGAATCTGACCTTCACAGCTAGCATCTCTACCACCTCAATCGAATATCTGGATCTACTCCTATTCCCCTGCAATGAAACCATCCAAACAAAAACTTTTTTTTTAAAAAGTGGATGGAATCTCGATTATAGAAGCGCACACTATAGAAAATGAAAAAGAATATACCCTATAGCCAGTTCAAACGTATAAGGAGAAACTGTTCCACTAAAGACGACTTCACTACACAAAGCCAAACCTTACTCAGTAGATTTTTGAATAAAGGATATCCAAGTAGGATCATCGAGAATGCCTACTCCAGGGCAAGCATTTTAAACCAAGAAGAATGGCTGGCGACCAAAATCAAACCAAGGGAAACAGAAAACCCTAATCAATATAAAACATCACTAATTACCACCTATAATTCCAACCACGAAACCCTGAGGGGAATCCTGACTAAACATTGGCACATTTTAACCAATGACCCGTACCTTAAACCTAATTTACCACAGAGACTGCAAATTACGTTCAGAAATGCAAAGTCACTGAAGAACATTTTGGCCCCGAGCAAATTCAAAAAGAAGAAAGCAGCCTCTATCAGTAAGATCAGTGGGCTTCCTGGTCCTGTGGGCAGCTTTAGGTGCGGTCATACCCTATGTAAGTGCTGCACCAATATTTTCAACAAGACCGGAACGTTCAGGAGTAACAGCACTGGCGAGGAATTTCACATCCAAAGTTTCATTAACTGCTCCACATCTTATGTGATATACCTCTTGTAATGTGAATGTGGTTTGCAGTATGTTGGCCGGACTATCCAGGTGTTAAGGGAGCGCATTAATAAACACCAGTCAAACATCACTAAGGGCTACCTAAAACACAGCGTCTCCAGACACTACCTGGCCACCCACAACAAGGATCCCTCAAAGTTGTCCATAACTCCTATAGAACACATTGAGGCCGATTGTCCGGATAGATACAGGACCCTCCAAAGACACGAAATGTTTTGGATATTCAAACTCGACACATCGAACTGAATGGACTCAACAAAAGTATAGAGAACCACTGCTTTTAACATCTCTTGCCCATGCATTTCACACCGTTACTACTATTATTATTCAAAAACATTGCCTACCATAACACCCGCATTCAATAGCATACTTCCACAAGCACACTATTTAATAAATATCAAATTCGATTAGCATACTATTAAATGCGTACTATCTACAACCTGATACGAACCAAATTAGCATACTATTAAATGCTTATTACCCATAACCTGACATGATTTAAACCACAATCTCCAATATAACACTACCCCATGATTTTATCACAGCTGTGCCGACCATTATTCCCTTTAAAAGGGACTTTGCAGGAGTTTCCCTCAGCAAGCCTACGGTGACAAGGATACAGGTACCGTTAGTTTACCTTTCTATTATGAAACCTGCATACAGTACATTCACATATGTAAACAGCGGTACCAACTGTCCAGCCTTTTAATCTGGGTGACAGCACCCATTCCTAACCTAGGCTGAAATTTTCATAATTGTGTATGCATGTAATTATTTATTTATTTATACTCTGATTTATAGAAACATAGAAACATAGAATGTGTCGGCAGATAAGAACCATTTGGCCCATCTAGTCTGCCCAATATATCTGAATCCTATTAATAGTCCCTGGCCCTATCTTATATGAAGGATAGCCTTATGCCTATCCCATGCATGCTTAAACTCCTTCACTGTATTTGCAGCTACCATTTCTGCAGGAAGGCTATTCCATGCATCCACTACTCTCTCAGTAAAGTAATACTTCCTTATATTACTTTTAAACCTATGCCCCTCTAATTTAAAACTGTGTCCTCTTGTGGTAGTTTTTCTTCTTTTAAATATGCTCTCCTCCTTTACCGAGTTGATTCCCTTTATGTATTTAAAAGTTTCTATCATATCCCCTCTGTCTCTTCTTTCTTCCAAGCTATACATATTAAGGTCCTTTAACCTTTCCTGGTAAGTTTTATCCTGCAATCCATGTACTAGTTTAGTAGCTCTTCTCTGAACTCTCTCTAGAGTATCTATATCCTTCTGGAGATATGGCCTCCAGTACTGCGCACAATACTCCAAGTGAGGTCTCACCAGTGTTCTGTACAGCGGCATAAGCACTTCACTCTTTCTTTAAGTCTTCTGAAATAATTACTCCTAAATCCCTTTCCTCAGATACTGAGGTCAGGACTGTGTCAAATATTCTATATTCTGCCCTTGGGTTTTTACGCCCCAGGTGCATTATCTTGCACTTATCCACATTAAATTTCAGTTGCCAGAGTTCTGACCATTCTTCTAGTTTTCCTAAATCCTTTTCCATTTGGCGTTTCCCTCCAGGAACATCAACCCTGTTACATATCTTTGTGTCATCAGCAAAAAGACAAACCTTACCATCGAGGCCTTTTGCAATATCACTTATGAAGATATTAAACAAAATTGGTCCCAGTACAGATCCCTGTGGAACCCCACTGGTAACATGACCTTGTTTTGAATGTTCTCCATTGACTACAACCCTCTGCTGTCTGTCACTCAGCCACTGCCTAATCCACTCAACAATATGGGAGTCCATGCTCAATGACTGCAGTTTATTGATAAGTCTTCTATGTGGGACAGTGTCAAAAGCCTTACTAAAATCTAGATATGCGATGTCTACTGCACCTCCACCGTCTATTATTTTAGTCACCCAGTCAAAAAAATCTATAAGATTTGTTTGACATGATCTCCCTGAAGTAAACCCATGTTGTTTTTCATCTTGTAATCCATGGGATTTTAGATGTTCCACAATCCTATCCTTTAATAGGGTTTCCATTAATTTGCCTGCTATTGATGTCAGACTCACTGGTCTATAGTTGCTCGATTCCTCCCTACTACCTTTCTTGTGAATGGGCACGACATTTGCCAATTTCCAATCTTCCGGGACGACTCCTGTTACTAATGATTGGTTAAATAAATCTGTTAACGGTTTTGCCAGCTCACCACTAAGCTCTTTTAATAATTTTGGGTGTATCTCATCAGGCCCCTGTGACTTATTTGTCTTCACTTTAGACAGCAAACTTAGAACATCTTCCTCTGTAAAGACACATGCATCAAACAATTTATTAGTCATCCTTTCTAGTGGAGGTCCTTCTTTTTCTTTTGTAAAAACTGAACAGAAGTATTCATTAAGGCAGTCGGCTAGCCCTTTATTCTCTTCTACATACCTTCCGTCCTTTGTTTTTAATTTAGTTATTCCTTGTTTTAATTTCCTTTTTTCATTTATATATCTGAAGAATGTCTTATCCCCTTTTTTCATAGACTGAGCTAGTTTTTATTCTGCCTGCGCTTTAGAAGTTCTTATAACTTGCTTGGCCTCTTTCTGCCTAATCTTGTAGATTTCCTTATCTTCATTGCTCTGGGGTTTTTTATAATTACAAAATGCTAGCTTTTTATTTTTAATGATTTGGGCCACTTCTGCTGAGTACCACAGTGGTCTCTTCCTTTTTTTGCTTTTACTGACAAGTCTAATGCAATTTTCTGTTGCCTTCAATAATGCACCTTTTAAGTAGTCCCATTTCTCCTGGACTCCATGTAATCCGTTCCAGTCTGATAAGGACTCATTTATGACTAATTTCATTTTTGAAAAGTCTGTTTTTCTAAAATCTAAAACTTTTGTTTTTGTGTGGTGGGACTCTTTCACAGTTCTTATATTAAACCACACTGACTGGTGATCACTAGATCCCAAGGTTTCGCCTACAATGACATCATATACCGAATCCCCATTTGTGAATACCAAATCCAAAATGGCATCCCTCCGGGTTGGCTCCTCAACCACTTGTTGTAGAGATAACCCCAGTAGGGAATTTAGAATATCTGTACTCCTGGTAGAACTTGCTATTTTGGTTTTCCAGTTTATATCTGGAAGATTGAAATCTCCCATAATGATAACTTCTCCTTTCATTGTCATTTTAGCTATTTCTTCAACTAGTAGATCATCTAGTTCTTTAACTTGACCAGGTGGTCTATATATCACACCTACACGAGTTACTGCATGGTTAGCAAACTGCAACGTAACCCAAACTGACTCTATGTTGGCCTCACCAACTTGTATTAGGTTAGATTTAATGCTATCTTTCACATAAAGGGCCACTCCTCCTCCTTTCTTGCCTTCTCTGTCTCTTCTCTATAAAGAGTACCCTGGTATGGTTATGTCCCAGTCATTTCTTTCATTAAACCATGTCTCCGTAACAGCCACTAAATCTACATTCTCAGATGCCATTATTGACCCAAGTTCATTGATTTTTTTACCTAAACTGCGAGCATATATTTATCCAGATCGAATTCTTTTATCGATCCGCAGAAGTATGGTTCATCCCACTGTGGGTACCCTTTGTATTGCATTACATTTTAAACTATGTACTTCCACCCGCTGCCACGTATATATTTATACTTGTACGTATTTATGAAATTATTCGACACGTATACACCCCTAAAAGGTTTTTTAATCTAAAAAAATTATTTTTATTTTTGGATCTATTTATTTATTCATTTATTTATGAAGTAATCTAAAATATATATATATATATATATATATATATATATCAAACGAATGATGAGGCAGCACTTCCAGTATAGAGTGAACGGGTGAGGACCCCAAACTTTATTCAAGCGACGTTTCGGCCTGCTCAATGAGGCCTTTCTCAAGCTTATATATACATACATACACTGCTCAAAAAAATAAAGGGAACACTTAAACAACACAATGTAACTCCAAGTCAATCACACTTCTGTGAAATCAAACTGTCCACTTAGGAAGCAACACTGAGTGACAATCAATTTCACATGCTGTTGTGCAAATGGGATAGACAACATGTGGAAATTATAGGCCATTAGCAAGACACCCCCAATAAAGGAGTGGTTCTGCAGGTGGTGACCACAGACCACTTCTCAGTTCCTATGCTTCCTGGCTGATGTTTTGGTCACTTTTGAATGCTGGCGGTGCTTTCACTCTAGTGGTAGCATAAGACGGAGTCTACAACCCACACAAGTGGCTCAGGTAGTGCAGCTTATCCAGGATGGCACATCAATGCGAGCTGTGGCAAGAAGGTTTGCTGTGTCTGTCAGCGTAGTGTCCAGAGCATGGAGGCGCTACCAGGAGACAGGCCAGTACATCAGGAGATGTGGAGGAGGCCGTAGGAGGGCAACAACCCAGCAGCAGGACCTCCTGTTCCGCCTTTGTGCAAGGAGGAACAGAAGGAGCACTGCCAGAGCCCTGCAAAATGACCTCCAGCAGGCCACAAATGTTCATGTGTATGCTCAAACGGTCAGAAACAGACTCCATGAGGGTGATATGAGGGCCCGACGTCCACAGGTGGGGGTTGTGCTTACAGCCCAACACCGTGCAGGACGTTTGGCATTTGCCAGAGAACACCAAGATTGGCAAATTCGCCACTGGCACCCTATGCTCTTCACAGATGAAAGCAGGTTCACACTGAGCACATGTGACAGACGTGACAGAGTCTGGAGACGCCGTGGAGAATGTTTTGCTGCCTGCAACATCCTCCAGCATGACCGGTTTGGTATTGGGTCAGTAATGGTGTGGGGTGGCATTTCTTTGGAGGGCCGCACAGCCCTCCATGTGCTCGCCAGAGGTAGCCTGACTGCCATTAGGTACCGAGATGAGATCCTCAGACCCCTTGTGAGACCATATGCTGGTGCGGTTGGCCCTGGGTTCCTCTTAATGCAAGACAATGCTAGACCTCATGTGGCTGGAGTGTGTCAGCAGTTCCTGCAAGACGAAGGCATTGATGCTATGGACTGGCCCGCCCGTTCCCCAGACCTGAATCCAATTGAGCACATCTGGGACATCATGTCTCGCTCTATCCACCAACGTCACGTTGCACCACAGACTGTCCAGGAGTTGGCAGATGCTTTAGTCCAGGTCTGGGAGGAGATCCCTACTGAGCCTCATTTTGACTTGTTTTAAGGACATTACATCAAAGTTGGATCAGCCTGTAGTGTGTTTTTCCACTTTAATTTTGAGTGTGACTCCAAATCCAGACCTCCATGGGTTGAAAAATTTGATTTCCATTTTTAAATTTTTGTGTGATTTTGTTGTCAGCACATTCAACTATGTAAAGAACAAAGTATTTCAGAAGAATATTTAATTAATTCAGATCTAGGATGTGTTATTTTTGTGTTCCCTTTATTTTTTTGAGCAGCGTATATAGACATATTTTATCTATTCCCCTCTAACCATCATGAACTTCTTATCATTTCTATTTCTCATATTATTGTATTAACTTAGTTTTTTCTAGACTTGATAAAGGGGTCCTGTGTACCCCGAAACGCGGCGTCTTTCCATTAATTAAAAAACTTCGTATCCAAGCTTGGGTTGTGTTTTGCGCCTTGTGTCCATCCGCTCGCCGCACAGACCCAGTGTAGACGAGTTCCTCTTTGCATACCCAAAAATTAGCCGACAGGCGTTCCCCTGACAGCAAATAAATTTGTATTCTGTGACTGGTGGTACATTAGGCATTCACAGGATACAGAAGTAAGTGTCGGCCATTACAGGCCACAAAAATTAGCCGACAGGTGTTCCCCTGACAGCAAATAAATTTGTATTCTGTGGCTGCTGGTACATTAGGCATTAACAGGATACAGAAGTACGTGTCGGCCATTACAGGCCCAAAAAATTAGCCGACATGCGTTGCCCTGACAGCAAATAAATTTGTATTCTGTGGCTGGTGGTACATTAGGCATTCACAGGATACAGAAGTAAGTGTCGGCCATTACAGGCCCCAAAAATTAGCCGACAGGCGTTCCCCTGACAGCAAATAAATTTGTATTCTGTGGCTGCTGGTACATTAGGCATTCACAGGATACAGAAGTACGTGTAGGCCATTACAAGCCCCAAAATTTAGCCGACAGGCGTTCCCCTGACAGCAAATAAATTTGTATTCTGTGGCTGGTGGTACATTAGGCATTCACAGGATACAGAAGTACGTGTTGGCCAGTACAGGCCCACAAAAATTAGCCGACAGGCATTCCCCTGACAGCAAATAAATTTGTATTCTGTGGCTGGTGGTACATTAGGCATTCACAGGATACAGAAGTACGTGTCAGCCATTACAAGCCCCAAAAATTTGGCATTCAACGGACATAAAAGGCCTTTTATGCCGCTGTATTTACCGAAGACAGGGACCATAAATTGTTATGGGCAGTGGCGGATATAGGCTGTCATGAGGAATTTGAATCAAACATGGTCTACTGGTCACGTGTTGAATTCATCCGAGATCCATGCCTCATTCATTTTTAGAAACGTGAGGTAGTCAACACTGTCGTGAGCTAGGTGAGTGCGCTTATCGGTCATGATCCCCCCTGCTGAGCTGAACGTCCTTTCGGACAGGACACTTGTTGAGGGGCAAGCCAACAGTTCCATTGCAAATTGTACAAGCTCTGGCCAGAGATCAAGCCTGCCCACCCTGTAGTCCAGGGGTTGATCACTTCTCAGAGCGTCTAAATCGGCCGTTAACCCGATGTAGTCGGACACCTGCTGGTCTAGGCGTTCCCTGAGGCTGGATCCGGAGGACAGCTGTTGATGGGTCGGCTGAAAGAATGTTCTCATATCAGAAGTGACCAACACATCTTCAAACCGCCCTCTTCTTGCAGGCGCTGTTGGATTGGTACCCGCAAATGTTTTTCTGTGAGTGGAAATTCCTCTGCCTGCGCCCAAAAAAGCAGAATGCAGCATTTCTCTAAGCAAGGCCTGGAAGTGCTGCATTCTGACAGCCCTCTGTAATGGTGGTAACATTTCCCCAATTTTTTGTTTGTACCGGGGGTCTAAGTACGTTGACACCCAGTACTGGTCCTTGCCCTTTATGTTTTTTATACGGGGGTCCCTCTTAAAACACTGGAGCATGAAGGCCCCCATTTGCACTAAACTGGAAGTGGTGTAGTGGCCTGGCTCCTGCTCATCATCCAGGATAATATCGCCCTCGTTCTTCTCCCCCTATCCACGGACAACACCAGGGATCCCAGAAAGGTTTAAAGCATGCTCTTCTTGCTCCTCCTCCTCCTTGGTACCATCCTCCTCTGACTCCTCTTCAGACTCCAGTTGTTGATTTGTCTCAGATGGAGTAGCCCCCCCTGGGAATTCATCCAGCATTGCGACTTCCTCATCTTCCTGCTCCTCGACGGCTTGATCAATGACACAACGCAATGCACACTCCAAAAAGAAGGCAAAAGGTATGATGTCACTGATGGTGCCCTGGCTGCGACTGACCAGTTTGGTGATCTCATCAAATGGCCGTAGAAGTCTGCATGCGTCGTGCATGAGCAGCCACTGGCGCGGTGGAAAAGCTCCCCAGAACCTGTCCTGCCGCAGAGTTCGTACAGGTAGTCGTTAACTGCACGTTTCTGCTGGAGCAGCCTATTGAGTATATACAAGGTTGAGTTCCATAGCGTCGGGCAGTCACAAATTAGACGTCTGACGGGCAGGTGGTGTCGCCGCTGAATGTCAGCAAGGCGAGCCATGTAAGATCTTCTGAAATGGCCTGAGATTTTCCTGGCCTGCAGCAATACGTCCTGGACCCCAGGGTATTTGACAACGAATCCCTGCACGACCAAGTTCAGGACGTGTGCCATGCACGGCACGTGTGTCATTTTGCTCTGTTTCAGCGTGCTCAGCAGATTGGCACCGTTGTCGCACACCACTTTACCAACTGTCAAATTGAGCGGTGTTAGCCACTGATCTGCCTGTGAACGCAAAGCTGAAAGGAGTGGAGGACCGGTGTGGCTCTTGGCTTTCAGGCACAACAGACGCAGCACAGCATGGCAATGTCTCACCTGGCATGTCGAATAGGTTCTGGGGATCTTGGGCGGCGCAGCAGAAGAGACGGTAGCAGCGGAAAAGGAGGAGTCAGCCGAGGAGGAGAGGGAGGATGGAGTAGGAGAAGAAGAGGCAGGCCTGCATGCAATCCGTGGCGGTAAAACCAAATCTACACGGGTGCCACGGGTTACATGCTTGACACCCAGTGGGCAGTAAAAGTTATATACCTTCCCTGCCCGTGTTTGCTAGACCACGTGTCTGTGGTCAGATGTATCTTGGCACCGACACTGTGTGCCAAAGATACATTCACTTGCTGCTGAACGTGGCCATATAGCTCTGGGATGCATTTCTGCGAGAAATATTTCCTTCCTGGGACTTTCCATTGTGGTGATCCAAAGGCCTCTGAGTCCACAAGTTTATAGTAGTTGGCGGGCTATCAGTTCCGACAAGCCAGCGGTCAACCGTTGGGCAAGAGGGTTATCCGGCGTCATCATTTTTTTTACGCTCGAACATTTGGGCCACGGAAGCCTGCCTTTTTCCTGACAAACGTGAGGATGGCATGATGGAAGGTGGAGTGGAGGACAATTCTGAGGAGAAGGAGAAGAGGCTGGACGGTGAGAGCCTGAAGTGTGGCTTTGTGGGTTCTGACGGCGTTGCTCCAACTGTTGGGAGGCCAGGTGCCTTCTTAAGGCGGTTGTCCCTAGGTGAGTGTTGGGCTTACCGCGACTTATGCGTTGACTGCAAAGGCTGCAGATGGCAACACTATTGTCAGCAGCTGACACGTTAAAAAATCCCACATTGCAGAGCCATGTGCCGGCGTCCTGGGAGCGGCAGATGTGATCGTACATGGTTGATGGCTCGCTCCTGATACATTAGCAGTCTGGTTTGTCCCTCTTGTGCAATGTAAGTTTGGCCTGCTTCTCCTCCCTATCTGCTGGTCCATCTCTCCCTCTGAACTCCCCTCCTCTTCCTCTCTTTTGGGGGCACCCACGTTACGTCCATAGACACGTCATCATCAATGTCACCTTCCCCACCACTAACATTAGAGATCTCGGAGTAGGCAGCAACAGCGGGGACCAACCTCCTTGGGCTGATCTGGGTACTGTCGTCAGACTGCTGAGTGGCGGCTGTTGCTACCTCCTCTTCCTGATCCGATGCCAAGAATGGATGCGCATCAGAAATGTCTTGTGATGGATCGGAAAATAATTCCTGTGACTCAAGCGGAGGGTATATGGTGGTGTTGGTGGTGGTGTCTTTGGGGGTGCACACAGCAGAGAGTGAAGAGGGTGCAGATAGAGAGGATGAGGAGGGTGGAGAAGCGGAAGGATGAGTGAGCCACTCAACCAAGTCTGGTGCGTCCTTTGACATAATTGAACGCACCTTCTGCAACTTTCCACTTTGTCTCCGGCCTGGCGCTCCTGCCCGACCCCTACCACCCCTGCGGAAGGGCCTGCCTCTTCTTCTGCCTGTCATTTTTTAAATGACCCGGTGACAAAAGTCTCTAGAGAAGCACAGTGTATGTGGAAGAAGGTATATAACATCCCGCTTCAATATGTCGTTTTGGGGGCCACTGGTCTATAATCACACCAGTTATAAAAAAATGTTGCTTTAAATTATCTCACTGTGTGTAGCAGAGGTAACACCGTGAAAGCGGATAAATTTCTGCAGTACCCAAATACACTAATTGAAAACTATATTCTTAGATAACACCCCGCTTCAATATGTTGTTTTGGGGGCCACTGGTCTATCACACCAGTTATAAAAAAAAAATTCCTTTAAATTTTCTCACTGTGTGTAGCAGAGGTAACGCAGTGAAAGCGGATACATTTCTGCAGTACCCAAATACACTATTTGAAAAGTATATTCTTATATAACACCCCACTTCAATATGTCCTTTTGGGGGCTACTGGTCTATGATCACACCAGTTATAATACTTTTTTCTAATTGCGTTTGTCACTCTTTGTAGTTGTAGTATCGCTGCAAAACCGCTCCCCAGTCACAATGCTGCACTATACAAATCCACTATAATATGCTTTCTATATTAGAAAGTATATTATAAGTGTATTACACCCCTCTGTTCTGCACACCAATCAATAGCACACCTATACCAGTCCTTAAAAGGACCTTTGTGGACCTATTAGCTAGCGATTTGTGTCACTAACAGTCTGTTCCTGCTCCACACAGCAACCTCTCCCTACACTGACAAAAGACAGAATGTAAAATGGCAGCTAGATCAGGTTTATTTATAAGGTAGGGTGTATGTCTATGTGCTGAAACGTCTCAATTGGCTGTGCTGTACCACCTGATGGATGTTTCATGGGTCAAAGTTCTTCACAATGTGAAAGAATATGGCGCCGGCGAATATCGCCATATGTTCGCATGTTCGGCGAACCGCGAATGTGTAAAGTTCACTGCGAACTGACCGCCGAGCGAACCGCAAGGCCATCTCTAGTAGTTAGGCTACTGTAGTATGTAATTACCTGTCACCGCCACTTCTGTGAGAAGGTCTGACAGACATCCTTTTCTACCTCTTGCATGATGTCCTTTGTTTTGGTTTCACTTTGTCATCTCATTTCCTTCTCCCAGGTGTCACCTATTTAGACTAATCCTCTTTCCTTTATATTCCCTCCCATACTGCCTCACTTTGCGGTTTATACTACTTCCTGGATTGAAGTGTTCACTGCTGGAGACTTCTGTTGCTGCTTGTTCAGATAAGTACTTTTATGTATTGTGTTTCCTTTCTGGCTTGATTCTAGGTGACCCTGACTCCCTCCGTATTAAGTGCAGGGAGCCGGTGGTCGTGTCCCCTCACTATTATAGGGTTTTCAGGTGTCACACAGTCTAGGTACGAGGGCATGCAATCGTCTACCTCTGAGACCCTTGTATGTGCTTAGCAGTCAGGCTGAGCTCTTAGGGTTTTATAGGGGTCACCTTTATGCTCCTTAGTTTGGGATCAAGCCAGTCGGATGTTTATCCATAACTTCCAGCTATCTGCAACATCATCCGTGACATTACCTTGAAGTCCCTTATCACTATGGGGCACCTTAGGGATTCCTCCCGATCACTTGCATCTTCAGTACGGGTCATCTTACATTGGTGGTAATCCCTATCTCTTGACTCATAGTTGGAGTTATCCACTTTTGATACTTAGAATATTCAGAGTTTAGCAATTATGTAATCAGCCATTGTGTATTCATCTATCTGTGTATTCAGCAACTAGCATTTGTGTATCCAGCAATTAGTGTACTCAGCTCATTCACCCAGACAATTGTGTATTCAGCAATTAGTGTACTCAGCTTATTTAACCTAGACAGCGTATCCCCTGATCAGTTACTGCAACGAAACGTGGCACGTCAGGAACTTTTTTCTAGGGTGCACTAGGGATTCTGCCCGGGCCTAGGGACAGGTATCCGGGTGGGGTCGCCCCTTTCGGAGCGGGTGCTCTGCATAGGTAGGCAGGGTTTCCTCAGCTCCCTTCCCCTTCCAGGGCAATTTAGAGAGAGCTGTTCCTGATGCCACCTCTGCATAGACATTCAAGAGCTACCCTGCCTTGCATGTATGACACATTGGAGAACTCCTATCTTCTGCTTGGCGGTACATTGATCACGCACCAGAGCTGGCACTGATGACAACCTAAGGGCCTTTGAACGATCCACATCCGAAACAACCACCCATCGCGTCTGAACTGGTGAGATTGTTCAATTTTTTTCTCCCCCAGGTTGTATCCCATGGTCCAAACCTGCCTGGTGACGTATTTTAGTTAGTTGTAGCCAAAGTGTGGCGCACTGCACACAAGTGGTCTATAATTGTTGTATGTCTTTATGGTGTTGAGATATTTTAAGAATCACTAGTAAAAGTTATGTTTTAAAATTCCCATACCTTAAATTTTTAGAGGTCTCTCTGATTTTCCTGCATCTACATTCAGGAGTGCAGACCCTGCACATATAGTGTGCTACTCCTAGTTATCTCTGTGTGCATCAAGCAACTAATGAGAGGAGGAGCACACACAGCTATATGTACCACCTAATCAAGGTCGCCTGTGGGATAGGCGGGGCAAAAGTTTACAAAAATACTCCTTCAAGAACATAGATTTGTCAAAAGTCACAGAAAAAGATAAAACACATCCTGCACGATGCTATAACTGAACATGCGGATGTGCAGAATGAGGGCTTAGTCCATATAAAATGTTTGCATTTATTGTGGAATTCCGTGATATTTTCTTTATAAATGTTGCCATGCACATCCGCATATTCAGTTATCGTATCGTGCAGGATTCTTTGTATCTTGTTCTGTGTATTTTTACTATCATAAAGATAAGCCTTAACTTAAAAAATTCTTGGCAACCCCATTATAGGGATTTTCCAGGATTAGAAAAAATAATTACCATTTTTATCCGTGAGGTGTACCTGGTATTGCGTTTCAGCCTCATTAACTTAGAAATGAACTGTAACTCACAGCTCCAGTTCTTAGATCAGCCTTTTGCTCTACAGCCAGGATCGGAGGAAGCTCCAACCCAAACAGTTAACCCTGTGACTGTGGCATGATCTAAAGGGATTTCCCCCTCTGGTTGGGTCCCAGTGATCTGATCATAGGCTGGGTAAGCCCTCCACAGCCAGCCCTGCCGACCTAGAAAGTACCCCAGGACTGTAAATTTATTAATCCTGCTTTTAGAGCACACTTGTGTTGTTCTAACCACAGCCTGTGCCATAGAGGCACAGAGCATAATGTACTAGCATACAGGAATATGCTAATACATTAAAGTGTAAAATAATTTTGTAAAACAGTAATTCTTTAATGGGATAAGAAAAATGTAATACAAACTGTAATGAACATTTTAAAAAAATGTTTAGAAAAAAACTAATAATAAATAGCCTATTTTTCAAAAAATACATGTTATTGCATAAAAGCAAAAAAAAGTATTAGGTATCCACACAACCAAAATACCATAACCTAATCAACTCATTTAGCAGGGTATTATTCAGTGTGAAATATGTACAGTGTAAACAATAAAGTAAAATATTGCTTTTCTATATATGCAATGCAAAAAAGTATATAAAAAATGAAGTACTTTTTATGTATGCTCAAATAGCACAAAAATTAAATTTATGTTGCATAAAATTAGACCATATACAGGTATGTCAATGAAAAAAGAAAAGTTATGGCAGCCTAAGGCCTTATGCACACGACCGTATGTATTTTGCAGTCCGCAAAAAATGTATCCGCAAAAAATACAGATGCCGTCCATGTGCATTCCGTATTTTGTGGAAAGGAACAGCTGGCCCCTAATAGAACAGTACTATCCTTGTCCGTAATGCAGAAAATAATAGGACATGTTCTATGTTTTTGCGGAACGGAAATACGCACATACGGAAACGGAATGCACACGGAGTAACTTCCATTTTTTTTGGACCCATTGAAATGAATGGTTCCGTATACGGTCCGCAAAAAAAAAACTGAACGGAAACGGAAAGAGAATACGTTTGTGTGCATGAGGCCTAAATGTGAAGCAGCAAAAAATGAAAAAAAAAATGTGCTGGTCCTTAATGGGTTAATATTTACAATGGGGGAAATTTAGCAAGACTGGTGTAAAGGAAAACAGATCTAGTTGCCCGTAGCAAACAATCAGATTCCATTTTTCAGAGTTCCTTTCGAAAAATGAAAGGTGGAATCTGATTGGTTGCTATGGGCAACTAAGTCAGTTTTCCTTTGCAAAAGTATTAATAAATAATGACACTGCTGGATCTGGTGAAGTATGCAACTATAGCTTATTTGGTTTGTAATTATGATGTTTCTGGTTTTTATTTGACTTGCGGCAATATTCATATTGTATAACGTTTCAGCACGCAGGACTTCTTCAGATACTGTATACATGATAAAACATAGAGAGAGATATTTTTGACAATGTATCCAAAACATAATGACCATGATTCAGTGTGAATGATACCTTACGGGGGTATGTATTAACAGCATAACAAAACATAATATCAAGGGGGTAGATAGATACGATATATCGGATTCAACATAGATATCATATCACAGAAATGTGTAAACAGCAAGTGAAGTCATCAACTGGAAAAATATATATAGCAAATGAAGTCACCAGCTGGAGAGACAATTTAAGCGGACCGAACTGAAGGTTTGCAGGGTATGCTTCTCTCGTAGGTACACCGGGACTAACAAACAGACCATAAGTCCCTCCCCTTCTCCTTTATAAACTCAGTAACATCCTGGACATGACAGACGCCTTACCTACTTACTCTAGTGTGGCTTACACACAGTGACTCCTTCTGCGTCTGCCCTCCTGCTACCAGTTCTTCCTTTTCCTCTTTCAATTCTGCAGCATAGGTAAGTTCAATGGGTCCTTTATAAGTAATTGTGGTTTTGCATGTGCCAGTATTTTGGTTCACCCATTCGTTATATCAGCTTATGCCTCAAGTCTTAACTATAACCAGATATGGTCCGTTTGTTAGTGGCCTCTGCTCTTTATTACTGCCACCACCACCCTTTACTGATGTTGCTTCCTCCTCAGCACCCTAATCCAGCTCCCAGGTCCTGTTCAGCACACCATCATCATTGGAGTCCTTACCCTCCCTATTGCTTTCATTAGACTGTGAGATATTATGGTGGGGTCATGGACCCTCTGCGTTTTCCATGACTGCCACTGTTACTGTCTCCACTGTCAATGCCATGGCTACAGGAGCCACTATTACCACCAACATCAACACAAGCATGAATGGGGTTCCCAGTCTCTTCCCCAAACTCCTCCTCAGGGCAGCCCAAATGGTGATGGCTCTCACACAAGTTGTCAACAGGGAGACTCTTTTGACTGTGCCAAAGGGCGTGGTGGGGTTTTCTTGCCACTTCTTAGGAAAAAGAAAGGCACCCCACTAGGAGCAGTAACCTCTGGCTCCATGGAATGGTATCAGACTCCAAAGTCACCTCTATGTCATCCTGCTGCAACTGAGAGGAGGAGTGAGCCATCCAATCCACAATCTTATTCTCTTTCTCCTGGGGCTGCTACTATCTACTTTCTGGCTCTGGGTCTTTTGTTTGGAACCCTTCTGTAGCCCTGACATTTTTTGGCCTCTCAAATATTGTTGTGCACTACCCTGTGTATTGTTGTAGTAATCATGTATATATGCTGGTTTGAATATAATCAACAATTCCCCCCCCCCCCCCAAAAAAAAACAACCTCCCATAAAAAAAATTTGGGAAATGTGTGGCCTAAATTCATTATCACTCACAGATACTTTTCTACACTACCCTGTGTATTGTTGTAATAATCACATATATATGCTGGTTTAATTAAACTGAACTATCCTCAAATTTTTTTAATTTCAGCCGTGTATATATAGAAAAAACGGAGACGGACAATTGAAGCCCGATGCTGAAATTCACGTTAACACTCACAGTTTTTTAAACTAAAGCAAAAAAAAAGAAAAAGAAATCATTACATTAAATATGTGAGATGATTTGACACAGAGATCTCACTAGTATTCTATATACCATGCTAAATTGATGGTTGAACATGTGCTGTACAGTTTGCCTCTCCCCCCCCCCAAAAAAAAAAAAAAGTATTTCTGCGAAAATGGGAAAAAAACAATTAAAGTATTTCCTTGAAGGTTTGATGGTAGAACATATGTTGGTACAGTTTTCACTTATCTCTCCCAAATGAAAAAAAAAGGATTTCTGTGAAAATGGGGAAACAAATTAAAAAAGGATTTCTGCGAAAATGGGGGGAAATTTTTTAAGTATTTCCTTGCAGGTAGCTGATTTTGAGGTTTGCAGCAGCTGCAGTTCTGCTAGGAGGCACAGAAGCGACCGTTCCTCTCTTCTCACTCCCTGGCTGTCAGCTTCTCTGCTTATCCCTATTGTGCACACACAATTCTTCTTTTTAATTCTAGCCTTTCCTTTCACGTTCTTTGGCAGTAGAATACAAGCTAGATTGATTTCTGACTGTCCATTATTGTTTTGTCACTCTCCCTGATTCTCTAAGATGTTGTTTCTGGCAGACACTGTAGGACTCATCCACCCTCATTCACAGCTCAGTAAAGAATGGTGTTCTGCTAGAGCACCTCCCTGCCTGCTGCAGCACTGATTGGCTCATCCAGGCTTTCAGCCTGGGAGTCAATCAGGGCAAGCCCTCCCTCACTTTCTCTCAGGGTCATGTAAGACCTTCTTCTTCCTCCCTGGTGTTTTTTTCCCGCCAGCATGTGCACTAAAATGGCACTAAGATTTGGGTTTGTCAGCCACCTGAAAAATAGCCAAGTTTGGACCAAACCCGATTCAGCCAAACTGGTTCGCTCATCCTTAGCTCAGATAATATATAATTCTGGCAAACCAATTAATCTTCCTCATGATTCATAGTTGTACAGATGGTGCTTTAAAAAATAAGCCATATTCCTAGCTTATCAGTAATCTATGTGATTTATCAGTAATCTATGTAATGCTACCTAGTCACATACAGGTTTCATTATCCCAGCACGTTAGATTCTATTAGGACCGGAATAACTAATTTCCTTTTCCTCCTGTCACTGCATTCCAGTGTACCTCTGTCTCCATTTGTCCTATAATAACTAACTCATCAGGCTTAGTGTACTTTCACACTAGTGTTTTTCTTTTCCGGCATAGAGTTCCGTCCTAGGGGCTCTATACCGGAAAAGAACTGATCAGTTTTATCCCCATGCATTCTGAATGGAGAGCATTCCGTTCAGGATGCATCAGGATGTCTTCAGTTCAGTTTTTTTGACAGTTCAGGACGGAGATAATACCGCAGCATGCTACGGTCTTATCTCCGGCCAAAAATTCGGAACACTTGCTGGAATTCCGGGTCCGGCATTTTTTTTTTTACATAGGTATGTATTAGTGGATTCAAAATACTGCAATGCCGAATCCGTCCTCCTGCATGCGCAGACCGAAAAATATGGGAAAAAAATAAATGCCGGATCCGTTTTTCCAGATGACATCGGAAAAACGGATCTGGCATTTCAATGAATTTGTAAGACGGATGAGGATCCTGATCCGTCTTACAAATGCCATCAGTTGGAATACGTTTTGACGAATCCGGCAGGCAGTTCCTGCGACGAATCTGCCTGCCGGATTCCTCTGCCGCAAGTGTGAAAGTACCCTTAGTTACTGGTCTGTAATCACCATGACTAACCTCCTTAGCACTACGCTTAATGAAGATAATATTGTCACTTGCCATCCAGGTCCAGGTTTTGTCAGCTTGATATGGCCAACCCAGAGCCAACAAATGCCTCTAGTGCTGTACAGTAACACTGACTGTTAGGGCATAAACAGTTATGTTACATAGAAATATGATGTTGCATTTTAGTTTTTGAAAAGGACATTTAAAAGTAAAATTCCCTTAATGAGATTAATTAGTTTACAAGAATAAAAAAAAAAGAAAAACTTTTTTTTTTCATTTTTTATTTTGTATTCAATAGCAGTTAATAAATTGTAAAAAAAATATTACGCATTTGTAAGAGCCCAACAACAGATGTATTATATAAAAAAGTTTAAATATTTGTATGCATTTTCATAAACTCTGTACTAGGATACACCGATTTCTAAACAACTTCTACAGCATGCTTGATCTGTTGTAAGTCATTGAATATAAAAGAAAAAAAAAGAAAAACAAGTTATGCAGAATAATAAATAATAGCGACAACAGTGACAAAAACTCCTTTTCACACAGTTTTGGCATACAGGTAGTCTTTAAAGCAATGTCTTTCTTACCATCAACTACCATAGTTGTTGGTGCCAACCAACGAAAAAAGACCAATAACCCCATATAAAATGAGAAAGCACACATATAAAATATATGTAGTTTATTAAAGACACATTAAATGACAATAAATATAACATAAAGGCACAAGGTAAAGGGTGGTGGTGGTGCGCCCCGTGTAATGGGACCAAAATCAACCACCCTCACATATACCGGACTAACAAGGAAAAGGGGTCACAGACATTGGGTATAAATACCGCATACTAGTGGGAGAACTGTAAGTTCACCCAAAGTAAC
This sequence comes from Bufo bufo, assembly GCF_905171765.1. NCBI lineage: Eukaryota > Metazoa > Chordata > Amphibia > Anura > Bufonidae > Bufo > Bufo bufo. The sequence goes on along the minus strand of NC_053393.1, from coordinate 156,527,166 downwards.
CTATAAACATGTGTATGCTGCATACAATAAAGTGAAAAAGTCAATATGGTCACACATAGCAAACTTGCCCTCCAAATGTAACATAGATGGCAATCCGATGAATGTGGATTGACAAATAGTAACACAGTCAAGGGCAAAGCAGGAATGCTATGTGTAAGCAAATCATACTGAAGTAACAAAATAACCATGCATGAGACAAAAACACAAATTACCCATGGTATGCCGGAACCCAAGGTCGGTGACCAGAACTGCACCTCGACGCGCATTTCGCCGAGAAAGGCTTCGTCAGGAGGTAAAGATAACAAACAGTGTCCATCTTTAAATAGTGTGGTCCACAGCTGGCACTTGATTAGCGCATATGCCCAGTGATGCAGAGCGTGACATCACAGAGGCGTGCCACCCACCCCCAGGAACCAGGCGAGGCCCGCCCAACACGTCACATGACCGGGCAAAAAAAAAAATATAGCATTTCAATCTCTCCTTGATGTATGTTGTGCTGTGTCCTCTCTCTGGAACATATTGAGTGATATTGTTTTCCTGTGCTTAGTGTAATGTAACGTGAATTCAAAAGATTTGAGAATGAATAAACTTACACAGGCTAAGTGAATAAATATATTTACTAAGTGTGATTAAATCTATATATATAAAAAAGGACGTATGTGTGTATGTATGTTCCGCGAAGACTCAAAAACGCAACCATCCATTTCAACGAAACTTGGTATACACATCCCTTGCTACCTGGGAACAAATTTTGCGGGGGTCTCAGCTCTCTAGGATTTACCGTTCCCGAGCTATTCCCCAAAAATGACCTGCATTAGCCAATACAAGCCTGCAAGCCTTTCACTTAAATCCTACCTGTCATACACATGGTCACATGTCCCTTATCAGCCAATAGAAGCTCGCAGGTCCTACTCCAGGTTGCCATAACAACTGATCACAGGTTTTAGCAGTTCGCAGGTCCTGAAATATTCAGTCATATGACGTATGATGGCACAACTACACTGCTAGATGCATGGGGGGCAGGGGCCACTATTAAACGGACGGGCGCTGTGGAGTTCACTGTTAAAGGGGTGGGCACCGTCGACTTCACTGTTAAAGGGGCGGGCACCGTGGAGGTCACTGTTAAAGGGACGGCCTCTGTTAAAGTGGCGGCCACTGTGAAAGTCACTGTTAAAGGGGCAGTCACTGTTAAAGAGGCGGTCACTGAGAAAGTCACTGTTAAAGGGGCGGTCATTGTTAAAGGGGTGGTCACTGTTAAAGGGGCAGCCACCGTGAAAGTCACTGTTAAAGGGGCGGTCACCGTTAAAGTGGCGGCTACCGTGAAAGTCACTGTTAAAGGGGCGGTCACCGTTAAAGGGGCGGCCACCTTGAAAGTCTCTGTTAAAGTGGCGGTCACTGTTAAAGGGGCGCCCACCATGAAAGACACTGTTAAAGGGGCGGTCACCATGGAAGCCACTGTTAAAGGGGCAGCAATCGTGAAAGTCAGTGTTAAAGTGGCGGTCACCGTTAAAGCGGCGGCCAATGTGAAAGTCACTGTTAAAGGGGTGGTCACCATTAAAGGGGCGGCCAATGTGAAAGTAACTGTTAAAGGGGTAGTAACCGTTAAAGGGGCGCCCACCGTGAAAGTCACTGTTAACTGGGCGGTCGCGTTAAAGGGGCGGGCACCGTGAAAGTCACTCTTAAACGGGGGGTCACTGTTAAAATGGCAGCCACAGTGAAAGTCACTGTTAAAGAGGCAGTCACCGTTAAAAGGGCGGCCACTGTGAAAGTCACTGTTAAAGGGGCGGTTACTGTTGAAATGGTGGCTATTGTGAAAGTCACTGTTAAAGTGTAGGTCACCGTTAAAGAGGCGGCCATTGTGAAAGTCACTGTTATTTAATATAAAATTGCAATAAATAAATACCCGGGCAACGCCGTGTCATCAGCTAGTATATGATAAAACAGAGAAATCACATACAGAATAGTAAAAAGTAAATAATCATCACTGGCCATTCAATATGAAGAGGCACTTCATTGAAAACTTCATTATGTAAGTGCTGATTTGCCATATCTATTGTACACCCTGGGGTGTCATCCATATGCTAAGACATGCCATACTACTCATCCCCCATTGTGCTGATAAGAACACATTCCTGAGTGATCTCAGAGACATGCATGACACACACTGGATGAGGGGCTGATAGGAATAACTGTGGTCTGTATTAACAATTATTTGTCACTCCATTGAAGACTTAATTCTAAGTGGTATATAAGTATTGATTTTCCCCATCTCTTCTACACCCCGGGGTGTCGTCCATGTGCTACGACATGGCTACTGGAGTGAAACCCCTTATTGCATAGCTAGTGATGATTCTTTACTTTTTACTATTCTTTATGCTATTTCTCTGTTTTATCTTATTTACTCACACTTAGTAAATATATTTATTCACTGAACCTGCGCACGTTTATTCATTCTCAATTTTTTTTCAATTAATGTTACATTACACTAGGTGTCAGAAGTGGGATTTGAACACATTAATATGCTTATCGTTGATAGGGTGTTACATAAAGAGAGGGTAGTTTGGTGCTGCCACTCTGAATGGGAAACTAGGCATTTGTGGGAATTAGTAATCTGCGGGCGGATTATTAGGATTCATGTGTTGTGCAAATCTACTATGAGCTATGAGTGGAGCTAGAGTAGGCTTGGTAGACTCTAGCAAAATTATTTTGAAAGTTGTAGAACTGAGCAGATTTGAATGAAAATCTGTAAAACTGTGAAGTTAGAGCTTGCAGATTGTGGACATCAGAGCTCCTGTAATGTTGAAGGGGTTCTAATGAGTTGGAAAACAGAACAGTGTCAAGATGTTAATTTATGGCAGCAGCAAAAGAGAAAGTGTGCACAATGATCAGAACGGCACTTGTGTTAAATGTTTAGAAATTTCAGTACCCTTATGCTATAACATTAGAGATTAGATTTCTTTGTAACAAATAAGAGCAGTAAAGGATAGTAAGTGTGATATATCAGGGACTGTGTCAGCTAAAGAATAAGTATTGCACCCAGTATGTGCCAGTAGATCTATGGCTAGCACTAAGAACATGAAGATGAAGGTGTTAGGAAAATATCTCTGTTGAAATAGTTCTGGTTTATAGTCTGTGAGAAAATATGTTGATCAGAAAGATTAAGTATTGTCTGGTATATGTATAAAGTTTAATAAGGTTAGAGAAGAAATGTGTCCTTGAAGACCTACCTTTGAACAAGGGTTGGTTTGTCTGGGCTGTTAAAGGTTATAGACTAACACATATGGTATTTTATGGCCCCATCCATCCCCCAGCCTTAAAAGAAAAGACTTGTTAAGAGACATATAGTTTGCTAAACCCAAACATTCTGCAAAATGTAAAAGAGACTATGAAGAAAGCAGTGGGAGATGGTATGAGGAGTAAGACAAATACAGTCTAAGATTGTTGAAAATGTAGAGTGTGTTTAGTATGTCCAATAAGCTTTTACAAAATGCAGAAAGGTAAATATTATTTACCTTTCTTTTCCCAAGCAGCTAATTGTAATGTGGGAACCCAGTCTTAATTTTTTTTTATATATGTGCACCACCAATTGATTAAGACTAGAGATGAGCGAATCGAAGCTGAGGAAGTGGGATTCTTTTAAAATTTCAGGAAAAATTTGATTTGCAACAAATGCGAATTTCCTCGGACTTTGTGGTAATGAATCGCATTTTTCCTAATGGCGGCTACACATGTGAGTACTGAGGACATGGGACAAGGAACTCTGGAAAGGCGGGATCATCCAGATTGAACTCCCTACATGCAGCCAATCAGCAGCCAGTCAGCCCTCTGATGTCACAGCCCTATAAATACGTCGGCCATCTTACAGTCAGACATTTTCCAGCATTCAGAGAGCAGGGACAGACATGTGAAGGCACTAGGGACAGCTATCGGAAAAACGATTGTGGGAAAAAAAGACAGAAAAAACTATAAGTGCAGGGAAAGGATAAGGAGGAATCATTTTACAGCATCTTAGTGCAGGGAGAGACATCAGAAGGCGCTAGGGACATTGATAGGAAAGTGATTTATAAGTGCAGGGAACGATTATTTGGAAATCCAAATAGTCATTAGACAGCTCTGTCATTCAAGCTTTTTGTTATTGGGTTACAAGTCTTATGTTGAAAATTCTTTAGAGGCTTATGTCTTAGTATTTTATTCAGCACTACAAGAAAAATATATACACAATTTACTTGTGCAGTTTTTTCTGTTGAAAGCGTATAGGGGCGTATTTCAGTAACAAAGAAAACTATATACGCACTGCACTGTTGCAGTTATTTCTGGTGAAAGCGTATAGGGGCGTATTTCAGTAACAAAGAAAACTATATACGCACTGCACTGTTGCAGTTATTTCTGGTGAAAGCGTATAGGGCGTATTCCAGTAAAATAAGAAAAATATATATGCCCTTCACTATTTAATAGTTTTCTGGTAAAGCGTACAGTGGGCTATTTCATTCCAACAAGAAATATATATTCTCAGGTCACTATTGCAGTTATTTCTGGTCAAAGCGTATAGGGGCGTATTTCATTAAAAAAAATTATATATATACGCACTGCACTGTTGCAGTTATTTCTGGTGAAAGTGTATAGGGGTGTATTTCAGTAAAATAAGAAAAATATATATGCACTGCACTGTTACAGTTATTTCTGGTGAAAGCTTAAAATTACAGTAAAAAAAGAAAAATATATGCTCAGTTCACTTCTGCAGTTATTTCTGTTGAAAGCGTATAGGGGCATATTACAGTAAAAAAAGAAAAATATATACGCATTTCACTGGTGCACTAATTTGTGGCAAAAGCGTTCAGTGGCCTATTTCAGTACAGAAAGAAAAATATATACGCACTTCACTGGTGCATTTATTACTGCTGAAAGCGTTTACTGGCCTATTTCAGTACAAAAAGAAAATTATATTCTCAGTTCACCTCGGCAGTTATATGTGTTGAAAGCATGGGTGGGAGTCAGCAGGGTGGCAGCAGTGGGAGGTCGGGAACCAAATGTGCCCGGGGTAGAGCACCTGCTACGCAGCAGCCTACCTACCCGAGAAGTAGTGGTGCAGGGGTTCACGGAAGTAGCAGTCAGTCAGTCCGGCGGTTATATGTGTTATTTTGTATTTCAGTACAAACAAAAAAATGCATTCTCAGTTCACGGCGGCGGCGGTTAGATGTGTTGAAAGAGTTTAGTGGCCTATTTCAGTACAAACGGATAATTACATTCATAGTTCATGTCGGCGGGGGTTATATGTGTTGAAAGCGTTTAGTGGCCTATTTCAGTACAAACAGAAAAATACATTCTCAGTTCAGATTGGCGGTTATATGTGTTATAAGCATGGCTGAGATTCCGCAGGGTGGCAGCAGTGGGAGGTCGGGAGCCAAATGTGCCCGGGGTAGAGCACCTGCTTCGCAGCAGCATACCTGCCCGGGAAGTAGTGGTGCAGGGGTTCATGGAAGTAGCGGCGGTAGCAGTCAGCCAGTGTGGCGGTTATATGCGGTTAAATCTCCATGATGTCTAATAATAAATCTGCAGCGTAGGGGCCCTTCCCTTCTCCCCCTTTTGTCACACTCCAGACATTCCAGCAGTCGCAAAGCATGTGATACATTTTAATTTTAATTTGTCTTTCATTTTTAATATGTATTTGTACAATGTGACATTGTAAGATGTATGTTACAATGTACTGGTGTTTAATATTGATTATTTATGTATTTTAAGCTAAAGCATATAGATTGTGATTGTGCAGATAGCATAGTCCGCAATCCGATCCATATCTTACATCAAACCCAAAAGGGTATTTAAAGATATGACTTATGTCCTCATTCAGCATTCTACAATTATCTACTGAGGAAGGAACTTGGTTCCGAAACGCGTCTAGTGTGTACAAAGACCTGGCTATTGGTGCGGTTTTTATAAATGCGCAAGAAGAGGACTTCTGTTAATTCAACTTTTTAATTTTCTTCAATTATTGAAGACGTCCCATACCACTTCAAAAGACCCTATCTGCCAACTATTGACAAGGTGGACTAAACCTATGTTGATATATTCAACTTTACCGAATATTACCAAGTAAACTCTGCTGTATCTACTTCCGCTAATCCGACAGGTTCAAGCAACTACCAACTCAGCTGCATCAACTTCCGTCAACCCGACGGCTCCAAGCGCCTACGTCACTAACCAGCAATCCACTATCCAGCTGGTCACGTGGGACGCTGTGAGAACGGGTCGGAAGTTTGCTCCGCAAGAAAAAGTAAGTGGAGCACCATTGATCGGAAGCGGTGCAATTACTATTGCTAAACGACACCTGAGTACAGAGTTTCCTTTGTAGGAGATTGCAGCAAGGACGCTTCCTGAACCTCTCCGGTTCCAACTAACCGGTAAACCGGCATATAATGTTACGGACATTTGAGCGGTCTAATTGAATAACTCTTGCAGCCACATTTTAGCCATAAGGTCTTATCTTTTTGGAGTACTCCAGCTGTTTAGGTTTGTGCGTGAGCTCAGCACTTTATATACCTATCTTACACACTCATGTATTTATGCTGATATGATGACACCAAGTTAGTTTTGTTTTATTTAGTGCATTAATAAATTTATATGCAAAAATACTGTGAGCCAGCCTATATTATTATTAATTTGACAAAAGAGACCGGTTTCTTCTGGCTACCTGCCTCAGCTACTATTCTGATGCTGTTACCCGCCTGATGTCACACATCTGATGCCAAGTGCTCCTTCTTTCACCCACCATCTTCAGCGGGTACTGGTATTGCCACCAACCTCCACAGTATGTCACCTTGCCACTCTGTGGCCTCCTGATGCTGCCGCCACCTCCACACTCTGTCATTGTGCTGCTCTGTGGTCTTCTCATGCTGCTTCCACCTCTCTGTCATTGTGCCACTCTGTATAAGCGTTTAATAGAACAGGTTCTGTAGACATCTATGTGAAATCAGCCGACGACGGTGTAAAAGGAGTGCACTTCTTCTTGACGCTAGCATCTACCTGTAAGGCTGAGTTGATACTTGAGTTATTTGGTCAATTTTGGCCCCGTGACCGCCCAAATAAGTGAAGTATGCAGTGATTCTAAGAGCGACGCCTGTCATCTGCATGTCATACGGACTCACAGTAATTTTTCACTACCACAGCAAGACTCCCTATGCGTGTTACTGCAAGGCACAGTGTTCTACACCACTATAAAGGCTCTCAGCAGCCAGGAAATAGCCGTTTTTTAACGTGATTCGACGCGAATAAATTCGGATTGAAGCTAATTTTTCCGAAAAATTCGGCAAACCAGCCGAATCAATTTTTTTTTTAATTCGCTCATCTCTCTAATTAAGACCACGTGGCATATAAAATTATTTGGGTTTAAGAAAAATTGTTTCATTATAACTGGTATGCTATCTTAATATAAGATTTTGATCAGAAGACATTGGCAAGTAATGGTGGAAATGGGCAACAGAAATTATCACCAATTCTGGCTGTGGTGTGTGTATCTGTTACATACATGTGAATGTGTATGGAGTATGGGAGCATGATATTTTTTTTATATCATGCGCATTGGGGATTTTTATTTTTTCTTGGGAGATTTTTGTTTTTTATTGGTGTCAAAAGTTTTGATTGAGCTCTACATTTTTTATTGAATTCAATGAAATGTTTTATATGGGCTCTTCATGTGTTCATGTCTGCATTGTCATATTTGTTTCTATGTTTTCTATTATGTCGACTGTAACATATTAAATGTTCTGATAACACCAGAGATCTGTCCTCATGAACAGTTATAGGTAGACTCACTGAAAGAGGAAGGATCGCACCGTCAGACCGGAAGGGGTGGACTTAAATTACCTATTAGAGCGGAGAGGACAGGGTGGACGTCACAGACACAAAGACTGCCCATGTGTCCATCCCATAGTTACAAGACAACACTGTGAAAGACAAAAAGTCCTGTGTTCCTTCATGAAAAAAACTGTCTATTCATTTCAACATCAAGGAAAGCTGGGTACTTCTGCAAACCAAAATGCCAAAGGGTATTAAGAGCAGAATACACAGTACAACATATTAGAAGGTTCACAAATAAATGTGATTTTAATAGTGTTGTGTTTCATTATCTACAAGTTACATTGAAAAAGATACACATGAATTGCTAATGTTTTATGTGTTGAAGGATGAAGACAAGGATCTCTATTGGTTGTTAAAATATCTATGTTTGTTTGACATGTTATTCTTAATATACAGATATTTAGATTATGTTTAGGGTTTACCAAAGTTTATTTTGCTTTGGCAGAGGATCTCTATGGTACCATAGGAAAGTGTTATTTAAATACAGTGTTGGATGGACAAAAGTTCTTTTGTTTTATCTGACAAATTTCAACGGCTTTACTGACATGTACTGAGTTTAAATCTATGGACTGAGTTTTTTTTTTAACCTTTTTCCTAATAGCAGGTTGTATCAGCTGTTTAACAGAGCCAGGACTGGCAACCTCAGTAGTGTCCAGGGGATGTCCAAGTCAACGACACCATGTGTGATAAGGCACAGATTTCAGTGACCTGTCACCCAACAAGAAAGGACTTCAACCACTGCTCTCCCATGCTGAACAAGGCCTTGCTGCATGTACTACAGCTATCCAGGGGTGGACCTCAATGGTAATCAAGTGTCCAAGACTTCCTGACATGCCAGCAGGGCTGATGCAACGAGCTGCAGACCAGTGAGGGGAGCAGGAGGTCCTAGTGTCAAAGCTCCTCCCACAGACAAGGTAATAGACTGTAACACTCACTGATAACAGACCTGCAGTGTCATTACATCTGCAAAACCCCTTAAAAAATAAGGAGGGGGTAATAGACTGAACTTTGTAACAACACAAAAATGGGCTATGTGGTCATTTGTGGCCTTGGTCATTTCTGTGCACATCTAAGTGCCACTGTTCTGCCCAGCAGGGTTTGAATTTGATTCTATTTCACATCAGCCAGGGTTTGGTATTTCTGTAGTGATTAATGTGGTAATAGTTTATATTGTATTGCACCTTGTTTTTCTTGTTTCAAAGACTGCTGTATTGTGGGTGGTGCAAAGCATTGTGGGAGTGTTAAGCATCCTGGGAAAGAGAAGTCTCCAGGACGAAGTACAGAGCTGTCCTCCTGCATATCTCGTTCTTAAACTCCACCATCCTGGTAAAAACATATATTGTGAGAGATCTATCTTTGTTTCAGGGACATTATGTTATGCAGAGCTGTTCAGTTAGTTGTATTGTTACTCAGGGAAGTTGTTAATACTGTTAGCTAGACATGTAATCTTTGTAGAGGCAGCCATTTTACCTTGTGTGCTTCAGTGTTCATTTGCAATGTTACAGTACATGCTATGCTATATACTTATTAATGTTATTTGTATTCTTATAGTTTTACCACAATTGATCAATCATCAAATACTCCTGTTTTGCCAATAGACAAGTTAGACTACAAAGAACAGTCCTCTTATTTGGAAGACAGGAATGGTTTATGCTGAATCTCAGACTGCACACTGTGTGAACGTGTATGAAGACAGAACAGCCAAATTTAAGAGTAATGCAGGAATTATACCAGGAATTGAACCAGAAGTGAACAAAAGGTAATTCCATTCGCTTAAAAGTTCATTACACAATCATTTTGTACACCCCCACTACATAAACATGTTTTCACTTGTTTTTACCACTATTGCCTTCATATCATTCAGACTATTCCATAACCTGACTATTCCTAAACCAGACAAAGAGCTTCAGGTCCATAAATATTGGGACATCGACACAATTCTAAAATTTTTGGCTCTATACACCACCACAATGGACTTGAAATGAAACGAACAAGAAGTGCTTTAACTGCAGACTGTCAGCTTTAATTTGAGGGTATTTACATCCAAATCAGGTGAACGGAATAGGAACTACAACAGTTTGTATATGTGCCTCCCACTTGTTAAGGAACCAAAAGTAATGGGACAGAATAATAATCATAAATCAAACTTTTACTTTTTAATACTTGGTTGCAAATACTTTGCAGTCCATTACAGCCTGAAGTCTGGAACGCATAGACATCTCCAGACGCTGGGTTTCATCCCTGGTGATGCTCTGCCAGGCCTATACTGCAACTGTCTTCAATTCTTGCTTGTTCTTGGGGCATTTTCCCTTCAGTTTTGTCTTCAGCAAGTGAAATGCATGCTCAATCGGATTCAGGTAAGGTGATTGACTTGGCCATTGCTTAACATTCCACTTCTTTCCCTTAAAAAACTCTTTGGTTGCTTTTGCAGTATGCTGTGGGTCATTGTGCATCTGCACTGTGAAGTGCCGTCCAATGAGTTCTGAAGCATTTGGCTGAATATGAGCAGATAATATTGCCCGAAACACTGCAGAATTCATCCTGCTGCTTTTGTCAGCAGTCACATCATCAATAAATACAAGACCCCAAAAAAAGTCAAAGATTTATATGAATTTTTAATTACAACGAAAATAATGTGGTTTCACCTACTGGCTCAAATGAAGACTACCACCCATGTTTTGGAGTTTGTGTTTGAAATGATAACATGCACTTCTGTTTTAACAAGGCAGTGCCTTAGACCACATTCACATGACTGTGAAAAAAACATTCTTTCAACCTTTTTTGCATCCATGTTCTGGGCATTTGGCCATTTCAAATGGTTGTTTTGCATCCGGTTTTTAATGGCCACTTGTATGTCACAGTGGCTAAGGGCTTGTATGGAGAAGACTGCTATGCTGAACACACTCCACACACGGCGGGTACCAGCTGTATAATACAGAAGGTACCTGGCCGCAATTTTTTTACTAGCGTACCTGTTTTAGCAGCAGTTAGACATGTGTACTCCTGTCTAAACTGCCATTAAAAATTGTACCATTTATTTCTATGGGGTCCATCTGGCCATGAAAATGACCAAAAATAGGAAGTGTCCTATGTTTTTAATGGCCACTATTCACTGGCAGTTAAAAAACTTGACTTCAATTGGTTATAAATACGGCTGTGTAATGGACATTACAAAAACGGCTGTCGCATGGCTGTTTTTCACTGTTGTGTGAATGTAGCCATGCTTTACCGTAATTCAATGGAGTTTTTTTTTATTTCTATTATCCAACATAATCACACCCTCACTGGTTTCCCTGTTGTGTATCCAACAAGAAGCTGTTTTGCATAATATGAATCACGGTTACATAAAAAATCAGAGAACATATTTTCTAATTAACCTCTTCATTGCTCATCTAAACAGATAAACAAAATATTGTAATATGCATAAATTGTTTCATATAAAATAAGCAGTGCGTGACATCTAAATCAGTTTGTAATGAAAACCAGAATGAACACATAATTGGTCTAAAATACCCTTCACAATATCATAACATTTGAATTTTAATATCCGTTTACAATAAATTGTAATCTAGAAATTTAACTTTAGTTTTTGCTCCAGTATCTTCAGCGTGGCTGGCATCCTTCGTCCCCTAGAGAACGAGCGGGGGGGGGGGGGGGGGGGGGGGGGGGAATGAGTGCGGATGACAATGAGTTGGCGCTCAGGTGTATTGATGTGCTGGACATGGGTCACGTGACGCTAGCCACGTCACGTGACCCATCAATTAGATCTATTTAAACAGGTAACCTGCTGGCCACAGGTTGCCTGTGATTGGTCTTGTTACCTCACTAGCGTTCTCTGCATGTGTGACTACTTTTGTTTGACCTTGGATTGTATTTGACTTCGATCTTGTGTTACCCCTTGTACTGACGCAACCTCTTGGCTCCTGACCTTGGCTTGTATTGACTTCGATCTTGAATTACCCCTTGTGCCCTTGTTACCTCTTGGGTCTTGACCTTGGCTTCCATTGGTTTCAGTTGTGGTTTTACCCAGCCTGGGAAGCTTGTTGCTTTTGTGTTTTCTGTCCTTGTCTTTTGTTTTCTCCCTTTGTTGTTTCCTCCCTTTAGGCTCCTGCACGTACGTAAGCTAGGGACTGCCGCCCAGTTGTACCCCGTCGGTTAGGACGGACCGTGCAAGTAGGTAGGGATAGGGGAGTAGGTGAAGTTTAGGGCTGCACTTATCCCTGCCTTTTCATGACTTCTAATCACTGGAGAACCAAGAAGGGGGTTGGTCTCTTGACCACTGCAGCTAATTACAGGAAAGCGGTCACAGCAGCTTGAACCCTCTGTCACAGCAGTAATTTTTTTCTGGACCCAACTACCCATCTGGTGCACTATGCCTATTCTGCTGCTTTCACCTTGCAGCTGGGAACCAACTAACCTTTGATAGAAGATCACAATGTAGTGCTCCACTTGACAATCGAGTGTAACTGTCAACAAGACTTTACCATATTTAATAGTTGAAGTCCTTATAAAATACTTTATGCATTCGGTAATGACTGTTAGGCTACTTTCATATAGTATATGCGTTAAAGCTATCCGGCAGGCTGTTCCAGAAGAGGAACAGTCTGCTGGAGTTCACCATAACCAGCATAACCAGATCCTGCTGTTCACCACCGGAGTCCATTGACTATAATGGGACCCAGAGGCATGAGTGCTGGGATTTGGCTGAACAAAAAGTGGTGCAAACATTGTTTTTTGTTCGGCCGAATCCTGGCACTAATGCCAGAAACTAGCCGGATCCTTGCTGAGGCCTATTATAATCAATGGGGTGCTTCAACCCTATCCGGCTATGCTGGATACGATGAACTTGCCCATATGCTTTAATGTATATGTGAATGTAGCCTTACTAGATCTTTGTATCTATGTAAATTGTAAAAGATTATGGAGATTTTTTTTAGAGAATCATCTAGGTTTTAAAAAATAGATGGCCCATACTTAGGAAACGCTATCAATATTATATTGGGAAGGGTGAGTTAGAATCTTGACACCACCGCTGATGATCTGCGGCCGCTTCATTGTCCCATTTTAAAGAGGAGATGCTGCAACTTCTAGACTGAAGACCTGATATCAAGAAGCATGAAGGCTTAGAAAAGGCACAGGAGAATGTAGAAGTATGGAGAATGACAGCGCATAATTAGAACAGATTTGTCTTAGTGCTTCTAACCTAATAATCTTGTACAGTATATGCATGCTGAGAACATTTATCACCATAACCAACGGTACATGCATTCAAGCGATATCTGCACTGCAAGTTATGAACATGGTGTTTCTGTAAACTCATAATTTCCTTTCAATACATTGGTCCTAATTAGCTGCAAAGCATCTAATGTGCAGCATCATAGTACAGGAGTATGACATTAATGGTCCACTGTAAGACACATAGCTCATTAACCTTCCAGCTTATTTTATAAGACCCGTGTTTATATTCTTGATGAGTAAAATACTGATGCAATTAGTTTTAATAACATTCACCCAGAGCCAATGAATAAACAATTGATTTCCTCCTGAACAAAATTTTTACAGTGGTCTTAAAATGTGACCAAATGTAAAGGTAAAATCAATGGTTTGAAATAAAGATAATAGTAGAATGAATTTTATCAGTCAAAAGCTGTGGCTGTAATGTTTGCATCAATAGTACACATATTAATAAAGGCAGTAACGGTGCTTCTGTTGGGTGAAAATTCAAATGTAGGATGGAAAAAATTTATCACGGGACTTGCATAATAAGAAAAAAATAGTTTTTTTTATACATTTTAGTGCTACTTATTCCTATGTTGTAGGCAACTCCATCTCTAACAGATTTATTTCTGTTTGAAACTTCTCCTAGATAGTTCAAAAGAGCCACCAAGAACCATACACATTTTTTTTTTTTTTTAGCAAGGATTGGATTGGCCCACTAACATACAGTACCAGAGGATTCTCCAGTGGGTTTTAGTGAATCCTTCTCATGCCTCTTGAGATTCCTTGCTTTTTTTTCACCTGATTTGCACCATCCTTGAACTTCCTATATAAGCTTGGCCCTGGCATTTCCTGCATGCCAGATTATTGTTCTTCCTACCTATGGGCTGTATTACACCAACAGATTAGAGGACAGATTTTCGGACCAATCATTGGTCAGATGGCCTATTGCACATGCAGATCTTTTGTTATACACATAAATATTGGTCTGATTGGGCAGATATTGGTCAGATAATCTGTTTGTGTAATACAGCACTTGGTCTAACTTCTTGCTCCTATACTGCCTACAAACTGTTCCTGCACATCTATGTACTGTACCTGGACTGTAACATTTTATTTATTAATTTCATTCACTTATATAGCGCTGACATATTCCAAAGCGCTTTACAGACATTAGCATCAAGCTGTCCCCAAAGGGGCTAACAATCTAAGTTCTTTATCAGTATGCCTTTGGAGTGTAGGAGGAAACCGGAGAATCCGGTGGGAGAACACAAACTCCATGCTGATGTTGTCCTTGGTCGGATACAAACCTATCCGACTTTCTAGGACTATCTAGGACCTACCAGTAACATTTCTTTTGGCGGCCCACCATACAGATATATCCAAATATTACCTGCTCACACAGCAGCAGAGAGAGCACGATGCTGCAAGATGATTGATTATGGGGTCCCTGCAGTGACTTTGAGAAGGCAGGTTCCTTTTAAAGGAAGATACTGGCTGTCCTGCCTCTGTTCCTATAAGTCATCTCAGCCACATGAACATGTCTATAATAATAAACTGGGTAGTATTCTACCCAGTTTTGTATATGAACTTAGGCTGTTTGAGGTGCTGTACATTGAATATATGTATGTAGTGCAGTAAGTTTGCTGTGTTATGTGCCACTTGTACAGAGGGTGGAAGACAAGGGGCCCACTCTGCTCAGGAGCAGGGGCATAGCTATAGGGGAAGCAGCTGCTATGGGGCCCTGACCCAAAAGGGGCCCATCCAGAAGGAGGAGGACTAAAAGATTTTGTCAGGGCCCCCTCAACAGTATTACACAATGAAATGATATACAGTGACAGTATAGATAGTGTAGGAAATGGATGGAACAGCTGTCGGGCCTGGGCTGAGAGCGATCTTTACTAGCCACAGGAATGAGGGTGGCATGAAAGGAAGGGGTTGAGAGAAAATTACTGGGAGAGGGGGGGCCCCCATTCAAAAATTTTCTGTGGGGCCCAGTCATTTCTAGCTACGCCACTGCTCAGGAGCCCATTGGGGGATTCACCTGTACCCTTGTGGGCTATTCCGAGCCTGGTGCTAATCACTGAGACCCAGTGCTGCCCACTGACTATGATATTACATATTTTAACTATGATATTATTTTTTTTTAAATTTGATTCGGCCAGTTCGCCAAATTGAAAAAAAAAAATCAATTTGATCCGAATTTATTAGCGGCGAATCGCGTTAAAAAAACGCTATTTCCTGGCTGCAGAGAGCCTTTATAGTAGTGTAGAACACTGTGCCTTGCAGTAACACACATAGGGAGTCTGCTGTGGTAGTGAAATAATACTGTGAGTCAGTATAACACGCAGATGACAGGCATCACTCTTAGAATCACTGCACACTTCACTTATTTGGACAGTTATGGGACCAAAACTGACCAAATAACTCAAGAGTGAACTCAGCCTTACAGGTCAATGTTAGCGTCAAGAAGAAGCGCACTCCTTTTACACAGTCGGCAGCTGATTCCACATAGATGTCTACAGAACCTGTTCTATTAAACGCTTATACAAGTAGAGCCCCTCCGACAGAGTGGAGAGGGCGTCAGCAGTAAGTTTGTGTTCACATCACTGATTATTTTGCCCTTCCTCTGGTCCGTCAGAACAATAACCCCTAAAAACGGATCCTGCCTGTGGATCATCTGCCTTCACTTTGTCAGCATTTGGTCAGTAATCCATCAGTATTGCTAAAGCTAAAAAAAAACAGGAGTGGATCCAAAACAGAGATGACACGTGAATGGATTATTTGGATGTCTTCTGTGTTTTGTACCCACTCCTGCTTTTGGCTACCAAATCATAAGCCAATTCTGATGCAAAATAGGGACATGCAGACCTTACAGCTGTTACACAGACAGGATACGTTGTGCGTCTTATTTTTCCTTCCTTCTGACAGATCAGAAGAAGGGTCAAATAAATGATGATGTCAGCCAGGCCGAAAGGCAAAATAGTGGCCCAGTCATGAAGTGGGGATGGTGGAAACAGCATGAGAAGTCCACAGAGTGCGCCTATGACATAGTGAGGTGGAAGCAGCATGAGAAGACCACAGAGTGGCCCAATGACAGAGCCTGGAGGTGACATCAGTATCAGGAGTAGGCCACAGAGTGGCACAATGACAGCGTGGAGGTGGCAGCAGCAGCATCAAGAGGCCACAAAGTGGCACAATGACAGAGTGTGAAGGTGGCAGCAGCATCAGGAGGAGGCCACAAGGTGGCCCAATGACAGTGTGGAGGTGGCAGCAGCAGCAGTATGAGGAGACCACAGAGTGGCACAATGACAGAGTGTGCATGTGGCAGCAGCATCAAGAGACCACAGAGTGACCTGGTGACAGAGTGGTCTGAGTACAGAAAATGTAGTAGTGTTACCTGCTGTCCTATGTAAAACCACAGATGACACTAGTGCTAATAATGTGGTAGTGTTACCTGCAGTCCTATGTAAAACCACAGATGGCACTAGTGCTAATAATGTGGTAGTGTTACCTGCAGTCCTATGTAAAACCACAGATGACACTAGTGCTAATAATGTGTTAGTGTTAGCTGCAGTCCTATGTAAAACCACAGATAACACTAGTGCTGATAATGTGGTAGTGTTACCTGCAGTCCTATGTAAAACCACAAATAACACTAGTGCTGTTAATGTGGTAGTGTTACTTGCAGTCCTATGTAAAACTACAGATAACACTAGTGTAGATCATGTGGTAGTGTTACCTACATCCTTAGTGTGCCTCCCTGTGTCTCTACCACGATCTCCATGCTGGCGCGCGCTGCCTCTTCCATCTTCATCTTTCCCCGCACAGAACATCCTGATGCAGCTGCATCAAGACATAGGAACACTGCAGGCATGGTGACACACAGGGAGAGACACACACACACACACACACACACATAGGAATACTGCAGGCATGGTGACACACAGGGAGACACACACACACACACACACACACAGAAAGAGACACACACACAGGGGGCCACAAACACACACACACACACACACAAGGACAGACACATGCACACACAAGGACTCACACACACTGGGACAGTCAAATACACACAGGGACAGACACACACACACAGGGCGGTCAAATACACACAGGGACAGATACACACACACACACACACACAGGGACAGACACACACACACAGGGACGGACACACACAGGGGCACACACACTGCAGTGTCCCACTACGTGATTGTGGGCACAGCAAACTTGTTTTATTGTGTTTTAATGTCTTGTATTATGCCTGCATGCTGTATTTCATCTCATGTCATAATCTCCCATGTCACAATGTGATTCTTCATGTAAGATCCTTTACACAGGCCTACTTAGGGTGCACTACACTAGTTTCTCCACAAGATGGGGCAGTGTTATAGAGTATATATAGCTTAGCTCAGGCCCAAGTTAGGCAGTCTTTCCCTGAAGTTTAGTCAGAGAGCAGCCATGAAGTAGTTGCTTGCTAGAGGGAGGCCCCCTGCCTCTCTGCTCTCTCCCTTTTGGCTCCACAGCCCAGGGTTAAAGCCGCAAGATTCCACCCAGAGGTGAGAAGTCCACTTCTACTGCTCGCTCCTCCAGGGTGACCAGTGTCCAGCTACTAAAGCAAGTATTCAAGGAGATTTTTATATTGTCTTAAAGTCAAAGGATAGCACACGGCCATACTTAAGGGCTTCCCAGGCACCTTTGCAACCAGGTGTAGGACACAGCTTCTGGCATCCACACCTCCAGTTTAAACCCTGAGGACAGATAGGCCATCTGTCAGAAAACACTGGAAAATAGAAGTTCAAGGATTCAGAAAACCACCTGCAAGTCAGGTTAGAATCAGGTGAGAGTTTTTACCAGCCAAAGACTTTTATTTCTTCAAAGCCTAGTCTGAAGCAGTAGCTTTCTTACATATATATATATAGGACTAAGAGCCTGTTTCTTCTGAGGACTTACATTTCCCTACCCCTGTTCGATTGCTGACGGAATGACTGACGAGGAGCAGGAGCATTAGGACCAGCAGATGATGGAAAGGACAGACAGTTCCCTTCTGCTGAGGTGGTGGAGCCTTGACTGCATGAAATCGGGTGTGTGCCACTCGGTAATGCAGCGGTTGCTGCAGCAGGCTGGACCACCACATCGGAGCCACGGTTCTTCTATGCCACTTTATGGTGACGCTGCATATGTTGACGCAGGGCCATGGTGCCAATATTGGCACCCTGGCCATGCTTTGCCTTCTGCCCACAGATTCTACAAATGGCCATGTTCACCTCCTCCTGTGACTTAACAAAAAACGGCCACACCGCCGAGTAGGTGATTTTACCCCCAACACTCTGCACTGACTGACTGGTACCTGTGCTGCTTCCGCTGCAAAGCGGGTGGTCTACCCTGGGCACATTTGGCTTCTGACCTCCCACTGCTGCCACCCTGCTGAATCCTGGCCATTGCCATTCTAGCGACTTGCTGGCTCCACCGCTGCCTCACGGGCAAGCTGCCACCCTCTTCTTCTGATGATGATAAAGCCCCTAATTCACCCGGCTCCCAAGTGCGATCAGATACATCAACATTATCGAGTACTGTCTGCACGTCACTGATGTCCTCCGCAATGGTCTCTGGGTCAGGAGCCTGACCGCTCGCAACACCAGCTCCCACGCCACTCTCCTCATCATTACTTGCCCGCCTACAGGAGAAAGCAGCGGATGTCTCCTCCACATCTTGGCTAGCCAGTAGCTGCTGACTGTCCTCTAGTAGCTTGTCCTCGCTGTATAGTGGAGCTGAGCCCACAGCATATAATACTTCTCTGGCAGAGGGAACAGAAAAGGACAGAGGCAGGTTGAGGACACCAGAGGGCACAGGGCCTGCTCCCGGGCCATGCCAACTAAGAGTTGTGTCTGACGAACTAATACACGCAAAAAAGTGCTTTAGAACATATAACTGCACAGCTGAACAGCAAATATATATATTTTTTCCACTAATACATGCCAAAAAGGGCTTTAGAACATATAACTGCACCAGCTGAATGGCAAATATATATATTTTTGCCACTAATACACACCAAAAAGGGCTGTAAATTTCTTACTTCAACACACAATGGCAAAAACTTTTTTTTGTGCCACTAATACATGCCAAAAAGGGATTTAGAGCATATAACTGCACCGATGAATGGCAAATAATATACATTTTTGTGCCACTAATACACAACAAAAAGGGCTGTAATTTTCTCACTTCACCACACAACAGCTAATAAGCCCTTTCCCCCACTAATACAAGCCAAAAAATGCTTTAGACCATATAACTGCACCGCACAAGGGCAAATAAGTAATAAACCCTGGTAATGGCTGTATCAAACAGCACTTGCACCCAATAACAAGAACAGTTTGCTGGAATTACAGAGATGTATAAGGGCAATTTGGATCCGCAGTCAGTGCAGCAAGGTGTAATAGGATTGTTCCTATTATCCAGACTGTAAACTCCCCTACTGAACCCTGTTCTGCTTCAATGCTATGGAATGATTCCTCCCTATCCTTTCCCTGAACTTCTATACAGTTTTAAAGTCTTTCCTAGCACTGTCCCTAGCGCCTGCTGATGTCTCTCCCTGCACTAAGTACACTGGAAAATGGCTGAATCCAAGATGGCTGAGGCTATTTATAGGGCTGTGACCTCACAAGGCTGGCTGGCTGCTGATTGGCTGCATGCATGGCATTGTGGGTGATCCCTCGTTCCCAGAGTTCTTTGCTCCATGTCCTAACACGTGCAGCAGCCATTTTAGCTAATTATTCCTGAAAATCGAGTCGAATTACACTTCGTCAACTTCGATTCGCTCATCTCTAATATCAATTTATTGTCAAAATAATTGTTGTAATGGAAGCGCTCCAGCATGGATGAAATATCTTTTATTAATGTAACATGGCACTAGCTAGCAAATATGGCCTTTCTATGGCTCATTTAATTGAGCCGGACCATAAGGTATCTGGAGGGTGTCTCCGAAAATATGACCCATTTCGTTAACAAGTTCTGACAACTGAAATATGGACTTGGTTTAATACTGGAAGGATTGCTTAACATAACATATTTATCCCTTATACTTGCATTTCCACAGAGAGAAAACATATGTTTACTAACTCTCTTAATTTTCCACTACATCTGCTAGTCTTTTACATGTAGATTTTCATCGACTAGATTGCTAAAGTAAAGTTTAGTATTTCACTTAAAGACAAAAATGGCCATATAGCTACTGGCACCAGGGAGAGAGGAGAAAAAGATTGCAAATTATCACTACCGTATGTGTCAGTCCAAATACTGTGATTCATTTTAAATACAATGTACATATCATATAACTATAGATCCTATCCTCTAACAAAGTAATGGATAAAGGAATAAACATGCTTTGATTAAATGGGCAGATGGCTCTAAATTGCTTAAAGAAATAAAAAAAGTATTATATTTACTAGATATGAGCAAATCGAAGCTGACGAAGTTTTGCACCGCAACCGAATTTCCTCGCGATTTGTTGTAGCGAATCACATTTTTTCCTAAAATGGCTGCTGCACGTATGAGGAAATGGAGCAAGGAACTCTGGAAAGGCGGGATCACCCATAATTCCATGCATGCAGCCAATCAGCAGCCAGTCAGTACTGTGATGTCACAGCCCTATAAATAGCCATCTTGGATTCTGACATTTTCCAGTGTACTTAGTGCAGGGAGAGACTTCAGCAGGCGCTAGGGACAGTGCTAGAAAAAACTTCATTGTGCTAAAAAAACGATTTACAAGTGCAGGGAAAGATTATTCAAGGTGTAGGGAAAGGATAGGAAGAATTCATTCCACAGCATTTATGCAGAACAGGGTTCAATAGGGGAGGTTACAGCCTGGGTAATAGGAACAATCCTATTACACCTTGCTGCACTGACTGGGGATCCAAATTGCCATTATACAGCTCTGTAATTCCAGTAAACCGTTCTTATTAGGGTGCAAGTGCTGTTTGATAAAGCCATTAGCAGGGTTTATTAGAAGGAAATAATTCTGTCTTATTTGCCCTTGTACGGTGCAGCTACTGTATATGTTCTAAAGCATTTTTGGGCTTGTATTATTGCGGGGAAAAAGGGCTTATTAGATGTTGTGTGGTGAAGTGCTAAATTAACAGCCCTTTTTGCCGTGCATTAGTGGCAAAAGTAAAATATATTTGCCATTCAGCGGTGCAGTTATATGTTTTAAAGCCCTTTTTGTCATGTATTAGTGGCAAAATAAAAATATATTTGCCATTCAGTGGTGCAGTAACATGTTCTAAAGCCCTTTTTGTCGTGTAATAGTGGCAAAATAAAAATATATTTGCCGTTTAGAGTTGCAGTTATATGTTCTAAAGCCCTTTTTGGCGTGTATTAGTGGCAAAAAACAAATATATTTGCCATTCAGCGGTGAAATTCATTGCACTACAGCCATTTATAGGCTGTATTAATAGGATAGATACGTACATCCTATTAGCCGTTCTGTGGTGAATTGTGATTGCTGTATTTTTTGGGGTGTATTAATAGGAAAAAGAATACGGGAAAATTGCTAGGTGATTGTAGACCTCCTTTTGCTCTACAGACCAAATTATGTCGATTAGCCAGTTAGTGGTGACATTTTTTTGTGAAACAGCCTTTTTGGGAAAATTGATGGGTGAATGTAGACCTCTTTTTGCTGTGCAGACGAAATTATGTCGATTAGCCATTTGTTGGGGATTTTTTTTGGTGAAACATCCTTTTTTGGGAAAATTTATGGTGATTTGAGACTTTCTTCTGTATGGACCAAATTACGTTGATTAGCCATTCAGTGGGAAATTTCTTTTGTGAAACAACCTTTTTTGTGAAAATTGGTCAGTAGCTGTAACTATGGTCAAGGATAATACATGTCCTTTTCGGCCCACTGGGTAAATGTGGTTCCTGCCCAGCCACACCAGCAACTTGGCCAGGTGACGCCGCTTCCGTCTCCATGTTCTCACGCCATTGGTCCTGCACCAATGTCCACCTTTACCTCCTCATCCTCCACCGTGTCCTCAGCCTGCACTGCAGGGACAATTGAATACTGATGGATTACTGACCAAATGCTGAACGAGTGAAGGCGGATGCTCAACAGACAGAATCCGTTATTTGGGGGTTATTGTTCTGACAGGTTAGAGGAAGGGCAAACTAATCAGTGATGTCCACACAAACTTACTGCTGACACCCTCTCCACTCTGTCGGGGGGCTCTACTTGTATAAGCGTTTAATAGAACAGGTTCTGTAGACATCTATGTAGAATCAGCTGATGACGGTGTAAAGGAGTGTGCTTCTTCTTGGCTCTAACATCGACCTGTAAGGCTGAGTGAGTTCATACTTGAATTATTTGGTCAGTTTTGAAGATACTTGGAGATGTGGTCACCACAGAGGGAAACTTGCAGGTTCTATAGTAGTATAGGAGAGCAGTGAAACTGAGATAGAGGGAAATATAATCTCTATCTTGGCCATGTTGTGATGTACAGTGTAACAGCATGTGCTGACTGCCGATGTTCCCCTACTTACCGCTGCGGTCCCGGGCTCCGTGTTCCGCTGTGATCAGCTGCCAGTGTTTCCCCATTCACACCCGCAGTCCTAGGCTCTATCCTTGCAGGCATTGTCCTTCTTGGAATCCACTCCACGGTTTCCTTCCAGCCCTGGGCACAGCATGGTTTCCAACCTGTTTCCTGTAGCAGTTCCTTAAGGGCCGGCATGCATCACTTCCTGTGATTTATGGGTTTAGTACATGTGATCATGCTGACCAATCCTAGCCCTCGTGAATAGAGATGAGCGAATTTTTAACTCAAGTATGAACTCAGCCTTAAAGGGAACCTGTCATGTGGATATTTGATTATAATCTAACTGATTATATACAATCATTAACTACTAAAAAGTACCTTAGATGTATTCACTTACTGGTGTAACAGATGGTTACCTCATAATATACACACAAAGATGCCACATGCCACATGCTAATGAGCTGATTTGAGTCCAGCGTGATGTCAGTGAGTCCAGCTTTTTTTTAAATTCAGAGCTATAGCCACTCCCCTGCCCACCTGCTGCTGATTCATATGGAAAATAACTGTCAATCAGCAGCAGGAAGAGTCAGGAGCTCATGAATATTTAGGACTCATCATTATGAGCTGGAGATTTTCAATACAAGATGTTGGCAGATTGACTGGGTCAATTAAAGAAAGTGACCCAGCATTTTGCTAAGAAAACCAGTCACTTATTTATGTTGCCCTTAGTTAGGACACCATAAAACTGGTGACAGGTTTCCTTTAAGGTTGATGTTAGCGCCAATAAGAAGCACACTCCTTTTACACCATCGTCAGCTGATTCCACATAGATGTCTACAGAACCTGTTCTATTCAAAGCGTATACAAGTAGAGCCCCCCGACAGAGTGGAGAGGGTGTCAGCAGTAAGTTTGTGTTGACGTCACTGATTATTTTGCCCTTCCTCTGATCCGTCAGAACAATAACCCCCAAAAAAGGATCCTGTCTGTGGAGCATCTGCTTTCACTCGGTCAGCATTTGGTCAGTAATCTATCAGTATTGCTAAAGCTAAAAAAAAACAGGAGTGGATCCAAAACAGAGATGACACGTGAATGGAATATTTGCATGTCTTCTGTGTTTTGTACCCATCCTGCTTTTGGCTACCAAATCATAAGCCAATTCTGATGCAAAATAGGGATCATGTCATGCAGACTTTACAGCTGTTACATAGACAGGATCAGTTGTGCGTCTAATTTTTCCTTCCTTCTGACAGATCAGAAGAAAGGTCAAATAAATGATGATGTCAGTGTAATGACCGGCATCACGCACAGGGAGGGAAAAGGGAAAGCCCTGCCCAAGGGAGAGGGATCTGCAAAACACGGTGGTGACCCCTGACTCACCTTGCGGCTGGCACCTGACTGCCCTGACGTCCCTAGATGGGTTCCTCACCCGTGCGGCGATCACGTGCCTAAACCCTGGCTTTCCCTGAAATGAGCCCTAGATAGTGAACGGGCCGGTGGGATCGCTAGTCCACACCACTGACACTAAGAGGGAAACACCAGGGAGAGGACAGACAATACAGACAAACACATACACCCAGGTGGGCGACCACAGCAGACCACAAAGGTCCAACAGGGATCCGGAGGGAAGCGTTCTGGACCAACAACCAGAGAACGCAGCAACACAGCTCCAGAGGGTCAGAATAGATGTCCAGGCAGGAAGCTCTATATCTGGCAACCAGGGAAGTGTGAGAGGGGAATATAAGGAGGTTGGGAGTGCTGGACAAGGAACAGCTGAGGAGAAGGAGCTACGGATCCCTGAGTGAGCCAAAAGGGTTTGCAAAGCAAACCCAGAAAGCTACCACAAGGAAACAGCCCTATCTTACATAGAGCGCGCAGCCAACCGCTGCGACTTCCTGACCCCGGGTATAACGGAGTCAGGCGTGGTTCTTGACACCCTCGTGACAGTCAGCCAGGCCGAAAGGCAAAATAGTGGCCCAGTCATGAAGTGGGGAGGTTGGGAACAACATGAGAAGTCCACAGAGTGCCCCTTTGACATAGTGAGGTGGAACCTGTTCTATTAAACAAAAAGCATTTTCTAAATAAGTGTAGGGGCACCGCGCACCTCCACTGGGCTACTGCACACTATAATGGGAGACCGCTACTCGATACCAAACTATAAGGCAAGATTTACCTTGTTATTTTTATTGGTCCTCCTTGTAGTTTTTGGTGTCTGTGAGGAACCGTAGCTCTGGTGATGTCACCCGCTCCATTCTGTGAGTGTGAGCGAAAAACAAAAGTAGAAGCTACGCCACCGGCCAGGGCGAGCTTTGAAAAACTTTGCCTACAATCAGCGGAGATCCTTGTTGAGCTCTCTGAAGAATAAAAGTAAAGTGACTCCACACGTGGACTGACAAGCAAACTACAAGGAGGGCCAATAAAAATAACAAGGTAAATCTTGCCTTATAGTTTGGTATCGAGTAGCGGTCTCCCATTATAGTGTGCAGTAGCCCAGTGGAGGTGCGCGGTGCCCCTACACTTATTTAGAAATTGCTTTTTGTTCAGTAACCACAGCGGAGGTACGGGGCTGTTTTTGGAGCACTGCTACATAGCTGTAATAAGATAGCGCTGATGGATCGTGGTGTTGATATACAGTAGATATTATTCTGTTCTATTAAACGCTTATACAAGTAGAGCCCCCCGACAGAGTGGAGAGGGTGTCAGCAGTAAGTTTGTGTTGACTTCACTGATTATTTTGCCCTTCCTCTGATCCATCAGAGCAATAACCCCCAAAAAACGGATCCTGTCTGTTGAGCATCCGCCTTCACTCGGTCAGCATTTGGTCAGTAATGCATAAGTATTGCTAATGCCAAAAGAAACAGGAGCGGATCCAAAACAGAGATGACCGAGTCAACCATTCAAGAACCGCTGGGTTGTTGGTCAAGACACGACTGATAGATGACACTGGGAGCTCAGGCCTCTCGCTGCGACTCCTGCTGCCACGCCCCTTTACTCTGCTGTTAGATCAGATAAATAAATAAAAAGGAAATGAAAACACCCCAAAAAAAGTCTGTAATTTTCTCACTTCACCACACAACGGCTAATAAGCCCTTTTTTCCACTAATACACACCAAAAAGGGCTGTAATTTTCTCACTTCACCACATAATGGTAAATACTTTTTTTGTGCCACTAATACACACAAAAAGGGCTTTATATTTTTCTTTTGCCACTATTACATGACAAAAAGGGCTTTAGAACATATAACTGCACCTCTTAACTGCGCCTCCCAAGGACAGGAAACAACAGTGGAAGCCCAAATAAATAAACATTTCCTCCAACCTACTCCAGTTCATAACAGAGAACCGAAGATAATTATAACAAAAGAACAGCATACAAACAAACGGTGAACCGGAACCACCAAATTATGTGAAAAAAGTTTTTTGGGCTTTTTTTTTTGTGGGGGGGAACCCCAGTGCCGTTGTGGAGGCTACAGGAAATCAAATTACCTGTAAGAGTAATTGTCATCTTTCCTTAACGCCTCCGCAACCGCACTGGTAGGAGATTCTCAGAGGAGAGATTTTTCGGGAGGGACCACGACAAAAGGACTTTTCATCCAAACGCCAGATCCTGGTTGGCCAAAACATCCAGCTTATAGTGTTTGAAAAAGGTCATGGGGTTAGACCATGTGCCATATTTGATCTACAGAGACAGATCCCCTCTCAGCCCAAGAGGCGGACATAGCCCTAGTGGAATGAGCCTTCAATCCTAAATGAGGAGAAACATTCCTTTCATTGTAACACAGAATGATAGTGATTTTGATCCATCTGGCTATAGAAGGAGATGATCTGACTTCCTAAAGGATTTTGTGGCCCTAAGGTACTCTATTAGGGAATGTCTGACGTCCAAATGATGAAACAGCTTTTCCTGCTCTGAAGAAGGAGAAGGGCAAAAGGATGGTAAGACTATCTCCTGTTGAAAAATGAAACTTAGAAAATACCTTTGGAAGAAAAGCTGGGGAGAGCTGAAGACGTACTCTATCATCTAAAATAGTGAGGTAAGGATAATTACATGAAAGGGCCTGGCGGTGGTGATAGCAATAAGGAAAGTGGTTTTTAGGGTCAATAATTTTAGGGAGATTTCTGAAAGAGGCTCAAAGGGTATGGACATTAGGGCTGAGAGAACCAAACTGAGGTCCCAGGGGGGAACTTTAACAAAGAAGGAAGGATGTAACCTACTAGTACCTTTGAGCAATCTACCAATTAATGGGATTTTGGCCACCTTGATATCCAAAAGGGCGCTGAGGGCATAGACCTGAAATTTTAAAGTGCTGGTTCTGAGTCCCTTGTCACCTTGAGGATCCCAGAAATCACCCGCAAATAACAAGAAGGCATTCCAAGTTCTCAGATATATTTTGGAAGTGATCTGTTTTCTACTATGTAACAAGGTAGAAATGACCGCCTCAGAAAACCCTTTCTTTCTTAACAGGACCCTTTCAGTTTCCAAGTTACTAGGTGAAGATGCTGTACATTAGGATAGAGGGCAGGACCCTGATGTAGTAGGTCTGGATTTTGGGGTAGGAACCAAGGTTTCTCTGTCGCCAGGTTTTGAAGCAAGGGAAACCAAGACCTTTTCAGCCAATAAGGAGCAATCATTATCGCTTGTGCCCCTTCTTCTCGTATTTTCATCAGGGTCTTTGCAGGGAGAATGGTGGAAAGGCGTAGAGAAGTCCCCTGGGCCATGTTAGTGAGAGGGCATCCCCCAGATTTTTCTTCTCCTTGGGGCAGATGGAGTAGAATTTTTCTATCTTCCTGTTCTGTCTCGATGTGGACAGATCTAATACCGGAAGTCCCCACTTTTCTGTGATCTGATGGAAAATCCTCTGATTGTCAGACAACACCTTGACGTGGTGGTGTTGGATAGATGGTTTCAAGTCTAAGAAGGCTTGGAAGACTGCTGCCAATTCTCTCAGATTTGACGAGGCTGAAGACATCCCCTGTACCATCTGCTGCTGAGTATGAGCTCCCCAGCCTTTGCTGATGGCGTCGGTGGTGACTGTAATTAGATCCTTTGGTCGCCACTGTACCCCCGCTTTTAGATGTTTCTCCACCATCCACCAACTTAGGGATGTCTTTACCTGATATGGAATCTTTTTTCTCTTTCCTAAGGAACTCTGCGTCTTATCCCAGGATGAAAGGAGGAAAGACTGTAGGATCCTGGTGTGGGCCTGGGCCAAACTCACCGGGGATATTGTTGATGTTAGGAGACCCAGTAAGCGCATGACGTCTCTTATAGATGCTGTTCTGCCTGAACAAAAGATTCTCACTCCAGCTATCAAGTTGTCTAGATTTTCCTGTGGTAAAAAGGAAGATAGACGATGGGTGTCCAAAAGTACACCCCCAATTTTTTTTTCCTGACAGGGAATTAGCTTTGACTTCTCTTGATTGATGAACCACCCTAAGGAAGTCAGAGTTTCCTCCACTATTTTGAGGTGATCCATAAGAGGAGAATGGGTATCTGCAGCGCTTAGAAGATCGTCCAGATAAGGGACAAGATGGAGGAAGCCTACAACGTCGGCCATAATTTTTGTAAAAAGACGTGGAGCACTGGAGAGGTCGAAGGGCAAGGCCTGATACTGAAAGTGATTTAGCTTTCCTTCTATGTAGACAGCGAACCTGAGGAATTGTTAACTCTTGCTGTGGATGGGAACATGATAATAGGCATCCGCCAGATCGACTGTTACCATGTAATAATCTTGAAAAAGGAGGTTCACTGTCGACTACTTTATAGACTCCATTTTTGAACTTTTTGTAAATGACCAGACGATTTAGCTCTTTTAGATTGAAGATAGCTCTGAACTTCCCACTTGTTTTTTTATAAGGAATAAGGGGGAATAAACCTCTCGGCTTTACCTTTATAAAAAACTGTTTTTGTAAAAGGGAAGAAACGTCTGATTCTAGAGCTTCCTGTTTTTGCGCGTCTGAATAAACCTTGTTTGTGAGGAATCTTGCTGGTGGAAAGGAGGAGAACTCTATTTTGTGTCCTGAACTGACCTGTTTTAGGACCCAGGGGGAGGCACCTATAGTGTCCCAAGCTTGGCTGAATTTTGAAAGCCTGCCCCCTACCGGACTTCTGGCGTCATTGTGACTTCTTAGAGGAGGAGTCGGTGTTGAATAAGAAACCCCTACCCCGGCCCCTGGAGGATTGCCATCTGCCCAAAGACTCCTTCTTATTTTGGTTTAATTGTTTAAATTTGGTTTGAGAACAAAAAAATTTTCTCTGGTGAAAAAACCTGGGGTTCAAATGAAAAGCCTTTCTTTTTGTCAGATGCTTTCTCTAAGATATCATCTAATGCGGACCCAAAGAATGTACCTCCTTCACAGGGAATAGCACACAAACAACTCTTTGAGCCCGCATCACCCGAACAGGAACGTAACCAAAACAGCTCTACGGGTGGCAACTGATAGAGCTGTAGTCCTAGCTGAGAGCCTCACCAAGTCTGTGGAAGCATCTGCTAGAAAATTGGAGGCTTATTTTAAAACCGGTATAGAGGAAAGTATTTCTTCCCTATAAGTACCGGCTGCCAAATGATTTTCCATTTGACTGATCCAAACCGAAAGGGACCTGGCAGTGCAGGTGGATGCTATCGCTGGTCTAAACATAGCAGACCCCGTTTCCCAAGACTTTTTAAGGAGACCCTGACATTTTTTGTCCATGGGGTCCTTTTTCAACCCCATATCCTCAAAGGGAAGAGAGGACTTTTTGTTATTGGGGTTCAATCTTGGGGGTTTTATCCCATGTTTCACAGTCAGATTCAGAAAACGGGTATTTACGCTTGAAGGCTCTAGAAATAACAGGTCTTTTCTCCAAATCCTTCCATTCCCTGGATATGACGTCTTTTATACTATCATGAACAGGGAATACCCATGTCTTCTTTTCTCCTAACCCTTGAAACATCTGATCCTGGATAGATAAGGGTTCTTTAACATCTTCCAATTTTATAGTTGCCCATATAGTTTTTAATAAAAAAATCCCCTTCATCCAGATCAAATACGTCCGAGGAAGGATCCACGGATCTTGAGGTAGATGGATGGGGAGAGGGGGGAGTCATAAGTTGCTCAATCGCTGAGTTCGCCTTGTCCCTAATAAGGGTTCTAAGGTTTTCCATGAATGATGGTGACTCTTCCGCTACCACTTTTTCAGTACAGCGTGGGCATAGCAGCTTTTTAGTAGTATGGGGAAGACTCTTCCTGCACATCCCACATTTATATTTAGTAGGCCAGCCTCTTTTACCTAAGGAGCATATAGACTAGGTTAGTACTAGACCTAGGGGGAGAACCCACACCTGCACCCTGTGGTGGACCTGAGACAGGAAGAACATCATCCCATAAGCAAACAGAGGAGGTCTCTTACCAGGCTGAGGGCCTGGCAGGGATCAGCAGATCTGCGAGGGGCATCATTATTCGCCGAAGACATCCTGGCAGCTTGCAGTTCAGCATAAACCGCCATCTCCGGTGGAAGCAGGGTATTTTTAATCCCGAACCCTTGCTGTGTCTTGGCTCTGCCCCTACGCCAACGCGGAGAGCACGCTGCCTTTAGCCATGCCCCCCCGGCCAGCCAAGGGGCGCATCGACGTCACTTGCCTCACTGAAAGCGCGCCTGTGCCTGTCAAGGAAGCGCAAGGCCTCAGCTCTCAGGAATCCTCCTGCCTTCAAAGGATTCCTGTCTGCAGGATGTGCAATGCGTCAATCCCCTTCTACTCAAGGGTAGGTACAGCCCGGGATGTCCAGTGCGGGACTTACTCCTAGGGAAAGAGAAGGAGAGCCTCGCTCCACCCGGAACCTCTGTCCCCTGCTCAGCCCTCCCTAATACCAGCATCGGTAGGAAGGGGAAGGATCCTAGGCTGAGCGAATATCATCATCAGCCAGAGTACTGGCAGAGCTTCCACATGTCCTGAGGGACAGGAAACAACAACTGGAGTAGGTTGGAGGAGGTGTCTATTTATTTGGGCTTCCTCTGTTGTTTCCTCTCCTTGGGAGGTGGGATCAAGCTCCTACCAGTGTCGGTTGTGGAGGCGTTAGTTAGGGAAATATATTTTTCTTTTGCCACTAATACACGCCAAAAAGGGCTTTAGAACATAACTTCATATGTACAGTGCTATGAAATGAATGGCGCTTTAATAATAAATAATAATAATATAACTGCACCGCTGAACGGCAAATATATTTTTCTTTTGCCACTAATACACAACAAAAAGGGCTGTAATTTTAGCACTTCACAACACAACAGCTAATAAGCCCTTTTTTCCCACTAATACAAGCCAAAAAATGCTTATAGCTGCACCGCACTAGGGCAAATAAGACGTAGAAATATTTCCTTGTAATAACCCCTGTTAATGGCTGTAACACCCCAATAACAAGAACAGTTTGCTGGAATTACAGAGCTGTATAATGGCAATTTGGGTGCCCAGTCAGTGCAGCAAGGTGTAATAGGATTGTTCCGATTACCCAGGCTGTAACCTCCCCTACTGAACCCTGTTCTACATAAATCGCTCATCTGTAACCTATATAAGTGGTCCAGCCCCCTTCCCAGGTGCCTGAGAGTCAAAGGTCCTTGTGTACTGCAAAGGTTGCAGTTGTCTGTGCTTGTGCTCCTGTATATCTTACCCGTGCTTGTGTTTCTGGACTCCGCTACTTATTTGATCCTTACCTGCTCTGTCTTGTTGACCCGGATTGCCTGACCTGTACCTGTGTCATCTTCCCTGACCCATTGCTTGTTTGACCTTACCTCTGCCTCATCCTTTGGTCCTGCACTGTCACTCCTGGTTACGACTCGGCCTACTAACTATGACTATATCTCTGGTACCTTGCACTGGTACCCCCTGGTCCGTCTGGACCAGCTGCTTCGTGTGCCAGTCCTCCTTAAGAGGTTGCGACCTGGTGTTCCCCTTGGAAAGTCTATCTCTACCATCAGGGGTACTGTGAAAAACAAGGGGTTCACTTAGACAACGCCCTTAGAGGAAGTTGGTCATGTGGCACAGTGGGTTCACACCCGCTGGTTCATGACAGACAGTTATCCACAGAGCCACAAATTTTGTCATTGCTGTTCTGAAACGTACGGGAAGTAGGACTGCTGTGGTGGATGAGATACCAAGTTCAGCCTCTGAAGAAAATGTATCCCCATTTAAAAGGGGTTGTGTGGGAATATATAATTTGTAATATGTGTCGGCAACCTGCCTCCCTTACTGAAAGGATATCAGTTACCTGCTTCTGCTGCTCTGATCCTCTGCACTGCCTACCAAATATCCATTCCTGGTCTACTCTGAGGTTTGTTTTCTTCCTCCCCAGCATGGTCACCTGATTTTTTTGAGCTAACCACTGGCTTCAGCAGTAAGGTGTTTCTTCTGCTGAAGCCAGCAGTTGGCTGAAAAAGATCAAGTGACACTGCTCATGCAGGGGAGGAAGAAAACAAGCGCCGGACAGGAAGATGGAGATGCAAGAGTCAGCGCACAGGACTTGAGCAGCATGGACCAGGTAAGTGTGATCCTTTCAGTAGGGGAGGCAGGCTGCCACCACCTGTTGGAAATTATGTGTTCCTGACCAACTCCTTTAAGGAATAACATTTTTATCATATGTGTTTATTAAATTATTCACCCTTACATGCATACTCCATACAACACAACAAAACAATACAGTAGCAGGTTAGTAGACTGTACTAGCTGGTATTTTTCCTATTAGTATATTGAAGTTAATTATTTCTCCTCAACTTGATTGGGTTTTCATTTAGTAAGAACCTTTAACAATGTCTCACACTAGTCATACAGCATATAACTAATAGGACCTATAGATTTTACTGGATGGCTATCTTCACTATATTTATACCCTTCACAGAATACTTAAAAATAAGAACAATAGCTGTAACCGTTGACGTGTCATATATCCTTCAGTGATACATCGGCAACCCAATTCTCTCTTCTACAAATACAGTGGTCCTTATTTGTAGAATAATACTGCTACATCTCTGTACTTTCTGTAACAGCCAAATCCCCTGAGTTGTCCTATTATGTGCTATTGAACCCCTATGAGCTCTGCTTGCTGTATACTAAAGTCCCTGGCTCATGAAAGTGTCAGCTTAGTTCATTTCAAGACATACATCTTAACCCACACTGAACAGTGTTCGGTTTAATAAACTTTTGCCATGGGAAAAGGGATCCTAATTTATTATTCTGCAATCCATCTAGCTTATCTCTGGTGACCTTAGTGGCCTAATTTCCAAGATTTTAAGCCATATGGAAGAAAAGTGTGACCATATTGTTAAGCCCTTATTCTTGTATTGTTTTTATAATTGTCTAATAGTAAAAACGAAGAAAAACTGTACAGATGCAGCAGAGCTAAACTTGATGGTTAACACAGTAAACAATGGCAAGAAAATTAGAGATGTGCGAAGTTTGCAAAAATTTGTTTCACCTACGTTGCTAAAGTTCACAAAGAAATTTGATTTGTGATGAATTACTGAGTCATAAATCACATTCCATTGTATATAGTGGGCACAATGACAGAGAACGGCGATCGTGTTACCCCCGTCACCAAATCAAAACCTCATCCCAACTGTGAAGTATGGTGGTGGGGGCATCATAGTTTGGGGCTGCTTTGCTGCATCAGGGCCTGGACGGATTGCTATCATCGAAGGAAAAATGAATTCCCAAGTTTATCAAGACATTTTGAAGGAGAACTTAAGGCCATCTGTCCACCAGCTGAAGCTCAACATATGTAGGGTGTTGCAACAGGACAACGACCCAAAGCATAGAAGTAAATCAACAACAGAATGGCTTAAACAGAAGAAAATACGCCTTCTGGAGTGGCCCAGTCAGAGTCCTGACCTCAGCCCGATTGACATGTTGTGGCATGACCTCAAGAAAGTGATTCACACCAGACATCCCAAGAATATTGCTGAACTGAAACAGTTCTGTAAAGAGGAATGGTCAAGAATTACTCCTGACCATTGTGCACGTCTGATCTACAACTACAGGAAACGTTTGGTTGAAGTTATTGCTGCCAAAGGAGGTTCAACCAGTTATTAAATCCAAGGGTTCACATACTTTTTCCACCTGCACTGTGAATGTTTACATGGTGTGTTCAATAAAAACATGGTAACATTAAATTATTTGTGTATTATTAGTTTAAGCAGACTGTGATTGTCTATTGTTGTGATTTAGATGAAGATCAGATCACATTTTATGACCATTTTGTGCAGAAATCCATATCATTCCAAAGAGCTCACATACTTTTTCTTGCAACTGTACAAGTGCAGAGCGTAGTGTGTAGTGTGTAGTGAGGCCATGCACCCTTACCCCCTAGTCAGCTCTGCAAGTGGTGCTTGCTCACATTCTAGGACAGGTTGCTTATGGATTGATAGCGTAATACTAATGTAATGAAAAGCCAAATAAACGGCCAGCAAATGTGGCGTACCAGACACACTTTGAACAAGCCGTCACACTCTGAACACCATTGAGGGCCAGGGTACTCTTCACCCGCCTGCAGCAGGAAGGGGGAATTTGGCAGAGCCCTTCCCGGGTGTCAGGAGTAGGGCAACGGGTGGGTGGGCACACCGACCTCAGTTGGGGAAAAAAAAACAAAGTAAATACTGTGACACTGAAGCAATGGTCAATAGGGAAACACGAAAATTATCAGTAAATGTAAGCCAGGGCACAAGAACCAGAAGACAACCAAAACCAGAGCCAGAGTCAATAACCAGAGAAATCACTCACCAGCTTCAGATCCAGAGCCAGGAAAGCAACTAAATAATCAGCAATGAGTGAGGGAAAAGACCAGGTTTAAATATCACTCCACTAATCACCTGATACTGCTAAGGCCACACCCAATCTCCACCCTCTGACCAGGAAAGCACAGGTGAGGGCTGAGAGTATGCAAAGGAGGGAGCCTCCCACCACATCTCTAAGTCAGGAGACATACCAGAGGTTCCCAGGCAACAGCTGACGCTAGGGGTTCTTCCAGTGACCTGACAGAACAACAGATGTGCAGGCCGGGGGACACCTGGGAAATAGTGACCATAAAGTAATAACCTTCCAATTATCCTTCAAACTAGTGTTTCTACAGGGAGGAACAAAAATACCAAACTTCAAAAAAGCTAACTTTAGCCAACTAAGAGAGGCCATAGGCATAACTAACTGGGACAAAGTCCTCAAAAATAAAAATACAGCCATAAAATGGGATATTTTTAAAAGCATCCTAAAATCTAATTGTGAGAGGTACATACCTTATGGAAATAAAAGGTTATGGAACAAGAAGGAACCAATGTGGATAAATAGAACTGTAAAGAAGGCAATAAATGACAAAAAGAAAGCATTTAAATCACTAAAATAGGAGGGTAGCGAGGAAGCACTGAAAAACTATAAGGAAAAAAATGGAATATGTAAAAAACAAATAAAAGCCGCCAAACCGAAAGATTAATTGCCAAAGAGAGCAAAACGCCCTAAAATGTTCTTCAATTATATAAATTGTAAAAAGTATAAATCTGAAGGTGTCAGCCCTCTACAGAGCAATGAGGGGGGAGTTGCAGAGAGCGACAAGGAGAAAGCAAAGTTATAAAATATTTTTTTCTCCACTGTATTCACTGAGGAAAATAAACTGTCAGATGAAATGCAGATTGTAAAAGTAAATTCCCCATTAAAAGTGCCCTGTCTGACCCAGGAAGAAGTACAGCAGCGACTTGAAAAGATTAAAATGGACAAATCGCCAGTGCCAGGTGGCATACACCCCCGGATCCTAAGAGAATTAAGTAATGTCATAGCCAGACCTTTATTTCTGATGTTCATGGCTCATGGGCCCTGGTGCAAGAGTTTAGCTTGGGGACCCCATCCCTCATTGCTTTGTGGCCAGGGGCAGGGAAGCACATTGCCTTCCTGCTGCCTGAGGCAAAAATTGAAACTGCACCCACCACCATGCCAAATTCTTGACCTAACACCTTACCTCCAGCCAGAGGTATAACCAGCGTGCACCTTCCATAAAACAGGTGTCTTCTCATGTGGTACAAGGGTCTTTGGGGCCCCTCAGGCTCCTGGGCCCGGTAGCGACTGCTACCTCTGCACCCCCTATAGCTACGCCCCTGCTGGAAACTATAGGCCGGTAAGTTTAACATCTGTTGTGGGTGAACTGTTTGAAGGTTTTCTAAGAGATGCTATCTTGTAAGGTTCTCAATGAAAACAAGCAAATAACATCATATCAGCATGGCTTCATGAGGGATCGGTCATGTCAAACTAATTTAATCAGTTTCTATGAGGAGGTAAGTTCTAGACTTGACAGCGGCAAATCAATGGATGTCGTATATCTGGACTTCTCCAAAGCATTTGACACTGTACCGCATAAAAGGTTAGTATATAAAATGAGAATGCTCAGACTGGGAGAAAATGTCTGTATGTGGCTATGTAACTGGCTCAATGAAAGAAAACAGAGGGTGGTTATTAATGGTACACTATCAGATTGGGTCACTGTCAGTAGCGGAGTACCTCATGGGTCAGTATTGGGCCCTATTCTCTTCAATATATTTATTAATGATCTTGTAGAAGGCTTGCACAGTAAAATATAAATTTTTGCAGATGACACTAAACTGTGTAAAGTAATTAACACTGAAGAGGACACTATACCGCTACAGATGGATCTGGATAGATTAGAGGCTTTGGCAGATAAGTGGCAGATGAGGTTTAACACTGACAAATGTAAGGTTATGCACATGGGAAGGAATAATGCAAATCACCCGTACATTCTACTAATTGGTAAAACACTGGGTAACACTGACATGGAAAAGGATCTAGGAATTTTAATAAACAGTAAAACTAAGCAGTAAAAACCAGTTTTAGGCAGCTGCTGCCAAGGCCAATAAGATAATGGGTTGCATCAAAAGGGGCATAGATGCCTGTGATGAGAACATAGTCCTACCACTCTACAAATCACTAGTCAGACCACACATGGAGTACAGTTCTGGGCTCCTGTGAACAAGGCAGACATAGCAGAGCTGGAGAGGGTTCAGAAGAGGGCAACTAAAGTAATAACTGGAATGGGGCAAATACAATACCCTGAAAGATTATCAACATTAGGGTTATTCACTTTAGAAAAAAGACGACTGAGGGGAGATCTAATTACTATGTATAAATATATCAGGGGCAGTACAGAGATCTCTTCCATCATCTATTTATCCCCAGGACTGTGACGAGGGGACACCCTCTGCGTCTGGAGGAAAGAAGGTTTGCACACAAACATAGAAGAGGATTCTTTACGGTAAGAGCAGTGAGACTATGGAACTCTCTGCCTGAGGAGGTGGTGATGGTGAGTACAATAAAAGAATTCAAGAGGGGCTTAGATTAATTTCTGGAGTGTAATAATATTACAGGCTATAGCTACTAGAGAGGGGTTGTTGATCCAGGGAGTTATTCTGATTGCCTGATTGTAGTCGGGAAGGAATTTTTTTCCGCTTAAGTGGGGAAAATTGGCTTCTACCTCACAGGGGTTTTTCGCCTTCCTCTGGATCAACTTGCAGGATAACTGGATGGACAGATTTCTTTTTTCGGCCTTATATACTATGTTACTATGTTACTATTTCTCGGGACCTCTGACTAGCGTCAGCGCTGGGAATTACGGCGTCCCGTCTCCCAGAAGCACCAAGATCCAGAATGGATGCCACAGAGGGACGTGCGCATAAAGCGTGAACCTTTACTAGCTCCGCCCTCTGGAGGCGACACCCTGCCTCTCGTGGCCAGCGAGGGATGATGGATGTCCCACCAGTGGTCCAGAGAACCCCTGGGAGAATGAGAGAAACGTCTTTGCGTGGTGACATGCCTCCAGCAAGACTGCGTCTGTCTCCCTGGCTGCCTGACAGATAGACACTACACAAGACCCTCATTTGCTATAATAAAATTAATGGAGAAGTTTCAAAGGCCAAGCATGCATACACAGCACACTACGTTGTAGTATATGGGAGTTACAGATAGAATAGAATGACAACTGCATTGTAAATCCCATAGATCACAATGAAGCCTGTCATAATGGACTGGTCTTCCCTTCTCACCATGAATTTTTTTTACAGTGCATCGAGGACACAGATTCCCTTTCCCAGCAGACACACATTGTCCTGGTCTGATTAAGCACAATTTATCTCATATATGACCACTTGACCAAATATAAGCTTGAGAAGCACTGACAAATCTTACATTTTCTGAAAAGCTATTTGTGGGCAGCATACATTTATGTATTCCTCTGGATAGGTAATCAGTAGAGATGAGCGAAGTTTTGAAAAATTTGATTTGGCAGCATCGCTGAAGTTTGCAAAACAATTTGATTAGTTTAAAATTTGAATAATTTGTGATGAATCACTATAATTCAGGTATACCCAGACCACTCTGCCTTAGGCCTCTTTCACATGGGCGTTGCAGGAAAATGTGCGGGTGCGTTGCGGGAACACCCGCGATTTTTCCGCGCGAGTGCAAAACATTGTAATGCGTTTTGCACTCGCGTGAGAAAAATCTTGCATGTTTGGTACCCAAACCCGAACTTCTTCACAGAAGTTCAGATCACATGCTCCAATCACATGGTCCATCACCGTGGTGATGGACCATGTGTTCTGACGTCACCACAGGTCCTAGCCGATAGTTCATCTTTTAAGAAGTAAAGAAGAGACCGGGAACTACGCGAACAAGAGGAGAAGGTGAGTTAATTTTTATTTATTTTTTTAACCCTCAATTGATCACCTACTAAGCATTCTGTATTCAGAATGCTATTATTTTCCCTTATAACCATGTTATAAGGGAAAATAATACAGTGAATAGACTGTCACCTAGCAACCATGCGTGAAAATCGCACCGCATGCGCACTTGCTTGTGGATGCTTGCGATTTTCACGCATCCCCATTCACTTCTATGGGGCCTGCGTTGCGTGAAAAACGCTGAATATCGAGCATGCTGCGATTTTCACGCAACGCACAAGTGATGCGTGAAAATCACCACTCATGTGAACAGCCCCATAGAAATGAATGGGTCGGTATTCAGTGCGGGTGCAATGCGTTCACCTCACGCATCGCATCCGCGCGGAATACTCGCCCGTGTGAAAGGGGCCTTAGGGTATGGTGTTGCAGCCATGCTGCAGTGAAGAACTGTGTGGCCAATTAGCCCGCAGCTGCCTTTCATTTAATAATGAAGACTAGTGTTGATCGAGCATGCTCAGCCAAACACCAGTTCATCTCGAGCACATGGCGGTATTCGACCGAATACCGCATGTGCTTGAGCGCAATGCTCGAGTCTCCTCCCTGCACGTTTGTTGGCTTCTACGCAGCCAATAAACGAGCAGGTAAGTACTGCCCTTCACTGTAATGCCGTAGGCATATTTGGTTACTGGCATTACAGTGATTGGCTGGCCGGAACGCGCAATCGGGTGCTATATAGAGACAAGTGTTTGGTTCAGTGTTAGTCAGGCAGAGCTGTGCTGAAGAAGGGAAAGATAGTGTAGGACCTGGGCGGGATACATGGTTAGTTTTTCGAGCCTCTAGGTGCTGAATCTATGCCCACATAGCACCTAGAGGCTCATTAGTATACTGTAAAAGTGTGTATTTTAGCAGAACGGCTGCAGGGACAAATGTAAAAAACACACTGTTATGTACTGCTGACATTAGCACATCGCTAATGTCAGTCAGCTACATAACAGAAATTCTGATGGTAGAAACCCATTAAGGACTATTGATGTGTGTGGCAGCAGCAATATATATTTTTAGCACAACCTGCGCTAAATTGCTAAAACTTTACAGACCCAAAAGACCTTTGAAGGACTATTGTTGTGTGTGGCAGCAGCAATATATATTTTTAGCAAAACCTGCGCTAAATTGCTAAAACTTTACAGACCCAAAAGTCCTTTTAAGGACTATTGTGTGTGGCAACAATATCTATTTTTAGCTCATCCTAGGCTAAATAGCATGCAATAGTTAGTAGACGGTGTCCGCTGCGGACAGTGACATTAGCTGCCCTACAACTCCTGTGTAACGTGTGCACATCCAAAAAATATCAGTGACATCCAGTGTACTTTTTCCGTAGACGGTGTCCGCTGCGGACAGTTACATTACCTGGGGTACATCTCCTGTGTAACATTTCCACATCTGAAATACCTGTGACATTCCCTGTTATTTTATATTAGCCGCAGCTGACATCAGCAACATTATCTGCGGTATTTCTCCTGTGTAACGTTTCCACATCCCAAATACCTATGACATTCCCTGTAATTTTCTATTAGCCGCTGGTGACATCAGCAACATTATCTGCGGTATTTCTCCTGTGTAACGTTTCCACATCGAAAATACCTGTGACATTCCCTGTAATTTTCTATTATCTGCTGGCGACAGCATTGACATTATCTGCGATATATCACCTATGTGAAGTTTCCACATCCCAAATACCTGTGACATTCCCTGTAATTTTCTATTAGCCCCTGGTGACATCAGCAACATTATCTGCGGTATTTCTCCTGTGTAACATTTCCACATTCAAAATACCTGTGACATTCCCTGTAATTTTTGATTAGCCACTGGTGACAGAGTTGACATTATCTGCGGTATATCTCCTGTGTGAAGTTTCCACGTCCAAAATACCAGTGACATTACCTGTAATTTTTTATTAGCCGCTGGTGACATCAGCGACATTATCTGCGGTATATCTCCTGTGTGATGTTTCCACATCCCAAATACCTGTGACATTCCTTGTAATTTTCTATTAGCCGCTGGTGACAGCATTGACATTATCTGCTGTATATCTCCTGTGTAACGTTTCCACATCCCAAATACCTGCGACATTCCCTGTAATTTTCGATTAGCCACTAGTGACATCAGCGACATTATCTGCGGTATTTATCCTATAATATAACAAAGACAAAGACAGGTGCACTCTGCGGTCTTACTAAGCCCTCAAACTGGTGTTAAAATTGAGAGATTAGCCAACATGTCCTACGTGAGGACATGTCTGAGCCCGAGCTCCGCGCCAAGGTTTCCCAAGTAGCTCAGGACCTAACGCTAAACCTACCTGGGCCATGTGGGCAATACCAGGAGCCAGTGGGCGAATTACAGGAGCGCAAGGTCCGACTCAAAGCAATCTCCCAGTAACCTCCAGCATGTGACCATGCAAACATATAGCCCGGGCCTCACATGTGCACCAGAGTGCACCTGTCTTTGTCTTTATTATATTATATATACTGTTTATCACATCCACACATTTGCATGGTTACATGCTGGAGGTTACTGGGAGATTGCTTTGAGTCGGACCTTGCGCTCCTGTAATACCACGCCAATTTGTAGTTTGTATTTTGAATTTTTGGGAGGTGTAGAAACTCCTAGTCTGAATGTGCCTTTATTTCCATTTACAGGCAGCATTCTGGTGTGAGGCCCGGGCTATATCAGCCAGTCTTGGGTGGGGCTCAGAGCTCTCTGCCTTCTGCCATTGTAGGCATGGTCACAAGCTGGAGGTTACTGGGAGATTGTTTTGAGTTGGACCTTGCGCTCCTCTAATTCGCCCACTGGCTCCTGGTATTGCCCACATGGCCCAGGTAGGTTTAGCGTTAGGTCCCGAGCTACTTGAGAAACCTTGGCGCGGTGCTCGGGCTCAGACATGTCCTCATGTAGGACATGTTGGCTAATCTCTCAATTTTAACACCAGTTTGAGGGCTTAGTAAGACCGCAGATTGCACCTGTCTTTGTCTTTGTTATACTATATATACTGTTTATCACATCCACACATTTTCTATCCTGTGTAGGATGTCCATTGTGGTACTTGTGGTCCGCTGCAGGCATCCTCCATTGTATGCATTTTTGCTGGGGATTGCCATTAGCAGCGGACCACAAGTGCAGGATCTGCCCCCCGGTATAGATGCACCACTGCATATGGGGTTGAGCACTTCCTTCTTTTTAATACCACGCCAATTTGTAGTTGGTATTATCCTGTGTAAAGTTTCCACATCCAAAATACCTATCACATTCCCTGTTATTTTATATTAGCCGCTGCTTACATCAGCAACATTATCTGCGGTATTTCTCCTGTGTAATGTTTCCACATCCAAAATACCCGTGACATTCCCTGTAATTTTCTATTAGCCGCTGGTGACAGCTTTCACATTATCTGCGGTATATCTCCTGTGTAACGTTTCCACATCCCAAATACCTGTGACATTCCCTGTAATTT
The DNA here is from genome assembly GCF_905171765.1 of Bufo bufo. Taxonomy (NCBI): domain Eukaryota; kingdom Metazoa; phylum Chordata; class Amphibia; order Anura; family Bufonidae; genus Bufo; species Bufo bufo. The sequence continues at coordinate 156,485,360 of NC_053393.1, read as the reverse complement.
TTTATTAGCCGCTGGTGATAGCATTGACATTATCTGCGGTATATCTCCTGTGTGACGTTTCCACATCCAAAATACCTGTGACATTCCCTGTAATTTTTTATTAGCCGCTGGTGATAGCATTGACATTATCTGCGTATATCTCCTGTGTGACGTTTCCACATTCCAAATACCTTTGACATTTCCTGTAATTTTTTATTAGCCGCTGGTGACAGCATTGATATTATCTGCGGTATATGTCCTGTGTGACGTTTCCACATCCCAAATACCTGTGACATTCCCTGTAATTTTTTATTAGCCGCTGGTGATAGCATTGACATTATCTGCGGTATTTCTCCTGTGTAACGTTTCCCAATCCAAAATACCTGTCACATTCCCTGTTATTTTATATTAGCCGCTGGTGACATCAGCGACATTATCTGCGCTATTTCTCCTGTGTAACGTTTCCACATCACAAATACCTGTGACATTCCCTGTAATTTTCTATTAGCCGCTGGTGACATCAGCGACATTATCTGCGCTATTTCTCCTGTGTAACGTTTCCACATCACAAATACCTGGACAACACTGTCGAAGTCAGACCAGTGCGACCAGGTGGTCGGTTGGATTGCAGCAGATAATGCTTCCAGTCGGTTAAGCACCACCCTGTCTTCCACCAAGTCCAGTCTCAGAAGCTAAGAGTCTGGTCAACACAAATTCACCCTGATCCTACTTCCTCCCACCATGGAGCGTTTTGCCAAACAAGTGATCTCACACTTAGATATTCAGAGGAGCTCTTTTCAGCACCATTCCTTCATTTGGGCCTCTCGACAATCCCGCTTGAAGAGGGACATGAGATCTTGTGTCCTGATTCCCAAACTCTTGAGCATCCACAGTCACAAGAATTTGATGGTGGGGAACAGCAATTAGTGTTTCACGAGGTGGATGATGATGATGAGACACAGTTGCCAATAAGTCAACGGCAATTAGTGTCTCAAGAGGTTGATGATGAGGATGAGACACAGTTGTCAATAACTGAGGTTGTTGTTATTTCAACAAGTCAGGAGGATGAGCATAGTGAGGAAGGGAAAGAGGAGGTGGTGGACAATGAAGTCACTGAGCACACCCTTGGGGAAATCTCCCTTGTCAAGGGGTAGTTGTTCCGCAGCCTGGTGCTTTTTTGAGGAAAGTGCGGACGACAAAAGAATTGTAATTTTGAACCTGTGCCATACAATAATTAGCAGGGGCGTGAACACTAGCAATCTCACCACCACCAGTATGATCCGCCACATGGCTTCAAAGCACGGTAATAGGTGGGCCGAATGCCTGGGTCCACAATATGTGTCTGCGGGTCACACCAATGCTTCCTCTTCCCCTGTGTTACGTGCTGGCCAATACTCTGTCAAAGGCACAGGCCCAGATGTCTCCCACCCTGCACGTGGACCTTCGCAAGCACCATCAGCGACCACATCCATTTCCGTGTCCCAGCGCAGCGTACAAATGTCCTTACCCCAGGCATTTAAACGCAAGCGCAAATACCCAGCCAACCAGCCACAGGCCATAGCACTAAATGCGTAATTATCCAAATTACTGGCCCTGGAAATGTTGCCATTTAGGCTTTTGGACACTGAGGCCTTCCGCAGCCTGATGTTGGCGGCCGTCCCTCGTTAGTCCCCAGATGCTACTATTTTTACAGTGTGTCGGGCCCGCCTTACATGATCATGTGTTCCGTAACATCACCCGTGCCCTGACCAATGCAGTTACTGGGAAGGTCCACTTAACCACTGCCACATGGACAAGTGCTTTCGGCCAGTGATGCTACATTTCCCTGATGGCACACGTTGTGGAGGCCGGGAGCGAGTCATATCCTGGGATGGTACAGGTGCTACCGACGCCAAGGATTGCAGGCCCTAATTCCATCAGGGTTTCCGCCACCACCTACGTTAGTGGCTCCAACCCCCACTTCTCCTCTTCCGCCTCCTGCTTCACTTCGACCTCAGAATTATCCTCTTGCAGCACCAGTCAGCCATCAGTTGGAAGCAGTGTAGCACTGCAGTGGGGAAGCTTCAACAGGCCGTGCTTAAGCTGATCTGCCTAGGTGACAAACAGCACACCGCCGCAGAGATGTGGCAGGGGATAAGAGACCAGACCGTAACTTGGTGGCGGCTTTGGAGCTCAGCAAGCTCACACACATCCCATGCCTAGCACACGTCTTCAACTTAGTGGTTCAGCGGTTTCTCAAAATCGACCCCAATTTGCCTGAGCTACTGGGGAAGGTGCGCCGCGTGTGTGCCCATTTCTGCAAGTCATCGACAGCTTCCAGCGGTCTGTCAATGCTGCAGCAGCGCTTACAATTGCCAGCTCACCGACTGTTTCGCGACATGAGCACGCACTGGAACTCGACGTTCCACATGTATGCAAGGCATTGTGAGCAGCGGAGGGCAGTAGCGGAATACCAGCTGCAACATGGTCGTCGCCTTTCCAGTCACTGCTCTTCACAAGTGAGGAGTGGGCATGGATGTCTGACCTCTTTGAGGTTTTAATAAATTCTGAGGAATCAACACAGATGGTGAGCGGCGATAACGCTATTTTCAGCGTCACCATCCCACTTCTGTGTCTATTCAAAAGCTCGCTGCTCACAGGCCAACGTTTTGCATGTGGAAGAGGTGGAAATGGGGGAAGACATTACACAGGGTGATAGCCAGACCACCCTCAGTTCTTCTTCTCAGCGCAAATTGGATGATGATGATGAGGAGGAGGAGCAGGAGACGGTTGCCTCCGCTACAGAGGGTAGTACCCATGGGAGTTTAATTCCATCTGTTCAGCGTGGATGGGCAGAAGAAGAGAAAGAGGATGAGGAGATTGAGAGTCATCCTCCTGATGACGACAGTGAAATCTTGCCTGTTGGGACTCTGGCACACATGGCTGACTTTATGTTAGGCTGCCTTTCCCGTGAGCCATGCATTTTACGCATTTTGGACAACACCGATTACTGGTTGTTCACCCTTCTCAACCCCCTCTACAAAGAGAACTTCTCATCTCTCATTCCTGTGGTGGAGAGGACGAGCAAAATGGTGCAATACCAGAAGGTCCTTGTGGAAAAATCAAAAAAAAAAAGCTGACAACACTGGCAGCAGAGTACGTAGTTCCTTGTGCAAACGAGGAGGGGAGAAAAGCATGCATCAGTTCCAACAGAGGCAGGGAAACACTTGTTACGCTATAATGGGAGCTGATACACTCCCATTATAATCAAGGCCTTCTCCGGATACACAGATGAAAAAATCTGTGAACAGTCCATTGTAACAACTGGAGCGCTCCAGTGAAAAAACTCCATCTAGGACCTGCCGAGCATAGCTCTTGCTATTCTGATTGCCGCACCAGATCTCGCGATACTCTGCCAGAAGTCCCAGACCGGAGACGTCACGGATCACGTGGGACGCAGCATACTCTGCGATACAGACGGCTAAGCAAGCAGCACGCTTCGGCGTTTATCTCCAAGTACGGGACCAGCCGCACCATATATGTGAGTGACTCTGTTTTCCACTTCAGCTGGCTCAAGGTAATATCCGATATCTTTCTTACCTTGGTGTACTGCATTACAATGACTGCAATTTACCGCTATTCAGGGGACAACTCATCTGTGCTGAAGTTTCGGCAACACATATACTTTGTGCCCAAACTGCACAATCATCACGCTCGTTTGCGTTCTTTTGCACCAATAAAATTTTGTGATTGAAAGGACAACCATTATACCCAACCAAGTTTGGTGGTCCGAATATATGAACTTTATACCATAGATGAACTTCATATCATAGATTAACGAACGTACCACCATATCAGTGCTGCTATTCATATTTTAGCGTTCACATATGTTTTATCCTATTGTGTATTTTATTGTATTTTTGTTTAGGAATTAAATTGTGATCACCTTTTATTACATCATTTATTGTATTTATTCCATTACCACACATACAGAGTGCCAGTCCAATTTATTTATTTATTTATTTTACATTTATCTGTAAGGGTGATACAGATCCTCTGGCCTAGAGCACCTGGTTCCTTGTTTGCACACAGAGTGAGCTATTCCTCAAACACTTCTCTTTCAAAAATGAACAAGGCCTGGATTGCCCCTGTCTTCTCTACTCCACCAGAGGAAAGGGGCTGAACATAATGGCACTTTAAATGTGTTTTTCATAATGTACTGAATACACTGTATTCCCATGCACCCCTTCCACCACAAAAAAGGGTATATGGTTCAATCTTCCCTTTCTCGTCCTCCTCCTCTTCCATCATATCAACATGCTTATTAGTCTGCCCTCGCTCCTAATGTTGTAGAGGGTCAGCTCACCTGCAGGCCCTCACATATAATGTTTTAGAGGGTCAGCTCACCAGCAGGCCCTCACCTACAATCTTTTAGAGGGTCAGCTCACCTGCAGGACCTTGCATGTAATGTTTTAGAGGGTCAGTTCACCAGCAGGTACTCACCTACAATCTTTTAGAGAGTCAGCTCACCTGCAGGCCCTCACATATAATGTTTTAGAGGGTCAGCTCACCAGAAGGCCCTCACCTACAATCTTTTAGAGGGTCAGCTCACCTGCAGGACCTTGCATGTAATGTTTCAGAGGGTCAGTTCACCAGCAGGTACTCACCTACAATCTTTTAGAGAGTCAGCTCACCTGCAGGCCCTCACATATAATGTTTTAGAGGGTCAGCTCACCAGCAGGCCCTCACCTACAATCTTTTAGAGGGTCGGCTCACCTGCAGGACCTTGCATGTAATGTTTTAGAGGGTCAGTTCACCAGCAGGTACTCACCTACAATCTTTTAGAGAGTCAGCTCACCTGCAGGCCCTCGCATATAATGTTTTTGAAGGTCAGCTCACCAGCAGGCCCTCAACCATAATGTTTTACAGGGTCAGCTCACCAGCAGGCCCTCGCCCATAATTTTTTCAATGGTTAGTTAAGCGGCAGGCAGTCGCCCATAATTTTTTCAATGGTCAGCACAGCAACAGGCACTTGCCCATAATTTTTTCGATGCTCTGATCATCAGCAGGCACTCGCCTCTAATGTTTTAAAGAGTCAGCTCTGCAGCAGACCCTCACCCCTAATGTTTTAGATGGTCAGCTCAGCAGCAAGCCCTCGCCAGTAATGTTTTAGAGGGTCTCAAGCAGGCCCTTGCTCCTAATGTTTTTGAGGGTCACCAGCAGGGCAACAATCATAATTTTTCAAGGGTGTATGATGCCCTCCTTTATGTGTAATAAAGGGTGTATTGGAGTGCTGGTTCCTTGTAATTTTTGGAAGCCCTTTCACTTAGTACATAGGCTTTATGAGTATAGGAGTCCCACTACCTGAACAATTGTACCATAATGTGAATGAGGCCCTCCATTATGTGATATACAGGTTGTATCGGAGTGCCTCTTCCTTGTAATTTTTTACAGCTCTTGCACTTTATATACAAGTAAATATACAGCAAAGAATGTTTCCTAACAATTTTTCCTCTGAAATCGATTTTATCTTCGGTTTTGTGCGTATTATTGTCAGTCTGTAAAAGTGGCGTACTACTCGGACAACATCGTTCCCAGCAGTGACCTGGGAGTCCAAGATGCATCCAGACATCCTCCCCATGCTGTTCCCGAACCATTTCGGTGGTGTTTACATCATTTTCTGACCTTTTCCTACGAACCAGACACCCTCCCCTCTTCAGAGCAGGGGGTGCCTGGTTTAATGCTCGGGTTCTCCCATTGACTTCCATTGTGCTCAGGTGCTCGGTAGAGCACCCAAGCATCCGGAAGTGTTCAACACGAGCACCTGAACACTTGAGCACTTTATTGCTCGATCAACACTAATGAAGACCACACTATATAGTTCGTCTTCATTTCTAATGGCCATGTGGCACCTTTAATGCACTTTTTTTTTTTTTATATATAATTAATCTTTATTAAAATTTCAAAAATTCACTACAATCATCAACAATATTAATAATTAATAGTTTTTACATTATAAAAGCAGTATAGACATAGTTTATAAGTTACCCACCCAATTACCCCAATGCCTGTTGCTCCCCAAGGGAACAAGACCGAGGCAGATAATGATTAAGTTATTATCAGTTAGGGATAAGGAGGAGATAGCGAGTAGGTCGAGGAAAAGGGGCAGGCTGGAATATTTGGGTGCAGAGGTAATGCTGTTTCCTGACTATGCAAGGGAGACGGTAAAAGAGAGAAGTCAGTTTATAGATGTAAAAAAGTATTGCGTCTGAATAATGTTAAGTACTCAATAATGTTTCCAGCTAAATTACGGCTAGAGTGGGAGAATAGAACTTGGTTCTTTGATTCTGCAGAGGCGGATGGATTAAAGAAAAGATAAAGATAAAGAGCTGATGTATAACGGGCCGGGTCGGAAGGGGGTAATGCTAAGTGAGAGAGCCAGGGCAAGATGCTATCCTGGGTCATATGAAGGTGGGTAATTGGCAATGCCTGTGTTGCTTGAGGTTTTTTTTTTTTTTCCCCTGCTTTTTGCCTCCACCGACCCCCTGTGTTCCCCCTCCGCCCTTTCGACTCTCCCCGCGGACTCTATAAATGAGGTAAGAGATTGATAGTATTAGAGGTTTCTCATGAAAATAATCTCATGGAATATTAGGGGTTTTAGTAGGGGTATAAAGAGAGTAGCCGTGTTTGATGCAATACAAAGGTTTCTCCCAGCTATACTCTGTCTGCAGGAAATGCACTTGACAAATGAGACGGTGGGGGGGGATAATTAGACCATGGATGCAGCACTCCTTTCACGTGTTTTTTTCATCCTATGGGAGAGGAGTGAGTATATTAATACACCGGGATATCGATATTAAAATTGTAAAAACGGTTGTAGATAAAGGAGGTCGCTTCATTCTTATGGACTGTCTATTAGAAGGTAAAGCATGGATAATAGCGAATGTCTATATACCGCCCCCTTTTAAAATAGATACTCTGTTAAAAATTCATGACTTTACCCTTAATGCAGGGGATAAATCACTGTTGGTTAGGGGACTTTAATAATATAATGGATGAGAAGATAGATAGATGTAGAACGGGGAACACTCAAGGAAAAAGCACGGGTTCTAAATTAAAAAGCACTACACAAGAATTGAGTTGGATTGATATTTGGAGGGTAATGCACCCAAAATCAAGAAAATATTCCTGTTTCTCTAAAACGCATAAAAGCCTATCACGGATCGATTTAGTATTCACCAATAATAAAGGCTCATTAGATATTGAACGAGTCAATTATGGGCAAAGGGGGGTCTCGGACCATAACCCCATTATTATAAATATAAAAACGGGAGGTGGTAAAAAAATAATAAACATAATGGGGGTACATGACAAGATTTTGAAAGAAATTAAGGAATACTTTCTCATAAATGAGGGTTCAGCGGGAATTAACACTGTCTGGGAGGCCGCAAAGGCCTACATTAGAGGGATTATTATAAAATATATGGTAATACACAAAAAAAAATTAAGGGGGAAAATACAAACCAGATTCCAAAAAAGTTGGGACACTAAACAAATTGTGAATAAAAACTGAATGCAATGATGTGGAGATGGCAAATGTCAATATTTTATTTGTAATAGAACGTAGATGACAGATCAAACGTTTAATCCGAGTAAATGTATCATTTTAAAGGAAAAATACGTTGATTCCAATTTTCACGGTGTCAACAAATCCCCAAAAAGTTGGGACAAGTAGCAATAAGAGGCTGGAAAAAGTAAATTTGAGCATAACGAAGAGCTGGAAGACCAATTAACACTAATTAGGTCAATTGGCAACATGATTGGGTATAAAAAGAGTTTCTCAGAGTGGCAGTGTCTCTCAGAAGCCAAGATGGGTAGAGGATCACCAATTCCCACAATGTTGCGCAGAAAGATAGTGGAGCAATATCAGAAAGGTGTTACCCAGCGAAAAATTGCAAAGACTTTGCATCTATCATCATCAACTGTGCATAACATCATCCGAAGATTCAGAGAATCTGGAACAATCTCTGTGTGTAAGGGTCAAGGCCGTAAAACCATACTGGATCTCCGGGCCCTTAAACGACACTGCACCACAAACAGGAATGCTGCTGTAAAGGAAATCACAGAATGGGCTCAGGAATACTTCCAGAAACCATTGTCAGTGAACACAATCCACCGTGCCATCCGCCGTTGCCAGCTGAAACTCTACAGTGCAAAGAAGAAGCCATTTCTAAGCAAGATCCACAAGCTCAGGGGTTTTCACTGGGCCAGGGATCATTTAAAATGGAGTGTGGCAAAATGGAAGACTGTTCTGTGGTCAGACGAGTCACGATTCGAAGTTCTTTTTGGAAATCTGGGACGCCATGTCATCCGGACCAAAGAGGACAAGGACAACCCAAGTTGTTATCAACGCTCAGTTCAGAAGCCTGCATCTCTGATGGTATGGGGTTGCATGAGTGCGTGTGGCATGGGCAGCTTGCATGTCTGGAAAGGCACCATCAATGCAGAAAAATATATTCAGGTTCTAGAACAACATATGCTCCCATCCAGACGTCATCTCTTTCAGGGAAGACCCTGCATTTTTCAACAAGATAATGCCAGACCACATTCTGCATCAATCACAACATCATGGCTGCGTAGGAGAAGGATTCGGGTACTGAAATGGCCAGTCTGCAGTCCAGATCTTTCACCTATAGAGAACATTTGGCGCATCATAAAGAGGAAGGTGCAACAAAGAAGGCTCAAGACGATTGAACAGTTAGAGGCCTGTATTAGACAAGAATGGGAGAGCATTCCTATTTCTAAACTTGAGAAACTGGTCTCCTCGGTCCCCAGACGTCTGTTGAGTGTTGTAAGAAGAAGGGGAGATGCCACACAGTGGTGAAAATGGCCTTGTCCCAACTTTTTGGGGATTTGTTGACACCATGAAATTCTGACTCAACATATTTTTCCCTTAAAATGGTACATTTTCTCAGTTTAAACTTTTGTTCCGTGATTTATGTTCTATTCTGAATAAAATATTAGAAGTTGGCACCTCCACATCATTGCATTCAGTTTTTATTCACGATTTGTATAGTGTCCCAACTTTTTTGGAATCCGGTTTGTATTAGAATTAGAACAAGAAGCGGAAAGCTATGAAAAAATATATATTGAAAACCCTATGGAGCAAAACTATAAAGAATGGCTAGATAAAGTCACTTTAATGGAAGACGAGCTGTTTATGATGGCGGAACAACAAAAAGAGAACTTTGTGAGAGATAACTATATCCATGCACATATACCTGGTAAAAAACTAGCCGCCCTGGTAGCAGCCCAGACAAATAAAAATAGGTATATACATTGTCTGGTAGATAAAGCCGGACATAATATCGTTGAACAAGCGGCTAAAATAGAACTACTTAAAGAATATTTTAAGAACATGTATAGTAGCAAAATAAAGAAGAATGTAGTACAAATACAACTATTAATACATTAACCATAGATCAAAGGGATAGGTTGGAAATCCCCCTAGATTCAACAGAAGTGAATAATATACTATTAAGGATAACTAAAAATAAGACCCCAGGTACTGATGGTATTCAGTTTGAAGTTTATACCCCGTATAGGGAAATACTGACCCCGAATTTGCTCAAAATGTGGGCTTCCTCGAGAGAGTCAGGGAAATTGCCCGACTCCTTGAGGGAAGCCCTAATTATTCTTATTTTAAAACCTGGGAAAAATCCAACTTTCCTGGATTCATACCGCCCCATTTGACTGATTAATACTGACAACAAGATATTAGCAAAAATATTAGCGGCCAGGCTCAGGGAGGTGTTGCCGGTGCTTATACATGAGGTTCAGACGGGATTTATGTCGGGTAAAACAACAACGGAAAATCTTTTCCGATATTTTGTAAATACCCAAGTGGAACCCACAAACAGTGGTGAGAGGATGATTCTAATCCTAGATGCCTCAAAAGCCTTTGATACTATAGAAAGGCTCTTTTTGATGGCAACATTTAAAAAAAATGGGAGTTGGTGATATATTTGTTTCTTGGGTTGAACTACTATATACTGAAATATCTGCAAGAGTGATATTGAATGGAGAACATTCTGATAATATACCCATTGGTAGAGGTGTTAGGCAGGGGTGCCCCCTCTCCTCCCTATTATTCGCCATAGCTATGGAACCTTTAGCGGATATGATCAGACAAGATAGGGAGATTGTGGGTTTAAGGTATGGTTCCCATGAAGAAAAAATTGCCCTACACGCGGATGACATTATGCCATTTGTGGGTTCACATGGTTCACTTCCTAAGATTTTCCAGATATTTGATGATTATAGCAAATATGCTGGTCTTAAAATAAATTGGACTAAATCAGCTTGTATCCCGATTGATCCTCTAAAAAACGTAACACCGGGCCAACTGGAGATTAAGAAAATAGATGAGCCGGTAAAATATCTAGGCATTAAGATTACCCCTAATCTAAATGTGCTTCCTAAAATATCTGAAATAAAGAAAAAATTAGAAGTGTGGAAAAAACTACAGGTATCAATGGCAGCCCGCATCTCACTGGTGAAAATGTCTATCTTACCTTCCTTGAACTATATTATGTGGAACGCTCCGGTAATAATCCCCAAGAGAACTATTAAAAGGATAGTCTCCTTTTTGACGAATCTGATATGGCATGGCAAAAAAACTAGAATTAGAGCACAAATGCTGTATATCCGAGAGAAAGAAAGTTGACTATCAGTCCCACACTTGGAACTTTTTCGCTGGCCATATTAGAAACATGATAAACTGGAGCAATTCACAAAGATATAAAGCTATGTTAGAAGGGATTAATAAAAACCTAGATGAATGCAGCATTTTCCAATTAGTGGAAGCTAATATTCTGTTACAACAGCAAACCAACAAAATATCACTCCTTGTGTTGTGGACCAAAATTTGGAATAAGGTAAGGGATATGTGGCCACACACTGGAGTGCATGTGGATACTTTATTGTGGGACAACATTTATCTTAGAGAACTAAAATTAATCGAACAAGAGATGTGGTAGAAAAACAGAATTTACAGATTGGGACAAGTATGGAAGGAGGGAGATGTAATTGAATACTCAGATCTTATAAACACCTGAGGTATTGGAAATAGAGATTTGACCTTCTATTATCTACAACTGAAACAAGCCCTGCGGGCGTCGTTAGGAAAGGGAACATACACTCACCTAAAGAATTATTAGGAACACCTGTTCTATTTCTCATTAATGCAATTATCTAGTTAACCAATCACATGGCAGTTGCTTCAATGCATTTAGGGGTGTGCTCCTGGTCAAGACAATCTCCTGAACTCCAAACTGAATGTCAGAATGGGAAAGAAAGGGGATTTAAGCAATTTTGAGCGGGGCATGGTTGTTGGTGCCAGACGGGCCGGTCTGAGTATTTCACAATCTGCTCAGTTACTGGGATTTTCACGCACAACCATTTCTAGGGTTTACAAAGAATGGTGTGAAAAGGGAAAAACATCCAGTATGCGGCAGTCCTGTGGGCGAAAATGCCTTGTGGATGCTAGAGGTCAGAGGAGAATGGGCCGACTGATTCAAGCTGATAGAAGAGCAACGTTGACTGAAATAACCACTCGTTACAACCGAGGTATGCAGCAAAGCATTTGTGAAGCCACAACACGCACAACCTTGAGGCGGATGGACTACAACAGCAGAAGACCCCACCGGGTTCCACTCATCTCCACTACAAATAGGAAAAAGGGGCTACAATTTGCACGAGCTCACCAAAATTGGACTGTTGAAGACTGGAAAAATGTTGCCTGGTCTGATGAGTCTCGATTTCTGTTGAGACATTCAAATGGTAGAGTCCGAATTTGGCGTAAACAGAATGAGAACATGTATCCATCATGCCTTGTTACCACTGTGCAGGCTGGTGGTGGTGGTGTAATGGTGTGGGGGATGTTTTCTGGGCACACTTTAGGCCCCTTAGTGCCAATTGGGCATCGTTTAAATGCCACGGGCTACCTGAGCATTGTTTCTGACCATGTCCATCCCTTCATGACCACCATGTTCCCATCCTCTGATGGCTACTTCCAGCAGGATAATGCACCATGTCACAAAGCTCAAATCATTTCAAATTGGTTTCTTGAACATGACAATGAGTTCACTGTACTAAAATGACCCCCACAGTCACCAGATCTCAACCCAATAGAGCATCTTTGGGATGTGGTGGAACGGGAGCTTCGTGCCCTGGATGTGCATCCCTCAAATCTCCATCAACTGCAAGATGCTATCCTATCAATATGGGCCAACATTTCTAAAGAATGCTATCAGCACCTTGTTGAATCAATGCCACGTAGAATTAAGGCAGTTCTGAAGGCAAAAGGGGGTCCAACACCGTATTAGTATGGTGTTCCTAATAATTCTTTAGGTGAGTGTATATATCTACCCTCCCACAACCTATAGAAAAAATATCTAAGCTAACAGTGGGTAAGAAGTTGATATCAAGGATATATCAAGACTTATTATATCAAAAGACAAAAAAAAAGCAGCTGTCTACTGTATAAATGGAAGAAGTTTTTTCCCCAACAGATAAACTTTTGGAAGAAGGTGATACATGCAAAAAACAGGGTTTCTCATAACTTCTCCCATAGGGTTACACAATTTAATATATCGATTATACTACTCCCCTAAAGATTTGATGAAGTTCAACAAACCTAATGAATTTAGTTGTAAAAAATGTGGACAAATAGTTGTGGATGACGTCCATATACTCTGGACATGTAGAGAGATCCAAGACTTTTGGCGGAAGGTAATCGAAAGAATAGAGAATATGGGTTTAGAGTCTGGGTAGAGTTTGAAACATGCATTTTTGGTGTGATGGATGGGATAGATAACCCAAATCAGCGAGAAATAGCAACTGAACTCTTGTTTCAGGCCAGGAAATGCATTATTGGACATTGGGGTAGTAGTGTGTTACCTACGGCTAAGGAATGGGAGAACTTGGCTAGAACTTCTATAATCAGAGAAGAATTCCATTTAGTGTCGACAAAGAAAAAACTTAGATTTTCTAGATTGTGGCAGAAGTGGCTAAAAAGCTGAAAGTATTAAGAACTCTGAGACGCTTGGGGGGGGGGGGGAAGGGGATGAGGGGGTAGGGGGAGAGGCAGTGGGCTATGGAGGAGGAAAATATTTTTTTTATTCCCCCCTTGGGGAGCTTAATGCACCTTTAAACAGGGGCTGTTGTTGGTATGGGGTGTAGCTAGGTGGGGGCACAATATGCTGTCATACCCACTTCTCTAACCCCAGCGCTCTCCTGTCCTACAAGTGGGAGCCCTTCTTCTGCCATCTGCTTTTCCTCTATTGCCACATCACATAATTGAGAATATGTCATCAGGAACATACATCTTCTCTTCTCTCTGCATCTTGCTGACTTTTCTAGGAAGTAAAGCCAGCAAAAGATGAGGATGGTATTCATTAAGACCTGGCTTACCTAAGGGGTGCAGACTGGATGGTATTGGTTGGTACACTGCGCACTGAAATAATAACCTCTTAAGGACACAGGGCGTACAGGTGCCCTGCGTATTTCCAATCACCGTCGCGCAGTGGGCGGTGATTGTAACAAGGTGCCTGTCCAAATTATTGATCAGGCACCCTGGGACAATGCTCTGGGGGGGGGCGTGCGACCCCCCCCCCTGTCGGCGATCGCAGCAAACCGCAGGTCAATTTAGACCTGCGGCTTGCGGCGTTTATGGGTAGTTCCTGGGGGGGATTGGCGGTGCCATCGGGTCCCCGTGCTGCTGTAATGGGGACCCGATGTCATGGAAGGCAGCGCAATGCCTTCCTTAGGCATCGGTGCTGCCTTCCGGTGAAGAGCCTGTGAGATCCAGCCCCCGGTGAAGAGCCTGTGAGATCCACTGTATTACTCATACAGCCAATGCATTACAATACAGAAGTATTGGAATGCATTGTAAAGGGGATCAGACCCCCAAAAGTTGAAGTAGACATATTAGGTATCGCCACGTCCGTATCGAACGGCTATATAAACATATCACATGACCTAACCCCTTAGATGAACACTGTAAAAAATAAAAACAGTGCTAAATAAACAATTTTTTTGTCACCTTACATCACTAAAAGTACAACAGCAAGCGATCAAATAGGCGTATGCCCACCAAAATAGTACCAATCTAACCGTCACCTCATCCCGCAAAAAATGAGCCCCTACCTAAGACAATTGCCCAAAAAAAAAAACTATGGCTCAGAATATGGAGACACTAAAACATCCTTTTTTTTAAAAAAAAAAAAAGCTGTTATTGTGTAAAACTTAAGTAAATTTAAAAAAGTATACATATTAGGTATCGCCCCATCCGTAAAAACATTCTCTATAAAAATATCACATGACCTAACCCCTCAGGTGGACACTGTAAATAAAATAATAAAACGGTGAAAAAAAAAGCCATTTTTTGCCACCTTACATCACAAAAAGTGTAATAGCAAGCGATCAAAAAGTCATATGCATCCCAAAATAGTTCCAATCAAACCGTCATCTCATCCCTCAAAAAATAAGACCCTACCTAAGATAATCGCCCAAAACCTGAAAAAACTATGGCTCTCAGAATATGGAAACACTAAAACATGATATATTTTTTTTTGTTTTAAAGATATTATTGTGTAAAATTTACATAAATAAAAAAGTATACATATTAGGTATCACCGCGTCCATAATAACCTGCTCTACAAAAATATCACATTACCTAACCCCTCAGGTGAATACCGTAAAAAAAATTAAATAAAAACTGTGTAAAAAAAGCCATTTTTTGTCACCTTACATCACAAAAAGTGTAATAGCAAGCGATCAAAAAGTCATACGCACCCCAAAATAGCCCCAATCAAACCATCATCTCATCCCGAAAAAATGAGCCCTTACACAAGACAGTCGCCTAAAAAATAAGTGTAAAGGCCGATTCATTGGCCTGTATTTGTGGGAGGGGCTTGGCCACCTACTTCAACGGCCGGCGCCCTCCCACATGCGTACGATGTGCAGAGTTTCGCAGGAAGCGTGCGCTCGTACCTGGCAGTCCATTGTCGGCAGGCAAGGTGAGTGGACGTCCGTGCGGTGGTCGGCCCTTTGGTAAGCAGGGGCCGCCATGTGCCGGACCACTGCGTTTCTACATTAGGCAGCAGGGGGGGGGCCTCTACAGGATGGGGGACCCCTCCTGCCCGTTCAAACGGCGGTACCTCTTCAGCCTCCGGCGGGGGGGGGTGGAGCCCCACGGAGAAGGCACTCCCCTCCTCCGCCGCCCAGGTCCGAGCACGGCATTACTCTCCGGCGGGGGGCGGGGCCCATGGTCATGAGAGGACCTCCCCCCGCCCGCCTTCTCCGCCTGCCTCCGCCCCCAAACGTACAGCCAGTGCTGCCCCGCTCCCTCACGTGGTGGGCATGCGCAGTCAGCGGTGGGCCGGCCCCCTAGCTAGGGGAGGCACCCCTGTAACGAGCGCCCTGCCGGGGAGCGGGGCGGCACCACGTGGCTCCTCCCATCATGACGTGGAGGCGGGGCTGAGCCACACAGGCTTCCCCCTATCCCAGGTTTTGCCAGGGGGCAGCACCGTTTCCCCACGTGGTGGAGGTGCCCAGCCGGCGGTGGGTCGGCCCCTCATGGAAGGGGGGCACCCCCGCACTGGGCACCCCATCAGGGAGCAGTGGGCCCCCACTGGGCACGTCCTCAATTGAGAGAGGGGGGGGCTATGTCTGTTTAAAGCCTCCCCCTATCCCAGTTCATGCCAGGGGGCAGCGCCGTTTCCCCACGCGGTGGAGATGCCCAGCCGGCGGTGGGTAGGCCCCTCAAACGGGGGGCACCCCCGCACTGAGCACTCTATCAGGGATCGGTGAGGCCCCCCGCGCGGCATTTCTAGTTTCGGCAAAGTAGGGCCCTCGACGCTGGGGGCCCCCCCCTGTGCCGACTTCATGCCAGAGGGCTGCGCTGCTCCCCACGCGGTAGGAGTGCTCAGCCGGCGGGCGGGTCAGCCCTGGGACGGAGGGGGCCCCCCCGCACTGAGCACCCTGTCAGGGACACGCGTTGGCTCTCCACGTGGCACCCAAATCGTGTTTGCGTGGGGCGTTAGCCGTTGCCCAAAGGTCCACCCCCACTTGGTTCACGGTGCCAGGGAACTCCGCGCTCCCCACGTGGTTGCCGTGGAGCACGGTGGCGGATGCAACGGCCCGCTTCTCGCCCACACCTAAAGTCTGGCACGGGCCGCCGTGCCGCTTAGATAGGTAGGGGTTTCATCACTGACGCCAGGTAGAGCCAGGGGGTGTTCAACGTTGATCAAAACACCTACTCCCATCCATCGGTCATACCTTCTACTCACAGCTCACGTTCTATTAATTGAGCCTTACGCATTTACTGGTTCTTTTGTGTTGTTCTGTTGTTGTTTTCCAGGTTCAAAACAGTTGTTAAACAGAGAGAAGTTGGTTTGGATCTCAATTGATTTTCCTTGTCAACCAAGGTAGTGGGGGTACACGTTGGGGGACGGACAGGTGCTGCCTTTTACAGGGTTGTGTCTCATGCACTATTTTACGTACAGGTTGTTCCATTTTCATTAAAACTTCCGTGGGAGTCAGAGTATAGTGTTTCTCAGTTGGTAAGTACATCAGGCCTCCTTGCATGGACTTCCGGGTGGCGGTTCCTGGCCACTCCTTCACGGCCCTTCTGGTGTTAGTGTGCGTACCTCACGGGGACAGTGCACCCTTTCCATTACGTTGTTTAAACAGCTTCACGGATACCGGTGGTCATCTAGGCTAGTCGGTCACCTTACGTTACTGTTTTCACAGCTGCGATGTCACACGCGTCAGACATTGTCGAAGCGTCAGTGGACGAGAACGTAGCGGGGACATCCGAAGGGGGCAGTATACCATCCCTGCATGCTTGGACCATCCCCAGGCTTATGGCGGAGCTGACAAAGCGGGGCGTCCCTTTCCCGGCATCTGCCAGAAAAGCGGAGCTATATCGGCTATGGAAAGACTCCCTGGTACCCAGTAGCAATGATCCCCCTGCGACCACGATGCAAACAGTCTGACGTCTGCCGTCACGTCCATGCAGGCGAGATTGGAGTCTATCGAGGCTCGCAGCTCAGTCTTACCAGTTTCCTCCCCCGAGGTTCCGGTCGCCTCCACCTCTGCCATAGCGGACATTCGTTCTGTCCAGTCCGTCCCCAACGTGACTCCATCCCACTTTGTCCCGATCAACATCAGGAAAGACATCCTAGAGGGTAGGGATGTCAATCTCGCGTCTCTACTGATTGCCTCCAGGGACCTATCTGACAATAAGGTCATAGCTTGCGGGGAAGTGTCAGTGGTACTAAGAAGCCGCGACCACCGGCTCAATCGCAAATTAACCATCCCGGAGTTCGTCATGGCGTTTAGCCTTTTCAGGGATGTTATTTGTACTGCCAGGCCGGACAGGAGGGAGGAACTAGACCTGTATCTCTTTAGGGTCACAGAATTGGGTCATAGGTATGGAGGGAACGCATTCTATGATTACCATTGTTCATTTTCAGCTAAGGCGGCAGCGGCTCTCTCCCAATTCCAACACGTCACAGACTGGTCCAACCTAGACACCGAGCTATTCTGCAGACACTTTGCAGGCCTGAAAGCTCCCTCCTGTTCCGCCTGTCAGTCTATCTTCCACTCTGTCGAGTGGTGCCATAAGTCCGCTGTCAGCACGGCGTCTTACCCCTCCAGCTCTGCAGCTGGACCACTCGACGTCTTCAGACCCCCCAATTCAGTAGATAAGCTGGGCCGGCCCATCGTTCAGCTAGGGAGGGCACAGATATGTAACAATTTTAATTACGCATCTTGTAATTTCGGGCAATGCCGTCTGTTACATATCTGTACCAACTGTTTCAGGGCCCACCCCCGAGTAGCATGCTCATTAAAGTCGGTGAAGAATTACATGAGTGTGGTCAATATTATCCGTTTACAAGAGTACTTGCAAGGTCACCACAATCCAGGGTTTGTACAGTTCCTGGTGTCAGGATTTCACGAGGGCTTCCATACGGGGTTGATCACGACTCCAGAGTTCACATATGAGTGCAGGAACCTTCAGTCAGTCGAAAGAAATCCCGGTTCGGTAGACGTACTAATAGAGGCCGAGTTAAACAAAGGGTTCTTAATCGGTCCTTTTGGAGTGCCCCCTTTTCATCGGTGGAGGGTCAGTCCCGTGGGGGTAGTCACAGGCAAGTTCAGCAAAAAGGAAAGACTCATTATTGACTTGTCGGCCCCACACGGCTCCCAGGTCCCCAGCCTTAACTCCCTCATTCCTTCGGAGGAAGTGGGCATGAGATATTCTTCGATCGACCAGGCTATCGCCATCGTCATGAAAACGGGTCCAGGGTCCATGTTGTCCAAAGCCGACATATCGGATGCCTTTAAGTTGCTTCCCATCATGCCAGCTCTCTGGCAGTGGCACGGCATCAAGTGGAAAGGCCTGTATTATTTCTCCACCAAACTCACCTTCGGTTCCAAGAGCAGCCCCTGGCTCTTCGATCAGTTGGCTCAGGCCCTCCACTGGGTTTTGGTACACAAGGTCCACAGTGAATTTGTCATCCACTACTTGGATGACTTCCTGCTGATTGAGAGGCCAGGGGCAGTCCCCCTAGGGCTGGGGAAGTTGCTGAGGTGTTTTTCCCAGTTAGGTGTCCCGGTTTCCCCCAAGAAAGTAGAAGGCCCGGCCACAGTCATCACCTTTTTGGGCATCGAGTTAGACTCCCAGCACATGTTAGCCAGGTTGCCTGCGGATAAGTTAACAAGAATTAGAGAAGTCATCCATAGGTTTACAGTCACAACCGTGGTCACTAAGGCTGACCTTCAGTCTCTACTGGGCATGTTAAACTTCGCCATGCGCATCATTCCGCAGGGCAGAGCGTTCATATCCCGCCTGCTGGCGCTCCTAAGTTCCGCCCCGGAACAGGACAGCCCAGTGTGCCTGGACAGTCAGGCCTTAGCGGATCTCCACATGTGGGACCATTTTCTGAGCCGGTGGAACGGGGTGTCCTTATTTATACCCGAGCTGTCGTGTCGGTCTCCGGTAGTCTTTTCAGATGCGGCTGCAAGCTCAGGGTTTGCCGCCATTTTCGGCACCCACTGGGTTGCAGACGAATGGCCTGCCGAGGTGGGACAAATCCCGGGGTTCCTCCAAACCTCGGCACTGTTCGAGCTGTACCCCATTGTGGTAGCCGCCCACATATGGGGCAGTCTTTGGGCAAATCAGTCTGTTCTGTTTGTGACTGACAATACAGCCGTGGTAGACATTGTTAACAGTGGGCTGTCGAAATCAAGCCACGTCATGTGTTTCCTCAGACGGCTAGTACAGCTCTCCCTACGTCACCATTTCCATGTTTTCAGTGCGCATGTGCCAGGCGCGCAAAACGGGGCTGCTGACGCCTTGTCGAGGGCTAACTTCTCCCGTTTCTTACAGATCATGCCAGAGGCAGATGCGACAGGCGCCACCGTCCCTCCTCACGAGTCCTTAATGCTAATGTAACCAACCACCTTGAGACGGCCCACGCTCTGATACGCAATTTCCTCTCGCCTAACACAACCAGAGCATACAACACCGGGTGGAAGACGTTCTGCAGGTTCTGAGGGGAATGTCCTCAAGGGGACTCCAGTTTTCCAGAGTACATCCTGGCGTTCATTGGTTACTGCCACTCAGTGCGCAAGCTCTCCCACAGTACAGTGAGGTCATACCTGGCGGGAGTGCAACATTTCCTCTCTGTTAGTCATCCCGAACAAGCGTCAGTGTTCACCATGCATGCTGTCAAAGCCGCACTCAAGGGTTTGAGCAAGTGCGGACCTCAAGGCCAAGTACGCAGGCAAGCGGTCACCGACCCTCTTTTCCGTAAACTGTCCGACGTCCTGGACGGTAATACTTTCGGGGTTTTGCCCAGCTTGGTACTTAAATCCGCCATCTATCTAGCCTTTTACGGCTTCCTGAGACCTGGGGAGTTCACTTGTTCTCCAAGCAGTAGCAGGTTCCTCACGGTCAGCCAGCTGGTCCAGAACTCCGACGGGTTCATACTACTGCTCAAGACGTCTAAGACCTCCCAGATGGGCCCCCCTATCCCGGTATCCTTCTTTCCCACAGCGCACCAATGGTGCCCCGTCACGGTGCTTCGTCAGCTACGGTCTGCCTTATCAGGGGCCGGACCAAATAGTCCATTGTTACCCTTCGGGGTGGTTCCGCTCACCACCCACCAGTTCATATCCCATGTAAGGTCACTGGTGGCCAGCGCGGGCGGTGACCCTGCCACAATTTCGGGACACTCGTTCCGCATAGGTGCTGCGTCCGCGGCATCCAAAAATCAAGTGCCTGCGCATGTCATTCAGAAACTGGGGCGTTGGCACTCGTCAACCGTTATATACCTCACCCCAAAACTGAAATGTCAGCAGCCTTTCAGATTTTAGCTTTGTAATGACTTTGTAATAAATTACTTCTGCCTATCAGTATGTCTTTTGCCCTCTTTCAGGTGTCCCTCCACGACGCGGTTGCGGCACAACTCTGACCGCTTAGGGGTAGGGTATCCCAGGTAGGGTAGGTACGTACTTGGTTGCCACGACCACAAGTGTAAAGGCCGATTTATTGGCCTGTATTTGTGGGAGGGGCTTGGCCACTTACTTCAACGGCCGGCGCCCTCCCACATGCGTACGACTTGCAGAGTTCTCCCTCCCACCCACCCTTTTTTCACCTATTACTCTCAAAGGGGATGCCCTCTTTCAGGCGTCCCTCCACGACGCGGTTGCGGCACAACTCTGACCGCTTAGGGGTATCCCAGGTAGGGTAGGTACGTACTTGGTTGCCACGACCACAAATAAAATTATGGCTTTCAGAATGTGGAGACACTAAAGAATCATAAAAAAAAATATGCTTTGTTATGTAAAACTGAAACAATCAACCAAAAAAAGTAGTCATATTTGGTATTGTCGCGTCCGTAACATCCTGCTCTATCAAAATACCACATGATCTAACCTGTCAGATGAATGTTGTAAATAACAAAAAATAAAAATGGTGCCAAAACAGCTATTTCTTATTACCTTGCCTCACAAAAAGTGTAATATAGAGCAACCAAAAATCATATGTACCCTAAAATAGTACCAACATAATTGCCAACTTATCCCCTAGTTTCTAAAATCGGGTCACTTTTTTGGAGTTTCTATTTTAGGGGTGCATCAGGGGGGCTTCAAATGGGACATGGTGTCAAAAAACCAGTCCAGCAAAATCTGCCTTCCAAAAACTGTATGGCATTCCTTTCCTTCTGCGCCCTGCTGTGTGCCCGTACAGCAGTTTACGACTACATATGGGGTGTTTCTGTAAACTACAGAATCAGAGCCATAAATATTGAGTTTTGTTTGGCTGTTAACCCTTGCTTTGTAACTGGAAAAAAATTATTAAAATGGAAAATCTGCCAAAAAAGTGAAATTTTATCTCCATTTTCCATTATTTCTTGTGGAACACCTAAAAGGTTAACCAAGTTTGTAAAATCCGTTTTGAATACCTTGAGGGGTGTAGTTTCTAAAATGGGGTCACTTTTTTGGAGTTTCTACTCTAGGGGTGCATCAGGGGGGCTTCAAATGGGACATGGTGTCAAAAAAACAAGTCCAGCAAAATCTGCCTTCTAAAAACCGTATGGCATTCCTTTCGTTCTGTGCCCTGCCGAGTGCCAGTACAGGAGTTTACGACCACATATGGGGTGTTTATGTAAACTACAGAATCAGGGCCATAAATATTGAGTTTTGATTGGCTTTTAACCTTTGCTTTGTAACTGGAAAAAAAATATTTAAATGGAAAATCTGCCAAAAAAGTGAAATTTTGAAATGTTATCTCTATTTTCCATTAATTCTTGTTTAACACCTAAAGGGTTAAAAAAGTTTGTAAAATCAGTTTTGAATACCTTGAGGGGTGTAGTTTCCATAATGGGGTCATTTTTGGGTGGTTTCTATTATGTAAGCCTCACAAAGTGACTTCAGACCTGAACTGGTCCTTAAAAAGTGGGTTTTTGAAAATTTTCTGTAAAATTTCAAGATTTGCTTCTAAACTTCTAAGCCTTGTAACATCCCCAAAAATAAAATGTCATTCCCAAAATGATCCAAACATGAAGTAGACATATGGGTAATGTAAAGTAATAACTATTTTTGTAGGTATTACTATGTATTATAGAAGTAGAGAAATTGAAACTTGGAAATTTGCTAATTTTTCAAAATTTTGGGTAAATTTGGTTTTTTATTATAAATAAAACAGATAATTTTTTTTACTCCATTTTACCAGTGTCATGAAGTACAATATGTGACGAAAAAACAATCTCAGAATGGCCTGGATAAGTCAAAGCGTTTTAAAGTTATCACCACATAAAGTGACACTGGTCAGATTTGCAAAAAAAAGGCCTGGTCCTTAAGGTGAAAATGAGCCCGGTCCCTAAGGGGATAAAGGCTTCCATCTTATTGGTATTGCATTTTTTTTATTAATTGTTTTCAGCAACATTGCCTCTAGCACATGAGTACTTGCCATGTCTCTCCTTATGCTCAGCTCATAGGACAATGGCAGACACAGCACTGATGAGGGTTTTATAGGGCAATGCAGATTGGCTGGCTGTACGGCATTATGGGTGATCTTGCGTTCCCAGGTTTGTTTCCTCTACACTTAGTTTCACTTTGTAACATGTGCAGCCACCATTTTAGGAAAAACAGATTTATTACCACGAAGCACGAGGAAATTCAGATTTATTGTGAATCAAACTTCGTACCAAATTCCACTTTGAATGCTTCGCTTCACTCAACACTAGTCATCAGTATCTGATCGGTGGGGGTCCAACATGTGGGACCCCTTCCGATCAGCTGTTTGAGAAGCCACCGTCCTTCTCTCAGCTTACCAAGCACAGTGCTGTACACTGTACAGCGGCTGTGCTTGGTATCTCAGTCAGTCTTATTCACTTGGTCTAGGCTAAGCTGAGAGATGGGTGTGGCACTTCTACGAGCAAGGTGCCTTTTCAAACAGCTGATCGGCAAGGGTACTGGGTGTTGGACCCCCACCGATCAGATACCGATGACTTAATTGGTTATCAGTATAAAAGTCTTGGAAAACCCTTTAAACAATTTAAGCCAAAATCCCTTTAAGCCAAAATCCTTTCTGAGCTAATAAAAGGGGTTGGGGTGTGTTTACCTTTAGGACAGAAATCTACTACACAGGGCAGAGATCAGCTACAAAGGGTTTCTCTCACTCTGGAGGACCCGGGTCATTTGTGTATTAGACAAATGTCAATGAAAACTGTGTTGTGCTTCATTCAATTAATGGTGATACAGTAAGGAAACTGAATGCTTGCTAATGTTTTTTTTCCCTAAGGATACAGTAAGAGACCATTTTTGGGTTCTAGTAGCAGGACAACCCTAGACCTTTTTATTTCGGTGACTCAATAAAAAAACTGTATTGTCCAAGGCAGACATCTTTGACTTTCAATATCCATTGAAGAGCAGTTATTACTAGGTCATAGGGCAAACTGGGTTTAAAGAAACTGGAAAAATTCTATTTTGTAAATAGCTTGTTCGCCATTACAAATCTTTTTGTCCGTTGCAAAATTTCTATATACTGCATATCATTTTTAACTGACAAACCTATAGTATATATAAACTTCTGTATGGATTTGATCAAAGTTAATCATATATTTTTTCTTCTATAAAAGCATCTTCATTTTCATGACGCCTCCAACCCCAAGACCTGAATTGCTGCTATGGCTCTGTCAAAACTGAACCCTTGCATCTTCGATGATTTTCTAGCTGTAACAAGATATACAGAATTTATCCTTATAAAGATTTTTTAAAGTATATATTCTTTTCCTCAGTAGACTTGTGTTCTGTTCTCAGCTCTTGGATATGTACATGCTCAGAATAATTAATTTCTCCCCTCAACTTTCCAGTGATGTAAATAACTTTTTTTTCCCCCAGCCCCTACAAGATACAGCAAGTGAACAAAGTCTCCAGGTGAAGGCTTGCTCGGAAGAAGTGACCAATCATATATGACAAGTAGTAAGCAGAAGCAGAAGTCAGAAGATATATGTAATATAAAAATACAGAATATGTGCAAATATATTTATATAAACAACATGGCCGGTCATATTTTTAAGCCAGAGTTTACATTTGTGCTGCTGTAATGACAAAGTGAATATCGTCCTAAGTGTCTTCAAATAGTGACATGCCATGGCTTCATCTGCTATTGTCATAGGAATTGCCATAAGAAGAGATGAATATTTACACACCAATATACAAGCAAATGTTCTCCCAGAGAGTTTGACTTTATGCAATTTTCCTGTTCCATATTAAATCAAATTCAGGACTCTATTTTTCTCCTTCAACCTTTATTTCCCCCAAGAATGGAGAGAGACTGCAAACTGCAGACAAAGCAATGCTTTGTTTGTAAGATTTATTTTCAATGTGTCTCTCCAGTTTATCTCGATTCTTCCCAACCCAACGTCATGGCTCAAACAAAAAGGCTAAACTTTCCTGACAGGGTGTCACCAGTGGTTTACAAAAAAAGATTTTTTTACCAGACACTCCAAACCTAAGTCCTCAACTTCTCCACATTTCCCATGATGGAAAGTTTAATAATAAAAACAATTACAGAAAGGGGGTAAAACCTATTTGTTAATATCTCAAGCTGCATATTGTAAATGAATATCAATGCTTGCAAAACAAACCTTAAAAGTTAGTTCACGTCTTGGATGAAAAAACAAAAACGTCTTAATCTCAATACTTTGCTTAGGAACATCCAGCCTAAGGTAGAAACGTGCAATTGAACATTTCCATTGACAATTTGCATAAGAAACACTGAGCCTCTTGGCCGTGTAGAGGTCATAAAACTACAATAAAGAAAACAAATAATAGATCATATTTTAATTAGTGAGCAGATGACCCAAAAACATTATCAGTTCCCTAGCTAGGAGCCATTAAACCATGAGTGCTTTCTGGAGTAATGTTCTCATTGCCTTTAGACTTTGCATTAGATAACCTGCACTGGCATCACACAATATCTGTGCTGCTGACCTATTATAGCAATAGTCTGGCTGTTGGGACTAATTGTATTGCTAAGGAGAATAATCTTAAAGGGTATAGAGAAGTGCAATACCATTACATTAAGCAGCATGATCATTTACACAAATAGCTGCATGAACAGTTTTCTCCAGTGCAGCAACAACTCTATTAATCAGTTTGGATAGTCCTTTTAATTTGCCATCAACATCACTAAAATAACACAAAAGAGCAACTAGAAACAATAACAAACCATCTATTAATTGTAACCGTAATATGAAATAAAGGGCAGACTATAGAGGGGATTGGTCTGAGAGCTGGGGAGTTCTGTAATTGTAGTGTATCATTGTAGTCTTGATTTTATTTTGCATATCTCTAGCATCAAATATAATATAGCAAAAAGTAACAAGTTCTTTCTCAGGGAGATTACATGGTGCACACGGTAGCTGCAGCATTGTATTCTCAAGTATTGAGGGAGATTTACAGCTGGTGCAGAAGATTCCATGGAAACATGGGGTCTGTTTTCACCGGACTTAATAAAATTTATGAAGATTTCCTGCCAACAATTGTCTGTTCTGCTGACATCTTCAAAGCAAGGCTGATTTGCCAGGTCTCCTGAGGCTGCCAGTACAAAACTGATAATTGTATTAAATATACATAGACAATAAACTGTGTGTTTACATAACTGTGGCCATAAATATCTAACTGAACAGCCATTGTTCTCGAGCCCCTTTTAAGCAGCCCTTAGAGGAATCCACTTCTAATGACATGATGGTTTAAAAGATGTTGCTCAGTCTTGTTCCATATTTAATTAACTTTCCTTTTTTAAACTTGCAATGTCTCAGACAATAACAAATATGTCTAGATAAAAAAAAGGGGGTTGAAAGCACAAACGAGACCTCATCATGCTTAGCTTTCTACACAGGAGAGGCGGCATGCTTGGGTGATTGGTTGACCCGGGACTATTTAACGCCCTGTGGGCATTTTCTAGGCTTTCATAGTTGACTGGCGTAATGTAGGGGAAAAAAAAGAGCAAGAAATTAATTTAAAAAGTAAAAATGAGCAATGAATTTCTAATGCTTCGTTGCGCTGCATTTGTGTCTTCACAAATTCAGTTGAACAAACATTGTAAAGAGAATGGTACATTTACCACTAAAAGGTAAACCCCCTTCTGAACATATAATTGGGCAGTAGGGTGTGAATGAGTTCATTAAAGAGGATTAGGGACATGTTACTGACTTTCTGAACAGGTTCATTTAAAGGAGAAGTTACATTTGTGAGAGACAAGAAAATGCTCTTTAAAATGTGAAGGAAATGTCTGTTAGCGGTCTATGTAAGGGAAGAACATGAGAGCGTCAACAGCAAATACAATTTAATTAAGGTCAAAGAGGTGTTAATCGACCATGAAAAAGAAAGCTAATTACAACATGTAAATATATCATCAGAGATATTAGAGCATAGAATTATTTGAATGTAATCAGCTTTTCCATGAAATATATGCCCCCCTCCCTGTAAAAGCATGTAAATGTCACATGGCATTTTTTTGAATTATATTTGATCTTTATGGAGAAAATATATCCATCGTCAACACAAGCAGAGCCGTACTAAGGATTTTGGTATAAAAGGTTTATTTGTTTTACCACCCTAGTACTGTAAATAGGCCAGCCAAAGCAGAATGTTTGTTGGTGCACTTCCACCCAGCATGCATCACTCAGGCCACATGACTTGTCCCCTCGCTAAGCCACCAAGCACAGTGATTGACTTGAGGTTATGCTCATTTATTTCTTCTTTACTAATTTAAACCAGATGGTCAAATATATTTCCTTTAAAAAAAAAAAAAAATCTTATATTATATGTGCAGCGAGCCCCTGTGGGAGCCTGTGTAAAGGATGGGAGTAGTATTGGCCTTAATGTAGTGTAGTTGTATCACAGTGTCCTACCTCAGGCAATCGCTCCCTGCGGTCTGTTGCAAAGTTGTAACACTGAAGGATGAGGCCAGAGATCCTTTTACTAAGTGCAACGTAGAATTTGAGAATACAAACATTAACAGTGGGTTTTAGTGCAATCCTCTTCTGGCACCAGCAAGGATACTGAGGCAGGTTGGTTGGTGGTGATTCAGCACTTAGGCTAGTTACACACTAGCGGTAGCGATCCAGCAGGCTGTTCAGACAGTAAATATAATGGTCTCCATCATCACCCCCCACAGTACAGCCAGCCACACACAAAAAAATAATAATAATAATATATATATATATATATATATATATATCAAACAAAAAAAGAGTCACAGCAGCACAAGACCGATGATGTGGGTGCAAGTAATCCTCACAGCCGCAGGCTCAAACAGCTATAAGTAAGTATAGCATCAAAAGGATGAGGCAGCACTCCAAGCATAAAGTGAAAAAATGGTGGATCTTTTATTCTCCTCTGCAACGTTTCAACCGCTCAATGCGGTCTTTCTCAAGCATACAACATGGTGGCATACAAGGGTATATATACCCACAATACATAGCAACAAATCAAGTGACAATAATTCAATTAAAAATATTCTATGAGAGATATTCTACTGGGAATAAAAGATCCACCATTTTTTCACTTTATGCTTGGAGTGCTGCTTCATCCTTTTGATGCTATATATATATATATATATATATATATATATATATATATATAATATATATATATATACACTCACCTAAAGAATTATTAGGAACACCTGTTCTATTTCTCATTAATGCAATTATCTAGTCAACCAATCACATGGCAGTTGCTTCAATGCATTTAGGGGTGTGGTCCTGGTCAAGACAATCTCCTGAACTCCAAACTGAATGTCAGAATGGGAAAGAAAGGTGATTTAAGCAATTTTGAGCCTGGCATGGTTGTTGGTGCCAGACGGGCCGGTCTGAGTATTTCACAATCTGCTCAGTTACTGGGATTTTCACGCACAACCATTTCTAGGGTTTACAAAGAATGGTGTGAAAAGGGAAAAACATCCAGTATGCGGCAGTCCAGTGGGCAAAAATGCCTTGTGGATGCTAGAGGTCAGAGGAGAATGGGCCGACTGATTCAAGCTGATAGAAGAGCAACGTTGACTGAAATAACCACTCATTACAACCGAGGTATGCAGAAAAGCATTTGTAAAACCACAACACGCACAACCTTGAGGCAGATGGGCTACAACAGCAGAAGACCCCACCGGGTACCACTCATCTCCACTACAAATAGGAAAAAGAGGCTACAATTTGCACAAGCTCACCAAAATTGGACTGTTGAAGACTGGAAAAATGTTGCCTGGTCTGATGAGTCTCGATTTCTGTTGAGACATTCAAATGGTAGAGTCCGAATTTGGCGTAAACAGAATGAGAACATGTATCCATCCTCTGATGGCTACTTCCAGCAGGATAATGCACTATGTCACAAAGCTCAAATCATTTCAAATTGGTTTCTTGAACATGACAATGAGTTCACTGTACTAAAATGGCCCCCACAGTCACCAGATCTCAACCCAATAGAGCATCTTTGGGATGTGGTGGAACGGGAGCTTCGTGCCCTGGATGTGCATCCCTCAAATCTCCATCAACTGCAAGATGCTATCCTATCAATATGGGCCAACATTTCTAAAGAATGCTATCAGCACCTTGTTGAATCAATGCCACGTAGAATTAAGGCAGTTCTGAAGGCAAAAGGGGGTCCAACACCGTATTAGTATGGTGTTCCTAATAATTCTTTAGGTGAGTGTATATCTACTCACCTGTGTTCTGCTCTCCACCACCATCTGCTTTCTCCTTGCTGTTCTGCATCCCGGCACAGGCAGTCTCGATGACACCACTGTGCTGTCCCGGGTCTAATGTGATGAAGTTACAAACATCACCTCACATGACCTTAGCGCAGGAGGTCATGGTGATGTAATTGTGATCTCCTGCGCCATTCTACTGCCTCATAGGCTTCAGCCCTAGTGGCCTGAGGTCTATGAAGCTGAACAGTGGGGACAGGAATCAAGGGCCTCCCTGCCCCGCTGTAAACTGATGCCCCCTTCAGAGACAGTCAAGCTGGTCACCTGGGCACCCCAACTTCACAGGCCCCATAGCAACTGTCTGGTCTGCCTCTATTGGCGGTACGCCACTGGCCCCATTTGTATGCAGTGAATGTGGAACATTAGCTGATTTGATGAGGATATAGGCAGGGACTTCATGCCTATAGTCTCATCAAAATCCGAATGTGTGAACATAGTCTAAGAATATTATTATTTTTTTTGCTCATCCTACTGTAAAAATCTTTGTATTGTGACCTCAATCCCAGTTGTCTTTTAAGTCTACATAACTTAGGACAATCTGTACATATTAGCTACCATACTTTAATTTTAAGCCATCTACATTAATGACGAGATTGGAAAGGAGGTGATCCAGTATTGATCCTTGTGGTATAAAACTAACAGCTGTCTCCAAGAATAAATATGTTCAATAAATAATTACCTCAGCTCATCATCAGTGAGCTGCGTCCATTCAATTTTAAGGGGTAAAGACTTTTACTAGCCATGTTCCTGCATGGTGGGTGCCCTGCATTCTTCAGATTTCTGAATCCTTTCTTTTTGACATTTATAAAAAAAAACAGAGCAAAGGTATTGTGAAAGAGTTGTCATATTGGATCATGTTGCTTCTTTCTATTTATAATCCAAGAGGTCCTGTCATGATGTTTTAAAAATTAAATCAAAATATCTGACCTAAATCCCACAGGTAGTTGGAATATTCAGTCTTTTTTTTCCTGGTTCTGACCTCCTGTTCTGCATAAATGGCTCCTGATAGATATGGGACTCTATATGCTGTATAAGTGTCATAGTGATGCAGAAGGCTGCTCCTCGAGAGGAGAGATGTGGTTGCTGCCCCTTTGTCAAACCACAATCAGTGTACAGAGCCCCATTACTATCTGGGATGTATTTCTGGTATGGAGGGGGGAGGGGGTTCAATTGAAGAAAAAAAGAAAGGAATACTTTGGGTACCATTATAAATAAAGTTATGTAATAGTTTTTTTTTTTTAAGTCATGACAGGTCCTCTTCAAGAACTTCAACCTCATACCATGATCAAAGCTACTTAAGGGGGCTGTCTCACTTCAGCAAATGGCATTTATCATGTAAAGAAAGTTAATACAAGGCACTTACTAATGTATTGTGATTGTTCATATTGCCTCCTTTGCTAGCTTGATTCATTTTTTCATCACATTATACACTATGAATGAAGCCAGCAAAGGAATCAATATGGACAGTCACAATACATTAGTAAGTGGCTTGTATTAACTTTCTCTACATGATAAATGTCATTTGCTGAAGTAAAACAACCCCTTTAACCAGTTGCCGCAACTGTAACGCCAAAAGGCGTCATTGCGGCGGCTCCCCCAGGCTACGCTAACGCCGATTGGCGTCATCTCGCGTGAGCCGAGATTTCCTGTGAACGCGCGCACACAGGCGCGAGCGCTCACAGGAACGGAAGGTAAGAGAGTTGATCTCCAGCCTGCCAGCGGCGATCGTTCGCTGGCAGGCTGGAGATGTGATTTTTTTTTAACCCCTAACAGGTTTTGATAACAGCGTCTAATATACCTGCTACCTGGTCCTCTGGTGGTCCCCTTTGTTTGGATCGACCACCAGAGGACACAGGTAGCTCAGTAAAGTAGCACCAAGCACCACTACACTACACCCCCCCCTGTCACTTATTAACCCCTTATTAGCCCCTGATCACCCCATATAGACTCCCTGATCACCCCCCTGTAATTGATCACCCCCCCTGTCAGGCTGCATTCAGATGTCCGTATGATTTTTACGGATACATGGATCGGATCCGCAAAACACATACGGACATCTGAATGGAGCCTTGTAGGGGGGTGATCAATGACAGGGGGGTGATCACCCCATATAGACTCCCTGATCACCCCCCTGTCATTGATCACCCCCCCTGTCATTGATCACCCCCCCTGTCATTGATCACCCCCCTGTCATTGATCACACCCCTGTAAAGCTCCATTCAGACGTCCGCATGATTTTTACGGATCCACTGATAGATGGATCGGATCCGCAAAACGCATACGGACGTCTGAATGGAGCCTTACAGGGGCGTGATCAATGACTGTGGTGATCACCCCATATAGACTCCCTGATCACTCCCCTGTCATTGATTACCCCCCTGTCATTGATAACCCCCTGTAAAGCTCCATTCAGACGTCCGCATGATTTTTACGGATCCACTGATAGATGGATCGGATCCGCAAAACGCATACGGACGTCTGAATGGAGCCTTACAGGGGCATGATCAATGACTGTGGTGATCAACCCATATAGACTCCCTGATCCCCCCCCTGTCATTGATTACCCCCCTGTCATTGATAACCCCCTGTAAAGCTCCATTCAGACGTCCGCATGATTTTTACGGATCCACTGATAGATGGATCAGATCCGCAAAACGCATACGGACGTCTGAATGGAGCCTTACAGGGGCATGATCAATGACTGTGGTGATCACCCCATATAGACTCCCTGATCACCCCCCTGTCATTGATTACCCCCCTGTCATTGATCACCCCCCTGTAAAGCTCCATTCAGACGTCCGCATGATTTTAACGGATCCACTGATAGATGGATCGGATCCGCAAAACACATACAGGCGTCTCCCTGGAGCCTTCCAGGGGGGGTGATCACCCCATATAGACTCCCTGATCACCCCCCTGTCATTGATCACCCCCCCTGTCATTGATCACCCCCCCTGTCAGGCTGCATTCAGATGTCCGTATGATTTTTACGGATCCACGGATACATGGATCGGATCCGCAAAACACATACGGACATCTGAATGGAGCCTTATAGGGGGGTGATCAATGACAGGGGGGTGATCACCCCATATAGACTCCCTGATCACCCCCCTGTCATTGATCACCCCCCTGTCATTGATCACCCCCCCTGTCATTGATCACCCCTCTGTAAGGCTCCATTCAGACATTTTTTTGGCCCAAGTTAGCGGAAATTATTATTTTTTTCTTACAAAGTCTCATATTCCACTAACTTGTGTCAAAAAATAAAATCTCACATGAAGTCACCATACCCCTCACGGAATCCAAATGTGTAAAAATTTTTAGACATTTATATTCCAGACTTCTTCTCACGCTTTAGGGCCCCTAGAATGCCAGGGCAGTATAAATACCCCACATGTGACCCCATTTCGGAAAGAAGACACCCCCAGGTATTCCGTGAGGGGCATATTGAGTCCATTAAAGATTGAAATTTTTGTCCCAAGTTAGCGGAAAGGGAGACTTTGTGAGAAAAAAATAAATAAAAAATCAATTTCCGCTAACTTGTGCCAAAAAAAAAAATTTCTATGAACTCGCTATGCCCCTCATTGAATACCTTGGGGTGTCTTCTTTCCAAAATGGGGTCACATGTAGGGTATTTATACTGCCCTGGCATTTTAGGGGCCCTAAAGCGTGAGAAGAAGTCTGGGATCTAAATGTCTAAAAATGCCCTCATAAAAGGAATGTGGGCCCCTTTGCGCATCTAGGCTGCAAAAAAGTGTCACACATCTGGTATCGCCGTACTCAGGAGAAGTTGGGCAATGTGTTTTGGGGTGTCATTTTACATATACCCATGCTGGGTGAGATAAATATCTTGGTCAAATGCCAACTTTGTATAAAAAAATGGGAAAAGTTGTCTTTTGCCGAGATATTTCTCTCACCCAGCATGAGTATATGTAAAAAGACACCCCAAAACACATTGCCCAACTTCTCCTGAATACGGCGATACCACATGTGTGACACTTTTTTGCAGCCTAGGTGGGCAAAGGGGCCCACATTCCAAAGAGCACCTTTAGGATTTCACAGGTCATTTACCTACTTACCACACATTAGGGCCCCTGGAAAATGCCAGGGCAGTATAACTACCCCACAAGTGACCCCATTTTGGAAAGAAGACACCCCAAGGTATTCCGTGAGGGGCATGGCGAGTTCCTAGACTTTTATATTTTTTGTCACAAGTTAGCGGAAAATGATGATTTTTTTATTTTTATTTTTTTCCCTTACAAAGTCTCATATTCCACTAACTTGTGACAAAAAATAAAAACTTCCATGAACTCACTATGCCCATCAGCGAATACCTTGGGGTGTCTTCTTTCCAAAATGGGGTCACTTGTGGGGTAGTTATACTGCCCTGGCATTCTAGGGGCCCAAATGTGTGGTAAGGAGTTTGAAATCAAATTCTGTAAAAAATGACCAGTGAAATCCAAAAGATGCTCTTTGGAATATGGGCCCCTTTGCCCACCTAGGCTGCAAAAAAGTGTCACACATGTGGTTTCTCCGTATTCAGGAGAAGTTGGGGAATGTGTTTTGGGGTGTCATTTTACATATACCCATGCTGGGTGAGAGAAATATCTTGGCAAAAGACAACTTTTCCAATTTTTTTATACAAAGTTGGCATTTGACCAAGATATTTATCTCACCCAGCATGGGTATATGTAAAATGACACCCCAAAACACATTCCCCAACTTCTCCTGAATACGGAGATACCACATGTGTGACACTTTTTTGCAGCCTAGGTGGGCAAAGGGGCCCACATTCCAAAGAGCACCTTTCGGATTTCACCGGCCATTTTTTACAGAATTTGATTTCAAACTCCTTACCACACATTTGGGCCCCTAGAATGTCAGGGCAGTATAACTACCCCACAAGTGACCCCATTTTGGAAAGAAGACACCCCAAGGTATTCCGTGAGGGGCATGGCGAGTTCCTAGAATTTTTTATTTTTTGTCACAAGTTAGTGGAAAATGATGATTTTTTATTTTATTTTTTTTCCTTACAAAGTCTCATATTCCACTAACTTGTGACAAAAAATAAAAACTTCCATGAACTCACTATGCCCATCAGCGAATACCTTGGGGTGTCTTCTTTCCAAAATGGGGTCACTTGTGGGGTAGTTATACTGCCCTGGCATTCTAGGGGCCCAAATGTGTGGTAAGGAGTTTGAAATCAAATTCTGTAAAAAATGACCAGTGAAATCCGAAAGGTGCTCTTTGGAATATGGGCCCCTTTGCCCACCTAGGCTGCAAAAAAGTGTCACACATGTGGTATCTCCGTATTCAGGAGAAGTTGGGGAATGTGTTTTGGGGTGTCATTTTACATATACCCATGCTGGGTGAGAGAAATATCTTTGCAAAAGACAACTTTTCCCATTTTTTTATACAAAGTTGGCATTTGACCAAGATATTTATCACACCCAGCATGGGTATATGTAAAATGACACCCCAAAACACATTCCCCAACTTCTCCTGAATACGGAGATACCACATGTGTGACACTTTTTTGCAGCCTAGGTGGGTAAAGGGGCTCAAATTCCAAAGAGCACCTTTCAGATTTCACCGGCCATTTATTACAGAATTTGATTTCAAACTCCTTACCACACATTTGAGCCCCTAGAATGCCAGGGCAGTATAACTACCCCACAAGTGACCCCATTTTGGAAAGAAGACACCCCAAGGTATTCGCTGATGGGCATAGTGAGTTCATGGAAGTTTTTATTTTTTGTCACAAGTTAGTGGAATATGAGACTTTGTAATAAAAAAAATAAAAAAAATCATCATTTTCCGCTAACTTGTGACAAAAAATAAAAAGTTCTATGAACTCACTATGCCCATCAGCGAATACCTTAGGGTGTCTACTTTCCGAAATGGGGTCATTTGTGGGGTGTTTGTACTGTCTGGCCATTGTAGAACCTCAGGAAACATGACAGGTGCTCAGAAAGTCAGAGCTGCTTCAAAAAGCGGAAATTCACATTTTTGTACCATAGTTTGTAAACGCTATAACTTTTACCCAAACCATTTTTTTTTTACCCAAACATTTTTTTTTATCAAAGACATGTAGAACAATAAATTTAGAGCAAAATTTATATATGGATGTCGTTTTTTTTGCAAAATTT
The DNA here is from genome assembly GCF_905171765.1 of Bufo bufo. NCBI lineage: Eukaryota > Metazoa > Chordata > Amphibia > Anura > Bufonidae > Bufo > Bufo bufo. Next base: position 156,450,404 of record NC_053393.1, on the reverse strand, counting down.
TACAACTGAAAGTGAAAAATGTCATTTTTTTGCAAAAAAATCGTTAAATTTCGATTAATAACAAAAAAAGTAAAAATGTCAGCAGCAATGAAATACCACCAAATGAAAGCTCTATTAGTGAGAAGAAAACGAGGTAAAATTCATTTGGGTGGTAAGTTGCATGACCGAGCAATAAACCGCTAAAGTTGTGGAGTGCCGCTTTGTAAAAAAGGGCCTGGTCTTTAGGGGGGTATAAACCTGTGGTCCTTAAGTGGTTAATGTCCCATGTCAACTTTCAGGAAAAAAAATTACATATGATATACTGTCCCTAACCAAAATTTTATTTGTCTTTATGTCCACTGTTTGCTTATAATCCAGTTATTTGAGTCACTTCCATAATAAAAAAATAAAAAATAAATAGAAAATCACTTCCAAAGCAAAATACATTAGTAATTGCTCAACACCCCAACAGAAATGTCAGTAGTCTGGTCTCTCTTCAACCCCATTGCATGTACTTTCTCACATTGCTAGAGTGTATTTTAGTATGTTTAAATTCACCATTTCAGTGTATTACCCTATTCATCTGGTTAGAGTCTCTATGTCAGAATATCTCAGAAGTATAACTTTAAGCTTCTGGCCCCTAATGAAAAAAATATATAAAATATATATATCTAATCTACATCAACCTTGAGCTATTTATATTAGCTTCTTATTATATGGCCTTAAAGGGAACCTGTCACCTCCCAAAACCATCCCAAGCCGCCAGCAGTACCTGCGTGTAGCCAGCAGCGTGTTTCCGATGATGCCTTTCTTCCTGAAGGCAGATGCAGCAAAAGTACTGAAAACGTTGTTTTATCCCCTGCCCGGCGCGCTTCTCCACACATGCTTGAAGTCACAGGGGCAGCGGCCTCATTGCTTCAAGTCACGGTAACCACGTCCCCTTCCCTGCCCCTTCGCTGTGACTGACAGCGATTATGCACGAGAAAGCCGGCTGTCAGTCACAGCAAAGGGGCAGGGACTTGACTTCAAGCATGTGTGGAGAAGCGCGCCGGGCAGGGGATAAAACGTTTTCAGTACTTTTGCTGCATCTGCCTTCAGGAAGAAAGGCCTCATCAGAAACACACTGCTGGCTACACGCAGGTACTGCTGGCGGCTTGGGATGGTTTTGGGAGGTGACAGGTTCCCTTTAAGACCTTCAGACACCAGGGACAGGGTGTGACAGCGACAGCTTCCTCCCTCTTCATATGGGCGCATGACAATACCTAGATAACAAAAATACTAGAGAGTTCTGCTCAGGAGAATGAATGGTGAAGTCTTGAAAGGCCTGGCTATGGTTCATTTGTATACAACATAAAACTGTCCAGAGTAATGTGCAACATATTCCTGTTGGATGTAAAGATACAATTTCATCCATGCAGGAAAGGTGGGCTTCCCTTTTCATCATCTCAGAAGGCATTCCACCAGAACTACATTAGCCAGGACCTTTTTGTGGGTGTCAGTTGGTATCAGTGTTTTATCTGCTTTCAGTAATAACCCATTATTCCACCCCAGCCCATAAAATCCAGAATTTCCTTGTTGCTTCCCACTGTCTTTCTGGGAACAAGTAGAAACAGCTCTGTATAGCTAGAGTGATGTAATAGAATCTGGTCCACCAGCTAGTCTGCCATCATCATGACGGAGAGACCGAAATCACATCTGCATCCCTAAGAGAATATAAAGAGCAAAATTTAAATAATTTCACACTTGCACGGGTTCCCATTGGTGTCAATTTTCCCAATGGATTTTGCATACCAATCATATACTATAATAATATATAGTAATTTTGAATTGCCTTTATATCAGAAGGCAATGTTTGACACAATACTGCTAACAATCGCTTCAGCAGCACATTTCTTCACTTGTTCCTCCATTTATATTCCTTCCAGAACAGCCACTTATCATTTTATCCTTAGTAATAATAATGTGCATTACTCTCATGCTCTGTAACCTCATCTGAATCACAGAAATCTCCTACATCATTCATAGTTCTTCTGCTGGCACAGCCGAATACAGTGTGTGACAGAATACAATGTGTCACTGGGACATCAGCTTGTCTTCCATTACAAGACAATTGTATAATAATGAGAATGTTTGAATAATACTCGGTATAATGTTTACAGTTTCCACTCTCGCCATCTCGCACAAAGCTGAGCAAGGCTCCACACTCTCCGGGGAGCTTAGCGAATGCAGATCATACGTGGGATAACCACCTGGTTATGTGATACAAAATATTATATATTCAGAAGTATTCAGGTCTGTGCTGTAAATGTATAAGCAGACAGAACTGAAAATAAGAGGCTTCAATTGGTAGAAAAAAAAGACACTCAAAACAAGACACCAGATGCTGGGAGAAATAGTCCAGCAAAATCCGAAGAGTTATCCTGGAGGATACTGGGAGAGAAATGGCTACATTTTGTATATGGTAAATATTAAAACTATGGAACATTAATAAAAGAAATTGCAATATTTTCTGATGCAGTAATGACAGTATTTGGAAATGACAAAATTAGGGAATGTACATTGAATTAAATCATTTTAATAATTAAAATTTGTGCGTTTTTTTATTTAGTTGATTTATAAAAGAGCAAACCATGCAAAGTTATACTATACTTAAAAAACTGCTCACAAACCTTTCTTATACTAGTGCAACAGATTTCTGCCTCTTTGTATTGCGCGATGAACAAGCGTTTGCAGTATTACACTGCCAGATGATCGCTAATGATCTTTCAGACCAATGCTCGTTAAGGATCATCAGGCAGAAAATCTGCCCATGTAATACACCCTTTAGAGATAGCAATATGGGGTGTGTACAGTTTAGGGTTTAGAGAGGGTCAAGCAGTCACATTATCAGGTAGGAATGATGACACACACTGTTGACAGGGAGGAAAGTACACACAAGGAGGAGATCGCAGGAGATCGCATAGGCTGTTTACAAGTACAGAGAGAAAGCAGAGCATCCACTTCAAACTCTGCAGGATGGAGGGGGGGTCACATGCTCCTCAGCAACAATATGTGAAGCAACAAGTGAGAGGAGAGCCCTTATGGGCTATGTATGAGTAAAGCCCAGGAATGAAGCTGTTTTGTGAGCTGGTGAAGGCAGCAGCAACCTGGGAACACAGACCTTAAATCCAGCATGTATTACTTGGAGGGGCATGTCCACATCAGAAAAGCCTGCAACTAGGAGCAGATTGTAAATTGCATATCATGGGTCAGAACATGAATAAATGGATAAAGATTGCAGTCTGAAACCACTAATATATGTAAAATATTTTTGGGATATTAAAGGTGTCAATAAATACACATTACATTAAATTCACATGTATTAGAAAATACTATAGTTCCATAGATCATATATACTTTAACTAAGTAATACAAATCTAATACTCCTTCAATGAATACATTTGTTTCTTTAAGAGGTTTTCTGAGACTTTACAACTGATGACCTAGACCAGGGATCAGCAACCTGCGGCTCTCCAGATGTTGTGAAACTACAATTCCCAAAATGCCTACTTGCTGTTTTCTTCTCAGAACTCCCATAGAAATAAATGGAGCATGCTGGGAATTGTAGTTTCACAACAGCTGGAGAGCCGCAGGTTGCTGATCCCTGACCTAGACTCTGGACCCCCGACGATCAGCTGTTTGAGAAGGTGGCGGTGCTTGCAGTAGCTCCAAAACCCTCTCTCAGTTTTCCCTAGGCCAAATGACGACATGTCATTGGTTACGTGGCCTAGGCACAGCTCAGCCCCATACGAGTGAATGGGGCTGAGCGAGATACCAAGAACAGGCGCTATACAATGTACGGCGGTGTGCTTGGAAAGCTGCAAAAGGCCGTAGGACTCACAGTAGCATTGGGGGCTTCTCAAACAGCTGATTGGCGGTGGTTCCAGGTGTCAGACCCCCACCAATCAGATACTGATGACTTATCCAGAGGAAAACCCTTTTAACTTTGTTTATTTCCTGGTTGTGCCCCTTGCACAGCAGTGCCATTACTTAATACATTTGCACTTTCTTTTAGCCAGTATTAATAAATGTGCCCCTAAGCGTTCACAAGGAGCCTGAATGCATTTTCTGTGTGTAACAAGAAGGATTTTTTTTCTTAAATGAGAAAAATTGTCTTCTCCCACATGAGTGTTTTTTGCCCTCTACTTGATCAACTTTGGCTGAACTGGATGGGTGGATGCGTGTGTTTTTTAACTTTACAAGCAGTGATGGCCAGTTCGCAATGTTAGCCAGCGAACACATGCGGGCATGCGGGCTCTCATCTTGACTCACAAGTCCGGCGATGCACAGGTAAGGCTACTTTCACACTTGCGTTTTTCTTTTCCGGCATAGAGTTCCGTCACAGGGGCTCTATACCGGAAAATAACTGATCAGGCATATCCCCATGCACTCTGAATGGAGAGTAATCCGTTCAGTTTGCATCAGGATGTCTTCAGTTCAGTCGTTTTGACTGATCAGGCAAAAGAGAAAACCGTAGCATGCTACGGTTTTATCTCCGGCGAAAAAAACTGAAGACTTGCCTGAATGCCGGATCCGGCATTTTTTTCCATAGGAATGTATTAGTGCCGGATCCGGCATTCAAAATACCGGAATGCCGGATCCGTCCTTCCGGTCTGCGCATGCGCAGACCTTTAAAAATGAAAATACCGGAATGCCGGATCCGTCCTTCCGGTCTGCGCATGCGCAGACCTTTAAAAATGAAAAAAAAAAAAAAAAACGGATCCGTTTTGCCTGATGACACCGGAAAAACGGATCCGGTATTGCAATGCATTTTTCTGACTGATCAGGCATTTTTCTGACTGATCAGGATCCTGATCAGTCTGAAAAATGCCTGATCAGTCAGAAAAAATGACATCCGTTTGCATACAGTTTGCCTGATCAGGCAGTCAGTTCAGGCAACGGAACTGCCTGCCGGAATCAAACAACGCAAGTGTGAAAGTACCCTAAGCCCTTACCTGTCCCTGTGCCGCGAGCCGGTCTGAAAACAGCCGCCGGGGGCCTTCATCGGGCTGTTCTCGGAACTGCCTGCTCCCGGTGACCGCACTTGATTTCAGACCGGCTCACGGCACAGGTAAGGGCTTACCTGTGCATTGCCGGACTTGTGAGTCAAGATGGCAGCCCGCATGTGTTCGCACTGCGAACTGGCCATCACTGTTTACAAGCACACACTTTACAAAATGATATGCAATGTTAGGTATGCTATATCATATAAAAAGGTGTACTGACATATTATATACTGATCTGAAAGGACAATCTTTTGGCCTCTAGCTGGTGAATAGAAACATTGCTTTAAATCAGGTAGCAGCAGTTTTCAGCAAAAAAAAAAAAACTAAAACTAAAAGCACCAATAAAAATGTCATGAAAATTTCTGCAAAATGCTGTGTGCCTTACTAGCCTAACAATAATTCTCTTTAGGGTCCATTTTGTATTATTAGCCTGCACAAATCTCTTTCAATAGTGCAGGTCTGCTCTTCATTTAAGTGGCTACAAAGTACTGCATTGTATGTACTGTATGCACCATACAATATCTATTTCCAAAGCTTTTATGCAGGCAGCATGATATAGTACAGGAGTAGGTAAGTGTATTGATATATATATATATATATATATATATATAGTTTTATGTGAAAAGATTCAGTATAACTTGTAACTCATTCATTCAGTGGGTGGTCTTACTAACAGGCTAACAGCTCCTTCTCCCTAAATGTATAGAGATAACTGTCAATCACAAAGTAGGGCTGCCCAATAAGGGGTGAACTGTCAATAGGCCCTGCAGGGAATTTCCCTGGTGGGCCAATGGCTCGGCGGCCGCCCAAGCCCTTCTCATGGCTGCCGGCTGGGTACATAATGATCTATTAAGTAATAATAGCAGCATCAGATACTAAAACACCTGGCTAGCCTCCGCTCTCCTAAATTCAACTGTATAACCGTCCTCTGGATGGCGATATAGTTAAATACTGTGGTGGGGGTGGCAGTATTATGTGCTGCACTGTAGTATTTTGTGCTGCCAAGGAAATATTTTGTGCTGCACTGTGGTATTTGGTTCTGCTTGGGCAGTACTTTTTTGCTGCACTACGGAATTGCTGGCCCTGCTTACTTCTTTTGTCCCTGCCTACTTGTGTTGCCTTGCTTTCTGTTAATTTGGAACTACAACACTTTAGGTTCCCAGTCCAAGCCTGTACCAAATGGACTTCTAAACCCAAAATTAATAGGAATTAAAATGAAGAAATGTTAAGCTGTACTGAATCTTTTCCCATAAAACTTGATATAAATCTGCTCAGCTACTTCTGTTCTATAACATGCAGTCTGCAGATAGGACTGCATTTTTAATATGACAGGTTCAGATTAAGGAGCCATTAATAAAGAAAAAAATGAACAAGATTTGCATTGATATGATTAATTGATAAATTGAATTTATTTTCTTTTGGAAAACAATTCCAGTAATCTCCAGGTTTAGACGGCAGAGTAAACATTAATAACAGTAACATACAAGTTGGCTTAACGGATTCAAGAATTTGGCTGTGTAATCATTAATATAAAAAAAGGAAGAAAAAAAGGTAAACAAAAAAGTTTGGACGCACAAAGCAACAGAATGGTCTTCCGGAGAAAAGTCGGAGGGACAATCTACATAACGACTATTGCATATATGGTAATGCTATCTGCCATACCGCAAGGCTTACAAATATATATATATGTATGTAGGTATGTATATATTTATATAGGCCTTATTCAAGATTTTCTTTCATTTAATGAGAAAAGCTTTTTTTTTATTTTGTGCAAGAATCTTCTGCTGCATTATAAAAAAAAATCGGCTGTTTTATATTAAAATGTCAATTAAAGACCAAAAACTGGTGAAAAGGCAGTTGGAATACAGCTGGAATAAAAACAACCCTTTCCTGGTTTGCCTGCAAAGAAGCACATTTACGTCAGCCTTTTTCTTCCCAGGATTGTGATTTCTTCTCCTTGAATAGGGCCAAAGTCGGTTGTCTTTATAAGACTATTTTCAAATTGAACAACATAATACATGTGCAACACTGTATATACAATAAGTTTATCCGGTGCTCAAAAGTCCAAACACATGAACATCCAACAGTTCCAATAATACAAGTTTTATGGTAAAATACAATGCTTTTTGGGATAATATACATAAACAAAGTTCCGTGCAAAGATTAAAACGTGTTCCCTTTTCTGTGCCTCCAAATGATCTTCAGATGAGTATGTTTTTTGCATTAACTGCTATGTTGGGTCATTGTGTGGTTCTGAAAGAGAAGAAATAAGAAAGATCACTCAGTATGTAGTATGAGGCTGCTGAGCCAGACATATTTTTCTAGAGAAAATAACTGAAAATGTTAGGCATGGAACACAATCAAGACTATGATAAATATTTAAAAGTGAATTCATATTGCCGGGAAGAAGCAATGCCACAGCAATTGATCAATAAAGATAGGATATGTACAAAAACATCTAAAAGAGAAGAGTTAATTATATATGGATCTCACAAGATTTGGTATGGTCATAGAACACAAATTCACAACAGCTTAAAAATGCAAATAAGTCATAGTTTAAGATATAATTTGAAGCAGAAAACCTTGGAATTATATATAGCATAAGGTTATACAAATATAAAAATAATAAACTTAAAGGGGTATTCCCTTCTTACATATTTACAACATATCAAAATGTACAGTACAAATGTATGAGAAATGCAGTTCTACCTCTTATTAACATAATGAGAATCATGGAAACTTGCTTGGTTAACTCCCATAAAAGTGAATAAAGAGAGTAATGTACTTGTATGGCCACTTTTCCATTTAGGGATTCCAGAACCTTCAACTATCTGACATTTATGGCATACCAAAGGTATGACATGTTGAGCGGTACAAATTGCTTTGTAATTCCATTTTAACACAAGAGGACTGCTTGGGAAGGTCCCTTTGAAAACTCCTAACACTGTTTTATGTTGTTAATATACGGTAGTTGCAAATCTAGACAAAACAATCAAATCTCCCCTCCCACCATTAGAGAAGCATATAGTAGTTATAATTTTGGCAAGACACTTTCCAAAAATCTTCAACTACTTTATATTCCATCGACTATCCAATATTTTGGATATTTCCATTTGGGACCACTCAAAGTCTCTAAATCTGTAGTTGTTGAAATCTAACAACAATATAAATAAAGATTAAGCTGTGTCTTCTTTAATTCATATAGTAAAGTGACACGCTGAACAAACAGATGCTCTCTGAGCTGCTAGATCTGAATGTCTAACTCCAGAAGAAAGAAGCAGAAAACACGAGATATACAGTAAAAAATCCTTTCTACAGATGGCGACAACAGTAGAGCAACAGGTTATTTTTTTTCCATACTTCAAGAACACAAACAGAAGTAATTCATCATTACAGATTAACCAATTATAGTCTACTATCTGTTTCTGATAACAGGGATTTTACGTACAGCATATAGTATTCACTGGATGAGGTGGCAATCCTTGTAATTCAGCTGTTGTGAAACCACTGTACAAGCGAGGCCATCTTTATCACCAGGTAAGGGAGCAACCTCCTGGGGTACCATGGTAGAAGCCAATTTTCCTCATACTAGGGGGAAAAAATTCCTTACGGACTCCAATCAGGCAATCAGAATAACTACCTGGATCAACAATCCATCTCTAGTAACTATAGCATGTATTATTATTACACTCCAGAAATACATCCAGGCCCCTCTTGAACTCTTTTAGTGAACTCACCATCACCACTTCCTCAGGCAGAGAGTTCCATAGTCTTACTGCTCTTACCGTAAAAAATCCTCTTCTATGTTTGTGTACAAACCTTCTTTCCTCTAGATGGAGAGGATGTCCCCCTGTCACAGTCCTGGGGATAAATACATCATAGGAGAGATCTTTGTACTGATCCCTGATACATTTATACATAGTTATTAGATCTCCTCTCAGTTGTCTTTTTTCTAAACGGAATAACCCTAATTTTGATGATCTTTATGGGTACTGTAGTTCCCTCATTCCATTTTTTACTTTAGTTGCCCTTCTCTGAACCCTCTCCACTTCTGCTATGTCTGTCTTGTTCACAGGAGCCCAGAACTGTACACAATACTCAATGTGTGGTCTGACTAGTGATTTGTAAAGTGGAAGGACTATGTTCTCCTCACAGGCATCTATGCCCCTTTTGATGCAACCGATTATCGTATTGGCCTTGGCAGCAGCTGCCTGACACTGGTTTTTACAGCTTAGTTTGCTATCCACTAAAATTCCAAAGTTCTTATCCATGTCATTATTATCCAGTGTTTTACCATTTAGTATGTACTGGTGACTTGCATTATTCCTTCCCATGTGCATAACCTTACATTTGTCAGTGTTAAACCTCATCTCCCACTTCTTTTCACAAGCCTCCAATCTATTCAGATCCATCTGTAGCAGTAAACTGGCCTCCTCCATGTTAATTACTTTACACAGTTTATTGTCATCTGCAAAAATTTATATTTTACTGTGCAAGCCTTCTACAAGATCATTAATAAATATATTGGAGAGAATAGGGCCCAATAGTGACGGTGACCCAATCTGACAGTGTGCTGTCCGCATCTTTTATGGCCCAATAGAAATTAATGGGTCGGTACCCATTCTGCTGAATTGCGGAATGGATGTGGATTCAATCATACGGTCGTGTGAATGAGCCTTTACTTGAAGGTTGCAGGCAGTGCTTTTTTTGATGTCAGTAAAATTCCCTAGAATCTATCCAGCATCTCTTGACTGACATGACATTGTGAGTCTTGTAGTTCCACAGCACTACCCATGAATATTAATAAAAAATTATCTGTACACCTCTGAACGTGCATTAAACATTCAGGGGCAATGTTTTGATGTGATCCTCGGTTATCTTTTTTAGTTTTATCTTTGATGCATTACATTTCCAAAGACACAAGGCTTTGAACAATGCAATCTGCCTTTAAGTGCTCTTCTTATTTTCTTGCTTTTTTCTATCCTTACAAAAGCAATTGCTTTCCAACAGTCCAGATAATAAGTCTTTTGACCTGCATTCTACTCTGACCCATTAAGGTCATCCCTATGCTCAGGCATATAGCTGATTTCGGAAATGCCTGCAAGTCCTACATTTCATCTCCTGCCCACTCCGAATAAAGCTCTCTTTAAATGTGCGTGTACGAGTCCCATCTGACCGGAGAGGCATCCCTGTTGTGGGCAATGGAGGGACAGAAGCTTCTGCCTTTATTAATGAATGCAGACCATTATGAGTCTGGCTGGCTCCTGTTCTGTTCCCAGAAGCATATACTGTACGTGACTTAAAATGTTGTAATATTGACACAAACGAGCCGGGCACCCCTAAGGAAAATTACTCCTTGGATATAATGTAGGCTCATAACAGCTCTAAGAGTACAAAATACATTCCTAAGGGATCAGACTGACATATACCGCATTCTACTGAGTCCCTGAACATTACAAAGAATTTCTTTGTGAAGGAATTCTCAAGGACAGCATAAAACTGAGTTTTGTAGCATCGTTTTGGCTCCGAGCTCTCCACACTAAATCGTTTGCTTTGAATCAATGCGAGCGCTATATCATCTGCATTAATCGATGAATTTGGTTCAATACACGTTCTATTAAATTATACTTTCTAATTGAGATTTTCTAGCACTGCCCTGTGCTCCTTCCCATGTTGTAATTTTCAAGTTGTTAAAGACAGGTTTAATGTCTTGCACTTTCCAAACAGTTAAGGCAAGCAAATTCTATAAATGTGGAGTTTTTATTCTTTTGTGACTTTTTTCTTAATAAAATGCAAGAAGACTTGTTCGAAGATAAAAATCATGACATTTAAGGCTTCTTTCACACTAATGTCATTAGTTCTGGCAGACTGTTCAAGCGCTCTGAATCCGGCATTGCCGATTGTTACTGCAATGCAAGTGGCGGTTTTTGTGACGTCGAATCCCGGCATGATAGCTGATCCAAAGGTCATAGTGCACACTTACACAGTGCAACATCAAGCCACAGCACAGCATATGATGCTGGCAGAAGAAGACCAGGGAGCGGTGAGTACAGCCAGCACAAGGAGCACTGTATTCAGCAGTCCTACTGTGTCTAGTGAGCGCTTTCATAATGGAAGCGCTCACAAGTATTCGTTTCTTAAGACGCACTGCTGTTGCCCCCCCCACAGACACTTTTGGAGGGGGAAAGTATGTCTTATGGTGCGGGAAATATATGTTGTGTTTCAGACTTTTTAGGTGTAATTCTGTTTAAAAAAGTGTCTGAAAAGGGATTTGGTTAACCCGTTCGTTACGAGCGCAGTACATGTACAGCGCTGGAGCGATGTGTAAACTGTGACCGGCAATAATGCAGATCGCGGTAATTAAATGCCTTAGATGCCGTGACCAAGTGAGATCACGGCATCTAAATGTGCAAAACCCGGAAGTTCACGCTTTCTTCCGATGTTCCGTGTGGCCAATTGGGGCATCGGTAGTTGCGCTGAACACTTTCTGCAATTCTTATTTTGCCCACCAGATGGCAGGCCAGGATAAGAAATGAGCAATATTGAGTTTAAATGGCATTTTAAAAATCCCTGATAGAACAAAGTTAAAAATTAAAAAACATAATTATAGGCTCATATATGAGACACAAAATCATCACAAAAATTAAAAAATAAATGTAAAAAAATATATAAAAAATGAAATATAAAATTAAAATTTAAATCACCGCCCTTTCCGTATAATTAAAAAATAAATACCTAAATAACGCGACCAAAAACGCCCATACTATTAAAATAGAAAAAATATTCCAATACTACGAATGGCATATTTGCCATTATTTCATTGCTTCTCTTACCCCAAAAAATGTAATAAAATGTGATCAAAAAGTCATGCACACTCCAAAATGGTATCAATAAAAACTACAGATTGTTCTGTAAAAAATGAGCCCCTAAATAGCTCAGTAGACATAAAAATAGTATAATAGTATAAAAAAGTTATGGGGGTCTGAATATGGTGATGTAAAAAAAAAAAATTATTATCAAAGTTATTATTATTAGTGTAAATTTATTTTTACACTATTTAGACATAAAAAACCTATACATATGGAGTATTGTTTTAATCGTACTAACCCAGAGAATGAATGGAATGGGTCAGTTTTGCCACAAATCAAACGCGGTGGGAACAAAACCCGTAAAAAGGTGGAGGAATTGCGTTATTTTTTATTCCACCCCATTTAGAATATTTTTACCTCTTCCCACTACATTTTATGCCATAATTAATGGTGGCATTAGAAAGTACCACTTGTCCCGCAAAAAATAAGCCCTCATACAGCTATGTGACCGGAAATATAAAAAAGATATGGCTCAAGGAAAATAGGGAAGAAAAATGAAAACGCAAAAACGTTTAAGAGTCATAAATCACAGCAAAGTTTTTACAGTCATGTACTGCACAACTTTTCGTCTAAAGTATGAATGGCTATCAAATTGTGAAAATTTATGTCATATACTCATATTCATCAATTTGATGCCACTTTTGGGGGCCTCTTAAATCTATGCTTTCTCTGACAGTATTGATAGATCTCCCCCATTTCCCATATTTACTAAGGCATAGCACATCTTTATTGAGCAGAATATAACAGATGTGACATTCTTTTTCATAAAGAAGTGGGCATATTATTATTTTACTTTTTAAATAGGACCTGTCACCAAAAAGTCCAATGCAATCTGAAAGCGGCAGGTTACAGAGCAGGAGAAGCTGAGTGGATTGATGTAGTTTTGTGGGAAAAGATTCAGTAAAACTTGTCGTTTTTAAATTTACATTTGTAGCCCTGTGAAGTGCTATCGGTACAGGGAGGAGATGTTATCGATGACTGACAGCTATCTCTGTATGTACACTTATATACACAATGCTATCACCGATAACTCCTCCCTCCTGTATTGATGCTATTCACAGAAGGAAGAAAAAAGCTGAGATATAAATGTATAAATTACAGGTTTTACTGAATCTTTTCTCACAAAACTATACACAGTATTAATTAACTCTGCTTCTCCTGCTCATGGTGCTGTCAGATTGCATTGCATTTTTTGGTGACAGGTCCTCTACAAGACTACGAAGGAGAGTTATCATTCTACTTCGCCATGAATTTGGCGTTTAAGTGCATCTAGCCTTGTTTGAAAAAGCGCTCCCTAACTCTAAGTCCCGAAACACTGCATATACTTCATCACTTGTTCATGATGTACTACTCGGCTGGATCAATAAACTACTGGTAAATCACTATAAACTGTACGTTAGTGTGCTGTCTCACATTGATAATTCAGTATTTCCTGTCCTGTTGGTGGGAAAGGGATGTGCTGTCTCACATTGATAATTCAGTATTTCCTGTCCTGTTGGTGAGAAAGGGACACAAGCTGAGCACCCACTAAAAGCCACAAAGAGAGTGCAGTAGCCATATTTGAGTTGAAATTGGGACTAGATTTAGTTGCAACTGGCATTTTTACGCTGCCACCAACAGTTAGGCAGCGTGACAAGAGTGGAACATGGGTGGGGCTATCAGCCTAAACACATTTATCATCATCTTTTACCTCAGAAACTAACAAAAAAGATGAGTGAAATCTATGTCAGTTATAAAGTGGAGTAGATTTCATTCTGGCGCATGGACTGCCGGAGAAGGCATTTCATTTATGACAAGACCTACACCTCATCATGAATTAAATGGCAGGGCTCATCAAGACCGGCATAGCACACACCAGTCTTGATAAATGTGTTCATATGCCCCATATTATACTGGACACAGACTGAGAGCTACTATAGCAGTACATGTGCCCCATACGTGTAATTATGCACAGTTGAACAGTACTAAATGTCAGCGCACTGAACTGTAAAGGAATAATAACTACCACTTTTTGCCTACACAGGTTGAGATATAAATATTGATTTCAAATTTAACATATGTTGTCAGATTCCACCATAGATTGCGGCTAGTTACTAGGGGTCCAAGCAGAGGGTAACCTTAAGGGACCCATCTAATAAAAATTCATGGTCAAAAGTAGACAACTCCTTTAAAGTTATTCCGAGCAAATTGTTGTCCCCTATCCCCAGTTAGTAAGTGAACTGGTGTACACAATGGTTTGCTTAACAAGCTTACATATGGATTTATTGATGTATTTTCAGCTTCCTTTTGACTGTTACATCATGTGACCCCCGATGAGACTGGATGCTGCATACCACAGCATCTGCCGTATGAACAGGAAGTCAGTTTCTTGTTCAGCCCTAGGGGAGTCTCAATGCCAGTCTCACAGGAATGAATAAAGTGAGTGACTTCCCGTCGACACGGCAGACACTTTGGGAACCAGAAAGTGTTATGGAGGGTATCATATGACGTAACTGCCAAAAATAACAGAGAATACATTAATAAATTGTGTGTAATTTTTTTAAAAGATCATTATATATACCCGCTTTCTTACAAGCAATAAGGGGAGACACATTTGTTTGTCTGGGTGAGCCTCTTTAACCTCTGAGTGACCACCACTGTGCCTTTTTACAGCAGTCACTTAGAGTCATTAGGCAGGGCCGTCAACTTTTTATGGTGCCCCAGTATAAGCATTGCATGGGTCTTCCTCACATGAGAGCCGGACTCCTGTTCTAATGGCCCAGACCAGCAGAATCACCTATCCAGGTCATTTAACCCCTTAGATGTCGTGGTCAGTAGCGACTGCAGCGTCTAACTGGTTACAGAGGGAGCAGACTCCCTCTGTCACTCATCGGCACCACAAAAATGAGATTGTGGGTTACTGATATCTTGGCATGCAGCCTACAGCCTAAGGGTCCATTCACACGTCCGTAACTTGGGTCCGGAACGGGTGCAGACCCATTTATTTTCAATGGGGCGGAACAGATGCATTTTCTATTATAGTGCCGGCGATGTGCGGTCCACGGAATGCGCAACGCACATTGCCAGTGTCCGTGTTTTGCGGATCCACTTACGGATGTGTGAATGGACACTAATGAAGGCCCATCCCGGCCTGCTGGTGGATGTCAGCATAGCACTGACAGAATAATACACTGATTTGCAATGTCATGAATTAAAGTCGCCTTGTGGGACTAGTAAATAGTTAAAAAAAAGTTTAAAAAAACCTTTTATTAAATAAAAAATTCCAAATAAAAAAATACACCTTTTTTCATAAAAAAAACTTTTGGAAAAAATGCTAAAATAAAATCCCCTTGACACATTTGTTATCACTGTGTCAGTAATGACCCTGTACAACACAATTATCATGTAATTTATCCCCACAGTGAATGCTGTAAAATAGAAACAACAATTGCCAGAATTGGTGCTTTTTTTGTTTATTTACCACAAAAAAAACTAAATAAAAAGCAATAAAAGAGTTATGTACCCCAAAATGATACTAATGAAAAATAGAAGTCATCCTGCAAAAATCAAGTCCTTACACAGCTCTGTAGAAAGAAAAAGAAAAAGTTCTGGGGTTTTATTGTGTAAAATGTATTTGGTATCGCTGTAATCATACTGACCCAAAGAATAAAGTTATGATGTTATTTATGTCTAAAAATGAACTTAAAAACTCAATGGTATTTCTGTTTTTGCCCATCCCCCCTGAAAGTTAATAAAAGTTAATCAGTAAGTTATGTATACCCTAAAATGGTACCATGAAAAACTACAACTTGTCCTGCATAAAACAAGCCCTTATATGGCTGCCTTGACAGAAAAACAAAGTTACAGCTACTGGAATGCAACAATGAAAAAAAAAAAAAATGAAATAAACAAAATTGCTTGGTCACTAAGGCCCAAAGCAGGCTGGTCACTAAATGGTTAAAGGTGATGTATACCTTTTGGGGGATTTTTTTTGTATTAGTGCATTCTACTCATTATGAGTTAAAATCATTTTTTCAATTGGTCTTTATTAAAAATATGGAGTCTATTTCTCCATACAGAGCTGAGATGCTGTATTAGCAGGATGTGAATTTTCTCTTTGCTCCATCAAACAGGGAGCTGATGGCTCCTTATCTCTGCTCTCTGACAGTATTTAAACCCACATCAAAGCTCAATCTTATCTTACTGATAATGAATGTGGCTTAATTAAGTGTTTATGACCTCTTAGTAGTTTAGAGATAAGGGTTATTAGATGACAGGCACAAAGTGAAAGTAGGAGGCACACAGCTAGAAAAACAGTTAACCCTTTGTGATAGAACGGCTCAATATTTTTTAATGTAGACCAATTGAAATAATGATTTTTAGCCCCAAATGTGTAAATTGCAATCATAAAAAAAACTGTCCCCGAAGGTATACATAGCCTTTAAGCTTCTATTCAGAGAATATCCTATATACCGTATATAGCTTTATATTATGTCATTATATATGGGTTATCTGGAAACCCTCACTAAAACCTCTAGTAAGTTCAGCAAAGCTCGATTAGGCTTTGCGTCCAAGTAATATATTCAGAGATTAAGACAGTATTGTTGAGACTGATGTGCACATGAGCCAGCCTCTGCTCATCTTTAGGTTCCTCTGTAATGTTTTATGTATTACATTTGTGCTTTCCAACCATATATCTGTGCACCTCTCTGCTGTCTTCATTTTCCCCAGCTTTCATTGTGTATCTGAAAAATAGCTTGGAAACGAAGTTCTCGTTTGGCACAATGCAGATGTCTTAATCCTTTGTGGGTTAAAGTTTCCCCAAATGTCTACACAACACATTCTTTGTGCCGGTGTTGTATTTCATGCCCCTCTACACTCTGCTTCAATTAAACTCCTACTAAATATTTAAATGCAGGGTCTGGTAATTGGTTACAAATAATGGAACCTTAAATTAATAATAATTACGGTGAAACGTTCTGCACATTCATCGTGTGTGAATGCCTCCTAATCTTTTTCTGCAGAAAATACTTAATAGAACAATGCCTCCTTATATTGTTCCTTTGTTTTCTTTCAAGAAGGGGCATTTATGTGCCAACAGCTGACATATTCCTTTATATTTCTTTGCCAGATCCGTGCATTGATTTCAAATCCTGAAGTGACTGGCGGTCTTAGGATTTAAACCCTCGTCCGCTGGATTCAAAAGGTCAACCAATTAGAAGGGGGGTGCATACAGAGCTGCAATTTGTATGCAAAGGGCAACCTTTCAATACAGATTCCTTGTTGCTGTGTACAAACACAAGTGAGAGGTTTTTAAATAAAAGGAGCTCTTTATGTGCTGGGTGACTTGGTTACAAGCTGCTTTTGTACACACATTTACCCATTTTATATATATTCAGCATCAAACGGCAGGAGAAGTCGGTGTCAGTGTTTTGAGAGATAAGAGCACGCTACAGATCTATAGAACATGAGAAGGTTAGTATATTGAGTGCAGGTGGCTTAACAGAGACAGCTCACTTGACCTGTCTTTACATCTTCTACCAAGTGATTTTTTAAAATTAAGCCTATTATCCAACATAAATTAACTCAGCATGTACACCATGCATTTAGACAACTTGCAAATTTATCAAAACTGGTGTAAAGGAAAACTGGCTTAGTTGTTTCTCTGCTGGAACAGCCTGCTGGATCAGTTAAACATAGATGTGAAACTAGCCTTACTACGTAATGATGCTGAGGGTACATATATATTTGCGCACATCGACACCTGGACGTAGAAGGTTTGAGGAAACACATATAGTAGCCCTCGCCTCTTGCCAGTGAAGTACATTCTCGGTAACCTGGTTTTATTCGAATTTCAATAAAGTGCCAGATATTTCAAAGAATCGGGGAGTCATATTATGGACTTTGCACACTGAGCAGCAACGCAGATAATCACTGGTCCGGACATACTTATCTAATGTAATTACAGACCCTAGTAGCTGTGCCGACTATTGTTGCTACTTTTTCTCTGCATCTTATATACATTATAGGTGCTTCTGAATATAACAAAGTTCCTCTAAGGTAGCTCCTCCACTGCCCTACTCCAGCAAGAAGTATAAATGGAGAAGTAATAATGAAGTTCTTGTTAGAAAATCATACTCTGTTTCTTAACTCTAGGACATCATTTGATTGTGATAAGGATCTTAAAAGCGTTATTTTTTATGTCAAAGTATGTACCTTATAGGCCATTTCAGAATTTTTATATACCGTAGTATTAATTCAAGTGTGGGTTCCCTAATAAAAACGAAAACAGACACTCTAATTCAAATCACTATTTGAAAACTAAGGGTGAGAAACTTAGACTAGGGTTGACAACCTGGAGACTGCAATGTCATTCTGTGTGGTTCCCAACCATCAGGATACAGACATGCTTGATGTCAAAGGATAGCTGTGTCCTTCTGATGCTGAGAACAGATGGCTGGATGCACTGTTTACGATAGAGGAGGCGAGGTGGAGAAGTGGCCATACAAGCCTGCTGATCTCTCCATTGCAGTTTATGGGACTTGTGAAGCTCTCAGCTGTTTCTGCGTTCCCATGATAGGTGTAAGCCACAACAAGGGAAGCTGCACCAGGGTGTAATGTGATGCAATTATTTTCTGAGATAACGGTGCCTTATGGTGGCCATTGGGAATAATACAATCTGTCCCTTAGACCAAAACAGGTTGTATAGCCCTGCTCTAGCCCTTTTGGAAATCTCTAAGAGATATGTATTTGAATGCTGAACTTAAAAGTTTTGGGACATATTAAGACCATCAATGACTGTAACATGCAAAGTATAAAATAACAAAGCTTGTTAATTCTCACAAAATGACTACAATTCACAATGCAATAATAGGTATAAAGAAAGGATGTTGTTTCAAATTTCAGTTCAGTTTCTCATACAAAGAATCATTTAAGAGTTAAAATAAAAACTAGCACTTAGAAGTGAATGAGTAGGTGGACTTCTTGCTGGTTTCTACTTTTCATTCCCCCCACAGGTGATGCCACAGACATACTGTAGGAAACAGAGTATTTTAATTTCAATACTGAGAGATGTGCTGTAACTATGGAGAAACTAATCTGTGAATCTCCTATTCCCTCAATCTGCTTCTCAAAGTCAATTTTAATTCATTACGACAAAACTGCATAATTAGGGGGGTGGACATTTAAGTATTTAATTTGATGTCGAAATAAAGACAAATTTGTGCTTATCAGAGACCAATCTACTGTGTAGCGGTGAATGCTTGTAGAAATTCAAAGGTAAGCTATAAACAGGCATACACAGCAATACTTCCCAGTATGCAGAGGATGGCGACGGGAGTCAAGCTTTCTAATCAGTCCTCAATGGAACCTGGGATAAAGAAGTGGCACTTATTCTAATTTAAATCTAATACAGGCCTTTCACCTTTACAAAATGTACAGAAGAATAGCTTCATTAGACTAACTGGGATGAAAACAAAATCTCAAAGCCACTTGTAGACAACTTATAGGGCAAAAACCAAATTGTTCCATTACCTGTTATAATTATTATTACTGTAATCAAAATGGAAGTGTAATGGGTATTCCGCCTTCACAAATGAAAAGAACAAATTACAACAATCACCAGCTAGCTGACATAAAGCAAATGGTAAATTAGCTGGAAGAAAAATATAATAAATGCAGACGTGTATATTAATGTAGTATAGTGAATATAGTCATAAAAGCAGACCATGCAGTTGTTGTGTGGCCCATGAGAAGAAATTGTCTAAGCATACTGCATGAAGAAAATAGAGAATGGACATAGGGCCAAGCCTCCAATTATTCCTACAAGGAATAGGATATACGTGAAGAACTGCAACAAGTGCTGGCCAGTCCTGTCTAGGGATGATAGGGTGTTGTGACATGAATCGGAAGAGGAACACAATTTGGTTTTTGGTAAGGGTTCTCTGTGTATTGCATTGTTCCTGGCATCCATCCATCAACAGCATCAAAAGTGAATGGAAACATCTTGAACACCTTATTTTGCCAACACATCAAATGCATGGCTGTCCAGAAATTGTAGGAACAACTAGCTATAATAAACAGTACAATGTGTACATTTAGTTTTAGGACATGAAGGACTGTCTGTTTCTGTATGATGGAGAAGTATGTATTAATATACACAGGGCCTGTTTAATGATTGATTAAAGAGGAACTGTCAGAAGGATCAACCCCATTAAACCAGGCATACATAAATATGAGTCAAAATCAGTGAAAACAGAGTTTTCTTCTACAAGTAAATAAAGACTTCTGTCCGTGCACAGTAATCCTGGGACATGCGCAGTACATCTGCTTTATCTGAACAGAGGCTTACTGCATATAGCATAAAACTGTGGCGCATGGCACAGCAACTACAGGGCCAAGTGAAGGCCTGCCCCTTGGTGCATATATATGCAGCAAAACAGGTTTTCACTAGAGATGAGCGAAGCGAGCTTCAGATGCTACATCTTAAGCCGCTTCGCTAAACAATTTATAATACAATTTATAATACTGTACAGAGATTTGTCTCCATACAGTATTATTAGTATGTATGGGCTCTGATGAGCCGAAGTAAGTACCGCGAGACTTCATTGAATAACTTCGGTAATTATTACCCTGAAAAAACATTTCAAAATTTGGAACCGAACTAGGCACTTGCGGACAAGAATAGTACATATTCTATCTTTTTGCGGGGTCGCAGAATGGAAATACGGATGCGGACAGCACACAGTGTGCTGTCTGCATCTTTTGTGGCCCTATTGAAATGAATGGGTCGGCACCCGTTCCACAAAATTGCGGAACGAGTTTGGTATACGTCAGTGCAAGGCAGGAGATGTAGGTGCTGTGGCTGATGAATGGGGTTGGCGTCTGTAACCAGGCCAATGGTAGAGAAATAGACAAGTCTTTCCTTACTAAGGTGCAGAATGGGAGTTATAGTACATCCAACAGTATTTAACACAGTACCAAACAATTCACGGTGCAAAATTCCTCCAATGGCAATGTAAGGATATAAACAATGATAGGGGTTTCCTCTATGTTTCTCTCTCTCTGTAGAATTTAAGGCTGACAATAAAGTTCTTGCAAAATGTGTCTGTAATTCCCAAGCTGAGAGGTCCAGAAGATATGACTGACCAGTACCGTGTCAAAGTGTGGAAGGGTGTATTAGCAAAGTCCCTTTCACTCCAGTAAAGTCTTTATCAGCTTTAAATAGCGAATACCTTACTGACTGACTCCAGTGCTGGGTCATGTAGATTCTGGACCTTCTAGTGCTTTGAACTCTGTTGGGAGTACTTTAATATACTTGTGGCTTTTTTTTGAAAATGACTCAGAGATAGTGATTCTCTGGAATTCAGGACTAGTCTTATGAGGAGTGAGCAAATGTAGCTCCTCTCTCTTTCTCAGCTAGAACTAGAAAAAAAAAAACGAACTAGCGGTGGACCTAAGTCCATCTCCTAGCTTCCTACAAGGGCAGAGTCCCAATTGTCTACCCTGACTAATCCATTCACAACTTTTCAGGTAACACAATACCTCAGAACATTAAATAACAAAAAGCAATTTTGCAAGTACCCTATTTTGGGGTACTGCATCTGCAGTAAAGCAAGAAGTACTCTAAACAATATATGTGAAATATCTTCTCTCCCTCCTTTTTGTCTTGACCTAATCTAGGCCCAGATTAGATTACTTTTATCATTAATAAATAAAATAGAAAGCAAATAATGTGATGTGAGCTAAATAAATCAATGGTGCATAATAGGCTGTTCATTATAACAAAGATAAACAAAAAGAAAACAAAATCCTCAAATAAAAAACAAAATAAGCATCTGGTTTTGACCCAAAGCCTTTAAAAAGGGGTTACATATAAAAAGCATTTTCCAAGATGTTTATTCACCATGACAATTCGCCAAGCTGTCTTTCGTACAAGGTGATATCACCATGGGAACCGGTGGACAAACATAAGCCAGATGGAGCAGCAATGGGTGAAGCATATAACATCCTGCTCTCTGTGTATCAGCTTAAAGTTCAAACCTAATACAGACAGCAGATCAATTCATTGCAAATATCAGCCTGGGTGCCTGGGGCTGCCCTCAACAGTAATCCAACAGGATTTCTCTCAGATGCAATAGTAAGGATGAATTGTTGTCTTCAAGACCCATAGGGTCACATTCGATTTCAAAATAGATTAGGTAGTTCATGGCCAAACATGACAATTAGAGAGTCCAGACATGTAATACTGAGATAACACTGAGTTGCTCACAAACTCACTAGATCTCTCAATGTTATTGTTTTTCATTCTGAGGTCAAAATATTGACCTCAAAATTGGAACCAAATTGTATTTTTACACCCTATATCCACCTATGTATGGGTGCTTCAATCCGCTTCTGCCAAGCAAAGACATCTATAAGTGAAAGTAGAAAAGGTAATCAGATTTGGCATTTTATACTTCATTAAAACCGAGTGGTCTAGGTTGTGGGTCATATTTCAAACAACTGCCATTACATACGTACTGCGCTTTGTCAGGCCTTCAAGCGCAGTATGCGTAAAATGGCCATTGCCTGTTTGATATGAGAACCACATACTAGATTGCTTGGTTTTAATGAAAAATAAAGTGCCAAATTTGGAATTTGTTGAGTGCCACTGGTTACTTTTTCTATTTTCACTGGAAGTTTATTTGGAAACTTTTTGGCTGAGCACCATCATAGCTCATGGACTGCAAGCGCGGTCTCCAGGGGATTGGCTTGTGGTGCACATGGAATGCTGACCCATTCCTACCCTTATGCATCATTCCTATTGAAGAAGACATTTATAAGATGCATGTGAAAGAGTAAAGTGTCTATTATGACAAAGGTCCTTTAGGTATCAATGATTACATTATATAGATATGATCTCCAGCATCTTCCCTCCTCCCCTGTACTCACTAGCAATTATGTCTTCTAATAATATATACAGCTATGGAGCGAAATTAATTTCCATACCTAGAATTATTCATACAATTTTAGCATACTTGTCAACATTTTAAGGTTGTATGGAAACTTTCTGGGAATGTATGGTTCCCCTCCTCTACTGCGTGTCACCCCACCCCTTTTGTATGGCACTCCACCTTTTTTGAACATCAGCTTAGTCCTTTTGCATGTGTCCTTCCCCCCAGTGCACTCTTTTGGACGCCAGGGCTGCATCTCCATACAGGCAAAGTACATGGAGGGCTGTTTTCCAGGAGAAAGCATCCCTCTATGATGAGCTAACGAGATTTGAAAATCTTTCAGGAAATCTAGGAAGTCTTTCCTTTTTCTGAGAGCCTCCCAGATGTTCTGAGAGAATTGGCAAGTATGCTTTATAGATGATTAACATAAAGTAGAAACATATATGTAGCGATATATCAGTCTGGTTAGTCACTTAATCACAAGCGTACTAAGTGACTAACCAGCTGATCAATGCCCAAGGGTTCAGCAGCTGAGATCAGAGAAAAGGGCAATATTTTAGTCCAATTTACAGCCACATGCAGGCTGCCAAATCCCTACCTGAAGCTTGAAGAAAGTAACTTTTCACTCTAAAGACAGTTTTTAATGCTTAGTCAAATTATCGGCCACACATCTGACTTTATGTGATGTCACCAGCCCAGGACAAGTTGAGTTTAGACAATAGACATGGCCTTTAGCACAAAGAATTTTATATACTACCAAGACTATGCTATATGTTATCAAACATTAATAGCTCAGATTTTCAGGAATTCTGACTACCACTGATGACATCATCAGGCCTTGATTATAGGCGAGGACAGGAAAAACATAATTCATATGCAGCAAACCACTGGTGTATTGTAAATGGATAAAGCAGATCAGATTAATGTTTTGTTTTTCTCTACACTAAAAACACATTTTACAATTAAAAGTATCACAATAGAGCATTGCATTTAGTTAAGAGTTTAATTACTGTACTGTCCCCAGGGGTAATGCACAGTAGTTCCTACATAAACCAAAATCAACATTTCTAGACATGTAAATTCACACTGCTTTTCTGACTTCTCCAGCAATTTACTACTATCACTAGGCTCCTTAACACTAATGGATTCTGACGGGAAGGAGTATAACTAGATTAAAATTGCATTTTTCTCAGAACATAGAAATCTCACTGATATTAGTCCTGACACTTGACATCATTGTGCGTTATGTATCAGAAAACTAATACGTGATAAATATAGAATAGCACATTCTAAAATACAGCTATTTTGCTTGCAAAGTCAAAGGGATCCAGAGACATTACAGTGGAACCAATATATCTGACACACTGCATTACCTATATTTAGTTATGGATGGAAACAAATAGGTTTTCCTAAAAGCAAAGAATATAACTGTACTGCGGCAGTCATCATGAGCAGAAATAAATCAGGTTTCATCATACTTTACAGAATGTGCCATATTGTGCCAGGAGTGACATGTCAGGAAAGCTGGAAAGTGGGGCGCTGTATGTTCTATGTAAGATTGGTAGTCAATTTATTTATTTCACAATTCAAGGGGCACATGGATCCAAACATATAGTGATATATATAGCTTCATATCTATGTGGTAGTTTTAGAATCTGACCAAATCAGCACCTTGTTTCTGTCATCAAAAAAAAAAGAAGCATATTCTTGTTATAAATGGCCCAATGTGTAAAAGTCTATTCAAGCCATGTTGGCCCTTATGACTTGCATATTTAAGTACATAAACACATTGTAAAGGTCCTTACAAACATAAATTTTGTCCTGCAAAAAATACAGGAATAAACGCACATGTCTTTTCTGGTCAACTGTATTTCCCCCCCCATCTTTTTGTGTCTTTTTTTGGCTATTATTTTCTTACCACTAGTATTTTCTTCATGGACCCGAGCACCTAGATCAATATCATTAGGGTGACAAAAAGTTTTCTGATTGTCCTAACATAATATTCAATAACCTTTCTATACTGTTTTGTCATGTAAAAACTAATTTGTCATGACAGAGCCATCTATTGGTTTCAAAGTTTTATGACAAGACTATTAGTCTTGTCATCAGACTATGAAACCAATAGATGGCGCTGTTCATGAGTAGTGTAATTCGCAAATTTTCCATGCAAATGGATTTTCATGTCTTTCCCATATGCCCATGTTTATGCAAATTAGTTTTTACATGACAAAACTGTATAGAAAGGTTATTGAATATTATGTTAGGACAATATAGGTGCGCAGGTCCACCCAAGCCATCCAACAGATCTGAAGTAACTTTGAGGCTTACTGGCTCTCAGTCAGATGAGAGCTGGTTTGGAATGTCTCATAGTGCACAAGGCTGCCATTGTAAGGTAACCTGACTAAGCCTGTTATCTGTTTTATGGATAAAGTGATGGCTTGCACATACCTGGCTTTTGGCATATAGCCTTTGTGTGGTTGTCTATTGTATGTCGTAGATAATAGGAGTCCAAGACGCATCCAGCTATCCTCTTAACGCTATTTCCAAACCATTTTGATGGGGTTTCCATCAATTTCTAACCTTTTTTTGTGAACCAGACAACATCTTTTCTTCCGAGAAGGGGGTGCCTGAGTTTCTCCCATTGACTTCCATTGTGCTCGGGTGCTCGGTAGAGCACACAAGCATACCGATGTGTTCGGCCAGAGCACCCGAGCACTTTGGTGTTCGATCAACACTAAATGTGACCTAAGAGTTTATTGACAAGGTGCAAAGGAATTTCATTTCACTGCTGCAATTGCTGCAAAGTGGAGGCAAAACACTGTGGTTTTTGCTACAATTTATAATGACGCAAAAAAAAAATTGGCAATTTGACTATACTGTAAAAAAGGAGAAGAAACAAAGGTAGGTGGAAGACAGAGGTGCAGCTGTACATGATCTGAATGTTACTATCTGCACAGAGGAAAGCCATGTCTTCAAGCCTTACTGATAAGTGAACTTTAACATTGTTTCAGGCTGTTCCATCAAACCAGTCCTCTGGAAAATTGTAATTAAATTACTTGAGCTTGCAGGCTCCCCATTTTGTGTTACAATTTAATATTGTGATTATATTGCTATTATCATTATTAATAACCTCCTACAGTGCTGTGCAGAGACAGAATTACACACAAAGTAATTATAACAATTACATAAATTAAAACATTTAAACAGACTAGATACAATATAAATGAGAGCCTTCCTCCAACAGACACATCTAGAAATGAAGGACTAGGAATGAGCGGTGAAAATTACAGGACAGGAGAGCGTTAATATATAGTTTGACCATATCCATGCTTTTCGACATGAGATGTGAAGCAATGTTTGAGTGGTGTGGGAGATGTGCAGGAATGTGTAAGCAGGAGAGATTTCATTTACAATTCGACTACAGTCTTTTTATCACACTCTTTTATTTATCATTCCTCCCACCACACTTTTTGGCATAAAAAAGTTGCAAGACTTTTTAAACAGCACCTGCGACTAATTTTGTTGCAAGTTCTGTTTCTACGCTGCCCTCATCACTTCCTGCCCAGGGGAGGGCAGGGCCTGCATGCCCGGCACATCTATCTACATTTACGCTATTTTTCTGATCTAAATGAAGACAGAAATCTTCGGCAGCTCTAAGCTGCCATAGATTTACATTTAGACTCACAGACTGCTGAAGGATGCACCTAATTTATGACAATTTGTGTGCTTTGTCATAAATTAAGTGCATCCTTTCAGCAGCGCAGTGGGTGTCATAGATTGGTGTAAAACACCAGTCTATGATAAATCTCCCCCTTGGTGTATTGAGCAGAAAGAGCAGAGAGCACCAACACAGACATTTATATTTTAAAAGTGTTTTCCGAGATTACAGTATCCTCTGGATAGGTCATCAGTATCTGATTGGTGGGGGTCCACCAATGTTTTGTGAGCGCCACTGACTTCTCTCAGCTTACCAAGCACAGCGCCGTATATTGTATAGTGGCTGTGCTTCGTACGCCGCTCAACCCTATTCACTTGACTGGGGCTGAGCTGTTCCTAGGCCACGTGTGTCGTCACTCAGCCTAGAAAAAGAAGAGAGAAGGCCGCTGAGCTCAAAGGAGCACTGCTGCCTTCTCAAACAGATGAGCGAGCGGTGGGGTCCCGGGTGTCGTACCCCCACCAATCAGATACTGATGACCTATCCAGAGGATAGGTCATCAGTAAGAAGCCTTCGGAAAACCCCTTTAAGGCAACCTCTTTTAAAAGGACTCTATGTGGTGATGTTGATTGCTGGGCGTTGGCTATTAGGATTTTGCTTCAGGATCACTCTGTATTTAGTTTTTTACAGAACTTTATCAAGTTTATCAAGCCTTGCACTCCAGAATTCTGACTTCAAAAAGTTGCAGGGCTTTGCGACTTTTGAGGTTACTTTTTGCATTTTTACACCACTCACGCCACTTTTGAGTGGGTGGGAAGTGGGCATGGTTTGCTATATTAAAGAGTTTCACTCCAGATTAATAAACGCAACTTAAAAAAAAAAAAAGATGTAAACTCACTCTAGTAGGAGTCTAGAGTAACATTTCTAGACAAAAGTGTAAGGTTTAAAAATGCACCAAAACGATCAAACAGCATGTGCCATTTGATAAACTGGGCACACATGATGCCAATGCAGACTTAAGCAAAACTGACTTTATATATTACACTCAGAGTGTCTGTACACAGCTGTCATTGATCCTGGCATTCAGTTTTGGTGAAAAATGTCATCAGTAGTTGTCCATTGTGCTGATCATCAGTAAAAGAATACATACAGCTGCCCAGTGCAAACATCCGCTATGTGATCTGTCATCCCCTCCAATTTTCTAACAGAGATAAAATGTCACATAGGCCATTTTTTCTATCCATTATCTCACTGATCCTATTGTAAAAAATCACAGGTAGAAAAAGTGATGTTTTGGTATTGACTTCAGTGGTGAAAAAATTATGTTTTCCCATCCATTACATGAACTGGATGATGACTAGGAAAAAGGATGTGATTGATGACAACTTTTGCTATTGGTTGTATTGGCAAGGGCCACCATGGAACAGATGACAAATAGGCATGACTGCATCCTAAGCAGCATACATGTAGCAATGAGAATTATGGCAGTTGGTCTAAAGATCCCAGATATAATAGACCAACCTGTAACCTGTACAAAACTATTTGCTATGATACTGGTGACACATTTGTATTAGTGGGGGCATACTGTTGTAAATCCAAATTTTAATGGTAGGCATATTTTGGGATTTTTAAAGCTGCAGTTGTTGCAGTAACAGGTAGTCCAGGTATATTGGTTGATATCTTTGAATTAGCTGTAAAAAGTAACAACCTGATAAACCTATGTTGAATTGACAGTTTTAGCAGATTTAAGGTAATTCAAAGCAAAGGTGGCAACCAAAATGGCCATACGTCCTGTAGTCTTCTTTGCTGAAACGGCTGTGCATATATATATATATATATATATATATATATAAAATATGTATATATTTTCTGTGTTAGTGGAGGATGCAACTAATTTATGATGAGGCACAGGCCTTATCATGAAATAGCCCCCCCCCCCTCCGCCTGTCCATTTGCCAGAATGAAATCTACGGCAACTCAGTGGTGCTAGAGATATGTCTTCACTCAGGAAAAACCCAGATACATAGAGCAGAGATGGTAAAATATGTGCGATAAATAGGAACTCCAAAGCTTAACGTTGACCAACAGGCAGCATTAGACTGGCCTATATCCTTAAATGAGATATTAGTAGCAATAAATGAAGCACCACTTGGTAAGACATCAGGCCCGGACGGTATTCCAAATTAATTATATAAAAGAGATAAAGAATTTTGGGCAAATAGACTAATGGAAGTATTTGAATATTCAAAATGTACAGGATGTCTACCAGAGTCTATGGGAGATGCGACAATTATTTTAATCCCCAAAAAGGATAAGGATCGATCGGACCCCACCTCGTATCGCCCAATTTCACTTATGAATAATGACTGTAAAATTCTGGCTAGGATTTTGGCGAAAAGGCTGAGGAAGGTCATAGTACACTTGATTCATAAGGACCAAAATGGATTCATTCCGGATAGGTCTACAACACTGGGCTTGTTTAGGGTCTTTGCAAATATCCAGTTAACAGAGAATAATAAAGATCAATGTTCTATTTTATCGTTAGATGCGCATAAAGCATTTGACTCTGTGAATTGGGACTTTGTATGGGAAGCTATGACAAAATTTGGTATTGGTCCAGGATTTATAGACTGGATGAAGATTTTATATAAAGAGTCCAAAACTAGAATATCAGTTAATGTTATACTTTCTGATTTCTGATACGTTTTCGTATAGAACGAGGGGTGAGGCAGGGTTGTCTTCTCTCCCCCTTGGTTTTTGCCCTGACAATAGAAATCCTGGCCATAAAAGTTAGACAGGATGTGGATTTGCGGGGCTTCGGACTGAGGGGGAGAGAGGACAACATTTCTCTATATGCAGATGATTTGTTTTTTTTCTGGAGGATACAGGGAATGATCTGCAATGATCTTTCAGGGGGGAAAGAGGGTTAAAGGCAAGATAAGCAATGTGATACTTATTGTAATGTATTGGATAGGTCAAGTATTCCCATGTAGAGGGTATTTAAATGGGAGGGAAATGGATGCCCTACCACCCCTATTTATGTACTTGTTTAAATTACTCTCAATCCTCTCTGGCTGATGCTTGATGTTTTTATCATGTAAGTGTAAAATGTATTGCTATTTTTTCTTTTTTGTAATTTACTAATAAAAAAATAAATAAAAAAAAGAGATATGTCATTTGCACTTTAAAAAGGTCCATATGAACATAGATGTGGCGGCCCAGATCACTCCCCACATTCCCTTTTGGGAAAGTGTTGAAGGCAGTGCATAAATGTATCATTTAAAATGTTGTAAACACAAAGGTTTCTTTCCACCAAAAAGGGTGCAGGGAGATGATAAATTATTATTATGGGCAGCTTTAGATTAGCTAGTATTACCTATATATACTGTAGATAACACAGGATTCACCAGGCGACATGCCAGCTTATCTACTCCCTCCTGCCTAGAAAACTCTCCTATAGAAGACAATGGGGTCATCCCCTGTCCACTTTGTCTATGGCCCATGGTGGCTGCTGTACAGCAAATCTCTAAATATTGTTAACAACAGCTCAGGCAAGATGGCCTCCCGATAATCATGTTCAGGATAAAAAAAAATCTATAAAAATAAAATAAAAACAGATTTGAAAAACGTATATATGTCACTATCTTGTTTTAACTGGCAGAAAAAATGAATTTAGGTGACACGTTCCCTTTAACATTTTCAATTCAGTCATAAAAAACCTGAGGTTTTTCTTCCTTTTTTAAACAATCTTATAAAAAAAACACCTCGATAGGCTTACAGCCATTTAGAATACTACTAGCTTCACTGACAGATCGGACTAGACAGTACTGTAGATACATCCACATATTTACAGCTGTTATGGGGTTACGAAATTGTGAAACGGAATCCTTTGCCAATAAACCAGCTTTTGTTCACTTCATCCACTTTCTTCAGTGATCTCCTACTGTTTAATCTTGCACTGGAATAATCAAGTTACAGCAGATGTAGCAATAGCCTTTTACTTTTTCCCCTATAAATATCTAGCCTAACGCATTATTTATATACAGTATGACGGATCTCTTTTACTATTATCCCTCAGAAAGCAGGGGGGGGGCTGTCTAGAAAGCTGGCCCCGACATAAAGACATGGAATAAGCAATGCTAAATAATGCTGCACAAAGTTGCAGACAGTTCGGCTAGAGGCCAGAAAATGAATCCAATTTTTCATTCTGTCATAAATATTTCAGTGCAAACGTTCCTGATTTGCTGCAACTGTGGTTAAGCAAAGGGCCTCCATGTGAATATTAAAATACAAAGAAAAGGAGAAAAATGTGCAAAACAAAAAAAAAAAGGTTAGCAGCTAATTAATTCCTTATCATTTTGTGGAGCAGAAAAAAAAATTAGAAATATTAAACAGTGGAGCATCACGACACAAACAAGCGAAGAAAAAAAACATTTATCCTGCTCTTCCTTTGACAGTTTCTCATAAAATATCTGCAGTCCATCTATCTTTTAGTACTTCAGGCTCCTCTGGAGAGCAGAAAATAGTAGTTTAAAGCTCACTTCAGTGCCAGTCTGCAGGAGATTGCTTTCCACAGGACTCCTGCTGATGGAGGCCTAGGGGAAGAGGCCTAGGAGTTATTCAATCAGCTCAAGACTCTGGGGCGGCTGGGGGTCCTTTGAGGGCTGATTATAAAGCTGCCCTCCTGTTGCCAGCCTCAGAACAGAACAAAATGAGCAGCCTCTTGCTGAGCGGATTCTGCAAGAAGGAATTTCACCTGTCATGGAGTTTGTCAGAATTTCAGGATTTATCTTTGTGCAAAATTAATAAAACACCAGCCCGGATTTCAGGCTAACTACTCAGCTGTGTCATCTCATAGTGATCTTTCACCTAAAAAGACCGAGGAACCAAGATAAAGTCATCCCTGCCCTACTTAAACCAGGAACTTTTGCAATGTTGCCAGCAGTGCTGAAAAAAAACCCCTCATACTTGAAAGTTCAGTCAAGAACACAGACTGTGTGATCTAGGATAGAAACAATCCAGTTTCTAAGGCTCTCGATGCTTCTCTATTTTCTGTTCAGATTCCTAACTACCCAATTTCCTTAAATACATAATCGTTCTTTTCTATGTATATACTTAATTGTACAGCGGTAGACCAAAACATAAATTATAAAGAAAGTGATACAGAACTGAAATAATAATGATGAGAATGATAATAGTAGTAGTAGCAGTCAGAAAAAATACTATTAACTGCTCATGCTGTTACTTTATGTTGGAAACTAAATTTAGAAAATACAATTATGTTGTTTTTAGGTCCAACATAGACTGCTGATCAATTCATAAT
This sequence comes from Bufo bufo, assembly GCF_905171765.1. NCBI lineage: Eukaryota > Metazoa > Chordata > Amphibia > Anura > Bufonidae > Bufo > Bufo bufo. The sequence goes on along the minus strand of NC_053393.1, from coordinate 156,418,620 downwards.
AAATCTTTATAATGCATGAGGCTCCATTTCCGAGCTCCAAATGCATTGCTCATAAACCTATAGAGTTAAATAGCAGAATATTGGCTACATGCAGCCACCAATAGGGGGAGCTTCTGAGTATACTGATTCATTAAAGGGGTTTTTCGGTACTTAGCTACTGATGGTCTATCCATAGGATTGGTCATTGATATACGATTAGTGGGAGTGCCAGGTGCCTGACCCTAACCAATCAGTTGTGTTGTGCAGCCACCGGCAACGAAAACTATACAGCGGACAAGACTCCATCCATGGTGTAGTTTCTGGTGCCTGTGTTCTGGAGGTCAGCTCCTATTCACTCATGCACAGCCACTACATAGTGGAGAGAACTTCCATCTCTGGGGTTTTGGGTGTCATAAACCCAGTGATCTGATTGTGATGATCCATTCTGAGGATAGGCCTTCAATATCCAAGTACCATAAAACCCTTTTAATGAGTTAAATAAGTAAGAAATATGCAATAAGCTCCTCAGCTATCACTGATAGAGACTGGAGCTCTGCTTTGTAAAAACAGAACTCCTTAAAAATATATCATAAATCAGGTTTCTTGGTTACAACATCCTGAGATTTTGAGATTAGATCTGGGGATGAAATTATATAATGAGATGTATGTGAGCCTGTTGCCCAGTTTTTATATTTACAGTATACAGGGGTTAAAGAAACAAATCAAGTGGCCCTTAAGCATAGCAATCAAGAAATGTATCACCGATGAATATCTTGTGCTGCATCATGCGTTTCTAATGAAAATCTAAATAAAGTCTTAAATTCTTATGTCCCTTATTGAATTCCCATAGTTTTGCTGCAGCCAGGCTTTGTCCGCTTTGCTACAGCAAAGATGTCAATGACTGGCTGCAGTGGTCATGTGCTGTTGACATTGCTGCAGTCAGGTAAGCAAATCCTGCCATTTCCCAGTGGTCCCGTTTTTGGTGTAACTGGACAACCCCATTAAAGTACTGATCTGTACATCCTTGCATCTATAGCAAGACACGCTAATTTCAGTTTATACAGAGGTTATCATACCAGTGACTTTCCTGCTTAAACGATAGCCTTAGAAGAAGTTTCATTTAGAGGTATCACCGACTCACTACACAAGCAAGGCGAAGGTCTGGAAAAATTTTGGGTTGTAGTTACATGAAAGTTAGATCCCAGTGCTGTCAAATGTCTGCTAGCCCACCAAATCGTGGACAGACAACTGTAGAGGGCAGATCATTATAGTTAATCATATTAAAATTTTTGTCTGTAGAGCTACAGTCCTGATCAAAAGTTTAAGACCACTTGAAAAATGGCAAAAAATCATATTTAGCATGGCTGGATCTTAACAAGGTTCCAAGTAGAGCTTCAACATGCAACAAGAAAAAATGGGAGTGAGACAAAACATTTTTTGAGCAAAACAACGAATAAACTGAAACAGGCTGTTTTTCAGCTGATCAAAAGTTTAGGACCACACCTCCAAAAAAAAAACTAAACCCCCCAAAACAGAAATCCAACTTCCAAACATGAACTCAGTAATGAGTAGCTCCGCCGTTATTGTTGATCACTTCAAAAATTTGTTTCGGCATGCTTGATGCAAGCATTTCCATGAGGTGAGTGGGAACATTTCTCCAAGTGGTGAAGACGGCCGAACAAAGGCCATCTACTGTCTGGAACTGTTGTCCATTTTTGTAAACTTCCCTTGCCATCCATCCCCAAAGGTTCTCAATTGGATTTAGATCAGGGCAACATGCAGGATGGGCCAAAAGAGTGATGTTATTCTCCTGGAAGAAGTCCCTTGTTCTGCGGGCATTGTGTACTGTAGCGTTGTCCTGTTGAAAAACCCAGTTGTTACCACACAGACGAGAGCCCTCAGTCATGAGGAATGCTCTCTGCAACATCTGGACATAGCCAGCGGCCGTTTGACGACCCTGCACTTCCTGAAGCTCCATTGTTTCACTGAAGGAAAAAGCACCCCAGACCATTATGGCGCCCCCTCCACTGTGGCGTGTAGAAAACATCTCAGGTGGGATCTGCTTGTCATGCCAGTAACGTTGGAAACCATCAGGACCATCAAGGTTAAATTTTTTCTCATCAGAGAATAAAACTTTCTTCCACCTTTGAATGTCCCATGTTTGGTGCTCTCTTGCAAAGTCCAAACGAGCAGTTCTGTGGCGTTCAAGGAGACGAGGTCTTTGAAGACGTTTTTTGTTTTTGAAGCCCTTCAGTCTCAGATGCCGTCTGATGGTTAAAGGGCTGCAGTCAGCACCAGTAAGGGCCTTAATTTGGGTCGAGGATCATCCAGTGTCTTGACGGACAGTCAATTGTATCCTCCGGCTCAGTGCTGATGAAATTTTTTGGGGTCTTCCACTTGACTTTTTTGTTCTATAACCCTCAGGATCATTTAAGAAATTCCAAATGACTGTCTTACTGCGTCCCACCTCACAGCGATGGCACGCTGTGAGAGACCCTGCTTATGCAGTTGCAAAGTCCTTTTGATCAGGACTGTATAAACAAACATTTTATAAGCACAAAATGTAAAGTTGATTTAAAAAAATAATAATTCTTAATTTTCCACACCAATAGTGTTGAACGAATTGTTCAAACACTTTGTCTTAATGCTGTCCGGAGACCTGTCTCTGTGGAGACAAAATTTGTTTCAGCCGAAGTCGTGCAAGACTTTGGTGAATGAATTCAGTAATCACTTCTGCATCTTTAAAAACATTTTAAAATAGCAATCTAAAAAGACAGATCTCAGATGGAAATGGCACAAATGGGTGCCAAATGTGCAACAGGATCCATTTTTTTTACAGGACCCTCTAAACAACTGTATCCCGTGCATAACTGATGCACAGGATATGTTTTTTTTTATGTTCTTCTGATGAATTTGAACTCCCCCTTAATGGATGTGTTTTAAAGAAGAACATGCAAAATAAAGTGAAAGGATAGAAAAACATTCCTCACTGCAACCCAAAAGTCATAAAAACCACATACAATTTGAGAAAAATACAGTCACATTAACAGTTATCAATGTCTTCATGTAAACGGTAAGAAAAACACACATTCAGAGTTACTGACTCATGTATATTAGTTCTCTTTACTGCCAACAAGCACAAGAAATTTCTATGCAGAATAAAACATCCCACAGAGTGACGGCATGCAGTGAAACCAGGACATAGGAGATATAGGGTGCTCTCAGCAGGTCCCTGCAGAAATGCATTAACTCCACATGAAAATAAGCAAGTCCCATAGCAACCATCATGAATTATAACTGAACCCATGACGCCAAGGTCTGAGTGCTAATCTCACATATGCTTTGCCAATGCTGTTAGAAAGAAAATATGATGAATCTGTTGTAAAGTAAGGCAGGAAAATGCAATTTATAGATTGGACAAACATAGAAATTGGTGGTATGGTGCATCTAATAAAGGGTCGTTATAAGTGCCTAAAACCACCACACACTTTTTTTAATCTCTTATTTCTAAAATATATATAAGCAGCTCTGCTGGAAAGCCCCCAAACTTGGACAATACAATGTTGGCATTATATAATGAGGTGGTCTGCACTGGAAATTACCTGAAATTTACATGTGGTACAGCAGAATTTTGCTGCAGGTTTTGTCCATTACAATATAAAAAGTTATTTTTTTCTGCAAAACCTGCAGCAAGATCCAGCTGTACCACATGTAAATTTCAGGTCATTTCCAGTGCAGACCACCTCATTATTCAGGTCTATTTTAAAGAAGCCTGTTTTCTAGATTTCCCATCTAGCTGTAGGAACAGAATAATTCATATACAGATAAATTCAAAAATATTGCCAACATTGTATTGCCCAAGTTGGGGGCTTTCCAGCAGAGCTGCTTATATATGTTTTAGAAATAAGAAATCTAGAATAAATCTACAAACTATTGGATGCTGCATTTATTTTTATTTTTTTAATCTTGAAGAAGCTGTATAAACCCTTTACACTTACACTACTTTGTTGAGGACATATATTCTGTGTGGAATCCACACTGAAAACTTGCAATAAATTCTGTTTGTCACATTGGAATGAATTAGGAGTTATGCATATCTCCATTGGAGATCACGTTGCACCTTTTGTCAAAAATTCCAAGAAACAGGGAAGCATGCTGCTATTTTAATCTTGTAAAATGACAGACACCATAACAGAAACCTGATGTACCCCATTATAGTCATTAGGTTCTCATGGACACCATTGGTGTCCATCAAATAGAAGTTGAGTACCACACCAATTAATACACGTATTTATTACCCCATGCAATGCTGCAGCTCCAATAAGCCTTTATCAAGCTTGAAGATGTGGAAGATAGAGCGCTACCTCAACCTCTGTTTGCATGAGGTGGAGGTCTCTGGACTTGCTCCTTCAAGGCTTGCGCCTTTCTATAGTATCTTGTCCAGTGCTGCTGAACTCTTTTAAGGTGATTTGGTGTTCATCATATACTCCAAAATACAGCACTCAACCAAATGCATGTATAGGTGCTTGTCTTCTTACCCCCACCTCCCCCCACCACCACCAACAGGCAATCACAATTTAGTTATCCAAGGAAAGATGTCACTCCATTTGGATGCAGCCAAATAGTCATGTTTTCTAGTGCAGCTTTGGAAGCCAAAATCAGGAGTGGATCGTAAAATGATAAAAAAAAAAAAGTATAAACAACAGTTAGGACATCTCTTCTTTTTTAAATTCAGTCCTGGTTTTGGCTTCTAAGACTGCATCAGGAAAACCTGACCATGTGGCTGTACCACTTGTTCACTGCTTCAGTAGCGTCACACCGTGTTCAGCAAGTATGCAATGTTTTGGGCCGTAAGTTTTGAAGCCCTTTATCAAGCAGAGCATGGTGTCACGTCAGGGATGTGAACTAAGCTTTTTCTAGGTTCCAAAACGTTGTCTGAGATTATGCTGAATGAGTCTGGCTGCAATTACTCATAAAACAGTTTCTAATGATAATCCAAGACTGTTACAACAATAGAAAACATAAATTGGAAACTTTTGAATGAAATTAATGGGACACTTGCAGACATTTCTACAAGAAAATTGCCAAGTGTGAACATACCCTTACAGGTAAATTGAGTCTGTCATTCTATTCTATGGACTAAATCCCAAGAATAGACTGCTATTGGATAATACAGGGAAAATGTCTTGCACAAATTTTTGTAAAAACCAGAACAATTCACAGCGAAAATTGACAGCCATCAATGCATGTTTTTTACCGTTAAAGAAACTATTTTCAAAGAAATATAAATGTTCTGTACTCCATAAAAGTCCATATTCTCTCCTCCCACAATCCCTGTAATGGCAGTGCCTATTCGCTTCTTTGCAGCCATTTAAAATTACATGGTTTAAAGGATTATTTCACCCTGCCTATTCAGTGGAAGCTTAAGACCTTAGTTTTATTTTCTTGTTCTAAATGAAGACACCGCAAGCATTGCTTTTAAGCACAATTCATCTTCCCTGCAACATTTCAGCCTTTTAGAGGAAACTCAGCGTTCTCCATCTCTTTCTGGCTTGCTTCCTCTTAAACTCTGGAGCCCTACTAGGTATAGCTTCAGGGCAGAAAGGATGTTACACGCTGTGCCGAGCTGCAAATACTCCAATAAAAGATAGCGCTGTGAATTCCTTGTATGTTCAGGTTGAGACTGGTGCTGCCTGATTGAACAAACTCAATCAAGAGAAGACAATCAATATTTCTCAAGATATGCAGCAGTCAACAGTTTCATTCAGATGTCCAAATTATCAAATGCGAGGCTACATCTGGATACTGCTGAAATTATTATTATTATTATATTTTCTTTTTAACTAATAAAAATGTTCTTGGTGCTTCGAAGTCATTTGACATTCTCAATATGTGCTGCCAATGGCACAATCTGCTGATCTCCTGAAGCAAAAGCAAAATTTGTGTTGTTCAAAAAAGCAGGAAAATGCAGGATTCTTTGTACCATGAGGGCAACAGGGTATTTGCACCAGGGCTGCATCTGCCATGAGGCAAGATAAGCATCTTGCATCAGGCGGCAGCCGACCAGCCTCTAGGGGGGTGGCAGATTGTGGCATGGGCACAGGAGCCTACGGCTCCCATCCCCGCTGTTCAGCCTAACAAGCCGCAGACCTGTAGGCCTGAATCCTATGAGTAGAATGGCCCAGGAAGTTGTGATGACATCATCCTGCGCGGGGAAAGGTGGCACAATGACATGGTCATGAATGCCTGTGTCAGAACACAGGTGTTCTTGATCATGTCATTGTGCCACAAGAGACCAAGCACAGGAGATCAGTGTAATATTGTTGAGCCTTCTTGCACCAGGACACAGCAACTCAGGCTGGAAGAGAAGAGAACAGGAGTCAGGTGAATATTTAGATTTTTTTTTAAATGTGGGGTCACTACAAGCTGGAGCAATACTGAGGGGGTGGCATTACAGGCTGGAGCACTACAGTGGGGCGGCATTACAGACAGGCCTGAGTACTACAGGCTGGAGCACTACAGGGGGGCATTGCAGGCTGAAGTACTACAGGGGTAGCATTACAGGCTGGAGCACTTTGGATTGAGACATTACAGTCTAGAGCACTACAGGGGGGGTGGCATTACAAGCTGGAGCACTAAAGAGAATGGCATTAAAGGTCGGAGCACTACAGGGTGGGGGGCATTAAGGGCTGAAGTACTACAAGGGGGACATTATAGTCTGGAGCACTACAGGGGGGGCATTATACTACAGGTGGCACTACAGGGGGCATTATAATACAGGGAACACTCTAAGCAGGTATCATAAAACAGGAGGCAATACATGGCTATTATAGTACAAGGGTTATTAAACATATGGGCACTACAAGGAGCATTATAAAGCATTATAATACAGACGGCACTGGAGTGAAGCTTAAAACTGCAGTTTGACATTATAAATACTGGGGCCCATGGGAGGGGCTTTATAAATACTATGGCTACTACAAGGGGCATTATAAATACTGGAGCCACTATAGGGGCATTAGGGGCATTATACAGGTGAAACTCGAAAAATTAGAATATCGTGCAAAGTTCATTTATTTCAGTAATGTAACTTAAAAGGTGAAACTAATATATGAGATAGACTCATTACATGCAAAGCGAGATATTTCAAGCCTTTATTTGGTATAATTTGGATGATTATGGCTTACAGCTTATGAAAACCCCAAAGTCACAATCTCAGGTCCTCTTTGCTCAGGAGGTACGGATTAATTAGCTGACTAGAGTGGGACACTTTGAGCCTAGAATATTGAACCTTTTAACAACATTCTAATTTTAAGTTGCATTACTGAAATAAATAAACTTGTGCACCATATTCTAATTTTTCAATTTTCACCTATAATTACTGAGGCACTGCAGTGGGCTTTATTACTACTATGGGCTCTATAGGGGTGCCTTATACAAGGCCTTGTTACTGCTGGGGCACTATAGGGGGACCTTTTTGCTACTGGGGGCACTATAATGACATTACTAGAATTGGGGGTACTGTGGGGGCATTATTATTGAGCACAATATGGAGCGCACTCTGCTAATGGGGGCACTCTTGGGGTGTATTATCACTATTGGTGGCACTGTTGGGGACACTATTACTAATGAGGGTACTCTGGGAGAGAAGTAATACTATTGGTGGGACTTTGGGTAGCACTATTACAATGGGAGGACTATCTATCTGCTGCTATTATATTATTCAGAATAATGAAAAAGTGAGGGACCTAATATGTCTGTGTGTCAAACGCTGCAGAGACGTGATGCAGCTGAAAGAAGTAATCTAAATTATCTGGTCTGTATGGAGAAGTTGATAAAAAAGAGATCTACATCAGAGATGACATCAATAGGTATGTGCTACTGTATTTTGCTTTGTGTTATGTAGTGCTGTATGTAACATCCATCCAAATCTGTCTTTAACAATATGGCTTGGGGGGAGGGAAAGGGGCACCATTTAAAATTTTCCCTCAAGCAGCACAAAGGCTAGTTGTGCCCCTGATTAGCACCCTTATCAATCCTCAGGTGGTGATAAAGCAGCTGAATTCAAATGGCATTTGTCTAAACTTTAGGGAACCACTGTTTTATAACAAAAAATATTATTAATTATTACAGATGAAGTCCAGGCCTCATCATAAACCTAGATCATCCTCCGGCAGTCCACGCACCTAAACATTAGTCTACGGCAGCTCTGACCAATGCCTACTTTCGTAAAAGTGACGAGGGAGGTGTAAAAATGCCACTTGCGACTATTTTTTTAAAAAGTGGCAAACACTCAAATTGCATCCTGAGGGGACATCAAACAAGGAAGCGTCCAGCCTTGGTGTTCAATGCTGGACATTTATTTTACGTGAAATGTTAGCATTATTGTGACTACAAGGGGTTAAATCTATGACTATGCTTTGCTTACAAAAATTACATTATTTTCTATGTAACTTGAAACTCCATGAACATCAACCTTGGCGGCATTGCATGCTGTACAAGTGATGTCTTAATCTTAAAATCTAATTAAATCTAATTGAAACTAGAATAAAATAAAATAAAAAAATAGGAGGGGTGCTAAACCATTACCATAAATAGCAAGGATACAGTGCTACAGTATAATAGTTAGGATCTTCTCATCTAAGATTACGTACATTTCTTTATACACACACACATCTATCTATCTACAAAGTATATATAGACAGGCTGAGGAGAATGTACATTTGCTGTCAACCTAAATGTGGAGACAACATCCTAAAATTCAACTAAGTCATACAGGGTAACAAAATAACAGAAAGCAAATAAAAAATGAAACGACACACTGAACTACAGAAGTTTTTTTATTACAGCTAGTACCCTGCAGGAAAAATAAAGGGGAAAAAATAACGGTTTATTACAGATTTTGACATGTTGGCTGATAGAATCCTCCACAAAACACGGAGACTGGCTATAAAGCCATCACTTTTACTCATCATAGAGCCTTGTTCGCAAACTTCTATGTCATTGATAACCTCAAATTACCTCCGGACCATAATAAACTCACAGTAGAAAAGTGTATAATGTTCTATGTATCAACTGGGATGAATGGAAGATAAATTAAATAGAAAGGCAAGGTGAAAAGAAACAGTCAAAAAAATTGTAGCTTATGACGCTACGTTTGTGAATATCCGAGACCAACTAAAAGGAAACCCCACTGACTACAATTGAACTGATACAGAGCTTGGCCGATTATTTCAAAATTTCAAAGTGATGCAGCCTAAAATACTATTCTAGACAGCTACTCATTGAATTATTAAGAGTTATATTACATTCTGCAGACAAAGTTTTGGTTAGCTATTTTTATTACAGCTTTGACCATTCACTGCTCAGAAATACACATAACATACTATAACAACGCACAAATTACTTTTAACATCACATAAATACATGATCTACAATAGTGTTGCTCAAACCGTGAGGTGCCCAAAAAGTGTTGGTGAGGAGCCTGAGTTATTGGGAAGCAATTTTTACAGAAGTGATTATATGCTGTTAAGGCCAGCACTGTATTTAGAGTTTTTGCTGCCCTAGCCACGTTTAGTGCTCACATCCCTTTTACTTCTGCTACACCTGTCTATTGACTTGAGGGTATATAGTAGTTACATAAAATGATTATGACCATGCAGTAAAAAACGCTGTTGAAAACGCACTTGGTTTTAACATAATTGCTGTAGTTTTGCAATGTGGTTATTGGCCATGCAATTTATACAAGTCAAATACATTATGTTACATTGCATGCCAAATAACCACATCACAAAACTGCAGCAAATCCAGTAAAACTGAGTGCTATTTTAGACACCTTTTTAAAATGCAATGTTGACTGTGTGATCAAAAACATCTCATGTAAATATACCTTTATACACTGCCAGTAAAATATAAACCTAGAGCACAAGTCCAAAGCCATCTCAGGCCATGCATGGTCCAAGCTATGGTTGGAAAAATCAGCTCTGATTTTCCCTCAGAATTCATTCACTTAAGAAAAACAAACGGGATGTAGATATCTACTGTGCATGGTCTGAATAAAAATGTGACCATGTCCACAGGCCAGAGCACAAACTAGCTTAAAGAGGACCTTTCACCTGTATAAACAATGTTAACTGAGTATGCTGCCATATAGAGCAGCGCCCGGGGATCTCACTGCACCTACTATTATCCCCGGGCGCCGCTCCGTTCTCCCGTTATAGGCTCCGGTACCTTTGCTTCTTAAGGTATAGTAGGCGGGTCTTCTCTTGTCCTGTGGGCGTCTCCTTCTCCTAGGCTGCAGCGCTGGCCAATCGCAGCGCACAGCTTACAGCCTGGGAGAAAAAAAACCTCCCAGGCTGTGAGCTGTGCGCTGCGATTGGCCAGCGCTGCAGCCTAGGAGAAGGAGACGCCCACAGGACAAGAGAAGACCCGCCTACTATAACTTAAGAAGCAAAGGTACCGGAGCCTATAACGGGAGAACGGAGCGGCGCCCGGGGATAATAGTAAGTGCAGTGAGATCCCCAGGCGCCGCTCTATATGGCAGCATACTCAGTTAACATCGTTTATACAGGTGAAAGGTCCTCTTTAAATTCATTTCTCTGAATGAGCTAACTTTTGCTACGAGTATGGCCACCTTTACACTGTAGCTGCTACATTTTTTTATTTTTTTTGGGCAATGTACATATGGGTCATATACTGGCCTCACCTTTCCCCTCATCTGACTTCTCTGATGTCTCCTTATCAGTTACTTTTATTAACTGTAGCACAATGTCAGGGGATTTAATCCTTACCCTGCCTTCCTGAAGAGAATACTGTTACATTAGCTGTGGGTAAGCAGTGTGAGGGGTAAATCTCCTGACCTGTACCTACAATAAAGAAAAATTTGTGATAAGGAGACATGTCAACTAGCTCTGGTAAGCAGCACTAGAGGAAATTAGTCTTTATGGCGAATCAAATTTTTCCTGAAATTTGGATGGAAGTCAATTAGTTTGGCTTCGATTCGCTCAACACTAGTATCAAACTAATAAAATTCCAAGTTCCAAAAAGTAAATCTGAGAATATGGTCGTGCGATCATAATAATCACTCCATTGAAGATTCTGCATATTAAGGGTATGCGTGCATGATTGTGTTTTTTTTTTGGTGCACTTTTTGATGTATTTTTCAATGTGTTTCTTTTTAAACCAATAGGTGTTTCCTTCAATACAAAATAGCATTTTCAGCTCACAGAAAACCCACAAAAAACGAGAGGACGCTTCCCATTTCTTTCAAAGGGAGATTCAATGCGGATTTCACCCCAAGATAGTGGACAATGCTTCTTCCCAAATTGAAAAAAAGCAAGTGCTGCTTCTCATTGAAGTGAATGGGAGAATGTTTTGTAGTGTTTTTGGAGCTGCTTTTGAGGATTAGAACGCCTATATGTATGTAGAAAATGTACAAAACAATTTAAAACAATTCAAGTCATATGAGAAGAATTAAAATAGGGCATGTACCACAAAGAGTAAAATCATGATGCTAAAATTCTCATGGGTATTGGTTTTCATTGCTCATCTTAATACAACACACACATTACCTGCAGCTCAGTCTGGAAAAAGAATTTCTGTGGGCATTGTGTGCAGTCATAGATCTTGTCCTCTTGTCCATGAGCCGAAAAAATATGCTGCTGCAATTTATTTGCTTGAACAAATACTAAAAGAGAGAGAAATATCCGCTGAATATGGTATACACATAATAATTTGGTAAGCAGTGACTCGAACCATAAGATCTTATTTACTGATAACAAAAATAATATCGGATCTATTGCTTATGTGATATAGTACATAACCTTAGTGGTAACCCAGATCATAGTACCAAAAATGAAATGGTTGTATATTGGGAACTATAGACTGGGGATATGCTACCATGTTGGCCGTGGCACAATGTCAAATATTGCTATGTAGCAGTGCAGCCATTGAACGGAATGGGGTCTGCTAGGCCCTGCTAGGCTGCCGGGGAACACATGCATGCCCAGGGGTCAACAGGCTTCACAGGCAGTGTTCTCTCAATGGGTAATAGAGCATAAATGGTTTTGGAGTGTGATTATGAGTAGTGGCAATAAGTGGTATTGTTCTGGTGAGGGCCTTGCAGTGGATCTTGTGTTTTTCTTCCAGATATGTTTTCATCAGTGGCCCCCAACCAGGTTTCTCAGGGAGACAGAGAACAGAAAGACCTGTCACTTTTACAGTAGGGATGGCAGTGATTTCAACCTGCTCATAGGTCTTTGGCCAAATAGTCAACATATCTCAACCAGAATCTAGTTCCGGGCAAGAATTATACAGTGCTTTGGGGTAGGAATAGATGCATGAGTTCCCTGAGACTGATAATTGTTGAGTAATTCCTCCATGGTAATACAGTTAGGAATAACTGATAAAATATAATTACTATTTAACAGTCATATATTCTGGTCACATTTATGTCGATCCATCGGCCATATAGTATTCATGCCATGAAGACCTCACAAGAGTCTCTGAACAAGCCATTAAACATACACAAAAGACGTATTATGATTTTATTTCTATGCATTGATCACTATGGTAGGTGCATTTAATATTCAGGATCATGTATATATCCTCTGAACAAGACGCAATAAATAACTACATGAGTAAACATGAGAACAATTACATGAAAAAGTTATAAAATTGTATCCTGTAGAGATACTCCAGGGCAGAGATAATAAAATGGGAAATCACTGGGTTCTCTTTGGACACATTCAGATCAGCTAAGCTTACACAGAGAATGCAGGGGTTTCAATAATACAAACATGTTCAATTTTAATGACTACAAAACAAGGCCCTAAGAATGTGTAACACTTTACCTGGGAGACATGTTATTAATAATTAAATTGTATATGCCACAGGCAGAATTTGGGTTGGCAGCACTGACTTCTGATGGATGCTTGGTGCACTGTGACCTAAAAAAAAAGTTTGTGTGTAGAATATGTATCATTTCGGAGAACATTGATTAAGGATGCTAGCGCTCGACTCTGACTCCAGTCTTAATATTAAAATGATTCTCATTTCAAGCCAGCTTAAAAAATTAGGGTATTGTTTGGTGACTTAAACATTTTAATTACATTTTCTCATTAGACTAGAACCACTAATGAGAAAAAAATAGCAACAAGTTTTAAACTACATATATTTCAATCTTGCTTAGATGAATAGACTTACTTCTAACAGATAGCATGATAGTCAAGCAATAATTGATGATGTTTATGTGCTAGATGGTGCTAGAGCATGGCCTATGCATATGCTGGATCCACTCAAAAGGACTGTAATTATATCATTTTGCATTTCCTTAGATCAGTGGTCTGCAACCTGTAGCTCTCCAATGGTTGTACATCTAAAAATCTTACCATACCCTGTCAGAACACATTGGGAATCGTAGTTTCATAACTGCTGGAGAGCCTCAGGTTGCCTTAGAAGTTTTTTTTTGTATACCGTAGCAGTCATTTTTATATCAGGGATGTATGGGTTATGATCACTGGGGTTGGGGCTAGAAGCTGCGGTGTGGTTGTTGTGTCTTTTTTCTTTTTTTTGTCTTTATTTGTTAATTTTTTTTACAATTTCAGCCCCCCATATGGTCATACAAGACCTTTGGGGAACATTTAACATTAGATCTGGGTCTGCTAAGTGCGTGAAGAGATTCAGGTGATCACATGGCCATTGGGACCGGTGCATGAAGCAACATTGCCGCTCCCTGATCTGTATACACAGAGCTTGAAAAGAGTGAAAGAAGGTGATAAGACATTCTTCAGATACATAAATGAAATAAGGAAACTAAAACAAGGAATTACAAAATTTAAAACAAAAGAAGGAATGTATATGGAAGAAGATAAAGAACTAGCTGACTGCCTCAATGAATACTTCTGTTCAGTTTTTACAAAGGAAAATGAAGGAAAAGGACCTCAGTTAGGGAGGAAGACTAATGAATCTTTTAAAGCATGTGTCTTTACAGAGGAAGAGGTTCTAAGTCAGCTGTCTAAAATTAATACAAATAAGTCACAGGGGCCTGATGGGATACACCCAAAGCTATTAAAAGAGCTCAGCGGTGAACTAGCAAAACCATTAACAGTTTTATTTAACCAATCACTGGCAACAGGAGTCGTCCCAGAAGATTGAAAATTAGCAAATGTTGTGCCCATTCACAAGAAAGGTAGTAGGGAGGAATCGGGCAACTATAGGCCAGTAAGCCTGACATCAATAGTGGGGAAATTAATGGAAACCATATTTAAGGAGAGGATTGTGGAACATCAAAAATCCCATGGATTGAAAGATGAAAAACAACATGGGTTTACTTCCGGGAGATCATGTCAAACTAATCTTATTGATTTTTTTGATTGGGTCACTAAAATAATAGATGGCGGAGGTGCAGTAGACATCGCTTATCAATAAATTGCAGTCTTTGTGCTTGGACTCCGATATTGTTGAATCGATTAGGCAGTGGCTGAGGGACAGACAACAGAGGGTTGTAGTCAATGGAGTATATTCAGACCATGGTCTTGTTACCAGTGGGGTACCTCAGGGATCTGTTCTGGGACCCATATTGTTTAATATCTTTATCAGCGAAATTGCAGAAGGCCTCGATGGTAAGGTGTGTCTTTTTGAGGATGACACAAAGATTTGTAACAGGGTTGATGTTCCTGGAGGGATACACCAAATGGAAAAGGATTTAGGAAAACTAGAGGAATGGTCAAAGATCAGGCAACTAAAATTTAATGTTGATAAGTGCAAGATAATGCATGTGGGGCGTAAAAACCCAAGAGCAGAATATAAAACTAGTAATACAGTCCTAACCTTAGTATATTAGGAAAGGGATTTAGGGGGTCATTATTTCAGAAGACTTAAAGGTAGGCAGACAATGTCATAGAGCAGCAGGAAATGATAGCAGAATGCTTGGGTGTATAGGGAGAGGCATTACCAGTAGAAAGAGGGAGGTGCTCATGCCGCTCTACAGAGCACTAGTGAGACCTCATCTGGAGTATTGTGCTCAGTACTGGAGACCATATCTCCAGAAGGATATTGATACTTTGGAGAGAGTTCAGAGAAGAGCTACTAAACTAGTACATGGATTGCAGGATAAAACTTACCAGGAAAGATTAAAGGACCTTAACATGTATAGCTTGGAAGAAAGACGAGACAGAGGGAATATGATAGAAACTTTTAAATACTTAAAGGGAATCAACAAGGTAAGAAAGGAGAGAATATTTAAAGAAGAAAAACTGCTACAAAAGGACATAGTTTTAAATTAGAGGGGCAAAGGTTTAAAAGTAATATCAGGAAGTATTACTTTACTGAGAGAGTAGTGGATACATGGAATAGCCTTCCTGCAGAAGTGGTAGCTGCAAATACAGTGAAGGAGTTTAAGCATGCATGGGATAGGCATAAGGCTATCCTTCATATAAGATAGGGCCAGCGGGTATTCATAGTATTCAGTATATTGGGCAGAGTAGATGGGCCAAATGGTTCTTATCTGCTGACACATTCTATGTTGTTGAGCGTGTGTACAGAGTAATAGGGAAGGCAAGGGGGATGAAAATCGGTCCCTACCTTCTCTGTGGGGAGCCCTTCTGTCACTGACAATAGGCTCCCAACTCCTGCAGCTGCAGGAATATTGTGAAGCTGCGATCTCTGCAAGGACGTTTAGACATCCATGGAGAGATATGAGGCGACTGTTCAGATGAATATAGTCTGAAAGGGGTCGACAAACAGTCAAATACCAACGATATCTGAGATAAAAATATATATATATATCTTCACATGTCTTATAGTATCAAAAAACCAAACCCAATACCCTGCAATTCACTTGTAGAACTATGACACATGAAGGTTTATGAAAATGGAAAAACAGCTTCAAGAAAAGACATAAGCGAAAACAGGAAGATTTTATAGATTTTATAACTGAGCAGCAGCATCTGTAAACATTACTACAACAGCAAAAATCTGGCAAAAAAAATCTCAACGCATTTACCGTAAAATAAAGCATTTAAAAACACATAAGATATCACAGGGGTGATGCTTTATAACCTGTGCAATAAGCCCCACAGTAGCTTATTAGAGCATTACGAGTGTTGTCAATAAGAAAATCAATTTCACCAAAGGATTTCTAGCCCTCTGCAGTATTAAAGAATTGACATATTGGATTGAAGGCATAACTCCTATGCAGAAGGAAGAATTTCAGGAGGGTGTGGAGTAGTCGCTAGAGATGGCTGCCGGATTCTTTTGAGAATATCTACACACTGACGATTGCCTTTATTACTGCAGGAAATGTAGACTTTCCACCTATTGGGCTCACAATAGGCTTTGCGTAGGTGCAAAAAAACTGAAATTATGTTTGCTGAGGGCAAGCGCCGTCTTATCGGCTGCTTTTTTCCTACATGGTGTAGTAATGAAATCTGCAGTTCATTTAATCTCTGTGTTAGGCATCTTATTCTCAGCTCTCACACCATAGACATGTTAATGCCAGGTTCAACACTAGATGTCGCTGTCTGAGCAGCTCTTCCCCTTGGCAAACTTCATGAGGCAATAATACCCATAATGAAGGGTGACACTTGCATCACTTTAACTGGTGAAATGAGATAATAAATTGTTGTTTTAGTAATTCTGTACTTCTAGTCTTGTTTAGATGGGATACTCTCACTGGTTAGATTGGCTCAGATAGTTTAAAGAAATTAGAATTATTAAACATAGCTTACATGTTGTGTTGTGCACAGATGTAGCAGAGCTGTGTTATTTCTGCATTGTGATAAGGCACTGAATTTTGATGGAAACTCGATAAAGCATTAAAGGGGTCGTCTCCCTTCAGCAAACGGCGTTTATCATGTAGAGAAAGTGAATACAAGGCAATTACTAATGTATTGTGATTGTCCATGTTGCCTCCTTTGCTGGATTCATTTTTCCATCACATTATACACTGCTCGTATCCAAAGGTTACAGACACCGCTGCAGCACAGATAGGAGGTGGCCGGGACAGGAGCTGCTGCGCATGTGTGCCTATGCGCACTCCCACAGTCCCGGCCACCAGAGAGGCCGGCGCTTTTTCCTATAGTGTGCAAGCACGGCCACTGCTGATGTATTGCAGGGTGTATGTAACCCCTGGAAATGAGCAGTGTATAATGTGATGGAAAAATGAATCAAGCCTGCAAAGGAGGCAATATGGATAACAATACATTAGTAAGTGCCTCGTATTAACTTTCCCTACATGATAAATGCCATTTCCTGAAGTGGGACAGTCATATGGGATCTGTATGCTTACAAGTCGGGAGCAGTGTCTTTAGTCATTGTAATTGCATCTCCATGAATGTTCTGGTGTTCCCAGCATGGAGCAATGACATTGTGTATAACTAAGTGACCACTGCAGCCAATCACTGGCTTCAGCAGTCACATGCCATACATGCTAGCATCACCGCTGGACGTTAATGAGAACTGGGCTATAAAACAGTACAGTAAGAACTCCAATGGATGTGTCAAAATGTAAAGTACACTGCAGCCCTGGGGTTTATCGATAAGAGGGAAGAGGACACCCTGCATCGACTGATATTTTGCTAGGTCATTGGTGAAAGAAGACGCTTCATTTCATTTTAGGATTAACCCTTGTTGTGTACATAATGAGAAGATTCTAGTAACATTTACCTGTAAAACAGACGGGGCACTTAAATGTGCCTCCCATTCCTTCAAAGCTGTGTTCAGTAAGATGACACTGGAGTTTTGCTGGGGAGTCAAATGACTGGCTGCAGAGCTTACACTCATGGTTCAGACCTTCATCTATGAAAAAACAGAGGTGACATCAATTACATGAAATAATCCCAAGAGACATTAAACATAAAAGCAAAATAAAGCAATAAACATGATTTCTGAAGATGGGAATTATTCTGGAGCCAAGATGGAATTTTTCCTCTTATAGACGGCAATTGGCATCTATCGCATGGGGGGTTGCCATCCTGTAGGATTATTGGCTGGACTTTATGGATCATCTATGTTAGTCATGTGATACTGGTTCAGACAGAATGTGTGGATATGCTATGGTGTAGCATTCAACAAGGTAAAGGGGATTCTCATAAGTGAACCTCAGGAGGTGACACTGTTTCTCACGGAATAGACCAAGGCTATGCTCCACGGGAAAAAAGTATGCAAATCACCCAAACCAGAGATTCTTCCAAAAGTTACAGTGACCCATCTGTGAACAGACTTTGCTAGGTCTTTTCAATGAGAACCAATATTCCCTGAGCTGCATCCAACTCATCTCAACCAGTACCCTCCTCTGTATGCCACTGATTTCATGGCAAGATATTCTATAGGAGGGCGCATCATATGGCAGCACAAGGAGTGTCTATATCACCATACAGAGTCCTAAGTATGCATATAAGACTCAGGACATGTTATTTATGATATTACCAGGTATAAATAGAAGGTTTAGAGGATCCGTACTATACATTACACTATGCATACTATTTCAGTATGAGGATTTCTTCACTTAAAAACGACATTTAGAACGTCAACTTCTTAATTGTTCAGTTGTCTCTGCCAAAGATACCTATTTATAATAATATTAACCGTTGGCGCTGGAGAGAAGTAGTTAATCTCACTGTAAGCACTTGGCAAAACAGTTTAATAGCCCATCCACCAATATGTTCCTTTAACTACCGTAGCGCACATGACACAAATGTTGTAAACGTAATGGTATCTGCCTCATCAAGCTGTCATTTCCACTAAGCTGCATTGCTTTGCTTTCTCTATTTGCAACCAAAGACGAAATAGCGTGTTGGCAGAGGCAGGCCTTGACGGTGACTATATGCGGTTCAGACCTTTTAATGTTGAGGCCTTCATGGTCAATCACATGTATAACTTGTATCTATGAACAATGTACGCAGACAAAAATGATGACACAACTGATAGGTGCTTCTGTGTTACTGGATAACAATATGGTCAACACAATCATCTGTATATTTCACATACCCCTGTGGTATCCAGTATGTTGTACATGGTTACAGGACAAGTATCACATTTTAGAAGAAGTAATAGAGTACATATGTTCTGCTAAGTCCCAATATAAGGTGGTACTATAGTGTGCAAAAAAAACTATAGCATGTGGTCAACACCACTTTAAGCCAGGTTTGTGTGGTCCACATTTCTACACTGTCTTGGCCAACATTGGAGTGAGCGGACTACAGCTGGGCAGGAGGGAGGTCTCGCACATGCAGTGTCCCAGGTGGGGTGGGTACTAATGCTGAGGCTGGTACCAGGCTGTTGCAATTGACTCCCAGTACTGAAAAGTCCTGGGTTTGGACGGTAACATCATTGGCTATAATGCTTTGTGATCTCTAGGAGGATGCTGCCAAGCACATTGTGAGAGGTGCGTGTCTCCAGCCTCACCAGCTCCTGAGGCAACCAGAGCCTGTGCGTACTACCCTGCCCTAATCCCCCACCGGCTTGTGAACACTGAGTTGGGTCAGTGTCCAGTATTATAAAAAAAAATTGCAGGGAAGAGAGATGTACATTTCACTCAGTTAGGCCTCTTTCACACTACCGTTTTTTTTTTTCCGTTTTGCGGGCCGTTTTTTGCGTTCCGTATACGGAACCATTAATTTCAATGTGTCCGCAAAAAAACCGGTATGCATTCTGTTTCCGTGTTTCTGTATCTCTGTTCCGTGCAAAGATAGAACATGTCCTATATTTGGCCGCAAATCACGTTCCGTGGCTCCATTAAAGTCAATGGGTCCGCAAAAAAAACAAAATGCATACGGAAATGCATCCGTATGTCTTCCGTATCCGTTACGTTTTTTGCGGAATCATCTATTGAAAATGTTATGCCCAGCCCAATTTGTTCTATGTAATTACTGTATACTGTATATGCCATACAGAAAAACGGAACGGAAAAACTGAACCGAAACGGAAACAAAAAACGGAACAATGGATCCGTGAAAAATGGACCGCAAAACACTGAAATAGCCATACGGTAGTGTGAAAGAGGTGTTATCATGTAACTAGGTTTTACGACAGTTCACAGCTATACCAAATCCAAGCTCATTTTTAACAAGTCTTTAACACAAGTCCTGAGGGCTGCAGATATTTCATTCTCAGATATTCATAATTTAAGCAAATCTGGATATTATTGAATGATAAATATGCACAAATATAAGTGCTAGACTGTGGGAATAAAAAGAAAAAAAATGATATCCAAGCATATGTCCCTGCTATCATGTTGATGCAGCAAAGATTATCCTTCTAAGGTTCATATGAAGTACAGATATTTCACGATAAAAGAAACACATGCATTAATCATACATTAAACCCCATGTGGCTGATCTACACTATAGTCTTGGCAGAAACCCAGTCCAATGAGAAGTTATATTATAGTATTATATAAATGTGTATTCCTGTGTTAGGCCTCATGCACACGACAGTGTTTTTTCACTGTCAGTGATTTGGCTTCAGTGGTCCGTGTCCGATTTTGCTTCAGTTGTGTTTACTTGTGTCTTTTTTTGTCTGACAGGGGAAAAAAAAGGAAGGTTAAGAAAAGTGTAATTTTATTGGACCAAGGTCTTGTAGAAAAAAAAACTGACACGGACACGGATGACATACCAGTTGTGTATCCTTTTTTTTTTTTGACGGACCCATTGACTTGAATGGGTCCGTCCTCCGTTTTCCACTGACAAGAATAGGACAGGTTATATTTTTTTGACAGACTGGAATCACGGATCACGGAAGCAGAGAAAAAACGGAGGACTATCAGTTTTTTTTCACAGCTCCATAGAAATGAATGGGACCTCCGCTAAACTGTGAAAAAAGACGGAACGGACGCGGATGCACACAACGGTCGTGTGCATGAGGCCTTAGTATAACAAAATAGTCCATACAATATGGGCATAACTCACCGTTACACAGGACTTCTTCCCCTGTGGTCCTGGTTGGTACAAAAGATGACTTTGGTACCAAAATAATAAGGATTAAGAATATGCCCACTATCATTATTTGTAGAGATGAGTGAATTTCCGCTTATGAAATTCGTTCACGCTTCGTTTACTGGTAAAAGGTGAATTGCGTTATGGATTCCATTACCACGAACTATAACGCCATTCTATGACGGAATGCCTTTTAGAGGCATTCCATTAATCATTCCGTCATAATAGAAGTCTATGGGCTGCATAACGGATCCGTCCCGTTTCTGTTATGCCGGAGAGGACTCCCCTGCATTGTGTAATTTTATTATTTCATGTGCTTTTAACCTTGACAGATCTAGATGTAGCCAATACGTACAGTATAGCAAATGTGATGCCTGACCCCACAACATTCATAGACTCTCTAAGCACCTGTCACTCCTAACTGGATGATATACATGATCACATATGAAGAAAAAGCTCCCAGTTACTTTACAGTCACCACCACCACCGTTTTAGAATTTAGATCAGGTTAACAGTTCTTTTTTTCAGACAGGTCTGCAAGCTTAAGAGAACATCAAATCTGCATTATGACTGCTGGGGCTGCCTGGGGCACTCCAATGATGCTATCACAATTACAAGCCGAATCTAAACCATTTCAGAAAAGCGTCAGGGTTGGGGATATCTTCTGCAAAATGACATCTAGATTTTCACATGGCTCAACCCAAACATAATCTATACAAGCTGAAAATGAATATGATGATTTTAATAAGATAAACAGTGTCAGCACGGCATAATCTCAGCACAGACTTCTCAGCTCTATGCTGGGTGGGAGGGGTGTACATGTATTTTTAGCATATTTTTACAGATTTTTTTGACATTGTCGAATCTTTTTACATCTCCCATCTTAAAGAGAGTTTTATGGTTTGGGCTTTGAACATAAGCGTTGTTTAGAACTACATCTAACCTCAACATGATTTTATGTTACTGGACCAAACCATAAAGGGAAACGGTCACCTCTAAAATAGTTTTTTGACAGTAAGTAAACTGCCATGGATGGTAGATTTCCTTAATAAGAAAAAGATTTTTCTTGTAAAAATCCAGTCGACTAATCCTGAGAAAGGCTTCTTTTTATATTTATGCATCGGTGTATCATGGGCAGGGCTGCTCCATTTGGTGCACCATCACTCCACCATTAACACCGCCCAGCGCCCCCTTCTTGTTTGATTGGCAGTCCATAACATTTCAGAGCCAGTGAGGATAACACAGGGAACTAGAGATGAGTGA
Organism: Bufo bufo; assembly: GCF_905171765.1. Taxonomy (NCBI): domain Eukaryota; kingdom Metazoa; phylum Chordata; class Amphibia; order Anura; family Bufonidae; genus Bufo; species Bufo bufo. The sequence continues at coordinate 156,396,445 of NC_053393.1, read as the reverse complement.
ATGGATTATTAAGAATCAAAATTTGACCAGAATTTGTTTTTAAAAATTCAGATTCGTTAGAACCAGAATTTCTTTCGATTCATTTTGGGAGAACCTTTGAGGGGAGTGAGGGAGAGATTTCCAGACATTTAAAGTACTTTTGATTCATGTAGAAGCTATTCATACCCGAATAGCATGGGCAATTCGGACAAATCGGACCCGAAAGGAATTTCAATAAATGTGTTAATCTTTACAGGGAATGCCAGGTACAATGATTGGAGCAGCACCACCCATGGTGCATCAAAAACTTTATTTGCATAAAAATAAAAAGAAGCATTTCTCAGGATTTTCACAAAATAGGTAAGGTTACTGTATGTTTTGGAGCACCAACACTGGTTGTAGTTGTATTTTTCCGCTAAAAACTTGAAATCCACTGATCTCCTTCAGGAACCCCAGGAGGATCTTACAAGCTTACTACACACTATTTATACATTGAACTCAATAATAAGCCAGAGTGCAATAAGCTTCTAGGCTCCCTCTAGTGGTGGCTGCAGTCAAACAGAATTTTATCTTTTAAACTGCTGACAGAGAGACAGGTAGGGGCTCCGGCAAGGTGGGTAATCATTATCGTAGATTTTATTATATGGAAGAAGTTTTATGGTCGCTCTCACAAGTGCTCAAAAGGTGGTTTCTCACTGTGAAGCGCCCACTGAAGTAAGTTGCTTCCCAACCCCTCCCACACTCTGAATGACATCGGTAGCAGTATCCTGGTTACAGCAGTCACTCAGAGCAAAGGGGAAGGGCTGTAAAGAAGCCCCCTGCAGAGAGCAGTGGGACCTCCATCTGGGCATGGTTGCATAGAACGTCTATTAGTCCTTCTGATAATAAAAGCTGCAATGAAGCTATGATTAGCCACCAAGCAGGGTCAAAACTGCTGACAGTGATTTGAAGCTCTGAGTAATCAAAACCAAGATGTAATAAAAATTCTGCATATTACGTTGGCACTAAATACGACATGGTGTGAAAAGGTAACCATTCACCTTGTGAGGCCATTGGTGAGGGCAACATCTGCTCAGCCACCCCAATAAGACCACAGTCATTAGCATGAATAGCATGAAGGGCTTATGCGGCAAGATTTTTTTTTACCTGACTTTAGATCAGTGAAACAGCAGCGTCATGCTAAATGCTTGAGATATAAATATAGGGACATTCAGAGACCACCATCTTCATATTATGACAAAACAGACAACAAAGTATAAAAAACCTGCATAAAACCCAGGGAGAACATGGTAAAAACTGGGAAAACTGAGCATAAATATGAAGTAAGACTGGGTTTCCATGTAGAAGCTGCAAGATCTCCACCTGTGTTGGCCAAAAAATGCCTACATTTACGGGTTAACGGAAGTATTACTATGAAATTTGTGTAGTCACTGGCCCCCATGGGTGGCCAGGGTTTTCGCCGGCATGGATCATCGGCATCACACTCACTATGTGGAAACCCAGCCTAATTGGGCAGGAAGATCACTTGATTCACATACATGTTGTACAACTCAAAATGGTTTCCCTGACCTGGAGTTTTAATGCAAATATAAGCACATATAAAAGTTATGGAACAAGAGCAGACACAAATTATAAAAAAATGTAAAACTAGTTCAAATTTGTGCTGCAACTAAAATACATAGCAACCTTGCCTACGTGTATGTACAGTATCCACTATGAATGCAGCATCTTGCTACTGCGAGGACATAGAACTATAAAGCTATGGGTAAAATTACAGCCTGTAGGATGTGCTGAGGGAAAACACGGAAAACAAACATTTTCTTTTGCGGTTCCTTCAGCTTCGTTAAACTTATAATGGCTCATACTGTAATGGCTCAGTAGACTTCACATTTCCATCAGTATCAGAGGTTGAAAATACCCTTAAGGTGTCAGATCGTTAAACAAGAGATCACTTCATCAGGCCCTGATCTGGGCGCCCTAACTTAATGCTCTTTTCCCTGAAACACTGAGCATTATTGCAGATACAATCAGACGCTCATTGGCTATCTCACATGCAGCTGTTCTTTCTGAAGTCCATGGGGAGACCATTGTATTGTCCGATCAACACGTCAGCCATTGCCGAGCACCAATTTGTAGCAGTTTGTAAAGGAGGATTCTTTATACTTCTCCTTTAAAAGATTGTCTAGAGGGTCTGTTAACCTCAGATACAGCATATATCCATAGGCTGAGATCCAAAGCAATAAAATCCCTCCCGGTACATGATAATATGCCAGTGAATTTACCAAGAGCTTTGACCATCACAGCAGTAAACAACATCTCAAGCAGGATTTATATAGCCTGCAGTCGCTGTCAGAGTTACGGCTTCAGTTGTAAGCTACTAGGAACTTCAGGATATGTCAATTTTCTTGAACACAAGTACAAAAAAATATATTTTTAAATATAACCTGGAGCAATATATTGTTAGGAGCTGCAAAACCTGACAATAAAATGTAAGCGGCAATGCCGCTGCCTATATAATTGGCAGAAGAGACTACTAACATGCTAGTGTCCAATGTATGAGTGTGAACTGCACACATTCAATCACTAATAAATGGAGATAACCTTTAAGCTCCCCATTAGCACCAGTTCATCCTTCTCCACCTTGATTGACAGAGCCAGGTTCCTGCATATATTCATCTCGACTGGCCCTGTTAATCAAGAAGGAGAAGAAGCAGGAGGGGTAAGGGTGCACAAAGTGCCTTGGCCCTCCCTAGGTGCACTTAACTGTTCATTTGCATATGGATTAAAATACTTTTTCCTTCAGAATGAAGCAAAGGATCACTAAGTGAAAGTATCTTTACATTCATCTGAGCTAGCCCTATAGTATATGAATTCTATGAAAACTATAGTATATGAATTCCACGTACATTTTTTTATAAGAACAGGTGAAAATATGCTTAGAGCTATACTGTATGTGGATTTGGTGCAGATTTCCAGTGGATTCATTACGTCTGCGGTGGAAATTAAAAATCTGCTGCAGTATGGGGACATTTGCTACTGGTACTGTAAATCCACTATGATAAATCTGCAGTGTATTTGCCATACAGAATGTGAGCATACCCTATAGGTTGTATAATTATTTCAGCTCTGTGAGACCTGGAATTTTGTTTTTTATTAATAAGAATAGTAAATGTATAATTCATTCCCACTACACTACGAGACTTGACTCTCATTATGGTAAATAAAAAGAAAGAAGTCCAACGTTCAGAAGAACAGCTGTATTCTTGGCTCTGCTCAAATGTAAGCAAAAGTCAATCTAGTGCATCTCTCGGTACTATCATTCCTAGAGCAAGGGATGCATTTCACTTCAACAACTGTTCAGTTTCCTGCTTGGCTGCACTTACTTCTGTTGCTTGAAAGTGAACTACAAGAGCCACATGTTTAGCAACACCACATGTTTCACTGGAAAACTCGAATGCACATGAATAAAGCATGGCGAAAACAAGAAATCAGAGGCTATACCGTATCTGTTGCAACAGCTTAACATCACCAGAAGCTATTTTCCGCAAGTATCTAGTCTGCATTTTTCTAACCTTCACCTCTAATTGGTTGCCATTGACCGATTTTGTCCTACATTTTATTATCCATGAACACATTTGCATAATTGTATATTGATATGTGTGTTCTCTATATAGATTGGATATTAAATGGGCTGTCCGATTTCTAATATGGATGACCTCTGCTCAGGCACCCCCGCCGATCAGCTGTTTGGAGAGAACGCAGTGCATTTGCAGGTGCTGTGCCCTCTTTACTATTTACCTGCTCTCCGTCGACACTGCAGCGCCGAGCGGGTGTAATTACAGCTCCTCCATCCCATTCTCTTGAATGGGATGCAAGTGTAAGGGTACAACCACACGGCGCAGTTGTGATGTGGTCATGATGTGGTTAGGGAACTCATACATTTGACTGCATGTGGTTACCGTATGCATAATCACACATTTACCCTAAGTTCACACCTGAGCGTTTTACAGCGCGTTCCTACGCACTGTAAAACGCACAACAAGGAGAAACCAATGCTTCCCTATGGAAATGGTTCTCACCTGGGCGTTTTACAGCGCGTACGATCGCGCTGTAAAACGCCCGACGCTCAAACAAGTACTTGAGCTTCTTTGGGGCGTTTTGTCGCGCGTTCCCGTAGATAGACTTTCAGGAACGCGCGACAATGGGCGTTCGCTTGTCTCTGTATGCACGCTTGTAAACGCCCGTACAATCGCACATACAGATCGCTCCTTTCAGAACGCTCAGGTGTGAACCCAGGGTGTGGGTGCTTTTTTGTCAGCGACAGTTGTTTGAACAGTTTTGAATTTTCCTGGTTCTTTAGCACCTATTAACTTCAAATAGCAAAGTAATAGCCGTAAAACACAACTGTCTCATGCAGTTAGCAGCCGCAAGCAGCAGGATATGTCTTACGTGCGGTCAATCGAGGTGCAGTCATCACAACTTTGAAGGTGCCAGGTCTATCTCAGAAACCTATTTTACCATTGACTTCTTTTGGGAAATGAGGTGATGAGGTTCCTAACTGCATCAGGACCACATCAAGACCGCACCGTGTGGCTGCACCACAACTGCAGCTGCTCCCTTCCATTCAAGTGAATGAGATGTAGGATATGTAATTACACTTCTCACCGCTGGAATGCTGATGGCGAGCAGGTAAACAGTGATGAGAATGGAGCGCTCGCTGGAGCTATGCATCCTCTTCTAACAGCTGATTGGCGGGAGTCCCGAGGATAGGTCATCAATATTGGAAACCAGACAACCCTTTTAACTATTCACAGGTTGGGAATAAAATGAGATGGTTGAGCGGCAGGAATGCACAATAGTGTCAATGAAAATTCAGATTATAGTTCAAATGGTGCCATTTTTTCCACCATGAGTTTCAGATATTCATTGCGGAAAAAGTAAAATGTCACCTCTTGAAGTAGAATCAACACAAAAGCTGCAGGCAGGCAATTGCACACATTTATTTAGCCTTGTGGCAGAAATCCAAGGATGAACCAATTTTTTTTACAATATGTATTTCAATTGTGTGAGCAAATCCTAAGTCAATGTCCAACCCTTTATAGACCCTTGAAACATGACTGAAGACTCTTTAAAGAGTTGGATGTGATACTACAGGAGCAGATTTCCTTCATTCTGGAGAATTAGTTGACATATTTTTTCAAGAGAACATTACCCTAAAGATTCTCTGTCTTTTACTGGAAGGAGTACCTTAAGTGAGGCAGATATGCCTTATAAGTAGAGAAATGAAGCCTGAAAGAGGAAATACCAGGGCCCACACAAATTGAAGCTACAGTCTATGAGTATATTCAACATCAGTCACAGTAATAATTCTAAGAATATTATCTTCTCGGCATTTATTTTTAATTTTGTCCTCTGACAATTCTATTCACTGCAGAACAGTTTTGAGCACTTTCCTTTCTGACTAAAGCTGGTCATGCACATTAGATAGCTGTCGGCTGAGACAGCTATTCCTCCCAACCTCATCAGAAAAGAGAAAAATTATTATTGGTTACAAATTTTGTCTTGTGGACATCAACTCCCACCACTGCACTCCCACCAAAGCGTTCTTAATCTTAACCTCGTGTAGTGTCCAGTCTCAGGGGTAAAATGGACGCACCCTCCATTAGGAAAGGGGGGGGGGGGTGGCCAAAAATGACGGAGGGAAGGGAAGAGGAAAAATCATGAGAGAGGAGAGGTGAAAATCCACCCTGGATCGGACACTTCACAATCAATCACCTGTCGCATCTATACACTTTATTTCAGAACACAAAAAAGACAAACTTTCAATAAGTTTACACTGTCATTTTCCTTAACCATAACTAGATGAAATCCACAAAGTTCAAGGACATTTTGAATGATACATAAACCAGAAAAAGTAGAAAGAGAATCCCTTTTGTTAAGCAAGTTGCCTAGAAAGAAACGCATCGTGTGAATATACACTAACACTGTTAAACTCCAAAAAGTAAAAATCCCCTTTGCACACTGGGCTGTTCATTCTTATTCGATATAGCTAAATAATGGCTAATGTTTAAATTATGAACCCATATTATAATTCATAAAAATAAAAAAATCCATTAGTTTAATGGTATTTTTGCTGTTTGTATTATCTAATTTTATTTGTTTTCTAATATGCCTCCCGGACACGACTATCACTGGTAAAAGTACATCAACTCCTTTTTCAGATTGAGTCCCGATGGAAACTGGGTGTTCAAACTGAAAATCCAGTAAGCTTCCCGTAGCAAGATTGTTTTCTTTAGATTACCACCCCTAGGCGAAGCTATCACTTTCTCTATGGCATATGTGCGAAAGCTATCCAGGTTCCTATTGTGCTCCATTATAGAATGATTTGCTGCACTTGATATACCTGTTGTCTGGGGGGGTCAGAAACACAATTCGGGTGCTCCTGTAATCTAGTTTTAAATCGTCTCCTAGTACTGCCCACATACATGACATCACAGATAGTAACATAGTACATAAGGCCGAAAAAAGACATTTGTCCATCCAGTTCGGCCTGTTATCCTGCAAGTTGATCCAGAGGAAGGCAAAAAACCCTGTGAGGTAGAAGCCAATTTTCCCCACTTTATGGGAATAAAAAATTCCTTCCCGACTCCAATCAGGCAATCAGAATAACTCCCTGGATCAACGACCCCTCTCTAGTAGCTATAGCCTGTAATATTATTACACTCCAGAAATCCATCCAGGCCCCTCTTGAATTCCTTTAAGTACATTTGATTACATAAATAACCCCCGTACTATTACAATTAATATAACTTTTTATCTGGAAACTATTAGTGTGTGTGGCATTATCAAAATCTGTGGTTGGGTAAGCATATTTACATGTCTTACAGGGATGTCCCCCAAATTTAGTAAAACCCAAATATTTCATCCATGTACTTTGGGTTTACTAGGAGGGAGTGTAAATAGTGAAGGAGACAGGGAATTAGCTATAGTAGAAGGTCGTCTTCACACATTGCTACATCCATTTTTCAAAATGTCATATAGGATATTATCATAATATAGGATTAGAAGACATTTCTTTATCGCTTGTTGTATTAAAGGAAACTGGCGACTGTATGTGAGAACAAGCGTGAGTTTTACCGCATCCCCTGTATAGTGTATTTTTCTTTCTGGATTTAAAAAGAAGCTCTGTTCTTTTTTTATTTTTAGCTATATTTAGAGCTCTAGTCAGCATACAATTTGCGTACCCTCTTTATCTCAAACGCGCCCAAATCAATTGGCATTCTTTATGGAATGTAATATTGGTACTACAGTTTCTTCGGGCACGTATGAATTCTCCCACCGGAATAGCTTTTATTGTATGTATTGGGTGATGACAATTAACTTTTCGAATAGTATTTCCTGAAGTCACCTTGCGAAAAGTCTCCGTACAAATTATCTGATCTGGAATTTCTGTCAGTTTTAGATCTAAAAAACAAACAGATCGTGGATCCACATAATAGATAAATTTGAGATTATACGTATTATTATTAGCATAATTTATAAAGTCCAGTATGGCAGACACATCGGCGCCCCAGATACGGAGCAAGTCATCGATGTATCTGCCATACCAGACTATCGCATCGCAATTTGACCCTTAGGAGACACTTCTCTGATATATCGAACAATGCTTTGGTCATATTGCCCCAAAAAAGTGTAATATTGAACAATCAAAAAATCTTATATACCCAAAAATCATACCGATAAAAAGGTCAACTCTTCCTGCAAAAAACAAGCTCCTACAAAGACAATTCAGAAAATGGAGACACAAAAACATGTTTTTGTTTTTCAAAAGTGCTCGATTAAATAGACATATTAGGTATTGCTGCGTCTGTAATGACCAGCTCTATAAAATGACCTACCCCCTCAGGTGAATGCTGTAAAAACTTAAAATTATCCCAGCAAAATCTGCCCCCCGATATATGGGATGTTTCTGTAAACTGCAGAATCAGGGTAATAAATATTGAGTTTTGTTTTGCTGTTAACCCTTGCTGCCTTACAGAAAATGAATTAGAATGGAAAATCTGCAAAAAGAAGTGAAATTTTGAAATGTATCCCCTATTTTACTTTAATTCTTGTGGAACACCTAAATGGTTAACAAAGTTTGAAATATCATATTTGAATAACTTGAGGGGTGTAGTTTCTAAAATGGTGTCATTTATAGGTATTTTCTATTATGTAAGTCCCACAAAGTGACTTTATAACTGAATTGGTCCTTAAAAAAGCGTGTTTTGGAAATTTTCTTAAAAATTGCATCTCAAATTGTACTCCATCTAACATCCCCAAAAAATAATCTACAAAATGCTGCCAACATAAAGTAGACATATGGGAAATGTAAAGTAATAACTATTATGAAGTATCACTATCTGTCTTAAAAGTAGAGAAATTGAAATGTAAAAATTTTCTAAATAGTTAGATTTTTTTGGTAAATGTAGGATTTTTTTTAACTGCTTAAGGCCCGGAGTTTTTTAGTTTGCGTTTTTGTTTTGTGCTCCCTGCCTTCCCAAAGCCATAACTGTTATTTGTCTGTTCACATAGCCATATGAGAGCTTGTTTTTTGCGGGACAAGTTGTACTTTCCAACGCCACCATTTAATATTGCATATGATGTAGTGAGTAGCGGGAAAAAAAAATCCAAATGGGGTGAAATTGCAAAAAGAAAAGCAATTCCACCACAGTTTTATGTTTTTTTTTATTTACGACGTTCGATGTGCAATAAAACGGAACAGTTAGTTTTATTCTACAGGTCAGTACGAATCCGGCAATACCTTATATGTATAGTTCTTCTTGAGTTTTGAAAGTGAAAAAAAAATAAATAAAAGTGGGAAAAAATCTGTTATTTTTTTATTGCCATAAACCCCTATAACTCTTTTGTACGTATGTGTACGGAGCTGTATGGGGGCTCATGTTTTGCGGGGCGATCAGAACTTTTCATTGATACCATTCTGGGGTGTGTATGACTTTTTGATCACTTTTTATTTATTTTTTGTAGAAAATGAAGCAACCAAAACGGCAAATCGGCCATTTGGATGCTTTTTTCTGTTTTGCTGTTTGCCGTATAGGGAATATATTTTTATACTATGGGCGTTTTCGCACATTGCGACACCGATGATGTGTATTTTATTTTATTTTTTGTTCTTTTACTTTTATTTTGGGAAAAGGGGGGTGATTTGAATTTTTATGTTTTTTTATTTATTTATTTAAACTTTTTTTTTACACTTTTTTATAGTTCCCATAGGGAACTATAACAATCAGTTATCTGATTCTATTATCATAGATTCCAATGCACTTGCATTGGAATCTTTGATAATTTTACTACTTTACTATGGAGCCCTATTACAGGCAAGCGCTCCATAGGAAATACTACACAGCAGCCTCCTGTCATTCAATACTAGGAAATACTATGCAGCTGCATACATGCTCCGGCTCCTCCGATTACCACATGGGGGAGCCGGAGCGCAACCAAAAGTGAGCACTTTCGGTTTCAGCGCGCTCAGGTGCCGTGGTCAGGATTGACCACGGCATCTGAGGGGTTAAATGTCCACAATTGGCATTACTGCCAGTTGCGGACATGAGCCGCAGGTGTCTGCTAGAAGAAGCAGGCAGCCACCCACGGCTATGGCACCCGCAGCGGGTAGGAGCGGGCGCCATCTTTAAACACCCGCCCAGTGCCGTTCATGTATGGCGCTGGGCGTGAAGGAGTTCATAAATAAAGGTGAAATATATTGACCACTGTTATGAAGTGCAATGTGTCAAGACAAAACAATCTTAGAATGGCTTGAATAAGTAAAAGCGTTCCAAAGTTATTACCACATTCTAAATTTTGCCTGGTCTGTAAGATGAAAAATGTCTGTGTCCTGAAGAGGTTAAACAAGTTGTCACATTAGGGAAAAAAGAAGCAGGCTTTCTATGTGTATATAACAACATAACTTTTAAAGATAAATGTACTAGGTAGCACTGGGCATCTATAGACAACACTAGGGCTACAGCTATCGACTATTTTTGTAATCGAGTATTCTATCGATTAATCGAGTACTCTAATAACAAAACACTAATTAAAAGAATGTTTTTCTTTATAAAATTCATCAGTACCCGTGCCATCAGCAGCCCCCCATGCCATCAGGTTCCCCCCAGTGCCACCAGCTTTCCCCCCAGTGCCACCATCTCCCCCTCCTAGCCATGTCCCCAGTGCCAGTAAAATAAAATACTTACCTCTCCTGTAGGGGCGCCGCTTTACAGCTGCGCAGTCGGACAGTGTCGGATCATAGTGCTCGTTTACATGCACTATGTCCTGACAATGTGTCAGGATACAGTGCAGCGTGGTGCGGGCCAGCGGGTGACCCCGTAGCTGTGAGTAATAGCAAGCGCTTCGCTCCCGCTCCGTGGTCACATGACACAAAAAATTCTCGATGCAAAAAATTTGCATCAAGGATTTTTTGGTGGCGAATTACTCGATTCAATTGAGTAGTCGTTTCAGCCCTAGACAACACTATATAACCAATCTTCCAAGGGAGTATGATATTGTAGTAGACGAAGAAGAGTAGCCTGCAGTATATTAATTCCAGGCAGCAGCTTATATACAGCACACAACTCTCATCAAGTCTTTGTTTTCAGTGTTCAGCAAGGGTCAGGAATACTTTTTTCCCTTTTTACTTTCCTGGCATGATGCCATTACTTTGTGATGAGAGAAGACTGCAGCAGAAAAGTTGAATTTTGCCAGTGGGCTATATGACTACAAATCCTCCCAGAATTAACCCTTCTACTTTTGTCCATGCTGTGTTTATCTCATCACAAAATCCAACATGTTTTCTATCTCATAAAACTTCTTTTTTTTATCATTTAACAAGTCTTTGTATAAGAAGATGAGGCACTATTGCAAAATGGGGGTTCACTTTCTGCTGTTGGTTCGCTTAACCCTATCTTCCTATCCTAGAAAATCTGTGGAGAAGGGCCTGATGGTTGTAGTAGAGCATGGTGGCATGACTCTCAAGCTGGTTTTAACCTCAAGGTTTATAGATGCCCTACAGTTAAAGGGGTTTTTCAGGACTCAGATATTGAAGGCCTTTCTTCAGGATAGGTCATCCATATAAGATTTGTGGGGGTCCGTCACCAGGTGACCCCATCACTCAGATGTCTCAGGCAGCCACTGGCACTAGAAGGCGCCATCTACTGTGTAGTGGCCGTGCCAGGATACTGCAACTTAGCTCCCATTCAAGAAAATGGAAGCTGAGCTACAGTATGCTGGAGACTACACAGGGGGTGGACCCTTCTGTCCACTGCATAGTTTCCAGCGCCGGTGGCTGCCTGATGCAGCTGATCATTGGGGTGCTCCGTGTAAAATCCCCATCAATTTGAGGCTGATGATCTAACCTGGGGATAGTTCATCAATATATAACTCCCAGAAAACTTCTTTAAAGAAATGTGTACAAGTGATATTTTCCTGTTTTGTTTCTGCAATGTGATTTAAGATAATGCAGTAGGTTAACTTACATTAATATGGAAACACACAGATAAGGCAATACACTGCCATATGATATATAGAGTCATAGGCACTACATGTGGCATTGTACGGTGCTCTGTACCCTGCTGAATTTCAGCGGTATTAACCCCTACAGCTATAACACACTGTCTGATGGTACATTGTACAGTTTGTTTTACCTATGCTTTTTTTGCGTCTCTATGAAAATTGAAATTAGCCGGAGCCATAAAGTGGCCATAGATGTAAGATATATGGATGGATAGGTCGATAGATAGACAGACAGATAGATAGACTGTAAATACAACACATAGACATGTACATAAAAGTCATTTAAATGTATAAATGGACAGATCAATAGAAAAATACTACAAAATATGTAGGGTCTGAAATGACAAAGAACAAAAACCAATGTTATATACGACAGAATGAGAACCCCTGTGCAGGGGTCAGGCTAAATTTCTAAGCAGTAAATAAGGAATTAAGAAGTAATTATTTGGAGAATCAGCGATCTTTACGATGAAAGACATGTGCAGTCAAGCAGGGAGACCCCTCATCTGGAGCACACAAGTCACAGGCATCAGATAATGCAGTTTGGGCAAGACGATAATGGCGTTTTCTCTCTCGCTGAAATTAAAGCAAAATAAACCAAATATTTCACGCACGATACAAGAATTCCTAAATGCATACGCTTCCTCTATAAAAGCCATGCAGATTGCAGCGTCCTGTGTGTGACACATTTCTGTCAGCGCGACCATCTCAGCATAGTTTTATTAACAGTGACTGCAGATTTCCCAGTAAAACTTGGACGCTCTTGTCTCTGTATCATTTTGTCTAAGACAGACCAGTAAACACAATCCCTCTCACTATAATTAGCCTTTTTCTCCAAGGCTCTGAAGTCAGCCTGCCTGCCGTAGATTTAATATCCAGTGCTGTATCCATATGTGCTGCCCTTGTCTAGTCCCAAAGCATATAAACTCCCCTATTAGCAGTCCTGACTGCTTAATTATGCAGATTTTTTTTGTACCCGTCTGCCTGTAAAATTACTGTGTCTAACCTTTTTTTCTCCCCCCTTTTTTTTTTTTTGCACCATGCCGGTCTTTGTAATGAAATCGGCATAGTGGAAAGGGTCTGATTTGCAGTAATGGAGGTTGGATCACACTGACAACTTCTCCTTCGTGGGAGTTATGAGAGAAGTCAAATGCCTTTATCAGGCTCTCCCCTATCACTCCCAAGGTGATCTTAGTTTAGTTCCTGATGCTTTCGGAGTTTTCCTCAGGCTGTCCAATCAGCACATCCACTAGGGAGCCTGGTCTAGCTTGCAAAAGTCTCTGTATCTAGTTACAGGACCACCAGGGACAGTCAACCAACCACCCCCAAGCCTTCTGATGAAAACCTTTTCTAACAAGGCCGCCCAGCGCCAATGAAATAACACACATCTGCATATCCACTGGGTCCCATGTTTCTTGTGCTCATGGATTATGTATCTTGCAGTCTCTAATAAAGAAATGCAGTTCTTTGTTTAATGTTTATCTTGTGCTTGTTAAGCAAATGCTAATGTTGTATCCGAATGCTTTAGTGCTATTTGGGTTTTGGGTGATTTACTACAACGCAATCTGCTGTAGAGTAAATTTGGAAGGGAAAAAAATAGTCATACTGGTATAGGGAAGGAAATAACAGAGCGACGTGGGAAGAAATAAAAAGCGGAATACGTTCACTTACTCCTATATAATAATAGGGGCTTGTTTGTCTTGGTCATAGCAGATTAAACTACGCTGAAAAGTAAATAAATATTATAAATGATAATTCATAAAATAGGAATATATTGTCCAGTCGTCTCTTATGACATGTGGTCCCAAAAGCCATGACTTCAATTATACAAATAAAAGGATTAGTTTATAATATTTTTATTACTTATGGTGACCTAGAGAAGGATACTCCATTGCCTCCAAAGCAGTCACTTATATATTTCACGTTATTCTGTTTATTTGATTGCTTCTTTTCATCTCAATGATACTGTATTCTCATGGTTTAAAAATTAGAATTAAAAAAAATACAGATTTTTTTAATTATATATCAATTACACATAAAGTTGATAAAAGTGGACATAAAAAGAATATAAAGAATGTGGGCTTCCTCTTGACTGTTGCCGGTCGCTGCATAAGAGGGGTTGATCTATATTCTGATTAATAGGAGTTCACTATCATCCAAAGCAACAGATAAGAGATTATATGGCCACTCACAATGTAGTATGTTTTCTCTTCCATTCAATTTAGTTTGTGTAGATGACATTAGTAGACAAGTTACATGGAGGTGTCCACAAGATCCATACAGTAGTAGCTGCTAGATTGGGATGCAGTATATCACTTTAACAAACCTTAAACCAATCCTTTATTTAAGGATTCGGGAAAAAAAGTCTGATATTTTTCCAGAGACAGGGTAACCTCTACCCATGGGCTGTATCTAGGATGACAGACCTATTGGAATTCATAATGCTGATCGGTGGGGGTGCTGGGAGTTGGACCCAGGCCGTTCTCATATTGAAAACCTATCCTGAGGATAGGTCATCAATACGAAAACCCTGGAGAACATCTTACAGGACACTAGTTAATATTTAATTGTTACAGTTTATACAGCAGCGAGTTTAGTATTTACAGTATATACTGGAAAATTATTTATTAAACAGGCTTTAAAACTTCGCAAATAGCACTCACATCTTGTAATTCATAACTGTACAAAGTGGCAAGACATACATCAAGTATGACAAATGGCCATGTTCTTGTTTTTCCTTTTTATATGATGAGCGGCGAGGAATTTCTATCTCTAAACTCCACATGTATAATTATATTAGAAACATTGTATATTATTGAGGTAGATATCATCCACTGGAAAAAAAATTCTAGAAAAAACACTATAGGCTGCTGGGTGTCTGTTTTAGAATGGTCTCTTTATTCCATCTTTCAGATGATTTGGGTGCTGGCTCTGCCATGATGCAACTTTCTTATAATAATTCAAGCAGCCTAATCTTAGCAGGTCCTTTCCAAATCCCAGTGATGATCCATTAAGCCATCCATGAACTTAATCAAAATACAATTCAGATCTTTCAAACACCACAATATTGTACATTTTGTGCAAGGATTGTAGCCCAGGAGGCATCACCCTACACAAAGGGCTTAGTTTACAGACCAAACAGAATTGCAAACTAGAACTGGGAATATTCCGCTGTCAAATTTAAAATGATATATGTCATAAATATGCAAAATTTATTTATATTTGTCAGTCAAAGAATTTAAATGCACATAGACGACACAAAGAGCAGACGCTAGCACATGCGTGGAGACCGACTACCAGTCAGGCAGCAGAAAGTGTTCAAAGGACTATTTTACAAACACAGCAGCGAGGAAGAAATGCTCTGGAAGAACAAGGCGGCAGCTCTGTTGACTTCCACTTCTAATTTGATCATGGTAGGCACAACAGCTAAGAGATCATACAACGGAGCATTAAAGTTACAATGTAGCTGGTAAAACTTCTTGTTTATGTCATTGGGAACCTAGTTATAGTACAGCACTTATGGCCTTGCACACTGTAAGCCTATCTAGCTGCTCTGCTGAACATGTAAATGACACACAAATTCAAGGACAGAAAAAAAGTTCATACATATCTTAGAGGCAGCCAATGCAGCTACAAAGCGGCTCTGGAAGGGAGGTTTAGAACTAAATGGCCTCTGCTATTAGCTGGTAAGGACCTACAGAGGACTCCCTTTTTCAGAGATACTGCATTGTTACCAAAAAAGAGGGTGTGAAATTGGACCAAGGGTCATGGCAAAGTGTTGGAAAGCCATATAAACACCATGTCCTTCAATCTTGGGTGGTACAACCTGGCATTAAAAAGTGGCTCCGGCTGATTTTTCTTTTTTTTTTTTACTATGGGACCCCTTCTCTCCTGTATATGACACTGCGTATTCAGGTAGGTACCTAGAAAGGCAGTGTTTTCCATAAAAAAAAATACTTTTTAGTTGTATTTTGTACCAGCTCACTGAATTACAGAAAACATGACACAATGATGAGATGTACCGAATGTCAAATTTTCTGTTTCTTTTTCTTTATTGGAATCTGTCACTGGTTTTATGCTGTCCTAAATATGAGCAGCAGAACCTAGTGCTGAATCCCCATATCAATAAGCTGGGCCACCAGCTGTTTTGTTTAAATCCAGCACTTACTGATGAGTCCTGATATCCTTGAGTTCTCACTTCCCCACACCTTCTGCTGATTTCAACTGTCAGGTGGGTGTGAGAGCTGGTAGCTTATGAATATCAGGATGCATAACAGAAACTGGACGAATCCGTTATGCTGGCCATAGACTTCTATTATGACGGAATGTATAACGGAATGCCTCTAAAGTCATTGAATTACACAATGTTCTGTGGTAACGGAATCCATAACGCAATTCAGCATAAACCCGAACTCGAACTTCAAAAGCTGAAGTTCGATGATCTCTAATCAGGACTGGTTGACATACACTGGAGCGGTTAGGACTTAGCAGTTAGGGCAGCATAAAACTGGTGAAAGATTCTTTTTAGGGCTCACGCACACCACCGTATGGATTTTGCGGTCCACAAAAAAAACAGATGACTTCCGTGAGCATTCTGTATTTTGTGAAACGGAACAGCAGGCCCCTAATAGAACAGTCCTATCCTTGTCCATAATGATGACAATAATGGGACATGTTCTAATATCTTGTGGAACGGACATAGGGAAGCGGAATGCACATGGAGTAACTTCTGTTTTTTTTGTGGACCCATTAAAATGAATGGTTCGGGATACGGTCCACACAAAAAAAAAAAACGGAACGGACACGGAAAGAAAATATGTTCATGTGCACGAGGCCTTAAAAAGGACCTGTCACCTCTCCTGACATGGCTGTTTTAATAGCTTCATGCATTCCCCATGTAATAACAATTCTGGAGCATCTATTCTTATGTCTGTATGTTGTCCCATTCCTCTATTATTTCTACTAGAATTTATAAATAATTGCTAGCAGTCTGCAGTAAGGGTATAGAGGGGAGGTAACCAGTTGGAGGGGGGGTGTACCTGCACAGTCTGAAAATGGCAGCACTGATTGGATAGAGGGAGTTTGCGCAGGGACACCCCCAACTTGTTACCTCCCCTCTGTACCCTTACTGAAAGCTAATAGCAATTCATTTATAACTTCTAGTAGAAATAACAGAGGAATGGCACAACATAGAGCCATAAGAATAGATGCTACAGAATTGTTATTACATGGGGAATGCAAGAAGCTATTAAAACAGGCAGATCAGGAGGTGTGAAATGTGGTGAAATCTGTCAGCAGATTTGTAGCTATGAACCTGGCTGACCTGTTGTATGTGCGCTTGGCAGCTGAAGGCATCTGTGTTGGTCCCATGTTCATATGTGCATGCGCATATGACAGGGCCAGACAGGGAAAACATCATCAAGCCTGGCCCTGTCAATCAAAGTGCAGGGGGCGCAGCAGTTGCAGAGAGAGCTGAGTCTCTAGGTCAAATGGAAACTCCCAATTTGCATATATTAAAACTTCATTTTTCTCAGCAATGAGGGCACATATGAACATAGGACCAACACACATACCTTCAGATGCCATGTGCACATACAACAGTCGGTTTCATATGTACAAAGATGTCCTTTAAAGTATTTGTCAAACATAAAAAAAAATAAAAAAAGGTTTCTGACAAATCTTCATACTAGTTGTAGTCCTGGCATACAGGCTCTTCTCAAAGACTCTGACCATGTCTACTTAATGACAGCCAGCCACCGAACTACATAAAACATGCCTCTTCTACCCTTTTTTGTCTTGCTGCTGGCAGGAAATGACATGTGATCAGCCAACTGGCAGATGCCCGCATGTCCCTTGCCAGAGCAGAGCAACGATTGGTGCTGGAAGTGTGTTACCTGTCTGGCTAGAGCGGTTTATGATTGGCTGCTCCAGCTGGAGAGACTCCCATTTGTGCAGAACACTTGCCTGTTCTCCCAGGAGCATGATAGACCTTCCCTTATTTCAGGAAATTCCTGGACAATTCAGAAAAGTAGGCAAACATGCTTTCTGTGCATATGAAATATTAACTGCAGTTGCGTTTTTTTGGACATAATAGATTTATACCATAAATTTGTACAAGGCCATTATCCACAAAAAAAATTAAAAATGTATATCAGCTGACTCTTGTAGGACTAAAAAGCATTTGTCCATAACGTTAAGCAATGGTTAATTTCCGGCTCATTCATTAATTGACTTTCTGTATGTCAGAAAATCATATTTAACCATTCTACAGAAAAAGTCATCAATTTTGATTACACAATGTTATTTCTGCTTTATATCTTAAACTATTACAAATTGCTTAAAAAACTAGTAATTTTAGTAGATTTCATACAAGACAAATGAAATACACAGCATAATATACACTAAAAACCCCATAAATAATATTGTATAAATAATGAATAGTTTTTGATATCAATTATTCATTGTAGAGAAAAGGGAAAAAGATCCAACACGCGGACTATGGATAAAATCCAGTTTCTTTATTGTAGTCTTTTGAAGATTCCATAGGCTGACCGGAGTATGTTGCAGTCTACGCGTTTCGACAATCATGACTATAATGTGTAGCCAAATTCACTGGTTTTAAAACCCTCACCCACTTGAGGCACACCTACCTCTCCATGTGATGAATAGTAATTAAATCAGAGATAGAGGTGTGTGAAGTAACATCATAAAATACAAAACTGAAGTAGAAGTACATAAACAACTAAGAGTAGTAACCATCTTTATTAGGCAGTTTAATGAAATACGTAATATCATTACGAGGTATTTACCTATTTTAAACCAGGATGATAATTTACGACGGATATTAGAACCGGGCATCCAAGTAGTGAGTAAACGAGCACCTACTATATCTACCGTTTTGTCTCCTAGCCTGTTCCGACAGAGATCAGGCCTGAGTGGGAACACATGGTTGGACGTCACTGGCTGCTACAAATGTGGACAAAATATCTGTAAAACCTGTCGCTTTATAGAAGTAAGTAAAAATGTTTAAATCTAGTGTTACAGGGGAAGACTTTAAAATGAAATCGTATATTAACTGCAACACAAGCAATGTGATTTATCTGGCCACATGTAGCAGCTGTGACGTTCAATATGTGGCTTGTACTACTAACAGCTTGAAAATGAGAATGAGTAAACACCTCTCGGATATTTCAAATCTGAAAGTTGTGAATGTCTCTATGTTGTCTCAACACTTTAGAGACATACATGGAGGGGATACAACAGACCTGGAAGTTATGGGCATTGAAAGGGTTAAGAGACCAGTAAGAGGAGGGGATCGGAACAGATTGCTCTATAACCGAGAATCTCTTTGGATCTTTTTACTACATACTAGAATCCGAAAAGGTATGAATAATAGACATGACGTCATCTTGAATATTGATTCGAATTCCCCATTTTATGATGTTGTTTTTGTATGTAGTTTTGTATTTTATGATGTCACTTGACATACCTCCGTCTCTGATTTAATTATTCAACACATGGCGAGGTAGGTGTGCCTCAAGTGGGTGAGGGTTTTAAAACCAGTGAATTTGGCTACACATTATGGTCATGGGTAAGACAGACTGTCGAAACGCGTAGACCGCAACATACTCCGGTCAGCCTATGGAATTTTAAAAAGACTACAAATAAAGAAACTGGATTTTATCCATAGTTCGCGTGCTGGATCTTTTTCCCTTTTCTCTACAATTGTTTCCCTAGTCCGAGGTTCCTTGCACGACTATGGAGTGGAGCAGGTGAGCTGGAATATTTTGCTTTATGTTTATATCAATTATTCATTGTACATTTTTAAAACTTAGAATCAGTTACGGGGGAAAAATACCCTGAACTACGACTTCTATGACTTGTGTGCCATTTGATCAGTTACATGAACATAGGAGAAGAATGTTAATTGCCATATTTTTCCCAGGCAGCATTGCTTATAAGACTCCATACACCAGCTGGATCTCTGCAAGGAGAACCAGTACATTCCAAGAACATGGGAGGAGAGACATGAAGCAGCACTAATTCATCAATTTATTTGGAGGCATAACTAAAAGCTTTTGGGCAAAAATCTATACGAGGTCCCAACTTCTGTGTCAGGTGTCTTTCTACGTGGCAGAGGGACGATTGAGGCCCTTTAGGCATCAGACCAAGGGTGCAACTGCTACCTCTGTACCCTCTATAGCTATGCCTCAGCATTAATTTCTATTTTCTCTCCAAGACAGTTGGACTACGTATACACAACTGCTCAATTCTTCTTGAAGCTGCTCTTCCAAGGCCTCTAAAAAAGTCGGTCCCCCTAAATGAAGCTCCTGAACACATAGTGTAAAATACATATACTGTAGGTATTAAATAAAAGGATTGTCTCCTGGAGACAACCGCATTTCACATGAATCCGTGTGGGGAGCCATGCGTAGGCATAGTTGTCTTCTGCCCTTAAATGAATGCCCATCCTAACAGGGCACATGGACTGAGGTAGTATTCCTGGTGACACACCTTTAAGGGTTAATCTATCTAAGGAACCTCTATTTTGGAGCAACTTTATATATTATATTACTGAAACTGTAGGGACAATGCATTCCATTTACTGTAGGCTATATTCTGTGAATGAGTACATATAAAATTCCCCATAGTTCTGCATAGTTGTTTTCAGATCGCTCCCTTACAAGGGTGGGAATCAGATAATAATGTGATATTTGAGAATTGCACATAATATTATTCCCTTTAAATTGATTCCAATCTTCACTAAGGAATATCCAGATGCAAAATGATACATTGTTATTAAAAAAAACATATAAAATGTAGATATCCAATATACTGCCTATGACCTGAATATGTTTAAATCTGCAACTGCTTTCCCGTTAAAGAAGATCAATTGACACTGCAAAAAATAGTTCTTGGAATTCGATCACTAAGGGTCATAGGTTTTAGTTTTCCCCAAGAGGAATTGAATCAGAATAGATGATGCATGGACTATTGACACATTCCCAAATACAGACAATGGATTGTCAGCGCTGTGTAATCCACTTCAAGCCCAATGTGCTATTTTATCTGACTTTTAAGACAAATCATTCCAAAATCATTTCACTATGTCCCATTTTTAATTTCACCACCACAGAACGTCACTTAATCAGGAATATTCCAGAGGCAGCTGAGGCACAGGCCAGCTGATACAGATCCTGTTGTAATGCTATTAACCTGAAAACAGCAGAAGTAAACAGGAAGCCAGTTTATCCAGGGAAATGTACAGTACACCGGGTGCAGATCTGTCAGTAGTCCATTTCTACAGTGTACTATATAAGGAGACAAATGCTCCAGAAAACAAATGTTACATGGACCAGAATACAGAAGAGGGGAATAGAGAATGCGGAGGAAAGAGAGTTGGGTGGAGGATCGAAAGCCACACTGATGACCGTCTGTGCCCTTGGGGCTCCATTCTGATGCTAGCCTTCAACATATCTTTCAGACTCTAATCACATGTCCAGCCAGGCTGGCAGCATGGTGGCTCAGTGGTTAGCAATGGTGCCTTGCAGTCCTGGGGTCCTAGGTTTGAATCTGGCCAAGGACAACAGTTCCATGGAGTTTATATGTTCTCCCTGTACTTACGTGGGTTTCCTCCGGATACTCCTGTTTCCTCCCACATTCCAAAGACATACTGATAGGGAACTTAGATTGTGTCCCATTGGGGACAGCGTGATAATAATTATTTCAACACCTATGGTGACAGAGCCTAAGGGGGAAGAGTAGCTGCTTCACCCTAACTTGTTTAATGTATGCTACTGTAACTGTAGAGAAGTGTAGCCCTGTGTAGGAAAGTGAGAAAGAACAACTAATGAGATCGGTATAGCTGCTTCTATAGTACAGATTAGTGTTGATCAAGCATGCTCGGCCGAACACCAGTTCGGCTCAAGCATCTCGATGCTCGGCACATGGCAGTATTCGGCTAAATACCGCATGTGCTCGAGCGCAATGCTCGAGTCTCCTCCCCGCACGTTTGTTGGCTGCTACGCAGCCAATAAACGTGCAAGTAAGTACTGCCCTTCACTGTAATGCCGTAGCCATGTTGGTTACTGGCATTACAGCGATTGGCTGGCCGGAACGCGTCATCGGGTGCTAGATAGTGTAGGGAGGGAAATTTTCTTTTTTGCATTACAAAAACTTGTCAGAGACCCAAAAGTCCTTTTAAGGACTATTGTTGTGTGTGGCAGCAGCAATATATATTTTTAGCGCAACCTGTGCTAAATTGTTAAAACTTTACAGACCCAAAAGTCCTTTTAAAGACTGTTGTGTGTGGCAGCAATATATATTTTTAGCGGATCCTGCACTAAATAGGGTGCAATAGTTAGGCCGCTGCGGACAGCGACATTATCTGCGCTACATCTCCTGTGTAACGTGTGCGCATCCCAAAATTATCTGTGATATCCAGTGTACTTTTTCCGTAGACGGTGTCCCCTGCGGACAGTAACATTAGCTGTGCTACATCTACTGTGTAACGTGTGCACATCCCAAAAAATATCGGTGACATCCAGTGTACTTTTTCCGTAGACTGTGTCAGCTGCAGATAGAGACATTACCTGGGGTACATCTCCTGTGTAACGCTTCCACATCCAAAATACCTGTGACATTCCCTGTAATTTTATATTAGCCGCAGCTGACATCAGTGACATTATCTGGGGTATATCTCCTATGTGACGTTTCCACATCCCAAAAACCTTTTTTTATTTTTTTGTGCATACACTTACAAATCCTAAGCTACTGTACGTGTGACATACTTTCAAGCATATATAACATTTAATATGAATTAGGGCGAGCAGTAAGGGACAGGGAAGTGGCCTTGATGCTGATGGTGCAGGCAGAGGCCGTGGCCCTGGGCACGTTGAAAATGTGCCTGCTGCCAGAGCACAAGAAAAACAATCATCCACGATACCTAGCTTCATGTCCCAGTTTGCAGGGCGGCGCAGGACAACACTCTCGAAGTCAGACCAGTGCGACCAGGTGGTCGGTTGGATTGCAGCAGAATATGGTTGCAGTCGATTAGGCACCACCCTGTATTCCACCAAGTCCAGTCTCAGTAGTCAAGAGTCTGGTCAACACAATCCTCACCCGGATCCTCCTTCCTCCCACCATGGAGAGTCTTGCCAAACAAGTGATCCCACACTCGGATATTCCGAGGAGCTCTTTTCAGCGCCATTCCTTCATTTGGGCCTCTAGACAAGCCCGCTTGAAGAGGGACATGAGATCTTGTGCCCTGATTCCCAAACTCTTGAGCATCCACAGTCACAAGAAGATGACGGTAGGGAACGGCAATTAGTGTTTGATGATGAAGTGGATGATGAAGATAAGACACAGTTGCCAATAAGTCAACGGCAATTAGTGCCTCAAGAGGTTGATGATGAGGATGAGACACAGTTGTCAATAACTGAGGTTGTTGTTAGGTCAACAAGTCAGGAGGATGAGCAGAGTGGAAGAGGAGGTGGTGGAGATGAAGTCACTGACCCAACCTGGGAAGGTGGCAAGCCGAGCGAGGACAGCAGTACAGAGGGGGTGGGATCCACAGCACCACAAGAGGCTGGAAGAGGCATTGGGATGGCAAAAGGGAGAAGGCGGGCAACACCAAACAGGCCCGCAACTGTTCCCCGGAGCACACCCTTGCAGAAATCTCCCTTGCCAAGTGGTAGGTGTTCCGCAGTCTGGCATTTTTTTTTAGGTAAAGTGCGGACGACAAAAGAATTGTAATTTGCAACCTGTGCCGTACAGAAATGAGCAGGGGCGTGAACACTAGCAACCTCACCACCACCAGCATGATCCGCCACATGGCATCAAATAGGTGGGCCGAACGCCTGGGCCACAATCCGTGTCTGCGGGTCACACCACTGCCTCCTCTTTCCCTGTGTTACGTGCTGGCCAATCCCTATCGTAGGCACAGGCCCGGATGCCTCCCGCCTTGCACCTGGACCTTCGCCAGCACCCTCAGTGACCACATCCACTTCCGTGTCCTAGTGCAGCGTACAAATGTCCTTACCCCAGGCATTTGAATGCAAGCGCAAATACCCAGCCACCCACCCACACGCCATAGCACTAAATGCGCAACTTTCCAATTTACTGGCCCTGGAAATGTGCCATTTAGGCTTGTGGACACTGAGGCCTTCAGCAGCCTGATGTCAGCGGCCGTTCCTTGTTATTTAGTCCAGCCGCCACTATATTTCATGGTCTGCCATGCCCGCGTTACACCAGCATGTGTCCCGTAACATCACCCGTACTCTGACCAACGCAGTTACTGGGAAGGTCCACTTAACCAATGACACATGGACAAGTGCTTTCGGCCAGGGACGCTACATTTCCCTGACAGCACACTGGGTGAACGTGGAGGCCGGGAGAGAGTCATACCCTGGGATGGCACAGGTGCTATCTACGCCAAGGATAGCGGCCCCTACTTCCATCAGGGTTTTCATCACCACCTACGTTAGTGGCTCCAACCCCCACTTCTCCTCCTCCGCCTCCACTTCCACCTCAGAATTATCCTTTTGCAGCACCAGTCAGCCATCAGTCGGTAGCTGGAAGCAGTGTAGCACTGCAGTGGGGAAGCATCAACAGGCCGTGCTTAAGCTGATCTGCTTAGGTGACAAACAGCATACCGCCGCAGAGCTGTGGCAGGGGATAAGAGACCAGACTGAGCAGTAGCTCTAGCCACTCAACCAAGAACCAGGCATGGTTGTGTCTGATAATGGCCGTAACTTGGTGGCGTCTTTGGAGCTCAGAAAGCTCACACACATCTCATGCCTAGCGCAAGTCTTCAACTTAGTGGTTCAGCACTTTCTCAAAACCTACCCCAATTTGCCTGAGTTACTGGTAAAGGTGCGCCGCATGTGTGCCCATTTCCGCAAGTCATCGACAGCTTCCGCCGGTCTGTCAATGCTGCAGCAGCGCTTACAATTGCCAGCTCACCGACTGTTGTGCGGTTCCACATATTGGACAGGCTTTGTGAGCAGCAGAGGGCAGTAGTGGTATACCAGCTGCAACATGGTCGTCGCCTTTCCAGTCAGCTTCCGTTCTTCACAAGCGAGTTGTGGGCATGGATGTCTGACTTCTGTGAGGTTTTAAGAAACTTTAAAGAATCAACACAGATGGTGAGCGGCGATAACGCTATTATCAGCATCACCATCCCACTTCTGTGTCTACTCAAAGGCTCGCTGCTCACAATTAAGGTGCGACCCTTTGCATGTGGAAAAGATGGAAATGGGGGAAGACATTACACAGGGTGATAGCCAGACCACCCTCAGTTCATCTTCTCAGCGCAAACTGGATGATGATGAGGAGGAGCAGGAGACGGTTGCCTCCGCTACAGAGGGTAGTCCCCACGGAAGTTTAATTCCACCTGTTCAGCGTGGATGGGCAGAAGAGGAGGAAGAGGATGAGGAGATTAAGAGTTATCCTTCTGATGATGACAGCGAAGTCTTGCCTGTTGGGACTCTGGCACAAGTGGCTGACTTTATGCTAGGCTGCCTTTCCCTTGACCCACGCGTTTTATGCATTTTGGACAACACCGATTACTGGTTGTTCACCCTTTTTGACCCTCGCTACAAAGAGAACTTCTCAGCTCTCAATCCTGTAGTGCAGAGGATGAGCAAAGTGGTGCAATACCAGAAGGTCCTTGTGGAAAAATTGCTCCACAAGTTTCCAGCAGACAACACTGGCGGCAAAGTACGTAGTTCCTTGGGCAACTAAGGAGGAGAGATGAGGGGAACACACAGTAGTGGGCAACACTCTCCAAAGCCTGGGACAGTTTCATAACACCCCGCCAGCACCCTCACCCTGATGCGAAGCCTAGTGTCACAAGGAGGAAAAAAAAATTGGAAGATGGTGGAGTACGTAGCGTCCTCAATGATCCCTCTGTGCCTTACAACTACTGGGTATCCAAGCTGGACACGTGGAATGAACTGGCGCTCTATGCCTTGGAGGTGCTGGCCTGCCCTGCCGACAGCGTTTTGTCAGAGCAGGTATTTAGTGCTGCTGGGGGCATAATAACTGATAAGCGTATCCGCCTGTCAACTGAAAATGCTGACAGGTTGACTCTTATAAAAATGAACAAGGCCTGGATTGCCCCTGACTTCTCTACTCCACCAGAAGAAAGCGGCTGAACATAAAGGCACTTTAAATGTGTTTTTTTTATAATGTACTGAATACACTGTATTCCCATGCACCCCTTCCACCACAGAAAAGGGTATATGGTTCAATCTTCCTTTTCTTGTCCTCCTCCTCTTCCATCATATCAACATGCCTATTAGGGTCCATTCACACGTCCATATGTGTTTTGCGGACCGCACATCGCCGGCACTCTCATAGAAAATGCCTTTTCTTGTGCGCAATTGCGGACAAGAATAGGACATATTCCATTTTTTTGCGGAACAGAAGTGCGGATCCACAAATGCGGATGCTGACAGCACATTCTGGCCCCATTAAAAATGAATGTGTCCGCACCTGTTCCGGAAAAGATGCGGACCCATTTTGCGGATGTGTGAATGGACCCTACGTCTGCCCTCGCTCCTAATGTTGTAGAGCGTCAGCTCACCTGCAGGCCTTCGCATATAATGTTTTAGAGGGTCAGCTCACCAGCAGGCCCTCACCTAAAATCTTTTAGAGGGCCAGTTCACCTGCATGCCCTCGCATGTAATGTTTTAGAGGGTCAGCTCACCAGCAGGCCCTCAACCATAATGTTTTACAGGGTCAGCTCACCAGCAGGCCCTCACCTACAATCTTTTAGAGGGCCAGCTCACCTGAGGCCATAGCACGTAATGTTTTAGAGGGTCAGCTCACCAGCAGGACCTCACCTACAATCTTTTAGAGGGCCAGCTCACCTGCAGGCTCTCGTATATAAGGTTTTAGAGGGTCAGCTCACTTGCAGGCCCTTGCATGTAATGTTTTAGAGGGTCAGCTCACCTGCAGGCCCTGGCATATAATGTTTTAGAGGGTCAGCTCACCTGCAGGCCCTCACCTACAATCTTTTAGAGGGCCAGCTCACCTGCAGGCTCTCGTATATAAGATTTTAGAGGGTCAGCTCACCTGCAGGCCCTTGCATGTAATGTTTTAGAGGGTCAGGTCACCTGCAGGCCCTGGCATATAATGTTTTAGAGGGTCAGCTCACCAGCAGATCCTCACCTACAATCTTTTAGAGGGCCAGCTCACCAGCAGGCCCTCACCTAAAATCTTCTAGAGGGTCAGCTCACCTGCAGGCCCTCGCATATAATGTTTTAGAGGGTCAGCTCGCCAGCAGGCCCTCACCTACAATCTTTTAGAGGGTCAGTTCACCTGCAGGCCCTCACATGTAATGTTTTAGAGGGTCAGCTCACCTGCAGGCCCTCACATATAATGTTTAAGAGGGTCAGCTCACCAGCAGACCCTCACCTACAATCTTTTAGAGGGCCAGCTCACCTGCAGGCTCTCGTATATAAGGTTTTAGAGGGTCAGCTCACCTGCAGGCCCTTGCATGTAATGTTTTAGAGGGTCAGCTCACCTGCAGGCCCTGGCATATAATGTTTTAGAGGGTCAGCTCACCAGCAGGCCCTCACCTACAATCTTCTAGAGGGTCAGCTCACCTGCAGACGCTCGCATATAATGTTTTAGAGGGTCAACTCACCAGCAGGCCCTCACCTACAATCTTTTAGAGGGCCAGCTCACCAGCAGGCCCTCAGCTTCAATCTTCTAGAGGGGGGTCAGCTCACCTGCAGGCCCTCGCATATAATGTTTTAGAGGGTCAGCTCGCCAGCAGGCCCTCACCTACAATCTTTTAGAGGGTCAGCTCACCTGCAGGCCCTCGCATATAATGTTTTAGAGGGTCAGCTCGCCAGCAGGCCACCTACAATTTTCTAGAGGGTCAGCTGACCTGCAGGCTCTCGCATATGATGTTTTAAAGGGTCAGCTCACCAGCAGGCCCTCACCTACAATCTTCTAGAGGGTCAGCTCACCTGCAGGCCCTCGCTTATGTTTTAGAGGGTCAGCTCGCCATCAGGCCCTCACCTATAATCTTCTAGAGGGTCAGCTCACCTGCAGGCCCTCGCATATAATGTTTTAGAGGGTCAACTCACCAGCAGATCCTCACCTACAATCTTTTAGAGGGCCAGCTCACCAGCAGGCCCTCAGCTTCAATCTTCTAGAGCGGGGTCAGCTCACCTGCAGGCCCTCGCATATAAATGTTTTAGAGGGTCAGCTCGCCAGCAGGCCACCTACAATTTTCTAGAGGGTCAGCTCACCTGCAGGCCCTCGCATATGATGTTTTAGAGGGTGAACTCACCAGCAGGTCCTCACCTACAATCTTTTAGAGGGCCAGCTCACCAGCAGGCCCTCAGCTTCAATCTTCTAGAGCGGGGTCAGCTCACCTGCAGGCCCTCGCATATAATGTTTTAGAGGGTCAGCTCGCCAGCAGGCCACCTACAATTTTCTAGAGGGTCATCTCACCAGCAGGCCCTCACCTACAATCTTCTAGAGGGTCAACTCACCTGCAGGCCCTCACATATAATGTTTAATAGGGTCAGCTCAACAGCAGACCCTCACCTACAATCTTTTAGAGGGTCAGCTCACCTGCAGGCCCTTGCATATAATGTTTTAGAGGGTCAGCTTACCAGCAGGCCCTCACCTAAAATCTTATAGAGGGTCAGCTCACCTGCAGGCCCTCGCATATAAAGTTTTAGAGGGTCAGCTCGCCAGCAGGCCCTCATTTACAATCTTCTAGAGGGTCAGCTCACCTGCAGGTCCTTGCATATAATGTTTTTGAAGGTCAGCTCACCTGCAGGCCCTCGCCCATAATGTTTTACAGGGTCAGCTCAACATCAGGCCCTCGCTTATAATTTTTTCAATGGTTAGCTAAGCAGCAGGCACTCGCCCAAAATTTTTTCAATGGTCAGCTCGGCAGCAGGCACTCGCCCATAATTGTTTTGATGCTCAGATCAGCAGCAGGCACTCGCCCCTAATGTTTTAGAGAGTCAGCTCTGCAGCAGACCCTCACCCATAATGTTTTAGATGATGAGCTCAGCAGAAGGCCCTCGCCCGTAATGTTTTAGAGGGTCACCAGCAGGCCATCAATCATAATTTTCCAAGGCTGTGTATGATGCCCTCCTTTATGTGTAATAAAGGGTGTATTGGCGTGTCGGTTCCTTGTAATTTTTGGAAGCCCTTTCACTTAGAGCATAGGCTTCATGAGTGTAGGAGTCCCACTACCTGAACAATTGTACTACAATGTGAATGAGGCCCTTCGTTATGTGATATACAGGTTGCATTGGAGTGCCTCTTCCGTGTAATTTTTGGCAGCACTTGCACTTTATATACAAGTAAATATACAGGAAAGACTGTTTCCTAACAATGTTTCCTCTAAAACTGATTTTATCTTCGGTTTGGTGCGTATTATTGTCAGTCTATAAAAGTGGCGTACTATTCAGACAACATGGTTACCAGCAGCGACCTGGGAGTCCAAGATGTATCCAGACATCCTCCCCATGCTGTTCCTAAACCATTTCGGTGGTGTTTCCATCAATTTCTGACCTTTTCTTATGAACCAGACACCCTCCCCTCTTCAGAGCAGGGGGTGCCTGGTTTAATGCTGGGGTTCTCCCATTGACTTCCTATGTGCTCGGGTGCTCGGTAAAGCACCCGAGCATCCGAGGTGTTCTACCCGAGCACCCGAGCACTTTGGTGCTCCATCAACATTAGTATAGATGTCATTAAACTTAACACTGCCATGCAGAGATGTAACTCTAATAGTGCAGAGGTAACAGTCACACCCAAGCCCTGGTGCCTGAGGGGGCCCAATGGGACCTGACTGCCACATAAGAAGACATGAACATTACAAACAGCATGTGATAAGTGGGAGTTCTTTTACAGATTTTGCACTGAGGCCTAGGAGCTTCAAGCTGTACCTCTACACATAAATCAGATTTATAAAATATGTTTTCCACTCAAATGACATAGGAAATGGACATCCTTCCACCCAAGGATACAGCATTGCTTACTGATGATGATCACATTTTAGTGTATTGAACTAATTTGCCCTGCAGTGCAGTTTCAAACAATCTATCTGGAAGTGATCATGTCATGTAGGTGGTCCATGCCAGCTGTTGCCCTGCTCCTCTCTGTGAGCACAGAGTCTGCGCTGCTTCCGGTGCTCTGTCCTGGCCCCTGGCATACTTGTTATGTTCTGCAAGCTGCAGCCTGCCTGTGTATTATGCCTCCTAGTCTGTTCTATAGCGCACGCACGCGCTCACCCTCTTAAAAGGCCAGTGCACGTAGCCAAATGTGTCCCCAGTGGATGGCTGGATATCCCTTGGTATATAAGGCAACCTCCCCAAGTGGAGGGTGCCTAAGCTTAGGTTCCTAGTCTCTAGTTTGCCAAGTGAAGGTGCTATTATCTGTCTGACTACCTGTGTACCAAACTCCTGCCTGACTACCGACTTTGCTCCACATCTCCTGTCCAGACCCTAGCCTATTTACCATTATGTCCCATTGCCTCCTACTTGGACCTGTTTCACAGATACACATGAAACTCGCCTGTCCTGTCCTTCACTTACTTTCCTGACTATGAGTATTGCATGACCCCTTTGGTGCTTCACACCGGTGTCTCTGACCTCTACGGTTAGCTGCCAACTACACCAAGACTCCAGAAGGTGGTGGCCTGGTTGGTCCCCTGCAGCAAAATTTAGATTCCTGTATAGGGGTTTAGGGGGGAATACCAGGGGACTGCCAGTACAATGTCCTTGTTTAGTAGAAAAGACAAAGTTAGTTAGCACTGTGGGTCCACACCCACTGTCTTTTACAGATCCACAGCACTGTTAAAGCGGTCTTCTAGTTCCTTGAATAAGATGGGAGAACACCAGTGAAAAGTGACACACAGAAGGAGCAATAGAAGAGAGCAGAGAATAAGGAGGGGGCTGCAACTGAAAAAAAAAAACAATGAACAGGTCGTATGCTGGGCATTGTAATCATGACCATCAGTGGTTGTTAGATCTCTCACCCAGGATAATAACGAATGTGTTTAGTTTTTTTGTTTTGGGTCAGGTCTTTTAGAAGTTCATAATGAATATTACCCCACACCTATTGTGCAATTAACTAGATTATAAGCGGAGGATGGCATGTTTTTATGTCAATAGGAAACATCTTTTTCAGTTTGTTCCTACACGTACACAATCCTTCTGATGTGCATCGCTACTTGAATTGCTTTGTGCATAACTTTGCACCCCATTAGCAAATTGTAAGTGCTGATTATGCTGGAGATGTGACCTTATAGCACGTAGAGTGAATATTTCAGTTTAGCAATCCTACTTTCCACATACAAGCTAACGTATACCATTATCCACATTGTATAGGGAAAAGGAGGTTAAAAAGGAACGTGATCGGAGTGATAGGTGCCTGTGGTGGGGGGCATCAACAAGCTACTCTTGGCCAGCGGATTCAGACGCAGGGCAGCAAACTGGTTCTTTGCCCCTTTGCCTATTTATGACTCAAACCTCCCTACTTCATAATCTCCCCCCCTCCAATTATAGTAAACCAGTCGTTTGTAGGATACTGATTTAGATTTTAGATTTTCATTTTTCATACTTCTGCGATATTAAAGCTTTACAGAAAGCTGTGGCAACTAATCAGGTATAAATCCACTCCCGTAATCTTAACAATGCTCACAAGTGAAGGAGAGGAGGAATCCTGCTGTATTTCCCTTAGCAACCTGACAGAAGACCACAAGGTCGGCGAGCAGGAACTGCAGAAAATTATACGGTGGGGAATTATCAACTAAATTATTTCAAATACTTAGGATTTTAACTATGTCTCCTATTTCAGAAGTCTCTTGCTAGTCATAGCAGTCACGGAAAATAAGACTGATATGGCAGAGAGGCTTAAGAAAATGTAAGTCTTTTATGACTATCTGTAAAAAAGAAGGCTCGGGAAGAGGCTTGTGTGGATAATGGTCTGTGTTTTTATGATTGCAGTGCCATTATTACAAGATCTGAAGAAACTGATAAAACCAGATTCATTTCACAGTCCTGTGACACCATGATTTAACAATTAACAGGTAATGGGGAAAAAATTCTCAGCAATTAAAAATATGATTTTCTGAGATGGAACACAGCACCAAACATCCACACGCTCCTCAGAGATAAGGGGCACGTCTTTCACAGGAGGCGGAATGCTCTGTGTTGTGATGGATTGCACAGTCCCCAGGAGAAATACTAAGATAATGAAGGTATATACTGGAGGGACCCCCAAAGGTCCTTGTTGATTGAATAGTCGCAAGAAAGGTGCCAGGGATTGGATTTTCTTTAAGGAATGGTTAATCACTGCCGCACCTCTTAAATAACTACTAAATATAGTAACAGGCACAGGGCTGTGGGAAGAATAGCAGCATTTCATTTACAGTGACGTCCATATTATATTTAATTTTTCTAAGGGAAAAGGGGCAGAAAGAAAACACTAACAACTATTGGAAATAAAGTATAATATCTAAAATAAAACCAAAAGAGCTTAAAAGGGTAATTTGAGAAAATATATTTATGACTTATCCTTAGGCCAGGTCATCAGTATCACATCTGTGGGGGTGCGACAGAAGATCACTGCAGCCTCTTCCTAGGCCAATGATATCACTGTACATCGGTCACATGGCCTAGTTGCTCCATTGACTTGAGTAGGGCTGAACTGCAATACCAAGCACTGCCACTATGTGATGTACAGCGCTGTCCTTGGATAGATGCTGGGAGCCTGCATCGCTTTTACCAGAGCTTCAATGAGCGCAGAGGTTCCCTGAAAAATCTGATCACTGGGGATGCCAGGATTTGGACACCCTCTGATGTGATAATGATGACCTATTCTGAGGGTGTCATCATTATTCTTACCAGGATAACCCCTTTAAATTAAGGGAATATACATTGATAGCCTATCCTTAGGAACCTCACCTATCAGCAGAATGAATGAAACTCAGCTACATGTACTGAAGTATGTGATCTGTATGAAGCACTGCTGCCCTTTCATTCTGATGACAAGTGGAGGTCCTAGGGTCCTAAGGATAGGCCATCACCTCTTTAAATGGGTCAGTTCCTCCCCCCCCGAAACAATACTACTGTGAAAAATCCTAATAAAATCCCTCATAATTACTATTTGTCACTTTAAAAGATATTTAGCCAATAACTATATATAATCTAGCTCTTGAAAAGCTGAAGGATAACATATATTTAGATGAGCTTTTCCTTACCTTTGCCTTAGATGAGGGGTGCAAGACAACAGCTTTGAATTTATTTTTATTTTAGTGTACTCTGCCATGTGATGTCTATGCTATATGTGTTTGTGTGCTGCCACCTAGTGGTTGTTATGTGAATTATTGCTTGTCAATGATTTGGCTAACATGTTGCAATATTGTATTTAGTTTGTTTTGTGAGAAACTGGAGTCCTTAACCAAATTTTTGCAAAAGTGAACACATCTGTATCTGACTCGGGCATTAACAGCCTACTTGTCACGCTTCGGTGTGGGAGGGAAACCCACTCCGAATGTAGGAGGGAAAGGGGTGAGGGGAAAAGGCCTGTAAACTAGGGAAAGAAGTAGGTCACCTCCTAGAGAAATTGTGGCAAGAGAGATGAAAACATGAAAGAAGGGGCGGCACTCACCACTGCTGAATAAAAAATGTCCTTTATTCTTCACTATAAAAGCAATCCGGCAGGAGCATAACATACGAACTTCACGGACACAGGAGCGGCGACGGCCGTTTCGCGCTAACTTGCGCTTAGTCTGGCCACTGACCTCACTGCGCTAGCGTGCGTCAGTATTTATTGACACGGCGTCTGGTTGTTATGGCAACTTAGACGCTGGTCAAATAATCGATATTACATAAAACAAATGATTGCAACAAAATAAAGCAGGCATACAATTAAGGCAGATATTGACAGCATAGACTTTGTCAAATGAACCCACTCAAGTCGTTCCTATCGTTCAGTCCCAGAGGACCGAGTGCAGCTGCCTTCATGATCCACCTGGCCTCTCTCCTTAGGAGTGTGCAGTGCTTGTTACCCCCGTAGGGCATATTCGGCTCCAGCTCAATCCCTGCGAAGGTAAGGCAGTGCGGATCGCCTCTGTGTGAATTGCGGACATGCCCAGTACCTGGTGCATTTCCACGCGATACGCAGCAGTGCCACCCTACTCTTTTTGCTTCTATGATATACACCTCCTAGAGAAACCCTAATCCATAGTCCTGACTGACTGCAAGCATGAACTGACCTCAGAGGTAGGTGAGTTCATACACAGGACCTAAGTCCTAACTCACCCTGTAGGACCCTGGTATTAATGTCAGGACAAGAGACAACCTGTTCCTCTAAACGGTAGTCCGAACAGGAGTCTCCCTCAGGCCTAAACACAAATGAAAGGGAAAAGGGCAATACAAGAAAACCCAAACAAAAAGGGGAAGAAGACACTTTACTTTAAATGGCTATAGAAGCACAGGAACTCCGCCGAGATCCAAACACCAGCAATCCAAAACAAGACTGAAGCTATAAACCGCACAGCATGGTGGGAGAAGCCACAATAAATAGGGAAGGTAAAATGACCACATAAGCAGACATGAATTGATCCACAAGGAACCTGTCAGATCAAACCACGTGTTGCCAGTCACACTGATCTCCTGGCACCTGTCACGGGAACGTCCGTGACACTACTTTTCTGTAATACAGAATGGCAAGTCCTTAGTTAGGCCTCATGCACCTGACCATATGTATTTTGCAGTAAGCAAACCACGGATCCGCATAATACGGATAACATCCAAGTGACGTCTGTGTTGCATCCAGGGTTTTTTTGCGGACTCCCTGACTTAAATGGGTCCATGATCTGCATTTTGCGGCCAAGGATAAGACATGTTCTTTTTGCGGAATTGACATAAGGATACGGAGGCTTAAGTCAGTTACACTGCATATAATGTGCCCCAAATCTGCCTCTCAGGTATCCAAGAGATCCAAGTTTCATGTGCTATGATCGCCAATTGTTGATCCCAAGAATACAACTAATTGACAGATGAGGACAACTCAAAGAATAAAATTTACTATATAAACATATATTTGTATAATTTAAAGGAGTATCTCATGAAGTCAGCAGCTGTCCATTGTCCATATGCCCTTGAGGGAATATGGAGGTCATAGAAGTGGGACTAGTTAGCCACACTTTTCGCTTAGCCAGAGCAGAGAGCCACTAACCAACAGCTACACTTCTTCTGGCAGACTTTTGGCCATCATTGCATAAAAGCATCAAATTTCTTCATGGAGACCACCCACAAGCAGGCTCTTTTCTGCTGTCAGATCTTATTATGGCTTGTGTACCATAACATACACTACAGTTCAGCTCACTACTAAATATACAGGCAACTAGTCTGCT
This sequence comes from Bufo bufo, assembly GCF_905171765.1. Classification (NCBI taxonomy): domain Eukaryota; kingdom Metazoa; phylum Chordata; class Amphibia; order Anura; family Bufonidae; genus Bufo; species Bufo bufo. The sequence continues at coordinate 156,361,503 of NC_053393.1, read as the reverse complement.
TAATTACGGATATTTAAGTACTAAATAGAGTTAAGTAATAATGGATCAGTCAACAGCAGCTTGTGGAGCAATCCCAAGCAGCGAATAGTTTTCTATAAAAACACTGATATTACACATCTGGCCGCCGCTGTAAAATAACACTGCATAAACTGCCATGAAAGAGTCCTGTATAATCAGCCTAAACGACTACTTGTGACCACCCAACATGCCTTAACAGAATATACAATTTCACATTTCATTCAGTAGGTTTTCATTGGCAAGAACACCCATTCAAAGACCTTAGCCATCTTGATATGTGCCTGGTAAAATTCACAGTATCTGAGTAGAGACATCTCTTGGATAAAATTAGCCGTGTCCAAGAATTAATTACACTTTCCTGACACTGAAACGTAAGAACATGATTAAGTTTTGTATCTTTTATTGTATCACATTCTTTAATGTTTAGAGCAGAAATGGTTAGCAGGAATTCGGTCTCATATCTACAGTAATTGTGCTGCCAGTTCTGTCATGTGAATCCAAGTGTGAAAGCCATTTACAAAGTAAGTGATATTAAGGAGGGGTCTGTCTGTTCAGAAGAGATAAGCAGCTACCGCTCTTTGAGGAGGGTACTCTTAAATGTGTAGAATCAAATGCAACCCTCTAAATAGAACACCATGGTTTTGATAAAGTTTCATAAACTGTATTGAAAAGAATCATATAATAATGTCCAATATCACCCTCCCCCCTTATTTATAGAGGGGGGCGGGTGTCCTCTTCTAAAGCTTATCCTAATCCTGAGGGTTCTCCACTTGTAGCTCCTGAAATGACTTTTTTATTCCAGTTCCTCACATAATGCATTTGAGTTTGATAGGACAGTAGCATCGTTCAACTATTTCTTGGTAATATGCAAATGTCTTCCAAAAGGTTATCGGTCAGTGGTATATGGAAAGACTTTATGGTGTTTAAAACAGAACTGTATGGAACAAGAGACAAGGCAAAATGGAGCATACTCACCAATCCTAGCCTCATATTGCAATCTGCACTCCGACCAACATAATAAGCCACTAAATGATGGCAAACCCCTAATGCAACTTCAAGAGGTTGTCCAGGCTTTTGCAATTGGTGACCTATCCTTAGGATAGGTCATCAATACCAGATCGGTGGGGATCCGACACCCGACGGCCTCACTGACCAGCTGTGAGAAAAACCGGGCGTGCATTGTGCACGTGCCGTCTCCTTTCTCTCTTCCTGTCCACTGCTGCTGTCTATGGTCTTTGTCATAGACATACCAGCAGTGGACAAGAAGAGAGAAGGGAGACGGCACATGGACAATGCACTAGGGCTGCAGCTATCGACTATTTTTGTAATCGAGTATTCTATCAATTAATCCAACGATTAAAAAATAAAAATTAAAAGAACGTTTTTCTTTATAAAATCTCATCTGCCCCCCATGCCATCAGGCTCCCCCCTAGTGCCATCAGATGCCACCCAGTGCCATCAGCTGCCCCCTCAGTGCCACCAGCTGCCCCCTCAGTGCCATCAGCTTCCACCCCTAGTGCCATCAACTGCCCCCAGTGCCATCAGCTGCCCCCTCAGTGCCACCAGCTTCCCCCCAGTGCCATCAGCTTCCCCCCAGTCTCATTCGCTGCCCCCCAGTGCCATCAGCTGACCCCCAGTGCAATCAGGTTCCCCCCCCCAGTGCCATCCGCTGTCCCCCAGTGCCATCAGGTTCCCCCCAGTGCCATCAGGTGCCCCCCACTGCCACCAGCTTGCCCACCAGTTCCACCAGCTTGCCCCCAGTGCCACCAGCTGCCCCTCCTAGCCATGTCCCCAGCGCCAGTGAAATTAAATACTTACCTCTCCTGTAGGGGCTCCACAGCTCATCCATCTTCTTCTCCGCGCACTGCACTGTCGTCCTCCTGTCACACAGCGTCAGGTCATAGTGCACGCTTACGTGCACTATGTCCTGATGATGTTTGAGGAGGAAAGTGCAGCACGGTGCGGGTCGGTGGGTGACCAAGGAGCGATGAGTAATAGCAAGCGCTTCACTCCTGCTCCGTGGTCACATGACACAAACAAATCCTAATGCCATTGCTCTTCCCCATACTGAACCATTGTTGCCGGCAGCAGAAGCTGTTTAGACGGCACGATCTGCTGCCGGTAAATGATGATTTAGGTGACTGCACCAATGATATATTAACCAATAACTGGTGGTACCTTTACACAGATAGAATTGTTCTTTCCTCTGGCCAAGAAACAAAAATCCTGAACAGAAGGACTCTTAATTGTTTAACCCCTCGAGGACAAAGCCCCATTTTTCAAATTTGACAATTTATGTGGTACCTTCAGAATGCTTTTACTTATTCAAGCGATTCTGAGTTTGTTTTCTTGTGAAACATTGTACTTTCTGTTAGCGATAAATTTCGGTTGATATGATGAAAATTTTATGAAAAATGAACAAAATTAGCAATTTTCCAAATTTGAATTTCTCTGATTTCAAGACAGTCATAGCTCACAAAATACTTAGGGGATCATTTATTAAACAGAAATACACCAAAATTGGGCATATTTATGGTGCAGATTGCGGCGCATGTCCTTTGCGCCACAATCTGTGACTTTTCCCTGATCATGCCAGGTCTAAAAAAGTGGGCATGGCATGGGCAGGGAAGGGGGTGTTCTGGCAGGCCCGTCTCATTTACAATTTTTTTAGGTGTAGAAAATGGTCTAAATGTAAGACAGCTAGGAATCTGGCTTACATTTAGAAGCGGCAGAGGATCCGCTGAAATAAAGCAGAGGCCGGCGCCTCTCCATCTCTAGTTTTTATTGGTATCATTTTGGGGTACATTTGGCTCTTTTATCGCTTTTTATCTAATTTTTTGGGGAGGTGGACAAAAACTGCAATTCTGTCAGTGTTTTTAATTTTTATTTTTTATAGGGTTCTCCATGCGGCATATGTTATATAATAACTTTATTCTGCAGGTTAATACAATTATGGTGGTACCAAATACTGTATATATAGTATTTTCATGTTTTACCACTTTTGCATCATAAAATAACTTTTTTAAATAAAAAATCTATTGTATTTTGCATCACCAAATACTAACATCCATAACATTTTTATTTTTCCATCAACATAGCTGTGTGAGTGTACCATTTTAGGGGGGTACATATGACTTTTTGATAGTTTTTTATTTCCTTTTGGGTAGGTGAGGCAGGCAAAAATTGCAATTCTGCCAGTGTTTTTTTATTTTTATTTTCTATTTCATTGCCCATATGGTACATATCATATGACAACTTTATTCTGTCGGCTCATATGAATATAGCAATACAAAATTGATGTTTTTTTCATGATTCACAAATTTTGCATCATAAAATCCCTTTTTTATCTTTCATCTCCATATCTATAACACATAATTTTAAAAATTTTCAATCAATGTAGCATTGTGAGATCTTGTTTTTTGCAGGACAAGCTGTAGTTTTAATCCGTTAAATGAATTTTAGATCACTTTTTATATCATTTTTTGGGAGGTGGTGGCGAAAAAGCAATTCCATCAGTTTTGCACCGACACTTGGCCCTATTGGTACACAGCAGACCAGACAGTCTTTGTAAGGCCCCTGGATGCCATAGCAACATGTGTGACCCTGTTGCTGGGGGCCTTACTCTATAAAAACCCCTTAGATGCCCTGGTTGCTAAATATACAGCATGGTGTGCTAATGTTCAACTTGCCATGCCGTATATTTATAGCACGGTGCGTGAAAGGGTTTATAAGGTGTATAAAAATGGTTTTTCTAAACAAATTTAGACAAACCTACTAAAGAGAGAGACAAATGGCCAAAACTATACAATCCCTATAATTTATAATGGAGGCTGACTCTTGTATTGGTACATTCATGTTTTCATTACTAGTGATGAGCGGCATAAGCAATATTAGTTTTCGCAATATTTCACGAATTTATGGCCTAATATTCGCCATAAATTCGCAAATTCTAGAATTTGCGATCTCCAGTCATTATTTTCTTGATTGTGAAAATCGGCAATGTAATTTGCACGTACTGCGCACGCAATAAAGGCATGGCTCACTTTTGCTACATTTGTCAAGCTGCTAGAAGTTTCCTGAGACTGGACAAAATGGTTGGCAGCAACTTTCGTGACTGTGAGGAAGAACTCCTGATAGAGTGCTCCAATATATATTCGCGATTGCACAAATCGGCACTAATGATGCCAATAATTTTGTCGCAATAGATGCAACTTCTCATTTTATCAGGTCTGAGTAGATATTACTGATTGGTGCACTAAGTATTGTTGTGACATCACAGCACTATGTCTGTAGCATGTATGGACAGCAGAAAAACTGTAATTCCTATCACACTACCTAACACCCTGACACACCTGCACCCTACACTATATCACTATCTAACCTACACTGACTATCTCCCACTATCTGTATTATATATATGAGCTAACTAACTATCTAATGTAATTGGATAAGGATCCAGATGAGTCTGCAAAGCACAGAGCACAGCAATGTCACTGCTCTCTCTCTCAGAACTGCAAAAAAAAAAGCTGAAAATGGCTTCTGGGGAGGTTCTTATATAGTAATGGGGTAGGCAACTTCCCTATTGGTTGCTAGGGATGATGCTAAGCTCTGACAAAGATACTGCAGGCTTCTCATTGGCCCACAAGCAAGAAGGGAGGTTACTGTTGAAAAAAAAAAAGAGAATATTCACAATTACGAATATATAGCACTATATTCTAGATTTTCGCAAATTCTCGAAGAGCCGATATTCGCAATTAGAATATTCACGCTCAACACTATTCATTACATATCTGTTCTTGCTAATGATAATGCAAATGCTCTAGTTCCCACTTTTACAAGGAGTCACTAGCAAGACTTTCAGTAGCTTTTATGTCTACTGTCCTAATTTCTGTGCACAATATTAAGTTTATTCTACTCCTGAGCTATTAATGACCCTAGTGACTTGTCAGACTTCTCTGTCAGATGAACAGCCTATTTATTACTTCTTGAAATCAAGATAACATATAAATACCACTCACAAATATAAAAATCTGTTAAGCAACAAAAGAGGGCAGACAAAAAAAAAGGTCATGGAGGAAGAACAGCACAAATAACAAGCAATCTGAGCCCAGGTCCCGAAAGAGCATCATTATTTTAAAGGGACTCTGTCACCACTTTCTAACCCCCCCTTTTCAAAGTATTGTTATCTGCATGGCGCCCCTGTGATTATAAATGTGTTGTTAGAAGTTAAATTCGCCGTCTCCTTTTGATAAAAAGAGCTTTTATCTAACCTGTCAATCTTCTTGATAAGGTGCCCAGGGCGTTTCTTTTCGTCTCAATCTGCCGCCCGCCGCCGCCACCGTTGGTGCCCAGCTCCTCCCCTCATGCTTTCAGCGCCGCCTGAATGTAATCAAATACGCCTCCGGCTCTCTCTCAGTGCCCCCTCCTCCTTTTCAAAGATCCCGCGCGTGCGCACAGGGCTGTGCCTGATGCGCCCGTGCGGACATTTACAATCAGCCTCATTGAGCGAAGTGCGCATGCGCGCACTTCGCTCAACCTCCTCATCAGACGAGCACTGCAGCCAGCCGGCTGCAGTGCTCGTCTGATGAGGAGGTTGAGCGAAGTGCGCGCATGCGCACTTCGCTCAATGAGGCTGATTGTAAATGTCCGCACGGGCGCATCAGGCACAGCCCTGTGCGCACGCGCGGGATCTTTGAAAAGGAGGAGGGGGCACTGAGAGAGAGCCGGAGGCGTATTTGATTACATTCAGGCGGCGCTGAAAGCATGAGGGGAGGAGCTGGGCACCAACGGTGGCGGCGGCGGGCGGCAGATTGAGACGAAAAGAAACGCCCTGGGCACCTTATCAAGAAGATTGACAGGTTAGATAAAAGCTCTTTTTATCAAAAGGAGACGGCGAATTTAACTTCTAACAACACATTTATAATCACAGGGGCGCCATGCAGATAACAATACTTTGAAAAGGGGGGGTTAGAAAGTGGTGACAGAGTCCCTTTAACTTACTATATTGCAAACAACTTTCACTTTAAAATAAACCTGACATTTTTAGCACATTTTGTGAATAAATCTTTCTTTTTTTTTGCTTTTATATTGCCTGTATTAGAGGTGGTTCTTCAAATATACTCACTAGGGGGTAGTGGAAGGAAACAAAAACAGATGCAATTCTGCAGTCAACCTCCAGCACATCCAACCATTACTCTGTGGCTTGTAGGATTATACAGTGGTCAAAAGGTTATTTGGATGGCATCTCAGAGGATCCTGCCTCCTGCACACACAAAACAGCCACATTAACATCTTCAAATTCTGCACAAATTCCATCTCTATATCAGAAGCTCCGCTGGACATATTTACAAGAGGACACTAGATGCAGAAAGCCAGCTTTCACAATTTGAAAAACAAAGATAACCAAGAGGTATATTATAATTTTATAGGTACAATTTGTACCTATCTTCCAGTAGATGAGAGAGGTGGCACACAAGTAACGGATCATTAAGCCAATGTGTGAAGCCAAGGAAATTAACCAGCTGCTACAAGAGCCACCTTTCTTATTCGCGATGATAAAGGCACGCCAATTTCACATATAAAAGCTATAAATTAGAAATAAAAAGTCTGTTACCGCCATATATCGTAGTCGATCAAAGGGATTCACTTATCCATGACAGGCTCTTGAAGCATGAAAATGGGAGCTAAGTATTTCATGCTGCCAGTTGGCATTAACTGCATAGTGTTAAGTTATAATCAGTTATGCAGAAAAGTTGTACAATCGTATCTCTGCCGGCGTTAACCTGCTAATAACGAACGTATTAAGCAAAGACAATGTAATGACATATCATTATGAGACTTGAAAATGATCTGCCACCATTATTAGTATTCAATTATATGAATATGATAATGGGAAGAAATCCTGGACAACACCGTCAGGTTCATCCATAGAACATTTCCAGAACAATGAGAAGTGGTGACAATTATTATTAGATTATGTCTTCTAGAGTCTGGAATTACTTCTGAAGCTTGTGAACACTGTAACTCTTTGACAGACATGTTCATTTATGGAACAGATACAAATGCCAACTTTTAGAGTGAGCGTTCATGAATTAAAAAACAGCCCTGGCAGAGACACAATGCTCCTTGCTTTATCCCCCTCAAGGCAACTTTTTAAAAAAAAATTACATTTCAAGAAATGCACACTTCACCCCTTGGGACAAGTGGCCATCTTCAATATGTGCCACCAGCCCCCTCTGTAGCATAGCACTGCCAGATCTCTAGTGGTGCCACTTGCTGTCTGTGGCATCTGTTGCTAAGAAATAGCCCAAAAATATTCAGGCTGTTGTGTGAACCAGCAAACAGTATGCATCAAAACTAATTCTTTTGTGAAAGTCTTCAGGGCTCCATAATGAAGAAATACAATTGGAAATTTCCTAGAGTTTCACTCAGACACAAATAGCACTCTTGTCATATTTTACTTATGCAGTTACTGGAGACCATGTACATGATATCTGTCTTTGAATTAACGCAACAGTGGAAGACTATCCATACAAAATCCTATAATCAAACTATACAGAATGAATGATAGCAGTTGCTCTACTGCTATGTGACCCTAGCTTTCATTTAACCACCGTTATCAATCAATTATGTAATACCATCACAAATTATTTTTCTTAGCTTTTGTGACTCAACTAGAACTAGAACAGAAGCCAACAGAGTAGCCAATAATCTCATCCAGGGGAAAACAAAGAAAATCTAGCATTAGCGGTTAGAATCTTCCATGCTTTATTACGTCATGTTAAAATTGGGGTCAGAACAATGTAGCTTCCAAGGTTCGAGCAGGATAGATCTTACTCAATGGTAATCCACTGTACAACATAACACTGGTGAGCTGTACTCATCTCTTGCTATACTTCCTTAGCTGAAAATCTCTGAAATGCCATCAGGTTTAGCTCGGAGATATCACTGGATTATCCACAATACACCAGATACAGTATATATAAAAAACTCATTGACCTATGACTTATTTAAAAACTGACCTGCCTATTGCACTTATTTACCATTCTATTATTTTGTGTGATGCGGTCAACAACTCAGGATAATCTTGTGTCTCATGATAGATTTATAGCAAGTGATTTTAGCAACAAAATTCAAAAGGATTACATCTCACAAAACTTAGAGGGTCATTTATTAAGCTGCACCACAATCTGCGACTTCTCCCAGCTCACGCCAGTTCTAAAATTCTGGGCGTGGCGAGGGTGGGGAAGAAGACGGACCAGTAGGTATATTTAAAACTGGCGGAGAATCCACTGAAGTTATGAAGAGGCCGCTGCTTCTTCATAACTTCGGCGGGCCAGCTTAGGGGTTTATTAAGACTGGTGTTTAAAACGCCGGCTTAAGAAATGTGCCCCTTGGTGTATGTAAATTCTCAAAATGATTAGATTGTGTCTGACCTCGGGAAAAAATTGTCTCTACTGAGTATTGTTTTCCCCACCATCATGGTATGGAATTGATAATGGAAAACCTCTTTATGAAAGAATATATATTTTGCTAAATTAACATTTTTTGTAAAAAAAAGGTTTCCCAATTTGGCAAGCTCTTCTTGTGTGGCCAAATTATAGAGTTAAAATAGAGGTTGTCTTGTGATTATTTATCTTTTCATGCAAAACATACGTTTTGGGGAAAACAATATGCAAATCAGCTCTCTTTCCCAAAATATAAGAAAGCTGAGCCTCTGACGCCTTTGATCTTTTTCCTAGAATCCAGAGGAGCATTTCCTGGCCTATTAGACTCTTTACGCTTAATAGGTGCCCTCCATAAGTTGAAATAGTACTCCCCGAATCATACATTTTCAATTAGACTAAATTACAAAATGCCGCTGTGTGTATATATTGGTATTGAAGGGGTTATCACATGAATAATGGAAAAACAATATAATCATACATAATCTAGTACATGACAACCTCTTTCTAATACAGCTAGAAGTGGTCCTGTACCCCATAGGAATCCAGGGATATCCCCATTCATTGCTCCAATTGCTCTGCTAGATTAATTTAAAGCTGTCAGCCTAGGGGGCGTATTCTTTCTCAGGGGTGTGTCCTATCTGCAGCAGCTGGTGGCAATTGAAGGATGGAACCGTGCATGTGCTTCCGTCTGAGTGAGCAGAACAGAGAGATTAGAAAAAGAGCAAACAGCAGGTGGCGCTATACTGAAAGATTTTTGTAGCTATAATACATTTTTAATTACATGCAATTACAAAACTATTCAGAACCGTTCCTGGTTTGAGAACTTTAGAATATTTTTCATGGGACAACCCCTGGCGACGCCACTGGTGGCCGGTGAGGTCCGGCTTTCTAGGGTGAAGCCAGTGGCCACCCTAGTGTGCATGCATGGATAGTAGTTAGATTATACCCTACCTCTCCATAAAAAATAAAACCTCAGCATGTACAGTGTTTATATTTTCACATATCATGATCCTCCTGCTTATGGTCTTGTCGCCTCTCCTCCTCTAATAAATGGGGCTGATGGAAAGCCTATACACATTGAACAAATAGCATGTTAAGCATTGTAGGCAAATCTTCTTAAATTGTGTAGTAAAGTGGTTGTCCTACAATTAAATGCTGTATTTCTCCATACGTTCAAGTCAAACATAAAAATATTTTAATAGTATTATTATTATAAGAATTTTTTATTCTCATGTGCATTTATGTCCTTGTTATGGTACCCCTAGTGTTCTTTTCATTTCCTCCCTGAAAGTCCACCTAATGTGTTCAGTGCTGGTGAGAAGAAGCAGCTTCTTATACGCTGGCCTGCACAACAGCAGGAATCATGCAGCCACCAACGTAAAAAGGGACTAAGATACTGAGCAACTGTATCCAGTCATAGCTATCATACAGCCATGTCTCAGTTATTCCCACTATGTCATAGTCCTCCTCACACATCACTAATTCCAGCTCCCCAGTTTTATTAGTCAGGCTTCTGGCATTAGTATACATACATTTGAGAGGTTTATGTATATTTTTTACCCTACACCTTTCCTTCTGAACTGTTCTAGTCCCTCCTTCCATTCCTCTCACAGTCCCACTACCTTGCCCCATGGTCTCTATATGCACTATCTTCCCCTCCTATAGTGTAATTTCCCTCCCCCCCAGTCCCTAGTTTAAACACTCCTCCAACCTTCTAGCCATCTTCTTCCCCAACACAGCTGCCCCTTCCCCATTCCCCATTGTCAATATTCAAAAAGGGTCCAAAAACAGAGCCTGGAAACTATAGGCTGATAAGTTTAACATCTGTTGTGGGTAAACTGTTTGAAGATTTTCTGAGAGATGCCATCTTAGAGCATCTCAACGGAAATAAGCAAATAACGCCAAATCAGCATGGCTTCGTGAGGGATCGGTCATGCCAAACTAATTTAATCAGTTTCTATGAGGAGGTAAGTTCTAGACTTGACAGCGGCGAATCAATGGATGTCGTATATCTGGACTTCTCCAAAGCATTTGACACTGTACCACATAAAAGGTTAGTATATAAAATGAGAATGCTCGGACTGGGAGAAAACATCTGTATGTGGGTAAGTAACTAGAAAACAGAGGATGGTTATTAACGGTACACACTCAGATTGGGTCACTGTCACTAGTGGGGTACCTCAGGGGTCAGTTCTGGGCCCTATTCTCTTCAATATATTTACTAATGATCTTGTAGAAGGCTTGCATAGTAAAATATAAATTTTCGCAGATGACACTAAACTGTGTAAAGTAATTTACACTGAAGAGGACAGTATACTACTACAGAGGGATCTGGATAGATTGGAGGCTTGGGCAGATAAGTGGCAGATGAGGTTTAACACTGACAAATGTAAAGTTATGCATATGGGAAGGAATAATGCAAGTCCCCCGTACATACTAAATGATAAAACACTCGGTAACATTGACATGGAAAAGGATCTAGGAATTTTAATAAACAGCAAACTAAGCTGCAAAAAACAGTGTCAGGCAGCTACTGCCAAGGCCAATAAGATAATGGGTTGCATCAGAAGGGGCATAGATGCCCGTGATAAGAACATAGTCCTACCACTTTTCAAATCGCTAGTCAGACCACACATGGAGTACTGTGTACAGTTCTGGGCTCCTGTAAACAAGGCAGACATAGCAGAGCTGGAGAAGGTCCAGAGGAGGGCAACTAAAGTAATAACTGGAATGGGGCAACTACAGTACCCTGAAAGATTATCAAAATTAGGGTTATTCACTTTAGAAAAAAGACGACTGAGAAGAGATCTAATTAATATGTATAAATATATCAGGGGTCAGTACAGAGATCTATCCCATCATCTATTTATCCCCAGGACTGTGACTGTGATGAGGGGACATCCTCTGCGTCTGGAGGAAAGAAGGTTTGTACACAAACATAGAAAAGGATTCTTTACGGTAAGAGCAGTGAGACTATGGAACTCTCTGCCTGAGGAGGTGGTGATGGTGAGTACAATAAAGGAATTCAAGAGGGGCCTGGATGTATTTCTGGAGCGTAATAATATTACAGGCTATAGCTACTAGAGAGGGGTCGTTGATCCAGGGAGTTATTCTGATTGGAGTAGGGAAGGAATTTTTTATTCCCCTAAAGTGGGGAAAATTAGCTTCTACCTCACAGTTTTTTTTTTTTTTTTGCCTTCCTCTGGATCAACTTGCAGGATAACGGGCCGAACTGGATTGACAAATGTCTTTTGTACTTATGTACTATGTTACGATGTTACTATACACATATAGCTTTCACTGTGCCCCACAATATACAGTATACCTCTACACTGTGCCCCACAATGTACAGTATACCTCTACACTGTGCCACACAATGTACAGTATACCTCTACACTGTGCCACACAATATACAGTATACCTCTACACTGTGCCACACAATGTACAGTATACCTCTACACTGTGCCACACAATGTACAGTATACCTCTACACTGTGCCACACAATGTACAGTATACCTCTACACTGTGCCACACAATGTACAGTATACCTCTACACTGTGCCACACAATATACAGTATATCTCTACACTGTGCCACACAATATACAGTATATCTCTACACGGTGCCACACAATGTACAGTATACCTCTACACCGTGTCACACAATGTACAGTATACCTCTACACTGTGCCACACAATGTACAGTATACCTCTACACTGTGCCACACAATATACAGTATATCTCTACACTGTGCCACACAATATACAGTATATCTCTACACGGTGCCACACAATGTACAGTATACCTCTACACCGTGTCACACAATGTACAGTATACCTCTACACTGTGCCACACAATGTACAGTATACCTTTACACTGTGTACTGTAGTCTGTTCTATAAGCACCCTTGTTCTGTGGCGGCAGACAGAAAATAATCTGGAAGTGCCCCTCCCGAGACCAGGCTCTGGATCCGCCACTGGTCTGGACCGCACACAGGAGTGTACATTTCTTCTAAACTGTAATCCGTATGCTCGGACCTGCAGAAATCAGCACTCGCTCGGTAACAACTAACAGGCAGTGCCTGTAGGCTGTAGCCTGGCCCTGTTACTGAAGCTAGCTGAGTGGTGTAAGGTTAAGGTACTAGTAGAGATGAGCGGCTGCTTAATCCTGATTTAAAGTTAAAGTTACTGCAGGATATGGATTACAGTTCAGAAATGTCAAATGTACACTCCTGTGAGTGGCGGGGAGGGGGATCTGTGGATGACACTGTTATAGGGAGGGGGATCTGTGGATGACACTGTTATAGGGAGGGGGATCTGTGGATGACGCTGTTATAGGGAGGGGGATCTGTGGATGACACTGTTATAGGGAGGGGGATCTGTGGATGACACTGTTATAGGGAGGGAGAAATGGGGATGACACTGTCATGGGGTGGATCTGTGGATGACACATATAGCATAAGATGCTATATACGGTATGTGTCATCCACAGATCCCCCTCATAGCAGTGTCATCCACAGATCCCCCTCCCTATAAAAGTGTCATCCACAGGCAACTAGGACATGTTGAAATCTGAGTGATTTTTTATTTATTTTTTAAACCACAGACAGCAGGACTTTTCTTCCCTGTTGCGGTTTTAGGTATTGGGTAAAGTATCGCAGCATTTCTAAGCGTAATTGTGTAAATGTATCGTTGTTATAGCTGCCCCGCCTACTTTTGTCCTGGCCCCCCCAAAATTTGAAAGCTAGAGACGCCACTGCCGGCCACGCCCCAAACCACGTCTACAATGCCCCAAACCACGCTTCCAAACCATGTGAAGCTGCACCCCCGCATCAGTGAAGCCACGTCCCTACCGCCGGCCGGAAAAACAGGGTGGAGGAGAGGGAAGAACTTTTTGAATGGAAGGTGAGCAGGGGCAGCCGGGGTGCTTCTCTCCCTCTCAGACAGCCACAGGGAGCCATATCTGTGACTTTAGTGACTGACTGGGGGCAAGAGAAGCCTCGGTCAGTTGCTGCAGCTCACGCTCAGACAGCACAATGCTGCTGTCTGAGCGTGAGCTACTGAAAAGGAGGACATCTTTGTGTCCATCCAGGCACTGCGCCGGACAGAGGACAGGGAGCCTGAAAACCGGACTGTCCGGCCTAAAACCGGAGGTCTGGCCACCCTAATGCACATAGATTTTATACTTCTTCCCTGCTGTTCCATCTATATATCATCAGCTTCTCCAATCCTGCCTTAAACATCATGGCATAGGTCTAGAAACTTGAAATATTAACACGTGCCAGCTATGACCTGCTCTATCCTTTACACTCATTTTGCGTGTGCAGTACAAGTGCTAACCATGTACCGCTGAAATCATTCTAGGTGTGGAAATAAATGAAGCCCAGAAAAGAGAGAACTAATTATTCTGTTGGATGAAAACACAAACTTTCAGATTGCAGGTGACATTTTTTTTTTCCAGTGTGAAATGATAGCAAAAAATGTGTCAGGGTAAGACATGGCAGCGCATTCAACGTTTGTTAAAAGTGTCATGGGAATTTAAGTGAAACTGTTAAAACTGACACTATTGGCTTTTGTTAACACATTAAGAATGGGAAGTCTGCCAGGCTGCATATCCTCTAAAGCATCAGAGCTGCTAAGTCATCTGGAAGACCAGGAAAAAGTACCATTTAATAGTGCTGACACTAAACTCATAATATCAGGCAGGGCTAAGATGCTACTTGACACTGTTTATGAGCATTTTCTCTGAATATAGGTTACAGGTAAGGGAGAAAGTGTAGAATGAATACTACTACATGAATACTGTGTGACTGGCATATCTTTCATTAGTATAACAACAAAAGAGGAATAAACAAATATATATATATGTATATTATTACTTTCTTCTCCTTTGATGAAATATTGAAATACATTTGTGTTGTTGTAATGGGCAGATCTAATAAACACCAATGATTGAATGACATGTATTGTAAGTCAATATGCTATTGATATAATCTGAAATGAAATGAGTGAAGAGTTAGTGAAATACTACATAGGACACAGAGTAGGGGTAGCAATGTAGATAGTACCGTATATAATCAATGAGGCCATAAAATTGGAAAGCTTCGATTCCAGATGAGGACACAAAACCCCCAAAATACCCAGCCTATTTATTACTCTACAATGTAAAGGCTCATTCACAGAATGACAGCATCTGATGTGTAGCTGCATTCTAAAATACATAATCCTAACACAAAGGAAAAGTATTAGCCAGTCGCAATCAAATAAAATAAAATAAAATACCATTGACCCTGCTTAGAAAAATAGATGGTTTCATGAGACGACATTCACGATGAAAGACAAATATATATATATAATTATACACACACTATATATTACTACATCCCCCCTGTAGTGATACGGCAGGAGAAATGTACAAACACTGACACCTCCCCTGGTGACAACTGACCGCCAGGGCATTCACTTGCGGGGCTACATTTACAAACATTTGGACAAAGATGAGGAGCACCATACCAACTTGAAAATGAGGTCATAATTTCTGATGTACTACAACTCTCACACCTTGGTGTGACTGATCAACATTTCTCCTCTCATTTACAGTACAATCACCCCTAAAAAATTGTTGGCAGCTTCATGTCTATTTCATGGGCAAATAGAGGTTGTGGTCACGCCACGTCCTGGCGCTTTCGAGTTACCACAAGGTGCCTCTGCCCAATATGAGGAGACCAATACTGTAAATAACATACAGTATGATACCTGTTAAAGATTTTTTCTGTGGGGCCAAGAGATTCAAGTAACTCTTTTACCCTAATCAACCCTGATATGGAAAACAGATTAAATGTGTGTCACAGATCTTTATCAAAGTAAATTACTTACATGGTGAAAAAATTTATATTGGAAAGTTTCAACACAAAATTGTATCTGTTATTTTTTAAGTCTTCTTCTAAATCCATCTGCAATTTAATTACAGGTGTCCTTGAATATAACACTGGTTTTAAGTATTGACATTTTCTTAATTTCCCTAAATAATATTGAGACGGATGAAAACATTAACAAGCAGATTCTGTGTCATGCCCTATTGGCATATTTCATGCATAATAATGTTTGTAGATCAATTAGTGATCTGCAAACCTTGAAGAAATTCACTTGCAGAAAGTAGGAGGCGGAGAAGAGTACCGTTTAGATGTACCAACTTTACCCACTTTAGCTTACCGTATGTGAATGATATAGCAAATCAACATATTACGCCATATATACTTAATGTGTATAATTTCAAAGGTAGAGTCCAAGTCATAACATTATATAAAATGACGACATGAAATGCTGATTGAACATAGATCCCCCAATTGAAACTCGCACTTTTATCCATGTGTTCCCCTAAAACAATGAATTTGTGCTGTGTAAGGCATTTTCTATTAGGTTCATTCAGGGGTGAATTTCCTGGCTGATCCCAGCAGAGGGAGAGAACAGGGCACTACTCGAGACCAGAATATGCCATAGATGGCTATTTAAATCAATGGGAGACCTGTTAACTAGTAACACTTTAGGCCCTTATGGCTGATTATAAAATACCCCACAATCATTTCGTCTGATGGAAGCCAACAATATAGGATCATCTAAATTAAAAACACTCTGATAATTTAGACGGTTAATCCAGAAATTTGATATTGATAACCTAACCTCAGGATAGGTCACCAATATTAGATCAGCAAGATCGGCAGGGGTCCGACTCATGGCACCCTGCCAATCAGCAGTTTGAAAAGGCTCCGGTGAGTGCTGCAGTCACTTTGCAGCTTACCAAGCCTTGTATAGTGGCTGTGCTTGGTATTGCAGCTCAGCCCGATTCACTTGAATGGGACTGAGCAGCACCTAGGCCACATAACTGATGTACGGTGACGTCACTGGCCTAGGTAGAGGCATAAGCACTCACAGAGCACTGCGGCCTCTGAACAGCTGATCCCGGGAACTGGACACCCGCCAATCTATCCTGAGGATAGGCTGTCAAAAATAAATTCCTGGAGGATAATCCCATGATAACACATTTCTGTGTTAGATCACAGATAACATAACTTTTTCAACTGGAATCATTTTAAGTAAACCTGTAGATATTGCTGTTGCATACGTACAGTATTATGGCAGAACAACCACCTAACAGGTCCAGTGCCAGTGGTCACACATACCCAGTAGCTCAGTCCAGGGGCAGATTTGGCATTTGCTAAGCTCCGCCCTCTTTAGCAGTGCAGCATAAGCTCTTGTGCTACTGCTTACAGCTGGGAAGGGCCCTCCTCTTCCCTGGGCCCCTGTGCAGCTGAACTGGCTGCACAGATATATCTGCTGCTTTATTCAGTTTTTTAGCCAACCACTTGTAGCCAGCAGGGCCCCCCCCCCCCCTTGATCTTTGGGACCATTTGCTTGGTTTGCATGGTGGTACAGTTCACCAGTTCATCACAGCCCAGTACCGTTGCACACAGGCAGTGGATGAACTTCTACTACTGTGCAAGCCGAGCTATAAGAAGCTGTGCGCTAGACGTGGTTTCTTTTCTCCACCACTGGACCACTGGTTAGGTGAATGTTCTGAGGGGCAATGAAAAGTATACCAGGGGAAGCCATAACAAGTGTGTAACAACAATAGCTAGACATAGGAGTGATTGAAAAATGGTTATGTCTTCTTTAAGCTAACAGATGACCCCTTTGAGAATCATACAAAAACATGTATACTTTTTGGTGTGTTTGGTGCTATAATTTGGGTACCATTTCTGTGCAGTTCACGGCGTGCGACGAATGTTTCTGATTATAGTCTGATAATTGCCTATAATTTTCTGTATCTATTTAAAAAAATATTTCAAATCTGCAGACAACCTACACATGCCATTAAAACCCCTTGCCGCTTTGTGTTCGCTGATTTAACTAGCTGTAAATACTCCATAACAATGGATACATATTCCTGACAAGATGAACCATAGAGAGTGCCTCATTTAATTTCAATGAACATTAGAGCAAATAAAAAATTGCAATTGTATCTGTTACAGAGTTAATGCATAGATTCTGGTTAGATTTTTTTTTTTTTATTGTTGTTTACGGAGACTGATTTCTTACAGCTAAAAAGGAATGAACTTTCAGCAATGCTCGACTTGCTCTCTAGAGTACATAACAAACAGCAAAAAAGGGGAAGGTTTTGCAATAACCAAGGAGACTGTAGATACTTAAGGTTGTTACAAATTATTATCCACAATAAATCCAGCTGTCATCTTTCATACTACACAACCTGAAATTTTATGAGCAAATTGTCCCACGTTTGCCTTAACAAATGCAGCTCAATAATTTATATCAATAACATGGTAAATATTTCTGCGATACCATGGAACCGCATTTTTGTTAGCTTATAATTACAAGAATGATGCAAATGAATCCCTTGATTTGCTTGAATATCCCTTGTTAGCGCCACAGACCTCTTTGCCTCTCCTGTTTTTCTCAAAAGCAATTTAGAAAATGCTTGTATTTTAGACAAAAGAAGAACATTTGGTGAAAGAAAATTCATCATTAGGTATCTAGAGGTTTCTTAATAGAAAAGGAAACTCCCACAGTGTATCCTAGTGCTCAAGCCAGACACACATGCTCAGGACCAGCAAGCTGCCTTCACAGTGGGCCAAAAGTCATTATCATAATTTTATATTACATAGACTACATTGAAAATTTAATATATCCCAGCAAAAAAAGAGACTAGAGACATTTTGCATAATGCTTCTGTGAGCGCTCGCTCTCTCTTGCTACTCTTTTAGCCACCCCATGCAGATAATCACACCAGGAAAAAGAAGTTCATTACCTAAGCCAAATCAAAATTAGGCTTCTCTTTTTTGATAGGGAACTTCATTAGTAAGCCCTGTCTTGTACAGCAGGGAGATTTGATGAATCTATCTTGGAGTAATCATTTGGTACAATCAGCATACAGTTCGGCTCAAAACCTTACAACTCTATTAGGTTAAACAAAGACGCACCGAGGAGCAATGTTACCTGTGTTCCGGTATATTTGTTCTTTATTACTTACAAAATGACTGGTAATAGACAAAGAAAGTAAATTACTGTATGATAAGTTCAGCTATTCTTTACTGATAATATGGACGGCAGGTGACAGCTACTACATTATCTGTGCTCAGAGAGTTTTCACTGTGTTATCTGTGGTGTTACATAGGACTGCAGGTAACATCTACAACATTATCTGTGCTCAGATTGCTATCACTGTGTTATCTGTGATTTTACATAGGACTGCAAGTAACATCTATTACATTATCTTCGCTCAGAGAGTTATCACTGTGTTATCTGTGGTGTTACATAGGACTACAGGTAACATCTACTACATTATCTACGCTCAGAGAGTTATCACTGTGTTATCTGTGGTGTTACATAGGACTGCAGATAACATCTTTTACATGAACTATACTATTTTTTTTTTTATCTAGATGCTGGATCAAATTGCTTGCTTAAAGGGCATCTATCAGCAGATTTGTACCTATAAAACTGGCTGAACTGTTGGATACTCACTTCATACACTTTGCAGCTAAAGGTACCTGTGTTGGTCCAATGTTCATGTTCAGAAAAATGAAGTTTTAAGATATTGTATGCAAATGAGCCTCTAGGAGCAACAGGGGCGTTGCCATTACACCTAGAGGCTCTGCTCTCTCTGCAACTGCTGTGCCCTCTGAACTTTGATTGACAGGACCAGAGAGTGTAAAAGTTATCATGGCTGCCTGGCCCTGCCACTCAAAGTGGAGAGGGCACCCCAGTTAGAGAGACAGTAGAGCTTCTAGGTGTAATGGCAACGCCCCCGTTGCTCCTACAGACTCTTTTGCATATATTAAAACATCATTTTTCTCAGCAATGCGGACACATATGGGACCAACACAGATGTTGTGGTAATGCTGTAATTTTGGTCTTGTATGAACGCTTTCAAACAAGCCCAAGCCCATGTCTGTAGCTACTACCAATCATAACATATGAGCAGCTAAAGCAGAACCCCCCCCCCCTTCCCTTCGGCCTGAGCTGGGCTCTAGCAGAACAGTTAAGTGCCTTTCCCAGAGCCCAAGCTTGGGCAAAACGGTTAGTTGACTAAGGTGTCCCCAAAATGTCTTTGATTAGGGCCTCCAGACCTCACTTGGCTTGTGGCCCCAGAAATGCCAAGGCTACCCCTGCCCATATACCATTGGTTTTGATTGATCTATATACTGTGCTTCTCCTGTAGTACTGATATCAGAATAGCAATGGTCACTCACATGCAGTAAGGGTTCCACTGTAATAAACACATTTATGTAGTGAGTTAGGCAATAGCAGTATCTGGATAGACTTGGCCAGTAAAAGATGTGCTCTAACTACATACAGATCCTATGTGGAGTCAGAGAAACAGTTTTGAAGATTATACAACCATCATAACCGTGTTTCAGCATAATCTTAGTGTAATACATAGAAGACATAGCAAGTACACTAAGATTTGCTAATAAGTTAAATGTACAAGACATTAAAAAATTACATTTTAAAAGGTGATCTCCTGTGCAACACAAACATTATAATCTACCTTTAATATATGAAATTGTACCATATGTTGTATTCAGTGTTTTTCTCCGCTCAAAACTAGTGAAACAAAACCACGCAAAACAAAGTTTCACTTTTATACCAGTTTGTTTCTACAAGTAAGAATTAAATAGTAGAAAAACGCCCAGTGAAAATCCGTTTTAGTCATCATAGTGTTTAATGGAACTTAAAGAGGTGCTAAATTAGACCTAGTACCTGTGTGGATCACTGTAAAAATTAAGATGGCTTCAACAGTCATGGGAACATTATTTCTCTCCCGAGTGAACACCTGTAAAAACAGGGCTGCTATGGAAACCTAAGAGCAATCCATTTGCAGCCAGCTGTTGACCGCTTTGTTCCAAGTTCTACACACAAGTGTAGAGTCTAAGAATATGGAACCACAGGGAGGAAGACTAATGGAGGATCCCAATGGATTTTTGTTAAGAGGAGAAATGGTAGGTTCAGAGCAAAATCACATAACGTAAGGAATAATCTGAGTGGATGGAAAGAAGCTGTAAAGATCAAGCAGAAAGGTAAGGCTTGGTTCAGATAATACAAGAAGATACAAGAATGCTCAGAAAATACAAGATTATTGTAGAAGTGAAACCAAATCTGTTATTAAAATATGCTGCCCTAGTAAAGAGTGGTGTACTATAATGCCAGGTCCACTCTGCTATTGCTCCAAATAGATTTCATAAGTGGCCAGTGGCCAACAATGTATACAAGAGTATACATCAGTAGCCATCACTCAGAAGATGAGATCACAAGAGGCAGAGATTCAGATATGTGTCCGCTGTATTCTTTGCATTCAGTTAGTAATTATGCGTTATATGTATCTTTGCGCATGGATTTCTCCTGGATAAGCACACTGTAGGGTGCTTTCATATATTACTTTCAAATAGTTTTTTGGCAGAAATTCCTGCTGTTTTTGAACATAAATTAATTGTTGAACAGAAGTAAAGTGAAAATTTAAGAGAAAGTAGCCATAAAATTATACTTTAAAGTGCATCTATCACACACCGAACAATAGTCTGCAATACTTTCGGCACACTACAAAAAAAAAAAAATTCCACCCATTTTGCTATTTAACCTGTTTAGACTACTATTTAAACTGAACCAGCTCCCCTCATTTAAACCGGAGACCTGATGGGTGGGAGTGTGGCTCAGTTAAAGAGGCAGGTGTAACCTTGCCAGTCTCCCACCAGCAGACAGAGCTGGAGGGGAAGGTTTCTGATACAACAAGCTGTGTCTGATTTGGGGTCTGAGAGTAGAAAGAGACAAAATACAATGGATAACTCATATAGACACATATAGAAGAATTATTTAGTCATGTTCATCATTTCAATTGTAGCACGGGCCAGTACGGTATAATAGCAATGGAGGGTATTATGTTAAAGTGTAAATGTCATTCCGGTTAGTCTTCTTAGTAAAGGTATGAGCATTTCTTAAAGAGAGTCTGCCTTCAGTCTTCAGCATTTTACTGAGCACTGAAGATGCATGTGTGCAACAAGTAAGATAGGTAGGGTGATGGGCAGTGATAGGACACATGTACATATTCAGGGGCTAGGGTAGTGAAAAGAGGCAGGCTGGAGGCATCTGCATGTTAAGCTTCTTTCACATCTGCATTACAAGTCTCTGGAAGGCTGTTCTAGCAAAGAACAGCCTGTCGGAGCTCTATGAATCCGGCACTGACAAAAACCATTACGTGCAGAAGTTCTTGTCTGGCCGAATCCCAGCATATTTGCCGGGTAGTGGTCGGATCTCTGCCAGATTCCAATATACTCAATGGCGGCCTGCAGTAACTTCCAGCTATGCCGGATCCAGAGAGCTCCAGCAGGTTGTTCTCTGCTGGAACAGCCTTTTGAAGACCTTTAATGCTAATATGAAACTAGCCTTATTCACAGGCATTAGCACTCAGTAAAACACTGAAGACAGACTCTCCTTAGCAACACCGTTAGAGCTTTGCTAAGTGGACTATTTACACTGTGTTAGAGTACATGGAAACATCTTTCCCTAATAAAGTACATTACTAAAATGTTTAAAATCCCGTTTCTACACTGTATTAAAATGAAGTGAAACAACAGTTACACTTTTTTTTATTGCATGTATAGTAGTTTATTTTTTTAATTCATTGTAGCCTTAATGTCATAATTTTCTTCTCTGACCTGAGACATTCTTTCAAGCTCGTCTTGAAAAAGAACTAATACTCCAAATTAAAAGCAACCTCTTGATTGAGACTTAGTTCATTATTGAATTAATAACGTGAATTGAACACTATCCTGCCAATAGGTACCAAGGCAATCCATTTTGATTAGAACAGCATGTTCATTTTCAAAGCTCCTCTGGCATCAAGCTCATTGTTCCTAACTGGAATGGCCAGTTGTGTAGTGCAAGAAATCAACACACAGCATTTGATTTACATGGACTGCAAGTATTATCTGCCACTACAATGTTTTCAATTCCAGACTTCTGGAATACACAGAAAATAAACTAATGACACCACTAGTACCAAAATCTGAGAGCAGACAACAAAAGAGAAAACAAATGGTGTCTGCGCCTGCAATGTCTGGCAGCGGCAGAGTCTGATTACTGGTCCTTTCTTTAGCTTTTTTTTGTTTTCCTCTCTCTCTCTCTCTATGTGCTTTATGTCCCCTTAATAGAGCTAAGCAGCTAACCAGGTTCCAAGCAGTAGACAAAATAGCATTGTGGGATCACATTAGCTCGACAGCTGCTTTATGGCTGTAGCTTCCAGACCAATTTATTTAATATTGATCTTTAAACAAACAACACTACAAATAAATTTGATCACTCAGGTCCTGAGACTTCACATCTACACAAGAGGCCATACTGTGTGAAAAAACACTGCCTCGCTTTTCTCCTTTGATTCAGTTGTCTTTGATCCTTCCACATATCAAAATGCCTTTACAGCAAATTAAAACAAATTCACCTTTCACATTGTCATTTCTGCAAAAGGAATTCTTCTATCACTGGTTTAACTCTTTCCTCTAGTAACAATAGGGATGGCTCTACTCTTCTGTACCTTTTGGCAAGAAATGAGACAATCTGTATCTACACATTTTTATTACATTTATTTCATTTAAAGTGACAAGATGAATTTATACTCAGGGGTAGGATTAGGGGCAGGTGGAAGGTGGTTGCCGAGGGTGCCATTAAAGAAGAGGGGTACAATTTATGGATTTGTATATGCTTTTTTTTAAAGAAATGATTTGTTTTGCCTCCCTTTTTTTTCTTTCCTGAATAAATAAGACCACTAGGGACTGGTGAAGGTGCAACAGGGGACAATTAAAAGAATCTTTGTCCATCCAACAGCTATCCAATTTCAGGATGGTGGTGAAGATTAACACTCTTGCCTACAAAATGGGTATTTCCATTTACCCCAAGGTTCATACCTCCCATAGGGAAGGATGGGATCAAACAAGACTTCCCTCTCCATGGGCACAAAAGCAATTGCGGGAGCTTTTTCAGTTGTAAATATAACTAAGTAATAAAATATACAAAAAGATGTTGCAGGTTTAAGAGTGGAAGAAAGTCTCTTTGCAGCTCTATGTAGTATTATTGCAGAAAGAATGGATGACGATCTGGTCAAATTCTTGCAGCCAATACAAGAGTTCTGAATTTGGTGGGACATTCCCAGTTCCCTTGCACTTTTCCGGCCAGAGAAGATCAGCTATGTGAGGTCAAAACAAACCCTTTTCTTCAATTCCAGTCTGCACAGGATGAGCATGTAATATATGTAAGTGGACTGGCAGAGAGGCATGGGAGTTTAGCAGGTGAGCTATATTCTGGCTGTCACTATTATGAGTGCTCTGTGAGTGGCTTTGTAATGGGGGGCATGTAGTATTTTGTGGACGGTGATTAAACTTACATGGCTCTGTTATGAGGACATTGACAGTGACTTGCAAGGTTTATAATGGGTACTGTGATCATATGTCCAGGTTCTTGTCTGTAGCAAATTATGCTAAATATTGCCGGTTGAGATGGTCGCCTGAGGCCCATGGGTATTACGCAAATTGTGTTTTTCATATGTTGTGTTTTTCATTTGTTCCACATAACAAAAAACACGAAAAAAACAGCTTTGTGCAATGATCCCTGGCCCCAAGGCTTAAAGCACACTGGGGTATTTGCCGCAGATCGCAAAGAAAGGTGCAACAAACTGTTTTGTGCACTTTCTGCAGGACCTGCAGAAGGAAGTTCAGATGGTCACATGACCTCCGCAGATTCTTAAGCTACAGGAGTGAGCAGTAGGGAGCTAGAGCAGGAGCTGCTCGGCAAGTGCATGGGTTCTTGTGTCTGCAATTATGGAGGCTGGGGTCTGTATTAATTTACAATGTCTGTGCTAGGTTTGTATTTAGGGGACTGGTTTGGGGATCTGTATTAGTTTAGGGCATCTGTCCCGGGTCTTTATTTAGTGTATAAAGCTTGGGGCTCCGTATCTATCTAGGGGGTCTGTTCTTGAGTCTGCATTTGTTAATATGGTTTGGTTACAGTAACATCTATACAGGACGTATATCATTTTAAAATGTGTATTTGCAGGTGGAAAATCCACAGCATTTTAAAATAGCAGGAAAGTGGGCGATAATTAAACAAATCTCATTAACACCTTGTGTAAAAAGTATATGCAAAATCCACGCAGGAATTGTCATATGATGCAGATTTTAAATCCACAGAATGTCAATTTAAGCTGGAGTTACATATGTCCCATGACAACCAAGTCACAGAAGAGTTGCAGGCAAGTGGTGCAATGCAAGACATTAACGTCAATGGAGTAAAAGTTGCATGCGACCTGCGACACAAAAACCAACCAGGCCGAGATTTTTTGAGACTGTCACAGTAGCAGCATGTCACACAGACACTCATTACCTCCAACGTCACATGCCCCAGCCTAATATTGCAGATCTCCCCCGCAGATTTCATTCCTTGCCATCCACTGCAAATCTGTATCAAAATACATATGTAACTCATATACATTTTGCTGTAGATTCTACTGTGAATCTGTGGCAAAATCTGCAGCACTGAAAGGTGGAGTTGACTTGGTCACAGCGCTGCAGGGCAGCAGGAGCAAGTTTTGTGAATAGTCCAGGGTCTATGACAACTTCATAGTCTATGGTAAGGTCAGGCAGCACTGCGCGTTAGTCGGCTAGTGCTCGGTCTTGCGGATGTAATCCCGAAGTCTGCACAACGAAGTATATGATACTGCTGCTCACTTTCTGTTTGAAAAAGACACCTGTGAGTGTCGAAACGCGCGTCACATGAGTGACCAACTTCATAGTCTATTGATGACTGGTTTCTTTAATTAAATCACAAGGTCACTTTAGAATTACAGAATTGAGTGCCACCAGACAATGGATTTTTTTCACTCTATAGATCTCCGCTAATATAATCAGACGCATATGTGTACATCTCCAACTGACTGCTCAAAGACAGAACAATAAGTGTCAACCAAAAAGTTTAAAAAAAAAGTTCCATCTTTGAGAAGAGCTAACAGATAAGTGACTGCACAATGTAAACAGATAATTAAAGGCAAGAAAAGCTGTCATCTCAAAAGACTGCTTACTGTTCCCCTCACAGATTGCAGCTATTTCTGGTCTCATTTCACAAGGACTGCATTCAGCCTAATACACCACCCTCACAGCGAAATAATATTTTCATCTATTGCTGCCTTTTCTTAAAGAAAGACAAAAAAACATACAAAAAACAGAATGCAATTACAGAGTAGACAGCCTAAACTCAATGCTGTTATAAAGTGGGCCTAGGGATGTGTGTGATAGAAAGTTACTGACACTGCAGACTGTCCCTGGCAGCAATTATTAATTCTATACGCTGTGCATAATATGAACTTTCATTGCCCTTTATAACAGCATTGTTTAATGGAAACAGATTGTTACTCTGTTTATGGCTATTCACAAATGATACAGATCAAAAGTAAAAAAATAAATTAAATAAAAACGCTAAACAGTGCAGTCCTTATTTGACCGCAAAAAATGGATGACACCGGAGAGACGGATCCGTCATTTCAATGCATTTGTCAGACGGATCGTGATCCCGATCCGTCTGACAAATGCCATCAGTTTGCATACATTTTGATGGATCCAGCAGGCAGTTCCGGCAATCGAACAGCCTGCCGGAATGCTCTGCCGCAAGTGTGAAAGTACCCTTAGTTTAATTAGGGTCCACCGCAGCCTGTACGGCCGCACTACACCTGACCAAAGATATTAAAGGACAAATCCATTATTCTATTTTGTCTTTCTAAAACGCTTCAAAAACATTGCTTGGAGAAACTTTTTGTAAATTTCAAACATGGACTGGGACCTCTAGCATTTCACTTATGCATTGAAAAAAGTTCACATGTAAAAGTTTTGCTGTGGAAAATCTTTGCAGCAAATTCGCAGAAAACTGCAGGAAAACTATACCAGATTGTTCAGGTTTTTTCACTGTCCCTTTTCCTTTCGATCATTTGAAATAAAAAAATAAAAAAATGCAGACTCAACATACTAATCCCCTGTTGGTCCCATGGCTATGCAAAGCTGGTCCCCACATCGGTCTCTGTATACCTCCAGTGTTGATGTATCGATACCAATCAAGTAACCACTGCAGCCAGTGATACATACCCAAGGGCAGACTGGGAACTTAAAGTGGCCCTGGAAAAAATACTAAAAGTGTCCCTGTTTTGTAGTTGGGTCCAAATTGATGGAAGGCAGGGCCAGCAATAGCACATTGTGGCACATTATATCACCCCAACAAAGCCAAATACCACATCACATAATACTGCCAGCAGCACAAAATACATTACCAAAAAAATTTGACTGGCCGCCCCCCTGGGCATCGGCCCACCGGGAAATTTCCCTGTAAGGTCTATGGCCAAGTTGCTCCTGCACATACCATACTGTATGTCGACATGACACATCATCGCTGAAGGACAGTAGATAGGACCAGGGAAGCATAGCCATGAGAGCAGCACGGGATTGATAAGGTGAGTCTACCTCTTTTATATTCTAAACAATTGTCCGCACTTTAGAATTTTGGTAATCTATAGCAAAATCTGCAACGCTTGGATCTGGTTACAGATATCTTCTTCTCCACTGTATTTAATGGGGAGAATCTGCAACAAATCCATAAGCTTTTCACAACAGAAATTGACATGCTAAGAATTTAAAAATCCACATGACAGGTCTATTTCTGTATTTCCGAGCAGAAATTTCCTGCTGCATGGGAATTAGATTAGCAGATATCTCATCTACTTGCCTTGCACTGTATTCCAATTCAGTCATATTTATATATTTACTGTATATAATAAATGCTACTCAATCTAGTAAGTAAATGAGGAGAAGAAGAAACATCCATTTGTCTCTTATACATTTTAATATTCTGCTGCTGTAGCAGCTGGAACGGCTAAAAAAGCAAAATGGACAAACTTCATCTCCTTCTCTCTGCTCCTTAATGCTACTTAGAAATGAGATCTGTCCTCGTAAGCCCAGACAGTAAAGAAACTATGAAGCAGCTTCCTCCACTGAGACCTACACATTTTGTCAGTACGAGAAGTTACACTAAAGCGCTTGATGGGTTTTGAAATGGGGTTCCAATCCAGGCAGACAGGCTCGGTGCTCCACACACTTCAAAGCGTCAGTAGAATGACTTCTCTTTCATTGATGTTAGATTTTGGTGATGTTAGGGGGATCGACAAACATGTAGTCGCAGGAGTTTTGTCATTGGGACATGATCTTATGTACAATAAACGCACTTGGCAAACTAAAAGAATGAAGAAAGAAAACTCCAGAACCCCCCCACCCACACACATTTCTAGACCAGACTAAGAAAACACATGCATCTTCCAGTTTTTTACACTATGTATAAATAGAATATTTTCCTATGGCAGCTGGATCTGATTCATCATGAAGTAAGGCTTGAGCTTAAGTATAATGTATTTTTTGGCTGGGTTTCATCTGCGTTAAGTCTGAATAAGAAGTTTAGGAGACAACCTGATACGCTGTCAAACCTCTGCTAAAACACTTTAATTCTCCATTATTAAAGAATCATGTCCAGAAATTGGAGATTCTGATTATTAGAGTTTAACGACTCCGTGTGTGTTAATTTGGCAAACTATCAATTTTAGATATCGCTTTTGAAATACACGTGTTTTTCTTTTTTATGGAAACAAGGACTTTTGCACACATATAGCCATAGGTGACTGAATAGAGACTTGTTTCCACTCTCAAAAAATGTAATTAAGTGAAATGTACATTAAGTGATCCAACAAAAGTAAATCTTTTATATTCAGGTAAGCAATTCAGTCTTGTGAGGTTTTGTGGGAATTAGATTTTTGAAGCCTATGTTGAGCATGCCCATAACTCTGACAGAGCCCTGCAGGCTCTTGTCTTCACCTTCAAATCATAAGACAGAGAAATCAAGCTCCCTCTGTGCTCTCAATTATACCAAAAAACACAGACCAGAAGTCTTCAGTAATTCAATCCCTGTGGAAGCTTCTTCATACTGTTTGCACTGCTGGAACTGCTGACAGCAGCAATCCCACAATCCCTCCTGGTAGGCTGTCAAAGTTCCTCATACAGTGTGAGCGGCACTGCTCTGTCCCACGCCTGCTCCTCGGGAGACCTTTAAGCACATGCGTGATGTTTGATGATTGCTCGATACAGTGGCCAAGAGGCCAAGCCACATCACAATGAGAATTATGATACTCTTATAAGGGTCTCTGAGCCAGAGCTAATAGGACTGCGACATACATCTGGGCCTTTCCCTGTGTAATGTAATCGCATGTACAGCTGCATAAACACCAGCGAGGAATAGAGAGATGCATTTGGATTTGTTCCTTTCCAACACACTGTATAGAATTCCTGCGTGCCATTTTCCATATGGCTCATTATCTATGATAGCCAACGTTTACAAGAACAGTCATCCGCAATGAAATAAAAACTACATGAATGATTTTAAATAATTCATCCTTGTAGACATTGATGAGATTCTCAGACTATTACTGAATCTATGTACATACTGTATATATAACACATAACATGTTTCATCATAGCCACCGCTCAGACACTGAGATGACAAAGAGACCATAAAACAAAGCTCAAATATGTTGGGTGCCTTTTAAAGGGTTTGACCACTTTTCTGGTTACTGTTGATCAATGTGTTCTTAAGATGATTATATGTCACCTACTAATGTAGCCTTTCTTAAAATTATCAGCCATTTTCTATATTTCATGAAGTATGCCCTCTTGTTGGCCTAGTCTTTTGAAAGGTCATGTCCATAAAATGGCTGCTGATGGAGGGTCATGTGACCAGGCACCTCCATGTGATGTCTCCTCCATTCCAATACACTGCACCTGCCATGTGCACTGTTGGACGTTTAGTGCAGGTGTAGCATGTTTGAATGGCGAAAGCTGGGTAATGTGTCTGGTCACATGACCCTCCATCAGCGGCCATGTTATGGGCAGGACCGCTACAGGGACAGAAGATTTGCACAACAAGGGCACATGGCTTATGAAATTTAGCAAACATCCCAGAATATCAACAAAGGCTATACTAGTAAGTGTCATATTGTCATCTTACATACACTTTGGTCAACAGTAGCCAGATAGTGGCCAACCCCTTTGAATACCGATGGCAAAGCTCTTTGCTTTAATAAATACACAATCAATGAATATATTTGCATAATGTATGACCACATTTCCTATCCGATACCATTGGAACAGTCATCAAATGATTACAACAAGCACCTAGAGGCATTTAATTGATTAGAAGGGGTTTATCCTATGTGGCGGCTGTGAGTTCGGGAGTTTAAAGGGAGTCTGTCACCACATTTGAGCCTATTAGACAGATCCAATAGCTTTAATAGTGCCACCCAGAAGTTTAAAACGGTACCTTTGTTGCATATACCGGAGTCTTGTTTGAGCCAAAAATGAACTTTGTAGGTTCTGTAAATGCGCCGTCTCAAGTGCCCAGGGCGGCGTCTCAATCTTCCGAGCCCAAGACCGGACCTCCCCAACGGCACATAATCCCGCCCTCCTTGTGCCTCTGCCCGCCCGTTTACACTCCTCCTCTCTCCTTTTCCACTGCGCCGCAGGAGAGAGGAGGAGTGTAAACGGGCGGGCAGAGGCACAAGGAGGGCGGGGTTATGAGCCGTTGGGGAGGTCCGGTCTTGGGCTCGGAAGATTGAGACGCTGCCCTGGGCACTTGAGACGGCGCATTTACAGAACCTACAAAGTTCATTTTTGGCTCAAACAAGACTCCGGTATATGCAACAAAGGTACCGTTTTAAACTTCTGGGTGGCACTATTAACGCTATTGGATCTGTCTAATAGGCTCAAATGTGGTGACAGACTCCCTTTAAAACCCAGCAAGATGCTGCTACTATTGGTAAAAGCCACACATTTCTACTGTAGTGTTTACTGGCGAGACGTGGTATTAAATGGCACCTGTTTAAATGGATAGGTGACCATACAATACATGGTTACATCGAGTGCAGATCGGAATCCCAAATTTGTTAATGGACTTGGCTTAGAGAGAGTGGGGCCAAGTAGGATACCTCCCGATATTACAGTTATATGCACTAATAGCAAATAAAGATAGGGAATTGGACAAGTCCTTTAAGTTAAAGGGATCTGGACACTATGGAAACTCTATCCAATCTTATGGCAGCTTGTGTAGAGCAGGTTGATATATAGTTTTGTGGGTAAAGATTGAGTATAATTTAATGATTAAAATCCCTGCTCACTCTTTGCCCTGCTCACTCCCTGCTCCATGACTGGCAGTCTTCTCCGTATGAGCATGCATACAGAGATAGTAGTCAACTGCCAACTGGGCTCCTTATCATAGAGTGAGCAAGGATTGCAATCAATGACATCCCAGTTATATACAGTACATTAATCTGCTCAGCTCATATCGTTCTATAACATGATTCTGATATGACTGCATGTTCTATGTGACAGGTTCCCTATGAAAGTTTTTTTTAATGACATTTTGTACTTTTATTTTAGTAGTTAATTTGCTATGCTATAAAGAGATCTCCATGTCTTTGCTTTAAATGAACTATGGTTGGATGAGGGACTTTAACATATAGTATCACAACCATTGTTTTTTTTCATTGCATTTCATTTTTCTAGACTTTAGCTTGTGCGCTAGGGAAGTGCAATATCCTTACTTGCTATGGTATATTTTTTTTAGATTCATGTGAGTAATTTGCATAACATACCTCGGCCATCACTTTAAGGCCTCATTCACATGACCATATTTTGCATCCATGTCTGATCCGCATTTTTTGCGGATTACTCACGGACCCAAAAAGATCGGACAGCACAGAGACATATGTCTGTCCGCATCCATATTTCCGTTCTGTAAATCCGTTTTACAGACAAGAATAGTCATTTCTAGTGATGGGAGTGAGAAAATGAGTACTGCACACGGAAGGTGTCTGCATTTTGCAGATCCATGATTTGCAGACCGCAATATGGACACGGTTGTGTGCATGAAGCCTAAATCAGAAGGAATATAATTAAATTTTGGCACACATAAATAGCCATAGTTTTGCTGTACGGAGGTGAAACGACAACTATCAAGGCTTTTACACCGGATATTTTTTTATACTTGAAACAAGTATTTTGCAGAAACTTCCGCAGAGCAGGGAGACAGAGCAATAGAGATGAAATCCAGGGCCTGCCGGGAATTGGGGCTTTGCAGCTATGAAAGGTAAAGGACACTTCTAAATCAAATAATAAGGCTCACAAACATAGGTTGCTTGGTAGGAGCTCCTGGGTAACAATTGAGCTTGTTTTAAGGAGACTTTTTTTCAGGCTATTTCTTTTAACACTTTAAATCAGTGACTGCCATGGGGTTGGCGGCAGTACAATATCTTTTACAGTTGTTGTTTCTATTGTCTGTATGAGCACAATAATGCACTTCTTTCCATGTACAATTGTATAATAAAAGGATAAAGATATCCTTTTTATGTCTGGACTAGTAGCTTTTTTATTATGTGATTATGCAAGGCATGAAAGCTGCATAACTTATAATCTATAGCTTTCAATTAAACAGGACTGCTCCTTGTGAAGCCTCTTACCGCTTCCCTGCTCTGATCCTGCACAATAAGGACCACAAATGGGTGTAGCAAAGGAGTTCGAATGGGGAAGTCAGAATTGCTTTTACAATTCTGTGGTTCTTAATAAAGGCCATATTTTTTGGGTAATGTCCACGTTAAGAGATCTGAACAGAACACATAAGAGTTCAATGGGCTTGACATTTGCACTAAGGGTGGGTTCACAACTGTTTTGCTTTCCATTCTTCGAATCTGAAGAATTCTTCCGTTATTTTGAGTTTCTATTGTGGTAATTTTGCATCCATTTTTGTCAGTACCGTCAGAGATCTGTTATTTTAGACGGGGAAAAAAACCTTAATGCAGGACTTTTTTTCTCTGACAAAAACGGAAGGAAAATGAACACAACGGATGCTCAAAATAAAGGATGTGTTTGTTTTTTTCTGTTCTTCTGACGGATCAGAAGAATGGAAAACAAAAAAGTGATGTGAATGCACCCAAAGCAGTCCTAAATATTAACATGTGTTCTATGTAAACATAATACAAACAATGTCCATGGATCATGTATGGAATCAGCTGTCTATTATCGTTCAGTAACCCTTTGTGCACATAGGGCTAAGAAAGATGAACCTCAAACCTGTTTCTTTTATCTTCTCTCAGCCAATCAGTATTACTAGAAAAGACCTCAGATGATTGGCTGATGGGATCATAGATGGTAGCTCCAGAAAATCCTTTTCAGCTGGATTCTAGCCATACAGTACAATCCTCCAAACTCTGCCTCAGGTAGCTATGTAGTGGGAATGCTTGGTATATACTAGTGTTGGCATTATGAGCATCATAAAGGTCCCCATTAGCCTGAATGGAGCTGGGCTGCAACACCAACCACGGACTGAGAACACACATGGTGCTGTGTCTGGAAAGTCGCCGACTTTGGAGATGTAAAGTTCTGTTAGCGGCTCACCAAATGATGAAAAGGTGCACAGCCCTCCGACTTTGTTTACTAATATCAGGCAACTCCTTTATATCTTTTTAACTCTCTCCTCTAACAGAAGCAGCATGTCAAGCTTTAAATCAGGCATCCTCAAACTGTGGCCCTCCAGCTGTTGCAAAACTACAACTCCCAGCATGCCCGAACAGCCTACAGGTATCAGCCTACAGCAGGGCATTGTGGGAGTTGTAGTTTTACAACAACTGGAGGGCCGCAGTTTGAGGATGCCTGCTTTAAATACTAACTGCAGTCAAAAACGCAGAACAGGAGCAGATCTTTCCAATTATATACCTTTATCTCGGAGTAGGATTCACTACTGGTTTTGGCTCACAATAACTGATTGAAATAACCGACCAAATAACTGAAGTGTGAAATCAGCCTTACTTAGAACTATAGCCAGTATTCACACACAAACGTACTGTATTTTACCCCCTGCATTTTGACAATCCAGGAACCTACTTCTGGATTAGGGCTCATTCACACGACTGTATGAATGAGTCCACATCCGTTCTGCAATTTTGCGGAACGGGTGCGGACCCATTCATTAAAAAAAATTTGTGCTCGGATCGGCTCATGCTGCGAGGGTACACTACCTAAGCCTATACTCCACCCCCCCAACCTAGAAGCAGCAGAGTTATGCCGGAACTGCTTATTGAAGGGTAGCCTAAAGGGGGCTACCCCAATGATGAGACCTGAAAGAAGGGAGGGCTCCTGGGTGGGTTGAAATCGTTCGAACCGACAAGTGGGGGGAGGAGGGCCAGGTTTAAATAGTGAACGCCCCGCCTCCCCTCACACAAATGCGGCACTCTTAATTGCCTACCACTTGTGCTCGGATCGGCTCATGCTGCGAGGGTACACTACCTAAGCCTATACTCCACCCCCCCAACCTAGAAGCAGCAGAGTTATGCCGGAACTGCTTATTGAAGGGTAGCCTAAAGGGGCCAAAAGAACCATGCATAGGAGTTAGAAAACTTGATAACAGAAACTACAGACCAAAACTCGAAAGCCAATGATATTTCGTATAAGGATCCGGGATATTACGCATGGAACACGCGGAACTGAGACGACCCAACCGTTTGATGACATGTACTGGCACCTTATGCATGGACGCCGCCGCTGCCGCGCCCATGCGGAAGGAATGTCCTGTGATCCAGCGAGGACCGACCCCTGAACCTGTCAACTAACCTGAATGTACGTAAGAAAGGCCGCGGTGGTTAGCCGGGCATTGCCTAGTTCGAGTACGGGAGAACATGCCGCTTGGACTAAATACTACGCAGCCAAGCCTCCAAGGCCTGCACCGGACACCATCTGCTGTCCGTGGGAAAGTATCTGACCGCCACTGGTTGCCCCGGCCGTGACGTCTTGGACGAGGCCAAGGTGAGGACATAGATGGACCCGCGCCGGATGAGCTGACCTTTCCGCAGGCACCCAGCCAGCGTATTGGTGTCCATGAGCTCGCCTGACCTGAGGAATCCATGGAAGGCCAGGTACAAGGCTGTTTCTACCAGAGCGCTAACCTGTGGCCCGAACGGTTTGCCCCTGCAGTTTGCCTGTCACGGCCTGAACAAGCTACCGGTAAATGGCTGACGCCCATGTCGTTTCACAACAGACATCTTGCGCAAACCCTTCAACGCCGCTTTGATCGGGTGGGCGGAGAAGAGTGACGGTAGGTCCGGATGTAGCCTGTACCAATGGTGCTGAATACCTGCCATGTATAGTTAACAATGCTATAGGACAAGTTTAATTGAGAGTGGCAAAAACCCTGACAAAGCCCAATAGGTGAGTGATAAGCCCCCCTTTTTTTTTTTTTTTTTTTAATCTCCATGCGTGAGAGACTCTAATGGCGGAGTCCTGTGTGTAAACCTAAAGCGGAGAAGCCATGCGTGAGAGACTAATGGCGGAGCCATGCGTGAGAGACTAATGGCGGAGTCATATGTGTAAAACTAAAACGGAGAAGCTCTGCGTGAGGGACTCTAATGGCGGAGTCATATGTGTAAAACTAAAACGGAGAAGCCATGCGTGAGAGACTCAGATGGCGGAGTCATATGTGTAACCTAAAACGGGGAAGCCATGCGTGAGACTCTAATGGCGGGGACATATGTGTGAACCTAAACGGAGAAGCCATGCGTGAGAGACTAATGGCGGAGTCATATGTGTAACCTAAAACGGAGAAGCCATGCGTGAGAGATTCTAATGGCGGAGTCATATGTGCCAACCTAAAACGGAGAAGCCATGCGTGAGAGACTCTAATGGCGGAGTCATATGTGTAAACCTAAAACGGAGAAGCCATGCGTGAGAGACTCTAATGGCGGAGTCATATGTGTAAACCTAAAACGGAGAAGCCATGCGTGAGAGACTCTAATGGCGGAGTCATATGTGTAACCTAAAACGGGGAAGCCATGCGTGAGACTCTAATGGCGGAGACATATGTGTGAACCTAAACGGAGAAGCCATGCGTGAGAGACTAATGGCGGAGTCATATGTGTAACCTAAAATGGAGAAGCCATGCGTGAGAGACTCTAATGGCGGAGTCATATGTGCCAACCTAAAACGGAGAAGCCAGGCGTGAGAGACTAATGGCGGAGTCATATGTGCCAACCTAAAATGGAGAAGCCAGGCGTGAGAGATTCTAATGGCGGAGTCGTATGTGTAAAACTAACACGGAGAAGCCATGCGTGAGAGACTCTAATGGCGGAGTCATATGTGTAAACCTAAAACGGAGAAGCCATGCGTGAGAGACTCTAATGGCGGAGTCATATGTGTAAACCTAAAACGGAGAAGCCAGGCGTGAGAGACTCTAATGGCGGAGTCATATGTGTAACCTAAAACGGAGAAGCCATGCGTGAGAGACTCTAATGGCGGAGTCATATGTGTAAACCTAAAACGGAGAAGCCATGCGTGAGAGACTCAGATGGCGGAGTCATCTGTGTAAACCTAAAACGGAGAAGCCATGCGTGAGAGACTCAGATGGCGGAGTCATATGTGTAAACCTAAAACGGAGAAGCCATGCGTGAGAGACTCAAAAATTTATTTTTTTTATTTTCACTATCAACCACTTAAGCAGCTCTCGTATGGGCACAGCTCTGAGTACGAGCATGAAGAGCATGGTATAACGCAGATCACCTGCACGGACTAACTAACATCCTGTGCCTAAATAAACCCCTTGGAACCTTATGTACGGCCGGCAGCAGGAAGCCAGCCACCGCCTATGATCTGCTCCCTCTGACCGAGCCTAGTACTCCTTCCCCTGATCCCTGCCTACCTAACGGCACGGCGGCCCATGCCAGACTTTATTGAAGATGAGGAGCCTTACCCCCCAGCCGCGTGGGGAGCTCACGCTGCTCCCTGGCAGAATGCACCAGTGCGGGGGAGCCCCCCTCCTCAGCTAGGGCCGACCCACCGCCGGCTGGACACTCGTACCGCGTGGGGAGCAGCGCCACTCCCTGGCAATGTGCACCGGATCAGAGGGAGCCCTTCCTTTACCGTGGGCCCCGGCCCCCGCTGGTTTGAACCGTGTGCCGCGTGAGGAGCCGCACAGCTCCCTGGCATTGTGCGCCGGTGCGGGAGTGCCCCCCCTCACCTAGGGGCTGGTTATTGTGACTGGAACCCGCTGGGAGACTGAAGCCTAACTGGACCTACCTGTGACCGTGAAGGCTGACCTCCCAGGCCGTGGCTGACCCACGTGCGTAGTCGTGACGCAACTACCCGTAGATGCCCACCCAGTGCCTGTAGTTAACGGGAGTGCGACCGAGTCTGTGGATGTGACCGACTAGCCCCTGTAGTCGTGAGGGGACCCTACATCGAGAGTAGCGGTAACGGACCATCGCCTGTAGACGTGGTAGTATTACCTCATGAGTCTGTTGACATGAGACTAATGCCTGCAGTCGTGGCCGGTCTTAATAATGAGTCTGTAGTCGTAACGGATTTGTGCCTGCAGTCGTGGCAGGGCTTTAGAGCGGGTCTGTAGTCGTGACAGACTGATGCCTGCAGTCGTGGCAGGACTTTATAACGAGTCTGTAGTCGTGACAGACTGATGCCTGCAGTCGTGGCAGGGCTTTATAACGGGTCTGTAGTCGTGACAGACTGATGCCTGCAGTCGTGGCAGGGCTTTATAACGGGTCTGTAGTCGTGACAGACTGATGCCTGCAGTCGTGGCAGGACTTTATAACGAGTCTGTAGTCGTGACAGACTGATGCCTGCAGTCGTGGCAGGGCTTTATAACGGGTCTGTAGTCGTGACAGACTGTTGCCTGCAGTCGTGGCAGGGCTTTAGAGCGGGTCTGTAGTCGTGACAGACTGATGCCTGCAGTCGTGGCAGGGCTTTATAAGGAGTCTGTAGTCGTGACAGACCTGGCAAAGCAACATTCCTATCTATACCATTATTATTATTTTATTTATTTTTTTCCCCCCCATAAAAGGCCACGACTGTAGGCGCCACCCTGTAAGAGATGCGCCAGAGGCCTGGACATAATAGTCCACCATCCCCCGTCCCCCAAGCCTATGCAGGAGAAAAGAGGGGGTTGGCCCCCGCATGCACCACCCCTGACTCACCTGGCGGCCATGACAGCCACGAACCCCACAGTATCGTAAGTTAGCCCACCACCTGTGGACCTGAACAACCAAGAACAGACGTGTGAGTGAGCGCACGCCAGCTGGGCGACACTTCACTCATGCCACCGCTCCCTAGCTAACCACCGGATTATTGTGACTGCGCCCGAACCAACCCCCTGACTGACCGTATGGGCTTACGGGCGGCCCGGCTGCGTGCGCAAAGTGACGTGGCCAGCCCCCCTCCTTGAAGCCCTCTTTATATTTGATCCTTGAACATATTCCAAATTTTATTTAAATATTTTTTTTTTTTTATACTCCTGCCTTAGTACCTAGCCACTGTGCCTGAGCAGAGGAGCCCTGCACCTGGACTGCAGTACCAGTATGGGCCTGTAGGTGTCGACCATCCCCCGCCCTCTCTCAAGCCAGGACCTGCTGGAGCGCAGCAAGCCAGTGATTCCCTTCTAGGTTAGAATTAACCATTGAAATCCTAACTTGTTATACAGTGCACATGTCTGAGTATCTGCTTATCTTGTCTTGCCTGAGTTTGGCGCAGTAAAGAAGACGAGTTT
Organism: Bufo bufo; assembly: GCF_905171765.1. Lineage (NCBI taxonomy): Eukaryota > Metazoa > Chordata > Amphibia > Anura > Bufonidae > Bufo > Bufo bufo. The sequence continues at coordinate 156,323,306 of NC_053393.1, read as the reverse complement.
ATTCTGCAGCGGATTCCTAGACATGACTGAAAGTCACATAAGCATGTCCACCTTCACTGCCTCGCTAATTGTAATTACCAGGAGAACGTGCATCAGGATCGGCTGTGAGGGATTTGCGCTCCGCCATGTGGAACATTGCATCCCGTGCCCACCGCTATCGACTATTTGTACAGGGAAAGCCGCGGCGTATTAATCGCCTATAGGTTTCGGCTTCCGTCCCCTGATCCTGCAGCTGGACCTCCGCTTACTGATTGCAGCTAATGAATAGATCCCTGTGTGAGCGGACGGCGTTTTCCTCTACGGCTGAACGTTCTGATACGGGAGTGAGTGATATATAACGCTGCGTCGTGGAGCCGACGGCCGGCGTGACCGATGCTCAGGGTATGCGAGCGGACGTCGTGACCCGTCGCTGCTGAGCCACAGGTGAGGGGTGCCCGCCTGGGGGACACTGCATGTGGGTGCGGGGGTGCTTAGCGCAGGGCCTGGAGCGGATCGGGGTGCCTGTCTCGGGGTGCCGGAAGCGATCGGGAGTGCGGCAGTCTCCAGCGCAGCTGGGGACCGGCGGCACGCTCGGCAGCCCCACATGTTATACATAGCGAGACGGGTGTGCAAGCCACCCTGCCTACCTAATCACCGTAGCGACGAGCTCGACGCAGCCGATCCCCCGATCCTCCAGTGACGCATGCCCTTCTCTGGCACCAACCCACAAGCCGATTCGAAATCGTTCGAACCGACAAGTGGGGGGAGGAGGGCCAGGTTTAAATAGTGAACGCCCCGCCTCCCCTCACACAAATGCGGCACTCTTAATTGCCTACCACATAGTACATGTCCTATTCTTGTCTGCAATTGTGGACAAGAATAGGCATATCTACAATGGGCCGTCCACTTTGTTCCACAAATTGCGGAACGCACACAGGTGGCATCCGTGTTTTGCAGTCCGCAATTTCCGGACCTCAAAAGACGGTGCGGTCGTGTGAATGCTCCCTCATTGTAATAAGGTTCTTGCAGATGGTAAGTGAAATTTACAATTATTGTATTATGGGTAAATGCACAAAACCGTGCAGAAAATGTTTTATGCTGCGAGCTTCATTGCAGAAATGCTGTTGATTGGACACAGATTTCCCTCTTTGCATTACAAAGGGTGAAATCTGCAACAAAAATCTGCAGCATAAAACTAAACATAAACATAAACTGGCACGCTGCAGATTTAAACTCTTCACCACAGCGCATGGGTGAGAACTGCTAAAAACGCATTCACTTTGCTGGTAATGTACAATGCTGCGGATTTGTTGTACGAAAATTCATGACAGAAAATTTGCAGCATTTCGGACATGTGTGGATGTAACCTACATGATATAAAGCAGGCAGCCATCTCCTTCTACAAGATAAGAAACAAACTAATATATGGATAAATATATATATATATATATATCACTGAGGGCAACTTCCTAAAATTTCACTTTTAATAAATCCATCCACTAATTAGGGTCCATTCACACGTCCGTTGTTTCTTTCCTGATCTGTTCCGTTTTTTGCGGAACAGATCTGGACCAGATCTGGACTCATTCATTTTCAATGGGTCCTGAAAAAAAACGGACAGCTCAATGTCTGATTTTTTTTCAGGACCCATTGAAAATGAATGGGTCCAGATCTGGTCCAGATCTGGTCCGCAAAAAACGGAACAGATCAGGAAAGAAACAACGGACGTGTGAATGGACCCTAAAACAGGTCTCTACAGGACCAATATACTCGTAGTCAACAACCAAAGAGCTATCAATTAGGGACGGCTAGAAGCAGAACCGAGTGGCACCAATAGGAGGTCAATACCTATCCCTAGGCTGACCCTAATCGAAATCTGCTCAGCCCAGAGATGCACCTTGATGTTAGGAGTACTCCACATGCCTCGGCTAGCCTGTCCTTATGCAGCCCTATCACTTATCTGATACAAATTTAATACGCAAAGCAATGCAAAGTACAAAGTCCCAATTTGATACAAAATGCACAGTCCCGACGCGTTTCCCCTTGTAATGCACAAGGTTCATCAGGGGACAAATGATATCAATGTAACCATAAGATACCAGAAATGAACAATAAACATGCCCAAGATAGATCAGCATACACACGATAAGTAACTGAAAACTGGAGCGCCCCAGATCTGCAGCGGTCTGTGATGAGATAGAAAATGATACATACATACAGTATAATGCTGAAAAATAGAAACAACTTATCTGATGAGGATGGACGTCATTCTCTCACAGACCAGCATGCATGGCTGGAGGGCTCCAGGGGTCCCAAGATGCAGATCCCTAATATATGGATTTACGGTCAGGTCTGTTTTACTAAAGCATTTGGATGAAGTCTCGTGCCTATGCTGCTTCCCTGAGTAGCGGCACAAACATAGCGGCACTACTTCCGCTATGGGAACGACACTTCCGGGTATCAGCTGAAGCAGAAGTAGAGCCTCGGTGCTTGTGTCGCCATTCAGAGGAGTGAGATTATCAGGGCTGGGTGAGATGTCTCGTACTGTCATTCAACAGGCAGGTGGGCGCCTCTGTGGTAACAGCCCCTCACAGGTCAAGAACTCTTGCTAACAAATACAAATAAATTTGGAAAAATCTAATTGCTCATCCCTGTTCATATACTAATTCTTACATGCCTATAACTAAAGAGGTTGGAGTTCTTCCCACAGTGTCGGAGTGAAAATCTACTGATCACCAGGGGTCTTTGGATTTCTTTGCTATCTCTGAGGGGCAAATGTAATATTTTAGGGCACCCAATAAAATTTATTGGCAGCCATTTAATAGGGCGTTGTGTTGAGTCCGCTAGACCAGAAGCTGCAGATTGCTGTTGAAACCAAGAAAGTTTTGTTTTAGAGGATGAACTACAATATGCAATTTTAATAGCCTGATAGAAAAATGCTGACTCACTCGTGGGGCCTTGTGCCCTTTTAGTACACTCTAGCAATTTTTGCAACCAGTTTTTATATGCCCTATTAGAGCCCATTGACATCACCAGGCTGCTTTAATGTATTCCATGCCCTGGTTAGTAGGGGGCCTTATCAGGTGTGAAATTCAATCTACTTCTTCTGTCAATTTTTCCAATAATGCAACCTTTCAGTTTTCAGTGTAAAAACATAATTTTAATGAATAATTGTCTGTTGTCTGTCTGTCCAGTGTAAATCCATAGATATGATTTATTCACTAATAAGGCTTGCTTTTCTTTTAGAGATTTTTTAATAAAAATACAGTGCTGCATTGCCGTTTAAGGCTGATACAGACTTTACTGCAGTGAGAGGCACATTGTTAACAGTGAGGCCCACCATATCTAAATCCTCTACCCCTCAGAAGTGAGGAATTACAGCCATCATTGCAAGAATAATATTGCCAGCCTTAGATTCTGCAGAGACAGAGAGAGTTTGGAGAGACAGAGGGAAGGAGAACTACAATCTCCATCCTGGCCTATAGCCATACACTGCGATATGGGAAGATTTGCACTGAGAATTGTTTGGAACTCTTTAATCCTGTTGGATGTACTACAACTCCCATTCTGCACTTTAGTAAAGATAGACTTATTTAGACTATATTGTAGCCTGATAACTGACCCCAGCACCATATGTCAACCACATCACCTAAGTCTCCTGCCTTTTACCCGCCCTAAACCCACAACACTGAGGGCAGGCAGAAGCACCAACATCAGATTGTACCCAGCGGGAAGAAAGGGTTCACCCTCCTATCACTGCCCTGGCCTTGGATGCATCGGTGTACCGGATAACGATTGCAGCCAGATCCATCCTCTGCTCCTCTTCTCCTAGGCCACAGAAAAACAGTACTAGATACACAGAGTAGATTCTTAAATGTGCACAAAACGTTTAGTTATGCTCTTCACATCCAATGGTAAGTATGATATAGGGCCCAAGGTATGTTTATATGCCACAAGATAACCAGCTGCCTGAAAAATGTGACATTTACAAGCATACATATTGTACCTTGAAAAAAAAATGGATGAGGATTTTGAGTTTAATGAGATAGTGTAATCCATTATTCGGTGTATCATTTTAGGAGCAAGATAAGGAGGAGGCTGCTGGAGGAAGGCCCTAAGGCATAAACAAGTCATGGGAAGTTTTCAGGCCAGGAAGCAAAATCCTTTTTCTGTGGCCATTGTCGACAGTGCTGAAAACTGTGGCGCGATAATGGATTTTTTTTCCTCAGCTGCTACAGAAGAATTTTAATGTAGGTTGGTTGTTTTAATGGCGGCTATGATATATAGCTTAACCAATCAATCAAGAATATGGTTTCAATTAGCTCTGCTGCATTGAACCTGAAGAGATGACAATTGCATAAATTACATTATAACGTGTATCGAAGCAGCCAGAATGTAAAATGTATATTACCCAGACATGAAATATCCTACATTATATCAGTTTGAGTGACTATTTACTACTGATAGGTCTGGGCAGCATAGGGTGTGAGCATGCAAATAAATTCAGTGGCATTACAGAAAGATAACGGCAAACGATGCCAGGCTATGATGGAATGGGTCATTTTGCCAAGCAACACCATGCAAATTTATTAATTTTTTTACAATGGAACTTTATAGTGATATATGGCATCTGTCTGAGGCATCCGTTAAACATATACATTTTTTGTATATGTTAAAGGTAATGTGAACACAGCCTTTGGCCTCATGCACACGACCGTATTTTGTTTCCGTGTCCATTCAATTTTTTTGCGGATAGGATGCGGACCCATTAATTTCAAAACACATACGGTCGTGTGCATGTAGCCTTCGGCTACATGCACACAAACCTTAGGGCTCCGTGCCTGTGCTGCGGACCACAAATTGCGGTCCACAATGCACGGGCATAGGCTATGGGGCAGCCGCATGCAGAACGCGGACCCATTCACTTGTATGGTGTCCGCGATCCGTATCCAACGGTCTGCAACATAAAAAAGTAGTGCATGCGCTGCTTTTTTGCGGTGCGGAAGCATGGCCAGAAACACCAGGGAAGCACTCCGTAGTGTTTCCGTGGGGTTCTTATCCGTGCCTCCGTCCCGCATCTCCGCGATTGCGGGCCGCAATACGGCCACGGGGCACGGTCGTGTGAATGTTGCCTTAGTCAGCTACTTTTACACTGTTAACTATGTTAATGTACTGTGGATCTCTGTACAGTATTTATCCGAAGTTTTGAATGAAGCGACTTGCTCGTTCTTTGCTAATCACTAATGATGTTGGCGTGGTTGACACTTGACCGAAACCTGTATTATTTATATGCGACAGCTAGATTTTTGGGTGTGCATTTGTAGACCAGGATAAAATTGTATGTGAGTATATAGCTGAATTTCAACAAAGGAATCTATCTTTACAGCAAAAAGAATTTTAACTATAATGGTATTACTAGAACTTTCCAAAAGTACATGTTACAGAAAAATAAGAAAGCTTTGTTATTTTATGCTTACTTCATGGCCTTTACTACCCACTTCATGTTGTTCTGGGCCTCCGTCAATACGTTTATAGAGCTGCATAAGCAACAATGAAAGATATTACAGCAGCCAAGGGAACAACACTCGGACAGGGCCTGACTTTTATTATTCAGGTATGTGTATACATAGGCAAAGCGGTATAAACTAGTACATGCTAACTGTATAAGAATAGTATATGATACCCGTCTTCAGTGACAGCAGTGCTGCTACTCTATGGAATTTAATTCAAAGAGGTTGTCTACTTTCTGCATATGTTTTAGAAATACAGAACACTACACTAACGTAAAATGGAATAAAAGCCATTATATAACTTCAGGGCTTATCATCGTGAAGCCCCCATCTCTCCTGGTGCCCATGGGTACTGATGTAAAGAAGCTGCGATGTCTATAACTTTCTACAGCATTCACTGCTGGACCAGATTTAGGATGTCCATAGCTTCCACCTTAATCCCTGTGATGGCGCTGAGCGCTTTCAGCACCTGCGCAGCAGAGGACAAAGCCACCATCTTTGAAAGCTGTGGATTCCATGCACTGTTCCTCCTCCTTTGCCATTGCGACCGGGTGTACTTCTCTTCCTTATTGTTCACCTGCAAAAGTAGATATAGCTAAACAGGAAGAAAATGGAGTGCGTCTGGTTGTGACGTCAGAGGAAGAGCTCAAAGCCAGTCGGACAGGCACGTGATCCCATTGCACGTGATTGCAAAATCGGCAGAGTGACTGAAAGGTAACTTCTGCTCAAAGTGTCTTTTCTCCATGGGTAGGCTTTTTAGGTACATTCCCAGAGAACCCCCTTAAGCATGCCTATATAATGTATTCTTTACACTAGTAAGTGAACAGCAATCTCCTTCAATGAGCTCTGCTTATCTGAATGTGAACGCAAAGAAAAAAAAAATTATAATAGAACAAATTCCAAGTTCCTTTCTAATGATTCCAGCAACTGGCTGGGATGTGCTGCGTTCTGTGGTGAAATGAGAATGCCGGAATCTCTGTGCCAGAAATCATCAATTGTATTACAGTTCAATGCCATCTGTAGTTCAGGATACATCTCTTCAACAATAAAAAATGTACAGTTAGCATTTTAACGCACCGGACAGATGTATCGCTGCAGCAAATATTTTACATGCGACCGGAACCAAGGTTATGACTGTAGGACGGGGCAGACAATAGGTGTGATATTATAGCCGAACGCTCTAGCCAGTAGCTCGTTTTTGTTACTTTTGATAACGATTCCAGCGTACTGAGTCCAAAGTAGTCTCCTGCACGTCTATTTCCCCTCTCCAGACTTTCAATGTTAACCCAGTGATTTACTGCTCTGCATTATGAGCAATTCACCTGCTTTGGGTGTCCCTGCGGTCTGCTACTCAGGGGAGGGAGATGTGGAATAAAAAGTTCCACATATGGTGAAGTCAAGCTGCTTGGAGCCTGCAGAGTGTCTGCTATGGGGATAGCTGTTCCTGAAAGCCCCAGCTGGTACTTGGAAGAGATTCTGCATTACTACACCTCAGTGCCTGCCTGGTTCCCTTCGGAAACTGTTGGCTCCTCATACAACAGCCATTTTCGATCTCTTCAACCCTTTTCTACCGGTTCTGTATCCAACTGAACAGTTGGTCCTCTACTGCTGGATAATCAAATTCTTCCATCTGGCCCTATCCCTGTGGAACTGAAAAGGTGTATATGTGCACCCGGTCCCCATCACATACCAGGAGAGGCTCTGACACGCTGACAAAAAGCATTCAGCAAAGCAAAAAGAGAAAAATCATGTTATAACCATAGGACTTTTAAATGTCTCCGTAAAAACACGAAGCAGAAAACTTTTCTTCTGCTTTTTACAATCCATTACTAGCAATGAGCACAATCTGCGATGATATACTGAAAATGCAGCTTTCAAAAAAAAAAATATTATAAAAAAATGAGGCAGCGTTTTCAGATATGAAGATAGAACAAAGCATCCTCGTTTCTTTCCAATCTTAGATATCTTTCCAATCTTAGAAATCTTAACATTAACAAGGAAGATTTATGCAATTCACAGTTGGCATTAAAAGAATGCAGTAGACATACAGATGGTAAATGAACCATAAAAAATATATCATGTAATGCTGCACATCTCAATAGATAATACAGAATACAGCACACAATTCTGTGAGGTTGGGCTATATAACAGCAAAAAAAAAAAAAAAGGATATGCAATTCAGGATGAACTAGTAAGTTAACGTCTCACCATCTCTGTCACCTAGTCCGTGACCTTGAGATAAGTAGACGGGCAAATTGTATCTCCTCTGAGCATATTAATTACAGAGCTGCAATTCCCAGTATTTGCGGGGGCTTACAGATGCAAAATTATAAATTCTGATAGGAGAAGTCTGAAAGGTCATGTTTTTTCGTTAAAGCCAACTAGGAATGAAAGCTGCTTCAGAAAATCCACTGAAGAATGCCTTGAGAAATAAAAACATTTATAGGGTCATTTATCAAACCGGCAGTAAGCAACACGCGACATACTCAGGGAAACAACGGGGTCAGAAAATATCCCTGCATTATGTTTGTTTAATAGTGTTACATCCTACATGCTGACATCCTGACACTGCAGAGCTGGAATTATAATTCTACACTTCAGTCTACATCATTGCAGTTCATGTGGAGCTCATGGATTCAACGGTATTGTGGGGGGTGGGGGGGGGGGGAGTGCCTGAAAAAAAAACCCAGTATATGTTAGCCATCAGTACACTTTAAAAGTGTACTTACGTAATAAAATGAATGAGGTTGATTGGATATTTACTTAATTTTTCTTTTTCAAGAAAAAGGCTTCTCATGGTGTAATAAGCTGCCACTTCCTGCATGTTGATAGCGTCCAGGAAGTCCGGTGACCGATAGGGGACTGTGAAACATTGGAATGAGAGCAGCGTGGGACCAATAATGGTCATGTGAGATATTTTATTATTTTCCACCATGTGGAGCATTTTTCTTTTCTTTTTTTTCACCCCTTCTTAACACAGTTTTCTGTTTCGTCGCATAGCAGTATGTTTTTCTTTGCATTGTCATATTCTGACCCCCCATAACTTTTTATATTTACGTCTACGGTGCTTGTGAGGGCTAATTTTTTTGCACATCAATCTGTCGTTTTTACGGATACCATTTTGGAGTGTAATTTTATATAAATTTTTATTGAAATTGTGGGGGGAGGTGAGGGGACCAAAAAATTGCATATCCCCATGTTGCGCTGTTCACCATACGGGATAAACACTTTTATATTTTAATGGGTTGGTAATTTGGGTGATTTGAATTTTTCTATTTTTAAAATATTTTAAAAACTTTTTTTTCCACTTTTTTAATCTTATTTTTAGTTCTCCTAGGGGACTTTAACATGTAATCATCTGATTGCTCCTTCCATAGACTGCAATTATTTACCATAGCACCCTATGGCAGATTCAGTGTGTTCCTTTCAAATCCTGCCACAGGCCTTCAGAAGGCCCAAAACTGCAATTGCATCCAAGCAGCTCCCGTGATCTCATTGGGGGAGAACCGTTTGGTCACTGGGAGTGCATTGCATCTGAGGGGTTAAAAGTCCATGATACGCGTTATTGCTGAACACGGACTCGGCCACCTAGTGCCTGCTGTTGTAAACATCAGTAAAAAAAAAGTATACGAACTGAAAACCCCTTTAAGGGCGGGTTCGCATTGGCATTATGGAATTCCGTTATAGGTTCCTTTGTAACACACACATTGTTCCACAGCATTCTAGGATGTCTTCTAGACCATTAACAATGTGTTTGTCATCAACATTGTTGACTAATTCCAGTGACAACCAAGGATAACTATAATATATTGTCTGTACAGTATAATTAATGCAATGTATTCACATTTTATTGCTTAGCTTTATGTACAATAAGCGTAAGCCTCTCTCAAAACTTCACAGAAATACTGCAATGGCTGTAAATGAATTTGTGTGCATTTAAAACCATTTCTTTTTCCTGTCAGTTAAAACCAGATATTGACACATAAACTTTTTTTTTCTAAACTGTTTTTATTTTTGAAAGGTGGACCGGATTCTCATGTTCCTTATTGCATACATTATGGGCATATCATTAAATGCTTTCCACATTGGTAAAATATGAGAAATAAAGTGTGCGTCAATAATCTGTATAGAAAAAATATTATTCACCGTGTGTTCTATTTTTTTGGTGAGGTAGCACTGTGGTTGTTCTAAGGTCAGATCAATTCTGTTATGTTCTAGGTAACACTGTTTATCTAGACTTAAAGGGGAGTTCCTTGCTCTCAATATAATTCATCTCAACAAGATAAGTCTACTGGGTTACTTATACTTGAAACCGCAGTTGCGTTTTTGTTGGAAAGCATTTAATGATATGTCCATGATGTATGCAATAAGGAACATGAGAATCCGGTCCACCTTTTAATCAACTCCAATTGGTAATTTGGTCACACCCCCAACAGGGTTATAAAAAGACGCATCCATCTGGAATAATGTTAGGAGCCACTGATGAAGAAGCAGTCAGCTTCGAAAAGCGTCTGGCCGATTACGTTATCCCTGAGGAACTTTGCTACCTAATGCAAATATTGTGACCAAGCACATACAAGCTGGTAACAGCGCGCTAAAAACAATTCGAACCCCAGCACACAACTGATCACGTGGGACGCCACGTGACCCGCCGGATTACACGTGACCTGCTACGCGGAAGTGACTCGCAGACTGCGAGACAAACCTCCGGCTCAGACAGCGGAGATAGCCACAGCACGCTGATCCATGACGGTAGGAGAAGACGCCGAGGATACGGTAGACTTGCACTAACTTTTGAACTTTGCGAGACAAGGAGGAATATCTGTTGAACCATATACTATACCTAATGTAGGTGCCTAACTGCTAATATCAACATTCAAACAGATCCATTTAGACACATTGGATCACAGCAGACTAATTAACCCAATTCTGTCATGAATATCTGACAACTTGATTCATCTTATCTCCCACTTTTACAGTTAAGTGGCTTGATACAACCTCCTTACAAAGGAGGCCTATTGGGGTACAATAGAGGAACTGAATCGACATTTTACCAATATCCTATGTTCGCAGGAGTTTGCAGGACTACAAAATCCTTTATATCCTGTAGTCCCATTTGAACTATTTTTTACAGTTTTTCTGAACTATTTTTTTACAATTTTTCTGTTTTATTATTTGTTTTGATACTCTGTGTGAACATTTGCTATATCCAAACAGACCACTTGACTGCTCCCACAGACGCAGCCCGAAATCAATTAGACAGGCCCTGTATGGCAAATATGTATTTGAGGTTTTTAATATATATGTTTTTTATATACATGCTCCTTTTCATATATATGTCTCTATTTACAAACCTATTTTACAATTTTGAGGTATACCAACTTTTAAACTTTTTACTATGAATATGATAACAATTAAATACTAACTTTCTACTAACAGTTCCGGGTGATAGAGTGCCTGTTCCACTATAAAAAGATCAAATTTTAACCCCTGAAAGGACTGTGGGGCAGTCCTGGCACATGAGCACCTAGGTCCACTAGTTGAGTGGGGTGAGCCACTACCTATAAATTATATTGCTCTTTTTTATATGTGTTACTCTACAAAACAACAGCCTCACAAATATCCAGACAACAGGACATATAATCCCTCATTCAGGATAACAGTTCTATCACTGGATTCTTTCTGGAGTCTGAACCTAATAACTGTGCTCAAATGGGAGCAGTGAGAGTTTCCCATAGCAATGATTAAACTTGGGGCCCTGTCAGGTACTGGTTGACACTACCACATACCTAACCACCTTGAACATGGGTAATTGGTATGTCTTGGCACCTAATGTCCTCTCCATGATCCTTGAATTGATTCCCTCCTCTTGTTTTCTAATCTTGGTCAACCAATAAAATAAGTAATATGGCCACTCAACGCTAGGCCCCTCATTTCAGGAGCCCTATAGCAGTTTTACTTGCTGCCTTGATTATATGTGCGTCATTACATATGAGTGCTTTGATCAATCATTGATTATTTATTAATTCTAAAATGAGTAGAGTCATTAAATACTATAGGAATTTTTATGCAGGCAACTTGCTATGGGGCTCCTGGAATGAGGAAGCTAGCCTTGACTGGCCATATTGAAGATTCATTTAGAGCACATTAATGCATAAAAGTGACCAAGCTTCAAGGGCTGGCTCCCCAATCCTTTGTTCCTAAAGCTTTGGCTGCTCCGCTAGGCTCCCTGGATGTAAACTTCCCCTTTGATACCGCTGCAGCCAATAACTGGCCGCAGCGGTGACCTGCTCCCCTTGCATCAGGACAAATGGTCAAGTGACACAAGGGAAACAGGTCACCGCTGTGGCCAGAAATTGGCTTTAGAGGCATCAAACAGGAAATTCCCTTCCCCCCGCAAAAGGTACACAACCCCTTTAAGCCATAAAAGTGGTTATTTATTGCCAGAACAGCATTGATTATCGTTTTGTTTTCATGGCATTTAACATCAAGCAGTGTAAAAACATGAGCACCAATCTCACTCCTTTCACTGGTTCTGTGGTATAGACATTTCAGACTAAACTCTAAATGAGGAACCATTACAAGTCATTAAGCTTAAACTCAATAGCACTGTAAGCCTCTTTGAAAAAAAAAAATCCCCCTTGTACAAATGCGTGCCAGTCTATTATGTCAGAATCAATTAGTTTTATTCATTAAGCCTTTATTTATTAACATAATACCCTGTATGCAGCAATTGCTATTAGGACTAAACACGGTGGCTCAGTGGTTAGCACTGGTGCCTTGCAGCGCTGGGGTCCTAGATTCAAATCCGACCAAGGACAACATCTGCATGGAGTTTGTATGTTCTACAGTATCTACTGTAGAGTACAAGTAAATATAGAAGACCTATACAACTTAAAGGAGTTGTTCAGAATTAGAATACAAGTCTGTATTTTGTTTAGAAACAGTGCCACCCTTGTCAATGGACTGTGTCTCATACTGTATCTTATCCTCATTACAGTGAATAGGGATGAGCAGCAACACCAGGCACAGACAATGGAGAAGAGTGGAGCCGTTTCTGTAGAAAAAAACAAAAAACGTATTTTCTTTTTCTGATTCTGGACATCCCCTTTAACAGATTAGATACAATGGCAGACACTCCTGTTGATTCCAGCGTAATTTGCCGCCAATTTATCATGAATCCCCCCCCCCGCCCCTACTTATCTTCTGATGGAAGATGTTGGGGTAAATGAGGATGGTGCATGCTGGATTTCAACACGTACAATCCTTTCTGCCGTTGACAGATAAGCCACTGATAATATATTTTGGTGACATCCACTTTAAACATAATTTTCTTTAATATCAAGATAAATATTATTTTATGTTGTAACATGATAAATGCAATTTAAAAACATATTCTGATATGTCATAGTGACACATCAGAAGTTTTGATAGGTGAGGGTCCGGGTGCTGCAACCCCCACTGACCACTGGAACATAGGGACAGAAGTGTTCATCTGAATGATGTGCCCCTGTACAATTGGCTGACGTGTTTCATCCCTCCTGCTCCCTTTGTTCTAATAACAGTGAAAGTCTCAGGACATGGACCCTCACCATTCAAAACTTCTGAAATGTTACAGAAGTTCTTTTGGAACTAAAGTAATCTTTAAAGGGTTTCTGTCACCCTGCAAAACTCATATTTTTTTTTTTGGATAGTTAGATTGCTCATAGTGCGATATTATACAGAATATAATGCTCTTACTTACTTTCATGCGGCCGATTCTTTATAAAACAAACTTTTATAATATGTAAATGAGGGCTCTACCAGCAAGTAGGGCGTCTACTTGCTGGTAGCTGCTGCAGAAATCCGCCCCCTCGCCGTGTTGATTGACAGGGCCAGCCGTGATCTCCTCCTCCGGCCGGCCCTGTCAGTAATTCAAAAATCGCGCGCCTCGCGTCATTCGGCGAGGCGCTCTGAGATGAGGAGGCTCGTATCCTCAGCACTCCCTCAGTGCGCCTGCGCCGATGACATCACCGAAAGAGAAGACGTCATCGGCGCAGGCTGAATGACGCGAGGCGCGCGATTTTTGAATTACTGACAGGGCCGGCCGGAGGAGGAGATCACGGCTGGCCCTGTCAATCAACACGGCGAGGGGGCGGATTTCTGCAGCAGCTACCAGCAAGTAGACGCCCTACTTGCTGGTAGAGCCCTCATTTACATATTATAAAAGTTCGTTTTATAAAGAATCGGCCGCATGAAAGTAAGTAAGAGCATTATATTCTGCTATATCGCACTATGAGCAATCTAACTATCCAAAAAAAAAAATATGAGTTTTGCAGGGTGACAGAAACCCTTTAAATAAATCACTAAACCTATAAAAAAATAAAATAAAAAAAACAAACAAGTGTACAGTAGTTGTCCTCAGTGTCAGTCTGCAGCATTTTCTACATGTTCCTGAAATAAAGTATTTTAGAAATTCTGGGCTCGACAAATTTTTCTCCTTTTGCAAACTGGGCTCGACAAATTTTTCTCTTTTTGCGCTACTGCACACAGTGCAGAGGGGGGGCTGTTGTCTTACAGTCATCTAGCCACAGGACACTGAGGAGTAGAAGGGGGACGTAGCTGTTATGAAGCGGGCTCTTGTTTAACGAAATACGTTGTTTTGATACTAATATAAACTAATATTAGAAGACACCAGAATAGTAACCTGCAGATATTTTTTTTTCATGGCTGAGCTCATAGGACACACATAGAAGAGATTTCTTTATATATTTCTGTTTTATTGTAATATTAGACAAAAGCTGATCAAAGAGAAGAAGGACATGAGGGGAGGAATTGCTGGGATCTTCTTGAGCATTTTCAGTTTAGTGTTTCTTAAGTACCACTATTCTTATTTCTTTCATTTCTCCTGGCCACAAGCCTCCAAAATATTAGCTTTATATAATATACATACCCCTCAACATTGAAATTTCAACACCATGCAGTCATGGAATTATGGAAATCATAGGATAGGTATGTTGATGATATGCAAATGCTAAAAAATGGAAACAAAATATTGAAAGCATCTTGATTTAAATAAGTATAGCGTATGAGCGCTATGCGCAGAAATACATGCACTTACACGCCTTGGCATGCTATGAATGAGGCTCTTAATGGTTGTCTGAGAAATGTTCTGCCAAGCTGAATATACTTGGGCAACTCATCGAGATCCGCTGCTGGCAGCTCCCTTTTCAATTGTCCAACAATGATGCCCCAGATGTGTTCGATCGGAGACACGTCCTGAGAAGCTTCAGGCCATGGTAGAACATTTAGGTCAGGCAGGCTGCTCATAGTAGCATGAGCGACATGTGGCCAAGCATTGTCCTGTTAAAAAATTGCTCCTGGGACACTTCGATAAACTGTACCACTGGTTCCATGACCAAATCGTTTCAACGCTGAGCTGAAATGATTACATGTGTTTGGCTGCTGTACAATGTACCGCGCCACACCATGTGAAGGGCTCTTCATAACGTTGTCCAAGTGGTCTCCAGACCAATCTGTGGCTATAATTGTGCCCAAAAAAAAACAAGACTCATCACTGAAGGGGACAGACAGCCATACTAGCCTTCATTGCTGTCTTGCTGTGCACCATAATAGCCTTTGAGAGCGGTGGTGTGAGGTCAGTGAAACACCTGTAGCTTAATGTCTGGCTCGTAGCTCAACGTCGTGCAAACACCTTCTGATGGTTTGTGTGAACAATGTTTGCCAATCTAGGCTTGGGATGTGACATGCAGTTTCACTTGCAGTACAGAATGGATCACTGTGCACCATTCTTCTAATCAGACAATCTGTCTGTGCAGAGTGTCGCCTCTGTGCACTTCTTGCTGTCATTCTAGTTCATTGGTGTTCTCCCAACCACAAGGACATGCAACGCTAAACATTGCTGACATCTCGGCCTAGCCATGTAGCAATGTAAACCAAGGTCCAGCAATAACTGGTACATCGATGAACAGGAGGCATCACACAATCTCCCACACAACTTAATCCAATTTTTGAGCTTTCATTTGGCTGAAAAACTTTTTGCTGTTTGGCGCAGGCAGAATCCAGAATTCTTCAGCCAGACCGTTTCTGTACCATACTTCACCAAACACTGAGGCGAAGGTGCAGGCGCGAGACTTTGGAGATACTGTAGGCGTGATTATGTCTTCACTACCTGGCCCTGTCAGTCAAAGTGGTGAGTGAGGAGAGTGAGCGGAGCCTCTGGGTAAACATGGTGCAACGGTAATGCCCACATTGCACCCAAGACTAATTTGCATATTATCATTAAAACACTGTTTTCTCTGCAATGTGAAAACTGAGTGAGATGGGACCAACACCATTAGATTCAGCTGACAAGGGCTCATCCTATTGAGGTATTTAGTGACAGATTCCCTTTAATGTTTATGGATGAAATATACTGAATGTGTCAGTAGTATAACAATAAAAAAGGTAAATAGTTACTGTTACTTGGCTGTATCTTGTCTTCAGAATAAACTGTACCTATAATTTTGAGGAGAAAGGGTGAAAAGAATATAATCACAAGCCATAATAATCATTGATGAACTTTAATATTGTCTAAGAGCGCATAAAAGAAGTAGGGAATTGTATAGGCAGTAGCAGGAGTGTACAAGGATCCCATAGGACCCCATATTAAAGCTTAGTATGTGCTCCCCTGCCCCACTAATTTCCCAGTACATGTGTGTCAAACACTCCTAGGCAATGCAGAAAACAAGGTGCAAAGCCCTAGATTTCCGAAAAATGTGCAATCTTTTTTTATTAAGCAGTAGTAAGGCTACTTTCACACTAGTGTTAATAATTTCCAGTATTGAGATTCGTTATAGGGTCTCAATACCGGAAAAAACGCATCAGTTTTGTCCCCATTCATTGTCAATGGGGACAAAACATAACTAACCAGAATGGAATGCTCAAAAATGTATTCTGTTGCGTTCTCATACCGGAGAGCAATGCTGCGGTTTCCTTTTCGTCCTGGGATGCGGAGCAAAACGGATCCGTCATGACCCACAATGCAAGTCAATAGGGACAGATCCGTTTTCTCTGACACAATAGAAAACGGATCCGTCCTCCATTGACTTTCAGTGGAGTTCATGACGGATCTGTCTCGGCAATGTTAAAGATAATACAACCGGATCCGTTCAGAACGGATGCAGATGGTTGTATTATCAGTAACGGAAGCGTTTTTGCTGAACCCTGCCGGATCCAGCAAAAACACTAGTGTGAAAGTAGCCCAAGTTTAATTAAAAAAATGGCCTTACCCATTTTATGTCAGAAAAAGTGGATCTGGTGCTTCAGAAATATGGCACTCATTCTGACCACCATATTTCTGGTTTAAATACGCTGATAAATTTCCTGCTTCATTTCACATATTACAGAGCTGTCTGCCTGCAGCCACCACTAGAGGCACTTTGTGCATAGGAGTTTATATGGTTATAGGGGCGTAGCTATAGGGGGTGCAGAGGTGGCAGTAGCTACCAGGCCCAGGAGCCTGAGGCGGCCCAAAGACCCTTGTGCCGCATAAGCAGATACCGGCATTATAGAAAGTACATACTGGTCAAGTTCCCTGTCTGTGAGCACTGAGTGAAGAGGGGCACAAGCTGACCTCTTGCACCAGGGCACATGAGCCTTTAGCTACGCACCTGTATGGTTGCCATTGTCTGCAATGGAAGTGTAATCATCTCTTTACACTGAGCTCTCCGTAGTGGTGGCTGCATGAAAATGCAATATTTTCACATCGGGAACAGAAGAAGGAGTTCAGCATCGGGCCTCTCCTTCCCCCAATCCCCATAGCAGTTGCGTGGTCTGCCTCTGTTGAAGGTACACCACTCGGCAGCAATACCATAATATCAATAATACGTTGTTCTCAAAAAAAGAGAACAATAGAGCCAGTTACGATAAGTTTTGCTCGGCAAGCCATCTAAGTCAGTTTACAGCAATCTCTAGTCTGCAAACAGTAAGCAGACTACAGTCTTATTGCTTTATTTTGTAAAAATTCATTCAAACATCCAAAGGAACCTGTTAACACTATTACATGAGATATTAGGCAAGTGCATAAAATAGTCCTCGTGCACATTCATCCCGGTATCAAGTATTGCTTTCTGCAAAGTGTCTCCTTTAGGTCGGATGGTCAGACATCAAGCTTCACCTAGCTCATTTATCCTAGATGTTATAAATGGCTTGAGGTTATTTACAGCTCGACAGTACAAAGCCTCACAAGAATAAACAGAGATTTTCATTAATTTGACTCCTATGCAATTTTAGATCTCCCATTCTGTGGAAGCACTGTTAGTGAACGGCCCCATTACAGCTTAATGGACGTTGTTAATTCCTAAAGAGTCTTAATTTCAGATTTTTAATCACCCCTTAACTATTCAATTAAATTTCAATAAAATGTTAAGTACTTACACTAGCCTACCCATTTTTCGTCGTAAAATAGTTTTCACATTAATACTGATAGGGAATGGTGTGAATGGAAGGAGGTTAATAAAATGAAAGTATTCTATACCGCAGTCCTGCTGGACACATAACAAACCGTCAAACATATCAAACACAGAAAATATTTATCATTTCTAAGTACATACCATACCGTACATTTGCAAATGTGAGTCATAGAAGGTAAGCCCATCTGCTTTACCATTTTCTCCTCACTTCTGAAGTAAACGTGTAAAGCATCCATTCCGCATATGTGTACAAAATTCATCCTTTTTTCAAACAACGCATATGCCGCCATTAAAGTTCACATGCAACCCACACCCATCTGTAATACAGCAAATTTTAGCTACCGCGATACAACCACATAACCCTGGCCAGACAGGACTTACATTTCCATAAGTTCTTATGAGATTGTAAAGTCGTCAATACATTTTAGGCTACATGCACACGCCCGTATGCGTTTTTCATTTTTTGCAGGGCTACAGAACGGACATACCGATGCGTATAGCACACGGTGTGCTGTCAGCATTTTTTGCGGACCCATTGAAATGAATGGGTCCTCATCCAATCTGCAAAAAAAAACGGAATGGACACGGAAACAAAATACGTTCGTGTGCATGAGGCCTTAGATTGCTGTCAGCCAAACGCTCTTTCCCAAGCTCTTGCACACCAAAGTTTTTTTTTTCTGTTTACATTCCGTTTTTTGCGTTCCTTATACGGAACCATTCATTTCAATGGATCCTCAAAAAAAACGGAAGGTACTCCGTATGCCTTCCATTTCCGTATTTCCATTTCGTTCAAGGATAGAACATGTCCTATTATTGCCCGCAAATAACGTTCTGTGGCTCCATTCAAGTCAATGGGTCCGCAAAAAAAATGGAATGCATACGGAATGCATCCGTATGTCTTCCGTAACCATTCTTTTTTTGCGGAACCATCTATTGAAAATTTTATGCCCAGCCCAATTATTTTATGTACTTACTGTTTAAACATTATTGTATGCTTCCGTTTCCGATGCGCAAAAACGGATCACAAACCGAACCAAGTGGAAAAACGGAACGGCAAAACGGAACGGAAACACTACTGAAACAAAAAACTGAACAACCGATCCGTTAAAAACGGACCGCAAAATACTAAAAAAGCCATACGGTAGTGTGCAAGAGGACTTACACACATGCATGCTCTCACGTGTTCTGAATGCGGACAGATGCTGCTAGACATCCCTGGGCCAGCTTATCTTCTGAGAACATAAAGATTGGGCATGCAGGAATCCAATAGCTCAATCCATTCTTACTCAACATCTGCACTGCGGGAAGGCTGGGAGGTCCCAAATACGCATTAGAAAAAGGCGCAGCACAAATCAGATTTACTATTTTTACTGACTTAGTGGAGAAGACCTACTTCACAAGGCTCCTGCAGCTCTTGTAGGGTAGAGACTAAAATAAAGACTACGGGGGAGACATCAAAAGTGGTGTAAAGGAAAACTGGCTTAGTTGCTCATAGCAACCAAATTCCACCTTTCATTTTTCAGACCTCCTTTGGAAAATGAAAGGTGGAATCTGAATGGTTGCTACAGTTGAAAAAAGACAAACGTCCATCAAGTTCAACCAAGGATGATACTGTAGGTCGGAACGCGAATCCCAGAAGGAAGTAAGACTCAGATTTCTACATGTTTTCATAAGCATTAATGTTTTTTACTTTTAAGAATTCGTCTAAACCCTTTTTAAAACTGTCTACTGTTCCTGCTGTGACCACATCCTGAGGAAGTCTATTCCACAGATTCACAGTTCTTACAGTAAAGAAGCTTTGACGCTTCCGGAGACTGAAATTTTTCCTCTCCAATCAGAGGCAGTGCCCCCTTGTCTTTTGAGCGCATTTTACATGGAACAGTTTTTCACCATATTTTTTGTATGGCCCATTTATATATTTGTATAGGTTAATCATGTCCCCCTTAGACGTCTCTTCTCAAGACTAAATAAATTCAATTCTTTTAATCTTTCTTCATAACTAAGACCCTCCATTCCCCTTATCAGTTTAGTTGTTCTCCTCTGTACTTTTTACAGCTGCAGTGCGACCTTTCTATGGACTGGTGCCCAGAACTGAACTG